>NC_137236.1:11317164-13792246 GCF_051294905.1 Botryllus schlosseri | reverse complement strand
GATAGCCAGGAATACGCCGATAGGCTCATTCGATGTAACTTTTGAATTGCTACAATCTGGTAGCAGAGTTTGTAACTGTAGGCCCTCGGGAACATAGAGAAATCTTTGTGGTGGAATTGAACTTTTCATAAATTTCATACCCCCCCAAATGGCTAAATCTGCCAATATCTCCTAAACGACAATAGCCAGGAATACGCGATAGGCTCATTCGATGTAACTTTTGAATTGCTACAATCTGCGTAGCAGAGTTGTAACTGTAGGCCCTCGGGAACAGAAGAAGAAATCTTGGTGGAATTGAACTTTTCATAAATTTTCATACCCCCAAAATGGCTAAATCTGCCAATATCTCCTAAACTACAATAGCCAGGAATACGCCGATAGGCTCATTCGATGTACACTTTTGAATTGCTACAATCTGGTAGCAGAGTTGTAACTGTAGGCCCTCGGGAACATAGAGAAATCTTGTGTGGAATTGAACTTTCATAAATTTTCATACCCCCCAAAATGGCTAAATCTGCCAATATCTCCTAAACTACAATAGCCAGGAATACGCGATAGGCTCATTCGATGTTAACTTTTGAATTGCTACAATCTGGTAGCAGAGTTTGTAACTGTAGGCCCTCGGGAACATAGAGAATCTTGGTGGAATTGAACTTTTCATAAATTTTCATACCCCCCAAAATGGCTAAATCTGCCAATATCTCCCTAAACTACAATAGCCAGGAATACGCCGATAGGCTCATTCGATGTAACTTTTGAATTGCTAGCAATCCTGGATAGCAGAGGTTGTAACTGTAGGCCCTCGGGAACATAGAAGAAATCTTGGTGGAATTGAACTTTTCATAAATTTTCATACCCCCCAAATGGCTAAATCTGCCAATAATCTCCTAAACTACAATAGCAGGAATACGCCGATAGGCTCATTCGATGTAACTTTGAATTGCTACAATCTGGTAGCAGAGTTGTAAACTGTAGGCCCTCGGGAACATACGAGAAATCTTGGCGGAATTGAACTTTTCATAATTTTCATACCCCCCAAAATGGCTAAATCTGCCAATATCTCCTAAAACTACAATAGCCAGGAATACGCCGATAGGCTTCAATTCGATGTAACTTTTGAAATGCTACAATCTGGTAGCACGAGTTGTAACTGTAGGCCCTCGGGAACATAGAGAAATCTTGTGGAATTGAACTTTTCATAAATTTTCATACCCCCCAAATGGCTAAATCTGCACCAATATCTCCTAAACTACAATAGCAGGAATACGCCGATAGCTCATTCGATGTAACTTTTGAATTGCTACAAATCTGGTAGCAGAGTTGTAACTGTAGGCCCTCGGGAAACATAGAGAACTCTTGGTGTGAATTGAACTTTTCATAATTTTCATACCCCACAAAATGGCTAAATCATGCCAATATCATCCCAAACTACAATAGCCAGGAATACGCCGATAGGCTCATTCGATGTAAACTTTTGAATTGCTACAATCTGGGTAGCAGAGTTGTAACTGTAGGCCCTCGGGAACATAGAGAAATCTTGGTGGAATTGAACTTTTCATAAATTTTCATACCCCCCAAAATGGCTAAATCTGCCAATATCTCCTAAACTACAATAGCCAGGAATACGCCGATAGGCTCATTCGATGTAACTTTGAATTGCTACAATCTGGTAGCAGAGTTTGTAACTGTAGGCCCTCGGGAACATAGAGAAATCTTGGTGGAATTGAACTTTTCATAAATTTCATACCCCCAAAATGGCTAAATCTGCCAATATCTCCTAAACTACAATAGCCAGGAATACGCCGATAGGCTCATTCGATGTAACTTTTGAATTGCTACAATCTGGTAGCAGAGTTGTAACTGTAGGCCCTCGGGAACATAGAGAAATCTTGGTGGAATTGAACTTTTCATAAATTTTCATACCCCCAAAATGGCCTAAATCTGCCAATATCTCCTAAACTACAATAGCCAGGAATACGCCGATAGCTCATTCGATGTAACTTTTGAATTGCTACAATCTGGTAGCAGAGTTGTAACTGTAGGCCCTCGGGAACATAGAGAAATCTTGGTGGAATTGAACTTTTCATAAATTTTCATACCCCCAAAATGGCTAAATCTGCCAATATCTCCTAAACTACAATAGCCAGGAATACGCCGATAGGCTCATTCGATGTAACTTTTGAATTGCTACATCTGGTAGCAGAGTTGTAACTGTAGGCCCTCGGGAACATAGAGAAATCTTGGTGGAATTGAACTTTTCATAAATTTTCATACCCCCCAAAATGGCTAAATCTGCCAATATCTCCTAAACTACAATAGCCAGGAATACGCCGATAGCTCATTCGATGTAACTTTTGAATTGCTACAATCTGGTAGCAGAGTTGTAACTGTAGGCCCTCGGGAACAGTAGAAATCTTGGTGGAATTGAACTTTTCATAAATTTCATACCCCCAAAAATGGCTAAATCTGCCATATCTCCTAAACTACAATAGCCAGGATATACGCCGATAGGCTCATTCGATGTAACTTTTGAATTGCTACAATCTGGTAGCAGAGTTTGTAACTGTAGGCCCTCGGGAACATAGAGAAATCTTGGTGGAATTGAACTTTTCATGAAATTCTTCATACCCCCAAAAATGGCTAAATCTGCAATATCTCCTAAACTACAATAGCCAGGAATACGCCGGATAGGCTCAATCGATGTAACTTTTGAATTGCTACAATCTGGTAGCAGAGTTGTAACTGTAGGCCCTCGGGAACATAGAGAAATCTTGGTGGAATTGAACTTTTCATAAATTTTCATACCCCCAAAAATGGCTAAATCTGCCAATATCTCCTAAACTACAAATAGCCAGGAATACGCCGATAGGCTCATTCGATGTAACTTTTGATTTGCTACAATCTGGTAGCAGAGTTGTAACTGTAGGCCCTCGGGAACATAGAGAAATCTTGGTGGAATTGAACTTTCATAAATTTTCATACCCCCAAAATGGCTAAATCTGCCAATATCTCCTAAACTACAATAGCCAGGAATACGCCGATAGGCTCATTCGATGTAACTTTTGAATTGCTACAATCTGGTAGCAGAGTTGTAACTGTAGGCCCTCGGGAACATAGAGAAATCTTGGTGGAATTGAACTTTTCATAAATTTCATACCCCCAAAATGGCTAAATCTGCCAATAACTCCTAAACTACAATAGCCAGGAATACGCCGATAGGCTCATTCGCTGTAACTTTTGAATTGCTACAATCTGGTAGCAGAGTTGTAACTGTAGGCCCTCGGGAACATAGAGAAATCTTGGTGGAATTGAACTTTTCATAAATTTTCATACCCCCCAAAATCGCTAAATCTGCCAATATCTCCTAAACTACAATAGCCAGGAATACGCCGATAGGCTCATTCGATGTAACTTTTGAATTGCTACAATCTGGTAGCAGAGTTGTAACTGTAGGCCCTCGGGAACATAGAGAAATCTTGGTGGAATTGAACTTTTCATAAATTTTCATACCCCCAAAATGGCTAAATCTGCCAATATCTCCTAAACTACAATAGCCAGGAATACGCCGATAGGCTCATTCGATGTAACTTTTGAATTGCTACAATCTGGTAGCAGAGTTGTAACTGTAGGCCCTCGGGACCATAGAGAAATCTTGGTGGAATTGAACTTTTCATAAATTTTCATACCCCCCAAAATGGCTAAATCTGCCAATATCTCCTAAACTACAATAGCCAGGAATACGCCGATAGGCTCATTCGATGTAACTTTTGAATTGCTACAATCTGGTAGCAGAGTTGTAACTGTAGGCCCTCGGAACATAGAGAAATCTTGGTGGAATTGAACTTTTCATAAATTTTCATACCCCCCCAAAATGGCTAAATCTACCAATATCTCCTAAACTACAATAGCCTAGGAATACGCCGATAGGCTCATTCGATGTAACTTTGAATTGCTACAATTTGTAGCAGAGTTTTAACTGTAGGGCCTCGGGAACATAGAGAAATCTTGGTGGAATTGAACTTTTCATAAATTTTCATACCCCCCAAAATGGCTAAATCTACCAATATCTCCTAAACTACAATAGCCAGGAATTACGCCGATAGGCTCATTCGATGTAACTTTTGAATTGCTACAATCTGGTAGCAGAGTTTTAACTGTAGGCCCTCGGGAACATAGAGAAATCTTGGTGGAATTGAACTTTTCATAAATTTTCATACCCCCCAAAATGGCTAAATTCTGCCAATATCTCCTAAACTACAATAGCCAGAAATACGCCGATAGGCTCATTCGATGTAACTTTTGAATTGCTACAATCTGGTAGCAGAGCTGTAACTGTAGGCCCTCGGGAACATAGAGAAATCTGGTGGAATTGAACTTTTCATAAATTTTCATACCCCCCAAAATGGCTAAATCTGCCAATATCTCCTAAACTACAATAGCCAGGAATACGCCGATAGGCTCATTCGATGTAACTTTGAATTGCTACAATCTGGTAGCAGAGTTGTAACTGTAGGCCCTCGGGAACAGAGAAATCTTGGTGGAATTGAACGTTTTCATAAATTTTCATACCACCCAAAAATGGCTAAATCTGCCAATATCTCCTAAACTACAATAGCCAGGAATACGCCGATAGGCTCATTCGATTGTAACTTTGAATTGCTACAATCTGGTAGCAGAGTTGTAACTGTAGGCCCTCGGGAACATAGAGAAATCTTGGTGGAATTGAACTTTTCATAAATTTTCATACCCCCCAAAATGGCTAAATCTGCCAATATCTCCTAAACTACAATAGCCAGGAATACGCCGATAGGCTCATTCGATGTAACTTTTGAATTGCTACAATCTGGTAGCAGAGTTGTAACTGTAGGCCCTCGGGAACATAGAGAAATCTTGGTGGAATTGAACTTTTCATAAATTTTCATACCCCCCAAAAATGGCTAAATCTGCCAATATCTCCTAAACTACAATAGCCAGGAATACGCCGATAGGCTCATTCGATGTAACTTTTGAATTGCTACAATCTGGTAGCAGAGTTGTAACTGTAGGCCCTCGGGAACATAGAGAAATCTTGGTGGAATTGAACTTTTCATAAATTTTCATACCCCCCAAAATGGCTAAATCTGCCAATATCTCCTAAACTACAATAGCCAGGAATACGCCGATAGGCTCATTCGATGTAACTTTTGATTGCTACAATCTGGTAGCAGAGTTTGTAACTGTAGGCCCTCGGGAACATAGAGAAATCTTGGTGGAATTGAACTTTTCATAAATTTTCATACCCCCCAAAATGGCTAAATCTGCCAATAACTCCTAAACTACAATAGCCAGGAATACGCCGATATGCTCATTCGCTGTAACTTTTGAATTGCTACAATCTGGTCGCAGAGTCTGTAACTGTAGGCCCTCGGGAACATAGAGAAATCTTGGTGGAATTGAACTTTTCATAAATTTTCATACCCCCCAAAATCGCTAAATCTGCCAATATCTCCTAAACTACAATAGCCAGGAATACGCCGATAGGCTCATTCGATGTAACTTTTGAATTGCTACAATCTGGTAGCAGAGTTGTAACTGTAGGCCCTCGGGAACATAGAGAAATCTTGGTGGAATTGAACTTTTCATAAATTTTCATACCCCCAAAATGGCTAAATCTGCCAATATCTCCTAAACTACAATAGCCAGGAATACGCCGATAGGCTCATTCGATGTAACTTTTGAATTGCTACAATCTGGTAGCAGAGTTGTAACTGTAGGCCCTCGGGACCATAGAGAAATCTTGGTGGAATTGAACTTTTCATAAATTTTCATACCCCCCAAAATGGCTAAATCTGCCAATATCTCCTAAACTACAATAGCCAGGAATACGCCGATAGGCTCATTCGATGTAACTTTTGAATTGCTACAATCTGGTAGCAGAGTTGTAACTGTAGGCCCTCGGGAACATAGAGAAATCTTGGTGGAATTGAACTTTTCATAAATTTTCATACCCCCCAAAATGGCTAAATCTACCAATATCTCCTAAACTACAATAGCCAGGAATACGCCGATAGGCTCATTCGATGTAACTTTTGAATTGCTACAATTTGGTAGCAGAGTTTTAACTGTAGGCCCTCGGGAACATAGAGAAATCTTGGTGGAATTGAACTTTTCATAAATTTTCATACCCCCCAAAATGGCTAAATCTACCAATATCTCCTAAACTACAATAGCCAGGAATACGCCGATAGGCTCATTCGATGTAACTTTTGAATTGCTACAATCTGGTAGCAGAGTTTTAACTGTAGGCCCTCGGGAACATAGAGAAATCTTGGTGGAATTGAACTTTTCATAAATTTTCATACCCCCCAAAATGGCTAAATCTGCCAATATCTCCTAAACTACAATAGCCAGAATACGCCGATAGGCTCATTCGATGTAACTTTTGAATTGCTACAATCTGGTAGCAGAGCTGTAACTGTAGGCCCTCGGGAACATAGAGAAATCTTGGTGGAATTGAACTTTTCATAAATTTTCATACCCCCAAAATGGCTAAATCTGCCAATATCTCCTAAACTACAATAGCCAGGAATACGCCGATAGGCTCATTCGATGTAACTTTTGAATTGCTACAATCTGGTAGCAGAGTTGTAACTGTAGGCCCTCGGGAACATAGAGAAATCTTGGTGGAATTGAACTTTTCATAAATTTTCATACCCCCCAAAATGGCTAAATCTGCCAATATCTCCTAAACTACAATAGCCAGGAATACGCCGATAGGCTCATTCGATGTAACTTTGAATTGCTACAATCTGGTAGCAGAGTTGTAACTGTAGGCCCTCGGGAACATAGAGAAATCTTGGTGGAATTGAACTTTTCATAAATTTTCATACCCCCCAAAATGGCTAAATCTGCCAATAACTCCCAAACTACAATAGCCAGGAATACGCCGATAGGCTCATTCGATGTAACTTTTGAATTGCTACAATCTGGTAGCAGAGTTGTAACTGTAGGCCCTCGGGAACATAGAGAAATCTTGGTGGAATTGAACTTTTCATAAATTTTCATACCCCCAAAATGGCTAAATCTGCCAATATCTCCTAAACTACAATAGCCAGGAATACGCCGATAGGCTCATTCGATGTAACTTTTGAATTGCTACAATCTGGTAGCAGAGTTGTAACTGTAGGCCCTCGGGAACATAGAGAAATCTTGGTGGAATTGAACTTTTCATAAATTTTCATACCCCCCAAAATGGCTAAATCTGCCAATATCTCCTAAACTACAATAGCCAGGTATACGCCGATAGGCTCATTCGATGTAACTTTTGAATTGCTACAATCTGGTAGCAGAGTTGTACCGGTAGGCCCTCGGGAACATAGAGAAATCTTGGTGGAATTGAACTTTTCATAAATTTTCATACCCCCCAAAATGGCTAAATCTGCCAATATCTCCTAAACTACAATAGCCAGGAATACGCCGATAGGCTCATTCGATGTAACTTTTGAATTGCTACAATCTGTAGCAGAGTTGTAACTGTAGGCCCTCGGGAACATAGAGAAATCTTGGTGGAATAGAACTTTTCACAAATTTTCATACCCCCCAAAATGGCTAAATCTGCCAATATCTCCTAAACTACAATAGCCAGGAATACGCCGATAGGCTCATTCGATGTAACTTTTGAATTGCTACAATCTGGTAGCAGAGTTGTAACTGTAGGCCCTCGGGAACATAGAGAAATCTTGGTGGAATTGAACTTTTCATAAATTTTCATACCCCCCAAAATGGCTAAATCTGCCAATATCTCCCAAACTACAATAGCCAGGAATACGCCGATAGGCTCATTCGATGTAACTTTTGAATTGCTACAATCTGGTAGCAGAGTTGTAACTGTAGGCCCTCGGGAACATAGAGAAATCTTGGTGGAATTGAACTTTTCATAATTTTCATACCCCCCAAAATGGCTAAATCTGCCAATATCTCCTAAACTACAATAGCCAGGAATACGCCGATAGGCTCATTCGATGTAACTTTTGAATTGCTACAATCTGGTAGCAGAGTTGTAACTGTAGGCCCTCGGGAACATAGAGAAATCTTGGTGGAATTGAACTTTTTCATAAATTTTCATACCCCCCAAAATGGCTAAATCTGCCAATATCTCCTAAACTACAATAGCCAGGAATACGCCGATAGGCTCATTCGATGTAACTTTTGAATTGCTACAATCTGGTAGCAGAGTTGTACCGTAGGCCCTCGGGAACATAGAGAAATCTTGGTGGAATTGAACTTTTCATTAATTTTCATACCCCCAAAATAGCTAAATCTGCCAATATCTCCTAAACTACAATAGCCAGGAATACGCCGATAGGCTCATTCGATGTAACTTTTGAATTGCTACAATCTGGTAGCAGAGTTGTAACTGTAGGCCCTCGGGAACATAGAGAAATCTTGGTGGAATTGAACTTTTCATAAATTTTCATACCCCCCAAAATGGCTAAATCTGCCAATATCTCCTAAACTACAATAGCCAGGAATACGCCGATAGGCTCATTCGATGTAACTTTTGAATTGCTACAATCTGGTAGCAGAGTTGTAACTGTAGGCCCTCGGGAACATAGAGAAATCTTGGTGGAATTGAACTTTTCATAAATTTTCATAACCCCCCAAAATGGCTAAATCTGCCAATATCTCCTAAACTACAATAGCCAGAAATACGCCGATAGGCTCATTCGATGTAACTTTTGAATTGCTACAATCTGGTAGCAGAGCTGTAACTGTAGGCCCTCGGGAACATAGAGAAATCTTGGTGGAATTGAACTTTTCATAAATTTTCATACCCCCCAAAATGGCTAAATCTGCCAATATCTCTTGAACTACAATAGCCAGGAATACGCCGATAGGCTCATTCGATGTAACTTTTGAATTGCTACAATCTGGTAGCAGAGTTGTAACTGTAGGCCCTCGGGAACATAGAGAAATCTTGGTGGAATTGAACTTTTCATAAATTTTCATACCCCCCAAAATGGCTAAATCTGCCAATCTCTCCTAAACTACAATAGCCAGGAATACGCCGATAGGCTCATTCGATGTAACTTTTGAATTGCTACAATCTGGTAGCAAAGTTGTAACTGTAGGCCCTCGGGAACATAGAGAAATCTTGGTGGAATTGAACTTTCATAAATTTTCATACCCCCCAAAATGGCTAAATCTGCCAATATCTCCTAAACTACAATAGCCAGGAATACGCCGATAGGCTCATTCGATGTAACTTTTGAATTGCTACAATCTGGTAGCAGAGTTGTAACTGTTGGCCTCGGGAACATAGAGAAATCTTGGTGGAATTGAACTTTTCATAAATTTTCATACCCCCCAAAATGGCTAAATCTGCCAATATCTCCAAACTACAATAGCCAGGAATACGCCGATAGGCTCATTCGATGTAACTTTTGAATTGCTACAATCTGGTAGCAGAGTTGTAACTGTAGGCCCTCGGAACATGGAGAAATCTTGGTGGAATTGAACTTTTCATAAATTTTCATACCCCCCAAAATGGCTAAATCTGCCAATATCTCCTAAACTACAATAGCCAGGAATACGCCGATAGGCTCATTCGATGTAACTTTTTGAATTGCTACAATCTGGTAGCAGAGTTGTAACTGTAGGCCCTCGGGAACATAGAGAAATCTTGGTGGAATTGAACTTTTCATAAATTTTCATACCCCCAAAATGGCTAAATCTGCCAATATCTCCTAAACTACAATAGCCAGGAATACGCCGATAGGCTCATTCGATGTAACTTTTGAATTGCTACAATCTGGTAGCAGAGTTGTAACTGTAGGCCCTCGGGAACATAGAGAAATCTTGGTGGAATTGAACTTTTCATAAATTTTCATACCCCCCAAAATGGCTAAATCTGCCAATATCTCCTAAACTACAATAGCCAGGAATACGCCGATATGCTCATTCGATGTAACTTTTGAATTGCTACAATCTGGTAGCAGAGTTGTAACTGTAGGCCCTCGGGAACATAGAGAAATCTTGGTGGAATTGAACTTTTCATAAATTTTCATACCCCCCAAAATGGCTAAATCTGCCAATATCTCCTAAACTACAATAGCCAGGAATACGCCGATAGGCTCATTCGATGTAACTTTTGAATTGCTACAATCTGGTAGCAGAGCTGTAACTGTAGGCCCTCGGGAACATAGAGAAATCTTGGTGGAATTGAACTTTTCATAAATTTTCATACCCCCCAAAATGGCTAAATCTGCCAATATCTCCTAGACTAAAATAGCCAGGAATACGCCGATAGGCTCATTCGATGTAACTTTTGAATTGCTACAATCTGGTAGGCAGAGTTGTAACTGTAGGCCCTCGGGAACATAGAGAAATCTTGTGGGAATTGAACTTTTCATAAATTTTCATACCCCCAAAAATGGCTTAAATCTTGCCAATATCTCCTAAACTACAATAGCCAGGAATACGCCGATAGGCTCATTCGATGTAACTTTTGAATTGCTACAATCTGGTTGCAGAGTTGTAACTGTAGGCCTCGGGAACATAGAGAAATCTTGGTGGAATTGAACTTTCATAAATTTTCATACCCCCCAAAATGGCTAAATCTGCCAATATCTCCTAAACTACAATAGCCAGGAATACGCCGATAGGCTCATTCGATGTAACTTTTGAATTGCTACAATCTGGTAGCAGAGTTGTAACTGTAGGCCCTCGGGAACATAGAGAAATCTTGGTGGAATTGAACTTTTCATAATTTTCATACCCCCCCAAAATGGCTAAATCTGCCAATATCTCCTAAACTACAATAGCCAGGAATACGCCGATAGGCTCATTTCGATGTAACTTTTGAATTGCTACAATCTGGTAGCAGAGTTGTAACTGTAGGCCCTCGGGAACATAGAGAAATCTTGGTGGAATTGAACTTTTCATAAATTTTCATACCCCCCAAAATGGCTAAATCTGCCAATATCTCCTAAACTACAATAGCCAGGAATACGCCGATAGGCTCATTCGATGTAACTTTTGAATTGCTACAATCTGGTAGCAGAGTTGTACCGGTAGGCCCTCGAGAACATAGAGAAATCTTGGTGGAATTGAACTTTTCATAAATTTTCATACCCCCCAAAATGGCTAAATCTGCCAATATCTCCTAAACTACAATAGCCAGGAATACGCCGATAGGCTCATTCGATGTAACTTTTGAATTGCTACAATCTGGTAGCAGAGTTGTAACTGTAGGCCCTCGGGAACATAGAGAAATCTTGGTGGAATTGAACTTTTCATAAATTTTCATACCCCCCAAAATGGCTAAATCTGCCAATATCTCCTAAACTACAATAGCCAGGAATACGCCGATAGGCTCATTCGATGTAACTTTTGAATTGCTACAATCTGGTAGCAGAGTTGTAACTGTAGGCCCTCGGGAACATAGAGAAATCTTGGTGGAATTGAACTTTTCATAAATTTTCATAACCCCCAAAATGGCTAAATCTGCCAATATCTCCTAAACTACTATAGCCAGAAATACACCGATAGGCTCATTCGATGTAACTTTTGAATTGCTACAATCTGGTAGCAGAGCTGTAACTGTAGGCCCTCGGGAACATAGAGAAATCTTGGTGGAATTGAACTTTTCATAAATTTTCATACCCCCCAAAATGGCTAAATCTGCCAATATCTCTTAAACTACAATAGCCAGGAATACGCCGATAGGCTCATTCGATGTAACTTTTGAATTGCTACAATCTGGTAGCAGAGTTGTAACTGTAGGCCCTCGGGAACATAGAGAAATCTTGGTGGAATTGAACTTTTCATAAATTTTCATACCCCCCAAAATGGCTAAATCTGCCAATCTCTCCTAAACTACAATAGCCAGGAATACGCCGATAGGCTCATTCGATGTAACTTTTGAATTGCTACAATCTGGTAGCAAAGTTGTAACTGTAGGCCCTCGGGAACATAGAGAAATCTTGGTGGAATTGAACTTTCCATAAATTTTCATACCCCCCAAAATGGCTAAATCTGCCAATATCTCCTAAACTACAATAGCCAGGAATACGCCGATAGGCTCATTCGATGTAACTTTTGAATTGCTACAATCTGGTAGCAGAGTTGTAACTGTAGACCCTCGGGAACATAGAGAAATCTTGGTGGAATTGAACTTTTCATAAATTTTCATACCCCCCAAAATGGCTAAATCTGCCGATATCGCCCAAACTACAATAGCCAGGAATACGCCGATAGGCTCATTCGATGTAACTTTTGAATTGCTACAATCTGGTAGCAGAGTTGTAACTGTAGGCCCTCGGGAACATAGAGAAATCTTGGTGGAATTGAACTTTTCATAAATTTTCATACCCCCCAAAATGGCTAAATCTGCCAATATCTCCTAAACTACAATAGCCAGGAATACGCCGATAGGCTCATTCGCTGTAACTTTTGAATTGCTATAATCTGGTAGCAGAGTTGTAACTGTAGGCCCTCGGGAACATAGAGAAATCTTGGTGGAATTGAACTTTTCATAAATTTTCATACCCCCAAAATGGCTAAATCTGCCAATATCTCCTAAACTACAATAGCCAGGAATACGCCGATAGGCTCATTCGATGTAACTTTTGAATTGCTACAATCTGGTAGCAGAGTTGTAACTGTAGGCCCTCGGGAACATAGAGAAATCTTGGTGGAATTGAACTTTTCATAAATTTTCATACCCCCCAAAATGGCTAAATCTGACAATATCTCCTAAACTACAATAGCCAGGAATACGCCGATAGGCTCATTCGATGTAACTTTGAATTGCTACAATCTGGTAGCAGAGTTGTAACTGTAGGCCCTCGGGAACATAGAGAAATCTTGGTGGAATTGAACTTTTCATAAATTTTCATACCCCCCAAAATGGCTAAATCTGCCAATATCTCCTAAACTACAATAGCCAGGAATACGCCGATAGGCTCATTCGATGTAACTTTTGAATTGCTACAATCTGGTAGCAGAGCTGTAACTGTAGGCCCTCGGGAACATAGAGAAATCTTGGTGGAATTGAACTTTTCATAAATTTTCATACCCCCCAAAATGGCTAAATCTGCCAATATCTCCTAAACTACAATAGCCAGGAATACGCCGATAGGCTCATTCGATGTAACTTTTGAATTGCTACAATCTGGTAGCAGAGTTGTAACTGTAGGCCCTCGGGAACATAGAGAAATCTTGGTGGAATTGAACTTTTCATAAATTTTCATACCCCCCAAAATGGCTAAATCTGCCAATATCTCCTAAACTACAATAGCCAGGAATACGCCGATAGGCTCATTCGATGTAACTTTTGAATTGCTACAATCTGGTAGCAGAGTTGTAACTGTAGGCCCTCGGGAACATAGAGAAATCTTGGTGGAATTGAACTTTTCATAAATTTTCATACCCCCCAAAATGGCTAAATCTGCCAATATCTCCTAAACTACAATGGCCAGGAATACGCCGATAGGCTCATTCGATGTAACTTTTGAATTGCTACAATCTGGTAGGCAGAGTTGTAACTGTAGGCCCTCGGGAACATAGAGAAATCTTGGTGGAATTGAACTTTCATAAATTTTCATACCCCCAAAATGGCTAAATCTGCCAATATCTCCTAAACTACAATAGCCAGGAATACGCCGATAAGCTCATTCGATGTAACGTTTGAATTGCAACAATCTGGTAGCAGAGTTGTAACTGTAGGCCCTCGGAACATAGAGAAATCTTGGTGGAATTGAAACTTTTCATAAATTTTCATACCCCCAAAATGGCTAAATCTGCCAATATCTCCTAAACTACAATAGCCAGGAATACGCCGATAGGCTCATTCGATGTAACTTTTGAACTGCTACAATCTGGTAGCAGAGTTGTAACTGTAGGCCCTCGGGAACATAGAGAAATCTTGGTGGAATTGAACTTTTCATAAATTTTCATACCCCCAAAAATGGCTAAATCTGCCAATATCTCCTAAACTACAATAGCCTGGAATACGCCGATAGGCTCATTCGATGTAACTTTTGAATTGCTACAATCTGGTAGCAGAGCTGTAACTGTAGGCCCTCGGGAACATAGAGAAATCTTGGTGGAATTGAACTTTTCATAAATTTTCATACCCCCCAAAATGGCTAAATCTGCCAATATCTCCTAAACTACAATAGCCAGGAATACGCCGATAGGCTCATTCGATGTAACTTTTGAATTGCTACAATCTGGTAGCAGAGTTGTAACTGTAGGCCCTCGGGAACATAGAGAAATCTTGGTGGAATTGAACTTTTCATAAATTTTCATACCCCCCAAAATGGCTAAATCTGCCAATATCTCCTAAACTACAATAGCCAGGAATACGCCGATAGGCTCATTCGATGTAACTTTTGAATTGCTACAATCTGGTAGCAGAGTTGTAACTGTAGGCCCTCGGGAACATAGAGAAATCTTGGTGGAATTGAACTTTTCATAAATTTTCATACCCCCCAAAATGGCTAAATCTGCCAATATCTCCTAAACTACAATAGCCTGGAATACGCCGATAGGCTCATTCGATGTAACTTTGAATTGCTACAATCTGGTAGCAGAGTTGTAACTGTAGGCCCTCGGGAACATAGAGAAATCTTGGTGGAATTGAACTTTTCATAAATTTTCATACCCCCCAAAATGGCTAAATCTGCCAATATCTCCTAAACTACAATAGCCAGGAATACGCCGATAGGCTCATTCGATGTAACTTTTGAATTGCTACAATCTGGTAGCAGAGTTGTAACTGTAGGCTCTCGGGAACATAGAGAAATCTTGGTGGAATTGAACTTTTCATAAATTTTCATACCCCCCAAAATGGCTAAATCTGCCAATATCTCCTAAACTACAATAGCCAGGAATACGCCGATAAGCTCATTCGATGTAACTTTTGAATTGCAACAATCTGGTAGCAGAGTTGTAACTGTAGGCCCTCGGGAACATAGAGAAATCTTGGTGGAATTGAACTTTTCATAAATTTTCATACCCCCCAAAATGGCTAAATCTGCCAATATCTCCAAAACTACAATAGCCAGGAATACGCCGATAGGCTCATTCGATGTAACTTTTGAACTGCTACAATCTGGTAGCAGAGTTGTAACTGTAGGCCCTCGGGAACATAGAGAAATCTTGGTGGAATTGAACTTTTCATAAATTTTCATACCCCCCAAAATGGCTAAATCTGCCAATATCTCCTAAACTACAATAGCCAGGAATACGCCGATAGGCTCATTCGATGTAACTTTTGAATTGCTACAATCTGGTAGCAGAGTTGTAACTGTAGGCCCTCGGGAACATAGAGAAATCTTGGTGGAATAGAACTTTTCATAAATTTTCATGCCCCCCAAAATGGCTAAATCTGCCAATATCTCCTAAACTACAATAGCCAGGAATACGCCGATAGGCTCATTCGATGTAACTTTTGAATTGCTACAATCTGGTAGCAGAGTTGTAACTGTAGGCCCTCGGGAACATAGAGAAATCTTGGTGGAATTGAACTTTTCATAAATTTTCATACCCCCCAAAATGGCTAAATCTGCCAATATCTCCTAAACTACAATAGCCAGGAATACGGCGATAGGCTCATTCGATGTAACTTTTGAATTGCTACAATCTGGTAGCAGAGTTGTAACTGTAGGCCCTCGGGAACATAGAGAAATCTTGGTGGAATTGAACTTTTCATAAATTTTCATACCCCCCAAAATGGCTAAATCTGCCAATATCTCCTAAACTACAATAGCCAGGAATACGCCGATAGGCTCATTCGATGTAACTTTTGAATTGCTACAATCTGGTAGCAGAGTTGTAACTGTAGGCTCTCGGGAACATAGAGAAATCTTGGTGGAATTGAACTTTTCATAAATTTTCATACCCCCCAAAATGGCTAAATCTGCCAATATCTCCTAAACTACAATAGCCAGGAATACGCCGATAAGCTCATTCGATGTAACTTTTGAATTGCAACAATCTGGTAGCAGAGTTGTAACTGTAGGCCCTCGGGAACATAGAGAAATCTTGGTGGAATTGAACTTTTCATAAATTTTCATACCCCCCAAAATGGCTAAATCTGCCAATATCTCCAAAACTACAATAGCCAGGAATACGCCGATAGGCTCATTCGATGTAACTTTTGAACTGCTACAATCTGGTAGCAGAGTTGTAACTGTAGGCCCTCGGGAACATAGAGAAATCTTGGTGGAATTGAACTTTTCATAAATTTTCATACCCCCCAAAATGGCTAAATCTGCCAATATCTCCTGAACTACAATAGCCAGGAATACGCTGATAGGCTCATTCGATGTAACTTTTGAATTGGTACAATCTGGTAGCAGAGTTGTAACTGTAGGCCCTCGGGAACATAGAGAAATCTTGGTGGAATTGAACTTTTCATAAATTTTCATACCCCCCAAAATGGCTAAATCTGCCAATATCTCCTAAACTACAATAGCCAGGAATACGCCGATAGGCTCATTCGATGTAACTTTTGAATTGCTACAATCTGGTAGCAGAGTTGTAACTGTAGGCCCTCGGGAACATAGAGAAATCTTGGTGGAATAGAACTTTTCATAAATTTTCATGCCCCCCAAAATGGCTAAATCTGCCAATATCTCCTAAACTACAATAGCCAGGAATACGCCGATAGGCTCATTCGATGTAACTTTTGAATTGCTACAATCTGGTAGCAGAGTTGTAACTGTAGGCCCTCGGGAACATAGAGAAATCTTGGTGGAATTGAACTTTTCATAAATTTTCATACCCCCCAAAATGGCTAAATCTGCCAATATCTCCTAAACTACAATAGCCAGGAATACGGCGATAGGCTCATTCGATGTAACTTTTGAATTGCTACAATCTGGTAGCAGAGTTGTAACTGTAGGCCCTCGGGAACATAGAGAAATCTTGGTGGAATTGAACTTTTCATAAATTTCCATACCCCCCAAAATGGCTAAATCTGCCAATATCTCCTAAACTACAATAGCCAGGAATACGCCGATAGGCTCATTCGATGTAACTTTTGAATTGCTACAATCTGGTAGCAGAGTTGTAACTGTAGGCCCTCGGGAACATAGAGAAATCTTGGTGGAATTGAACTTTTCATAAATTTTCATACTTCCAAAATGGCTAAATCTGCCAATATCTCCTAAACTACAATAGCCAGGAATACGCCGATAGGCTCATTCGATGTAACTTTTAAATTGCTACAATCTGGTAGCAGAGTTGTAACTGTAGGCCCTCGGGAACATAGAGAAATCGTGGTGGAATTGAACTTTTCATAAATTTTCATACCCCCCAAAATGGCTAAATCTGCCAATATCTCCTAAACTACAATAGCCAGGAATACGCCGATAGGCTCATTCGATGTAACTTTTGAATTGCTACAATCTGGTAGCAGAGTTGTAACTGTAGGCCCTCGGGAACATAGAGAAATCTTGGTGGAATTAAACTTTTCATAAATTTTCATACCCCCCAAAATGGCTAAATCTGCCTATATCTCCTAAACTACAATAGCCAGGAATACGCCGATAGGCTCATTCGATGTAACTTTTGAATTGCTACAATCTGGTAGCAGAGTTGTAACTGTAGGCCCTCGGGAACATAGAGAAATCTTGGTGGAATTGAACTTTTCATAAATTTTCATACCCCCCAAAATGGCTAAATCTGCCAATATCTCCTAAACTACAATAGCCAGGAATACGCCGATAGGCTCATTCGATGTAACTTTTGAATTGCTACAATCTGGTAGCAGAGCTGTAACTGTAGGCCCTCGGGAACATAGAGAAATCTTGGTGGAATTGAACTTTTCATAAATTTTCATACCCCCAAAATGGCTAAATCTGCCAATATCTCCTAAACTACAATAGCCAGGAACACGCCGATAGGCTCATTCGATGTAACTTTTGAATTGCTACAATCTGGTAGCAGAGTTGTAACTGTAGGCCCTCGGGAACATAGAGAAATCTTGGTGGAATTGAACTTTTCATAAATTTTCATACCCCCCAAAATGGCTAAATCTGCCAATATCTCCTAAACTACAATAGCCAGGAATACGCCGATAGGCTTATTCGATGTAACTTTTGAATTGCTACAATCTGGTAGCAGAGTTGTAACTGTAGGCCCTCGGGAACATAGAGAAATCTTGGTGGAATTGAACTTTTCATAAATTTTCATACCCCCCAAAATGGCTAAATCTGCCAATATCTCCTAAACTACAATAGCCAGGAATACGCCGTTAGGCTCATTCGATGTAACTTTTGAATTGCTACAATCTGGTAGCAGAGTTGTAACTGTAGGCCCTCGGGAAAATAGAGAAATCTTGGTGGAATTGAACTTTTCATAAATTTCCATACCCCCCAAAATGGCTAAATCTGCCAATATCTCCTAAACTACAATAGCCAGGAATACGCCGATAGGCTCATTCGATGTAACTTTTGAATTGCTACAATCTGGTAGCAGAGTTGTAACTGTAGGCCCTCGGGAACATAGAGAAATCTTGGTGGAATTGAACTTTTCATAAATTTTCATACCCCCCAAAATGGCTAAATCTGCCAATATCTCCTAAACTACAATAGCCAGGAATACGCCGATAGGCTCATTCGATGTAACTTTTGAATTGCTACAATCTGGTAGCAGAGTTGTAACTGTAGGCCCTCGGGAACATAGAGAAATCTTGGTGGAATTGAACTTTTCATAAATTTTCATACCCCCCAAAATGGCTAAATCTGCCAATATCTCCTAAACTACAATAGCCAGGAATACGCCGATAAGCTCATTCGATGTAACTTTTGAATTGCAACAATCTGGTAGCAGAGTTGTAACTGTAGGCCCTCGGGAACATAGAGAAATCTTGGTGGAATTGAACTTTTCATAAATTTTCATACCCCCCAAAATGGCTAAATCTGCCAATATCTCCAAAACTACAATAGCCAGGAATACGCCGATAGGCTCATTCGATGTAACTTTTGAACTGCTACAATCTGGTAGCAGAGTTGTAACTGTAGGCCCTCGGGAACATAGAGAAATCTTGGTGGAATTGAACTTTTCATAAATTTTCATACCCCCCAAAATGGCTAAATCTGCCAATATCTCCTGAACTACAATAGCCAGGAATACGCTGATAGGCTCATTCGATGTAACTTTTGAATTGGTACAATCTGGTAGCAGAGTTGTAACTGTAGGCCCTCGGGAACATAGAGAAATCTTGGTGGAATTGAACTTTTCATAAATTTTCATACCCCCCAAAATGGCTAAATCTGCCAATATCTCCTAAACTACAATAGCCAGGAATACGCCGATAGGCTCATTCGATGTAACTTTTGAATTGCTACAATCTGGTAGCAGAGTTGTAACTGTAGGCCCTCGGGAACATAGAGAAATCTTGGTGGAATAGAACTTTTCATAAATTTTCATGCCCCCCAAAATGGCTAAATCTGCCAATATCTCCTAAACTACAATAGCCAGGAATACGCCGATAGGCTCATTCGATGTAACTTTTGAATTGCTACAATCTGGTAGCAGAGTTGTAACTGTAGGCCCTCGGGAACATAGAGAAATCTTGGTGGAATTGAACTTTTCATAAATTTTCATACCCCCCAAAATGGCTAAATCTGCCAATATCTCCTAAACTACAATAGCCAGGAATACGGCGATAGGCTCATTCGATGTAACTTTTGAATTGCTACAATCTGGTAGCAGAGTTGTAACTGTAGGCCCTCGGGAACATAGAGAAATCTTGGTGGAATTGAACTTTTCATAAATTTCCATACCCCCCAAAATGGCTAAATCTGCCAATATCTCCTAAACTACAATAGCCAGGAATACGCCGATAGGCTCATTCGATGTAACTTTTGAATTGCTACAATCTGGTAGCAGAGTTGTAACTGTAGGCCCTCGGGAACATAGAGAAATCTTGGTGGAATTGAACTTTTCATAAATTTTCATACCCCCCAAAATGGCTAAATCTGCCAATATCTCCTAAACTACAATAGCCAGGAATACGCCGATAGGCTCATTCGATGTAACTTTTGAATTGCTACAATCTGGTAGCAGAGTTGTAACTGTAGGCCCTCGGGAACATAGAGAAATCTTGGTGGAATTGAACTTTTCATAAATTTTCATACCCCCCAAAATGGCTAAATCTGCCAATATCTCCTAAACTACAATAGCCAGGAATACGCCGATAGGCTCATTCGATGTAACTTTTGAATTGCTACAATCTGGTAGCAGAGTTGTAACTGTAGGCCCTCGGGAACATAGAGAAATCTTGGTGGAATTGAACTTTTCATAAATTTTCATACCCCCCAAAATGGCTAAATCTGCCTATATCTCCTAAACTACAATAGCCAGGAATACGCCGATAGGCTCATTCGATGTAACTTTTGAATTGCTACAATCTGGTAGCAGAGTTGTAACTGTAGGCCCTCGGGAACATAGAGAAATCTTGGTGGAATTGAACTTTTCATAAATTTTCATACCCCCCAAAATGGCTAAATCTGCCAATATCTCCTAAACTACAATAGCCAGGAATACGCCGATAGGCTCATTCGATGTAACTTTTGAATTGCTACAATCTGGTAGCAGAGCTGTAACTGTAGGCCCTCGGGAACATAGAGAAATCTTGGTGGAATTGAACTTTTCATAAATTTTCATACCCCCCAAAATGGCTAAATCTGCCAATATCTCCTAAACTACAATAGCCAGGAACACGCCGATAGGCTCATTCGATGTAACTTTTGAATTGCTACAATCTGGTAGCAGAGTTGTAACTGTAGGCCCTCGGGAACATAGAGAAATCTTGGTGGAATTGAACTTTTCATAAATTTTCATACCCCCCAAAATGGCTAAATCTGCCAATATCTCCTAAACTACAATAGCCAGGAATACGCCGATAGGCTTATTCGATGTAACTTTTGAATTGCTACAATCTGGTAGCAGAGTTGTAACTGTAGGCCCTCGGGAACATAGAGAAATCTTGGTGGAATTGAACTTTTCATAAATTTTCATACCCCCCAAAATGGCTAAATCTGCCAATATCTCCTAAACTACAATAGCCAGGAATACGCCGATAGGCTCATTCGATGTAACTTTTGAATTGCTACAATCTGGTAGCAGAGTTGTAACTGTAGGCCCTCGGGAAAATAGAGAAATCTTGGTGGAATTGAACTTTTCATAAATTTCCATACCCCCCAAAATGGCTAAATCTGCCAATATCTCCTAAACTACAATAGCCAGGAATACGCCGATAGGCTCATTCGGTGTAACTTTTGAATTGCTACAATCTGGTAGCAGAGTTGTAACTGTTTAAGTGTAACATTCATGAAAATAAACCACATGCTAAGTCCAAGTTGGCATATTTACTTCAGATAAGGGTTGGGTTTGATCATCTTTGAGTTTTTAATGTCAGGTTTGCATTATTTCAGTCAATATTCAATACCACCCTGTGAGTAGATAATCAGTATCGTAGTTTCTCAATCGGACCGTGGTCATTTCTAGAATCCGGCCTAGGAGTCGGACCGGAACCGGACCAGAGCTTTAAAAACAGGATCGGAGTAGGACGAGAGAATTTGTCGATCCGCTCCCCACTTGTCCGTACTGAGGGCCTCGGATTGCAAAGGGCGCTCCTACTTAAATAAAATCCAAATGAAGTCGCATTGAATCACGTCAAGGGTGGCGATTGTTTTCAAGATAAATTAAAATATCTCAAAAATTTAATGGTCAATTTTTAAATTCAATTTTCATGTCGACGGCCGCCGACACATACTAATTGAATTACGTGTCCACGGCCGCACAAATTCCCTTCTCTGGCGGCAGGTTGGCCACGCCTGTACTAGAGAGTGACCTTATGAGGATTTTGTTCGTAATTAAATACGTTCATGATGGTATTCATATGATTTGACGGTAGTGTCTACTGAGTGCTGATTCGATGTAAAATTGAATTGCCCAGATTAACATAGGCTAATTTCGCGCCGACGGCCGTGGAATAACCGACCGCGCCAACCCAAATAATATTCTTCTCTTCGACAATATCTAGAGATGAAGCTTTTTGGAGTAGGACCAAGCAACTTGTTTGAGCTATCTTGTCTACTACGAGTACAATGCGCCGCACGAAAACACCTGGCAGCAGCGATACCTGGCCATCCACAAAATTAATGAATCGAAAACGAATGATCGTACTATAGAAATTAAACATGGAACGGCAACGACCGATTTTGCAGCTTCGTTCCGCTTCGCCGAGGCTGGAGTGGAGAGTTGTTTTGCGTAAGCGACTGCAGGATTTCTGGCAATCCAAAACCTATCTTCCCGAGCGCAGAAATTACTGAATTTTGTCTTGATCGAAAGCTACTGTTGCACCGATTCCGAAAATATAAATTAAAATAATGACCAGGCCCTGATCCACCTAGAATCTGTCCTCCAAGTCTGAAATATCGGCATTGTTCAGAACAATCGGGTAACTGCAACACAATGGCCATAACAATGATCTATTGCGACTCTCCGATTGTTCGAACAATGCCGATATTTCAGACTTGGAGGACGGATTCTAGGTGGATCAATGCATGATCATTATTTTATTTTATATTTTCGGAATCGGTGCAATAGTAACTTTCGATCAAGACCAAATTCAGTAATTTCTGCGCTCGGGAAGATAGGTTTTGGATTGCCAGAATTCCTACAGTCGCTTACGCAAAACAACTCTCCACTCCAGCCTCGGCGAAGCGGAACGAAGCTGCAATATCGGTTGTTGCCGTTCCATGTTTAATTTCGATAATCGTACGAATAGGCCTTTTGCAGGACTTCGATCACGTGACTAGATACGCATAGCAACAACAAATTGGTTAGCAAGCTACTTTCTCGCGCACCTGCTTCAGTGCTAAATATCGCATAGTGTACTGTTGATTTCTGGTTGTAAACGTTTCGGAAATTTGTTGTAGAAGTCATCAGAGATTCACCTATGCTAGATGTCAATCATGTACAAAGCATTTAGAATGATATCGTCAGAATTACGCAGAAATCCATCGGTAACGTAGTTGTATTACGGTACTCAACTCTGATCATATGTACTTAAATTTATGCATTTGAAGTATAGCGATTGGCTTATATTCTGGTAAGAGTATTTGTTAGTTCAAGCAGTACTATTTGTCTGTTGTGGAGCCTGATTTTGGATGGAAGATATGGCTGAAGCAGCCGGGACCCGCAAGGATCAGGATATACTGTCTGCTGGTTTGGGTGCTGGCGTGCTGCTATAAAACAAATGTCGCTGAACACATCGGAAGTATATTTTGGGAGAACCTGCCGTCAAGACTAAGCAAATCAGTGCACTTTATTGTTGCCTTATACAATGCCAATTTTATTACCACTACTTCGCAACTGCGATTGAAGTGGATTTGGCAAATCACACTCGATTTTGATAAATAGTTGATGTCACATAGGTGCGATATTTAGCGAACTAAGGGAAGTAACTATCATATAACTCTTAGAGCAGCTCAAACGCAGTGACAAGATCGGTCATCCTATACCCACACGTGGTCAACGTGGTCATTGTTGGGAACCGAGTAGAAGTAATGCCTTAATTTATACTCCAGTACAAGTAGCACTAATTACTTCCAGAACATGTCCAAAGTACTTCAAGTGGAAGTAGAAATGAATTTCTGAAAAGCGGTCAAGAATTTCGTTACATGAAGTAGATTTGGTTGAGGGTCACTTAGTTTTAGAAATTGATGCCATGTGACAACTGTAAACATTGGATGTTGCATCTTCTTGATCAACGCAAAAGGGTGATGACACCACAAATAAGTGCAATTTTCAAAAATTAATTTAGTTACCGTGGTACTGGGGCTATTTTGCCCAGTTGTTATGACAACCTCACGCTTGAAGGGGATGCAATCATGCGCCAAAGCTACTTTCTAGTTGACAAAATCCCAAACCTGACAAAAAAGTACTACCTTAAAAGTGTCAAGTAGAAGTGATAGTAGCCTAAACTCATAATGACGCTAGTACTCAGGTAAAATAGTACTTCGTTGCTGACCCCCTCTGTGTATTGGCTCAACCAACTCAGAAACATCCTCTAAAGACGACTAACATTGTTTCTTTCGCATTGACTCGGTAATATTCTGAACTTATGATATTCTTTGATTCATTGAATTTACAAATAAACTTGCAAAAAAGATCGATTTATTAATTTTTGTGCATTCGATACCCAGAGCATAAGAAATAGTTGAAGAAAAATGGATGTTAACCTTATCAAGTTCAATAACTGCCGAGACTGTTATGCCTATGTATTTTCCTCTACCTCCATAGCCACTTGTCTAGACATATTCATAGCATCCACGGAAGAGCGCTTGTCTTGCTGTACAGAAATAAAATATCATTTTCAAAGCAGACATCAACATCGGGAAAGAAGTTCAGGACAGTTAGTCAGTGGTCAGATCATCTGCTGACATTTTCTGTTGGCATGAAACCACGCTGCCTTCCACCGCATGACCAGATTTTATGTGGTGATAATATTCGGCTTCATACGACGCTAAATACTCCGAGAGTCACGGAGAACACGGCTCGACTTCGCCGAGACGCTCAATGGCGTCACAATGAGTACGAGGCGTTAATCGACCATTCAGCTCAGGCGCCCCTATTGTTCAGAACAATGGAAATTTCGAACTTTGAGGTCGATTTTAGGGGGGTTCCAGTGCCCTGACCAGATTTTAATTTATATTTTCGGAATCAGTGTGAAAATATCTTTCGATTGAGACCGGTTTAAATAAATTTTGAGCTGTGGTCGCCAGCTATAAGATTACCGTTTCACCCTCAATTGGAGCTGATGATCATTTTCCTTCGGGTAGTGGCACTTGGCAGCATGACATAATGATCAATAACTTGTAATATAGGTGTAGAGGTCTAAATATTTTTAATTGTTTAACTGAGAAGTCATACAATAGCTTAGGATATTTAATATATTTATGGTATGTAGCACATTGCATGAATTCATAACACATCAACGTACTGGCACTGGCAGTCATTGTCTCTTATGCTTAAAAATAGCAGTATCCTATATATATTGCAATCGATATCAATCATCAAAATGCTGCAATGATTACCAACTACCGCTACAATACAACTATAGTATACTATCCACACCTAACTTAATGCTGCAATAAATATCACGCAGTCAATGTCCTGCAATGTCGAATTTTGTGTCATAAAATCATAGTTGACTACCAAATAACGGCTACAATGTCGATCATTTTGACGCAAGGAGTTTACATAGTTCATGAATCAAAGACATCCAACATATTTGAATCCTTGCGCATCTCCATGACACTTGCGAACGTTTACAGCCCGAAAACGATAATATACTGTATCCGAAATACGTCTACGTTAACGACGGATTTATGCGTAATTCTGACGATATCATTCTATGTGCTTTGTACAGGATTGACATCTAGCATAGGTGAATCTCTGATGACTTCTACAACAAATTTCCGAAACGTTTACAACCAGAAATCGACAGTACACTATGCGAAATTTAGCCCTGAAGCAGGTGCGCGAGAAAGTAGCTTGCTAACCAATTTGTTGTTGCTACGCGTATCTAGTCACGTGATCGAAGTCCTGCAAAAGGCCTATTGCGCGGTTTAGCGAGTCAGGTCGTACTTACCGGGTCGGTCAAATGTCGTCACTAGAGACAGCTTGGACTTTAAGTCAAATCGAACATGTTTCAGGGCCTGATCTTACCTCATGAAGTTCTGCATCAGTTTAAAACTTGAAATTTTATTTATTTTACCAATGGACAAGCCTTCAACACCTTGCATATTGAAATTAAGATATATTTTCCTAATATACCTCGCGGACCGGCAGAAAGGTCGTCGCGGACCGGCACCGGTCCGCGGACCGGCGGTTGAGAACCACTGATCTACACGAGCTTTGTGTTCATTTACGCCGGGGACATGTGTGTGTAGTAGGGTTGCTCAAAAACAACTTTTCCCGGAGAAGCCAAGTTATTGCAGTTGAAAGTTTTGAATTTGCAAAAATAGCATAGAAGTGGAAAATCCCAGAATTTTGAAAGAAAATCTAAATAACTTCGCTTCTACGGGTTGGAATCGAGTCAAATCTGTTTTGCATCGTTTTGTTCACTGCTCAGCAATTTCACGGGGTAGACAGTGAAATTTGAAAAATTCAAATTTTTTTAATGAATTCAGAAATTTCAATTGGCTCTCCGTCGTCATATGCGAGCCAAATTCGGTGAGCAGCGTTTTTTATGCAAATTATCAATTTCATCAGTGAATCCTCGGGATCCGGAGAAAGTGGTATTTTTGAACAACCCTAGTGTGTAGTTTATCTAAACGTGAACTCACTCGGGTAAAATCAGTGTTTCGGCGTGAAAAAATACCGCCCTAGTTATGGCAATCGTGCGGTAAACAATAGCCTGAGGTTGATAAGCTGGCTCGCTTGACACGCTACCGAGACATTCTCATTATTTTCCAGTGCCGCCACCAGACTTGAAGGACTTGTGAACACAGAACTACTGTGCCGCTACCAATTCCTCTGTGCATTGTTTTGTCAAGTGGCTTGTGCTTCTAAATGACTTGCCCCCATTTTCAACTCTGTACGCGACAATGGTTTATTGTTATTGATGAAATATGACTGGATGTCGGGATTAATAATTTTTTTTCGTGTCGATAGATATGTCGGAGTGTAAGATATGATTGAGGACAATGGTCAATTGCCAAAGTTGTGTTCATCGCTACGAGACTGAGAAGCTTGCTAATTATTTGCCAAAAAACTTCTTAGTCTCTAAGGAAAATAATGTCAAAAGGAACATTTGGTCCTGAACGTAGGTGTAGCTGGGATTAAAATTTAGGGTTGACAACTTTTCGGCAATGACGAGAGATTTCAACAACTACAAATCGGAAAATTGGAAAGGGCAAAGGCATCTTTGCCTTGCACCCCTAGTCCTGACTTGCTCATTGTAATAAAGAGCTCCATCCAGTTGTATGACGGACAAAGGTCCTAAAAGAATGCTTTTATGTACATTACTCAGGTCAGCTCTGAAGGCTGCGATCCCATTACATTATCGAAAGACTCAAATCCCATTGAAATTGAACTAGCTGGATATGACAGCCTATGAGGCAAATCGGAAACGAATTCTGAAATCGGGTTTTAATATCACCTATAGTGTGTGGCCTGTCGTTTACTTATTTTTTCTTTTGTTATTTCCCTACCCAGTTGCTACTAGATCTCGCATTGAAAGATTTCATTTACCACAGGTATTCGATCTATTAAAGAAGAAAGCTCGGCTTCGAGTGTTGGAAGACAAAAACCAAAAATTTCAAGTCGTCGGGCTTACTGAAAAGTATGTGACCGACATGGACGGCACCCTTCGAATCATTTCTGACGCTTCTAACTGCAGGTAAAACGACATGTTGGTAATGGGATCTGCCTTGGCTTCGAAATATGGTGCCGTTTCGACAGGCCGAGGCTTTGTGGGCCCGTTATAAAGCGTTTCGTACAAATCACACTCTGTGGCTAATATTCTAGTCCTTGTTTAATTACGATGAATACATAATTTATGTAATCTAGATTATAATTTCGCCAAATTCATCCAAGGATCCAATCTCAACAAGCTTCGTTTTTCATTGACTTGAATTTACTGTGACGCAATATTATCAAAATAAAATGGTTGCACAATGCACACCAGTAATTAATAAATCCTGTATTATATCTAACGAATATTGGTTACATCCTTACAGAGTTAACAGCGTATACCTAGTGCGAATAAGTATAAGTGCACCATAAACATGCAGTCTTAGAGGGTAACGCTCTACAGTGTTCTGATAGTATCGCTCGAATTAGTGCAAAAGTGGTCCCTCATGGCTCATTTGAAAGAAAACATCTCTGTCGATGTGAATAGCACGCACATATTCGCACTAGGTATAGGCGTACGTTGTAGACTCTATAACAGGGGCGGGCAACATACGGCCCGCGAAGAAAGTTTGTCCGGCCCGCGGACAGTTTTCATCTTACATGATAGTGTGGCCCGCGGCCCCAGTCTTCCGAGATTCCCCACTACTTGCTTACAAACGTCAAATTTTAGTGACTGTATGAAAATATATACATGTATGCGCAGCGAGCGAGGGTGGAGCTTACGCGTAAATTCGTTGAAGCGACAAGACCTATTGCATTATCGGCATTTACGATGTACTCAACCCTTATATGTCATTTGTGGTAATCATGGTGTTTGTCGACTACAATTGTCATTTACACCAGGCCGATATTTCTGATTTTTGATCCCGTAACCGTCGACTTGTAGCACGGCATACTTCTAGGCTTCTGTAAGACACCGCTTATGCTAGGAGACGCCAACTCAAAACGGGTCGGGGCCACTTTCAAAATTTCGTGGAGGCTGCGGGCCGCATGAATTCAATATCGAGATAAAGTAGGCCACATAGTTGAACAACCACGCTGTCTCGTCACCTATACTAAACCCTAATGCTTATCGAACGCCTTGAAAACTTATTAATAATTGCACCGTTTGGGGATTGATCAGAGAGAAGCAGACATGGTGGTGCCTGTATGACAATGCTGTTCTCAAATCCACATTGTCCTCATCATTAGAGGCGAGAAATAGCTTTGAAGTTACTTTGGTGTCGGTAAAATACATTCACTGAATACGATTTATTCCTTGTATATGTGGATAAATGGGCGAATAATGTATCGATTCAGCAACCCCGCCTGCCAAGTTCTTAATTTTCCTGTATCCGACCGACTGGAGAAGTTGCCCACCCCTGCTCTATAAGAAAGTAACTAAAACTTGTTTATTTTTACAATAAGGTTATATTATCTTATTGATTATTCACAAGCTCGGTTGCCCTACTCTCGTCTAGCTTCGTGGGGTAGTTGGTAGGCGTTGAAATTCTGAATCCAACGATATATTATTTGTTGTTTTGCATCCCATTAAGGTCGTGTTTTACAGTTTTAAATAGTGAAGCACAATTTTGCGGAACAACCCACCAGTGCCAGCCGTTTAAACCCACCGAAAATTTACCACTTCATAAGCTAGCCATTAGTTGTACAATGTACGCACACGCACTACAGTTTGAGAACCGCTTCAGTAACTAAATATATTTTCGAGGATTGTCCGCATTTGTAGTTCTGCGTTAGTCGCGAAGATGCGCCTGCAATTTCTAAAGTGACCACTTCCGATGGACTGCTAAAAACGAGCGACCCTTACTCTAAATCAGGGCCGGCCAACCCGTGGCCCGCGAGAAGGTTTTGAGTGGCCCGCGAGGTAATTTCCGAAATTTCTAACATCATCAAAAATGGATTGCACAGATTTTGAGCTTGCAAGGCCAACCAAAAATTTGATTAGTCTGGCTGCAATACTTGAGATGCGATGACTAAAATATCAGTTCCGACGCATTGACAGATCCATCAGCCATTCACATATTGGTACATCTTCGTACAGTACCATGGAGCAGAATAATTTGCGATAGATTTATCAAAGGTAAAAATTTTCTACAAGCTTAGCGCAATATGTTGTCACTCGATTTCCTGTTTTTAATATTGTTGGCCTTTTGTGAAAATGGAAGAACACCTAATGTATCAGCTTGAGTCTAACCATATTCGCGATTACGAGACAAAGTGTCGTTCAACATATGCGACCTTGCGTTCGCGCTCGCAGTAAGACCGTCGACCATGAAACCTAGGCACGAAATGATTGACGCATGTTGGTCACAGCTTTCGATATCGATATGTCCATGCGCCGAATAGCCCAGTCCTCGCAAACTTAGCCCAGCGATATACATCTGGCCCGTAATATAGTTTAGTGACAACATTATTGACCTATGAACTTGCAAAATTTTCGCGCTTCGCGCGGATAGTGGCCCGCGCAAAAGTTCATCAATCGAATGTGGCCCTTTGGCCGAAAAGGTTGGCCAGCCCTGGACTAAATACTTGACCGAGTACTTTTCACATCTTACTTTTTTTTCTTATACTTGAAGTCATTTTGATATGTCTTTGTTTTTGACCTTTGAAATTGCTGCTTGTGCAATGTACATGCAATTAAGCGGCACGTGTGATTCAGTAACAGTGCGCCTGCCTCTTTTCTCATCGTAATGCCTCGTCATTTAGAACGTCTGGTGTGACGTCGGCCAATCAGCATTTGTCGCGGTCACATGCCGTATTTCAAATTACTCTCCGTTCCAAGGGAAAAATGCACGGCAAATTTTCTCTCGTCGATTTAGCAGGTGAGTTGTGATTTTGTTACTGCAGGGGAAGGTAGTATACTTCAAACGGCGTTAGTGACTTTTGCGAGGCTTGTAGGAACTGCTGTCCAAATTGAAGTAAATCGATGCTCAGAACAACAGATGCGGCTTAGACTCTTCAATAAAGTATTTGTGACGGCCAACGAGCGTGTCGATGCACAGATGCACATTACATCACGCAGACAAGATATTTCCTTCGTTTCCAATTTGATTCATCTTGTTACTGACGTTTGCTACTGATTGGAGTCGGTCAAAGAGATTTTAGTGAATAAATTACCAATATCAAGTTATCAGCGCATCCTATTGTCAATACGGCACGTTCCCAGAGAGCATTTTGACGCTAGGCTTTGTTTTCATCCTCGTACAAACGGCAAAAATTGGTCTCCATCTCTTAGCTTCCACTAGATCAGTGCTTTTAAACCTTTTTGAGCTCCATTCGCACTTTTTTTTGAAAAATAATTTCATTCGCACCAGTCAGCCGAAATTTAGTACACGAAAGGAAATTGAAGAAACTTGTCACTTTTGTATGCGATGAGCTTCTTGGAGGTACAGAGCTTCATTATTTTGCATTCAGCGTATCGGATTATTGATTAATCAAGTACTAAAATCACTGCAGTAGAAAAATCACAGATATCGCACTCCCGTTGTTCTCGAGAAGTTCGTTGCATTTCCGGGGGTATCGTGCAGTGATTTCCTTGGAAGCTTAAAGGGCGAACCCAAGAACAATATTCACTCGCAACCATATCACTTTGCCACTAAATCCACATGTTACGTCATCGCGATGTGAATGTGTTTGTATTTAGAACCAGAACGCACAAAATAGTGAAACTGCACTTGATTCGTAGCATCAATGTTGCGACTAGCACCTTTGGTTCATTTTTCTGACAACATTCGAAAAGATGCTTCGCGTACTAAGGTATGTTAGATAGGGTTACCATACGTGCTCCTTTAGGAGGATTTGTTCCCCTTTTTCGGTTTTTCGAAAAAGTCCCCCGATGACGCCTAAATGTCCTCCTTTTTGAGATTTTGTCCTCTTTTTTAGGACTTTTGGTCAAATTTATAGCACAATTCGATTGAGATGCCGTAAATCAGCTCCGGTGGGTATTTCGGGAGCTGAGCGAAAGTTGGCCGTTTCTTTTTGTTATTTTAGTCAACCGACTACGAAGTGGTAAAAATTTACCACTTTTTCAGGATTTTCCACTGATATTCTGTGTTCGAAAATTTTGAAATAGTGTCGTTCTTTCCCGATTCCAAAATATGGTAACCCTAATGATAGACCAGGGGCGGGCAACATACGGCCCGTGGGCCGGATCCGGCCCTCGGACAGTTTCCCGTTTTATATGATAATGTGACCCGCGGCTCAAGTCTGCCGAAATTCCGCACTTATACTTGCTTAACGTCAATAAGTATTAGTGACTGCATGTTATTATATACGTGTGTGCGCTGCGTGCGTTCGTCGAAGCGAGACTTGCAATATTGGCATTAACGATGTTCTCAAACCCAATGAATTAATATATTGGGTAATTTGGGGTACCGGGCTTAACGAATGCCTTGAAATCTGATTAAGGATTGCACCGTGTGTTAAATGATCATTGATCAGAGAGAAGCACACATGGCGGCGGCTATGACAATGCTGTTCTCAAATCCACATTGTCTTAGTCACTTATCGGCGAGAAATGACTTTGAAGTGACATTGCTGTCGTTAAAATACATTAATTAAATACGATTTATTTCTTGTATATGAGGATAAATGGGCGCATATTGTATCGATTCAGCAATCCGGCCCGCCAAGTATTTAATTTTCCTATATCCGGCCCGCCGACTGGAGAAGTTGCCCCCCCCCTGTGTTAGACGATTGGATGGTACGGTGGGCGTTAAAATCAGGAATGCATTGCTATACAAACCCACACAATCCGAGTAATTGACGACTCTTGTTTATAGATAAGCTTAGGCTTCACTCACCTCTTATCTATGCAGTGCACAAATCAACATATCTTTCAATAACAACGTTCGGGATCCTTGTGTTGTCAAAGCCAACACTTTCACCATCTTGAATAATTATCACTTACATAAGATTCATGATTAACACACAGTTATATCGGCCCGGGTAGTCAACGGCGGGATGGCTCTTAGGCCAATCGTACAATATTGGAAAACTGACTGAAATAATGCCAAATTATCTCTACTTTCCCACATATCCTTATAAATAAAGACTAATAAGGTTCAACAGTCTAATTAAGCTTAAATTAGGCTGCATAAGAAATATCGTAAGATATACGACAAGTTAAACCGGTAGAGTTCGGAGTATTACAAAGTTTGTAGTACAAAGGCGGTACGAACACGAACTGTAGGCAAACTTTTCCTATGGATCGGCAAGCTTAGTGGAATCACCAATATCCCAGCAAACACAGTACAGACCAAAGATGTAGAAAAGCCGAGCCGATATAGTAGATATTAGATCTCGGCAGGTCGTAGAAAGGGGGATTTTGTGTCGACTCAATTCAACGTCTTTTCCATGTCCTTCAATAATGTAAATATTATGCAGATGCTACAGCCTTTAAACATGGTGAGTAGAATGTAGATCCTACGTTAGAAGAAGAAGATCCTGATATAATAACCTGTTTTCTACCACTATGGGCTTAACCTGATCACGGCTGCGTACACACACCACATTATTTACTACATATTAATCACATTTGTGATAATTTAATTTCAAACGAATTGGCAATAATGCCGTTGTAAAAAATAAAACGAACAAACGAACGAATGTCATTAGAAGGAAAGTGAAAACAGTCCTTATCATCAGGTTTCATCTTCTGATGAGCCAGTTAAATAACCAGCATGCGGCCTTTTTTTTTCAACACCCTGCAGAAATAAAATGAAAATGATGATTAATAGCTAAGACATTCGTACTGCGAAAATGGCAGAGGTAGCGACTAACGAATGACTCCTACATTTTTTTCGCCCATACTTACTAAAATGGATTCGATTCTGAACTATTTCCACTCAAGTTTTCAAGTTTTATTATTATATTTTTTAATATTATATGACTAGAGAACTGACTTCAATCGTCACTTCTACTTGATTATCAAGATCAACGATGACTACTTCAGCACTCTTTGAAAACAGCCACTAACACAAAAAGAATTCTTGACTAACATTTCTTCACATTCTGTCCAAAATGATCAATTCAACAATCCAAATGAATCAGTTATTTGGCAGCTAGTTGGAGAGATATATACTCAAGTCTAGAAAGTGGAATGATACTCTGCCTGGAAAGCTGAAGACCTAACAATATTGTGTACAGAGAACAAAACATTTGAGTGGCGGCACTGGTATAGACATTAATAAATTATTAGAATTGACAGCAAGATAACCAGCAAGACATTAAAATGAGAATTAGTGCAGTTTCTTAGGCTGTAGTGATACTCAGCCAGTAATTGACCTAGCTGAGAGCAAAACGTTGTAAATAAAGCGAGCGAAACCTCCGACAAATGATACGATAAAACATTAGAATCGACAGTCTTACTAGAAGCAGAATAACAATTATGAGGGGTTAGAGAACAGAAGCCCGGGAAGTGACCATCAGAAATTACTGCATACTGGCCGAACAAATCCATGACCACTAACAAATGGTCTTTCAATAGTCAATATTGATACCAAATGACACCACCCCTATTTCATAGCAACATTTAGCAAATACAGCGCTGGAGTCAACCTTATATAAGCCCTAACCAAACGCCCATTAGTTTTCCCACCTACTACTTCGCGGATGGAAATACGCATTAAAGCGAACGGACGCGACTTGTCACACTCTTGCTATTTCTGCTCCTTTTTTCTCTTCGTTCCTCTTCTCTGTCGCTTCCGCTTGAGGAGAGAAACAGTCGGCCGCGTTTACGGATCGTGAATTCCCGGTGGGTGATTCTTCCTCGAATGGTCAGCACCTTGAAAATTGAGAACAATGTTGTTGCAAAATGCATGACAATTTGAAAGTTACATCATTCTAATTATTCCAGTTATGGCCGTGAATCGTTACAAGTGCGGTAACCATAAGAATTATTACTATACTTCAACTACAAATACAATACATTGTATAAAATGATTACCAATTCTTTTACGTTGATCGAGTCCCAAATAGATGAAATATGTCAAAGAATTTGCTAAATTTTTGTATAATTTGACAGATTCCGAAATCTTCTCAAAGTGCACCTGTCAAAAATTTGATATCAAGACTCCCAACATTTTACAATTCGAAGTTGGATGGCTTTACCAATACAAGCAAACAGTTTGTATCGCAATTGACAATTATGTAGAGAACGCTGCGAGACATATGAGTAGGCCTACCCTAAAACGTTTCTCTCACATGGACATTAGGGCTCTTAAAATATGACTTTTTTTCTCAAATCGTTCTGGCTACTTGATAATATTGTTAGGTTACCTAATTTAAGCCTAAACACAAAATTTGGTTCAAATCCAGCCAGTATCCGCTTTGCTACAAGAGAAGAAAGTTCCTATTTATTATATAAAAATGAATAATAAAAAATTTGAAAATTTTCTGTTCACCCCATGAAAGTGTTAGGCTGTCTATAGAAACGATGCTCACCAAATTTGGTTCAATTCCAACCAGTGGAAGCGGAGATATTGCCGTCGAAAAATTTGGATTTAAATAAAATAGTATTTACGGTGACCGATTCTTTGTTTACTTATTAAAGTTGTGCTCACCGTAAGTACTATTTTATTAAAATCCAAATTTTTCGACAGCAATAACTCCGCTTCCACTGGTTGGAATTGAACCAAATTTGGTGAGCATCGTTTCTATAGACAGCCTAACACTTTCATGGGGTTAACAGAAAATCTTCAAATTTTTTATTATTCATTTTTATATAATAAATAGGAACTTTCTTCTCTTGTAGCAAAGCGGATACTGGCTGGATTTGAACCATATTTTGTTTGTAGGCTCAAATTAGGTAACCTAACAATTTTATCAAGTAGCCAGTACGATTTGAGAAAAAAAGTCATTTTTGAAGAGCCCTACTGTTCATGACCGTCCACGTTTAGAGTTGCATCTCAAAGATGCTAAAATAAGCCTAAATATAATCCAAGCAATACGATCGTCCACTTTGACTGACTGAATTTCTAAAAACACCTTGATAGCTTCCACATCTTACGTTTATATATACTGTCTGCTATCGGCACAACCAAGTAGGCCTATTTAAAAATACCAAAACAGATTCAACATACCACATCTCTTGCAAAGGCTTTTGCTTTCATTCAATTTTCCATCAAACTTCTTTAAATCCCCCTTTGTGGTGAGTTGCTTTGGAATTCTTCTAGGATCAATTCCGATACTGTTTTATCATATACAATCTATGGCGGAATAAAAGTTTCGGATAAGTTCTAAAACGAACACAATTTTCCACACAAAAGTCAATTGCCACACGAAATGCCAAATGCTACGGTCTCATTTTACAAGGTATGGCGAGGAAACGTAGTGGTACGTTCCATTATAGCTAAACACCAATGAATTGCGGGTTCGAGCGTGACACGTCGACTCCATAATTCCTACCGAAGTGTTGGCCGTTTATCTAGGCTCCTCCTCGTAATCTGATTCGCATAGCCATGTCTTAAAAAGCCTAGGAGTGGGCCGTGCTGTAAGTGGGCAGATGGTTGCCGATGCACCCGGCACTTGGTGAATTCGGCCGCACAAACTCGGCACTTGGTGAATTCGGCCCTCGGGAAATTTTGAAATGAAGTGTATTTGCAGCTATTAATATGAATTATCAAACTAATAATAGTATTATCAAGTGATTCGTCAATCTTGTAAGGAGGTCAGGGCATCCGTAGATCGCGCAGTCACGGCGTGATTAGATCACGGATTGCGTAGCCACAGGAAATAACACAGCGCTCATATACCGACCACGCGCGGTCTGCTTGGAATCGATGGCGTGAGTCACGGGCCTGTGTCGTGTAAGTTTTGAGAAGATGGATCTTGGCGTTGTATGTGAGATCAAAACTGTGGAACATCAAGCGGCGCTTCTTCGTTTATCGATCACGACAAGCCAGTGTTCCTCATCAACAAATGTTTCGCATGATCACGTCAAAATAAATTATTTTTTGCCTTTGGAGAGACGATTCCACTCTGGGATTAGGGTGTCTCGATAACACGGTTGAAGGATCCCAAGATTACGAGATCTACCACGAGCCACGACACGTTTAAATTTCCTTTTTGATACTGTTCATTCATACTAAATGCATTTCTAATGCGAAGGTGTTCTAGTACCAATTCCTCCAAGGGCCGAGTTCACCAAGTGAAGAGCGTCGCGTTATTTCCCGCAATTACGCAATCTGTGATCTAATCACGCCGTGACTGTGTGATCTACGCATGCCCTGACCGCCGTACAACATTGACAACCACTCAAAGTGCCAAGTTCACCGGCAAACATTCCAGTAACCAATCATGGTGACCGGTACCGCTACGAGATCTACCACGGCCGAATTCACCAAGTGCCGAGTTTGTGCGGCCGAATTCACTAAGTGCCGAGTTCACTGGTAATCGGGCAGATACGGAATAATAATAATAAGAACCGGCCTGGTGTAAAATGACCAGTGTAGTCGAACCACCACCATGAACACCACAAACAAACAAATAAACATCTAACAAGGAAAAGAAATTACCTTTGCAGCCTTTGACAAACACAGTTACCATTGAAACCAGCAATTAAGGTCTTATTCGAAAGCAGAATAACAACTGTTTTAGTGGACATATCAAATCAAATGTTGGAAAGTTCATGTAAAATAGCCCAAAATATTATCTTACTGTGACCATATTCCATCAATATGGTCTGGCTAGCCAAATTCTCTGGGCCAACATAATCAAGCTGCGTTTGGTTTCAACGATTAATAATCTTGTCACTGGATTCGAGGTATAATTGCACTCAAATATCAAATTTTGCTCCATTAATCAACATCAAGTTGAAAATGTCCATTCTTGCACCAACTTTTATAAAATCATGAATCAGTGTTCTACAGGAATGTATCTATATGACTTATATACCTAGAAAATTCAAGCATAAATATTATGATATACCGTAGGTATAGGTACCGGTAATTCAGATGTTTGAAGCGAATTATAGTGGTCTAATTTCACTAAATTAGAGCGAAATGCCAGCAATATAATTGTAATCTAATTCGGAAAAACGGTTTAGCTCTAATTCTAACCTGGAAAAGCTGAAACTTTTCTATAGTTGTCTACACCTGTTTTGCAGAAAGTCAAACAGCTCTAGGCGTCATATACTACAGGCAATTCGAAATACCCCATAAGCTATATGCTACTGTATATATACCTTTAACCCGCTACCTCAGTCAGTCACAATTCCTATATATTTACGGCATTTACCATACAGAAAGAGCGAACTATGCCTGGCTGCGACCTGCTGCGCTTCAAATCTTTGTATGGCGCGATGACGTAAAATTTGAATCGCCGAAATATTCTAGAAGTCACGCATCGATAATCATATTCCTAAACGTACAACATATCACTTATTTAGTTATTCTCTGAATAAAACTATTAACCATACTCGTTGAACATGCGAGATTACCGAAAGAGCGAATATATATATAATGAAGATCATATATATCAGAGGAAAACAAAACTATTCGACCTTAGAGCAACAACACGAATATACAACACCGGTGACATCCTCACGCAATAAAACGAAGGGAGAACATTGTTTTCTAATGGATAGAACGAAGCTACCGCATGAGATCGAACAAAACCGGATAGAATTCATCGTGATTGAATGTACCGACAAAGTCATCCTTTCTACGTATTTTAGTCGTACCCGCGAGAGATAGAAAATTTGCATTATTAGGTTAACTACCGGATATAACGAAGCCTAATGCATGAGATGGAACAACACCGAGTATGAATTTATTCTGATTGAATATAACCACAAGACCATCCTACTACGTATTTTAGACATTCCCTCGACACTTAGAAAATCAGAACCTAATCGAGATGATCCCGGATGATCCTTTTACGGTTTTGTGTTTGCTGGGATGTTATATATAGGCCTATGCCTTTACGATCTAGACTTGGCCTGAGATCATCAATCCAAGAACAGGAAAGCGTGTCTAAGCCTAAATTGTGGAGTTCACATTACAAAGAGGCCTTGGCACTGGTCTCTCTGGCCTCTAATCCTTGGTTAGGTACACGAGTAAACAACACTTGTTATAGATCTAATGTGCTAATTGTTATAGTTGAAGAAACGCTAATTTCTGCTGTTAATCAACATGAATGTGTGCCAAAATTCCAATATTTTGCATTCCCATATGCCAAATGTCAACACTGGCATCAGCTACTATTACCTACTACATTCATACAAGGCCCGTATACAATATCCCTATAGGGTGGATGTTTCCGAGCAAGTGAGCAACTGATACCGATTCAACACCTTCTTTTTTCCATGCTGTGATGTAATCCGCTCGTGCGGAAATATTATCTCAAACTTTGCATTATACACACATCGGGAACGTTCCTCACTTGTGAACTAGAAAAGCCTAGCTACCAACAAGTTTTTAGAATTGCTTCCAAACGACAAAATTTACGGGCTCACTGTACTTATATCGTGTTTATTTGAATTATTCCACGTCGGAAAATGTGAGAAACATGGACAATTTTCATTCGCACTCATCCGGATTTTTCATTCGCACCATTCGCACCACGCTCGTCATTCGCACTGAAATGTTTTCATTCGCACTAGTGCGAACCGTCACACAGGTTGAAAAGCACTGCACTAGATCATCGCTTCTGTGCTGCATGATTTGCTGTTACTAATTTTGCTGTCGCATCCCGCCTTGAATTTGCAGGTAGTGAACGTGGTGCTGACACGATGAGCGATTCACGTCAAACCAGAATGGAAGGAGCCGATATTATCAAGAGCTTGCTGGCATTGAAAGTAAGTCTGCTAGATGTTTTTACCATCATTTTGGGTATAGTCAATATAGTTTCATACTCGGCATTTGTCGGTAACGTAATACCTTTACTTTTTCAATGCACTCGAGTGAATTTTGCTTGATTGCACCGAATTTTTTTCGCTCGCAGCTCGTTAGCACTCGAGTAGAAGTAGTGATGGAATTTCCTACTCGAGTAGAAACAGTGATTTCTAAGCAAGTATAAAAATATTCTAGATCCAGTTTCTCGCTAAAAACGGTAAGCACTAATAGAAGTAGGCTACTACTTTTTGTGAGTTGGAAACTCAGAAGTACTTCCTTACTGACAACATGTGCTTCGAAGATAGATGGTGCCGATAGAATCCAGGGACTTCGGTTTGCTATACCAGAGGCACGACCACCGATATCTCATTAGGCTAATTTGTGTTCCTCGCCTTCTCAGGAGTGCATACCGGCGATAAGAACCAACCAAGAACATCTGCCGTTTCGGGCCAGCACACTGACACAAGTGCTGCGCGAATCATTTATCGGGGAGATCTCCCGCATCTGCATGATAGCGACGGTATCGCCTGGCATGAGCAGCTGCCAGCATACCCTCAATACGTTGAGATATGCAAACAGGTGGGAGAGAATGGTTTTTGTTACGCTGATGGTTCGACGTTTCGATTTAGTTTGCGTTGTTACTTGTTTATTTTGCTGATGCTACACACGGAATTCGTACTCTGGCCGCTATTTCTTTCCGATTTTCGTTGTCGTGATCGTAAATTTGTGGCGTATTGACGTCAGACATGGGGTAATCGCGATTAGTAATCGTAATCGATTACGACGATTACAACATTTTCAAGTAATCGTAGTCGCAATCGATTACATTCCAAAAAATACAAAGTAATCGTAATCGTACTCGACTACTTTCCATATCTAATCGATTTCTTTGTGAAAGAACGATTACTTTTTATTTGTACAATGAATATGACGTAACCGAACATTCGTGAGCAAGAAGAGATATTATATCAGGTTATTGATAGCGGAAACGGTTGATTTTCAAACGCCACTGCTCATTATTGCGTCAGAAGTATTAGCTCTGCTCGTCCTTGCGTAAGAAGTATCCACACGTAGTAAATATATATATTTGATGTACATTGTTGTGTGATTGTTATAAAGCAGTGTAAGCCATGCTGTATATCAGGTTATCAATACACTCCAGACGCCACCACCTCGCAGCAAGATAATAATCACCACTCTACCTAGTTTCAAATAGTAACTTGTGTATTAATGTATGGTTATGCTTAGTTAAACGCAGTTTGACCGTTGCTGCTTGGCGAGCAGTAGGTCTATCTATGACTATGTAGGATACGTATGTATTGTACGTACACCGGACAAAGATTTGAAATTTTGTACTCGGTAAATAAAACATCACGGTGGGTAAAATCAACAGCTGCTGATATATATCATAACCAAGCCGTTCTTTGCCGTTTCTCGTAACGGCAGGTTGCAGTATCTGTAATAAGTGCAAGGTAGAATTGTAAGTTCACTTTATCTTATTCTCATATCACTCTACTGGAAACGGGCGCCAATCGCTACTTCACAATTCTTCACTCGACATCTATATCTGTCGCCATAGCCATCCGCTTATACACCATGTTAGCATGGGCTGTAGGTACAATCAGGACCAAAACAGCAATTCGTCCCCCACTCCAAACGTTGGTATTGGTAGGGTTGTAACCAAGTCAAAATGTTCCGAGTCACAAGTCAATCTCACTTTTATAGTTTTGACTCGAGTCGAGTTGAGTCATTTTCAATTCACCGTCGAGTCAAGTCCGAGTCCAAGTCAGCCAGTTTAGGGTCGATTTCGAGTCATAGTGTTTGACTCGAGTACGAGTCCAAGTCGTTATGTTCACAGGTAAGTTTCAGATCAATCCGGTTCAACCCACTTTTTTCCACTCTGCTCGAGTGAAATAGAATGGCTCGTATTCTTAAAGGGGCACTGCGCTCTAAAAATGACGTGGTCTCAAATTGAAGGTAAAAACGAACAAAAATGTTTGGCTGCAACCATTTCCTTCAGAACGCCACCGTAATGGTGCTACAATTTATTGAAATTTCTACAAGACCAGCTGCCGCGGCTGCTTAACCCGATACATGGCACGATGTCTTCATCGTCGCACTTGCTCGACGCGATAAGGCAGTCACGCAGAGAACGAAACTTATAATAGACACATTTCCTTCATAACATCGGCTGACAAGTATCTAAAATTCGTTCTCTGCGTGACTGCCTAATCGCGTCGAGCAAGTGCGACGGTGAAGATATCGTGCCATGTATCGGGTTAAGCAGCCGCGGCAGCTGGTCTTGTAGAAATTTCAATAAATTGTAGCACCATTACGGTGGCGTTCTGAAGGAAATGGTTGCAGCCAAACATTTTTGTTCGTTTTTACCTTCAATTTGAGACCACGTCATTTTTAGAGCGCAGTGCCTCTTTAAGGATACGAGCCATTCTATTTCACTCGAGCAGAGTGGAAAAAAGTGGGTTGAACCGGATTGATCTGAAACTTACCTGTGAAATGGATAAATGGATAATTTTCCACTGAGTCAAGTGGATATACATATAGTAACCCTATCTAACGAGAAGCTTAAATCTGGTATCTGGTATATTCGAATACCGATGAAAGATTCCAATTTCACATTAGGAGTTCACAGCATGTAATTTCTCCTAAGATGTAGTAAACAAAACTTTTTAGCTGATCACAAAGCACCCAACTACAAACAGTTGGTCCGAAAATTCGTATCTGCATATCGAAAACTTGGAACAAACATGAGCATAAAAGTTCATCTGGATATATTTCCCGATCATCATGTTGATTAGCAAGGGGAGATGTTGTAACAAGACATCAGAACAACAATAGAAAGATACCAGGGCAGATGAGATGAACCATTGATCATATTATGTCAGACCGTTGCCGGAACCTTTCGAGAAACTGCACTAAATAGCTTACGAGCGAAAATCGTACAAAAAACAAATTTCAGTTTAAAATATGTCAATGATATTGTATTCCTACTGATTATTTCAAATTTACAATAGGTGGTTGACGTAAAACTGATTGAATTAATGCCACGTTATTTGAGTATCTAGGTAATATTCTATACATGACTGGAGTTATTTATGTGCATGATATCCGTGAAAGTCTGTAACTATGATAAATCTAATACCCCAAAATATAGTGCTGTTGCTGTATTTTGATTTAATATAGTCTTCTCTGTGTAAAAATAACAAGTAGATTGAATTTCTAAACTTTATAGTACCACTAAGCCAATTTTATATCTAGTCATTACCGCGAAAATGGAAGATTTTGGTCAAAACAGCCCCATAGCTATCTCCTCAACAATAGCCAATTTGAAAAAACTAAGGTCATATTCGGTATCAGTGCCCTTCAGAACCCCCAACACCACTCTTACTTTGTCTGCCTAAAAATATGTGTTGACCAGTGTAATTATAGCATCTGGGTTGTTGTTATAATGACTTTAGTGTATGTTGTTAATTCGTGACCTCCCGTCTTTTATATAATCAAAAGATACTGCAGTCGCCCAAGCGTATAGCAGACTAAAAAAAAACTTTCGTGAGACGCACACACAAACTGTCATGTCTTTATTCCTCTGTGAGTGCCCCGGGTGGCATTTGCATTGTTGGGGCTCAGATTGGAAGGACCGGACTATTCGTGACGCTCACAGAGCGCGGCTACTGACGATGGACACATAACCAAAGTTTTGGCCAAGGTCATTCTTTGGTAGCACACACTGTGGAGTTGAATGTTGGCCGAAATTGCATACTTCTTTTGGTGTGTCGTGGCGGGGCAATGACCGCCACCGAAATGCCTATTCCTATAAATTATGCATTTTATTTCTTGAGGGGGAGAGATATACATTTCAAAATCAAGCTATTCAAAGTCATTAAATCCCGAAGCTCGAAGACAATTTTCAAGTTAATTAACTCTCTTGAAAATACTCTATAATAATTGATGTTGATTTACGAAATACTTTTGAGTCCCCTTAGAGCTCGCTCTCGGTCCTATTGGGGAGTTTGGAGTGTGGCAGTTACGGACCTGGCAATAATGCTAATCGCTAGGTGCGACAAATAGTCCTGCATATATAGTTGGGCAATGGGTGCCTTATGACGTAACAAGCAAATGACGTATGATTTACAAAGAAAGTTGTTATTCATTAGACCTTTTCATCGCAAGCCTTATATTGTCTTCCAATATCTCTTCTGAAATTAGTTCTAAGAAGCAAAACAAATGTAATCGTGGGTAATCGTGATTACTTTTGAAATGTAATCGTAATCGTAATCGACTACTTCCTGATTATGCTGTAATCGTAATCGTAATCTCGGGATTCACAAGTAATCGTAATCGCAATCGATGACATTCGTGAAGTAATCATCCCATGCCTGATTGACGTTCCTATCGTACGTTCATTTCGCTACAACGCAATTATAATTTATTGGTTTTCCGACACTACATGTGGATTTTCTACTCCCGTTATTTCGATTTTATTATATTTGTGGTGATTGTAACTATGTGGTGTTTACGCGTACGTATATCGTTTAAATATGATAGTGTCGAAGCATTCTCATCGTCAAGCCCGGACTTCGACGCTGTGTTAAGTTAAACGTCGCCGTCACCGTTGCTGTCGAATCCTAATCTGAACATCTGACGAAAATAACCCCAAAACACGTTAACCGAAACACGACAACTCTCGCATACCGAAAGAATGTTAAAAAGGATGAGGGGGTCCCAATAGGGAATAAAGAAAGGACATAGGCCTAATGCCTACTCGTGCACGCGCCCTGAAACCGCACGCTTCGGCCAGCGATCCTAGCCGTAGCAATACGTGGCTTTCTACCTACCGGGAGGTTGCCGTCGGCGATCAGGCGCCTGTCAATGACAAGAACGAACGCAATAAGTTGTGGGAATATGGTAGCTTGTGGGATGACTCGAACATATTGCTTCGGCGGAGACCTCGGACGTGTTTACAAGCGACTTGGCAGACGTGGTGCGGATTGAAAACCTGTGACCCGTGATAAGATGGCCGATATAGTGGCGATACAGAGTAGGCTATGTGTTTGAGTGGTCTATTGAATGGGAATATGATTGTTTGTCGAGAACATTTTAGAAAATGAATGGTATTCTCTGTGTGTATGTAAAGTCGATGTGGATATGCAAATAAGCCGACCTTGGTGCGTACATTCTCTTTCATTTGACGAGGAATTACCCATTTACGACAATGACCATCTGCTGATATTCGCGATCGTGATGCTGAAAATTTCGCATTTGAATTGTGAAATTCGCAGCTCATGGTGTTCTACTCAACAGTATTCAGCTTTGTATTCAACACTGGGAGTCTGGGATACTTGATTTTTCTATTCGAAAATCACTGCTTGTGCTTGAGTACCAAAGATGACTACCTTTGACCACTTCTGCTCTGCGGTCCGATTGATATGTCGCTTATACAGCCAAATCTGTACCTTTTTAAGTGTCGTGAATAGCAGTGGTTCCCAACCTGGGGGCATCCCTAAGTCTACTCCACTATAACAGAAGGGATGAAATAAGAACTAATAAAAATACTAGTACAGCAACAAGCTATTTATTCATCTTCAGCTTCCCCTCTACGAAACTAGCAATTGAGACATATCAGATAAAAAACAAGATCAACCATCTCATTAGTCGAATATGCGATACGTCATTAATGCACTGTCCTGTTTTTGATGTGTTACATTTATAATCTTTTTATCATGCAAACTACCGGTTACCGTTACTGTATAAACCAGTTTCAGAACCTGAAAATTCCAAACGGCCCGTTGCAGTATATGAAGTAAACTCCATTTTACGTGTGATTTAGTATGTGCTATTCTTTTCAGAGTGAAGGAGTTGGAGTATGCAAAACACTCCGACAAGATGCCGGGCCATCACGGGTCCGACACAGATGCAATCGAATGTATTTTTGCTGCTTCTGTTCAGGTACGTCAGATTCTGCAACGCGTCAGCGAACAGTGTCGTGGGACGGCGCTGCATTTTTCAAAAATCTCTAATATGATATCGTGACTAGGGCTTTGAACAATGATTCTAACACAGATGTTGGACTAAAGTAGCAAAAACACGAAAGAGGGAATCTTCTTTTGAGTACTATGAAAAATGTCACTGTGTATCTAATCACTAGGGCTATAGGCACAATGAGTACTCGAAGCTGAATCTAGTGAGACGTTTTTTTTTTCGAGTAATGAAATGATACACACGCATATCCACTAAGAGTGAATTTATCAACTAGTATTACAGTTTCGATAGTATTTTCCACTGTGGGAGACTGGAATCTCGAATGGTCATATCGCAGCGTATCAAACTTGAGGCAAAAAGCTAACCACGTTAGTGGGAATGACATATGTGAAGTGATGATCAACCCACGGCATTGTCACAGACTGCACTGAAATGGTATGGTCCAGAAGTTCTCAACCGGGGGTCCGCGATGCATTTCCATGGGGTCCGCAAAACCTTTTTGTAAACTGATTGATCACCGGTCAATCGTAATCGTAATTAAATTCGCGAAAGCATGATACAGTTTCGTTTCATAACTGCTAAAACTTCAGAACTCGCATCATTAATGGTAATCGGAGATAAGGTGTCCTACAGTTTAAACTCGTTTTAATTGCCAAATTGCCAATAGCCCATTGATAAAAACATATTCCAGTTTAGAAACGTTTCGTTGCCTTGTTGGAGATGCTTGAAATGGAAATGCCTGATTTTTCCCTGATCTCGCCCAATGAAGGGGTTGAAACCTCGGCACGAAATATATTCTCTACTGTGCTATACAAAATCACTATTCCAGAATAACTTCGAGATATGAGATGCATGATAGAAATGGCTGGACGTCCTATGTTCATTTAAACTCTGTTTCTTAATTATGGTGCCATGGAAGTTGCGATCACAGAAAAATGTGTCTTTGCAAGCGTCACGCAGTATTATTACATCCCTCAGCGTCAATTTTTGTGGGAATATTTTCGGCACTCATGATCGTTCATATCAAATCGAAGACGCGGATTTTCATGTAAATAAAAAGCTGTAAAAATCGCTTCGAACTGATATGTGTCCGCGAAGACAAAAAGATTGAGAACAACTGGTATGGTCGAAAGAATACCAAATAATCAGTTATGCGATTTAGTATTAGCATTATTATCTTAGTGGCCACGTAAAAGGTAGTACTTTCCACATTATCTGTACTATTTCAACGCTACATTAACTGATGTTACTATGGCTCTCGAATCGCTCGCAGTCCAAACATTTGTCGCTGTGCTCCGTTAACCATTTGAGCCTTATGTTAATTCTGTGTCGACAGCAAAACGAGGTCTCGCGGGAAATGATGGTCATCACGAAAGCCGTCACAAAGCTACGACAAAAGCAAGACGAAATGGCCGATTGCCTGCGAAATTTCGTCAGCGTGGTAGGTTGACAGATAATATTTCATGTTTTCCAGGCGAAATCAAGGCCCCGCGAATGATAGCTGCCTTGTGACGTTCGGGGTTATGCGTTTCTTTTTTCTGTATTTTTTTGTCGCTTCCCTATTTCTTCGCAAATCATTATCACCGTCGATGTGGCAGCCAGGCCCTGTAGATAGATATGTGTCGGCGGTCTTTGACAATACACAGATGCCGGCACCGGTTGACAATGTAGATTTTAGATGTGTCGGCAGGCAGTAATGAAGTGACTCTACTTTTTTAAAGAACTCCTGCAAGTTGTACTACTGCAATAATGCTTGAATAATGATGCTTTTAGACTACTTCCACATCACCTTGACAGTTCTCTTTGGCAAAACGGATAGTTTTTTTACACTAAGGATTTTGAGAAGTGAAATGTAGTCTTGACATATGTGTGCAGTAACTATATATATCTGCAAAAATTGCACCTATTCGCATTGTTTTCATTCACTTTACAATTTCTGGAGCAGCCCGTCTCCGATTCACTGCTAAAGGTATGCGACCCCTTGACCGATTTCATTTTTGAAACTACAAGTATTTATCATGCCTTCGTTTTATACTTCCACTTAGCGTAGTTTTGACGTGTCTTGGAAAGCGCTACTTCCACCTGTAACTAATTACCTGTACAGTGTCCGGCCTCCGGATCAGTAGGTCGCAAGGACAAAAAATCGATAACGCCCTACTTACGCTGACTACTTTCACCGCCTCTGTCGATATCCCAGACAAACCCCGTTAGTCCCTGTTGTGCTGATGTTTTTGCGTAACGAATATACGTCCCATATGTATCAGTGGTCGGGAACCTATGACTCATTTGGGCATTAAGATGTGGCTCTTCAACAAATTGTTAATTTTGTAATAAATTCGTAAATATTGCAGAAACTCGTTGGTAAATTTTCACAACGACCAGAAAAAATTAGTATGGTAGCATCAACATGTCTTGAGAGGTCAAGACAGTGGAGTATCCAGGGTTAGGGTCTCGTACCCCCCTTTTAAAAATCTTCTAATTTCTATGTTGCTGTCGCACCGGCGACTAACATCACTCGCGAAGTCGATCATCCTGACATCGCGGGCCTCGAAATCGTAGATTGCACGAGACCTTGTTTGATCAAAGAGAATAGCAGACATGGCGACGCTTGTATGACAATGCAGTTTTCAAAAACACATTTTCTTTCTGATCAACGCCAAGAAATGAACTGCCTCGGAAGTGACATTCACAATTCAAATTGAAAACAACGCCATAGCTTTGCATGTTATTGATTGCTAAGTAGCTTTTCTAGTACCGCTGTTAAAATGAAGGCGTGTAGCGCAACGTTTTGCTAGCCGAATACTGAATACTAGAACCGGTCGGGTCCTGTAATAGGAAGCTCAACGTAGAATTGCAGGCTCTGAATGGGTGAGTTGTGAGCCTGCGACTTCAGCGCAGATCCTTTGACAATTTTTTTCTCTCTGCTTCGGTGGTTCTAGGTCAGGGGTGGGCAAACTACGGCCGCATGCGGCCCGCAACACCGTTCTGTGCGGCCCGCTAGAGTCTAAAGAAACTTTTTTTTTAATATTGATAAAATGCGTACTAAAAATCGAATTATTGCAGGGACTTGATTAACTTTTTCTCAGTATATTTCAGCGTGATAATTCTAACCATTTCTAAGACAGTGGTTCTGAAGGGGGCGCGAAACTGAGCTCAACTGAAATTTTTTTTCGCGCTTGGCGCGATTATTCACATCCATTTCATAGCAGGTATTGCTCTGCATTTCGTCTGAATTACATGTAGAAAACCCTCTCCTCCACAGTCGTAACGTTCCATTGCCATCAAACTATCCCCGTTAGGTTTGCATAGCATCCTGGTTGCGTTTTGTGATATGACGGTAAGGGGGCGCGAAATCTTTCACCACCACAAGGGGGGTGGGGCGTGTCTTAAAAAGTTTGAGAACCACTGATCTAAAGTAAATACTTAATATCACAGCGGGATAGTAACAAGATTGACATAATTTGGATCACCAGTGGAATTTCAGATTGGCCACTACATTTTTAATTATTTCAGTAATGTGCTTATAAAAAACGATTCGAGCGTGTCTTAGGTAGATTCGTTGTCTGTATGCATAGAATGGGGGTATATATATTTCATCTACACATAGTAGAAGCTAACATGGTCATGATGTTGTCAGCATTGTGTGTCCTGGAACTGAACCAAAAGTGGAATTAGTAAATCTATGAATAGATCACTTCTCACAGATTTAAATTTCAATCCTGTTGTAAGAATCTGGCCAACAGACTTTCATCCCTATATTTTGACAAATTGGTTATTGAGGTCCGCCAGCCTATGAAATCTAGCCACTATATATGATTCTGATGCATGTACGATATCATCAAAGCAATGTTTGACTTGACACATATCTCCATGTCCCCGCGATATAATCAAATATCAATATTGCGTTTTGGTTTATAATCCCAATTTTATATAGTGCGGCCCGCGAATGGATTCAGATGTTGAATGCGGCCCGCGAGCTCAAAAGTTTGCCCACCCCTGTTCTAGGTCGTATTACGATCACGGTGACGGGGGCAATGGCTGCGCCGGCTTGCTTGATTTTGGAAGTAAAAATATTCAAAATCTAGTCATTTATAAACATCGATAACGGTTCCTATGTATGTATGTACTGCTCTTTTTATCATGTTTGTCTCCACCAACGCATGCGAGTAGATAAAATATGGCGCACACTACGAAGTCCATGTATTGGTGCTACCAATACGTCAAGAATGTTCAATTATGACGTATCAGGTAATTGACATTTATGGCTCTATACGAGTTACATGTAAAAATATTGACTTGATATGGCTGTCCGTGGCTGTCCGGTCGAAGAAGGTTCCCGAACCCTGGTATATATTACCCATTCATGAAAACGACGGCCTGGCGATAATGCAGTACTTGCCAAAAAGTAATTTATGTAAAGTAATTTGTTTCACAATGATCTCGGCAGGCGCAGACCAACGTCAACGAATTTGAGCGCCTTCTGGCACTGACCGAAGAAGTTGATTTCAACGACGAAGATTTTGTCATAAGGATAGAGGACGCGATGGATCGATACGTCGGAACGCTGTCGCCTATAAAAGGTAAAACTTGCTTCCGACCAGATTCCAACCCGCTGCCACTGACGCTGAAGTGACTCGTGTCAGTATATATAACTAACCGAACGGTTGGGTAACCGGATACTGTCAGCAATTTCCGGCTGCTTCTTAACAGACTGGCCGCCCGCCCATGCGCAAAATTGATCAAGATTTGTTTTATACCACTGCGGGTCCATGGGATAGTTTTAGGGCAAGGTTCGGCAACCTACTGCCCGCGGGCCGGATCCAGCCCGCCAAGCGAAATCGTCCGGCCCGCGACATAATAATTAGTTATCACAAGAATACAGCCCGCCGTTTCATAATGAGTTTCAATCTGCAGTGCAGCGCGGCATGACAAATATGCGGCATTGCTACAATATAATAGTAGACTACATCGTATTAGTCTATTGTTACACCATAAAACGAAGGTGGTTGAAGTAGGAGATGGAGATAGACTGGATCAGTGCATCTCGAAACCGAAGGTGTTCCATACTCTTTAAAGGGTTTACCTCTCTAATGGGGTGTGACAATAAAGGTGTTCTACTGCCTTTCCTTTGGTTCAAAAACGCTTGGAACATCTCAGACGCAATGACGGAATGTAAAACTGTTCAATTATAGGTAACTAGCATCCGTATGTTAGTTAGTCTATCTATAGTTTAATTTTCCAGAAGGCATTGTGTGCCAAGACAACAAACCTGAATAGTGTTTTGGCCACAATGGTGAAAACTGCTAATATGATTTTTGTCTCATTAACTGAATCAGTTACGTCAGATATTACTAGAAGCAGAGAATCAATATGGCGATGTCATGTAGGCCTATATCTGTCATGTTCGCGCATTAAGTCGAGCAGATATGCTTACACGAGTGTATGAGCTGAGAAATAAAATAGCAACTTTCCTCGAAAACACAAATATCGCCGACTCATAATCTTGTAATCGAAAATGGGTATCTCATCTTGCTTTCCTGGTAAATTTAACGTCACATCTGAACAAATTGAATTTGCAACTTCAGGGGAAAACAACTAAATACATGAGATGTTAAGGCGCATTCAAAACAAATCTGTGACTCTGGAAATGTCAACAGTACAAAGAAAATTATGCATACCTGCCTATACTGGAGGAGAAAAAACCTTGGACCAACACTACATTTGTAACTGTGATACGAAATTTACTACTGAATATTCACTATCTTTTCCGGCATTCCATTATCTAAAAATGAATTCTGACTCTTCAGTACTCCGTTTAATGTGGACGCCAATACCATTGCCTGAAAATTTCAAATGGGCCTTTCTGAAATGCGATGCAGTTGTATTGAATGACAAATTTCATACAAAGAGCATATCGCTGCATGACTTTGACAAAAAGTACGTTATTGAAATTGGTCTTTATCCCAGCTTGACCAACAATAATGCAAAAAAAATTACATCGATTTTTTGGAGCACGTACGCATGTGAACAATAGTTTTGAACAGTGAAATTCACGAAGAGCAAGCTAAGATCACGCATTTCGGACGTCCATTTTGAATATGGTCTGATTCTTGTTTCATCTGACTTGTTACCAGAAGTTGAAAACCTTTCACAAAGCAAGCTGCGTTAATTGTCATATTTATTCTGTGTTGTTGAAGTGTAAATACATGTGTCTTCTGATTGGTGTGATTGAGATTGCAGCAATGTAGGATAATATACCGAAGCGAGCGTAAAATATAGTACCAGGAAAAATTCCGGCCCGCCAAAAAGTTGTACACCCGAAATTTGGCCCGCGACTAGCAAAAGGTTGACGACCCCTGTTTTAGGGGGTCCTTGAAAGGCTGATGATCTACTATAAGGCTACATTGTCTTTCAAATCCTTCCTTCCTGATTAAATTTAATTAACGAAATTATTTGGAATTAGCACGACATGGGAAATGATCTCAATTTGATGTTCCAAGTATAGTTCAGTAAGCAGTAGTTTAAATACAGGTTCCCCCAGCTCTTTACATTCAAGAACACCTATGTTCAATGTACACAGATCAAGCCTCTCTTCAGCTCATATCGCATATATAGATAGTTATTGAGAAAATTAGGACTGCCAAAACCAGCACATTACATAATCAATGGTGATATATGAAATGAATAAATAGACTTACATAATCACATGTTTCCATGGGTTCCTGGGGCAAAAGTATTATCGCAAAAGATGACTGCACCGGCACAAAATCCGTTCAAATGACTCCTCACGTCACTATCAACATTGTCTGTTAGCACAGGCACGGTAGAACCAGGGGGTCTTTTCGAAGAGTCGACACCAGTTGGGTGAATTTGAAGATCAATCCAAGACTGAAAAGAAAATACTTGTTTCAAAAATTTGCAATACAAGGGAACTATTCAATATTCGAACAGCTTCTTCGAGGAGCAAAACTTCAATATAAAATTGAATAGTATATGCATATTGAAATAAGCCCGAATATTTTCGGATGAGACTCGTCAGCAACTAGTGGAGAACTCGAAAGAATGTTGTACATCAACAATCGTATCACAAAATATGACGTCACCAGCATTTAGTATTACGCAGATATCAGACTGGATACATTTGTATTTGACAAAAGGGTGTCTTTCATAGAACAAATAATTATTGTAATGGAAAGTTGCATGTGACCGTACCACCAATTTTACTTCAGCACGAGTAGCATACTTTCCTGGATTGTTAGTCATTTTAGTGGAATTTTACCAGCAAACATTCATAAAAATAACCGAATGCAGCAGAATCAAATTCATTATCTAAGGATGTACCAGTTTACTTACGAAACACCGCGATGCTTACCAGTATTTTAAACAACAAATGCATTTCAAGAAGATGCCAATTGCAATACATACTACCTGCACATTAGGGCATTTTTCATATTCTTTCCATGAGCCACAACCCAGGCTTGACGAGTCCCTGATTCGTGGCGTGCCATGGCGTATCTTTTTTTTTACTGGTCAAATCCAAATGCTGCTCCTAGAAAATACGAAACATTACAAAGGAAAATTGTAAATTTGATGCAGAAGTAAATATCAATACTTCACACAGTTAGGTTACAGAAGCGCAGGAGAGGTTCTCAGCCCCCCAGGTTGAGAACCACCGACCTAACCCATTATAGTTCAGTAAGCAATAGGTAAAGTACAAGTTAAACGAGCTCATTACGTTCAACTACATCTCTGTTCAGTGTGCAGTGTACACAGTTGAGCATACACTGTACAGTGTACACAGATGAAGCCTTTTTCATCTCATATCGAATAGCCCGTAAGCTACTCTGCGGGATAGTTCGTGAGAAAAGTAGGACTGCGAAAACCAACAAATTACATAATCAATGGTGATATATAAAATGAAAAAATAGGCTTACATAATCACATGTATCCATGGACTCTTGAGACAAAGATCTGTATCACATAAGATGACTGTGCCGGCACAAAACCCGTTACGAACGACTCCTCACGTCACTGTCAACATTGTCTGATAGCGCAGGCACGGTAGACCCAGGGGGCTCTTTTCAAAGAGTGGACGTCAGTTGAACGAATTTGAGGATCAATCCAAGACTATTGAAAATAAATATTTGTTTCCAAAATTTGCAATACAAATGAACTGCTCAGTAATCACGCAGATATCATACTGAATACATTTTTTTTGTTTTTTTCTGCAATAAGTTGTGCGTGACGGAAGGGTGTCTTTCATAGAATAATTAAGTAATGGAATGGAAAGTTGCACATGACGTTACCACCAATTTTACTCTAGCACAGTTAGTATAGTTCCTGGATTGTTAACAATTTTTGTGAAATTTTATCAGCAATCATTCATAAAAATCTTTATCACAAAGATAACCGATTGTAACAGAATCAAATTCATTCTCTAAGGATATACCAGTTCACTTACAAAACACCGTGATGCTTACCAGTATTCCATACAGCAAATGCATTTCAAAAAGGTGCCAAGTTCAATACATACTACCTGCAAAATAGAGTTTAGTTCAGTTACCGTATCACAATAAACTCAGAAAAGTCAAATTTGGGGATTGGGCAACACAAATACTACCCCTTGTGATCCAGGTTTTGTTGAAAAGATTGTTTGTTTGGCTGTGCTATTTTTGGGGCGATTTTTTGGACCTAAAAAGGTAAGATTTTGATTAAAAAATTCAAATTCACACATATTTTGATGATGAAAAACTTAATTTCGACCCCATGTACTTAAATTAGGTGTTTCTCACATAGTGTTAGAATTGTATTACCTGAACTTATCTTTATTTCTGGCTGGAGCTGTCTGTTCTTCCGAAGTAATTTGACCTGAAAAAATCTTTTAGCTTGAAAATTGACAAATTTTTACATGAAAAAGAACTTATTTTATCGAAGTCTGGACCCATGAATAATTCTAGTGTTAGTTACATCTCGTATTATGGTAGAAATAATTAAAAATTTGTTGTAGTACAACGAAAGATACTTTCCTACATTTTCGGGTAGAAGGTGTCTGTCCTAACTAAGTAGCTTGGCAAGAATGAAGAAAGAACGTTCACCAGCTGCAGTTGTTGGCCGGCAACACTGAAGTTGTGCGTACACTGCACTCTCCCTCTCATTATGACAAAGTTGTCTACATCGCAATTTTTCATCATACGGTTTCTAATAGAAGAACCAATGCCCACGCAGTCTTGCTTCAGTTAGGATACTGCAATAGGCTACGTTGAGTATTTGTTTCATTTGACAGTTTATGATTCACAATGAGCAGACGATGGTCCGTCTACAACGGTAGGACTATAAAGTAGGCTACAAGATGTAAATTGTAAAATGATAAGTTCACCGACAGTGCAATCATCTATGATACAAACGAAATGCAAGTTGCCAACAAAATTTTGATTTTGTAAAGAAATTTGGCAACGGTACAATTTTGACAAAACTTTGACCTATTTTGACATGTCAAAAAAAATCGCCCTAGTTAACACCTTACCACTTGGAATAAACAGTACAGTGTAAAATGTGTTGCAGTTGAAAAACAATCAAAACCGTTGCATGACTGTCATGCCGGCATTCAATTGCTGACATTGCAGTACTTGTCCACAATGGACCACAATATCGCCTACATCAGGGGTCGCCAACTCAAAATGGGTCGCGGGCCACTTTTCCAAATTTGTAGAGGCCGCGGGCCGCATGACTTCAATATCGAGATTAACATAGCCAACGCAGCTTACGTAATAAATATACGTAAGTACAATGCTGTGCTCTCTGACATAAGCGATGGACATAGTCACCACAAAATGAATACTATTTTATTGAACAAACACAAATACAACAAAAAATATCATGCCCATCCATTTCATTATGTTTTGAACTATGAGTTGCGCACGATACCTGACAACACTCTGTAGCAACTAAAACAGGGGTGCGGATCCGTTTCGTTGTTCACTGCCGCATTTCGATTACTCATGTATGTTAGGGTTACCATATTTTTTGAACACCAACTCCGGACGCTCTTTAGCGCCCACTAGTGGATTTTAAAATGAGGTATGAACCCATTGTCGATCAATATGATGTCACACCAGTAAACCTTATCTATCGACTACAGGTGGTCACGATCTGGTTCAGGAGTAGGCTATGGATTTTGGGTCCACCATAGGGTAATCGATGCGACTTCTGGCGGCTTACTGTGTCTGGTCGTTAAATGATTTGAGCGAATTATGTCAATAATATTGGTTCTTCCATAAATTACTATATAATTTTGATCCTCTCTCCGCCCACATGACCAGAGTTAGCGGTAGAGCTGGTGAACGTTGATGACTTTGAAAATGCATGGAGGTTAATCGTTCATCGTTAAGTCATGTTCATGTCACATCGATAAAATTATTTATCAGCCTAATGCCGGTGCGCACTGAATCACTGAGACATATAAACACCGCACATCCAGTGGTTTCCAACCATTTATAGTTGCGACTCCATTTCCAATTTGCCGTGGCCCATCTCCAAATTTGACAAGCTGATTTGCCCAGGCCTAGTCACAGCCTATTTTGGAAGCTTACTACGTTCAACATCTTCGCGAATCCCAGAATAAAGACAAACTACCCCCAGGTTCAGAACCACTATCATTGAATAAAGCATCCAAACGGTCTAAAGTCTAAACCGACTCTATGAATATACCGTTATCTTGTAATTGCGATTACAATTAGACTTATTTCTGTAAATGAATGCTGTTTTTATTTAATTTTGATCGCAGTTTTTGCGAGGCTGGTAGTCTCCATACTGAAACCAATATATGTGATACTAAATCGCGCACTGCGCGAAGAAAAATTGCATGTAGCATAAATCTGCCCAAAATAATATTGTTTATGTTGATTCATGAAAAGAATTATGAGATTACTTCAAGCCTTCAAAATTCCGGACATTTGGGCATATTTTAGAAATTCCTCCCGGACCCAGTTTAACGGTGAAATTCCGGACATGTCCGGGAAATTCCGGACGTATGGCAACCCTAATGTATGTAGCCCGCTGCCGCATTATGGTGCATAGTGGTAATAAACAAACTGGGGCCAAACATCCACGTCAAACTCACCATGTACATTGCTGGTATACCCTCCAGACCAAGCTATTTACGCATATCGGCTTATTATGGGCACCGAGATCGTGAATAGAGTCATGTTGTGAAGAGCGACGGGAATTTGCAGTGTAGTCGCGCGGAGCGCGAACAATTGTTCATCTTCATGAGTGAATTTCATCATTTAATATTAGTATAGTTTCACATATTACTATCAAATATTCATCCTTTGTCGGCCCATGTGATCAGATTCACCGGTAGCGAGTTTATGCAAGGGGTGTCTTCAAAAACATGAAAGGAGTTATTAATGATGTGGCGCATCTTTGGGTAGGCCAATTCTCATTAGTCCCCTATGTTGCATGCAGTTATTTCTTGACCTCCTATTAGAATTGTCGTTATAGTGGAAATATATTGGATTCGCCCAAATGTAGGCCTACCAGAAAAAAACAATTCGAGATGAGGAGAACACAATTAAAAATTAGTATTTCTTTATGGGGTGCATCATTATTATATACTGCTTGCATCTGTACTGTGGGACTCAGATTACAAAGGACGCTGCTGTATTAAAGTCCGAAATCAACTCGCATTGAAGCGCGCATAGCGCGAAGAAAATTTCAAGAATAATTCAAACCTCACATTAATTAGGGAGTCAATTCGTAAATTCAATTAGCATAATATTGAAAGCCGCCAACACGTCCTAATTGAATTGAGTGTCGACGACCGCATTATTTTTCTTCTACTGCCGCAGATTGGCCGCCCCAGGATTGGAGAATCGATATTCGAGTTAGTTATAGACACGGTACGACAATAGCCTATTTGCTGGAAAACTATATCCTCGTAAAGCATGGAGAGCCCGAAGTCGTTTATCAAGCCTCCCGGTCTTGGCAGTGGTGGGCCATTGCGCGCCAAGGCAATATGCCCATTCATATCAGACAAATATTCCTCCATATAAGGATATTACCATGCCGAACCGAAGGAATAGTGATATTGGGCACAGTAGAATGGCTTACTTTGAACAACAGCAACAATATGTTTAAACAGAAATCAATTTCGGCATTTCGAAATGGTTTACTGACCGTTCTTCCAAAATTTCCCCAAATCAGGCCGCAGGCCGCAATATGACCTCGCGGCCCGGGGGCCGCGTGTTGGTGACCCCTGGCCTACATAGTGATATTTAAGTGTGGATAGAGAGAATATCCCTTTATCCATATGTCAAGTTACTTTTATAGCAGCTTCCCATCAGTACCACGTAGTACTGGACCTGGTCGCAGCCTGGTATATTATCAGATTCGAAGCTCGATCATCCAGCAATAATATCAGACGAATCATATACTAGAAAGCATCTAAAGAACATTCATATGAATAAGGGATATCAGTAGCCTACTAAAACATCTAAAACATACTACGTTACTGCAATGTCAAAACGAGTTCATTTTATGACTATTCTCACATTACATATATTCAATAACATTTACCGCATTTCCATACCTTACAGTGCATGGATGTTATGATCCTTTACGCCATCAGGTAGCAGAAACTGCTTCAACATATCCATTTCGCCAAGTTTTTTCGCGTACCCTACCAGGGCTGTGGAGTCGGAGTCGGTGGAGTCGGAGTCGGAGTCGGGGTAATTTTCGCTTGATGGAGTCGGAGTCGGAGTCGGAGTCATGAAAACTGTAATAGCTGGAGTCGGAGTCGGAGTCGGTGGGAAAATACTGACTGGAGTCGGAGTCGGAGTTTGTGAGAATGACTATGATTTCGACTCCGACTCCGACTCCAACTTCTCTATCATGAAAACATTTGCTTTCAAAGAATTTTCAATATAATTTTTATGTACCACCAATCACTTTTATTATATTATCCATACAGATCAGCTGCGGCTAGCCCGTGGCACGCAGGCCAAATTTGGCACACGAGAAGGTTAGGTGTGGCCTGCGAGGTAATTCTCGAAATTATTTATGACATCAGGTACAATTGCAAGGCCAACCAAAATTTGATTAGCATGACCGAGAAATTTGATGATGACTAAAAAAACAGTTCTGAGGCATTGACGTATCCAGGGGTCAGCCACATTTATCCCAGATCTTCTTATATGACCATGAAGTAGAATATTTCATAGCAGATTTATTTGACTTGAAATTTTTCTCGGTACTTCGCATGATTCATTGTTATTAGATTTCTTGCATTCAGTATTTGAGCCCCCTTTTGAAAATTATAAATACATATTCTTCACAGAATTGAGTCTAACTATATTCGCAATTAGGAGATACGGCTTCGCTTGTGCACTCGCAGCGAGATCGTCGAAAAAACATTTGTACAAAATGATAGAGGCATGTTCACTGATACCGTCGATTTTGCTATGTCTAAACGTCGAATAATCCTGTCCTTGCCAAATGAGACCAGTGGTATACAGATGCGACCCCCAATGTATGTTAGCGACATATTTATTGATATAGCTATAGCCTAATTCAGTCGTTATCTTGCAAAAAAATTTCGCGCTTCGCGCGACCGGGCCTGATTGCGCACTGCACAGTTGGATGACATAATGTTATCAATTTTAGAGCGTAGTAATATAAGTCTTGTTTGCAATGTTTCATAATTCGGTTCGCTCCTTGCAATGTTTCATAATTCGGTTCGCTCCTATCGACGACTAAAAAAAGGTTATCAACATTCCCGTTGCCCCGCAATGGTTCGTAAATCTCAGGTGTCCTTTTCGCCGAAAAAGTTGCCCACCCCTGATACAGATAAAAGACATTACTTGCAAATTACAACTCAGTTGCAGAGGGGAAGAAAATCGCAAGATGCGTTTTCGCGATGCGGTCAAAATTGGTGCAATTTTTGGAATTATACCATGATACTGTGACAGAGAAAATGCATCGGCTGGTTTTGTAAAATTGTAAAAATATGTAAATATGACCAAACGATGCTTCCCATTTGACAAAATTAAAAATATTTTTAGTTTAGCTTAGCTGTTTTGGGTCGAACAAATGATTAGGAAAGACTGCAAGTCCCAATCCTTGAATACTTGATTAAGTACATGTACACTAGACATAGGCTATGGTCTTTGACTACTCAACTAAATTCCATTTATGACCAATGTCTATTACTAGTAGTAAGAGTGTTTGTGCTTGTAATCAGGATAGTGTGTAATGACAAAATTAGTAAGTTCAATTTTTTTATTAGTTGCTGAGTCATACACAAGAGCTACACTTGGATTTTTTATCTACATTTTTATTATACAGGATTGGATATCTGCCATATTTGAATGATTCATACATTTCAGGATATTAGTGAGTCCATGTTATAAAAACTTGAATAAGGAAGGATATTTAGCAAATCTTTCTTTCATGTTAATTGCATAGTGGGTAATTCGAGCTGTGCCACAATGAAACAATTTAGCATGCCTCAGTTAATCATATGTTTGCATATATTTAATGGTTGTATGATGGTCATTCAACCGACAATGTGGCATATAGTTTTCGAGGTAAATTGGTAATAATGCTGGAGTCGGAGTCGGAGTCGGGAGTCGGAGTCGGTACGTTTAAAGACCCAGGAGTCGGAGTCGGAGTCGGTACTTTTAAAGACTCAGGAGTCGAAGTCGGAGTCGGAGTCGGTATATTGAAAATGTGTGGAGTCGGAGTCGGAGCCGGAGTCGGTGGTAAAATTTACCGACTCCACAGCCCTGTACCCTACTCTCTGCCTGAAGCCTGACGAACCACCAATTCAAATCCAAACTGAAATCGAGCGCGCTCTACCATAACGAAAGTGGTGACCCCTCTGCGTCACAGGGAAATATGTATATTTCATTGAAATCATACCCTTAAACTTAGTGTTGGGTCAAGTGAGTAATATTATTTTACATATACCATGATGTAATGTGATCTCCAAACGTACCGATGGTTTATGAATGCAAAATTGATGATAAATTACCAAGTATAAATTTTCTTGAAAATAAGCCGCAGTGGCGAAGTGTTACATGTAAACGGAGAAATACGCAGAAGCGTTGCGACGATAATGGCCCAATGCGTTTATATGCCCAAAAAGTGTGTCTGTACGCAGAAAAAAGTGTTATGAAGTGTTCAATACGACCTTGCGGATTTTCAGTGTACACACTTTTGCAAATTCTACTGCAGTACATTTTTTCAAATTGGATTATAATTAGAATTATAGCTCCAATTTTTCCAACATTAGATTAAAATTGTTGAATTCGCCACAAGCATGAGAATAGCAAATGTATGTTCACCAGGCTTGGCTCGATTCGCACAATACCGTTCTCTTGAACATTTTCAAGAAAACTATATGATTAGAAATAAAATTAGAGGACTGAAACATTTCGCAAATTAGACTAGAATCAGAATTATTGCAAAGAAACATTTGACAAATTATATTTACATTTGGTTTTGGGCTAAGTAGTTTTCATAAGACAACTAGTTGTCCCATCCCGGTCCAGATGCGTTCAATAATAAAGCACTCTACGTTTTTAGAACATTATGGTGGATTTTACCTACTTGCACTGCTTACTCGAGTGGTTATGATTTTAGTTTACAACTTTTCAGATTTTGAGACAAAACTAGCCCTAGATTACTTACTGATTTCGACTTCTGCGTGTAGGGGAGCAGAAATTTATGATGTTACCTGTACTAAAATTTGAGTTTGAACTTCTACTTGTGTTTTGGTAAAGCTTTATGACGGTAATTCCACTCCTGTTCGAGTACAAACTATCGCAACTGACCACAGTTGGTGCAATTTCGCATTGTGTTTTAGATAAATTCAAGGAGTACAAGGCGGCCCTTGCGTACGAAGAAGCCTGCTCGAAAAAAAAACTTTCCTGTTGGAAGCGGGAATAGCAAATGTACAACGAGACTCTGGTACACAATGATCGAAATCTTTCGCGCCCGCGTAGCAAATGCAGGCTCTTTATTGCGGTGACCGCTTACAGTACGTTTTTTGCACTTCGCTGCTGATGTTGTCTCCTGTGAATTTGTACGCTTAGGCTGGTTCTGACTTAACTTTTTTTGTGTCGCCTAGCTCATTTTGATACAATTTCCTCTGCAAAGACATTCGTGGTGTCTGTGTATGTGATACATGACTAACGACGCGGTGAGAGAGTGTGAGGCGTAATGGAGTACGTGTTCTGAAGATAAGACGAGGTTTGTGACTTGTTCCTGTGTGATGTTAGCTTGGATGTCAGCGATGTTAGCATTGGAATCGATGCTGCAGTTCTGTTGTACGCTAAAGCCGATTGGCTAAAGGCCGCTCTGAGCTCTCTTGCCGAATAGTAGTAAGTAGCCTACTGGTCAGAAAGTTGTAGATTTACTTGGTTTAACTGGTACTACGGTGTAATATTAAATAGAAATACTAAAGCGAAATGAAGCCAATTGTCTATCTCACGCCGCCCAACACAATATGTTTTGCATATGCAAGCTCTCAAAGCACGTGCTTCGAAGGCTGTCTTTGCCGCAAAGTTACGGTGGGCATGACATATTTATAGGGATGGTGCAACCGCGAACCCTTGAAATGTTCGGTGTGAGCGTAAACTTATGACGTCACGTGACGTCGTATTGCAATTTCCAACCTATACATTTCCGTGAAAGCTTATAAATATACCAATAACTACGACTCGGGTAACAGATCTGAAGTATATGCAGACTTTTTAAACGTCATCAAATTTATCGACAATTGGTAACAGTTCTGAAGTATATGCAGACTTTTTAAACGTCATCAAATTTATCGACTGGAGCAATCGAATGCTATCTTAATCCCATAAAATCAATACATTCCGTAGCTTCACCAACGATTTCGATGAGGACCTGCTACATTGCTATCGAGGTGAGTGTAAAACGGGTTTCTATTATACTTTATTACTTGGTACCGATATTACCCCATAGACAAGTTTTACAGTAGCCCACACCCCAATCGCGCGGATTTGATTTTTATAATACAATAAACATATATCATAACGGCCAACACCAACGAAAATAGTTTCGATTATATAATAATTAGAGGTTAATGCTGAAGTAGCCAAGTATTCCGCCAGTGTCATACTGTCATACTGTAGCAATGCCATACTCGGACTGAAGCAGTGACGTGCGGTTAGCGGAGGCAAGTGAGGCACTGCCTCACCTGTCGCCTGAAGAGTAAAGAAAATTGTGAAAACCTTAAACGAATATTTATTGATATTCATCGTCGATGTCCAGGAATATTTTTTCGTCAAACATCACCAATTTTCATATTTATTGTTCGAAAATACAGCGCGAAAGAAAAGGTTAGGAACAGGTGGGGCACCGGCGGGTATTGTCTCACCTGCGACAATGCAACAGCTCAGAATTCGCAATAACTGGTATCTATCAAATGCTATTGGCGCACCGATTCCGAAAATACGAATATTAACTATCTTAGAGCACTAGAGCCCACTCAAAATCGCCAAGGAATGTGAAATTTGGCTTTATTACGGAAAATGGCAGCGCGGAGAAACAACAGCCAGGTGAGGCAGAATCTACTCCCACACAGTGAAACGCGATATCGATTTCGCAAACTGACGGACGAGTGACGGTGTTGCATAAATTATAAAGTAGCGATGGCCAATACGTAATGCGGAGCAAATACATTCCCGTACTGATGTAGGGCAGCTGTTATGTATTTTCCATCCATAGCTACGTTACATCGTGGTATGAGATAGCTATACTTACATATAGCCGGCGTTGTCGTTGTTTGTGGCCTTTATGGTGTTGTCGACTGCAATAGCCATTTACACCAGGTCGATATCCTATGTTTGATTACATATCTGCGAACTCGTAGCACGGCCCACTTTTAAAATTTTTGTAAGACACCGCTCACATGGAACAGATGACGAGTAGTACAGCCTATAGATAGAATGCGTGTGGAGATTGCTAATGTGGTGAGAAACAGGTCTCCAACTCAATAAGCTAACCTTGTAGCATTTTTGTATTTGCGAATCTTAACCCGAGAAAATCAGCATTCCCGATCAAAATCATGAATCTAACTCTGGTTCTCCATAGTCTGAATGATGTGTTCAACCAAGCTTGTTGTTAGTGAGTGACATATTTAGTTTTGCTAATACAGTGTCCAATCTGTCCATTTCACTATTGTAAAAAAGGAGATTGGACGAGCAAAGGGCAATAGCGACTATAAAACCGAAATTAGGACCTTGAATAAGATATTTTTTTTATATTCTTCGTTCAATCCTTATCGTTGAGCAATCTGTATTAAATAACTGAAAACCAGTCATGAACCTCGCCGCACGTCACTGGACTGAAGTGCATTTGATGTAGATTTAAGGTAGGCCTACTTCTGCAGGTCGAATTGCAATTTAGTGTAGGTTATCGATTTCCTGTAGAAGTATACGGCGCCAAAAATGGGCCACGGCCAAAAGAAGGTTGAGAACCCCTGTTTTAGGCTATGTAACATGCGACTCCGAGAAGATTGCCAGAAAGATCGGTAGCGAGAAAATCTTGGCTGGAAAGGACTGTCCTTATGCTGACTACAAACTCCGATATATGTTCAATTGTCCATATAGGCGCCTAAATGGCTAGCGCCGAATGTTTCTGTCCTGTCAATCTGAACCCCAAAAGACAAACGCCATCCCGCGGGGGAAAATAATTTGCCAGTAAAGAAATACCAGGTTGAAATCGTGCTCGTCTTTTATTTTAGGACGTTTGGGCGATTACAATATCTTTTGACATAGCAGACAGGCGGTCACGAACTAACATCATGTAGCGACATCGTTACATCAACGGACCCGCCCAAATATGCTCAATTATTATTAACGGTCTCATATTCTCCAAGACAACATCTCACTCATCTCTATCGGTAAATCTGATTACGTAGGAACAGATAGGTTCAAAAACGGTATAGCAAAATATATGCAATTCCCGATATTATTGACCGCGCGGTTAAATCAAGAATCATCGATTAAACTGCCCAGAAGTGTAATCGCAAAGTTTAAATTATTCTTTACTTTAGCCACAATTCGTCTCAATATATTCCAAATATTTTGCGACGTCGGGAGATACCGTTCACACTTCCATTTGAGTGCTTTGGTGGCGACTTTTTTGAAATTACTCCCACTCAGTTTGTGCCAAAGAGGACATCATCTTGTACCATCTAAAATAATGCACTGAGCTGAAGCGATCTCTTCTTCGCTTTGATTATTAATATTTCATGCCAGTGATGTCATATGGTGATGTGGATATACGATGTTCTTTGCATTCCTCTACTAGTTTCTGACGATTACCCCTGATGAGTGTCAGCAAAAAATATTGGGGTTTATTTCAAAATGAATATATTATTTAATTGCATATTGAAGTCCTGTACCTCAAACGGTATCTTTGAATTGATTAGCAGGAGTGGAAGATTTCAATGAGTGTATGAAGTAGAATAAATATCGTGAGTTTGTTGGTTCCGTTCATCAGGGGAAGTTTAATATACTGTAAAGCATTTCGATTGTATTCATAACTTGGGATTTAATCCTACACTGTAAAAAATAAAGGTGTCCATAGACATGTTTACACCTGGTACCTCTTAATACATGTCCGTCATGTAAAACCATACGACAGGTTTAGTTCCACCTGTTGCCTAACATGTTTCTGCCCGTCATGTAATCTCGAAAACACGTCTGACCTGAGACTTCAATTGACCTTTCACCTTGGACCGACTGGCACAAAATCTGTAGCCAGGATATGAATTAAAACAAGCAATTCAGTGTTGGATCAAATGATGGTATATTGAGAACAAATGCATCAAAACAAGAAAAATTCTGAAATGGCGAGAGTTTCGGATAATACGTAATGAAATAAGAATTACTATAACGGCTAAAAATATTGACATGTCATGGCGCAATTAATTTACTACTAACAGCCACAGTGTAAGTCGAAGAGTACCGAACGTTAAGAAGTTTTGGAACTTATGCAATGAAAGAAGAGTTATATACAACAATGGCTAAAATATTGGGCCGTCATCAATGAATTAATTTACTACAAAAAGCCACAGTGTGAGCCGCAGAGTGCCTAACATTAAGAAGTTTTGGAACTTATGCAATGAATGAAGAATTATTACAACAACGGCTAAAAATATTGGCCCGTCATCAATGAATTAATTTACTACAAAAAGCCACAGTGTAAGCCGCAGAGTGCCTAACGTTAAGAAGTTTTGGAACTTATGCAATGAAAGAAGAGTTATATACAACAATGGCTAAAAATATTGGCCCGTCATCAATGAATTAATTTACTACAAAAAGCCACAGTGTGAGCCGCAGAGTGCCTAACATTAAGAAGTTTTGGAACTTATGCAATGAATGAAGAATTATTACAACAACGGCTAAAAATATTGGCCCGTCATCAATGAATTAATTTACTACAAAAAGCCACAGTGTAAGCCGCAGAGTGCCTAACGTTAAGAAGTTTTGGAACTTATGCAATGAAAGAAGAGTTATATACAACAATGGCTAAAAATATTGGCCCGTCATCAATGAATTAATTTACTACAAAAAGCCACAGTGTGAGCCGCAGAGTGCCTAACATTAAGAAGTTTTGGAACTTATGCAATGAATGAAAAATTCTTACAACAACGGCTAAAAATATTGGCCCCTCATAAAATAATTAATTTACTACAAAAAGCCACATTGTAAGCCGCAGAGAGCCTAACGTTAAGAAGTTTTGGAATTTATACAATGAAAGAAGAATTGTTACAACAACAGCTAAAAATATTGACCCGTCATCAATGAATTAATTTACTACAAAAAGCCACAGTGTAAGCCGCCTAGTACCTAATGTTTTGAAGTTTTGGACATATGTAATGAAACCAGAATTATAATAACGGCTAAAATCATTGACCCGTCCTCAATAAATTAATCAAATTAAATTACAATGAACAGCCACAGTCAGCCACACCTAAAGTTAGAAAGTTTCGAAACGTATGTAATGAAACAAGAATTAATATACCGGCTGGAAACATTGACCGGTCCTCGATTAATTAAGTTATTACAAATTGTCACAGTTAAAGGCGCCGAGTACCTAATGCAATGACACAAGAATTATAACGGCTAAAAATATTGACCTGTCCTTGGTGAATTATTCAAATTAATTTACTACGAACAGCCAAAGTCTACCTAACGTTACAAAGTTTCGAGACAGCCGCAGTGTACTTAACGTTCGGAAGTTTCGAAGGAGAGTTCGTGACGACGGACCATGAATTAGAGGCTGATGGAGCGAACTTGATGTTGAACAGCCAGTATATTGCCAGTATTATGGCCATAGCATGATGGAAGCTTCTGACCCCTTTGATAACTTTGCCATAGAAGAGAACCTTCCATTCATTCAGGATCGTATTGTACTTGATCGTCGGATATAATTCTTTGGCTCCTGATAAATAAAAATGATATTAGCTTAGTACTATCGATGTGGTCTGAGATTAAGAATTGAGTTGAGTATGAGGCCTAATAATAGGGTTACCATGCGTCCTCTTTCAATAGGATTTGTCCTCTTTCTTGACTTTTTTAAAAGTGTCCTCGGAGGACGCCCTTTTGTCCTCTTTTTTGAGATTTTGTCCTCTTTTTTGAAAATTTAGGTCACATTTAGAGCGAAATGCGAGTGATATGCCGTAAATTAGCACAGAAGTGACTCTATTGCGGGTATTTCGGAGTGAAAAACGGTGATTGGAGCTCTGAGCGAAAAGTTGACCTTTTTTAAAAAATTTCCAGTCAACCGGTCACAAAGTGGGCAAAATTCACCGATTTTTGAGAATTCTTCTCCGGTTTTGCAAGTCTCAAATTTCTGAAAAAGTGTCCTCTTTTTAGATTTCCAAAATATGGTAAGCCTACCTAATAAGTCAATACTGCGCGAGTCGGGGTCATGCAAAGAGGTAAGAAAACGATCGTACGTGATGGTGCTTTCAAGGATATCGAGCGAGCATAATGGTACCCAGAGTGGAATGATTTTAGCATCAGTCGTAACACTGCAACTTTCTAAGTGAAATAGGAGGGGCCAATATTGGTTTCACATCATCTTCTTTGATTGGACGCCATATACTAGTGACAATTTCACCATAGTGTCCTACAGTAGCATGGACACGGGAAAATCTCGTTACTCACTGATATTGGATTACATCATTCTTTCGATTTACAGTGACCTTTCGAGATACCAATTTTTATCAAATACAGTGTTAATACAGCAATACAGTGTTAATAGTGCCATAAATTGCCTTTTTTGTATGATGTGAATGATGTAGCCTGATGGCAGTGAGCCATGCGATTTGCTTGTGTCCACAACACAGTGACATAATGCTTACACATACACCAAACAACTTACTTTGTCAACAAACAGGAAGCTGCCATAGTTGTCATTGAAGAATTGAAGATCGTTGGGATCCCGACCATCCACCCCAGTTTTTGACGACCTGAACGAGAAGTGTCAGAAATCAACTCTATGTATGTTTTGACGCGACTGCGACGTCGTAAAGTAAATCAGCGACTTTGAAACCTTGCGCGGGCCCCTCTAATGTTGATAGAGATTTTCAGTCATCCGACAGGAGGTAACACGGTTGGGCAAGGGTGAAAACATGACATATATTACTACGCAGCAAATTCGATGACAATTATGTTACGACAACCAAGTGTGCAGTCATGTCCTGCAAGGAGTTGCAGGTCGCCTTTGTATACCTCTGGGCTCATTTGACAAGGATTATTCCAAGCTTGGACATATGAATATCAGGGTTGCAGCGAGGCTGCGTACATCGCGTTGTGCAAAGGTTTCACCGCTGACAATATTTCTGCGAGTACTAATAAATATTATAATCAATTTCTAGAATCGCCTTGCAGCCCGAGGGTTGGTCGCCCTTATATCTAAGGAAGAAATGTCTACGTCTGGAAGTATGTGCGATTAAAAAATTCAAGAAAACTAAATCTGCCCAAAAAGAACAATGTATGTTAATTTAAAAAGTATCTTTAGGTCACCGACGAGTTTTATACATTTTGAAAACTGACTTCACTTTTTGCTAACCCATGGTAATAATTAGGGCCATTCAAAGCCATATTTTGTTCTATGCATCAGCAAGTCGTGAAATCAATTTCAACACAAAACCGTATCCCTTTGAGCTATATTAAAGCTATGAAGTCACATTTTCCTGATTAGGTCATAAAGCTCAAAATTTACATTAAGCGATTGGACAAAAACGAGGTTTAACAAATAATGGAGCTGCAAATACAAGACATTTCACCAGCGCTTTATGCACCCCTGCAGAAGTGGCAACCCACATCAGCGTCTGTGGAGCTCTCACTTTCCTTACCAAAGTCATTTTACGTCCGAATCGTAACTTCAAAGACTTTAACATTTCACACTACTACTGTACTGCAACAGTGATTTAGAATAAAAAATGGACGTGTATAACTGTTGTTGCATAGGTTTTACTCTTAAGTTCCGTCAGTGCCGATATTTGCATGTAAAAATACACCATTTTCACATAAATTCATATTTTCCAAAAAATAAAGTCATATTATTGATTTTCTAAGGTCATATAAAAATGGCCCTAGTTATAAGATATATGTCATTTGTTGTGTCATGAAAAATGATTGCGCATGTCACAAATGCCGAGGGATTGTGCCGTCAGTGACTTGATCATAACACTGCTTTATACCTACGGTACCCAATGCACATCGATCAAGATCGGGTAAATCTCCAGCAGACTGTGTTGACATCCCATTCAGAATGGCCTCGCGACGCGATTCGAATGTTCTTTTCATCTTATCCAGAATCGTTTCCTTGTGAGGTATTCTCCACTTGCCTCTTATTGCGTTTTGATGTATCTCGATGCTGCGCTCGTCGTCTGTGGAGAGTATACATGTTGACTCTGTAGGACAAAATAGATCCTAATCAAAACATGACCGGTTATCGGTGCAAGGTGCTACTTCTTGCCAATGTTCCCTCTAAGCTGCTCGCATGCGCACAGACACGAGAAAAATTAGACGTAACATTGTCTGTTGGCGTTATCAGTATCATATCAAAATATTCATATTGAAGATATCTAGATCAAGAAAGCAAGATACTAAAATGCTCACATTGGATGTTGTGACTCGAGAATTCTTGCAGCGTTGACTAGATTTTTCCACAAGCTGCTGAGATTTCCGTTTGCCGCAGCGTCCATGCTTCTGCTATTCCAAGTTTAAGACGAGAACTTCTTTTTCATGGTGTCTTCTCCATTCCCTCAACTTGTTGCAGAGCTTGTCTTTCCATGATCCCTGCAATGTAGCATAGTTGAAGAAAGGTTTGGATTAAGTTTGGACAAACTTCTGAGATGTGTGTCACCAACATTGAAAAATTGGAATGTAATGCCGCCCCTGCTGTATGATATTACACATTGATAATAATCGTCAATAATTGGTGCATGCATTGCATACGTTGTAGGACTAGCCTATTGCATGAACGTGGTAAGGGGATGTCATTATCAGTGACTTGATCCCAACACTGCTTTATACCTGCCCAATGCGCATCGATCAACATCGGCTAAATCTCGAACAGACTTTGTGTTGATATCCCATTCAAAATGGCCTCATGACACGATTCAAATGTTCTTTTCATCCTAACCTGAATCTTTTCTTGTCACGCAGTCTTTTCGTCCACTTGACACTTATTGCTTTTTGCTGTACCTCGATGCTGCGCTCGTCTTCTGGAGAATATACCGATGCAGGTTGACTCTGTAATAAATATCTTCATTAAAGCCCAGCAAATTATCAGCTTGCCGGTAATAGCGAGTCAATTTATTGCAGAAAGAGCAAAAGTTTTTTTAGGCCTAACTATTTCGTAAGAACAGACAGTTCCGACCAGAAAGGAAGATAAGCAGTAGCCTAAAATTCTAAGGTAATGGGGGAAAACAGGCAATTTACATATATACGAGATCGCAATTTCATCAAAATTAAGATTTTTAGGGTTAAAAATGTCAAAATTGACAGAATGTCAGATTTTATCGGTCAAAATCTTCGGTTTTTAGATAAAAATAAAATCACCCTAGGAGAACATCACATATTCGTTGAAGAAGTTCATATCAACATATTCCAACATATTCTGTTCGGGAAACAAAAAAGTACTAACCTATGGTAGATTAGTAATCTATATAGACCAGGAATGGCCAACCTTTTCGGCTGAAGAGCCACATGCAATTGACGAACGAGTTTGCGGTCCACTAGCCACGCCAAGCAGATAAAATTTTCGAAATTTATAAATAAACAAGGTCAATAATATTATTACTCGAGTATTGCGGGTCTATTGTATACCGCCCGCTAGACTCAGTTTGCAAGGACACGACTATTTGGCGTCTGGCCACATCGATATCGCCATTTCACCATTGACGATCTTTATGCGAGCGCAAACGCGAAAAGACTTTCTCCCGTAATTGCGAATACAGTTAGACTCAATCGGATAAAATGGGCGTTTTTTTCGTTTTCAGATTGAGTCTAACTATATTAGCGATTACGAGACAAAGTGTCGTTCAACATATGCGACCTTGCGTTTGCACTGGCAGTCGACTATGAAACCTAGGCACGAAATGATTGACGCATGTTGCGGTCGCAGCTTTCAATATCGATATGTCCATGCGCCGAATAGCCCAGTCCTCGCAAACTTAGCCCAGCGATATACAGCAGGCCCGCAATATAATCAAGTGACAATATTATTGACCTATGAACTTCAAAATCGTGCGAAAATTAAACACGCAAAGCGTGAAAAAAAAATTTCACTGCTATTTTACTTTATTGTAATGTACGACGACTTACTGAAAAGGTGACTGGACCCTGGATCTGCCAATGCGTTGGAACTGATATTTTAGTCATCAAGATCCCATGTGTCGCAGCAAGAATTGTAATTTTTTGTTGGCATTGCAAGTTCACAATCTGAGCAATTCATTTTCGATAATATAATAGGAAATTAGCTCACGGGTCACGCAAAACCCTCTCGCTGGCCATATTTGGCCCACGGGTTGGTCACCCCTGATATAAACAGGCCAATGCGATCATTTCAGAGCCGGAGCAGCAGCTAGAGCAGGAGCAGTTTAAATTTGCGGCTGCTCTAAAGCCCTGCATAACACGGCGTGATTTTGGCTAAAAATCTATATTCGTTTCTATTACAGATATCGAACAAGACAAGATAATTTTAGTACAGTATGATTACCATGATCATCGCTTTATGACGATAATTCTGTTGACATGCATAGAATATAATTACTCACTTCCATCGTCAAACCAGTCATATTGTCCCATATCTTTGGCAGACAATTCATAGAAATCGCCGTTCAATTCAAGCGACTTGTCGTAATATTCCGTAGTGAATTTTCTGTCCTAGATGGTACTACGAACTGCACATCTCACAACATCATGAATCTCAGATAGGTGATCAACTGTGATCACCTTTCTAATATTACCATGGATGATCAGCATTTTCATATTTAATAGCACAAGAGTAATAAATCGCTAACCAGTCTGATGAATCTGAAAAATAGAACGTCATGTTCAAAATTACGCAATTTTAATTACCGGAACTTTTCTCTATCGGCATATAGTTCACTATTAAACTTCGAAACATATTCTATGATGCAGTCTAATGTAGCGATCTCACCATCAATGTTCCCTCTAAGCTGCGCACATGCACAAATGCGCAGTGCTAACACGGTCTCTGCGCACAAAAAATCCGATATGATGACCTTTTTTTTAGTCTTTACGCACTGTTGTCCAAGGGTCTGCGCAGTGAGTTCGTGAGTGTGCGCAGACTCGTCAAAAATTAGAGGGAACATTGCTCACCATACTGTAATTTACCAATACAGTATACCGGTAAATTATGGAGTCTCTGGTAGAATATTTCACCAGGTTGTAAAACACAAAGGAAACCGGTTTCTGTCATAGCCTCACAGGAATAACAGTGTAAATATCGCCCAAAGCCTGACTTGAGGATACCACAAATGTCACAGTGCCCGTCAAAATCTTCATAGAAAAATATTTTACCATCTTGATCCTGATTGACAACATGAATTCTTTTTTGCCGTATTTGTCACATAATTTTACAGAGCAAACTTGTCCCTCCATATCGTGCATTCGACAAAATGCAACATATTGGCATGGTATACACATCCTCCTAATATATCAACTGGCTCAACTTTCTTAGGTTCATTATTTACATAGTTAAGCTAAGACATTTCCCAACATGATATACTGTAATCGACTGGTTACCGTATGCACTCTGAAGCTATATATGGTAAGTGCTAAACGATATGCTGCCTCCACACGCCACACGTTACCGTACTGCAGTTAAATGCAGCACACCAACTATGCACACCCCGTAGGCGCGCATATGAATCGGAAACACTTTCCCCGATGAAAACTGATGTGAAATGCATCCTCTACTAACTGGACAAATACGATCAATAACCGTCAGCCGGTAATAAACTCTACAATCAGTTTCGCCAACTTTGCTGGCCGCGTAGTGATCGCCGATGGAAGTGGCTACTGGCTTCCCGGCACTGAAAGTTTTTCAAACCAATCGTAACGCATACGGCAATCACGTGAGCAGTGAAGTAGAACTTCCGTTTTTTTAACCAATCACGTCGGATCGTGAAATAGTGTGAGTGGTGAACTGAAATTTTACCGTCGTTCTGCAACCAATCACGACGGAGACTGAAATCGAGGACCGTGAACTAAAATTTCCTGTTTTCCAACCACGGATTCGGAAATCGTGTGAGCTGTGAACTGAAATTATACCTCAGTTTTTCAACCAATCAAGACCAATACTCAAATGTCTTTTTTTTTATAGATAACTAACCTACGCATAGATTCGCACCACCCATCATCACCCTTGCTCGTCGTGAGGAATTGACTACTGAAGTGCTCAGCAATCTGAACGCAGCATGATCGGTTATCAATAGCTGAAGACCCGAACCCTCAAATTAAATAAAGTTGATCTTATTTGAAAGCTACCGTCACGCTGATTCTGAAAATAATACATTAAAATTTCATTAGGACAATGGAACTAACCCGAAATAGCCTAAAAATCTGAAAATCGGCATCGTGCAGCGATGCAGCACAATCACCATAACAACGGCCTTTGCGTTGTTGCGATCGTTCAGAACAATGCCGATTTGCAGACTTTTGGGGTGCATTTCGAGGGGGTTCCATTGCCCCGATAAGATTTTAATGTATATTTCGGAATCAATGCGACAGTAGCCTATAAATAAGCTCAACTTTTTTTAATTTGAGTGCTCGGATCGTCAGCGATAGGATTAGCAATTATGTTGCGTTCCAATTGGTGCAATAAAATCCGAATCTGGTCCCACTGTATCAACATTGTGCAGAATCCCTGTCCCTGACACTATTTCCGTGTCCGTCTGAAAATATACATTAAAATTTCAATATGGCAATGGAATTACCCCGAAGTAGCCTTCAAAATCTGAAAATCAGCATTGTTCCAAACAATCGCAGCGACGCAGCCCTATAACGCGTGGTTCGGAACAATGCCGAATTTCATACTTTTGGGTGTATTTCGAAGGCGTTCCATTGCCCTGATTAGATTTTAATGCATATTTTCGGAATCAGTGCGACAGTAGCTTTCAAATCAGAGCAACGTTATTCCAATCTGAAACGCAACATGTTTTTTACATAACATGTTACGTTTCAGTTTTGAACTTGATTAATTGGAAAACACGTCGCGTTTTCGGTTTTAAACTTGTTTTTTTCAAAAACACGTCGGCGTTTTCCGTCGTTTAACGTGTTTTTGGAAAAAACATGCAAAAAACACGTTAAATACACGGTTTATTTTTTACAGTGTAACTGTCGTTCTACGCAGTGGCGGCTCGTGACAATATCGGGTGGTGGGGCAAGGGCTGCAAGCGAGTTTTTACCAAGATGACGTCACAATGGCGTTTTCCAACGGAAACAAGTAACTTAATGATCGTACCGTAACATGAATTTCCCGGCAATAGTGATTTTAACGTATGTGCCACGATAGGTCCGCTGGTGAGCTGTGACTTGAATTGTGGTAACTGGGTGAACGGCGTATACGGAACAAAGATACAACACGGTTCGTGTTCGCACTAGACCTGACTAATTATCTGCAGAAATGGAAATGACTATAACTCGAGAGATAGCTTAAGCCTAATTGCAAAGGTCAGCGAGTTCGGACAGATACGCAATTGTTATCTCATAGATGGGCCTGTCATATTGAATCCGAAACATCATTCTGAAGAACTAATAATAGCAGACTCGGAAATTCGGTCTCCCAGTTGATTGAGTCAAATTGCGTTTGGTGGAGCTCCTTTGTGTGAATGCTCGGGACGGACGTGTTTCGACGCTGCGGAAGATTACTAGCTTAGAGGTGAGATATTACTGGATTACGCGAAGTATTGGATATACTGAATATATTGGATAAACGAAATATACTGGATAGAAGTCGTAACACCTGAGAAAGGTGAAAGATTGATAATGGCGATGGCCATGACGACCTGCAACGCTAGTGAAGCAGAAGGAAATGCTACACAGCCATCATTTGCAACAGTAACGTCGAAATCAAAGAATACAACAACATACAAGAAAACCAAGCAAGAAACACCGATCTACAAGAATACGAGAAATAGGTCTTACTTTGTAAGGGGTGAAGACAACCTTGACCATGTTATGGTACTCAAAGAGCTGCAAACCAACACCATCACTGCAAAGTACCACGAATACATTGAAGGAATATATAAAATGAAAGCCGGAACATTCGTAATCACAATGAAGGAAGAGAAAAGTAGAAGGAAGCGAAAAGACGAATTGCTACAAGAGCTAAGCCTAAACCCTACGCAAGCAAGGTTTAACGACATATTCATAGAGCTCCCAAAGCGTCCAGCAACACATCTTATTGTCAAAGGCATAGCATGTGAAACTAAACAGGACACGGCAGTTAAAGAACTGAACGAATATGGATTCGGAACGGTTGTCAATCAGACAAGAGTATTCTACAAGAATACTATCTATTACAACGGCTTCACTAACATCTGGATGGAGGATTTCAGTAAAGAAGATATGCCAGAAAGTATGATTATTGATGGTGTGAGATGCTGGATCAAGACCGCTGCAGATGCATATCAAAAGCGATGCTACAACTGCAACGGAACGGGTCATATGATCAGAGATTGCCCAGCCGACAAATTGGAATGCACGAAGTGCGGCGGGCTTGGCCATGGCGCAGAAACATGCAAAGCAAAACGTAGCAAAATACAAAGCGAACACGAGGCTGGAATCGAAAACGCTGAGGGAGTCAATGATCAAATCGCAGATAAACTTGTGAGAGAAAACTCAAACGAACCCCATGCTGGTGAGAGAATAACCGACGAAACGAACGAATCGACGAAAATAACAACAGAGAAACCAGCTGACCTGAATACGAGTCAGAATGAGGACACGAACAGAAATCAAACATCGCCGAATAGCCCGGTGATGACAAAATTTTACACGTCACCGGACGCTGCATACGAGAATGAAGACACAACAGAGGAACACTCCGTACAGCCTCCGGTCAGAGAGAAAAAACGCGAATCAGGCAAATCAAATGAAACACAGACGGCCCAAAAGCTACTCAGTAAAAAGTCGTCTAATGCCAACAAAGGACCAAAATCGAGCGCCAGCTGTGATAAAGCGGCGAAACAACAAAACGGAAACAGAGTAACGACCAGAAACAACACAAGCAACCAAGTGAGGATAATAAAACCGAATATAAATGGGATTAAAAAAGACAACATGCAAAAGAAGACAGCCAAAATCCCGAAAGACTCTCAAAACAGAATCAATGGCGAACCTACTGAAGTTAGCATCGATTAACGTAAATGGACTATCAAATAGACTGCCGGATTTGGAACAATATATACAAACATCGAATTTGGATATATTATTGATTCAGGAAACGCATAAGATCGATAATGTGGATATACGTAACTCGGCAGCTGATATCGGATTTATTGTCTACTTCAACACAAAGAACGAAGTGAGGCAATATTCCGGTACCGCGATAATGATCAAAGAACATCACGAAGGTAAAATTTTACGCCAATATAGCATGATCGAAAACCGTGCCCAATGCCTCTGCATTCAAATTGACAAATGCCCAAAAGCTATAATAAATATTTATGCCCCGTCTGGACAATCTGCAGATGCGAGAAAGTTACGTGATGATTTCCTAATCCAACTCGAATCAGAAATCCATGAAATTGAAGTCCCGATTATAATGGGTGGTGATTTCAACCTAATTATTGACAAAAAAGACACTCGAATTAAACAGAACCTCCATGTTAGAAGCGCAGAGAGACACTTTGAAAAGCTAACTAATGACGCGGAACTGATGGACGTGTTTAGGAGTAAACATTCTCTTGCTGAAGTATTCACTTATGTCACTGGAAAAAACGCGAGGAGAATAGATCGTTTCTACGCAACTCGTGAACTCATGGGCAATGTCCAGAATGCAGGACATGAAAATAACCTTGTGGCTGACCACATAAGTCCGACAATAACACTTACAATTGAGCCAAGCACTCTATGGGGAAGAAAAAATTGGAAGTGTAATAATGACCTTTTGCGAGATGAAGTGTACCGAGATATAATATCTAATCTCATAAGCTTCGAAGAAAATAATATCCAACACTGCCACGGAATCCAACAATGGTGGGACAGGCTAAAAGATAGAATTGCCAACGTAAGCAAGAGATATGAAATAGACAAATATAAAACCTGTGGCTCCCAGATAACGTATCAGAGAGTAAAGGGAAAATTGCGCATGTTAACCAAAATTGACCATTGCGAAGGTGAACCTAACACGATGAGACAATTTTGGCAAGAATTGAAGACCAGAAGGCGCAAGACCGAGCTTAAAGAACTCCAGCTCAGAGATGGAACGGTAACGACTGACCGTAATATTATTGCTAAACAGATTGAACAATTTTACACAGAATTGTGGACCCGACAAGACGGCATTAATTCGTACGATCAAGACGAATATCTATCATCGTATCAGCACGACCGCATGCACGGGAGAGACAATGAACAAACATCGGTAATACAATCTAGCGAAATATTACAAATACTGAAAGCCATGAACAGGGAATGGTCACCGGGTTTCGACGGCCTAACAGTGGAATTCTACCTTGCTATGTGGCAAAACATTGGTTCGAGATTAACAGAAATCATAAACAACGCGCTAATATACAGAAACATACCGCATAGCTGGAAACGCGCTAAAATTATTCTGATTCACAAAGGAAAGAACTTAGCGAACTGGCGACCCATTTCGCTGCTAAACACGGACTACAAAATAATGGCGAAAATTCTCAACAACAGACTGGTTGAGGAAATTTCGAGCAACATCAACATGACACAGAAAGCGGGAATTCCCGGAAGACAAATGGACGTGATACACAACAATGTGAGTGCAATTGTTAATTATCATCAAGATAAACCTTTGGAAGGTTATATATTGACCATAGACGCAAGGAAAGCCTTTGATAAGGTGGACCACCAAATGCTCCTCAAAGTGCTTGATAAACTGCCCGTCACGGGAGAAACTCTTAAAGTGATCAAAGCCATATATGATAATCCTATTGCGACCCTCGAGGTTAACGGCCTCCAAGCAGCCAATGTAAATTGTACGAGGGGCATTAGACAAGGATGTCCTTTGAGTATGACACTATACGCGATTAGCGCAGACCCGCTAGCCCACAAGTTATGCACTAACGACAACATCAAAGGTATCAGAATCGGCGGGATAGAGCATAAATTAGACCAATTTGCTGATGACGTCACACTGTATCTAAGAACAACTGACTCTATTACCACAGTCCTTAACGAATATCAAAGCTTGCATAGAGTGACAGGTCAAGATATCAACACAGACAAGACGGAAATCCTACCGCTGAACGAAAAATCACGTATCAGACTGCAAAAAACTGAGCACGCACATATGCTAAAGCCAGTAATTAAGATACTGGGCTTATACCACGGAGAAAGCGAACTGCAAATGAACTTTGACAGACTCTGGCAAGGAGTCGAGAAAAGCGTAAGGCATATTAAATCAAAACGGCTTTCTTGGATTGGTAAAATAACAGCGATTAAGGCATGCATAATTAGCAAAATAACTTATACATATGCTAACAAGCAAATTCCAGGCGACAAGCTCAAGCAACTCGAACGCCTCGTCTTCGGCCTACTGTGGAGTCCTGAGAAACTTGAGCAAAAAAGCAGAATGCAACTTATCAGACCTAAGCCAGAAGGAAGAATTGATATGCCAGATATCGAATCTGCAACACAAGCGAAGAGAGCAAAAAGACTACAACAACTCAGTCGACTCGAGCACCCGATCGATATCTGGCATGCAGAAGCGATATACAATCTAACAACGAAGGTGAGAGATATAAATTGCAATTTATACAACAACCTCTACCCTCACAGAAATACATTGACGGAGGAATGGAAGAAGGAAAAGAAAATCTTCGACGTAATTAAAAGCCAATCACAAGATATACAAGAACTAAGCCAGAAAGAAATGTACCAGATCCTTGTTAAAACGAAGACGCAACAAGGAGGAAGCCGCATGGCGGACTGGAAAGAGATATGGCTATACCAACCCAATATCAAAGACCACATTGACAACAAGAAACGTGAGATTTCGTATCGCATTAACACTGAGAGCTACTTCACAGGCTCCAGAAAAACCAGCGCAGGCTGGGTACGACGAAAAGACGCCTACTTGAAAAACAAATGCAAATTCTGCCAACACGCCGAAGACACTCTACGTCACACTTTCGCCGAATGTGCAACTTACTAAAAACTGTTCTCTCTTGTAATACAGGATCTCGAGAACGACCTGCAAACGACTATTGACGCTACACCCAACGAGATCATACGCAACGTCTACGACGGACCGCAAGCTCCGACTATAATACAAGCTTTTATGAACGTGAAAACCCTTGTGTGGGAATGGAAAAATGCACTCGACATACAAAATGAATACGCCCAAAATATTGACGAACGCATCAACGATATAAAAAGTAAAATATACCGAATAATTTAAGCGAGCCCATTAAACGCTCGCGCGATAAATCGTATTGTGTTTATCGACCCACAAAACCCAACCAATCCACCTACCACCTATCCCAACCCCCCCCCAAACATCCCATCCCTCTTTACCCCAACACTAAACAACAAACCCCCCCTACCCTATCCACCCCCAACCCTACCCTATTCCTACCCCACCCCTCCACCAAATTTATATAAAAAACACACGCAAACGAGCGCCAAGCACTGGCGGCTCCTACTACGACCGTAACCACGAATCGACATCGACTGCTGCGATGAGATGAGCCGAGCGACTACGAGCGCCAACCTATGATGGCGTCTACCACGACCGCGAATACAAATCCGACTTCGGCAACGGCTGAGACGAGATGACCCGATGATGGGGAGAGATTTTCTTTATGAAATTTTTGATATTTTATGTACATACTTGAATGAACATCATTAAAACGGTACAGCATAGGAGATTTTGGCCTTGAAACTGGAGAGTGTAACACGACACATACGGCTTTATTACTATCTATAGGTCTGCTGCGGAATCGCCTTTGGAAAACATATTACCGAATAAATACGTGGATGCAAGCCTTAAACTTAGTACACTGTTACATGTCATCATCGAGAAGTGGCCTCGTGGCCCTTTTCGGTATGGTACACTGTCAAAATTGATGCGAACAGACCAACACCGAATTTTGCGTAAAATTTGCTGAGGAATAGGCTGATCAAGTGATCAGCCGTAAGCCGCCATCGAAAACGAAATAGCTATCGCGCTTGACAGGGGGTTGTAAGCAAATGGCTTGAAGGCCACAATTTCACGGTGAAATTGACATTGGAGAATATATCAAAGTAAATATTTGAATGCAACCTGAGAATGATATCATCATCTCAGCTAACGTAGGGTTACCATATTTTTGTTTCACTAATTCGAGACGCTCTTCAGCGCCTACTAGCGGATTTCAAAGTAAATTGTGTGCACATTGTCGACCAATATGACGTCACACCAGCAACGCTTTGTCTTTCGACTAGAGGTGGTCACGATCCGGTTGGGGAGTATGTGGTTGTGTATTGTAAGATGTAACCAGGGCCGAAGTCACATTTTTTCAGCCCCCTCCCACCCAAATAAACACTGATCTTGGGCCCACTGTAGGGTATTCGATGCAACTTCTGGGGGTTTACTATATGCATCTGGTCGTTAAATTATTTGAATGAATTGTGTCAACAATATTGGTTCTTCCATATAATACTGTATAATTTGGACCCTCTCTCCACCCACATGATCAGAGTTGGCGGTAGAGCTGGTGGAGGATGATGACTTCGAAAATGCAAGTAGCGTAAATGTACATCGTTAAGTCATGTTCATATCATGCCCTTCACCCAAGAAAAAATACGCAAGATTTATAAAAATGGGCATATCGGCGTTGGTCATTACCGCGCCACGTAACACCGAGATATAAAGTTTTGGGTAATGTAACATGCGACTCCACGAGGTGTGCCAGAACGAACTGCAGCGAGAAAACCTTGGCCGAAAAGTACTGGGCTTATGCCGATACATATAAGTTTAATTGTCCATAGGCGCCTAACTGACTGGCGCCGAATGTTCCTGTCTTGGCAATCTGAACCTCACAAGACAAATACCATCCCGCACGGAAAAATTATATGCCAGTGAAGAAATACCAATTTCAAATCGTGTGCGTGCTATCGTTTAATACGTTTATGCGATTCTACATTTTTTGGTATTGCGGCGGTCACGAAATAACATCATGTAACGAAGTCATACCACCGAGTCCGCCCGCCCGAAGATGTTTAATTATTATTTACGGGCCTTACAGTTTCCATGACACCTCACTCAGCTCTACCGGAAAATCTGATTACGCGAGCAGAGAGGACAAGAAATTGATAGCAATATATATGCAATTCTCGATCTTATTGACCGATTATGTTATGGATCATTGAAAATTTTCGCGCTTGGCGCGTGCTCACTAATTAGTACTACTAATTACGTGGTAAAAGCGAACAACGTGATGGAGGGGGGAGAGTCGGTTTATCACCCTATGGGAGCCCAAGACCCAAGCTCTTTTGGGACCTGACGAACTGCTGTTTCGTTCCTTCCTACAGGTATACGCCCGGATATGTTTAATTATTATTATTGGGTGGTCCTACCTTTTCAAGCCCACCTCATTCCGCTCTACTGGTAAATCTTAATACGTGAGCAGAGAGAGGATAAAAATTGATAGCAATATATATGAAATTCTCGATCATATTTACCGATTCAATCATTATTAATACAAATTTTTCGCGCTTCGCGCGGTTAGACGAAACAATGTTACCCACACTTAATATAGATGATAAGTAGCCAAAATAGCGTAGAGACTGAGGGGGGCGAAGTCCCCCAGATGTCCGGTTTATCACCCTATGGGGGGCCCAAGACCAGCGGGGGGGCTGACGAAGCTGTTACGGCCCTGCCGATAAGATTATTTATCAGCCTAATGCCTGTGCGCACTGCACCACTGAGCTATATAAACACCGCACATCCGGTGGTTCCCAACTTTTTATGATCGCGACTCCATTACCAATTTCAAAATGATTTGATGAGCTGATTTCTAAAGGTTGGCACATTTGCCCAGGCGACTTACTCACGGCCTATTTTGGAAGCTAATTACGTTCAACATCTTCGCGAACCCCAGGATGAAGGCAAACTATCCCCAGGTTTAGATCCACCATCTTCGAATATAGCATCCAAACGACCTAAAACCGACTCTATATGACTATACCGTTATTTTGTAATCGTGATTACAATAAGACTTCATTTTGTAAATGAATGTTATTTTTTATTTATTTTTTGATCGCAGTCTTTGCGAGGCTGGTAGCCTCCATATTAAAACCAATATAGGATGCATGGTACTGAATCGCGCGCAGCGCGAAGAAAAATTTCATGAAGCATGAATCTGCCCAAAAATAATTTTGTTTATGTTGATTTACGAAAGAATTATGTGCTTACTTCAAGCCTTCAAAATTCCGGACATTTAGGCATATTTTAGAAATTCCTTCCGGACGCAGTTTTAATAGTGAAATTCCGGACATGTCCGGGAAATTCCGGACGTATGGCAACCCTAAGCTAACGTTACCGCAGATACTCTGGCTTTTGCGTGAAATCCGCAATGCGTTGTAGGCTAAACTGTCAGATCGGAGCACATCTCTACCATACTCGACCTTGATAACAAAATTACTGCCCTAATCATTGAGTGTCAACCTTGAGACTTGGCACAGCGTTCGATACTAAAATCAAGACATACCGTGCAAAAGCTTTATGACGGATCTAGGTAAGGAGCATCGTTAAAATCGATGGAGACCAATACCGGCTTTGCGTATAATCTGTTAGCGATAAATGACGAGTAAGCTCTCACTCAAATTAGGAAAGAAATTACCACTTACACAGTTCCGTGACAAACTTAAAACTTGGTACAGCGTTCGATACGAACATTAAGACTTACCGTGCCCAATGTCATAACCGATCTCAGTATAGAACATCGTCAAAATCAATTTTTGAGTAAAATCTGTTTGTGATACATGACGGATCAGCACACACTCAACTTCGGAAACGGAATTACTACCCTAAACGTTGAGTAGAAACCCTGAAACTTGAGGCAGTGTTAAATACCACCATCACGACATGACATACCAAGTTTCAAGGGTTTTCATGGTGTGAAACACCATCAAAATCGACCTATACCAGCAATGGTCGACGAAATGCATATGACGGTAACCGAGTTCAGCTATATATAGTTCAGATACGATTGTTACATCACACCCTAGGGGCACAGAGCTATTGTGCCCCGGTTGCTCTTTAATTTTATGAATAGGAAAGGGTAAATCACCGTTTCTTTATCGTGCGCGGCTTTGAGAGAATAGACAGTGAAAGCTTTTTATGAGCGCTACCGGGGCATGCCCCGGCTAGGCATTCGCAAGGCGAAAACACAGAAGAGAATTCGATTTTCGAAGAGACTTCGCTATGTATCGGCCAATGGGCACTTACAAGCGAAAGGACAAGAAGAATACGATTTTCGCTGTGATTTCGGTATATATAGATAGATTGGTGTGCGTCTATAAATGGTAAAGAATTGGTATTGAACAGAATTTTAGGTGGGGCAATGCCCAGTTGCCCTATAGGACGAGTCGCTACTGGTTCTACACCTGCACGAAGTAGCACATGTATTTATGTTTTTTTCGTGTATGCAGGACACCCCGTGTATGCTGCATTTGCGATCTTTAACGTGTAGAATTCCGCACAGCGGTACATACTCCGTAATTATCTTATCTGCGAAAGAAAAATATGTGCAATGCAGAAAAGCAAAGACAATAGGAATAGGACGTTATATAGGCTATATCTTTGTTCTTGATGTATTTGCGTACATACACACAGTGACGTAGGAACATATCAGAGCGGGACATTGACAGGAGCCGGATTCGATATCCGGCTGGATTTTCTCATTTTTGGCCGGAGCCGGATCAGTACTTTTTCTGATACGACCGGAGTCGGATCTGGGCCGGATCAATGCTTTTTACTAAGAATAGAGTAGCCCGGCCCTTCCATTGTCGAATCAATAGGTAAAGTCAAACGTTCATTGAAATTAACCATATGCTAAGTCCAAGTTGACCTAATTACTTCGGATAAGGGTTAGGCTTGATCGTTGAGTTTTCAAGTTCCCGTTTACATTGTTTCGATCAACATTCAATTCAATTCCATTCAAGTTATTGCTAATAATTTCAGCATTTCAATGCAACACAAGACTATATGCGATACAGTGAAATATAGGAAGGTATCGAAACTACTTGGAGTAGTCTTCGATATCAGTCCCCCACCTGGCTTAGCCGCTTGAACGATATAAAAAAGGAGGTATGCACACTGAATGAAAATTAAAGGAAAATAATGTAAAAGGACAGGACAATGCATCAGGCCCGTCAGAAGCGGATGAAAAATGTTTATGTGCATTGTCTTTAAATGAATGACCAAGACAAGACGTGGGTCTCTTGACACTCCACGTGGAAGTTGGAATCACTATAGTTATTATATAATGATCGCTTCCCAGTAGTTTATCCGTCACAGAGATAGATATCTTGTGACTGACGTCTTTTGATCATATGGTAAGATCTAACAGAGACGTGGAACCAGGGTTCGGTCGCGATAGTTTCTATCGCGTAGGCACCGTCGCATTGTTGACAACAAGTTCCATATCATCTATGATATGATATAGATGTCGTCCGTTCCGGTTTGAAAAAAAGGCGTTCCATAGCGTGTGGTGCGCGTTGAAATCGCCAACGATGATACTTTTCGTGATACGTCCCGAGAAACAGCGTTGCATGACTGGTCGTGATACAACTCGATTCGGAGGAATAGATGTTCATAATGGAAATGTCGCCTACTTGGATACAGGGCTGTGGAGTCGGTAAATTTTACCACCGACTCCGGCTCCGACTCCGACTCCACACATTTTCAATATACCGACTCCGACTCCGACTCCGACTCCTGAGTCTTTAAACGTACCGACTCCGACTCCTGGGTCTTTAAGCGTACCGACTCCGACTCCGACTCCCGACTCCGACTCCAGCATTATTACCAATTTACTTCGAAAATTATATGCCACATTGTCGGTTGAATGACTATCATACAACCATTAAACATATGCAAACATATGATTAAAGGTGGCATGCTAAATTGTTTCATTGTGGCACAGCTCGAATTACCCACTATGCAATTAACATGAAAGAAAGATTTGCTAAATATCCTTTCTTTTTCAAGTTTTTATAACATAGACTCTCTAATATCCTGAAATGTATGAATCATTCAAATATGGCAGATATCCAATCCTGTATAATAAAAATGTAGATAAAAAATCCAAGTGTAGCTCTTGTGTATGAGTCAGCAACTAATAAAGAGATTGAACTTACTAATTTTGTCATTGCGCACTATCTTGATTACAAGCACACACACTCTTACTACTAATAGACATTGGTCATAAAGGGAATTTAGTTAAGTAGTCAAAGACCATAGCCTATGTCTAGTCTACATGTACTTAATCAAGTATTCAAGGATTGGGACTTCCAGTCTTTCTTAATCATTTGTTCGACCCAAACAGCTAAGCTACACTACAAATATTTTAAATTTAGTCAAGTGGGAAGCATCGTTTGGTCATATTTACATCATTTTTACAATTTTACAAAACCAGCCGATGCATTTGCTCTGTCACAGTATCATGGTATAATTCCAAAAATTGCATCAATTTTGACTGCATCGCGAAAACTCAACTTGCGATTTTCTTCCCCTCTGCAACTGAGTTGTAATTTGCAAGTAATGTATAATTTTATCTATATCAGGGGTGGGCAACTTTTTCGGCGAAAGGGACACCTGAGATTTACGAACCATTGCGCGGGCACCTGGAATGTTGATAGCCTTTTTTAGTCGTCGATAGGAGCGAACTGAATTAGGTTACATTGCAAACAGGACTTATATTAATACGCTCTAAATTGATCACAATATGTCATGCAACTGTGCAATGCGCAATTAGGCCCTGGTAGCGCGAGATAACGACTGAATTAGGCTATATCAATAAATATGTCGCTAGCATACATTGGGGGTCGCATCTGTATATACTACTGGGCTCATTTGGCAAGGACAGGATTATTCGACGTTTGGACATAGCAAAATCGACGGTATCAGTGAACATGCCTCTATCATTTTGTGCAAATGTTTTGTCGACGATCTCGCTGCGAGTGCACAAGCGAAGCCGCATGTTGGACGACACGTTATCTCCTAATTGCGAATAGTTAAACTCAATTCGGTGAATAATATGTATTTATAATTTTCAGAAGGGGTCTCCAATACTGAATGCAAGAAATCTAGTGACAATGAATCATGCGAAGTACCGAGAAAAATTTCAAGTCAAATAAATCTGCTATGAAATATTCTACTTTATGGTCATATACGAAGATCTGGGATAAATGTGGCTGACCCCTGGATACGTCAATGCGTCAGAACTGTTGTTTTAGTCATCATCAAATTTCGCGGTCATGCTAATCAAATTTTGGTTGGCCTTGCAGTTGTACCTGATGTCATAAATAATTTCGAGAATTACCTCGCAGGCCACACCTAACCTTCTCCTGTGCCAAATTTGGCCTGCGTGTCACGGGCTGGCCGTACCTGATCTGTATGGTTATTAATAACAGTGAATGGTGGTACATAAAAATTATATTGAAAATTCCTGGAAAGCAAATGTTTTCATGATAGAGAAGTTGTAGTCGGAGTCGAAGTCAGGGTCATTCTCACAAACTCCGACTCCGACTCCAGTCAGTATTTTCCCACCGACTCCGACTCCGACTCCGACTCCAGCTATTATAGTTTTCACGACTCCGACTCCATCAACAGAAAATTACCCCGACTCCACCGACTCCGACTCCGACTCCACAGCCCTGCTTGGATAGCTAACGCTTCTACTGGATCAATGTCTCCGATGTTTATCTCGCTGAAATTTATCCCACATTTTATAGAGAAACAAATTCCTCTACCGTGAATATTTCGGTCTTTCTTCAATAAATTGTAATCAGTAATCTTCTGCGTGTATTTGGATACAAAATGAGTTCCTTGTAACGAAATGATATCTGGTTTCGGGTTCGTAGTTCCGATGAAATGCTTAAACTCGTTGATTTTACGGTATATTCCCCTACAGTTCCATTGTATTAAAGAGAAAAGGGCGTCCGCTGACTGGTACTCACAGTATTCTCAGTCATGTTGCTCGGACTTAGGTCCATGCATTCACTGTTTGTTTCCTCTGCACCTGCGGAGTGCATGATCGTTGAATGCGATGGCGTGGACTTCAGGAACAAATCTTTGTACTTCCTGAGGCTGTTGTATTGCCATTTGCGGGCTAGCAGGTGACGATATGGCAGTATAATTGGTTAGTTCTTCATCGACATTGTGGACTGGCGTGGGTGTCGGTCTACCGATATTTTCTCCGGCGGACTGAGCGATAATTGCGTCAATTTCCGGAGCTTTTCCATCCGCTATAGATAGTAGCGTGTTCTTCATAACCTCGGCTATAAAGTTGAAAAATGTTGCCAAGGGAATCGTGATGTTTCCGTCGCTAGTGACCGTGAGAGGTGAAGGTGCGGAGCTTTTATTTATGACAGTATGGGCGATTTCGGGACGTTCGATAGGTTGGAGGTTGAAGCACTCGCGCGATGATGGTCTTTATTAGGTTCATACCCTTATCCCGACAAAGTAGGAAATTCGGAATGAGATTGGACATCAGGAGCCTGTGCTTCTCGCCAATATGATCGTGGATTGCATATATATTACTATCGATTTATTAACCTCTCTCTCCTCACGTAATCAGACTTACCGGTAGAGCTAAGTGAGGTGTGTTGGAAAATAGGATCCCTAAATAGTGATTACACATCTTCGGGTTTATTGACTTCGTTACATGATGCTATTTCGTTGCCTCCAATATATCTGCTAAGTAAAAATATATGGGAATCGACAAAACGTACTAAACTATAACACGCATATGATTTCAAATTGGAATTTCTTTACTGGCAAATAATTTTTCCCTGCGGGGTGGTATTTGTCCTGTTGGGTTCCGATCGCCAGGACAGGATCATTCGGCCGCAGCCATTTAGATGTCTATGGACAATTAAACGTATTTGTATATATATATTAGGGTTACCATATTTTTGTTTCCAAACCCCGGACGCTTTTTAACGCCCACTAGCGGATTCCAAAATGAGGTATGAGCACATTGTCGATCAATATGACGCCTTACTAGCAAGGCTTCGTCTATCGACTGAAGTTGGTCACGATTCAGTTCAGGAGTATGTGGTTGTGTGTTGTAAGTTATAACCAGGGCCAAAGCCACATTTCTCCAGCCCCCTCCCGCCCAAATAAACACTGATCTTGAGCTCACCGTAGGGTGAGCGATGCAACGTCTGGGGGCTTACTATATGCATCTGGTCGTTTGACTTATGTAAATAATATTGGTTCTTCCATATAGTTTTGATCCTCTCTTCGCCCACTTGATCAGAGCTATTAGCGGTAGAGCTGGTGGAGGATGATGACTTCGAAAATGCAAGGAGCATAATTGTACAAGTACACCGTTAAGTCATGTTCATGTCACGCCTTTTTTCGAAGCTGTTTAACGTTCAACATATTCGTGAACCCCAGAATAAAGGCAAACTTACCGCCGGTTTCATACCACTATCTTTGAATAAAGCATCCAAACGGCCTGAATCGACTCAATGAATATGCCGTTATTTTGTGATTGCGATTACAATAAGACTTGTTTCTGTGAATGAATGATATTTTCATTTATTTTTATCGCAGTTTTTGCGAGCAATATATGTGATACTAAATCGCTCGCAGCTCGAAGAAAACTTTCATGTATCACAAATCGGCCCCAAAATAATTTTGCTTATGTTGATTTACGAGAAAGTATAAGCTTACTTTAAAGCTTTAAAATTCCGGACATTTAGGCATATTTTAGATATTCCTCCCGGACGCAGTTTTACCAGTGAAATTACGGACATGTCTGGGAAATTCCGGACGTATGGCAACCGTAATATATATCGAAGTGTTCGGTCAGCACAAGGTCATGGTCTTTACGCTGCTGATCGTTCTGGCACACTTCTCAGAGTCGCATGTTAGCCTACATGACCTATAACTTCATATGTCGCGATGCGTCATGGGGCAGTAATGGTCGACGCCGAAGTCTCCATATCTATAAATCATGCTTATCCTTGTTGGGTAAAAGGTACCAAATAAACAAGAGATTTGGCAATATTAAATCGCGGCGCGAAAGAAATTTGAAAAAGTTGCTTAAATTTCTGAAAATTACTCTACAATTGATGTTAATTCACGAAATAATGTTGGGTCCCCTTTGGCCCCCAATTGGGGGGGGGTGCAGCAGGTATACGGTCCTGGCTATAGCTATACAGACACGTACAGATAAGCCTCTAACACTTCGTAGATGATCATGGTCTGACTCGAACTTGTCATCCATTGGTGTTGCAGCTGTAGAATATACCTCCACGTCAGGAGTCGGCAACCTTTTTCGCCAAAAGAGTCACATGGGCCCAAGTTTTTCAATTGTGCTTCTCAAAGAGTTATACAATGATGTCAACAAACTGTTACGTCACAATCGAGGATTCGTGATAAGATTCGTCAGGCGATGTTATAACCAGAGGTGGTCAGTAACGAAGTACTTCTACTTTTTTGAAGTAATCAAGAAGTTTCCTCGACTTCTGGTACTTACTCAAGTAGATCTGATTTTCGTTACTTCTACTTCGTAATATTTTGTGATCTAATTGCTTACTTTTCGCTATTTTCACTTTGTCAAGTAGAAGTAGTTTAATCCACCAATCAGGAAGATAGCCTGAGTACTTTCGTGGCTGTTTTTATCGACTATTAACATTTAATTTTCATGAAAGATGAGAAAAGCCTAGAATTTTCGTCGCGCTTCGTGCTCAACGGGTACGGAGTGACCATTATGATTCCACGAAAGTATCGGTGAATATAATTTACGTACGGGGTTGACGTGGTTCCGTTCACACTGGATCGTCGCCCTTCGCCCATATGAAATATTTCATCACAGTATATATGGCTCATCATCACGTTAGAAACCATTGTTTCGCTATCTAGCATTCACCAATCATATAGCAATCTAGTAGTCCACGGCGTGTCCTAATCTGGAAAAGTGGACTCGTGTAGCTGCACATAATACACCTACAAACTATATCCAAGCGATCGCGACTCGCAAATGTATTACGCTTATTCCTGACGCGTTACCGTTCGAATATTAACATTCTGATACATTCGTACCGCTCTGACTTGCACGCTCAAAAGGTGCCAGTCAGAGAGCATGTTCAATTGTTCATATTATTGTTGTTGTGATTACAGATTGAGTGTAGCTGTACTTGTCTGGCGTTCTCAGTATCGAAATGAGAGTTACGTAGTTAGTTAACTACTCAGTAGGAAACGAGTTCCTACATTGGTGACCCCGAACTACCTGGAAGACTCCAGAAGACCACAAGTATTGTGCACAGCCAGGATTATACTGACGCTTTCCAACATGGATAACGCCGCTACACAGGGATTGACCGACGCACTGAAGGATCTCGTCATTCCTTCGACAGCTAATGCGGTAAGCGTTAAACTTCCGTCAATATGGACTGACAACCCTACTTTGTGGTTCGCTAGAGCTGAAGCTCAGTTCGAGGCTGCAAGCATCACTCGAGATGATACGAAATTTAACCATGTGGTTTCGGTGTTAGATAACGCCACTGCTAGCGAAATTTCCTCTCTCCTTACTGAACCGCCAGCAACAGAAAAGTACCCTGCTATCAAAAAGGCGCTAATCAAAGTATATGGCAAGCCACAAGAAGTTAAGGACTCTGAACTTCTTAACATAGACGGCTTAGGAGACAGGAAGCCGTCTGGTTTGTTGAGACACATGCGCGCGCTAGGTGGCAGTCAAGAGACATTACTGCGAGCGTTCTGGTTGGCCCAGCTACCTGCTGCAGTGCGAACAGCGCTGGCCACATCCGCTGAAACTGATGTTGAGAAACTGGCCGAAGTAGCTGATAGAGTTTTTTTCGCAGCTCAGACGGCCAACGTGAGCGCCCTACGCCATGACGCGCAGAATATCGCCCCAAAGGCAGAAGTAGACAGTGCAACCGGAGTTTTCATCTGTCACTACCACAAAACTTTCGGTATGGAGGCTAAAAACTGCAAACAAGGGTGCGCATTTGCCCAGTTGGTATCTCAACGGAAAAGCGAAACTTCAGCGCCGAACCCGGTGCGCTACGCCCGTCGCAGAAAGACCCGACAGGGAAACGACGACGCCGACCGCGGTTAGAGGCTGACGCGGTTGGTGGAGTTCGTAGCTGGCACTTGATCGTTAACGATGCCAAATCCGCCCGCGGGTTCCTGGTAGACACAGGAGCCCAGGTTAGCATCCTTCCGGCTCTACGCTCTGATCGCCTCTCTCGCAATACCGGTCCCCTTCTGGTAGCAGCAAATGGCTCAGAGATCAAGACTTACGGATACAGGACGGAAATACTGCACATCGGCACCAAAACGTACGAGTGCCGGTTTGTCCTCGCGGACGTTTCTCGTCCCATTCTCGGAGCAGATTTCCTTTTGCGGCATAGCCTCCTAGTTGACATAGGTGGGTGACGGCTCCTTGAAGCTTCTACATGCCGTACAGCTGTCGTAGGCCACCTGTCATGGTCTCGTCACATGCAACTCCATGTAGTCGAAAAGCATCCACATACGGTATACTCGAAGCTTCTCGATGAATTCAGCGAGATTACCAAACCGTCTTTTGAACTACAACAGCCGAAACACGGTGTGGAACACCACATCGTAACGACCGGCCAACCCGTCTTTTCGCGCCCACGCAGATTGCGCCCTGACCGTCTCAAAGCCGCGAAAGATGAGTTTGACAACATGGAAAGACTGGGGATTATACGCAGGTCCAGCAGCCAGTGGGCGTCTCCTCTGCATGTAGTTCCAAAAGCCAATGGCGAAAGCCGCCCCTGCGGCGATTACAGGCGCTTGAACGATGCCACGACACCGGATCGTTACCCGGTCCCTAACATTCAAGATTTCTCACACAACTTGGATGGAAAATCGGTGTTTTCAAAAGTCGATCTTGTGAAGGGATATTTTCAAATCCCCGTCAGGCCACAGGACGTGGCGAAGACTGCAATCACCACGCCTTTCGGACTCTTTGAATTTCTACGAATGCCGTTCGGTTTGAAAAACGCGGCACAAACATTCCAACGCTTGATGGATTCTGTCTGTCAAGGGCTTCAAAACGTGTTTGTTTATCTTGACGACGTCTTAATTGCGAGCCAAGACCAAGAACAGCACTTAGCAGACTTACGGACATTATTCTCCCGTTTTCGTGAACACGGGCTTGTGATAAACCCCACCAAATGTCAATTTGGCCGGTCCACGCTCGATTTCCTCGGCCATCGAGTTTCAGCCAGCGGCATCAAGCCTCTTCCTGAGAAGGTGGAGGTAATCCGCAATTTTCCTGCGCCTCGGACGGTCAAGCAACTTATGGAATTCAATGGAATGGTGAACTTTAACCACAGATTTCTACCGAGTGCTGCGGAAATTATGCAGCCTCTATACAGAGCAACCGCAGGTCGTAAAGCCAAGACTCAAACTGTTCAGTGGTCAACAGACATGACCACGGCTTTCAACGCTACTAAGGCTGCTTTAGCCAAGGCCACGCTCTTGGTGCATCCTAAAACAGACGCGCCAACCGCCTTAACAGTAGACGCGTGGGATGTGGCTGTTGGAGGCGTCCTCCAACAGAAGTTGAGGAGTGTTTGGAAGCCGTTAGTCTTCTTCAGCCGTCAACTGAATAATGCTGAAAGAAAGTACAGTGCTTTTGATAGGGAACTGCTGGCGATTCATCTGAGCATCAGAAAATTCCGCTACTTTCTGGAAGGACGTCACTTCACCGTCTACACCGACCATAAACCGTTGACTTTTGCTATGGCGAAGAAATCTGTACCGTGGTCGGCCAGGCAATCCAGACAATTGGCCGCAATCAGTGAGTACACGACTGACATACGGCACGTTTCTGGGAAAAGCAACTCAGTAGCGGACACACTGTCGCGTGCCACCGTCAACGCTATCGACGACGGACTTGATTTCCAAGCGATGGCACGAGAACAAACGGACCTTGATCTACGCGATACCAGCCTTGAGTTACAGAGGATTCCATTTGACGGTGGGCGGTCCACCTTGCTTTGTGACGTCAGCACTGGGACACCGAGGCCGGTGGTTCCACCATCGTGGCGACGACGGGTTTTCGACGCTGTACACACCTTGTCCCATCCGGGCATTCGGACCACCAAGAATTTGGTAAGCGCCAAGTATGTGTGGAAGGGTCTTGCAAAAGACGTGAACCAGTGGAGCAGGTCTTGCATCGCCTGCCAACAGTCGAAGGTCACCCAACACACGAAAACTGCTCTTGAAACGTTTCCAGTTCCGGAAAGGCGCTTCAGTCATCTGAACATCGACCTCGTAGGCCCCTTGCCTCACTCGCGGGGATACACGTATCTCCTTACAATTGTCGATAGGTTCACCAGGTGGCCCGAAGGCATACCGATTTCCGACATTTCCGCCGCCGGATGTGCCCGCGCACTGCTGTATAATTGGGTGGCGAGATTTGGCGTTCCGGCAGATATATCATCTGACCGAGGGCCTCAGTTCACTTCCAGACTATGGGACGCAGTTTGTGAACTTCTTGGCACCAAACTTCACAGGACCACTTCGTACCATCCCCAAGCCAACGGACTGGTGGAACGCTTCCACCGTTCTATGAAGGCTGCCTTGCGTGCTCGATGCACGCATCCAGGCTGGGTAGACGAGCTACCGTGGGGTTTACTTGGACTTCGAACCACGCCAAAAGCGGACCTAGGGTCGACTTCGGCGGAGCTTGTGTACGGTGAGACAATAGCAGTGCCAGCAGATTTCGTGGCCACGCCTGAGACCTTTACAAACTACAATCCACTGCTTAACCGCCTCCGAGAAACTGCCGGAAGTTTGCGCCCAACCCCTACCTCGTCTCATGGAAACACATCAGCTCCTGTGACTTCGGACTTATCAAACAGTAAATTCGTTTTCGTGCGAAGAGGCGCACATGGGCACCCGCTGACAAGACCGTATGACGGACCATACGAGGTAATCTCCCCAGGAGAGAAGGTCTTCAGACTGAGGATTGGCTTGCGCGAAGAACTTGTTTCGGCGGACAGACTCAAGCCAGCCTACATTGACAAAGAGCATCCATTCGTGGCGGCGCAACCACCTACAAGAGGTAGACCGCCCTTGCGTGATCGTTCGATACCATCTCCAGATCATGAGCAACGATCACCCGAAAGCTCCCAACGTGAACAGGACGACACGACGTCTACGCGTAACAAGCAGATGAAGACTCGCTTCGGAAGAATGATTAACGTGCCCCTCGATTCCGAGCATGAAAAGGCTAGTCACGATCTGGTGGAGGGTGGTGTAGCTGCACATAATACACCTACAAACTATATCCAAGCGATCGCGACTCGCAAATGTATTACGCTTATTCCTGACGCGTTACCGTACGAATATTAACATTCTGATACATTCGTACCGCTCTGACTTGCACGCTCAAAAGGTGCCAGTCAGAAAGCATGTTCAATTGTTCATATTATTGTTGTTGTGATTACAGATTGAGTGTAGCTGTACTTGTCTGGCGTTCTCAGTATCGAAATGAGAGTTACGTAGTTAGTTAACTACTCAGTAGGAAACGAGTTCCTACACTCGGACTTTTTTCTAGTTTCGCGAATATAGTTAGACTCAATCTGATACATTAGGTGTTCTTCCATTTCCACGAAATGGCAACAATATTAAAAACAAGCAATCGAGTGACAACATATTGCGCTAAGCTCGTAGAAAATTTTTACCTTTGATACATCTATCGCAAATTATTCTGCTTTATTGTAGCGTACGAAGATATATACCAATATGTGAATGGCTGATGGACCTGTCATTACGTTGGAACTGATATTTTAGCCATAACATCTCAAGTGTTGCGGCCAGACTAATCAAATTTTTGGTTGGCCTTGCAAGTTCACAATCTGTGCAATCCATTTTTGATGATATTAGAAATTTCGGAAATTACCTCGGGGGCCACTCAAAACCTTCTCGCGGGCCACGGGTTGGCCGGCCCTGGATTAAACATACGATTAGTATCGCATTTCCATATCGATACTATCATTTTCATCCCATGATGCGGACGAATGCTTATGCTATCGAAAATTGAATAACTCCTGGTATCCATCAATATGATTCAAGCTCGGCACCGTTCGCATAGCTCAATTTGTACCTTCTAATAATCCACGAAAAACACATTACGATCGTTTTCACAACTAATTACTATTACTTACATGAGAGAGAGAGAGAGAGAATCTTTATTCGTATACATTACATATCAACATAACACTACAAAAATGTAACAGTGAAATGCGACATGCAAGGTAGACGGGAGGCTCGATATGACATAGTCTTCAGAGCCGAGCCACACGGGACAGGAGCAATTTTCACAGTCGATAACTAATGAAAAAATATAAAATTAAATTAAATTAAAATAAACCAACGAACGATAGGATAAATAAGACACAGTATCACGGACCAATTTGAAATACAACACAAATACAATTTAGCGGTAGTTAGAGATAAGAGAATGAAAACATTGTTTTTAAAAGCACAAGAGTCTAAATTGCGGAGATTAGGTGGCAGCTTATTCCAAACATTGACACCGATAAAACTGATTGAATTTTGTACTAGACTGGTGGAGTGGTGTTGCACAGACAGAGACAAGTTAGAAGAAAATCTGGTATGATGTTGGTGGGTATCTGAAGGTATCTTGAACAGATTATCAAAATATAGTGGCAGTTCACCCTGATGATAGCTATGCATGAATTTCATTACCTCAAATTTGAAAACGTCTTCCACTTTCAATATTCCAACGCTACGATACATGCTATTACAATTCTCATATCTAGATTTCCGACAGAGAATTCGTATGGCTCGGTTTTGCAAGACTTGCAATTTCTGCAGATGTTTTTTCGCAGCAGGTCCCCAAACTAGGATCCCATAAATAAGATAGCAGTGAATTAAGGCATAGTAGACTGATCTGAGAGTTTGATGAGGAATTAAATTTTTAAGTAGATTTAGTAGATGAGTAGATTTAAAGTCAATCAATTCTACTTCTTCTTCATGTAGCTGAATAGTCGGTTCAACAGTTATAATAGTACAGATATTTCGTCGAATGAGCTATATTTACTAGGTATGGTGTGAACGTGAGGTTCACGTTCGCGTTCTGCGTGTGAACCTCGGAAATTTAAAGGTTCTCGTTCACAAACGAACCTTGATAGGTTCTGCACTGTGAACCTTTTTCATATATTAAATTAAAACATCTTTGATTTAAATCGCGTCTCGCAAGTGGTGCAAAAGACCTAATCGGTTATAAGCGCCACTATTCCCATAATAATAATAATAATAATCTTTGATTTAAATTCTTTGCATTTCAACTGCGGGTCACTCTATGCATGGCGCTGCGGCATCATAAAAAATCAACACTAAACGAACATGCACTTTGACAATTTCAAAACTTTTACCTGATTTTGTTACAAAAGCTTGCTCGAAATACCCGGGTTTCTGTTTGTGAATATTCAGAGACTCTCTGCTGTGAGCTTCACCCGCAATCATACAACATCAACAGCGAAGTACACTACACCAGCTTCCAAACCAGGCTTTAGTTACGAAATAAAATTTTAATTTACTATGGTTTGTAGTGACAGCTACGATTATAATGGTATGCGTAGTAAGTTTTTTACAATTGCGTCGCAGCTAGAAATGTTACACTGCCCTTGAATTTCCTATTATGTTTATTTGAATTATTCCACGTCAGAAAAATTAACAACTATAGGCTATTCACGATTTTCATCCGCACTCAATCCGGATTCCATTCGTACCATTCGCACAACCTTTGTCATTCGCACTGTAATTTTTCTCATTCACACAAGTTGAAAAGCAACTGTTATCAATAATATGGAAGGGAAAATGGCCGAACCTTGACTTCAGTCCTGCCAAAATATTGAGAATAAAGTATTGCGAGTCGTGTGTATTGTATTGGGTGACCTTGCATTAGGGTTACCATATTTTGGAATCGGGAAAGGAGGACACTTTGTCAAAATTTTCAAACTTAGAATTGTGGAGTAAAATTCTGAAAAATGGTAAATTTTTCCCGACTCTGTGGTTGGTTGACTAGAAGAAAAAAAAGTCGTAATTTTTGATCGCTGGTCGGTTTACATACTCTTTACTTCAGAATTAGCGGTGTTGACAAAAAAAAAAGCTCGTCACTTACGCGTTCGAACCACGAATTTTGCGTCATTTATGGCCATATTCACTCGAATCTAGCCATCATCTTTGCTCTAAAAGCCAAAAGGAGGACGAATTGCCAAAAAGGAGCACATTTAGGCATCCTCGGGGGACATTTTCAAAAATCTGAAAAGGGAGGACAAATCCTTTAAAGGTCAACTGCATGTTCGAAGAGACTTTTGCTTATTTCGTAGATTATCTGGTTAGGAATAAGAAAAAAATAATGAAAATGAAAATTACGTGATAGTTTTCAAGTAATTTGAATTACAAATCGAAATTCCGAAAAACGGACCCGCAATCATCCAGCCGTGAAATGACGTCAAGTAGTTGACACAACAACAATCCTTGTTATTCCTGTTGGCTGTTAGGTGAGATTCGTTGCTTAGATTTGCTGTGGATTTGGGTCATTGAGTGAGATCATGAAGGCTGTGAAGGAGATGATTCATAGAGTCATATGTTATGTCGCGTATGGTTGCTCCAATACGCAATATGCCGTGCCTACAATGTCTTAACATCGCTGCCAAAATCCATCCATATACCGTCAGGCGACCGGACGCCGCCAAGACCAAAAGTGCGGACTTATAGACAACCAAAGGCAGAGACATTTTCAATGACGTATCCGAGATACGCAACGCGTAATAAAGTTGACTGCTGACCCAGGCGCGTATCCAGAGCGCGAAAAAGGGGGGGGTTTTGAGTGAAATCACCTATTATGACGTCATAATTACGATCACTCCTCTACACGCCAAGGCGAATATTTACGATATATTATAGTTCAATAATTAAAAGAGATTTGCGGTGAGTGGGAGATGTACGAATTCGATACAGACAATGCCTGAAATTTCGTGTTTTTACGTTATGATTGAACGAAATTCGTAAATGCTCACATTTAGTCATGAGCCGACTAACGCCGCCGGTCTCCAAGCGCCTAGTTCCGACCAGAGATGCACGATTTTGTTAGGTTTTGACTATATTATGCGCACAGCCGGCAGTATCGCAGCGGACGAACAAGCGCGGAATGGTGCGGTAGCATACACGAGGGCGATCGCGATCGCCACAGAGAGGTGTGGAGTGTACAGCTGCACACGAATGTGTGCATTTCGATGGCTTTACTAGCCGCACGGTTGAGCGTGTAGTACGCGCGCAGATAATTAGCCCTTAATTGCAGGCACGCAAGTCGCTCTATTAATACAGAGTACACACTGGGATAATAACTTGAGCGACAGAGGACCTTGTCAGCCGATATCATTACGTTAACTTTACTAATAGGCCTACTCAATTCTCCCGTTCAGCGGCAACATAGGCCTGTATTTGGACGACAGCAAGCCACCTAACAATCGAGAACGTGGATTGCTAGGCTTGTATTTTGAAATGTGAATGTCAATCGTAGGGCATTTCTCGCCGATAATCGCGAAGACAATGTGGATTTGAGAACAGCATTGTCGTACCGGTGCCGCCGTGTCTGCGTCTCGCTGATCAATCAACACGCCGTGCAATTCTTAATTAGGATTTCAAGGCGAGCAGGTGTAGCGAATTCGCGGGCGATGTTCATTGCCGACAACTTTGTCTTTGCAATTACGTATCGGCGGTATCGCGTCGGCCAATTAGATTAGATTTTCCTAAAATGCGTCTCTCGTTTTAGCAAGGCGAGAGAGAAATCGAAGGAAGAAAGTTGTGAACGTCAGCATCTGCCACAGCTGAAATGTAGCTGAACAAGCGCAGAATTCGTACGCAATTAGCGAAATATAACGACCTATTTTATCCTTTCGACTAATTCGGCGCATAATTCCAATATTTTGTAGGGGTTTTAGTCCCCTTAAATAACATTAAGACGCCATATTCGCCTTCTCATACGTAAAAATGAATATGTTGAACTAATAAATTAGCAAATATTAGAGGCTATATTTAACATGAATTTTTAGGATTTTGAAAAGGGGGGGGTTCCGACCCCCTAAAACCCCCCCCTGGATACGCCACTGTGCTGACCACGGAAACTCTCACCCGTAGTGCCGACGTACTGCAGTAGTGCCGTTCATACTTTCTTTTCACGCACCAGTGAAATTGTGGTAATGGCAAAGGAACGCACTTCTTCTAAAGCTATACAAAGTGTCCAAAATCGGTAAGTGAAAATGTACTGTGTTAGCTAGTATTGTAAGAGTGTAACTAACCGTTTATAGTAGTATTGACTGTGGTACGGTAGTCATCAAAGTAGTTATTGTTTACACTCATGCGCATGTTCAGTCATCATCATCATCATTGGTTTATTAGCAATTTTATCAGTTCAATACACCACAAAAAATGCGATACAATGAAAAGACAGGAAGATGTCGAAGCGACAAGGAGTAGTCTATGGAATCTGACACCCACCTTGGCCTAGGCCCTAGGCGATGTAAAGAGGAGCCATGCACACTGAATTAAAGTAAAGAAGATAGTATAGAAAAAGAAAGCGACAAGAACTAGGGCGGCATGTCATGGGAAGCGAGATCAATAGGTCAGTCGTCGTCCGGTAATCTTGAGGATGGACTGTATATAGGCAAATAACTGAAATAAGTATGCCTTGAAAAACTTTTGAGTAGAAGTGTACGTAGTCTGAAATGAAGCCACTTAAAAATCAATCAAGAAAAAAGATGTATAAAGGCATTATTTAATGGCAGTGGCTACTCGTCCGGTACCGGACGAATAATTTTCTCTGGCTATTCGTCCGGCACCGTGTGACGTAGGCCTGTTACTATGGAGACTGTATGCGTTTTTGACAGGCTTCGGTTTTGTACATTATTTATTCGCATTTCTGGTTACTGATTTGAATGGTTACTGTTACTGATTTGTATGCTCATAATTATAGCTCCGAGGGAAAGTTTACGCCATACTAATAATTGCAAATTGCTGACGTGAAAGTACCAGAACTTGACGCCCACCATTACCTTTACAAGAGATGTTCGCCTACGCTTAATGAAGTAAGAACAAGTAGGATACTGATTTGTATGCTCATAATTGGAGCTCCGAGGGAATGTTTGCGCCATACGAAGAGTTCCTAAGTGCTATCGTGAAATAACCGGAAGCAGTCAGAACACGAACGATTCACTGAAATTCTTGCTGCCTCGACTTATTTCTGAATTCATGCATGCACCGTTGACCTAACCAATGATACGTGAATTTATACCACCAAGACGGAATTTTCACCTCTGTTGTACTACGAGTACCCACTACCCATACTTGATGTTGTTGCACAGTAATGCTTGGAATATGAACTGAGAGAGACCGAGGGGCTTTTATTCTCATACAACAGAAATACGGAACAAATGGACAGCAGCAATGATGATACAAAAAACATGCGCATGCACAGTATTTGGTGTCGGATAGCAGAGATCGATGCAACCTTGGAAGTCAAGTGGTCTGATAAAACCCGTATATGCCTACATTGTCTCTGCATGATCATTCTGTAACGAATTGTAGTTGAAAAATTATATGATAGTAGCAAATGAATGAATGACAAAATGTGTGGACAAAGTAGGGCAACAGTGGTAATGGTAATCCATTCAAAATGATAGGTCTTTGAGTAGTCGATAAATCTCTTGGTTAGGTAGCTAGCTATTAAGTAGGCCCAGGTAGATATTTCCCTTCAACGAGCGTCTTGTATTATGGAAGTGAACATCTTAAACAGGTATGAAAAAGTCATCAAATACATACGACAAACTGTTGCAAAAATACTGATCATTGGGTGATAATTTGGTACGCAGGGTACGATTTAGCAGGGTCCAATACTGCAAAAAAATTTTGCTGGTATTTCCCCACATTCTGTATTGCGAGTGACAGTGAATGCTGTGCATTCAATTTGCTGCTTCCAAGATATTCAAGCATTGATAGTGTGATTTCAATGTGAACATCGATCATGAAAAATAGCACTGAAGTACTTTCAATGTCACAGTTGCCGCTACATATTTTTCTAACAGAGGCATTTTTTGCAGCAGTTACAGAACCATTTTTGTTTCGGGGAAGTGTTTAGTCGAGCACATAGGAGATGATCCCGGTTGAGACAGGAGTAACAGCCACTTGAATTGCTTTTTGTAAGTTGAAGGTCACATATTCCACAGTACCAGTCCTTCTGACTATATTTACTTTGGAATGCCATCATCACAGCAGCCATTACATCATATGCGAAATATTTCTTGATGTGGAGTATATTCACAGTCTCATTAAGGCAGCTGTTGGGGATGAGACAAGTGTCAGACGTGAAAGACTTACTGCCCAATTTCTTTCTGTACATTTCTTCATAGTGTCGGATGGTAATACGATCCATGACAGTATCACTGTAAATGAGGCAGAAATAAAATTTGCTGACGTTCTGCTTGAAAGTAACTTACATCTGTCTGTGTCTTCAGGATGTATTTTTTAAATGCAACTGGAGCGTCACATTTCTTTTTCTTCTTCGTTCGTTACTTTCGCTCTCTCGATCGTTCTCGTGACGCAAGACGCACACCGCTTAATCGCAAACCCAAGCCATTTGGGCATCCTCATTTCTTTAGTTTTGCTGGCAAAAGTGTCAGACTCTTCACTATGAGCATGTTCAAATTTATAGGGTATATATTTGATTTTTGGTTAGGTTATCAATTTAGGATTGCGCCTGTGATGTGTCGTAAGGTGAGGTGATGGGGTTAAGATTGTGGTTTCGGCACGCGTGGGGTTAGGATCGGGGTGCCGTAAGAAGAGGTGTTGGGTTGCACATGTGGGGTTAGGATTGGGGTGCCGTAAGATAAGGTGGTGGGGTTGGACTGTAGGGTTAGGATCAGGGGTTCTGGCGCATGTGGGTTAGGATTGGGGTGTCTAAGATGAGGTGGTGGGGTTGGGGTTGCACTGTGGGGTTACGATTGGGGTTTCGGCACGTGTGGGGTTAGGATTGGGGTGCCCTAAGATGAGGTGCGGAGGTGGTGGGGTTGCACTGTGTGATTAGGATTGGTTGCGTGTGTGAGGTTAGAATTGGGGTGTCGTAAGTTGAGGTGGTGGGGTTGCACGTGTGGTGTTAGGATTGAGGTGTTGGGGTCATAGGAATAGGGTTGGAGTTTAGGCTGAGGGTAATCCAACCCACATTTCACGATACCAGACTACAAAATACTCATGGGGAACACTGCTTCTGGGTTGGACTGTAGGGTTAGGATCAGGGGTTCTGGCCCATGTGGGGTTAGAATTGGGGTGTCGTAAGTTGAGGTGGTGGGGTTGGGGTTGCACGTGTGGTGTGGTGTTAGGATTGAGGTGTTGGGGTCATAGGAATAGGGTTGGAGTTTGGGCGGAGGGTAATTCAACCCTCATTTCACGATACCCGACTACAAAATGCTCATGGGGAACACTGCTTCTTGATGTTCAAGTTGTTATGAACCCGGTGAAAATACCGTATTGTATGTAACTTACGCTTACTTGCCGTTGGTTAGGTCGAACACCCGTAGATGAGCTCTGAAATCTGCGACCGCCGCGGATGCAGTGAAAAGATATCTGGCCAGTGCCCACTGCCCATATACCGTAGTTGAGCGCATTATTCAAATTTCGCCGATTGATTCGCTTTCTTACTGCATCAAGCGCACGCGAATCTCTCTTGTAGAGCTGGACGTAATTTTCTTTCTGGTATTTCACCAAAGCACTTGCCAAGTCTTCGTAAGAGGCGAAATCTCGAGGAATCCATGCTGCAGTTACGGCTCACAGTTCCGGAAATCTACACTACCCATTCTGCAGTTACGGCGTGCTTACGCCGGACGAATAGCCTGAGGAACTTAATTCGTCCGGTACCGGACGAGTAGACACTTCCTTATTTAATAGAAGTCTGTAACCTGCTGACTTCATGATCTATTATGGTTATGCCGCAGACCTCATTTTAATGGAAGAGTTGCTCTTACTTTTGCAAATAAACTTCTTTTTGTGTACATGTGTAGTGTGTACTCATATAATCGTATTAGTTACTTAAGTTACTGATATCAGTGACTAAACCTCTCAAGATATTGACAGCTCAGTAAAAGATGAAAACGTATCACTATCAGCTATCACCATAACAGTCTAAAAGTTAGATAGGATGCAGTTGGCAATCCTTCATTTTTATGATACTTCGGAACAGGATTTGGTATACTGCCTTTGATTCGACTTTGTTATAAAAATCTGCAATGTTTTTACACCTGCTCTAGATTCCTGCAATGAAGAAGTTGACGCATGCATTCAAGCAAGACCAGATACGGCGGAGTCGACCAAGTCTATTGCTATGGCTTCCTCATTCAACTAGCGGCATCGTGAAAATTAGTTGAAGCCATTGCTGGACAAAAGAAGCTATTGTTGGACACAAAACTCTATATTTCTCTCCCTGACACAGTAGTACTGTTGATGAATTGGTTATGTTGCATTTATTATTTTCAATACAATTATTCCTTCGCGAAGCATTGCAAAATTGAAATCCTTTGAAAATACTAGATGTGAATTTTGATCGGATGCACAGACAGGATTTCTCGTTGGTTTGTGTTGCAGAATCCCAATGGCCAGCAAACAAAATTTCCGTACGCAGCTTTTCTCAGCTTCCTGAAAAGCATGATTGTTGTGTTACTGACGGGTAATTACTTGGCCCCCAACTCAACGTTTCATGTGAATGAGACTCATTCGCTCATGCATCGAACTATATCGTATAATTATATGACAATATTCCTGTTGATATCTATAGCAGAGATGCCACTCCTGGGTTTTTCCACCCAGATCTGGTTTTTTCGAGCATCACCTGGGTTTCTGGGTTTTTGTGCTTAAAATCTGGTTTTTTTTTCAACATCATGTTTGTCAGGTCAATTTTACGGCGCAAAATTCATTATTAGATTAGTAAGATCTTCTAGTGTCGACGGATTCCACTGTGATTGAAACGGCAGAGTCCAAAGAGACCCATTTACTATTAAAATGAGAGGTCTTGGTGTGATGCGATAGAGCTTCATTGAATACTGACTACTAGGTCGCAGAAAGTCATGTTCACAGGGCAACTCTGATTTAGGACTTGAATGCTACCGGTAGCGCTGCAACAAATTCGTTTTGTGTCAGTAAATAGTATGTAACTGCTGTAAAGTATGCAATTTATTCACATGGAAGACCAATTGTTGATCGAACTAATTTACCATGTTGACATCAGAGTATATTCACTTTCAACAGGGACACTCAAAGAGAGACAGTTTGGGCAACCGGTCAAGTTATTCAGAGTGAGAGGGGTTTGTTAAATGCAAACGTACTCTTAATTTCATGATTTGGCAGTTTCTTTTTCGACTAAACATCCCAGATAAAAGTGTTTGTCCCAGGTTTAATGAATCGAAAGCTATTATCGATCTATCTGGTCAGCTCGCGGTCACTAGAACTACCCTACAATCATCCTCACGATAGATGTGGATTAGCATTGTTACTAAAATTACGAATATATAATACACTACGTATTGACCCCCCATACCGAATGCCTGGTAGCAATGTGTCGAGAGGAAAACATCATATTTCGATGGATTTACTCATTTAACTAAGCAACATGCATATTATAGTATGGAAATGAACCGTTGGGATTTCAATATCAAGGGCTAAAACTTCTTCTTCTATGTCTGTATAACTGTCATTGATGACTCTCAGTCACTGTTTTACAGCTATATCATAGAAATTTGAGTGAAATAGAGGATCTGGGTTTTTCTGGGTTTTTATAACGTCCAAATCTGGGTTTTTCCAAAATATCTCAGTGGCATCTCTGATCTATAGTGAGACATCTCCAATACTGATTGAGCTACTGATTGAAATGCTGTGATGCACTAATAATTCGTTAGTTGCTCTCCCGCTAATAGTTTGCATTGGCAATAACCTCCATCCTCTATCTGTAATTGATAATACCAAGATTAATAACTGAAACGAGGTACTCCACCAAATTACACATACCGGTGTATTTCATTTGGTATAGACAAGCGGCTTAAGCTGAACAAGCTAGGCTGATCATACTATATATTACTAACCTCCTTAGGTTATTCATCAATAATCATACTCAAAACGACCCCTCGTTTTCGGAGCCGCAAGGAGTTCCACTGATACGGGATTGAGCTCATCAACACTTGATACGTGTCCAGTTTAAACATTACTTTCGTAAGCAAGGGCAAAAAGAATACTTACAGTCGTCATCTGAGTACTCGGACTCACTTGGTGAATCCATTACAAGCGAAACTTCCGCGATAACTAACTAATATAATCACCCTGCTACTGCAAAAGCACCAGCCCTATAGCCAGGGTTGCCATACCGTCCTTATTTCTAAGATTTGTCCTTATTTTGAAGGACCACGTCTTAGAGAACTCAAATGTCCTTATTTTTAAGAAATGTCCTTATTTTTGACTTGCGTCCTTATTTCGTCTTATTTTCAACCGCTACATTGCCTTCCCTCCTGGTCCGGTAAATATTGAGAATGGCGTGTTGAGAGTCGTGCGCGATGGTTTTGGAGCTTATATTCTCGAAGCCATCATGCAGAAGCAATGAGACAAACATGTGGATTTTGCAGCCCTTCGGCGAACTGGAGCCTCCGAATCCTTTGTATCAATACACTTAAAAACGATTGCTGCCAGCAAGCATTTTCACGTGAGGAAAATGTGAAATATTTTCAATAAGAGTGTAGGATGGTTCTTATAAAGACCTCGCCATCCAAGAACTTGGAATTCTTCGACAAAATCCAATATTTATTTGGCCGAAAAGGGTTTTTGTGCATTATAGTTGAAGTCAAAACGAGGGGAAAAGAGAGACACTTGTTGGCCTAAACCGGTAGCCTACTTGTTGCAAATCTGAATAAAATATTGTTACGAATCTTCATTTTCGTTTTGTATAAAAATTGTCAGTAGGTTTGCGCGGATGAAATTTTATTTGCAAAAAAAATATGGATGGTGATGGTGATAAAAAATGCACTGCTGTATGGATATATGTTCCGTGGTTTAGTTAAAGGTCAACTGCATCTCAAAAATGACTTTGCCTTATTTCGTACATTATGTGGTTAGGAACATGGATAAAATAATAAAAATTGCGAATACTCAATAGTTTGGTCGTAATGGGGCTGTTCCACTTCATTTTGAACACGCGGTGGCGACAAAGGTAACTCGACCCAAACCTGTTTAGTTGCTATATGATTTACTATGGGAATGGACTAAACATGGACCGAATTTCGTCTCTTGGCGTACAACGAGGATGGTGAAAGTATCCATATCAATATAAATCATCCATATGGATATCAAATAACTGTTGGCCGACGAAATTGAGGCTATTTCTTGGCGTCTTGTCCTCGTGCTGGACATTGGCACCCTGGCAGGTTGCAGCTTACCGGTACATTGCTGTAAATTTTCCGAGAGTCGTTGATATGGCAAGTGTTATATGCCTCATTATGTAAAGATGACGGTCATTTGATCGCAGAAGATGCATCAATTAGAAACAAAAAGTTATCAGGAGGATGGGTTCCGTTTACGAAGAAGAGGTATGGATGCCTGGTCCTCTCCTGGAAAAGTAGTCTGCAGAATATCATTTCACCAGCATGATTTATCCTGCTTAAGCTGCAGTAAATCAGTACCCCCATGAGTGTTGTGTGTTGTGGAAAATTATGCTATGTACATTGTACATTTGCTGCTGTGAGGTCCTACAACATATAAAAATCATGCGTTTGAATTACAATGAAGCTGATAAAACTTCAGTCAAGGCAGCCTCATCTATTCTGTTTTCAATGAAAAAGGTTGCAGAATAGACGTCAGTGTCAAAAGCTGTTGCAAAAGAATAAACCGTACAAGTCAGCAGTAACGGAATCTTGTTCTGACAATTCAACAATTCGGAAAAGCAGATAGCTGAATCTACAGAGATTCACCCGTTATTGAAAGAAGCATACTCTATAGTTGATAGTGTAAAGCAACCATCATTCCAATTATAAATCCTGAACACTCAGCACTGTCGGATATTGAAAGCATGGCGTCATTTGTGTACTTCCAACTGAAAGACTTGACAATCAGGCTTAGTTGTAAGACAACTATCTCATATTACTTCAACAAAACAGGACTATTGTCGGTTGCTCACTACATGGACTCTTATTATACGTATCTGATTATCTGTTACCTATTATGTTGGTAGCACAACGAACTTTGCTACAACCTTCAAGATTTTCAAGTACAAATTCGATGATCAAAAATGACCAAGGCTCACAAGCTCATTTTTGTGTTTTACAATTTTTGGATATGGTAATGCTATTTGTATCAATTTGGTTTACACCATAGTATTTTGCTTTTTGTCTCAGTCCCATACATGGGTTTCTCAAATAGCAGGTTGACATTCCTTCTTCCTAAGAATTATGTTAATGTGTAATAATGAGCATGCATAAATCCGTTGCTTAGAATGTTATAATCCAATGTTAATGTGCTTACCATACTATTTATTTTCGGGTTGGGCAAAAAAATATTCAAGAACCTTTGCTTTATAGACTATATACGCTTTGCGACTTCAGTTTATAACCGTTCCATTTTATTCAACAAAATAACGGCAGCAATACAACTGGTACATCGTTTAATTATCAATGATCATAGAGAGGATGAGATCTATAGTTGGTATTATTAGTATTACAACTGCTACAATACTACTGGTACACTGTTCAATTGTCAACCATCAGAAAGGATGAGATCTAGTTGGTATTATTAGTATTTTATCATTTAAAAACACCAACAGATAGTGATGAGATTGAAGAATAGGAAGGTGTTGGAAGGACATGAAGTCTTTCAGCCAGACAGCTATTTGGTTAAGGTAATAATATATCTAGAAAGGGTTTGTGTTGAACCCAGTCCAACCTGGTGTAGTATTGGGCGCTAAATGGCGAAAATAATAATGATAGAATCATTGCAGTTGGTGATAAGGATAGAATCATAAAATCAGCACTTCCATCACGAGAACAAGACGCCAAGAAATAGCATCATTTCGTCATCTAACAGCTATTTGATATCCATATGGATGATTTAAGTTGATATGGATACTTTCACCATCCTCGTTGTTATTCAAGAGACGAAATTAGGTCGATGTTTAGTCCAGTCCCACAGTAAAGTATATAGCAACAAAACAGATTTGGGTCGAGTTACCTTTGTCGCCACCGCGTGTTCAAAATGAAGTGGAACAGCCCCATTTAATTTACAAATAGAAAAGCCATAAAACGGAAACGAAATCATTCAACCATGAAATGACGTCATGTAACTGACACGACAAGTCCTGGTAAACAGAAAGTTATACCTTTTGGTCAGTTTTGGGATTGATTATACACTTTTTTCTGTGGATTTGGGTCTTTCAGTGTGGTCATGAAAGCTGTTAAGAAGATCAGACATCGAGGTAGATGTCATGTAGCGTATGGTTGATACTCTCACACGTACTGCCGGTTCTCCCTTCATATTCTTGCAACAAAAAAATTATGGAAAGAAGATGTCAGAGGAATGCTATAAACCTACTAAGGGTGGAGATCAAAAGTCCCGCGAAGCGGCTGGAATCGGTAAGTGGAGATGTATTGTGTCTGCCAGTATTGTAAGAGTGTAAGTTACCGTTTCTTCTTGTACTTATATTGTTTGCACTCGAGTACATGTAGAAACAATTATGCCTTCAAAAACTATATAGTATAAGTGTAGTAGTCTGAAATAAATCAACTTCACTAATTGAAAAAGTAGAGGCTTTACTTACTGAAAATGGAGTCTATGACCACAGACCAGCCTACTTCAGAACGGTAACGTGGCTAACCAGCCTTTTATGAAAAAGGTATTCGTATTAGTCATTTTATTTACTGAATGGGGAGTGTCAGATATCCCTGACTGAACACTATATCACTATATCGATTTAGGCTTTATCTTCGAAAACAAGTTTTCCAGGAAGAACAAAAGGTGGTACACGGAAGAGATACACGTTTTCAAACTCAAAATCATTCACTGATGAAGCTGTTTGAGCCGGAAAGCCTACATGTCATGTCGGCAGCAAAAGTATAAGAGGATAATATCGATGATCCATTAAGATATCGTAATCTGTGTAGTTGTAGGCATACCTCTCAATATGTTGACATCTCAGTAGAGATGAAAAGGTACCACTATCACCATAACAGTTTAAATGTTAGGTACTGTGTAATATTATAACTGTTCAAAACACAAAACAACACTTATCAGATTTCATATGCATTTTTGTAGGATGCAGTTGGCAATCCTTCATTCTAATGAATCATTGAGATACAACATTTGGTACACTGCCTTCAATCTGACAACATTTGGTATACTGCCTTCAATCTGACTGTTACCAAAACTTTGTAATATTCTTTTACCTGTTCTAGATTACTTCAATGAAAAAGTTGAAGCACTCATCAAAACAAGACCAGGAACGGCGGAGTTGACCAATTCTATTGAGATTGTTCATCCTCATTTGACTGCTGACATCTTCAAAATTAGCTGGGACGAAGCTATTGCCAAACACAAAACCTGATATATTTCTCTCCCTGACAGTAGTGGTCCGGATGGATTAGTTATGTTGCATTTATTATTTTCAATAAAACTATTCATTGACAAGGAAGCATTGCAAAATTGAAATCTCTTGAAAGTAGTCGATGAGAATTTTGATCAGGTGGCGGTAACAACGCGTGCAGTAAGGATTCTTCGTTTCGTTGTTTTTACGTGGGATCCACAAGGCCAGCGAACAAAATTTCTCTACGCAGTGTTTCACAGCTTCCTGAAAAGTGTAATTGTTGTGTTAGGAAATTATTTGGCAGCTGACTCGACGTTTAATCTGAATTAGACTCATTCACTCCTGCATCGAATGAGGTGTAATAATTCTGTGGCCATATTCCTGTTGATATCCACAGTGAGTCATGTCCAATGCATCAACATCAGGACACACTGATTGAAATGCTGTGATGCATTCTTCTGTCAGTTACTCGGGGGGACCTTCTTGCTGCATAAACTCTCCCTAATATTTATCATAAGCTGACAACCTCCATACTGACACCTGTCATTGATAATACCAAGATTCCTAACTGTAAAGAGGTGATGCACTAACTCACAAATACCACTATAGACAAGCGGCTTACGTTGAACAAGCTATAGACTGATCATACTATTGATTACTAACCTGCTTCGGTTAGTCTTAGTAATGTATAATCACACACAAACGACCTATCGTTACACGAAGCTGCTATAAGGGTTCCACTGATGTTGGATGGAGCGAATCAACACCAGAAACGCGTCTGCATTTCCACATTATTTTCGTAGGTAAGTGCAAAAGGTATACTTACATTCGACATCTGAGAACTCAGACTCATTTTTGATATCACTTGACGAATCCGTTACAAGCAAAACCTCCGCCATCAACTAAAATAATCGCCCTGCGATTGGGAGTACACAAACATCTGCGGTGGTGAGAAAAGATGTCATGTACCTGACGTCACAATGCACATTCTGCTTTTCTGTAAACAACCCAAATTTTGAGACTTTCAGTCCAAATTACGGCAATTTCCGATTAGTTTGAAATACGTAAAGTCGGCAATTTCGGTATAAAAAATAATTCTGAACACGATTCCGCAAAGTTGTCTATGAAGATGCAGTTGACCTTTAAGCATCAATGGGAGATTGGGAGCTCAGCGAACCATACAGTGATAAATATTAGACATCGCGAGTGTCGCACAAAGAGACGCAGAATCTAGGTCATCTGCCAGTTATATTGCCAGATCGTACGAAATTAAAGTCTTATTACAGTATTTACAAGAAAATTCGACATAATCATGTAATCATTTCTCGGATACACCGTGACCCTGGAGGAACATTTCTACAAAATTAACATAATGTACCGTTGCCGTAACGTTGCGTTTCGTCCTGTTTTCTCTAAAATGTAAGCCTGAAGCTATATGAGACATGAGATCATATGTAAGAGCTGAAAGCAATAGATAAATGACTAAGATTACCGATAAATGTACCATACCATTAATAAATTTCTGACCATCTAAGTGTAGGCTACTTGAATGATGTATTTGCCTGAGGCTGAGGTTAGGTTGGTCAAATTACCGCTATACCTTTGTAATAACTATAATACCTGCTCATTTAGGCCTACATAAGTCAATTCAGGTGTAACGTGATTGCTGTATCTTGACTGTATTCAATATCTTTTTGATGATGTTTTAAATGAGTCTATATGGCTTCAGGTATATGGGCCTGTATTAAGTTAGATATTGTTAAACTTTTCAGGAATTTGTGATAGTCTAATACCTCAGCTTTCGTTGATAATGATGAAAAATTTCCTGGCCTGTGCAAGGCTTATAGGACAGGTGCCCTACTGCCCTACTTTTGCGAAATATGGTGTAGGCCTAGATGTGATTATGCTAAAAAATTAGCTTGTCAAAGATCATTAGTTGCTTGACCAACCGGCAACGGTAGGATTACCATACGTAGGCCTACACCTTTTTCATGAAATCGAAAATGTCCTCCGAGGTCAGCTAAATGGCCTCTTTTTTGTCATTTCCAATACGCTCTCCTTTATAGCTTTGACATCTAGGCGATCGCACATCATGTCTGGGGTGTGTTCGCCCTATTGCCATTTGGACATGGTGTCTGGGGCGTGTTCGGCATTTGTTTACACTCGGACTTGGTGTCTTAGGTGTGTTCGAACTGTGTTGACACTCGGACATCGTTTTTGGTGCGTGTTCGTACATCATCTGGGATGTGTTCCAACCAGAGATGCCACTCCTGGGTTTTTCCACCCAGATCTGGGTTTTTCGAGCATCACCTGGGTTTCTGGGTTTTTGTGCTTGAAATCTGGGTTTTTTTCAACATCATGTTTGTCAGGTCAATTTTACGGCGCATAATTGATTATTAGATTAGTAAGATCTTATAATTTCGACGGATTCCACTGTGATTGAAACGGCTGAGTCTAAAGAGACCTGTTTACCAATAAAATGAGAGGTATTGGGCTTGATGCGATAGAGCTTCATTGATTACTGAAAATAGGTCGCAGAAAGTCATGTTCACAGGGCAACTCTCGAGCAGTTGTTTGACAATTCAAAATGATTAAGGAATTGAATGCCAGAGCTGCAACAAATTCGTTGTGTGTCAGTAAATAGTATGTAACTGCTGTAAAGTATGCAATTAATGCTCATGAAAAGACCAAATGTTGATCTAACTAATTTACCATGTTGACATCAGAGTATACTCACTTTCAACAGGGACACTTGAAGAGAGACAGTTTGGGTACCTGGGCCAGTTATTCAGAGGAAGAGTGGTTTGTTAAATTCAAATGTACTCTTAATTTCATGATTTGGCAGTTTCTTTTTCGACTAAACATCCCAGATAAAAGTGTTTGTCCCAGGTTTAATGAATCGAAAACTATTTTCAATCTATCTGGTCAGCTCGCAGTCACTGGAACTACCCTAAAATCATCCTCACGATAGATGGGAATTAGGATTGTTACTAACATTACGAATATATAATACACTACATATTGACCCCCCATACCGAATGCCTGGTAGCAATGTGTCGAGAGGAAAACATCATATTTCGATGGATTTGCTCATTTAACTGAGCAACATGTATAGTATAAAAATGAACCGTTGGGCTTTAATATCAAGGGCTAAAACTTCTTCTATGTCCGTATAACTGTCATTGATGACTCTCAGTCACTGTTTTACAGCTATATCATAGAAATTTGAGTGAAATATAGGATCTGGGTTTTTTAAACGTCCAAATCTGGGTTTTTCCAAAATATCTCAGTGGCATCTCTGGTTCCAACTGTAGTATCATGCTTTGGATATGTTGATACTGTAACTGACCTTATAGTGAATATAGTGACTGACCTTATTTCAAACATGAGACTGACCGTATTTCTAACATGACTATCCTCATTTCAAACATGAGTCTGACTTTATTTCAAACAAAACTGACCTTTATAAATCGAACCAACCCTCCTCTATAGTTTTAGCTTTAAAATTTATTTTTGACAATTTGTAGATTACCGGACATTGTTACAGAAATATAGAAACGGCGTCATTTTGATGTACTGCGTCTGTTGCTATTGACCTTCACCCACCAATATGAATTACAATGTCAATGGAGTTGAATTCAATCAGGACAAGACGTGTTTCAGCTGCGCTATGAGTAACGGGATTAGAGTCTATAACGTGGACCCTTTGACGGAAAAGTGCAAATTGGAATTCGAAACCGTTGGGAGTGTTTCGAAGGTTAGTAGAAATTGTTGTGCTGAACTTTCTCATTATTGCCCAATTCAGTAATTCCCTCTCAATATGCGAACGCCTGTCTCCACTACATTTCAGATCAAATTGCAAATTTTCACATCTATAGATCAGGTATCAAATTTGGAGTATAAGAACTTTGTTTCAAGAAAAATCAGACGATTCGCTACAGAGTTATTGCAATTTGAAAAATGACATTTTGTGCTCACTCGGCCGTAGCGCTATACAGCTTGGAACCTGTGTCTAATTGCAGCCATAGGCGGACTTAAATTTCTGTAGTAAGATATTTTGGTATATGCTTATTGTGATAGTGATAGACCTAACTTTTTACCTTTACTATTGGGGATTAGAGGTCAAATGTCAATTCAAAGTCATCATGTTTTCAAAATCAGCCATGCGTAACAAATATGCAACTCTGCCTAGCATAAATCTATTTGAACCGATTTTTTCGATTAAGGTGATCTAAATAAAATCTTGGAAAGAGTAGAACGTTGCTGAATTGGTATTGTACGTGATATTTGACTGTCACTTGTCTAAAACTTCATTGAAAAGATGCGTTCTAAATAGCGCATAACCTGTTCCGGATAAAGTGTCAAATTATATACTTAACTGTGTTTCTGTCTTATATTCATATCATAATCATCTCTGATGTATTTTAATTGGTAACAGCTTTCATATAATACCTTACTTATGAATTTTGAGTTAGATAGAGTTGTTCCATGAGAGTTAGAAATATCGTTACGCATGACTGATTTTAACATACTGGTATGTTTATTTTCGAATCAAGATTTGAACCTTAATTCTAGAATGCGGAGGGGAATTCCTAGTCAATAAAGAACATGTACCACCAATTATTGCTTACCAGCCTGTATGGAATCTTTGTCCTGTGTTCACACTATATTTTTTTTTATTTTTTAATAATATTTATTAAATTACTTTAACATGGAGAATCATGGCTGTCACGTCATGTTATATTAGGCAAAACCTACGGAGATTCCTGTAGGGCTTACCAGCATTACTACCTGCAACCTGTATAAGTAATGATTTTAGCAGTTATAATCATACACAGGTTCCCACTCATCAAACTTCATGGTTGAGTAAGCATGAAATCCTCATTCTTCAAACTGCAATTGCTCAAGAACCGATCAATAAAGTTATAGTAATTAAATTCTATTCTACTCAGAATTGGGTACTTCAGTTGTAGGCTACGCTACATGATATTGCAGAGAAATCTGAGAGGGCGTGAAGACGAATTGAAATATTATTTGTATGTTGACTCGAATTACTGATAGTCGGTAATCCCAGAAGCCCCCTTGCAAGCATAATGCACATGCACTGAATAAAAGTACTTTCTGAGCATGGCAATGATTAACTACTGAGACACATTATCATGTAAGAAGTAGGCTATAATAATGGCAAAATCAGATAATCACTGAATTAAATTAATTAAAATTAATTAAAAAATGACCTATTTTACATTATCCACCATATTATATTTTTAATCATGTTGCTGTCAAATATCTATAATAAAACTAAGTTTCGTGCATTCTAGTTGGGAACAGCTTTCATATGACACCTTGCTTGTGAATTATGGTTTAAATAGAATTGCACCAGATGAGTTGAAAAATATCGTTATGCATCACTGATTTTAAAATATGCCAATTTTGAAATCGCGTTTTGAACCTTGACCCAATACTGTGGAGCGGGGGAAATTCATGGAAAGTGAAGAACATGTACCAACAATTATTGCTAAATAACGTTCAAACCTTTACTCTACGTAACCTCTGAGCTATATCAGTTACAATCATGCACAGGTTTTGTGTTGCCAAATTTCATGGTTGAGTAACCACAAAACCATCATTTTAAACACTAGAATAACTTGGAAGCCGTTCAACCAAATTTTGCGAAATAAATTTCGTTGTACTCAGAACTAGATACTTTGGTTGTATATAAATTTAGAGAAAAACCTGAGAGGGTCTGGAGACGGATTTAACAAATATTTGCATGTTGACAGGGAAATACTCACATTCCATAATTTTATTCTCTTACTTTGTTCTAATGCTGAGTAATTGTAGCTTATATCAGGTTGGTAATCCAGTCACAAGGTTCCGAGTCACAGGTCAATCTCACTTTTATGCGGTATTGTAGAGATATAGAGTCATATTCAATTCACCAAGTCAACTTCACCAGTCAGCGGGTCGGATATGGGAAAATGAAGTACCGTAATTTTCCGAATATAGTGCATCCCCATGTATAATACGCACCCTTAAAATGATGTGTATATTCTGGGAAAAAGCCTGTGCCCATGTATAGTACGCACCCTGCATTCGCAGTACAGGAATAGTTGCGGTTTAGTATTCGATGTTGTTCTGTTTTGCGATGTTACTGTCGCACAATCATGACATAATGATCGCTAATCATAATACAATTAAGGGCATTGTGTCCAAACATGAGTAGATAGTAGCCAAAGCCTGTGAGGTCGGCGACGCGATAGTTCAGGCTAGCGAGACACGACATCTTGCGCACAAGGTTTATTACAATTACAGATGCGATTGCTCAGGCCAACGGTTATGTCGGGCACAACAGCCCTGTTGGAGATGCGACTGATTACGCAAGCGATTATATCTTGTGCACATGGCCTCTTGTGTATGCGATTTTTAAGGCCCGCCCTTGTCGCTATGACTCAGCAAGGATTTCCGCTCATGCTTGTAGCAATCAGCGACCCAATTTCACTTGGGTACAAACCGCAAACCAACACAGCGACAAACCAACTCAGCAAGACATCGCGTGCTGTGCAGACGACTCTCGTTAATTGGAAACACGCTTTTCATTAATTGGCAACACGCTTCTCCATTTGGCAGCTCGTTATACTCGATAATAAGAATTACGGGGCCCAATGGCTAGATGTGATGCGTGATTTAAACAAACATGAACAAAGGTGTGATTTCAAGTTTTTGATCGAGGGATAATTTTTTCAAGGCTTGCTGTACCCATGTATAATACACGCCCCCCAATTTTAGGGCAAAAAATCGGTAAAATTCTGCGCATTATACATGGAAAATTAAGGTACTTGGCGGGCCGGATTCCTAAATTGATGCATTAAACGCGTATTTATCCACCTGTACAAGATTAGTCTTATTCCAGAGTGGAATTGGTGGCATCGCCACACGCAACTTTTCGTTTTGTATGCAAGAAAACCCTTCTGTCATTTTCAAAACTGCAGAGCTTTTATATCGACAGTTTTACCGCCATTGTCATACCGGAACATGAAATAAACTAGAAAGGCTGCATCTAGACACTTTGAAAGTGCAAGCCATATGAAATACAGCAATATTCCCAGTCTAGTGGTCAAGGATTGTAGGTTTCTGACTTCCTACCCCCATGTTGTGACATCACGAATATTGCCGATATTTTTCACCTCTAATGGCCGATACCGATAATTCTTCCAAAGTGTGATATCGACTCTATATTATCGGCGAACCGGCAATCGGTCGGGCTCTAATCAGGACTGATAGACGAAATACGAATGTGGTGTCGTTGTGACTTTACCATTCTTCAAAGTTACAATATAGGCCTATGTATTTTTTGGCTGTCCCAGTCTCGAGCTCGAGTCATATGTATTGGGAAAGATTGTAATCTGTAAGGGAAATCTAACTTCGGCATGAGCTACCATTGTGAAGATCTTTGAATTGATCAGTGAAGATCTTTAAATTGATCAGTTGCACTTGCACACACTGTGTACATACCTTCATGCAATTTGGTTGTTGAATTCAATTCAAGCATACTGGTACCTCAATCTTCTGCATCTCCGCTACCGTATTCCTGTTGTTGAATATTAGCATTGATTTCCGTTGTTATTAATGGAATTTTACATTGTCACTGTCCATATGTTTTATTCTTTCTGCTAAGCTGCTGTTAGATATTTGACGCACATCTCATACATCATAAGCAATTTTCTAAATTGCATAATTCGATATGATATGAGGTGTCCGCTAGTTAGTTAAGCCTTCAAGTGGATTGTGTCAATATTTTGCAACCAAACCACAATAAGTTTCAAAATTTGGCAATGTGTGTGGATGTGGTAGTCTGTTATCAGTACACTGTGACTGGTACTGCTAAGAGTCTATTTTTAGCTCTTGTGTGCTGCCAATGTTGACTGATGCCATAAAATCCATCCATAATTCATTTCATTCCATTCCCAACACATTTCAGTCTCACCAAGCCTTGAAAGATAGTTAGCCTAATTCCTGGGATTGACTCATCCATGACATAGTAGAACTTAGCTTTGGGTCAGGGGTGGCCATCTTACGAAAATAGTATATACGAATTGAAATCTCTTCAAAATTTGTGATTTAATTCGTGAATTTGAATTGCATGATGACTGCCATTTACTCATAATTTGATTAGCGTGTGTTGACGGTCGTCTTCGTCGACATGCAATTGAATTAACAAATTGAATCGCAAATTTTTCAGTGATGTTAATTCAACTTCAACCTTTTCTTCGTGCGATTCAGGGAGACTTGATTTTTTGTTTTCAATATGGTAGTGACCTTCCAAGCTGAGCCACACTGTAAGAATACGAACAACCCGACAATGTATCATCATTAATTTTGTGGCCAAAATTTTTTAAGAATCCGCCGCGATCAGCTCTAATGATAAGTTAGATCACGTGGACTGAGAAATTTGATAGTAATTAATACCAATACCGGTGTATGCATTGTGCAACTACCAATATTTTAAGTGCTGGAAGATAGGTATCAACACAACATCCATTGCAATAGAACATTTAGTTATTCATTGTTACGTCACAGTCTACCTTAATGATTTTGCTTTTGAATCTGTTCAAATCCCGTTTGTGTGCCAATAACTCTTGAAAAGTGGCACCCGAAAAGTCTTCGATTTTTAATAAAGGTAAGATAGGAATAGTCCATGTAAATAATTCAACGCTTGAGTGGGTTACTGCATCTCTCGGACCTACCAAAACGTATGTTCATCGGAAATCGGTAGCAGTAGTAGGCCAGTAGTCCAGCTGTATTTAATACATGATTCACTGTCTGTGAACATTGATGAGATGATGAAATCGCAGCAATGAAGCCAAGCTGCATGTCCGTTTTATAGTAGGCCCCTATAAGCTCTGTTCTGTCCAAATCTTAATCTCGAATTTTCGACATGACACTTTGTGTAGTCCTGGGACAGGGCCTAATATAACTAGCTGCTTTCTCTAGCACAGGAGGCCAGGCTTGCTAAACAGACATCCAAGATGGTTTTCTATTCAACCAGAGGACTCCCATTTTGAGCCCATAATACTCCTTAGGCTACTCAGCTACCTGTGCAAGTGTGCATTTGCGACTGCACATCTCTGTTTAGCAGACGGCTCGTATTTTCAGCTAGTTTCTCTATTTGAATTGTTATGGAATCATAAACAACTGCAGTGGAAACTGGAGATAATTTTAGCTTACCTTTGGTTAGCTTTTACAATGAGCTAGGCTACTGTTGATGCAGTTATGGTGGTGATCTGGTGTTATGCTCGCACACCACCATATGCTGAGATTTGTATGTGATATTTCCTGACAAAGAGGTTTCATCGTTTGGCTTTCCATTTTACGATTCGGAGCTATGATAAAAGGAATATCTTTTGTGAATAGATTGGGAGTCGACTATGAATTCTGTAATTTGTGTACTGCGCCTTGAATCAAATAGGCCTACTTTAGAAATTTAAACTTGTGAAAAATTTACGTTGGGATGAATGACCACTGACCAGTCTCATCCTTTCGATTAGAGCAGGAACAACATTATTGGATAGGCAATCAGCCAGGATTCCCAATTGACTCAAGCATTTAGATCATAGAGGCCTCATGCACGTCATAGTTGGGTACAGGAAGTCGTCATCTATGCAGACACTTAACTCATGGTGTTACCAGCACCAGTTGAATGGTGACATGGTGCAATGGTTTTTATGACTTAGAAGATACCATGCTGACTTGACAATGTAGGATGTTTGGAAATCGGCATTCGTGACACAGTTGCTATTAGATTGCACATTATGGAAAAGTAGTAAGCCTACATTTGTGCGTGTTTATTAGAGTTGTTCAAAAATAACTTTTATTTTTCGGATTCTGGGGATTCGCTGATTAAATTGCTTGGTTGCTGAAATAAAGGCTGCACACCAAATTTAGTTAGATTGCACCTGGTAGATGTGAACGCACAGGAGCTTGAAATTTATTTTTAAATTATCAGAAACATTTTTAAATTATACTGTCAACCCTATCAAATTGTTTTGTTGGACCTACAAAAACAATATAAAGCAAATTAGACGCAATTCCAACCCGTAGAAGTGATGTTATACGAGTTTTTCATTGATAATTCTGGATTACCCGGTCCCACCGTCCACGCTATTTTTGCCAATTCAAAATTTTCAACTACAATATCTTCGCTTCTACCGGTTGGAATTGTAAGCTGAGCATCTTGCATCTTTCTTGTGACAACTTGACAATTTCATGGGTTTGAAAGTAAAATTTGACCAAATTTTCATAATATTTTCAAACTTTCCAAATTCCTGTGCCTGTGCAATGTGCATTCACATGTACCAGTTGGAATCGAGCCAAATTTAGTGTCCAGTGTTTTTTTTTAGGCAGCATATCAATTTAACGAGTGAATCCCCGGAATCCGGAAAAAGAGTTATTTTCGAATAACCCTAGTGTTTATGGTGTTTTTACACTACTCTACGTCAGTCCTGACTGTTGAATGTCACGCACAACAGATAATGGAATTTATCCATGATCTAAGACGTAAACTCTTGGTGCACTTGACCAGTGTTGGGATCAAGTCACTACCTTCGAGTCACGAGTCATTTCGAGTCATTGCACATTTTGACTCGAGTCAAGTCAAGTCAATCGATTTTCGAAGGTGACTCGAGTCAAGTCAAGTCAGTCGATTTTTGGAGGTGACTCGAGTCAAGTCGAGTCAAGTCAAGTCACGAGTCAAGTCACAATTCAAGTCAAATTGTCTTTTCAAGGTATGAGGCGTGATTATGTCATTTAATTACTTTGCTAGATGTCTGAAATACAGATTGAGACAGTGTGGTCTTTGATTTCGAACCGATGAAGGGATATAGAGTTAAATATACACGCAATTAAGGCGCTGTATCGCTCACAAATAAGTAGAAATAACAAACTACGGAAGTAATTGCACAGCCTCAGTTTATAGTTACCAGCCAAAATAGAGAATATAGAGAAACGAATTGATAAGATGCAATACATTACCCTTTTGCAATTTGATATCATACAATTCGAGCCTGCTCCAATGGCTGAGGACTATATAAACTATTTTCTATTCAATTTCAATGAAAAAAGTGGTTTGGTTAAGTTGAGAACACAGAACAAAAATAGACATTTTGCTATTAAATTACTTTACTATACTATAGTTTGCGACAACGTAGGCTGTAAGCTTCGATAACTTCGTTTGCGATCAATATATTTGTGAGAAAACAATGGAGGCTCCGTAAAACGCACGATCATTGAATAACTGGTCGCTCTCATGGGTTACACCAGCGTAGCGCGAACAATCCGAACATTGGAAAGATGCAGTGATTTTTATCGACACCGATTACTTGATGACTTGAAATTGACTCGTGAATTTTGCTCCGAGTCACGAGTCAATCCACATTTCTGATACGCCGAGTCAAGTCAAGTCAAGTCATTTTAGCAAAGTGACTCGAGTCAAGTCAAGTCATACGAAAAAGTGACTCGAGTCATCCCAACACTGCACTTGACTGCAGAGTTTTGTCCCGTTAATGATGAAGCATAACGTGCTCAGTTGGTGAAACTCAGTTGGCTCACAAATAGTTATGGAGAATCATGGCCTCATATGCAGATGTCAAGACCGATGGTGTTCAAGCCGAGGCCATCGACTAATAATGATACGACCATTAACATGTTATTCAATAAGCATGTGTTGGCGGCCGTCAACGTGCAATTCTAATTCACAAATAATACAGACAGACTGGATAGCATAATCACTGATGAAGTTCGTCTTTCCGTGAATGATCTTGATCGTGCTAACAGCGAGATTCTGTCTGGTGTTCACATACTTTCCAACCACTACTTATCATTAAAATCATGCCTATGCCTGCCACTGGGATTTAAATGTATCTGTAAAGTGCCTATGGCTATATAACATGGTGTCCCCAACTGCTCTCGATAGTCTGCCTTTCAGATATTTGACTTCACGATATTTTCATTGCATCATAAAACATTGGCGTCACATATTTCTGAGAGTTTAATCACCCGAGAAGTTTCGTTCGGGCTCATTCAATTGCCATGGCTCTGAAATTCGGATTATTACAACTTATAAATCTACTGGTAGTGTGGCAATCTTCAGAAACTTCGAAAAAAATATTTGGCCATTGGCGACGCAGTGATTCATAGCGTACATCCTAGCCTTGGCATTAGTAGTTTCAACTCACGGATTTGTTGCAAATTCAATTACATATCCTGAGGGACTATAACAGGTAAACAATGAACCAGATTTTATGCATGGTTCTACAAATCAGATCGACATGGTTTAAACTTAGGTCAAAACATTCCCAGTACAAACATTGACATTTAGCTGTTGTATGCATTCACTTAACACAGCTATTAGGAATAAATTCCTGAGAAATTTGCTAACATGTGTTGTTAAGCTATTTCATTTCAAACAACTCTTGGATCTTGTTATTATAACTGTGAACTGTGATGCACCACGTCCAGATGATTATATTCCAAAAATAATTGAGAGGCCATCAAAACTAATTAACCTGTGACGCTGTCTTGTTATGACTCACAAGTGTGTTAGTATTCCCAGCAGGCATTCATTTGGATGAGATCATTCTGTGCGGCCTATGGAAGCATCAATAAGCATTGTAAAAACAAGCTCATGAAGCTGTCAGCACTGTGTTTTGAAGCTAAACCAGAAGCAGCAGTCACCAGGCCATGTTATTTTTGGCATATGTCTAATCTGAGAATTCTGCTTTACACATGTATTTTGTCACTTCATACAAACTCCTGCTGTCAATTCTAGTTTATATTTTTATCAAAAACGTCCATAAAAATCGAAAAGCCTTATTTTTGGAATTTTCAAAATTTTATTTTGGGCAGTCTGGGCGCATTTGGTTCCCGAAATGGCAAAAATAACAATGCCTGGCAATCGCTGTTCACAGATAAATATTTCCATCCTGTTCTAAAACTTGCCACAATATATAGGCCTATACACTTTCATCCTTTATTCATCCTTTATATTTATAAAATCTCGTTCATGTTTCTGACGCGTGTGTGTTTTCATCAAAGCAATATATAGATTAGAATTGGTATTATGGCAACACAGGTTTTCCGTGTAAGGTTAGATTTAGAATCACTAAATTTGCAAAACTTGGAAATTGAATTACCGTAAGTTCCGCATTAGAAGAAAAGACTACAAAAATCACGTTTCATTCTTATCAAATCAGAGTATGGCAAGTCTCTGTGCCTCAAGCTTGGCTCGTTGCGCGCTCTGCAGTTCTGCTGTTGCATTTTCACATAAACCAGAAATTAGATTAGAATTAAAATTTGACCATAGAAACATTTCATAAATTAGATAAGATACGGTGTTTTAAAATACTTTGTTTAAAACGTGTGTTAAACAGTGTTTTTAAAAAATGCCTTGAAAGAAAATTGTGTTTTTTTCAAGTTGTAAAATTATGCCATAATTGTGTAAATACTTTCCAAAAAACATGCTGTATGAGCCTACGTACAATTACCACCCGATATAGCCGACGTATATCGATATGGGTGGTTGGAACCCTCAAAATAGTTGGTTCAACATTAATAGTACAGATATTTCGTCAAAGGAGCTGTATTTACTCAATTGTCAATGTCATTCCACTATGACGTCTCAATTCAATATTCATGACGGTATGGTTTAAATTAGGGCCTTGTTATGAACATGTTTGTTTTAAATTGATTTTTTTTAAATGCAACCCCAGTTTACCGGCATTTCGGTATACTTAATCAAGTAGACAACCAGATAGAGACCAGTGTGGTAACCAAGTAACAATTCGATCTCACTTTTACAGTTTTGACTTGATTCTCGTCATTTTCAACTCATCCCCAAGTCAATGCCGAGTCCAAGTCGACCAGCAGAGGGTCGAGTTCGAGTCATAGTGTCAAGTCATAGACTTGAGCCCTTGTCCAAGTCATAATGTTGACTGGGCAATTTAAAGTTGAAGTCTTGTTAAACCCACTTTTTACAACTCTGCTTGGTGATATCGAATCTTCATATTCATAATATGCTAATCTTCCTCACTTTTGGTCGCATTTTAAAGTAGGCCTAGCCTTAACAAAATACCAATAGTATGGTAACGTCACTCATTGAAATTACAATGAAATGTCGGTCATGGCCTCCTAGTGTCTAGTCGTATGACTTGGTCTGAGTCGTGCGTAGCGACCCGAGTACAAGTCGAGTCAATACACAGATTGACTCAAGTCAAGTCGAGACATTTCCGTATTTTTAGAGAATGACTCAAGTCATGTCGGGTCCCCGGAACATGGCGACTCGTGTCACTACAACCCTGGCAGAGACATCTACTTTTTTTACAACAGGTCGTTATGCTCCACCGCACGAACCTGCTGGCCGTAATCGGCGGCGGAAAGCACCCAAAACTTCCGGCAAACTCCATCGCGATCTGGGACGACCGACGCAAAGCCTTCGTGCTCGACTACACGTTCGACGACAACGTTCTCAACGTGCGCCTGAGGAAAGACAAGCTGATCGCCGTGCTACTGCACAAAGTTTTTGTGTTCACTTTCCCGAACGATTCGCGTAAAATCCTAGAGGTGCGCACCGCCGCAAACCTGTCCGGTATATGCGAGCTTTGTACCAGTTCAGAGAAACAGATCATGGCCACTTTAGGCCACAAAACCGGCGCGATACAGCTCGTGGATTTGGCCGTTACGGATACTGGCGAATCGGCGTCGCCGGTTAACATCAACGCGCACAACGGGAGCATCGCGTGCGTCGCTCTAAATCACGCAGGCACGCACGTAGCCACCGCTTCCGACAAGGGCACTTTGATACGTCTTTACGACGTGCAGTCCCGGCAGCTCGTAGTCGAGCTACGCCGCGGAACCGACCAAGCCACGCTGTACTGCATTAACTTCAGCGGGGATTCGGCTTTTCTGTGCGTGTCCAGCGACAAGGGCACGGTGCACATCTTCGCTTTGAAAGACACTAATTTGAACCGGCGTTCGGCGTTCTCAAAGGCCGGCAAGGTCGGTCTCAATAATCGCTACACCGATTCGCAGTGGAGCCTCGCTAACTTTACGGTACCCGCAGAGTGCGCGTGTATCTGCGCGTTTTCCGGGCCCAACTGCGTGGTGGCGGTGTGCCTCGACGGCACTTTTCACAAGTACGTTTTCACGCCCGATGGCACGTGCAGCCGCGACGCGTACGACGTGTACTTGGAAGTGGGCGACGAAGCTGATTTTTGAGGTGTACTGACACTGTTACTGTGTTGAAATTTTTACTATGTCTTTGTGATATCTTTTCGCTATTTCTGTTTTCTCGTGTGTGATGCTGCCTCGTACTCTTTTTTTTCGACGTTAGTTTGTCCTGTGTCAAGTAAAACGGCTGTAATCTGCGTGGCATTTTCAATATTTTTGTTTAATAACGGTACTTGTGCCGTTGCGAAAGTAATAAACTCGTGCAATGTGAGTGGGTTGTTGTGTTATCAGGCTGCGGTGGGTGGTTTAGGTCGGCGTGGCGATGTATTGTTTCGATTGTGAATTCGAATAGTCATGCTACAACAAACAGGCCTACGCTTAAGATGTTTTACTGTAATGAACAATAGGTTATTCATAACGAAGATTCGATGACTCGGTCGTGGGCGCGTAACACCTTGTAGCTGAATGCTTGTTGATGCTACATAATTGTTTAACCAAACTCAACTAGATAACATTAATAATACTTTATACAATAAATTCTTCAATTTTGGTAGTAGGTAGCTCCCTGTATTGATACTATTTCTGCCAGCTTTAATGGCGTCTCATTCAGCAAACCCTTCTTGGTTTGGACCTGATGCAATTATTGATTAGGTGGCTTATGATTCGTAATAACACGTATTGAAGACGGATTGCCAATTGAGCTTAGAAGGTATCTCAGCCGCGACAAGGCTGCATTATAGGAATAAAGCATTAGTTCATGGGTGGCCCACGATAATATTCTGAGCGGCTCGCGGTAATCGTCAAAATTATTATAAAAAATGTTTTAATTCCCGGTAATTTAGTTTGAGCTTGAAAGGTCAACAAATATGTGATGAGGCTGGCCACGAAATTTGGGATGTTGGTGACTAAAATATCTGTTCCGACGCATTGGCGTGGACAGGGGCCAGACACATTGTTGTTATATCCTCGTATATTACAATAAAGTAGAATATTTCTCAGTGGATTTGAAATTTTTCTTCGGTCATCGCGCGATTTATTGTCACTCGATGAATGGTAGACACATTTTGGCGAATGCTGTTCATGTCCTTGTAAACTAAGTTCTACGGTATACAGAGGCAACCTGCTATATATGCAAGTACCAATACTATTGACAGAATTATAATTCATCAACGTTGAAAAATTATTTGGCATGACGCGGCTAGTTAATGACATAAGTGTTATCGATTTTAATGCGTAGTATTATAGGCCTAATTGTTTCCACTGACACCAAATATGAGTCGCTTCTATTGGACTACTGAAAAAGGTTCATTAACATTCTAGAGGCCCGCGCAATGATTCGCAAATTTCATGTCGTACTTTAGCCGAAAAGGTGGGCCAGCCCTGCATTAGTTCGAACCATTGTTTTCTTGGAAAACGTAAAGTCTTATTTGAGCAAAATTCCGTTATCTGGAAGTATCAGGAAGTGAGCGTCACAAAGCCACCTTTCAATAGCGTATCGCAAGATATGATTGGTTAATTGGTTATATAACGTGTGGTACTCGAACGGAACGCGTCATCTAATTGTTGCAGGGTGACGCGGTTGCTTGTATTGATGCCTGCACGTCACGATCCCGGTCTTGTGTAGGTCATAAGGTTAGTCACGAATTTATTACTACGTCGCACGTGTTGCTCAGCTAGGCTGATGCCGAATGCTAGGAAATGACATTTAAAAAGTGATGGTGACGCGATAGAGTTGCCTGCTTATTAATGTCTACCAGTTGCCGATATGTGTGGGCCGCTGGCGTGATGCTGTTCTCATGCGTGCAAATTTACCAGACACTCATTGCTTCACACGTTGCCCAACAACTCAAGCCACCAAACCAGAACATGACCTGTGCTAATGTCATGATATTTACACCATATGCCTGATTCACGTCATGCATTTCTGGTGATGATTGATGTATTGATCATATTTTATAGACAATAATACATACCAATGCGACCTAGTTGGTAGCCTAATTGCAGCCGACTATATCAATCTTGTTCGCAGTGACTTCACGACCATGCACCTATCCCTAAATATACTATGCCGCCTTTCACGTAACGATCAATCCAAGTCAAACGTGTGATTTAATCGAATTTTTGTGATGTGATGAGCATTGAGCGTAGATAAGCAGGCTAGTGGTTAGCAAACTTTTGCGACTTGTGGTAAACTAGAAATATGATAAAAACTCTCGGGGCCCACTTTGGCCGAGAAATTAAGATGATTTGAAAAAGATCGATGTTTTTTTATTATATGCACCGAACATATACAACAGAAAGAGGTTGAATTGTTTTGAAGAAATAGCTTTACATTTTAAATGTGCATTTTCGTAAATCAATTAGCCGTTCTTCTGCGGAAAGATGGCTCGATATTACTACAATGCCATGACTGGTTTCTATATCATTTGTGCTTGTTTATAAGCTGTTGCAGAAGTTGAAGCGTCTTCAAGTCACATATGCTATAGTCTTCGGGCCTTTTTCAAAAATACTTTCGCAGTTCTTTTCCAAAACCCCAAAAATGTTCTCGGCACACCTGAGAATCTGTGGCGGCACACAGTTTGGGAATCATTGGCATTGACTTTCGAATTGTCGAATGAGTAGCGTAGGGTTACCATACGTTTTCCTAAGGAGGTTTTGCCCTCTTTTCTTCATGAAATCTAGAATGTCCTCCGAGGACGCTTAAATGTCCTCCTTTTTGGAAATAACTCGTCCTCCGTTACAACTTTGGCAGCCAGGCCACTGGACACTGTACAGGCACAAGTAGAAAACGTCAGAAATGAAACGTAATCTGGAATTTGGACGGAGGGACGCATGGAAGAACGGATATCGCACGGTAGTATGGTGACACTTGCTCTATCCCCAGCTTTGTGTACAGTAGGGCTGTTCAAAAATAACGTTTTTTCCTGAATCTTGCTGGTTACTTGATTAAATCGTTGGGTTGCCTTAAAAAACGACGCATACCAAATTTGAATTCATTCCGACAAATATTCGCCGGTTACGTAGAGTTTGAAAATTTTGGATTTGCCCAAAAACGCAAAAAAAAATTTTTCTCAAATTTTTTTGCCAACCCCATGAAATTGTTGGGCTGTCTTCAAAAACTATGCAAAACAAATTTGACTCAATTCCAAGCTGTAGAACCGGAGTTATTTCAGTTTTTATTCGATAATTCTGAGATTATCCTTGATTGGTGGATAATCCAAGAATTATTACCGAAAAACTGGAATAACTCCGCTTCTACGGCTTGGAATTGAGTCAAATTTGTTTTGCATAGTTTTTGAAGACAGCCCAACAATTTCATGGGGTTGGCAAAAAAATTTGAGAAAATTTTTTTTTTTGCGTTTTTGGGCAAATCCAAAATTTTCAAACTCTACGTAACCCGCGAATATTTGTCGGAATGAATTCAAATTTGGTATGCGTCGTTTTTTAAGGCAACCTAACGATTTAATCAAGTAACCAGCAAGATTCAGGAAAAAAAGTTATTTTTGAACAGCCCTAGTGTACAGGGACTACTCTGGCTGTTTTTAGATAGCTTGGGTAGACTGCATTTTCTATCATGAAGTGGAAAAAATGGGCGATATACTGTCCGATATGCAAGCTTATCATTTTTAAAAACCATGATGGGATTTGGCCATAGCCGATCGACGCGGCCTTGTGCGATTTCAGTTTGTGGATGGCTACCCTACTATTTGTTAAAACGATTTGAGTCGAGTCGATATCTCCGACTACTTATAGAAGTTCAAATCCTAATCCACATCCGATATAACCATTCCATCCATACAATGTCCAAAGCTATAGGGCCACGTTAGGGTTGCATGAGCAGTGAGCAGTGAGCACAATGATTTTAGTACTCGAATCAATTTGCCACCAAAAGTTAATTTAACAACGAGAATTAGTTTTGATAGTTTTGTCTACCATTGTAGAAAGCGTGCTGTTATCTGATAACCTACTAGAGTTGAACCCTGGGTTCCACTTTAAGTTGTGGCTAAGGGGATCTAGGCCACTTACCTTGCAGTGGTAGACGCACGTTCCTGGGCTAGTCGTGACAACTCAACAAGAATGCAACGACAATTGCCTCGAATATATATAACGTTTCAATTTATGGAATATACAGCAGGATATATCGGAATGAGTCTCCATATAATTCAAATACACGGGCTTATAAATAGCAAGTCACGTGGAAACGAGACGAAAGACTAAGTCACGAGAAATATAGAGCTGGGCGATGTACCATATTGAGATGGTTTATTTTATAAGTGTATGAACCGCGAGAGGGCGCAAGGCGGTAAATTGCCAAAGTGGACGTCAGAGATGAGCGGATTTGAAATTTCTATGTCCTAATCCAGTGCTCTTCAACCTTTTTCGACGTGGTACACCCTTTAAGCGTTTGCTCAAAACTCGTACACCCCTGTTCATTAGGGGTCTTCAAAAATGACTTTTTCTCTCAAATCGTACTGGCTACTTGATAAAATTGTTAGGTTACTTAACTTAAGCCTACACACCAAAATTGGTTCAATTCCAACCAGTAGCCGCATTGCTACGGGAGAAGAAAGTTTATATTTATTATATAAAATAAATAACGAAAAATTTGAAATTTTTCTGTTCACCCATGAAAGTATTAGGTTGTCTATAAAAACGATGTTCTTCAAATTTGATTCAATTCCAACCAGTAGAAGCGGAGTTATTGCCGTCAAAAATGTGGATCTGAATAAAATAGTATTTGGTCACAGAGTCTATGCACAGCCAGTTCAGCCACCCGCCACGCAAATTGGAATTTATTTCGTGTCTGCCCAAAAACAGCATGACATTACAAACGACAATCAACCTAAATCGAACAGTATTGGGGAGAGAGTAGGTATAAAGTTACTACTGCAGAAGCGGTAATTCATATCAGCGATGATAGCGGGCGCACCAGCCTATTGCGTATCAGGCCTGCCCCACACCACACACAGTCGGTAGTAGCACTTGGGCTGCAAGAGATGTCAGTAACCTCAGATCGTATGCCGCTATACACAGTCTATTGTCGCTAATTTGCATCACTAATAACAAAATACTAAATTGCAAATGTATGGCGAAATATTGGACATAAAATCGGCATTTTAAAACAAAAGGGTTTCGATTTCAACATGGAAGCTGTTTCGACCCTGGCTGGCTACGTCGCTTCATTTATGTGCATTGCGGTATTTATTAACGTCGGGTAGGATGTACCGATTCAAGAAGTCTGAGCTATCGCGGCGGTTCCCTCGAAAATCACTAAATGACAAACGACTAGCTGAACACATGTTTGTTAACTGCATACTTTCCAACGCCAAACGGAACCATTGGTCTATTGCCGACGGCTAAATGAATAGGAGAAATAGTTACTCATGACATCACAATCAAGCAGTGTACAGTATTACACTTGAGATAACATCGTACCATACTGCTCATTAACCTGTGCGTCAACCTGTACTGGCCCATAAACCTACCTTTGTGATAGCTAGCCATCGGCTCAATGTAATTCGGATCTGGTACACCCCTGTACACCCATCCGAGTGGTACACCCTTTGCAAATTCTGGTACACCCTAGGGTGTACGACAACCCCGGTTGAAGAGCACTGTCCTAATCCAATCCAAATCCGAACCTTCAAATCCAAATTCAAATCCTAATCCTTAACTTTTTCATATTCAAGTCCATGTCCAATCCTAATCCGATTCCAACGGGAAATTCAGAAAAAATACTAATTGATGCAATGGAGGGATTCGAAAATTTTATTTCGCAACCAACGATTCACTTGATCCAAGATAACTTAGTAACCATAATTTCATTAATAACTGATCTGAATAAAATTTGTCGCCATTCGCCACACGGCATTTCAATCTCCCAGAAAATAGGTAAATCCAATCCAAATCCAATCCAAATCCGACAAAATTTCACAAATCCTGTTTTTAAAAACCTAATCCTAATCCATGCTCATCTCTGGTGGACGTGTATCTATTTTGTCGATGTTGCCAATGACGACAATATCGACGCCCATTCTACTTGAGAGAGATATGGTATTCTTTTTCGTCTGCACCATCGGGATGCTTTTGACGACGGAGATGCGATACGGCCTTTATAGTAAGGTCATCTAGTCTGCACCCCCGTTTTTTTCTCCTCCATGCTATCCGTGATTGCTGAACGCATACCAAAGACTCGAAAATCGGAATCCACAGCTATCCTGCTAGGCACTCGGCAATCTCGGATAGCATGGAGGAGAAAAAAACGGAGGCGCAGACTAGATGACCTCACGGTGGTATCGCAACTCCGTCGTCAAAGCATCTCGATGGTGCAGGCGAAAAAGAATATAATATATATATCTCTCTCTCTCCATCTCCCTCTCCCTCTCCCTCTCCCTCTCCCTCTCCCTCTCCCTCTCCCTCTCCCTCTCCCTCTCCCTCTCCCTCTCCCTCTCTCTCTCTCTCTCTCACTTCTGGACGACTGAGGAATCGCTATTGGGGTTAGTCAAGAAAATACGCCAATTCATATCAGCTAATCCTTCCTCCACGGAATACTATTACCATCGCCGAAGCCGTATCAGCTATTGAGGATGGTCACAGGAGAATAGCTATTTTGAATAACGACAACAATATTTTTAAACTACGAATTCAATTTCAGCATTACAAAATGCTTTACCAAGCGTTCTTCCGATATGCCGCAAAATATGATTTCGTGGGCCGCGTGTTGGTGAACCCGGCCTGCTATAGAGAAACGATATAGCACTTTTGCGTGTCGAAATTGAAGGGTCTTTTGAAGTTACGTTGGCTAGGCAAGGTGCAGTGACCTTCAGGCTGCAGCTGTAAGACGTCTACGGTTTGGTGATGATCATAGCAGTATTTTATGATTTGGTCCCTCGAGGTCTCTCGAACTATTGGCCGTCTTAAGTCTAAATTTGGTCATATCGTAGATTTTAAAATAAATTCGCTAGTCTGGTTCTTCAAATCAGTCTTACCAAGTCCTAATCCACTCTAATTTCAATATGGAGTAGGCTATAGCCATATACATGAGAGTATTCGATGACTGTATCAAGCTGTAAGAAATGCCTGACGTCGTCAATTCGAATCACACAATTGCATTATCAATCATAGACATTACTGATTGGCGATATAAGACCCTAATCGTTAGCCACATATTCACTCCCATAAATGGTGACTTATCTTCCAGTAGCCATCTTCTGATTCTGCCTGTCCTCGGTTTCACTCCGGTTATGTGTGTCAGGTGTTTTTTCTCACAAAAATACCAGTAGCGATGTTTCAGGCAATGACGGAAAATATACCCGTAATGGATTTCGACCATAGGCTACATGCCAAGCAGAGACTTGTCAGTGCGAAAAGCTCAATATCCTTCAGATTGATCAATGTAATGCGTACTTGGCACAAGTAATTTCCAGGCCGCGCACTTCACACTGTGCACAGTTTATGATTGTTTGCTTTAAAAAAGGATGCAAATTTTGGAACATTGTCGTAGGGTAAAAATATATCAATAAGACATCTTAATTCTTCTCGCATATAAAGTTCATGAGATGCTCGCACGGCGCGTCGTTGACAAACCACCCGACCATCTTCCAGTAATGTCCGCAATCCTCCTGTCCTTTATGGTCGTCGGGCTGGTATTTCAACCAGCGGACCTGCTTCATGTCTGCGACTACATCATCGTTCCATCGCCATAATCCTTCGTCGTTTACGTCATTCAGCCCAATCCATGTACTGTCGTCTCCGGCTTTGATCAGGTTTTCGATTTCACTGTTGGTACGGAAAGTTTGGTGGGTCAATGTTAAGTGTACTTGTACACTGTATACAGTGGGATGAGGCAAACGTTTGATTCAGGTTCGCTTCCGATATGCTAACATTTATAATTCATAGGTTCGTATTCGAAAATTAATCCCAGCCGATTCTATCTATCTATCTATCGGTCAACTGCAGCCGGAATTTATCGCTCTGTTCAAAGACTACTTGATTTTTTCTAAGCTGAATATGGAACTAGCGTCGAATGTAAAATTTCCAATCATGGTAAATTTTCATGCGAATATTGAATATATTTGTATCAACCAAGATTTGAACAAGGCACCGTTGTATTGCGGTGAGTAACGGGCCGAGGCCTACTTGGGGATTACCTGATCCGGATGATAAATGATAAATATAGTAAGCGCAATTACCAACAGATTTGAAAATTGCTTGGGTCATGGTTTCTAACCTTCCACTAGTCGTAGCCCACTTAACGTTTTGAAAAGATTTAGTCCTGCTCGACTTAAAGAAATAGTTCTGTCTTTTTGACGTAACATTGACAAGTGAACAGGTATGACATATGATCGTGGCATTATTTCATTGCTTTTGTGTTAGTTTCCCCGTTATTTTAACATCGCATTTCTTCACATTTCTGTTACCCGTGACTGTCATATGTCATTCATTCACGAGCCTGTTACATTTCTTCACGAATCACAGCGGCAACATTGTTTCTATGTTGCAAATTCAGCTCATCGCATTTATAGACGTTCACTCATGATGAGAGTGAGCCCAAGTATATTATGCTGGTTTAGTAAACTCAAACTTTTCACCACATAGAGATAGCGTATAGCGGTATAATCCACAGCTACAACACAAACGGATTGTGGATTCGAGTCCGACGGAGGTCGACTCCAAAATTCCTACCTAAGTGTTGGTGGTTTATCTAGGCTCCTAATCGCCATTTCATCCGCCGAAGCGGTGCCTTACAAACGCCTAAAAGTGGGCCGTGCTGCAAGTCGGCAGCTACGGAATCACAAAAATAAGAAGTATCGGCCTGGTGTAAATGACCATTGTAGGCGACAGACACCATGAATACCCGCAAACAAACAAATCAAAAGAGCTCTGTGGCCCAACTTAAAATGCACGCGTGATCTAACGGTTGGATCTAGGTCAGGCCTGGCAAAGTGCGGCCCGCGGGCCAAATGCGGCCCGTGGAGCTATTCTGTGCGGCCCGCGAAAGAGGTTGCATGAAACTCAAAGTATAAACTCTACTTTCTTATGTTGCTGCGTGGACTAAAACCATAGGATGTATAAACTGACCGCGAATTCGTTTACTATCAAGCCTGTTCATTAACCTGCTGCGATTACACAGCCTATACGTACCTCCTCACATGCGTAATCCAGATTCAAAATTAATAGTCGATGTAGCAAACTATGTCGTTACAATTGAAGTCACAAGAAGTCACCAGACCTGCTTTGTTGCCATTGTCACATGACGCATTTCCAGAGGTGATCAGTAACGAAGTACTTCTACTTTTTTGAAGTACTCAAGTAGTTTTCCTCTACTTCTGGTACTTACTCAAGTAGATCTGTTTTTTGCTACTTCTACTTCTACTTCGTAATATTTTGTGATCTACTTACTTACTTTTCGCTATTTTCAGTTCGTCAAGTAGAAGTAGTTCAATCTTCCAAACAGGAAGATAGCCAGAGAAATTTCGGGGCTGTTTTCACGGTGTATCAACATTTAATTTTCATAAAAGTTGAGTAAAGCCAAGAATTTCCGTCGCGCTTGGCGCGCATTGGATACGGGGTGACCGGTATGATTTCACGAAAGTATCGGTGCATATAATTTAGGTCGCGGGTTGGCGTGGTTCCGTTTACATCACATTGTCGCCCTTCGCCCACATGAAATAATTCATCACAGTATATATGGCTCATCATAACGTTTGAAACTGATGTTTCGCAATCTAGCATTTACTTGTCATATCGTAATCTAGCATGACCACTTGTCCAGTCTATGGCGTGTCCTAATCTAGAAAAGTGGAATCTTACTTTTTTTTAGTTTTAGAGCTGTTTTAGCATACCACCTTTGAAACTTTCTGGACTAAAGGCATGAAATACATGTTCCACTTTTAGAAGTAGTATTTATATTTTACTTTTAATTCCCAATATCATATACTTTGAGTTATAATTAATATCAGTTCCTTTGTCTGGATAATATACATGTTGAAGTGTATTAATGCCTTTAATTTCCGGAAATAAGGCTACACAATATGGCATTTTTACGGTCCACCATATTTTTTATTAACGTTTACTGATCGCGCAAAGTGTTTACTTACACCGTATCCTTTATAACTTCTCTGTATTGCTCTTCTACTAAATTGCGGGCCTTATAATTTGGGGAATGGCGCCGTACCATGTTATTTTCTAAAACGTGCTGTTCGAGAAAACAGAGGATTGGTATCGCATTTCCATATCATTACTGTCATGATGTGGATGAATGCTTATGCTATCGAAAATTGGATACCTGTTGGTATTTATCAATATGAATCAATCACCTTTCGCATAGCTCAATTTGCACCTTTTTACAATCCATGTGAACGAATTAGGATCGTTTTCACAACTACTTACTCACTTGAGTACTTTTAAAGTCAGTCAATTCTACTTCTACTTCAAGTAGTTTTAGGTTGCTCATGGAAGAAGTACTTCTACTCGTACTTGAGTAGATTTTTTTCATCGCTACTTCTACTTCTACTTGAGTAGCTTTCCTGACTACTTTGACCACCTCTGCGCATTTCACGATTTGTGTTTCAAATTGTTACGTGATGCGTTTCCAAATCTCTAATTCGTAAAACAAGTCAATCATTCAGTGAGTCATCATCACCCATAAAGGATGTCAAAAAAGAAAGCAACATTTGCCACATTTAGATTCAATTAAGGTTCGGATGAATATATATTTGTTTACTGGAGTCAGGGGTAAACCCATCCTTTTAGTGCAGATTTCACCATTTCAAAACATCACAAGACTGCGATACAATGAAAGATAAGAAAGTGCCGAAACGACTTGGAGTAATCTTTGAGCAGGTCGCCATGTTTAAGGATTGTAATTTAAGTCGGTTCTATGACAAAACGCGAAGACATATATATACAATCGGTCAAGCGACGGCGAAAATCGGAAGAACTACAAGCTTGGCTCAACAACAAGGCCATTTCACCAAGCTGCACACAGCTAGGAAGCCGGCGACCAAGATAATAAGCTTTATGGTATCCCAGGACCGTAGCTGCCGCACCCAAACCCCCAATTGGGGGACGAGCTCGAAAGGGCCCCAAAATTATATCGTGAATGAACATAAATTATAGAGTTTTTTTTTTAAATATATGCCACTTCCTTTCAAATTTTTCTCGGGTTACGCGCGACTTAGAGATCAATGGTTTATAGAATGGGCATTTCGGCGTAAGCCGTTTCCGCGCCACGACGCACAGTTGGCAGTGAAGAAATACCAATTTGGAATCGTGTGCGTCTTTTAGTTGAGTACGCTTTGGCGATTTCAATATTTTTTCACACACGAAATAACAACATGTAACGAAGTAATTATACCAACGGGCCATCCCTAATATACTTCAAAGACAACACCTCACGCAGCTCTATTAGCTGTAAAACTGAGTAGGTGGGCTGAGAGAGGTTAAAAATATAGCATGGAAAAATTCCGCGCTTCGCGCGATTAGGACAGAAAACGTTACCAATTAATGTATACAAGAAATCTCGCTTGGAAGTAGTGTTAAAATCTGGCATCACGATTGTGGTCTGGTCTGGGGAGCCACGCCTCTCAGAAGTTTGGTTTATAACTCTATGCGGGCCCTGACAAAGTGCTGTTTCGGCCATCTCAAAAACATTTTAATATATCGATAGAAAACGCGGACAGGGCTTTAAAGAGAGTTCAAAATGTATCATTGTTTCGAAATATGACGGCAAATGAATATTTTTTTGGTAATTACCCGTCACTTTCTCATTCCCAACATCAACACTTCCACTGAGCACTATTTAGTATAATTCACTACCAAACAATTTAGAAATAAAATCAGTACGCTGGAGAAAACAGCTAGAATTTCTTACTCGGCCCGCCAACATATTTTCTGCTTGTCATTTGGCCCGCGGAAAAAAATAATTGCCCACCCCTGATCTAGGTGGATGTTAGAGTAAAGGATCGCTACTGATGCGTGTCGTTCGACATCCTCCTATCTGTTCATGACATCGCATTGTACATTGTGTGTGACTTGTTCAGATCAAAAATATAACCCAACCATGTTATGTTATATTCTATCGGATTCTCTAAATCAGGGGTTCCGAAAGTATGGGTCGCAAAAGGTATAATTTTCGTTCGCGACGGCACCAGAGCTACCTTTGAATATGTATGTAATATTTGGTAAACTTCTTGCAACAAATATTATCTTCAATTTCCTGTGGAAATTTATCCATATCCGATGTTACTGTAATGGGTACTATAGCCAATAAACGAGACACGTCATAAAGTCGTTACTGAAATATGGTTTGATCATGAAAATGCGTCGACCTTTATACTACACATATTGGTTTGAATTCATGATAAGATTTGTCTATGGAAAACGCTGTTGAGACCTTTGGGATGCTTTAGCATCGCGGCGTGTGCAACGAGCGGATGCGGGATTATGATATACAGGTACGCCTTCCGCGCTGGGTTACATGAACACATGACATTTTGGCCAATATATACGGTTGGGCAAAGTGCGGTGCCATAGAAATCGGCGGCGCAAAAACCTTGGCCAATACAGGCCGTTGCTGGTTGGCCAGAACATTCGATATTAATACGTCCTGTCCTCAAAATGGTCGGCACCGTATAGTCCCGTGTCTTCAATTTTCGTAGACAGTAGTACAAATGCAGTACAACTGCTACCCTTAGGGGAATACAATGAGCCCTAATTTGAAATCGCGTGCCACAGACATGTTTCATAGACCTAGAATACTTTGCTTATAAATGTTGTTTGCGCGTTCTTTATGTCATAAATGCCCGTAAAAACGTAGCATACCGTACTAAGATTAAAGGTGTATTACTTTTTATGTGAGAGACTTGGGTTGCGAAATGCCAATAACACTATGATTTGGTTCGTGGTCTAAAAAGTTAAAGAACCACCGCTCTAAAGGAAGATTGAGGCGTCGCAGACACAGGCGTCGCATGACTTCTACATGACAATAACGCGAAATATAAGCATACGAAATTGAAAGATGTGTGTCACCGACGGATATCCTGCATGACTAACGCAATCTTGACAATTTCAGGGATAGATATAAAAAAAAATAGGGGAGATCGTTACAAAACCTTTTTCGCCAATTTCATATACCCTGAGATTGCGAAGTGGTATTATTTACTGTCTTGTTATCAGGTAACTATATAATTTGAATAAGCATTGGAAACATGCTGAGATGTCCTGATGGAATATAATCGCTGTGTCAAATTATTTCGTGTGTGACTGACTTTTAAAGGATATAGTATCTGGGTTCTGGAAACAAGTGTAATCAAAACCATTTTCGTTGCAATATATACCTTCTGGTGTCGGTGTTGCGAATACCATCCACTGCCAATCTCGCACCTTCCTGTGCGCACCGCGCCATAGCAGTCGTGAAGTTAGCCCATTCCTTGAAGACCTTGTAAAACTTTCCATTGCTGGCTTTGTACCAGGTCAGCAGGTCTTTCAGTTGCTCGATTTCGAACTTCAATACGTCTACATCTGTCAAAAATATGATATGGTATATAATTGCACCGTTTTGACAAAGATAGCGTCTAAAGTCGCGACTCCAATTGTTACTGCAATTTTCGGAGTAAATTCGGCACGATGGGATTATGGAGTCACGAAGATGTATTTTTAAAGTATCATAAAATATTATCGACTCTGTATTTTGCGGACAGTACACCCTGTAAACTCGTCACGAATACATCGTGACATGACAACTTATTAGCTAAATCCCGCGTCCAACAGTGCGATTTCAAACCTGCGGGGCATGACTGTATGTTGATCCTATCAACAATGACAGACTGCGATCACCGAGTTTTTGCTTTCGGTGGAGGCATGTACTTTAGCTGCGGCAGCTACCGTATCATGTCATCTGATATTATCGGCACAGGATTTCCTAATCAGCTCTATAATTTGATTGATTCAGCCTGTAAACGGGTTAGGAGACTGGCGTAACCAGCATGCATGACGCGTTCTGTACCACGACTCTCTCAAACCGGCTGGCGATTGCACGTGACAGTTCAATCCTTTTTCCTAAATCGCTGCATAAATTCCTTTATCCTGCGGGTTCTTAAACTTGTGTGTGCGGACTGGTTTTATGGGGTACATGGAAAGCAAATGAGAATCTTAGGTTCTAGTCTCTAGGCGACGATGCCAACGTCATTGAAGCTGGATTTACGGCCAACTATGGGTCGATCAATCCAGCGATTGGAAAGTAGTGGGTCCTCGCATCAAAAAGCATCATTTTCTAAGGGTAATAAACAGATCCGGGGACCCTTGAATAATAGCCTTAATATAGGCGTTGAGGACAACACATTTTCCTGCTGTCCCTGACAAGATTATGATATATTCAGTCCCTTCCTGAACGTATCTTTGTCAGCTTGATATAGGCTACTTTTCATAACGATTTGAAAGCTGTAGTCATTATTGGTCACTCAGGCATTTGCCAAAAGTTTCAACAACGGTTTTGAACTGCTATGATGAGTGTTATTGTGATATGTGTAGATGACGGTGATTTTGGCACGCACAGTAGCGTAGTTCGATTATTGAACTTGGATGCAACAGCGGTGAGTAATTCTGTATGGAGCGAATTCGTTCTCAAAAACCGTTGTCAAATATATACTATGCAGACGCGTTCATACCGAGAGGGCCAGGCAACCTCGAGCACAAAATTGCCTTGGTTTACAGACTGTATTCGCAACGTGCAACTGGCTACCGTTCATGTCGAATTAACGTAGTTTCTCGGTCTGGGTAACAAAGGCGGCCGTACATCGAACCTGTGGAGGTTAATTTGTACGTATTCTCACTTGGAAAAGATACCAACTCCATTTTAACTTTATGTAATTTCGGTCTTCAAATCCCATTCTCCTTCCTATCGTTATTCATTGTTGGAGTCAGCAGTATGAATGACCGTGCGTGCATATAGTGCCAGTTGAGTCAACAAAACAAAGTCATCGTAACATGTATACAATATTGGCCCTGTAACCTTGAATCGATTTGGCCTCAAGAAGCCCAAACCTATCACAAGATCTTGCTTTCTAGTAGTTTATACAGCTGGCCGCGTTTAATAAATAATAATATACACCCAGTATATGATCTGGCAATTGGCAAGGCATTCTTGAGCAAAGTTTTAACTGATATGGTTACGACGTAGTTCTGATATTCATAGCGTGATAAGGCAGTCGTATAGTTCCCCGCGGAGCATCTTTCTATTCAAAGCTATAACCTTATCATTTTGATTCACACTGCGATAGTTATTGACTCACAAAGAAAAAATCCATCGTACTGCAAATGATTTTGCATTTTCTGCTCATAATTTTCGCCCGTCATATTATTAATATAATTAAACTTCCCGTTGATAACAACAAGTCCCTCGGTTTCCAGACTCCGCAAACAATTACCGGCCGCAAACCGGCACAGATTTCGCCTACACGTCACATGCCCACACCACAAATGCTATTTCATTTTCGTTGTTTGTACATTATATTTTTTCTGGTACGTTTCATTCAGTGTACATGCCTTTAATTATTATTATTATCTATATGCGAATGTGGTTGTTTGATTTACAGGCTTTATCCAATTCGCTGCGACTCATTTCTATATTTTCCCGAAGAAAGAAAGCACTCATAAGGAATGGAAAGAACTAGTAGAAAGAACCGCGGCTTCAAAAAAGTTCAACATCGAAAAGAACTATGACATCGGGCGCTCTAGGCCGAGGTGTATGTTAGAGTAAAGGATCGCTACTGATGCGTGTCGTTCGACATCCTCCTATCTGTTCGTTACATCGCATTGTGTCTTATCGCATTGTACATTGTGTGTAACTTGTTCGGATGAAAATTATAACCCAATGATTGTTGTTGTTGTTGTTGTTTAATTCTATTCAAATCTTTTGGTGTTGATAGAAATAATAAAGGAATGAATTATAGTAGGAAGATTACAACATCCAGTAAGTAGGCCTTCATGAACCGAACTAAAAATGAACATGTGGCCCCATGCAACAGGGTCCACTTAATCGAGTGATCGATCGATGGGCTTTAGGTCTTAGTCGTTTTGACTTCATCCGAATTGTTGATTGCGACGCTATCTGTTTTTTGTTCAAATTAATATAAAATAATGAATTATTAAATTAATTGGTCGACATCGGACAATCCCGAACCACCAGTACATGATGACACATTACAGGAAGTATTAACCTGAACCTAGTTCCTGTTTAGATCATTGACAGTTGCCCAAGCAATATTTGACTATACGTCACTCGGGTCCCTCTCACAAAATGTGCATTAACAACCGTTACCATGCTGCATGCAATAGAAAAGTTGAAAGTATTATAATGATAATCGCGGTTTCTGCATCCGTGTCATGGTTGTCCACTAGTGAAAGGCCGTTGGCGCAAAATCGATCGTAGATTGGTGCTAGATTGACTGGAATAGTGCTTTATCACAGTGTGCTAATTCGAATTATATAGAGGTCCAATACGGCTTAAATAGACGTTCGGGAAATGTTTTTCTCTGCATAGGATAGTTGAGTTAAAGCAGCCTGATTGTACATTGTTCCAGAGCAGTACGTCGATAAACTCAGAGGGACCTACTCTAACCTTTCTGACGAACCTGAACTTGGTTCTCATCCTAATTGTGATGAAAACAGTTCTCGTTGTAATAGTTAAATAAAGCGGAAAATGCCTAAATAGTGCCAACGCGCTAAACTTTGAATTAAGATGCCAAACAGCTTGCAAATGGCACAGCTCGTTGGCCCCCAAATGTCCCAATTGGTGTCACTGTTGCATATGAACATGATCCGCCGAAGTATTTATCGAAACCCCGCACCAACCTTTACAGCAAGATTCCTGTTGCTTTCGTTTTCCATAGCGGTCTTCGGTCACCGTCTCTGAAACGGCCGACACCGATCTTTCAAGATCCATAAACTTCTGTGCGCTGGATTTCGACATGCAGTGACGGCTCATTTGCTGCACGTAACAACATAGTTCGCTCTCGCAGTTAGCGCCGTTGGTAGAGGCAACAGTAGCGGTAGCAAGCATACCGAATATCAATACACCTAACGTCATCTCGGCCATAACTTTAATATGCTGCAATATCTGAAGAAACAGCAGAATAAGATAAGTTATTCGTGAATTCCTCGATTGTGATTTCACGCTCATCAATTACGACACACACGTTTACAAAGAAACCACGCCTTGTTAAACGTCCGCAACGTACGAGCTCGTTTTTATCTTTGAATCGCGGACTCATTTGATAGCTTCGATTCGGCGGGAATTTTATCTCATCTTCAATCAAGCTAAGATGTGGACTTCTAATGGGACAAATTTCGATGAACGCGGCATCTCGACCACGTTAAGTTTTATACCGAAATAGATCGCACATTATAATATAATCGAGGACTTTCTAGATGCCGAAGGCACATTTCAATTATAGATCAGAAACCAGCAACCGATAAATTCCAATCTCTATAAACTACCAGGTACCTTGTCGCGTTGTATTGTTATAAAGCCAAACAGCTTAAATCACCACGTTCAAAAATTTCAAGACGGTAATCCTAATCATTGACGTAATCATGATGCAAAACTTGACATTTAATGATGGAAATTGAAAGTCATCGAGACTAAAAGGGAAAATATACAAGCCGAAGTTCTGCTAATTGCCGGATTCTTAGCATTCGACACGGATCCACGGAAGCATGCGGCAAATCGCGTAAATATAAGCAGTTTCCGTTACGCTTGTTACCAACACAGAAATATAGGAGCTAGAAATGGTTATACGTATGGTGCTTATAAAGATGTATACAGAATCTTTCTGCCTTTATAACACAACTATGACAGTGATCATATTCATTTGTATATAATCCAAACTTATTAAAACTTCTCAAATTGAGTTTAAATAATACTACATGAGCTCAATCGGCGCTGTATCATCTAACCCTGAGTGACGTCAATACTACCTTCACAATACAAAGGCAATGTTCCGCCAGATTCAACACCCATGATCTTTTCGTGAAACATCGACGTTCCTCCAGACTTCGACAACTAGAAAATCTCAGCTTTTTCAAGTTAGATTAGAATTATATTACTGGCATTTTGCTCTAATTTAGTGAAATTAGACAACTAGAATTAACTATAATTGTCCAAGTCTGGGTTCCTCCATTCGGGTCATATAAAATACTTGAAGCTGACTTTGAGAAATTCCGTTTAAAACCTATGTCGATGTCGTCATTAAATAAGCGGAATAATGTTAATGGCAAAACTCTTGGAATTGCAACGATAAACCAGTGCGCACACCATTCTCATATATCGCCGGAGCATGCTTCGGTGGGAGAATTAGCATGACAAATGACATGATTATTAATTATTATGTAAGAAACGCCATTCTTGGAGATTTCTTGCGTGCTCATATCAGCTGATAAAAAATACAATATCTTATTATATCACTATTGTTGCTTGTCATTCGTATTTTCCGTATAATGCTAGCTGTTTTCACGCTCCGTCTGACGCCACTCAACCCGTTTTCGGAAATGGGATGATGCTCGTCAGATTCTCCGTTTCAGCAAAAATGTCGCTGATGGGATTTGAACGTTGAATTGCTTCCCCATCCGTAGCCCTCAACTAGGTTCCGAGTAGGGCTGGGCAAAATCGAGTACCAGAGTGATTCGATTCTGAATCACGTGTTATGCGTCGAGTCGAGTATTCGAGTATCGCTCATTATGACGTCATAAAAGAATGCAATAGGTCAAAGTTCAAATATGTACCTTTTATGCCACACAAAGAATAGAATCCCTGTTATCCATCACAATAAAGATGCTTTAGTATTTTTTCGACCATACTGATTTCACTGCACTTTGTGACAAGGTTACGGGATGATTATAACGTCGGAAATGTGTTGTTTCCCGTAACGTTGGTAGCTTTGTACAATGTTTCGTATGGTTCGATGCGGTCGACCAGGGTTTTAAGCCTTCCACATTGGAAAATAGTACCAAAACTATAATTCTCGTTGATAAATTGACTTTTAGTGACGAGGAGCGTGTAATTTCAGTACTCGAAAATATCGTCTTTTACTACTCGACTCAAATCCTTGAAATTAATACTCGATTTAGATTCGAGCTCTCGAATCATTGTGCCCAACCCTAGTTCCGAGGCACAGGAGAATCTTAATTTTATAGTTTTGACTCGAGTGAAATTGAGCCATTTCACCTCATCACCGAGTCCACCAAATCGGAGAGCAGAGGGCCAAGCTCGAGTCGTAGTTTTGAGACTCCAGTCCGAGTCCAAGTCATTGCTGTTCAGTTTCGAGTTCATGTCATGTCCACCTTTTTTACAACTCAGTTGATATCGAAGCGTAGCATTCATAATGCAGCAAATTTTTCAACGTGTCCGAGGAAGAATATCGAACCCACTGTCACCGAATTCGCAGACCGTGACGCACCTGAATCCAATTGGTCAACGTAGAGTCATTCTTTTATCGAGTTCTAAGAGAGTGCGGAAACTTTCCCAAAGTCTTATGTCCGTAAACAGAACACTTGTACCGCAAGCTCAGTGTTGTTATTACATGCAAACCGCTGGACACTCATGTCATCGCACTATGTATTTGCAAAGTAGGCATTAACTCTCGGATAACTTGAGCAGACATGCAACGCCTACTCGATGTGTATATCTTGAATTCTTCATTGTCAAGACGGTAAGACAACAGTTTCGTATGCTGCAGCAACTATAGCGTCATCTTTTTGAACTCAAAGATGTGAGCTGAAATGATGCAGAAGTCTCAGGAAGAAACGGGCTATGCAATGACTCGTTTCATAACATCATTATTAATTGTATCTGCGCTATCGGAATTGTACTGTGTAACAATGTAACTGCTCGTGCAGCTTAGCTTATTTTGCGATATCGGATCAACTCCGACGTTTTTCCATTTAAATCTCATCGCCGAAACAAAGTGTCGGACTGAGTAAAACGAACTCACTGTACAATTTAAAGCGGACACACTCTGCACTAGTGTAATTTTTATTTGAAATTTTACGTGTCGTCTAGCCTTCAGCGTAGTCGGTAATTGCCAGGTACCTTTAATACTCAGCGAACATAACTAATTAGATAGAATTCATTCTTAAAATATAAGATTTGAAGATGGTTCATTGAATTTGAGATATTAATATCAACGGTATAGTGATTTTGCGTCCCGTTCTATCATACAGACCAATTCCATTTACTTCAGACAAGTTCCTTCAATTCATGGCAGTATATAACCAGATCAACTCGCGAAAGCTCTAGTGCAGTGGTTCTCAACCGGGGGTCCGCGGACCCCTGGGGGTCCGTGAAGCATTTTCAGGGGGTCCGCGAAGCCTCTAAACTTGCAAAATGATATTTTGCCTAATTACAGCTACAACTTCATGACTCACATCAACATAATTGCCGTCTGAGATTAAATATCCTACTGTGCGAACTCATTTTAATTGCTAAATTCCCGATAGCTTACTAATAATAAAAAAAACATATTGCCGTTTAAAGAGGTTTGTTGGGGTGATATACATAACCACAATCCCAGACCAACTTCAAGATGAGCTGCTTGATGAAAATGACTAGGATGGACGTTATATGTTCAAGTACAAATCTAAGTCTCAATTTTGGTGGTATATATGCTACGATCATACTCAAATGGGTCGTCGGTGCCCGTTATTATACCATTCGCCACCACCTATATTTGTGGAAATAACTTTTCGGCAATCGTTCATATAAAACCGAAGAGTCGGATTTTCAAGACACGAGCACGTATTTCACGAAATGCAGCTACAAAACTTGCTACCGTAAACCCAATTTCCATATAAATAGTGCGATGTTAATTTTTTGCTATATTTGGCACTAGCCTGAAATTAATATTCGTAAAACACAGATGGCGGTTGCACGATAATTGAGCTTGTTTTGGTATTCATGGTGTTTGTCGACTACAATGGTCATTCACACCAGGCCAATTTTCTTCATTTCTATTCCGTAGCTGACGACTTATATCATGACCCATATCTGGGCTTTTATAAGACATCTCTTACACAGATGAGATGGCAAGGAGAAACTTTGATAAACCGCCGAAACATAGGTAGGTATTACGTAGTAACCGCAACCCAGTGCTGTTGCTGCTGTGGATTATACCACTATATACGCTATCTCGCCAAATTGAGCTAAATATAAACTAATATTTTGGGGGTCCGCGGGGTCCTTGACGCTCCAAAAGGGGTCCGCGAAGGCAAAAAGGTTGAGAACCACTGCTCTAGTGCAACAAAGATACAATATTAGTTTGCGTCAGTGAACAAATGCATACCGGTCAATAACAGATGACGTCACAGTCTTCGATATAATGCAACGTCGCACAATACTGGTCGCTTGTGCTATAAACAAACAGGAGCTAATTACTGTCGAGCTATCTATCGGCACGTGAGGTACGTTTCAAAAACAAATATGATAATACTAGCGTCAGTGTTTTAGATCCACGCATTTATATATACACGCGATTTATATAATCCTGTCATCATAGTAAATTTAGGGATGGTGTGAACCTCTGAAAGGTTCAGGTTCGTGTGAACGCGAACCTTTTTGAAAGGTTCTGTGTGAACGCGAACGTGAACCTTATGACGTCACGTGACGTCATATTGCTAATTACAGCCCTACATTTCAATGAAGTGATAGCCTATATTAATGTACACGATACCTAGCGACGACCCGGGCCACATAATGACACAATGCTGAAGTACATATTGGCGTATGATACGTCGCTCAATGTATCAGCTGAGGCAATCAAATGATATAATACTCCCATAAAATCAATATCATCCGTCGCTTTGCCAACAATTTCGACGAGGAGTTGCCAGGGAATATAGGCTTACGCCGCAACGGTCTTGGCCAGACCGGACAATGTATTCGGCATCTGAGTATTGCTACATTGATATTGGGCAGAGTGTAAAACAGATTTCTATACTTGCTACCGATATTAGGCTACGTCAAGTTATACAGCTGTAGCCAACACCTCAATCGCGCGGATTTGGTTTTAATGATACACTAAACATATGAAGTCAAGATTGACCCCGTACGTCTGCTAGATTTGTCACTTCAAAAAACGATATCAATCTCATTGATTGGTTGAATAAGCATCATTCGCTGACTACGTGTACTGCATGTCGCTCGTGATGTTATGTGATTGCGGCTCAAGCGCACAGCAGAGAGTCACTAAATATTCACAAACGGAAAGCTGGATATTTCAAGCCAACATTTTTAATAAAGCAACTAGAATCTCTGAGACTGTCAAGGTGCATGCTCGTATTGTGTTTTTTATGCTGCCAGCGTCATGCATAGAGTGGCCCGCAGTTGAAATGCAATAAATTCGAACCAAAAATGTCATAATTAAGTGAAAATTGTAATATATGAAAAAGGTTCACAGTGCAGAACCTACCAAGGTTCTGTTGTGAACGCGAACCTCTAAATTTCAGAGGTTCACACACAGAACGCGAACGTGAACCTCAAGTTCACACCATCCCTAGTTCTTATACCGTGCAAAACTGCTACGCAGGACGCTGTTGATATAATTATATCAGTTCGGCTGTGCTAACTATCCTTTTAATTTGTTTTCGTGTCTCGTGGTTATCACTTTCGTATACAGATTATATCACGAAGTAGCCGGCATAGTTACAGCATTTAATGAAAAAAGATACAGCCTATACTGATCATTATTAGAAGCAACTACAAAATCGCGGTACTTCATACAATTCGTCCAACATAGTGGGTGGTCATTAGGGTTGTTCAGATTTGAAAAATTATCAGGAAACTTCGACCATTGTTATCCAAATGATGGTTTAGTACATAAAAACACTTTTATGAGCAATTTTGGTCATCTTCATCGTGATCTTCCTTTTCCGCAAAGCCCCCAAAGATCAGGGTCCAATTCTCCTAATTATTGGGGATTCCCCTGACTGTGTTTACCTAGCTCATAATGCAAAGCAGTTCTCAGCGGTGATGATTGTACCCTTAGGGAAGCTTGCAGTTGATAATAACAGTATATATGCGGGAAATATCGAGTTAATATATATTTCTTGACAATTGCACTGAACTACATATACCTGAGCTACCTTCAGGAATATGTGTTGTAATCTGTAGGCCTACTGCTACAGCTGTTGTATGAATGAAACAAATGCATGCATTTCCAGGTGACTTTTACTTTGCGACTGTTGGTGAAAGAACTATTAAGTAGGAATGTAATGTAGGAATGTCAGTGTCTCCGCCTCAAATTCGGTTCATTTGCAAAATACTGAGTAATCTCTTTCTGCTCGAAGACGACGAAAACGCAGGACTCTCCTGTTGCCATAGAGTGGAATATGACAAGGATATCTATGGAGCAACATTGTGAAAGTACTACAAGTTCATGATACTAGGCTTGCTCTTGAAACAAGAATAGAGTCAAGTGAAGAAGATGTATGTTTCTGAAACTCAATGAATTTATTGCGAGAACATTTTGCACAATCAAATTATGAAGCAGATTATTGCCAAAAATATCAGTAGGCCTACATCATAACATTTTCGTGGCTTGCGACAATTGTTATTATCACTGAAAATATGTTATGAATTAGTAAGCATAAAAACCAAAAAAAATGGATCGCGGCATGCTCCAGTCACTTAAGCAAGTTTTAGGCAGGGCTTAAATGAATTTTAGTGCAGATTTTTTGAAGCTCTGATACTTCTGGCGGTGTTGCGCAACAACTTGCAGCAAACTTTTCTTCTGAAGTTCATCATCTGTGATGATAGCAGCATAGTCGGTGTTGAGTTTGACTCCTCGTTCCGCAGCGTCGTTCACGACTTTAACAGTACTAACAAAACGACTCATGATCTTGTATGATTCATACTCAGGCCATTGTTTCACAGGCTGATTCAACCATTCTCCAGAACACTTAAATTCGATGAACAAATGCCATGACTGAGGGCCCACTAAATCAGCCAAAGTGGTGCTCCCGTCTATAGTCCTCTCCGACGAGAAAACAGGTGGTCCCCGTCGATAGGTTTGCGGTTTTTCAACTTCCAGTAGCCGGCTTGCAATACTTTTTCTGGTATGGTAACTTTCTTTTTCCGAGAATAGGGCATAAACCACAGTTTCTTCCACAATGTACCATGGATGTTTCATCAACTTATTGCAAGCAGATTCAGCAACCTCTTTGTCGGTAGTTGTATATCCGTGCATCTCTTGAATGAAACGCAAGTCGTTCCCTGGAGCGTCGCGCCCAATGCTGCAATCCAGCCAAGCGGGAACATAGAATAAACTTAGAAACAAGTTCATGCGTTTCAGTTGACGAATGAAACATTCTGAATATTGCATCTGATCAGCCCACATGAACATATTCTGAGAATATAGAATAGTTCCCATCCACCTGGCATGATGAGTGGGACCCGGCCTTTGATGATTTGCACGAAACTGAGCACCTAAGATAGCTAAGGTGTTGATGAAGCAGAGTTTATAGTCATCCCTAGTAAAGAAATCTTTTTTGTTGAAGGCTTGTGTCAAATGAGCTATGACATTGGCAGCTCTCTCACTGTAATCCTCTGGGACTTCCAAAATTCGAGTTGGAGCAGTTCTGTCTATTTTTGTCCAGTTTTTTTTGAAATTGTTGAATACTGTATTTTCGGGACCCGTGGTTTGACATCCAAAGATACATTTCCAAACACTCTTTACTACCAACTCCAATACATGATGGCGACAAGCATGATACAACATTTTTTTACCTATGAGGTCTTCCAATAACTTTGCAGCCCCCTTTTTCCACCCACTATTGCTCGATGTTGTGTCAAATACCAATGCAGAAATGGAGTTCTGCAGATTCCAATCCGATATCAATTGAAATGCAGTTTTTGCTTGAATCTCGCCTGTTGCATGATCAATCTTCTGAATTCCAAGTAACATCCCATCTGTATGCTGAGGATAAGAACACAATATCATAGCCAATGCTTCATAGCTTGTTCCAAATCTGTCTTCTGTCAACTTTCCATCCCAGTGTATAGCAGCATGATTGGGTAGGTCTTGTTGGAATGATTCAAATATTTCATGCGAAACCTCAAGGCGATTAGCCTCTCTATGTCTCTTTATACTTGATCTGGATAGCACAAAGTCGTCAATATCCCCTCCGCATGCCTGTATGAAAGCACTAAGTAGCATAGTTGCTTGGTTATCAGTCAGTTTTAGACGGTCCAGCACATCACTAATATGTTTGTCATCTAACAAGTTTCTTGGGGCTTGAAGTTTAATAAATGATGGATATTTGATTGCAGCATCATATTCAGAGGGTGGAGTACTGGTTTCCTCCCCAGATGACGAGGACATTAATGTGACAAATTCATCACTAGAACTTGTGCTCGCAGATGCTGAAATTGGTTCGTCACTGATCTCAGTTGGAATCTGTGCCTGGCTTCTTTCAAAGATCTTATCTTTTCCTGCGAGTCGTGCACTGCGAGAATGCTGTTGGTCCTCATAAAATGCGACGTCTTCATTCTTTTGAGATGGCGACAACTGCGAATCATTTTTTATAAGTGATATTGCTTCGGAATGTCCAATGTCCCACAACTTATCGAGTTTATCACAAAATGCTTGGCGCTTCCCCCCAACATCACCTGACCGATCCTTGCTCTTTTTAAGATCATACCAAGTGTCATGAACTTTTCGCAGCATCGAAACAATGTTCTGCAATTGTTTCATGGGTATTCTTGCCATATTCCATACTTTGGCAACCTCTTTAACAGTTTGAAGAAGAACTTCTTGCGTTTTGGTAGTCTTCGGGCAGTTTTCTTTCAGATATAGCAAATACTGTAGAACCTGACGTAGAGTCGGTAACTTGGAATGACTTATACACTCAGATGAATATCCGATCAAGTAGTGACCCGACTTTGATCTTGTTTTTGGTGGGTCTGACACAACCTTTCTCCGCTTTTCTTCAGACATTCTTCTTCAACTAAATTGCACTATACCATCAAATGATATAACTTGTTTTTTTAAAGATACACTAAAATTGAGAAAAATATTACTGACATTACACATTACAGACCTTTCAATAGCATTTACTGGCTAAAAACTAGGTGCCTTTGTTCTCAACTTGCAACCCAACGGCGCTCACTCGATGTACGATCCATAACAAACAAGTGTTACCCGTGCAACTAATACATGCTTCCCATGAACACGATAGACAGATTTTGAAAAGGAAAACGGAGATACATCTGACATTTATAAGTCAGCATTCAAGTACAATTTTGAAAACAAATATATTACCTTGCCCTTTCTTATTTCTACACAACCGTTTTCAACTGACAACTTCACAAAAGCTACAAACTGGTTACACGGTCAACACTACGGAGCACTGCGTGAACGTAAACACTCTGGTGTATCAGCTGTAGTAAGGAGAAACGACCTCAGGATCTTTAGGGGCTTTGCGGAAAAGGAAGATCACGATGAAGATGACCATAATAGCTCATAAAAGTGTTTTTATGTACTAAACCATCATTTGGATCACAATGGTCGAAGTTTCCTGACAATTTTTCAAATCTGAACAACCCTAGTGGTCATGGATGCGGAAGAATGAAACATAGGCACTGCCATGAAAATAAATATAGTACTCTAGAATGTCGTGTAGTCTACTGGTAAGTTTTGGCACCAAATAATGATTTCATAGTATGAACGATTTGAGGCACGGGTGTCTAAGGGAGCGTTATGTTCTTTAACTATATATACACCCGTTTGCACAATCTGGAAATTAATAGCTCTATTTGTGCAATAGAAACGGATAAATTAATATGTTTCAATGCAACAACAATTGCAATAGAGCATTTATTAAAACTCGAAGACTTTTCAGATGCTTCTTTACAAGAGTTATCGGCACACTAACGGAATTTTAACTGATTGAAAGGCAAAACGAATACATATATAATATGCTTCCACGTTACTCGCGATCGCATATGGACTACGGATCATTTCAACAGAAATCGTTATCAACTACCTTCGAAGGTTGATTGCTTTTCAACATCTAATTTTCTAACTATTAAATCTTCCAACGAACAGACTATTAACCAGAAATGTCTATTAGGCGCAGGTAATGATAGCCTTCATAATGGGGGAATGACGGGTTGGTGGTTCAAAATTTGAATACTGCTTTCAAAAGTACGTTCATGATAAACGTTTATTGAAATTCGTGAACGTTTCGCATGGCACTTATCTAGAGCTACCGGAACGATAAAGGATATAAAATAGAGCTGAATTCAAAACCAAATGGAGAATTATGGCGCAATAATGCCGGATTTATAAATAACATCAACGGAGCCAGAACATAGCAACAATTCAACGTATAGCAATCAGTGTTGGGATGACTCGAGTCACCTTTTTCGTATGACTTGACTTGACTCGAGTCACTTTGCTAAAATGACTTGACTCGGCGTATCAGAAATGTGGATTGACTCGTGACTCGGAGCAAAATTCACGAGTCAATTTCAAGTCATCAAGTAATCCGTGTCGATAAAAATCACTGTATCTTGCACATGTTCGGATGGCTCGCGAAACGCTGGTGTGACCCGTGAGAGCGACAAATCATTCAATGACCGTGCGTTTTCTGAGCCTCCATTGTTTTCTCACAAATAACATGACCGAAAACGAAGTGATCGAAGCTTACAGCTTACGTTGTCATAAACTAGTATAGTAAAGAAATTTGATAGCAAAATGTGTATTTCTCTTCTCTGTTCTGACCTTAACCAAACCTCTTGCTTTATTGAAATTAAATTCGAATATAGTTTACATCAGTGGTTCCCAAACTTATTCGGTGTGACGGCCAAATTTAGAATTTGAGAGTACGGTCGGGGCCGCACGAATACTCCGGCTATGAAACGGACCCAAACAGTCATCATGGGTATTTCGGAGTAGTTTTATTGCCCTGGCGAGATTTCAAAACTGAACACTGTTTACCGCTACTTATCTGCTGCATTGGGTGTCCGTTGAGTGAATCAACTTTTCTCGACTAAACGCGCGAAGCGCGAGAAATTTCTTTAGTTTCATGACTGAATCGATCAATGTGATCGGGAATTGCATGAATTGCTATCAATTTTCATCTTGTCTATGCTCACGTAATCTGATTTACCGGTAGAGCTGAGTGAGGTGTGTTTGTAAAGGTATCGGCCCCCTCAATAGGAATTAAACATATCCGGGGGTATACCCGTTGACAGGAACGTAACGGCACTTCGTCAGGACCACGGGCTCCCATAGGGTGATAAACTGATCCCGCATGACGTTGTTCGCTTTTGTCACGAAATTAAAGTTGTACTGTTTATTGAGACAGCGTGACGCCCGAATATTTCGATAATTCATGATATAATCGATGAATAAGATCGGGAATTGCGTGGTTGTCCTCTTTGCCCACGTAATCCGATTTACTGGTAGAGCTGAGTGAGAGGTGTCTTGAAACTGCAGACCCCGTAAAATTAAACATCTTCGGGTGGGCAGACCCCTAGGTATGACTTCTTCACATGATGTTATTTCGTGACATTCTAATGTATGCTATATCAAAAAATTTAGAATTGCACAAACCTGCTAAACTGGAAGATCACACGATTTCAGATTGGTATTTCTTCACTGGCATATAATTTTCTTTCCTGCAGGATGGTATTTGTCTTGTGAGGTTCAGATTGCCAAGACAAGAACATTCGGCGCGAGTCATTTAGGTGCCTATATATGGACAAATAAACCTATATGTATTTTGTATATATAACGAAGTTTTTAGTATTTCGAAGCTTTTGGTCACCGTAAAAGCAGTCCTTTACGGCCAAGGCTTTCTCGCTGCCGATCGTTCACACTTCTTGGAGTCACATGTTACACGGCGTAAAACTTTATATGTCTTGGTGCGTTGTGGTGCGGTCATGGCCAACGCTGATATGCCCATTTATATAAAATCTTGCGTATTTTTTCTGGGGGAGAGTACCCAATAATCAAGATATGCGGCGAATTGAAATCGCACCCAGCGCGAAAAATTTTTTGAAGAAGTTGCATAAATTTTCAAAAAATACTCTATGATTTATGCCAATTCACGAAATAATTTTGGGCCGCCTTCGAACTCGGCCCCCTCAATCGGGGGGTTTGGGGTGCAGCAGTTACGGCCCTGAATATAGGACTACCAATTATGCTGCTTTTAGCCGACTAAGCAGTATGCATCTCGGCGTATTCAACCCTGAGTCACGTGATGCACATCTAGTTTATCATAGGGTTACCAATTACCATACGACCTCTTTTAAGATGATTTGTCCTCTTTTTTGATTGTTTTTAAAGTGTCCTCGGAGGACGCCCAAATGTCTTATTTTTAGAGATTTTGTCATCTTCTTTGAGGATTTTGGTTACATATAGGGCCAAATTCGACTGATATACATTAAGTCAGCAATGTAGGAACGCTACGGCGGCTATTTCGGAGCTGGACCGGGATTTTTTTTTCAGTCAACCACCTGTTAATGTGAAAGAAAAACTGTATTTTCCGGGAGTTGAGCCTCTGTTTCTTTTTTAGTTAAGCGACCACGAGGGAGAGATTTTCCTCCGATTTCGAAAGTTATCAATACCTGTTTATATCTATATAGCTACTGCTCGTTCAACTGGAAAGTTAGGGCACATTGCATTGAAACAGCAGTGACATAACGTTAGCAGTCTATAATCACAACTTTCCTGCAATTCTATAATTAAAAACCACAGAGGTCAAGTCAAGCAGGAGTATTTTATAATATATATTTTATTTTTGTCATTAATCGAGTTCCTAATATATTTTGGGGGCCGCACTTGGGAACCACTGGTTTACATAGTTCTTAATTGGCGCAGGCTCGAATTGTTCCATATCAATTTGTAGGTGGGTAATGTATTTGCATCTTATCAATTCGTTTCTATATTCTCTATTTTGGCTGGTAACTATAAACTGAGGTTATGAAATTATTTAGGTAGGTTAGCAGTTCTACGTATATGTGAGCGCTACAGCGTGTGCATTTAACGTTCGTCGGTTCAAAACTCGAAATGACTCGTGACTCGAAGGTAGTGATTTGATCCCAACAATAGCAATAGCAAACACTGAGCTAAATAAAAACAGGTAGCGTAAAACAGTAATGCGAGCGTGAGACACATGATAATATCATGATAATGAATTAACGCAGCAAATGTAATAGAATATTACACAGAAACAAGAAACGGTGTTTTGATAGCAAGACACACAACAACTGCACAACAGCAGCTAGTGGGGAATCTTGAAGTTATACAAATATTCTTTCTGTCGACATAGGACCGGATTGTTCAGTTCAACGAAAGTCGATTGCAATGCTGTAAAGTGCAATGTAGATCTGCCCCAGGACAGAGCAGAGAGTACCTCGTGGGGCGCAAACCGGGTTCTCAAATAAATGTCGAACGATGGATGAATTGCACGCTGTTACTTGGTTATATGATGCGCCGTTTGACGCCTTTTTGCATTGATATGCCAGGTTTTAGAAATCGAGCGGCTGCGATGTCGATCTTATTACTCTAGGAATATGATGCTTGATGCGTTCCAACAAGCATTTGGAAGTTAAGAGTATCCAATTCAGCCCAACGAAGTATAGGGACTTGGAATGGAAATGACCTTGACTCTCCCTTCCTTATTTAATTTCAACAAAGTTATGACTGACGGGATTAACGTGTATCGTGTTGCCAATGATTCGGATCAACTTAAAATGCCATAAGCGACAACATCGTTTGTGATGGCAATAAACAAAAAAATTTTTGTCGGGGGGGAAGAGTTAAGGTGCGATTGATACCTTGTTCGTTGCCCAGCGGGCGTTGTTTTAAAAAGGATTGCAAAATACTGGTTGAAATGATCGAAATGTACAAGCTCATATGAACATATATCCCACGGGTGTTGTCGTGAAGAGTTCAAAACCAATTCAAGAATATGCGAAACAGTGGTAGGCCTACACGCTAATGGAACCTTAATTCACCCCGGCAATGTAGCTTCTACGCAAAATGGTGCAATTAGTTCATGAACACTATCGGGAGCGGTTGTGAAAGCCGATTTACATAACATAAGTTGTTGCAGGATTGTTTTACATCCCGTGCCCTAGATAAACTCTAGTAAATATGCCTATTATATAATTCATTACAGTGTGCGTCAATTAATGTGTCCCGATACATAAGTCCGGCCAATACCTACTCAAAGATACAATCGGGATTGACATTATATGACAGTAGGGCAGACCTGGACCAAGTGCGGCCTGCGAAGCCATTTTGTGCGGCCCGCGAAAGGTTGCTTGGAATTCATAATATTAAACCTGCTTTTTGAATGTCTCTGCGTGAACTAAAACCATAGGCTGTAACAACTAAACCGGAAAATCGTTTTGTTTGAAGCCTGTTCATTATTATGCCTCTATTACGCTGCCTCCTAGGGATGGTGTGAACCTCCGAAAGGTACAGGTTCTGTGTGAACGCGAACGTGAACCTCATGACGTCACATACCGTCATATTGCTAATTCCAACCCTACATTTCAGTGAAGTGATAGCCTATAATAATGTGAGTGACGACTCTGGCCACATAATGCCACAGTGCTGAATTAATATATTGCCGTTTTAAACGTCGCCAAATGTATCAACTGGGGAAATCAAATGATATAATGATCCCATAAAGTCAATATCTTTCGTCACTTTCCCAACAATTTCGACGAGGTTTTGCAAGGAAATTTAAGTTTACGCCTTCACGGTCCAGGCCTGACCGGACAATGCACTCGGCGTCTGAGTATTGCTACGTTGATATTGAGCAGCGTGTAAAATGGGTTTCTATACTTGCTACCTATATTACCCCATTAACAAATTATACACCAGTAACCAACACCCCAATCGCCTGAATTTGGTTTTTATGATACAATAAACATATTAAATCAAGATTGATCCCGTAGACCAGCTAGATATTTTACATCAGACAACGATATCAATTTCATTGATTGGTTGAACAAGCATCATTCGCTCTTGATATTGTGTGGAGTGTTAATCTCCCAGCAGAGAATCACTAAATAATCACAAACGGAAAGCTGGATATTTCGTGCAAACTTTTGTAACAAAGCACGTAAAATTTTCGAGATTGTCAATGTGCAGTGCATGCTCGTTTAGTGTTGATTTTTATGTTGCCAGCGCGATGCATAGATTGGCCCGCAGTTGAAATGCAATAAATTTCAACCAAGGATGTTGTAATGAAGTGAAAATTGTAATATATAAAAAAAGGTTCACAGTGCAGAACCTGTCAAGGTTCGTTTGTGAAAGCGAACCTCTAAATTTCGGTGGTTCACACACAGAACGCGAACGGGAAACTCACGTTCACACCATCCGAGTGTCGAGCCTTCTTTGTTGCCATTGTCACATTACGCATTATACGGTATGTGTTTCAAATTGTTACGCGAGTCGTTTCCAAATCCCTAATTCGGAAAACTAGTCAATCAGTGGTCGCGATGACTATATGACTCATCATATCTATCGCCCATTAAGGATAAACGGGCATGTCAAAAAGAGAAAGCCGAACGCTGAAATTCAAAGAAGGTTTAGAGCACTAAATAGTTGTATACTGGAGTTAGGGGTAAACTCGTCCTTTTAGTTTCTGCCGATCATGTCGCCGAGATTAAGGATTTTAATTATGACAAAAACACGAAACACTCGGTCAAGTGAGGGCGAATTTCACAAAAACTGCAGACTTTGCTCAAAATCAAGGCTATTTGAGCTGCACACTGCTCGGAATGCAGCGACCAAGACAAGCTTGGTACATTTCAGTGAAAGCATCTGCAGGGAGGCGCAAAGCTGAAGTTGAATGAATTTTTTTTCGCGCTCCGCGCCATTTATTCCCAGCTTACAGTAACGTTATTGCCTTGTGTAAGCCTTGCTTGTGTAAGCAATCCTGACTTTGATATTACAGAATTATGTCATCAAAAACCATACACCTTCCCTGCAATCAAACTATCCGTCGGGATTGCTAGCATTCTGGTTGCTCTTTTTAATATGCTGTGATCAATGTTCCCTCTAATTTAATTTTTCACGAGTCTGCGCGAACTCACCAACTCACTGCGCGGTCTCTTGGACAACAGTGCGTAACGACTAAACAAAGGTCATTACTTCGGCTTTTTTGTGTGCAGCTTATATTTTCTGTGCGCATAGACCGTGTGAGCACTGCGCAATTGCACACGCTCGCAGCTTAGAGGGAACATTGGTTGTGATATCTTGATAGCGGGGTGGGGGGCTAGGCGCAAATGTTTTTACTATCATAAAGGGGGCTTGTCTAAAAAATTGAGAACTACTGTTTTAGTGTCCTGATAGAAGAACGTGTAGGGGCTTAAAGAGAGTTAAAATGTATCATGTTTAACATTGTTTCGAATCATGACAGCAAATAGATATTTTTAATTAACCGCAACTTTCTTCTTACTTAACATCAACACAATCCCTGAGCAGAATTTATTAAGAATGTAATTTAGAAGTAAAATTAAAATACACTGGAGAATATAGGTAAAAAATTTTTTACTTCTCATTTGGCCAACGGAAGAAAATAATTGCCCACCCCTGCAGCAGGCAGTAACACCAGCAACCCTATCTGGTGAAAAACGCAGGAAAGAGTGAATCGAGCTCCTCGCAGTTCATCCCTAATTTTGACAATGAAGACGACTAGCTTATAAATTATTGTCACTGTTTCTGTCCCGTGTACGTTGTCATCAAATCAATTTTTGTTTTGTTTTAAACATACAAATACATATATATTATTTACATGTCGTCGGTCACTATATAATCAAATAAAATTATTGAATTTTGGCTCCGTATCCCAATTTTATATAGTGCAGCCCACGAGTAAAAAAGTGTGCCCATCCCTGGTCTAAAACCACATCCATCAGTAATAATTCGTGTGAGTGAGGAATATAGGAGTGCTGAAAATCCAGATAATATACTATCGTAATATCATAATGCAGTGCTTTTCAACCTTTTTGAGCTTCATTCGCGCTTTTTTTGAAAAATAAATTTCATTCGCACATGCCTACCGAAATTTGCCATACAAAAAGAAGATGAAGATACATCAGAATATTATATTCGGATGTGCAACAAATTGGCTACCATAGCTGTTACGCCATGAAGTGTCTCATTAAAAAGACAACTCTTTTCCCTCGTTTTGATTTCAACTATTTCACTAAAACGCTTCTCGGCAGATTTTGTACAATAACGCCGACCATAGTGCTTGCATGGCCAGGTCGTAAGAGCTGTTCTGCACTCCTATCCAAAATACAGCATGTTTTCCGCGAATGAAAAATGCTTGCTGCCAGAAATCGCTTTTGAAAGATGACACAAAGGTCCCGGAGGCTCCAGTTTGTCGAAAAGGTGAAAAATCCACATGCTTGGGTTGAGGCTTGTGCCTGATGTCTTGGAAAATAAGCTCCATACTGTCAAGGAGAGTAGGCATATTAGAGCTCGCTACCTTATGAAACGTTGCTTCATCATGAGTTATGTTTTATTTTCTATATCCCATTTTCTGTCTAGCGAGTATATGAGAAGATCAAACAAAGTCACGATACTGTTAGATCGACTCTTTAGTTCAATCTAACTTGAATATTCATAGCAGTTTAATACGCTTCAGCAGATTTTAAGACTTCCACCAAAATCTGAATTTTTGTGGCATCTCGCAACCCGAACCTCACCTATGAAAAGGAATTAAATTTTAGTATTAGAGTAGTATGCTTCGATTTTACGAGCACGTATGACATACAGAACGCGTACACCACAATTCTACCAAACACAGCTCTATAAAATATGTCTAACACACGCGATTTAAAATTAGGGTGCAGTAAATTTATCTGCGTGTCGCATTTGTACCAGTGTTGGGATGACTCGAGTCATGACTTGACTCGAGTCAGACTCGAGTCAACTTTTTCGTATGACTTGACTTGACTTGACTCGAGTCACTTTGGATAAATGACTTGACTTGACTTGACTAGAAGCTTCAAAAATGTGCATTGACTCGTGACTCGGAGTAAAATTTACGAGTCAATTTCAAGTCATCAAGTAAACGCTGTCGATTAAATCACCGTATCTTGTGTATGTTCAGATTGTTCGAAATACGCCGGTGTCACTTGTGAGAGCAACCAGTCATTCACTGATTCTCATTACATGGATCCTCTATTGTTACGTCACAAATAAATTGACCGCAAACTAAACGATCACAGCTTACGTTGTCGAAGTAGTAGCAGTAAATCGAACTAGTACGTCGAACTAGTAAATAGCAATGTTTCTCTGTTTCTTAGACTGTTCAATGCTTATGTTGCGCAGTGTACACATTCACCAACCCTCTTGTATGATTTAAATCGGACGAATATAGTTTGTGCGTTTATATTCTCAGGGGTGTCTAGACGGGTAGTGTAGGCTATTGTATCACATCAATTTGTTTCAACTTCTCGAAGCTTCGCATTAGACCCTATATATTCTGGCTGATGATAACTGACTGTATCATGTAGCTGTACAGTTACTCGCGTATTTTATTAGCAGTTCTACGTGTGCGTTGCGTGCGGGATACGTCTTTTCGCATGTATATTTAACTGGATATTCGTTATTTCATTCAAGATAAATGATCAAGTAATCTGTCTTTCACACAGCTAGCAAAATATACTGACTTTGAACCATCACTCGTACTTCAAAAATTCAATTTAACTTGGATTGTAAACTTGACTCGTGACTTGACTTGACTTGACTCGACTTGACTCGAGTCACCTCCAAAAAACGAGTGATTTGACTTGACTCGAGTCACCTTTGAAAATCGATTGACTTGACTTGACTCGAGTCAAAATCTGCAATGACTCGAGATGACTCGTGACTCAAAGGTAGTGACTTGATCCCAACACTGATTTGTACTAGCCTACTGTCTACTCAGATTGCAAGAACGGGACTATTCCGTGCCGACAACGGAGCATATCCATATCGAAAGGTTTGGCCTTTCAGCGACGGTGATTTTTGGCCAAGGTTTTGTCGCCGCTGATGTTTTTGGCATCGTATTTTATCAGCGGCTCCGCATTTCATCAGCGGTATGTTGGCCAAAACTTCACGCGTTCATGTGATCCGACGCAGAAGGTGTTGGCCTCAAAATGAATGAATCTCATAGGCCTGAACTCGCTTGTTGCACAACCCTACACTAGCTCATCCCAACGGTCTTCGTCCGTGTTTTCCAGAAGAAGAAAAAATTCGGACAAATCTTATCATGAATTCAAACCGAAGGACCGCTGATTCTTATGGTCTAGCCATATGTTCTGCGTGTCTCGCTTATTGACTACAGTATCCAACTCAGTGCAATTGGATATGTAAAAACTATGGCAGGATCTTTGCTATAAATTCAACAAATATAACTGTATGTCTGCAACTACCCCAGCTTCCAAACCAAGGTTTTGATTACGTAATGATTATATAATTCATTACGGCTTGTGAGGGCTACGATTAGAGGTGCGTCAAATTAAACATATTTCTACAATTGCGTCTCAAATACAACAGTAACACGGCCCTTGCCTTTTCTATTAGGTTTATTTGAATTATACCATGTCAGAAAAATTAACAATTATTAACGATTTTCATTCGCACTCATTCGGAATTTTCATTCGCACCGTTCGCACCACCTTCGTCATTCGCACTGCAATTTTTTTCATTCGCACCAGTGCGAACCGTCACACAGGTTGAAAAGCACTGTCATAATGTATTGTGAAAATTACAGCCACAAAGTTTCGGTTGGATTTCGTGAAATCTACATTGGCACAGCAATACATACATCCAGATATTGACTATCACTTGAGAAATACATCAACCCGTATTTTACCTGCTTGTTGCTGTTCATTTTTTTTTCGTGATCGATGATTTCATAGTGAATATGTATCTTATTTTGGAAGTATACCACCAAACAGGTCTACATCAATGAAGTTGAGTAATTTCCAGATAATCAGTGTCATATTTCTTCATTAAATGGCGATGACGTTATCCAAAGTCCAAACTCTATCACAGGCCTGTTTCAAGACGGAAGTGCATGGGAAAAGCATCATCCTTCTTTCAGGCATGCCTTTAACACGAGTTTGGGTCATGTCGAAGTGACAAAATACAATTTTTTTCAAAAATGACTGAAATTTCATTTTGGTCAGAATCGACTTCTACTGGTTGGACTGGCGCCAGATGTGGTCACAGGTTAGCAATCTCTGCTACAGTGCGTCGCGCGAATAGTTTCAGATTCTGAACAAGGCCCCTGAACAAAAACGTTTGCCCACTTTTGTCCTGTCATGAGCTAAATTATCATGTTGCCGGAGCCGGAGCTAGAACTACCTGTTTAAAAATAGTTCCGATGCTTTTCATACGATGTTGTGCAGCTATAGGCTACTACTGTCCGAATTCACATAAATTAACAGCAACCCTTTGCGAAACTAGAATTTGTTGCCTCTTTGGTGTGGATTTGACACCACAGCAGTCACATCTTCATAGCTGCAAATATGGCGCATGACATACTCCATACTGCAACCGGTGGTATCAACCACTGGCTGGCCAGAGTCGGAGCTGGAGGTGGACCAGTGATATCAATTAGCGCTGAAGCCTGAATCTGCAGATGGAGATGAAGCTAATTTATGGTAAAAGAGGGCGCCGGAGCCTCAGCAATTTATTATTCAATCCTGCTTAACAGCCCAGTGCCTGATACTTAGTTATATAGTAACTTGACACCAAACGACCGAAGTAAAAGATATGATGAACATGGATTTATGAGTCCCAATTCTCATTTGCGTCTTTCATATGTTCACCTCAACTTAAACCTCGCAGTGAGTCTGATTATATCGGCATCACGAGACCAATAACGACATCCGCACATTAAACCATTCATGAGCGAACAAGTCAAATGTCAGAGGTAGCCTATAATTCAACATAATAAATCCCACGCGTAAGGAGTCCGTGATCTGCACAGCACTTTTCCGATGTTGAATACTATGCAAATTCACGCACCGGGCAATTTTAGGCAACATTATAGGTATTTTCGGAATCTGGATACAGCAACACTTGATACTAAGCACGGCAGCAATTTTTTTTTAACTTTCCAACAAGGAAAACGCACTTCCGTCGATATAAGTTGTTTGAAACGTTGTCGTGAAGCGATATAGTACTACGTCTGCAAGTGCGCAGCGGTGAAAGTTATAATATTTGAGTCTAATGAGTCTCATAAGCCTTAATTCGTTCCTTGCTCCTACACTATAGTTCATCCCAACGGTCTTCGTGCATGTTTTCCAGAAGAAGAAGAAAAAACATTCGGACAAATATTATCACGAATTCAAACCGAAGGCCGGCTGATTCTCATGATCAAACCATATTTTCTGCGTGTTTCGATTATTGCCTACTACAGTACCCAACACAGTGACCTTGGATATGTAAAAACTCTCGCAGGATTTTCGCAATAAATTCAATAAATATTGCATACATATTAAAAGATAGCTCTCGCACAGTGTCGACATAAAATTATACCCATTCGGTCCATACTTTAATAACCCTTGAAGGGGTAAAAATTTGCGTTACTGTAAATTGCAAATGTGAGTCTGTGATGACGGTATTTACTACTATCCTCGTGCCTCGCGCTAATCGAATAGTTATTACGAAAATATGATGATAGTTTAGCGAAAGAAAGCATAAAGTGAATTTGACGTCATTATTCCAGCCTGTCGCAGGCTCAGACGGGCTGATACACTGTATATGTCTGCATGCTTCACCAGCTTCCAAACCAGGCTTTGGATTACGTAATAGTGAAAGTGCGAAAATATTTATTCACTAAGGCTACGATTAGTGGTGTTTCAATGTTAAACAAGTGTTTACAATTACGTCTCAACTACAACAGTTGCTCTTCCATTGAATTTCCTATTAGGTTTATTTGAATTATTCCACGTCAGATAAATTAACAATTATTCGACGATTTTCACCACCTTCGTCATTCGCACTGCAATTTTTTTCATTCGCACCAGTGCGAACCGTCACACAGGTTGATAAGCACTGATCTAGATCGTATGACTCTTACGGCGACAAAAAAGCCCAGTAAAAGACCCGACGAAAGAAAGCACTCACAAGGAATGGAAAGAACTAGTGGAAAGGGTCCTGGCTTCAAAGAAGATCAACATCGAATAGAACTGTGACATCGGGCACTCTAGGCCGAGGTGGGTGTTAGAGTAAAGGATCGCTACTGATGCGTGTCGTTCGACATCCTCCTATCTGTTCATGACATCGCATTGTGTCTTATCGCATTGTACATTGTGTGTGACTTGTTCAGATAAAAATAATAACTCAACAATGTTATGTTATGTAATATTGCACCCAACTGATTACACATGAAATGGCCACAATAATAATAAGGGCTCTATTTTTCTCCGAATATCACAGTTCATCAAGAAGGTAGTTCGATAATATATTGCGGAATTACCATATACAGTGACATCAATACGACATAATTTCGCGAATTCAAATGTTCATATGAATTGCATAAAGATCGGACAACAGTAATGGTTGTCACTTTCGTCCGAAGACTCTGAAGACTACGAAGACTCTGAAGTCTTCGAAGACTCTGAATCGAAGCAGATGTAATCAGCGACCTTCCATTCAACCTGTGACAAAATCGAAGAGCAATAGATTCAGTACTTTAAGGGTAGCGACAGTCGTAATTGTTTCTATAGAGTTCGAGTGCAAGAAGTTTTTTATTCAAACTTATCGAGAGTTACCAAACTACTCCGAAGTATTCGTTTTAGCGAAAATTACATTATTAACTTATGATCAATGAAATGTAGAAGAGGTTAGTCAGGTAGCCCTATTACCGATACATGATAATTAGAAAAACAACAAATTAGTTCCTATATTGATAGTGACCTCATGGTAGGATTTTACCAGTTGTTTTGGACTTCAGCTGTGATCCGACTAGAAATTAATACTCAATTCCCATGCTTAGGAGAGTGAGCAATATCTAGTATTATATCACCGTGCCACTGTTCGACTATAGATAACTAACGTACGAATAGATGCGCATCACGTGATTCACGGCCGAGTGATGCTACATGCGCAGATTTGTTGTCGCTTCATAGCGTGAAACATATCCCATAGATGACGACCCGAGCGCTCAAATTTATTAACGTTGATATTATTCGAAAGCTACAGTCGCGCTGATTCTGATAATATACATTAAATTTTCATCAAGGCAATGGAACCACCCCGAAATAGCCTTCAAAGTCTGAAAATCGGCATTGTTCTAAACAATCGCAACGATGCAGCACAATGACCACAACAATGGTCATTGCGTGGTTGCGATTGTTCAGAACAATTCCGATTTTCAGACTTTGAGGGGTATTTCGAGGCGGTTCCTTTGCCCTGATCAGATTTTGATGTATATTATCAGAATTAGCGCGACTGTAGCTTTCAAATAAGATCAATTTTATTAAATTTGAGCGATCGGGTCGTCATCTATGGGATTAGCAATTACGTTGCCGTTTCATGCTCTGAAGCGACAACAAATCTGCGACTGTGGCATCACTCGACCGTGAATCACGTGATGCGCATCTATCCGTAGGTTAGTTATCTATAGTTCGATGCCAGAAATACAGCATTTAGGGGCATCGCGTTCTTAATATGACGTGGTCTCAAACTAAAAAAAAGTGAGAAAAATTATTAACAGCATCCATTTCCTCACGAAGCCACCTTATTCAAACTGCAGGTGAAGAATTTTCACGACTGGTACTTTCGATTCCAGCTTATCTCTATAGCGTCATCGATCCAAAACCCACTGCGCGGAAAATGGTTGCTACCAACATTTTTCCTCAATTTAATATGTAATTTGACACCAAATCATATTTACATGATGCCCATTTAATCAACGCCAACTATCAGTCCAATCTCATGGTGGATCTGTGTATCCTGTGTACTGACTGTCATGGGTTTGTAGTTAGGATTCATTACGGACGATGGGGAAGTGGACTATGAAGCCGCAACTGAAATTGTTTCAGCTACGTCGCATTTCTGACCATACCGCTCAATTGGGTGTTTTTATATATACAAAGTAATCTCTAAATATTATGATCGTCACCATTTGGCGGAAAACTTCGATGTCCTAGTGGTTTATCCCAGTTATAGTTTGGCATACAAGTCAGTCTACGATGGACATTGGCATAAAAAATTACCTTACCTGGTAACCGTTCAATCCCAATTTCACCTTCTTTCCGACTAGTTCGTCAAGCCATATATTTTTGAAGACTAAAACTTTAAAAGAGTATTTAGCAATGAACTGTCCGATCTCGAATGCAATGCCTGGGAGATTTCTTGTGATCGACAGCTTCAGAGTAAGATATGTTATCTGCAAAGGCATTATTGATAGTCCGATTCAGGAAAACTTATCCGAGTGCGGTCGGTAATGAAACTGAATAACATAAGTCTAAATTCAACAAGATTATAGATGATGCGCAGTAATATTCATCGTCCTCAAGACAGAATGCGTTTCACGATGAATCCTGCATCAACAACAGCGTTGGGTGACCTGGATTACTTTTGTTCGTCACACAGCTTGGACTTGGACTCCAAATTGGAGGAATATTAAATGACTCGTGACTCCGAGTTGAATTTTCCGTCGTATTTTCATGTCATTGAGTATTCTATTTCGCATAGCATTCTGAAGCCGTCAACTTAGAGGTGGTCACGTCGTAATCAATACTAATCTTTTCAGTATTGGATTCTTTCTTAATTTACGTTTTCGATGTATTTAATTCCATTAGCAGCAGCATCACATATAAAACAGCTACGGCTTGCCCTCGTCTGCCAATATAATACCGCTACAACCAGTCATAATAAATGAAAGGAGTGTCGCTTGAACCAAACTGAGACTCCAAAAAGTTGAATATCTCTATAACACATGTTGTACATTAACCCCTCTTGAGCTACACATAATGTTTGATATACAATCTGAGAAGACCAATCATGGGCGATAGTTTTGACGTTTACACTCTGTTTCTAATTAGGTATGTCATCCTTGATCAAATCGATTTCGTTTTAAAATTGCTATTTTTCTCGCCCTAATAGACTGTTGAGAATTTACAATAGGTAGACGAAAAGATTCCATGTTTCCATTGACTCATAATGTAAATTGTTTCGCAATCTATCTCAGTGACATTCGATATAAACCATAATTATGAAATTCTGCGGATGTACTGTGACTACTGTGGTCTGCAATTTTGAAGAGAAGTTAAAATGTAAGTTACTATTTTCATTTAATACCTTCTCAGGTGAATCAGTTATCTGATACATGAAAAATTCCAGCTTTTCCACGTCACCTCCAGTAACGATATGGAATTCCCGGGTCTGAATAAAGCAATGTAATTCAGTTACTTCACGCTAGGGTTGCCATACGGTCGGAATTTCCCGGACATGTCAGGCATTTCACTGTAAAAACTGTGTCCGGGAGGAAATTCCAAAATATGACCGAATGTCCGGAATTTTAAAGGCTTGAAGTAGGCTCAAATTGTTTTCGTAAATCAACATTAAAATTATTATTGTTAACCAGATTTACGCTACTAGTAATTCCCTTCGCGCTGTGCGGGATATAATGTAATTTAATGTATTATGGGGACCACAGCCGTCGCAAAACATGCAATCTGAAATGAATAAATATAACCGTCATTTACTGAAAATATCTTATTGTAATCGCAAATACAAGATAATGGCATATTCCTAGAGTTGGTTAAGCCTGGATGCTTTAGTGACAGTAGGCCCATGCATTTACATGGTGGTTTTAGTCAGATTTGAAGCTGACCCGTCGATCCTACTATCTCGTATTCGATGAAGAGAAAAACGCAAACTGCCTGAAGCCGACTCGAGCTTCAAGCTGTTGTGTAAGGTGGTTTTCTAACGGTTTAAGTACTCGGCGCTTTTCGACCTCCGACACTGGTTTTGCTGCGGAGGTTCATGGCATCGTCATTCGTGTTTTTCATATGTTGTGGGGAAATCGGGCAAATATGGTAAGAGATAGTGGGGTTACGTTGAAATTGAACAAATGCTCATTATGGTATACAGGTAATACAACAGTACATGTGTAGCAGCCGTGCTCGATATTGACAATAATGACAGTACCAGCGATTCCCTATGGTGTTAACCTACTCTTTAGTCCGGCAGTGACGTCTCTGCAGCAGTTGTTGTGTCGTGAGTCATCAGGCACATACCAATGTCTCTGACAATTGAGAGCACGATAAAATGTTCCTTTTCTACAGACTACAGTTCGGAAGACTTTTGGGATGTACTGGTGTGTGAAGATTGGTCGGAAGTTGACTGTGACATGCAATAGGGTTACCTGAACCGATTGAAGAACCGGCTGTGCATCGATATGGGAAATTTGAAGACATGATGGATTGATTCACTTCACAGAGACTGTTTAACTGGCGGAACTGTCGTGGGGGCGTGTGCGAAAGAGTGTAGCTTGTGACTCTCTCGAGAAGATGATATGAATACGATACGGAGGTTTGTATCTCTGCTGGTGTTGATGCAGCGCGGCGGTGTTAATGTTTTAGTCCAGGGATGACTACTTTGTTTTAATTGTGGATTAATGTTCTGTTGATGTGATGCGGTCGTGCGAGTGCTCAGTGTTCACGATTTTAAGCTTGCCAGTTTTGATGCTACTGTTTTTTAGTTTGTATTCATGGTAGCATATGTGATTGTTTTGTGAGTGCTTTTATAGGCACTTCTTAAGTAATGAATTTGTGGGGAGTAGTTTAGTAGCAGTGATCTATATGGCCTTTCATGACAGGTTGCCTATAATATACATTACTCGTATTGTTAAGTTTCTGATTGGTATCTTGCCGCCTTGGTGACCAGGTGCTTTCATAAAGTCTCTGCAGCCCTTGCTGTATCAAAGTCATCAGTAGGGCAGGGCACAATGATTCGAGTACTCGAATCTGAATCGAGTAATTATTTTAATGATTCGAGTCGAGTAGCAAAAGTCGTATTTTTCGAGTACTAAAATTATACGCTTCTCGTTACCGAAAGTTATTTTATCAACGATAATTATGGTTTCGATACTATTTTCCACTGTGGAAGCCTTGAAACTGATTGGCCGTATCGCATCATACGAAACATATAGTACAGGGCTACGACCGTTGCTGGAAAAATATTTCCGAAGTCATGATCCACCCACAACATTGTCGCAAACTGCAATAAAATCGCTAGTAGGGTCGAAGAAATACCAAAGTATCTTCAGTGTGATGGATAACAGGCATTATATTCTTTGTGGTGGCACGAAAGGTACATATTTGAACTGTGACATATTACATTTTGATGTGACGTCATAATGAGTGATACTTGAATACTCAACTCGATTCGAAGCATAATACTTGATTCAGAATCGAATCACTCGGGTACTCGATTTTGCCCAGCCCTAGTCATCATCTCTACAAGGAAGTATTTTTACACAGGGGAACAACCTTTTTAACCAAGGGGTGACATGCGGTTTACAATCGTGTGACTTAAGTGTTGATTACCTTTTTTTATTCGCATCGCATCAGCATGTGCTGCCTATAAAATCAAAACGTTTTCCTAGCTATAGGCATCGCCCAAACAATATCGTTTTCCCCGACAAATATTAGCAGTATATCTCCTCGTCAATTCCGAGGTAAGACACGTTTCCGGTTGGACGAAACACATTGTCGAGGGACCTTGCTCATTGCCCACTATCCACCACCAGACTTACTGCGAATACATATTGTATTAATAGGTAATAGCGAAGCACGGTCGTCCACAGTAAAACCTGACCAATACAAGGATCATGTAAACAGGGCGCTTTTGCGAGTCTGCTCGGAGACGTCGCGTACCGTCACTGGAGACGAGTTAACCTCAAGTCGAGTCGAACATGTCACCAGGCCTAGTTATTCTAAACCTAGGGGTAGCTTGCCTTTATTTTTGGGATCGCGAAGATGTTGAACGTAGTCAGCTTCCAAAATAGGCCGTGAGTAAGTCCGGGCAAGCTGACCACTTATAATATAATCTGCTTGTCAATTACTGAGCTGGGGGGCCACGGCAGTGTTGGCATGACTCGAGTCAGACTCGAGTCACCTTTTTCGTACGACTTGACTTGACTCGAGTCACTTTGTTATAATGACTTGACTTGAATTGAGTTGGCGTATCAAAAATGTGGATTGACTCGTGACTCGGAGCAAAATTCACGAGTCAATTTCGAGTCATCAAGCAATCGATGTCGATAAAAATTGCATCTTGCATATGTTCGGACTGTACGCGATAGGCTGGTGTAGGCTAACCCATGAGAGCGACCAATCATTCAATGATCGTGCGTTTTACTGAGCCTCCATTATTCTCTCACAAATAAATTGTTCGCAAACCAAGTGATCGAAGCTTACATCTTACGTTGTCGTAAACTAGTATAGTAAAGTAATTTAATAGCAAAATGTCGATTTCTGTTCTCTGTTCTTAACTTAGCCAAACCTATTGTTTTATTGAAATTGAACTCCAATATAGCTTATGTAGTCCTCAACCATCGTCGCAGGATGGGATTGTATCATATCAATTTGTAAATGGGTAATGTATTGCATCTTATCAATTCGTTTCTCTATTCTCTATTTTGGCTGGTAACTATAATCCGAGGTCATGCAATTACTTACGTAGTTAAGCATTTCTACGTATATGTTAGCAATAAAGCGCCTTCCTTGCGTTTATATTTAGCTCTATATTCGTTCATAGGTCCAGAATCAATTACCACATAATCTGTATTTCAGACAGCTAGCAAAATGCAATGACGTAAGCATGCCTTATACTTCGAAAAGGCAACTTGACTTGAATTGTGACTTGACTCGTGACTTGACTTGACTCGACTTGACTCGAGTGACCTCCAAAATTCGAGTGACTTGACTTGACTCGAGTCACCTTCGAAAATCGATTGACTTGAGTTGACTCGAGTCAAAATGTACAATGACTCGAAAGGACTCGTGACTCGAAGGTAGTGACTTGATCCCAACACTGGGCCACGGAACATTTTCAAATTGGAAATGAGGTCGCGAACATGTGCAATCTGCTGGTGAATTGTATAATAATACATGGAAAAACCAATATTATTGACATCATTTATTCACAAAATTTACCAAACATATGCATATAGTAAGCCCCAAGAAGTGACATCGATTACTTTATGGTGGACCTAAGATCAGTTTTTGTTTTAGGGGGAGAGAAGAAAGGGCTGAAAATGTAGATTCGGACCTGATTATAACATACAACCAGATAACCGATCCGACCTAACAGCATGACTTTCAAACACACGACTGGCGATTTCCTCCGGCTCACGAAGAAATCTGCTGCAGACCCTAGCAATCACCATAGCTCATATTAGAGAAAGCCCAATTCAATACCCACGTTCCACTTCACTCCTGTGCAGTCGATAGATAAAGCGTCGTATTGACAGACAATGTGTTCATACCTCATTGTAAAACCCGCTAGTAGGTGCCAAAGAGTGTCCAAAATTTGAGCCACAAAAATATGGTACCTACATCACTCCCTTTATAGCAAATTTACTGACCTTCATTTTAGCAGGAACCTGGATGGCTTTCAATGAAAGAGGAAACATGGGACTACCGGTGAGAAGGAGAATGTATCGAACATCGAATATATTTATCATTCTACCTAATTCATTCAGGTTTTCCGGTGAAAGAGCTCGAGAATCCGTGATTGTTAGTCTGCCCACCTATAACCGGAAGAACGTAGTTATCAGTCACCAGAAAACTAAAAGAGTGCAATTACATACGATCGTAACGAAAACACATATAATCACAATCACTTATCTGCGAAGTCCTTTATAAATATTATTTTATAAATATTTTATGATGTGAATCCCAGAATGGTGGCCCTGACCTGAACCACTCCAATATTTGCATTCAGTAGACTAACCCTGGCAGGCTGGCACACAGGCCGCATGAGACCCACGAAGTTTTTTAAGTCCGCGAATGCTGATGACAATTGTTAAGTCGCCAATTGTGATTCAAGGCGATATTCGAAATCTTTAAATGTTCGCCAAGTTATTACTGCCGGGAATCACTAAATCAACTCCCGTGTGTAGAGATCAAGTGGTACCGTAAATTCGAAAGTTGAGTAGCCTACATATTCGGCGCACAAGCTCTAGTGATCACTGACCAGTGACCACGGGAAATTGCTCATTTGATAAAATCGTCAAAATCGCGCGTTACCACCCTCAATTAGAACAAATTACCTGATTTTACGTGTACATGCAATCAGTGTATGGAACTGATTTGATAGGCCGGAAATAATTCTGATTTACACTCAAAATTGTAAAGACGGGAAGACAGTTTACAAGTAGATTCAGAGTAGATACAACCGTATGGTCGAGATAGAAGATTTTATCACAACTGATAAAACAAACTTGAACATTTTTCGAAGTATACGGACTTCATCGAAAGCGAAACTTGTAATTGTGATGTAAGCCTTCTCCTGTACCAATTCTGAATGTTACCTATAGCCATATTATTATTATTGTGCCTGATGATGATTTCGTACACGGCAGTGTTACAAACAAATAATAAAAGAGTTCGATCCATGGCTTCGCCCAATTATGTATATCTGTTATGCTCGCAATAATGTGAGGATCACCAACCTATAACCCGCTGGTCCATTTTCAATCTCTTCGATCATTAAAAATGATGGGTATCAAGAATATGAAGCAATACACAGATAAAATCATCTCTGAACAACATCTTGAACTCGGGTCAGGATTTCAAGATTTTTTAACTCGGGGAGAATAATTTGTTCTTTTGTTGCACCAGTGAGTGTTAGCGTGGAATCGGTCGTAGTGGAATGTCAAATTGAGTTGCAGGATCTTTATTGTGACGCATTAATAACGAAACAGTATTATGATCATGATTAGGGCCATTTAAAGTCATTAAAGTCATATTTTTTTCTATGCATCAGTAAGTCGTGAAATCAATCTTAACGCAAAAACCGCATCCATATGGGTATATTAAGAAAGTTATAAAGTCATATAAAGTCATATTTTCCTGGTTGGGTCATATTTGAGTTATAAAGTCATATTGTTGTATACTTTAAATAAAAAGTGTCAATTGAAGCAATTACGCACTAAGAAAGTAAGGCAATTTCTGATTGAACGAAGGCAAACTGTTAGGTTAGCCTATATAACATTACAGTCGCAGACCTACGAGGTCACACATTGCAATATGAGGTCACACATTCCATTGTGTTGCTACACAATCTGTTTTACTTCTGTGCACTGAAGTGGGACGTCATTTGAAGTTCAGAGACTTCCACAAGTGAAAGAAATATTCAAAGCATGGGAAGCTGAAGGAGTTATTGTAAAGAGCTAGCGTCAAAGATTCAGTGAACGATCCAAAATTGACGAGTTAACAGAAATATGCCTCCACTATAACAATATTTCAAACTTGATAGTGAAAGTGGAAAGTTGTACGTACATTATCAAAGAGGCTCATGCTGATCTAAATGCCATCGAATTCGGAAAATATCCGCTTGAGCTCAAAAATGACATTAAACGATTGGACAAAAACGATGTGAAACAAATTATGGAGCTACAAAGACAAGACATTTCACCAGCGCTGTATGCAAAACTGCTGATGTGTCAACCAACATCAGGGTCTGTGGAGCGCTCATTTTCCTTACTAAAGTCATTTTTACGTCCAAATCGTACCTTTAAAGACTCCAACATTCCACACTACATGAAACTGTACTACAACAGTGGTTTAAAATAAAAATGGATGCGTATTACTGTTTTGTTGTTCATGTTTTACCCGTCAGTTCCATGAGTGACGTTGGTTACATGTAAAAATACACGATATTCGCATAAAGTCATATAAAGTCATATTTTCCCAAAAATAAAGTCATATATTTGATTTTTTAAGGTCATATAAAAATGGCCCTAGTTATGATGTAAAGTTGTCGAATTTTTGAAGTGTTTCACCCAACCTATGTTTCCTTAGATTTCTTCGCGCGCGTGAGAAATATTCCTCTGCGATATTATGGAACGTATATAGGTGCTTTTTCTCTGACAGCACTGCCTCTCGAAGATAAAAATATACGAATGTGCCTGTCGCGATTGACAAAAGAGCTAGCTGCAAGCTATCCCTAGAACGGTAAACCAACGTTGAATAGGGCCGAATCAAAATATCAACTTCTTAGTTGTCACAATACCTTGTCAGATTTCGGTTGCAGCTCGTACTTCACAATCACAATTAAGGGGTCGTATAATGTATATATATATTTACTTAACGCAATTTCGTTTGTTTTTTGTCACTATGATTATAAACAATGACCGCGAAACGGTTTACCGACGCGGTATCTTTGAGCCGTTGCCACACTCCATAGCTACTTTGTCACCCGCTCGGCACCACCGACCGGTTTGTTTTAATGGTTTGAACTAGGGATGGTGTGAACGTGAGGTTCACGTTCGCGTTCTGTGTGTGAACCTCGGAAATTTAGAGGTTCGCGCTCACAACAGAACCTTGGTAGGTTCTGCACTGTGAACCTTTTTCGTATATTACAATTTTCACGTCATTATTACTTCTTTGGTTCGAATTTATTGCATTTCAACACTATGCATGATGCTGTCTGAATAAAAAATCAAAACAAAACGAGCACGCCCCTTGACAATCTCAAAAATTTTACTTGCTTTAATTGTTACAAAAGTTTGCTCGAAATATCCAGCTTTCCGGTTGTGAATATTTAGGGACTCTCTGCTGTGGTAATGACCCGCAATCACACAACATCACGAGCGAAATACACTACATGTAGTCAGAGAATGATGCTAATCCAACCAATAAAGGAGATTGATATCGTTTTCTGATGTAACAAATATAGCAGGTTTACTGTATTATTAAAACCATATCCGTGTGATTGAGGTGTTGGCTACAGCTGTATAACTTGCGGGGTAATATCAGTAGCAAGTATAGAAACCTGTTTTAAGCTCTGCTCAATATGAATGTAGCAATAATCAGACGCCGAACGCATTGTCTGGTCTGGCCTAGACTTTTAAGATGTAAGCTTATATTCCCTGGCAAGTCCTCGTCGAAATTGTCGGCAAAGCGTCGGAAGATATTTATTTTATGGGATTATTATATCATTTGATCAACTCAGTTGATACATTTAGCGACGTTTAAAACGCCAATATGTACTTCAGCATCGTGGCATTATGTGGCCCGAGTCATAGCCAGGTATCGTGCACATTAATATAGGCTATCACTTCATTAAAAGAAAGGGCTGGAATTAGCAATATGACGTCACGTGACGTCATGAGGTTCACGTTCGCGTCCACACAGAACCTTTCAAAATGGTTCGCGTTCACACAAACCTGAACCTTTCAGAGGTTCACACCATCCCTAGTTTGAACCGATTTTGATTACGCCACCCTGGTCGAAAAGGATAGCGAAAGTGACAGATACATGAGGTACGTTTCTATACCAGTGGTTCTCAACCTTTTTGACCTCGCGGACTGCCAGAACTCCAACACAAATGTTGCTTACCGCTGAACCTTCAAAAATAAAAACTATCCTTAAACTGATGTGCGAGAAATGTACGCTATAATGTAATATATTGGAAACTGCCTTTATTGCTGCATTTTTCATATTAGATATTTACAAGTAGTTTTATTTTAGTTCTTGCTGAAGAACACTAACTTCACTGTGTTTGATCGGCAACCTTTGGAAGAAATCCGGGTTTGCTGTTTTCTTCACCCTCTAATATACTATGTGTCTCTTAATTGCGCTGTCGGGATTTAACGACGTTTTTTCAATTCTCCGTAGATTTCACATGTAACTTTTCCAAAACCGTTTCGTACAATTCTTGCTCCATTGTGACGTACGCTTAATGTAGAACATGAACTCTCTACTACAACCCAATGCGGAAAATACGTTCCAAACTGTAAATCAATCTGTAAGTTGCTGTTTTATCAATTAATGGAAAAGTGTCAAGCATCTGGCATGGAGTTATAACTTGCCATGGACTGGTGATTGAGAACCCCTGTTCTGCATGCAAATTAATTCTACTAATATTTACCCATATTATAAGACGAAAAAAATATTTTCTGTACCTTTCCAAGGCATCTTGACTCAACGATTAATTTAATATCGTCAATTCCAACTGCGATATTAGCATCCGAGTACAACTTCACTTTTTTCACGACATCCACTTCATTCAACATCTTCGCTGCTTCAAGCCATTTCTTCACATCCACATCCACATAACATGGAGTGTCACGATCAAAAAATCTGCGAATGTTAAGTGACCTTTCGCGAAATATTACGTAAGCGCGCTGAGGAGGCAGGACGTAGCAATGAGTCACACTCCATCGAATCCGCTGAATTGTTTGAAGCCACTCAGAATCCAAAGATCCAGGCGGAAGTTGTACCCAAAGATCTTTGATCTAGAAAGGTCAGGGCATTAAACTCTCCTATAATTATAAAATATACGTTTGATTCACAATCACGGCAAGGCTTAAATACACTACATTTGCGGCAATTCCAACATCACAGCGTACAGACGCGCCTCGAAAGCAAGTCCAGAAACGATTTTATTTATTTTTTCCTCAAATGTGAGTGTTTTTCGTTCAAGACATGAATTGCTGCATAGTAAATTACACTTTTACGATGGGTGTGGAATGTCATTCTACGCTCGTCAATTAAGGCCTACTTGCTTATTTGGAAAGACATTGAATGCCCCTATGATTGATCATGGGGCCCGCGACGATAGCAATAACTGGGAAATTGAACCGCGAACAAATTTGAGTTTGGGACCCCTGCTTTAGACCACGAGTTATTACTATTGAGTCTGCGGACTCCGTGGTGTACAAAGCACGAAAGCAAGGGGTACGAGATGCATTGAGGAATTATAGGCTATATAGAACCCAAAATTATTCGAAAGCAAATAAAATGTGGGATAGTTTTTAAGGGCCGGACTTCTTCAATTCGCACATTCTCTTCGCATTACTTGCAATTTATGGCCAGTGAACTTTTTGATTATAATATAGACACCATCTTCCCAAAAAGATCTGATAATATGAAAATCAAACTTAAGAAATGATTCGATGTCTGACCGCCGTCGTGAGCGGAGCTCTTCTACGCGGGTTTGCGCGTACAGGCAAGATAGATAGCAAGGTGTGTGCTTCATCAGACAGGAAGGTCGAAAGGTCTGCCTTCTTAAAAGACTGTTAGTTAGCGTATGCAAAGAGATATCATCCTTCGATAGTGTAGTAGGGTAGCAATACCATCCGCCCGATGTCGGGTGGAGCGTCGTCAACAAAGCGCAGCGCGGATAGCGAAGTAGTCGGCCCTTCGTCTAAGGATAAACCGCCAGAAGATTATTGTCCACAGCCAAACCAGTCCGTAGTGATAAAAGGCATTAACAAGGGAATTCGCCAATATAACCCTATAACAATAAACCGCAACTTACGAGCGACACTCGAGGGATCTTATGAAGATGTGTGAGTGCTCCCTTCAGGAGACTTATGTCTCAAATGCGCGAATCAAAGTCAGGTTGCAAAGTTGCTTGCTTGAAACAATCTAGGGGACTCTAAAGCGCCAATAGAAGTACGAGCAGAGTTGTTTGTCACGCGTCAGCAAGAGACTAGGGGTGTAATTACAGATGTCCCTCTTGATCTGTCAGACGAAGAAATTAGGCAATCATTGATGGATCACCAAATCACGTTTGTTAGACGCTTCAAATATCGTTCGAGTACTGGACTTAACCCGAGCCACTCGGTTCTACTTTGCTTTGCATCGACAATACTGCCAACGGTCGTTCCGATAGGATTCTTGTGATTTCGCACGAGAATTTATAAGCCACTTCCAGTTAGATGTTTCAAATGCAGCCGATTCGGTCACCGGGCAAAACACTGTAGAAGTACACAACGATGCACTAAATGTGGTGGTAGACATGAGTACTGGGCATGTCAGAATGCACCCCGCTGCGTAAACTGCGGTGAAGCACACTCGGCGGGCTACACAGGATGCAGACGCTACAGACATGAGGTACAAGTCCAATGCCATTATGGCGAACGAAAAGGTTAATTATTGGGAGGCGAATAAAATGATACAGACGCGAACGGCCACAGTAAACATACACTCTCCACAGGAATTTCCTCCATTGCCAAGCAATAACCTCCCACATTATGCGGATCAAACGATACTTCCAGCTGCGGCACTCTCAACATGCATGCGACCGGCTCCTGCTTCGCAAGAACCAGTTGCCACAATACAATCCGACACGATCACTATATCAAAAACTAGCTTCTTCAAATTCATCGCGGATATTATGAAGAATACTTTACTTGATTTCAATCAAGGTAAACAACTCGACATAGAGGCAATAGTCGCTAAATCAGCAGAAGGGATTTTCGGATTCCCCACTTCAGAATTGACTAGGTTTCCCACCACACAATCGCAACCCGATGGCGTGTTGGATCTTACGAAAGCGACGCACCACGATTCTCTTCCGCCTCACAATATAGTCGACGAACATTCTCCGGGAAATAAATCGCCGCCTTCATGACACCTTTATCCATTTTTCAATGGAACTGTCGTGGTATATATCACAAGCTACAGGAATTGAAACACTTATTGACAAACTCGGTTGTGAAACCCGACATTATAGCCATCCAAGAATTTCACCTAGTGTCCAAATACGTGCCTGTTATACATGGCTACTCCCTCGTAAGAAAAGATAGAGACGTTAATGGTGGAGGTGTGTGCTTCTTCATCAGCAATATGATTAAATTCGTTGAAATTCCTCTCCACGGTTTCTCGCCAATTGAAGTGTTAGCAATAGAGGTAGAAGGGACACGTATACACAACGTTTACGTACCCCCAGTAAGAACTATGTCACGAGATTTATTCTACCGTATCTTCGCCCAACACAGTAATAAATGCATTTATCTGGGTGATTTCAACGCTCATCATCCGATGTTTAAGAGCATTCGCACAAAATCTTACGGTCGTCACCTCAACGTGGCGATGGATCGTTTGGATTTGGTTGCGCTGAACACAGACGTGCCAACCCGAGTGAACTTTTCCCTCAACGCGACGCAACGGCATAGCATACTTGACCTGACGCTGGCCACTCCCGACATTGCCCACCGAATTTCTACTACGGTCACTGACAGCCTGCTGGGCAGCGATCATTATATCATCATTAATGAAATCGACGCAACTACCGACCGGACCCCTGAATGTCATGTTGAATCGAGGGCTCTGAAACGTGCCAACTGGCAAAAATTCGCCATTCTGTGCAACCAAGAACTTGAAGGGTCAGCCCAAAACTCGCTGACGGTGGAAGATTTCACCAGAATACTCATCTCCACAGCCGCAATCTGTATCCCGACAACAAAGTCCCGGAAAAAGCCCATGATGCCGTGGTGGAACGATGCCTGCTCGCGGGCAATCAGGTTGCAGAAAGCTGCCTTCAAAAAAATGAAGCTCACATTCCGGGAAGACGCCATAATCTTATTCAAAAGGCGCGGGGCAGAGGCCAGAAAAACAATATTGGAGACTAAGAAAACATAACCATTACACTATCTCGCCGAGTCATATCAGCGTGTTGTCGCACAACGGAGCTACATTTACAGGAGACATAAATATCGCAAACACCCTAGCAAATCAATTTCGCTCTGTTAGCAGCGATGAAAACTACGATCCGAGATTTCGAAACCAACGCCTCTCGATTGAGAAATCCTTCCGCGAAAACGAAGCAACGGCTGCAGTGCAAAGTAGCTTGTCACCGGTCGATATCAATTCAGAATTCACAATGGTCGAATTGAAGAATGTTCTCAAAACACGAAAGAGCACAGCCACTGGTATCGACAGAGTAGGCTATGTCAGCAAATTCTTGCAAACCTGCCTGAAGATTGCTTATCCGTACTGATCGGCATCATAAACGAAACGTGGAGAACCGGCAAATGCTCACAATCTTGGAAGCACGCTATCGTTGTACCAATTCCCAAGCCTGGTAAACCGAAAGAATCCGTTTCCTCGTACAGGCCCATTTCCCTCACGAGCAATTTATGTAAGAGCAGCACCGTAACTGCCGCACCCCAAACCCCCCAATTGGGGGGGGGGCGAGCTCGAAGGGGGCCCGAAATTATTTCGTGCATTAACATAAATTATGGAGTATTTTTTGAAAATTTATGCAACTTTTTCGAAAATTTTTCGCGCTGCGCGCGATTTCAAGTTGCCACGTATCTTGGTTTTAGAGTACTCTTGCCCCCCCCCCAAAAAAAAATAAGCAAGATTTATGGAAATGGGCATATCAGCGTTGGTCATTATCGCGCCACGATGTACCAAGACATGTAAAGTTTTAGGCCATGTAACAAGCGACTCCAAGAAATGTGCTAGAACGATCGGCAGTGAGAAAACCTTGGCCGAAAAGGACCGCCCTTATGCTGACCGAAAACTTTGCCTAAATGACTGGCGCCGAATGTTCCTGTCTTGGCAATGTGAACCTCACAAGACAAATACCATCCCGCAGGGGAAATTATATACCAGTGAAGAAATGCGAATTTGAAATCGTGTGTGTCTTTTAGTTTAGTAGCCTACGTTTGGGCGATTCTATATTTTTTGATATAGCAGACAGGGGGTCACGAAATAACATTATGTTACGGAGTCATAGCAACGGGCCCTACAGTTTCCAAGACACCTCACTCAGCTCTGCCGGTAAATCTGATTACGTGAACAGAGAGGACAAGAAATTGATAGCAATATATATGCAATTCCCGATCTTATTGACCGATTTTATCATGAATTATCGAAAATTTTCGCGCTTGGCGCTGGCTCACTAAACACTACGACTAATTTCGTGGTGAAGCGAACGTCATTGGGGGTCGGTTTATCACCCTATGGGAGCCCAAGACCCAAGATTTTTTAGGGGCCTGACGAAGTGCTGATTCGTTCCTGTCAATGGGTATACGCCCGAAGATGTTTAATTATTATTGAGGGGTCCTAGTCCTACCTATTCAAACACGCCTCACTCAGCTCTACCTGTAAATCTGATTAGGTGAGCAGAGAGAGGGTAAAAATTGATAGCAATAGGGGAGATGTGGTACCGATGGATCAAAAATTGGAAAATGATCGCTGGCCCAAAAATGTTCAGCCGAAAACAGCAGATCTTTTGCTGGCTCAGCACTTTGATACAAGCTCTACCTATCGCGCGCATATACATGAATATCGGTCTTTTCAAAAAATATTTATGTACGTTTAAAATTTGTTGCTCGAACGTGTCATCGGTCCCCACCCGGTGGGTCCAATGGCACACGACCCGGGGACCTATGACACATATACCCTAAAAAAACTCAGATGTAACAACTTTTCTTGCTCAGTATTATAATCTAAGCTACAGCAAGCCAAAGAAGAATTTTCGGTCGCAACTGTCAAATAATAGAGTAAATATTGACTCAAATGTTGTCATAAAATCACGTTTCGATTTAGGCACGGACTTATAAATTTGAGGGTACATACATATTGCCCGAAAATCGACAGTGTGACTTTCAAAGACCTCGTTATAGCGATAAAACATCATATACAATTATTACATAAAGATTTTCTGAATGTAGTCATGTTTCATTTGTTTCATGATTAGTATGCTTGTTTATTTTGCTTGATTTGGCTATTGTATCATCGGTCCCCTCCCCACCCTACTAATTTTGTACATGAATCGAAAAAAAGTCCACTCAAGGAAAGTACTGAAAAAAATAATAGGTGCCATTATATAGCCTGATACAAGCCCTAGACTTCACAATAAAAATGATTGCTGGTTTGTTCGTGTTGAAGGTTGCAAAGAAAAATTTATATGTCGATCTAAATTTACTTTACACCCCCAAAAACAAAAACATCTGTGAGAGACCCCATAGTTCGCGCACGTCGAATTTTTTTGTATGTGAGGAAAGATGTTGCCAGCATGCAATTGTAGAGAAGTTCACGGAGGTAATCATGGAATTATCATAGAGAATTTTCAAAGTATTTTCGGTCCCAGTGATCCATCGGTACCACATCTCCCCTACGTATGCAATTCCCGATCATATTTACCGATTCAATCACGAATTACAGAATTTTTTCGCGCTTCGCGCGTTTAGGCGAGAAAAGCGAACTCAGTCAACGGAGCCCCATGTAAGATGATAAGCAGCGGCTAACGGCGTAGAGGATACAGCCTGAGGGGGGTCTGGGGGGCGAAGCCCCCCAGACGTTCGGTTTATCATCATATGGGGGGCCCAAGACCAAAGTTTTGGGGGGGCCTGGCGAAGTGCTGTTACGGCCCTGTGTAAGAGTGTCGAACGAATGATCAATAACAGATTGAAATGGTGGCTCGATAGCAAAAAATACTCCATCCCGCGCTCATCGGGTTTCGAAGTAGACGTTCAGCAAAAGATTGTATCATGAGTCTACATGACGATGTCTTCAAGTCCATATGGAACCAGCGATCAGCAATAGCTGTGTTCATAGACTTAGAGAAAGCGTATGACATGGTATGGATAAATGGACTAATCCACAAGCTACACTGTCAGGGTTTGCGAGGAAACGTACTAGACTGGCTGAGGTCGTTCTTATCAGATAGAAAATTTCAGGTTCGCCTGGGGACTTCTTACTCAGACATATTTCCGCTAGAAAACGGCCTCCCTCGGGGCAGCGTTTTAAGCCCGGTCATGTACAACCTCATGATGAACGATCTGCCTGATCAAATTGAATCAAGCATCAATATATTCGCAGATGATATATGTTTGTGGGAGACTGGTCTCAATATCGAACACGTTGCCAATTCACTCCAGGCGTCATTGGAGAAGTTGTCAGATTGGTGTAAAAAATGGGGATTTCGAATAAATGCAAATAAATGCTCCTCTATCATATTCACCAAAAAACGTAAATTACCAGATATCCGACTGATAGATGGGATAACCGTGCCTATCAGTAATGAATTTAAATATCTCGGGGTCGTATTCGATAAACGATTATCCTATAAAGCGCACACCAATGTAGTTGCAGAGAAATGCGTTGCACGATTGAATTTGCTACTATTCCTAGGTGGCACCACTTGGGGAGCGTCCAAGGAATGTTTATTAACGATTTATAGAGTACTTATAAGGTCAGTGATCGAGTATGGCTTTGAGGCATATATGTTTAGCCAAAAATACAATTCAAACCGTATCCAGTGGATACAAAACGCCGCCTTGAGAATTTGTTGCGGGGCAATGAAAAGCACCCCGATTTGTACACTCCAACATACAACGAATGAATTACCGATTCACATTCGCCACCGCAGAGCTTGCTTAATATACAAGTGCTACGTCCGATCTCACCCAGCACATCCATGTCGGCCACTATGCGAGAACTCTTGGCACGAAATTTTCCCAGATTCGATCAAGTTTACCACTTTTAATATGTAGGCCTACACTCAAATATCAAGCATAAGGGGACTTGACATTGCGGTTTCCAGACCAATTTCCCTTCCGCCATGGATTGACCTACCGGCAAAAGTTGATACATGTCTTCGAAGTTTGGCTTATCATCATCCTAACTCACCGTTCGGACGTGAGTGTCAAGACTACGTAGAAACCAACTATGACTTATATTTAAAAATATATACTGATGGCTCCAAAATGGACAGCGGATGTGGTAGTAGTTTTCATGTCAATCTTTTGAACATTTCCTCGAAATTTCGAATGCCCAAAACAACATCTATATTTACAGCAGAGTTGTTCGCGATCTACAAAGCTCTGGAATGGGTCTCCGGATTATGCGAGCCGCCAAGTCATAATAGTATAGCCATTCTTTCGGATAGTCTAAGCCAGAGGTCTCAAACTCAAATGTGCTCGCGGGCCAGTTTTCCAGTTTTGACGACGCCGCGGGCCGCAGCATTTATAGGGGTATTCTAATGTCTTTCCAAGTAGGCCTTATTAGTAGCCGATTATTAGTGAGCCGATCCAGCAGACTGACAGTAAACACTCTTCGTCAAAATGTGATTTACTCCTGTATCAATTTACGCCTGGCACGAGAAGAATCATCACATTTATAACTATTTGAATATAATTGTTGTTGTAGGCTTACTTGATGTACATTAATTATAAGATATAGACACCATATGTGTGGACAAATGTATGATGCGATCATAAAAGCTATCGGGTTCTAATTTTTCAGCTACTATGAATATTTTGAATTTAACAGATTAATAATATAGACTAATCTGATATCAAAACATTTTTAAGTTGAGCATTGTAATTCCAATCCAGGATTCGGGTATACTTCTGAGTAGGCTATTAATCTCATGGCCAAATATCTTCAAATATAGGAGCAGAAAAAAATATAAATATAATATAAATATATTAATGAATGTGTCCTAGTGATTGAAATGTCGGAACTCCGAACGGCCCATTGCTATTACATCGTTGGAGCGTACCACTACGGTACTCGGCACCTTTAAGTGGCCTTAATGACATGGTTTAGCGACCCAAGATGTAACAACAAATTGCCAATGGTTGCCATAAGTACTTGCTTAGCTAGCAAAATACCAAGCTGCGACCTTCTGATCTATTACTATTCCCCTGATACGCGATTAGTTTGTTGCGTCCATGGTTCTAACAAATTCACGGCATTCTGAGTCACTCCAAGTCCACTCGAGTCATTTTCATTTTGCCATCGAGTTAGCCCGAGTCTGAGTAATTCTAAGAAAGGTCGCGTCCAAGTCCAACTCACAAACTCAAGAATTCATGAATTGGAAATGTGGCGAAATAGTGAATCTTCCACTGCATGGTAGCGTTTGCAATTGATGTGAAAGTGAAGTTTGATGAATAATGTAAGCTTTCGGAGCAATTTAAGAGGGAATTTTCACTTTACAACCTGAAAAGATATGTGACACTTATATATTGTCAAATTAATAAAAATCTGAAATGTCGTCGCGGGCCGCACAAAATGCTCTGGCGGGCCGCATGAGGCCCGCGGGCCGCGTGTTTGAGACCTCTGGTCTAAGCGCTTTGGACGCGATACAGCACCGTTCCTCGACTCATCATTTAATTTCCAAAATATTCGGTCGAACACTTCTTGATCCAGTGCAGCAGATACGACGTCCACCGAACTTCACTTAAAAGAGCCGCCGACCAATTAGGCATATGTTTTGTACTGGACAATTTATTATCTGACCCCAGAATGTTTATAAAAGTAGTGGAATTTGTAAATACCACCGGGCGAGTCATCTGATTGCTTGACAATGTGGACTTTATTATGGGCCCTTGAGTCATGGTGCGAAATGACTTCGTAGTCGGTGCACCAATTTTCCCTTATTCAACCAACCAAACTTAAGAAATGAGTCAATTCGTCTTCGCAATTATTAGACAACGGTATATTACTGCAATCACTTGAAGCCGTTGTGAGGGATATGCCGTGCAACCTACTGGCGTAGGTTCATTCGTCGTCGGATATAAATTTCGCAACATGACACACCAAGACGTTTAAAGTTCGGTGCACATGCAAGTCCGAGCATGGTAGGCCGACCGGTGTAAATAAATACGTTTTACGGTCGTGAATTGCATAATTCAAGGCATCATTTGATAGGCAAAGATTGTGTTTGTTTGTGTGAGAAGTGAAGTGATGAAATGTCCCTTATCAGAAGTTGCGACGGAAATGCACAGTGGTACGAGCGCAAAAAAAAAATTAAATGTTGCTCTAGACCAGTGGTTCCCAACCGGGGGTGAATTCCCCCCTTGGGGAGAATTTTGAATTTTTTAGGGGGGAATCTGGCTTTTTATCGGAAGATACACTAGGTTCGCAAGGTTTTTACATTTTTATGGTATAGAACTGTTAAGTTGAAATTAGTTCTTCACAATTGTACGTTTCTTTGGCGGATTTAAAGATAGGTGTATGTTACACCGATACCTGTTACGCCCCCTGATAAAGTGAGGCTCACGAGACGATTTCGTTGGGCCCGCGACCACCTCTGGACCAAATTGATACTAAGCAGGGTTTAACCAAGTCACAAAGCGCTGAGTCCCAAGTCAACATCACTTTATAGTTGTGACTCATCAAGTCAAGTCGAATCATTTTCAATTCACCACCGAGTCAAGTCCGAGTCCAAGTCATCGAGCAGATGATCGAGTCCAAGTCATGCTATTATGACTAGAGTCTGAGTCCGCGTCATTGTGTTGACTGCTCAGTTTCCAGTTAAAGTCTTGTTAGACCCACTTTTATAACTCTGTTTGATGATATCGAATGGTTCGCATTTATAATATACTAATTTTCTCACTTTAAACAGTTTCTGGTCGCATTTTGAAGTACCAGTACCAATAGACACAATCCCAAAAGGGAGGTTACTTTACTGTTTTCCGAAATTATAATGAAATGTCGGTGTTGGCCGACTGAGTCTCGATTCATGCGCAATGGCTCGAGTTCAAGTCGAGTCGAGTCATTTCCGCATTTTGACAAAATGACCAGAGTCAAGTCGAGTCATCAGAAAATCGTTACACGAGTCTGACTCAAGTCGAGTCATGACTCGAGTCATTACAATCCTGCTATTAAGCAGGAAAAAGTGAAGCCGAATTCAGCACAAGGCCGCTGGTGAAATTCTTTAACTTTTTAAGCCAACATATGAGCTAACGTGAAAAACATACCAAATTCATCGATTCAACTGAAGGCCATAGCAAGCGGACTTGGTGATTTATATTTCTTCAGCGGCTACCTGACCACTAAAAAACAGGTCACATTTGACTGTATACTTTACCAAGGTGTAGGGCGATTCGCATTCGATATAGTTCAGACATATCTGAATATGTTTCGCCATTAATTGCTCGGTCAACAAATGGTTTGCGTTAAAAAGCACCTTTTCTAGTCACTGGCAACTTTTTCGTGGGGGGGGGGGGAATTTTAGCTCAAATATCGGCCAAGGGGGCCATGAGACGAAAAAGGTTGGGAACCACTGCTTTAACTGAAAACTGAGCAGTCAACACAATGACGTGGACTCGGACTAGATTCATAATACCATGACTTGGACTCGATCATCTGCTCGATGACTTGGACTCGGACTGGACTCGGTGGTGAATTGAAAATGATTCGACTTGACTTGATGAGTCACAACTATAAAGTGATGTTGACTTGTGACTCAGAGCTTTGTGACTTGGTTGAACCCTGCTTAGTAGCAATTTGGTCCAGAAGTGGTCGCGGGCCCGACGAAATCGTCTCGCGAGCCTCACTTTATCAGGGGGTGTATCAGGTATCGGTGTAACATACACCTATCTTAAAATCCGCCAAAGAAACGTACAGTTGTGAAGAACTAATTTCAACTTAACAGTTCTATACCATAAAAATGTAAACGACTTGCGAACCCAGTGTATCTTCCGATAAAAAGCCAGATTCCCCCCTAAAAAATTCAAAATTCCCCCCAAGGGGGGAATTCTCTCGGTTGGGAACCACTGAGTTAAAGTTTTGTTAGACCCACTTTTATAACTCTGTTTGATGATATCGAATGGTTCGCATTTATAATATACTAAATTTTCTCACTTTAAACAGTTTCTGGTCGCATTTTAAAGTACCAGTACCAATAGACGCAATCTCAAAAGCGAGGTTACTTTACTGTTTTCCGAAATTATAATGAAATGTCGGTCTTAGCCGTCTGAGTCTCGAGTCATATGACTTGGTTCGAGTGATGCGCAATGGCTCGAGTTCAAGTCGAGTCAAGTCATTTCCGCATTTTGACAGAATGACCAGAGTCAAGTCGAGTCATCAGAAAATCGTTACACGAGTCTGACTCAAGTCGAGTCATGACTCGAGTCATTACAACCCTGCTACTAAGCAGGAAAAAGTTGAGCCGAATTCAGCACAAGGCCGCTGGTGAAATTCTTAAACTTTTTAAGCGAACATATGAGCTAACTTGAAAAACATACCAAATTCATCGATTCAACTGAAGGCCATAGCAAGCCGACTTGGTGATTTATATTTCTTCAGCGGCTACCTGACCAGTAAAAAACAGGTCACATTTGACTGTATACTTTACCAAAGTGTAGTGCGATTCGCATTCGATATAGTTCAGACATATCTGAATATGTTTCGCCATTAATTGCTCAGTCAACAAATGGTTTTGCGTTAAAAAGCACCTTTTTTAGTCACAGGCAACTTTTTCGTGGGGGGGAATTTTAGCTCAAATATCGGCCAAGAGGCCCATGAGACGAAAAAGGTTGGGAACCACTGCATTAGTAGCTTTTGCTGCATCGGTCCAACTTTTCACATCGATCTTCCCATTTTGGTATATGTGGAAGTGAATGGTTATATATTTCTCATTGCGATGCTATTTCTTTGATATTACGTGTTGTTTTGGCTGCTCGACTAGGCAATGAGACACATTAAATGAAATATCATCAAATGCTTTTCGCCAAATGTCAATATGAAATGTCTAGACGTCAGGTTTTACCGAGAGATGGTTGATCTGAAAGACGATTAAGTTTAGTTGTTTGAATGATTCGGACGAAAGTATAATATCTGAAATGAATATTCTGTTAGTATATCGCAGACGAAATTCCTATAGTATCCTAGTCGTGTTTTCGTAGTAATCCAAAATATCTCGATCAAAGTCCTAATTCTTTCATGATATTCTATCTGGTTAAGATCGCAATCAAATTCAGTCATATTGATTTCGTTTTTTCACGTAATCCGAATCAAGTTTATACTCATCTTCGATAGGGACATTTTTCAGTTACTATGTACCAGAAATGTCACGTTCACAGCCAATTGCGGCTAAATCTGCATATTACGCGCTTTGGAATATATTTTGCTGATCAAGCGATTTCCAGGTAACATGTAAGTGAGAGGCACCAATCCTGGTTAATAAATTAGAATTGATGCATCATTGAAGATCATTAATGAGGAGCTATGTGTTATTAATAAATGAGCTTTATAGCGTACCCATGTCTGACTCAAATCAAACTTGCTGAGTGATTCAACGTCTTTGATATCCAATCGAATGCTCTTGATTTGGTCAATGATGAAATGCCTAACCGAAGGCTTTGATGCATCTAACACACGGAGGAGATGTTCGGCAGTAGTCTGGTTCTAAACATATTGAAATCGTGAAAAAGACGAAATACCAGAGCATTTATTCGGAAGGCTCGTCTATACCTGTTCGTCGCAGGGGGCATCGATGACCAACGTAGCGATCTCCAGATGTCGTAGTCCACGTTTCCAAACATCAAGATCAGTCCAATATATGTTACCTCTGAGATCGAGTTCCTCAATCTTTAGAAGGGATGTCAATAGATTTAATCCGATATTCACACAGACGCAACTATTGCACGGAGCGATATTTCGTGGCAATCAATATTTAAAGGTTCGCTGCTAAGTTGCGCGAAAGCAATAACATATTTTTGGGAAAATTTATGCTTGGAGAAAATTTACGCTACGTGAAATTTTTCTTCGCTCTCCACGCGATTTAGTGTAACATATATTGATTTTGATTTGGATAATCCTCTCTCGTCGAAAGATACAATCAGAATAAATATAAAAAACCATCATTCACTGATGCAAGTTTGATTATAAGAGAGCGGAGGCCTTTTGTACGCTGTTAGTAAAAGACAGTGGTTCTCAACCTGGTAATTGTTTACAGCCCTTTTTCTGGCGATCGGGAAAATGTTGAACGTGATGGGCTTTAAAATAGGTCCAAAAAGGTGCTGACCTTTCTTAGTAATCAGCTAACCAAATTTTGAGGTGGACCACGAAACATTTTCATGTTGGTTTCATAAAAGTTTAGGAACCACTAGATAAGCAACGTACTGGTGCGGACCGGCATTTAGGATCATAAATAGTCTTATCCGTGTGAAATGAACAAAACTTAGTGATGTACAATCACGTGCATGCATTTTCGAAGTCATGACCACCACCACCACTTTACCGCTAACTCTGATGATCACGTGACACAGAAATGATAAAAATTTAGTAGGAACATATCTACGAACCAATACTTCTGACGGAATTTACTCGTGAACTTCAACAATTGTTCGCGCCGGCACGACCAGATACCAGATGCCTATATCAAACGGATAAAATGAATACCCAAATACTGAACTTGTGTCACTACTGAAATAGTTCCTTAGTTTGTGGATGTTGACGTATAAAATGTAGTGAAGCGCCCGACGATTTCATCCGGCCACTATTGCAGGGGACAGAGAGACAGACAGACAGAAGTTTATTTCCAGGTGTAAGAAAGTAATGCTATGAAATGGTGGCCAGCGATACGACCATTCGGTCTTCAAGTCAGCTGGTCACCTCATACATTAAACAGACAGTCATATATAGGCCAACATGCAATACCAATTACACATAACCCATATAATATGTATATCTATAATTAATGATTGGGCATATCAATGCTGTCAATCTAGCTATATAATAACAAGTAGTAACTAAACAGTTGGTAAAATAACAAGTAAACAGTACAAACGGTACCAAACTCTCAATGGTATGAGAATGAAGAAACTAAACAATAGCGATCAGGTTATGATTGCCAGAGCTGCTTTTTATAATGATATTTAAATTCGTTAAATGACATATTTTTTAATTCAGTTGAAATCTCACACCATAGTTTTGGTCCTAAAAAGACAATGGATCTTTGAGCCATTGAAGACACACGTGGGATAAAGTAGTTGTTAGAAGAAGCAGACCTGGTATTATAAATATGGACGTCTTTTTGGAGAAGAAATAGGCCTAACAATGCATCGGAAATATTGTCATTATGGTATCTATGCATCCACTTTGCGATTTATAAAGAGCACATTTTAGGAACTGTTATTATGTTGAGGGATCTGTATGCTTGCTGAACACTATCCCGTGGCCCTAGACGGCATATTGAGCGCATGGCTCTATTTTGTTGCACTGATAAGGCATGCAAGTACGTTTTGAAAGTTGTGCCCAAAAAATAATAGCATATAACAGGTGAGGATGAATTATGGAAAAGTATAGAGTTCTTAGAACTGATCTGGGAAGTAAACGAGAAACCCGTGACAGCACACCACAAGAACGAGAAACTTTCGACACTAACAATTCGATATGGGATCTCCAAGACATATCATTTTCAATGTGTATCCCTAGATATTTCACAGTGGCGGTTGGTTTCACAGTGACGCCATGCATAGTTATTGCAAAAGTGGGCGTGTGTGTGGGCGGGGCCTTATTGTTGCTAATCAACAGCTGAGTTTTGGAAGGGTTTATTACTAGTAGGGATGGTATGAACGTGAGGCTCACACTCGCGTTCTGTGTGTGAACCTCAGAAATTGAGAGGTTCACGTTCACAAACGAACCTTAATAGGTTCTGCACTGTGAACCTATTTCATATATTACAATTTTCACTTCATTATAACATCTTTGTACGACATTCATTGCATGGCCCTGGCAGCGTAAAAAATCCACAACAACGAGCATGCACCTTGACAATCTCAAAAATTTTACTTGCTTTGTTACAAAAATTTGTACGAAATATCCAGCTTTCCGTTTGTGAATATTTAGTGACTCACTGCTGTAGTCAGCGAATGATGCTTATTCAGCCAATTGATGAAATTGATATCGTTTTCTGATGTAAAAAATCTAGCAGGCGTACTGGGTCAATCTTGACTTCATAAGTTAATCGTCATAAAAACAAAATCCGTGCGGTTGGGTTGTTGGCTACTGCTGTATCACTTGTTAATGGGGTGATGTCGGTACCAAATACAAAACCCGTTTTACATTCTGATCGATATCAACGTAGCAATGATTTGGCGACGTTTAAAACGTCAATATGTACTTAAGCATTGTGACATTATGTGGCGCGAGTCGTCGCTAGGTATCATGTACTGTACACTGTTCATTAATATAGGCTATTTACTTCACTGAAATGTAGAGTTGAAAGTAGCAATATGACGTCACGTGACGTCATGAGGTTCAAGTTCGGGTTTACACAGAACCTTTCAAAAAGGTTCGCGTTCACACGAACCTGGACCTTTCAGAGGTTCACACCAGAGTTGGATCAATTGTAATTTGTAATTGTAATTGAATGTAAGTAATTACATTTTTCAATGTAATTGTAATGTAATTGTAATTGAAGCATTTTTATTTTGTGTAATTGTAATTGTAATTGTAATTTGACAAAAAATTTGCTCAATTACAATTTCAATTACATTAAATTGCTATTGAGACCGGACAAGCACAACATAAAATAATTGACTTATAATGCATTCTCTTTAAATGTCGACAAGGAATTTGGTGGATCCATTCGCGGAAGCCCTTGACTGCGCCCTTTCGGGCGAAGTTTTTTTTATTTTTACCGCTATGCTGGCCTCGGCTGCCATTGTATACAATTCTTAGATTACTAACCAACGGATGGATTCGCAACACGTGGCTCACGATTGAATACGCCGAAAAGCCAACTGCTGAGCCGGCTAAAAGCAGCAGAATTGATAGTACCATAGCTGGCGATCCAAACGTCGAAATTTGATATGTATGTTCCTAATCGAAAGCCAGTGTCGCACTGATTCCGCAATAAAAGTATATTTCCAGGCAATGGCACCATCCCAAAATAGTCGTGAAAGTCTGGGAATCGGCATTGTTCTGAACAATCGCTGGGCATAATTGGTAATTGTTGTGGTCATGCTGCTGCAGCGCTCTCACTTTTCAGAACAGTCGGCCTTAAACGGCTATTTTGGAGCAGTTACATTGCCCTGACGAGATTTTATTTTGTATTTTCGGAATTAGTACATCAATAGATTACGATAAAGACCAGATGCATCAAATTTGGACGCATGGATCGCCAGCTCTAGGACTACAAAGTTTGCTGCTTCTAGCCGGCTCTGCGGTACGTTTGTCGGTGCATTCATCCGTGACTCACATTTTGCGCATCTATCCGTGGGTTGGCAATCCACAATACGATTTCAGATCACGATGCTGCATCGTTATTTCGTCTGGCTAACTAACCAGACCAACGTCTTATCTGACAAAGCACGGTTTTGTTTTTACCCCTCATCCTAATTCCTACGTCCCTCGATAAAAATAATATTATTTCTTTAATTATATGCTATATACGCAAATCCAACACGTGCATATATTATAATACTTTTTCAACGACATACTGCACCCTATCCTTAATCCTAACCCATAGAAAATTAGGTAAATAACATTTTACATTTCCAATTACGTGAGCCATAATTACCGAGCATACAAAACACGCTTATATTACGTCACAATGACATCTTACATAGCATACTATGTACGCACATAAACGCATTTATTACTACACAATCTGAACTAGACTTGAATTGTTGCTAAATACGACGCTACGGTTGTCAAGGAGCACGGTTGAATTTATGATTATTCAATTACATGTTCAACAGCAGCAATTGTAATTGTAATTGTAATGTAATTGAAGCATGCAAGGAGTAATTGTAATTGTAATTGTAATTTGATATTTTTAGCATGGAGTAATTGTAATTGTAATGTAATTGAAACATTCATGAAAGTAATTGTAATTGTAATTGTAATTGAACTGAAATAATGTAATTGATCCAACTCTGGTTCACACCATCCCTAATTACTAGTTTGTTGACATTCATCCAAGTGATAATGTTTTCCATTTCAGAGTGGACTGTATGCTGGAGAGAAGCTAGGTCAGAATCGCGGGAAAATAAGCACGTATCGTCTGCAAAGAGAGTCGTGTGGAACTTTGATGCATTTGGCAGATCATTGATGTACATTATAAAAAGAATTGGACCTAAAGTTGAGCCTTGGGGAACACCGGTCTCGATTATTGAAAGGAAGACGTCATGTGATGGTCAATGTACTGTAAGCGGTTTGAAAGATAGGAACGAAATCGTTCCAGAGATTTACCTCTTATACCGTAACGCTGTAATTTTTCAAGCAATAAAGAATGGTTGACCGTGTCAAAAGCTTTTTTCAAATCTAAAAATATACTGCAGCAGACATCGTTAGAGCCTAGAGTTTAGTAATGAGATCAGTGATGGCTTGATTTGTGTTGGTGTTGTGTCGAAAGCCAAATTGGCTGCTCGATATCAGGGGATTTCGTTCAAAGAATGTCACCATTCTTTTATAGATGAGTTTCTCAAATAAAATAGCAATACACGGAAGGACTGAGATAGGCCTGAAATTATTCATGTCAGTTTTAGCTCTGGATTTGTGAACAGGAGTAATTTTGGCTATTTTTAAAGCAGCTGGGAAAATGGCCAATTCTACACATTGGTTGCAATAATACGCTAATGTGGGCCCAATTGCAGGAATGAGAGTTTTTAGTAATTCGGTAGAAATTCTATCATGACCCTCAGCCTTTCCCGTTTTTATATCTCTAACTATTTCATAGATCTCTTCCTCACTTGTGTCAGTTATAAAAAAGTAATCTAAGCTTGACCTGCAGTAAGCCACTGGGGATATATCAGTGTAATTGGCACAAGAAGAGGCCAACTTGTCACATATGGAAACAAAATGTTCATTGAGTGATTGTGAGATACTCCAAGGGTCACTAATCTTGGTGCCATCGTCTTTGATGATATTAAGTGGAAAATTTGTATTAGTACGTTTTACATTAATTAACTGTTTGATCAAACGCCAAGTTTGCCTTTGATCTCCATAATGATTGCTGAAGCAATTCATATAATATGACTCCTTTGCTTTTGATTTGATGTGATTCAATTTATTGGCATATGACTGATGTTTTTTCTATCACCCTCAGTTCCACTCAGGGACCATGTTTTATGCAAGAGATTTCTCTTTTTAATAGAGCGTACGATGCCATAAGTAATCCATGGTTTAAATTGCAGCTTTCGCTGCCTTCGTGACAATTTTTGAAGAGGAATGTGCTCATTTATCAAATGCAATATGCTCATTGAAGTTGTGTCTCGAGAGGGGGTAAAGTTATCATTATCAAATTTGTCAAATGCATCGTGCAACAGTGAGTCTCGCGATTCAAGTGTTGGGAATCTTCTATACACCTTGGTGGCATTAGTTGCAGGCGATTTAACTAGAACTTCAGCAACAAGTGGGTAATGATCAGTGAGGTCATTTTCCATAACATAAGGAAATATTGTATATGAATCGAGATTAGTGTAAATATGATCTATAAGAGTAGCAGAATGGTGTGTCACACGAGTGGGCTGCGTAATAATAGGAACAGTGCCTAGCGAGTTTAGCATGAATGAATAGTCTTTTTCAAAAGCAGATTGGGATAGAATGTTGATATTTATATCCCCAAGGATGAAAAATGTTTTCTTATCAGCGCATAACTTCCTGATAGATTGATCAAGAGCCATGACAAAGTCTGTTCTAGATGACTTGGGATGTCGATAGATTACTGCTACTATGATGCTGTGGCCACTGGTTATAGCAGAGTCAATTTCGACCCATACTTGGTCAGTGCCAGGAATATTCAACTTATAAGAATCCACTATATAGGATCGTAAATAGGTTTTGATATATAAGGCTACACCCCCTGCTCTGGGGGGAGATGGGGAGGGAAAAAATGAGTACCCATCGAGGTCTATATTGGTTGGGGGACACTCTGGCAGTCTGGTTTCAGAGATACCAATGATACTGCGGATTGAGTCCAACTGGAAGATGATGTCACTAAAGTCATCATAATGGCTGGAAAGTGAAACAATATCGAAATGCATAAGTGTAAGTGAGCGATTGTTCAAGAGCTTGAATCTGATATCCGCCGTGGATAAGGTATTGCAGTCTTTTACGTTGTCGTATTCAAAGTCTGAGATGTCAAGTCGATCGTGTTGACCTGTTGTGGGCAGGGCTTTGGAGCAGTCGTAAATTTGCATTGCTCCAGCTCCGGCTCCGGAGCTTTCTTCTATCATACAATAGCTCCGGCTCCAGCTCCGGCGCCGCATTATTATCACTGCTCCGGCTCCAGCTCCGGCTCCGGCTCTGAAAACTATCGAAGGTTTCTGTCTATTTCAGGGGTGGGTAACCCGCGGCCTCCGGGCCATATGTGGCCCGCGAGCTAACTTCCCATTATATCATCGAAATTCTATTATATTATCGAAATTGAATTGCTCAGACGGTGAGCTTGCAAGGCCAACCAAAAATATGATTTGTCCGGCCGCGACACTTGGGATGTTAATGACTAAAATATCAGTTGCGACGCTTTGGCAGATCCGGGGTCCATTCACATTTCTAGTAAATCATCTTACATTACAATAAACTAAAAGAGTAGTTAAATTTTTCTTCACGCTTCACGTGTTTAATTGTCACACGATTTCTTTCTTTGTAGCCTAGCCTACCTCCTCCTGAAAATGAAAAAAAAAACGCCTGATTCAGCAAATTGAGTTTAACTAGATTCGCAATTACGAGGAAAAGTATTTTCGCGTTTGCCCTCGCAGAAAGATCGTCGACGATGAAATGTAGGCAAAAAATTATTGTCGTATATTAGCGGAAATCTTCGATATCGATATGTCCAGATGCCGAATAGTCCTGTCCTTGCAAACTGAGCCCAGCAAGCGGTATACAGTCGACCCGCAATATACCCAAGTAATAATAATATATACTTTGAAATTTTTACGCGCCTGGCGCGGCGAGTGGGCAGCGCACTCTTTCGTTGATTTCATGTGGCCTTTTAGCCGAAAAGGTTGGCCCCCTGATCTATATAGATTACTAATTTACCAGTAGGTTAGTTATCTATAGTAATCAAGAGTTATCTATAGTAATCAAGAGTTATCTATAGTAATCAAGAGTCTGCCAACTGCCAGTAACATAGTAACATCGGATGCAGCAACGAAGACATAGGTGCCGCCGTGCCGGCTTGTGACGTCATTATGAATACTTGTCAATTGTCGATAACAACTTAGTTGCACTAGAACGCACTTTACTCCATGCCATTGCTGTGTATTATTCAACTGTAACTGTAGTAAGAGCAATATGGGCTGATATCACGACCTCATCAATAGAAATTCTATTTGTATCAAATTGTTGAAATGGCCACTGGTTTGACGTTCGGTATTGGCGCACTCGTTACTAGTCCATCCGGTGTCGATCAAGTTTATCGCAATATAATATTTTCCCGCTTAAACGAATCGAATTAAACACTGCGCCATGCCCATAACGAATTAAACTATGCAGTATGCACATTGCACAATGCACACTTACAAGTCACAGTGCGCGATAATCCGGGAATACTAAATATCAAGCAGACATCCAGAATGAATTTACGAAACAGATGATTACAAATTGGAAATCGCGTATCAAATCAGTAATTCATAGTCTCCAACATGAAATACCATGGGGTCCTTTCATCACATCGAGTAGCTCGCACCGCGACAATTTTTTGCTGAGTGTAACGGCGTTTTGGGCTACTCTTCTGCCATCCCCTATTTACGCTCGAAAATCCTCACTGAAGTGAATGACGATCATGCGCAGGAATGAATTCCAATTCGCATGCATAATTGCATACACAATAACACTGTCCAATTTCGCGACCTGATTAAAAAACGATCACGAAAGAACGAGTATGTGCTGATCCGATTCATAGCAACGATGAGATGGAATTTCTCGGCTCGTGCTCGTCATATCTACATGTGCAACGAAATCAGGTTTTTATCCCCTCTCCAACCGCACAATTGACCAACAAGGTTGTGCTGATGATGAAATTGCGGGTATGCCGAATACCCACAATATTCACAGGCATATTTAGTAGGGATGGTGTGAACGTGAGGTTCACGTTCGCGTTCTGTGTGTGAACCTCGGAAATTTAGAGGTTCGTGTTCACAACAGAACCTTGGTAGGTTCTGCACTGTGAACCTTTTGGTAAATTGTAATTTTCACTCCATTATAAGATCTTTGGCTCAAATTTATTGCATTTCAACTGCGGGCCACTCCATGCATGGTGCTGCGGCAGCATAAAAAATCAACGCTTAACGAGCATGCACCATGCACCTCGACAACCTTAAAAGTTTTTGTTGCTTTGTTGCAAAAATTTTCTCGGAATAACCAGCTTTCCGTTTGTGAATATTTAGTGACTATCTGCTGTGAGCTTGACCCGCAATCACACAACATCACGAGCGATATACGTAGTCAGCGAATGATGCTTATTCAACCAATCAATGACATTGATATCGTCTTCTGATGTAAAAAATCGAACGGGCGTACGGGGTCAATCTTGACTTCATATCTTTACTGTATCATTAAAACCAAATCCGTGCGATTAAGGTGCTTGCTACTGCTGCATAACTTGTTGTTGTTTGTGGTATCGGTAGCGAGTATTGAAACCCGTTGTACACTCTGCTCCATATCAATGTAGCAATACTCAGACTCCGAACACATTGTCTGGTCTGGCTAAGACCGTTAAGGCGTAAGCTTATATTCCTTGGTAAGTCCTCGTCGAAATTGTTGGCAAATCGACGGAATGTATTGATTTTACGCAATTATTATATCCTTTGATTACCGCTGTTGATACATTTAGCGACGTTTAAAACGCCGATTTGTACTTCAGCATTGTGACATTATGTGGACCAGTCTTCGCTAGATATCGTGTACATTAATATAGGCTATCACTTCATTGGAAGATAGGGTTGGAATTAGCAATATGACGTCACGTGACGTCACGAGGTTCACGTTCGTGTTCACACAGAACCTTTCAAAAAGGTTCGCGTTCACACGAACCTGAACCTTTCAGAGGTTCACACCATCCCTAATATTTAGCATACCGAGGTTCGGCACTCATGTATGAACCACTGTTTTTGACCAAATCATTCAAACGGCCTTAACCGAATCTATGAATACACCGTTCTCTTAAAATTCGATTACAATTAGACTTATTTCAGTATATAATGTTTTTTTTTTGTTGCATTCGTTGTGAGGGCGGCGGTTCTATATTAAACTTGAAACAACGCGCGAATAAATTTCCAAGTATCATAAATCTTCTTAAAAATAATATTGGTTAAGTTGATTTACGAAAACAAATTTCATCCTAATTAATGCTTTCAAAATTCCGGACTAGGCGTATTTTGAAATTACCCCCCGGATGCAGTTTGACCAGTGAAATTCCGGACTTGTCTGGGAAAATCCGGACGTATGGCAACCCTAGTATAACGTTACCTTAATATGCAGATCCCCTGTTCTATTGGCCAGAACGAGTAATAGATCCTTGTCGATACCGCAATTACGGAGAGTAAGTGATTTCATGGTACTGCATCTTCCAATCAACGAACATAACATGCTCATTGAGGCGGATGTAATGGCCTTGTGCGATAGGTCGAGATCTGTCGCATAATCTTTCATAACATCAAAATCGTCAGCCTCTTGCAGGGACGTCAAAAGATCCAGTTTTTCAGCTGGAGGTAGAACTTCCTTTAATTGGTCCTTGAAACTTTGGAGGAGATATGCGGCTTTGGATGCCAAGTCGTCTGTTTTATTGAAAAAGAGAAGATAGTGTCCACAGAATTGGGTGAGATGAATGAGCTGTCTTCTCAACAAAAGGATGCTCAAATGTTGCATTGTATTGATTTAGGTCATTTTTGGGAGTGACCGTCTGATGTTGGTCATTATCGGCGTTTCATATTCATGCGTGTGTAAATTTACATGCAAATATATACGTGTGTGTGTGTGTGTGTGTGTGTGTGTGTGTGTGTGTGTGTGTGTGTATGCGTTTCACTCATGCCTTGTTTTTGTCACTATGATATAAACTATAAATCGCCTGGTGAACATTACATTACTGGGGAACAATTTTTTGAATGACAAAATTGTTGGTTCTGATTTTTCACTTGATTTTGGCTAATTTTGGTGTACTGATCTCAAAAATGCTTCATTCACGTCAAGTTTTTCTTTACAGGATACAGCCTATATATCCTCAACTTTTCACGACTTTAGCCGTATTGCTTAGCCATACGTGTCAGGAATACACACGGCGACACACTGATCATATAATAAGTTACATAGGCCTACCCAAAGGTTCAAATGAATTATTGAGCTTGAGCAAAAGGCACGGGTATCGATCGAAATGGATGCTTTCCTCATTTATCTAACTTGGAAGGCAATCATCAAAGGACAATTTTAATGCAAACTACAGGATTTGGCAAGAAATATAATCATAATATCGGCTATCAGCTACACGAGCAATGATTCAGATGTTTCAGTGTAACTTCAAACAGCGGTACGTTCGAAGATTCGAATCATGACGAAGATCACAGTGATAGCAGGCCTCATGACGGAGCTGATTCGCGACGTAGCGTCGTCCATCAACCAGAGCTATGGGGTCGGTGGAGTTAGAGTCGGAGTTTTGCTAATTTTCGTTTGATGGATGCGGAGTCGGAGTCGTGAACACCATAGTGGCTGGAGTCGGAGCCGGAGTCGGAGCCGTGGAAAAAATACTGGTTGGAGTCGGAGTCAGAGTTTGTGAAAATGACCCTGACTCCGACTCCGACTCCGACTTCGGCCAACCAAAGTTTGATAAGCCAGGCCGCAAAATTTGATGATGACTAAAACATCAGTTCTGACGTATTGGCGTAACCAGGGGCCAGCCACATTTATCGCAGATCTTCGTATATGACCATTGACCATAAAGTAGAACATTTCGTAGCATATTTATTTGACTTGAAATTTTTCTCAGCACTTTACATGATTTATTGTCATTAGATTTCTTGCTTTTTAGTATTGGAGCCCCCTCCTGCAAATTATAAACACGCTCTATTCACAGAATTGAGTCAAAATATATTCGCAATTACGAGATAACGTGTCGTCCAATATGCGACTTCGCTTGTGCGCTCGCAGCGAGATCGTCGGCGACGGAAAATTTGCACAAAATGATAGAGGCATGTTCACCGAAACCGTCGATATTGCTATAATAAAACGCCGAATAATCCTGTCCTTGCCAAATCAGCCCAGTGGTATACAGATACGACCCCCCCCCCCAATATATGTAAATAACTTCTTCATTGATAGAATTCATTCATTACCTTTGAAATAGCGCTACCAGGGCATGACTGCACACTATACACAGTTGCATGACATAATTGTTATCAATGTCAAAGAGTAGTATTAGAAGTCTTGTTTGCAATGCTACCTAATTCGGTTCGCTCCTATCGGACAACTACGAAAAGGTTATCAACATTTTAGTTGCCCGCGCAATGATTCATAAATCGTGTCCCTTTGGTCGAAAAGGTTGGTCACCCTTGGTATACATAAAATTAGATATTATTTGCAAATTACAATTCAGTTAGAATATCACAATATGCATCTTCAAGATGCAGTCGCAAATTGGTTCATTTTTGGAATTATAGACTACCATCATAGAGCAAATACATCCGCTGCTTTTGTTAAATTTTAAAATCGATGTAAATATAACCAAACAATGCTTCTCACTTGACATAATTAAAAATATTTGTAGTGTAGCTTAGCTGCTTAGGTCGAACAAATGATTAAGAAAGACTGCAAATCCAAGTCCTTGAATACTTGAGTAGGTACATATAGACTAGACATAGGCTATGCTCTTTGACTACTTCCTAAATTTCCTTAATGACCAATGTCTATTAGTAGTAAAGTAAGAGTGCAGTCCTTGTAATCAGTATAGCGTGTAATGAGAAAATTAGTCAGTTTAGTTGCTGACTCATACACACCACATACACTTCGGTTTTTATTTACATTTCAATTAGACCGGATTGGATATATGCCATGTTTGAATGATTCATACATATTGCGATATTAGAGAGTCCATGTGGCAAAAACTTATACATGAAAAAGTGGAAGAATATTTAGAAAGGTACTCCTTCACGTTAATTGCATGGTGAATAATTCGAGCGGTGCCACAATGAAACAATTTTGCATGCCACCGTTAATCAGATGTTTGCATTTGTTTATTGTTTATATGATAATCATTTAACCGTCACCGTGGCATATAATTTTCGAAGTAAATTGGTTATACTGTTGCAGTCGGAGTCGTAGTCGGTATATTGAAAATATGTGGAGTCGGAGTCAGAGCCGGAGTCGGTGGTAAAATTTACCGACTCCACAGCCCTGCCATCAACGCAAGTTAAATGATTTTGCATAGGCTTTGTGGCTTGGAATAAAATTCTTTGAATCTTTTAGCATCCATGCGGATTCAAAAATGACTAGGGCTCCTAGGAAAGGGAGAGAAGGTTTTACTCAAAAGGATCCGCCTTTCTCCAAAAATGCGAAGTAGTAGGATGGGTATCGTTTGGCGCCCGCCAAAGCGACACCTTGTGATTCAGTGGTGCGAAAACTATGATGTCTATGCAAGGCTTTATTCTCCGGATAATATTATTATGTGTATTTAGGACTTTATATTTTGGCGGATAATATGAGCTCTCAGATAACACGTTTTTGTGAATGTGAATTTGAATTCAATTGATTTATGTGCGTATTTATATCTGCAATAACACTTTGCTAACGGAATTCAGTTATTGTCATGATAACGAAAAACTATGATGTCCATACAAGGCTATATTCGCCAGATATTATTATTATGTGTATTTAGGACTTTGAATTTTCACGGATATTATGAACAACGCTGAACTAGGTGTGGTTTTAGGATGATATATCAAAATTCTACACATCATCACTAATTAATTATTAAAAAATGCGATTTTGAGCGCTGCGACTTGATAATAATAATCCCAGCGCTTCTGCTGCATGATTTTTTGTGATAATGACCTTGGTAACATTCAGAGTCTGTAACGATTGTTTTGATGTACATTATAGCAATACCCCACTAAACTATAGGCGGGTATATTACTCTATTGCTCAGAGATAACTCATCCGTTCATATTTTTAAACTTGATTTTATGTATACAAGTTACGGTCTCTGCAGGCTCCACATTTTACGACTTATTTTCATTAGACGCAGGCAAGCGATTCTCAAGTTCGGAGCTATACGGAAACAAATCACTGGCATGTGCGCGTTCCGAAGTCGTAATTACGATTCAGCCCTATTCATGTCACTAGAATAAGGGTAATTAAACCGACAGTGAAACGCCGCCGGCGTCTTATAACGTAATAATGTAAGCTGCGTCGGGTGCTGCTATAATGTTAGGAGCGAATATAGTAGAAAGTCCACGTCTGGACACCTGTAAGCAGGTGCGCATACTACCGTAGTAAAACGCATAACAGATTTCACGCGAAAGTCGATATTGCTTTGTGATGATTTTGATGTTGTTAGAGTATGTATGTTCACGAAGACTGCGATATCGCACGGATAAATACATCATAACTTGACTTGATAATAAGAGAGAGAGAGAGAGAGATATGATATTCTTTCTCGCCTGCACCATCGAGATGCTTCGGCGACGGAGTTGCGATACGGCCCCATGAGGTCATCTAGTCTGCGCCCCCGTTTTTTTTCTCCTCCACGCTATCCGTGATTGCTGAGCGCCTAGCAGGATAACTGCGGATACCATTTTTCGAGTCTTTGGTATGACCCGGCCGGGGATCGAACCCACGACCTACCGCTCGAGAAGCCGGACGCACAACCATTACACTATCTCGCTCGGTCCCTAGAATAATATAAAATGCGATTTTGAGTGCAGACAGATCGCGGTTTAGATTTCCGAGGTCTCCACATTTTCAGCCTTATTATCAGCTCGCAGCACAACCGCTACCTGTATAATGTTTGCATGTCGAGTATAAGGGTATTTAACTCAGCACTAAAATGCCAACGGACTAGCCGCAGGGGCCCGGTTCTCGTCGCTATAATTGAACGAACACCTTCGCCGCAGGTACGCGATCCCCGACGTTATAATGATAGGGACAAATTAGCCGCATGAAAGCGAGTCTAATGAATATAACGACTGACAACAAGTTAGTTGAAAAGTAAAACTAATCGTGACCTATGCAAGACGGCGTGAAACAGCGCTTTCGCGCGATTCTTGTAGTGACCACATTTCATACGATTCAGTCCTTTTCATGTCACTAGAATAAGGGTAATTAAACCGACAGTGAAACGCCGCCGGCGTCTTATAACGTAATAATGTAAGCTGCGTCGGGTGCTGCTATAATGTTAGGAGCGAATATAGTAGAAAGTCCACGTCTGGACACCTGTAAGCAGGTGCGCATACTACCGTAGTAAAACGCATAACAGAATTCATGCAAAAGTCGATATTGCTTTGTGATGATTTTGATGTTGTTCGATACCGATTGGGAAGATAGGACTCCTAATTTCCTAACTAACTACATAATCTCTCGTTACGTAGCCAGAAGCATAACGGAATATACGCAAAATCGGTATTGCTCTGCGATAATTTTGACCACTATGTTTTGATAATAACTTGCTTCCGAGAAATAAATAACATTCAATATACGTCAGATGATACTTTTCCTTGATATTCTATTATGTGTATTTAGGGATAATGCGACATCACTATGTTGGCGACAGGCCTGATTTGAACACACTAATTTTGCGAATTAAACTTATCGCCCAACACGGACACTCAATGAAGAGCACCCTGGAGACTCACATAAATGCTCCACAATTCTTAGATACCGATAAAGTAGTCTAAAACCTAGTCACTTTTTACGTGGAGGGAGAACATAGCGAAGCACTTGTACATTTTGGAGTACTCAAGTATAGGTTTGGCCTGCTTGCGCTATACTTAATGAAGTGATTAACTATTTACACTGCATCTACTTCTATTTCAGAGATTTTCGGTCTTCGACCAAACTATACCTTCAATACTTACTTTTTAACTCACTCGGAAATCATTACTTCATGTACTTTAGTAGGACTTTACTGCTACAATGTACTTTTTTCAGTGGACCAGTGGTCTTGGTGAGTGGTGTCAGTTTCATCTATATCCTACGAAAAGCTACTTGAGTACTTTACGGGTTCGTATCATCGCAAATAATATATTCTAAACATGTTTAGATAGCGAGGAGTTGTAATTATAGGTGAAAGAGACAAATTTTATCTAAAACTGAAACTGTAAAGTACCGATAAAGTAGTCTAGAGTATTTTTTATGTTTATTCAGCTCAACGAATATCTTCATATTGGCTTGCTTACTACATTTTAAAGATTTTCTACGCTAGAAAAATCGCTGTAACATGATAAGTATATTATAATTAATCTTATAAGCGCGGCAGAGTACATTCGAGTTAATTCATTTAATTAGCTTATGTTTTTGAAATTATTTGGTTTCCGAATTCTATCTAAAACTGAAACCGACGAGTATCGGTAAAAGCAGTCTTAAACCGTAGTCACGTATTACGTGGAGGGAGTCGATAGCGAAGTACTCGTGCATTTTGCAGTACTCAAGTATAGGTTTTATCTGCTTGCACTATACTTAATCAAGTGATTAACTATTTACACTGCATCTACTTCTATTTCAGAGTATTCGGTTTTCGGGTAAACTATACCTGCAATACTTACTTTTTAACTCACTCGGAAATCATCACTTCTTGTACTTTACTAGAAATTTACTGCTACTAAATGTTGAAATGTACTGTTTTCAGCTGTCTCGATGAGTGGTGCTAGTTTCATCTATATCCTACGACGCATTTTCGCGCCGCAGAATGACTTATCGCAATAAAAATAACAGAAATACTTCAAGAATTTGCGAACTCTCAGTGCGCAATATTTGAGTTTTACGAAGTACCCTTCAAAGTGAGCCAACATCTTGGATATTATCCAAAACCACATAAAATTTCGCTTCGAACGAGGTATCCTTTAAAATTAGATAGAAGTAATCATTTCCGAGTAAGTAAAACGTTAGTACTCTAGGTCTATTTCTGTTTAATACTCTAGCTATCATGAAGTTGGTGTACTCCAATATCAAAAGGACTTGAGAGTATTTGGTGCATGTAGGCAAAAAACCTACTTGGGTATTCTCAAGAAGTACGAGTACTATACTTAACAACTCTGAAAGTTAGCGCAGTTTGTGGCATTTTTATGCCATCGAAATTTGCGTGCTTCTCCCTATCTTATGTTAATAGTTTTCCTGTTCTATCTACTTTACAAGATTCAGTGTAGAAGTTTAGTGAAAGTGTAAGAGTTTAGCAAAAGCAGTTTTTGATAATAGCATTTGTCAAGGTGATACAAACGTAACCTCAAACTACTTTAAAATATATAGTCCTAAAAGTAGGTAGTTTCTCCTGAAAAACCGGTAGGTAGAAGTGTAAATATCCTACAAACATAACCACCTATATCAGTTACTTTTCAATCCCTAATTGTACTTGTATTCCAGCAAAATTACGAATCGTTGAGTATCGAGCGATAGCCTCTATCATACTTGCGGAGAATAAGGATTTGGTACACGAGTATCAAATTAGAGTAAATTGAGTAAACTTAAGAGGTTATTAGTGATTCTGCTGGAGTTTATATGAAGGCTAGTCCTGATAAAACCTTGATTATTTCAGAAAAGAATAGAGGGCTTCTTTCGATATTTTGATAGTCTCCGTCGTACTGTCGGATGTCATGAAATTGTATACATGCCATCTAGTACTACGGAAAATATCAAGGCTGGTACTCAATGGTTCTGTTAGTAATTATATGGAATGTGTGGGAATCGAATTGGAGCGTAACGTATGCTCCTATGGCATAGAGCCCTACGAAATGAGTCCACATACCCCGTAAAATTCCACTCCAAGCGCTGCAGCTTAGCTCAAGCGAACAAGTATTTCGTACTTTAGGTGTCAAATCATCTTTCTTATGATAAATGAGCATAGGGAGAATTAATCAGAAAATTTTGTAGAGTACCGTAGGCATCGATACATTGAGTGAAATGGGCTTCCTTATCTTAAATTGAAACGGACAGAATAAATCGAAACAATTTGCAGAGTACCGTAGGCTTCAAGACATAGCTCAGGCTGAGATTACAGCCTAATAACGAGGGCATCGAGTGGGATGTTATAGGAAGCAAGACGAATCATTGTAAAAGTGTTGAAACTTAATTACATCTGTAATTCCATCACTAAAGTTGTTCACGCATAGGTACGTGCTACGCTTCCGCAAACAGATTCACGCGAAGTTGGTATAGAACTGCGTTAGGTTTAAAGGTGTTCCATCATGAAATGTGTGATGAAATTTGATATGTTCCATTGTCATAATGTCCTACACCTGTGAACCAATCTTCAAGTTTCGCTTTCAATGTTTATCTCGGTAATTCCGTTATTAAAGTTGAGTATGCATAAGTACGTGCTACGCTCCCGTAAAAGTCGGTATGGAACTGCGTTAGTTTTAAAGTTGTTCAATCATGAAATGCGTAACAAAATTTGACATGGTGCATTGTCATAATGTCTTACAACTGCGTACCGAGTTTCAAGGTGGGGAGTCGATTATAAACATGGTAATTCCTTTATTAAAGTTGACTATGTATAGGTACGTGCTACGCTACGGAAAAACAGATTTGGCCAAAAGTCTGTATAGAACTGCGTTGGTTTTAAAGGTGTTACATCATGAAATGTCTGACGAAATTAGGTATGGTGCATTGTTATTATGTCCTACAACTGCGTACCAACGTTCAAGGTGAGAATTTAATGTTTAGCATGCTAATTCTGTTATTAAAATTGACTATGTATGGGTATATGCTATGTTCACGAAAAACAGATATGCGTAAAAGTCGGAATTCGACTGCGCTAGTTTTAAAGGTGTTCCATCATTAGATGTGTGATGAAATTTAGCATGGTGCATTGCCATAATGTCCTACAACTACGTATCAAGTTTCGAGTTGGGATTCAATGTTAAGCATGGTAATTCCGTAATTAAAGTTGGCTATGTATGGGTACGTGCTATACGCTCCCGCAAAACAGATGTACGCAAAAAGTCGATGTAGAGCCGCGTTAGTTTTAAAGTTGTTCCATCATGAAATGTGTGATGGGATTAGGTATGGTGCATTGTTATAACGTCCTATAACCGCGTACCAACTTTCACGGTGGGAATTCAATGTTTAACACGGTAATTCTGCTATTAAAATTGACTATGTATAGGTATATGTTATGTTCACGCAAAACAGATATGCGTAAAAGTCGGTATTCGACTGCGTTAGTTTTAAAGGTGTTCCATCATTAAATGTGTGATGAAATTTAGCATGGTGCATTACCATAATGTCCTACAACTACGTATCAAGTTTGGAGTTGGCATTCAATGTTGAGCATGGTAATTCCGTTATTAAAGTTGACAATGTATAGGTACGTGCTATACGCTCCCGCAAAACAGATGTACGCAAAAAGTCGATGTAGAGCCGCGTTAGTTTTAAAGTTGTTCCATCATGAAATGTGTGATGGGATTAGGTGTGGTGCATTGTTATAATGTCCTATAACCGCGTACCAACTTTCAAGGTGGGAATTCAATGTTTAACACGGTAATTCTGCTATTAAAATTGACTATGTACAGGTATATGCTATGTTCACGCAAAACAGATATGCGTAAAAGTCGGTATTCGACTGAGTTAGTTTTAAAGGTGTTCCATCATTAAATGTGTGATGAAATTTAGCATGGTGCATTACCATAATGTCGTAGAACTACGTATCAAGTTTCGAGTTGGGATTCAATGTTAAGCATGGTAATTCCGTTATTAAAGTTGACAATGTATAGGTACGTGCTATACGCTCCCGCAAAACAAATGTACGCAAAAAGTCGATGTAGAGCCGTGTTAGTATTAAAGTTGTTCCATTATGAAATGCATGAGGAAATTTGGTATGCTGCATAATCACAATGTCCTACAACTACGTACCAAGTTTCAAGGTTAGGAGTCATATATTAGCATGGTAATTCTGTTATTAAAGCTGACTATGTATATGTACATGCTACCGAAAACAGATTTAGGCAAAAGTTGCTATAGAACTGCGTTAGTTTTGAAGTTTTTCCATCATGAAATGTGTGATGAAATTTGGTATGCTGCATAATCACAATGCCCTGGAGCTCATTTAGATACGTTTTTTAATGTAGTTACGCAGTCTAGTTGTTTTGCTGTAAGGAAAAAATCATTAGATAACTCGATACAACTAGTTCAACACGCGTTGATGTAACTTTCCTCATTTGTATGCATAGCCTACGCGAAAGTGGTTACCGAATTTTTCGATTAGTTTATATTCCGTATTTTATTTGAAACTGAAACTGTTAAGTACTATTTAAAGTGTTATAAAATGTGAAAAAGTGTACAAGTAGAATTATTATTATGTCATGAATAAGTAGTTTACAAATTCATACGATTTTTCTTGTTGCGTTCCGGGATAAAATGTAATTTTCCGTTGTTTTTTTTAAATAAAATTAGTATTCATTTTACAAAAAACGTCGTGTAAAGATAAAGTACTTGTACATTTCGTAGTGCTCAAGTATAAGTTTTTAAACCATTACCTTGACAAAATTTTCAGAATAGCAACTTTTGCGTAAAGTCTATCTTGCATTTAGTTGCCGGCTCTGAAAGCAAGCAAAGTTTGTGTTATTTGCGCAACATCGAAATTTGTACACTTCATGCTTATCTTATGTCGAAAACATAAGTTTGTTAAAAGTGTTTGGAATCATGGGTATGAATAATTTTTAAAAACCCAAATATGTCGCGTCCAAACTTCGTAAATATTTTCGATTAGTTTTTTCGATTCTATCTACTTTAAAAGACTCAGTGTAGATGTTTCGACACTTGCATGAATTACAAGCTACATAATGCAATTAGTTACATGCGTTGATGTAACTTTCCTCATTTGTATGCATAGCCTATGCGAAATTTGTTACCGAATTTTTCGATTAGTTTATATTCCGAATTTTATTTAAGTACTACTAAAATTGTTACAAAATATGAAAAAGTATAGAAGTAGAATTATTATTATGTCATGAATATGTAGTTTACAAATTCATACGATTTTTCTTGTTGCGTTCCGGATATAATGTAATTTTTCGCTCTTTTTTATTTTTTTATTTTTTCAATAAAATTAGTATTCATTTTACAAAAAACGTCGTGTAAAGGTAAAGTACTTGTACATTTCGTAGTGCTCAAGTATAAGTTTTTAAACTATTAACTCGATAAAATTTTCAGAATAGAGACTTTTGCGTAAAGTCTGTCTTGCATTTAGTTGCCAGCTCTGAAAGCAAGCAAAGTTTGTGGTTGGTATTTGCGCAACTTCGAAAATCGATAAAGTAGTCTACAACCTAGTCACTTTTTACGTTGAGGGAGTACATGGCGAAGTACTTGTATATTTTGGAGTACTCAAATATAGGTTTGGCCGGCTTGCGCTATACTTAATGAATCATTCCTGTGTCATAAACACTTGAGTAGTTGGTGCGTGTAGACAAAAACCTACTTGAGTACATAATTTTTATTTTTCATTAAAATTAGTATTCATTTTACAAAAACGTCGTGTAAAGGTAAAGTACTTGTACATTTCGGAGTACTCAAGTATAGGTTTTGTCAGCTTATTATATGCTCAGTATATTATATGTCAAGAATTGTGGAGCATTTATGTGAGTCTCCAGGGTGCTCTTCATTGAGTGTCCGTGTTGGGCGATAAGTTTAATTCGCAAAATTAGTGTGTTCAAATCAGGCCTGTCGCCAACATAGTGATGTCGCATTATCCCTAAATACACATAATAGAATATCAAGGAAAAGTATCATCTGACGTATATTGAATGTTATTTATTTCTCGGAAGCAAGTTATTATCAAAACATAGTGGTCAAAATTATCGCAGAGCAATACCGATTTTGCGTATATTCCGTTATGCTTCTGGCTACGTAACGAGAGATTATGTAGTTAGTTAGGAAATTAGGAGTCCTATCTTCCCAATCGGTATCGAACAACATCAAAATCATCACAAAGCAATATCGACTTTTGCATGAATTCTGTTATGCGTTTTACTACGGTAGTATGCGCACCTGCTTACAGGTGTCCAGACGTGGACTTTCTACTATATTCGCTCCTAACATTATAGCAGCACCCGACGCAGCTTACATTATTACGTTATAAGACGCCGGCGGCGTTTCACTGTCGGTTTAATTACCCTTATTCTAGTGACATGAAAAGGACTGAATCGTATGAAATGTGGTCACTACAAGAATCGCGCGAAAGCGCTGTTTCACGCCGTCTTGCATAGGTCACGATTAGTTTTACTTTTCAACTAACTTGTTGTCAGTCGTTATATTCATTAGACTCGCTTTCATGCGGCTAATTTGTCCCTATCATTATAACGTCGGGGATCGCGTACCTGCGGCGAAGGTGTTCGTTCAATTATAGCGACGAGAACCGGGCCCCTGCGGCTAGTCCGTTGGCATTTTAGTGCTGAGTTAAATACCCTTATACTCGACATGCAAACATTATACAGGTAGCGGTTGTGCTGCGAGCTGATAATAAGGCTGAAAATGTGGAGACCTCGGAAATCGAAACCGCGATCTGTCTGCACTCAAAATCGCATTTTATATTATTCTAGGGACCGAGCGAGATAGTGTAATGGTTGTGCGTCCGGCTTCTCGAGCGGTAGGTCGTGGGTTCGATCCCCGGCCGGGTCATACCAAAGACTCGAGTTATCCTGCAGTTATCCTGCTAGGCGCTCAGCAATCACGGATAGCGTGGAGGAGAAAAAAAACGGGGGCGCAGACTAGATGACCTCATGGGGCCGTATCGCAACTCAGTCGCCAAAGCATCTCGATGGTGCAGGCGAGAAAGAATATCATATCTCTCTCTCTCTTATTATCAAGTCGCATTCAAGTGAATAATTAGTTATGATGTATTTATCCGTGCGATATCGCAGTCTTCGTGAACATACATACTCTAACAACATCAAAATCATCACAAAGCAATATCGACTTTCGCGTGAAATCTGTTATGCGTTTTACTACGGTAGTATGCGCACCTGCTTACAGGTGTCCAGACGTGGACTTTCTACTATATTCGCTCCTAACATTATAGCAGCACCCGACGCAGCTTACATTATTACGTTATAAGACGCCGGCGGCGTTTCACTGTCGGTTTAATTACCCTTATTCTAGTGACATGAATAGGGCTGAATCGTAATTACGACTTCGGAACGCGCACATGCCAGTGATTTGTTTCCGTATAGCTCCGAACTTGAGAATCGCTTGCCTGCGTCTAATGAAAATAAGTCGTAAAATGTGGAGCCTGCAGAGACCGTAACTTGTATACATAAAATCAAGTTTGAAAATATGGACGGCTGAGTTATCTCTGAGCAATTGAGTAATATAACCGCCCATAGTTTAGTGGGGCATTGCTATAATGTATATCCAAACAATCGTTACAGAATCTGAATGTTACCAAGGTCATTATCACAAAAAATCATGCATCAGAAGCGCAGGGATTATTATTATCAAGTCGCAGCGCTCAAAATCGCGTTTTTTAATAATTAATTAGTGATGATGTGTAGAATTTTGATATATCATCATAAAACCACACCTAGTTCAGGGTTGTTCACAATATCCGTGAAAAGACAAAGTACTAAATACACATAATAATAATATCTGGCGAATATAGCCTTGCATAGACATCATAGTTTTTGGTTATCATGACAATAACTGGTTTCCGTTAGCAAAGTGCTATTGCTGATATAAATACGCACATAAATCAAATGAATTCAAATTCACATTCACAAAAACGTGTTATCTGAGAGCTCATATTATCCGCCAAAATATAAAGTCCTAAATACACATAATAATATTATCCGGAGAATATAGCCTTGCATAGACATCATAGTTTTCGCACCACTGAATCACAAGGTGTCGCTTTGGCGGGCGCCAAACGATACCTTCCTACTACTATGCCATTTCTACTGTAGAGTAGAAATTGTACAGTACACTCAGGTAGTCTTCGTGAAGAAATTCGTGAAAATTGAGTTGTTATAATATCAGAAGCACAATTCGATAATATATGTCGACTTCAAAATCCGATGCACATGTGACCCTTATACTCAACCCATGTACCACTGCTATATGTGTATGTGGGACACGAGATCGAAAGAAGCACTGGGTGCTGAGGAACTGGCCTCCGCCATTACCTGTAACTGTCTATCACAATATCTAACATCTGTCTTTTGTTGACACAGAGAAAGTTTTTTCCCGACCTGTTTAATACAAAAATTTTAAGCTGGTACATTTGATGGTCCACAAATTCGGAAAATCAGCAAAAATGATTGAATCAGTGGTCAACGTCAATCTTGGACTTGAAAAAAATTTGTCTGTAAATTATTTAGAAGTAATGTGGAGATTACTTGAGAATACACGGACAGATAATTTACATTGCTTAGAATCCATTTGAAGCTAAAACGAATTCGTCTGCAACATAAGCATCTAAATACATTTTGAAATAGCCAATAATTTCCCGGGAAATATTGGAGTAGTCAACGATGAGCATTGAGAAAGTGAAGTTAATGGTAGTCCGTCGCAATAATCAGTTCCCAAAAACTAGCTCTTGATTTCAAAAATATTAATACAACCAAATAGTTCAGTATTAATGTTTATTTGAAAATTATTGCGTTACTTTTCGATTGCATGTAGTTATTGAAATTTTCTTACAAAAACAACATATTTTAAATGTGATCATTTATTTGAATTACAAGCTTATTTTTGGCAATTTTCATAATTTATTTCTGGCAATTTGGCGTCGCCATGAATTCGGATTTATAGACTCCATTTAAATCGCTTCATCAAAGAGATGTCAAAAAACATGCAGTATCCACAATCTGCCCTCGAACAGCAAAATTTAATTCCAAATTAAAAACGATGTTAGATACCAAATTTACCCTGTACAAAACTGACTGCTTCTGCAATATCTATTCTCAATAGTCGATTCACTATGATTACAAAATTACCGGCACCCACATAGGTCACAATACTCACGACAACAAGTCAAAAGGGTCTATAACACGTTTGGATAGCGGCCTTCACTATGCAACCAAAAGCTCATTTTTGGCATTTTTCAGATTTTATTTTGGGCAGTTTTAGCGTCGACAGGATTTCATATTTGTTTACTCGAATTAACGATGTAAAACGCTACTCGCTAACCAATGGTTAGAAATCATGAGTGATTTATTTTTGCAATAAAATACGAAAAAATTACAGCGGGCGTACAAAAAAAACAGTAAATAACTGAATGTTTTCAGGCATGTGTATGGTACGCATTGATTAGGGTTACTTCTTGGCGACTGGGGTATTTTGCGTGGTGTAAGTGTGTATGTTCAATTGTTCATTGATGAAACTATATCCCTTTTGTCCAACGAGACGATGTCTATCACTGATTGCACTATATGCTGATATTTTCATTAACAAGTTGAAAATAAATGGAATGCAACATGGGTCGCGCTATTATGAGGTAATAAAATTCACGAGCGGTGACAACAGGAATATGCATAGTCATTGAGCTATATCCCTAATTGCTGGATATAATTTATTACTCGGGTTGATCAATCCAATTAGGCTATGTCGCAGATCCAAATTTCAGTACTCGACTTTTCTGCCTCAACCCTGAAAGTTTCATTCGCATAACATAGATCCCTCGGACGGTAGACTACGGCCTTCCGAAGGGTTTACGGACTTCAATTTACGAATTTAGTGTTACACGCTTGTTTGGTCGCTTTATGCATACTCATTTCAATACTTGTTGATATTTTTCTCTTAAACCTTCACGAAAACCGATATTTTCAGAAAGCCTTATTGTTGACATTTTAAATTTTCTATTTTAATCAGTTTTGCCATTTGATTCCCAAAATGACAAAAAATAACACGGCCTGATTATAAGGCGAAAACCTGACGTGAAGACCAAGTTGTATCATTTTTTGATTCAGCGCCGAAATTTAGCCAAAAACAATTGCTAAATCAAATTGAAAATATTACCTAGATACGATCTTCGTTAGATCGTTACTATCTCGTTTTCGTTTGGATTATGCATTTGCGACTGATATTTAAATAGGAAATGATCTACATTCTAAAAAACTCTACTAACCGATCTGATTTCACGACAGCGGTTATTATCGAGATCTTTGCTGTTAGTCGGACGTGTAAGACTAGAAATTATAACTCGTTGATTGGAACTGCCACGCAGTAAATCACTTTTTGTATTTCAAGTAGGTATATCTATGGTATAGGCCTCTATATAGATATATTTAAAGTGTTAACAATTGTGGGCATCAAAGTGCAACTGATTGCACATTACTTTCGTGTTGGAGGAAATTGTTTACTGACCTGATTTGAGGATGTCATCGGTGAGTTTACTTTTTACCCTTTCGTTCATCAAAATACCGCTTGTGAAATTCCGAACAACTGCCCAATGGGGTTCCGTAAACTTGGAATTCACGAGTCGTTTGAAATCGGTCAAATTCATCTGTGCAATAAATAGAGCTGCTAATGTCTCTTGAAGTGTTTGGTGACTAAAAAAGTATCTGCACATTCCTTCGAAAATTTTATGAGCATGAATTGCTTCTCCTGGGGCTTTTATAACCATGCCACTGATGTCTTTATATTCGAGTTGATATTCTGTTAGATCTTTTTCCTCAAATATCACTCGTTTCTCCCGGGTGCCATGGTAAGCCATTTTTTTCAATTTGTCTATTATTTGCGTGACGTTAACACGTTCAAGATTTGGAGTATTTTCACATTCCATAAGTTGCCTAAAGACCAGCACCATGATTCCAGATGCGCAGGTCGGAGGTTCAGACGGATCTAACTTCCTTGCTATCGTGTAGAATATCAAGAACAGAGGTGTTAGACACATGTAATGCATGCCAGGATTGGACATCTTCATGACATCCCAATCCAAACCGGAATCATTGCCCATTAATTGGCAATACAGATTTTTAGCATCTTCTTCGGTGAATCCCACTAAGGCTGCAACGAATGATGGTCTCAATAATTCTGGTAAGAGAGCAACGGAATGTTCTCTCGATGATAAGACGATAGGAACGTTTTGTAAAAGATCACCTTTCAATATATTACCAAATATCGTGGCAGTGTTTGCCTTTTCCCAATGGCCAACAGTTCGGTCAAATCTCGGGAGCCACGTAGCTTGATCTAATCCGTCGAAAAACATGATTACCTTGATTTTGCCACTCATTATTGCTCTCAAACCATACTGAGCTTCTTTCTGATTCACCTTGGTAACGAGGGGACTAAATATAACTTCATATAAAGTTACATCATCGGAATCTTGTATATCTCTAAAATTCATATAAAGAACAAAATCATACTGCCCACAATTTTGTTTTAATCCCTTCCCGCCAGTTTTCATCGGTTTCGGTTCGCAACAATCATTTTCGATCATCAATCTCTGTGCAAGACGTTTCATTATGACTGTTTTACCGCTCCCTGGCTGTCCAATGATTGCAGACGACATATTTTGTTCGTCCTGGATGTTTTCTAAAACCTTTTCGAAATCTATATAATATCCCTCTTTCGGGTTTCCGTGTGCACTGAATCCATCCTGTGGTAAATAATCTCCTTTAAATAACTGAAATCCGGTCTTTAATTGTGGATGACATTCCTTTCCTTCCGGTTCCAAATAATCTTTATAAGACTCCATTAGGCCGTATTGGGCGTTCTTCCACGAAAAATGTCTGATCTTCGCGAGGAATTGATTAAGGTGACGTCCTAAAAGTGTGCAAAGATTTACAGTTATTGTATATAACATATGGGGCTTACAATATTGTTTTTGTTTGTGGTATTCATGGTGTTTTTCAACTATAGGCATTCACACCAGGCTGATAATACTATATTATGATTTCGTGCACGCCGACTTGTAGCACGGCAAAATTTCGGAAATTTTCACGAAACCCCTGACACAGATAAGATGACGAGAAAGAGCCAAGATAAACCTCCCAAACTGTGATAGGAATTCTGGGGTCAACTTCGCACTCGAACCCGTAACCAGTTGATTTTCCGGCTGTTGATCATACCTTTACGCTTTACCACTTGGCGTCGCGTCGTTGAAAACGACATTAATATATGCGTAATATATGCATAATGCTTCAATACTCACCTGTCACCCACTCCTGAAATTTCTCGCTCCATGGATTATCTTTTGGATCGACGAGTTTTGGATAATGATTCCCATGATCTGTGAAATTAACCTTACGTTTTTCTCACTACGGGGTTTTTCTCAAACTTTTTCAGCTTGTGGCACCCTTGAAAATGATATAACGGCCGCGGCACATTGCGTGGTAGTGCTATATGCTTGATAGTGCGAACATATACAACTGAAACGAGGTGTATTGTTGATAAACATACCGACATATCGTAGTAAATTCCTAGCAGTCTCTTTCATTAGCAGATTTCATTTTCAGTCGAAACTGAAAAGCCCTGAATAGACAGCCATTACGATGAAAATGACAATGTAACTTTGAACCTTTTTTCACCCAGCAATCGAGTTTGAAAGTATACAGTCATAAGTTATGACTCATACCTCGTCTCTTTTGTGGAGACGAAGTAGTTTGGTATTGCGACGCAACAATGCCGTCTGTAAGCAGGTGAGTTGCAGCGTGAACCGCAAGCGTATTGGACATTATTGCGCGAACGATTGAGCATGAGCATTCACACTCTCACCCTCGTGCGCACTTGCTCCTGAGCTGCGCCATATTATTACAGACGGACTTGTTGCTTCACAATATCTTACTCCGTTACAATGCAACATTCGAGGCTGATTTTGTAGGGTTCCAGGACCACGAGAAGAATAAAATTTATATTTTAGCAATCAGTAGCCTACCTCGCCCAACCTGTACAATATTACCGCAAAATTGCCTTTAACCAAACGGAAAGTGTGATGTAAACCAATCGCAGTGAGCCGTGCGATTTGCTTGTGTCCTGTCCGCACCATTGTAGGACACTATGGTATTTACTACTATCTTCATACAACTTGCCGGGCAGACCGTTATTACGAAATTATGGTTATTGGAAATTATGCGTATCGTGGGCTCAGACGTTCTCATTTCGCTGATACCCGCCTTCGATCCAGTCGTACGTAATAATGATGGTGCGAGATATAGTTATTGTGAAAGCTACAATTAGTGGTGCGGCGTAAGTCAAACAAGCTCTTGCGAATGCGTCGCAAAGACAAAAGCTAGGGGTGTACTTGAATTTATGTTGATATATTTATCTGTGTCGGTTTTGCCTTCTTGCACTATTTCCTTGAGCCGCTTTGATTATAGACTGCTCGCACTTTTACTTCACAGTTTCCTCTCTTTAGGCAAAACCCAGCCTAGAACACGTGCTTTTTACTTTCCTGTAAATCGTTATTTATATTCCAACACATCTTTTTCCGAAGTAGAAACCACTGGTGCTGTACTTCTCAACCTTTTGTTTTCGGTGACCTCTTTTAGACAGTCATGGACCCCCTTATCCCAGTTTTACTTCAAATTTAACTCAATTATCGTGCAACCGTCATCTGTCCTCTGCATATGTTTACTCTAGACTAGTGATAAACAGAAAATAAATGACTTTTCTTCAATTCAATTTCCACAAAAATAGTTAATAGCTATAGCGAATGGAATAATATCTCGTAATGCTTCTGGCGACACCATAGGGCAGGGGTTCTCAACCCGCGGAGGCATTTTCTGTGGCCCGCGGCTTATTGATTAAAACCGAAACTCTCATATTGATTAAAACCGAAATTATTATTTCGGTGCTACTACGTGTTAATATGCGACTTTCGTAGTCGTACTCGTCCATCTCTATTCGATATACCCACTAATCGAGGTATGAGGCATGAATTAAAGTGTCCAGATTTTGAAAATTGTGAAGTAGGTGAATAATTACCGGTACTGAATGAATTCTGAAAAGTTTTCCTGTATCAGGATCATCTACTAAAGAGAAAATTATGCTATCATTGAAATAATGGGATGTCCACCAAAGCACCCGGACTCGAAATTTTGGAAAGATTCGCTTCCTTAGTTTCAAAGTTATGGGTGTATGACTGACTTTCTATTTCGAGGGCAGCCTAGCACCTTAATTCAGTTACTTAGCTCGCTCATCTCCCCCCCATCCCTTGACAGAAAGCTATCGTCGCACTGATCACAAAAATAAAAATTTAAATCAGCTCAGGGCACTGGATCCTATCGCAAAATCGTCGTCAACGTCTTAAACATGCGTTGTTCAGAACAATCAGAGCGTCGTAACACAATGATCATAACAATGACCTATTGCGATGTTCCGATTATTATCGGACAATGCCGTATTTCCGACTTTGTACGCTAATTCCGGGCTGATTCACATTCGACTGATGTAGCCTACTCGCCGCGACCGACTGGAACATATGGCGACAAAGAAAAGGAAGGTGGACGACGAACACAGGGTTTTCAACTCTGCGTGGAAAAATGAATTCGCTTTTACCGAGATAAATGGCAAACCTATGTGCCTGATTTGTCAGAGAGCAGTGAGCGTGATGAAGCAAGATAATTTAAGATGGCACCACGAAAGGCTTCACCCGGAGTTTAAAACTACTCATCCACCTGATAGAGATCTTAGGAAAAACAAAATCCAGGCGTGGCTAGCTTGTTTTCAAGCCCAGCGGTCCGTATTTCGCGGCATTCTCAATAGTGCAGACAACGTTACAGAGTCATCGTTCACAATTGCTTGGAACATCGCCAAAGCCAAGAAGCCTGCTACAGAAGGTGAGTTCTTCAAGAAAACACTGGCAGACTATGCGAATTCTCTGTTTTCGGAATTTAAAAACAAGGACAGCATCACCAGGCAAATCTCGAAGTTGCAGTTGTCTGATTCAACCGTGAGTAGACGAGTAGAAGCAATCTCAGACGATCTTTTATCGCAGTTGCTTAATCACGTTGAGAGAGCTGAGTACTTTAGTCTAGCATTGGATGAATCGACCGACTCCACAGACATTGCGCAGCTAATTATCTGGGTGCGTTTTCTCAAAGTGGACACATTTGCAGAAGAAATGCTGGCTTTGATACCGATGAAAGGGCAAACGCGGGGCGAGGACATTTGTGCCGCAATGATGAGCTTCTTTCGAGGACCAGGAAAAAACATCAACTTGAAAAAGCTGGTTTCTGTCACTACTGACGGTGCTCCGTCCATGGTAGGCAAGGGAAAAGGGTTGATTGGTCTACTCAGAAAAATTAACGAAATGCCAGACTTCTTCTCATATCACTGCATTTTGCACCAAGAGCAATTGTGCAGCAAGCTGAGAGGTGGAGAGCTGAAAGTAACAATGGATTCCGAGACGAAAACAGTCAATTTTATACTTGCTCACGCATTGAAACACAGAGAGTTCCGTTCTCTTGTGGAAGGATATAAAAGTGCATATACCGACTTGACAATGCATGCGGAAGTGAGGTGGCTTAGTCGCGGAAATGTTCTCGCTCGATTCATGGAGCTGCTTCCGGCAGTCCGCATATTTTTGAAAGAGAAAAATCGACATGATTTACTTGCGTCACTGGAAGATGAAATATTCGTACAGAACGCAGCTTTTCTTACTGATATAACGCGCCACTTGAATTCACTAAATCTTACCCTTCAAGGAGAAAAAAAAGATTTTGCCAACGATGATGAATGACGTGGCTGCATTCGAGACAAAACTGAGCCTGTTTGCGCAGCAACTTGAGGTCGGTGATTTCACGCATTTTCCTGTTCTAGAGACCCAAGTGTCGCAACAACCAGGATTTTACTCACCAACCCCTTATTGCACCTACGTCAGGGAATTGATGGCGGAATTTTCATCTCGATTCGCGGACATTAAGTACTTGGGAGCCGTGCTGGCATTCACAGAAAATCCGTTTTCTTGCAACGTTCAGACAACTTCACTGTCAGTTGAGGCAGCAAAATTTGGAGTAAAAAGGGCTGAATTTGAGGAACAACTGATCGAACTGCAGCACAACAATATCCTCAAAGGAAGACAAAAGGAGGAGAGCATTCAAACATTCTGGATATCCTACGTACCGAAGAATTTATACCCAGCATTGATTTTGAAGAGCTTCTTGGAGGTACAGAACTTCAATATGCAATTAAATAGTATATTCATATTGAAATGAACCCGAATATTTTCGGCTGACACTCGTCAGGGGTAATCGTCAGCAACTAGTAGAGAATTGGAAAGAACATTGTATATCAACAATCGTATCACAAAATATGACGTCACCGACATGAAATTTCGAATGAGAGAGCGTTCAATGTACTATTTTTAGGTGATACACTAACTCCTTTTGTTGACAGAGTTTTGGTTGGTGTATTTTGATAAAAGTTGATTCCAAGGCACACAAATGGAATTGTGAACGGCCTCGACCTACGATTCGAAATCCGTCGTCTCGATAATTATTCGCACAAATCGTATTATCCAACAGATGTTTGCCGATGGCAGAATTAATGGCCTTTGATCGATCAGCATCAATCTTAAGTGGATGAGTTAAGGGTGAGCTTTTCACATCGCGTTACGCACGTGTTCTGATAAATCTGGGCGAGTGTCAGCCGAAAATATTCGGGTTCATTTCAATATGAATATACTATTTAATAGCATTGATTTTGTGTGCTCATAAGATTCTCTGTTGTTTCGGATCCACTTATTTATGTGAAGCCTCTTTCTCTGCCATGGGAATGATAAAATCAAAAGAGCGCACCCGTATAACTGACATACATTTGGAAGATTACATGAGAGCTGCTACAACGGAGCTGCAACCGGATTCTAAAGTGCTTGTAAACAAAATGCAGACTCAAAACTCTCACTAAGTCAACAATTGTACTCTGTTTTATAGATTGCATGTGAAGGAACAGACACTTGTTGTTTGGTATAATTCGCTCTAGAACGTGATTACAAATGCAGAATTACGAACACTGTCCAAGTATGTCCACTTATTTTTTTTAAATTCATAAGAATGAATTAGACATCAGGATAGGACAGGTGAAACAAGCCGACGGGGAACCAAATAATACAAATGCGTGATAAAAATGATCTGCGGCCCGTTGCATCTATTATTGCTCAAATGCGGCCCGCGGTGCATGGGAAGTTGAGAATCCCTGCCATAGGGTATGATCTTAATATCTGGTACCAAAATTTAGTAAGAAATATTTAATGAAAAAATAACGTCCAGCCTTGTCATTTCTATTTATAGATTCTACAGGCTCATATTGAAGTTATTCCGGAATAGCGGTTACGCATATCACAACATGAAGCCTGAGCGTGGTTTCAGCACATTGAAACACATCGAGACTTTTCTTAGAATTTGGATGTGTAAAGATAGACTCGATGCTTTAGCTGGGGTCTCGATTCACAACGTCGTTATTCTGGATATTCCGGATTTCAATGAACTCGTCATTAAACATTTTGCAACTATTAAATCACGCCACACGCGCACAATTGGCCTACTCATACAAACGTTAAAGTATGCAGGTGGACTATACTGTACTATATTTTCTTCAGAATAATTTCAAATACATTAGCCTAGGTAACCATGCCCAGTGTCTATACCCCATATAAACTGTGTATGACCACCACGAAGTCACATTTCCACGTCGGAATACACCATGGTGACCACATTTAGACAACAAACATCGGGTGGATCCCTTGCCCCACTACCCGTTATTGACACGAGCCGCCAGTCATTAACCCAACTCACCTTTGGGATCTGACGTACTTGGATTAAAAGTCACTTGTATTGTTGCTTGATCTCTCACTGTCACGTTGACATCGCGACCCGTGCCTTGAATACAAGAGGCTGGAATGAAATTTTTACCTCGTATAAATTAAGTGTAAAAACACCAAATAAGCGACATCCTTACCCCCTTCAGCCATGATCAGCTTTTACCATGAGTAAATAATAACCTGGAGGTAGAAGATAAATTGCCAAAGACTCTTAGACGTCAAGAATTTCGGTATATAATATAATATATTCATACTGAAACAAACCAAAATATTTTCGGTTAACACTCGTCGGAAATCGTCGGCAAGTATTAGAGAATTGAAAAGAATATTCTATATCAACAATCGTATCACCAAATATGGCATCAGCGCCATGAAAATACAATCTATCATGGCGAAAAGACGGTTTGCGAAAAATGTACTATTGTAGATTATACACAAACTCGTTCTGTTGGCACAAATTGGGTGGTCAGATTTTGATTAAACTATACTCCAAAGTACATAAATGAAGGAATGAACCACATCGGTTGAAATCTATCGGTCTGGTAATTTTCCACGCAAATAGGATTATCAATCAAGTTTTTTTTCGATGGCAGAATCAGGGCCGTAACTACCGCGCCCCAAACCCCCCAATTAGGGGGGGCGAGCTCGAAGGGGCCCAAAATTATTTGGTGAATTAGCATAAATTATAGAGTATTTTTTGGCAATTTGTGGAACTTTCTGAAAAAAATTCGCGCTGTGCGCGATTTCAACGTGGCAAATATCTTTACTATTGGGTACTCTTACCCCCCAAGAAAAAATACACAACATTTAAAGAAATGGGCATATCGGCGTTGGTCATTACCGCGTCACGACGCACCAATGCATAAAGTTTTAGGCCATGTAATATGCAACTCTAAGACGTGTGCCAGAACGATCGGCGACGAGAAAACCTTGGCCTAAAGGCACTTCCCTTATAATGACCGAAAACTTCGTTATATATAGTCCTACAAAATACACACAGGTTTAATTGTCCAACGGCGCATAAGACAAATACCATCCCACACGGAAAAATAATATGGCAGTGAAGAAATACCAATTTGAAATCGTGTGAACTTTTAGTTTAGTAGGCTACATTAGTAGTAGGGGTTGGTCAAATTGGTACGCACCAATCAAGTTTCACCATGTTGCCTTAATTGCCACGCTTCTAGGACGCCCATTGCCCCGTCACCCGCGCGCGTCTTACTATAGTATAGGGTTAGGAAGAGTTAGATTTAGGAGCGCGCGGGAATGTTTTTTATGCTTATACAACTCAACGAATACCCATCGGGCTGCTTACTACATTTTAAATATTCTCTCCACTATTGTGTATACAAGAATATACTTCTCTTAGTAAGCAATTTCTCGTGAATTCCGAAGAACATTGACGTGTGTTAACTTCTGTATTAGGTGATAATATCATTTTCATGTCTGATAATGTTACTTTTCAAGGTGATACAAACGCAAGCTAAAACTACTAGAAAATTTAAAGTCTTACCAAATTTTATCTAAAACTTAAACTGTCAAGTACCGATAAAGTAGTCTAAAACCTAGTCACTTTTTACGTGGAGGGGGTACATAGCGAAGTACTTGTACATTTTCGGAGTACTCAAGTATAGGTTTGGCCTGCTTGCGCTATATTTAATGAAGTGATTAACTATTTACACTGCATCTACTTCTATTTCAGAGTTTATCGGTATTCGAGCAAACTATACCTTCAATACTTACTTTTTAACTCACTCGGAAATCATCACTTCATGTACTTTAGTTGGACTTTACTGCTACTAAAATGTTGAATGTACTTTTTTCAGTGGGCCAGTGGTCTTGGTGACTGTTGTCAGTTTCATCTATATTCTACGAAAAGCTAGTTGAGTACTTTACGGGTTCATATCATCGCAAATAATATATTCTAAACATGTTTAGATAGCGAGGAGTTGTAATAATAGGTGAAAGGGGAAAATGTTATCTAAAACTGAAACTGTAAAGTACCGATAAAGTAGTCTAGAGCAGTGGTTCTCAACCGCCGGTCCGCGGACCGGTGCCGGTCCGCGACGACATTTCTGCCGGTCCGCAAGGTAAATTAGGATTTTATAACTTAATTTCAAGATGCAAGATGTTGAAGGCTTGTCCATTGGTAAAATAATAAAACGTCAAATTTCGAACTGATGCAGAACTTCGTGAGGTAGGATTATAGGCCCGGAAACATGATCGATTTGACTTGTCCAAGTCCAAGCTGTCTCCGGTGACTCGCTAAACCACATAATTCGTACAATCGTTCGTTTTCGATTCCATAATTTTGTGGAAGGCCAGGTATCGCCGTTGCCGGGTGGTTTCGTGTGGCGCATTTCACTCGTAGTAGGCTATGGCTGGTAGTAGTGGGAGATGAACAACATAGCTGGACAAGGTGATTGGTCCTACTCCAAAACGCTTCATCTCTGGATATTGTCGAAGAGAATAATATTATTCGAGTTGGTGCGGTCGGTTACAATCCACGGCATTCGGCGCGTAATTATAGCCTGTGCTTATCTGGGCAAGTCAATTTTACCTCGACTCAGCACCGTAAAATCACATGAATACCATCATAAACATATTTAATTACGAAAAAAACCCTGAAAATGTCGCTCTCTGGTACAGAGGGGGTAACCTGCGACCGTAGAAATATAAATTTTTGCGGCCGTGGACACGCAATTCAATTAGTAGGTGTTGGCGGCCGTCGACAAGAAAATTAAAATTACGAATTAACTCTTACCTTTTTGAGATATTTTATTTAATCTTGAAATTTTCTTCACGCTACGCACGATTCAATGTGAATTCTTTTTTCGATTTTAATATAGTTGTAGCGCCCTTTGCAATCTGAGCACCACAAAACAGATGCGAACCGCGGAGGAAAATGATGCACTCCATATAGAAATACCAACTTGGAATCGTGCGCTCCTCACGAAAGAAATTTGTTTCTGGTCGTTTGAAAGATTCCAATATCTTTCCACTATACCGACAATTCTGATAGGAGGTCAAGAAATAACAACACGCAACAAAGTGACATAGGGTTATCATACGTCCTCCTCCTTTTCGAAGTTTTTTGAAAGTGTCCTCGGAGGACGCCCAAATGCCATCTTTTTTAAAATTTTGATTAAATGTATGTGATAATTGGACTGAGATATAGGAAATAAGTACTCAAGTAACGCTAAGGCTGGTCGTTCGGGAGTTGAGCCAGAAAGACGACCTCTTTTTCGTTTTAGTCAAGACCACTAAACTCAAGTAAAAGTGGGTGAAATTGAAGTCGAATGGAAGTGATGACCTTTTTTTATCAACCAACTACAAATTCGGAGTAAAGTAACCAATTTTTTTCCGGTATTGTAAGCCTGAAAATTTTGGAAAAGTGTCCTCTTTTAAGAATTCCAAAATATGGCAACCCTACTACAATAACAATTGGCCCACTCGAAGATGCATCATCGTTTATTTGTGCCCTAAATTTTCAAAATCACTCCCTCCATGCACTCTACCGATGAATCTGATCGCATTGGCTGAGAAAGGATAAATATTTGATAGTAACATGTGGAACTACGAATATTAATGACGAAATTCATTCGTGAATCGTTAAAAGTTTTCGCGCTTCGCGCGACCACGACCGTTCCCAGTGCTTATTCTTAACATTATCACTATGTCGTGATTTCGGTGCGTATAGTATGACGATGTGAACAAGTAGATTAGTCCGGAGTTCACCAGAAATGGACATGATCAGTTTAAAATGGGCATTTCGCGTTCCTTATGACTATTTCCTGGAATGCGGACGTAGGCCAAATACGTAATCAAAATGCGGCCGTGAATAGCAAAACGGTTGGCCACCGTGCTCTAGTACCACACTTGCGGAAAAACGGTTGCCTACATTACATTTTTGGTTGATTTCAATTTTGTAAGGTCTACCGGTCCGCATAATATATTTCGAAATTTTACCGGTCCGCGAGGTGAAAAAGGTTGAGAACCACTGGTCTAGAGTATTATTTATGTTTATTCAGCTCAACAAATATCTTCATTTTGGCCTGCTTACTACATTAAAAAGATTTTCTCCGCTAGAAAAATCACTGTAACATGATGAGTATATTATAAATAAGCTTATCAGCGCGGCATAGTACATTCGCGTAAATTCATTTAATTAGCTTATGTTTATGAAATTACTTGGTTTCCGAATTTTATCTAAAACTGAAATCGCCGAGTATCGGTAAATCTAGTCTTAAACCGTAGTCACTTTTTACGTGCAGGGAGTCGATAGCGAAGTACTCGTGCATTTTTAGTACTCAAGTATAGGTTTTATCTGCTTGCACTATACTTTATCGAGTGATTAACTATTTACACTGCTACTTCTATTTCAGAGTTTTCTTCGGTTTTCGGGTAAACTATACCTTCAATACTTACTTTTTAACTCACTCGGAAATCATCACTTCTTGTACTTTACTAGAAATTTACTGCTACTAAATGTTGAAATGTACTGTTTTCAGTGGTCTTGATGAGTGGTGCTAGTTTCATCTATATCCTACTACGCATTTTCGCGCTGCAGAATGACTTATCGCAATAAAAATAACAAAAATACTTCGAGAATTTGCGAACTCTCACTGCGCAATATTTGAGTTTTACGAAGTACGCTTCAAAGTGAGCCTACTTCTTGGATATTATCCAAAACCACATGAAATTTCGCTCCGAGCGAGGAATAAGGTAGAAGTAGTCATTTCCGAGTAAGTAAAACGTTAGTACTCTAGGTCTATTTCTGTTTAATACTGTAGCTATCACGAAGTTGATGTACTCCAATATCATAAGGACTTGAGAGTATTTGGTGCATGTAGGCAAAAAACCTACTTGGGTATTCTCAGGAAGTACGAGTACTTCTATACTTAACAACTCTGAAAGTTAGCGCAATTTATGGTATTTGTATGAAATCGAAATTTGCGTGCTTCTCGCTTACCTTGTGTTAATAATTTTCCTTTTCTATCTACTTTACAAGATTCAGTGTAGAAGTTTAGTGAAAGTGTAAGAGTTTAGTAAAACCAGTTTTTGATAATAGCACTTGTCAAGGTGATACAAAAGTAACCTCAAACTACTTTAAAATATAAAGTCCTAAAAGTAGGTAGTTTCTCCTGAAAAACCGATATGTAGTAGTGTAAATAATCTACAAACATAACCACCTATATTAGTTACTTTTAAATCCCTAATTGTACTTGTATTCCAGCAAAATTACGAATCGTTGAGTATCGAGCGATAGCCTCTATCATACTTGCGGAGAATAGGGATTTAGTACTCGAGTATTAAATTAGAGTAAATTGAGTAAACTTGAGAGGTTATTAGTGATTCTGCTGGAGTTTATATAAAGGGAAGTCCTGATGAAACCTTGAATATTTCAAAAAAGAATAGAGGACTTCTTTCGATATTTGGATAGTCTCCGTCGTACTGTCGGATGGCATGAAATTGTATACATGCCATCTAGTACTACACAAAATTTCAAGGCTGGTACTCAATGGTTCTGTTAGTAGTTATATGGAATGTGTGGGAATCGAATTTGAGCGTAAAGTAAGCTCCTATGGCATAGAACCCTTCGAAATGAGTCCACATACCTCGTAAAATCCCACTCCAAGCGCTGCGGCTTAGCTCAAGCAAACAAGTATTTCGTACTTTAGGAGTCAAATCATCTATCTTGTGATAAATTAATATGGGGAGAATTAATCAGAAAATTTTGTAGAGTACCGTAGGCATCGATACATTGAGTGAAATGGGCTTCCTTATCTTAAATTAAAACGGGCAGAATAAATCGAAACAATTTGCAGATTCGGGTGGGCTTCAAGACATAGCTCAGACCGAGATCACAGCCTCATAACGAGGGCTTCGAGTGGGATGTTATAGGAAGCAAGACGAATCATTGTAAAGGTGTTGAAACTTAATTAAATCAATAATCCCGTCATTAAAATTGACTACGCATAGGTTCGTGTTACGCTCCCGCAAAACAGATTCACGCGAAGTCGGTATAGAACTGCGTTAGTTTTGAAGGTGTTCCATCATGAAATGTGTGATGAAATTTGATTTGGTCCATTGTCATGATGTCCTACACAGTTGCGCATTCAATGTTTAGCATGGTAATTCTGTTATTAAAGTTGACTATGCATAGGTACGTGCTACGCTCCCGCAAAAGAGATTTACGAAAAAGTCGGTATATAGAACTGCGTTAGTTTTAAAGTTGTTCAATCATGAAATGGGTAACAAAATTTGACATGGTGCATTGTCATAATGTCTTACAACTGCGTACCGTGTATCAAGGCGGGGAGTCGATTATTAACATGGTAATTCCGTTATTAAAGTTGACTATGTATAGGTACGTGCTGCGCTACGGAAAAACAGATTCAGCCAAAAGTCGGTAGAGAACTGCGTTGGTTTTAAAGGTGTTACATCATGAAATGTCTGACGAAATTCGGTATGGTGTATTTTCATAATGTCCTACAACTGCGTACCAAGTTTCAGGGTGGGGATTTGATTCTTAGCATGGTAATTCCGTTATTAAAGCTTACTATGTATAGGTACGTGCCACGCTACCGAAAACAGATTTACGCAAAAGTTGGTATAGAACTGCGTTAGTTTTAAAGCTGTTCCATCATGAAATGTGTGACGAAATTTGGTATGCTGCATAATCGCAATGTCCCACAACTACGTAGCAAGTTCCAAGGTGAGGAGTCACATATTAGCATGGTTATTCCGTTATTAAAACTGACTATGTATAGGTACACGCTACCGAAAAACAGATTTACGCAAAAGTTGGTATAGAACTGCGTTAGTTTTAAAGTTGTTTCATTATGAAATGTGTGACGAAATTTGGTATGCTGCATAAGCGCAATGTCCTACAACTACGTACCAAGTTTCAAGGTGAGGAGTCACATATTAGGATGGTAATTCCGTTATTAAAGCTGACTATGTATAGGTACACGCTAGCGAAAAACAGATTAAGGCAAAATTGGTATGGAACTGCGTTAATTTTATAGTTGCTCCATCATAAAATGTTTGACGAAATTTGGTATGGTGCATTGTCATATTGTCCTACAACTACGTACCAAGTTTCAGGGTGGGGATTTGATTATTAGCATGGTAATACCGTTATAAAAGCTTACTATGTATAGGTACGTGCTGCGCTACCGAAAAACAGATTTGCGCAAAAGTTGGTATAGAAATGCGTTAGTTTTAAAAGTGTTACATCATGAAATGTGTGATGAAATTTGGTATGGTGCATTGTTATTATGTCCTACCACTGCGTATCAACTTTCAATGTGAGAATTAAATGTTTAGCATGCTAATTCTATTATTAAAATTGACTATGTATATCTCGATTCTCGAAACTCGTAGCTTGTGCGATTTATCAGCGGTGTACAAAGGGTTAGGAACGTTTTCTTAATATAGTTCCACATTCTAGTTGTTTTGATGTAAGGAGAAATCATTCGATAACTCACCACTTCTAGTTAGTAAAGTAAATTGTTTTCGCGTTAGCTTTGTGGAACGTAAGTCAAATACATATCTACTCTTCTGTGGAAGTAACTAAATTATTGTGATCACATTGATAGGTCTCTCAAGCAGTGACCGTGGTTTTGTTTTTGAAAGATGTCGCGATGTCGGTATAATATTTTCTGAAACTCAAACTCGGATGAAATCATGAACGTGCAGGACTTACGATAAACATAAATTGTGCACAGAAATCTTTGTTACAAGAATTAAAATTATCAACTCTGAAGGATAGCGCAATTTTTGGTATTTGTATGTTATCGAATTTTGCGTACTTCGCGCTTACCTCATGTTGAAAACATGAGTTACTTAACATCTCGAATCATGAAGATGAATAATTTTTTACACTAAAATATAGCCTATCAGGACTTCGTGAACTTTTCAAATAGTTTATATTCCGAATTTTATCTAAAAATTAAACTTTCAAGTACTAGTAAAAGTAATCTATTTTGTTGGTTTTTGGAAGTGAGGTAATGATTAAAATCGAAAACATGATTTACTTAACTACATCTCTACTCATTGTGATGAATAATTTTTAAAAGCTCAAATATAGTGTATCGGAACTTCATGAATGTTTCGATTAGTTTAATAAAAGTAGTTATCTAGATACATTACGAAATTAAGTGTGCTCTCTTCCAAATCGGTATGGAACAATATCAAATTTAGTATACCGAAAAAAGATCTACTCGACAAAATTTTCATGTCGTTATGTTCATGCGACGAATTTGTCCGACTTACTTGCATGAATTACAAGCTACATAATACACATAGTTAACACTCGTTGATGTAACTTTCCTCGTTTGTATGCATCCTACGCGGAATTGATTACCGAATTTTCCGATTAGTTTATATTCCGAATTTTATTTAAAGCTGAAACTGTTAAGTACTACTAAAAGTGTTATAAAATGTGAAAAGTATACAAGTAAAATTTTTATTATGTCATGAATAAGTAGTTTCTCTATTTACTTTACAAATTGTTTTTTGCGTTTTTTTACTTTTCAATAAAATTAGTATTCATTTTACAAAAAAACGTCGTGTAAAGGTAAAGTACTTGCACATTTCGGAGTACTCAAGTATAAGTTTTGTCAGCTTATTATATGCTCAGTATATTATATGTCAAGAATTGAATAGCATTTATGAGAATGCTCCAGGGTGTTCTTCATTGAGTGTCCGTGGTGGGCGATAAGTTAATTCGGGAAATTAGTGTGTTCAAATCAGACCTGTTGCCAACATAGTGTTGCATGGAATAATGGAATAGGACCTCAGTTGTATTGAAAACATGAGTTAATTAACATCTCGACTCATGTGGATGAGTAATATTTTAAACTCCGATATAGCGTATCAGGACTTCGTGAATTATTCAATTAGTTTATATTCCGAATTTTATTCACAACTGAGACTGTTGGGTACTACTAAAAGTGTATAAAATGTGGAAAATGTGTACAAGTAGAATTATTATTATGTCATGAATAAGTAATTTTCTATCTACTTTACAAATTATTTTTTCGCGCTTTTTTACTTTTTTATTGTTTCATTAAAATTGATATTCATCTTACAAAAAACGTCGTGTTTTTATTTCTCGGAAGCGATTTATTATGAAAATACACAGCACTAAATACACATAATAGAATATCTTGCGAATATAGTCTTGCGTAGACATCATAGTTCTCGAAATTTGCTCATAAATATAAACGGCAATAGTCTAGCGGTGAGCGATGAACATAAAACACCCACGGCGATAGTCTGGCGGTGAGCGATGAACGTAATAGCCTCAGGGGTTGGAGATGGTACGACCTTAGAATCACGTACTCATGCTTGATTTGTTTCCATAGCCCCGACCTTGGGAATCGCTTGTATGCGTCTAATGAAAATACGTCGTAAAATGTGGAAACTGTAGAAACCGTAACTGCGAGTTAGGAATCGCGTACCTGCAGCGAAAACTTTGTTTAGTTATAACGCCGAGAATTGTGCGCCTGCGGCTAGTCCGTTAGCGTTTTAGTGCTGATTAAATTATCCTTATACTCGACATGCAAAGTAAATTTGCAGGTATTCGAATGAAGCCCTATTCAGGTTGTTTGTTTAGGGGTATTCATGGTGTTTGTCGACTACTATGGTCATTTACACCAGGCCAATATATTCTTCTCAGTTTCCGTAACTGCCGACTTATAGCACGGCCGACCTCTAGGCTTTTGTAAGACACCGCTGACGCGGATGAGGTGGCGAGGAGGAACCTAGGTGAACCTCCAACACTTAGGTATCGGAATTCGGAAGTGCACCTCGGTCGGACTCGAACCCGCACCCATTGGTGTTGCAGCCGCGGATTATACCACTGCGCTATCTCGCCACCCCCATTCAGTTGTAGTGCGCGTTCATATTAGGTCGTGAAATGCGGAGACCTCGGCAATTGATACCGCGATCTGTCTGCGCTCAAAATCGCATTTTATATTAATTAATTAGTGATGAGGCGTAGAATTTTCATATATCATCATGTTTCGGAATTTAATCATCTAACGCAGAGGTCTCAAATTCAAATGTGCTCGCGGGCCAATTTCCTAGTTTTGATGACGCCGCGGGCCGCAACATCAATGATAGGGATATTTATTGGCCTTATTTGACGGGACCTTGCAGACAGGCATTCCACAAACATCGTGGAAGTGTAATTTACTATTGTACTATTAACGCCTGACACGGAAAAAATCACATTTTCAAATATTTGAATAAAATTATTTTTGTGCCGGGCAGAATTTTTTTAATCAACGAGTTATAGACATCATGTGAGAGGATGCATCATGACATCGTAAAACTGTCGGGTTATAATATTGTAACTAGTGGACCTATGACGAGCAACAACTTTATGTAGACTATTTTAAAATCTACTGAAGATTGACCTGATACCAGAGCATTCGAGCGGTGTAGCCTGTAATCCTATGGTTTTGATATCGTCGTGGTAAGTATAGGCTATTGTTACTGTCATTGCCAAACACAAATTATATAAGCGTAAGATTTTGCCTTAGATATATCAATAACAACTTAAAAACACTCATTATTGAGCCATAGTAATAGCATTGCTTCTTAACCTTTTTAGTGATCGTACCCCTTGTGCTTCCATCTTTCCAGATTTCTCGTAGCCCCTGTCCATTTTCAACACAATTTCTGATGGTACCTATTTAAATCAGAAAGCCCATTCACAAAATCGCGCGCAGCGCGAATACTATTTTCCAGTTGAATAAATTGGCTAAGAAAACATTCCACAGCATATGGGCCTACAAATTCTACAATGCATCTCTTACTCCCTGATATGGTGCTTCGTACCCCGATGGGGTCTACGGACCCTGGTTAAGAACCCCTGGAATATAAATGTTCAATCGGCGAAGAATTCGTTGGTGCTACAGCTGTAGAGCGTACTACCTTACTCGCCACCGATAATAACATGGATGAAGAGAAAAAACAACATGTAACCAACTATATACGTCACTGGGGTAACAGAATACCCATGGTTGCCATACTGACCTGATTAAATATCTATATACCCTACGCAACGCAAGCTACGACCTTTTGATATATTACTATTCCCCATAAAAGTTGCATAGATTGATGCGTCCGTAGGATTACCAAGTCACCATTCCGAGTCGCAAGTCCTTCTCCGATTTCAGCGTTTGACCCGACTTAACTCGAGTCATTTTTATTTAATCACCCAGTCAATCCGAAATCAAATAATTTTACGAGAAGGTCGCGCCAAACCAAATCACAATTTTCAGTCGCGAATCATCAACGGGTCATGTTTTATCATCATGAACTAGAAATGTGACGTAATAGCTGATCTTCTACCGCATGGTAGCTTTTAAAAGTGATGTGATAGTGATGTTTGTTGGGATTTCAGTGATTTTTATAGTAGTTTTTGCGTGAACTTTAAGTTCTTATATCTAAAAAAGATATATGGCACTTTAATATATTGTTGATTACTTGAAATTCCGAAATGCCGTCGCGGCCGCACAAAATGCTCTCGCGGGCCGCATGTGGCCCGCGAGCCGCGTGTTTGAGACCTCTGATCTAACGTAATCATCATAAAACCGCGGCTATAGTTCAACGTTGATGAATATTATCTGAGAGCTCATGTTATCCGCTAAAATACAAAGTCCAAATACACATAATAATATTATCTGGCGAATATAGCCTTGCATAGTTTTCGGAACTTATGTAACATCTGAATTATATTTATTTTTCGAAAGCAAGTTACTATAAAGTCTCGGAATTTAATCATCTAACGCAGTGCTTTTCAATCTTTTTGAACTCCATTCGCACTTTTTTTGTACAATTAATTTCATTCGCACAAACTAATCGAAAATTGTTATAAATAAAGAAGATGAAGATAGGCCTACTTAACAACATTTTGTTCAGATGTGTAGTGAATTGACTACTATATAGCTTACGCTATCAAGTGTCTCATTAAAAAGGCAACTTTATTCGCTAGTTTTGCTTTCAACTATTTCACTAAAACCCTTCTCAGCCAAACAATGTTGTTGGGAATTTGTACAAGAACGTGTACTAGTGCTTGGATGACCAGGTCTTATGATCTGTTTTGCCCTCCTATCCAACATACAGCGTATTTTTCGCGAGTGAAAAATGCTTGCTGGCAGAAATCGTTTTTGAGAGCTGACACAAAGATCCCGCGAGGCTCCAGTTTGTCGAAAGGATGGAAAACCCACATGTTTCTGTTGAGACTTTTGCCTTCCGCCTTTGGAACATATGGTGCAAAACGATCAAGGCACATTAGAGCTCGCTACCTTATGATACTTTGCTCCAACTTCTGTCTCGCGAGTTTATGAGAAGAGCAAATAACTCACGATATACTGTGTGTTTTACTCATTAGCTAAATCTAACTTGAGAATTCATAACAGTTAAAAAACGGTAAAGTTGCTTTTAGACGGCCACCAAAATTTGAGTTTTTGTGGCATCTAGCGACCCGTGCCTCACCCATGAAAAGGAATTAATTTTTGATATTACAGTTGTGTGCTACGATTTTAGGGGCATGTGTGACATACAGAACTCGTACACCACAATTCTACCCACGACAACTCTACAAAACATGTATGACGCACGCGATTCAAAATTAGGGCGAATTAAATTCCTCTGCGTATCGCGGTTGTACTACTGTCTACTCAGATTGCAAGAACGGGACCATTCTGTGCCGACAACGGAGCATATCCAATCCATTTCGAAAGGTTCGGCCATCCAGCATCGGTCATTTTTAGACTGAGGTTTTGCGCAGCTTTTGTTTTTGGCTCCGCCTTTTACCAGCGGATTGTTCGCCAAAACTTTACGTCTTCAAGTGCCCCGACGCCGAAGGGGTTAGCCTCGAAATGAATAAAATTCATAAGCCTGAGCTTGCTCGTTGCTCACCCCTACATTAGTTCATCCCAACGGTCTTCGACCATGTTTTCCAGAAAAAACAATCGGACAAATCATATCATGAATTCTCATAGCAAAGCTATATTTTCTGCGTGTCTCGCTTATTGGCTACAGTATCCAACACAGTGACTTTGAATATGTAAAAACTATCGCAGGATTTTTTGCAATAAATTCAATAAATATTACATATATATTAACAGATAGCACCATGTCGACCCAAAATATACCCTTTGCGGTTCATACTTTGATAACCTTTGAAGGGGTAAAAATTTGCATTACAGTAAATTGCAAATGTGAGTGTGTAATGATGGTATTTACTATCCTCGTGCCTCGCGCTTATCGAACAGCTATTACGAAAATATGATGATTGTTTATCGAAAGAGAGTACAGAAAGTCAATTTGAAGTCATTTTTCCAGCCTGTCGCAGGCTCAGACGGGCTGATATATTGTATGCCTGGCACTATAGAGATTGTAGAGATCTCTATACTGCCACTAAACCAGCTTCCAAACCTGGCGTTTGGTTACGTAATAATTATAGTGCGGGAATATTAATTAACTACGGCTTGCGAGAGCTACGATATGTGGTGGGTCGTATTAAGTTATACAATTTCGTCGCAACTACAGAAGGTACACTGACCTTAAATTTCCTATAAGGTTTATTTGAATTATTTCACGTCAGAAAAGTTAACAATTAACCACGATTTTCATTCGCACTTGATCCGGATTTTCATTCCCACCATTCGCACCACCTTCGTCATTCGCACTTGATCCGGATTTTCATTGGCACTATTCGCACCACCTTCGTCATTCGCACTGCAATTTTCTTCATTCGCACGAGTGCGAACCGTCACACAGGTTAAAAAGCACTGACGTATACTGAATGTTATTCATTTCTGGGAAGCAAGTCATTCAATACATATTGCTAAATACACATGGAAAATCGGTATTGAAATTCACAAAACATTAAAATATCTAGGCGTGGCAATGGGCGTCATCTAGGCGTGGCAATTAGGGTGACGTGGCAATGGGCGTCATAGAAGCGTGGCAATTAAGGCGACGTGGCGAAATTTGATTGGTGCTTACCAATTTGACCAACCCCTACTATACTTACGTTCGCGCGATTCTATATTTTTTGATATAACAGACAGGAGGTAACGAAATAACGTCATGTAACGAAGTCATACCAACGGGTCCGCCCGCCCGAATATGTTTAATTATTATTTACGGACTCTACAGTTTCGAATCCACCTCAATCAGCTATCCAGGTAAATATGAGTAGATAGGACAATGAATTCATAACAATATATATGCAATCCCCGACCTTATTGACCGATTTATCATGACTTAGCGAAAACTTTCGCGCCTCGCGCTGGCTCGCGAAACGGCACCACTATAATTTCGTGGTAAAACCGAACAACGTGATGGGGGACGGTTTATCACCTCATGGAAGCCCATGACTCAAGTTTGTTTGGGGCGGTGGGGGCCTGACGAAGTGCTGTTTCGTTCCTGGCAACGGGTATACACCCGGAGATGTTCAATTATTATTGAGGGGTCCTACCTTTTCAAACACACATCACTCAGCTCTACCGTTATATCTGATTACATGAGCAGAGAGAGAGAGTAAAAATCAATAGCAATATATATGCAGTTCCCGATGATATTGACCAAGTCAGTCATCGAATTATATAAATTTCTCGCGCTTCGCGCGTTTAGGCGACAAAAGGTGACACAGTGAATGGACAGCCAATGTAGAGGACAAGTAGCGGAAAACAGCGCACAGGCTGAGGGGGATCTGGGGGTTTATCACCCTATGGGGGCCCAAGACGAACGTTTTGGGGGGGCTGACGAAGTGCTGTTACGGCCCTGGGCAGAATTCATGGCAGTTTCTTGTTCTGATGCAGGCTTTAGTTAGGGGATGAAACAAGGACGACATTTTTTCGAAGTGTGATAGGCATGTTGTAATAAACCTAGAGACATGCTGCGTTTTTGCGGTCCCTCAAACGTCGAGTTATTCTTCCCACAATCAAAACTACCAATTATCAAAAATTGCTGAGGCACCTGTATTTATAGACTACATTATTTGTTAAAATGCAGAAATAAGTTCTTAGCTCTAGCAGTTAGATTTTCGTTGGATTGTACCTAGGGTTGCATTTGAAACAAAAGTCAATTTAAAACAAACATGTTTAAAACATGGCACTTGTATAAAGCATGTTTTTGTTGTTTGTTTTTTCGTTTGTTTTTACTCATATCGACACGAATATTTCATTGTGACGACACAGTGGATTGGCTTTGATAAATGAAATTTAGGGTAAATATGCCTGGCTCGACGAAAAGGGCCTCCGACCACTGTCATAAACAGACCAAAAATATCTTTAACAAGGACCAGATCGTTATGTAGCATTTGTACGGTCGGCGGTCTTCATCATCAGAACAAACATTCCGTACCAATGATCTATATCTAGTATCTACATGCTACAACTGTTGAACCGACGACGATTCTGAGGACCCATCCACCCAAAAGGGTATACGTCAACTATATTGGGTGTGAATCGTCTGTAGGATCATACAACATGTTTTTCTGAAGTATTTACACAATTATGAAATAATTATACAACGTTTGAAAAAAGTTTATTTTAAACGGCATTTCTTTAAAACACTGTTTGAAACATGTTTTAAGGCCCTAAGGTGCGGATGGAATTACAAAATTTTCCAAATTTTTTTTATTGCATAATCTTGAAGTATGAAATTAGTTTTTTTCAAAAATGTATTGCTCTTGTCAGATTTCGAATTAGAAGTATGTTAAAATACGATTTCAAATCCCCCATTTTCGTAGAAATACACCCCCCCCCCCCATACACTTTCATTCATTTAAATTTACTCAAAATGATCTATAAGCACAATTGCCATGCTGATTTTATACAATAAATAGAAGAGCCATATGTTTAATCGATGAAGCGTGATTTTCAAAACATTCAGCCGCCCAGCAGCCGATCCCTCACCTGGGAAGAGCTGAAAGCTGTTGATAATATGAGCGTTGTTTATCGTATTGCATATTTTTCAAGATCGCAGTGGTATATTGTTGATAGCTATTAGCTAATCGCTTAAGTGACGATTAGGACAAAGACATACACTGCGAAGTCATTTAGCACACGGAAAGATAAAACCATGGTTGACAAGGACCAGTGGTTCCTGAAATGAATAATCGAAGAAATCTTTTGAAATATGTTGGAGCTTTCACCGCCTTCAACATCTGATAATGATGGATCGAATCGGCGGAATCGTTTTTCCTCGCAATTTCTACAGTTTTGACGCAGTTGTTCTACTACAAATTGTGAATTGCCAGACTCTGACTGTGACTCATCCGGCAAAGGATATTGGAACTGCACAGGCTATGCATAAGTGTTATGCAACTAAAATTAGTGTCGCAGTGTTATGATGAAATCGGTGCTAAAATTGTATGTTTCAAAGATGTCGAGGGGGGAATATGTGTGTAGTATCTTGACTCATACCAACTGAAATGGGTAATTTGACAATGTCACAATACACTTGATATGTTGTTCCATTTTCACAACATCTAACTGATGTTTAGTTCAAGGTTTGCAAATTTTTTAAGTCTGGTCTCGCAGTTTGGAGTAAAAAATCATCAAAAAACTTGTACTTTATACGACTTATTTTGCATTTAGGCACATACAACTGTCTTCAAATTTGGCTACATACTGAATAAAGCATGCCTTCACCATTTGCAAGCAATAAATTTCAAATACCTGCTTTACTTTTTCACCAAAATATTTTTCAATCTTTAAAGTTGATTTTCTCCCATTTCTAGTTTTTGGTAATATGATGTCACGGGGACAGGAAATTTTGATATCAGAAGACCTTCAATCCAGATCAAACTTGGCTCAGTACAAGCAGTAAGACTGTTCTACCTGCTGAACTTATTGTTTTTGCTATAGAAGTTTAGGTGTACTTATTATGTTACTTATGATCTGAAATTTATGAAAAAAATATAAAATTCGGCACCGTACTGGTACCAAACAAATATTTTGGTAATTTTTTCGAAAATTCGTTAGTTTTAAGCAGTTTAGCAGGTGTTTAGAGGCCTCGGGACACTTTATGAAGCATTGGTTAGAATCTCTCAGCATCCATTGTTAAAACAGGTGTTTCCCCGTGCTAACCGGCCTATTACAATACAATACAATACATTGGGTTATAATTTTCATATGAACAAGCTACACATACAATGTACAATGCGATAAGACACAATGCAATGCAACGAACAGATAGAAGGATGTCTACCGACACGCATCAGTAGCGATCCTTTACTCAAACATCCACCTCGGCCTAGAGTGCCCGCCCAGCAAACACCCGATCTCCCACGGACTTACATGTACGTCCACAATTGTGCCCAATCGTCCCACGTCCCACTTTTAGTGACTGAGGACTTGCTCAGTAAGTCACAAATTGACGTCCAATTATGTAACTCCAAGTGACCCCCAGAGGAAGTAACTTTTGGAGTTCTCCTATGCCAGTCACCAATGACCATTCCAGTGGATGTCATAATAGTGTGATGCCTGGATGCCACCTACACCGGAGTTGATTTGGATGTCCTTATACTGGGAAATCGTTTCTATGAACTCAAATGTGCATTATTCTGCAGTCAATGCTAAATAAGCTGTGTTGAATGCACTTATGATATAAGTGAAATCTAGTGGAGTGAAGCCGTGAATGGTGATATAGTGATGACTTTCCCATCGCGTGGAACTTCACATGCCCGGCTATCGATCATTGCGGTCGCACAGTGCTAAAGAGGCTCGATGTAATGTGCGATACAGAGACACAGTAGCTTATTTTATTGTGACATTACTGGGTCGAAAATGCCCACATCAGGGGCAAATACTCGTAATGCATGTTAAATCTTCCGACATCAGAACTTGATAATCGTCATGATGGGATTGTTATGATACTATTCCAATCACGGAACAACGCAGTAAGCAATCCTCTCGGCCATTTCGATAATGGACTCGAACACGCCTGTTGCTTGAAATTCATCCAACCATAAAACCAGAAGCCTGCCTTCTTCTATTTGGCGAGCATCGCGCATGCGCGTTGTAATTCAATTTGATCAGTGTATGTAGCAATGGCGGAGGGACGAATTTATCACAGTAATGGTTTAGTTCATAATGGGAAACGTTAACAGCGTGGATTGTGAGATGTCTCTATCATGAGTACCGGAAGGGCAGGAAGCTTGGTATTTGAGTGCTATATTTAATAAACAGCAACAGTCTCGATCATCATGAACTGCTGATGCGATATAATGAATTCGACTATATGATTATAGTGACACGGCTGTAATATCACCTACAGACGAAATTGATCGACCCGCTGCTAATCGGTAACTCATGCAAGCCGATAATTCTTGTAGTACATTTGATACTATATATGATAGGCTAGGCTTACCATATTTTGGAAATCAAAAAAGAGGACACTTTTTCAGAAATTTGCAACATGCAAAACCGGAGTGAAATTCTCAAAAACGGTTAATTTTTCCCACTTTGTGATCGGTTGACTAAAATAAAAAAAAAAAAAAAAAGGTCTTCACTTCTGCTCAGAGCTCAAAAACACGTTTTTAACTCCACATTGCTAGGTGGATGACTAAAAAAAAAAAAAAAAAAAAAAAAGGTCTTCATTTCGCTCAGAGCTGAAATCACCGCTTTTTCCTCCGAAATACCCGCCGGAGCTTCACTTCTGCGCTAATTTGCGGCATATCACTCGCAATTTCCTCTATATCTGACCTAAATTTTCAAAAAAGAGAACAAAATCTCAAAAAAGAGGACAAAAGGGCGTCCTCCGAGGACACTCTCAAAAAAGTCAAAAAAAGAGGACAAATCCTCTTAAAAGAGGACGTATGGTAAGCCTATGATAGGCTAATGTATTGATCATAGTAGTCTGATTTATCGTGCTCTGTTGCATAATGTCTCACAAGCAATAACTTGACATTTCATGTGCATCCTGTGAAAAGTTTTACAAGGATTTCCTAGGACTGCAGGACCCAATCAGCAAACCAGAGGCCGCATAAAGTAATGTACCGGTATTTTATAACATATCGGTATATGCTGAATTTTGAAATGTTATGTCACAGGCTAATAGAAATGTGGAATGTTCCTTTATGGAATGTGAGATTGCTGAATTTGTGGATGCATGAAGATTGTAGCATCACATTACCATCCATTTTCGTATTTTTGTGTCCACAACAGTATATAACCATCTATAATAGCGTTAGTAAAATAATTGAGGCTTTCAGTGAACATGTAAGAATTTATGGCAATATTGGTTTATATTTAGGGTATTTTAGGAACAAGATTATATTAGTTTGTTAGCCCATCTTTAACCTCGCTCTAATCAAAGGATACTCCAACACTAAACCAATTATAAACTCTATAAACTTAACATGTTCATGGCCTGGTGCAGACGGGTTGTTGGCAATGTTACCGCAATGTTGGCACGGCCTCCGTGCATACTTTTATTGCTTGATTATAACTTTCGATTTTAGTATATATACACGGAAACATTGCCTACATTGCAGCAGTATTAAAAAAGTAGGCTATGGATGGGCCCTGAGGAAGGCTGATTGCTCATGGTCATCTTGCCGTCGATAAGAAATCTCAACCTTATTATCAATGGATTCTTACTATATATGGATGGGACATATCTGTGTTTGTGTATACAAAGTTACTTCATTTCTACCAGGAGACTAGATATCGAACAGGCAATGTTATGTATAGTTCTAAACTTCAGAGGAAGGCGCCGCAGTGGTGCATTGTTCATGGATCAAGATGTTGAATTATGTAAGTTGAAGTTACGAACTATATATGATGATTTATGATTGTTCATTAATTAGCAATTTACTACCCTGAAAAAAATGCCATCAATGATGCGGAAATATACTATTGACGGTGGTTCGCAATCGGGCTGCTAAAACGTGCTGGGTGGAACTATAATTTATTATAAACTGCATTCTTAAAGGTGCATAGAGCGTGTAATTTCAGTAGGCTGTCTTGAAAATAGTCACATACTTGGCTCGAATCATAAGAATTGATGCTCGTTCGAGATTTGAGTAACCATACCAATGTGCTCAGCCCTACTGATTAGTCATTTCAGTGAGTAGAATGTGGGAATGGTCCAGCATGAACTTCATTGTCTTTGTTTTTTTTACAGGATATTCTAGATTCCTGGCTTGGCTTCTTGACAAATGGCTTCACTACAAACATTATAATAATTTTGATTATTTAGATCGGCAATGTCATCAATTGATAGTGTTCAACAACGTCAAGAACACTGTATAAAGAATGTCTTTATGACTGGAACCGAAAACGTTCGCAAGAACTACTGCCACATGGAACAAGCGTTGCTGTAAAATCGTTGCTGCGTCATCCTCAGGAAAAAGTCAGAAGGTATAAAACATTGAATACACTTCATGGAAACCAGAGGCTGTGAAAGTAATCATCTTTTGAACTGAAGTAGATGTAATGTTATGGATTTATACACACCTAGAGGTAACAACTTTGAAGTTGCGTTAGATCTACTCGAAATGGAAGTAGATAATGCAGTTCTGGAAAGTATACAAATAATAAGTTTTAAAAAGTAGATTTGGTTGAGGTGTTGCGTAGGCCTTCTTAGCGTTTAATCATAGTTTGTGGTCAAAGTAATTATTGTTTGCACTGGAGTTGAAATAGTTGCAACGCCTTGAATTTCTACTGCTGTACAATTAGCCATTTACCAGGCTTGTAAGATGCACTTCAAAATGAAGTAAAAAATTCTAAAATAAGATTTTGTGCTCTATTCTATCCCAGGGGTTCTTAACCAGGGCGCGTAGACTCTTTCGTGGTACGAAGCACCACATCAGAGGGTACGATATGCATCGTGGGATTAGACCTATATGCTGTGGTTCTCGTGCTTTGCGCAATTTTATGTGAATTGACTATCTGATTTTAATATAGGTACCATCAGAAATTGTGTTGAAAATAAATTTTGGGCTGCTAGAAATCTTATTGGTAGCATGAAGGGTGCGATCGCTAAGGCTAAGAAACAATGCTATTACTATGGCTAAAGTTGTTATTGATATGTTCTAATAATAATCGAAGGCAACAGCTAATTCTGAATTAATTTGACTTCGGTAATGACAGTAGCAACAGCCTACTTATCACGACTATATCAAAACCCGGCTTAGGCTACACCGCTCAAATGCTCTGATACCAGATCAAATTTCAGTAGATTTTAAAATACTCGACATAAAACTGTGACACGTCAAAGGTCCACCAACTGCAATATTATAACCCAGAGTTTGACGATGTCATGATGCATCCTATTGCATTATCTCTATAACTCATTATTTTAACAAATTATGCCCAGCACAAAAATAATTTTATTGAAATATTCAAAACTGTGATTTTTTTCGTGTCAAACGTGAATAATACAATGGTAAATTACATTCTCGAAATGTTTGTGGAATGCCTGTCTGCAAGCTCCCGTCAAATAAGGCCTACATGGAAATTATACATTGAATATCCCTATCTTGCTGCGTCGTCAAAAATCCTGAAATTGACCTGCGACCACATTTGAATTTGAAGCCTCTGCTCTATATATATGATGTGACAACATTATGAACAAGGAAAAATTGAAATATCTACCTCGTATACGACTTCAAAGAAAATGAATGCCGGCTCTACATCACATCAAAGAATGTTTTTTAGATTGAAGATAATTCCTATTTTATTGTACTTTGAGACAATACATTTGTCATTCACACGATCGTGCGTAGCTACGTCCTACATGTGCCGCGTTCTGAGATATGACCAATCGATGTTTTTAGGCCTCGCAGTGGTACATAGAATCGGAATTCTAATTCTTGTTGAGTACAATTTATGTACCCGAAAAGATCATCTGTCTCGACTTATCGTTACTCTATTCAGATTCGTGGCAAGCCCTAGTTGTAGTAGGTGGTAAGTGCCAAATGAAGGTGGTCAAAGTATTCATCGTTAGTACCGTACTAAATAATATAAATAGCGATTTACAAGACATCGAACTACTTTCAAGTGTCGACACGGTCAAAATATGGAGACTTGAGGAATGTCGTAGTTGTATGCTTTTAAACAGAGATAAGGAAAGTAATCATTTTCAGCACTCAATTAGAAATATTTGTAGCGTCAGTATTCTAGTACAAGTAAGAGTAACACAATGTATTTCTACTCGGGTTCAAGCACTCAAGCAGCGATATACACGGCTTATCAAAACTATTTTAGGTAAAGTAGAAGTTATGGAAAGTACTGAAGTATGTACTTGAGGTGTTTCCACAATTTAATTTGATTGACGGGTTGCATACTCCGTATCACAACATCAGAAACTCCCCGCACTCGAGTAGACATGGTAGTATCGTCATAAATTATCACTCAGCACAAGTAGAAGCAGCGGATCACAAGACATATCACAATTAATGCATGAGGAAATAGAAATTTCATGTGCTATGTCAGCAGAGTGGCTCTACAAATGATTTGCTGACATTGTTGTATATGTTTCAGGCAAAACAAAGACCAAGAAGAAAACTGTTGCTGCAACCAAGTTTATTGCGAATACGCGCTCGCGCTCTTAACATGATGCGGTGCAAATGATCCATCGTTTTATAATATGCAATGTAAATTATTACTTATGATTGCTCCATGCTTTTCCCTGTTTTAGTTGTATTAGCATTTGTACTTTTTCAAAGTCATGTGACACGTTTATTTCTAATTTCGTGATGCACTTCAATTGAAATATTTGTAATGGTACACTGTAAAAAATCTGGTAGATTTACTGGGAAATCTCCGTAAATTTTGCAACGAATTACCGGTAGCTGCCAATAACTGTGCGTAGCTTGTAATTTTACATTTTGATATGTAATATTACCTCAATTTAGCTCTAAAGTCAAGTTTCCAGAATTTCTTCGCAAAATTACTGACAGTTGCTCGTTTCTGAAGTTTACCAGGCTATTGGCAAAATTGATTAGCTTGAAAATCTCTGCAGTCAATGTATACGTGGAACTGATTGTTACTGATATCATTCTCGTGGTGATTTGACCTGATTCAACCTCGTTCGCGAGACTGGGGTCTGTCATACGGAAATTGTTGGCCGTAGTACCAATTTCAGCACAGTACATAGTAGGGTAAAAGAAACAACTGACAATCGTAGATATAGCCACTATATTATATTATAAGGCTGTGGCTATCGGCCGGTCTCGCTGGTTACATTCGTTGTCACGGATAGGACTGATGAGTTGGAATATCAGTTTAGGATGTATAATATTGTTCGGGAAACTAGAAATATCAGCGCCGCATGCTAAGTTGACCAGTTGTTAATGGCGAACAAGGCGACCTGTAATAGCTTACATTAGGTTACCGTTACGCGCTACTGATTTTTCTGAGATTCGTAGTAAACAACCAACGCACCACTGTGACATCACAAGCAGCGTCTGGTTACGTAAGTACGGTAAGTAGTGACATCACATGGAATAAATATCAATTTATACGCAATTAGATGGGAAAGAAAAGGACTAGATGTAATGATAAATGTTTCTGTAAAAAAAAAACGACCTAAATCAAACATTATAACGCAGTGACCAGTAAATATTATTGGTTGCATGTCAGCGGATGAATACCACTTATTTTGAAATCGTTAGAGTGGCGACTGGCGTATCGTCGTCTAGCAATTATAGAGATTTGAGCAAAGGGTGGAGCGAAGCTTGTGCTTGAAGAAAGTGGACACGATCGTTGAAGATTCCTAGGAATGCTGATTGGGATACGCATCGTAAAAGGTACAGTACTACATAATATTCGTTACCTTGAATATCTACGACTGTGCACACCACCGGGATGACTTTGATTTCATGATTGAAATATTTCATTCGCCGCATTCTCTGTTCTATTTTGGGATGTTAGTCGACCTATATACTGACCTGTGACACCACATACTCTGCCGCGGAGTAGTTGAAACTTTTGGTATGTTTATGTCATTTTGGGCCATAACATAGACATGTTTACATCCACTGCTAGATTTGTTTGGTACGCATGCCACCTCAAATGAGGAACCTTTCGCTTCAATACATAAGATCAGTGGTTCTCAACCTGGGGAACGCGAGAAATTGACAAAGTCTGTATGAATTCTGACTAAACATGTGTTTCACAACCATTTTCAGAAGACGATTGTTGAAGATGAAACTTATTTCGTATTCAAGAAAGCTCGCCAAATTCAAACTCCAGCAGTCGCCCTCAACTTCATTTAAGCAAATTTGTGATATTCTTTGAAGATTTAGAGGAATTCCCACGTGTAAGTCATTCATTACTTCATAGCTTTGGCAGTAGCCTAAAGCTCGTTGCGCTGGATAGCTGTTGTTAATAGCTGGCGAACTGCACTGCGTAAGACAGACTTCGATGCAATATTGGTTGCTCGGTTTCGCCCTCAATTAAGCTACCCTATATCAACACAATTTAATTCAATTCAATTCCAAAACTGATCAAATTGGGCATGGCAGTACAGAACGACGCCTTGTTCTCTGTAGACACTACCAGCATTAGGGTTAGTCTCAGTGCAACCTACCTTGAAACAAATTGATGTCCTGTCCAATGTTATTTTTTGCTATTTTCAAACAAGTTTGGGGAAATTTGTCGAAAATGTTAAAGACTGGAATACGGATTCAATGGCTGAATGGCGTAAGACATAAGATCAGGGATGGGCAACCTGCTGCCGGAGATGGGAATTTGTGCGGCCGCCAACATCTAATTCAATTAGTATGTGTTAGCATCCGTCGACATGCAAATTGAAATTACTAATTCACTCCCAATTTTTTTAGAGATTTTAATTATTCTTGAAATTTTTTTCGCGCTCCACTCAATTCAACATAACTTAATTTTTCGATTTTAATATAGTAGCGCCCTTCTAAATCTGACCAGGAATCAGAATCGTGTGCTCCTCACGAAAGAATTTTTTTTATGGTACATTTGGGCGATTTCAATATATTTCCACTACCGATACGCTGGACATTGGACAATCCTGATCGGGGGTCAAGAAATAACAGCATGCAATAAAGTGCATGGTGAAGTAGGTCATGAATCTCTGCTATATCATGTAAAAGGCGGAGCCGTCACCACACAATGTATCAGTACCGGTACTTCAAAAATTGTTATATTTTTGTTACCCTCTTTGTCTTGGTAGTCTTTATAATGTCATGTCTAGGTTAGGAACTTTGCTTATTATAGCGACTTACGCATGAATTCTTTTTAGTGGAGCTGCAAGATACTAGCTACACAGAAAGAATGAGGACGAAAAAGAGAAACAATTGAAAGATTGGCCGATGGTGGGAGACCACTCGTGTTACTGCATGTCTCCTAAAGAAGAATTAGACCACCAGCCGCAATACTTTTCCATCGATAATCTTCTCATCGTGAATCATGAATGAATATACAGTTTGTTCCAATCTCGTTTTGGGGCTGTGAAGAAGCTTTTGCGATATTTTAGCATCAGGTTGTTTTGCGATAGGTATGGGATGTACGTGAATTTACAAGCTGGTATGTAATCCTGATTTACACAGACAGCATGTATGTAGGTAGGCAGTAAAATTACAGTCTGGGTGGCAAATATACAGGATAAAATGTAGATTGGATATACCGGAGGTGACTGTAACATTACAGTCTGGCGTGTAAAGTGAGATTACCGGACGAATGTAAGTTCAATTTACATTGACTAACGGTAATGTTAAATTACCACGAAATGTCTGGCTACCGTGCTTCCAAACATTTCGCGGTAAATCGAGGTTTTTATTTTTTACAGTGTATTTTAAAATTGACTTAGAACTTGCTGTTATATACAAAATCCCACTGACACATTTATTCGTAGTGATTTCCTGATCGATTTTTCACGTAAGCCTGAACTTTGTTAACAAGTAATAGTTCATTAGTTATTAGTTATTTTGCAATTGTCGGTTTTCAGTAACCCAATATAAACAGTTCGTTAGTTTATATGATGTTGAATTCCATGTAATTGCACCAGGTGTGGATGGGAGTCCTGGTATGGTAATCCTGAGGAATAGAACAGGTGGTAAATGACATATCCATAGGGAGTCACGTCACGTCCACAGTAGGTCTGACGCATCCATAGGGAGTCACGTCACGTTCACAGCAGATCCAATGAGTCCATATGGAGTCACTTCACGTCTATAGTAGACCAACTCAGGAAGTGTTTAGGACGCTTCTAGTAGTCGACAAATTCACTCCAGGGAAGTAACGCTGGGCGCCCTGCGGCTATTCCGCAGGAAGTCAACTGGAAATCGAGTGTTTGCTGGGCGATGTCACAGCTCTTTTTTTTTCGATGTTGATCTTTTTGAAGCCGCGGCCCTTTCCACTAGTTCTTTCCATTCCTTGTGAGTGCTTTCTTTCTGCGGGTATTTTTACTGGGCTTTTTGTCGCCGTAAGAACGGCGACAGCGAGGGAAGAGGGGCCCAAATGAACCTCCGGCGGGAACCAGATCCGCGTGCTTGGTAGGCACGATCGTGGTAGGCATGATCGTCACCACTACGCTAACTCCCCCGCAATTCCCTATTCACCAATCTCCCCCCCCCCCAATTTGGGCGCAAGAAATTATTGTGAAATCCTGAAATTTATACAGTATGTGAAGTTGGGTATAAATAGCTTACACCACAATTTTTGAGAATTTAGGATTGACCGTTCATAACATACCGCGATTTGAAAATTTTGTGAGTCTAGCTGCACCTTAGGGCCTTAAATAAACTGTTTTAAAACACCGTGTGGTTTTAATTGCAACCCTAGTTGTAGCCCCTGCTCATAATCGACCCACATCAGCGGCCGACGATTACCCCTGATGAATGTCAGCTGAAAATATTCGGAATTATTTCAATGCGAGAATATTATTTAAATAATTTATACAAATAACACAATAGGAAAATTCGTGATTTGTAGTTAATATTCATACTTCAGTAAGCCTATAGCAAAACTTTTTTTTTCAAAATGTCTGGTCTCATGAGTTTATTTTTCATGTGGCCTACAATAACTTTGTAAACCAAATTTGACTGAACTGCAACCTTTAAAAGGCGTGAAAACCCAAATCCAAACATCTACGGTACAAGTATGTGGCCACGAGTCCTATTATTGGACCTATTATTAGAAGGAATGTCATAAGTATTTAGAAACAGTTTTTGCTTCGAATGGTTCAACCTCACATGCTGTGTCACATAGAGTAATAGCGGATTATCACTATTGAAAAGCAGTGTTGGGATCAAGTCACTACTTTCGAGCCAGGAGTCATTTCGAGACATTCCACATTTTGACTCGAGTCAAGTCAAGTCAATCGATTTGCAAAGGTGACTCAAGTCAAGTCAGGTCACTCGATTTTTGGGGTTGACTCGAGTCAAGTCGAGTCAAGTCATATTTTAAGTCAAGGGGCCTTTTCGAAGTATGAGGCATGATTACGTCATTGCAATTTGCTAGCTGTCTGAAATACAGATTGAGTGGTCATTAATTCCTTACCAATGAACGAATATATAGTTGAATATACTCGCAAGGACATGCTGCATCGCTCATATATACGTAGAACGAACCTCATATTGCATAGCCTCAGTTTAAAGTTACCAGCCAAAATAGGGAATAGACAAACGATTTGATAAGATGCCACACATTACCCATTTACAAATTGATGATACAATTCGAGCCTGCGCCAATGGTTGAGAACTATATAAAATATATTCGATTTCAATAAGACAAGAGGTTTGGTTAAGGTAAGAACAGAGAACTGAAATAGACATTTCGCTATTTTATTACTTTACTACTCGAGTTACGACAACGTAAGCTTCGATCACTTCGTTTGCGGTAAATCGAGACTCAGTGAAACACACAATATTTGAATGATTATTCGCTCTCACGGGTTACACCAGCGTTTCGCGAACAATCCGAATATATTCAAGATACAGTGATTTTTATCCACACCGATTACTTGATGTCCTATTTGTTGGGAATTCGTCCTCTTTTTTTAGAAAAAGTGTTAAAATGCGATCAAAACTGGATTCCAACTCACCGAACCAAACCGCACTCAGAGTTGGCAAGAAGATAAACGATAGTACGGCCCAGCAGGTATTTCGGGAGTCAAGATCGAACAAATGGCCTTTTTTTGTTAACACTAATTACTTGAAAAATTTCCAAATCACTCGTTTTCTTTCCGGCACTATAGCTTTGAGAATTTTAGAAAAGTATCCTCTTTTTCGAGTCTCGATATATGGTATTAAGAAAGGAGAAAGTGACGGTTAATTAACAAAAACTAATATTTTGTCGGTGTCATAATGTAATGATGAACAATGATGAACATAATAGATTTTAAACTCTTTCATAACCCAGCAGGCACGTTTTTCTATTGAGACATTAAAATTTATTTTGGATGCTACAATGTGTTGGTCGCTCCCGAGCAGTGTCCAGTTTGGTAAAATACCAAACTGCACTATAGCAGTGATTTCGAAAATCGCCATTGCTGAGCCTGTCTTCGTCTTTATTGTTGTCATAATACCGACTTGAATTGTACTCCACGGCGACCTGATATAGCCACAAACGAAAAGGACAGGTTGTTCTCTAACTCTGGCTAACAAATGTTTAGTGCTCCGGATCTACTTGGAATTTTCGTAAGTCAGCCCACACCTGGTTTAGGGATTTGGAAACGTATCACATATATTATGTAACAATTTGAAGTACAGAACGTGTAAATACGAGAATGGCAACAAATAATGCTTGAACTAAACTCTATGGAAACAGTGACTTCTCGCAACTTCAATATTTACGGCACACATTGCTATATCGGCTTTATTCTGAATCTGGATTACTCATACGACGTGCGTAGGCTAAGTAATCGCGGCACATGCATAAACATGCTTCTTAGTGGGCAAATGCGCGGTTCAGTTTATACAGCCGATGATTTTAGTTCAGGATTAACATTCAAAAGTAGGTTTTATATATTCTGAATTCCAGGTAACTTTTCACCAGCCGCTCAAAATCTCGTCGCGGGTCGCATTTGCCCCGCGGGTCGTACATTGCCTGCTCAATACGAACATGAATCTTATGTGTCACAAGCACTGCCCTACGTCCAGTCGCATCCAGCAAATTAATATGTCGACAGTGAAGAAGAACTTAAGCAAGCAATCATGCTGGTTTGAATAGACTAGGCAGGGTAGGCTATCTTTGAGGTCGACTTCAGAATTTCGATCCTTAAGTCTTTGAGGTTTATCTAGGCTCCTCCTCGCCACGTCATCCGCGTCGGCGGTGTCTTACAAAAGCCTAGAGGTAGGCCGTGCTATAAGTCGGCAGTTACGGAAAATAATGAACAATATCGGCCTTGTGTAAATGACCATAGTAGTCGACCAACACCATGAATATCACAAAAACAAACCTATCACCACACCATTATTTGATAACTTATATATGTGTCCTGAGGTAGGCTACTCGCTACGGAAACAATCCAAGCAGTCACTCCCGTTTATCCGGACCTTTACTTACCAAGATAGGTTAACGAGCTTTCAACTCTTGGTAACTTGTTGGACACAGATACGCAAAAGTGACGTCCAGTCCATTCTATCCGTGTTTTAACGAACGCATTATAGTCATGACTCAATTTTGCAAGCATTAGAAATTCTGCTGAATTTGGACACATATAATTCCATATAGTTGTGTCATATTTCCTGTCGCAGTCTGTTGCTCAAACAGCGCATACCAGTGGTTCTTAACCTTTTTTCCAACTGAGCCTCTTTTCAGCAATTGCCATGGTCTGGTGCCCCATATTTACGGACTGAACTAAACACAATGGGGAAGTGTTCGAAGTCCGGTCCGTCTTTTCGGGTTGGGAATTAAATATTGAAAATATTTCGTGCTTGAATCGTGCCGGTGGCCACTTGACTAGTTAACGATCTAATCATTACATGGTTTTTAGTCAACCCAAAACCAACTTTTATGATTAGGTAAAAGTGTCCTCCTCTCCCGATTTCAAAATATGGTTACCCTATTATATGTGCAATATTCGGGATCAAATCAAGGTTGTTATAACAACCAACGGGCATATACCCATTGGTTTCGAGCCCAATGTACACTATACACATCCCGAATCCACGTCTGAGTTTGGGATGCGGGGAGGGTATATCTATTGAGTTGGGGGTTATTGCGTTATTGGTATGTGCGACTAGTATGTCCACTAAAAATGTGGTAGAGACCTTTGCTCATATTGAATTCAGATTGTTAAAACATAGGGATTACTGCACACCGTTCCTATAATTAACATGAATGTAGTTAACGAAGCAACCCTTATTATACCGAAAATAAACTATCATCTTTTTTGATGCGATGCAATCATATTCTGGCGATTTAGTTCTGTAGGTTTCAGATATATGGTTATTTAGTTGATCAGTTGGTTGGTCACACACGCACAGTTGTGAAATCTATTCTTTATAAAGTTAGTGTTTGTAAACGCTGAATCGCAGTTGTAAAGTGAACCTAAGCAAAGTTAAAATCTGCACTAGTATCTTGTGAACTAAAACAGAAAAGCCCCGGATTCAACAATGAAGAAGTCCTCATTTCGACCATGTTCCGCCCTTTAGTAACATGAGCTGCATGTCTCTTGATGAAAACACATTAGGGCTTGTGATATTGCGAATGTTTTACTGCGAATCATAATCATTATCTGTGGCTCTATCATTTTCATTAGCGTAAGATACATAATATTCGATGCGACAAACAAGACACAATTTGAGGCAATAATAAACAGACCTGAGTCTAATGTCTTTTCTTTTTCAACCGCTTTCATTTGCTCTTTTTCTGCAGAATTCTGTAGAGGGATTCGAAGCCTGACACGAAACCAGTTCGCTTGAACCACCAGCTCCAGGATCGCAAACAAAGCAAATGTTTCGATGAGAAAGTACGCATCAGTCGGATGATCGCCGATTCTGCTGATAGAAGTGTTTTAGATGTCTCTGTTCAGCACGAAACAAAGTACAATTAAGCATAATCGAATCCATGAATGCACGCTTGCAAGATCACGCTGTACTGATCGTAAACTATACAAAGTTGAGGCGGGGCAACGGATTAAAAAACTTTGCTCTGCGTGACGTACAATGGTACGTCACCAAATATTATGGGTTGCGCTGTACCAGCGACTTGATGACCATGCGTCCGTTACTGTCCTGGTTAGTTAATTCTCAGCCTGGCACAGATGCACTCAATACCGTTTTTCATATACCTGATAGTCGTATATGTAGCGTGGATTGAGTCTAAAACTTAAACGCTGGGAACGAGATTATATTCTCAGGCTGCAGTAATGCAGTAATGAGAGAATATGATAAAATTAAAACGTATAAGTTACCGTGATGTGCTACGATTTATGTTGATCACGTAGTAAATTATTACTACGAACCAAATTATATAATAGTAACAAGCCCGTGACGTCGAGGCGGTTATTTGCAGCCGCGAAAACGCTGATGCGAAACCGTTGCAAAGTCCGGATTGCTCAAGAACATAATGCAAAGATCATTCGCATTATAAAGTTCAGAAATTCAATCAAATTGGTATTCGTATATGCTTTAGGCAGTTTAAAATCATATTGCAGCAACATCAATAAATTCTCGGGATATTCTATTTATCCTTGCTGAAGACTTCCATGGATATCATGTAAATAAACTCCAACCTTACATAGGTTACTCAAATGATGTTGCAATCATTTGATCAGTTTTATGTCATATAAAGCACCTGGAATACAATAATAATAATAATATTCCCAATCATATATTTTAAAATAGAATTGTTTCTTGTGCGATTGGCGCTTGTAACCGATTTAGGGCAATTTCCCGAAAGATTCCAGCAATAGCTTGCGATAGTATGCCCATCTAATTTACTCTGACATATTTCTGTGGTGATTCAGTACCTTTGGTCACTAGATGGTGTTTCTGCTGATTGCTTTCTGGTTGTTGGTTATCTTTTACGTCTCGTGACCATGTCCATTCTGTACTAGTCGGGTGAGGCATCGTTTGTTTTCGTTGTACCCGCGTTAACTCTGCTTTATTGCCGTGTTGTATTCAGATACACTAGCTTACTTTTATGTTACTAAAAGCCTAGGAATCGATCGTGTTGAGCTCTATCAAAGGGTACAACACTTTCTATTATTGTTGTTGTGGTATCTTGGTGGAACCTTTTCCCTTGCTACTCACTATAATCACCAAGATGATCAGGAAATATATCAAGATGACTGAATAGTCTGCAGATTGAAATAAAGCAATTCCCCTCTACGATTAGTGCTTTGACGAATTGCTTCATTAATCAAACGTCATTATTTTGATGTACTGAGGACGAAAGACATTTCTATCCCCCGGTACCAAATGCTCATTGATTATACTGATGTTACAACTTGAAGACTGGTTCATTCCGGCCTTATTTCTTTCTTCTTGGACCAGTGCTGGATCCCTGTCCTGCTGTCTCACATAGCAAACAGGTATACTTGGTGACCTGACCAACTTGTTGGCCATGTAGAATATTGACGATTTAGAAGTCAACAGAGATGAGTCGCATATGACTATTGTAGTTAAGCTTTTCAGACAACCTCAGATAGCTCCATACTTATCTCGCATCTTGGTAGAATGACCAATTGGTACAGGGGTAAATATATTTCTTTTGCGCAAAAGTACAATTTCTAAGCTTGACAGACTGCTATTTTTACAAACAAAGATCTCGCACCAGGTCCAGTAGGCCTACAGATTGATTGAATAACTGCGGTGCACGTGAGGGTTCTTCATGCCAGGGGCTGCCAAACTTCTTGATATTAATGGCCGCATTTCGATTACTCATGTAGCATACGTTCGCATTCCACGGCATGGTCGTAACGAACTAGCTAAACGCCAAATACCCATTTTAAACTGTCCATGTCCATTTCCGGTGAACTCCGGACTAAATCTAGTTATTTCATACTGGCTTACTATACGCACCGAAATAGTGAGGGGTCCTTCATGGAAGAGGAAGCACGAAGTGCGAAAGTTTTTCAGATTTACGAATGAATTTCGTCGTTAATATTAGTAGATATGACATCAAAGCAGTTCGTAGCTGTTATACTTCAAGAGTTCTATTGCAAATTTTTAACCCGGTAGTGCCACCTTCCCCCATATTTTACAAGTCTTGCGTAAACGCATCCAGTAAAACGGGGAAGCGTATGTGGATATTGTGCATTTGTGCAATCATTGCAGAGCCGCAATCAAAGGCTGAAAGAGCTGCATGCGTCTCGCGAATCGCAGTTTTCCTGCCATAATCAGCGATTTTAAAATATCCAGATAACACTGCTAGATGTTCTGTCAAATTTTGTTGACCAGCGTTATTAACATCGAACAATTGTGACGTCGCAGATTAATCCGCGGTGGATGCAAGATTAAGAGACCATAACTTATCGTTTCAGCATTCTCCTATTCTTCCATCGCACTGTATCCTGTATATAGCGTTGTACATTGTATGTCTTGGATCGGATAAAAAATTTAATCGGGCCATTATTATCAACTTCCGAAGAGGAGTGCGCTTTCGACCCGTATTTTATACTTTTCTGACTTGAATTAAATGGATTTTGAAGAGTCGGGAAGATGTCGCTTCGCGTGTAGCACGAAACCAGAAACGCATATTGTGTCCGCAAGCTTCTCGAAATTGATGTCTCTTCTACAGCGAGTGTCACTTTTTATAGCCGGATATTGATTTGACGATCCGGCAATGATAACAATTTTTACTTTTGGATTCGGCTTTGTAGCTCAAATCTATTTTAGAGAAAAATAACGGCACATATATATACTTGAAGGGCATATAAACCGCAGGGCGAATGTCTTTATGATGTTTAACTTGTGTCTGACTCCAGAATGTTACTTGTCGAATTCGCTGTGTATGTCTTCCTTTCGACGGACCGGCCTCCACGGCAGCGAACGGCTTGTTGGCTTACGTACCACGGAGCCTGTCTCGTACAGACGTATATCAAGATCATACGGATAAATTTCCTTGTTTCTGTCTCCACGACTTGTAATTTTATTGAACCAATCGTACAGACGATATGCGAATCGTCTTCAAAATGTAATGTTGAATCATATATTTGCAATGTTTACACTCGCAAATATATATTTCGTAGAAAAAACGAGGTCGTACAACGATGTATCTTACACGTATTCCTTCCTATCGATAGTTCATACGGCACACATAGTATATCACACCACATGTCCTATCGGCTTTTCACCTCCTGGACATAAATTGAAGATAATATGTGGTATTTAATCTATCGAGTAATTATAATGGCGTTACCATGATATATTCCGTTATGGCCTATATATTATTATCTATGTATGGCATGGCTCCACTTTAATTTGCTACCAAATTTGCTTCCATGATATGTAAAACAATGTCTAGCAATTGCGCTGAATTGAGACATCATAAAATTTCATTGAAATCGCTATCTCTGCAGATCGCTGGGTTTGACAAACTATTTACGTCGCTTTACGCAGCACAAAGACTTCGCGAAACTGATTTACTGTTGCTTTACCACAATATTTTACACACGATGTTATTGAATACGCGATCAAAACAACTATTCCATATTATGATGCATTCATGGCATCATATAAACCTGTAGGTTTATTTAGAGTAATTCATATGACTTCAAATATACAGTTGGTGTATGACGTAGGTCCTGTGCGTCAGATATATGTAATTTTCCGATTGCAAAATGACCTCTTTCCGATGGTGACATAGCAGTTCTGTGGGTCGCCGGTCTTGAGTCGCGGGCGAGGAGCACCACCATTGTGCAACCTATACGCTCAAAAGGTTTAACCTGCCTCTATGCTATGAAGCAAACAGATAATGTGCATCGAAAACTAATTCATCAGGTTGTCAAGCTTTTGCCTTATTAGTAGGGCCATTTTTATATGACCTTAAAAAATCAATTATATGACTTTATTTTATGGAAAATATGACTTTATATGACTTTATGTGAAAATAGTGTATTTTTATATGTAACCAACGTCACTCATGGAACTGAGGAGTGAAACATGCACAACATAGCAGTAATACGCATCCATTTTTATTTTAAACCACTATTGTAGTACAGTTTCATGTTGTGTGGAATGTTGGAGTCTTTAAAGTGACAATTTGGACGTAAAATGACTTAAGTAAGGAAAATGAGCGCTCCACAGACGCTGATGTGGATTGACACTTCTGCAGTTTTGCATACAGCGCTGGTGAAATGCCTTGCCTTTGTAGCTCCATAATTTGTTTAACATCGTTTTTGTCAACTCGCTTCTTAATGTAATTTTTGAGCTCCAGCGGATCTTTTCTGAAATCAAGGGCATTTAGATCAGCATTAGCCTCTCTGATGGTGTACTTACAACTTTCCATTTTCTGCATCAAGTTTGAAATATTGTTGTAGTGGAGGCATATTTCGGTGACCAATTCTTCAATTATTTATTATCGTGGTGCCCATCGTAAATACTATTTTATTCAAACCCAAATGTATTTGTATATAAGTAGACCAAGATAGAGCTTTTTAGCCTGCCTACCCACTGAATGAACTTCAAATGACGTCCTACTTCAACGCACAGAAGTAAAACAGATTGTGTAGCAACACAATGCAATGTGTGACCTCATAATGCTATGTGTGACCTCATAGGTCTGTGACTGTAATGCGATGTAGGCTAACCTTACAGCTTGCCTTCGTTCAATCAGAAATTGCCCTACTTTCTTAGTGCTTAATTGCTTCACCGCCTAAATTGGCACTTTTCATTTAAAGTATACAACAATATGACTTTATAACTCAAATATGACCTAACAAGGAAAATATGACTTTATATGACTTTATAACTTTCATAATATACCCCATAGGGACGTGGTTTTCGCGTTAAAATTGATTTCACGACTTACTGATGCATAGAAAAAAATATGACTTTAATGACTTTAAATGGCCCTACTTATTAGTCTATATCAAACGTATGACAGTGTGTATCGCAAAGCTAAATTCTTTGTGAGACTACCCTGTTGACATGTTGAACCAGCGACACCCACATGAAGTCAACATACGTTATAATAATACTTGTATGTTAAAAGCGAACTTTAATCCAAAAATTAGTTGTAAAAATAGCTATATTATTCAAAGCTCATAGCTACGTAATAGGCCTACTAAACACTCAGATATTGACTGTTGATGAAAACATATAAAAATGAATTTATTTATTAGTCAATAGAAAACTGCAAATCATAAAACTATGGGAGTCGTGCATGTGCATCCTATGTGGACCTCGACGGTGGTTTGCTGCCCATACAGGAGTACAGGAACGGTTATACGCAGCGGTATGCTACTGGAGTTAGCAGAATCCTCCACCGCCGTGATTAAGCTGATACAACCGTTACAGCGACATAAACTGTCGATAAGTCTCTCCGGGATCCTGTGATGCAAAAATGTAGTGAGTCAAATCTATAATACGTCGATAATTATATCGAATTAAATTGGTTTCAGGCTACGCAGGAAATCCTCCCGCTATGTATATTGCTATAATCATAGCTAGCTTCTTGCGGCATTATGCCTTTTTACTTCATAGATGCACAATTGATAAGCTCACGTGGCGTTTTTGTGTCAGTTGTTATATGAACCGGTGAGCCGGTTGCATTATCATTATTACGTTACCGTCACGCTGAACCCATCGAGAATGGCATATATAATTTCAATTTCCCAAATGGTGTCGAATATCGCAATAGGGTTCCACAAGCCTTGAATAAATGTCTCGTCTCTGTCTGAATGTTCCCTTGTAATTACTACTATGACAGAACGTGTTTTCAGCATTAATTTTCCATGAACCAGATATGATTTTATTCTCGGTATTGCGTTGAGATAGGTATTGAATTTCCGTGTGATATTAGATGGAGGCTATAAAAAGTATTACTTGTGAATGAATACAAAACTTAATGTGGACTTGATATATATTACATATATTCTCCTGTAGTATAGGCTGAGGGGAAACCAAGTATTAAGTTGTGCGTGTTTATATGACTAAAAGGGTTTCATTTTACTGAAAGGATTCGTTGCTATACGTAGTATGCTAGACCAGTGTTCTCTAATCTTCTACGAAATAGTATTCCCTTATTATGTTTATATAAAAGTTATAGGAGTACCCAGTCTAGGAGTAATAAGTGAAAAGCTATATATTGACTAAAACACGGTCATCAATCTCGCCCTTGTGATAGCTAAAAACGGCATCATTATCAGCTGCAAGTTGCGGTCAGGTCCACTGATACACCCTAGTACAACCCTTAAAAGTGGCATACCATTTAACATTCTGGTACAGCATTACGCACTCTCTTAGCGAAAAGGGTGAGTATTTCCACCCTTCTGCCATCCCTGATATACGGGTGTGAATATACACCCATGGCACAGGAAACCAGAACATACCTCAGATGTATACCGCGGTATAAATCGAGTACAAGATTTGAATCCAAATTATGCATACACGTAGGAACGTAGGGAAGTATGTCCGTAGGCGGTAGGGAAACATGCACGTAGGAACGTAGGATTTATGATCGCGATATGATTCCGAGTTAGGTTCTGTTTTCGTGCACTGCCTTTTTCGGTCCTTTGGGTTTGACTGCATATTTTTTTCGCTAAGACTGTGGGTGTACAATGCACCCGGCTGAGGAGTAGCCTACTGTTGGCTTACTTTACGACTATATTCTTATAAACTATATTGGTGAAATTATATGCGCATTACGTACCTATTCACATCTGAATTTACGATGTATTCCCAAGGAGATGTGCTGCGTTGATTCAACCTTTGATATTGCTTCAAATAATCTTCCGTGAATTCCGGACAGCCGCTACTGTGCAAGTCCCTCTTTTTTCTTGCTGGGACATCAACATCTATCGTCATCTCGTATCGCTGCACGTTTTTCATGAATTCATAGTCGTTGAGCATCTTTTGAGACCACTTGATGTATTCATTGTCAAAAACCTTCCGGCATTGCTCTCTTGAAATAGAAAAGTAAACTTTATTGGCCTCAATAACCCGTCCTAGGTGATTTGGGATAATCGAAGGAAGTTGTAGACATAGTGAAACACCTATTCGGGACTTTTGTTTTGGAAGTAAATAAGATCCGAATCAGAAAAGAATATCTTCCGTTTGGGGATTTCATATTATTTAACTTTATGTTATACGGTCAATTTGCGAATTCAACAAAAAGAACGGGTTCACCTAATTTTATGCACCATTATTGTATGTAATACGATCTTATGTCAGCGCAGAACTACAGAAGCTGCTGTGTAGCAAGCAGAAGATGAAGCTATCACATCATATGATCCCGTTATTTACACTGCCCTGCAGATAAGGTTGCATTTAAAACAAAAATCAATTTAAAGCAAATATGTTTGAAACAAGGCCCTCGTTTAAAACATGTTTTTTATTGTTTTTTTGTTTGTTTTTTAAGTGATGACGTCACAAATATTCAATTGCAATGTCATAGTGGATTGGCATTGACAATTGAAAATATAGGGTAAATATATAGCTCCTTTGACGAAATATCTACGTACTAAATAGCTGTTGTGCCGACTATTTTGAGGGTTCCAACCATCCCATATCGTAGGCTATATACGTCGGCTATATCGGGTGGTAGGCTAATTGTCCGTAGGCTCATACAGCATGTTTTTTCGAAATAATTACACAATTATGGTATGATTTTACAACTTAAAAAACACATTTTTAAAAAAGGGCCTTTGTTTAAAACACTGTTTAGAACACGTTTTAAATAAAGTGTTTTGAAAACCATTTGTTTTAAATGCAACCCTATCTGCAGATATCTGAAGTCTATTCCTTAATGAAGTATAAATACATATACATACATATAATGCACACAAATGGAGCTAAAACCATTATTATGCTGCATATTTATTGAGCACGCGATAACATTCAACCCAATACCTAGCATTACAGATTATATATACGTTAATCTGGCGCAAGGTTTATGATTATCCAAATATAAACTAATTAATTATTAATTTATCGCAATAGAAATCGCCGACAGCTCATTCTTGTGCATTTACCGAGATATTAACGATAGCAAAGCCTATTTATACTGATATTATATTAGTGGTTCTTCTAAATCTTGCGGACCGGTAAAGTTTCCAAACAAATTTTGCAGACTGTTGTACTTTCAAAAATCAAAATCTACCCGAATATTTTTACGGCAAAAGTGTGCGAATAACTGGAACTCTAATTTGGTGATGTATTTTTTTTTGCTACATCAGCTATATGAGTGGTTGTTATGAATGTTTTGCAAGGCCAAGTTCTGTTAAACACATCAACTATCGTTTGACTGTTGGATTCCTTTCGAATAAGATGCGACTTCACTGTTTGCAAGATTTGTCACATTTCGCTGAATGGTGCTGTCGCATTTAGTCAAATTTTGCATAAGAAGTCTTCATAAAAATTCTCCCTGCAAGGGAGAATTGGCAGACATGCGGTAAGCGACGGGCATCCGGCGTGAAACCTTTTACGAATTGTAATGCGTTGTGGCAACTTATGAGCTTTAAGAAGCGAGCGACAAAGAAGCATAGGTTGACCAATGAAACCATTCCGTCCATACCTTTTTAATGAGGTGTCATGGTCGTCAATTCCTTGTAACTTGATGCATTCTGCCGGCATATTTGTATCCGACAGGTCCATCATATAACTTCCTGCTGGAAAACTATACACCGCGAATGATAGCTCTGCTATAATGATCTTCAATATACCAATTCCTTTCATATCTTCAAACATCGTCAACGTTGACGGGAATGCAAAACACATCAGGCCAGTCGTTGTTTTTAAGCTTGAAATTACGCAATGCGCTTAACAGCCCACGCGGAAAAACCTGTATTGGTTGCGATTTGTAATGTCTAATGACATCGCGGCTTGTGACTTGCCCGACGATGCAACTTCCTCTCAATTGTACGAACGACGCCGGGACTTTTGCGGTGCGACCTCATTCAACTTTGCGTAATTTTAATGACGACACTTGTACGTGCGTATACGATAGGTTTGCTTTTGCCCCGAGAATTTTGACAATATTGAAAATGTCGCATGTGCAATTCCCGCGATCAATCGCATGATTTCTTCAAACTGAATGTACGTCGTTGCTTCGTACTGCCACTGACGCCCATGTATATTTATACTTTCATCATAACCATAGTTAGGGACCCTTTGTACCCCAATAAATTGTCAAATAAAGTACAAACAAATGCATTTGGAGCAGTGTTGGGAACATGTCATTACCTTCGAGTCACAGGTTATAACAAGTACTCGAAGCCACTTGATTAGGGTTGCATTTAATACAAACGCTGTTTTAAAACACTTTGTTCAAAACATGTTTAAAATAGTGTTTGAAACAATTGCCTTTTGAACAAAAATGGTGTTTTTTTTCAAACGTTCTATAATTATGCCATAATTGTGTAAATCCTTTCGGAGAACATGTAGTATGTGACTACTGACGATTTGCACCCAATATAGTCGACGTATACCAGGGGTGGACACACTTCTGAGCCAGCGGGACGCATTCCACAACTGAATCCATTCGCGGGCCGCACTATATAAAATTGGGATTATAAACCAAAACGCAATATTGGTATTTGATGATATAGTGACGACATGGAGATAATATATATGCTTCTTTGAAACAAACCAAACATTGCTTTGATGATTTCGTGCACGCGTCAGAAACAGTGGTGAGATCTCATATGCTGATCGACCTCAATAACCAATTTGTCAAAACTACAGAGATGAAAGTCGGTTGTCCCGATTCTTAAAACAGGATTGAAATTTAAATCTGCGAGCAGCGATCTGTTCAATATTTATTCATTCCACTTTTGGTTTAGTTCCAGGACACACAATGCTGACAGCATCCTAACCATGTTAGCTTCTACCACGCTTCTATACTATGTGCAGATAAAATATATATATTCCCAAATCCTACGCATACAGAGAACGAATCTACCTAACACACGCGCGAATCGTTTTCTATTAGCACATCACTGAAATAACTAAAACTGGAGTGGGCAATCTGAAATCATACTCGTGATCCGAATTATGTCAATCTCGTTTAGGATTTCTGTGATGTTTAGCAGTCAAAACCTTTCAAACTGCGTGGGCCTTGAGATCGTATACCATATGGAAAAGCTGGAACCCTCGAAATCACCATTGGTTCGACGGTTATAGCAGGTAGATACTAGATAAGGTAGGTCATTGGTACGGAATGGGTGTTCTGATGATGATTACCGTCGACCGTAAAAATGCTGCATAACGATGCAGTCCTGGTTAAAGATATTTTGGTCTGTTTATGACAGTGGTCGGAACCCCTTTTCGTCGAACTAGCCATAATTATTCACCTTATATTTTCAATTGTCAATGTCAACCCTAATACACTTGATATTTGAAGGTGACTCGAATCAAGTCGATTTTTTTTTAGATGACTCGAGTCAAGTCAAGTCAGTTCGTTCCGTGAGACAATGGTTCAGTGGTTCTCAACCGTTTTGTCTCCGCGGACCCCCGCGACCAAACTTTTAGTTCATATTTAGCTCAATTATTGTGCAACCGTCATCTGTCTTGTGCAAATATTACCTGTAGGCTAGTGATAGACAGCAACAAAATGTTTTTTCTTAATAATAACATCATACGATTTATGTTCAAATTGGGATAACTTTTATTATTTCAAAGCGAATTCTGTAGCTGCATTTCTTGAAATACGCGGTCGTGTTTTGAAAGTCCGTCGATTTGATATGAACGAGTGCCGAAAATCCTTTTCCACAAAGATATGTGGTGTCGAATGTAATAATACCGCGTAAAGCTTCCAACGACACCTTTGGGTATGATCGCAACATATATGACACCAAAATTTAGAAACTCCTCTTAATGAACATATAATGTCAAGAGTAGTCATTTCTAACTAGCATCTCATCTTGAAGTTATTCTGTAATAGCGGTTATGTACATCATAGGAGAAAATAGATTTTCACTAACAATTTTTTTCTAAAACCCAACTAATCTTCAAGCAACAATATATGTTTGTATCAATAGGCTATATTGGCAATTAAAATGAGTTTGCACGGTGAAATATTTCATTTCAGACGTCCATCTGCCATTCATTCTGTCCTGAAGTTTTAGCAATTATATGAAGCGAAATATTCTCGTCATTTCTTAAAATTAAAATATCCTAATACAAAATAGATTATTAACCCTTTTGTAAATTTGGAGGTTTCGCGGACCCCTGGTTGATAACCATACTGTTCTAGATAGATCACTACCAGTAGATGATAACAACTCTACGGTTTTTAAATAGGTATATGTGATACGAAGCTATATTCGTCGCTAACGCGACACAGGGTTTCTTCCTAACGATGTTGACGGCAGGTCCACGTTTATGAGGAATTGTGTCAAAATCCAGAATATTTTGTCCGCTTCTTACTCGATTTGAGATCAAAATTTACGAGATACTCGTTTCACGTGGTTGGAATTCATTGGCAAATTCAGATGGTTAGTATTGATAAATTCAATTCCAGAGTAGGTATTATAGAGTTGGCAAAGTAGTAGCCTACGCATTCTTAATTAAGTAGGCTATATAGTTGTGCACAATATACCTGAATATATTTGACTTCAAAATAACAATAAATTAATAACATTCATCTGGATACCAGCAGGACATACTGATATTCGTGGCAACGGAATCGAAAATCAAATAGCCAAATACGCAGATTCAAGAATGGATGACGGGACCAATCAACTATTACCTCACCATTGCCCGAGCCCGTTTGACCTTCTCTCCGAACGAACTTATTTCGCCGCGAACCGACGACTTTTGTTCCCATCGAATGCAGTAGTGTAGGCTACTACGGATAACAAACAGATTTCCCAGACTCATTATTGTGATATCCACAGAAGTTGTCGAAACGACTGGGAGAGGTCTTTGAAATCAGACACCCATCTGGGCCTACAGCTAGTCGACCTAAAGATGAGGAGGCACGCGCACTGAATGAAAGTAAAAGAAGCTAATACAGAAGGACAAGCGACAAAATAAGGTGGCGTGTAACGGACGGCGAAATCGGCACACTTGAGTGCTAACAATTAGTATGAACCTCTAGTCGCGGCGAAACGGTGTTACTGCGGGCCTATACCGCAGGCTTGAATGCCGTCACCTGTGATCAAATGCCCAAAGTGCAAGAGTGGACGTCCCATAATAGCCTTCGGGTTAACGCTGCGAAATACCGATTTATTGGTTGTATACTCCAGCGATAACCTAATCTTTGGCATCGCTAACCAACCAATTTCCAACGCTAAAAATGTCAATAACATTTTGGTGTTTTACTGGATTCGGTCATGTCTTAGGAGAGTCACATACCACCCCTCAAACCACAGCTATCGAAGGTATGTGGTTTGTATACCGCCGCCTTATATAGTTAGGCCTACTCTTCTGCCAAGTTAGGGTTCTATTGATATTCTTCAACTCTCTATTCCTATCAAAGTTACAACACGCAATTATTCGCTGTGGTGCCGCCTGCAAGGATACGGACCCACTGCAAAAACTAAAATATTGGATCATCCGTATCATTGCCAAATCCCCACGGCGGCATGGATGTGCAACTGATAAATCGCTACTTAAAGGATTTGGTGTTGGTTCTAAACATGGAAGATATAAGGAAGCTATCGGGGGAGATAGCGAAGTGATGAGCGTCGGCGCCATCCAAGCCATCCCGCCGTCAGAGGTTATTCTGGGCTCCTCGTCCCTCGAGTCGTTGTTCCTACGGCCACAAAAAGCCCAGAAAAAAAGACCCGATGAAGTAAGAAAAAGAACAAGAAATTCTGAAAAGGACCAACGAAGAAAGATCTTATAACATCGTGAAGAAGACTGTGACATCGGGCATTAGGTCGAGGTGGATGACAGTTCAAAAGTTACCTCAACTGGTTGGTCGTTCGGCATCCCCCTAACTCAGGGACGGGCAACATACGGTCCGCGGGCCGGATCCAGCCTGCGAACGGATTTTAAGAAGCCCGCGGAGAGTTTCCGGTCTTATATGATAATGCGTCCCGCGACCGGAGAAAGGTGGCCACGAAACTACTCGTTTTGTTCGGGTCTACTTACATCTGCGAGCAAGCATTTTCGACCATGAAAATGAACAGGTAGAGCAGCCCATAGAGCTGCGTTCAATTCAATTCAATTCAGTTTATTGCATGATTCTTTATTATTTCATAACACCACAAGACTGCAATAAAATGAAAGATAGGAATGTGTCGAAACGACTTGGAGTAGCCTAGTCTTCGAAATCAGACACCCATCTGGCCTAGGCAATGTAAAAAGGAGGCATGCACACTGAATGTAAAGTAAAAGAAGATTATATAAAAGGACAGGTGACAAGAAAAGAAGCATGTGATGGAAGGTGAGATTGATATGTCATGTCGTGGTCCGCTAAACTAGAGGGCTAACTAGTATTTATTCAGTAAAAATTGTTCGTGTTTCGACTGGAATGTGGACATGTTCGATGACTGTCGGATGGTCACAAATCAGGTCCGGCATATTTGATAGAGCGATGATCTTTTTTGTCTACCACAGGGGTTCTCAACCCGCGGCCAGCAGACGTTTATTTTGCGGCCCGCGACATCTTTCATTATACACGCAATTACTACTGGCACGATGTTACATATTAACTTTGCTACTTGGGTCTCCTATCGCACCGTCTATGTATCGTTTTTTACTCATTCTTTGATGTGTTCTGGTTTCTTGATATCTGCTCGAATGTAGATTGTTATTGTTTTGAATCGGTATTCCGCTGGACACCGGTTCAAGAGTGTTTGAAGGGGCACTGCGCTCTAAAAATGATGTGGTCTCAAATTGAAGGTAAAAACGAACAAAAATTTGTGGCCTCGATCATTTCCTTCAGAACGACACCGTAATGGAGATGCAATTTATTGAAATATCTACAAGACCAGCTGCCGCGGCTGCTTAACCCGTTACATTGCACGATATCTTCACCGTCGCACTTGCTCGACGCGATTAGGCAGTCACGCAGAGAACGAATTTTAGATAGTTGTCAGCCGATGTTATGAAGAAAATGTGACTAAGTTTCGTTCTCTGCGTGTCTGCCTTATCGCGTCGAGCAAGTGCGACGATGAAGACATCGTGCCATGTAACGGATTAAGCAGCCGCGGCAGCTGGTCTTGTAGAAATTTCAATAAATTGCAGCTCCATTACGGTGGCGTTCTGAAGGAAATGGCTGCGGCCAAAAATTCTTGTTCGTTTTTACCTTCAATTTGAGACCTCATCATTTTTAGAGCGCAGTGCCCCTTTAACTCAGATACAAGAACAAGGATCGGGAAATTAAACAGCGGTAAATGGGTTTGTAACTCTGTGCGGAACAATCAATTTGCTTTCTCAGATATAAATGGAAAACCGATCTGACATATTTGTCGAATAACAGTTTTGGTAACGAAGCGTAGAAGCTTCAAACTATACCACGACACTTTCTTCTGAAGTTATACGTATCGACGATGTTACAGACGCATGGTTCACAATTGCTTGGAATATCGCTAAACTCACAGAGGTGGTCAGTAACGAAGTACTTCTACTTTTTTGAAGTACTCAAGTAGTTTTCCACTACTTCTGGTACTTACTCAAGTAGATGGAATCTTTGCTACTTCTACTTCTACTTCATAATATTTAGTGATCTACTTACTTACTTTTCGCTATTTCCAGTTTGTCAAGTAGAAGTAGTGTAACCCTCCAATTAGAAAGATAAACTGGGGAATTCTCGGGCTGTTTTCACGGAGTTACGCTTCTATCGCCACTAAAAGGCAATTTATCAACGAAAGTCATAGGTCCGATGAAAATCATACCTATTGCATTGGAGAACATGTATGTTTACGTGTAAAAGCAAGTGTAGCATCGCCGTCTATTTTCCTATGGCATTTTAACATTATGCCATATTTTTTATCATCGTATATGAATCGCGCAAAGTGTTAACATCGTATCCATACAACTTCTCCGTATTGCTCTTCGACTAAATTAAAGGCCGTAATATGCGCGAGGGAGCATGCCATGACATTTTCTAAAACGGGATGTTTTAGTAAACAGAAGGCTAGTATCTCATTTCTATAGCAAAACAATCATTTACATTTCATGATTCAGTTGAATGCTCATGCTGTCGGAAATTTATACCTTCTGGGATGCATCAATATGCATTGTACATGAAGCTCTCTGCACCCTCCTCATAGCTCAATTTGCAGCTTTCGAAAGTCCATGCAAACGTATTATCACCGTTTTCAAAACTACTTACTTACTTGAGTAGATTTAAAGCCAGCAAATTCTACTTCTTCTTCAAGTAGTTTTAGGTTGCTTGTGTAAGAAGTACTTCTACTTGTACTTGAGTAGATTTTTGCGTCGCTACTTCTACTTCTACTTGAGTAGCTTTCTTGACTACTTTGACCACCTCTGTAAACTCATGACATTTGCCAGCGAAAGTTTGATTTCAAAAAAACTTTAACATACTGTGTGAATTTTCGCTGCTTCCGAAACCTAACAGCAAGGACAACATCACCTGACAAATTTTGAAGTTATAGTTGTCTGATTCAACCGTGACCAGAAGAGTAACAGCAATTTCAGTCGATCTTTCATCGCATATTCTGAAATACGTTGACGCTTAGACTACTTTAGCCTAGCATCGGACGAATCCTCTGACTCCACAGACATTACATAGCTTATTAATTATCTGGATGCTTTTCATCACAGTAGAAATGCTGGCAGGGCAAACGCGCGTAGGGACCAGCGAAAAACTTCAACTTAACAAAGCTTGATTCTATCAGTATTGGCGCAGTGCTCCTTCCATGGAAGGAGAGGAGTAGTGTTGATTGGTTTGTTCAGAAATGAACCGAACGCCAGACTTCTCATATCACTGGGAGCTCAAAGTGATAATGGCCTCTGTAGCAAAAAAAAGTGACCGTAATTTTATACTTGCTCGCCCACACATTGAAACAGAGACTTCGGTTCTCGGTTTGAAGGTGCATATACCGACTTAGCAACTAATTGCAATGCACAATCAATTATAGGATATACTTGCGCCGCAGGAATATAATATTCTCACAAAAAAACTGCAAACATACGAACTGTCCATTAATGCTTTAGAATGCATAAAATGTACTAAACGCCCGCTTACGACTGGTAAATAGTAGGGATGGTGTGAACCTCTGAAAGGTTCAGGTTCGTGTGAACGTGAACCTTTTTGAAAGGTTCTGTGTGAACACGAACGTGAACCTCATGACGTCACGTGACGTCATATTGCTAATTTAAACCCCATATTTCAATTAGGTGATTGCCTATATTAATCTACTGTACACTATACAGAGTGACGACTCGGGGCCACATAATAGCTCAGTACTTAAGTACATATTGGCGTTTGAAACGTCGCCAGATGTATCAACTGGGGCAATCAAATGATATAATAATCCCATAAAATCAGTATCTTGCGTCGCTTTGCCAACAATTTCGACCTGATCGGACAATGTATTCGGCGTCTGTGTATTGCCACATGGATATTGAGCAGAGTGTAAAATGGGTTTCTATACTTGCTACCGATTAACAAGTTATACAGCAGTATAGCCAACACCCCAGTCGCACGGATTTGGTTTTTATGATACAGTATGCATATGTAGTCAAGATTGACCCCGTACGCCTGCTAGATTTTTTACATCAGAAGACGATATCAATTTCATTGATTGGTCGAATAAGGGTCATTTGCTGACAAAATACAGTGTATTTCGCTCTTGATGTCATGTGATTGCGGGTCAAGCTCACAGCACAGAGACACTAAATATGCACAAACGGAAGGCTAGATATTTCGAGCAAACTTTTGTAACAATACAAGTAAATTTTTGAGATTGTCAAGGGCATGCTCGTTTAGTGTTGAATGTTTATGCTGCCAGCCCCATGCATAGAGTGGCCCGCAGTTGAAAGTGAATAAATTCGAACCAAAGATCTTATAATGAAGTGAAAATTGCAATATATGAAAAAGGTTCACAGTGCAGAACCTACCAAGGTTCTGTTGTGAACGCGAACCTCAAATTTTCCGAGGTTCACACACAGAACACGAACGTGAACCTCACGTTCACACCATCCCTAGTAAATAGGCTACAGTAGCCTAAATTTAATAGTAGCCCACGAATACATGCCGCCGCGTCTTTCACTGTTCAAATGCGGCCCTCTATACAAGGGAAGTTGAGAACCACTGGTCTACCATATGGTGGTTGGACGACGTGGACTCGCCTGTGTCGTAGCCTACTCATGCATGCACGTTTGATACCGAGGTAAAGAAGTTGTTGAAGGTTTCGGGGCAGTGGCCGCAGTGGAACTGATGCATAAACTTGGCAATTTCTAGTTTCCGCATATCTTTCATGTTTAGGACACCGAATCAATTGAGCAGTGATTTGTTGGACACACATCCCGGTCCTTTTGGGGCCCTGGCTATGATAGGGGGACCTGATGTTGTAGTTTTTGTAGTGGCTTCAGTGCGCTAACACTGGCAGCCCCCCAATCTAATTGATGATCATGTGTAGTCTTTACTAAGGGTCTCGTCTACGTCCGACATGCAACCAGAGTTCAAAGAACTTGTCGACAACTTTTTTCGACCACAGATCTCATTGACTTCAACAGCTATTGAACCTTAATCAATTCATTAAATACTGTTTTCGGCCTATATGCTTTCAACTGAAAATTCACAGTATAACGATGTATTCCTTGTAAAGGTGGATATAAATACACGATTACTGTATTGATTTAGGAATCCGGCCAGGCAAGTAATTCATTTTCCTTTATCCGGCCCGCCGACTGGAGAAGTTGCCCGCCCCTGCTCTGACTGATCATTACATCGCATTGTGTGTCTTGTATATCGCATTGTACATTGAGAGTATGTCTTGGGCGGGAGCCATTCCCAACCTGGACAACAAAAATTGGGACCACCACATTCCCAAATCTTCTGAAATTTGATACATGCATGGATGAGTTAATTTCGAACACAACAAAGTTTATCTAGGGAAAATTGATCAAGGGGTGAAGAATTACGTCATTTTAAAAAATTGACGATTTTCTGCTCAATAAAGCTCTGTAGCATTCGGTTTTATCAATGTAAAATTCAAAAAGGTGTAAACGGATGTTGGATTACAGTTGAGATTTGGCACTGAGTTTTCTGAGTAGCTAGTCTATTGGTCTATATTCCCATGTGGTATGAAATTCTATATGCCAGGGGTCACCAACACGCGGCCCGCCAAGTCATATTCTGCGGCCCGCGACCTGATTTGAGATTTAGGAAGAAAGCTAAGAAAACCAATTTGAAATGCTGAAATTAATTACAGTTTCAACATGTTGTGGTTGTTGTTTCAAAATAAGCTATTCTCTTGTGCCCAACATATCACTATTCGTCATTATAGCTAAAACAGCTGTGGTGATGGCAACAGCATTGCATCGATGGAGAATCAGCTGATGTAAATGGGCATATCGTCTCGACTTGCAATGGCCCAAGCACTGCCAAGACCGAGACGCATAGAAAACGGCTTTTAGAGCAGTGGTTCCCAAACTGGGGAGCGCGTGCCCCTTGTGGGGGTGCGAAACCATCTCAAGGGGAGGCGGAGATGCGCTCAAATGAATTTTTTTCGCGCTCCGCGCGATTTCCCTCTATTTCATACTTATTGCTATGTTTATAGTCTGGAATTCATCTTATAGAATTATGTTATCAACAGCCATAACCTTCCATGCCATCAAACGAGCCGTTGGGATTGCTAACATTCTGGTTGCATTTTGTGATATGACGACTTTTCAGTATCATAAAGGGGTGTGTGTCTAAAAAAAGTTTGAGAACCGCTGGCTTAGGATTCCCACAAGATCAAGCTTTCCGTGGAGATGGTCTTTCAGCTCGTAACGTACCTCGCTAGTCCCAATATCGATTCCTTAGTTGCTGAAAAGCGTTTCCAAGTGTCGTGCACACTGCACAGCTCACAGTTCAAAATAAAATATAATTGGTGATAATGATTTTTGTTGTATTTGTATTCCTTTAATGAAATATTATTTATTTTGTGGTCAAAAATGCCCATCGCCTATGTTAGATAGCTCACCGTTGTGCTGACGAAGAATTTTAGAACGTGGTTGCCTATTTTACATCGATATCGAATTCATGCGGCCCGCGGCCTCAACGAAGTTTGGAAAATGGCCCGCGACCCGTTTTGAGTTGGCGACCCCTGCTATATGCGGTGTAGTGTCAAGCGTTACACAATTTAGAATGCTAATTGTTCAAAACCCTATAAAAAATATTCAAGCGAGTAGGGTATCATATGAAAGCTGGTTACAAAGACAATTTTCCATGGGTTTTTAATTTTGGTTTTTTGACTGTAAGGTGGTGAAATTGCAGTCTCGAAAGTACACTGCATTTGTACATGGAAATGCTTAAGTTTGGAATATGGTACACCGATGGTTCCCATACTTTTTTTTCACTCAAAACACCTTGTGAGCTCAACTTATATTCATCAATACCCCTGAAGACTATATGTCAATTTCCAACAACCCATTTGAAACCAAGAGCTGGTCCTTGGGTATATATTAATGAGAATAGCTGCCCATTGCTCCCGCCGTAGCGTTATGGCGAAGGGTCCGCATTCTTGATCGGTAGGCCGCGTGGGTTCGATCCCCGGCCGGGTCAGACCAAAGACCTGATTAGTAACACTGGTATCCGTGACTTCCCCACTTGGCGCTCATTTCATCTCTTGGCGCTTGCGGTTTGACGCTATGTTCACTAAAAAAATTGTTAGTCAAATTTTGGTGCCATATTTGTTGCGAAGTTGCGATCATACCCAAATGTGTCGTTGGAAGCGTAACGCGTTACGCCATGGTGCACCTATATTACTGGAAATGGATCTTCGGCACTAGTTCATATCAAATCGAAGGTTCGGATTTTCAGGACACGACCACGACTTTCAAGGAGTGCAGTTGCAGAATTTGCTTTGAAATAATGAAAGTCAACGCAATTTCTACATAAAAAGTATGATGTTATTTTCACGAAATGTCATTTTGTTGCTGTTTATCACTAGCCTACAGCTATTATCCTTTGCACAAGACAGATGTCGATTGCACGATAATTGAGGTAAATTTGAACTAAAACTTGGGACGGGGGTAGGAGGGTCCGCGGGGGTCCGTGACAGTCCAAAAGGGGTCCGCGAAGACAAAAAGGTTGAGAACCGCTGTGCTACAGTTTGGCAATATCCTAGAATTTATCGATGTCTGCATTCAGTTACGGAATGTAAGGTATTGCCGTCGCATTATTACCACCGGCGTTTCATCATCATTTCCCATAGGAAATAAATGTGTGATCAGTCTGCTCACACGAGTACGGCTTTCGCTTCGAGCGACGAAGCGAGTAGTCAACGCTTTCTATCCACAAAGCCTCAGCGAACAGCTCGACACGTGACTTGTTTGATGCGCATTTGCAGCAAGAGGTACGCACGTTGTGGCGCGGTTTATTGAGTTGAAAGAATTGTCGCAAACGTCTGTCAATTGCAACGTTTGTTTGGTTAAATGGTGTCATGGTGTTACTTGCGACTGTCGTGTTTTAGGAATCGGAATTGCGACCATGCTGTCCGCTCGACTTGCAGACCAGTATACGAGGTGAAGTGTTCCTATCGCAAAATTATAGTGGATGATTTGCAGCCGCAGGTGCGGTGAAGTGCATTGTGATCCGCAATTGTGTAAGTGCATGGTGGAACCTTATGACCTGTCCATCGGCAATATATCAGGTATATTTCAGTCGAATTCGAACCGTTTTGCAACTGTTAACTGAAATGAATAGATTCAAATTCATAGATTCATAGATTCAAAAGTGAAACTCAAGCCACTTGGCAAAGTATGAATGACATACCGGTAACAATCTGAATTAGAGACCGTGAAAAATTTGACTTTTTTATTAGTCAGTATTTTAAATATAAGTAAACATTTTCCAATTACCGGTACCCGTTACTTTGTTCGACTTTGTACCGTAACTTTTGTGATTTTTGAAAATTGTCCTCTGTTCCGAATCTCGAAATATGGTAACCCTATTAGGCTATTACCATGCAGTGGATTTGGCACTTGGCGGGGCCTAATCCTTGACCTTGAACCCTAACCGCAAATACAATCATATGTCAAGTGCTGTGGGTGCCGAATTCAACAAATGCCATATGCAACAATATGCGCTCATACCGTATTCAGTGAAAGATTCATTTTCGAATGTATTAGTAGGCTTACAATATTTATGAATCACTTTCATAATATTATAATAGTGGTTACATTTTGATGCCAAATTTACTGTCAACCTATATGACCAAAGCAATGATGATGGGCTTGATGGCACACTTTTATTATTATGTGTTTCATTGTTTCAGCAAACTATGAATTAACAACTTACGAGTAAACAAACTTACCATGAATTCATACTGTGCCCGAGAGATGCTTTTGTTCACTGGGAATTCCCACCCTGACCTGGCCAGATCGGTGGCGAGCCGCCTTGGCATACGTATGGGGAATTGCACCGTATACCAAAGGTCGAATCGCGAGTCTAGAGTGGAAGTGGGGGAATCTGTCCGAGGTAAAGACGTCTTTATATTGCAAACTGGCAGCAAGGATGTCAACGACGCTATCATGGAGCTGCAGATCATTGCGTATGCTTGCAAAACTTCATGCGCGCATCGCATCATTGGAGTCATACCTTACCTGCCTTACTCGAAACAGTGCAAGATGAGGAAACGAGGATCTGTAGTGTCTAAACTGCTCGCCACGTTGCTATGCAGGTCCGGTTTGGACCATGTTATCACGATGGACCTTCACCAGCGCGAGATACAAGGATTTTTCGACATACCCGTCGACAATTTGCGGGCGTCTCCATTTTTGATTCAGCACATTTTGGAAAATATTCCCGATTTCCGCAACGCAGTCATTGTCGCAAAGACACCAGCTTCGGCACGCAAAGCGCAATCTTTCGCGGAGAGATTGCGTCTCGGAATAGCTGTAATCCACGGAGAGCCTCAAGAGGCTGATTCCGACCGAGCCGACGGGCGTAATTCGCCGCCCCTCGCTATTAAAAACGACCCCGACTCGCAATGGAAAGATATAGGACAGGCGTGGTCTCCCGTTCTGGAATTGCCTGACGATGTAGTCGTAGATGAGGTGGAAGATGTAGGACCTCCCGACAATGTCCCCTCTAGAAACCGCAACATATCCACCACCAACGTAGGAATGTACATACCGCCGTTGACGGCAAAAGAGAAGCCTCCGATTGACGTGGTCGGTAATGTACGCGGTAAAATCGCTATTATCGTTGATGACATCATTGATGACATGGAAACTTTTGTGGCGGCGGCAGACGCGCTTAAAGAGCGTGGCGCTTGCAAAGTCTACGTCATGGCGACACACGGGTTGTTATCATCGCACGCACCGGAAATCCTCGAAGAAAGCATTATCGATGGCGTCGTCGTAACTAACACGGTGCCGCACGAGTTGCAAAAGCTGCAGTGCAGCAAGATCAGCACGGTCGACATCTCTTCTATGCTGTCGGAAGCCATACGCCGGATTCACCACGGCGAGAGCATGAGCCATCTCTTCAGGAATATCGCGTTCGACGATTGAGGGATTTTCATGTGCCGGTGATGTTGCACGCTTCATTTCGTTCGTACATTTGTCCGTGAACTCATGTTAGCGCCATTTTGCGATATTGGTATGGTGTTGTTAATTTTAACACGTGATACTAGCTTACCTCATTTAATGCTGATCGGGTACATACGTGATTCGATACCGAGTTGAGCATTAAACTAGCAGTTCAGTGTTTCAATGCCACTCACAATAATGTCATACGTCATACACTATTCAATGCCCAATAAGAGCAAGCTCCAATGGTCAATTATGTACCTTTTATAAGATATCAAGGAAAATCATATGTTGGTTACACTTGGCAAAAGGTTTTGAATGGTTGACCATAACTATAAGCTTTGTGTTTATCGCGACTCGGAAATGTGACTCTGTGAAGGTGTATAGTGTCTTGCAATTAGTTTTGAATGCTATATTGAAGTCTCAAAGCTTCACTTTTGAAATGATGATAGCGAAACGGTAATTTCTGCCGATTTACTAGTGCTTTGTCGAAATGGGTGTCGAATTTTGGAGACTCTATATTATTCAAAGCAGATAAGGCTTGAACTGACCTTGTCACTGAACCGCGGACATTTCAAAATAATGTTGAACTTTTAAACTATTCAACGGTTGAATCGATCGTGAGATTTGTTATTGTCACTTCCGCAGATTGCGGTTAGTGAATGTTTTTTTCACTGTGGCTTTTGAGTTGCCTCAAAAGTGCATCCGCAAATTGACAGTGTGTGTGTTGCACTGTGGACGATGTGGGCAGTAAATTGGTGTGCCTCTTATTTCAGCTGATGCGCACCATTTTTGTTTCACATGCTTGTAAATGTTTCAATGTGGTGCGGCGGTTCTTGATGGTGGACGTTGGTCTGTTTGGCTTTCCATAAGCTTTTTGTACAGTGACATTTCGACGTCCGTTTTTTTTCCTAGGTGGGTGAATTTTTCCTTCAAACTTTTTACTGGTGTCTATTTTGATATTATTGACCTATTTTTAGTGATGCTCATGAAACTGGGTTTAAAATTACCCGTGCTTGAGTTGGCCCGGACCACCATCTATAGAGAGTTCGGTAACTGCTGCTGTAAGATATCATGATCACTGCCATTGCATGTTGTCCTATGAAAATCTCAGTCCGAGACACATTATTGTTGACAATCTTTCATCACTGTTTTTGGCTTTGATGCCATTGCTGTCAATGGGAGTTTGTATTATAACACGTCATAAACAAGACTGCCAATGTTCTGTATTTCGTTTTGGAGGTAGTGTTTGGGACATTCCATCTCATCAGTCTTCAAATGCTCCCAGAATACTTGAAGGAACCGTTACTGATTAGGGTACAGGTTAGAGGCTGTGTAAGATTCAGATCTGTGACAATATCCAGTAGTTAGTCATTCTATTCTGAGCGAATACAAGCATTTTTAGTGAATTAGTAGTGCCAACAGAAAATCGTTTGCATAAAGACATGAGTGACCAATCTGGGCATTTGCATAAGAACGAACAGTGATTTTGTGCCATCTTGTACAAATTGACTGTGCGCCGTGCATGATTGTAGCATTTGCTAAATAGTAGCCTACTTGTCGATCTAGGCTGATGGAAAACGTAATTATACTGATGATGCATGATGAGAATACTGCACTGCTGGCATTTGTTGCCCTGTGTATCCTACACTTAACTATGATAGACTATACATGAGGAAGTTTCTGGTTTCTCTTATAGTTCAGTTACATGCTTCTGTGTTGAAATATGCTTTGTATGCTATTGATTAAGTAAGTAAATGACTCCTAGTAATTGAATCCTGTCACAATTAGGTTTCGAGTAGCCTACTAAAATTCGTAACCTAAGCATGCCGGAAATTAAACCGTTACATTTGTATCAATCACAGAGGCTGTCTATCTGGTGTGAATTGGTTTGTGGAATCTATATAATTATTTTTGTGTTTCGAAGCTGTTTTTCTGTTTTCTGTCCAGCACTGCCAGTGGAGTATCTTTCCTTCTACAGTCCTATGTTGTCATTTACGATTTAATGGATTGACCAAAGTTATCGAAACAATATGCTCAGATCCAACTCTGGAATATGTATGTTGCTGTGTCCTTATTTCATGGTAAAATGATTGTTAAATTGTCGAAGTTCATTGTTGCATGGCTATCATGTGTGATGTTTCACCGGCCATTGATTTTTGCAGAACATTGCTCATAAACGTTAGATTTATCGATGGAAAAATCTGAAGACTCCGAATATTTCCAATCCGCCGCGGACCATCTGCCTAGTATTGCAGACAAACTCGATGCTGATGGTCTACTGTACCTTTACGCCAGGTTCAAACAGGCGACAATCGGACCCTGCAACGCTCCGAAGCCAGGACTGTTTGATTTTCAAGGACGAAAGAAATGGAACGCATGGAACGACCTTGGCACGATGGCGGAATCACAAGCTAAAAGCGAATATGTGATGAAATTGCGGAGTTTGGATCCTACGTGGGACTGTAAACCTGAGAAAAAATCAATGTCTGGTAAATCAGTGAGCCGCATGATTGATGACAGCAATGATGATGTAATTCCAGACGAAAATATCTTGTTCCAAATATGCAAGGATGGCAATGTATCCAAATTGAAAGAACTTGAAGACTGTGATTGTACCATTCATGATAATGACGGTAGGACATTATTACACTGGGCGTGTGATCGTGGACATTTAGAGGTGGCACGGTTTCTACTGAACCATAAATGCAGCGTCAGTGCTGTTGATAACGAGCAATCGACTCCGTTACATTACGCGTCGCTATGCGGTTATAAAGATATCGTTAAAATTTTGTTGGAAAACGGTGCTGATCCAAATGCGGTCGACGAAAGTGGTGATACACCGATTGACTGTGCAGATTCAAAGGATATAAAGGAATTATTTCGTGGAAAAAATGTTTGAATCGTAAGAAAGGTGTAGGCCAGGTGTTGCCAACCTTTCTGAAACCAAGAGCAACATCTTGGGCCTGCTGATTAATGCGACGGGCTACCAGTTACTCCTGCCGTTTTTCTGTGCTCAGTTGGAATTTTGCACTTAGACGTTTAGAGCACTACGCAGGCTTTTCGCCCCTTACCTTGGACAGACTCTCTCTCACCAGGACTCACACCAGCGTCCATCTCGGAGCCAAGACTCTGGAATATCAACTAGATTCCCGTTACGCCTCCGTGTGTTCAAAGACGAGCAACGCTATGATTGAAAACTGCGTTCCTATGTTCCTTAGGGTCAACTGACCCATATTCAACTGTTGCTCATATGACACCCTTCTCCGTTTCGACTTTCAAATCTCTCATTTGGATATCTACTACTGCGATCGCGGGTGACTCGTTTGGTTCTTGCGGGCTACTGCTATGATGACTCCTGACGTAGAGATTATCGAGTAGGCCTATGGCAGAGGCGGGCAACTTCTCCAGTCGGCGGGCCGGATTCCTGAATCGATACATTAAACGCGTATTTATCCACCTATACAAGGATTAATCACATTAAATGTAAACTTCAAGTGTGAAGCATAGAGACCAAAGCAGTAGGATATAATTAATTTATTAACGTAATGTACTTCCAGAACTGTTGCAGTCAATGCGGTCGATCAAAGTTGTGTTTCTCTGAACTGTGGCTCAGGGTTGTAACCAAGTCACAAGGCTCCGAGTCACAAGTCAATCTCAGTTTTATAGTTTTGACTCGAGTCAAGTCGAGTCATTTTCAATTCACCACCGAGTCAAGTCCGAGTCCAAGTCACCGAGCAGAGGTTCGAGTCCGAGTCATGGTATTATGACTCGAGTCGAGTCCAAGTCATTATGCCGACTTCCCAGTTTACAGTTAAAGGCTTGGTAAATCCAATTTTTATAACTCTGTTTGGTGATATCGAATGGTTCGCATTTATAATATACTAGTTTTCGTCATTTTTAGCAGCTTCTGGACGTGTTTTCAAGTACCAGTACCAATAGACGAAATCCCAATAGTGTGATTACTTTACTATTCCTCGAAATTACAATGAAACGTCGGTCTTGGCCGTCTGAATCTCGAGTCAAATGACTTGGTTCGAGTCATACACAATGACTCGAGTCCAAGTCGAGTCAATACACATATTAACTCCGAGTCGAGTCATTTCCGTATTTTGAGAAAATGACTCGAGTCAAGTCGAGTCATCTGAAAATCGTGACTCGAGTCATTACAACCCTGCTATGGCTGCATGTAGGACACAGAGAATAAGACAAAGAACTGTTATTTGTGTCCAGAAAAAAAGAAATCTAACCTACAATCACTACAATTTGACGTAGTAAGCAAGTAGTAGAGAATTGTCGAAGACTATGATCGCCGGCCATATAGCCTAATCATTAAGAGCAAAATCTGTCTGCGGACTGCTCGAAATCATGTCTCGGGCCGTATTTTGCCCGTCCCTGATCTACGGCATATTCATATCCACCCCGGAATTCCATTTGTGTCATGTGCTGTGCTGACTCGTATTATTTTTTTTCTGTAACATGAGCTCAAATCTGGAATTTGAAATTATGCCTAAATTTCAAATTCAAAACCATGCTCCATTGCTCATCTTTACTGATCTTAACTTCGTCCAACTTTCGAATTGGCTAGTATTTGTGCAGAGCCGTAGTGTTCTTTGATGAGTTAATTTACCAACCCGACCATTAATCTAGATAACTGCTTGCCTATTCATCCTTTGAACTTTTAATCTATCATATTTAATAATGAGAGTATTGTTTAATAAAATGTGTTGCTATCAAATTCATTCTTTGGCTGCAAGCTTCATCAACTATGTACTTAATACGCCTATATTCTTTTATTCATTCATATGCTATTTACCAGGGCTCTCCCTCGTCAAGGTAATGTTACCTGACGTAAAAGTAGTCACCGAGTATATTTTTGTTTTTGATAAACGCTTTATACAAGACAATATTATGTGGTGCTTGTTCATTGCATTTTGTTTATTCTACCAGACATGATTGAATATTTGTAGCGGGATTTTGCCACTTTGAAACATACCACAATTTATTTGATAACTAGTAGGCTAATGATTACCTTATCATTTGCTGATGTACGGTCAACATTCCTTTCGAGTTGAAATATTGCCATGTTATTTTTCCGTAAGTGTAAATTTTTATGTTCGATAACAACACTGTTAACTCAAATTCCACTGTGTGATGATAATCAACTTGTAGCTTGATCAGACAGGAGTCAGTCATACCCAGTTCATGTTCGTTATATGAGTGGTAGGGTGATGGCATGGAATTTTTCAGAAAAGCAATGAGCGTATATCACTCATCCCAGGCGATGTGTTGTATTGTAGACTGGTGGATGCAGATGGCATGGTTGTCAGCTGCTGCGAAAATATCAAGGATATGAATTCTCACCGCCCATCTAATAAGGGGGTCAGGAAATTGAGTACGTTCTGTTTCCCAGCCTTAATACTGGACATGATGGATTTGGGCAAATAGAAAGTTCTCCGCCTTTCCAAATTATATTAGAATTATAGCTACACAGTTCATTCAAAATTGGACTAAAACTACATCTAAACAGTTTTTTTTTTTCAAAATTAGATCACAATTGGAATTACTGATTTCGCCAAAGCTTGAATCAGGTGTCTTATTTCAAAGACCACTCGGTTTCGACACCTTCCTACTCCTCTCTTTTCATCGTATCGCAGTCTTTTGGTGTATCGAAATGACATCAAATTACAGTTCATTCTCATGAGCATGGCTGTTGGCCCAGGTGGGTGTCGGATTAAAAGACTACTCCAAGTCGTTTAGGCACCGTCCTATCTTTTCATTATATTGCAATCTCGTGGTGTGTTGGTTTGTTAAAATTAACTGGGGTAACCAGAAATTAGCAGGGTTGTAACCAATTCACACGGCTCCGAGTCACAAGTCCATCTCAGTTTGGTAGTTTTGACTCGAGTCATTCTCAATTCACCACCGAGTCAAGTCCAAGTCACCGAGCAGAGGGTTGAGTCCAAGTCATGGTATTATGACTCGAGTCGAGTCCAAGTCATTATGTTGACTGTCCAGTTTCCAGTTAAAGGCTTGTTAAATCCACTTTTTATAACTCTGTTTGGTGATATCGAATGGGTCGCATTTATAATTACTAATTTTCGTCATTTTTAGCAGTTTCTGGACGCATTTTCAAGTATCAGTACCAATAGACGAAATCCCAATAATGTGATTACTTTACTATTCCTCGAAATTACAATGAAACATTGGTCTTGGCCTTCTGAGTCTCGAGTCATATGACTTGGTTCGAGTCATGCCATGCGTAATGACTAGAGTTCAAGTCGATTCAATACACAAATTGACTCGAGTCGAGTCATTTCCGTATTTTGAGAAAATGACTCGAGTCAAGTCGAGTCATCTGAAAAACGTGACTCGAGTCATTACAACCCTGGAAATTAGTTCGGATTTGAAATGAAACTTTGAGCTAAGAAGCATTTCAAATATTACATTAGGGTTATATTACTGACATTTCGCTACAACTAGTGTAATTATTCAACTAAAACGATGTATTTAGTCAGGCATGCTCAGTGCACTGCACTCTCGGTGGTCTGCTTTCAATTTGTTTTTGTAAATGGCAAGAGGTTTTGATAGAAGGTTACTTTCGGTCACTCACGCATTTGCAAACATTGCAGACTCATCGTTACTCATCATCATTTGCTTCAGCCTGGCTTGAATTATTTGGCTCCCGTATCGTAGCAGCTCATTCAGCGTCTGATGCTTCGTGGATTGACATCTATCAGAAAAATGTCTAACGTTACCAAATTTGATTACTTGGTATTGGGTGCTGGCTCGGGTGGGATTGCCAGCGCAAGGCGGGCCACAGAGTTCGGCGTAAAAGCCGCAGTAATCGAGCACGGACGATTGGGTGGCACTTGCGTCAACGTCGGTTGCGTGCCGAAAAAAATCATGTATTCGGCCGCTTCAATTGCCGAAACGCTGCACGACGCTAAGGACTATGGTTTTGAATTGTCGGGGAAGCCGAAATTTACGTGGAAAGCCATCAAAGACCGGCGCGACGCGTATATACAACGCTTGAACGGAGTTTACGATACGATGCTCGGCAACGCGAAAGTAGAAAAGATTTTGGGTCACGGCGTCTTCACTGGGGAGAAAGATCCGTATCCGATAATATCTGTGGCAGGGAAAAAATACACAGCTCCCCATATCCTGATTGCCACTGGGGGATATCCTGTTATACCGTCAGAAGGCGAAATACCTGGAGCGCAGGTGAGATTAATACTTCTGTGTTGACATCAGGATTGACTGTGATCTTAGGCTTGTTGGTTATTTGATAATATTAAATCAGGATATTAGATATTGCTACAAACATTATATTCATTTTGCAAAATTTACTCCTCTGTCAGCTTTTCGTCTTTTCGACGCACTCTAATCAGGAGCGAGTGTCAGTAAATCGAAAGGCGTTAACCAAATTGTATTTGACAAATTGACATACTGAATACCTCAATAACAACACAACATTAATAATATGTTCACAGAGTATAGAGTTCCGTTCCATCTAGCAGCAGGCTGTTGCAGGTGCATAATGTTGGATTCTTGATTACATTTTAATTAAAAAGAGAACCCCACAAGCAATTCAAATTCGATTTATTGCTAATAATTTCATCATTTCAATACAGCACAAGACTGCGATACCATGAACGATAGGAAGGTGTCGAAACGACTTGGTGTAGTCTTCAATATCAGACACCCTAGTTATGTTAGTCCGTTATTTTTAGAGCCTAATTTACTACAGTTATACTGTTACCTTTACATTTTGATATGATATGCAATTCCCGACCCTGTTTGCATGTCATTGTTACCTAGGCCTAGACGATACAATGAAAAAAGTATTCCTATATTTTGAATTTGGTTAATCACACTTACCGATATTCATTCCTAATAACAGTCAGTCAAAAAACTTGAAGCGGAATAATTCTGCCAATAAGAACATAATGTTCGTTGGGATATTGAAGTTATGTACCTCCGGAACTGTATTTGTGTATTAGACACTGCCAAGTCAGGCGGATTGCTCTTCCACAATTCAATACAATGTGTGTATTTTCTAATTGGACGATCGTATCTGGCGTGTGTCAGAATTGATGATACTATTTATCCATTGCAAAATAAATAGCATTGTCCTGAAGGGAATGCCATCCAATCATTTTTGGTACAAATTTGTTTTGAAGTCTGAACGAACTCTGATTAAAGCAGTGGCTTATATATATTTTGGTATAAACTATGAAGTTTTGGTATTCGAAATTTCCCAAAGCCCGATAATACGATTTTCTTACCATTTTGTCCACTCCTGTTATTATACAAATTTGTAGGCCTACTGGTATCTCGTAATTTAGCTGTGGATCTCAAAGATATCAAGGTAAATTACATGAATCTGCCAAAATGCAAGTACTACTTATGGACTGTGTGAACCTATCTGTTTACCTTTAGCGTTAATCCATGATCAATGAGTGACTCTTGTACCAATTATTTATTCTTTAGGCCTAATGCTGCGACTTCCTTGCATGAAAATAAAATAATTTTTTTCTCAGTATGGAATCACAAGTGATGGTTTCTTCGAACTTGAAGCCCTTCCCAAGAAAGCCATTGTCGTCGGTGCGGGATACATCGCCGTGGAGATGGCTGGAATTTTCAACGGTCTGGGATGCGAAACACATCTTATAATTAGAAGGTCTGTAACATGGTTTGTAAATCGTGCTATAGATTGAACCCCGAACAAAACAAGCAGGCAAGCATGTATGTCTGTAATAGCAAGTTGAAAATGAAGTGGAAAATGCGTAATTGCGTATGTACAGTACAGTATTCAAGTAACCAAGTCATAGGGTTCCAAGTCACAAGTCAATCTCTCTTTCATAGTTTTGACTCGAGTCGAGTCAAGTCGAGTAATTTTCAATTCACTACCGAGTCAAGTCTGAGTCCAAGTCACCTAGTATAGGGTCGAATCTGAGTCATAGTGTTTTGACTCGAGTCCAAATCATTATGTTCACTGTTCAGTTTTTAGTTCAATCCACTATTTTCAACTCTGCTGGAGTGGTATAGATTGACTCGCATTCCTAATCATAATATCATTATTTTCCTCAGTCTTAACAGTTTTTGACCCAATTTTCCAAGTATCAGGATTGATAGACGAAAAACCAATGATGTGATAACTTTACTAATCTTCGAAATCTAATAAATGCCTGACTTGGCTCTCCTAGTCACGAGTCATATGACTAGGTTAAAGTCATGCACAATGACTCGAGTATAAGTCGAGTCAAAACAAAATTGACTCGAGTCATCAAAAATTAGCGACTCGGGTCGGACTTGAGTCGAGTCATTACAGCCCTGGTGTCAACCAAAGTTCCCAAATCTACATTTTTTTATTTCTACGCCTTACATTTTCTACTTCCGCTTGATGTAGTTATAGCATGTTTTGTAAATCGAGAGTTTTTCTTGCAATTGAGTAATGCTGACTCCTCTTCAGACATCAAGCTCTCCGAAATTTCGACTCGATGATCAGCGAAAACGTCACGAAAGAAATGGAAGATGCCGGCATAAAAGTTCACAAGTTCTCACACGTGAAGAAAGTAGAAAAAAGCGGCGGAAAAATGACTGTAAGATATTGCACTGAGTGTGACGTCAAGCTGTTGCTCCGTATTTGTTCGATCGTAGCTCGGTAGTAAGAGCACTGGTCTTCCAATCCTTAGGTCCTGGTTCAATTCTATCGCTATCACATTAAAACCAAGCCTTTCGCATTTGTCAAGTTGAATTCATACCTGTGCCGGACCTAAGTCTGGGAATAGGGTAGGCTATTCGGGTAGAGTAAAAAAAAAGAAAAATTTGGATTTCAAAATGTAACACTGACATTTGATCCCAAATCTCCAATGAATTACTTCTATCATGATTTCAGATTTTTGCACCCTCTAGTGACCGGACAATTCCACCGAGTGAGCCAAAAATAGCTAATTTCTAAGATAGATAGCTAGATAACCCCTTATGCTGGAATGCCAGTTTTGGGCTTAAAATCTGCGGGATCAACATGTTTTCATCTCACTTCCATAGAACTTTGTCTATAAAATGTGCAGAAAAAGTTACAAGCAAATTATTGATTTTTAGACCGCCATTGAAAACGTTGGTTTGTGTTACCAAGTTTGCAATGCCAATTTGCATGTGGCAATATGTTACGTTGCTGCTTTAACAACAAAATCTTGTTTGGCAGTCTTATCAGATGATTTTTACATCGACTTAGTACCATTTTGATAGGTTTGCGGTAGAGGGATACCCGCTTGAACTTCATGAAACCATGTTGCGGATTAATGATCCGCTTTGGCGACTTCTGAATGGAGTACGTGTAGCATCTAAAATAGTACATTGAACGCTTTGGTATTCGACATTTCATGCCGGTGACGTCATATTTTGTGATACGATCGTTGATAAACAATGTTATTTCCAATTCTCTACCAGTTGCTGACGATTACTCCTGACGAGTGTCAGCTGAAAATGTTAGGGTTCGTTTCGATGGATATCGAATTTCGATGAATATGTATATTGAAGTGGTGTACCTCTAAGAAGCTCTTTAAAATATATCATGGTTCATGCTGGTACAGCTGAAGTTTCTGCTGTTAATGTCGGCAGAGGTGCATCCATATCAGGTCGATTTCTCTTCATCATGGCGAAATTTCTCTTTGCTCACGTGGCTTATGGTAGCTCGACCAATAGTCTACTGCTGTAAGAACAATGCAGAAAACTCCTTGAGAGTTCCAATGTATGAATGGAACACTGCAGCTCTTAGTTCATTCAGCCAGCAGCCGTAATGTTATTTTCGTGCCAAAAATGGTATGATCCAGCCTCGTTGATCCTGGTCCTTAACAGTATTTGTAAGTGAGTGTTTACACAAACTAGGTTTGAAGAGCTTCTTGAAGGTACAGAACTGCAGTACCGGTAAACAATTGAATGGTAGCCTATATCACATTGAAATGAACGCGAATATTTTCAGCAGACGCTCGTCAGGGGTAGTTGTCAGCAACTAGTAGAGAATTCAAAAGAACATCGTATATCAACAATCGTATCACAAAATATGACGTCACCAGCATGAAATGTCAAATACCAGAGTGTCTGCACTATTTTGAGATGGTACACGAAATTTTTTTGTTGACACAGTCTTGTCTGTCTAGTGTCGGCCGAAAATATTTTGGTTCATTTCGAAATGAATATATCATACAAGCTAGGTTATGTAAGCATTACCTTTTTCTGGTTCCAAAATCATGCAAATAATTCGATTTTGTGCATAATTCCGGGAAATACCTTCATTTTTAAATATCCAATCAAATATTTGTTCATTTATCTTCATAGTAATTATCAATAGTGCAGCATGACTCGGCTATTCTCATTCAATAACTGCAGACTTGACTATGACTGTGCGTATGAAAACATATTTTGCATGCAGGTGATGATTCAATCGAGTGAGCCCTCTGGCGAAACTGTGGAAGCGGACGTCGAATGTCTCCTTTGGGCGATTGGAAGAAAGCCTAGTTCCGATATCGGTACAAATCTACTCCTTGTTGAGCACTAGCAAATTTTTATTTTCAAGTCTCTCCTGACCAGAGTTAGTCAGTCACTCAATATGTCAATATGAAGTACTCGAATTGGTTTTTGGCCCTACTTGTACTTCATACCCTAATTGATATGTTTTAGACTAGTTTGGGTGAAACTACATACTAATTCCATTAATACTTAGCTTTTTTTTGACACTTCTAATGCATACCCTCAGAATTGTCCAATATTTACACATGTTATTCTTTTCTGAATTCTGAGTTCATAAAAAAATTTTGAAAAATTTTCAGAGGTTCCAAAGTTGATGCATTTTGAGATTTTCTTGTCACTTGGTGGCGCCGCATGGGGGAAACGTTTGAAATAAATATTCTGCGCTACAGTGATGTTTTCACAGTGACTGTTTCGCTCTTGACTAAAATGTTTACCTGGGAAAAGAATCGGGGAGAGGGCCGGTTTTTAAAATAAAAAAATACATGTGGCATTCTGTTTTACCAAAATAAAAAATAAGAAAAAGTACACTTTGAAGGTGCATGGTCGATATAAAATTGGTTCAAATTGGACTTTAATGCATCAAGAATTAGCCAGTTGATAAAATGCAGAGTTGGCAACCTCGCAATTCTTTGATTATTTCCTCTGTTACTGACCTCTGGTTGTCACACATTGTCTTTGAATATATCAGGACAGTGGCTCTCAAACTTATTTAGATACGGCCCCCGTATCATCGTATCACAAATTATGAAACCGGAATGCTAGCAATACCAACGGATAGTTTGCTGGCATGGAAGGCTGTGACTGTTGATGGGAGAATATGAAATTAGGACTATACACAGAGCAATAACTAATACTGGAGTAAATCGCAGCCTCGCGCCCCCCTTCAGACGCTTTCACGCCCCCAGTTTGAGAACCACTGCATCATGATAACATAAAACAGTCTGCTTCATAACATCCTTAATCTATAAATAGCTTCATTTTTCAGACTGCTCTATACCACTCCGTTTCATTGATTTTAAATTATCGCTTTCAGGCCTTGACAAGGTCGGCGTTGAGCTCGACGCGCACCAGAATGTCAAAGTGGACGACTACCAGAACACAAACGTATCGGGCGTGTACTCTGTGGGTGACGTGCAGGGGAAAGCCCTTCTCACCCCCGTTGCCATTGCCGCTGGACGGAAACTGGCTCATAGGTAAATTCACATACAGCGGTAGTCTCATGTCTTTTGAAGATCGGCCGAATATATCCAAGGTTATCAGTAAGGCGATTTTTTTACCTCAAATAATCAGAATTTTGACATCTTTTGACCGCATGATCGAATCACTCAGGTACGAAGGTGTACGAACCCGAAATTATGATAGGAATTTATTTATTTGCTATTTGGCACCAAATATCTGGACATTTTCTATTTTTCACTCCACCCTAATGGACCGGCAGTTAAAAGCCACTGGTCTAGACTAGGTATGGGCAGAGTGGGATAACTAGAAAATGTTCAGCTCTTCCAATTTAAATTGGAATTATTAGCATTAGAATTATAAAGCTACAGTTTTTTTTTGTAATTTGATTGAAATTACACTCACTGAATTCGCAATAACCTGGTTCACAATAACCTGGAAATTGATTTGATTCTGCCTCGCACAGACATACAACCAAAGTCAAGTTTAATTTGCATGAAATCAGCATTCGTTCTTGTAAGCGTGAAAATGGCATACGTACACCAAGCTTGGCTGGTTGCGCATTCTCTTTTAGCATTTTCATGGAAACCAGATAATAGATGGTGATTACTAAATTTTGTCAAAATTGTAGCGTTAAGTCAAAAAATGTCAAATTTTGTTACTCAGTCAAAGTGTTTTTGCAACCTGCATTTCGTTTGTATCGTACATTTGGCACTGTCGGTGAACTTATCATTTGGCATTTTGCAGCTTGTAGCCTACTTTATAGGCCTACAGTTGTAGACGGCCCATTGTCTGCTCATTGTGAATCATAAACATTCAAATGAAACAAATAGGTTGACATGGTGCTATGCTCAGCGTACCGCAATTCCCTAACTGAAGCAAGACTGCGTGGGCATTGCATGCCTATGTCAAGAAGCGCATTATGAAAAATTGTGATGTAGACACTGTTGTCAGTATGAAAAAATACGGTGTCACCAGTAGTGTACCCATAACTTCAGTGATGTCAGCCAACAACTGCTGCTATTGTACGTTCTTTCTCCATTCTTGGCAAGCTACTTAGTAAGGACAGACATACTACCCGCGGATGTAGGAAAGTATCTTTTGTTGTACTACAATAAATTTTAATTATTTCTACAATAATACGTTATGCAACTACTTGAATTCTTCATAGGGCCAGATTTCGTTAAAATTAAAGTTTTTTCATGTAAAAATTTGTCAGTTTTTGAGTGAAAAAAGTTTTTCCGGCCAAACTACTTCATAAATACAGACAGTTCGAACCAGAAATGAAGATAAGTAGGCTACAATTCTAACATTATGTGGGAAAACACTTAATTTGCATACGTTAGGTCAAAATTTGGTGAAATTTAGTTTTTGAAGAACAAAAAATCGTCAAAATTTTGATTTTTTTAGGTCAAAATCTTCTGTCTTTTAGGTAAAAAAATTGCCCTAGTGATTACATTATCGGCATTTCGTTCTAATTAGTCTAATTAGTCTAATTGTACAGCAAGAATTAGAATTGCTAAATTATAATGGAATTAGCCAGACACAACCCTGAAAATCTCAAAGGAAATTGCATGTTTTTCATTCACTTCATCTTTCCACAGACTGTTCGACGGGCAGACTGATTTGAAGCTGAGTTACGACGACATTCCTACAGTGGTGTTTAGCCACCCTCCTATCGGCACGGTCGGTTTGACGGAGGCGGAAGCCAGGAAAAAATTCGGCGACGATAACGTGAAGGTGGGTGATTCTCTCGGATTTGGTAAGATCCAGAAGACTACGTGGGAATTGTTCCGATGCTAGTCAAATTTCGAGACTTATTTATTAGGGATAGTATGAACGCGAGGTTCCCTTTCTGTGTGCGTACTAGGTCTGTTCAAAATCAATTTTATTTTTTGAATTTCACTTGCTACTTGATAAAATTATTAGGTTGGCTAAAACAACGCTGCACAATAAATTTGGCTCAATTCCAACCAGTAGAAGCGAGATTCTTTGCAGTGGAAAATTTTGAAGATCATATTAAAAATAGAATTTCAAATTTTTTCTCTCACCCATAATACTGTTAAGCTGTCAGTAAAGATAATGCACACCAAATTTGGCTCAATTCTAACCGCTAGAAGTGAGGTTATTGCAGTAGAAATGTTTCTAATTCCGAGATTTTATATTGAATGATTAAAGAGTTAGCCACTGTCAATACTATTTTATTCAAATTTTATTCTGATGTAAAACATCTAGCAGGCGTACGGGATCCATTTGGATGATATGTATAGCAAGTGATAGATAGCCAGTATGGAAACCAGTGTTACATCCTGATCAATATCAATTTAGCAATAGTCAGACGCCGAATACATTTACCGGTCTAGCCTAGAACGGTAAGGCGTAAGCTTATATTCCCTTGCAAGTCCTTGTTGAAATTGTTGGCAAAATGTTGGAAGATATTAAATTCGTGGGATTACACTGGTCAACACATATTTTCAGGCAAACAAAGTAAGAGCGGTTTTGGGGGTTCTCAAGAGCACTGATTCTGAATATGACCTTAGTTTTTTTCAAATTGGCTCTTGTTGTGGAGATAACCCATGGGGCTATTTTTCCCCAAATCTCCCATTTTCGCGGTAATGACTAGATAGAAAATCGGTTTAGTCGTACTATAAAGTTTAAAAATCCAATCTACTTGTTATTTTTACACACAGAAGACTCTTTTAAAAATCAAAATACAGTAACAGCACTATACTCAGGGGTAACAGATTTATGATAGTTACAGACTTTCACAGATATCATGCACATAAATATACTGCAGTCATGTATATAAGTATTTACCTAGATCAGTGGTTCCCAACGTGGGCGATATCGCCCCCCAGGGGGTGATTTGGCGGTCTAGGGGGGCGATAGGGGGGGCAAAAATGGACAAAGGGGGCGAAAATAGCGAAGGGGGCGATAGGGGGGCGCTGACGCGGCAAAACAGCTGACCTTTTTTTCTTTTTAGTCAACCCACCGAAACTTGGTTACAAAAGTGTCAAATTAGGCTTCGAGCCGGAAAGTTGACCTTTTTTTTTTTAGTCAACCCGCCGGTGATTATAGTTTGTATGCCCAATTTTCTGTACACAAAATTTGGGGGGCGAGGATCGGTGTTGAGCTTGAAAAGGATGCGATGGGTCGAAAAAGGTTGGAAACCACTGACCTAGATACTCAAATCACGTGGCATTAATTCAATCAGTTTTATGTCACCCACCTACTATAATTTTGAGATTTGTTGACCTGTGTTATTATAGGATTTGATTGTTCCAGTTGATACATTCGGTGATGTTTGAAAAGTCAGTTCGGTGTTGTGGCATAATGTGGCCTTGGTTATCGTTATGTGTTGTGAACATTGCTATAGAGAGTTGTGACCAAGTCACAAGTTTCCGGGTCACAAGTCAATCATAGTTCATAGTTTTGACTCTAGTCAAGTCGATTCATTTTCAATTCATCACCGAGTCCACGTCGGTGAAGTGTCGAGTCCGAGTCATAGTGTTGCGACTCAAGTCCAAGTCATTGTACTCACTATTTAGTTTTGAGTTCAATCCGGTTCAACCCACTATTTTCAAATGTGTTCCAGTGATATAGAATGGCTCGCATTCATAATATCGTAGTTTCCCTCAGTCCCCTATTTTCCAAGTATCAGGACTGATGGACGAAATACGAATGATTTGGTGACTTTACTGTTCTTCGAAGTTACAATGACTGTCTGTCTTGGCCGTTCTAGTCTCGAGTCATATGACTTGGTTTGAGTCGTGCACAGTGACTCGAGTACAAGTCGAGTCCATACACAAATTGACTGAAGTCGAGTCATTACAACCGTGTTTGGAGCTGTATAGCCTAGTGCAGTGCTTTTCAACCTTTTTCAGCTTCATTCGCACTTTTTTTGTAAAATAAATTTCATTCGCACAAACTAACCGAATATTGTTATACAAAAATAAGATGAAAAGACAACATTTATTTGCTCAGATGTGCAACAAATTGGCTACTGTGTATCTTAAGCTATTAAGTGTCTCATTAAAAACAATAAAAAGGCTACTAATTTCGCTCGTTTTGATTTCAACTATTTCACTAAACCCTTCTACAAGTGCTTTGATGGCCAGTTCTTGAAGTATGTTCTGCACTCCTATCCAACATACAGCGTATTTTTCAATAGTGAAAAATGCTTGCTGGAGAAAAATCGATTTTGAGAGCTGACAAAAAGGTCTAGGAGGCTCCAGTATGTCGAAAGTGTGAAAAACCCACCTGCTTGTGCCTTATAACTTGGGGAATAAGGTCCAAATGATCAAGGAGAGTAGGGACATCAGAGCTCGCTACCTTATGAAACATTGCTTCCACATTTTTTTCGATTTCCCATTTTCTGTCTCGCGAGTATGTGGTGAGAGCAAATAAACTCACGATACTGAGTGTTCTGCTCTTTAGCTCAATCAAACTTGAGAATTCATGACAATTTAATAACGTTAAAGCAGATTTTAGACTGCCACCAAAATTTGAGTTTTTGTGGCACCTCGCGACCCGATCCTCACCCATGTAAAGGAATTCATTTTTAATATTACAGTTGTATGCTACTATTTAACGGACATGTATGACAAACAGAACGCTCACACCACAATTCTATCCAACACAGCTCTACAAAATATGTCTGACGCACGCGATTTCAAATTAGGGTGAATTAAATTCCTTTGCGTGTGGCAGTTGTACTACTGTCTACTCCAGGGGTGTCAAACATACGGCCCGCCAGGAGATTTCATCCGGCCCGCGAAGCAATTCTGAGTATAGATTGAAAGATGCATGTCATATCCAGAACATTTCTAAAATATGTTGAGATTTTTAGTAGGAAATATCTCCATGAAATGGTCCTTCAAGATAGCACATGTCGAGCATGTTTACAGGTAACAATATAACCACCAGACTATGGTTTTGTGGTTTCTAGTCACCATTATCACCAGTTCGCTGACATTGACACCCAATTCGGAGAAGGCAAGAAATTGCGAACTCATTTCACTGACCAAAGACTAGTTATTCGCAGATGGGAAAACGCCAAGAATCCTGATATGCAAGTTACATGAAAAATATATTTATTAGAGGTCTCCAGACTCTAGGAAACTCGATTCGCGATATAATACTATGAAACAAATTCCAACGTCCGTGTTTCCATTCCTCACAACGCATTTGCAGGGTTGATGCCAATATATCACTAAAGCGAAGGGAGCATAGAAATATGCCAACTTAAACAATCGTTAGAGCCATACTGCTTTATAGGCTTATAACTTCACTCATCCGCCAATCATCATAATATTGCCAATTCCACTGTTTGCGAATTAAAGGTGCAGCTATAGAATAGAACCCCTATGATCCGTAATATAATATAAAACACTATTGTGTATATACGCTGGTTAATGGAGTATTCAAATGAAAAATAAGGGATGGATTTTGAGGTATTTTGGGAATGGCGAATTTAGGTGCGGCACGCGAGCGATCTGAAGTGTTGAATTCCGTCCGCGACGTCAGTTGATTTTGACAGCCCTGCTCTACTCAAGTTGCAAGAACGGGACTATTCCGTGCCGACAATGGAGCATATCCATATCAAATGGTTTGGCCATCTATGCAGTATCGGTCATTTTTTGGCCAAGGTTTTGTCGACGATTATGTTTTGGCACCGCACTTTAGCAGCCGTTTGATGACCAAAACTTTCCGTCGTCATGTGACCCGACGCAGAAGGGGTTGCCCTCGAAATGAACGAGTCTCATAGACCTGAACTCGCTCGTTGCACATCCATAGTCCCTACAGTAGTTCATCCCAACGGTATTCGACCATGTTTTCCAGAAAAACCAGTCGGGCAAATGTTATCATGAATTCTCATGATAAAACCATATTTTCTGCGTATCTCGCTTATTCGCTCCAGTACCCAACACCGTGACCTTGGATTTGTAAAAACTATAGCAGAATTTTTGCATAAATTAAACAAATATTACATACATATTAGCTCTGGCACTGTGTCGAATGTCGAGCCAAAATTATACCTTTTGCAGTCCATACTTCAATAACCATTAAAGGGGTAAAACTTGCGTTACAGTAACCTGCAAATGGGAGTCTGTAATGAGGGCATTTACTACTATCATTACCTCGCACTAATCGAACAGGTATTACGGAAGTATGATGATTTTTTAGCGAAAGTAAGCAGAAAGTCAATTTAACGTCATTTTCCCAGCCTGTCGAAGGCTCAGACGTGCTGATATACGGTACGGTATATCCGCCACTACACCATGCAGCTTCCAAACCAGGCTTTTGATTACTTAATAATTACAGTTCGAAAATATTAATTCACTACGGCTTGTGAGAGCTACGACTAGTCGTGCGTTGTAAGTTGAACAAGTTTTTACAATTGCGTCGCATGCAACAACAAAAGTTACACTGCCCTTGAATTTCCTATAAGGTTTATTTGAATTATTCCGGGTCAGAAAAATTAACAATTATTATTATTAACGATTTCCATTCGCACTCATCCGGGATTTTCATTCGCACCGTTCGCACCATCTTCGTCATTCGCACTCATCCGGAATTTTCATTCGCACCGTTCGCACCATGCTCGTCATTCGCACTGCAATTTTTTTCATTCGCACCAGTGCGAACCGTCACACAGGTTGAAAAGCACTGGCCTAGTGACATCATTGGTTTGACATAGCACAACGACCCACTGGCTAGCAACCTACTTTATTGTATGTTCGAATGTGACTTGGCACTTTTTCAATGCCGTTATTATTGATTTATCAGATCTACAAAACCAATTTCCTGCCCATGTACCATCAGATGACCGAAAGAAAGACGCGTTGCCTCATGAAGCTGGTTTGCTCTCTGCCTGGCGAGAAAGTTGTCGGGCTCCATATGCAGGTAATTTTGTCTCTCGGAGTAACTTTTGCTGTGTATAGTATATATTACTAACCTCCTGATAGATGCGCTACTGCCGTCGCCACGCTTGAATACCCAGTGGTTTACTGCTGACTGATCTCAAAGAAGCATAAATTGGTAGTCCTATAGCTGGCGATCCGAGCTAAAATTTAATAAAAGTAATCTTGATCGAAAGCTAGTGTCACTGTGATTCCGAAAATACGAATTAGAATCTATGCGCAGAGCTGCAACCAATTCACAAAGCTCCAAGTCACAAGTCAATCTTAATTTTATGGTTTTGACTCGGGTCATGGTATTATGACCCGAATACCAAGCCATTCTGTTGAATGCTCATTTTCAGGTTAAAGGGGCACTGCACTCTAAAAATGAAGTGGTCTCAAATTGAGGTGCAAAAAAAAAATTGGCCCCAACCATTTCCTTCAGAACGCCACCGTATTGGAGCTGCAATTCATTGAAATTTCCACAGGACCATCATACTCCAGCAGTCAAGCAGAGATCGAACTTTATATCGCTGTCAGCCGATGTTATGAAGGAAATATGTTGTGCACGTCAAGGTTGTTTAGATACCGCGTTCGACGGAAGATGCTCAGGAGATTTATGTCAAAATCAGGCCTAGTGTATTCTATTTCTTTAAGAAAGAAGAGTGTATTCATTTTTGAAGAGCCCTACTGGACATCTTCCGTTGAACGCGGTATCTAAACCACCTTGGCGTGCACGACATATTTCCTTCATAACATCGGCTGACAGCGATATAAAGTTCGATCTGTGCTTGACTGCTGGAGTGTGATGGTCCTGTGGAAATTTCAATGAATTGCAGCTCCAATATGGTGGCGTTCTGAAGAAAATGGCTGCGGCCAATTTTTTTTTTGCACCTCAATTTGAGATCACATCATATTTAGAGCGCAGTGCCCCTTTAAAGTCTTGTTAATCCACTTTTTATAACTCGGTTTAGTGACACCGAATGGTTCGGATTTCAAATGTACTAATTTTCCTCACTTTCAACAGTTTCTGGTCGCATTTTCAAGTAACAGTACCGATAGGTTTGTTTTGTCCTTCAATTTGAGACCACATCATTTTTTGAGTGCAGTCCCCCTTTAAAACAGAGTCTGGCCTTATTTTTCTAGCATCACGACCGATAGACAAAACACCAACAGTGTGATTACTTCTCTATTCTTCGAAATTACAATTAAATATCGGTCTTGGTCTTCTGAGATTCGAGTCGTATGACTTGATTTGAGTCGTGCGCAATGACTCAACTTGGACTTCAGTCGAGTCATTTCGGTATTTTGAGAGTCATTACAACCCTGGAATTCAGTCAGGGCAATGGCACTACTCCGAAATAGCCCTCAAAGTCTCATTATTGGCATTGTTCCGAAACACGGGAAACTCCAGCATCATGACCATAACAATGAACAATTGCATCGAGCGATTGTTTGGCGCAATACCGATTTTCATACTTTAAGGGCTATTTCGGGGTGATTCCATTACCCTGACAAGACTTTAATCTGTATTTTCGATATCAGTGCGATGTTAACTTTCGATCAAGACTAGTTTTACTAAGTTTTAGTGCTCGGGTAGCCAGCTGGAGGACTATTAATCATGCTGCTTTTCAATTGCTTAGCAGCAGACCTCTCGGTATGCAAGCATGACGATGGGAGTTGGAGCCTACATCTATCTGTTGGTCAGCTATCTACGGTTGAACCCAGACTGGTACAAACTAATGGGATTTCGAATATGCAAAACTGCAGCTAGAAATAGTACCAGGGCTGTAATGACTCGAGTCGCGAAATTTTGGTGACTCGACTTGACTCAAGTCATTTTTTCAAATGCGGAAAATGTCTCCACGCGCGTCAATTTTTGTATTGACTCGAGACTAGGACTACCAAGACAGACATTTCATTGTAACTTCGAAGAATAGTGAGTTACCACATAATTGGTATTTCGTCTATCAGTCGTGATGCTAGAAAAATAAGGCCAGACTCTGTTTTAAAGGGGGACTGCACTCAAAAAATGATGTGGTCTCAAATTGAAGGACAAAACGAAATGAAAATTTTGTCCGCAGCGGTTTTCTTCAGAACGCCACCATAATGGAGCTGCAATTTACTGAAATTTCGATAGCAATATAACGCTCCAGCAGTCACGCAGAGATCAAACTTTATATCGTTGTCAGCTGATGTTATGAAGGAAATATGTCGCCAAGATGGTTTAGATACCGCGTTCAACGGAAGATGTTCAGTCAGAAGATTTATGTCAAAATTGGGCCAAGTGTATTCTATTTCCCTAGGACATAGGGCGTGTACGATATATTTCCTTCGTAGCATCGGCCGACAACTATATAAAGTTTAATCTCTGCGTGACTGCTGGAGCGTTATCTTGCTATCGAAATTTCAATAAATTGCAGCTCCATTATGGTGGCGTTCTGAAGTAACGGTTGCGGCCAAAATTTTTATTTCGTTCTGCCCTTCAATTTGAGACCACAGCATTTTTAGAGTGCAGTGCCCCTTCAAGACTGAGTTAAATGTCTATATTATGGATGAGAGACATTCTCTATCACTCGAGCAGAGTTGAAAAACGGCGTTGAACCAGATTGAACTGAAAACTGAACATGATGACTTTGACTCGAGTCACAACACTGCGACTCGGACTCGAATCGTTTAATATTGACATAGAGTTGGCGGTTAATTGAAAATGACTTAACTTGACTTCGTCAAAAAAAAAAAAAAAAAAATTGAACAATAAAAATACAATAAACTTGTGAACCTTGTGCCAGGGTTGTAACGAAGTCGCCAGGTTCAGAGTCACAAATCAATCTCACTTTTATGCTTTTGACTTGAGTTGAGTCGAGTCATTTTCAATTCACCACCGAGTCGGTGAGTAGGGGGTCGACTTCGAGTCAAGTCATTGTGTTTGCTGTTCTGTTCCGAGGAAACCCACTTTTTACGACTCTACAAGGTGATATCGAATGCTTCGTATTCATAATATACTTATTCTCCTCACTTTTAACTGTTTCTGGTAGCATTTTCAAGTATCAGTCCTGGTAGACGAAATGATATTAGTGTGATAACTAGGGCGATTTTTGTTTACCTAATAAACGGAAAATTGTGACCTAAAAAATAAAATTTTTGAGATTTTTCGCCTCAATCTTAATTTTGACCAAATTTGACCTAACGTATGCAAATTAGGTGTTTCCCACATAATGTTAGAATTGTACTACTTGTCTTCATTTCTGGTTGGAACTGACTAACCTTACGAAGTAGCTTGGCCTGATGAAATACTTTTTGCCTCATTAACTGACAAATTTTTACCTGAAAAAAAACTTTTATTTTAACGAAATGTGGCCCTATGAAGAATTCCAGTAGTTAGGCTGCATCACGCATTATGGTAGCAATAGTTTAAAAAATTGTAGTACAACGAAAGATGCATTCCTACATTTCTCGGGTAGAAAGTGTCTGTCCTTACTAATTAGCTTGCCGAGAATGTGGAGAAAGAACGGCTGACTCACTGAAGTTGTGCATGCGTACACTGCTGGTGACAAACCGTGTTTCTTCATTCTGGCAATGGTGTCTACATCACAATTTTTCATCATGCGCTTCTTGATATAAGAACCATACAATGCCCACGCAGTCTTGCTTCAGTTAGGATATTGCGGTACTTTAAGCATAACACCATGTCAACCTATTTGTTTCATTTGAATGTTTATGATCACAACGGGCAGGCCGTCTACAACGGTAGGCCTATAAAATAGAAGTTCAAAATCTGCGATACAAACGAAATGCATGTTGCAAAAAAGTGTCAACTTTTGACCTAACTCTACAATTTTGACTTTTTTTGTGACATGTCAAAAAAAAAAACGCCCTAGTGATAACTGTTCTATTCCTCGAAATTACAATGAAATGATTTTCTTGGTAGACCAAGTCTCGAGTCATGTGACTTGATTCGGATCAAGTCACATGACTCGAGTACAAGTCAAGACACAAATTGACTTAAGCCAAGTCGATTTATTTTTCATTTTCAAGAAAATGACTGTAGTCAAGTCAAGTCGTCAAAAAATAGGGACTCGAGTCATTACCCTGCCTTGTGACTTGGTTACAATTTTGCTACACACCTATTTATCTCTATTATATTCCAGGGTAACGGCTGTGATGAAATGCTGCAAGGGTTTGGCGTCGCGATCAAGATGGGCGCCACCAAACAAGATTTCGACAGTTGCGTCGCTATACATCCCACCTCTTCCGAGGAGCTTGTCACTCTGCGATGACTAGACCAGATTGCCGAGTCCAGGAAAGGGCGTTTTGTGTCGAAGATTTAGTACCTGCGTAGCGGATTTAAACTAGAAAATATAGTGCCATCCTAGTAATCATGCAGTTCCTTTTGATACGTTATTGTTGATATGGTTTCTGATCTTTCTTGCAATTCCAATTACTACCCTCGCGCATTATATATATGTGGGTTAATTTCAATATTGTGTTAGCTGGTGTTAATGAGGAGCGTGATCGAACTTTAGCAAGCTAGGAATCTATCTAGTTGTAGTTGGTTGCAGATTTTAAGAAAAGAGCATTTCTAGTTGGGTAGGGATACGGTATATACTCCTTTTAGGGGGATTTGTCCTTTTTCAGGAAATCGAAAATGTCTTCCTTTTTGAAAATTCGTCCCTCAGAGGTAGGGTTACCATACGTCCTCTTTTGAGAGGATCTGTCCTCTTTTGTGGCTTAATTGAAAGTATCCTCGGAGGACGCCCAAATGTCCTCTTTTTTGAGAATATTGGCTAAATATGGGGTAAAATTCGACTGAGATACAGTAAATCAGCACTGAAGTAACGCCGTGCGGGTATTTCGGGAGCTGAGCCGGAAAAGTTGACATTTTTATAGTCAACCCACGGAAAGTCTCATAGAAAGACGGTAATTTTGGATTTGAGCCGGAATGATGACATTTTTTTATAGTCAACCGATTGCAAAGTCGGGAAAAATTTACAATTATTTCAGGATTTTACTCCAATATTGTAAGTCTGAAGATTTTGAAAAAGTGTCCACTTTTCGGATTTACAAAATATGGTAACCCTAGCATAAGAGCAGTCCCTTTTGGCCCGGGTTTTCTCACCGCCCATCGTTCTGGCACACTTCTTGGACTCGCCTGTTACGTTACATCTTACATGGCGTAAAACTGCGTTCCGAGCGACTATGACGTAGCACACCATTCGCTACGTACATGACGTCACGCCAATGTACTTGACGAATAGTCAATGTCTAAAAAGAAATCTTGATTTATGAAAAATTTCATGAAAAGATCAGGGTACGTATATTGGATTAATTTTTTCGTATACGTCGGCGATAGCATTTCATAACTTCGTAAGCGATTAATAAAGTCGGCTCGGCATGTTCGCCAATCGCCATGGATGAATACCCAATACCCATAAAACAACACTAGTGTCTCAGCAGGTCAGCTGATTTCTGAAATCACTTACGCCGGAACGTGGGTCGCTAGTTCCCAGTTGATCTGCGATAGTCGGTCAAATGAAGTTAACGCTGGGAAATTCAAGTTGTTGAGGAAATAATCGGTTCGATCGTCGTAGACAGACGTACATGTGATGAAATAGAGGCCGACGGAAAAAGGTACAGTGATAGCGCAAGTAATATATCAAACCTCTTTCAAGTCGAGTGCAACACCCGACTATTTCTGATTTTATGCGCACCGGTATAAGCCGCAGTTCTCGTAGGCTCTTGGCTATATAGCCTATAGATTTAGCTAACGGGGTGAGCGGGTGGAACTCTAGAACCGCTTTCAGAATATGAATCTGTTTATAGCACGCACTATATACCGTAGTTGAGAATGAGCTCAATAATTCGAGTACTCAAATCCAAATTGAGGCAACAACCTCTATACGCTCTCACTACTGAAGAGTTTTTATCAGCTTGACATTGTCTTTGTGTACTGCCTTCCCCATTAGGGAAGCCTTCAAACTTTGATTGGTCATATCAGGGTCATATCAGACGTAGAATTCGGAAAAAAATGGTGAATTTTTCACGACTAAAAAATTGAGGTTGTCTCTTTCGTTCGAACCACAAATTTCCTATATAGCGCCATTTATGCCCATTCCTTGACTCTAAAAGCTGTAAAGGAGGACAAATTCTCAAAAAATTTGACATTTTACATTTATGCGTCCTCAGAGGACATTTTCAAAAACCTGAAAAAGGAGGACAAATCCTTCCAAAGAAGGACGTATGGTAGCCCTATCAATGATGCCTATGTCCAAATCAGTTAGGCTTACCACATACCATAATGCTACCGTCACTCTTGACAACGACATTACTATGTTTTAGCCTGCGCATTGACTGCATTGTCACAAAGCACGATGAAACGATCATGGACACAAAGCACGAAATTGTTATTATGGATGATGTGTAAGTGGCATTATCTTTCATAAAGTCACAAAAAGGTGTACGTATTTTGACTTTTAAAGTTACTCTTACTAAGTATAATGTGTTAATGAGTGGCATTCAAATACTTGGCACATCTTGAAGCCAGTGTTGGGATGACTCGAGTCATGACTTGACTCGAGTCAGACTCGAGTCACCTTTTTCGTATGACTTGACTTGACTCGAGTCACTTTGCTAAAATGACTTGACTTGACTTGACTCGGCGTATAAAAAATGCGGATTGACTCGTGACTTGGAGCAAAATTCACGAGTCAATTTCGAGTCATCAAGCAATCGATGTCGATCAAAATCATTGTATCTTGCATGTGTTCGGATTGTACGCGAAATGCTGGTGAGTGGTGTAACCTATGAGAGCGACCAATCATTCAATGATCGTTCGTTTTACTGAGACCCCATTGTTCTCTCACAAATAAATTGATCGCAAACGAAGTGATCGAAGCTTACAGCTTACGTTGTCGTAAACTAGTATAGTAAAGTAATTTCTTAGCAAAATGTCTATTTCTGTTCTCTGTTCTTAACTTAACCAAACCTTTTGCTTTATTGAAATTGAATTCCAATATAGTGCGAAGGTTGGAATTGTATCATATCAATTTGTAAATGAGTAATGTATCACATCTTATCAATTCGTTTCTCTATTCTCTATTTTGGCTGGTAACTATAATCTCTGGCTATGCAATTACTAACGTAGTTGAGCATTTCTACGTATATGTGATCAATAAAGCGCCTTCTTGCGTATATATTTAACTCTATATTCGTTCATAGGTCCAGAATCAATAACCACTCAATATGTATTTCAGACAGCTAGCAAAATGCAATGACGTAAACATGCCTCATACTTCGAAAAGGCAACTTGACTTGAATTGTGACTTGACTCGTGACTTGACTTGACTTGACTCCGAAATTCGAGTGACTTGACTTGACTCGAGTCACCTTCGAAAGCGATTGACTTGACTTGACTCGAGTCAAAATGTGCAATGACTCGAAATGACTCGTAACTCGAAGGTAGTGACTTGATCCCAACACTGCTTGAAGCTTCCTAGCTTAGGCTAATGCTCGATTTGACCAGCCCTCAATAGACAGCATTGAATCGGTGTCCGTGGCACACATAATCACACGGCACCTGTTGTACGAGGTAATATCCTTAGACTGGCAACAGGATGAGTTGAGTAAGCTCGTCGGCCCACCGTAAATTATATCAATTGATATATTGGCTCGTATCAGCAAGGACTGGCGAATTTCGCACGCTACTGTAATTCTGGATTTTCCGCACAAGTTCGTTGAAGTAATCTAATCGTTATGAATTTCGGACGGTTATTTTGTGAATTGATGTTCATTCGAATTCAGCGTACGGTTAGTTAGGAACCGGTGGTCTAGATTCAACTGCCAACTACTTCAAATTAGCTAATTTTTGTCCGTACTGAAGAATATCTGATTTCTATGTATTGGCCTCTACTTGGATATTATGAGCAAATTCTGATAATGCGCCCTGCATGTGACAGTGCAAACATTAATCTATTACTTGAACCAGATTGCTTTGGATTCAGAAATCAATGTGGCGGTGACTGAGCAAGACAATGCAATGTCGAAATCCCACACGGCGTCTGCAATCAGTCCGACAGCATACCTCACAAGGTTCAGCACGTTCGCGTTCTTCAAATCATCACCACCAGCAGAAGTTGAATATATAATCTACTCTCTTGTGTTCTGGAAATTAGCATGACATCACCAGATCCCAAATCAACTCCTTGCAGGTATAGTACATGAATCTATATCTTATGTTCCAATATGTTTTCCAAACTAGGGTGCTTCCCTAAGCATTTGGAACTAGCAAAAATCTGCCCAGTGCATAATGTAGACGCGAAATCGACATGGAGTAAAAACCATGTTTCACGGAAGTATCGACAGGGTTGTAACCAAGTCGCAAGGGTCCTAGTCGCAAGACAATCTCACTTTTATAGTTTTGACTCGAGTCAAGTCGAGTCATTTTCAATTTAGCACCGAGTCCAAGTGGGCGGTTATGACTCGAGTTCAAGTGATTGTGCGGACTGTTCACGTGTTCAGTTACGAGTTGAAGTTTTGTTAGGCCCACTTTTTACAGCTCTGCTCGGTGATATTGAATTCTTCACATTCATAATAGGCCTATACTAAGTTTCCTCGCTCACAGTTTCTGAACGCATTTTCTAGTACCAGTATTAGTTAACAAAATACCAATAGTGTGGTAACTTTACTATTCTTCAAAATTACAATCATACGACTCCACTACTAATTTCCTTCATTTCTGGTTGGAACTGTCTGTCCTTACGAAGTAGTTTGGACTGAAAAAACTTATTTGGCTTGAAAACTGACAAATTTTTAGATGAAAAAACTTTTTTTTAACGAATATCAACCTATGAAGAATTCCAGTAGTTACGTCACACATTATGATAGAAATAATTAAAATTTGTTGCAGTACAAGAAAAGATAATTTCCTACATTCTCGGGTAGAAAGTGTCTGTCCTTACTAAGTAGCTTGCCAAGAATGGAGAAAGAACGTTCAACAGCAGCAGTTGTTGGCTGCCTGCACTGAAGTTGTGCGTACACTGCTGGTGACAAACCGTGTTGCTTCATTCTGACAATGTTGTCTACATCACAATTTTTCATCATGCGCTTCTTGATATAAGAACCAATGTCCACGCAGTCTTGTTTAGTTAGGATATTGCGGTACGCTCAGCATCACACCATGTAAATCTATTCGTTTCATTTGGCTGTTTTTGATTCACAATGAGCAGATAATGGGCCGTGTACAACGGCAGGCCTATAAAGTAGGTTAAAAGATGTGAAATGGAAATGATAGATTGACCTATAGTGCAAACATCTACGATACAAACGAAATGCAGGTTGCAAAATAATTTTGACTTCGATCAAAAAATTTAACGCTACAATTTTGACTTATTTTGAAATGTCCAAAAATTCACCCTAATAATTATATATATATATATATATATATATATATGACTGGTTTCCACAACCTCTTACTTGCTGAGTAGTAGGGCTATTTAAAGCCAGCCAATTTTAAAATAGCAATCTTACTGAACTGTGAGATTGGCTAGTTTCCAGTGAATCAGTCTCATGAATATTTATATTGTCAATTTGTAATGTCTTTGTCGAAACTCTATCGCAGGCCCTTTTCAAGATGAAACACGTGGAAAAGCATCACTCTCCTTTCATGCCTGGGACACGATTTTTGATGATGACAATGCAACGATATTTGCCACCAGGTACTTTTTGTCAAATTATCCAAATTTCAAATTTGAATCTGCATACAAGTCATTGTGTTCACAGTTCAGTTTTGAGTGCACTCCAGTCCATCCCACTCTTTCAACTCTGCTCGAGTGATATAAAATGGCTTGCATTCGTATTAGGCCTATAGCAGGATTGTAACCAAGTCACAAGTCAGTCTCACTTCTATAGTTTTGACTCGAGTCAAGTCGAGTCATTTTCAATTCATCACCGAGTCAAGTCCGATTCCAAGTCACGGAGTAGAGTTTTCAGTCTGAGTCATAGTGTTTTGAATTGAGTCCGAGTCCAAGTCATTGTGTTGACAGTTCATTTCCCAGATACTGTCATGTAAAACCCACTTTTTTCAACTCTGGTTGGTGATATCGATTGCTTTGCATTGATAATATCTTAATTTTTCTCACTTCTAACAGTTTCTGGTAGCATTTTCAAGCATCGGTCCTGACTACTGATCGACGAAATCATAATGGTTTGATAACTTTACTATTCTTCGAAATTACAAGGAAATGCCTGTCTTGGTAGACCTAGTCTCGAGTCATATGACTTTGTCCGAGTCGTGCGCAATGACTCGAGTACAAGTCGAGTCATTTTTCCTTTTCAAGAGAATGACTCAAGTCAAGTCACCAGAAAATCTCGAGTCGAGTCATTACAACCCTGCTATTTTCCAAGTATTAGGACTGATAGACGTAATACCAATAATGTGGTGACGTCGCTATTCTCGGCCGTCCTAGTTTCGACTCATATGACTTGATTCGAGTCGAGTTATTTTATGCATTTGTAAAAATAACTCGAGTCAAGTTGAGTCATCAATAAGCCATCGTGACTCGAGTAGGACTCGAGTCGTTCCAACTCTGACAATTCAGTTCACTATATTTTATTAACGTAAGTCCTTGGCAGCTTCTACACCCTATTTAACGTCCACTTGTTAATGAATATTTCTTCATTGGTTAAAAGTTACACGCTGTTCCGCAAGCTCGTGGAAAAGGCAATGAATGTCTGTGGAACTGCTAGTCACCCAGGACGTGCTTCTCAGCTATACTGCCAGTTAAGTATATTTTTAGCCGCTATCCGTAGACGCCCCAACTCGCTGTATACCATCACAGGTTATCAGACGGGATGAACGTTTCGCAACAGCATCTATCGTACGAGCTCATGTACCTTGGACTTGCAGCTTCAGGATGATTAAAGGAAGTTGGTCCGGCCCTCCACTGGGTTTCATGGTAAATAATACACAACTTATTCAAGTAGTTGTTTATTACTATTAGGCCTACTGTTTCTACTTTATTACTTATTGAATTTGTCAGAACTAGTGCCATTTTTTTTGACAAGTCCTAAGTTGTCAAAATTTTGTCGAAATTGTAGCGTAAGGTCAAAAAATTTGTCAAATTTGTTAACAAAGTCAAAATTATTTTGCAACCTGCATTTCGTTTGTATCGTAGACGTTTGCACTGTCGGTGAATTTTCATTTGACATTTTAGATCTTGTAACCTACTTTAACTAGAATTCCTACTTTACTCTAATTTGGAAAAGACTTTTAGCTGTAGTTCTAATCTAATTTGGAGAAACTGAAAATTTTCAAGTTTTACAAGTCTGCCATAAAACACTTCGTTATTAGAGGTGTGAGACCGTCACTTTTTCGAATTTCAGCCATACGTGCTCTGTGCTTCGCGTATACAATTGTCTCAGTTGAGCGCTTTGAAAAGAAGAAAACTGTTTGCAAAAATGACTTTGAACTTGAAATTGAATTATAATTCATTTCAAAGCTTGATTCGACTTTATTTGAAGTATTTTCAGCCTTTTGTATGCCCGCCAAATGTATTTTTGCAAATTTTCAATACTTAATCAGCATGTTCTTCCAGACAGATGGCGTCTACTTGAGACACCCATTTCAAGACGCAGCGCTTATGGATTTCGATGATATCCTTTGTCGGTGAGTTGATAATATTATTTCTTTACGTAGTAACCTGCATATAATGGGGTCGCCATATGCATACTGATACATTGTACTTGACAAAATACCTGAAAATTATCTGCAACTAATTCTGCGTAAACCGCTGGCCTATTTTGTCGTTTAAAAATAAAATTGGTCGTTTGTCAACATCAGGAACAACTTTGGCCCAGGCCTAGGCATCTGCAAACGAGACTTGGGATATTCAAATTATTGTTACTGTCAGTAGGCCCAACAGCGTGAATCCACTGCAATATAACCATTATTGCAGCAAACAATACGTTCATATTGCAAATTTATTCCAGTCGAAGCTTTTCGACTGGCCCTCTTCAGGAGTGAACGCCAGTAAATGAGGTTAGCCAAGTTCGAAATACAGAAGGAATTTTGTCTTTGTGACGTAATAATGACAAGTACACAGAGTCGTGAGCGGCAGTAAACAACGCACGGTTACGGTACAACGCACACAAAATCAGCTGTAAAACAGCCGATTGACAAAACAACACTAATGGAAGATTCCCAGCGTGTAGAGATGTTCCTTCTGGCGATAGAGGATCGGCTTTAGCAGCTTTATAATGGTTGAGTCAAGAACCTTTAAATGAAGAAGAGAACGACCACGAGGAACTATGGAAAATTGATTGTTATTGTAATGTTTCAGTATGAATATACTTGTGTATTGAAGTTCTGCACCTCCAAGAAGCTCTTCAAATGATTGATATTCGCCGACAATAATGACTTATAAGTAGTAATTATCTTGCTATATAGACACTCCCACATTACGGAAAAAACAATTGGATAAATTCTGAGGAAACTTACAACAAGCTTGTGACGTTTCATAATCATTCACATTGAACGGACAAAAGAAGGTCCAGATATTGACTATCACTTATAAAACATATTTCCTCTCCGTTCTATGTGGCAAGCATTCATATGCAAATTATATTAACTATGGCTTACCAATTTTCGACGAATAAGTCTCATAATGGATTTTAATATCAATTTGTGATGTCTTTGCTTAAACTCTATTGCAGGCCCTTTTCAAGATGAAACACATAAAGAAGTGTCGCTTTTCCTTCTTGCCTGGTACACGGCGCTTGATCAGAATTGGTCACCAGAAATATGACGGTACGTTCTGTCAAATGATCGAAACTTGACGTTGGAATTGGACAACTGCCAGTGCTTGGAATGGAGTCGAATTTGGTATGCTGCATTTTTTAATGCAACCTTACATTTTGTTCATATTTTGGTGAATTTTTGAAAATTAAATTTTTTTAACAGCTTCCAATCTTGGTTGCTAGGTAATTAAGTCGTCCGGTTGCATAAATGAAGGATGCACACCAAATTTCAATCAATTCCATCCGGTAATCGTGAAGCTGTTACAGATCTAAAATTTAGAATTTATTATAAAATATTTCAAAATAATTTTTTCAAAGTTTACTGCCCCCCTCCCCATAAAATTTATACGTTGTCTACAAAAACAATGCAAAGCAAATTTAACACAATTCCAACCGGTAGAAGCGAAGTTATGTGAGTATTTCGTTGATAATTCAGGTATCTTTTCAAATCCAAAATTTCCTACTACAATAACTTTGCTTCTTCCTTCTCTCTTCTTTCAATTTAAAATCATCATGTTGGTTTTCTGGCTCGGGCATAACAACGGCAATTCCAAATTTCATCGATTTGACTCAATTCCTCGAGTCCACACGAGCAAAGTTTCAGTGTAATGCTTGCAGACTGCATGAGGTCCCCAGCATTTGAATTGATCTCCAAAAGTGCCAAGGTACTCTTTGTAAGCTGTCTTGGTGAAAGCTCATATATTTAATGGCTAAGTGTTTATCGTGTACCGGTCACAGATGTCGAAACAAATCCGAGTCATTATGGCCCTGTCTACGTCTTGCTGTATCGCTCCTTTTTATAAAATATTCTTGAACACCCATGAATTAGAATTTCTGAAAATGTTAACGTGGGACACAGCCTGAGTTCAATAGAATATGTTGTCTTTGAGCAGGTTATATCAGTCATTTTTCTGTTTTATTGCAGCTCAAATGGAGTACTAATTGGGGTGAGCTGGCTATGCAGCAAAATAGCCTCTAATTCATGTCTTTCAGTATAAAAGTTACTATATCATCGCTTTGGTACACTGCAGTGCTTATGATAGTGTTGGAAGATATTAACTAGTCTGAGGCTTATGCTACCTCACAAGCTAGATATGACCAATGTTACTCAATATAAGAGATATATTCATGGTTTGTGTAGGAAGAAGCAATATCTGAAAAATTAGTGCCAATTCGGCTCAAACTGATAACATTTTCGGACTGAGCGTCCCTGACATACCCCTGTATCGATTTAGCATATGATGCCTTTTGATTTTTTTTGTGGGCCTGAGTTATTGGTAGGGCAATTTTTTTGACCTTGAAAATAGAAGATTTTGACCAAAAAAATCAAAATTTTGACATTATTTGACCTTGGTTAACTTAATTTTGAACACATTTTGACCTAACGAATGCAAATCAGGTGTTTTTCCACATACCGTAATTTTCCATGTATAATACGCAAAATTTTCACGATTTTTTGTCCTAAAATAGAGGGGTGCGTATTATACATGGGTACAACAAGCCGTGAAAAAATCTCCCTCAATAAAAAACTTGAAATCACACCTTTCTTCATGATTGTTTCCAATCGCGCATCAATTTCACAGCCATCGTGCCCAGTAATTCGTATTATCAGTGTAACGCGCGGCCAATAAACGAGAAGCATGTTGCCAATTAACGGAAGTCGTCTGCACAGCACGCGGTCTGCTGAATTGGTTTGCCGTTTTGACGCGAGCGAAATTAGGTAATTGGTTGATTGCTGCACACGCGCGGCAATCCTCGCCAATTCATGGCGTCAACGACAGGCCTGAACAATCGCATATACAGCATGCCACGTGCGCAAGATATAATCGCTTGCGTAATCAGTCGCATCTCCAACAGGCCTGGTGCGGACGACATAACCGTTGGCTAACTTGGCTTGACCAATCGCATCTGTAATAGGCCTCGTGCGCAAGATGTCGTGTCGCTAGCCTGAACTATCGCGCTGCCGGCCTCGCAGGCTTTGCTATCTACTATCGTTTAAAGACAATGCCGGTAATTGTATAATGATTGTTCAATAGTGGCATCGCAAAACAGAATGACATCGTATACTAAATTGCAACTATTTGTGCACTGAAATGCAGGGTGCGTACTATATATGGGTACAGGCTTTTCCCCAGAATTTGCACGCCATTTTAAGGGTGCGTATTATACATGGGGGCGTACTATACTTGGAAAATTACGGTAATGTTAGAGATTTACTACTTATCTTTATTTATGGTAAGCTGTCTGCCTTTCGAAGAAGTTTATCCTGAAAAAACTTTTTTGACTCAAAAACTGACAAATTTTTTACCGAAAAACTTGATTTTAATGAAATCTGACCTTATGAAGAACTCCAGTAGTTACATCACATATTATGGTAGAAATAAAGAAATCTGTTGCAGTAAAACGAAATATACTGTCCAACATTCTCGTGTAGAAAGTGTCTATCCTTCCTCGTTATAAGAACCAAGCGATGTCTTGATTCAGTTAGGATTTTGCGGTAGGCTACGTTGAGCATAAGACCATGCGAACGTATTTGTTTTATTTGAATGTCACAATGTGCAGACAATGGGCTGTCTACAACGGAGGCATATAAAGTAGGCAACAGGCTGTAAAATGTCAAATGATAAGTTCCCAGGCAGTGCAAAATCTACGACGCAAACGAAATGCAGGTTGTAAAAAAATTTTGACTTTGTTTACAATTTTCACATATTTTGACCTAACACTACAATTTTGACCTAATTTGACCTCAGGTATTAGTTGATCAATATCTAGTTTTTAAATATTTCTTTATAACTACTAAAAACCTTTTCTTCAATATGTGTCTTTACATGTGATTTTATGTTTAGGTCAATGACTGCATTGACTCGGAAGAATATCGTCATGATAAGGAAGATTACGAAGGCCGGGACATCCCATACATATTGCTATTGTTGTCTCTATCAAATGACAGCTTGAAGGTGAGCCTTCATCTTTCTGCCAATGTAGCAGAAAAATTCAGCTCTTCTGAAGGTGTTGAGTATATTGGATTACATTTTGAATGGAGTTGAAGATTGAATTGATTTAATAATAAAGGGTTGGCGTTTTGAAGCGAGTTTTGTACAAACCTGTATTTGTAATTTGAATATGATTCTAATTGGCATGTAATGTGTCAATTAATCAAACAAACTTCAGATAACGCCATAGTTTGAGATACCGCTATCGTCAAGCAGACTTGGCTGACTAAAATATTTTCAGCTTTTTTAAATTAAGACTATACAGGTTTTTCTAAATTAGATTGGAATTTGAATTCACGAACTCGCTAAACCAGAGTTCATTCTCAAAAGCTTGAGAATGGCAAATGTCTGTACAGCAAACGTTTACCGGTTTACAGTTCTGTAACATTTTCAGGAAAACCAGAAATTAGATTAGATTAGATTTAGAATTAGAGGAAGAAAAACATTTATGAATTTAAATTAAAATTAGATTACCGACATATCGCTCTAATTAGCCTAAATTACTCAACTATAATTAGCTATTTGTTCAAGTTTGCCATCAATTGCATTAGTAAGCTGGCTAGGCCGGCACTGCTGCAATGTAAATCCGAAATATTTGATCAAAAATGAAACCTCATTTTTTCGTTGCCATAAAAATCTGGTTGAAATCAATAGCCTATTTTGTTAAATTGTCCTAATTTCGTATTGTACTGTTGTACACCTCTTCCGAGTAAGTGGTCTTAAAGATGTATTATACGTCATCGTAAACACGGCCTCGGGGACATAGAGAAAACTTGGTTGCAACATTTTTTTATACCCAAAATACCTTATATTGGCCAACATCTTCAAAACTGCTTTAGCCACAACTAAATCAATGCACACGTGTGCTGAAATTCTGGGAGTTACACAAGCTGATACCAGAAACTTGGCATACAAGAGAAACAAAGAAAACCTTTTCCGACGTGCCCCATTTGATGATACTGATCGTGATCGCGATTGTGATATCAGAAAATATTTAAAAGTTCATCCAGAATGTTTGCAATTCCAATACAATATTTGCTGGCATGGAAGGTGTTTTGGGTGTTAGACACTTTCTCAAATAGGGAATTCGGACTATACATAAAGTGATGGACGTAATATTTCTCAGTTAAGTATTCTTTTGAACATAATCATATGCAATGGTAACGCGTAGCACATGGATATTTTTGCGATTTTTGTGCCTAATGCCTTATATTACCTTACCCGAGCTTAGCTCAAACATACCTAACCATACGCTAAATCATAAACCAATGGCACATCTATCACCATTACACTTCATTCAGAGACATCTTCTGATTATTGCACGTTCAGGTATCAGTCAAAATCTAGCATCAGTGTGTGGATGGTACAACACAATTATGATATTTAAAATCGAAATATAATTAAGATTATTTTCATTGTTGGAACGTGGAAGTTTCAGTACAAATTGAACTCATTCCGAGTTGTATCAACATAATTTCTCTCAGGCGGCTTCACGCCTATCCTCAGATGCTTTCACGCCCCCCACTTTGAGAACCACTGATTCATAGGATTGGGAATATATATTTTTTGCCATTAAGCTATACGAGTTCTGTGCCTTGGTTTTATAATTACCACACTGATGACTTTGAACTTGACCATGAATAAAAAAATCAGTTCAAAGCTTGATAAGAATTTTTTTTTGATTATCACGGTCACAATTTAGATCTGGTTCTGTGCTCGCCAAATGTTAGCAATTTTCCAATGCTCAATACTTCATCTGCGTTTTTCGTGGACAGACGACGTCTGCATGAGATGCCTACATTCTAGCATCACTGTATTGGTGTGTGAAAAGTGACACGGAAAGAGCTATGCATAATTTCGCTCAGCCGCACCATTTTAAGGACTCAGCATTTATGGATTTGGAGAATATCCTTCGTCAGTGAGTTGAGGATATTATTTCTTGATGTAGTAACCTGCGTATAGTGAAGTCGCTATATGAATGCTGGTTAATTTGACCGGACAAAATGACTGCAGATTCTTTAAAAATGTATCTGCATTTAACACCCAGGCAAATTGTGTTCTTTAAAAATAATGGCAGTTTGACATTTTGAGAAACGACTCCGTCACTAGATGTATTCAAACGAGACTTGGAATAATTCAAATTCTGCTTACTGTATGTAGGCCGAACAGCGTGAATCCGTGACTATAGTAAGTAGCGTTAATGCTACAATAATCTGCAAACAATTGACAAAGTCCTCATGCAAGTTAGTGCGATGTTTTAACTTGAGCCTGGCAGAATATCGGGTCAACATCACACTTTGAAAGAACAATCATTATCGGCCGTCGGAAGTAGAAGTATCAGCAATTTTCGTGATGTCACATGGTAGGAGGGACTCAGAAAACTACAGTCTACGACTGCTAGAGTAACAATATTGATATATATCTTGTAGCCTGCAGATGTCGTCTTTCTTGGTCTTATCCATTGAATATCTGTTATCGGTGAAGGTGCTGGTCCGGCTTTAGTCATAACTGGGGCGATTTTTTTGACAAGGTGTAAAATATCAAATGAAGAGTTCACCGACTGTGTAACCTCTATGATACCAATAAAATGCAGTTTTCAAAAACAATTTGAATTTTGACAATTTTTTGACCTAACGCTATAACTTTGACTACCGTAATTTTCCGAATATAGTGCGCCCCCATGTATAATACGCACCCTTGAAATGACGTGTATATTCTGGGAAAAAGCCTGTACCCATGTATAGTACGCATCCTGTATTCGCAGTGCATGAGTACATGAATAGTTGCGGTTTAGTATTCGATGTTGTTCTGTTTTGCTATGTCACTGTCGAACAATCATGACATAATGATCGCTAATCATAATACAATTAACGGCATTGCCTCTAAACTAGAGTAGATAGTAGCCAAAGCCTGTGAGGTCGGCGACGCGATAGTTCAGGCTAGCGACACACGACATCTTGCGCACGTGGCCTATTACATTACATTACATTACATTACAGATGCTCAGACTAACGGTTATGTCGGACGCACCAGTCCTGTTGGAGATGCGACTGATTACGCAAGCGATTATATCTTGCGCACATGGCCTCTTGGGTATGCGATTGTTGAGGCCTGGCATTGACGCGATGAATCAACATGGATTGCCACGCACGCTTGTAGCAATCAGCGACCTAATTTCGCTCGCATACAAACGGCAAACCAACTCAGCAAGAGATCGCGTGCTTTGCAGACGACTCTCGTTAATTAGAAACACGCTTTCGTTAATTGGCAACACACTTCTCTATTTCGCGGCGCGTTACACTCTATAATACGAATTACCGGGCCCAATGGCTAGAGGTGATGCTCGATTTAAACAAGCATGAACAAAGGTGTGATTTCAAGTTTTTGATCGAAAGATTTTTTTTCAAGGCTTGCTGTACCTATGTATAATACGCACCCCCTATTTTAGGGGAAAAAATCGGTAAAATTTTGTGCATTATACATGGAAAATTACGGTAGTTTTTGGTAATGTCAAAAAATGTCAAAAAATAATAGCCCTATTCACGATTCAACGGTTGTAACATAAGGGCTTGCAATCAAAAGTGGTGAATGGTCATGGTCACCTTTCACACAGGCACAATTTGTTATAACCGCTACTTAGCTTCCGACGACACAATATTAGCTTGGTACACATCCCTAGAATATCATGATTTATGAAAAATGAAAAATGAAATTTTTTACTGATATATGCTTCATTTCTTGAAATTCATATAAGAAATGGCAGATACTTTCAGACTTGATAAATAGCATCCTACTGCGACCTGTTAGGAAATATGCACATGAAATTGCTCTGGATTAGTGTTGCGGTTTTCGGTGAAGATTTCAATGGGTGTATTTTTTATGCCAATGATGAATTGGATTTACTCGGTAAGCATATGTATTTTGATAATGTGAGTAGAATCGGCATAGTGAAATCAATTTAGGATTGTATTTTGTTTCTTGCCGTGGCAATTACGAAAATAATGCCATATTATCTCTCATCAGTTGTTATGAAATGTAAGCGATTTCCGTTATATACAAGATGCAGAAATATCTGTTGTCATATTGAGCAATGTTGATTACAGACAATTTTCGCAATGACCTCTCCATTCTGACAATGGTCTCTGACACCAGAAGGCATCAACATTGTGTGAAGAAAGTTTGTTATCTGACAAAGATTTTGAAGGAACCGCTCAATTGAAGGTCCAGAAAAAAAGGTACATTCGACCCAAATATCATGTCAAACCTCTTTTAACAGTTTACAACCCCGGCATATTTCTGTTTTTTTTATAGTGTACAGTCATCGCATACATTATTATATGTCCATATATTAAATAGTATATTCATATTGAAATGAACCCGAATATTTTCGGCTGACACTCGTCAGGGGTAATCGTCAGCAACTAGTTGATATACAATGTTCTTTCCAATTCTCTACTAGTTGCTGACGATTACCCCTGACGAGTGTCAGCCGAAAATATTCAGGTTCATTTCAATATGAATATACTATTTAATTGTATATTGAAGTTCTGTACCTCCAAGAAGCTCTTCATGTCCATATATTGTAGGAGAGTAGTGGGGCTGGTTTGCCATACTGAAATGTGTGATTTCCTATGTCACATTCAGATTATAAACTGATAAATTTTTCAAGATTTCAAACTTACTTCTAGGTGAATTTATTAGTTAGGGCCGGAAACTTGCTTTCGAATGGTACCTTCATTTCTGACTTCGTATCCCTGGTGGTTCATAGTCTTTGAAAAATGACCTGATATTCTTCAAAAAGTCCAATCAGAAAATTAGAACCGAGCCATTTTCATGATGGGGGGTGTTTTGAATATGTATCTTGATTACAGGTTGTGTACTACATATACTTGGAAGCCCTTAGTCACTCGAAGATAGTGAGGACCGTCCACTACAAGTTCAGCATAAAGGTGAGCTTGAAGTTGGTTTCTGTGCAGTTGATTGAATTAATTGAATTGATCAATATTGCAGCAACTTGGTAGTTAATTTTCATCACGACCAAAATAATTATTCTCGTGACAGTATAAACATGTCTTGTGAGAGGTAAAGACAATTGCCGTCATCACGGTTAGGGGCTCAAACCCCCCTTTTCAAAATCCCCAAATTTAAGTTGCTGTCGCGCTGGCGACCAATATCGCTCACGAATTTGATGTACCCGACTCGAAATCTTGGATTGCACGATACATTGATTGATGAAAGAGAATAGCAGACTTGGCATCGTCCATATGACAACGAAGTTATCAACTAAATATGCAGTCTTCCTGATCTACAGCGCGAAATGAACTGCTGTGGAATAAGTGACATTCTCAATTACAAACTCGAATATCAAACAATGCCATAGCTAGCTTGAATGATAAGTCGCTTTGTACTACCGGCGATAATATGTAGGCATGTGACGTAGCGTTATATGTTTCCTCCAAATACTTGGATAATTGTGAAGTCGAGCAGTATTTAGATTTTCGGAATCGTTGCGACATGCAATTAATCATCATACATTCTATTATTATCAGTTTATATAAATTGTAAGCTTTTACGATGGATTACGGTATCAACTGCGAAGCTTGGCCCGTCGGTGCATAACCTCTCGTTTCAGGCTTTATTTTCAAATATTAAATATGCAAATCGCCTGATTTAGGAAGGAAAATGTTTAAAATTTGGCCATTCATGAACATCGATAGAAAATACCAATGGCAATTGAAGGTTTCACAATTTTCGTGGCGACAGGTGACGAACTGACTCACTTGCTTCCCCCGACCCCACGTCACTGATGTAACACACCATACATTAGGTATATACTGCTGTAGTGACCATGTTTGGCTCCACTTACGCACGTGATCATGGGTTCCTGCATTTAAAAGGAGGATCATTACAAAGCCAAGTTCTCGTAACTCGAGGTTCACATGCTCAAATTAGGTTATGCAAGCATGATTAGTACGAGTTTTTACAGATAAAATGAGGCGCAACACGATGAATCCCATGTAGTGAGATTGTATAGGTGCTACCATGACATCACAAATTTTCAATTGTGATGTAACAGTTGATTGACATGTATTGCTCTTTGAGAGTTGAAATGGAAAGAAAAATGGGCAAATATTGCTCTTCAGATGAAAAAGGTCCCCGACCGAAGAGTGGTATATAAAGATGAGTCCTGCTACTGACTAGAAATGATTGCAGATACTTGCAGCCTTGATGCGTAGCCATTGACCCATATAGGTAAGCTGCTTTAACGTATTTACATCACATTGTTTGTTTTAGTACCACAGTTTTCTGTGAATATTCTAATTGGTCTATCATTTATTCCATTACTGGATTGGACTTGGGCTACTCAATGAGCATATGTCTTTTGATTACGTGAGTAAAAAGGGATTAGGCACCAAAACCCTAAAATATTCATGAGCTACTTGCTATCATTGCACATGATTATGTGTAACAAGATATCCAGCTGGAAATTTTTTCGGTCGGCCTCCGGGCCAAATTTTAATGCATCAACCAAAAAGTTCATTAAACGCGAACAACGGGACTTGAACCGACGCCCAATATATCGCCGTGATCAGGAAATAGCAGCCTAACCAACTGAGCTACTCGGAAGGCTCAGGCGAGAGAGGTGACGATGATATTGAAACCAGTCTACGCGATTTCTCAAAAGTGAAAGAGAAATTTGTTTTTCGTTTTCACATGACGTGATACATAATCCTTCCCATGGTGAATGACCACGTGGTTGTCTTACATATCAATTTCGGCATTCAAACAAGACATTACTGAGCTTGAAATCTTTACGCAGCCGAGCGCACCGCGACTGGGAAGTTTTCGTTATAAGCGTTACTCACGGCCGCCGCTGATTACGTCATCGCGATAGAGGCAACGCGCGATGTAATTCGTGTTTATTTGGCTTTGCCTGGTCCAGTTATATAAGTCCAAATCCATGTTACTGATCTTATAGATACTATTGATCGTACATAACTAACAAAATGTTCAATTTGCAACTGCACAAGGCCATCGTAAGTAAATATATTGCCTAGTTTGACACTTCTCATAGGCGCGCGATTTCTCTTGTTGCTTCATTTCATATCAATTTGAAACGTGTTCTACACATCGAATGTCCGATACAGGTTCGTCAGTATATGGGCATATGATCAACATCTATTCAATGAAGTCCACAGTAACTTCGTATAACATATAAAACGGATGATTCAACTGTCTGTATGATGTTGTTATTACAGGCGCGAGTACCATACACTCGCGCCAACTTACACACCCATGTCTGCAGTGTTTAGCACTGGCGTCGTGTAAATTATATAAGACCAAACTTCGTGATACTGATCTTGTTGAAGTGTTATGGACTGCATCTGACTATGTGTGTAACATTCAACTGTATAAGACAATCGTAAGTGAATGTATATGGCCTTATGCGGCAATGCTCATACGTGCGCGGCATTTTTCATGTAACAGAATATTGCTTTATTTCACACAAATTTGAAGCGTGTTCTATCCAACTAATTCCCGATATTATGGTTGCAATGAACTCTTGCGATCAACAACTACTCTAAAACGACAACTCTGCTTACGACGTGTAGAACGGAAGATATAAGGAATTATAAGATTAGCGTTCATTCAGGCGAACTGAGCTACACATTGTATTTTGTGGGAAACGTTTTTCTGTATTCAATCTGCATTTTGAACAGGTTATGCCATAAGGCAATGGGTTATATATAGCTGGTCGTATGCCTATCGACAAACGCTATTTATAGATGATCATTGTAACTGTTTATGACCCCTACAACGCAAGATGTCGTTAATTGATTGAAGCGTGTTTGTGAAAAACTGTGCATGGATCCTCTAGGATCCACCCGCGGCGAAAGGGTCAAGGTTGCTCTTTAATATTTTTTGATATGACAATAAGGGGGCGTGTCGAATAAAGTGTTGAGAACCACTGCCCTCTATGCAAGAAGTCGAATTATTTGCATTCATATTTATGAATTTTGATTTTAATCAATTTCCAAAAACACTTCTTCATTACGACTTAGCTGTGACCTAAAGTCATCAAGCACTGCATCAAGAACGTTGTTCAAGTGCGTGCCGAAGATTTTGAAAGAAATTCTGAATCGAAGACTCGGCGAAAAAGATACTATCACCCCAAGTATTATGTCACACCTCATTCAATAGTGTACAACGCTCGCATCTTTCTGTTTTTGCTGGTGTTCGGTTTCTTGCTACAGTCGATATATATATAAGAAAAACGAAGAAAAAAATAAGATTTTTAAATTGGAGCAGTCGTTCTCAAACTAAGTGGCGTGCCCCTCTTGGGGGAAAGGGCGAGCGGGTGAAGCTGTGGTCACCTGAAAATATTTTTCGCACTCTAGGCCTACTCGATTTACCCACAATTTAAACTTATTGCTGTGTCTATACTTGGAATTTTATATTTGAGATTCCTCTCATCAACAATCATAACCTATGCCATTAAACTATCTATCTGTTGGTATTGCTAGCATTCGGTTACATTTTGTGATATGATGATAATGGGGTCGAAATTTTTCACTATCATAAAGGGGGCTTGTCTGAAAAAGTTTGAGAACCGCTGTTATTGAGAGTAAGCATGATTTATTAAAAATGTACCTAAAGGTATCTTTATATACCTAAAGGTATCTTTTCTTCTTTACACTGGGTTGTAAAAGGGTTTGGCACTCGGTCGACTCTTTACGCATACCAAAATGTGTCTTTCTCTCCTCGACACTGGACTTGCAAAAGAGATTGGCACTCAGTCGACTCTTTGCGCATAACAAAATGTGTCTCTTCTCGGCACTGGTCATGTAAAAGAGATTGGCATTCTGCTGACTCTTTGTGCATGCTAAAATGTGTCTTTTTCGTGACACCGGGCTTGTAAAAGAGTTCGGCACTCAGTTGACTCTTTGGGCATACCAAAACGTGTCTGTTTCTTCTTAACACTGGGTTTGTAGAAGAGATTAGCATTCAGTTGACCAGACTTGATGGTCGACTAACGTTTTTTTTTAATAGTTCTAGTTGTGGATTTCAAAAAGTGAGTAGTTCTAGTTGCGGATATTGAAAAGTAAGTAGTGCTAGTTCTAGTTTCACATTTGAAAAACATATTAGTTGCCGAACAAATAGAAAGCAGGTACCGTCGTTTTGCCTGAATCGATATACCGGTGTTCTGTTTAATGAGGTTTGAATAGTATGTTCATATTGAAATGAACCCGAATATTTTCGGCTGACACTCATCAGGGGTAATCGTCAGCAATAGTCAATTGTATATTGATGTTCCTTACCTCCAAGAAGCTGTTTAATGAGGTTTGTGCACGTGCAGCCATTACTAGCTCTGAGTCATCAGTCCAAACAGTGGCGTCCCCAACGGGTGAGTTTTGGGGTCGAAATCTCTCCCATTTCAAACTCGAAACCCCGTCGTTTTAAGAAGTCGATTCTAGGTATAATATTTCCGATAAAATAAAAATTAATGTGTTGCCTAGGAGAATGAAATCCAGTTCAGTACGGGTCTTAACATTCAAGGACTTGGGAACCTCTACGCCAGAGGTTGGCAATTAATTTTCTGAGAATGAGAAGCAGAAAGTACGTTGGCGGGCTAAGTCGAAAGTTTGCACTGTACTGTGCGGTGTATTCATTTTTAAATGTCGTTGGTTCTAGTTTCAGTTCTAGTTAAGAGTTTTGAAAATTGAGTAGTTCTAGTTTTAGTTGTAGTTGCTAGTTTTGAAAAGTGAGTAGTTGTAGTTCTATTTGCGCTTTTTGAAAATCCAGTAGTTTGTACGAGTCTGCAGCTAGCTCTTCGCGCATACCAAAATGTGTCAGTTACTTATAAATCTTGATGTGGAGACTATGGTACAACACACTCAAATACCACAGCGGTGCCTTGAATATTCCTTGCTCCATTACTTTTCTTTATAACACCTTGCTTGAATTTGAGAATGAGACAGAAAAATCTCTTTGTACATACCAAAAGGTGTCTTTTGTTCTTAACACTGGTCTTGCAGAAGTGATCGCCAATCAGTTGACTCTTTGCGCATACCAAGATGTGTATTCTTCTTATTGACACTGGACTTGTAAAAGAGATTGGTAGTCAGCTGACTCTTTGTGCATACCAAAATGTGTCTCTTCTCGGCACTGGTCTTGTAAAAGAGATTGGCATTCTGCTGACTCTTTGTGCATACCAAAATGTGTCTTTTTCGTGACACCGGGCTTGTAAAAAGAGTTCAGCAGTCAGTTGACTCTTTTGGCATACTAAAACGTGTCCTTTTCTCCTCGACACTGGGCTTCTAAAAGAGATTGGCATTCAGTCGACTCTTTGCACAAACCGAAAGTGTCTCCTTCTTTTCGGCACTGGTTTTATAAAAGAGATTAGCATTCTGCCGACTCTTTGTGCATACCAAAATGTGTCTTTTTCGTGACATCGGGCTTGCAAGAGAGTTCGGCTGTCAGTTGACTCTTTGGGCATACCAAAACGTGTCCTTTTCTTCTCAACACTGGGATTGTAAAAGAGATTATCTTTCTGTGGACTCTTTGCGCATACCAAAATGTGTCTGTTCCTCATAAATCTTGACTTGGAGACTATGGCACAACACACTCAAATACTGCAGTGGTGCCTTGAATATTCCTTGCTCCATTACTTTTCCTTGTAACACCTTGCTTGCATGAGAGGATAGTACTGAAAAATCTCATTATACATACCAAAAGGTGTCTTTTCTTCTTTACACTGGTCTTGCAGAAGTGATCGGCAATCAGTTGACTCTTTGCGCATACCAAAATGTGTCTTTTTCTTATCGACACTGGACTTGTAAAAGAGATAGGCATTCAGCTGACTCTTTGCGCATACCAAAATGTGTCTCTTTCTTCTCGGCACTGGTCTTGTAAAAGAGGTTGGCATTCAGCTGACTCTTTGCGCATACCAAAATGTGTCTTTTTCGTGACACTGGGCTTGTAAAAGAGATCAGCATTCAGTTGACTCTTTGGCATACCAAAACGAGTTCTTTTCTTCTCGGCCCTGGGCTTGTAGAAGAGATTGGCATTCAGTCTACTCTTTGTGCATGCCAAAATGTGCCACCTTCTTTTCGGCACTGGTCTTGTAAAAGAGATTGGCATTCTGCTGACTCTTTGCGCTTACCAAAATGTGTCTTCTTCGTGACACTGGGCTTGTGAAAGAGTTCGGCACTCTGTTGACTCTTTGGGCATACCATAACGTGTCCTTTTCCTCTCAACTTGAAAGAGATTAGCATTCGATCGACTCTTTGGGCATACCAAAACATGGGGCTTGTAAGAGTCTTATTCTGTTCAAATACTGATATTTTGCTGGAATTGCTTCTCTTCACCAGAGATATATCAAACATTATTTGTCAAGACATGTTTTGCTGCTGTAGTTATTTTTTTAGTGCTCTAACATGGAAATATGAAGATGACGAAGACTAATTTCAAGATTTCGTACCACATCTCTACCAAGGATGAATCATAAGTTCAAAAAGACTTTCAGAACACTGTCACCGGGTATCCAATTTGAATCAGAATGATTCATATCAGGTGGTAACTCTATCCATGGTAAGATTTGTTCTTGATCTGTTTACACGCTACTTTATGTTCTTCCAATGGCTATATTACATAGCTAGTCCTCGCCATTGATATCAATCAGTTAGCTATGGTATCATCCGTCATTAGTATGCATTTGGTGAACACATAATGGAATATTTATTTGTGAATGTATTGTAACAAGATTGACCTCAAAAACGTAAGATTTTGACCTAAAAAAAATCAAAATTTTGACATTTTTAATCTAAAAAAAATTAGTGTTGGACTCGCGTATGCAAATTAGGTGTTTTCGCCCATAAATTTTAAATTGTGTTGTACTTATCTACATTTCTGGTTGGAACTGTCTGTCTTTACGAAGTAGTGTGGCCTGAAAAAACGTTTTTGACAAATTTTTGCATGAAAAAACTTTATTTTAACAAAATCTGGCCTATGAAGAATTCTAGTAGTTACATAATGTATTATGGTAGAAATGATTTAAATTTGTCGCAATACGACGAAAGATACTTTCCTACATTCTCGGTTAGAAAGTGTCTTCTGTCCTTACTAAGTAGCTTGCCAAGAATGGAGAAAAAACGTTCAACAGCTGCAGTTGTTGGCTGACAAGCCGTGTTGCTTCGTTCTGACCATGTTGTCTGAATCACAATTTTATGTCATGCGCTTCTTGATATAAAAACCATGCAATGCCTAATCAGTCTTGCTTCAGTTAGGGTATTACGTTACGTTGACCATAACACCATGTCAACCCATTTGTTTCATTTGACCGTTTATGATTCACAATGAGCAGACAATTGGCCGTATACAACGGTAGGCCTATAAAGTAGGCTACAAGCTTTAAAATATCTAATAACGAGTTCATTGACATTGCAAAATCTACGATACAAATGAAATGCAGGGGTCAAAACAATTTTGACTTTGTATACAATTTTGACATTTTTTGACCAATTCAATTAAATTTTGACAAAATATTGACTCATTTTGTCATGTCAACAAAAATCGCTCTTATTATAACATATAACCAAACGATTTCCTTCTATGTAAAAAAAATGATCATTCTGGTTATGTTTTTCAAATTTGAAACGAAACAGAATGAACACTCAACATCTTTTGACTTCTCATCGGAATTTGTTTGGGAATCCGGCCTGCCAAGTACCTCTTTCCCATATCAGGCCCGCCAACTGAAGAAGTTGCTCATCATTGTTTTATACTAGTGATTTTGATAATATTACTCTCTAATGCTTTGGCGTTTTCTACTTGATTCCTGTTGTTAATGCTTAGTGGTCAGCGCCACCACCTAACCCTGATGCATTCTAGGATAATATCATGGCATTGAATGGAACACCATGGAGTTAGCAAGAGTACAAAAGACTTCGGTTAAGACGAGCATGCTGAAATCTAAGAGGTGAACGAAGGTGCATGAGTAAGAAAGAAGTCAACGTGTGTTGTCCGGTATGAAAAATTTACTTTCGATAATAACTATTATAACTATTCATATGTGAATCTATTATAACACACAACTGATTTGTAAAGAAATGATCATTCTGGATATCTTTTTGGGTTTTAAAACGAAAAAGAACATCTTTTGACTTTGCTTGGTAATGTTGAAATAAATCTTGCTCTACATTTAGCGATATTGATAATATTACGCTTTACGTGCATCTGGTGTGTTAAAATTGAATTCTGTTGTTAATATGCTCATCCCCACCTCCTATACACCGATGAATTTTAGGATGATGTCATCGCATTCAATGGAACACCTTGCAATTTACCAAGAGTATAAAAGACTTCCGTTAAGACAAGCATGCCGAGACCTAAGATATGAAGAAAGGTGCATGAGTAAGAAAGGAGTTGGCACGTGTTTTCCGGTATGAAATAATCTCTCTCAATAATAATTATAGTAACAAATTACGTAATTTGTACTTTGTAGGCATGCATGAGATTTTGGCATCTGGCAGAGCAATCTGTGCTGGCGAGGTTGCTAGAATGGTCTGTGGGGACAACACCAAAGCAAGATTCTGGAGGTTCAGTGAATTTATCATAGCTGTGCGACGTGCGTATGCGCCGCTGGCCATCCGTTCGGTTCATTAATATTTCATCTTTACAAAACACCACATGATTAAGAGAAGTTGCTGTGTACATTGAAACAAGCGCGGTCTCGTCTTTATTTTTCACTAGGTCTGAGCAAAATCGTTTACATAAGGGATTCGATGCTGATTCAAGTATTGAGCGTCGGGTATCACTCAGTATGCCGTCACGCCAGTATGAGTAATGATATGTTAAGTTTCGACCGTAGCTCTTTATTGCACTTTGTAACAAAGTTGTGAGTTGATCGCAACTTCACAAATATGTCATCTCCACCAATGTGCGTAGCCTTTTACTAGACGTTTTGTATGCTGCGATATGACCAATCAAGGCTTACAGCCTTCCACAGTGGAAAATGGTATCGAAACTATATTCTTGCTGATAAATCAACTCTTTGTAGCATGGGAGGCGTCATTTCAGTACTCGAAAAAAATGATCTCTCACTACTTGACTCAAATCATTAGTTAGTACTCAGTTCAGATTCGAGTAGCCTACTCGAATCATCATGCCCCAGTCCTTCTCAGGTCCTGTTTATAGGTACCGTTCATTGTGATTTTGTCAAACTCAGCCATGCCTCCAACCCAGTGGCTCTGAGCTGTGTTATGTCAAGCCATGTATTGTTATACTAAGGTCCGTAGTTTTTGGTACGGCTTATTCGTCGGCATGGGTTGTTCTTGTCTTAGTGTTCTGTGTTGACCAAAGCACAATCTCCGGGATTGTCAAGATACAAAAATGTGACATATCGCTGTTTTATTACTTGGCAATAGTAAAAAAAATACTTATTTGAATTTATTGCTCACATATATTTTTTTAAGGCATTGGAAAATCTTCCTCCGTACTGAACTGATGAAGGAATCTTCTGAAATCGAATACAACCATTACCAGATATGTTCCTCGGCAAAGAAACCATCCCTCTATCTTATATCTGAATGGGACCATATCCTGATCGACATCTAACGCAGCCTAGATACATTATGCTAATCGACTATGTCGGACTGGACATGTGTAGATGGCTTTTGGCATCCTCCTCTACCGTTTACATATTCTCGGGCGTATTTCAGTTCAGGTCGAAATCGTTTACTCCTTGGTGAACGCAACGTTGATCTTTTCGTTGTACATTCCAGTGGTGGTTCCTCCTAACGTTGCGAAAAAATTTTCTAGCTATTTTGCTAGTCATCCAGTCATTCTATGATGCTGATTTTGTTCAATGTATAATTTCTGATTTCCATTATGTAGCATTTCCATATGAAAATATACCAGTTCGCTTTCATTTTTGGCTTCAATCTCATGGGTTTGCAAAGAGATTAAAATTTGGTGGTGAAGAATTGAATGAAATGTAAAGGGTGAAATGGTCAGGAAACGGTCAGTCGTGCTGAAAGTACTCTACAAAGTTGTAGGATTTGTGAAAGGAAACTCTACTCCAGACCTGGGCAAAGTGCTGCCCGCGAAAGGTTGCTTGGAATTCAAAACAAAAAACTTGCTTTTTGATTGAGCAAAACCATAGGCTGTATCAAATGGCCAGGAAATTCGTTTAGTTTGAAGTCTGATCATTAATATGCCACGATTAAGCTGCCTACGTAACCTGGCATGCGTAATCCAGATTCAATGTAAAGGCAAAGTGTGAGTAGAAATTGAAGTCACAAGCAATCACTCTTTCCATATAGCTTAGTTCAAACCTTCTTTGTTGACATTGTCACATACGCGTTAAACGGTATGTGTTTCAATTTGTGACTTGATATGTTTCCAAATCCCTAATTCGTAAAACCAGTCAATCAGTGCTCTCGATTACTATATCACTCATCATAACTATCACCCACAAACTATTACCGGGCATGCAAAAAAAAAGAAAACTCGGTCAAGGGAAGGCGATGTTCAGAAAAACTGCAAGCTTCGCTCAACATTAAGGCTATCCTGCACACTTGGGTTGGATTATCCGGATAACGGTTAACCGCAGGTTTTTTCATTATCCGATATCCGGATATAAATCTGCCGGTTAACCGGATAAAATAGTATCGGTAATAAAGCGTTTTACACTTTTAGGAAACTTCAATAAGTCGTATTATCAGTGTTGCGCTCGGCCAATTAGCGAGAACCGTGTCGCCAATTAGCGCGATACGTCAATGCAGTGTGTAACGCGACGCAATCTCCCGCTGTGAAGATCGCCAAATTAGGTCATTGATTGCCGCGACTCGGCTATCGTTGCTGGCCTGATTTTTCGAGTCTTCAACAAGCCTATATAGTTCCGCTGGCAGAATCACATCTGCAATAGGCTCTATGGACTTTATACCATCACTGGCCCACATAATCACACCTGCATTGGCTTGGTGCTCACGATATTATCGCTGGCCTACACGATCGCATCTGCAATAGGCATGGTACGAACGATATCATATCATCGCTGGCGTAACCATCGAGTCTCGGGCCTGGCATGCGTTGACTCCTATCTCTTGGCGACTTGGAGACAATATGCCAGTAAGACTATTATGATCAGCGATTGTGATTAATGAGTGACATCGCGTAACTTAATGACATCGAATGTTCGCATTTCGCAAACATGTTCGTGCGTGCAAGCGTAATTAATTTCCTCCGATACTAAATTCTAAAAAAAAATCGAAACCCCCTCTTTTATTTAAAACACCCCCCTCTTATTTTTCCGCTGGCTACGGGCCTGATCATGTGAATTTCCCATGGAGGAATTAGAGCGAGCTATCATGTCGGCCTCAATTCCTGTATCAACTACTCGTCCTTACAGTACTGGACAGTGGACACCTAAACACAAGAATGGGCAAAAAGGAAGCGCTGCTTAGTATATTCAGCCCATTTTATGGAAGCAGAAAGGGCATATAGATTTAATACGTGTGGACTCATTACAAAACTCCAGTCCCGGCTACAGAATGCTATTGATGCAGTGTACTTTATAAGGAGCGAGTTGCAGAAGTAGTGAACATTAAATGTGCGTGATTTTTCTCGTATTCGCTCGTACTGCGCGTGTACGTATAAATCTACATTAACACTGCGTAATGATTTTGCGATCTATATTTCATGCAGACCTCGTGAAATCGATTATCTCACTTACCATTCATTATCCGGTTAACCGGTTAGCTAAATTTCAAATATCCGGATATATCCATTATCCGGATAGTGAAAATTATTGATATCCGAACTAACCCTACTGCACACTGCTCGGGAAAATAAGCTTTGTACTACTAGTGCATATACATTTCAGTGCAGCGGTCCTCGAACTGGGAGACCTGAAAGCACTAGAAGGGTGGCGCGAAGCCGAAGTTTATTGAACATTTTTTCGCGCGATATACCTCCAGCTTGTAGTTGTTGCTCTGTGTATTGTCCGAATTTGATATTCCACAATTCTATTATCAACAGCCATATCATATTCCATCCCATTAAACTATCCGTGGGGATTGGTATCATTCCAGTTACACTTTTTAATATTTGTGATATCGTGATAACTGGGCGCGAAATTGTTCACTATCATAAAGGGAAGTGTGCCTAAAATAGTTTGATAACCACTGTTTTGAAGTTTTAATAGACGAACGTGGATAGGTGTTTAAAGATAGCTGATATGTATCATGTTTAACATTGGTTCGAATCATGATAGCTATAGTAGATATTTTTTAATTAACCATCACTTCCTCATTGCCTAATATCAACTCATTCACTGAGCAGCATTTATTATCAATGTAATTTAGAAATATAATTAAAATGCGTTGGAGAACAGAGCTAAATTTTTTCACTCGGCCAGCCAACGTATTTATATTTCTCATTTGGCCCGCGAAGGAAAATAATTGCCCATCCCTGCTCTACTCGGTGCGGTTTTAGAAGTTATTGCTTTCGGTGCGGCTCCAAACTACTAGAAGCAGGGGTGGGCGAACTTTTTAGCTCACGGGGCGCATTCAACACATTAATCCATCCGCGCCGCACTATATAAAATTGGGAGTATAAACAGGGCCGTAACAGCACTTCGTCAGCCCCCCCCCCCAAAAAAAAACGTTGGCCTTGGGCCCCCCACAGGGTGATAAACCGGACTTCTGGGGGGCCCCCCAGACCCCCTTTGCCTATCCGCTTTTTGCGGCAATTTGACATCTGCATTGGGTGTCCGTTCCCCTGAGTCAGCTTTCCCGCCTAGACGCGCGAAGCGCGAAAAATTTCAGTAACTCATGATTGAATCGGTCAATATGGTCGGGAATTACATATATATTGCTATCAATTTTGATCCTCTCTCTGCTCACGTAATCAGATTTACCGGTAGAGCTGAGCGACGTGTGTTTGAAAACGTGGGACCGCCCAATAATAATTAAACATCTTCGGGCGTATACCCGTCGGCAGGAACGAAGCCGCAGTTCGTCAGCACACATACAAAAACTTGCGTTTTGGGTTCTCATAGGGCAGGGGTTCTCAACTTCCCTTGTATAACGGGCCGCATTTTAACAGTAAAAGACGCTGCGGGCCGCAGATCATTATTTTTTCATGTATTTGTGGGCTACTATTAAATTTAGGCTACCGTAGCCTATTTACCAGTCGTACACGGGCGTTTGGTACATTTTTATGCATTCTAAAGCATTAATGGACCGAGTTCGTATGTTTGCAGTTTTTTTGTGAGAATAATAATTATCTTCCAGCGGCGCAAGTATATCTCGTCATTAAGCGTGCATTGCATTAGTTTCCAAGTCGTTTATGCACCTTCAAACCGTTCCACCAACCAGAGAGAGAACCGAACTCTCTGTTTCAATGCGTGAGTGGGCAAGTAAAAAATTACGGTAACTTTTTCGTTACAGAGGTCCTTATCACTTTGAGCTCTCAGTGATATGAGAAGAAGTCTGGCGTTCGGGACATTTATGAACAAACCAGCAATCAACCCCACTCCTTTCCTTCCATGACTGGAGGCCTTCACCAATCGTCGCTATGGAATCAAAGTGACTTATGTCCATTTTATACATTTTGAGAAAATTGACTTAACGTGAAGTTTTCATCTTCTTTCAGCCATATATTGGCCCTGATTAACTTTGAATTAATGACACAGACATAACAGTGGCCAAGATATGGCCGGAAAACATTGAAAAATTTTCATACACTTTGATTCCACTGCGACGCAATAGTCATACAGATAAAAGTTAGCTTTGTTAAGTTGATGCTTTTCGCTGGCCCCTCCCCGCATTTGCCCTGCCAGCATTTCCACTCTGATAAAAAGCACCCAGCAGATAATTAGCTATGCAATGTCAGTGGGTTCGTCCGATGCTAGGCTAAAGTAGGCTACGCGGCAACGTATTTCACAAGATGCGATGAATGATCAACTGACATTGCTGTTACTCTTCTGGTCACGGTTGAATCAGACAAATGTAGCTTCAAAATTTGTCAGGTGATGTTGTCCTTGCTGTTAACTTCCGGAATATTCGCACAGTGTGTTAAAGTTTTATTGAATTGACACGTTCTCTGGCAGATTTCATGGAGTTAGCGATATTCCGAGCAATTTCGAACCATGCTTCTGTAACATCGTCGACAATTTTAACAATGCCTCGAAATATGGATTGGTGGGATTGACACCTAGCTAGCAATAATTTTCCTAACATCAGGCAATACGTATAACTTCAGAAGAAACTGCCGTGATATAATTTTATGCTTCTACGCTTCGTTACGACAACTGATCTTCGACAAATATGTCAAATCGGTTTTCCATTTATATCTGAGAAACCAAATTGATTGTTTCACTCTGAGTTACAAACCAAGTTCCGCCGTTTAATTTACCATTCCTTGTTCTTGCATCTGTTCAAACCATTCGCGGTGAGTGAAACACTTTAAAAGTGTAGGCCTACAACACAACAGAATTGTCTTAAACCAGAGTCCAGCCGAAAATTGATTCAAAACAATAACAATCTACACGCGAGCACATATCAAGAAACCAGAACACGTCAACGAATGAGTAATCAAACGAGACAGAGACGGTGCGATAAGAAAGTTAAGTAGCTAAAGTAATATGTAACAATATCGTGCCAGTAGCAATTGCGCTTGTAATGAAAGATGTCGCGGGCCACAAAACAACCGTCTGCGGGCCGCATGCGGCCCGCGGGCCGCGGGTTGAGAACCCCTGTCATAGGGTGATAAACCGCCCCCCTCATCACAGTGTTCGCTTTTGCCACGAAATTAACTGCACTGTTTAGTGAGCCAGCGCCATGCACGAAAATTTTTGATAATTCATGATACAATCGGATCGGAAATTGCATATTTTACTATCAATTTCTTGTCCTCTATGCTCACGTTATCAGATTTACCGGAAACTTTAGGGCCCGTAAACAATATTTAAACATCTTCGGGCGGGCGGACCCGTTGGAAGGAGTTGAGGTGCGGGTGATGTTCACGAACCAGGAATGATGCCGATCTTGGCCTCAAACAAGATATCTATTCCTATAGACCAGTGGTTCCCAACCTTTTTCCACCCACGTACCATTTAGCGGTTTTATGCAGTGCTCGCGTACCACCTGTACTCAAGTTCCATCATTCATGACGTCATAATCACGTATTTGGCCCATGTGAGGTGTAATCAGGGCCGTAACAGCACTTCGTTGCCCCCCCCCAAAAAAACGTTGGTCTTGCCCCCCCCCATATGATGATAAATCGAACTTGTGTGGGGATTCACCCCCAGACCCCCTCAGGCTACACGCTGTTTACCGCTACTTATCATCTACTTTGGGGGCCGTTTACTGAGTCAGTTTTTCTCGCCTAAACGCGCTAAGCGCGAAAAATTTCTATAATACATTATGGAATCGGTCAATATGATCGGGAATTTCATATATCTTGCTATCAATTTTTATCCTCTCTCTGCTCACGTAATCAGATTTACAGGTAGAGCTGAGGGAGGTGTCTTGGAAATTGTAGGGCCCGTAGTTATGACTCCGTAGCATGATGTTATTTCGTTACCTCCTGTCTGCTATATCAAAAAATATAGAATCGCCCATGCGAACTAAACTAAAAGACGCACACAATTTCAAATTGGTATTTCTTCACGGGCATATATTTTTTTCCTGCGGGATGGTATTTATCTTCTGAGGTTCAGATTGCCAAGACAGGAATATGAAGTCGGGAATGAAGACAAAAAGGTTGGGAACCACTGCATTAGACAATGGTGTATTTTTTATATGAATTTCATTGATTGGTTGGATAAGCATCATTCGCTAACTGCAGCGTATTTCTATAGATAGCTAACCTACGGATGGATGCGCATCACGTGATACAAGGTCGAGTGATGCTACAGTCGCAGATTTGTCGTCGTTTCATAGCATGAAACAGCAACGTAATTGCTAATCCCATAGATGACGACCCGAGCGCTTAAATTTAATAAAGTTGGTCTTATTTGAAAGCTATAGTCGCGCTGATTCTGATAATATAGATCAAAATCTGATCAGGGCAATGGAACCCCTTGAAATACCCCTCAAAGTATGAAAATCGGCATTGTTGTAAACAATCGCAACCACGCAAGGACCATCGTTATTGTCACTGTGCTGCGTCGTAGCGATTGTTTAGAACAATGCCGATTTTCAGACTTTGAAGGCTATTTCGGGGTGGTTCCATTGCCTTGATGAAAATGTAATGTATATTATCAGAATCAACGCGACTGTAGCTTTTGAATAATACCAACTCTAATAAATTTGAGCGCTCGGGTCGTCATCTATGGGATTAGCAATTACGTTGCTTTTTCTGCTATGAAGCGACAACAAATCTGCGACTGCAGCATCACTCGACCGTGAATCATGTGATGCGCATCTAACCGTAGGTCAGTTATCTATAGTATTTCGCTCCTGATATTGTGTGATTGCGAGTCAAGCTCACAGCAGAGAGTCACTAAATATTCAGAAACGGAAAACTGGATATTTCGAGCAAACTTTGTAACAAAGCAAGTAAAATTTTTGATATTGTCATATGCAATTATGCATGCTAGTCTAGTGTTGATTTTGTTATGCTGCCAGTGCTATGCATGGAGCGGCCCGCAGTCGAAATGCAATAAATATCAATCAAAGATGTTATAATGGCGTGGGAAATTGTAATATATGAAAAAGGTTCGCCGTGCAGAACCTACCAAGGTTCGTTTGCGAACGTGAATCTCTAAATTCCCGAGGTTCACACACAGAACGCCAACGTGAACCTCACGTTCACACCATCCCTAGACCAAACACCTGTTATACGCTGCATTGTTGCTATTCTTCAGTTTCCATTCATGCTGTTTACGCATTCTACATTATTACGTCATCATTAGCTATCTTGTTTTGAATCTAACTTTGTTGTGTCCTTTATCGTGATAACAGACACGCTAAAAGTTCTTCGAGTCAATAGACATTGATATGAACATAACATGTATCGAATAAATTTCTTAACTACTTGTAGATCGCTACTTCTACAAAATTAGAAAATTACTGTGAATACTTTTTTACCATTACTTTTGAGGGACAGCGACTTTGTTGACACCGAGTAGCCTACTTGAAATTAAGTTGATGCACACTCTTGTAACTCTAATAAGTCAAATTATTTTTGCAAAGTTACTCAAGTCAAGTCATCTAATCAAGTTTAATCTGGTCAAGTCACGATTCGAGTCGTCTCAAAGCCGCTAAAAATTTGACGATTGTAACCAGGAAAAATGCTTCTATAAATATACCTGTATGGCACTAGTATACATTGCAGTAGAAAAATCTAGATGGTCAAAGGTTACATTCAGGATTGCATGATGCGTTTGACGTAAATTGGCCAATTGCGTAACACACACATGCTATATTGCCTGTAGCTATGACAATTTCACTCATATCAGCATTGCAAACATATCGCAAAACCAATCTTTGCACACAGAAATGTATGTAGTTTTGGCTAAAACATATTGGTCAAAAATATAACTGCATACATAGTAGTAGTATAGTACACTGCTACATAGTATAGTACATAGCTACTTCAGCACCCAAGTAAAGCGGAATTTATCGACCGCCCCTGGCTAAAATTCAGCTGTGGTAATGCAAAACCTGGTACCAGCCTTTTGCTAAGCCGCCTGCTGTGATAATAAAACTAAGTTCTACTTTGAAGATCACTCTAGAAGAAAACACTCCCCTTCAAAGAACACGTGGATTTCCAGATCCCCACCGACACATTTCGAGACATTACGAGTTCTATTCGCTCAATGAAACCATTTCATATAAAAACAATGAAATTCGTCACCCGATGAAGCAAGTACACCAAGGCAGACCACAATACGGTAAATATTAAAATCCCTAATAAATACCAAGTGACTTTACAGAAGTATTCAATCCAACACATCCATATCGGTGTAGGAATCTGCGTTTGGACTGGAATTGATGTAGTGTGAGCAACACGCCAATTCTGTGTCTTTCTCTCTGGGTACTTTTACATTGGAAGCCTCAGGATTAAGTCTATTCAAATGATTACACGGTTTGGTGCCCACGTTCTGTACTTTATCGGGGATAGCCAGTGACGTGCGGTCCAATGAGGCAGGTGAGGCAGTGCCTCACCTGTCGTCTGGGTGAGTAAGTGAAAATTGTGAAAACCCTTGATGAGTCGATGATTATTGGTGTTTTACATCGATGTTCATAAATATTTAAATTTGAACCTATTTTTCAGCCAACATCATCAATTTATATAATTATTATTCAAAAATACAGCGCGAAAGGAAAGGTGAGGCACAGGTGAGGCATGGACGTGTCGTGCCTCACCTGCGACGATGCAATTCATCATAAATAACTCGGAATTCATAATAACTGGTATCAATCAATTGCTATCGTCACACTGATTCCGAAAATCCAAATATTAACAGTGTCAGAGCACCAGAACCCCCTCAAAATCACCAATGAAGGTGATATTCGGCTTTATTACAGAGAATGCCATCGCAGAGAAACAATGGCCAGGTGAGGCGCAAACTAATTTGCCTCATGCACTATTCGCTAACAATTGGACAATCGAAGCGCAGTGAAACGCGCTATCGATTTCGGAATACAACATTCTTGTCTTGTAGGAATTGTATGGTAACGACGACCAATACGTAGTGCAGAGCCAATACATTCCCTTACTTAAGTAGCTGTGGCCGACAAGATAGCGTAATGGTTAAGCGTCCGGCTTCTTGATCGGGTAGGTCGTGGGTTCGATTCCCGGCCGAGTCAGACCAAATACCTGATTAGTAACACTGGTATCCATGGCTGCCCTGCTTGGCGCTCATGCATTATTGGAATAGCATGGAGGGGTGGTGCATGACTTAGAAAGTCGTAAAGGCTATATCTGCACTTCCTTGTCCGGCGGCATATGCACATCATGCACTCATGGTATGCATATGCGCAGATCGTGTGTATGTGTATCATGAGTCGGTGTATATGCCGCAAAAACATCAAGGACAAAAATAAACTACGTCCTCTCTCTGATCAACGCCTTCAACGTTTTTTTAAGCTGTTATGTATTTTCCATCCATAGCTACGTTAAATTGTGGTATGTGATAGCTACTTCCATAGGCTGCATTGTCGTTGTTTGTGTCCTTTATGCTGTGTTCGGCTGCAATACCTATTCCCCCTAATTGTGGTATGTGATAGCTATACCTACATTCCCTGCGTTTTCGTTGTTTGTGGTCAGTTCTTACACCTCATTACTTTTACGTTATGTTCTTTCGCGGTTTTGTCGCAATTCCGGCATACGTCCCTCGTGTTCTGGCGTTGTAAAACCACGACTGTACGTGTATCTACGTCGCCTGACATGCGTTCATTTTGTAGCACGATGAAAGTTGCGTAGCGACAGTATGACAGAGATGACGCTTTTGACATTTCCTCACATTCGCAAGTCGAAGTGATGTTGAGCAATTTCAAACTCTCAAACGGAACGTTATATTTGACGCTTGCTGCCGCCAGTAGGTGTGACGCCGTTTCTGTACCCGAAACCAGCACGTCAAACGTAGCAGGTCCCGTCTCCTCACCGCAAAACGTAACACCGATTCTCATTTTCCCGTGCGGAATGGGAACTGACAAAAACACGAATGGATCGAAAGTGGTCGATCATTTGTCACACTGCGAACAAGTCAGTATTGATTTTAGCATACCGTGAAATAAATCGACTATATACGAGTCATTGCGGGACTTGTGCAACTTCCATAGTTCTTCCGCGATGACCTTGTCCGAAAAATTACTGAGATCGGGCGTCTCGAAAAGGGGCTTGTCAGCGACCCAATTCAGGTCTTCGTGCAATAAATCCAGAAAAACGGCCAGAAATTCTTGAGCGTCGTGCTGCATGAAGCCGGAGAATTGCGATGCGTGCTTTGAAACGACAGCTTTCAACTCATAAGGCGGGTAAGTTTCGAATGACTGGGACCAGATGAGTTTTAGCGTTGTGTGATATTTATCCGCCAGAACGCCCCCAGTAACAAGCCGGTTGGAGTAATTCAAATCCTTCCGAAACCGACCGGTCAGGAAGTAGTCGCGTAACTCTTTCAGGTTAGCCAGCGATTGTAAGATACAGTTCATAAAGCAGGTGTTGCCGATGTCGACAGGCCTGTGAAGCCGGTCTCTCTGCGGTCTGGGATTTGCTTGGTTGGGATTTTGGACGGCTCCGGTGTCTCTTTAATAGGTTCCAATTTGGCATGGTTTCCCACGGATGAGCTGACAAACTCATTTATAGGGTTTCTGTTCTTTATTGTAATGTCATCGCTGGATTTCGGTCTCTCGAATCGTTGGGGTGTATTGTTTGCGATCCGCGCGCTGCCGAGCAACGATTCGTTGATTTGCCCCTCGACTTTTATTGTCATTTTCTATAGCTAAGATAAATAGAAAATATGGTTCAATATCTGTGAAATTGAATGCAGGTATGATATTGATGTCATATGTAAACTATGGCTGTGATCACGGCAGGGCACTTTGATTCAAATACACGTATCACATTGTTTAAAACCGTAATTGTTGTAATTCGAACAGCTTCTTGGAGATACAGAACAACGATTTTCTGATGACTCGACTTGACTCGAGTCATTTTCTCAAAATAAGGAAATGACTCGACTCGAGTCAATCTGTGTAATGATTTGACTCGGATCTGGGTCATTGCTTATGATTCTGACAAAATCATATGACTCGAGACTCAGACGGCCAAGCCCGACATTTCATTGTAATTTTGAAGAATAGTAAGTAAACACTAGGGATGATGTGAACGTGAGGTTCACGTTCGCGTTCTGTGTGTGAACCTCGGAAAATTTGAGGTTCGCGTTCACAACAGAACCTTGGTAGGTTCTGCACTGTGAACCTTTTTCATATATTGCAATTTTCACTTCATTATAACATCTTTGGTTCAATTTATTGACTTTCAACTGCGGGCTACTCTATGCATGGAGCTGGCAGCATAAACATTCAACTGCACTAAACGAGCATGCCCTTGACAATCTCGAAGATTTACTTGTATTGTTACAAGTTTACTCGAAATATCCAGCTTTCCGTTTGTGCATATTTATAGTGTCTCTGTGCTGTGAGCTTGACCCTCAATCACATGACATCAAGAGCGAAATACACTGTATTTTGTCAGCGAATGATCCTTATTCAACCAATCAATGAGATTGATATCGTCTTCTGATGTAAAAATCTAGCAGGCGTACGGGGTCAATCTTGACTACATATGTATACTGTATCATAAAATCCAAATCCGTGCGACTGGGGTGTTGGCTATTCTGCTGTATAACTTGTTAATCGGTAGAAAACATAGAAACCCATTTTACACTCTGCTCAATATCCATGTGGCAATACTCAGACGCCGAATACATTGTCCGATCAGGTCGAAATTGTCGGCAAAGCGACGCAAGATACTGATTTTATGGGATTATTATATCATTTGATTTCCCCAGTTGATACATTTGGCGACGTTTCAAACGTCAATATGTATTTATAAGTACTGAGCTATTATGTGGCCCCGAGTCGTCGCTCGATATCGTGTACAGTAGATTAATATAGGCAGTCACCTAATTGAAATTGGGGTTGAAATTAGCAATATGACGTCACGTGACGTCATGAGGTTCACGTTCGTGTTCACACAGAACCTTTCAAAAAGGTTCACGTTCACACGAACCTGAACCTTTCAGAGGTTCACACCATCCCTAGTAAACACGCTATTGGTATTTTGTCTATTGCAGAGGTTTCAAACTTAATAGTAGGCTGCTAGCGGCTCAATTTCGTACTTTTTGATTGCGCCGCGGGCCGCAGCGCCAATAATAGGGGGTTCAATGTATTTCCAAGTAGGTATTATTCGACGTGACCTTCCAGACTGACATTCCACACGCATTGTGAAAATGTGATTCACTATTGTGAATTCAAGCCCGACACGAAAAAAAAAATTCATTTAAAAATATTTGAATAAATTGTCGGTGTACCTGGCATAGTAGTTGTATATTTAGTTGTAGACACCATGCGAGAGAACAAATGCATCAGGACATCGCACAAGCAGTAGCGATAAAATTCTCCAGCTAGTGGATCTTTGACGTGTCACAATTATAGATAGAATATTGTAGAACTTTAAAGAGATTTATCTGATATCAGAGCATTGGAGCAGTAGGCCTACAGTCTAATACTGGTTTCGGGCGTAGGCTACTCTTTATAACTAGGCTATTGATCGGAGGTCTCAAACACGCGGGCCGCATGCCGCCGTGAGAGCATTTTGTATGGCCCGCAACGGCATTTTGGAGTTTCAAGTATTCAACAATGTATTCAAGCGCCATACTATATCTTTTTTTAGATATAAGAACTTGAAGTTCACGCGCTGAAACTACTATAAAAATCACTGAAATCTCAGCAAACTTCACTATCACATCACTTTTAGAAGCTACCATGCGGTAGAAGATCAGCCATTACGTCACATTTCTAGTTCATGATGATAAAACATGACCCGTTGATGATTGTTGACTGAAAATTGTGATTTGATTTGGTGCGACCTTCTAGTAAAGTTACTCGATTTCGGATTGACTAGGTGATTAACATCACACATTGAGTCCGAGTTTGTGTAATTCTACAAAAGGTCGCGCTCAAGTCCAAATCACATTTTCCGTCACGAATCATTGCCGGGTCATGTTTTACCATCGTAAGCAAGTGATGTGACGTAATAGTTGATCTTCCACTGCGTGGTAATTGAAATTGATGTAATAGTGAGGTTTGATGAATAGTTCAGGCTTCTGGGGTAGTTTTAGAGCGCATTTCCAGTTCTCAAATTAAAAAATATATACTTGGCAGTTGACTATTGTCGAATACTCGAAATCAAAAATGCCATCGCGGGCCCCACAAAATGGTCTCGCGAGCCGCGTGTTTGAGACAGCTGGTCTATTGGTAGCGGTACTTGAAGATGTGACCAGAAACTGTTAAGTGAAAAAAATTAGTATATTTTAAATGCCGACCGCTCGATGTCGCCAAACAGAGTTACAAAAAGTGAGTTAAACGAGAAATTTAATGGAAACTGAGCAGTCAACGGTATGACTGGACTCGAGTCATAATACCATGACTCGGACTCGAACCTCTGCTCGCTGACTTGGACTAGGACTTGACTCAGGAGTTAACTAAAAATGACTCGACTAGACTCGAGTCGACACTATAAAAGTCAGATTGACTTGTGACTCAGAGCATTGTGATATTGGTTAGAACCCTGATACCGAACTACAATATACAATTGAATTGTATATTTTCATTTGGGTGCTTTGATGACGATTTATCTAAATATGCCAACCAAGTGTGCGTGTGCCTGCAGGGGCTCATGTACGATCCAAAAATATTGTAGTCAAATAGTAGATGACAAGCGATCTCCTCGCCCCGATTATTCAAAATTTCAACCCTGCGATGTGATATTTGGAGATACGATTGTCGATACGGTATTAGTGTACAATGCTATTTCCAATTCTCCACTAATTGCTGACGATTACCCCTGACGAGTGTCAGTCAAAAATTTTCTGGATCATTTCAAAAAAGAAAAAAGACCTGCTATTCAATTGTTATAATTTCAGTTGAGTAGTAAGGGTAGTTGTTTTTATCCTGTACCTAAATTATACACCGCTTTGCACCAAGAGTCGCAACTAGGGCTGGACACAATGATTCGAGTACTCGAATCTAAGTCGAGTATTAATTTTAATGATCCGAGTCGAGTAGTAAAGTTAATTTTTTACCGTGAATTATAATTTCGATACTATTTTCCACTGTGGAGGCTTTGAAACCTTGATTGGCCGTATCGTAGCATACGAAAAATATAGTACAAAGCTACTAACGTTACTGAAAATAACACAATTCCGAAATCATGATCATCCAACAACATTGTCCCAAAGTGCTATGATATCCGTATGATGGAAAATACCAAAGTATCTTTAATGTGATGGATAACAGGCATCATATTCTTTTTGGTCGCATAAAAAGTATTAATTTGATCTTTTACATATTGCATTCTGTTATGACGTCATAATTACTAATACTCGAATACTCGACTCGACTCGAAGCATATTACGTGATTCAGAATCGAATCACTCGCTCGATTTTGCCCAGCCCTAGATTCGCAACATCATGGAGCATTATGGTTTCTATCCGTATTTCCCACGGTGCAATCCTTGAAGCCCGAATTCATCGAGGACAGCATCTACAACAAAGGTCTCAAACACGCGGCCTGCGACGGCATTTTGGATTTCGAAGTATTCGGCAGTATTTAACTACCATTTTTTTAATTTGAGAACTTAGAATTCGCTCTAAAACAACTCCAGAAGCCTGAAACTACTCATCAAACTTCACTAATACATCACTTTAAAAAGTTACCACGCAGTGGCAGATCAGCTATTACGTGAAATTATTTGTTTATGATGGTACATGACCCGTTGATGAATCGTGACTGAAAATTGTGATTTGGACTTGGTCGCGACCTTTTGTAGAATTACTCGTACTCGTACTCGTCGCGTCAAACGTTACAATCAGAGAAAGACTTTTGTGACTCGGAATGTCGTGACTTGGTACAACCATGGTGTCCTACATGGTGTGGACACAAGCAAATCTCACGGCTCAGTGAAATTGGTGTACGTCACACTTTCCATTTGGTCAAAGGCAAATTGACGGTAATTTTTGACCGGCTTGCGTAGCATGAAATTTGATAGACGGGTATCAATCGAAAGCTACCGCGGTACTAATTGCGAGAATATATATTTAATCTGCTCGTGGTCCTGGAACTCCCCAAAATAAGCCTAGAATGTTGCATTGTAAGTGAGTTTGGTATTTTGTCGCAGCAATGACGACTGGGAGCAGGTGCGGACCACCGCAAGCTGCAAGCGTATTGGCCATTGTTACGCAAGCGATTGAGCATTCACACTCTCACTCTCACTGTCGTGCGCATTTACTCCAGAGCTGCTCAGACAGCATGGTTGCATCACAATACCAAACTCACTTACAATGCAACATCCGAGGTTTATTTTCGCGAGTTCCAGGGCCACGAACAGAATGAAATTTATATTATCGCAATCATTACCGTGTTAGCTTTCCATTGATACCCGTTTTATCAAATTTATTGCTGGACAAGCCGGTCGAAATTGCCATCAAATTGCCATTGACCAAATGGAAAGTGTGACGTAGACCAATTTCACTGAGCCATGACACTTGCTTGTGTCCAATGTTCCCTCTAATTTTTGACTAGTCTGCCTACACTCACCGACTCACTGCGCAGACCCTTGAACAACAGTGCGTAACGACTAAAAATAAGGTCATCATTTCGGATTTTTTGTGCGCAACTTAGATTTTCTGTGCGCAGAGACCGTGTCAGCACTGCGCAGCTTGGAGGGAACATTGTTGTGTCCACACCATATAGAACGCTATGAACAAACTATCAAACCGGTAGGAGAAATTGTAAAATATCAAAAGGTCGTAGCTTGCGTTGTGTAGCTTAGTTAGATATCTAAGCAGGTAGGTATGGCAACCGCCATCGGCATAATATTGCTCCTTTGGTGTATAGTTGGTTACATCCTATGCCATCTTGGGTATCTTTATATATGTTATTATCGCCAATTTAATGTGGCGAGTATTAACTAGTCGTAGCCTACGCTGCACAGCTGTAACACCAATGGATTCTTCGGCGATTGCACATTTCTATTGATATGGCACATTATGTTCAAGTTGTTATTGATCTGTTCCAACATTCGAAGGTAAAATCAAACGCTGATTCTATTTGACTTCGGTAATGACATGATAAAAGTAGCCTAGTTATCAGAAGTAGGCCTATGCTCGAAATCTGAAAATAAGACCCACTTTGAGATACCTTGAATTCCCCTATCATTGGTGCTGCGGCCCGCGGCGCCATCAGAAAGTAGGAAATTGGCCCGCGAGCACGTTTGAGTTTGAGACCTCTGATCTACAACATGTCGTACAAAGCTACAAATGTTGCACTCAAGTGGAAATTACGTCTCTAACGCAAGTGCAATGAAACAGATCTGTTTTTTTTTCGTTTGAATATAAATACGAGTCTTGGTATGAAGGCAAATACTTGCATTACGAATCCTTACAATTAATACTCAACTGGACTGGAAGATTTTAGTAGAATAATTGTATGGTTGGGGCTAGGTTCGGTTCGTTTAATATTAATTTCATCTTCCCGAACACCGCATGATTGCGATGAAGTCAAAGGATGGGAAGGCGTCAAAACGACTTATGGATTAGTCGTTCAATCAAAGAGGCATTTTCACCGTATTAAAATTATAAAAGGTAGCATAAAAAGTAATAGCGATAAAAATGAATTCGTTCGTTAGCTGTGGATAGCTGAGCTATAGTTAAGCATGGTTACAGGGTTAGCTTATTTGAATAAAATATTCATATTTATTCCCGAAGCTTTTTTTTCGGCTAATGCATGCCAGCTATGGGGTCGCTTTCAGCAACCCTAACCACAGCTAACCTTAAGTAGCCACGAGCCCAAGCTAACTTTAATCTCAACCCATGCTGACCCTAGCCCTAACCTTCCCCCTGGTAACTTCAAACCTACAATACAATGGTCTTGATCTAACTGCAATCTAATAATGAGCGCATCAACGACATGCATTCTTTCTGTATTAATAAATAGGCTGTCAAAAATCAATGTCTTCGTATATAAGTTTAAATAAGAACTCGGATTAAACGAGCGATCCTTTACTCTAACATCCACCTCGGCCTAGAGTGCCCGATGTCACAGTTCTTTTTCGATGTTGATCCCATTGAAGCCGCGATCGATTCTACTCGTTCTTTCCATTCATTGTGAGTGCTTTCTTTCTTCGGGTCTTCGTATGGGCTTTTGTGTCGCCGTAAGTACGGCAACGGCAGGGGTAGAGCAGCCCAAATAATCCTCCGACGGGAATCGAACCGTCCGCGTGCTGGGCGCTTATCGTAACCACTACACTATCTCCCCGGCTTGGTATGTCCAAGCGCCGAATAATCATATCCAGGGCAAATGAGCCTAGCGGTATACCGAGGTGACCCTCAATATATAGCTATGCAACTAACATTATTATTGACCGAATTCATTCATTATTTTTGAAAATATTTCGCGCTTGGCGCGTCTAGGACATGTACACAGAGTTTTCATGACATAATTGTTAATGATTTCGATGGGTAGTAATGTAAGTCATATTTGTACTGTTACCTAATCCGGTTTTCTCCGACCGGACGACTAAAAAAGAACATCAACATTCAAGTGGCCCTAGCAGTGGTTCGTAAATCTCATGTGGCCCGTTGGCCGAAAAGATTGGCCAACCCTGATCTGAGCCATATTTCTACATACGCTTCTGTCGATTACTTTCTTTCCTCCGCCTTTTTCCAAGGACTACCAATGTGGCACTCCATGGAGCATACTTACCCCTATTATATTAATGATCGTCCTGACACCTTGTGAATTTCTGGTGCATCATTATGGGATCCAATTAATTCGTTCCGACGTCTTCATTATATTCATACATTAAACTTTAAATATATCAAAACATAGTGAATTGTGTATTAGTTCCTTTACCACGGCTGATCATAGGTTACCATACTCAACTTCATAAACTTAAGAAATGCTGGTCATTAATAAAACGTAACTTTTTAATTATACACGATCCAAGTGAATGGCTAATAAATTTTTGGATTTGGCATTGTGGAAACACACTCATCTCTAAAATCATCACAGGGCGTCACTGTGCAATAGAATTCAACGACCGCTCTGCGAAACAGGGCGCAAATTATCGTTATTTCAAAACGATCGCCCGATTGGCACTCGTAAATAATCCTATTTGCTGTGCTCTCTGCTCATATATAGTCCAAGATGGATTCAGACATGCGTGGTGGGCCTGTACAGGTATCCGATGTTCATAAGCCGACTAAAGGCGATCGACTCGCCGACTGAAATGTAAATACGTAGGAATCCTTATTAGCCTACTGGTAATATTTCAGTATGATAATGTGACTGATGAATTAGGGGGGTGTAGCCTATTGGTAACTTTGCTGCATCATTGGCCGATTTAAAGTTCTCAGGTGGAATTTATCTGGAGTTAAGTTGACCACACATATGTGTGTTATCGGGTTGAAACAGGATTATGTCAGGTCCCCAATGGAGGGAAAATTCTTGATTTGCGAGGTATTCGGATTTTATATGGATTCCTATATTATAGAACAGGGAATCCCGGCTATCTCGGCTATGCTCGGCTATCTCCACAAACTTGACTACTAAGTTACGAAAGAATCTCGCACTACTATAAGCAGTGAGTAAATATGAAGCTTATAGCACACGCTGGGTCAGGTAACTTGAAGTCTTGTAATATCCATCCTCATATTCCTCACCCTTGTGAGTAATGTAATGAATGTAATCTCATTATAATTACATGGATAATCAATTTCGCGAGCGGATAAGTAGACCAAGGAATCGCTGCCAATTTACTGCGAAGATATTCCCATTGCATACACAGTCGTGTCAGTCCGTCAGTAACATTAGACAGGTGATGTTTGACTTGAAATTCAAGCTACAGAAGCAATTATTTGAGGGTTGTAAAATCCCCAACATCATCATGCGTTATTTATATATGATGTCTCTTGTCGTGTATAGTCATGCAACAGGTAGGACTCTCGAGTTCACATGATGTTACATTGGATCAGATGTATTTATGTGCATGTTTTCAATTTCAGCCGCAGCAAGCTACGACTCTGTGAAGCTGTCTGAGAGCTCATTTGTGTCTTATGGATGGCAATCACTTCATTCTGGCGGGCAGAATGTTGCCGAATTGTACGAAATAGAATTATATTATCTTTCTAGCTCCAAAGATGGTGCACTTGCGTCAGTGGTGACGTTTGATGATGCTGGCGTGGTCGACAGTTGGCTAACTCTCTTCTTGAGTAACTTCGAAATGAAGTTATATTTGGGGAAAGTGAGTATATATATATATATCATGTGCTCTGTCTGCCAAGATATTTTTTTTCGTAATTCACAACTCATTCACTTTCTTCCCTTTTAAGATTATTTAGAATTTGACAATATTAGCCAAATTTCAATTATTTTTTTTGTAGAGCTGACCGATTTATTGTAGAAATATTTTGAGCTCGTTTTATATAAATATCTTTCGTACTCCACGTGCGTTAACTTTTGCTGTGATTAATATTCACTATGAAAAATGAAAAATCTTGTATCTTATGATTTCAATCAACACTAGTTGGCACATCTTGAGCAATCTTTACACTAACCAACGTTACGTTTGACGCGACGTCTGACGCGCCATCGTCGCCTATCAAAAGCATGTTTTATTGGGAATCTATTTAATATGGATAGTTATAAAATACTGTGTGGTTTCAGCGTGGGGAAAAAACGTTGACCTTACCATTTTCCAAAGGTCGTGGAAGTCGCATCTCACAGAATGTCATTGTAAAACGATCGCAAATGGAGGTAATGCAGATAAAATTTGTTGAACTCAACTTTACAGATCTCTTACTTGTCACATTTTATCATTATTTCTAGATTACTCTGAATTTCAATCAATATAACTCGATAGTTTTAGACATCACAGAAGAAAACATTTATTCATTTCGTTTGAGCAATCGATCGTTACTCATTTTAGGTTAGTATGATGCTCGTAATCACTGAAGTATTTGTATGATGCGATGAGTTTTTAGGTCAATGGCGCCAATTGGAGTCGCTTGACAATGCGCTGCCCTCATGTATTACCGGCGCATTCATAAACGGAAGGGAAATCTCATTGTCCTTGGAGAACGCAATTGATTTACAGAACGTAAATCGGTGCCAACTATCTTCACCTACTCAGTGTTTAAGAGGAGATTGTGGAGAGGAAGAAATTTGCACTAAAACAGTTGGTTGTAATGAATGGTTATCAGGTAAATAAAGTCTTGACTGTACGCGTGATGTCGTGATGTTATTGCCGCTTACCTTATACCATCACTTGAAGTTTCGTATAAACTGCATAATAAGGTAAGGAAATCGTAGAACTATATAGTGTGCAAAGCTAGTGATAATAACGACATCATATGAATCAATGATGTATACTTTGTCAGAGGTGGTCCAAGTAGTCAAGATAGCAACTCATGCAGACGGAAGTACAAGCAGCCATGCAAAAATCGACTTTAGTACGAGTAGAAGTACTCCTTTTAAAATCGACCTAAAACTACTTCAAGTAGGGTTGGAATTGGATGACTTTGAATGTACTCAAGTAAGTAAGCAGTAGTGACAAGCAGTCATAAATACGCCCTCAGGTCTGTCGACAATGGCTGGATTGCTTCAAACCGAAAATTTTCTTCGCGCTTAGTGCGGCTCCAGGGCCGTGGGCAGATTTATATTTGGACCCTAAAATCACAGGTCATCGTCAAATCTTCGATATTCTAGTATATCCAGTCGCTGAAATGTACCCTGTGTCTGAAATCCAATTACATTGTGTTGAATAGCCTGTTAGAGACCAAGATCAGTCGTTGGGATAGCTTGACAAAGTGCTGTTTCGATCCTGGATAGGAGGCACGAAAACATTTCATCCAAGCCCAAGGGATACATTAGCGCTAAAAATTTTAAGACACACTGCTGTAGGATACCAGGGAAAGTTTATTGAAGACGACAGATTTAGGTATAGATACACGATACTGGAATTACTTCCATAATACTATAGTCCTAATGCATCATATAAAATCCGATTCAAAATCGAATTTCAGTCTCATCCATCCAGTCAAGCAATGATCCGTCATCGAATGTATCACTTGTAGATCACAACTATGGCGGGATTGTGCTTCAGAATTCCCCGATGGGGCATTGGATAACTTTTACATTCGGTCGGTCACGAGAGGTTACCGTCTAGGATTCGTTATCAACTTACCCTGCTTAATGACAGATGACCGAAAATTCATACACGGAGTAAGCATTATAGTAATCCAACCTGACGGTGTTAGTGGCAGTGTGGATGTCATTGAATTTATGGTGGATATTGGTTATGGAAAAAAATTCCGACCTTATATGGAGAATGGGGAAAATAAGGCGAGTATATAGATACTGCAGATTATCTTACGTTGATCGAAGTGACTTCTGAACTGGAGTCCTTGGTTTGTAGAAATATAACATACATCTGCCCAAAAGACAATTAAGAATGACGCCTACATTGTTAAAATGGCTTCTTATCGATACATGTCAATATTACACAAGTTACAACATTCCACTTTAGCAGGTATTTTTCACTATTCCACGACTGAACGTGACCAATGTCTACCTATCACAAGTGGTGTGGGCAAGATCATTGAAAATATATTTTACGAATATTGATGAGGACACACGCATAATTTTGCAACCAATTGGATGCCCGATCAGTCTACATCTTGTGAAGATTTTGACACCCTTGCCCGGTAAGCAGTTACTTTTTCTAATTACTTGACCGCACGTTGAAGGAATAGTAATGAATAGACCGAAAAGGCCGCAGTGGTTTTCAACGTGGGAGTCGTTTGTCTTATTTCTAGGTGTATCGAAGGTGCTGAGTTGTTTTAGTAACCGGCTTCCCAAATATGCCGTGATTAGCTGCTGAAAAGAATATATATACATACATTGTACGTATACAATTTATATATATCATTGGCTGTGGGCGATGGTGCCTACCTTTTTATTAGGCCTCTAACTTTTTTGTACCGAGTTTTCCAAATAGGCAATAGACATCATATACATATACAGGGTAGTCTACACATTTACGGAAACACAAGCGCAATTGCCGTTACCAGTTAAGTGCTTTGGAATGTATGTATCGAAAATTATAAATTGAAAGTGTCCTCGGGGAACGCCTAAATGTTCTCTATTTTAGGAACTTGTCCTCTCTTTCTCTGAAAAGAATTTAAAGGCCACGAAAAATGCGACTCCAACGCGGTGAACGTCAGAGTTTCATAAAAAAAAATCGAGAAACGACTCAAAGTGATGACCCGTTTTTTAGTCAACACAATACTATAGGTCAGAAACTTTTCAAAATCACCAGTTTTCTTGGAGCTTTCAGAATTTATAAAGTGTCCTCCTCATAGGATTCGAAAATATGGTAACCCTGTAATAAAGGGTTTGTATAGGAGTTTTGAGTAGTGGGAAATAAAGTCTCGCAATAACTCTTAAGTGGGGAATGAAGACAAAAAGGTTGGGAACCACTGCTAACCGAAAGTGTTGACTTACGTTATCCCTGTGCTCTTTTGCAAGGCTTGTTATTTTAAAAAGATGGGTCATGGGTGGCTGCTATATAACTGACTGCTAACCTTGGTCTTTAGGCTGGCACTTGATTGCACAAGATAGCATCACTGTACTTCCCACTAATCTTCAAAATTATGGAGTGGCCGGAGAAACTGCTGCAACAAAATCGAACTTCCACACGTGCGACAAAGTATGTAATTTCACTCCGTTCAAATCAAGCGCAGTCGATTACTTCTCGTTGCTACCAATCACGTCGATTTGTTTGGAAATATGGAAAGAGTATGGTATCGGAAAGCCTATTCTTATCGAGAAATGGCACATGGCTCTGAAAAGCGAATGCGGAGGCAGCCCCGACGAAAAGTTGAACTTCCTAAACATCGCGGTAAAGCAGCGGATATTCAGCACGAATAGATGCGAGAGAGTGTCGCAAGCGGTTGCCAACAAAAGCTGTGCTTTCAACCGCGTATATCACGTGGATAATAGCATCAGTGGTAAAGGTTAGTGTATAGCCGTCAGATATCAATCTCAATGCATTTCATGGCCAGAACCGCAATCCGAACCGCATGAAATTGACATATGTTAATTAGTATGGATTGTGTTCACGTTCGCGTTCTGTGTCTGAACCTCTGAAATTTGCAGGTTCGCGTTCACAAACGAACCTTGGTAGGTTCTGCATTGTGAATCTTTTTCACGTGTTACAATATTTCACGTCATTATAACATCTTTGATTGCATTTCTTTCCTTTTCAACTTCGGACCACTCTCCGAAAGGCGCTGGCTACATGAAAAGAAACTCAGCATTAAACAGGCATGCATCTTGTCAATTTCGAAAATTATTTGCCCAAAAGTCTGCTCGAAATATTCAGCTTTCCGTCTGCAAATTTTAGTGACTTTCTGCTGTGAGCTTTGGCCGCAATCTCGCAATAGCAAGAAAGAAACACACTACTGGTACAAATCAGCGAACTGTGCTTAGTCAATCAATCAATCAATCAATCAATCAATCAATCAATCAATCAAACGTCAACCAATCAAACGTATGATATGATAATATGTGTCTTTCCCCCAGAAAGTTCGATCGTTTTGCTAAAGATCTTCGTGAGAAACACGGAGTGGGCAAGATATCATTTTCACTCATCCAAAGTAATTACCGCAACGAATCGTAGCGCGCTAGTATCCAATGCAGAGCAATGCGCGAAGCTATGCTCCGCTTCGAAATGTCGAGGATTCTCTATAGAAAAGAAAACCATGGACAAAACTGTGTCGTGTTTGATTAGCGATGAGAGGATACAGATGAAGTCATCACCGTTCAGCGTTTCTTACGTTTTACCAGGTATACGATTAGAATTGTAGTCAATATCCTTATCCTGGTAAATCCTTTTGCTACATGCATTTTCACAGATTACAATGTTTTCTATGGAGATTATCGTGAATATTTGATTGCGCAAGGTGGGTGCTTTATTGCCTTAATAACCATATACTGAGGAATACATCCTGCGAAGTAGATTGATACTTTATGTTACATTGTCAATTCAATGCTTAGGTTGTGTAGGCTACTTTTTGTATGTGACGAGTAGATTAGTACATGGGCTACAGCAGGGGAAGACAATTTGTGCGGCCGTCGACATGCACATTGAATTTTCGAATTGACCCCCGAATTTTTGAGACTTTTCAATTAAACCTAAAGTTTTCTTCGCGCTTTGCGCGATTCAATATGACATCGTTTTCGATGTTGATATAGTAGCATAGGGCTACCATACGTTCTCTTTTAAGAGGATTTGTCCTATTTTTTGACTTTTTTAAAGGTATTTTGAGCTGTGAGCGAAAAGATGACCTTTTTTTTAGTCGACCGATCACAAAGTGGGAAAAGTTCACCGATTTTTGAGAATTCTTCTCAGGTTTTGCAAGTCTCATATTTCTGAAAAAGTGTCCTCTTTTTAGATTTCCAAAATATGGTAAGCCTATAGTAGCATCCTATGCAATCTGAGCCCCACAGTACATATGTGAATAGCAGAGGAGAATGATGATGGCCCATATACAGATACCAACTCGGAATCGCGTGCTCTTCACGAAAGAAATTTGTTTTGGTACGTTCGGGCGATTCCACCGACAATCCTCATGATTGGTCAAAAAATAACAGCTTGCAACTTAGTGAATAATAGCAATTGGCCCACCCGAAGATACATCCTCAATTATAACTTGCCCTAGATTTTTGAAAACTCTTTTGAAATATCTTTCATCAACTCCACAGGCGAATCTGATTACATGGGTTGGGAACGGATCAATGTCTGATGGTACTATGTGAAACTACCAATATCAATGACGAAATTCCTTCGTGAATTTTAAAAATATTCGCGCCTTTTGCGACCATAACCAATCCTATCAAATCAGTACTCGCGATTTTGGTGCGTACAGTAGGCCGATATGAATAAATAGATTAGTCCGAAGTTCGCCGGGAATGGACATGGATAGTTTAAGATGGGTAGGCCTATTTGGCGTCGAGCTAGTTTCCTACGGTTATGCCCTGGTGTGCTTCCGCAGGCTATGTGAGTAATCGTGAATAGCAAAAAGGTTGGCCACCCTTGGTACATACCAAAGATCACCGGCTCGTTTTATAGGGAAAATGGAGCATCGTTCTACCTATAAATCTATCCTGCAGTAATAGTATTAGGGCTGGTATCAACGATTCGTTATTATTATTGGAGACTCAGAGCATAAAAAGCGAATGTCGAATCAAGGTTATAACCAAGACATAGTTTTGACTCGAGTCAAGTCAAGTCATTTTCTTTCCACCGAGTCAAGTCGAAGTCATTGTGTTCACTGTTCAGTTTCGAGTTCAAGCCACTTTTTTCAACTCTGTTCGATTGATATAGAAATGGCTCGCATTCATAATATCGTAATTGTTCTCAGTCCTAAAAGTTTCTGGCCTTATTTTCCAATATCAGGACTGATAGACGTTACACCAATAATGTGCTGACTTTACTGTTCTTCGAAGTTACAATGAAACTTCTGTCTTTGCCGTCGCAATCTCGAGTAATATGACTTGGTTCGAGTCATGCACAATGAATAAAGTACAAGTCGAGTCAATACACAAATTGACTCGAGTCGAGTCATTTTACTCATTTGAAAAAATTACTCGCGTCAAGTCGAGTCGAGTCATCAAAAAATCGTGACTCGAGTCATTACAATCCTGAATATATTCATAATTATTCCGAAGCTTTTCGAGCAGAAACTCATTCGTGGTTAGTGGTTACCGTCAGCTATAATGCGAGCATTCATAAACGTTGTTTATCAGCAATCGGAATCGCTAATTACGGCGTCACACAGAGTAAATACAAGATTGAAAATACGAGGACTATAGCACAGGCACGACAGGAACAAAACAAGTCAATGTGATATTTAAAAATCATACACAAATTATGTGCTCTATTGAGCCCACCGTCATGCCAACATGAAGAGTTTGAACATTTTTTAAGCAAAGTGTTTAAAATACCATTTGCTTTCAATTAAACCTTAGATACATGTGCTCTTTTTGCATAAAGCTTGAATTACCTGGGGAGATCGATTTGGGGAGATTTTAAAGCCTCGACACCTGTCCATTTGTCATGTATGAGGTGTGATATAGGTATGGACTGATGCCCACCATTGGATGAGTATACATATAAAAGAGTATAAAATGTCAGCTCTACAACATGATAGGAAATGTCACACTGAATTCTCGGATAATCTATGTTCATGGCGGCATCAGTAGACAGCAACTTCGAAAGCTTCTTTCGGCCACAGGCCGCTGAATCAACTCCGGACTACGTTCTCTTAAACGATGTCTTACGTTTATAAAACTCTTGCGTGCATTTCGTAAATAGAAGTAGCTCCGGCCCGTTGTAAGTGGCGCTCGATCGAATTGACTTCATTGTTTTTACAGACTCGGTCCGTCAGTGCGCTCCAAGGGGTATTGAATTGACTCCGCAAATCACATCGCACAGTGAAGCCTGGCATTCCAAAATATTCACATCAAGTGTACAGTGAGTGAAGAGAACTACCCTTTTTTACACTCGAGGATTTGTTTGAGGGCCGCTTGCACTTCCATCTGCAATTCGTTTAGATTGAATTGTAACGGATCTGCCAATCACTCGTCTGGATATATAATAACCAAATACGTTGGGGTATTGAAAAATAGTCATGTCACTCACGCGTCCGCATTGATTGCCGATTCCTGGTTGAATCTCATCTGGTCGGTCCAAAGAGAATGCGACGGTAATACGGTGAGACCATATTTTCGACCCTGTTCTACTAACAATTTATGCTTCGAGCTAATGCACCAGAACATTTCTTAGTGTCATTTAGTTGTTTATTCTAGGCCTATTTCTTCGCTTGCAGGAATGCGCGGTGGACGTAGTCTGGAAAAATCTACTTCCCCTGATGCTGAAACCCAATATCCAGGTGTTATTCTATTGCTTGCCACCGAGATTATCGAAAACGAATGATACGGGGATCTATCGATCTTTTCAGTTTGATGTTCAAGAAACATCTGACGCTACGGATGTAAGTTCGTATCCATGTAACCGCCTTAGCTGTGAAAATTCCAGCGTATATAGTGTGAATACCGTTTTCTATGTTCTATTGTTTTCTTTGTGTGGATTTAATCTAAGAAGTCGTGCAGCATGTAGGTGGGTGTCGAGATGATATATGATTCACCAGGAATGTGTATGAAATCATTGCTGAAGCTAAAAGTCTGAAACAGTGGTTCCCCAACCATTTTCGACTCATCGCCCCATTATCAAGCTCGACACAAATCTGCGCTCCCCATATTTACGGATCCGATAAAGAGGACATAGAAACGGGAAATTTAGTCACCTAACTATGATCGCCAGTGAATTGACTCAAAGAATGACATTTTTTCCTAGACGATGCTCGGAAAACCGGTTTCCGCGACTACTTTTCGTTACATTGACTTTTTATCAGTCAACTTTTGCGTCATTTACTGAATGAGACGTATTCACGTGCATTTTTATTCGTGTTGATTAAATATATCTCACTTGTCCGTTCTAACATTTTCGCCCCCTATCGTCACCAGATCGTCCCTTTGGTATTTTCACCCCTTGTTTCTCAAACTCGCCCATTGGGGGCGATATCGCCCACGTTAGAAACCACTGGTAAAAAGGCAATACAAAAAAATCGGAGGAAAACAGACTACAATAATAACCAATTTTATATGTTCTGTTAACTGTCACAGGCCACTTTCTACTCGCCAAGCGTAGACGAATCCATTTCGTCAATGAACGGAGATACAACATGTCCATTCTCAATTGCTAAAAACGTATCATGGCCTGCTAGCAATCCAGGGATTGCAACAAGTAATTGTCCTGAAGGTAACGCGGCTATTATTTCTAAATTGTGACTTATGTACGGCGGAAAAATCAAGTAAGCGTTGAACTATTTCCTTTTCTGCCATTAGGCAAGACTATTTTATTTTATCTCAGTCATTAGAAAATCTAGTATACCGTGCAAAGGAATTTCCCGTGCACTTATTAAATATTAAAACTAGAAAAGAGCCACGTAATTTCTTTTTAAACTCTACCCGAAGTCACAATTGTTCACCGATACATTGCTCGAAGTGGACAGTTTCATTTTTCACACTGATTTTATCTAGAAATGCTGACTCCATCTAAGATATCTGAGATGATTATCAGTTCATGCCACTATGCTATGTCAATGTTGAATCTGAACAGAAGTATTTACCAAGTTTAATAATGATAATAGATCAGGAATCGCCAACCTTTTTGAAACCAAGACCTAGCCTGCTTCTTGGGTACTGATTATTGCGATGGATTACCAGTAACTTCTGCCGTTTTTGCGTGCTCAGTTGGATTTCTTCACTTAGACATTCAGAGCACTGGGCAGGGTTTCCGCCCATGCCAAGAACATAATTATCACTCATCGGGACTACACCAGTGTCTTCTGGCTCAGTTGCGTTACTGCACTGCGTTCCGAAGCGCCAATCTCCTCGTAAAGACTCGGGAATATTAACTAGATTCTCGTTAAATCTGTTAAATCTCCGCGTGGTCTAAGACGAACAACGCTCCGATCGACAACTGCGTTCGTATGTTCATTATGGTCGACTGACCCATGTGTAACTCCTTTCCATATGAATCCCTTCTCCAGTTCAACCCTCATTTTTTTGATATTTGCTACTGCGACCTCGGGCGATTCATTTGGTTTTCGCGGGCGACCGGTCAACCGTGGGCACCGCGTTGGTGACCCCTGTTATAGATTGTCCCAACAAGTGAAAATTATATCCGACGTTTATTCTTCTATATACGTATGTAACAAATTCCTTCTGTAAAAGAATGGTATGCACTGTGTATCCGCATATTTTTCTGCAGATGTATTCTAATAGGATATACACATCAGAGTGGGAGCAATTACAATAATTCAGTTCAATTACCATTACTCCCTTGCATGTTTCAAGTACATTGCAATTACAATTACTCGATGCTAAAAATATCGAATTACAATTACAATTACAATTACCGTTAAACATGTAATTAATTGCAATTACAATTACAATTACAATTGCAATTACTGTCAAACATGTAATTGATTCGGTGGAGAGGTGTTCTTTGACAACCGTAGCGACCTAATTAGCAACAATCTCAAGCTATTCAGTATTCATGTTTTATTCATGATACGTAGAATAACCTTTAATCATAAAAAATGCTCGAACGTATTCGAATTATTCCTAATCATGAGTACTGAAAAGTGAAAACACAGAAAAATCTTTCAAGCGAATGTTAACAACCAAAAGTTTGAGCGACTAACAGCGAATAGGCGACAGGACAGTCAATGAAATGTAATCAAACGATTAGGCTACTCAGAGCTGAGTGAGGATAATGAAATGTAATTGGTAAGGCGTCAGCGATAAGGATGATAACGATAAGACGTGTAAAATTAAAATAAATGTAAAAGGAAACAACCTCCTGATAACTACGAATTACAACATTTTGGTTCGCACTTATATTTTCAGTTGCTCGAAAACTGTTAGATTGCATTTGATGAATATAAGGGAGCGAAAATTTCTGGACCCAGTAAATTTGTCCAAGATTGGAGGTACAATTGGGATAAACATCTCAACAAATGCGTGATCAAGTTTGATGAAGCCTTGATTGAAAACTTGAATTTATTTTTGCAATTGTTGCAGCAAGCCTCGGTACTGGTCAGAGATTTGAAAATTAAACTCCGACCGTGATGTAGGAAATGGTCCAGCACTGGTTCTCTAACTTTTTTAGACACGCCCCCCTTTATGACAGTGTAATATTTCTTGCCCCCCTTATCGTCATATCACACAATCAAACCAGAATGTTAGCAATCCTTGCAGATAGTTTGATGGTATGGCAGGTTATGACTGCTGGTGATGAGAGAATTCTCCAATATGAAATTCGGACTATACGCAGAGCAGTAGGCCTAACTATGAAATGGAGGTGAATCGCGCCAAGCGCGGGAAAAATTTCAGTTTACCAGAGCTTCGCGCCCCACTTCAGAAGCTTTCACGCCCCCTCCCAGTTTGAGAACCTCTGGTTTAGTCATTGTAATTCACAAAGTTATCTGTTGCTACTGAAGTATGGAAAACAGTTTAGCATGGCTGAATTATCTCGTTATATCGCGGCACGCATAGAACACCGATGTAAATGGGCTAATTATTACAGATGGCGACTGTGTACTAAGGCCTTAAGGCCTTGCGGCCCCTCGTCGTCATCCTGGTCGGTAACGGATTTTCACTGGTGTGACGAATAAATGATTGATTGATTGATTATTTTATGTTGTGATTGTCAGTTTCCATAAAAATGTAATTGAAATTGTAATTGAGCAAAATTTTTATCAAATTACAATTACAATTACATGAAAAAATGTAATGAATTACATTCAGCTCAGTTACAAATTACAATTGATCCCACTCTGATACACATATACAATTTCTAAGGTACATTGTAATCTCTAATGTACGTAAATGCGTGATTTTATCGCTCAGGAACAATCGGTGAAGCGTCCAGAATTTGTGAAGATTACGGCTGGTCAACCAATCGCGAACCTGATTTGAATCAGTGCAGATCTGCCATTAGCCTCGACCTGAGTTGCAGTCTACGCGATATCATTGCGAAAGGTTACATCATTCTATTTCCCATTTCCACACAAATGGCGCTGCATTTCAGAAGTTAGCCAGTTTTTTTTCCTGGGTGAATTTTCACAAACTCAATGTCTTCCTGCGAGCACGTTATTTCTAAATCATATAAATATGTTAACTCACTTGGTAATATTAACTAAATATGTAATAAACGTATCATTTTCTAAGTGTGTTCACAGGAATGATGTAGTGGGAGTCAGGATTCGCTGACGAACATATTAGGAGTCGGATATAGAACCGGCGTGGTTAAAGTCTCCACAGCCCTGATCTTCATTACGTTCCGCATGATTTACTGTAGCTATTCCTAATATTCCCAAACTTACTAACATTTTTCGCAGGAAACCGTACGCAATACGACTTGCTAACGTTGGCTAGAAGACAGGCCGATTCGATTCAGGGGCATCCTGACCCCATGCTCACCGGCGATTGGCGGGCAAGTTGCTCGCATGCATGGAGGTAAGTTTCTTCAGCAGATTTGACCATTTTATAAGATATGCTATTGGACGGCATTGGTATACTGTATTATCGAATACCTGACGTGCGTTTGAAAGAGATTCTGTCACCCCTCGCCTTGTTGGGGTTGGGGTAAATATAGGGATTAATTAGCATTGCGTTGAACCACACATATTACCATTTGAGCATGGTTAGAGCTCGACGGTGAAATATCACTTTCCTAGAGTTGACGTTGGTGCAAAGTTGTGCTATTGTTGAAACCTACCCGCTGCCAATGAAACATCAAAAATGGTATATAAGTGCACCATCGACTCCTCCCAATACGGACACTTTGGTACCGTTAACTTTGGCCGAATTATGCAGAAAATCAATTGCTCGTTACAAGGCCATGCGGAAATTCGGATGGCGCATTGAAAATACTGTCATCTTGTGTATTTATGAATTGCCGCTGCGCTATCTGCCATAATGGGCATTGATCACAAAAACGTACAAGAGTTATACCTTCAGGTTAGTTGTATCGCACAGGTCCGTACTCCGGTACCAAACGTCTCGAGAATTACTATATGTTATTTTCTATATTACTTAGTAAAGCACACATATAGGGTTAAAAAGTAATTCTTCAGTGGCTGAAAGACTATTTTAGCCTGACAAAGGTGCTCCAACAGACAGTAGGTAATTTAAATCGAGTAGCTTCTAGCTAGGCTGGAAATTTTTCCGTACCATTCTGTTGTGCAAGACGGACGCAATTGTATCGAAACAAAAGCGACTATAAGGCTAATACGGCCTTATATCAGCTCATTGTCGATTGTTAACGGATGGGTCTACTTTGTTTCACCTTAATCACTCATCTTGTGTTAAAATATAGATAACGAACCTGCGGATAGATAGGCAACACTGGTCGTCACGCTTGCTTGCTCAGTGTAAATTATTGCTCCGTGCTCAGCAATCTGAAAGCAACATAATTGCTAATCCATCTGATCAGGACAATGGAACCCCCTCGAAAAACACCTCAAAGTCTGAAAATCGGCATTGTTTTGAACAATCGCCACCACGCAAGGGTCATTGTTATGGTTTTTGTGCTGCGTCGCTGCGATTATTTAGAATAATGCCGATTTAAAGATTGACGGCTATTTCGGGGTGGTTCCATTGAGATTGCTGAGCACGGTGCAATAATTCACAATGAGCAAGCAAGCGTGACGACTGGTGTTGCATATCTATACGTAGGTTAGTTATCTATAGTTATAACGAGCGAAGTAAGCCTACTGTTTGTTATGACATAACCTAACGACAGAAATTGCAACCTGTGCTCGAATTCAGCGGATAATTGTCCGAATCAACCGGCGTTTTTTACTTGTAATTTTCACTTTTTCCGTTTCTGAGCATTTTGACCGAATAAAGCGGTCATCCGGGCTATCCGATGCTGGAATGAAGTGGAGTCGACTGTAGTTACATCTTTTTCTAGGATATTACATATTTAATTTTATGACATTTGGAAAAACATTTATTACCATCTATGTTTTCAAATCACTTACATTCCAGAATCAATTTATGCAAATTCTCTAAAAATCGACAACCAATGTTGTCACCCTTATTATCAACAAGAGATACCATAAATGAATTCGTTCGGAACTTATATTGTCATTTCGTGCATTGAAATGAGGGTCGTGAGTAGTTCTAAATTAGAGGACAAAATACGCGATTGGGCCCTGAGACGAACCCAGCACTCCAGCCAGAATGTATACTTTACTTTGAGCTAGATAACAGTGGGAAAAAAAAGATTTTCATGACGGAAATCGTAAATCAAGTATATATATATTAATCAAGTGCTCAAATAATAATCATTCATGAAAACAGGCTGCGACTTTCACGTTCATTAACCCGCGTTTCTAAACAAACCCTTCTGATAAGTTTGAGAATCACTGTTTTCAATACGTTCACGAGTATTTGATGTTTTCCCGCAGATTGATAGAGCTTGCGTCCTCGGGGGTTGTACGTGATGGAAAAGTTGCCGGCGAAATTGCCAAATCTGTTGTGAAAACGGTCGACGGCCTGCTCAGCGAGAGGAATTCGGCAGCTTGGGATGAACTGCAACACGTAAGGGCGCTATCCCATGTACGTTCATCGTAGAAGACCGGGACAAAACGCCTAAACCTTCCGTGTTTCAGAATATTTCAAGTCACGGAGAACTGATATCTAACACTCTAGAAAGCGCAGCTTTTTTACAAGCGTCGTTTTTTAACAACACCAAGACTGAGATTTTGATGGGGTCAAATGCGGTGATTCAGGTATGATGTTGGCACAGAGACTCGATCTTTATCATAGGTGATCCGTCACGAAGTATTTCGATTTTTTTCTATTACCCAAGTCGGTTTTGCCTACCTGTAATACTTGCTCAAGCGTTTTCGCCGTTAAAGTAATTCTATTTCTGCATGAACAGTTATTTAGGCACAACTATACTTACTGTTTGAACTTTGGATTTTGATAAGTCGAAAATACTTTTGGGATAAGTTTCTGCGCGAGAAAGTGCTATTTACTTGGTATGCAGTTTACGAGCTGGTGGAAATCGGCAAATACACTGTTTTAATATATCGTGTAGGTTTATTGAGTCACAGTTTGGACTTTATTGTTGGTTGGCGAAGGCTGACAGGTCCAGAATTTCAGGAACTTCCACTTGTATGGCAAAAACTAGATAGGTATGCCTGAATTCTATTTATTATATCAATTTATGTAATAATGGAATGAATGTTGCAATGACAGCAATCTTCTAGTTCCGAACCTCGAACCAGCTTATTTAATTACCGGGTCGTATGTTAACCCGATATTATTTATCCTCAAATTTAAATGTCTGCTCCAATGGTTCTTAATACGGGTGCGATCGAATTCAAGAGTATCAGTGAATCAGTCTCAGGGGTTTGTCGGATGTCAAGGCTTTGAGATGCCAATAGCGTTTGCTTCAAGATGTCTGCTAGATCAGTCCTACACGTGTATGAGTAATATGAAAATGAAAGAAGGCAGCAGATTTTGCTACAAAAATGATATGAAAGTGGCATTTACCAATCTGAAGTCCGGCAAACCTTAAATTATCTCCTAAAAGGTAACTGGTTCATTTCGTCCTGACACTTCATTGCCGCTCATTGGAAACTCGGTGTGAATCACTCGTTGCCGTGTCGCTGGGCTATAATTGTTCGGAAATATGTCGATTTTTATCTTCCTGAATGATTTGTTGTGGATTACAGTGCCTTAACTAGATTACAATTCAAATCTTCTATAACTGTGATAATGAAATAAAGACGCATTTCATTCCGTTTTTTTTACGCTTAGCCTGATATAAAATTACTGAAAGAAGAACAGTTTAATTTTCCAACTACGAAGAATTCAATGAAGGCATACATATGGTGATTGTCGGGTGGTTCAGTGGTTTCCAAGAGGATAGGAGTCACTGGTCTAGTTGCAATAGGGTGAAGGAAATCGAGCGTGAAGTGAGATGTATTCTAGCAGAAGACAAAAGATGATAATTCACGAATTCCACCATAAAACTCTTCAGTTTATGAACATATGTGACCATGACGATGTAGAAATCTTGCATAATTCAGCGCCAAAGGCACAATCGACCTAATGCACTATTATATACGCCATGATTCCAATGTTACCATTCATTCATCTTTAGGCAATTAATTATTACATATATAATTTTATTTTAAATTGAAGTATTATTCATCACTTATTCCAGATGACGTCATGTGTCGCCACAGCTGCCATAAAGAGAATAAACATATCCTCAAGCATTGCGAAGTATGGATCAGCGTTGATACCTGTAGAACCTATTGTGGGCGGAAAAGTTGACATTGTTTTCATTTTGTACGAGAGCTTGGAACGGCTGCTGCGTGAGAAAAGTATATTCTTGAGTGATTTTGCTTTCTGCATGACGTTAACATTTATGCTGGTCGTTGGTGTGCTTTAATAACAAGTGCACGGATGTTTCCAGACAGTCAGTAGGCTATGCATTGTTGAATCACACACTCAGCGTAACTTTAAAATACTCCTCTTTTACAACAGCAGTGTTTCAAGCCGGAGTACTTATTGTTTTAATTCTGAATAATTTGAAGAGATGGGATTTCAATACTATTGAATAACATATTCATGCTAACTTGCTGACGATTACCCCTGACGAGTGTCAGGCTAAAACATTTCGGCGTATTTCAATATAAATATGTTATTCAATTGCGAATAAAGAAATTATATTTGTGAGGTTTTGATCCATTTACATACATTGTGGTATTTGCTCACATGTACTGATCGATTGGGACTTATTTTCAGAAGGCAGAACATTTGCGAAAGCACCACAAAATCCTGTCAATGAAAGTATTGAAAATGCAACGTCGACATCGAAAATTGTGACCAGAATTTTAGCGGCATCCATACGACCAGCTTATGCCGGGCAGTTCAAAAGAGAGAAAGTGATTATATCATTGCAACACAAGGAACATATTGAGGCCAATATCATCGGTGTAAAGTAAGTATTGTTTCAGTGATTGTATACCCTCGGTTATGTGCGTTTTGAATTCGTGTCTTGCTTGTAGGGTAACAGTTTTACCAGAAACTCACGAAGCGAAATATAACCAAAGGTCTAATAAGTCCGAGGTTTGTAGTGCAGGACTGACTTCCCAACCCCACCCCGAATCCGCTTGCTACAAATGAATTGCAAATACTCTCCTGCTTGAAAGCCGGATTCTAGAATTCAGCTTCACTGCAATCTTAACAAATCCTATGGATGATGACTTATGGAAATGAATGGGTGGAAATAGTACTATGTACGAAATCTTTACCACAGCCTGAGGTGCAAATCATTCAGGCGGTACTTCCTGGTATGTAATTCGGCCCTCACAACCGTTCCAGTTGGTGTAAATGAGTAAGATACACCAGTTCATTTTGATCAGGTTTTCCAATAGTAGCATTGAAATGATAATGATCAATTATTAATAAAAAATCCATTCCCACGTTCGAATTCAGATAAAATTCAAATTCGGTTATAATGTTGATGTTCTCTTTTTCTCAACTACTATTCGGAATCCATGCTCATGGTGGATGTCAGCCCTGCTTTTCAAAAATGGGATTGGCAATATTGAATTGAACAAGAGGTATCAATGACTGTATCCAGTTTTATTTCCATGATTCCATGAGCTTCCACATACCAGCTAGCAGTGATCTTTAGATATTCACGACGGGATTTCTTCAATTTTGATGTTCGAAATATACACTCAATGTGGATGATATACTCACCGCTTAGCCAGTCAGTTCACCTAATCGGCCATTGATATATCACTTTCCCAGATGTGTATACTGGGAAAAAGGTCACCGCATAGCTGGAAACACATTCCCAGGGTTTTGGTCCTCGAAAGGGTGCAGAGTATTGCACACGGATGGCAACCGAACAGAATGCGAATGTAATCACTTAACCAACTTCGCAATATTAATGGATACCGTCGGCGTTGTGGTAAGTAGCCTATAATGGCGGGTGTGAATCATGCAGACTGATGTCAAGCGCGTCGTGGGTTGGAAATCGCATATAGAATGTATAGCTCACTTTGATAATAGTATAGCGAACACAGTATGTAACTGATGAAAGGGAATGAAATTGGGAATGAATGAATGCATGAATGAATGTGGCGTTGTTCCAGCGACAAAGATTAGGATATAATCAGACGCTGTCCAGTAGTCATCGTTAATACTCAAGTAGAAGTAGAGGTAATGATTTGCAAGACTTTTCGAAACTGCTTCAAGTAGAAGTCTATAAAGTATGTCCGAAAATTTCCCACGTACGTATTTCCAAAAAGCAGATGTGGTCAATGCGTTGCATACATTTTAGCTGTTAATTCATTGGCTCCCAACGTGGGCAAAATCGCATCCCCTGGTGGGCCATTTTGAGAAACAAGGTGCGGAAAATCCCATAGGGACGACTGGGTAGCGATAGGGAGCGAAAACTCAACGGAGAGTGAACGCGTAAACCGGTTTTCCGAGCACCTAGTCGGAAAAATGATCTTTTCATACTCACTGCACCATCGATGAGAGTCCAGTGAATAAATTCCCGTTTATGTGCTATATTTTTCGGACCGTAAATATGGGGGGGGGGGGTGAGGTGACACAGGTTGGAAACCACTGGTGTTAATCGCAGCTGGCTTATCTCCAAATTGCAGGGTAGTAGTTTGACCGGATAAAATCTTTTTTGGACTTCAAAACTGACCAATTGTTACATGGAAAACTTGCCAAAACCGATGCCCACGCAGACTTGCTTCAGTTAGGATATGCCAGTGGCGGCTCGTGACAATATCGGGTGGTGGGGCAGGGCTGCAAGCGACTTTTTATTAAGATGACGTCACAATGGCGTTTTCCAACGAGTGTCAGCCGAAAATATTCGGGTTCATTTCAATATGAATATACTGTTCAATTGTTTATTGAAGTTCTGTACCTCCAAGAAGCTTTTCAACGTAAACAAGTAACGTAATGATGGTACGGTAACATGAATTTGCCGGCAACAGTGATTTTAACGTATGTGCCACGAGAGGTCCGCTGGTGAGCTGTGACTTGAAGTGTGGTAACTGCGTAAACGGCGTACGGAACAAAGATTCAACACGGTTCATGTTCGCACTAGACTTGGAAATGACTATAACTCGAGAGATAGCGTAAGCCTAATTGGAAATGTCAACGAGTTCGGACAGATACGCAATTGTTATCTCATAGATTGGGCCTGTCATATTGAATCCAAAACATCATTCTGAAGAACTAAGAAGAGCAGCCTCGGAAATTCGGTCTCGGTACAGCATAGGAGATTTTGGCCTTGAAACTGGAGACTGCAACACGACACACACGGCTTTATTACTGTCTATAGGTCTGCTGCGAAATCGCCTTTGGAAAATATATTACCGAATAAATACGTGGATGAAAGCTTTAAACTTAGTACACTGTTACATGACATCATCGAGAAGTGGCCTCATGGCCCTTTCGGTATGGTACACTGTCAAAATTAATGCGAACAGACCAACACCGAATTTTGCGTAAAATTTACTGAAGAGCTTCTTGGAGGTACAGAACTTCAATATACAATTAAATAGTATATTCATATTGAAATGAACCCGAATATTTTCGGCTGACACTCGTCAGGGGTAATCGTCAGCAACTAGTAGAGAATTGGAAAGAACATTGTATATCAACAATCGTATCACAAAATATGACGTCACCAGCATGAAATTTCGAATGAGAGAGCGTTCAATGTACTATTTTTAGGTGATACACGAACTCCTTTTGTTGACAGAGTTTTGGTTGGTGTATTTTGATAAAAGTTGATTCCAAGGCACACAAATGGAATTGTGAACGGCCTCGACCTACGATTCGAAATCGGTCGTCTCGATAATTATTCGCACAAATCGGATTATCCAACAGATGTTTGCCGATGGCAGAATTAATTGCCTTTGATCGATCAGCATCAATCTTAAGTGGATGAGTTAAGGGTGAGCTTTTCACATCGCGTGACGCACGTGTTCTGATAAATCTGGGGACATGTTGGTTTATGCCAAGGGTCGGCAACCTACGGCCCGCGGGCCGGATCCGGCCCGCCAAGCGAAATCGTCCGGCCCGCGACATAATAATTAGTAATCACAAGAATACGGCCCGCCGCTTCATAATGAGTTTCAATCTGCAGTGCAGCGCTGCATGAAAAAAGATGCATTGCTACAATATATTAGTAGCCTATACATCGTATTAGTCTATTGTTACGCCATAAAACGAAGGTGGTTGAAGTAGGAGATGGAGATAGACTAGACTGGATCAGTGCTTATCAATCGGGTGTATCTCGCAACCGAAGGTGTTCCAGGCTTTTTTAAAGGTTAATCACTCTAACGGGGTGTGACAATAAACGTGTTCTTCCTTTGCTTCAAAAAACGCTTGGAGCATCTCAAGACGCAATGACGGAATTTCAAACTATTCAATTATAGATAACTATATAGCCTCCGTATGTTAGTTAGCCTGTCTATAGTTTGATTTTCCAGAAGCCATTGTGTGCCCAGACAAAAAAACCTGTATAGTGTATTAGCCACAATGGTGAAAACTGTATATGATTTTTGTCTAATCAACTGAACCAGTTACGCCAGATATTACTAGAAGCAGAGAATCAATATGGCGATGTCATGTAGGCCTATATCTGTCATGTTCGCTCATTGAGTAGAGCAGCTATACTTACACGAGTGTATGAACTGAGAAATGAAATAGCAACTTTCCTCGAAAATACAAATATCGCCGACTCATACATAATCTTGTAATCGAAAATGGGTAACTCTCAACGTCACATCTGAACAAATTGAACTTGGAACTTCAGGGGAAAACAACTACATGAGATGTTGAGGCGCATTCAAAACAAATCTGTGACTCTGGAAATGTCAACAGTACAAAGAAAATTATGCTCACTTTCCTATACTGGAGGAGAGAAAACCTAGTACCAACACTACATTTGTAACTGTGATACGAAATTTAACTACTGAATATTCACCCTCTTTTCCGACATTCCTTCTCTACAAAATGAATTCTGACTATTCAGTACTCTGTTTAATGTGGACGCCAATACCATTGCCTGAAAATTTCAAATGGGCCTTTTTGAAATACGATGCAGTTGAATTGAATGACAAATTTTATACAAAGAGCATATCGCTGCATGACTTTGACAAAGACTACGTTCTTGAAATTGGTCTTTATCCCAGCTTGACCAGCAATGCAAAAGAAATTGCATCGATTTTTGGAAGCACGTACGCATGTGAACAACAGCTTTGAACAATGAAATTCACGAAGAGCAAGCTAAGATCACGTATTTCGGACGTCCATTTTGAATAGGGTCTGATTCTTGTTTCATCTGACTTGTTTCCAGAAGTTGAAAACCTTTCACAAAGCAAGCTGCGTCAATTGTCACAATTATTCTGTGTCGTTGAAGTGTAAGTACATGTGACTTCGGATTGGTATGATTGAGATTGCAGCAATGTAGGTTAATATACCGAAGTGAGCGTAAAATATAGTACTAAGAAACAATCCGGCCCGCCAAAGATTGTACACCCGAAATTTGGCCCGCGACTAGCAAAAGGTTGCCGACCCCTGGTTTATGCGGTCCTGCAGACGTCTTGACGTTCTTCCCACGTAGCCACAATCACAGTGGCACCTATATTCGTACACTACATTACTTTGTTGAAGTGCAGGAAGCACGTCTTTGCGTGTTGAAGGGAGCTGTTGTGTTGTTGTAAAAATCACATTGGTTTTGACTGTATCGTAACATTTACCTACAGCAGAAATCAATTGTTTTTCAAAGCGGGTGGAAATGGGGCCAATCCAAGGTAGATGGATATAAACATCTTTTATTGTTCGTGCGGTGGGCTCTGTTCGTTTTTCTGCGTTGAATTGCGTTAATTTCCTCTCCATGCCGCGGCTGATGACGTGTTCAGGGTAACCGTTATCAAGTAAGATTTTTCGGATGTAGTCAAGTTCTAAACTCAGTTTGTTACCCGAACATATCATCAACGCTCTATGCACGAGTGTGCCTATGAGGTTAATTTTTCTGCGCCGAGGACTAAATGAATTCCAGCGAAGGTATTGGCCTGTGAATGTCGGTTTTCTGAAAACAGACGTTTCAAATTTGTTGGTATTGCGCTTTTCAACTAATACGTCCAGAAATGATAATGAGTTATTGCGTTCTTTTTCTATTGTGAATTGCAAGGCCGGGTGAAGCGAGTTTAAGCGAATGAGAAATTGGTCACACTCCGATTCATTCCTGAAAATGACAAATGTATCATCTACGTATCGGCGGTACAATAGTGGTTTGGCGGACTCACGCTGGGACAGAAGCTCGCCCTCGTAATACCCTACGAAAATATTGGCCAAAATAGGTCTCAGGGGACTTCCCATGGCTAAGCCGTCTATTTGGCGAAACATGACCTCGTTAAAGCTAAATTCCACGCAGCAAGTTGCCGCTTGTAAAAGTTCAACAAAGACGTTACGCGGGATTGATGGTGGCGGTAACTTACCACCGTACAGCGCGTTGGCACAAATATCAATAGTCTCATGCAGCGGAACGTTCGTAAAAAGACTAGAGATATCAAATGAGCTCAGAAACACGTCTGGATTCGGCAAATCCAGGTTTCGTATTTCACCAGCGAACGTGAACGAATCGCGAACACATTCCGTGCCGTACAATTCCCGAACCGGTTCCAAAATGTCAATAAGCCATTTTGCCAGCTGATGGTGAGCAGACCCGATCATGGAAAGTATAGGTCTCACTGGGACATTGTCTTTGTGAGTTTTTGGCAGTCCGTACATGCGTGGTCTTTGCGATCCCGTCGGTCTGATGGCGCTGTATGTTTCTGCCGTTAGGACACCGTTTTTCTTCAATGTCAGCAAACGGTTGGTCAGTCGTCTTTCAATTTTAGGTGTATTATCAAATTCCGAAACCGAACCAAGCGAGATAAATTTGGTTTTGTCATGCAATATTGATTCCATTTTCGAAATGTAGTCAGCTTTGTTCAGAATGACAACACCGGATCCTTTGTCTGGTTTGGTGATGTGGATTTCAGGGTTGGATCGCAATGCTTTGATGGCTAGGAAACACTCTTTGTTCATCAGGAAGTCCGCCTTGTCGACCGGGCATCCACAATACGAATGCGCCAAATCTGATAACCGAGCTTTGAGAGCAGGTATACCCTCGTCTGATTTAGGTTCGTGGTGTTTTAATTGGCCGAGGAGAACTTCAAATTCCGCAAATACCTCCTCATTCTTGACAGTGGTAGGCGGCAGGCAAAAATTGAGCCCATGGGATAAAACAAATTCTTCAGTCGGGCTTAGCTTATGATCTGATAAGTTGAGTATATTCTTCTTGCTTGGACTTGCATTGCTACCGAATCGCTGGCTAACTAAGCGGTTAATGCCACGTTCGTTCCTTGTTGAATTCTGCTTTTCTTTGATAGTATCTATCGATGCCAAATAACGGCAGAAGCGAAATAAGTCGAAGAACGACAGGATTGAACGTACTTCCTTCTGCAGCGATCGACAAACACGGCGGAGAGTAGTAACCAACTTCTCATTCTTCCCAATCTCGTCATATAAAAACGCTTGTTCCATTCTAGGATTGAGGCGGGCGCGTGATTTTTCTATCCTGCTTTTGATAAATGCTGGTAACGTCTTTTTTGCGATACAAGCCTTCAAAAAGGCTGTTGTTGATACCGCAGTTCTCAATCTTCCCCTAGTCTTTATCAGCTGGTTTAGGATACGCAACTGACTTTCACTGTACCGCTTTCGGAAATATTTGAAGAGCTTCTTGGAGGTACAGAACTTCAATATACAATTAAATAGTATATTCATATTGAAATGAACCCGAATATTTTCGGCTGACACTCGTCAGGGGTAATCGTCAGCAACTAGTAGAGAATTGGAAAGAACATTGTATATCAACAATCGTATCACAAAATATGACGTCACCAGCATGAAATTTCGAATGAGAGAGCGTTCAATGTACTATTTTTAGGTGATACACGAACTCCTTTTGTTGACAGAGTTTTGGTTGGTGTATTTTGATAAAAGTTGATTCCAAGGCACACAAATGGAATTGTGAACGGCCTCGACCTACGATTCGAAATCGGTCGTCTCGATAATTATTCGCACAAATCGGATTATCCAACAGATGTTTGCCGATGGCAGAATTAATTGCCTTTGATCGATCAGCATCAATCTTAAGTGGATGAGTTAAGGGTGAGCTTTTCACATCGCGTGACGCACGTGTTCTGATAAATCTGGGGACATGTTGGTTTATGCGGTCCTGCAGACGTCTTGACGTTCTTCCCACGTAGCCACAATCACAGTGGCACCTATATTCGTACACTACATTACTTTGTTGAAGTGCAGGAAGCACGTCTTTGCGTGTCGAAGGGAGCAGTTGTGTTGTTGTAAAAATCACATTGGTTTTGACTGTATCGTAACATTTACCTACAGCAGAAATCAATTGTTTTTCAAAGCGGGTGGAAATGGGGCCAATCCAAGGTAGATGGATATAAACATCTTTTATTGTTCGTGCGGTGGGCTCTGTTCGTTTTTCTGCGTTGAATTGCGTTAATTTCCTCTCCATGCCGCGGCTGATGACGTGTTCAGGGTAACCGTTATCAAGTAAGATTTTTCGGATGTAGTCAAGTTCTAAACTCAGTTTGTTACCCGAACATATCATCAACGCTCTATGCACGAGTGTGCCTATGAGGTTAATTTTTCTGCGCCGAGGACTAAATGAATTCCAGCGAAGGTATTGGCCTGTGAATGTCGGTTTTCTGAAAACAGACGTTTCAAATTTGTTGGTATTGCGCTTTTCAACTAATACGTCCAGAAATGATAATGAGTTATTGCGTATTAGTTGAAAAGCGCAATACCAACAAATTTGAAACGTCTGTTTTCAGAAAACCGACATTCACAGGCCAATACCTTCGCTGGAATTCATTTAGTCCTCGGCGCAGAAAAATTAACCTCATAGGCACACTCGTGCATAGAGCGTTGATGATATGTTCGGGTAACAAACTGAGTTTAGAACTTGACTACATCCGAAAAATCTTACTTGATAACGGTTACCCTGAACACGTCATCAGCCGCGGCATGGAGAGGAAATTAACGCAATTCAACGCAGAAAAACGAACAGAGCCCACCGCACGAACAATAAAAGATGTTTATATCCATCTACCTTGGATTGGCCCCATTTCCACCCGCTTTGAAAAACAATTGATTTCTGCTGTAGGTAAATGTTACGATACAGTCAAAACCAATGTGATTTTTACAACAACACAACTGCTCCCTTCAACACGCAAAGACGTGCTTCCTGCACTTCAACAAAGTAATGTAGTGTACGAATATAGGTGCCACTGTGATTGTGGCTACGTGGGAAGAACGTCAAGACGTCTGCAGGACCGCATAAACCAACATGTCCCCAGATTTATCAGAACACGTGCGTCACGCGATGTGAAAAGCTCACCCTTAACTCATCCACTTAAGATTGATGCTGATCGATCAAAGGCAATTAATTCTGCCATCGGCAAACATCTGTTGGATAATCCGATTTGTGCGAATAATTATCAAGACGACCGATTTCGAATCGTAGGTCGAGGCCGTTCACAATTCCATTTGTGTGCCTTGGAATCAACTTTTATCAAAATACACCAACCAAAACTCTGTCAACAAAAGGAGTTCGTGTACCACCTAAAAATAGTACATTGAACGCTCTCTCATTCGAAATTTCATGCTGGTGACGTCATATTTTGTGATACGATTGTTGATATACAATGTTCTTTCCAATTCTCTACTAGTTGCTGACGATTACCCCTGACGAGTGTCAGCCGAAAATATTCGGGTTCATTTCAATATGAATATACTATTTAATTGTATATTGAAGTTCTGTACCTCCAAGAAGCTCTTCAAATATTTCCGAAAGCGGTACAGTGAAAGTCAGTTGCGTATCCTAAACCAGCTGATAAAGACTAGGGGAAGATTGAGAACTGCGGTATCAACAACAGCCTTTTTGAAGGCTTGTATCGCAAAAAAGACGTTACCAGCATTTATCAAAAGCAGGATAGAAAAATCACGCGCCCGCCTCAATCCTAGAATGGAACAAGCGTTTTTATATGACGAGATTGGGAAGAATGAGAAGTTGGTTACTACTCTCCGCCGTGTTTGTCGATCGCTGCAGAAGGAAGTACGTTCAATCCTGTCGTTCTTCGACTTATTTCGCTTCTGCCGTTATTTGGCATCGATAGATACTATCAAAGAAAAGCAGAATTCAACAAGGAACGAACGTGGCATTAACCGCTTAGTTAGCCAGCGATTCGGTAGCAATGCAAGTCCAAGCAAGAAGAATATACTCAACTTATCAGATCATAAGCTAAGCCCGACTGAAGAATTTGTTTTATCCCATGGGCTCAATTTTTGCCTGCCGCCTACCACTGTCAAGAATGAGGAGGTATTTGCGGAATTTGAAGTTCTCCTCGGCCAATTAAAACACCACGAACCTAAATCAGACGAGGGTATACCTGCTCTCAAAGCTCGGTTATCAGATTTGGCGCATTCGTATTGTGGATGCCCGGTCGACAAGGCGGACTTCCTGATGAACAAAGAGTGTTTCCTAGCCATCAAAGCATTGCGATCCAACCCTGAAATCCACATCACCAAACCAGACAAAGGATCCGGTGTTGTCATTCTGAACAAAGCTGACTACATTTCGAAAATGGAATCAATATTGCATGACAAAACCAAATTTATCTCGCTTGGTTCGGTTTCGGAATTTGATAATACACCTAAAATTGAAAGACGACTGACCAACCGTTTGCTGACATTGAAGAAAAACGGTGTCCTAACGGCAGAAACATACAGCGCCATCAGACCGACGGGATCGCAAAGACCACGCATGTACGGACTGCCAAAAACTCACAAAGACAATGTCCCAGTGAGACCTATACTTTCCATGATCGGGTCTGCTCACCATCAGCTGGCAAAATGGCTTATTGACATTTTGGAACCGGTTCGGGAATTGTACGGCACGGAATGTGTTCGCGATTCGTTCACGTTCGCTGGTGAAATACGAAACCTGGATTTGCCGAATCCAGACGTGTTTCTGAGCTCATTTGATATCTCTAGTCTTTTTACGAACGTTCCGCTGCATGAGACTATTGATATTTGTGCCAACGCGCTGTACGGTGGTAAGTTACCGCCACCATCAATCCCGCGTAACGTCTTTGTTGAACTTTTACAAGCGGCAACTTGCTGCGTGGAATTTAGCTTTAACGAGGTCATGTTTCGCCAAATAGACGGCTTAGCCATGGGAAGTCCCCTGGGACCTATTTTGGCCAATATTTTCGTAGGGTATTACGAGGGCGAGCTTCTGTCCCAGCGTGAGTCCGCCAAACCACTATTGTACCGCCGATACGTAGATGATACATTTGTCATTTTCAGGAATGAATCGGAGTGTGACCAATTTCTCATTCGCTTAAACTCGCTTCACCCGGCCTTGCAATTCACAATAGAAAAAGAACGCAATAACTCATTATCATTTCTGGACGTATTAGTTGAAAAGCGCAATACCAACAAATTTGAAACGTCTGTTTTCAGAAAACCGACATTCACAGGCCAATACCTTCGCTGGAATTCATTTAGTCCTCGGCGCAGAAAAATTAACCTCATAGGCACACTCGTGCATAGAGCGTTGATGATATGTTCGGGTAACAAACTGAGTTTAGAACTTGACTACATCCGAAAAATCTTACTTGATAACGGTTACCCTGAACACGTCATCAGCCGCGGCATGGAGAGGAAATTAACGCAATTCAACGCAGAAAAACGAACAGAGCCCACCGCACGAACAATAAAAGATGTTTATATCCATCTACCTTGGATTGGCCCCATTTCCACCCGCTTTGAAAAACAATTGATTTCTGCTGTAGGTAAATGTTACGATACAGTCAAAACCAATGTGATTTTTACAACAACACAACTGCTCCCTTCAACACGCAAAGACGTGCTTCCTGCACTTCAACAAAGTAATGTAGTGTACGAATATAGGTGCCACTGTGATTGTGGCTACGTGGGAAGAACGTCAAGACGTCTGCAGGACCGCATAAACCAACATGTCCCCAGATTTATCAGAACACGTGCGTCACGCGATGTGAAAAGCTCACCCTTAACTCATCCACTTAAGATTGATGCTGATCGATCAAAGGCAATTAATTCTGCCATCGGCAAACATCTGTTGGATAATCCGATTTGTGCGAATAATTATCGAGACGACCGATTTCGAATCGTAGGTCGAGGCCGTTCACAATTCCATTTGTGTGCCTTGGAATCAACTTTTATCAAAATACACCAACCAAAACTCTGTCAACAAAAGGAGTTCGTGTATCACCTAAAAATAGTACATTGAACGCTCTCTCATTCGAAATTTCATGCTGGTGACGTCATATTTTGTGATACGATTGTTGATATACAATGTTCTTTCCAATTCTCTACTAGTTGCTGACGATTACCCCTGACGAGTGTCAGCCGAAAATATTCGGGTTCATTTCAATATGAATATACTATTTAATTGTAAAATTTACTGAGGAATAGGCTGATCAAGTGATCAGCTGTTAGCCGCCATCGAAAACGAAATAGCTATCGCGCTTGACAGGGGGTTGTAAGCAAATGGCTTGAAGGCCACAATTTCACGGTGAAATTGACATTGGAGAATATAATATTAAAGTTAATATTTGAATGCAAATTGAGAATGATATCATCATCTCAGTTAACGTTACCGCAGATACACCGGCTTTTGCGTGAAATCCGCAATGCGTTGTAGGCTAAATTGTCAGATCGGAGCACATCTCTACCATACTCGACCTTGATAACGAAATTACTGCTCTAATCATTGAGTGTCAACCTTGAGACTTGGCACAGCGTTCGATACTAAAATCAAGACATACCGTGCAAAAGCTTATGACGGATCTAGGTAAGGAGCATCGTTAAAATCAATAGAGACCAATACCGGCTTTGCGTATAATCTGTTAGCGATAAATGACGAGTCAGCTCTCACTCGAATTAGGAAACGAAATTACCACTAACACAGTTCAGTGACAAACTTAAAACTTGGTACAGCGTTCGATACTAACATTAAGACTTACCGTTCCAAATGTCATAACCGATCTCAGTATTGAACATCGTCAAAATCAATGGATACCAATACCGGCTTTTGAGTAAAATCTGTTTGCGATAGGCTACATGACGGATCAGCACACAATCAACTTCGGAAACGGAATTACTGCCCTAAACTTTAAGTAGAAACCCTGAAACTTGGGGCAGTGTTAAATACCACCATCACGACATGACATACCAAGTTTCAAGAGTTTTCATGGTGTAAAACACCATCAAAATCGACCTATACCAGCAAAGGTCGACTAAACGCATATGACGGTAACCGAGTTCAGCTATAGATACGATTGTTACATCACACCTTAGGGGCACAGAGCTATTGTGCCCCGGTTGCTCGGTAATTTTATGAATAGGAGAGAGTAAACCACCGTTTCTTTATTGTGCGCGACTTTGAGAGAATAGACAGTGAAAGCTTGTTATGAGCGCTACCGGGGCATGCCCCGGCTAGGCATTCGCAAAGCGAAAACACAGAAGAGAATTCAATTTTCGCTGAGACTTCGCTATATATGGGCATTTACAAGCGAAAGGACAAGAAAAATACGATTTTCGCTGTGATTTCGGTATATATAGATTGGTGTGCGTCTATAAATGGTAATGAATTGTTATTGAACAGAATTTTAGGTGGGGCAATGCCCCAGTTGCCCTATAGGACGAGCCGCCACTGGGATATGCGGTGGGTCAAGTATGATACCAGGTTTTGTGTGACCGTTTATGATTCACAATAAGCACACAATGTGCTGTTTACAACGGTTGGCCCACAAAGTACGCTACAAGTTGAAAGTAGTATACCCGACGCATGATCGCTGAAACGTTAGGCATGGATATGCCCAATCGCCAGGTGCCGTAATAATCAGAGCCGAGTATTCAAGTACCCACAGCTTGAGCCGCACTCATCGAATGACACCCGCCGAGGAAAATATTGAGTTCCATGTCAAATACCAATTTTAAATCGTGTTCGTCTCACAAAAGGACATATTCTTTTAGTCTCGTCTGGTACGTGTTTGTTTTGGGGTATTCATGGTGTTTGTCGACTACTATGGTCATTTACACCAGGCCGATATTCTTCTTATTTTCCGTAACTGCCGACTTATAGCACGGCCTCTAGGCTTTTGTAAGACACCGCTGACGCGGATGTGGTGGCGAGGAGGAGCCTAGGTAAACCTCCAACACTTAGGTATCGGAATTCGGAAGTCGACCTCGGTCGGACTCGAACCCGCACCCATTGGTGTTGCAGCCGTGGATCATACCACTGCGCCATCTCTCCACAACGCGTCTGGTACGTGTAAGCCAGTGGTGTCAAACATTCGGCCCGCGGGTCACATCTGGCCCGCCAGATGATTTTATCGGGCCCGCGAAGCAATTCTGAGTAAATTCAAAAATGAGTGTATTATCTAGCACATTTCTAATAAATGATGATATTTTTAGTAAGAAATACTTCCATTAATTAGTCCTTCAAGAGAGCACATCTAGAGGATGTTTGTTGCTTATAGGCCACATTATAATCACCCGACTACGGTGTTGTGGTTTCTAGTTACCATAAGAAGCATGTCGCTGGCATTGACACCCAATTCTGAGAAGGCAAGACAGTGCTAATTCATTCGACCTACCAAAAACTAGTTATTCACAGCACAGAAGCGAAAACGCCAATGTGAAACCCTGATAGGTTACATGGGAAGTAGAATAGAGGTCTCCGACCTCCAGAGAAACCTGAATCGCGGTAAAATAATATGAAGCAAATGCCTACGTCCTCGTTTACAATTAAATCTTTTGCATTCCTGCCAACGCATACGCAGGGTTGATGCCAATATAATACTTAAACAAAGGAAGCATCGAGATTTAACAAGTTATATCATCGTTGAAGTCACTATTTTATCGGTTTATAACTGTATTCCGTCTCCCAATCAGCATATAATGGTGCAGCTAGAGTAGAACCCCTAGGATCCGTAATATAATGTAATATACTAATATGTATATAGGCTGGTTAATGAAGTATTCAAAAGATAAATAAGAGCATGGACATTGAGGTATTTTGGGATTGAAGAATTTTGGTGTGTCCCGCAAGCGACCTGAAGTGTTGAATCCGGCCCGCGACATCAATTGAGTTTGACACCCCTGTGTAAGCGATTCCAATATATCTGCTGGTGTAAGCGATTCCAATATATCTGGAAACGACAACTTACCGCTTTACCGCGACATTTGGAGGTTTGCAGACAAATCTAGAGTTAGACCAATCTTATTGTGACATCAAACCGACAATTTTGGCTATGGTATCGAAGAGAGTGGACCTGCAAATAACCAAAGGCACCGCAGAAGATCAATCATAGATCAATCTAAAAATAAGTGATGCAAGTATTACGTACATTAAGCGATAGGCTAGTGCGGTAGCGACCAAAATTTATACCCTTCGCGACGTAGACGTTAAGAATCACTGGCGTAACCGATGCCGTTGCAAGCTGCAGATAAGCGGTTGGTAGGGTTCCTTGCTTGAAACGCTAAATGTGACAGAATTAAAAATATTTGGTACGCCAGTTGGTAATACTTCGACATTTTGGCATGCTACATACGAAAGGTTGCCGTGCCCGGGCGTAGGACATGTAATTTTAGCTAATGCCAACAGATGATATTACATGTTTTGAATGAGTGAATTCAGTAACGTCTTCACCAAATAGGAGAAATGCATTGGACATACGTGCTCACCGCAAACAGTGAAATATTGACGAGTCATTATGCACTTTTACGTAGCCACTCTATACTCATACTTACTTGACGACGCGGTTCATCGTGCTCATGAATGCGGTGCCGCCCGGACGAGGCCTATCCATTGCACTCAGGATAAAGGCTGACTCCGGCGATTGCCCCAAATGGGGGTGAGTCGGTCGTGGAATTTTTGATAGTGGGGTCTGCGTTCGCGCTCACCCTTTATCCCGCAAATTGCTGCAAGATCTATTCAAGTATGGCCGATGGGGTCGGGTGCGTCAAATTGAAACTTTCCATGTTATCCTTCAATTTCAGCTAAGTGACGCCGATAACTTGGCTCTCACGATGATTACGAAGATCGGATGTAGCATCTCCGTCGCCTGTCTGTTGGTATCCGCCACCCTTTTCACTTTGATCGAGGGTCTGAAGTCGGTTCGGACTTCGATCCATAGGAATTTATGCGTCACCTTCGCGCTTGCGCAGTTCGTGTTTCTGGTCGGTATCGACAGAACGACGAACAGAGTAAGTACACATGCGCTGTTGTCCCGACGTGAATCATCTGTTTCTGTTCCAATATTCACTATTTTTCGATTGCAAACGCTCCTACTTGATCCCAAAGAGGTCTGATCACCAGGGATGGTGCGAACTCCTAAACGGTTTTGTTAGGCGCCTTCACATTGAAATTTTAAACAGTTATGAATGTATACAATACAAAAGTGCATAATGTGATTAAAAAAAATAACGGCAACAGTTACGTTTGAAATTGTTTTGGCATCTATACATGACATAGAGAATATAGCTAAATCAGTGGTTCTCAAGCGTCGGAAGTTAGAATCTTGTCCATTAAATGCAGAAATGAAACATCAACTTTTAAATTTATTTAGAAGTTTGGAACGTATCCCGCTGCATGGTGTTAAAGCAATTGTTTCCAAAGTTGGCACCAGTGCCGCCTGAGGGTGGTGGCGACTTCGAAGCAGTGTTGGGATCAAGTCACTACCTTCGAGTCACGAGTCATTTCGAGTCATCGCACATTTTGACTCGAGTCAAGTCAAGTCAATCGATTTTCGAAGGTGACTCGAGTCAAGTCAAGTCACTCGTTTTTTGGAGGTGACTCGAGTCAAGTCGAGTCAAGTCAAGTCAAGTCACGAGTCAAGTCACAATTCAAGTCAAATTGAATTTTCGAAGTATGTGTGATGATTCATAGTCATTACATTTTGCTATATGTGTAAAAGACAGATGTATTGGTCATATATCTTGAATTAAATAACGAGTATAAGGCCAAATATACATGCAAAAGGGCGCTCTGTATCGCTCACGCAGACGTAGAGCAGCTAATCAAATACGTGAGCCAAAATAGATGATCGACTACGAAGCGTCGAGAAGTTGAAACAAATTGATATGATATAATACACTACCCATCTACACATCCGTGAGAATATAAACGCATAAACTATATTCGTTCGATTAAAATCATACGATAGCGTTGGTTAACGTGGGCACTGCTCAATGTAAGCACTGAGCCGTATAAGAAAACAGAGATACGTTGCTATTAGAATATGCTACTGTTAGTACATAAACGTAAGCTGTCATAAGTTCGTTTTCGGTCAATTTATTTGTGATATAACAAGGGGGGTCAGTGAAAGGTACAATCAGTGAATGACCGGTTTCTCTCACAAGTCACACCGGCGTATCGCGAATAATACGAACATAAACAAGATACAGAGATTAAATCGACATCGTTTACTTGATGACTTGAAATTGACTCGTAAATTTTGCTCCGAGTCACGAGTCAATCCACACTTCTGAAGCTCCGAGTCAAGTCAAGTCAAGTCATTTTTGCAAAGTGACTCGAGTCAAGTCAAGTCATGCGAAAAAGTTGACTCGAGTCTGACTCGAGTCAAGTCATGACTCGAGTCATCCCAACACTGCTTCGAAGAGGGTGATAGCGACAAATTGGGTGATGTAGGGCACTGAGACTGAAATGGGGCGTTTTGCACAATAGAAATATGTGTGGGAAATCCGATATTTAACATCTATATTTGTGCACAAAGAAGATACATATGAATAGGAGGTCACATTGCTCCTGTTGTACAAAACGTATTCAATCTGAAATCGTCAACAACGGTCTCAATAGATCAGGGACCGGGAACCTTTTTCGACCGAAGAGCCACAAGTCAATCAACTGTTACGTCAAAATTGAAAATTAGTGACGTATCAGTAACACTAATATATGAGATTCGTAGCGTGTGCAATATTTTTGTGCCCACATGCGTAGGTGGAGTCAAACATGGTCACCACAGCAGCACATACCCACTGCAGGGTGTGATACGTCAGTGACGTGGGGTTAGGCAAGGCAAGTGAGGCACTACCTCACATTTCGTCAGGGATGAGTGAAGGGAAATTGTGAAACCTTCAATGATGTTTATGAATGACTAGATTATGAACATTTTTATTCCCAAAATCACTGAATTTTCATATTTATTGTTCGAAAATAAAGCGTGAAAGGAGAGGTAAGGCACAGACGGGCCAAAGCCTCACCTGTGATAGCGCAACTCATCGTAAATAGTTTAGAACAGTGGTTCTTAACCTTCATGTCTTCGTGGACCTCTTTTGAACAGTGACGGACCCCCGCGGACCCCCTCAAGTTCTAGTTCAAATTTGGCTCAATTATCGTGCAACCCTCACATGTCTTGTGCAAATATCAACTCCCGGCTCGTGATATACAGCAACAAAATGACCGTTCTTGAAAATAATATCCGCTGACCCCGGGTTGACAACTACTGATTTAGAATTTACAATAACAAATATTATTCAAATGTTATTCTCGCGCTTATTTCGAAAATCTAAATATTGATCGACACTTACATTTTTACGGTGGTGCTAGAAAACTATCACTTACCAATAAAGAACATGGATAGCTATGGCGTTGCTTTCAATTTGGATTTGTAATTGTGAATATCACTTCCAAGGCAGTTTATTTCATGGCGTAGATCTGGAAGACAATGGGTATTTGAAAACTGCATTAAGCGTCGCCATGTCTGCTATTCTCTTTGATCAAGGTGTCGTGGAATCCAAGTTTTCGAGGAGCGCATTGGCGGGTAGCTCGAATTAGCGAATGGTGTTGGTCGCCGGCGTGAGAGCAACTTAAATTCAGGGATTTTGAAAAGGAGGGCACGATCCCCTAACCCTTCGGATACCCCACTATCTTGGCCTCTCAGAGACATGTTTATGCTACCACGAGAATAATTATCCTGGCCGTCATGAAAATTTACTAACAAGTGGCTAAAATATTGATAAAATTGAATGGAATATTCATATTGAAATAATCCCGAATATTTTCGGCTGACACTCGTCAGGGGTAATCGTCAGCAGCCAGTAGAGAATTCAAAAGAACGTCGTATATCAACAATCGTATCACAAAATATGACGTAACCAGCATGAAATGTCGAATACGAGAGTGTTCAATGTACTCTGCGCTGTATGTAATCGACGAAACGATGTTTTTGTTCTTCATTTTGCAGGCGATATGCACCGGAGTCGCGATATGCCTTCACTATCTGTTCCTCGTTGTCTTCGGTTGGATGTGCACGGAAGGCTACCATCTCCACCTGTCATTGCGTCAAGTATTTGGACTGGAAACAGTTTCCCGTTTGGTCTCATACCACGTTGCGACTTACCTGACACCAGCTGTTGTAGTCGGCGTGACATTAATTTTGCAGCCAGGCGGATATGGGACGGAAAGACAGTGAGATTCGATTTTCCGATAACATCGATTGTTCCGGGTCAATCATGTCTGGATAGTGGTACCTAAACAGGGTCGTGAGCAGAGGTGGTCAGTACTCGATTGATTCAATTCCAAACCCAGCTCCTAGTCCAGTAGAGTATACGAGTACTAGAATGGCGTAAGAACGCAAAATAATTTTGTATTTTTACAGCATAATTATGTCGCAAAGTCAAATGACATGAGAAATTTTCGGTTTTCCAAATTTCATTAAGATTATAATTATTCATTCTGATCCGAATAGGATATCTAATTCGCAAACATATGGCTCACTTCATATCAAATTTGAATTCATTTTCATAGGAATAACAAATGTGAATAGCAAATGTCCCGTACACCATGATTGGCTCGTTTCGCACTATAGAGTTCTTCTGTGACATTTTCAGGAAAGCGTAAAATTACGTTGGAATCACAATTTCTTCATTGAAACATTTCAGAAGTTAGATTATAATTAGATAACTGTCATTACGCTCTAATTAATCTTATTATGCTGCTAGAATTATTTAGTTCTCAGAGTCTGCTAGATCGTAGCGCTTTGTGATCATGGTGAGGGTCGCCCGATTCGACACTTGACAGAAATTGCATTTCTTGAACATTCTTCAGCTTGTGAAACATCTTTTGAGTCGGTGTCATATACTGTCGATCGATGTTTCCAGGCTTCAACAGCTTAGCGATCAGCATTACCGGGATAGCATGTAGAGGTGACGCAAGATTTAGAAATCCTGACAAGGCTATTTGTGCATCTTCCCTGTTCAGCGGCATACGTACATCACGAACTCATGGTATGCATACGCGCAGATCGTGTGTGTGTGGGTATCATGAGAGGTTGCATATGCCGCAACAACATACAACGTCGTATTCCTATCCCATTCCTATCGTGGTAACTGTTTATATTTTCGAAGGGTTGATCTGCACGTAGTTTTTGTATTCATTTTGTTTTCGGCCCGAAGAAACATCTTTCGATTTCGAAATTAGCCGCCCCCACTCTGAATAACTATGTGACGCCCCGACCATATCTATCTTTTGAAACAATTTAGTTGAATACCTTTCAGGCATTTAATTTTCTACTCCAATTACTTTTGTTATGTCCCTGAAATAGCTATTGCTACTGGAGTAGTAATGCTAAGTACTTTATCACGTCTGGACGCTAGGACGTAAAACCATAACGCTAGGCCATCTAGTGGCTAAGCTTTAACTTGCTAAAATCTTATACTTTAGGTGACATTGGTATCAATATCGATGACATATAGCAATCCATTACTCTAACGCAGGGGTGGGCAATTATTTTTCTCCGCGGGCCAAATGAGAAGCAAAAATATGCTGGCGGGCCGAGTCAGAAATTTTGGAATATCCAGCGTATTGATTTTATTTCAAAATTGGAAGCAGTGTATTACATGAATTGGTGCTCACTGCTCAGTGGATCTGTTGATACTGAGGCATGACAAAGTGACGGTTAATTACCCAAAAATATATATTTACCGTTATATTTTGAACAAAATGTTAAACATGATACATTTGAAACTCTCTTTACACCCCTACCTGCGTTTTTTTTATCAATACCAGCCCCCTTCGACATGCACGAGATGTCTTGTATACACTAATTAGCAACGTCTGCGCCCTAATTCATGATTCATGATTCAATCGGTCAATAATATTGGTAATTAAAAATATATTGCTATATTTTTTAACCTTTCTCAGCCCACGGAGTGGCCTACTCAATTTTACCCAGGGTTGTAACCAAGTCACAAGGTTCCGAGTCACAAGTCAATCTTACTTTTATAGTTTTGACTCGAGTCAAGTCGAGTCATTTTCAATTCGCCACCGAGTCAAGTACGAGTCCAAGTCCTCGAGCAGAGGTTCGCGTCCGAGTCGTAGGATATTGACTCGAGTCCGAGTCCAAGTCATTGTGTTGACTGCTCAGTTTCCAGTTGAAGTCTTGTTAAACCCACCGTTAGAACTCTTTTTAGTGATATCGAATGGTTCGCATTCCTAATATACTAATTTTCCTCACTTTTATTAGTTTCTGGTCGCATTTTCAAGTACCAATACCAATAGATAAAAACCCAATAGGGAGGTTACTCTATTTATTCTTCGAAATGACAATGAAATGTCGGTCTTGGCCGTCTGAGTCTCGAGTCACATGACTTGGTTCGAGTCATGCGCAATGACTCGAGTCCAAGTCGAGTCAATACACATAATGACTCGAGTCGAGTCATTTCCGCATTTTGAGAAAATGACTCGAGTCAAGTCGAGTCATCAAAAAATCGTGACTCAAGTCATTACAACCCTGGTTTTACCGCTAGAGCTGAATGAGGTAGGCCTACTGTCTTGGAAATATTCGGGAGGGCCCGTTGGTATAATTACTTCGTTACATGTTGTTATTTCGTGACCTCCCGTCTGCTATGTGAAAAGATATCGAAATCGCCGAAGCGTACCAAACTAAAAAGACGACCCCGATTCCCGATTGGTATTTCTTCACTGGCAAATATTGCCTATGGACAATTGGACTTTGAGGTTTTCGGTCAACATAAGGCAGTCCTTTTCGGCGAAGGTTTTCTCGCTCTCGAGCTTTATTCCCTTTACTTAGTTGATTTGATCAGCGGTTGCAATCGCAGTGCCTCCTTCTCGGAATCACGTGTTGGCCTAAAGTTCATTTATCTTGGTGCGTCGTGGCGCGGTAATGGCTAACGCCGAGTGCCCGCTCTAAAAATATTGATGAAGTTGCATAAATTTAAAAAAGTAACCTATAATTTATGTTTTTGGGCGCCCGTCGAGCTCGCCACACAATTGGGGGGTTTGAGGTGCGGGAGTTACGGTCCTAAGGATAATATATAGCTTATTGTCTTGGTATCTGATTTCTGAGAAGCGTGCAGCTTGCCGAAATGGCCTTGTAGATAAGTGAAGGTTCTAGTTATTACCGATCTTTGAATTTCAACTTTCGGCTTTCTTTTTTTTTGACATCCTTTATGGGTGGTGATATATTCATAGAGATCATTGGCAATAATTCACTTGTTTCGTGAATTATGGATTTGGAAACACATCACGTAGCAATTTGAAACACAGATCGTGTAATGCAAAGGTCTCAAACTCAAATGTCCTAGCGGGCCAGTTTTCCAGTTTTGACGACGCCGCGGGCCGCAGCATATATTGGGGTATTATATGTCTTTCCAAGTAGGCCTTATCTGACAGGGTGGAATTTTCCTATTGAAAGTGAGCCGATCCAGCAGGCTGACAATAAACACACATCATCAAAATGTGATTCACTCTAGCATCAATTTAGGCCTGGCAGGAAAAAATCATCACATTTATAACTATTTGAACAGAATTCTTATATTAATTATAAAATATAGACACAAGATGAGCGGACAAACGTATGATGTCGTCATTAAAGTTATCGCCTTTTGATATTTCGAATTTAACAGAGTGATAATAGAGACTGATCTGATATCACAACATTTTTGGGTTGGGCAGTGTAATTCCAATCCAGGATTCGGGTATACTCCTGATATAAGTAGGCTATTAATCTCGTGGTCAAATATCTTCGAAAATAGGAGCGGAAAAATATATAAATGTAGCATCAGTATATTAATGAATGCGTCCTAGTAATATAAATGTCGGAACGCCGAACGACCCATCGTTGGAGTGTACGACTACGGTACTCGGTACCTTGAAGTGGCCTTCATAACATGGTTCAGCGACTAAGCGACCTAAGATGTAACTAATAGATTGCCACTGGTTGCCATGATGACTACTTGCTTAGTTAGCGAAATACCAAACTGCGACCTTCTGATTTATTTATTCCCATGACACGTGATTAGTTTGTTGCGTTCATGGTTCTAACAAATTCACGGCATTCCGAGTCACTCCGAGTCCACTCTCGAGTCATTTTCATTTTTCCATCGAGTCAGCCCGAGTTCGAGTAATTTTAAGAAAGGTCGCGTCCAGAACCAACTCACAAATTTCAGTCACGAATCGTCTAAGGGTCAGGTTTTATCATCATGAAGTGAAAATGTGGCGAACTAGTGAATGTTCCACTGCATGGTAACTAGGGTTGTTCAAAATTTGGAAAATCTCAAAAAAGATGCGTATCCAGGTCTCATTCTGTAGACTATTGATAAGAAACGTCAATGAACCTACAATAAGCTTACAGGAAAGTCGTTAACATTTGTCTAAATGCATTTGAAAGTAGCTGCCTTCGAGTGGGCGTGTTAGCGACCATAGAACGGCTAGAAGACTAGTAATCATGGAATCACGTCTCTTGATTGGTTAATCAGCTATGCTTCAATGATCACGACCACGGCGGCTTGCTGATTATGTGCTTCTACTAGTTCAAGAAGTATGCTAACGGCAATGATGATTCTGTAAGCACATTGTACGTTTGTGATTAAATACTAAAATGAGACACTTGGTCATTCAATTTTGAGTGTTAAAACTAGATAACGATAGGTTCAGAACAACAATACCCTCTTGCACGCATGACAGACGTGGAACAGCGAATGCTTGTGAACTTATAGATCCCAGTAATACCTATCTGATATGATTGAGATTACGTCAAGTGGTCCTCCTTTTCTGGGTGCAGTGCAAGTAAAGTATATTAGTTATCGTCAAACTGGTGCAGCACACTATGTGAGATGGATTCTGGACACAACCCTGTATGCTCAGAATATATGTGGGCCGACCAGGTAGCTTGCATTGGGACTCAAAAGAAATGTAACTACCGCACCGCTTCTATACATTCTTTTTTATGTCCATGTCTGGTTTGATTCAAGCATTAGTCGTGATGCAGGCGGTAATGATCTAAGATTCATTATGGATATGCTAATCAATGCAAGCGAACAGTCTTTTTACTGGTCTTACCAGCATATTCTATGCTTGCCTTTAGACCTTCTTCCGGGGCATCATTGAGGACTTAGACAGCACTCGCTGGTATGATTCATTATGCTGCAAGAATGTGACAAGTGACAAGCATAAATGGCTGATTCATCCAGCCCGTAACAGCTTTTAAGACTTCAATTATATAGGCTACCACGACAAGATAAGATCAGACACAGTAGTGTCATTGCCAAGTTTTATATTTGTAATCAATCATGGAACATCCCCTCTGAAACTAGAAGTTCGTTCGCCACTTGCATAAGCGCCTTTGCAATATTTCTTCTCATGTTTTTTTGCTTTCCCTCGATGAAAACAAGGCATACAGGCTACAACGGTTGCCTTCACAATAAGCCATCAAGTCATGTATTTAAAGTTTTTGTGAAGCAGCTGTTCTTTGTTCATCATGTATTTCGTCACTCAACATGTTCTGAATTAATCTTGAATCATTATCTGCGGACCAACCTACAATGCGCTTACAGAATCACCGCCGTTAGCCGACTCCTTGACCAGCTGATCAGCAAGCCGCCACCGTCGTGATCATTAAAGCATAGCAGATTAGCCAATCAAGCGCCGTGATTTCGTGATTACTAGTGTGCTTGCCGGTCTATGGTCGCTGACACGCCCACTCTACGGCAGCTACTTTCAAAAGCATTTAGACAAATGTTAACGACTTTCCTGTGACCTTATTGCAGGTTCATTGACGTTTTTTATCTATAATCTATAAAATGAGACATGGATACGCATAAATTTTGAGATTTTCCAAATTATAGACAACCCTAATGGTAACGTTTGCAATTGATGCGATAGTGAAGTTTGATGAATAGTTTCAGGCCTTCAGAGCAATTTTAAAGGGAATTTACACTTTATAACCTGAAAAGATATATGTGACACTTATAGATTGTCAAATTAATAAAAATCAAAAATGTCGTCGCGGGCCGCACAAAATGCTCTGGCGGGCCGCATGCGGCCCGCGGGCCGCGTGTTTGAGACCTCTGGTAATGCATAATGTGATAATGGCACCAAAGAAGGTTTGGTGACTTCTTGTGACTTTAATTCTAGCGGCATAACTTGCTACATCGACTTAAGTTTTAATCTGGATTAGGCATGTGAGGTAGGTAGCAGGGCTTTGGAGCAGCCGTAAATTTAAACTGCTCCAGCTCCGGCTCCGGAGCTCTCTCCTATCATACATTAGCTCCGGCTCCAGCTCCGGAGCCGCATTATAACCACTGCTCCGGCTCCAGCTCCGGCTCCGGCTCTGAAATTATCGAATGGTCCTGTCTATATCAGGGGTGGCCCGCAAATGTGGCCCGCGAGAGGGTTTTGCGTGACCCGCGAGGTAATGTCCTATTATATTCTCGAAAATGAATTACTCAGATTGTGAACTTGCAATGCCAACCAAAAATTACAATTCTGGCTGCGACACTTGGGATGTTGATGACTAAAATATTAGTTCCGACGCATTGGCAGATCCCGGGTCCAGTCATATTTTCAGTAAATCGTCGTACATTACAATAAACTAAAATAGTAGCGAAATTTTTCTTCACGCTACACGCGTATTTAATTGTCACACGATTTCTTGCTTGGTAGCCTACCCCCTACTGAAAATGAAAAAAACGCCTAATTTACACGATTGAGTCTAACTGTATTCGCAATTACGGAAAAAAGTATTTTCGCGTTTACGCTCGCATAAAATCGTCGACGGTGAAATGTAGGCACAAAATGATTGTAGCATATTATCGGAGACCTTCGATATCGATGTGTCCAGACGCCGAATAGTCGTGTTCTTGCAAACTGAGCCTAGCGGGTGGTATACAATAGACCCGCAATACTCACCTAGTTTATTTATAAACTTGGAAAATTTTACCCGCTTGGCGTGGCTAGTGGACCGCGCACTCGTTCGTCAATTGCATGAGCCCCTTTAGCCGAAAAGGTTGGCCATTCCTGGTCTATATAGATTACTAATCTACTAATAGGCTAGTTATCTATAGTAATCTAGAGTCCGTCAGCCGTCAGTAACATCCGATGTAGCAACAAAGACATATAGGTGCTGCCGTGCCGGCTTGTGACTTCATACTGAATACTTGTCAATTGTCGACAACATCATAGTTGCACTAGAACGCAATTTACTCCATGCCATTGCTCTGCACAGAATTAAAATTCAGGCCTGGTGTTCAATTATGATAAATCAGCAGATGTGGTTGTTGCATATATAATAGCATCTTATGAAATAGGTCGGAGCCGGAGCTACTCCTCAAATAACGGGCTCCAGCTCCGGCTCCGGCTCCGGCTAAATTTTATGTAGAGCTCCGGCTCCAGCTCCGGTGAAAATGCACGGCTCCGGGGCTCCGGCTCCGGGCTCCGGCTCCAAAGCCCTGGTAGGTAGGCTATAGGCTGCGTAATCACGGTATGTTAATGAGCAGGCTTGATAGTAAACGAATTTCCGGTCCAGTTTATACATCGTATGGTATTAGTCCACGAAGCCACATTAAAAAGTAGGTTTTATATTTTAAATTTCAAACAGCCTTTCGCGGGCCGCACAGAATCGCTCGGCGGGCCGCACTTTGCCCAGGCCTGTTCTAACGCTAACCTGTGTTTTCTTTGTGGTAATTTGCATGCGTATTTAGTTGTCCTCTTCAATGCTTGAAATTTAAAACGACAAGATTCTGTAGAGCCTGAGCCGCACATAACATTACCATTGAACAAGGAAGATGGTTAAAAACCGTGGATCAGTCAATTAATATCACCTACATATCGGCATCAAATTTAAATGCCAACTGACCAACATTACAGGCGCAAATTAATGATTTTCACTTTCACTTGCAGCTGTTGGTTGAATACCCAAGACAATACAATATGGGCTTTTACCGGACCTGTGATATTAGTTACAATCATGAATATATGCTTCCTCATTCACGCGATGACTGTGGTCAACAAGCATATTACTCGTGGTGGTTCCCGACAAGACGGCATAAAGTACGGCTGCTGATAGCACGTCCTGCAGTAGCAGTAGGCCTACTGATCTGTACATGCGAACAATGTTTTTAGAAAGTGGATAAAAACCTCGGCCGCTTTGCTCAGTCTTCTGGGTGTAACTTGGATTGTCGGGATATTTTTTGTGAACCAACGCTCTGCAGTTTTGGCCTACATATTTACGATTTGCCATGTGTTGCAAGTAAGTTGTGTCTTTTCCTAAACACTACTCTATCAAAATAATGACTCGTAAAAGAAAGGGGAAGTAAAGTTTGACCTATACCAATATTTTTCCAAACTGCACTCCCTTTTACTTGACTGTATTTGAAATAAAAATACGTACGTTTTAAATACCCAAGTGAGCCGTGTCGCTAGTGTCTTTTTAAAACCTAGCACAAAAACAAAAGTGAATGCTAGGCGGTGCAAATCGGAATATCTGGAATAACGATAAGTATAAATAAAAAAAACTAATAAAGTATATTGACCAAGGTTATGAACCAACATCGTAGACATACCATAAATACCAAAACAACATTTACAATTTGGATTATTTAGGGCAGTGGTTCTCAAACTGGATCGGAGGGGGTGAAGTCCTCCGAGAGAAACGACGTTCATGAATTCGGAATGAGTTTAATTTGTCTTCAAACATCCAAGTTTTAACAGCGGCATTATTCCCAATTATAATTACATTGTGATTTTTAAATGTCATATTAGCGTCGTACTATCCATACTCCCATGCTAGATTGTTACTCTTACCGGACCTTGCTCCGATCGGAAGATGTCTCTGAATTAGGATTCGCTGCTGAATGAGTGCATGCGGTTATTTTCGAAAAATATGTTCAACTGAAATTATTTTTGCACGCGGTGCGAGTTGCTTCCAACCCATAAATATTGCTCTGCTCACAGTTAAGATTTGATATTTGAGAGGTCTACCAATAGTGATAACCGTCCATGCTAACAAACAAAGTGTTTTTATTACAAACATTCTGGTTGCTCTTTTTAAATTTTTTGATATGACGAAAAGTAGGCTCGAAATTTTTCACTATTATCAAGGGGTCGTGCCTGAAAAAGTTTGGAGAGCACTGGTTTAGTGTATTGTAAGTAGTTTTTGACTAGTTTGCATTAATTATTTATATGAGACATTACCTAAACAATGTGGATAAATCACGGTAACGGAATATATTTTCGAACATTGCATCAATATTTGTAGAGTCTGTGGTCATTTTACCTGCGTCAGTTGCTAAAATGCAGATCACAATCTTTATAAAATGCTACGTTTACTTGAGTAACAAGACGCACAACTTCGATCAAAGTGTGCTTTCTTGGAACGTTCAACATTGGATGTTTTAGGCCTTCGCTCGCGGCATGTATTATCCCCTAGGATAAACATGGCGTTAGCTAGGGTCTCTTGCATGTAGCCTTTTTACGCGCTCTTTTCAGTTCGTTGCCACCCGGGGAGGTCCAGAAAGATCTTCCTGGACCTTCCCCAATATTTTTTCTGTTTCCCCTTCTTCCTGAGGTTTTCTCCTTGTTCTGAGCCTCTGCTTTATTGAGTTCATTATCCATACTTTCCCGGTTGTCTTCTTTTCGTACTTAATTCTGTTCCTAGCTCTCCACACGGCTTGTTTGTACGAGGTCAGGAGCACCACGAGTGATGCCTCCTGTTCCTCGGTTAGGGCTTCGGTTGGATCCATATTGATCACTGTTTGCATGTTGTTGGTTGAGATTGATTTCCCCGTCGCTTTCCCCCAAGCCTCCATGATGATTTCCCGGGGTTCAGTTGTGATTTCGCATTGGATGAAGACGTGGATTATTGTTTCCAGGTAGTTACCGCATAGGAGACACTCTCTTGAGTCGCTGAGGGCTCTTGCATGGAGACTTACGTTCGTCTGTAGCAGACCGCTCGTGATTGTCCAGTTGAAATCTCTCTGGTCATGTGTAAGGGCTACGTGCTGTATGTTAGTCCACTTAGGCCCCTCCATTTCACTCAGTGCTCTCGCGTTGTTTCTTCTTATGGACTCTTCGTACATTTTCCTGTTTTTCCCATTTCTGATGTACTCCTTTCCGAATTTCAGCTCCTTCATGGTTTTGTTAACTTCGGCCCAATGAGCAAGCGGTTGTAAGGCGTGGGGTCTCGAATTGTCTATTGGGGTGCCTGTGAGCCATTTTAGCGTTAAGGCGAGTTGGTGCTCCAGCCTCGCGTTCCAGTCCGTGGTGTTTCTTTCCTCGAGGCTCCGCAGGTATTGAATTGCCGGCTTAATATAGATCGTATCGGTTATCGTAGGGATGTCCAAGAGCCCTCTGCCCCCCGATTCCTTTCTTTGTATGATTTTTTCATACTCCGGTTTCGCTGTTTTTCCGAATAGGAGGTCTATGATGGCATTTTTCAGTTCTCTCTTTGTGCTTTTTGGCATTCTCGTCAGGGCTGCTGCGTATGTGAAAATAGGTAGTATGTTTGTAGTGATGAGGGTTTGCCTCCTCCACCGTCCTAATTTTAGGTTTTTTATTTCGTCCAATAGATTCTTGGCTTTGGCCATGAGTTCATCCCATGTCTTATGGGGGTTTGGTTGGCCCTTGTGTATGGCGTGTCCTAGGACTTCCATTCTTTCCACCCATTTGAGTCCTGTGTTAATGGCTTGTGGTGTTTCTTGGTGGTAGTTAACACCCTTGGTCTTTTTGTTGTTGAGTTTGAGGGAGCTGGCTTTTTCAAAATCTTGTATTATATCCAGGGCTTCGTTTACGTCAGCCCGATGTGCAAGTGTTAAGTTGACGTCGTCAGCGTACGAAGGCGTGACGATAAGTTCTTTCATGCCTGGGATTTTGAAACCATCCAGCTCATGGTTGAGTTTTTTGAGGAGGGGGTCGATTGCCATGGTGAAAAGAAACATGGAGATGGGATCCCCCTGTTTGATTCCTCTGCCGAGCTTTATGCTATTTCCTAGCCTCCCTCCTATCGAGATATGAGCTTTTCCGTGGTGGTATATTTCTTTGAAAAAATTTCGAAAGTTTTTCCCAAAGCCTGAGTTTTCGAGCACCAGTTGCAGGAAGCTGTGATCTATGGAATCGTATGCCTTTTCAAAGTCGGTAGAGACGATTGCTCCTTTTTTTATACTTCTCATTTGAGCCGAGATCTCCCTTAGCAGGAGGTTTATCTGTCCTATATTGTTAGGTGGGTTGACATGTTGATGCTTGTGTGTTATGTCAGGGAGGACCTTTTTTATTCTGTTCGTAAGGATGGTGGACAAGATTTTGTAGTCCACATTGAGAAGGCTAATGGGCCTATAGTTTTTGATATCTTCTTTGTCCCCTTTCTTATATATTATCTTCAAGATTCCTCTTGCGAGGTTCTCTGAGATGTTATTTTCTGTAAAGATTTCGTTGTATACCTCCAGAAGACTGTTCACGAATGTGTCCATGTTCAGGAGGTAGAGCTCAGAGCTTAGCCCATCCTCTCCTGGAGTTTTGTTTTTCTTTTGTTGTAATATGGCCCTTTTCAGCTCGTCCTTTTGTATTTTGCCATCTATTGCTTTACTTTGTTTTGTGGTCAGCGTACCCTCCTGATAGCTCAGGAAATGTTCTGCCACGTCTCTGTTGATTGGCCTTGTGGCGTATAGACCTTCGTAGTAGCTCGTGGCTATTTGAGTGATCTCCCCCTCGTTTGAGGTGGTTATGCCTGTCGGGGCCTTTAGTTGGTGTATAGTGGCCATCTCTCTTCTTTTTTTGATTTTTTTGCATAGCATGTATGGGTTGTTGTCCAGAAGCGTTTCCTCCTCAATTTTTGCTTCTTTTTTTAACTTTTGCAGCTCCTCTGCTTTTAACCTCCAGACGGTTTTCTTTATCTGTTGATATGTTGTGTTGGGAAGGTTGTGTAGAGTCACGTCCGTTCTCGCTTTTTGTAGGATTTGCTCTTGTCTTTTTATTTCCCTTCTCTTCTCGCTCGAGGCTTTTTTTGTGTATTTTTTTGCGAGTTTTTTTATTCTGTGTTTGATTGATTCCCACCATTCTACCCTGTTCTGGTAGATGAGTGGGTATAGTGTTTCCCACTTTTTCCATTTGTTTTCCAGTTCTTCCTGGAAGTCCTCCCTGTAGTAGGTACGGACATTGTTTTTCCATATTGTCTCTACATTCCTCGTTTGCTTGTTTAAGCGGATCGTCGCTAAGACCGCGTCGTGGTCCGATATTGCGCATGGGACGTGTTTACAGTCAATTGTTTTAAGTCGGTCAGATACGTATATCCTGTCTAGCCTCGATTTGCCTCCGCTGTAGAAATGGGTGAACTCTTTTTTGGCCCCATTTGCCTCCCTAAATGTATCCTTAACCCCCATTGTTTGTGTCACTGCTCTCAGGTATCGCGAGAGTTCTCTCTCCCTCGGGTTTATCGGTTCCCTATCGATTTCATGGTCTTCAATAGCATTGAAATCCCCCCCTATTATCTGGGGGCTTGTTCTAGACGTTCGCGCCGCCAAAAGCCGCATTTGTTTTTTCTTTTGGTTATATCTATTCGCGCCGTAATAGTTGCTGATTTCTAGGTAATTATTACCAAAATGCATACCGACCTTGAGTATTCTTCCGTCGGGATCTTTCTCGTGTTTCGTAATTTTACATGACGTTCTTTTGTGGATGATCAGTATTGCTGTTCCTGCATTTTGGTGGTTTCCTGAATTCCAGCAGGATTGGCCTTTCCATTCGTGGCTCCAGGTTTGTTCAGCTTCTAATGTTGAGTGTGTTTCTTGAATTAATGCTACGTCCGCACCAGTGTTTTTGATGAAACTAAAGAGTAGTTTCCTCTTATTCTCTTCTTGCAATCCATTTGCATTTATCGTGAGTACCTTGATTATGTTGTCGCCCGCCATTGATGCTTTTGAGAGGATCATTTCTGGTTTCTAGTCTTTTTTTTCACATCTCCAGCATGGGGCTGGGAGTATGCCATTTTCGTCCTTTACTAGGTTGGAGCAGCATTTCGCGATGCCGCATATATTCCCACAGGAGGGGCAGATCGTTCGGCCGTTGGTTTTCCTGAATTCGTCCATTATGGCACATATGTCATCCTCATTGCAGCAGACCCTGGCAGTAAAATGGTCAGTTTTGCAGTAAAGACATCTGCTCATATCTCCTTGGTTGGTGAAGGCAATGGGTTTTCCGCATTTGTGGCATTGTGTCATTTCTACCCCGTCCTTAGAGAGGCTCAGAGTCTTTCTCGCAGGCGCGACTTCCAGTCCGGGGCTTACGCATCCCCGAGCTCTTTTTCCCTTGTTAGGGGTGCCTTCCAGCTGTGATTTTTCTTCAGGGGAGGATATTGTGAACCAGTCGACTGGCTTATCATTGCCTAGGCTTTCTTCCTCTTCCTCGGAAGTGCCTGAGTTTGTAAAGACATTTTCCATGGTTTTGGCGGTTAATCTTGCTGCGAGGTGCCTTCTGGCAGCTTCTTCTATCTTTCTTGCCATCTGTTCAGGGATATCATCCTGCCCGTCTACGTGTTTTTCTTCTACTTTTTCTGTTATTTTCTGAGCGCTCGCTTCGCTCTTGTCGCCGCCTTCGGTAGTCGTTTTACCTTCCGGGGTGTTCCCCTCTCCCCCGCTGTTAGTGGGGTCTTCTTCCGTTTGGGCCGAGTTTATGCTAGCCGCCTTCGGTACAGTGGCTTCTGGGTTTTTTTCCACTTCCCTTTCCATGGTTTCTGTCGTTTCCATATTTTCTAAGGGGAGGGGGGGGCGTCTCGCCTTCGGTGCAGTTGGGTTCTTCTTAGGTTTGGATTTGCAAAACCTAACTATGTGGCCTGGCTCCCCACAGTATCGGCATGTGGCTTCCTGGCCTCGGTGTCTCACTGAGATCTCGGCCCCGTCTATTCGTATGTAGCTTTTGATGGGCCTGTTTTCCAGGCTCATCCTGCCGACTAGCAAGCTTCGGACTCCCGTTCTTAAGCCCTTATCATCCCTTTGGTGGTGGATGTTAATGATAGGGCCATGATTTCTCTCGAAATATGCCACTATCCTTTCATCTTTTAGCCCCATTGGGACCCAGCTCAGGTATATCGCAACGTTCTCCGGGACATGTAACCAATGCGCCGGGAAACTCTGCCCTTTCTTCTTTAGTTCAACTATTTCCCTGTCGGCGTTGATCGCCAGTCTTCTGTTACAGAATGATATATCCGTTTGTCCGCTAGGGAACTGTATAATCCCATCCAAATCGTCCTTGGTAATCCCAACAATATCGAATAAATCCCATAAGTCTTTCCTTGTAGTGGTCGGTCTTAGCTTGATAGCGAGATCGCAAGATCTATCTATCGGTTCGTACCCTCCAGCTGCACTTGCGTACAGCTCGCCACACAATTGGGGGGTTTGAGGTGCGGGAGTTACGGTCCTAAGGATAATATATAGCTTATTGTCTTGGTATCTGATTTCTGAGCAGCGTGCAGCTTGCCGAAATGGCCTTGTTGATAAGTGAAGGTTCTAGTTATTAACGATCTTTGAATTTCAACTTTCGGCTTTTTTTTGACATCCTTTATGGGTGGTGATATAGGCTATTCATAGAAATCGTGGGCAATAATTCACTTGTTTCGTGAATTATGGATTTGGAAACACATCACGTAGCAATTTGAAACACAGACCGTGTAATGCATAATGTGATAATGGCACCAAAGAAGGTTTGGTGACTTCTTGTGACTTTAATTCTAGCGGCATAACTTGCTACATCGACTTAAGTTTTAATCTGGATTAGGCATGTGAGGTACGTAGGCTATAGGCTGCGTAATCACGGTATGTTTATGAGCAGGCTTGATAGTAAACGAATTTCCGGTCCAGTTTATACATCGTATGGTATTAGTCCACGCAGCCACATTAAAAAGTAGATTTTATATTTTAAATTTCAAACAGCCTTTCGCGGGCCGCACAGAATCGCTCGGCGGGCCGCACTTTGCCCAGGCCTGCTCTAACGGTAACCTGTGTTTTCTTTGTGGTAATTTGTATGCGTATTTAGTTGTCCTCTTCAATGCTTGAGTTTTAAAACGACAAGATTCTGTAGAGTCTGAGCCGCACATTACAGTAAACCAACGGCGACAATATTTGGACATGACGAACCACATAGCTGGTAGGTGAAACGTGCTTTTTCATCCTACAATTTGGTACATTACCATTGAACAAGGAAGATGGTTAAAAACCGTGGATCAGTCAATTAATATCACCTACATATCGGCATCAAATTTAAATGCCAACCGACCAACATTACAGGCGCAAATTAATGATTTTCACTTTCACTTGCAGCTGTTGGTTGAATACCCAAGACAATACAATATGGGCTTTTACCGGACCTGTGTTATTAGTTACAATCATGAATATATTCTTCCTCATTCACGCGATGACTGTGGTCAACAAGCATATTACTCGTGGTGGTTCCCGGCAAGACGGCATAAAGTACGGCTGCTGATAGCACGTCCTGCAGTAGCAGTAGGCCTACTGATCTGTAAATGCGAACAATGTTTTTAGAAAGTGGATAAAAACCTCGGCCGCTTTGCTCAGTCTTCTGGGTGTAACTTGGATTGTCGGGATATTTTTTGTGAACCAACGCTCTGCAGTTTTGGCCTACATATTTACGATTTGCCATGTGTTGCAAGTAAGTTGTGTCTTTTCTTAAACACTACTCTATCAAAATTATGACTCGTAAAAGAAAGGTAAAGTAAAGTTTGACCTATATCAATATTTTTCCAATTTGCACTCCCTTTTACTTGACTGTATTTGAAATAAAAATACGTACGTTTTAAATACCCAAGTGTACTGAGCCGTGTCGCTGGTGTCTTTTTAAAACCTAGCACAAAAACAAAAGTGAATGCTAGGCGGTGCAAATCGGAATATCTGGAATCAGGATAAGTATAAATAAAAAAAAACTAATAAATTATATTGACCAAGGTTATGAACCAACATCGTAGACATACCGTAAATACCAAAACAACATTTACAATTTGGATTATTTAGGGCAGTGGTTCTCAAACTGGAGGGGAGCGGGTGAAGTCCTCCGAGAGAAACGACGTTCATGAATTCGGAATGGGTTTAATTTGTCTTCAAACATCCAAGTTTTAACAGCGGCAATATTCCCAATTATTATTATATTGCGATTTTAAAATGTCATATTAGCGTCGTACTATCAGTACTCCGATGCTAGATTGTTACTGCTACCGGACCTTGCTCCGATCGGAAGATGTCTCTGAATTAGGATTCGCTGCTGAATGAGTGCATGCGGTTATTTTCGAAAAATCTGTTGAACTGAAATTATTTTTGCACGCGGTGCCAGTTGCTTCCAACCCATAAATATTGCTCTGTTCACAGTTAAGATTTGATGTTTGAGAGGTCTACCAACAGTGATAACCGTCCATGCTAACAAACAAAGTGTTTTTATTACAAACATTCTGGTTGCTCTTTTTATATTTTTTGATATGACGAAAAGTAGGCGCGAAATTTTTCACTATCATCAAGGGGTCGTGCCTGAAAAAGTTTGGAAAGCACTGGTTTAGGGTATTGTAAGTAGTTTTTGACTAGTTTGCATTAATTATTTATGTGAGACATTACCTAAACAATGTGGATAAATCACGGTAACGGAATATATTTTCGAACATTGCATCAATATTTGTAGTCTGTGGTCATTTTACTTGCGTCAGTTGCTAAAATGCAGATCACAACCTTTATAAAATGCTACGTTTACTTGAGTAACAAGACGCACAACTTCGATCAAAGTGTGCTTTCTTGGAACGTTATTATAGCTTTTCGCAATTGCTTTGCGTGCATAGACATACATATCCAATGTTCCTACTATGCCGATTTAGCCTCTTACAACATATAATTTTACCAACTTTTAGGGTGTTTTCTTTTCCATCTTTCATTGTTTCCGAACTGAGAAGGTAATGCAGGAACTGCGGTCATTCATTATGCGCAATCCATTGTTCCCATCATACATTCGTCGCCGATGCAAAGAGAAATTCGTGGCAACTGAACGAACTGCTCAAAGCGTCTTCCCACTGACTGTTACAGTAAGTCAATCACGCCTACCTATGGTCCAATACTTTCTGGGTGTTTGCAGTGTTCAGTCAATTCTTATTTGAATACTGGATTTGATATTTATAGAAACAAGCGAATTGGGTTGATACAGTGATAGCCGAATCTCAGCTCCTACATTAGGTAAATTGTCGATCGAGCCATTTCACAGGTGTCTCACGGAAATTCTGCCTTTGGATGCTGATATAGATTAGCAACAATCATAAATGGCTAAAATACCTTATTAGACAACATTCAAATGAAGCCTCATATACGCCGCATCGTCTGTCCTTTCCATCACAACCAAATCGTTCAATGTATCCAACTTACTAAGCTATTCGACTTTTCCCTTTTGTATCAGAATAAAGTTTTGGAAAATGACTCGAATGTGATATTGAAAGGCGTCATCTCGACTTCTGATATGCCAAAGACTGATGCGGATGTTAAGTGAGTGTTTTTTGGACCATTTTGATTTAACTATAGTGGATTCGTTGACATGCCAACATGCCGTTGCAATTAATAATACTATCTGTGGTCATATAGGCACCAAGTTATATATTTGTACGAGGTGGCGAAGTATTGTGACGTCATGATGATTCCATATCTGTGACGTCATGGTCACACTACAAGGCACTTTACTACATGCCGCTGAGCGTTAAACCACTCATGAGATGTTTTAATACCAGTCCTGCACTCATTAACATCAAGCCATACAGTCGAGTTATTAAACGGAATCTTAAAACGGCAGCCTACGATCGTTCAAAAGGAGAACTGCGTTAATAGTCCGTGTGAGTAACGAAATACACTTTGCACTGGTAAGTTCGCAATACGCGACAATCTGGAATTCGCAAACTTAGGTTCCGCTCACTCTTGACCGGAGAAACGGCTTTGTTCGTTTATTTCGTGGTCATTGGTAAAGGCAGACAACGCATCACGAATACTGAGCTAATAATGCTGTTTATTGTATCACAGTCTAACGATAGGAATTGCGAACCTGTGTCCGAAGTAAACGGATAATTGTCTGAATTAACGGGATTTTTCACGAGCACATTTAACTTTTATGATCCGTTACGAGAATGTTGGCCGAATTATCTGGGCGAAAATTGATCACTTGATCAATTGTCGCGTGCTAAGGTGTCCCAAGCTGAAGTGTCGCAATGCTCAATTGTCGCATTAATAAATGTCGCATGCGGAAGTGTCGTAAAGCTCAATTGTCGCATGATTAAATGTCGCATGCGGAGGTGTCGAGATTCTCAATAGTCGCATGCTGAACTGTCTAACGATAAAATGCCGCATGTCAAACTGTCACCATGCTTATGTGGCCCTATGCTCCTGTGTAACCATGCTCATATGTAAACATTGTCAAGTTTCCACATGTTCATGTGTCTCCATTATCATATGTCCCAATGCCGATGTGTCACCTTGCCGATATATCCCTACGCTAATGTGTCAGCATGCTCAGGCGTCCCCATGCTGATATGGCACCATGTTGATGTGTCCCCGTGCTCATGAGTCATCATGCTAATATTTCCCCACGCTCATGTATTACCATGATCATGTGTCCCCATGTTACTTTCATGGTTGTGATGAATCAAGTCATGACTCGACTCGAGTCACGATTTTCTGATGACTCGACTTGACTCGAGTCATTTTCTCAAAATACGGAAATGACTCGACTCGACTCGAGTCAATGTGTATCGACTCGACTTGGACTCGAGTCATTGCGCATGACTCGAACCAAGTCATATGGCTCGAGATTCAGACGGTCAAGAACGATATTTCATTGTAATTTCGAAGAACAGTAAAGTACCCACCTTATTAGGATTTCGTCTATTGGTACTGGTACTTGAAAATGTGACCAGAAACTGTTGAAAGTGAGGAAAATTATTATTTTATATATGCGAATCATTCGATATCACCAAACAGAGTTATAAAAGTGGGTTTAACAAGACTTCAACGGGAAACTGAACAGTCAACACAATGACTTTGGCTAGGACTCGCGTCATTATACCATGACTCGGACTCGAACCTCTGCTCAATGACTTGGACTCGGACTTGACTCGGTGGTGAATTGAAAATGACTCGACTTTATTCGAGTCAAAACTATAAAAGTGAGATTGACTTGTGACTCGGAGCATTATGACTTGGTTACAACCCTGTTACTTTGTCGTATGTTCAACAGTCGTTTTTCATTTTGTCGCATGCTCAAATGTCGGGCAACCGTTTCAGGCAGACATGAATGATGATTACAGATGTGAAAGCGCGAAACCAATCAGTAATTGTCTCTTACGGCCAACACAATGGGTTTCTGACTTCGCGTTATGCAGCTCCTATCCCGGCAATGGTCTGCAGATTAAAACGGCGCTTTCGGCTGAATAGCTGCATTTCCCGATTTACGTTCGCATTTGTGGAGTATATCGGTGTGTATATGCCGCAAATAGAAAATCTATCGCGTCCTATTTTTATTTAATGTATCGATTGTGGGCTAGGAGTAATTCCAATTCCGGGCGTGCATCTAAGGATTAGTATCTCATCTCTTGCATACAGCACGAACAGTTCCTGATTGCGGCATCGTATTGAGTAGCTCGTCTTGCAACAATTGTTTTATCTCAATATCGGTGTTTAAGTTGTAGTGCTACGTTTCCCATATTAATGTTGGCCTTGTTAGAGAAACCAATATGTGCATGTGCAGGAATGGAATCCGATTCGCAGGCATACACAAACGCAATGTCCAATTTCACTTCAGATTAAAAAATACATCTCTAAGCCAGCTCAAGAATTTTGTAGGGCACGCGTAACTTAATTTAGACTTTAGAAAAAGAGAACGTCGATTTGGTCGAGCTCGAGAGAGTAGACCGGGGAGGGTGCTTCTCAGCGCACGCGCGTATTAGAATCGACGGGGTCGCGTCTATTCGCCCGATTAATAATTGTTAGTTACTAATTACTGGAGCGTTTGAGCATTTTGTACTAGGTGGCGGCTGCCTCATTAATATAGTGATGAGGTGGTTGCGCCACCTTGTAACCTCATAAGTTGGTGCCAATGGTTGAGGTGCCTCGATCTTGAAATTTGGTAAGTCATGAAAGCGTTCATGAGAGATTTATTGGGTATTAAAACGCTTATATCGAAAATTTCACGCCAAAATCTGCGGTGCATGTTTAAGCGTAAAAAATTTATCACCTAGAGAAGGCTTTCCTGGAAGATGGACTTATACTCCGGGAATATGTGGAAATTCGACCATTCCTATTGGTCTTGGAGGTAGGAACCGCATGTTCGGGTGTCTTAATAATATCGTCATTTTGGGTTAATCGAATGTTCGAATGGAAATCATTATGATATCAATGTTTCACTTTTGCCCAATTTTGTTGTGGCTGCCTATCACAAATGATTTTTCTTAAGCTGAAGAAGTAGTAAGCCCTACTTTACTATCATGGCAAAATATTGGGAGATTAGCAATGAAATCGGGTAGCTTGTGGATGACAGTTTAGGAAAGGGATTCTCAGCCATTGTGACACCTTCTGAAAGTGAAAGATTCAATCTGCTAATCATTCTAATGTTAACCGTTTCATTGTTTGCGAATAAGGGTATTCCTAAAGTCCAGTCCAATAATCCGTAATATTGTATAATAACAGGATTGTAACCAATTCACAAGGCTCCGAGTCACAAGTCAATCTCACTTTTATAGTTTTCACTCGAGTCGAGTCGAGTAATTTTCAATTCAACACTGATTCAAGTGCGAGTCCAAGTCAACGAGCAGAGGGTCGAGTCAGAGTCCAACTTATTGTGCTGACTGATAAGGTTCCAGATGAAGTCTCGTTAAACCATGTTTTTAGTAGTCTGTTTGGTGATATCGAATGGTTCGCATTTGAAATATACTAATTTTTCTCACTTCAGTACTTACTGGTCGCATTTTCAAGTACTAGTATCTATGCACGAAATCCAAATAGTGTGGTTTATTTACTATTCTTCGAAATTATAATGAAATGTCGGTATTGGCCGTATGAGTCTCGAGTCATATGACTTGGTTCGAGTCATGCGTAGTGACTCGAGTCCAAGTCGAGTCGAGTCATTTCCGTATTTTGAAAAAATGACTCGAGTCAAGTCAAGTCATCAGAAAATCGTGACTCTGGTCCAGCTGTTCTTTACCTGGGGTCCGCGAAGCAATTTCAGGGGGTCCGCGACACCTCTAAATTTTTAATATTGTTGATAACCTAATTTTCATTTTATATTTCAATTTGAGAAAGCATGAGGCAGTTTAGCACCACAACTGCTAAAACCTCATGACTCATATCATCATAATAATCATCTGACATGGACCATTGTAGTGTGGAAACTCATTTTCATTGCCAATGTTCCAATAACCTGCTGATACAAACATGTTGCTATTTAGAGACGTTTTGTTGGGGTTTGTGGAAAACTAAAAATATGGAGATAGTAACGCCATTCAGGGGGACTTCGTAATGTCTGCAGAACCTTCGCTATTTGAAGTTGTCAGTCTCATCAAATTAGTGAACAGTCGTTTGAAATAAAAATTTCCGAAGTATTTCCATAATTTGTCCCAATGCAAGGAACCACTTCTTGGAGGTACATAACTTTAATATAGGCCTACAATTGAATAGTATTTTGAAATTGAAATGAACCCGAATATTTTCGGCTGACACTCGTCATAAATTGGACATTGATATACCTGCTCTTAAAGCTCGGCTATTAGATTTGAGGCATTCTTATTGCGGATGCCCTATCGACAAGGCTGATTTTTTTATGAACAACGAGTGTCTCATTGCTATCAAAGCATTACGCCCCAACCCTGAAATTCATATCACTAGTTATATTGGTATGCAGCCTTGTCTTGTTAATGTTCAATTGTTCATGGTCGAAAATGTTTGCTTGTAAATATATATGTAAACCCGAACAGAACAAGCCGTTTCATGACGGTCTTTCTCTGGTTGGAAAACGTGGATCCATTCTTTGGATTTCACTTTGACGGCAGAAACTCTCTGCGGGCCGAATCCGGTCCGCGGTCTGTATGTTGCCCGTCCCTGCGCTAGCTGCTGGACGTGATATCTTCATAAAAGATGTGGTTCTTCATTTTGGTGCCATAAATGTTGCGATCACACAAAAAGTATCGTCGGAAGCATTATGCGTTAATATTGCATTAGCCTCCATTTATCTTTGCGGAAATGGTTTTCGGCACTATTCGTTCATATCAAAACGAAGACGCGGATTTTGAAGATGCGACCATGTACTTCAATAAATACAGCAGCAATATTAGATTTGAAATATTAAAAGTCCACCCATTTCTACATCAATAGTATGATGTTATCGTCAAGAAAAATCGTTATTTTGCTGTTTATCACAAGCCTACATTTCATATTTGCACAAGACAGATGAAGGTTGCACCATAATAGAGCTAAAATTGAACTAAACCTTGAGGGGTCCGTGATGGTCCGTGACTTTCAAAAGGTGTCCGTGAAGCCTAACAGGTTGAGAACCACTGCTCTAGTCGGACTCGAGTCATTATAACTGTGTACAATAAGTAAACAATTGATAATGATCAATCATCTCACTGAACATAAAGATATTGATTTGTGGGTAATATTGTGGCGTCATTTGATGGGTTCGTCATACAAGCTATCAAAGGGTCCGAATCTGGCCAACAATCGTAATTGGATTTGACATGTATGGTATACCAGACTTAACCGATGATCTGCCTACCATACCTTTCGACGTCGTGATGTCACATACATGACTATGTACCAGAACTGATAATTTGACATATATATTACGACTGTCATACCCTCGCAGTGGTGGGTGTTTATATGCATCATGAAGAACTTCAATGCAATCATTGTCTTCAGCTCTACGAGCCGCGACCGGTATTTCAATTACTCATCGTCTATCGCAAGAGGTCAGCCAGGTGCTGGCTGTCACGGTAGATGATTCGTTAAAATCCGGATTCCTCTCCACATTGGATAAGAGAATGTCTTCACTCGCGGTAAATCAACACGTTTCTGCTGTGTTGCTATCAAGTGATATATTATTACTTCTAATAACATATTGATTCATTGATATCCATATCGTACTCTTCGCGTACATCGAGCTGTAGCATGACTGATATTAACATTTTCAAGTCCGAGCAATTGCATATGATTCATGCTAGTGGCTTATCAAATTGCGACCAGTTTTCAGCTAATTGCCAATGACAACTTTCAAAGTTGTTTATTGGTGATTATTCCACATATTACTGCCAATATATTCTACAGAGCCAATCTATAATGCCAATTTCATTCACAAGGGGCCCCGATAGCGACCATTAAGGGGAACGTGGCATAGCATTTAAACAACCCAGCATGCACCGACAAGATAGCGTAATGGTAAAGCGTCCGGCTTTTTGATCGGTACGTCGTGGGTTCGATTCCCGGCCGGGTCAGATGAAATACTAGAGTAGTAACGCTGGCATACACGACCTCCCCGCTTGGTGCTCGTGCGTTACTGATATAGCATAGAGATCTGGTGCAAGACTTAGAAAGTCGTACGAGGCTATATCTGCACCTTTTTGTCCAGCGGCATATGCACAGAAAATACACAAAAATTACGTCCTTTCCTTAATAGAGAATAAATGACGTCCTCTGTAACACTGTCATGTTATTCAGGTTTCTCCCCAACAGCAATGTCGAAATACAAAATCTCCGAGGCCAAGAAACGCAACCGTGCCCGTACGACGCAATCGCAGCATGCAAGAACCAAGGTCACATAAGTCTCTCCACGTACCGACGGAAAGCAAGGATTGGTATCAACCCGAACCTAAGAAACTATCACATCCATGTGCCAAACAGGAAGATGCAGCCAATAGCTCGGATGGACACAGCAATGACTACGATTTCAAGCATGCAGCACCCAGCGGTATAAATGTTCATGATCATGACGATGCAGACCTGTCGCATGATATTGAGTTATCAAATGATTGCACGAGTGACGAGATATCGTGCACGAGACTGTAGTGTTCCCATAAGCTTTTCAAGAGACAATTGCAGGCAGAGCACGTCATTGAGTATGAGGTACAAACCCAGTGGCGGCTCGTGACAATATCGGGTGGTGGGGCAAGGGCTGCAAGCGACTTTTTATCAAGATGACGTCACAATGGAGTTTCCCAACGTAAACAAGTAACTTAGTGGTACGAACTACGGCAGAGGTCTCAAACTCAAATGTGCTCGCGGGCCAGTTTTCCAGTTTTGATGACGCCGCGGGCCGCATCATTTATAGGGGTACTCTATGTCTTTCCAAGAAGGCCTTCTTTAGCGGGAATGAATTGTCCTATTGAAAGTGAGCCGATCCACCAGACTGACAGTAAACTCACATCGTCAAAATGTGATTTACTCTTGTATCAATTTAGGCCTGACACGAAAAGAATCATCACATTTGAATAGAATTGTTGTTGTACTCAACTCAACAATTAAACATAATATATATTAATTATAAGATATAGACACCATATGGACGGACAAACGTATGATGCCTTCATAAAAGCTATTGGGTTACAATTTTGCAGCTACTGTGAATGTTTTGAATTTAACAGATTGATAATAGAGACTGATCTGATATCAAAACATTTTTAGGTTGATCATTGTAATTCCAATCCAGGATTCGGGTATACTTCTGATAAGTAGGCTATTAATCTCATGGCCAAATATCTTCAATAATAGGAACGGAAAAAAATATAAATATAATATAAATATATTGATGAATGTGTCCTAGTGATTGAAATGTCGAAACGCCGAACGGCCCATTGTTGTTACATCGTTGGAGCGTACCACGGTACTATCGGAACCTTTGAGTGACCCTAATAACATGGTTAAGCGACCAAAGATGTAACTAACAGATTGCCAATGGCTGCCAAAACTACTTGCTTAGTTAGCGTAATACCAAGCTGCGACCTTTTGATCTATTACTATCCCCCCTGTACGCGACTAGTTTGTTGCGTCCATGGTTCTAACAAATTCACGGTATTCCGAGTCCACTTGAGTCATATTCATTTTGCCATTGAGTTAGCCCGAGTCGGAGTAATTCTAAAAAAGGTCGCGTCCAAGTCCAACTAACAAATTTCAGTCACGAATCGTCTAAGGGTCAGGTTTTGTCATCATGAATTGGAAATGTGGCGAAATAGTGAATCTTCCACTACGACATCGTTTGCAATTGATGTGATACTGATGTTTGATTAATAGTTTCAGGCTTTCGGGGCAATTTAAGAGGGAATATATTCACTTTATAACCTGAAAATATATATGTGACACTTATATATTGTCAAATTAATAAAAATCTAAAATGTCGTCGCGGGCCGCACAAAATGCTCTGGCGGGCCGCGTGTTTGAGACCTCTGAACTACGGTAACACGAACTTCCCGACAACAGTGATTTAACGTATGTGCCGCGAGAGGTCTGCCGGTGAGCTGTGACTTGAAGTGTGGTAACTGCGTAAACGGCGTACGGAACAAAGATTTCACACGGCTCATGTTCGCACTATACCTGACTTGACTAATTATCTGCAGAAATGGAAATGACTATAACTCGATAGATTGCGTAAGCCTAGCTGGAAAGGTCAACGAGTTCGGACACATACGCAATTGTTATCTCATAGATTGGACAATGTCATATTGAATCCAAAACATAATTCTGAAGACCTACGGATAGCAGCCTCGGAAATTCGGTCCCGATACAGCATAGGAGATGTTTTGGCCTTGGTGCTGGAGACTGTCACACGACACATACGGCTTACGGTCTATATGTCTGCTGCAAAATCGCCTTTGGAAAATATATTACCGAATAAATACGTGGATGAAAGCCGAAAACTTGGTACACTGTTACATGAAATCAACGAGAAGTAGCCTCATGACCGTTTTCGGTATGGTACACTGTCAAAATTAATACAAACAGACCAACACCGAATTTTGCGTAAAATTTACTGAGGAATAGGCTGATCATTGATCAAGCGATCAGCTGTTAGCCGCCATCGAAAACGAAACAGCTATCGCGCTTGACAGGGGTTGTAATTGTAAGCAAATGGCCTGAAGGCCACAATTTCACGGTCAAAATTGACATTGGAGAATATAAAATAAAAGTAAATATTTGAATGCAAACCGAGGATGCTAGTAAACTGTTTCATGATATCATCATCTCATCACTTATCTCAGTATGGAACACAGTTAGCGTTAACACAGATACGCCGACTTTTGCGTGAAATACGCAATGCGTTAGGTAGGCTAAGTGTCAGATCAGCGCACATCTTTAACATACTCGACCTTGATAACGAAATTGCTGCCCTAATCATTGAGTGCCAACCGTGAGACTTGGCACAGCGTTCGATACTAAAATCAAGACATACCATGCAAAAGCTCATGACGGATCTAGGTAAGGAGCATCGTTAAAATCAATGGAGACCAATACCGGCTTTGCGTAAAATATGTTTGCGATAAATGACGAGTCAGCTCTCACTCGATTTAGGAAACGAAATTACCACTAACACAGTACAGTGACAAACTTGAAACTTGGTACCGCGTTGAATACTAACATTAAGACTTACCGTACCAAATGTCATGACCGATCTCGGTATGGAACATCGTCAAAATCAATGGATACCAATACCGGCTTTTGAGTAAAATCTGTTTGCGATACATGACGAATCAGCACACACTCAACTTCGGAAACGGAATTACTACCCTAAACTTTAAGTAGAAACCCTGAAACTTGGGACAATGTTAAATACCACCATCACGACATGACATACCAAGTTTCAAGAATTATCATGGTGTGAAACACCATCAAAATCGACCTATACCAACCAGCAAAGGTCGACTAAACGCATATGACGGTAACCTAGTTCAGATGTAGATACGATTGTTACATCACACCTTAAGGGCGAGCAGGCTATGTTGCCCCGGTTGCTCGGTCATTTTATGAATAGGAGAGAGTAAATCACTGTTTCTTTATTGTGCGCAGCTTTGAGAGAATAGACAGTGAAAGCTTGTTATGAGCGCTACCGGGGCATGCCCCGGCTAGGCATTTGCAAAGCGAAAACACGAAGAGAATTCGATTTTCGCAGAGACTTCGCTACAGACATGGGGTAATCGCGATTAGTAATCGTAATCGATTACGACGATTACAGCATTTTCAAGTAATCGTAATCGCAATCGATTACATTCGAAAAAAATCCAAAGTAATCGTAATCGTAATCGACTACTTCACATATCCAATCGATTTCTTTGTGAAAGAACGATTACTTTTTATTTGTACAATGAATTTGACATAACCGAACATTCGTGAACAATGAATAGATATTCTACCAGGTTATTGATAGCGCAAACGGTTGATTTTCAAACGCCAATGCTCATTATTACGTCAGAAGTATTATTTGCTCGTCCTTGCGTTAGAAGTATATACAGTACACGTAGTAAATATATATTCGATGTACATTGTTGTGTGATTGTTAGAGCAGTATAAGCAGGCCGTGTTATTTTTGGCATATGCCAAAACTGCCAAAAATAACTTATTTTTGGCATTTTTCGATTTTTATTTTTGGCAGTTTTGGCATCGTCCTCTAAATAGATAGTTTCAGCCTCGAATTAGTCACAAAAACGCTTCATATGAGCTAGTTTGTCAAAAGACACCACATAATGTGCAGCATCCACGTATAATCAGTGCCAACAAACAATAAGAAGAAGAAAAACCTAACGATTTCATAGGTAAATTATATCAAACGAAACCACAAAATGTGCAGTATCCATCGTAATCGGTGCCAATAAGCAAACAAAAGAAGGAAAAGCCTAATAAACACGCTCAACAGCTGTTGAATAGACTTAAATCAGTGCTTCCAAACTCAGGTCAGCTAAGTTTTTCCTAAATTCATTTCTCGCCCAGCGAATCTGGGAAATATCGGCTTCAACAGTAGCCGTTGAGTGAAAGAATGTTGCCAGTCATCCACAAAAGGCTTTCAGAGCTTCAAAATCTTTGGAGGGCCGAACCGGCTTCCATGCATCATGAAAAGAGATCACTTCGCCAGTGCCACCGATCTCGTCGCGGAAAGAATTTTCTTTTCGACCCTTTTCCAGGAGTTTCCTGTGTTGTCTATCTCAACACATTCTATTTAGTAGCCCGACTATCATTTCTCCTTCAGTCTACCGATATATTTTCGGAGGACTTTTGTCACTTCAGGTGGCTTTAATATTACCAACTCGCATGGAAGAGTCCTGGGAAGGTTAGCATGTTTAAGAACATTGACGCAACAAGACTGTCTGGCAAAACGAGACTATGGAGCTCGGAAATAGCCAGACAGTTTGTTGCGTCACAATGTTCAACTCGATCACAATGCAAAAAACGTGGTTGATTTTGGGGGTTCCAGTTCCATGAGCAGAATATAATTTATATTTTAATAATCAGTACTGCGGCAGCTTCTCATTGATAGCCGTTTTATCAAATTTAGCGCTCGACAAGCCTGTCAAAAATGGTCGTAAAATTGCCTTTGGACAAATGGAAAGTATGACGTAAACCAAATGCTGTCAGCCGTTCAATCTCGCTGTGCCCACACCATCATTTAAGACACCATGCTTTCACCCCTAATGGGTGGGCTGAACCCAGATTAAGAAACCTGCCTTTCACAAACGAACGCTCTTCTCGCTTGTAACGCGGCCCTGTTAACACAACACCATGGACGAAATACACTATTTGGCAGACCGTTTTATTTTTGGCATATGCCAAAAATTGCTTATTTTTGGCATTTTCAAATTTTTATTTTTGGCAGTTTTGGCATCTGGCTCCTGAAATGCCAAAAATAACACGGCCTGAGTATAAGCCACGACTTATATCGGGTTATCAATACGCTCCAGACGCCACTACCTCGCAGCAAGAAAATAATCACCACTCTGCCTTGTTTCTAATAGTAACTTATGTATTGATGATTGGTTACGCAGTTTGACCGTTGCTGCTTGGCGAACAGTAGGCCTATTTATGTAGTATACGTATGTGTTGTACGTCCACCGGACAAAGATTTGGAATTTTGTACACATCAAATAAAACATTACGATGGGTAAAATCAACAGCTGCTGACATATATCATAACCGAGCCGTTCTTTGCCGTTTCTCGTAACGGCAGTTTTCTGTATCTGTATCTGTATGAAGTGGAAGGTCGAATTTTAAGGTCACTATATTATCTTATTCTCATATGACTCTACTTGAAACGGGCGCCAATCGTCATTTCACAATTCGTCACTCGACATTTATACCTGTCGCCATAGCCATCCCCTTATACACCATGTTAGCGTGGGTTGTAGGTACAATCAGCACCAAAACAGCAATTCGTCCCCCGCTCCAAACGTTGGTATTGGTAGAGAGAGACAGAGAGATATGGTATTATTTTTCGCCTGCACCATCGAGATGCTTTGACGACGGAGATGCGATACGGCCTTTATTGCAAGGTCATCTAGTCTGCACCCCCGTTTTTTCTCCTCCATGCTATCTGTGATTGCTGAGCGCCTAGCAGGATAGCCGCGGATACCAGTTTTCGAGTCTTTGGTCTGACCCGGCCGGGATCGAACCCACGACCTACCGATCGAGAAGCCGGACGCACAACCATTACACTATCTCGCTCGGTATTGGTAGGGTTGTAACCAAGTCACAATGTTCCGAGTCACAAGTCAATTTCACTTTTATAGTTTTGACACGAGTCAGGTTGAGTCATTTTCAATTCACCCCCGAGTCAGGTCCGAGTCCAAGTCAGCTAGTAGAGGGTCGAGTCCGAGTCATAGTGTTTGACTCGAGTGCGAGTCCAAGTCGTTATGTTCACAGATCAGTTTTCAGATCAATCCGGCTCCACTCACTTTTTTCAACTCTGCTCGAGTGATATAGAATGGCTCGTATTCATAATATAGTAATTTTCGTCAGTTTTCACAGTTTACCGCCCTACTCCCATGTACCAGGACTGATAGACGAAATACAAATAATGTGGTAACTTTACTATTCTTCGAAGTTACATTGAATGTCTGTCTTGGCCATTCTAGTCTCGAGTCATATGATTTGGTTCACGAGTCATGCAAAATGACCCGAGTATACAAGTCGAGTCAATACAAACATTGACTCAAGTCGAGTCAATTTACGCATTTAAAAAAATGACTCGAGTCGATTCTAGTCACCAAATAATCGCGACTCGAGTCATTACAACCCTTGGTATTGGGGCCCCATGCCCCCATGTTGGTCACTTTTCAAGTTGATGACTGAATTTCGTCATAATATTGGTAATTGCATTATATTGCTATTCTTTCAGATTTACCGGTAGAGCTGGGGGCACGTAATTCATAATTATAGCATCTGGTATGTTGTTATAATTACTTTATTGTATGTTGTTAATTCGCGACCTCTCGCCTTTCGTATAAGCAAATGATACTGTAGTCGCCCAAACGCAGTAGACTAAACGAAAAACTTTCGTTAGACGCACACACAAATTGTAATGTCTTCATTCTTCTGTGAGTGCCCCGGCTAGCATTTGCATTGTCGGGACTCAGATTGGAGGGACCAGACTGTTCGTCACGCCCACAGGGCGCGGCTACTGACAATGGACACATACCCAAAGTTTTGGCCAAGGTCATTCTTTGGTAGCACACTTTGTGGAGTTGAATGTTGGCCGAAATTGCATACGTCTTTGGTGTGTCGTGGCGGAGTAATGACCGCCACAAAAATGCATATTCCTATAAATTATGCATGCTTTTTTTCTTGAGGGGGAGAGGTATGCATTTCAAAATCGGGCTATTTAGAGACATTAAATCCCGAAGCTCGAAGAAAATTTTAAAGTTAATTAACTCTCTTGAAAATACTCTATAATAATTTATGTTGATTTACGAAATACTTTTGAATCCCCTTAGAGCTCGCTCCCGGTCCTATTGGGGACTTTGGAGTGTGGCAGTTACGGACCTGGCAAGAATGCAAATCGTTGGGTGCGACGAATAGTCCTGCATAGAGTCGGGCAATGTGTGGATTATGACGCAACAAGCAAATGACGTATTATTTATAAAGAAAGTTGTTATCTCATTAGACCTTATTTTCATCAAAAGCCTTATATTGTCTTCAAATATCTCTTCCAATATATTAGTTCTAAGAAGCAAAACAAATGTAATCGTGTGTAATCGTGATTACTTTTGAAATGTAATCGTAATCGTAATCGACTACTTCCTGATTTTGCTGTAATCGTAATCGTAATCGTAATCGCGGGATTTACAAGTAATCGTAATCGCAATCGATTACATTCGTGAAGTAATCACCCCATGTCTGCTTCGCTATATATATGGGCATTTACAAGCGAAAGGACAAGAAGAATACGATTTTTGCTGTGATTTCGGTATATATAGATTGCTGTGCGTCTATAAATGGTAAAGAATTGTTATTGAACAGAATTTTAGGTGGGGCAATGCCCCAGTTGCCCTATAGGACGAGCCGCCACTGTACAAACCCCTGATTAGGGCAGGACACCACGGACTGAGCAATAGCTCGAATCGTAGTCGAGTATCAATATTGTAATTATTCCAGTACGAAGTATGAAGAGTGGAATATTTTTCCAGTATGAAATACATACGCCATTCACACTCAGAGTTATTTCATCAACGAAAAATGTTATTTATTGAATTTCCTTACACAGCGAGGTTTGTCGCCACTCACGTTCCAAAACATTTTGCCCGGATCAGATCGGCAAATTATCTGTTTTTACTCCAATCATGTTTTTTAAAGCTCAGGTCCGTCTCCGGTCCAGCTCCTAGACCAGATTCTAGAAATGACCGTAATCCGGCTCGAAAAACTCGGATATTCTACTCACGGTATAGTTTTTAATATTGATTTAAACCATTGGTTCTTAACCTTTTTTCCTCCAGCGCCCCCTTTCAAAAATTATCGTGCTCCAGCGCCCCCCTCCCCAACTTCATAATGTAAGGAATGTAATAAAGACAATGAGTAAGAGGGAGGGCCGTAACAGCACTTCGTCAACCCCCTAAAAACGATTGCCTTGCGCACCCATAGCGTGATAAACCGAACTTCTGAGGGCTTCGCCCCCACGAGCCCCCCATCGTGATTTCGATGGTCAGCAAAGTTTGTGTGGCCTGGTCGCCCTAGGTACCGAAATTTTCTATAATGCATGAATGAATTGGTGGTAATTACATATATAAATCGTGATAAACTGAGTGAGCTGTTGTATAGGAAGACAAAGGGCACGTAATTAATAATTAAACATATTCGGGCGTGCCCGCAGGTATACAATTATTCGTTACCAGGGCCGTAACAGCACTTCGTCAGCCCCCCCACAAACAAAAAACGTTGATCCTGGGCCCCCATCGGGTGATAAACCAAGCTTCCGGGGGACTTCACTCCCAGACCCCCATTAGGCTGTCCTCTATTTGCTCAAAGCCTGTTAGATATCTCCATTGGGTGTCCATTTACTGAGGCAGCTATCCTCGCCTAGTCGCGCGAAGCGCGAATAATTTCACTAATTAATGATTGAATTGGTCAATATCATCGGGAATTGCATGTAAATTGAGATTAACTTTTATCCTCTCTCTGCTCACGTAAACACATTTACCGGTAGAGCTGAGTGAGGTGCAATGTTCCCTCTAAGCTCTGCGCGTGCGCAGTGCTGACACGGTCTCTGCGCACAGAAAATCTACGTTGCGCACAACAAATCCGAAATTATTACCTTTTTTTGGTCGATACGCACTGTTGTCCAGGGGTCAGCGCAGTGAGTTGTTGAGTGTACACAGACTCATCAAAACTTAAAGCGAACATTGTGAGGTTTCTTGGAAACTGTAGGGCCCGTTACTAATGATTAAACATATTCGGGCGGGCGAACCCGTTGGTATGACTTCGTTGCATGATGTTATTTCGTGACCCTTGTCTGCAATATCAAAAAATATAGAATCGCTCAACGGGGATATCGCCCAACATATCCCTGTCGCCCAATCGTACTAAACTAAAAGACGCACACGATTTCAGATTGGTATTTCTTCACTGACATATAATTTTTCCCTGCCAGATGGAATTCGTCTTCTGGGGTTCAGATTGCCAAGACAGGAACATTCGGTGTCAGTCATTTAGGCGCCCATGGACAATTAAACCTATATGTATTTTGAAGGCTATATGTAACGAAGTTTTCGGTGTTAATTTGCTCTGAATACTCATTAAGGATATGTCCTAGCACCACATAATCTACTGCGAAGCCATTTTTCTCCAGCGCCCCCCATACCGCCCCCTGAGCCCAGCGCCCCCCATATCGCCCCCTGAGCGTTTCCGCCCCCCTTCAAAATCGCCAGCGCCCCCTGGGGGGCGCTGGGGGCAAGGTTAAGAACCACTGATTTAAACAATGCAAATATGAAATTAAAAACTCGAAGATCAATCCCAACCATTATCTGAAGTAATTATGCCAACTTGGACTTGGCATGTGGTTTATTCTCATGAACGTTTCACTTTGACTATTGATTCGAGGGTGAAAGAGGGTTAGGCTGTCATATTCTTAGTAAAAAGTACTGATCCGGCTCCGAATCGGCTGCGGATAGAAATGAAAAAGTCCGGCTCCGGTCCATGCCCGCTCTAATGTGAATAGAAACGTCATTTGTTTAACCAGTGGCATTGTCACGATAAAGTGCCATGAAAGAGTCATGGTCAGAGAATCTTACACTATTTTTGTTGACTTGTAACTCACAATATTGTCCTAAATGTATTATTATTTTATGACCTCATACTTAGCGATACCCGAACACTTGACTCAGAAACTGACATACTCGACTTTGCCCAGCCCTACTCCTAATCCGGGATTTTTTCGGATATTTGGGAATGTATGTTTTGTGTAAATTTTGTGGTTAATGTATTATTTGTGTATAGTAATTGAATATTGTAGCCGCAACCCGCAGATCGCGCCACAGGGTGGATTGAAATATCTGGCTGCTTATATTCCCTTTCGGCACAGAGAAAAAGACTCGCTTTGTTGGTGCGTGTTTTCTGTTAAAAATGAAATACAATAAGCATTGGCAAATACATCCTAAGCTTATCATATACAAAGCATCTTACTTGACAATGTGTCTTCCGGGTTTTTTAGTTAATTATATTTATAGATTTACTTTGACTGTAACGAGTTATCAAAACAGTGAGACAATGAATGAATTGACCTGACTAACCCTATTCTAGTAATGCAATAACCCAACTATTCCTATTCTAATAACTGAAGTAATGCTAAAACGATCCTACCACTTACGCACGCGCACTAAACAGTGAATTGCACCATGATGCGTAAGACCTAGTTACCGCTGTGTTGTAACTATGAAACTGAGTCCACTTCCTTGCTTGGCGGGAGTGTGAAGGAGCTACAGCGACACCTTAGGGCCGTACGGCGGCTACAAATATTTTGTGAGTAAATTGCGTGCTACAGATTTTCCTTATGGCTCATCCTTCGCCACCTTCAGTCCTTCGGAGTGCAGATGGTTTGTCGCACGTGAAACAGGGCTCAATATGTTAGGTGACGCGGTGGCGGTCGTCCGATTTGTTATTATTATTAATAATATTATTGATGAAAAGTTGAGTGACGCTTTTCGCCTGTGAGGCCAGGTGCGTCACGGACTAGAATGAGCGATCGATACACCAAAATGTGGGCAAGAACCGATTTAAAATAAGTACCACAAGATAAAACAAATTCTGCAACATGGGATTATATTTCAGTGATGATCAGTAGATTTTCGAGTGTTGCGGTGATTTTGAGCTCGCGCGCCCCGTCGAATAAAAAGTTCCGATGAAAATCATATCGATTGCAGTGCAGCAAAAAATGCTCGACTGTTTCAGGTGCGTTACAATGGTCGCATAGGTCGGTGTCGCTACATCCAATTTTATATAAATGCGCTTTCAGGCGGCAATGGCCTGAAAGAAGCCGAAATATTAATCGCTCGTAAAGCCTATGTCGATGCATCGATGGAAAGTGGCCATCAGTCAATGATCTATGGAAATTTCGATAGTGACCTCCTCGCTCATTTCGTTGATATACGGCGTTCCAGGTCGCTCTACAGTATGGACGTCCTTTGGCTTTAGCCGCAGCGTGGCTAACTTCGTCTGGAAGTGTATGAGAAGGGGTATTTTCGACATCAGTCCTGGCGGCTTGCCAAGCCAATTTATCGGCTAACTCATTACCACCGATATCAGCATGCTCAGGTACCCAAGCCAGGACAACGATGGCGCCTTTCTAAATCGCTTGATTCAGCAAGCGACCACATTCACATAAAACATTCTGCGTTTGCTGTGCCTGCAAATTAGTCTGTTTTGTTGTTGTTAAAGTTCTGGTTCTCTTATATTTGTTATTGTCTCATCAGTAGGGCAAGTGTTGCAACTTCTGCAACTTTTCAACTTTTTCCAAAACAAAATGCAACTTTCCACGGATTTAACTGCAACAAAAACTTGCCCTACTCATCAGAATTACGAGTGATTTTTAACGTCATTAATCAAAAGATTCACCCACTTGGTGTTCTTGTTCGGTGTCAGTTGAGATTTGAGAACCAGCACAAAGTCAGCTTCCTACAACCGTCGCCTTTCTGGAGACCACAGGTAGCATAACAGCAAAAGATTGGCGTGTTAAGTGACAAAGCAACTAAATGACGCTGTCGTATCTCTATTACTTTTAACATGTGACGCAGTCACGAAGTCTAGTAAACGAAATAACACGCTCACAGTCGCTCAGTCGACGATATATTTAAACGCGCTGATTCACTATGAGCAGTTCGACATCCATGTAGCCTGAGGTGGGGTGCTTTCCTAAGCGTGTTATGTGCGATACCTCGCCGCTATTCCGAAACGTCAGCTTAAACAGAATGGATTTATAGTAGATAGCGATGTATTTAAAACATAGAAACTGAAGAAACGTGATTGGAAATGGCCGGTTATAAGAATATTATGCCAGTGATTCGAGTGGAACTTCATCTCTCTAATATTTCGCTTCCAATTTTGAATTTCGGTACGATATATCCGCAAATAAGTCATATCAAGTCATTTTAATGGGTGAATAACCAGTCTAGAAATAGACCCACACTGGTAGAAAAGTCTTGATACGGTTGTTTGTGACGGCCAATTTTAATTAATACCTTCTGTGGCCAATGACATGACCACGGCAAGGTATAGTCACCAATGAGACAGTCACACATTGAACTAAAATAAAAGAGCGTTCATTGCTGCTACAGGGCCAGGACACTACAAATAAAATGCCAAGATTTGCAACCAACGATGTTATAATCACGTGATCATGTAATCACCAAAACTTCGCATGTATTGGTGTGTCTTGTGACGGGCTTTAGGGCCGGCGCCTAATTTACGGTGGCTAATAGTCCCACACATCCAGCAGGTTGCACAAGCAAACCTTTAGCCTAAAGCAGGGGTGTCTAACATACGGCCCGCGGGCCGCATGGCCCGCCAAGCGATTCCATCCGGCCTAAGTAGCTAGTTCACATAGATTGAAAAAGGCTTATATTATCCAGCACATTTTTAAAAAATGTGGAGATTTTTTACAGTGAATGCTGGGGTAATCAAACCATGACGTGCGAGATAACTTCAAATGAGACGCCAAAGGATCTCGAGCGTAGGATATGCTTCAGCAAATTTAAGTGAGAGAAAAAATAAATTTTCAAAATAAAAAATCGGGCGTTCCCACCGAAACTGAAATACATCAGCTACGATGTTGATAGCAAGCAGATATGTTAATTTGAGCGAATAAGAAACAAGAATGCGACCGTCCGCTACTGAAGGAAATAAGTCAGATCTGCCCGCAAATCTCATCGTACTACATCGTAGGCTATGGCTAGTATCCCACTCCTGTTTAAGCTATTGATGTGTCACCTCTTCACTACCCTGCATACAATATAGATATAGGCAATGCAATATGGCTACATTTTACTGCAAATAAGTTTTTATTTCCGGTTAAATGTGGTAATAGGTTGAGTAAATTCGAAAGAGAAGTATCATTCCTTTATGTTCATAGTTTCATACGTCGACTTTGATATCTTTTCAGTACTTCAACGGCCTGGAATAAATTAGGAACATTAGATGCACTGTATATAATTATTACATATTCGGAAAATGGCATTGAATTGATTGATGCGTTATTTTGCTGCAGGTGATTTCCAGAGGTGGTCACTGGTCAGTAACGAAGTACTTCTACTTTTTTGAAGTACTCAAGTAGTTTTCCTCTACTTCTGGTACTTACTCAAGTAGATCTGATTTTCTCTACTTCTACTTTTACTTCATAATATTTTTGTGATCTACTTACTTACTTTTCGCTATTTTCAGTTTGTCAAGTAGAAGTAGTTTAATCCCCCAATACTAACCTGAGGAATTTCGGGGCTGTTTACACGCAGTACCAACATTTAATATTCATGAAAGTCAAGTAAAGTCCAGAAATTTTGTTGCACTTCGCACACAGTAGTTATGGAGTGACAAATATGTTTTAACGAGAGTATCAGAAATATAATTTAGGTACTGGATTGCTTGGTTCCGCTCACACCGCATTGTCGCCCATATCAAATATTTCATCACAGTATACATGGCCCACCATAACGTTTGAAACTACCGTTTCGCAATCTAGCAATTACCTATCATATCGTAATCTAGCAGCCCATGACGTGTCCTGCTAATCTGGAAAATGTGGCTTTTTTAACGTTACACCTGTTTTAGCTGATCACCTTTGAAGCTTTATGGACAAAAGACATGAAATATATTTCCGCTTTTTAGAAGTGGTATTTGTATTTCACTATTAATTCTGAGTATCATAATTTGAGTTCTAGTTACTTTCAGTTCTTTTGTCTGCAGAGCACAGGCCTATATGTTGAAACATAAAAGCAAGTGTAGTAATGCCTCTATCTTCCGAAAATAAAGCTACACTAAATATAGATTTTACGATCCACAATACTTGTTATTAACGTACACTAGTCACGCAAAGTGTTCAAATCGTATTCGATACAACTTGTCCGTATTGCTCTTCGCCTAAACTTGGTGCCTTATGGGGTGGCGCCATGCCATGATATTCTCTAAAACGGGGTCTTCTAGTAAACAAAGGGTTTCTATCTCATTTTCATATCAGTGCTATAATTTACATCTGATCTCCTCGGATGCATCAATACGAATCAAGCTCTCTGCACCTTCTGCATAGCTCAATTTGCAGCTTACAGTCCGTGCGAACGAATTAAGACTGTTTCTAAAACTACTTACTTACTTGAGTAGATTTAAAGTCGGTCAATTCTACTTTTACTGCAAGTAGTTTTAGGTTGCTTATGGAAGAAGTACTTCTACTACTTGTACTTGGGTAGATTTTGTCGTCGCTACTTCTACTTCTACTTGAGTAGCTTTCTTGACTACTTTGACCACCTCTGGTGATTTCGCGCTATATTTCTTATTTCGTCGCGTCATTAACCTACCAAATCAATATAGTTTGCGCTGCTGTAAATTGCCTATAGAACTACCCTGTTGAAGTACTAAGATATCTCAATCATAGATGGGACCACCGAGATTGGCGTTACAATATTGCCGATAAAACATCAAAGATGTGTCGGTGTTGATGTTTCGACAGATTAATGCTACGATGGCGCATTGGTTTCATCGCCTGGTATAGTTATCTGAATTTCAATCATAAAAACTGATGTAAATCTATCCAAATACTACTCGACAAATTAAGAATGTAAACAGTGAGTTTAACCGCATAAACTACTCAATTCGAAACGGAAGTAATCTATAACCCCACTGCATGAGTGTAATGTGTATAACATTAACAAAGATATTGGAATAAATGAAATATGGCATTACGGATCATATTATGTGAAAGACGACAAGTCTTAAACTGATTGTGAGAAACTGTGTCATAATGAACTAGGGTATATCACATTTTTACTTCAGTCACCGACGCAGTGCTGCGGTACTTACGGATGCATTTTGGTAGTTCAGCCCTCCAGTTGCCGCCACGACCGCAAGATACTTGCTGATACGCTTTATTGAGTTTGTATCCGCGGCTGCAGTAGAACGTGATCTTTTCCCCGTAAGAGTAGGAGTATTTATTCCCCGGGTAGAAGAAGGCGTAGGAATAGGGACGGGGAACGCCGCAGTTTTCTGGAATACGAGTATATTGTGTTACGATTAGAGCATTTAATTTTGAACAGCCACTTAAAATTAATATTTGCAGTTAGTGAATTTCCCACCACCCCCACCATAGCGAATGAATTCCGGTAAATTATCCCCACAAACATTCGCCCTCTGAATTATCCGATAATTATAAACTGGTCGTGTTCTATTAGGCTACTTTCCCCATCCTTTAACGAGTATAAAGTCAGGCGAAGAGTATGTCTCGTTATGAAAGTCAACACAGTTTTAGCTACCATACTCAATTGATTTGCAGTGTGCACTATGACATTTATTGTAGCGATACATTGTGCTTTCACTTTTTTTTTGTGCTGTCCGACTGCATCGGCGTCAGGGCGTGTTAATACAGTCACTGGGGCAGCTGGTACATATACGTTTATGAGCTACATGAAATTATTATTTACACAGTCTCCCATTAGAAGTATTTAAAATACGTTGTTGGCTATTGTTTGCTTGTTTGGTGTATTCGTCTATTTGTCCACTAGTACGGTCGTTGGTCAGTGGTCACTTGCACCTGGCCGATAATTTTCAGTTTTATTCCGTAACTGCCGACTTCTAGCGCGGCCCACTTCTAGTATTGTTATAAGACCGCTTACGCTGGTTAGATGGCGAGGAGGAGCCAAGACATACCTTAAGCACTTAAGTAGGAATTGTTTGTCGGCTATATATGAACAATTGAGCATGGAGATCGTATAAAGTTAAAATCGTGTTCTCATCATCATTTTGTGGATTTACTTCCAGATCAAGCAATCACCACATCGTGCGGAAGCTTATAAACATCAGACACGGTTTCTCAGTAAATGATTATATCGCCCAAAGTAGCGGTAGGCCTATAACCGTTTAATTATTCGAACAAATGCTCATTGAGACTTGCTATGACACTAATATTTACTACCGTGTTTCTTTTAGTCAATCAATAGTTTCAACTTGTCTCATTGCTTTGAATGTGTTATCCAAATCACTTACTGTTGCACATGGGGGCCTTGTTATCCCAGTTTCCGTCATCCATACATGTCATGTAGGAATACCTGGAACCGTGGTACGACATTTGGTATTCTGACTTGCAGCGGTATTGCACTCGCTCGCCCTTGCGGTAGTACATTTTCATTGGATAGTAGTACCCGTGCATTACATCGTTTCCCATGCAGTACTCTGTAAATGAATCAACTTTTGTAAAGGATGTAATCTATTGTTGCGGACATGATACGAAACCTATTCGGTAATATGATTTAAAATAAAAAATCTGTTCCATACAAAGCTACTATAGCGAACCAAGAGTGAATTGCAGAATGCAGAATCTTACTCTTGCACTTCTGCGGCTCGCCGTCCCAGTTTCCGTCCTTCATACACTTCGCGTGTTTGCGGTAGTTGGCAGGGGCGTAGTACCCGTAATCGCATTCAAACTTGGTGTATTCACCTTCCATGTATCGCATCTTGGAATACGCCACGTGGTTGTAGGCGCGGTGATCTGGCACTTTGCAGTATTCTTAAGGGATATCATTCGGATTAGCATGGCAAAGTGCGTGAAAGCGGATATACTTAATTGGGAAAGGTTGAATACGCTGTTTATATAGCCTACAAAATTATCTTACAAGTATAAATATAGCAGTATCTGTGTGGGCTTTCTTTGCTACACCCAATACGTTGTGGTCGCAGGACCATGGGTAAACAGACTATATTAACTTGTTCACGCAAATACCATTTCCTGCCCATATTCTGTTAGATTTGTTCCGAAAAGCGTCAATTGTCCTCCATGACAATATCTGATATGATTCCGAAACATGAATGCTGAATTTTACCCAGCAGCTAGACATTCTATCATAAGCAGAGGACCTGATAGATTAATACTATCCACAGAGAAGTAGCAGGTTGTTGAGAATTTTTGACGGATTCTATATAGGATAACATATGACCGGAACGAGCACCACCTTAGTCTATTACCTAATACCTACACGCACGGATAAGATATTGTACGCGAACATATAAACTTTGTGCGATAATTGGGCAGGATAGAAGTACTTTCATTAAACTCCGTAAATTCTTACTGGTTGGCATCCTTTTGCACTCCGGTAATTTGTCCCAATTGCCGTCCATCTGGCAGGAAGAGTAATATTTCATCATCATTCCCTCGTTGTACTTGTAATACCCTGGTTTGCACTTGACGTATATCTGGTCTTCGGTGTCGTAGTATTTCATCTCGGGTTCGTAGTAGCCGTGTTCTACCATCGGCGGGGAGCAGTATTCTGAGAAAGATGGTATTCTGAACTGATTGGGAATATGATGACTTGAGTTCCACAAAACGGCTCTCGTAGTCAATTCTGCTTTGACCCTTGATTGCAATGATTCGAATATACAATAAAGATTGAGTGTTCATGATTACCAGATTTAGCCCTAGTCCATACAATAACTCTGATTACAGGTAGAATTGTCATTTCAATCGAGCGCGTCATTTCAACCGTAGACATAGAATGTTCAATTCGTTGGATGATTAACACAGGGCGATGCATATCATTTAGTTTTCGGTAACCAATTAACTTGTTCTTTTTGATAATAACTTGGAGTCGACTTTTATCAAAATATGCCAACCTATTTACTACCAACAAAAGGAGTTCATGTACCACATAAATATAGTACCTTGAACTTGAACGAAATCTTCACCTCGATTATCATTCGTATTTTCATGTCGGTGACGTCATGCTTGGTGATTGGATTGTTGATATACTCTGTTCTTTCTACTTCTCAACTAGTTTTTTTTATGTCATAATGACCAGTAAATAATTGACTGGTAATCGAACCGTTCAGGAAGGTACTGAGACACCATAGGATTTGTATGGCTGGGGAAAATCGATTCCTAAACGAGTGTTAAGCTTGTGGTCGATTATTTGAGTATCACTCATTATGACATTTTAACTATAGGCCTACAATGTGTCTACTCTACACTTGAATTTCAGTAGCTGCCCGGATATTCGATACATACTTTTACCGATCTTCATACACTTGGGTTGCTTCCGAGTCCATTTTCCATCTCTACCGCAATAGTTGTAGACGTACGCGTTGTCATCATGGTACTTGAGTCGGTATCCAATAGCACACTGGTAATATACTCTGTCGCCCGGTTTGTAACTAGCCTTCATCGGTGAATAGACGCCATGTGGTACCATCATATGCATACAAGAGCCTGTAAACGATATGATGATATTCGTCGGTTAGAGACATCGGGCTAGTTCGAAATGCATCTACTCCTAGTGGCGCTACCTCAGTACGAGTAGCCTAAAAGTAGTGGTCTCAAAGGCGTGTCAAAATACTCCAATTCGAAGTAGAAATGAGAGGTTTGATAAGTATTCAAGTTTCAAAACGTAAAATAGATTAAAGCGTCGCATAAATATAGTAATCAAACTGAGGTAATCTATTTTCCATATAGAAAAATGCATTTCGATGCCATCGCAATGACGAATGACTATTGAAAGATTTACGATTCAGGACAATGGTCGAATAAAATATTGAAGTACAGTCACAAAGGACTCTCTCACTCGTGAAAGTGATACAAACCTATCAACGAACTACTTTCCGCTTCACAGATTCTGAAGAGTAACTAATTCAGTGCTTTGGTACTAAATCTGTCGGGAAAAAGAAGTAGCCTCGCGTATAAGCATTGAAATTTGAGCACGTAGTCTGAGTAACCAATGCCTGCTTGAGTACATTAGTAGAAGAATTTGGTGACTGATACTGATCGTCTCCAACGGTAAGATGCCATAGTATATGTTTAACATTATAAACGCTTCAGACGGAGTATAATGTTTGATACCTGCTGTCATCTTCTTGCACGTTGGCGGCTTCATGTCCCACATACGATCCTGTCCACAAGTCGCGTACGAATAGTATTTGCCTTCGTAGTGCTTGTAATATCCCTCGTTACACTTGAAACGGAGTTGGTTACCGACGGAGTACATTTTCCTGCTGGGCTTGAGTGTGCCGTGTTCGAATTTCGGCATTTTGCAGTACACTGTTATCGGAAAATACTAGTCGCGCCTTCAGCAGTGGAATGTCTTTGTAAAACATCGGGTAAGGGTCAGCAAGAAAGCAGACACATTAGGATTACACCAAATTAATCAGTAATGTTTTAGTTGTTGAGTAAGTGCCGCCATAGTTGCTGTAGTTACTATTATACGTAGAAAAAGTCGTCTCGATATGGAGTTGCAATTTCCGATTATATATATATATTACCCGCTATTGGGCAAAGCATTTGCTGTCTTGTTGTAAGACGGGAAGTAAATAGTGGTGACACTCTCGTTCGGGACTTGGTCTATATCTCACTAATTGGATAACCAATTTCCTCTTCGTATTTGGTCAAATGAACATGCACGGACAAGGACGCTGTATGTCAGCATTGTATAAACTTATAGCCTAAAAATAAAATTTCGCTGCATTTCAGGCGATTTCAAATTTTGCCAAAATGATTTTCGGTTGCGACTCGTACCTAGTATAATATATTTTAGGTATGAGAGTGTGTTAGATTTCGGCCTTGTGTCAAATAATACTGGTATCGACTAAACGATTAAAAAATTAAATTCATAACTTGATATGGCTGTTAGAATAATCGCAATACATACAGTCTACGGTAACGTTACATTGGCCAACCATTCGACGAGAAGAGCACAGATTCACATTTTAAAGGACCACATTAAAAAATCTATACGGGATAAGGATTCAGAATTTTTTGCGAAACTGGATTTGGAAATGGAATTTTCAATTATATGAAATGTTCGTGTTATTACTAACTACTTTATGTGCAGGAATATTCTCGGATTATAGTTTCGATTAACAACAGTTTGACCACTGATTATAAATCGCTCGTAATACTTCCATCAACCTACTTTTCTTCATATCCAAGCACTTGGGTGATTTGTACTTCCATTTCCCGTCCATGCAAACGTTATATTCGTATTCTTCTCCTCTGTAAGATTTCTTGAAGCCCCTGGCACATTGGTAGTAGAGCTTCGAACCTTGTTGATATCTTTCAAACATCGGCCAGTATGATCCATAATAAAATTCCGGCGCGTGGCAATAACCTGCAAATAATGGGAACAATGTACACCCAGGTAATTTTAGTCGGCGCCAAACGTACTCATCATCGCCTTCTTGCACATCGGTGGTTTCCTGTCCCAATACCCGCCCGGTTTGCACGTAGCGTAGTCGTATCTCTCGCCCTCGTAGTAGAGCTTGTAACCGTCTTTGCATTTGTAGCTGACTTTCTCGCCGTACGCATATTTGGATTTGGACGTCATGACCATACCGTGTTCAATCACGGGAGCATCGCAATGAGCTGAACATAAGTATGCCGTGTAGAGGTAAGCAATATTTTGCTTTAAGCTAATTATATGTATCAGCTACTCTATTAAAATCATTGTTAAATAAAACTTGAAGGTTTTAAACTGGGGCAAAGCCGTCAGCATTCCAAGCATACATCTTGCAATATTGCATTAACATAGCATTCGAGATTTATTAAAACCCTCCTTCACTCTATTCTGACTTCAGCATTTAATTTTATAGGAATTCGTTTTGATGCTAAAAGCTATAAGCCAGGGGTGTCAAACATAGGGCCCGCGAAGCTAAGATTGCTAAATTAAAATGATTATATTTGTTCGCACATTTAATTCCAAAGTTCTCTCTCGACAGCAAATGCGAAGTACGCTCACTGCTCATATACCAAATTATAACATTCTGGCGGCAATGCTGCGCTTTCATAACTAGCAAGTCGGTGACATTGGTACCAAATAGTGAGGCGGTTAAGAGAAACGCAAGCCATCAGTTCAGTTCATGAACCGAAAGCAAGTCATTCACAGAGACGAAAACGCCATTGTTGAACATAATGCACGTTAACCCACATTGTGCTCGAAGAATACAGTGTAAATATCTGCGGGGGCGCTTCTCGGAGGAAAACGGTCCCCGGCCGCAGTAACTCATTTGATCCGTATTATATCCAGCATTCATGCCATTCTAGATTATATTTCAGTTGTGCTGACATAATTATTTAGGTTCCACTTTCATGAGTGAGTTTAATGTTTCCAAGTTTTTTATCATAGAGTCAATGAGTTGGGTTTCATTACTAAATTCCAATTTCGTTGGTATGGATATATATAACTACGCTGTTGAGTTAAAATCCGTCACGTACGTTGATTGCAATTTGGGCTTAAATGACATCATATGCTGAGCAAGAGAAGCCTATACTAGTAATTAATACGCGGCAGTGATCCTTAGATTTTCATCCGTAAACCCGAAGCAGCTACGGCCTGTAAAAATGAATTCTCACGGATATCACACTTTAGTCTGTGGACGTGAACTCAGTTTAATAAAAAACTGCATTAACGTCATGATAGATATCGGCAATAATGCGAAGAGAAAGGCGCTTTGACTCTATATTTTTGTGATCACCGTGACAGTTCATACAAGCCATAGGAAAGCTAGATTACAATTTAATACGTAATACATATTTTGAGGGTGAATAGAAACGGAAGTCCGGGTACCACGATCTTGGGTTTCACGAAACAGGTCTCCATACCTTTCGTGGCCAATTTGCACATTGGATGCATGAATTGCCAATTTCCATCGCCCATACATATGTTGTATTCAAACCAATCTTCGCCGTACACCAGCGTGTATCCTTCCTCGCATTTGGTGTAGTAGAGACGATCTCCTGCACTGTACATCTTCAATGCGGGCGTGTACTTTCCATGCTCGAAATTCGGTGGGTTGCAGTAATCTGTAGCAACAAGAATTTTCAGTCGAGACACGGTTTGTTTTGAATGGATCGCTTTGATTCACAAAAATGAAGCGTCATCCGTATAGTAGGTAGTAGACACAATTTACCAGTGATATTCACCTTTATTTTCGTTACCATCAAAAGATCATTATTTCCTAATATGTTCTATTATCAAATGTAATGGCAAGAAAGAAAGAATGCAGACTTACCCATCTTGTGGCTTTTGCACATCGGCGGATCTTTGTCCCAAATGCCATCTCTTCCGCATGTAGCATACTCGTACTGATCCTTCCAATAATACATACCGTATCCATAATTGCACTTGAATCGCAAACGGTCCCCATAGTTGTATCGCCTCATTTTAGGGTGGTACATGCCATGCATGATTTTCGGAGAGTAGCAGTAATCTGAAGGAAATCATTTATAATTTTGTTAGAGGCCAGTAATTTAAATTTTGGTCGGATACAACGGCGCATACAACAGTTTGATTTCAAATCATATACAGCCTAGGCAAGAAAGTCATCCTAATCCACCTCCACTCCACCTTGCAGTGTTCAGAATCAACTAAGCCAACCGGGAAAACGTATTCACCACATCTGGACTTCAGCTATTGTTTGGCATTTTGTGACATATAATTCGCTCAATAGACGTAGACTTAGACTGCGTAGACTTTTCAGAGTGATTGGAAATCTTACTTTTGTGCGCAGATTTGCACATGGGCGGCGGGTGATTCCACATTCCGTTTTTGCACATGGCGTAGTCGTATTTTTCCATGTCATAATGCAATTTGTAACCTTCGTCGCAGTCATAGTACACTTTTTCTCCGTCTTTGTACCAGCTTTTGTTCGGTCTTCGTTTGCCGTACATTACGTCATGTCCCATGCAACCAGCTGAATTCAATATGGGATGAATCATTTCGAGAATCTAGCGGAAGTAGCCTACAACTGTCCAAGCCTACTTCGATGAATCTAAATTGCTTGTGCCGCAGATTAGTACGCTTTTGAATTTATGACGCTTCTGTACAATATGTCTATATTATCTATTGTAAATGTCTAGGAGAAACGACAAAACTACTCTAGACGCCATTTTGTATATGTGACGCCATATTGCTTTTCAAAAAGAAAGCGTCATCTGTTCGCATATTTCCTGATTATGAGTATGATAATTAATATATATATATATTATTACTCTTGTAGAGTCCTGTCAAAGAATCCGTTTCTATATAGACTCAGTTTGAGGAACTACGTAAAATACTTGACGAAAATTATAGGAGGAAACCTCTTGAGAATTAAGTTCAAATAACTGAAAAACCGTATTCCAAGCAGAAAAAAGCGGCGATAATAAGGTTCATATCACATACTTCAATAACACGCATATCCGTTTTTGAAATTTTATGTGGGACAATTTATATCCATCACATTATTGTGGTTTTGTGATATTCCGACGATTTATATGTTTAATTTTGAGTGAAATATAGTTTGTTGAGAAGTTTGAATCGATTTTAATAATGAATGCCACACGAATCGTGCGATGAAGGTGCTGTACCTGCCCACTCCAGCTGAATATATTTTTGAAGATCGTATGCATCTGTAAGGTCAGTCAGTTGGCGTTAGTCTGAAAGATCTCTTAACTTCGGAAGTAGCCACATACGTTGCCTGCTATAATTATGCGAGCTCTCGGCCAAATCTAGTCTTAGAACTTTTATTACTTCAGTAATTCCTAGACCTATTATTTTTTCACAAGTAATTGAGTACAAATTTAGAACATTACTACTACTTTTACTACTTGAGTGGCAACGTTAACTACTTTGGCACCTCTATAAATTAAACAGTATCAATAACATGTTGAAAGCATAAAGGTAAATGCGGTTACAAAATATGTATTTAGCAACAATGTAAATGCCTTACATCCGCTGGAGTGCTTCATGCTGTTGCACTTGGGAGGATCGAAGTCCCATTTACCATCTTTGCCACAAGTGCGATATTCATACCAGTCATTTTCGAAAAACAGCCCGTATCCCTCTTTGCATCTGTGGTACATTCTATCTCCTTCCATATACATTTTCATGTCAGGGAAATGATAGCCATGTTCGACCATGCTCGGCATGCAATATTCTGAAACGTAGCGGGAATTTTTCATTTGTTCGCGTTCGGACATGATGGGATAGTTCCATATTGGCTGATATCGCATTGAAGACTCACTCATATTCATAGGTCTGCATTTAGGTGCTTCGAAGTCCCAGTTTCCATCGTTCTTGCAGGTTGCGTATTGAAACCAGTCTTTGTCGAAGAACAACTTGTATCCGTCCTTGCATTTGAAAGATATGCGTTCCCCTTTCTGGTATTTCTTTTTCATGGGCATGACCATTCCGTTAAAGTCAGGTTTCTTGCACATTACTGATAAACATTTAATTTGGATATATCAAGAGCAGGTACTTTCGTTTTGATATTAAGAAACAGTTTATTCAGAAAAGGACTACGGCTGATAATTCTAATGTAGCAAAACTTCAAAGATTCCGAATTCCAAGTCACATGTTGCTTAACCATAAATCAATTTCACGAATCCATCTATATCGCCGTACTGAGGGAAGACAAGCACTCAAAAGTTTTCCAATTGTTCGTTTTCGAACATTAAGATGACATTTTCCTTGCATTCATCACAACACACTTTTGACGACAACACAATTGACGAAATTATAATAAACGCTTATCCAATTGTAGTATTTCGGAGTATAATGTCAATTCTAGTGAGAATTGGGTGATCGCGTGCCACCCGAAATTGTCACAATTCTTTCAAAATATTTTTATAGAGCGTTGATACACATTCCTCATATTTTCACTTGATATAATCTTGTAAATTATGGCAACAATGCAATTCCAAGGGTCAAGTTAAATACTGGGAATGGTGGGAACCTCGGAAAGGTTGAGGCTCGTGTGAACACGAACCTTTTAAAAGGTTCTGTGTGAACGCGAACGTGAAACTTATGACGTCACGTGACGTCATATTGCTAATTCCAACCCTACATTTCAGTGAAGTGATAGCCTATATTAATATACACGATACCTAACGACGACTCGGGCCACATAATGCCACAATGCTGAAGTACATACTGACTTTTTAAACGTCGCTAAATGTATCATCAGGGACAATCAAATGATATAATGATTCCATAACATCAGTATCTTCCGCCGCTTTGCCAACAATTTCGACGAGTACTTGGAAGGAAATATAAGCTTAGGCTTTAACGGTCTAGGCCAGACCGGACAATGTATTCGGCGTCTGAGTGTTGCTACGTTGATGTTGAGCAGAGTGTGCTATGGGTTTTACCCCATTAACAAGTTCTACAGCATCTAGCCCACACCCAAATCGCACGGATTTGGTTTTTATGACACAGTGAAACATGAAATCGGGACGGACCCCGTACGCTTGCTAGATTTGTTATATCAGATAACGGTATCAATTTAATTGATTGGTTGAATAAGCGTCATTCGCTGACCACCTGTAGCGTATTTCGCTCTTGATGTTGTGTGATACAGTGATTGCGGGTCAAGCTTACAGCAGAGAGTCAATAAATATTCACAAACACAAAGTTGGATATTTCGAGCAAACTATTTTAATAAAGCATGTAAAATTTTTGAGATTGTGAAGGTGCATGCTCGGTTAGTGTTGATTCTTTATGCTGCCAGCGCCATGCATAGAGTGGCCCGTAGTTGAAATGTGATAAATCTCAACCAATGATGTTATAATGACGTGAAAATTGTAATATATGAAAAAGGTTCACAGTGCAGAACCTACCAAGGTTCGTTTGTGAACGTGGACCTCTAAATTTCCGAGGTTCACACACAGAACGCGAACGTGAACCTCACGTTCACACCATCTCTAATAAATACCCAATTGCTACAAAATACGAAAGTTAAGTTAATGCTGAACAGTTGCCGTCAGCGCCACAAAAAGTACGAGCTTGAAACAGAATTGTATAGAATGCGCTCAAAGCTTCCCCATAACAACGAACGGTCACCCGTCAGGTAAAACTGTTGTTGTATATACCTTGTTTCATTACGCATCTGGGCGGCATGAAGTCCCACATCCCATTTTTCATGCAGGTAGCGTATTCATACCATGGTCCGTCGTAAAATAGCATATATCCTTCGTCGCATTTGTAAGACACCCTGTCCCCGTAATAGTAGTGATTCTTGTTAAGCTGTGGCATCCCATGATCGATCATTGGTTTTTCACAGTACTCTAAAAAATTGAGATGCCGGTCAATATTCCATGCAGGCGCCATTTTAAGTGTTACAGCATCATTCATTTAGGATAATCTCACGTAAAAAACGCGTATTCTTGGCGTACGGCATGTGATTGTATTTCACATGCTTCGGAGCTGTAGATTTTTCTGTAATGGACGTAATTTGGGTTGCATTTAAAACAAAAATCAATTAGCAACAAACATGTTTGAAACAAGGCCCTAATTTAAAACATGTTTTTTATTTTTTCAAGCCTTGACGTCACGAATATTCAGTTGTGACATCATAATGGAATTTACATTGACAGATGAAAATATAGGGTAAATATAGCGCCTTTGACGAAATATCTGTACTATAACTGTTGAACCGACTATTTTGAGGGTTGCAACCATCCGATATCGATATACGTCGGCTAAATTGGGCGGTAATTGTCCGTAGGCTCATACAACATATTTTTCGGAAATTATTTACCCAATTATGGCATATTTTACAACTTGAAAAAAAAAATGGTAAAATGCCTCTGTTTAAAACACTGTTTAAAGCATGTTTTAAACAAAGTGTTTTAAAACACGGTTTGTTTTATATGCAACCCTAGACGTAATTGTGCATCTGATGATTGTAGGGAGGCAATCCAAGCCGGGACAAGTTACGTTTCTACGAAATATTGTTTACAAAATCTTCTAATTTTCAAGTAATGGTAGATATAAAAATTCTAATCGGCGTATACTATAAGGGTTCTCGAAAAAAGAAGTATTGTTTCATTGTATAACACAATGTACAGTTACTCGTCAAATTTAAAGTTACAAACATAAGTATAACCATGTCCATGCCCTACACCTAATTTCCTATCGCACTCACTTGCACTTTCACATTTAAACGGCATATTGTCCCAATTGCCGTCCTTCATACAAGTTGCCCTCATGTAGCCATATTTTTCTGGCTTCTTGTAGCCGTCCATACAGTAGTAATAGATCTTGTCATCGTGCATGTACATTTTCTTAGCGTAAGACTTGTGATGATTCATCATGTGATCCGGAGCACTGCAGTATTCTAACAATAATACATTGAAAATATGAGTTTGTCGAATACATCGCTGTTTTCAGATGTCCCAGCTTTATGATTAAGATTCGTCAAATTTCCACAAAATGCAGTTTCATACATTGCAACAGCCACTGTATAGCCAACATTACAAATGTAGGGAGTAGGCGTTGCATTGGATCTAGCTATTTAGTTTTGCAGGAATAAGCTATTTAATGAACCTAGCAACGCTATTGAATTGTTAGCTCATTTTATACCAACTTTGATTATTACTATATATATTAGGGTTGCCATACGTCCGGAATTTCCCGGACATGTCCGGAATTTCACTGTAAAAACTGCGTCCGGGAGGAAATTCTAAAATATGCCTAAATGTCCGGAATTTTGAAGGCGTGAAGTAGGCTCAACATTTTTTCGTAAATCAGCATAAATAATATTATTGTCAAGCAGATTTATGCCATTTGAAATTTTTCCTCGTGCTGTGCGCGATTCGATACAACGTATAGTGATATTAATATGGGGACCACGCACCGCCCTCGCAAAAAATGCAATCAAAATTAAATAAAAATAACCATCATTTACTGAAATATGTGTAATTGGTTTAGCAATTACAAGATAACGGTATATTCGTGGAGTTGGTTAAGGCCGTTTGGGGCTTTAGTCAAAGACAGTTGTTCTACACCTGGGGGTCGTTTGCCTTTATTCTGGTGATCGCGAAGATGTTGGACGTCATCAGCTCCCAAAATATGCATTGAGTAAGTCTGGGCAAGCTGACCTCGGAACATTTTCCACTTGGAAATGAGTGCGCGACCATAAAAGGTTGGAAACCACCGGATGTGAAATCTACTGGTGTATTTTATAGTAATATATGGAAGAACCAATATTAATAACAGAATTCATTCACAAATTTTAACAAGCAGATGCACATAGTAAGCCCGCAAGAAGTTGCTTCGAATACCCTATGTTGCCTTCCCAAGATTAGTGATTTTTCGTGCGGAAGGGGACTGAAACAATGTTGTTTCGGACCTGATTACAACACACAGCCAGATAAATGCACCGACCTAACAATATAACAGGACTGTCATTGTCAAGCACACAACCGGATAGACCTGATAAGGTACACCAGACGATTTTATCCGGCCCGTGAAGAAATATGTTGCAGACCCAAGCTATCACCACAGCTCACATTCTAGATGGCCCAATTCAAAACCTATGTTCCACTCAGCTCCTGTACATGCGATAGGCGAAGCTTTGCTAGTGTGACGTCATAATAACTGACTATGTATTCATCCCATTGTGTAATCCGCTAGTGGGCGCTAAAGACTATCCGGAATTTGCTCCGCCAAAATATGGTAACCCTAATATATATTATAAGACCAAATTACCCATGGAATTAAATGAACTGTAAACAATTCAATACCGGGTAATAAATTTCTGCAGTTTAATAATCAATCAACGCTTAATAGATGCATGGTTCGTTTATCGCTTGTACGTTAGAATGAAGCTTTGTAATCCGCCATATTTCTGATTTATGGGTGCGAAGGTCATGACAGTCAGGGGTAGACCATGGGCATTGCTAATCGCGACCTGATACTGCAGTAAAAGGATAATACTTACTTTTGCACATTGGAGGTGTCCTATCCCACATTCCGTTGTCTCCGCACTTCATGTAATCGTATTTTCCCCCTTCGTAGTATTTATAATACTTATCGGGACACATAAAGGTAACTTTCTCGCCGTAGTAGTAGTGGTCCTTCATGGGTTCGTATTTGCCGTAGTTCATTTTGGCCACCTTGCAATAATCTAACGCAATAAACGACGATGAATTATACTGTGGTATGACGCAACGATGTGCGAACGCCTTCATTGACTCCCCGCAGACTCCTTACCGTAGCATTTTGACGCCTGCTTCCATTTTCCATCCATTTGACAGGTCGAATACGTATGCTTTTCTCTATTTCCTGGGCAGCCATAATAGAGTTTGTCATCGTATTTGTAGCCAGCCTTGTCCGGATAGAATTGACCGCCGAAGAATGTTCGAGGATGCGCGCAAGGCTCTGAAATATTTACGGAACCATAATGACTACGCCCTTTGTCTTCAGCGTTGTGACTTTTACACGACCACAAGGCGCCTGTGTTGGGAACTCGTCACTACCTTCCAGTCACTGCTGCATATTTCTAATCCGGTAGAGTCAGTTAAAAGTCACGCAATTTTCGAATCGTGTCAAGACAAGTCATCTCGCATTCGTCAATTTCCAGTTGGTTTCACCCCAGCAGATATCTTAAGCGTCAGTTGTCTGATTTTAATCTGCGGATCTCCATAATTACATATAGACTAGACCACGCCGAACTATATAGTCAAACTTGGTTTCCTACGATTTCTAAACCACTAAGTCGATGTCTGTCACAGCTAGGGTTGCATTCAAAACAAGCGGTCCATGTATGACAGGGGTTGGAAGCCTATTTCGTCAAAGGAGCTTTATTTAACCCTATATTTTCAAATGCGAATATAAATCCAGTATGACGTCATGACTCCGTAAAAAATGTTTTAAACGTGTTTGTTTTAAATAGATTCTTGTTTTAAACACAACCCTAGTCACAGCGGTAGTGTATGTATACGTGTCCGAACGAGAATGATGGTTACAGGTGCTCCTGTCGAATTAGTATGGGAGTGTAATTCAACGTAAGCTACGTTTCATGGCAACAATTTAGCATATAAGGCTATAAAGGCCGACCTCATATTTGCAGAGAGAAAAATTAAGGTTTGAGCATGTACCAAATGTCGTCGAAATTGCTAAGAAAGGATCAACTTTGTATTTTACACACCTGATTGAGTATATTTACGCATGGTTTCAATGATATTAGCCTACAATACCTGTAAACGTCAATATGGCGTCAATTAAGGCAAGCCGTAGCTGGTTTATCTCGATGTCGCTGCTGCTAACACGAATGATATCGAAATCGGAAACAGAAATAGAATTCAAAACATAATGGAATGATTTTTATCGCATGCTTCAAGTTGAATATTTGATGACTTGAAAATTAGATCAAAAAGTCTGCATCCGATTCGCGAGTTAATCGAAAATTGTTAGACCAGCAGTCCGAGTAAAGCCAAGTTATTTTGGGGCGGTGGTTGTCAAGCCAAGACCAAGGTAATGAGATGCAGACTGCTCTACTGTTAGCTTCCTGATTTAAACGTTTACATTCACGTAGGAAGTTATATGTGGACTTACTATTATCGCTACTGGTATATATCATCCTTCAGCGGGAAATATCCGATTCATTAAATTTGACCTTATTCGAAGTGGAGAAGATAGTATTACCCAGAGTTTCACTGTACGCCTACTACTTTAGGCCTACTTACTTATGCACATTGGCATATCAGAATCCCAATTGTTTGAGCTATCGCAGTTCAGTCGTTCTTTTCCTTTCATCTCGTACCCATCCCAGCATTTGATCCACACGGCACTACCGGATGGATATTTACCTCCACGCATGTCATGTGATGACCGCATTGTGGCATATTTCACATTTGGTTTGTCGCACGCTGCAAGAGTAATACATGTGATTAGTTAGTACACGATAAAAGTTCGTGTGAAACGGGATTTTGGTGTGGGACATCGCTACATAAAATCCAATATTTTTATTCACATAACAATTCCAGTATTGGTTGTAAATATGTTTTAGTATATCTGTCAATTATCGAGTTAAATCACCCACTGAACTGAAAAATCTAACGGAATCTTCCCAAGCAGCTATTAGTAATATTGAGGTTGATTCATTACAATTTACGCCGGTTCGCTCATCCTGCGGATAGCCCGCGTGTTAATACGCATTAAGTCTGTTTACTTGCCGATGTTTTATTCAAAATCAAAAGTGTTTGGCATGTAGTTGCCCGTGGCCGGGCTCAGTGCATAGTGTTTCACAATGCGGTTGCTTACAATCAAGTGAACTTAATAAGTTATAGGCCACTTACCAAGACATACTTGAATGATCAGTGCCACTGCGATGCAACTGAATAAATTGATCATGGTTGATTCTTCCGACTCTCGTTCGGATCGAAATCCACTTGTATATTCCGTTACCAAGACCAATCAAGGCAACTTGATCAAATGAGGTTTTATCATCGCATATATACACTTTGAGAAGGTCACGTGACAAGTATGCCCTCGGGTGAACGTGAATTTACCGGCTATTTGCAGAATATTTGAAAACGCAGATTCGCGGTAACGCCGGCCAATTTTGCATACGAATACAATCACTTCAAACCGAGTCGTGAATACAGACAACAACGTTGGATGACTTGCATTTGGGCGAAATGTGTTTTTTTTAAACTTTGACACGAATCAGGGAAATTATAGATACAACGGGTACGATGTAAACGTATCCACGGGTACCGTTCCGGAGGTTTACAAGAATTCAAGTTCATAACCACAATGATTTTGCTGTTTCGCTCATATGAATTGGCCTAAAACCACTTTCGTTCTCATCGATGTGATTCGCATGTAATGGAACATTTAGGTTCGCACGGATGGAAATTTCCCCGACAGTTTATACTGTGTTTAATTATTGAAAAGAATAATTCTTTGAATCTGTGAAAAAGCATGGCGTATTTGCCCATCTGTCGAGATAAGATACCTACCAACCCTGAAAGTTTCACGGGTTGTGTTGGTATGATCCGAACCATTGCATTTGTGTTTTCATCCACTTCCATAAAGTATTTTCCGAATGCAAAGATGGCAATAATGAAAGCGATCTTGTTTTATTGAATACCCAATAGTATTCGCTTACAATGGCTGTTATTTTACTAAGCTTTTTTGTTTCCTACTGCAACCTTAATCTGAAGTATTTTGACTTTCTTTGAAAGTACTATTTCTAATTAACTTACCTGAGGACAGCATCACTTTTTATGTCATCCGTGTAGCACCAGTAGTCGAGTCCTCTCAATATAATTCGATGCTGCTGTTCAATTACCATGGTTTTATATTATGCTAGAGTTTAAGCAACAACCAAGTGTTCGGTAGCCAATAAATCTCGACAGTTCAATTCGAATTTCAAGTTCAATCCGTTACTAAGCTCTCGGTCGCAATTTCTTGACACATGTCATCGGCAAATACCACACGGAAGTATTGGACTGGAAAGTATTGAAAATTATTCATATACTACAAAACGTTCTGATATCGCAATTATTTGCCTCTGCAGTTTGGTGTAATATTGATATGATTATAAATCTATGAAATAAATCTACTTTAATCCCTTCGCTTAGTATCCGACGCTGTATAATGGTTTGGAATATTTTGACCAGAGATATATAGTAGCCATTTGTTAAATTATCGGAAAACTAGGACAGTTTTTCTAAGCAAAAATTCAACATATTTGATCATTTCTAAGAGTCTATGGAGTAATACTATGGTAACCTATATGATGTATTGCATTTAGCCTGAAGCACTCGGGAAATAAAGTACGTATAGGCATATCGCGAATTTTAGGATTAAACAGAACATGTAGAGTTAGTACTATATTCGTGCATGTTGTCGTATGCATGTAGCATTACTTTTCGAAACTATCAAATTTTCCTACACAACGTGGCGTGAATTTCATTTTGTCAAAATCATGGCACGCAATCGAATTAACTGCGCACAGTAATTCCCCGTAGAGAGATTGTACACGAGCGACTGTAATCGTGAGCGAGGAAATTCCATTTTTAGACTTTCTTCCATTTTGTTGCGATAAATGCACCGATCGGTTGGAGAACATTGTTCCGTCGGCGTACTTGACTTTGTAAAACTTGCTGCATGATCACTGATCAGTGATCACTGCACTCGTAACCGTTTCAGTCTGTTTATTGAAACTGCAAGTACATCAGGGGCATAGTGATTACTCTCTCTTTACGTGCTGATCTCGACAAAATTATAGTTGTTTTTTATTCTCACCTTACTTACATTTACTGCTTTATTCATCCCAACTGTTAACTTGAAACCAGCTGAGATATACCCCGTTTGTGTTGCCGCAGGAATGGTATATATGAGAGAATTTGATGCAGGTCCAAGCATATGTTCGTGATGGAATTGCAGTGATGGGACATGGTGGAATATATATCAATACATAAATTAGTCAGCTTTCTAGTCGCGTAGATTACGATATCTTACATAATTTGCAACCCTGGTAACGTGATGTATAAGTGCCAATATGTCGCAACGTTATTCATGCATTTGCAGACACAGGCTCATATGCTTCCGATGCCTGTACACGTGATTTTTGTCCAAATCGAAATTTTGGGCAGGTTTTCGGTCGATCACAACTACATAGCACCATTTCATACTCCATTGTCCAACATATGGGATTCATCGTAGTTTCCTCGTTGCGAAATGTGCCAAATTAAACGTCAATTTCTGTCTTAGTCATAAAAATATTTCCCCGCACACCAACTAAATTCATGTTATCTTGTTATCGCCTTTTATGATTTTTGAGCCTTGATTGCATTTCCTTACCGAAATAATATCTTATTTCCTGGATCTTGTTTTTGTGCTATTGTTCACCATTGTCCATTTCGCTTTACACAATCTCTGACTGTGGTTCAAAACACCATCAGGTGATAAGCATTCAATTTTTTGTTTAATGAACAACTACATGGCGTGCGTACCAGTATATGTGGTTAAGATTAATCGACAAACCAGTAACATTGATCGGTAATTATACTGTATTAAGAAGATTTAATTTTATCCTGTCATTGACAGCTACAAGACACGACGATAATAACATACGAAAAAGGCATAGTGCCACTTCGTACCAATGTTCGGTGTAATTAAATATGTATTATATGTCTAATTTTATTCCAGGAATTTGTAAATACTCTATATTTGAGCACTGCATTCGAGCAATCACATTGTATTAAAACCAGCGTATTGTATTATCCATAGCTGTTGGCCTATTCAATGGCCGCAATTCGAAACAAAGCATTGCGTACGGTGTCTTCCACAAGAATGTATATAGAGTATGAACAGAGACGATGGAAAGATGTATCATATACATGTATCAATACGGGTCATACTACAAAGGCAGTACCTGTATCACAAAACCCATATAAATGGTTGTCATTTTGTATCCAGACCAGGGTAGCTTGCTAACCAGTTCTTCGTCGCTATTGGAAACTAGCTACGTGGCATAAATCCTGCAAACAGTCAGACCCATGCATTCGTTGCTCAACTAAGCCTCCAAATCCATGCGCGCCCCCAATGTCGTACGGAACTCGTTATTTTGCAGCTTGGATCCAAATTAGAAGTATGGTAAGTATAGAACACCTAAAAGTAGGGAGTGTCGTAGTCGCTCATCGCTTAAACTACCCACTGCTGCCTACCAAGTTACTAATTACTATAGATGGCGTGTGGGTGTGGGGTTGGCTTTCCGCACAGCGACGAGGGATTTGTGTTCCAGTCATCATGGAAGGAATGGTGTGGTACTATATTACCCTTTCAGTAATACTTACGAAGTCTATCAATATAGGTATGCCATCAAGTTTTTGCTCGAGAATACATTACGGTTAATCGGGAAATGTATGGATGGCATCGTTCAGTGCTTCTCAAACGTTTTGCATATGTGTCCTATATATTGCACATTTTTACCTAGTTCGCGGTTGACCTTGATAAATAGATCGGAACAGAGGTTGCTAAGTCGGAAGGGCTAAAGGGTACTGTTCTGACTGACCGCAAGCCAATAGTGCCGAGATCAGTTTACCACAAATGGTTTCCTGCGAAGGCAAGTCTGGTGCGGATCATTCGCTGTGGAATCTTTTGAAATTAGCCTGATGTTTACCAATCCTGACACCGCTCATCCTGCAAATCAAAATGTGCGATCCTATTTGATACATTTATTCAAATATACGTTTTTGTACCTGCTATAAAATAATATCTTGGAGCTTTTGCGATTATATGGATCTCTTCTGACTCAAGTCAATACTACATTGACTATTCTTAGTAAGTGGGTACATGAAGCTTCCTTACCTCACTTATACAGCCTATTGTTTAGTAGGCACAGCGATAATCAGATGCAATGCGAAATATAATTTTTTACTTTCATATTTGTTTCGGCTAACCAAATTTATAGGTACAGGGGAGTTACTCGCGACCACTAGAGAAAGCTGCCGCCATTGGCGGTACGCGTACCGGAGTCTCGGAACCACTGGAGTAGTCAATGTATCTCGCAAACGCAAAACTAATCACACAAGTATCTTTTCTAGATTAATTGTGATATTTCCTAAACTAGCAGTCTGATCCATTATAATCGACCCTGTAAATATGTATTGTATGAAGAGATGGCGTCGAAATATTAGTTGGATAACCGAAAATACGAAAGGATCTGAATTCGTGAGCTCATTTCATATAACTTTTATCAATTCGAAATACTACAAGACTGCAATCGTGAGCGAGAAGAATTTATTTTCAGCTATTCCTCCATTTTGTTGCGATGAGCCGACATAGCAGATCAACAAAGTTGTCCCGTTAAGTATATTTGACTTTGCCATGAGAACCTGCATTATCACGACACTCGTAACTATACGAAATCGGCTTACTGAAACTGAAAGTACATGGATTAGGAGCTTTACTCACGTCATTGTTCTTTACATGCCAGCAGTAAGATAGACCTGTATAACGTGATTGTACTGCGATTTGAATGATATATGAGACAATTCGATGCAGCTCCAAAAATATGTCCATGATATTGAGATGAAAGCATACCGAATTCCTGTGATAGATCATGCTGAAGTTTATGTCCCTTTATATATTATACTCACCTATAATAACTAAGGATAATAAAATCTTGTATAGTCTGCAACCTTGTATACGTGAAATAGATGTCCATATTCTTTTAAGCCTTTTGAGACATGGATTCGAATCTGGCCGAGGTCTATTCGCTGTTTAGTTATTTTCAGCAAAATCAGAATTTCCGAGCGCTTTTCGTTCTATTACAAATGTATGTTGTACACTTTAAATCAGTTATAAAGTTGAACCGGTCAGATAATACTGTATAAACATGATTGATCATTAATATTGTGATGGACAACTATAACACTCGGTGCACTCATAATTCGAAAAAACATATTGGAACCAGTTTTACTCCAGGAATGAGCATATATTTGATTTGAGCATGTTCAAGTATTTCATACAAGCAAGCACACTGCGTTAACCCCAGACACGGCGCTGATGAGACGTAAGATACAATCGTTTTAACGCGATATAAAGTAAATGCAGTATCACCACAGAATCCAAATGCATTATTATTTTTTATGTTGAATCCAGATTAGAGCAAGTTTCTTACCAGTCCTACGATGCAATGAGCACAGTACGACAGTAATACTGTAGATAGCCAGACCCGAATGTTGCTTATTCCCTAACCACTCATTTTCGTCCTACGATTTAGAAGCAGACAGCTCCTTTCGAAGCTTGGATGTCGATGAGCAACCTGAATCAGTAGACAACACTTGACCAGGAATTCGAAGGAGACGATTTTTTTTTGTATGGTAGGCGAGCTGAGTAGAAGCCGCACACGGAGAGATATTAAAATACTTTCAAAGCGTTACTTCCAATCGGTGGTTGATGAAGATATTTTTTAGTTCTTATTGTCTTCATTATTGTTTTTGTGGTATTTATTGCTTGAACTTTGGTCTCGAATGGAATGGTCCGCTTTTTGCCAGGGCTGGCCACAACGATTTGAGTACTCAAAGCCGAGTCTCATGGGGTGATTAGCGCTATTGATTTTACATCAGCGTGTGGTTGTCAAAATGGTGCCTATACCATGGTCACGGTTATATTATCTAGAAATCACTTTAAAAAAAGCCTTCACAAACAACCACAACTTGCCTATTCCAATAAAGTGAATCTGTTTTTGATTTGACTACGAGTCATTCACAGTAAATGACTTGGTGTGACCACTGTAACGTATTGACGACATTCATAATAAATGACAAGCGTTTTGCATCATGGAGATAAAGCTATTTTCAAATGTAAACCCCACTCAAGTCACCGGTACATGGGCCTAATGCTGGCTATTTCCATACACGTTCCTTCATGTTTTGTGTTATAAATACCGAGCTTTCTATTATATTGCTATCTTGGACGCTTGCGTTTCAGATTAGCGGCGAGTTACCGCACATTTCACGCTCAGGAAAGCACCCAGCCTCGGGCTACAAGGATTTCACGCTGTTCATAGTGAATCAGCGTGTCCCAATATATCGCCGTGTGAGACAGTTTTGAACTACAAGACAGCAATACAGGCTCACAATCGTACAGCGTCTGCAGAATCACCTCAATCCATGTCGCGAAATGCGCCCGTGCCTTAACGCGAGGCATTGCCACGGTCCACGCGATTTGTTCGTTCTACACCACGGATAGCGGTGGGATGTTTTCCAAAGAGTGCGGTACAGAAGTATCAGCATCCAATCTTAACCTTGTTTCTAGCAACTGTTTATTTGAGAACCCGACGCAAAATCATTTCTATTCTTAATAGGTATTGGCTCGGTGATTAGTCTCACTAACCGTAGGCTTCGCATATTCTGGAATCGGAAATGGAGAACCCTTTTGTCAAATCATAAAAGTTGGATTAATCGAAACCGAAAACAGCTGATTTGAAAGTATTCACTCGAAATCTTGTTGTGTTGACTTAAAAAAAAAGGTCATAACTTTGACTCGATTCCCGAATTACCCACATTTAAACTATACTTCTGTGGTGTTGACAAAAAAAAAAGAGGACAGGTCATCGGTCAGACTCGACTCCCGAATGACCCGTTTGAAAGCCAGCATTGCGTATTTCGCGTCATTTACGTCGATTTTCTGTTAACCCTGTCCATTAGCCCAGCTGTCAAAGCTGTGAAGGAGGACGAATTTCCAAAAAGGAGGACATTTAGGCGTCCTCGGATGACATTTTCGATATTCTGAAAAAGGAGAATAAATCTTCCGAAAAGTGGGCTTATGGTAACCCTAGATAACGGCCTCGAAATTTTAAAAGTTCGATCGGTTTGAATTATGAGAAGACGTTATGCGAAACATGTTTTGGTAATTTTAAATTATGAACTCATTGTTTTTTCTATTGATTGATCGCTGAAACGTTGTCATAATCCTCACACCCATCCCGGAGCAGCGCTGGATTTCGGTGTATTTTAAGGACCGATATCCTGATCTTATAACATGCATGTTGTAGGTCCAAATCGCGGCATAGGGCGTTCGTCATGCAACAAAATTGCGATTGTTACAGCGCAAGGACGACATTACCACAGTAATAATTAAAGCTTAACGACATTGGCATTACCTATAATTCTGTAACTAAAAGTCTTGGCATAAATCGTTCGCCGAGTTTCGAAATCTGTGGCGATCACGTGCTCTTTTTGTCTAATAGTCACGGAGAGTTGAATCGTGATGGATACAATTCAGCGGATTTAATATTTCCCAATCCAAATCCAGATTCATATTCAGCATCAAATGGAAGCTCAGAGTATGTATTCACTTCACATCATATGTCAATCCAAGTTTTATATCTCGAGAATGACAATGATTTATTCAAAAGTCGGATCGATGGAAATGCCATCTCTAAATCCAAGCAGTGTTGGGATGAAGTCGCTACCTTCGAGTCACGAGTCATTTCGTGTCATTGCACATTTTGACTCGAGTCAAGTTAAGTCAATCGAATTTCGAAGGTGATTCGAGTCAAGTCAAGTCACTCGATTTTTGGAGGTGACTCGAGTCAAGTCGACTCAAGTCAAGTCAAGTCACGAGTCAAGTCACAATTCAAGTCAAGTTGACTTTTCGAAGTATGAGGCATGATTATGTCATTGCATTTTGCTGGCTGTTTGAAATACAGATTGAGTGGTCATTGATTCTGAACCAATGAACGAATATAGGGTTAAATATACACGCAAGAAGGCGCTGTATCGCTCACATATACGTAGAACTGCTAAACTACGTAAGTAATTGCGTAGCCTCAGTTTATAGTTACCAGCGAAAATAGAGAATAGAGAAACGAATTGATAAGATGCAATATACATTCGAGACTGCCCAAATGGTTGATGACTATATAAACTATATTCGAATTTAATTTCAATAATCCAAGAGGTTTGGTTAAGGTAAGAACAGAAAACAGAAATATATATTTTACTATTAAATAACTTAACAATACTAGTTTACGATATCCTAAGCTATAAGCTTCGATCTCTTCGTTTGTGGTCAAATTATTTGGGAACGAACAATGAAGGCACAGTGAAACGCATGATCATTGAGTGATTAGTCGATCTCACGGGTTACACGAGTGTTTAGCGAGCAATCCGACCATATGTAAGATAGAATGATTTTTATCGACACCGATTACTTGATGACTTGAAATTGACTCGTGAATTTTGCTCCGAGTCACGAGTCAATCCACATTAATGATACGCCGAGTCACGTCAAGTCAAGTCATTTTAGCAAAGTGACTCGAGTCAAGTCAAGTCATGACTCGAGTCATCCCAACACTGAATCCAAGTCTATTTTCCTTATAGTGACTCATTTAAATAAGTCCAAAACTTTCGGATCCTGTTCTTAAAAACCCAAATCTACGCTTATTGCCCAATGCACATGTCTGCTTTGCAACAGGGCATGTATCGTCACTTTTCAGCGTGCAAATGTTTGCAATAAAATGGGCAATCGGATATCGCCCTCGACCTCTGTAATTCTTCAGCTTTGGCATGAGAAAACTATTTGATGGTCGTAACAAACTACCGCTGATTTCGCTGTCCTATGATGACAGTTGTGTGATGATTAAATCCCGATTTCCAAAAACGGTTTTCAAAACAACTTCTGATACGGGGCAGTTCATCAGGTAACATTCATACACACGACTCACAAACAAACAGCCTATGTACGGGTCAAATAAAGCCAGAGATTGTGCAATTCATCATCGGAAGACTTATTGATTCATTTTTATTACAGTAAGCGTGATCAGATTTACCGGTAAAGCTGATGGGGCTGATGACGTCCAAAACTTCGTGCACGATATGGTACAACGTAAGTCCTGTGCCATGTCTTGTGACATGTTCAATTGTTCATGCAACACGGACGGTTAAAACTATTTTGAGTTATGTGAACTTCCGGAAAACTTGCAGCTACTGAAATGATATTGATATCTATCAAGCGTACTTGACAAAATTACAAATTATTTGAAAGGTTCCGAGTGAACGCGAAAGTGAACCTATGACGTCGCGTACCGTCATATTGATGATTCCAACCCTACATTTCAGTGAAGTTATATAATAATGTACACGATACCCAGTGACGACTCTGGCCACATTATGTCCCAATGCTAAAGCACATGCTGACATACCGGTTACCCGTTGAAGCGGAGAAAGGTTTCAAATGAACAGCATTTCGATATTGGTCAGTCGACCCTAAGGAACATACGAATGCAGTTTTCGATCGGGGCGTTGGTCGTCTTCGCTCAAGCGGACGCTGAACGGGTGTCAAGGTAATATTCCCAAGTCTCGACGCGGTGATTGGCGCTTAGCAATAATGACATCCGAAATATCAATAATATAGGTGCTATAAAAGTTACTTATACTTATGATATTGAAGTATTTGAAAGTATGGAATATGTATCAAGTATGGTATGGAACAATGTTGGTATGGTATGGAAAATTGCAAGCATGGTATGGAGAGAGTAAGGCAAGTATAGAGTATGGAAAATTCTTGTTCCATATCATACCATACCATGCCCTGCCTATATGGGTGACTAATTTATGAACTGATTTATATTTCACCATATTACATCACAGCAATTCTTACACAATGTACAATGTACATATGGCGAGAGCAACATCGAATCCTCTCATAGATATCATTCATACGGCAGTACAAAGGGGTTGTATGTCTACTAGTTCCGTGTTCGTAGCCCAATGAGCATAAGTTGACATAAATGTAGCAATAAAGGGAAGCAAGAAGCGAATAACAAACAATGGTAACTCGGTCGAGCTCGGCACGCAAAAATAGAAAGATCGGTATGACTCTGATGTACTTGCGGTTTCAATACACCGACTCAAACGGTTACGAGTGCAGTGATCATGCAGTTTTTGACAAAGTCAAGTATGCCGAACGAACAATGCTTTCGAACCGATCGGTGGATTTATCGCAACAAAATGGAGGAATGTCTAAAAATGGATTCTTCTCGCTCACGATTACGGTCGCACGCGTGTGCAATCTCTATACGGGGAATGACGGTGCACGGTTAATTCGATTTCGTGCAATGATTTTGACAAAATGAAATTCACGTCACGTTGTGCTGGAAATTGTGAATGTTTCGATATGCAATCCCAAATACATGTGAAACATGCGGGAAAATGATATAAACTATACATGTTTTTAACCTTAAAACTCGTAATATGGCCGTGCCCATATACACTTCATTTTCTGTGTATTTCGTGTTCAATGCACCACATCATAGATGCTGGGACAGTAATATTCCATAGGGACTCACAAAAAGTAAAATATGTTGACTGTATGCTCAGAAAATCGAGCCTATTTTCCCGATAACTTAAAAAATCCGAAATGATGGAAAATCGAGCCTATTTTCCCGATACCTTAAAAAATCCAAAATGATGTGAAATACGCTTTCGCTGAATTTTGCGGGTTACAGGTATCGGTTCACAATACGTTTCATGTTGCAGTAATGGGCGATTGTCTTGCTTACTGGTGTAGTTGTGTGTCTTGTTTACTGGGACAAGCTGGTCCGTAATAAAAAAAATGGGTAGTGGGGAATGAAAGCTCGGAATACATTCGAGGTGAGGAATGAAGACAAAAAGGTTGGGAACCACTGCTCTAGTCCATTATTTCTGTGCGGGATTTGTCGACGACATGTCTCAAGGAATTGCAATCGCGCGCTTGGTACCGGGTTGAACATGAATTTCGAATTTATAAGCTGCCGAACAATAGATAGTTGCTTAAACTCGTATTATACAACATGGTAAATAAACAGTAGCATTGAATGATATTTAGTATAGTCAACGAATTGTGCTTCTCTGCTTACATTTAAAAGGGATGCTGCGGAATTATAGTCAAGTAAATAAAATAAAAGTATAATACTTTCCAGGGAAGTCAAAATACTCAGTCCAAGGTTGAAGGATAAAAAATCTTTGTAATAGAATAGCTCTTCGAAATATTCCTATCGGACTTTCAATAAAACCAGTCCGCTTTCAATATTTCCATCTTTGCAATCGACAAATACTTTATGAAAGTGGATGTAAACACAAATGCAATGATTTGGATCATACCAAACAACACACCAAGTTTCACTTTAACTGTTGGTCAGAGTATAGGAAAGACAAAAACGACATGTTTTCATTGTATATTCAAACAATTCTTCTTCTCATTATTGATCCGAGAATAAGCTTTTGAGGAAGATTTCATCAGTACAAATCTAAATGCTCCATAACGTGCGAATCATCTCGTTGAAAACAAAATTGGTTTTCGGCCAATTCATATGAGCGAAACAGCAAAATCATCGTGGTTATGAACTTGAATTCTTTTAATCTATCGGAAAGGTACCTGCTGATGCTATTTTTGAACCATTCTTTACATTTAACATAGAATGCGTTGTACCTATAACATCCCTGATTCGTGTCGAATTCTGAAAACCACATTCGCCTAAATGCAAGTCATCTAACGTTTTTGTCTTTATTCACGGCCAGATTTGAAGCGATTGTCTTTATATGAAAAATTAGCCAGCGTAACCGCAAATCTCCGTTTTCCGGTATTCTGCAAATAGCCGGTAAGACCACGTTCACCCGAGGGCATACTTGTCACGTGATCTTCTCTAGGTGTATATATGCGAGGATAAAACCTCATTTAATCAAGTTGCCTTGATTAGTCTTGGTAACGGAATAAACAAGTGGATTTCAATCCGAACGAGAGTCGGAAGAATCAACCATGATCAATTTACTCAGTTCCATCACATTGGCACTGATCATTCAAGTGTCTCTCGGTAAGAAGCCTATGACTAATTAAATTCGCATCACTGTAAGCAACTGCATTGTCAAACACTGTGCAATGAGCACGGGCTAACACCTCTTGATAGTCAATAAAGCCTTGGCATTTGAACATGAGCAATGCGTAACAGCATACAGGTTATCTGCAGGTTGAGAGAACCGGCCTAAATTGCAATGAATCAACCTTAATATTACTAAAAGCTGTCCGGGTCGATTTCGTTACATTTTTCGGTAGATCGGGTGATTTAACTCGACAATGACGGATATACTGAACCATATTTACAACCAATACTGGAATTGTTATGTGAACGATATATTTTATGTAGGGATGTCTCACAGCGACATCCAGTTTCACACGAGATTTTATCGCGTACTGACTGATCATATCTGCCACTCTTGCAGGGTGCGACAAACCTAATGTGAAGTATGCCACAATGCGGTCATCTCATAACATGCGAGGTGGCAAATATCCATCCGGTAGTGCTGTGTGGATCACATGCTGGGACGGCTACGAGATAAAAGGAAAAGAACGACTGAACTGCGATAGCTCAAATAACTGGGATGCTGGCATGCCGATGTGCATAAGTAAGTAGGTTAAGATCGTATATCAAATCATACCCAACAACAACCAGTTCGTAATAATACTATGTCCACATATCATACCCTCCATGAATGTGAACCTTTAAATCAGGAACCTATCACTATCACAGCCTACATTTGATTGTATTGCCAGCAAGATTATTAAACGTCGGAAATACTCTGCATTCTGAGCTCTGCACTATTCCTTAGGAAACTTCAATTTCCAAATATGGATCAACCTGCTACAAATCAATCCTGGATGTGGTTGCCGCCGTGTTGAAATGACTCAGGTCTTGGCCTGACAGTCACTGCCCAAAATTCCTTGGCTTAACTCGGACTGCTAATATAACCAATTTGGATTAACTCGTGAATCAGATGCAGACTTTGATCTAATTTTCAATCAAATATTCACAGTAAGGCATGCGATAAATGTTAATCTATTATTTTCTGAAATCTATTTCTGTTTACGATTTCGATATCAGTAATTTAAACAGCAGAGACATCGAGATGAACCAGTTACGGCTGGCCTTAACTGTTGCCCTTTTGGCATTTACAGGCATCGTGATGTCATCGAAACAATGCGTAAATACATTGAATCAGGTGTGTAAAATCCAGAGATGATCATTTTTTAGCAATTTCGACGATATTTGGTAAAAGCAGGGTTGTAACCATGTCACAAGGTTCCGATTCACAAGTCAATATAGCTTTTATAGTTTAGACTTGGGTCAAGTCGATACATTTTTAATTCACCACCGAGTTAAGTCCGAGTCCAAGTCACGGATTAGAGTGTCGAGTCCGAGTCACAGTGTTTTGACTCGAGTCCGAGTCCAAGTCATTATGTCGACTGTTCAGTTCCGAGTTTATGTCATGTGGAACCAACTTTTTACAACTCTTCTCGGTGATATCGAAAGCTTCGCACTCATAATATGCTAGTTTTCCTCACTTTAACAGTTTCTGGCAGCATTTTCAAGTACCAGTACCGATAGACGAAATAATAATAGTGTATTAACTTTACTACTCTTCGAAATTACAATGAAATGCCTGTCTTGGTGGACCCAGTCTCAAGTCATATGACTTGGTCCAAGTCACGCACAATACACAAATTGACTCGAGTCGGGTCATTATTCATTTTTAAGAAAATGACTCGAGTCAATTCGAGTCACCAAAAAATCGCGACTCAGGTAAAAGTTTGCTCCTACATGCTCAAACCTCAAATCATCTCTCTACAAGTATGAGGTCGGCGGTGCCCTTGAAGCCTTGTATGCTGGATTTTAGCCATTAAACCAGGGGTGAGCAAACTACGGCCCGCGAAAGCTCAAGAAACGTAAAAAAATTGAGAAAATGCGTACAAAAATCAAATTACTGTAGGGAACTTTTTCTCAATATATTACAACATGGTGATAATAAGCTATATTCTTACCAGGACCGTAACTGCCGCACCCCAAAACCTCCAATGGGAGGCCAAAATTATTTCGTGAATATACTTGAATTATAAAGTAATTTTTTTATTAATTTATGCAACGTTTTAAAAGAAATTTCGCGCTGTACGTGATTTAATGTTGTCGAATAACTTGATTATTGGATACTCTTCCCCATGTATTTTTGCAAGGTTGGAATTGCTCACAGAAAGTAAAATGACTCAATTCGGACCACGACTGTGATTTTAGATTGGCAACACGAGCAAGTTTATTACTTTCAGTTCTGTACTCGGAAAAACAGCTTCGCGAGTGTATTAGATAGATTGGTTCTTTGTATGTGGAGAAATATTTATATTTATAATATTTTGTGAGAAGCGTATTTAAAGGTAACATGAGGGTTGTGATGCTGTCGGCATTGTGTGTCCTGGAGTTGAACTAAAAGTACATTCAGCATAGCATATCCATGAACAGATCGCTGCTCGCAGACTCAATTTTACATTCAGTTTTAGGAATCGGAACAACCGACTTTCATCTCTAAGTGGGACCATGAGGACAACTAGCTTATAAATTCTCGTCAATGTCTCTAACGCGTATACGCTATCATCAAATCAATGTCTGGTTTCTTTTGAACATAAAAATACATATATAATATTAATATAATATAATCATATAATAATATTGGATTTGGGCTTATACTATCCCAATTTTATATTGTGCGGCCCACGAATGGATTCAAATGTTGAATGCGGCCCGCGAGCTAAAAAGTTTGCCCACCCCTGCAGCAAACTTAGCTCTATGTTGAATTGCACTACCCTACTAATTCGACATCAGTTCCTATTGGCAGCATTCTCATCTAGAAACATATAATTGAACCACCGCTGTGACAGTCGTCAAATTAGTGGTTTAGAAATAGTGGGCAACCATATTTTATAATAGTTCGGCGTGGTCTAGTTCATATGCACAGATTGCACAATTTACATGCATCCGCATATTGAAATCAAACAACACAGCTTAAGATTTCTGGTGGGTAAAACACACAGGAAATCCAAAATTGGCGGGGTGCAAATATGCATTGACTCGAAGGTAGTAACGTGATCCCAACACGGGTTCCTTGTCACGATACAAAAACCACACCGCTGAAGACAAAGGGCAGAGTCATTATGCTTCCGTAAATATTTCAGAGCCCTGCGCGCATCCTCGAACATTCTTCGGCGGTCAATTCTATCCGAACAAGGCTGGTTACAAATACAATGACAAAGTATACTATGGCTGTCCGCGAAATAGAGAAAAGCATACTTATTCCACGTGTCAAATGGACGGGAAATGGATGCAGGCGTCGAAATGCTATGGTAAGGAGTCTGCGCAGAGTCAATGAATACCTTCGCACCTCGTTTCGCCATACCACAATATAATTCATCGTCTTTTATTGCTTCAGATTATTGCAAGGTGGCCAAAATGAACTACGACAAATACGAACCCATGAAGGACCATTACTACTACGACGAGAAAGTTACTTTTATGTGTCCCGATAAGTATTATAAATACTACGATGGGGGGAAATATGATTACATGAAGTGCGGAGACAACGGAGTGTGGGACAGGACACCTCCCATGTGCAAAAGTAAGAATTTTATTTTACTTATGAATCAGCATGACTGTGCTACGGACTATAGTGTGCAAAGATAAGGTCTATCTTCTGACTGTCATGACCTTTATATTTATCAATCATAATTATGTGATAAAGTGATCCCGTTATCCCGAGTGCTGGATGCAATAATGTGTCTAATTCATGTCTAAAACCATTCCAAAACATGATGAAGTGACCATCAGATTGTTATTCGTCGGATTTTTAGTCATCACGCACTGCTAGCGAGTGACTGCAATATAACTCGCTCTATATACGTATTATTTGGACATTTCCCAGTACACTTTGGTAATATTATTTCTATTTTATTAGTATATTCACGTCAACATGGATTCCTCATAATACGAGGCTTCATTCTAACATACAATCAATAGACTAAGCTTACATTTATTGAACCGTGGTTAAGTATTAAACTGCACAAATTGATTATCCGGTATTGTATTGTACAATTCATTTAATTCAATGGGTAATTAAGTCATATAATATTCGCTGTAGCCTACGGAATATAGATGATTGCCGAAAGTTAGTATAATAAGCAATGTCAGTACAAAACCACCACTGGATTCATTAAATACCACAGGGCTCATGACAGCTCACTGATTAGCAAGATTGAATTCAATATCTGCGCCCAACATTTTCAATGTTGACTCCAGTGGCTGTTACAATGTTCTGAAATGTATTTTGTTTAAAATTGATGAACTGCTTAACATAAAGCAGGCAAATCTGAAAACAGCAATATCATCGACAAACTCTTATTCTGAACATATTCGTTTTAGAATACTGCAGCGCCCCGGATCACATGATGTACCATCACAAGTCTTACGCTAAGAAAATGTACATGCACGGTGACAAGATGTATTACTACTGTAAGGACGACTACAAGAAGCCAGAACAATATGGCTACATGTGGGCAACTTGTATGAAGGACGGCAATTGGGACAACATGCCGTATAAATGTGAAAGTGAAAGTGAGTAAGATCGGAAATTAGCTTTGGGGTATGGGAATATGATCATACTCATGTTTATGACATGAGTGTTTATAAGAATCTATGGTGTAATTATGCAGCTATGGAATAATGCATTTTATGCGAGAAGTCATATAGCTGATATCGTTTTAGTACGCCAATTAAAACTTGTAGATGTAGCGTAACTTGAAAATTAGATGATTTTGTAAGAAATATTTCCTAGAAACGCAAACGGTTCCGGCTTGGATTGTAACTCCCTGCAATCATCCGATGACTAATTACGTCCATTACAGAAAAATGTATGGCTCCAAAGCATATGGATTACAATCACAAGCCTTATGCCAAGAATATGTACAAGAAAGGTGAATATATCAAGTTTATGTGCATGGACGGTTATCGCAAACACACCAAGTACGACTATGAAAAGGCCATGTGTAAAGATGATGGAAATTGGGACAAATCTCCGTATAAATGCATGAGTAAGTGAAAATTGTGTTATATGCGCGAGATAATCTTACAAGAATAAAGCTGTAAGACATAAAATGGCGTCAGTATGGAATATTAACCGGTATCTCAATTTCTTCAGAGTACTGTGAAAAACGAATGATCGATCATGGGATGCCACGTCTTAACAAGAATCACTACTTTTACGGGGACAGGGTGTCTTACAAATGCGACGAAGGATACATGCTATTTTACGACGGACCATGGTATGAATACGCTACCTGCATGGAAAACGGGATGTGGGACTTCATGCCGCCAAGATGCATATTGAAACAAGGTACACTGCATAGTTCTACCTCGCGGGTGGCCTTTCGTGATTATATGGAAGTACAGGTGTATGCATTTTGCTTTCTGCGCATACTAGATACACAATTTTCTTCAAATTAGTATTTTTCCGTACGCTGATGGCAATTGTTGGCGATTAACTTAACTTTCGTATTTTGATCGAGTTGGATATTTAACTTTATGCTTAGAATTTCATTGCTACTATAATTTACAAGCATATAATAACCCTTCGAAATCGGCCAGCCCCCTGACCAAAATTTCACTCTATCCATAAAAAAAAAACATAAAATGCCATCCATAGTGCTTGAATCGACGCCCAATATATTGCCGTAAACCTGAAGTAGCCGCCAAGCGGACTGAGATAGGCTACTCTCTATACGCGAGAGGGAATGGCGTTATGCAAGGAAGTGTTCTCGATTTTTTGAAACATATCGAGTGTGTATCATCTACGCTCTTTATAAATATTTTGAAAGAAATGTGCAAATTTCGGGCGGCGATCTAGCACCCAATTCCTATATTCTCACAAGAAATGATATAGATACTACCTTACTACGACGTAGGCTTCTACAATAGGCGAATTGCCTAGTATAATTTCGTCAATTAGAAGTGTCAGACGTAATCCGTTTATGAATATACTGTTATGAAATATCATATAGATAGTACCTGCTCGTAATAGATCCAAATCAAATGTTTATCAGTAATGTGCAAGAAACCTTACTTCGGCGGAATGGTCATGCCCACGAAAAAGAAATACCAAAAAGGGGAACGCATATCTTTCAAATGCAAGGACGGATACAAACTGTTCTTCGACAAAGACTGGTTTCAATACGCAACGTGTAAGAACGATGGAAACTGGGACTTCGAAGCACCTAAATGCAGACCTATGACTATGAGTGAGTCTTCAATACGATATTAGCCAATATATACGGAGCTATCCCATAAAGACCCGACGCTTACAAGTGAAAAACTCCAATGCGTTTCAGAATATTGCATGCCCGGCATGGTCGAACATGGCTATCATTTTCCTGACATGAAAATGTATATGGAAGGAGATAGAATGTACCACAGATGCAAAGAGGGATATGGGCTGTTTTTCGAAACTGACTGGTATGAATATCGCACGTGTGGCAAAGATGGTAAATGGGACTTCGATCCTCCCAAGTGCAAGAGCATGAAGCACTCCAGCGGATGTAAGACTTTTATATTATTGCCAAAAACAAACTGTGTAACGGCATTTACAATTTGCGCACAACGGTTGATACTTTTTATTTGATGGAGTTGGCCAAAGTAGTTAACGTTGCTACTCAAGTACGAAAGGTAGAAGTATTGCTGTATATTTGTGAGCAATTACAATTAAAAAAAATAATAGGTCTGAAAGTTGTTCCAGTAATAAGTTTCAACGATCCAATTGTTTGTGGGTTCGTATGATTATAGCAGTAGATGAATGTGGCATGTGGCTGCAATCGAAATTAAAGGATGTATCTTACGCTAGTCTGACTGACCCTACAGGTACATACGATTGTCAAAAATATATTAATTTACAAAGGTACGCGTACAGGGACTTTCTCACACGGTTTTTATTATGAAAATCTTAAATAACATTGGTGCAGATTCTCAGCAAACTACTCTCTTACATTTCAGAATTAAACATATAAATTACCGGAATATCCCAAAAACCAGAATATATACAAAAGAAATTATAAATCACAGTAATGTGATGGATAAAAATTATCCCACATCAAATTAAAAAAAAACAGCTATGCGTGTTGCTGAAGTATGTGATATGAACCTGATCAGCATCGCTTTTTATTCGTAATTTGAGTACGGATTTTCAGTTATTTGAACTTGATTCTCAAGTATGTGCTTTCAAGATGTTATAAATATCGTCAAGTAGTTTGCTGATTTCATCAAACCGGATCTATATGGACTAATCGCGTCTACTCTACAATAGTAATATTATAGCTACTATTCATGTTACTCAAAACCAGAAATTTGCAACTGGATGGCGCTTTAGCGATGAAAGTACTTGCATCTTTTAAAAACCAAATATGGCGTCGCAAATACAAAATGGCGTTATCGTAGTTTTGTCATTTCTCCTAAACATAGACATATTGTACGGAAGCATCATAAATTCAAAAGCGTACTAATCTGCTGCACAAGCAATTCATGTTCATCAACGTAGGCTTCGACAGTTGTACATTCGCTAGTTTTTTGAAATGATGAATCCTACATTGAATTCAGCTGGTTGCATGGGACATGACGTAATGTACGGCAAACGAAGACCAAACAAAAGCTGGTACAAAGATGGAGAAAAAGTGTACTATGACTGCGAAGACGGTTACAAATTGCATTATGACATGGAAAAGTACGACTACGTCATGTGCAAAAACGGAATGTGGAATCACCCACCGCCCATGTGCAAGTCTGCGCACAAAAGTAAGATTTCTAAGTTCACTCTGAAAAATCTATGTAATAGGGTTATTGAGCTAATTGTATGCCACAAAATGACAAACAATGGGTGAAGTCCAGATTTAGTGAATATTTTCTCCAAATTTGCTGAGTGAATACTGAACAGTGCAAGGTGGAGACGGATTAGAATGGCGTTCTCACCTACATACGACTTGAAATCTAACTAGTGTAAGTGTAGGTCTTGGACCGATCAAAATATAATAATCGGCCTGTAACAAAAGTCCAAATGATTTCTTTCAGATTACTGCTACTCTCCTAAAATCATGCATGGCATGTACTACCCCAAAATGAGGCGATACAACTATGGCGACCGTTTGCGATTCAAGTGCAATTACGGCTACGGGATGTATTATTGGAAGGATCAGTACGAGTATGCTACATGCGGAAGAGATGGCATTTGGGACAAAGAGCCGCCGATGTGCAAAAGCCACAAGATAGGTAAGCCTGCATTCTTTCTTTCTTGCAATTTCATTTGATAATAGAACAGATTAAGAAAAGAAAACTCTTTTGATGAAGTAATGATTACAAGAATAAACTTCACACACCCCGCAAACATGAGGTTACTATCGAACTATGTATACTACTGCACGAAATCCACGCCATAAAGCACTTGCAAACTTTCCTCTGAGCTTGAAGGAATCTGTTATCTATCGTTTATCTCTCGCATTCGATTAGATGTAGGGTAATGATAATAAAGGTAAATATCACTGTAAAATTGCAGATTACTGCGATCCACCGAACTTCGAACACGGAAAGTACACGCCCGCGCTGAAGATGTACAGTCCAGGAGATCGTCTTTACTACACCAAATGCAAGGAGGGATACACGTTGATGTACGGAAAAGATTGGTTCGAATACAACATCTGTATGGGCGATGGAAATTGGAAATTCATGCATCCAATGTGCAAAATGGCCACGAAAGGTATGGAGACCTGTTTCGTGAAGCGCAAGATCGTGTTACCCGGAATTCCGTTTCGATACATCCACAAAATATGCGTTACGTACTAAATTGTAAGGTAGCTTTCCTATGACATTTTCTGCTTGAAGAAGATTTGATTCTGAGACCTGTATATACGAATTGTCACGGTGATCACAGAATATAGAGTCAAAACAACTTTTGTTTTCGCATTATTGCTGATATCTATCATGACGTTAATGCAGTTTTCTGATAAACTGAGTTCACGTTTACACAGACTATAAGTCTGATATCTGCAAGAATTCATTTAGACAGACTGTATCTGCCGCGGAGGTGCCGATGAAAATCTGAGGAGCTGCTCACCGCCACATATTAATAACTAGTTTAGACTTCGCTTGCTATGCATATGATGTCATTTAAACGCCGACAGCAATCATGAACGTTACGGATTCCAACTCAACAGCGTACTCAATACCAACGAAAGTGGAATTTAGTAAAGGAATCCAACCTTTTGACTCTATGATGGAAAACTTCGATACACTGAGTTCACTGAAGAGCTTAAACAATTTTGTCACTACAACTAACATACACTAAAAGGACATAAATGCTGAATAAAATATGGGACAAATGACTTTCTGAGGCCTGGGACTGTTTTGCTCAGAGAAGCGCTCCACTTACGCTATATTGTTTGAGCACAATGTAACGTGCATTATGTTCAGCATTGGCGATTTCGTCAACGTTAATGACTATATCTTTCGGTTCATGAACCGAACTGAGTGCTTGCCTTCTTTCTTACCGTCTCGCAATTTGGTGCCAATGTCACAGACTTGCTACTGATGGTGAGTTTAGTAAAAGCGCAACATTGCCACCAGAATGTTATAATTTGGTATGTGAGCAGTAAGCGTACTTCGACATTTTCTGTCGGGAGAGAGCTTTGGATGGAAATGTGCGGTGTCATACAATCATTTTAACTTAGCCGTTATAGCTTCGTGGGCCCTATGTTTCACACCCCTGGCCATAGTCTTCAGCACCCCAATGAACTCTTATAAAATTAAAAGCTGAATTCAGAATAGAGTGAAGGAGGGTTTTAATAAATCTTGAATGCTATGTTAATGCAATATTGCAAGATGTAGCTATGCTCGGAATGCTGACGGCTTTGCCCCATTTTTATTTCAAGTTTTATTCAACAATGATTTCAATCAAATAGCTGATGCATGTAATTAGCAGCATAATCTCACTTACCTCTACACGGCACACTAATGTTCAGCTTATTGCGACGCTCCCGTGATTGAACACGGTATGGCCATGACGTCCAAATCCAAATATGCGTACGGCGAGAAAGTCAGCTACAAATGCAAAGACGGTTACGAGCTCTACTACGAGGGCGAGAGATATGACTACGCTATGTGCAAACCGGGCGGGTATTGGGACAGGAAACCACCGATGTGCAAGAAAGTGATGATGAGTATGTTTGGCGCCCATTTAAATTACCTGGGTGTACTATACATTGTTCCCACTGTTTACAGACTATTGCTACGCGCCGGAATTCTATTATGGATCATACTGGCCGATGTTTGAACGATATCAACAAGGCTCGAAGCTTTATTACCAATGTGCCAGGGGATTCAAGAAAATGTACAGAGGAGAAGAATACGAATATAACGTTTGTATGGACGGGAAATGGAAGTACAAATCACCCAAGTGCATGGATATGAAGAAACGTAGGTTGATGGAAGTATTACCAGAGAGTCATCAGTGGTTAAACTATTGTTAATCGAAACTATAATCCGAGAATATTCCCGCACATTGAGTAAGTAATAATAACAAGGATATTTCATATAACTGAAAATTTCATTACCAAATCCAATTTCTCAAAAAATTCTGAATCCTTATCCCGTGTAGATTTTGGAACGCGGTCCCTAAAAAAACTGAATCTGTGCTCTTCTCGTCTAATGGTTAGCCAGTATAACGTTACCGTAGACTGAATGTATTGCGATTATTTTAACGGTCATGTCAAGTTATGCATTTAATTTTTAATCGTATAGTCGAAATCAGTATTATTTGACACAAGACCGAAATGTAACATAATACACTCTTATACCTAAAATATAACTCACTCAGTACGAGTCGAAACCATAAATCGTTCTGGCAAAATTTGTATCGGCTAAAATGCAGCAAAATTTTATTTTCCGCTGTTAGATTATACAATACTGAGATACCGCGTCCTTGTTTGTGAATATTTCCATTGGCTAAATTCGATGAGGAAATTTGTTATGCAATTAGTGAGATATACACCAAGTGCCGAACGAAGAGTGTTAACAGTATTAAAGGGGCACTGCGCTCAAAAATGATATGGTCTCAAATTGAAGGGCCGCAGCCATTTTCTTCAGAACGCCACCGTAATGAAGCTGCAATTTATTGAAATTTCCACAGGATCTTCACGCTCTAGCTGCCGCGGCTGGTTAACCCGTTACATGGCACGATGTCTTCACCGTCGCACTTGCTGGACGCGATAACGCAGTCACGCAGAGAACGAACTTTATATAGTCGTCAGCCGATGTTATGAAGAAAATATGTCTAAAGTTCGTTCTCTGCGTGACTGCCGCCGCCAAATTTATTTTTTCGTTTTGCCCTTCAATTTGAGACCACATCATTTTTTGAGCGCAGTGCTCCTTCAACTTTCGGTCTTACAACAAGACACCAAATGCTTTGCCCGTTAATGGATTTGACGGTCCGGTAACATATATAATCGGAAATTGCTACTCCATATCGAGTCAACATCCTGCAACCTTTACTACGCAAGTATTGCTACACTTACTCGACAACCAAAATATTACTGAATAATTTGATCAAATGTGTATGTTTTCTTGCTAAGTCTTACCCGATGTTTTACGAAGGCATTCCATATTGCTGAAGGCGTGACTTGTATTTTACGATAACAGTGTACTGCAAAATGCCGAAATTCGAACACGGCACACTCAAGCCAAACAAGAAAGACTACTCCGTCGGCAACCAACTCCGTTTCAAGTGTAACGAGGGATATTACAAGTACTACGAAGGCAAATACTATCGGTATGCGACTTGTGGAAAGGATGGCATGTGGGACATGAAGCCGCCAATGTGCAAGAAGATAACAGCAGGTATGAAGCATTATTCTATGTATGGAGCGTTTATAATGTTAAACACATACTGTGACATCTTACCTTGAGTGATGATCACTATCAGCCACCAAATACGCTAATCTACTACAAGCATTTGACGCTTTGATCTAGTCTGCGTTTTGAACCTTGAATACTTTTCAAAACTTTCATTTCTAATTCAACTTGGAGTACTTTGACACGTCTTAGACACCGCTACTTTCAGGCCACATGTACTGAGGTAGCGCAACTTGGAGTAGATCCATTTCCAGATATTAACCGTTGTAGGATGCAATACTGATCTTAATCACCCAAACCCTAGCCCAATGTCTCTTGACGCTAAATATCATTATATCGTTTACAGGGTCTTGCATGCATATGATGGTACAGTACGGCGTCTATTCACCGATGAAGGCTAGTTACAAACCGGGTGACAGAGTGTATTACCAGTGTGCCATTGGATACCGACTCAAGTCCTATGATGATAACTCGTACGTCTACAACTACTGTGGTAGAGATGGAAAATGGACTCGGAAGCAACCCAAGTGTATGAAGATCGGTAAAAGTATGTATCGAATAACCATAGTCAGCTACAAAAATTCATGGGGTATAGAGTACGCACATTGTAAACGTATAGCTGAAATGTCATAAAAAGTGATACTCAAATAATCCACCCGAAGCCCAACACTCGTTTCAGAATCGAATCAGTCAGGTAATCGATTTTGCCCAGCCACCCAAATCTTATGGTATCTCAGTACCTACCTGAACGGTTCGATTACCAGTCAATTATTTGTCATTATGACACAAAAATGACAAATATGACATAGTTATGACATAGTGGAGAAGTAGAATGAACACAGCATATCAACAATACTATCACCTAGTTTGACGTCACAGGCATGAAAATGCGGATGATAATCGGGGCGAAGATTTCGCTTAAGCTCAATGTACTCAATTTAGATGATGCATGAGCTGCTTCTGATGGTAGAAAGTAGGTTGGTATATTTTGATGAAAGTAGACTCCCAGGTATTATTCGAAAGAACTTCTTAATTGGTTGTCGAAAACTATATATGATATGCATCTCCCTGTTTTAATCATCCAACGAGTTGAAGATTCTTACAGTTGAAATCACGGGCTCGAATAAAATGACAATTCTAGGTGTTATCATAGTTATGGTATGAACAAGGGATTACCTCAGGTAAACATGAAAACTCTAGATTTATCGCATATTGAAATCATGGCAATCAATGATCAAATAGGAATCAACTACGAGGGTCGTTTTGTGGAACCGAAGTCATAAAATTCCTGATCAACTAAGAATAACTTCTTTCTCAGAATATTGCTCCCCGCCGATGGTAGAACACGGCTACTACGAGCCCGAGATGAAATACTACGACAACAACGACAAGATATACGTCAAGTGCAAACCAGGGTATTACAAGTACGACGAAGGAATGATGACGAAATATTACTCTTCCTGCCAGATGGACGGCAATTGGGACAAATTACCGAAATGCAAAAGGATGCCTACCAGTAATATTTTGCGATGTTGAATGAAAGCACTTATATCCTACCCAATTGTCGCACCAAGTTTATATGTTCGTGTCCAAGATCTTATCCGTGCGTGTTTGTTGTGGTAAATTTCATGGTGTTTTACGACTACTATGGTCATTTACACCAGGCCAATTTTCTTCATTTTTATTCCGTATCTGCCCACTTGTAGCACGACCCACTTTTCGTCTTTTATAAGACACCGTTTACGAGAATCATATGGCGAGGATGAACCTAGAAAAAACTTCAACACTTAGCTAGGAATTCTGGATTCGACCTCGGTCGGAATCGAACTAGCAACCCATTCGTGTAGCAGTAGTGAGCTGTGGGTTCAACCACTACGCTATCTCGCCACCATCCGTGCGTGTAGTTGATTGACGAAAGTTGTGCTACTTACTACTAATCTACCAGATATTCTACTTATGATGGAATTTCTAGCTTCATGGGTAAAATTCAGCGTTCATGTTACGGCATCATGGCAGATACTGTAGTGGAAAACAATAGACGCTTTTCGGAACTAATATAACATATTCTAGGAAGGAGATGGTATTTGCGTCACAAGTTGGTATAGTCCTTTACCACACTGTTCTTCATATGTCACCAATTGTCCTAAGAGGCTTCGACTACTAAGTGTTAGGTGTCGCAAAGAAAGCAAATCGAGTTACGGTTATCAAATAATTATGTAGGTTACATATGCAGCTTATTCAATTTTTCCCCATCCGCTTTCATGTACGTTGCCACGCTAAATGAAATATAATTTCAGAATACTGCAAAGTGCCAGATCACCACGACTACAACCACATGGCGTATTACAAGATGCGATACATGGAAGGAGAATACGTCAAGTTTGAATGCGATTACGGATATTACGCCCCTGCCAACTACCGTAAACACGCGAAGTGTATGAAGGACGGAAACTGGGACGGCGAGCCGCAGAAGTGCAAGAGTAAGTTTCTACATTCTGCAATTCACTCTTGGTTCACTATATAGTAGCTTTGTAGGGAACATATTTCATATTTTTAAATCACCCTCCCGAATAGGTTTCATATCATGTCCAAAACCTACTGCGGTCCGCGATTAACTCATATTCGGTCAGACACTTTATGAAAATGAGAAAGAATATAAAATTCTATCAGCCGAAATGCATATACAGTTTCTTGTGATTCAAATATTGACGAAATCTTGAAATCCAAATCAATTTTCAACAATTCTATTCATTTCGTCATGCCCCTCAATTTGATGCTGCTCTTTTTGATAACGTTCTGTTTATGGGGACACAGAGCGCAGTATATCTATGGGGTGAATTGACCTACGTGGTAATATCATCATACTTGATCGGTTGTGCTGTTAGTGAAAAGTAAAATAGACTAGCTTAGGTTTGTTAAACAACTCATTACATCATTTACAAGAGCTAAATCCTTTAACAGAGTACTGCATGGGAGACGATGTTATGTCCGGATACTACTATCCAATGAAAATGTACTACCTCAAGGGCGAGCGAGTGCAATACCGCTGCAAGTCTGAATACCAAATGTCGTACCACGGTTCCAGGTATTCCTATATGACATGTATGGATGACGGAAACTGGGATAACAAGGCCCCGATGTGCAACAGTAAGTTATTTTGATACCGCATTAAAAGCAATGAGACAAGTTGAAACTATAATCGACTAAAAGCAAACCAGTTGTAAATATAAGTGAAATTGCAAGCCTCAATAAGCAGCTGTTCGATTAATTGAACTTATAAACAAGCGTTAATTTGGATCAATATAATCCTTTATTGACAAACGGTGTGGGATGTTTTAAGCTTCCGTCTGAAGTAGTGATTGCTTAATCTGGAAGTAAATCAATATCTAGATCGCCGTGTTTTAACCTTCAATGGCGAAACAACGGACTGCGTATTTATAATGTATGCAAGAATAGCGTTGCACATAATTATGAAGACAACACAATTTTGACTTTATACGATATCCATGCTCAATCGCTCATATATAGCAAACCAAGTATTCTAAGTACCACTATTACGAGACTGCATAAATGATCCTCTCATATAGATGATGAACCACTATGTAACAGCTTCTGCAGAGGCTTCATTAACGCCCCCAGCTGCCGATGCAGTCACACAGTACCAAAAAAAGTGAAAACACGATGCATCGCCATAATAAATGCCGTAGTGGGCAGTACAAAGCAATTGAGTACGGCTGCTACTCTCTACGCCCGGGTTATCTTGCTGACGAACGGTAGAAGTGGTCGAATACCACTGGATTATGATCTCCGAAATAATTTAAAGAGTATAATATTGTGGGTTTAGTTTACCGAAATTATTTGCTAGTGGCGTGATATTCGTTGACCGCAAATAATCATTCTATATAGTTGATCAAAATCAAATTCTCTGATCGTATTACTGTATATTCGTATTCCAGAAAACTGTGTCGTTCCCCGTCCCTATTCGTACGCCTTCTTCTACCCGGGGAATAAATACTCCTACTCATACGGGGAAAAGATCACGTTTTACTGCAGTCGCGGATACAAACTCGATAAAGCGTATCAGCAAGTGTCTTGCGGTCGTGGCGGCAACTGGATGGCTAAACTGCCAAAATGCATCCGTAAGTATCACAGCAACGCGTCGTCGGGGACATAAATGCAAACGAGACGCCCTTGTGGACACATCGTTTAAGGCATGATCGTCTTCCGCGTAATATGATCCCTAATGCTAAATGTGATTTAGTTCAATCTATTTTTTAATCTTACCCGTTACAGTCATGCTGTGGCGTTATAGATTACTTGCCTTTCTGATTCAGTAGTCTAAGCCGTCCAACTCACTGTTTACATTCTGTATATTATCAAGTAGGTATTTGCATATTTGCATCACTTGTTATTATTGGAATTCAGATAGTTACCTGGCGATGAAACCAATGCGCCATCATAGCATTAATCTGTTGAAACATCAACAACGATTTGATTTAACCTCGGTAATAATGTAACGCCAATCTCTGTGGCCCCTTCAATGGGTGAAATATCTCACTACTTCAAAAGAGTAATTATATTGGCAATGTACACTGTACAGGAACGCAAACTATCAATTTGATAGGTTAATATCACATGATGCAGCGAAATAATAAATATACCAAAATTGTCTGCGGTAAAATAACTCAATTTAATGCCATTTTTCGAATATGTAATTTACACACCGCATTTAACGTTCCCAATTTATTACAGGCCTTTGAAATATTGAACGAGATGGGAAATTCGATGCATGAGACTATGAAGACCATAGGAATTATATTTCTCTTTCGAATTTATTGAAACTAACACATTTACCCGGAAATAAAAAGTTATTGTCAGCAAAATGTATCCATGTTGCAGTGCCTAAACCTATACTGTATCCAGAGTGCGGGTAGTGATGAAATGACTCATTGTTAGGTTTAACGGGGGTGTCATACTTGCCGTAGCCTACGACGTAGTACGTTGAGATATGCGGACAGATTTGAATTATTAACTTCAGCAGTGGACGGTCCTGTGTCGTAGTCGCTCGAAGGACTATGTGGCTCGCTGGCAAAACCGTAGCTGATGAGTTCCAATTAAACGGACGTTCTGATTTTCCATTTTGAGAAATAAATCGTTTAGACTGTCGTTTGAAGTTATAAAAGCACATCCTACGCTCGGGATCCTTTGGCGTCTCATTGGAAATCATCCCGTATACCAGGGTTTGCTCACCCCTGATTCAAGCTCACCAGCTGTAACAATTTGTCTGCATACCACTACTGACTAGTGTTTACGATTTCAGACTATTTCGAATTCTACGTGAACAGTTTTGAAGCTAGCTGCTTATGTGGTTGCGATTGTAAACTACTTCTACTTCTACCTGCACAATTTATGAAACTAAAATACTCGCTTCCACGTTGCAAAGTAGGGATGGTATGAACGTGAGGTTCACGCTCGCGTTCTGTGTGTGAACCTCGGAATTTTATAGAAAATCACGTTCACAAACGAACCGTGGTATGTTCTGCACTGTGAACCTTTTTCATGTATTACAATTTGTCATGTCATTAAATCATCGTTGGTTACAATTATTTGCATTTCAACTATAGGACCTATCTAAACGTGGAGCTGGCAACAAAAAAAATCCACACTAAACGAGCATGCACCTTATCAATGTTGAAAAATTTTACTTGCTTTGTTGCAAAAGTTTGCTCGAAATATTCAGTTTTCTGTTTGTGAATACTTATTAACCCTCTGCTGTGACCTTGACCCACAATCACACATCAAGAATGAAGCACACCACATGCAGGTAGTCAGCGAATGATGCTTATTCAATCAATCAATGCAATTTATATAAAGAATATCTCGTCGTCTAATGTAAAAAATCTAGCTGGCGTACGGGATCAATCTTGATTTGAGATGTTTACTGCCGTATCATAAAACTCAAATTCGTGCGATTGGGGTGTTAGCTACTGTATAACCATGTTTATGGGGTAATATCGGTAGCAAGTACAGAAGCCCGTTAACACTCTGCTCCATATCCGTGTAGCGATAGTCAAGACTCAGAATACATTGTCAGGTCTGGCCTAGAACGTTAAGGCGTAAGCTATATTCCCTTGCAAGTCCTCGTCGTTGATGGCAAAGCGATGGAAGATATTGATTTTATGGGAATATTATAGCATTGAATAACTCCAATTGATACAGTCGGTGATGCTTAAAAAGTCAGCATGTACTTCAGCATTGTGGCATGATGTGGCCGGGGTCGTCGCTAGGTATCTTGTATGTCACTTCACTGAAATGCAGTGTTGGAATTAGCAATATGTCGTCACGTGACTTCATAAGCTCACGTTCACGTTCACACAGAACTTTTCGAAAAGGTTCGCACTCACACGAACCTTAATCTTTCAATGGTTCCAGGGTTGTAACGACTCGAGTCATGACCCTATGGATGCTCACGACAAGCGCTTGGAGTCGTCCTGAAAAAGTGCTGTTCCGATGATGGACAGGGGTACGACAAGTTTTGATGGCAGCTCAAGGGATACGAGATCTAAAAGCGTTAAGAAGCACTGATCGTGATGGTAACCACATTGCAGTAACCATATTAACTGCCTGACCTCGCGAATATGTCATGCGGTACGATATGTTTACGTTCGCGAAATGGAGATTTAAATTCCCAGAATCATCATAGCATAAAAATGAGATTTCGATTGTTACGACATCCCGAAATATTTCTTACACCAAAGATGAAGTACTGCATCAGGTGTCGAGCTCAGTATATGATTTCCCATTTGTGGAAATCATTGGAATCATACGGACAAGTGACGATACCATAATGCCTTGTTGTGGCAAATATGACCAATGAGCATATACTATACGCACGGCTTCGGGCTTGAAAGAGACGGATTCGAACATTTTGGCCATATTTAGATTAGAAATATGAAATAAAATGGATTTGAATATGGTAATGGCATTTCTATCGATGCGAGTTTTGAATAAATCATATAATCATTCACGCGATATGAACTCGAATTTAGAGTTTTAGACATGATACGAAGTGGATGCATAATCTTACCTTGCACTTGATGCGGAATAGACATATGAAAATGCCACATCCACTCAATTCTGTCCATAAGCAACTTTTGGTGACTATTTCACAAAGAGAACGTGATCACCACAGATTTCGGAAATCGTCGAACGATTTATGCTAAGACTTTTAGTTACAGAATATGTAGTAATGCCAATATCGCCAAGCTCCAATCATGAATGCGGTATTGTTATGATTGCGCTAGAATCACAATTTCCTCGTATGACGAACACCCATTGCCGCGATAGGCAAGCATGTTCCGACATCAGCATATTGGCCTTTAAAATCCTTCGAAATCTAGAAAAGCTCCATGGGTTGTGATGGATACTGGCCATATCTTCATCTGATTGGGATCACGAAAACGTTCTGTTGGTACAGTGATTGGAAATAACATTATCACAACGTCCTTAGCACAACGTCTGAGATACGGTTGAACCCTTTAAACGCCAACCCACCGCACGTCAAGCGCCTCCCTGCGGCCGAGTCCGTACGTGACGTTTGGCGTGTGAACGCACGATCCGATGCCAAACGTCAACATGTACAAATTAGATACACCCCGTGGCGTTTTAATATCCTCATTATTCAGAAGTCGAACGCCAAAATATCAGATTATCCAATGCTCCGCGCGAAATTCAACTATACTGAAAGTAATTGTAATTATAGCAACGCAGCGCTCCTAGGGTTGCATTTAAAACAAATGGTTGTTTAAAACACTTTGTTTAAAACATGTTTTATACAGTGTTTTAAACAAAGGCCTTTCCAAGTTATAAAATTATGCCATAATTGTGTCAATACTTTCAAGAAAACATGTTGTATGAGCCTGCGGACAATTATCACCCGATACAGCCGACGTATACGATATGGGATGGCTGGAACCCTCAAAATAGTCGGTTCAACAGCTATAGTACGTAGATATTTCGTCAAAGGTGCTATATTTACCCTATATTTTCAATTGTGAATGCCAATCCACTATGGCGTCACCATTAAATATTACTGACGTCACAAAAACAATAAATAACATATTTTAAACAAGGGCCTTGTTCTAAACATGTTTGTTTTAAATTTTAAAATCGCCCCGTGGGGTGTTGAAGGCATGGTTATGAACCACTGCTATAGAGCACTAGCGTCAGAAAATGCTGGACGACAAGCACCAGTTCATACGCCAACCCGCCACACAGAGCCTCAGCCACAGAGCGTCGTTAGGCGTGTGGCAGGCTGGCGTCTGAGCGGGTACAACTCCTGTTGATAAACAAGGTTGAGAGTGGAAGTTGATAATTTCCAGTGGCGGCTCGTCCTATAGGGCAACTGGGGCATTGCCCCACCTAAAATTCTGTTCAATAACAATTCTTTACCATTTATACACGTACAACAATCTATATATACCGAAATCACAGCGAAAATCGTATTCTTCTTGTCCTTTCGCTTGTAAATGCCCATATATAGCGAAGTCTCTGCGAAAATCGAATTCTCATCCGTGTTTTCGCTTTGCGAATGCCTAGCCGGGGCATGCCCCGGTAGCGCTCATAACAAGCTTTCACTGTCTATTCTCTCAAAGCCACGTACAATAAAGAAACGTTGATTTACTCTCTCCTATTCATAAAATTACCGAGCAACCGGGGCTCAATAGGTCTGTGCCCCTAAGGTGTGATGTAACAATCGTATCTATATCTGAACTCGGTTACCGTCATATGCGTTTAGTCGACCTTTGCTGGTATAGGTCGATTTTGATGGTGTTTCACACCATGAAAACTCTTGAAACTTGGTATGTCATGTCGTGATGGTGGTATTTAACATTGCTCCAAGTTTCAGGGTTTCTACTTAAAGTTTAGGGTAGTAATTCCGTTTCCGAAGTTGAGTGTGTGCTGATCCGTCATGTATCGCAAACAGATTTTACTCGAAAGCCTGTATTGGTATCCATTGATTTTGACTATGTTCAATACTGAGATCGGTTATGACATTTGGCACGGCAAGTCTTAATGTTAGTATCGAACGCTGTACCAAGTTTTAAGTTTGTCACTGAACTATGTTAGTGTTAATTTCGTTTCCTATGTCGAGTGAGAGCTGACTCGTCATTTATCGCTAACAGATTTTACGCAAAGCTGGTATTGGTCTCTATTGATTTTAACGATGCTCCTTACCTAGATCTGTCATGAGCTTCTGCACGGTGTGTTTTGATTTTAGTATCGAACGCTGTGCCAAGTCTCAAGGTTGACACTCAATGATTAGGGCAGTAATTTCGTTATCAAGGTCGAATATGGTAGAGATGTGCTCTGATCTGACACTTTAGCCTACAACGCATTGCGGATTTCACGCAAAAGCCGGTGTATCTGTGGTAACGTTAACTGTGTTCCATACTGAGATAGGTGACGAGATGATGATATCATTCTCATTTGCATTCAAATATTTACTTTGATATTATATTATCCAATGTCAATTTCACCGTGAAATTGTGGCCTTCAAGCCATTTGCTTACAACCCCCTGTCAAGCGCGATAGCTATTTCGTTTTCGATGTCGGCCAACAGCTGATCACTTGATCAGCCTATTTCTCAGTAAATTATACGCAAAATTCGGTCTGTTCGCATTAATTTTGACAGTGTACCATACCGAAAAGGGCCATGAGGCTACTTCCCGATGATGTCATGTAACAGTGTACTAAGTTTATGGCTTTCATCCACGTATATATTAGGTAATATATTTTCCAAAGGCGATTTCGCAGCAGACCTATAGACAGTAATAAAACCATGTGTCGTGTTACAGTCTCCAGTTTCAAGGCCAAAATCTCCTATGCTGTACCGAGACCGAGTTTCCAAGACTGCTATTCTTAGTTCTTCAGAATGATGTTTTGGATTCAATATGACAGGCCCGGTTGCCAGTAAACTCGCCCCAAAGTAAATTCGGCCCGTCGAATTCGGCCAGGGCCAGAGTAACAACAACAGTTACAATACCATTATCTAACCTGAACCCTAACCCTAATCCTAACCTAACCTAACCCTAACCTAACCTAACCCTAATCCTAACCCTAACCTAACCCTAATCCTAACCCTAACGCTAATCCTAACCCTAAACCTAACCCCTAACCTCCAAATCACTTGATAATATTATAATTATGTAATATAATAGAATAATACACATTATTAGTTCGTAATACAATTTCACACAATGTTCTCCGAGGGCCGAATATACCGATTGAATTCGGATGTCGGTAAATTCGGCCCCGTAAACATCGGCATATATATATACATATATATATTTATACGCATACCCTGTTCTCCAAATCACTTGATAATAATATAATTATGAAATTAATTCACATTAATAGTTGGTAATACATTTTGATGAAAAATTCTCCGAGGGCAGAATTGACCGAGTAACCAGTGAATTGACCGGTGAATTCGGCCGTCGGTAAATTCGGTCCCCGTGAATATCCGCGCTATCTCCCGTGATTACGCGATCTACGCATACCCTGACATCCAAATCACTTAATAATAGTATAAATGTGTAATTAATTCATGTTAACGGTTGGTAATACATTATAATACAATATTCTCGGTGGGCCGAATTTACTGATGTAATGGCCGAATTTGCCTGGGCCGAATTTACTTTGGGGCGAGTTTACTGGCAACCGACAGCCCAATGTATGAGATAACAATTGGGTATGTGTCCGAACTCGTTGACCTTTCCAATTAGGCTTACGCAATCTCTCGAGTTAAAGTCATTTCCATTTCTGCAGATAATTAGTCAGGTATAGTGCAAACATGAACCGCGTTGAAACTTTGTTCCGTACGCCGTTTACGTAGTTACCACACTTCAAGTCACAGCTCACCGGCAGACCTCTCGTGGCACATACGTTAAAATCACTGTTGTCGGGAAATTCATGTTACCGTAACATCATTAAGTTACTTGTTTACGTTGGAAAACGCCATTGTGACGTCATCTTGATAAAAAGTCGCTTGCAGCCCTTGCCCCACCACCCGATATTGTCACGAGCCGCCACTGATAATTTCGTACCGAATTCTTTTAACAACATCACACTGCTATCCCTGTCATAAAACCGGGCAATTCACGTTGAACACGGCAATGCACCTAGTAGAGATATGAGCGTAAATCGCGTTCTGGATGGTGTTGATGCCGCAGAAGATGCGTGAAGTTGAACCTATAATGTTGTCTCATCCATGGCTCTCTCGGTGATGAATTGGAACGCGCTGATTCACTATGAACAGCGCAAAATCGTTGCCGCCCGAGGCTGGGTGCTTTCCTGAGCGTGATATGTGCGATTAGTCGCCGCTAATCTGAAACGCGAGTGTTCAGAAGATAGTATTATAATAGAGAGAGGGGCATTTATAACGTAAATCACGAAGTAACGTGATTGGAAATAGCCTGTTGCCTGCATTGAGCCCACGTACGGTGATTGGCGTGTGGCTTTTTAAACTGCTTTGTTTGCATGGTCGTATAAGCTACTTTGAATTTCGATGTGATATCCGTAAATACGTTATGCGAAGTCATTTGCAGTCATTGACTTGTAGCCGATTTAAAAACAGACCAACGTCATTATAAGAGTTCTGTTGTGGTTGCTTGTGAAGGCATATTTTAATTGATATCTCGTGGAAAACATATCCGTGACCAATGAGGCAGTCACACAAGCAAAGCAAAATGAATGTCGATCATTTCAGCAACAGGCTCCTGTTTACGTCGGATTCTCGTGGATATCAAAGTTACAGTATACTGAAATCGGCAGAATCAAATTATCGCGATGTCCAAACGTTTCGTAGTCTATGAACGATAGATCATTTCCAATTCTTCATACTAAATTACGTCGGTTGCATTTGGGGATGATGTATCTCAAGCAATCATCGCATCGCTAGATATCGGCATGAAATCACAAATAGGCCTGCCCGAATTTCGACTTGAACCCTCGAGATATGCTAACTATATACAGTACAATTTATAGTTACATAAACTCTTACACAATATGAAGGCAACCAACCGGCGGCAATAGAATTGCATGATGGTCAGTGGACGAAACAACCACTGGTGCTAAACCAGTGGTTCTAAACTAGGAATGTTGTGAACCTTGGAAAGAATCAGGTTCGTGTGAACGCGAACCATTTTGAAAGGTTCCGTGTGAACGTGAGCGTGAACCTATGACGTCGCGTGACGTTATTGCTAGTTCCAACCCTACATTTCATTGAAGTGATATATTAATGTACTGTCCACGATACCTAGCGACGATTTAGGCCACATTATGCCACAATGCCGAGGTACATGGTGACTTTCTAAACGTCTCCCTCCAAATGTATCAACTGGGTCAAACAAAGGATATAATATTCCCATAAAATCAATATCTTCCAGCACTTTGCCAACAATTTCGACGAGGACTTGCAAGGGACTGTAAGCTTACGCCTTAGCGGTCTTGGCCAGCCGGAAAATGTATTCGGGTGACTATTGCTATTCATTGATATTGAGCATAGTGCAAAATTAACAAGGTATACAGTTGCCAACACCCCCATCGCAAGGATTTGGTTTTTACGATACATTAAACATACCAAAGCAAGATGGATACCGTACGCCTGCTAGATTTTTTACAGCGATGAATTCTTCATAGGAATTTCATTGATTGGTTGAATAAGCATCATTCGCTGATTACCGACATGTAGCGTATTTCTTTTTAAGGGTCTGGAGGGACCGCAGCCAACCTCCCCCTGGAGTACTCAGGCTACTATGTGGAGTGTGGACGTATAGCACTCTGTTATAGGTTAGGTTAGGTTAGGTAGCGTATTTCGCTCCTGATGTTGTGAGATTGCAAGTCAAGCTCCCAGCAGAGAGTCACTAAATATTCACTAAAACAGAAAGCTGGATATTTCGTGAAAACTTTTGTAACAAACCATGTAAATTTTTTGAGATTGGCATGGTGCATGATCGATTAGTGTTGATTTGTTATGCTGCTACCGCCATGTATAGAGTGGCCCGAAGTTGAAATGCAAAGAATTCCAACTAAAGATGTTATGATGACGTGAAAATTGTAATTTATGAAAAAGGTTCATAGTGCAGAACCTACCAATATTCGTTGGTGAACGTGAACCTTTAAATATCTGAGGTCCACACACAGAACGCGAGCGTGAACCTCACGTTCGCAACATCGCTATTCTTAACCGGCGTTCCACGGAACACTAACAGTTCCATGAGCGAGCCTCCTGGGTTCCGCGGACACACGCTCAAATCGTACATATGATTTGTGATGATACGAACGTCTTTGTCATCATTGGTTGCATGCAATTGGAACCGATCAGTAGTCGAATTGTTGCTGTTGTGAAGATACGCCGTATGCATTGGTGCACGGAGGAGGGGTTGGGTTCGCAGAAACCCCGACATTCGGAAGTGCCAATTTTATCTCCACTGTTTGAAAGCGTTTTCTTTGTGTTCTTGATTGCGAGCAAACATTTTCGACCATGATCGTTAACAAGACTAAGCTGCGTTCCAGTCTCACTGATATTCACATGCAGTCTATAGTGAGGGATTCTATACGTCCGACATGCATCCTGAGTTCAAAGAACTTGTAGACAAAGTTGATCGATCATAGACTTCAACAGCTATTAAGGCAACGAAACGGTAATATATTTAATAAATACTGCTTCTGGTCTCAATGCTTCAAACGTAAAGTGGGGGATAACTACGCAATTAATGTACCGAATCAGGAATCTGGACCGACAAGTACTTTATTTTCCCACAGACACGACGCCCAAAACGTTGCCCCGCGCTTCTTATAAAGCATTCAATGACAGACGCTAGATTTCTTTATGGCCATCTCTGCATTTGACATATAGTTTATGGAAGTGGATGAAAACAAAGTTATTCTGGGCTCCTCATTCCCCGTGTCGTTGTTCTTACGGCAACATAAAGCCCAGAAAACGACCGGATAAAGAAAAAGAGAAGCCCGAAATAGCTTTTAAAAGGGACCTACGAAGATGGAATAACTTCGATAAAGACTGTGACTTCGGCGCTAGGTCAAGGTGAGTACCAGTTTAAGAGACCCCATACTGACTGGTCGTTCGCCATCCCCCTATCTGATCATTACATCGCAGCGCATTGTGTGTGTGTCTTGGACAGATAAAAATTTATTCTGACGATATTATAGCGGTGGCATCATGGATACCAGTTTTACTATAATCAGTACTTTGTTCCGACCCGGCCGGGGATCGAACCCACAACGTACCGTTCAAGAAGCTGGGCGCTTCACCATCACGCCATCTTGTCGGTCATGTTGATACTGCGTTTAGATAATCGGTGGTATTTTACATCGTATACGCTACTGTATTTATGCTATCTCTGATTCGTGTCAAAGTTTGAAAAACATATTTTGCCTAAATGCAAGTCATGGTGAATTTTGAGTATTTTCACCGCGCGGTTTCAACTGATTTTCTACACATGTGAAATTAGCCGGCGTTGCTGCGGATTGGCGCATTCAAATATTCTGCAACGAGCTAGTAAGATCACGTTCACCCGAGGGCACTTTTGTCATGTGACTTTCTCTAAGTGTATAAATGCGAGAATGAAACATCATTTCATCATGCTGCCTTGATTATTCTTGGTAGCAGGATATCCAGGTGGAATTCGATCCGTAAGAGAGTCGGCATAATCAATCATGAACAATTTACTCAGTTCCATCACAGTGGCACTGATCATCCAGGTATCTCTCGGTAAGTAGCCTACCACGTTCTCTTCATTGTAAAGTCGAACCGACTCCACAATTATGTGCTAAACCTCTTAATATTGAAAGAAGTGTTGATACACGCAAACACACTCAATGCGTAACAGCGTGTGGGTTATCAACAAGTCAAGAACTGCATAATTATTGAAGGACACGTATCGGTTAACTTGCAAAGAATCAATTGCAGTTTTACTTCTAGCTTATTAGGGAGATTCCGTTTTATTTTTGGATCATTTTGTTTGCTATCTTGTGCTTTATCTTGAGACATAACAGATATTGAAAAAATTGCAACCAATATTGTTAAAGCTTAAGTTATTACGAGTATAAACTTTGTATCAGCTAACGCCAGGAGCGCGCCCACGACAGAGCACGCTATACGGCCAACCTGTCCGCGCGAAGGTTTTACGTGACCCGCGCGGTAATTATCGAAGTAGGTATGTTATCAGATTGTGAACTGCCCACGTAATTTACTGTGAACTTGCAATGCTCCTCCGAATTCTAATAAGAGTAACCGCAAAATTTGGGATGTTGACAAAAAATCATAAGTTTCGAAACATTGGCCCAGCCAGGCGAGGCGAACGGGTAATGCCGCCACATTATCATTTGATTCATCGTAAATTAAGGATTGTTGAATGTTGATATACAATGTCCTTTCCAATTATATACTAGTTGCTGGCGGTTACCCCTGATGAGTGTCAGCCGAAAATATTCGCGTTCATTTCAATGTGAACATGAGATCCAATTTACATATAGTAGCGTATTTCGCGGAATTTGGGCCACCAGATTCTTGCTTTTAGTATCCCTTCAAAAATATAAAATTACGGGAGAATAGAGTATAGTCCCGGTATCACGGAACAGCTTTAGACCGTCGGGATTTCGGCGGCAGCTATCTCCGACCTAGTACACACCAATACCTATAAATTGTCAGCAAACCTGTGAATCCGCGAGTGAGCCCCCAGAAGGATCGTCAGCGCTAACATTTTGGCCCGAAATGATCGATGCATGTCGACCGAAGACTTCCCGGCTCAGAATACTCCTGTCATTGCATCTGCGCCTCGCTATACATGCAATATCCGAATTCATTCGTTGCCTTTGAAATATTTTCACGTATCTCGCGGTTAGAACATGGAAGCACAGTCAATCGTCATGGCATAAATGTCAGCGATCTCGGTGCGTAGTAAGATGAGTCTTGTTTTTACCGTTATCTAATCTAGCTCCCAACAAAAGATCTTGAATACTCAGGTGACACGAGCAATGGTTTGGCCCTTTGAATAAAAAGATTGACCATTCCTGAACTGAATACATTTTTCATTCTTCAAGGTTGCGACGAGCCTAATGTGAAGTATGCCACAATGCGGTCATCCCATTATATGCGAGGTGGCAAATATCCAACCGGTAGTGCCGTGTGGATCAAATGCTGGGATGGGTATGAGATGAAAGGGAACGAAAAACTGAATTGCGACAGATCAAACAACTGGGATGCTGACATGCCGATGTGCATAAGTAAGTATAGGCCCACAGCATTACAGTGAAACTATGCTTTATACAAATCTTTCCAATCTTATAAATTCTTTTCAATTGAATTTCAATTCAATTTATTGCTAAAATTTTTATCGTTTCAATGCACCCCAAGACCGCGAAACAATGAAAGATAGGCAGGTGTCGAAACCGACATACAGAAGTTTATTTCCAGATGCAGGACTGTAATTGCGGTGAAATGGTGGGCAGCGATACGACCATCAGGTCATCAAGCCAGCTGCACCTTATACTTTATACAGTCCTATATGCAACACCAATCACATATACCGATTATAGGCTATGTGTATATAATTAATGATCATGCATATCACTGCTGTCAATCAAGCTGTATAGAGCAAGTAACTAAACGAACAGATAGTAAAATAACAAGTAGACAGTACAAATGGTACCAATGGTATGATAATGAAGAAACAAAAACAGTAGCAATTAGGTTATGAATGCAAGACCTGCTTTTTATAATTATATTTAAGTTCGTTGAAAGACTTGGAGTAGCTTGGAGTAAGTCTTGGAGAAACAACTTGGAGTAGTCTTCGAAATCAGACAACCACCTGGCCTATATAGGCGATGTAAAAAGGGGCATACACACTGAATAAAAAGTAAAATAAGATACTATGATAGGACAGGTGACAAGAATAGGTGGCATGTGTCGGAAGGCGAGATTGATATGTCAGGCCGTGGTCCGCTAAACTAGAGGGCTAACTAGTATTCTGCGGCATTATGAAATGAATCAAATATCACTGCATACGACAGAGTCTTCAACGCAGGGCCAAAGTCACGCTTAGAGGTGGGCCACATAAAGCTATTAGCAAAATTGTGCATTTAGTTAAAGTTCAATTATATTTGTTAAATTATTTGCCCAAAACATACATTCAAATTCATATTATCGAGTTTTATGTAAGATACATCAAACTTTTCAGCCGACTGTAATGACACGTAGTGACACCTATGGTGTCGCAATGTACGAGATGAAAATGGCAAGGGAAGCGGCGAAACGGCTATGATGATAACCTATGTTTTACAACAACGAAAATAATTTCGATTATATAATAACTGGAAGTTAAGGCCCTAGCTAGGTCATATGTCATGTGCCGTTCAAATGGGTGTGCATTAAACTCGAACTGAAGTGTGATTTTGATGTAGATGTACGGTACTTCAGCAGGTCGCATTATCGTTTCACAAAAATTGCCATAATTGCAATTTATCATTATCAATTATCAATTTGATGTGGCCGTATACGGCACCACCGCAACGACAAGTAATGGATTGACGTCGCAACGACAAGATAGCGTAATGGTGAGGCGTCCGGCTTCTTGATCGGTAGGTCGTGGGTACCATCCCCCGCTGGGTCAGACCAAACACCTGTTTAGTGAAACTGGTATCCATGACTTCCCTGCTTGGCGCTCATGCATTACTGGGATAGCATGGAGTGGTGGTGCATCTGCACTTCCTGGTCCAGCGGCATATGCACATCATGCACACATGGTATGCATATACACAGATCGTACGTATGTGTATCATGAGTCGGTGTGTATGCCGCAAAAATCAAGGACAAAAATAAACTACGTCCTTTCCTTCCTATCCTTTTGGCGAAGGTCATTAATCTTTGGAGTGGGTCTGAAATGTCCGGCCTTGCTGCATGAAATGATTGTATCATTGGATTGAATGTTGTGACATCGCAACCTCAGTAGGTACAAGATATACACGCACAGCTTGCATATTTTAAGTTCTTTCTCCACTTCTCTGTAGTATTTCATTCACCAAAATCACGTTAAGAATTTTTGAAGATGACCCAAAATCGTTTCGCTGTCACAGTTATATTTATTCTCCACCATAGTGGAACTATAAAACCCGCATCACGCAAACTGATTGAGTTCGTGGATGCAATGACGTTTCACCACGTACGTTCGCGGAACAGCATACGGCCATTATGTTCACAAGAGTTCTACAGGTTACCAAGGCGTTAGCTGCCACATCCTAAATCCCCCAATTGGTTTAAGCTCGAATGGCGCCCAAACTTATTTCCTTGGTCGTTTTTTTATATGAGATTTGTTCATCTTGAAAAATTTGCTCGTGCTTCACGCGATTTTATGTCGCTGGAGGTGTAGATTCTGACATGTAGAGTAAGCGGGGCCGCCGCCAACGATTATCGCCTATTGAGCAGGACTATGACTAGGCTGAGAGGTGCGCCACAAAACATTTTCAGATCGAAAAAGGAACCACAGCCAACAAAAAGGTTGAAAAACCCAATCTTAGGACGATATATACGAGCTCGCCATATTAGTAAGTTCATCCATCCATCCAGGGCCCTAACAGCACTTCGCCACCCCCCCCCCCCAGAACACTGGTCTTGGCCCCCATATGTTGATGAACAGAACTTCTGGGAGGCTTCGCCCCCCTCGGCTGTTCGCTAATTACCGCTACTTACATATCTACGTTGAGGGTCGTTTAATGGGTCAGCTTTTCTCGCCTAAACGCGCGAAGCGCGAAAAATTTCTATAAATTCATGATTCAATCGGTCAAAAGGATCGGGAATTCCATATATGTTGCTGTCTATGTTTATCCTCTCTCTGCTCACGTAATCAGATTTACAGGTAGAGCTGAGTGAGGTGTGTTTGAAGAGGTAGGACCCCTAAATTTTGTAATTAAACATCTTTGGGCGTATTTCCGTTGGCAGGAACGAAACAGCACTTCGTCAGGCCCCGCAAACAATCTTGGGTCTTGGGCTCCCATAGGGTGATAAACCTACCCCACATCATCTTGTTCGCTTTTGCCACGAAATGAGTGGTACGCTACTGCCAAGTAAGCCAGCGCGAAGCGCGAAAGTTTTCGAAAATTCATGATAAATTCGGTGAATAAGATCGGGAATTGCAAATATATTGCTATAAACTTCTTGTCCTCTCTGCTCAGGTAATCAGATTTACCGGTAGAGCTGAGAGAGATGTCTTGGAAACTGTATATAGGGCCCGTTGGTATAAATCCTAAACATGATGTTATTTCATGACCCCTGTCTGCTTATAAAAAATATAGAATAGCCATAACGTAGGTTAGGAAACTAAAAGACGCACACAATTTCAAATTGGAATTTCTTCACTGGCATATAATTTTCCCTGCGGGATGGTATTTGTCTTGTGAGGTTCAGATTGCCAAGACAGTATTTTGTATATATAATGAAGTTTTCGGTCAGCATTAGGGCAGTACTTTTCGGCCACGGTTTTCTCGCTGCCGATGGTTCTGGCACACTTCTTGGAGTCGCACGTTACATGGCTTACTTTATATGTCTTGGTGGGTCGTGGCGCAGTAATGGCCAACGCCGATATGCCCATTTCTATGAATCTTGCGTATTTTTGCTTGGGGGAAGAGTAGCCTAGCCTACCCAACAATCAAGATAATTGGCAACTTGAAATCGCGCTCTACGCGAAAATTTTTTGTAAAGTTGCATAAATTTTCAATAAATACTCTATAATTTATGCTAATTCACGAAATAATTTTAGGCCCCCCCAATTGTGGGGTTTGGGGTGCGGCAGTTACGGGCCTGCATCCATCATTCCCCAATGTATGTGGCACTGTATATCACCAACACTAGCACATCTTAAATTCCTTTTCAATGCTAGCCAACTTCGAAAAAAATAGTGATGCATATAGGCGAATAGGAGAAAAACCTTCGAGGATGCAAAAACGATGATGCAGTCAAATAGACATATTGAACCACTAGCACATTTATAATAGCCTTAGGGGCTATTTCTATGTGATTCCATTGCCCTGACTATCAGATGTTATATTCATCATCATCATTGGTTTATTAGCAATTTTATCAGTTCAATACACCACAAAAAATGCGAAACAATGAAAAGACAGGAAGATGTCGAAGCGACAAGGAGTAGTCTATGGAATCTGACACCCACCTTGGCCTAGGCGATGTAAAGAGGAGGCATGCACACTGAATGAAAGTAAAGAAGATAGTATAGAAAAAGAAAGCGACAATAAATAGGGCGGCATGTCATGGGAAGCGAGATCGACAGGTCAGTCGTGGTCCGGTAATCTTGAGGATGGACTGTATATTCGTTTTTTTGGAAACAGTGCGACACCTAGCTTTCGTTTAAGACCAGAAATGTCAGCCCTCTGGTCGTCAACTACGACAGCTACTACCAATTATGCTGATTTTACATTGCTCAGCAGTAAACGACACTGTTTGGGTGAGCGTACGACTGGAGTTGAACATCTCATATTTATCCAAAGGTCAGTAACCAATCACGCATTCGGCCAGGCTATAAAGCATGCGATAAACTACAGTGGCACCAATGCATATGCCACCAGATAGCCTTGTCGACGTTCAAAACATGAATTTCCAATATCAATATAAAAGATTTTAATTATACATTCGAATTTTCCTTGGTTTCTGCATCCATTGACACTGTTGCTCATGGTGATATCCGGCTAGCCTGTTTCAAATCAAAATACTAGCAATTTCTTCTAAATGAATACGAGCCAGCTTTCAGGATTACCAACAACGACCTAACATCGACCTCGCCTTCGGCTACATGCCACCTTATTTTGTCGCTTGCGTCTTATGAGAGAGAGAGAGAGAGAGAATATTTTATTCATCAATCCGTGAATTGCCTTATAATAGATTCAAAAAAGCCCTACTTGATCACCTCTTGTCGTTACACTAACTGTTGCCCTACCTCGCCCAGACATTGCTTCATTGATCATTTGCTACCATTGTTTAATTTTTTTCTATTTTCCTTTCCTAACTAAACAATTTTTTACAGCCAGACTGTTCTGAGTCAAGTGTACCTGTTTGATGCTGGTGTGATCAGACTAGATGACCTTCACGGTCTTATCGATCATTCCTATCTAATACCGAATACTGTGCACGCATATTTTCTGTACCACCATCACTGCCGTTTGTTATGTATTTTGGTTCGATGAAAATAAAGACTCTCTCTCTCTCTCTCTCATCGCAAGATAACAAAACAGTAAAAATAAAATAAAGTAAATAGCATAGACTTCAGTATCACGGACACATACAAAAAAATGGTGACAGTGTCAATTTCAAAGCAAATGAGATGTGTACGAATACGATATACAGTTCATAGAATTGGCCAATATGTTTTATGATTGCAAGATGAAGCTGCAGCGAAGTGATCTGTTGATCATCGAGTCTACTGCAGCGGATCGAAGTATATTGGCTATAAATTGCATACATCGTACTGCAACAGTGAATTGTAAGACTGACAGGGTAAATGAAAGAGCACGTGTTAGGATAAATGGAGGAAAAGAACAGAAATTTGTACTGGTCTGAGACAAACAAGATATGTTGACCAGTACTAGTTCGCACTAAAAATACATTTTAGCTTTTGTATGTTATCATTCAGTCGGTGTGCATGCCTCTTCTTTACCTCCCCTTGGCCAAGGTCGGTGTCTGATCTTAAAGACTACTGCAAGTTGTTTCGGCACGTTCCTATCTTTTCATTGTATCGCGGTTCTATGGTGTTTTGAAACGATGAAAATATAAATAAAACTGATTGTTTGATATTCACCTATGACCTCAAAATGTTTTTAAGTTTCCGGCCCAGTAACCAATGACCAGTCTAGCATGACATGTTGTTCTTGGCGGTAGCCAAAGGCAATATCAAAGTTATCAGATAAACTGTTATTTACAGTGCCGGCAAAAAATCTTTGCATTCAGTTGGCAAAAAAACTTGAAATGTAATATCCGCATATCTTCGTAGGTTGTTGTTCCGACCACAAGCATCGCGTCACCACAGCGCTTATAGTAGCCAACGTCATAAGCTACCGTCTGACTACATTCTATATACTGCCAGTGTCAGGTGCCAGCCAGGCAGGCACTGGCATTAGCTTAACAGTTATTACTACAACTAAGTACGTTGAAAGTGTATATCGTTCTAGCAGTAGAAATAGCAGCGTATCAAGCTAGATTAGGTCGGCGTGAGCTAGCCCAGGTATGCTCGGCAGGCCGACTTTGATTCGTGGGTCACAATGGGTTGGGTGTAAACCTGTATGGAATCTTTGTTCTGTGCTCACACTATGTTTTATTTTTTTAATATTGCTTTAAGTTGGATAATCACCGCTGCTCACCTGTTTTATCAGGAAAAACATACCGAGATTTCAGTAGGGAGAGGGTGTGAATAACATTTGATTTGTGGCGAGACCACTTGGATGTGTGCTTTGTAATCTCACCTCTTGGAGTTGAAAATATGCAGATTTCGCTATGGAGACTAATTACAACATAATATCTGACTTTGAGATGAGTCTTATAGAAGATTGAAAATCACAGGGATTGAATGAGCGTTTTTTTTTCTGAAAAATCTAGTAGCATTTTATTTGGAAGTACTTTTATTTTGGTATTTTATGGGATATCATCGCATTGTCAAGCTGACTCACTTTGTTTTCTAAAACGATGTGGCAGTGGCGTTGATCTCAATCTGCGCTACCGTGATCATGATCAATGCTCAAGTAGTTATTGTGCTGTGTGAGCTCACTCCTCGTGAAGTTGAATTATATATTCTATTTAAACCTTGTATGGGCGTGTAATATTCTGATTGCTACAAAACCTCAAGAAAATTAATAACCGAATACAATTGCTCGGTCGCAGCTGCTGTTGCAATGGATTCTTATCGAGCAATCTCATCGTAGGCTACATAATGTTGTCCGGGCGATTGGAAGTATAGAAAGACAATATGTTGTGAGATTTCCATTGATTCAGTAACGATTTATTCATTTAAGTTTAGAATTCCGGTGGTCCAGTTGAACATTTAACGGGCTGCATGTGGCACCCGAACAGTAGTTTGTCCACCCTTCATTTAGCCTATATATATATGCATTTGAAGATTATAGACAAGACTGGAAATTACTTAAGACTCAAAGACGACTTCATCCCTTTACTGCCGCAAAAATCTCAATACTGGAGACAACTGGCCAAAGCCGTAATACTTATGTACGTATTTAAGAGCCGTGCGCGCACCCGCGGACGTTCTTTGGCGGTAAATTCTACCCGGACAAGGCCGGATACAAATATGATGACAAAGTCTACTATGGCTGTCCCGGAAATAGAGGAAAGCACATTTATTCTACATGTCAAATGGACGGAAAGTGGAAGCAGGCGTCGAAATGCTACGGTAAGGAGTTCGCACCAGTCACTGAATACGTTCGCACGTGGTTTCGTTGTACTCTAGTATCATTTATGATAATTTATCAGATTACTGCAAGATGATGAAAATGGATTACGGCAAATACGAACCGATGAAGGAACAATACTATTACGGCGAGAAAATCACCTTTATGTGTCCCGATAAGTACTATAAATACTACGAAGGAGAAAAATATGACCACATGATGTGCGGAGACAATGGAATGTGGGATAGGAAAGCTCCCATGTGCAAAAGTAAGCATTGTCCTTTTACTTAGAATCAGTGGCATTGCGCTTAGCAATGTACATCGCTATGGTCGACCCTCTTTCTGTCAGTACCGACATATTATTTATGACAAAGTTCACTCAATATCCCCAGTGACGGGTGAGCAACTGATCATTGATTCATGTTTACAGTTCATGCCTAGAATCATTCCAAAAACACGATGAAGTGGCGCCCAACTTGGCAGCCTATGCATATAGGATTTTGTTCAGCGAAAACTACCAGCACAGTGGTTCCCAACCAATAGGGAATTTTCCGATTGTGGGAAGTTCAAGCGTTTCTGGTGGGGAACAGACACATTTGCAATTGGCTTTCAATGGCATTTACAACCATATATGTTGTGCAAAATCATTTTAAAAGTGAATCATTTCATGATTAATTATTTGACTCAGTTGACTCCGCATTTGTGATGAATTTTCGTTGTAATGAACAAGAATGGCTTGGTCACTCATCATGAACACAATGTGTCTCATGTTACCCTTACCCGTTCGTAAGTTGAGACATTTGAGCAAGGGTTTTAAAGTCCAGGAAATCCTGTAGTATGTTGTTCAAAATCTATGCTCGGAATGTCTCTTCTGACGACCTTGAAATGTTCCAAAATTTCTCATCTTAACTTCCATTCGGCTATGTACACTGTATGCTATGTACAATATGCGAGCAGGATGCAGGCACATCATAATTAAGATTAGCAGTCCAATGATTTTTGGTGTGTTTTTCACAAAAACTGATAATGTATTGGGCATAGCCAATATTAGGTCACAAACATGTTAAGCATGAGCAGATTGACGTGCAATAAAGCTTTCGTAGGTTGTACACAAAAAGTTTTATGTTGCAGAATTAGGCGATTATGGCTACTGCCAGACATCCCAGGTTATTGGGTGCACTGAAAGAGACAAATTGCTTGTCCGTGTTTGTTTAATAAAATGTAATGACTAATGATGAAATAGAACACGACCATATTTACTATATTCGTATGACAGGGGGCGGCAACCCAACAGATTGAATACCGCCGTTGGGTTCAATAAATAGCTCATGGCTTGTGACAGCAAACCTAGTAGCAAAATCCCATACAATGCCTACTCCCTACATTTTTTATGTTGACTCTAGTGGCTGTTGCAATGTTCGAAAATCATTTTGGATAAAAGTGAGGAATTGCTAATCGTGAAGCCAAGACAACTGAATAATACACATTTTCAACGTAATCGTTTTAGAACACTGCAGTGCTCCGGATCACATGATGTATTATCACAAGTCTTACGCTAAGAAAATGTACATGCACGGTGACAAGATCTATTACTACTGTAAGGACGGCTACAAGAAGCCAGAACGATATGGCTACGTGTGGGCAACTTGTATGAAGGACGGCAATTGGGATAACATGCCGTATAAATGTGAAAGTGAAAGTGAGTTTAAACGGACAATATCTGTAAGCTACAGTGTGGGTGTGCGTATTCTTTTATGTCTATCGTTTTGTATTGATGGTGTGACTATAGAACTGAATAGTATATTCATACTGAAATGAACCCGAGTATTTTCGGCTGACACTCGTCAGCGGTAATCGTCAGCAGCTAGTAGAGATTAGAGAGTTGGGAAGAACATTGTATATCATCAACGGGGCATCATATTCTGTGCTACGATTGTTGATTGAAATACGATGGTCTTTCTAATTCTTCACTGGTTGCTGACGATTACCCCTGGTGAGTGCCAACCGAAAATATGCGGGTCATTTCAATATGAATATACTATTCAATTGAACATGAAGTTCTTTACCTCCAAGAAGCTCTTCCTTCAACCATAAAACTAAGAAACAGTGCATTGTATTTGAGAACCCAAATAGCTGGGCTCACACAAATTGGATATTGTGGAGAGATTTGTAACTTGATAATGAATTGATATTAGAGAACATCTGGTACAAACATATTCTGGTTCTGGCTTTGATTGTTACTGTCTGCAATCATAGGATATATAGCGTGATTACTTCCATTACAGAGAAATGTATGGCTCCGAAACACATGGATTACAATCACATGGCGTACGCCAAGAAAATGTACAAAAAAGGTGAATACATCAAGTTCATGTGCATGGACGGATATCGCAAACACGCCAAGTACGACTATGAAAAGGCCATGTGTAAGGAAGATGGAAAATGGGACAAATCTCCGTACAAGTGCATGAGTGAGTGGAAATTTTTTAGTGTCTGAGATTCTCTAACACAGTGGTTCTCAACCTTTTTTGACACGCGCCCCCTTTGGAGATGGTCAAAAAACTCGCGCCCCCCTGACCCCCCTTGCATTTATCGTCATGTCAAAAAGAGCACATCATCTAATACAGAGGTGGGCAACGTTTTTGATAATCATGACCGCATTTCGATTGCTTATGTAGCGTAAGGCCGCATTCCAGGGCATAGCCGCAATGAACGATCTGGACGCAAAATTCCTACGGTAAACTGTCCATATCCATTCCCGGTGAACTCCGGATTATTCTACTTTTCACAATGGCCTATTGTACGCACCGAAATCGCGAGTGGCAAAGTTATGAATAGTAGCCGAGAGGTGCATATTGTCGCGCGAAGCGCGAAAATTTTTCAATGCCGCGAACGAATTGCTATTTCTTGCCAATTCCCATTCCGGCTCAGATTAAGAAGGGCGCTACTGCATTAAAATCGAAAAATGAAGTCTTGTTGAATTGCGCGGAGGGCTAAGAAAATTTCAAGATTCATTAAAATCTCTCGAAAATGCGGGAGTGAATTCGTAATTGCAATTTGCATGTCTACGGCCGCCAACACATACTAATTGAATTAGACGTCGACGGCCGCTCAAATTTCCTTCTACGGCTGCAGGCTGCCCACCCCTGATCTAATAGTATACATAAGGTATATCTTACGCCAATTTTGAATCTGCATTCCAGTTGTTGAGTCTTTTACATTGCTGACAAATTTCTTCAAACTTGTTTGAAAATAACAAAAAAACATTGAACAAGACATCCATTAATTAATGTCAATGTAGGTCACCCTAAGACTAATCCTGATGCTGGTAGTGAGTACAGAGAGCAAGGCGTCGTTCTGTCCTGCCAGGCTAAATTTGATCAGTTTTCGAAATGAATTAATTGTGTTGATTTATAGCCTAATTGAGGGCGAAACCGGGCAACCTATGTTGCATCTAAGTCTGTCTTAGGCAGTGCAGTTCGCAAGCTACTAACAAGAGCTGCCCAGCGCGACAAGCTTTAGGCTACTGTCAAAGCTATGAAGCAATGAATGACTTACACGTGGGAATTGCTCTCTATATCTCCAAAGAATTTTAAAAATTTGCTCAAATGAAGTTGAAATCAGACTATACTCCGTTGAGCGCTGTTGCTAGAGTTTGTATTTTGCAAGCTTTCTTGAATATGGAATAAATTTCATCTTCATTAATCGTCTTCTCATAATGGATGTGGAACACATGTTCAGACACGTACAATTTATACTGACTTTGTCAATTTCTCGCGCCCCCCCCCTATACTGACTTCGTCAATTTCTCGCGCCCCCCCTGAGAGCGTCCCGCGCCCCCCAAGGGGGGCGCGCCCCCCAGGTTGAGAACCCCTGCTCTAACACGAGTAAAGCGGAAAGACACAAAATTGCATCGGTATGAGATATTAAACAGTATCACAATTCCTTCAGAGTATTGTGAAAAACCAATGATCGATCACGGGATGCCAGAACCTTACAAGAAACATTACTATAACGGAGACAAGGTGTCCTACAAATGCAAAGAAGGATATATGTTGTTTTACGACGGGCCATGGTATGAATATGCGACCTGCATGGACAACGGGATGTGGGACTTTATGCCACCAAGGTGTATAATGAAACAAGGTACGCCACATTTCTGCTTGGAAGATGTAGGCCTACTATATTGGATGTATATAGTCTACAACTGATTTACGGGTAGGCTAATTACCAACTTTCGTAGTTAAAGCGAAGTAGGCTACACGTTCTTGTACCTTTGTTTTGTGTGAATACTGGACAATCATTTACAAATTTCGAGTCAGACATTCCCTGCTGCAATGTGGGCAATTGTTTAGCGTTAGTTTAAATTTTGTGGAGATGGATATTTTTAGCTGGACCACAACAATCTCATAGCAGCTATTATTTACAATATATGTTTTATTAACATTTATAATTATATTTTAATAACTAACAAAATGTGGAATGTGAATCATATAGGCAACACTGATTAAGTTTATTTTATTGGGGTCTGCATCATAAATATTTCGAATTTTAAATTTTACGGTGCATGACATCATAATTTGCGATATCGATTGTTTTGAAACAAAATTTTTGAACGCCCTTGTTATAATTTAAAATCACACCTGATGAGCCCCAGCTCGAAGAAAAGCGTTAATGATAAATATGAATAGACATAGTGTTATTCAACCGTATTATGAGGTTCTGTACTTCCTGTGTTTCTTTCTATACCTTGTTTTGATATATTTTCAATGAATTGCAACATTTTAGGACAACACACTAACATTTAATTTCTATAAGCTCACCAGGATTGATAATTACGACACTATTCTGCAATAATTCCCAGACACCAGACGTGACCCAAACAACCTTCTTGCCGTCATAATGTTCGAAATGCATCATTTTAGGGGCTTTTGAGTTCTTCTAGATCCAGGATACACTCCGAGGATAGTACTGTAAATACATTGACAGGTTAAATTATTCTGTGGGTAACCAATGCCTGACTCGTGAAATTGGTAGGCTACATCAGTTCAGCTTGATTAAAACCGCGACACATATTGGTTTTTCAAATATACTCTTTCGCAATCGCAATGATACCTGCCAATAATAAAAATAACCACATTCAATTTCAATGTCTAACAGTGACGTGCAAGAAACCAGACTTTGATGGAATGGTCATGCCCATGAAAAAGAAGTATCAAAAGGGAGAACGCATATCTTTCAAATGCAAGGGCGGACACACGCTGTTCTTCGACAAAGACTGGTTTGAATACGCCACGTGCAAGAACGATGGAAACTGGGACTTCGAAGCACCTAAATGCAGACCTATGAATATGAGTGAGTCTACAATGCAATATCTGCCAAGACATAAGAAACTATTCCCTATGTTCCAATGCTAACAAGGTTAAATCCCCACTATGTTTCAGAGTATTGCATGCCCAGCATGGTCGAACATGGCTATCATTTCCCTGACATGAAAATGTATATGAAAGGAGATAGAATGTACCACCGATGCAAAGAGGGATACGGGCTGTTTTTCGAAACTGACTGGTATGAATATCGAACGTGTGGCAAAGATGGTAAATGGGACTTCGATCCTCCCAAGTGCAAGAGCATGAAACACTCTAGCGGATGTAAGGCTTTTATATCGTTGCTAAAATCAAGTTTTGATGCAGCTGCATTCGTATTTGAGCAATTTGATAGGACTTTATGCCAGGCTTTCATCCAAGTATCAAGTCACAAGTCGATTTCACTTTTATAGTTTTGACTCCTGAGTCATTTTCAATTCACCACCGAGTCCCAGTCAGCTAGTAGAGGGTCGAGTCCAAGTCATTCTGTTCACTGGTCAGTCTTGACAGTTTCTTGGCCTATTTTCCAAGTATCAGGACTGATGGACTAAATACGAATAACGTGGTAACTTTACTATTCTTCGAAGTTACAATGAAATGTCAGTCGTGGCCGTCCTACAGTCTCGAGTCATATGACTTGGTTCAAGTCATGCAAAATCACGTGAGTACAAGTCCAGTCAATACAAAAATTGACTCCAGTCGAGTCATTATATGGATTTGGAAAAATGACACAAGTCAAGTCATCAAAAATCATTACAACCCTGCTCTATAATAACCCTATTCCGCAGTGATTTAAAAATATAGATTATAGTTATCATACATAGGCCTATAGCCAGAAAATATATTACGCCTTAGCGATGAAATTATTTGCATTTTCAGTAGTTTGATTTAACAAACAAAATGGCGTCACAAATTCAAACCTGTGACGAGAGAGTCAATGAGTACTTCTGCAGTCTAACTTAGTCAAGCACTATAGACATGCACAGTGCTTTGTACAGCTTAATCATCATAAATTATAAAATAACCTAATGTTATCTGTAGGCTACTGAACATGGTTGTAATGACTCGAGTCACAATTTTTTGATGACTCGACTTGACTCGAGCCATTTTCTTGAAATACGGAAATGAGTCGACTCGAGTCAATCTGTGCATTGACTCGACTTGGACTCGAGTCATTGCGCATGGCTCGAGAATCAGACGGCCAAGACCGACATTTCGTTGTAATTTCGAAGAATAATAAAGTAACCACACTAATGGGATTTTGTCTATTGGTACCCGGTACTTGAAAATGCGACCAGAAACTGCTAAAAGTAATGAAAATAGGTATATTATAAATGCGAAGCATCCGATATCACCAAACAGAGTTATTACAAGTGGGTTTAACAAGACTTTAACTGGAAACTGTGAGCAGTCAACAAAATGACTTGGACTCGACCCACTGCTCGCTGACTTGGACTCGGACTTGGCTCGATGGTGAATTGAAAATGACTCGACTTGACTCGAGTCAAAACTATAAAAGTGAGATCGACTTGTGACTTGGTTACAGTCCTGCTACTGAAGCTAGGTCTGCTCATTGAAGTAGGCTTGCACAGTTTTATACATTCCCGCATTCCAAAGTTAATGCAGCATGAAATCTATTCAGCTGGTTGTATGGGACATGACGTCATGCATGGCAAACGAAGGCCGAACAAAAGCTCGTATATGGACGGCGACAAAGTCTACTATGACTGCGAAGAAGGTTACGAAAAGCATTACGACATGGAGGCGTATGAATATGCCATGTGTAAAAATGGAATGTGGAATCACTCGCCGCCCATGTGCAAGTCTATGTACAAAAGTAAGATTTTTATTTTCTCTGTGAAAAGTGTTTGAATCGGGGCCATAAGCCAAACTGCATGTTAGCAGATGCCCAACACATTTTTCTATTGAATCACTGGTCAACACACATTTTGGTGCCAAGAAAGTTTCGATGGTTTTAGGGCATTTTTAGGTCGCTGAATCCAGAAATGACATTAGTTTTTCTGAATTGGATCGATTTTTTTTAAATATTATATATTTTTGGTTCGAGAAGTGCTATAAATACGAAAATTGTGACGCAGGTAAGATGCTCTTTTTGTACTATGAATCTTTGTATACTACGGTTTTAGGGCATTCTTATGTTGCTGAATCCGAAAATGACAATAGTTTTTTCGAATATACCTATTCTTTGCTTGAAAAAGCGCTCAAAATATGCAAATTTTGGCGTAGGTAAATTTCACTTTATGTACTACAACTTCCGCGAGTTCACCTCTGTCTCTTCAGGTGTGTGCATCAGTGTTGGGTAGGGCTCTTCAAAAATGACTTTTTTTCTCAAATCGTACTGGCTACTTGATAAAATTGTTAGGTTACCTAATTTAAGCCTAGACACTAAATTTGGTTCAATTCCAGCCAGTAACCGCTTTGCTACAGGAGAAGAAAGTTTCTATTTAATATATAAAAATAAATAATGAAAAATTTGAAAATTTTCTGTTCACCCCATGAAAGTGTTAGGCTGTCTATAGAAACGATCCTCACCAAATTTGGTTCAATTCCAACCAGTGGAAGCGGAGTTATTGCCGTCGAAAATTTTGATTTCAATAAAATAGTATTTACGGTGAGCACAATATAACAATAATAAATGAACAAAGAATCGGTCACCGTAAATACTATTATATCCAAATCCAAATTTTTCGACGGCAATGACTCCGCTTCCACTGGTTGGAATTGAACCAAATTTGGTGAGCGTCGTTTTTATAGACAGCCTAACACTTTCAAGGGATGAACAGAAAATTTTCAAATTTTTTATTATTTATTTTTATATAATAAATAGAAACTTTCTTCTCCTGTAGCAAAGCGGTTACTGGCTGGAATTGAACCAAGTTTTGTGTGTATGCTTAAATTAGGTAACCTAACAATTTTATCAAGTAGCCAGTACGATTTGAGAAAAAAAGTCATTTTTGAAGAGCCCTAGTGTTGGGATCAAGTCACTACCTTCAAGTCACGAGTCATTTCGAGTCATTGCACATTTTGACTCGAGTCAAGTCAAGTCAATCAATTTTCGAAGGTGACTCGAGTCAAGTCTAGTCACTCGATTTTTAGAGGTGACTCGAGTCAAGTCGAGTCAAGTCAAGTCAAGTCACGAGTCAAGTCACAAATGCTTACATCTTTGCATTTTGCTAGCTTTCAGAAATACAGATTGAGTGGTCATTGATTCTGGACTCATGAACGAATATAGAGTTAAATGTAAACGCAAGAAGGCTCCTCACTGCTCACATATTCGTAGAAATGCTAAACTACGTAAATAATAGCATAGCCTCGGATTATAGTTACCTGCCAAAATAGAGAAACGAATTGATAGGATGCAAGACATTACTCAGTTACAAATTGATATGCTACATTTCCAGCCTGCGCTAATGGTTGACGACTATATAAACTATATTGGAATTCAATTTCAATAAAACAAGAGGTTTGGTTAAGTTAAGAACAGAGAACAGAAATAAACATTTTGCTATTAAATTACTCTACCACTAAAGTTACGACAACCTAAGCTCTATAAGCTTCGATCACTTCGTTTGCGTTCAATTTATTTGTTTAAGAACAATCGAGGATCAGTAAAACGCACGATCATTGAATCATTGGTCGCTGTCACGGGTTACACCAGCATTTCGCATACAATCCGAACATATGCAAGACGTAATGATTTTTATCGACATCGATTGCTTGATGACTCGAAATTGACTCGTGAATTTTGCTCTGAGTCACGAGTCAATCCACATTTCTGATACCCCGAGTCAAGTCAAGTCTAGTCATTTTAGCAAAGTGACTCGAGTCAAGTCAAGTCATACAAAAAAGGTGTCAGACTTGAGTCATCCCAACACTGGTGTGCATACAGTATTGTTCTATTTCTGAAGCGATATCGTTGAAGCCGCAATCGCTAACTACGAGAGCCTTCTATAGGCGATTCCTGTTTCATGCGAAAATCAAGCAAAAATCATAAAAATTAGGCGATATTAGCGGTAAACAACATATTTTTGTAAATAAAAAAACGTGCCGTCAAAGCTCAAACACTACGGTCAGTAACGCTCAAAGCTCAGTTACTGAGCTGTCAAAGCACGCTAATCAATCATACGTCCATTTTTAGTAAAAGCTCTTCGATGTCTTTGCAGTAAAAAAAGTTAATCTTGTTGGCTAAAATACGCAGGTAATTCTTTCTCTCTTGTACGGTAAAATGTTATTCAAGCTCCAGTTCGAGGGCAGTTTTTGTCTTTGAGTGAGGCACAGATCGCCCAGAACATTCTAAATCTGCGTAATTCCAAGTATTCTACTCACGACGATTAAATAAAATGAATAAAAAATATCGATATCCTAAAAAGTAGAGCCAATTCATAGAAACGGATGCCATTTTCGGAGTCAGCAGCCCAAACGCACCTAGAAACCATCGCAATATCTTTGTCACTCCCAAAAAAGCTTTCTTTTGTTGGCCAATGATACCAAACAAAGTGACAACAATTGTTGCCGTTACACATCATAATCATAAGAGAATATCGCTCAGATCGATTTCTTATAGACTAGTATTTTGCAAATATGAACATTGGACAACCAATAAGACGCCACCGCTTTACTCGTCAATGGAAGCGATTAAAGCTTTGCATGTTTCCAATCCGAATGATTTGTGGGACTTGTCTGTCTGAACCAGTGGTTCTCGATCTTTTTTGGACACTCCCCCCTTTATGATGGCGATAAATTTTGGAGCCCCCAGTTTGAGAACCACTGCACTAAACCAAATAACAAATCAAATATCCAAAAGCTCCCGCAAATATTTCCGTTAAAACCGACTTCTTTCAGATTACTGCTACCCTCCGAAAATCATGCACGGTATGTACTACCCGGACAAGATGCGATACAACTATGGAGACCGTCTACGATTCAAGTGCAAGAATGGTTACGGGATGTATTACTCAAATGAGAAGTACGAATATGCTACATGCGGAAGAGATGGTAACTGGGACAAGAAGCCGCCTATGTGCAAAAGCCACAAGATGGGTAAGCATCACATTCTTTCTAGCCTGCTGTTGTATTTGGTAATTAGGGCAGTAACATGAAAAAACGGAAGATGTTGACCTAAAAAATGAAAATTTTGACGTTAAAAAAACTTTAATTTTGGCAAAATTTTGCACTCGTGCATGTAAGTCAGGCGTTTTCGCACATAATGTTAGAGTTGTTCTACTTATCTTCAGTTCTGATTGGAAGTGTCTCTACTTATAGAGTAGTTTGACTTTAAAAAACTTTTTGACCTAAAAACTGACGAATTTTGATATGAAATAACTTTATTCTAACAAAATCTGGACCCACGAAGAATTCCATTAGTTGCATCACGCATTATGGTAAAAACAATTAAAATTTGTTGTAGTACAACGAAAGATACTTTCCTACATTCTCTGGTAGTCTAAGTTGCTGACTAAGAACGGAGTAAGCAGTAGTTGTTGGCTGACAACACTGAAGTTGTGCGTACACTGCTGGTGACAAACCGTGTTGCTTCATACTGACAATGTTGTCTTCATCACAATTTTCAATCATTCGTTTCTTGATAGGAGAACCATGGACCACGCAGTCCTGCTTCAGTTGTGATATTGCGGTCTGTTGAGTATATAAGACCATGTCAACCTGTTTGTTACATTAAACCATTTAGGATTTACAACAGGGGTCACCAACATGCGGGCCTCATGCGGCCCGCGAGGTCATATCTTGCGGCCCGCGACATGATTTGAGATTTCATAAGAAAGCTGAGAAAACCATTTTGAATGCAGTTTCAAGTGTTGTTGTTGTTGTTGTTTCGAAATAAGCTATTCTCCTGTGCCCAACATCGCTATTCGTCACTAGCTAAAACGGCTTTGGAGATGGCAACAGCATTTCACCGATGAAGAATAATCAGCTGAAATAAATGGGCTGGGCATATTGCTTGATGTGCAATATGCAATCCAAGATCGAGACACCTATAAAATGGCATACGGCATTGGTTCACTGGGGGCTCGCCCTTCTTGTGGGGGCGTGAAAGCATCTGAAGAGGGCGCGAAACTGTGGTCAACTGAAAAATTTTCGCGACCGGCGCGATTTACATCATATTTAAATTTTGTGTATGGTCCGTGTATTTTGTGTATATCAACAGCATAGGCGCCGAACCTGGGCATGCAAGGCATGCCAGGCATGCCTAGACATTTTTTTAGGCATGCGGCATGCCTAGAATTCGGTTTGGCATGAATCGGCATAAACCCCGATTGTGTTATTTAGAACGAATCGCAATGTATTTCCGTTTACGACATTACCTGCTACCGCATATGTGAGCGAGGTAACCAGTTCCGCGCGGCCAATTAGCTACAAGCGCGTTGCCAATTACCGAGATTTGTCTGTGCACCATGTAACGCGACGCGATCTCCCGCTGAGATGATCGCGAAATTGTGTCATTGATTGCCGTGCGCTCGACAATCATCGCTTGGGACGCTTGCCTGCTTTATCGCGTCTCCGACAGGCCTAGTTTCACTCGCTTGAGCATGATTAACAATCACATCAGCAATAACATCGCTGTCTGCACTATCGCATCTGCATTGGCGCACACGATATTATCGCTTTCCTACACAATCGCATCTGCAACAGGGCTGGTACAAAAGGTATCATCGCTGGCCAACTATCGCGTCTAGAGCCGAGCATGCGTTGGCTCCCATCTCTCGAGCCTAGCATTCGTTAGCTCCAATCTTTCGATGGTTTGGTGACAATGCCGTTAGGTGTTTGTTGGTTAGCGATTGTAATTAAACAGCGACATCGCTGGCCTGAATGACATCGAAGATCGAATGTCCGCAGACATGTGCGATTGTGAGTGCACCGTGCATGCGTAAGTGAATTCCGCTAATACCTAAACATAATCATCAGAAGATGTGTGTCATCTGTCAAGGCTTGGGTTGTAAAAGACGAGAAAGGTTTGAACAACCTGAAATCGGTGCCATTATAGAACAGATTCCATAACTACTCTGACATTTTGCCTTGCGCAAATCGTCGCCGAGGTTACGTAATACGCGTTGATAAGCGCCGTATTTAATTGTTCGCTAGCGGCAGGGACTCGCTAATTGACAGCACTTCCGGACTCGTTTACAAGCTTATCATACGCGCAAGTTTGTTAACACGAAGATATTGCATAATCGGCATTTATGCAGGCACTTGACCCTCATGAATTGATGCTGTATTATCCCTAATTATCAATTTCGTCGGATCATGACGTCATTCCTTTGTGACGTCATCGAACTCGCATGCCTAAGGAAAATTAGCGTTCGGCGCCTATGATCAACAGTCATAACCTTCAATGCCATCAAACTATCTGTTGGGATTGCTAGCATTCTGGTTACATTTTGTGATATGACGATAAGGGGGAGCGGAAGTTTTCAGTATCATTAAGGGGAGCGTGTCCAAAAATGTTTGAGAACCACTGGCCTAGGGCTTCCCCACAAGATCAAGCTTTACGTGGAGATGGTCTTTCAGCTAGTAACGTATCTCGCTAGCCCCAATATCGAGTCCTTATTCGCTGAAAAGCGTTTCCAGTATCGTGCACAGCTCAGACTTCAAAATAATATGAAATTAATGATAATGATTTTATGTTGTATTGGTATTCCTTTGATAAAATATTACTTCTTTATGGTCACTACGCCCATTGCCTAAATTAAGTAGCACGATGTTGTACTGACGTAGAGTTTCAAAACGATGGTTGCCTAGTTTATGCCGATATTGAATTCATGTGGCCCGCAGCCGCTGCGAAATTTGAAAAGTGGCCCGCGACCCGTTTTGAGCTGGCGACCCCTGATTTACAACGAGCAGACAATGGGCCGTCTACAAACTATGCTACAAGATGTAAAATGTCAAAGTTCACCGACATAGCAAAAATCTATGACATAATCTAAATGCAGGTTGCAAAAAAATCTGACTTTGGAAACAATGTTGACAATTTTTGACCTAACGCTACAATTTTGACAAAATTCTTGCTTTTTTTTGCAATGTCAAAAAATCACCGTCTTGATTTTGGAATAGAATAAAAATGCAAATTTATTTTGATAAAATAATTGAATTACAGGAATACAATTCCACTCACATCAGGAACATAACCGAATTATGAAGTATGGCACGAAATTCACGTCATAGAGTAGGCCTACTTGATGACTTTACTCTGAAGCATAACAACTTGAACAGTACTATATTTTTATGACTTATCTCCAGCATGTACTTGAGATCCTGTTGATTATAGGTAATTATCACTGGTAAATTGAGTCATACCACCTACTCCAGACCACAGAATTTAAGACTTTTTCTTGTTTTTGTTACTAAAGGTATACATGCTTGCTTCAAACCGAAAATCCGTATTGTTTCAGATTATTGCGATCCACCAAAATTCGAGCACGGTATGTACACGCCCGCAATGAAGATGTACAGTTCTGGAGATCGTCTCTACTACACTAAATGCAAGGAAGGATACATGTTGATGTACGGCGAAGATTGGTTCGAATACAACGTCTGCATGGACGATGGAAATTGGAAATTCGTGCATCCGACGTGCAAAATGGCCACGAAAGGTATGGAGACCTGTTTCGTGAAACGCAAGATCGTGTTACCCGGAGTTCCGTTTCGATACACACACAAAATATGTATTACGTACTAAATTTTAGCGTGGGCGTCGCCAACGCCATTCGCTTCAAGAAATCTTGTTTCTGGGCATATGCGTATTATCACAGTGATTTCCAGAATATAAAGGCAAAGCTACTTTTAACTGCATGTGCGTAATTGATGATACCTACTGAGTGGTCATGACATTATTGCCGTTTTCTAATAAAATGGGCTCACTTGAACACTGACTGTTTAATTGCGATATCTGCGAGACCAAATTCCGACAGGTTGCATTTGCCCTACAGGCACAGGTGACTGTCACATAGCCTATTGAGTACCAGTACGCTATATGTATATGATGTCATTTAAAATTCGAGTGCAATCATTGTACGTTGGAGATTCCAACTTAACAGCTTACACCCATCTCAATACCATGAGTAATGTGATACGACATTCGATATCAATGATAAACGAGTTTTGAATACAGCCTAGTAATAAAACCCATTGAATCTATGAAGAAAAACATGGATACTCCAACTCAGCTGAAGAAATGGACATTAAACGACTTTTGGCACCAAAACTAACACAACTTGAAAGTGTATACTTGCTGCATAGGCCAAATAACTATATGTGACGTCTGGGACTTGCATGCAGCTGTTCAGCATTTCCGTTTTCACGTCAATGGATAACTACTTTTCTGTCTGTTGTTTTTGAAAACTTCGAACTGAGTGTTTACTTCTTTACTGTCTCGCAATTTGGTGTCTGCGTCACAGATTTACTACTACAGGTGACTACAGTGAAATGTCGCCACCTAGCGGTTATAATATGGTGCAAGAGTAGTGAGCGGCTTTGACATGATGCTGTCGGAAGTGATCGTTTATATTTAGGGTTACAATACGTTCTCTTTTTGGACTTTTTTGAAAGTGTCCTCGGAGGACGCCCTAATGTCCTCTTTTTTGAGATTTTGGCCTCATTCTTGAGAATTTTCGTTGAATATATGGCTAAATCGACTTAGATGCAGAAAATCAGCACCGAAGTAACGCTCTAGTGGTTAGTTGACCTTTTTTATAGTCAACCGACTGATAATATGAATGAAAAACTGCATTTTGGGACCTGAGCCCGAAAGTTGACTTTGTTTTTAGTCAACCGACCACAAAGTGGGAAAAATTTACCATATTTTCAGGATTTGATCCCCTGGATTTGTAAGTCTGAAAATTTCGAAAAAGTGTCCTCTTTTCAGATTTCTAAAATATGATAACCCTTTGCGGGCATTGTTCTCGACACCCTCTGTCTACAGCAGTGGTCGGGAACCTATGGCTTGCGAGCCATATATGGCTCTTTTGGGTATAAGATATGGCTCTTTACCAAATTTTTAATTTTGTAATAAATTTATTGATATTGCAGCAACTTGTTAGTAAATTTTCATTACGTCCAGAATAATTATTCTCGTGACAGTCTAAACATGTCTTTGAGAGGTCAAGACAGTGGGGTATCCAGGGTTAGGGTCTCGTATCCCCCTTTTCAAAATACTCAAATTTTTAGGTTACTGTCGCGGCGGCAACTAACATCGCTCGCGAATTCGATTTACCCGACATCGCGCGTCTCGAAATAATTTTGGATTGATCACAGAGAATAGCAGACATAGTGACGCTTGTGTGATGATGCAGTTTTCAAATGCATATTATTTTCTTGATCTACACCAGTGGTTCCCAACGTGGGCGATATCGCCCCCCAGGGGGCGATTTGGCGATCTAGGGGGGCGAAAATGACGAAGGGGGCGACAGGGGGGCGAAAATGGACAAAGGGGGCGACGGGGGGCGAAAATAGCGAAGGGGGCGATAGGGGGGCGATGACGCGTAAAAACGGCTGACCTTTTTTCTTTTTTTTAGTCATCCACCTAGCAATGCGGAGCGAAAAAACGTTATTTTCAGCTCTGAGCGGAGAAAGATGACCTTTTTTTTTTTTTTTTTAGTCAACCCGCCGGTCATTACAGTCTGTATGCCCAATTATCGGTGCACAAAATTTGGGGGGCGATGATCGGTGTTGACCTTGAAAAGGGGGCGATGGGTCGAAAAAGGTTGGGAACCACTGATCTACACCGAGAAATGAAGTGCCTTGGAGGTGACATCCAAAATTAGAAATAAAAATAAAAAACATCGCTGTAGCTATCCATGTTCTTGATCGGTAAAAAGTTTTCTAGTATACCGCCATTAAAATGTAGCGTTATGTTAGCCGAATCATGGAGAAGTCAATCAATATTTAGATATTCGGAATCAGTACGACAATTACATTCCATTAATATCAGTGATTATAAATTCTAGGCTATTTACAATGAGTTGCGTTTTGCAGGTGAGACTTGGCCCGTATTTGCCTCATCTATGCATTACCTCTCCTTTCGCGCTTTATTTTCGAAAAATAAATTTGAAATTTGCTTGAATTTTGGAGCAAAAATGTTTAAAATCTAGTCATTCATGAACATGAATAGAAAATACCAATAATCGTTGAAGGTTTCAATGTATGTACTGCTGTAGTGACCATGTTTGGATCCGCCTACGCATGCTAGCAGAGAAAATATGGCGAACACTACGAATTCCGGGCATTGGTGCTGCCAAAACCCTACGTCACGAAATCTTAATTGTGACGTAATAGTTGATTGACATTTATGGCTCTTTGGGATTTAAATTTGAAAATATTTGGTCAATATGGCTCTTCGGCCCAAAAAGGTTCACGACCACTGGTCTACAGTATTAGTATTCTTATGAATCCTTACAATGTAAACAAACAGTTGATGGCTCATGAAAAGAGGGTTGTATTAAAACGCAAGTGAGATGTCAATAACTTGACAAGATTTACGACTTGCAGGTGGTCACGAATGGCTTGGTGTGCTTAGGCCTTTGCAATATGTCTAAACCATCCAGCTTAATTCAAGCATGAAAGTCACTGATGCGTATACGTACTTTGTGCTGTAATCTATTGAGGACTTGCGTTCATGACGTATTATTGTTCAGCTTACTGTGACCCTCCCATGATTGAACACGGTATGGCCATGCGGTCCAAACCCAGATATGGGTATGGTGAGAAGGTCAGCTACAAATGCAAAGACGGTTACAAGCTCTACTACGAGGGTGAAAGATATGACTACGCTATGTGCAAACCGGGTGGTTATTGGGACAAGAAACCACCTATGTGCAAGAGAATGATGATGATGAGTACGTCTAAGGCAGACTAAGATTATCAGGATTTATATTTTGTTCCCACTGTTTACAGACTATTGCTACGCGCCGGAATTCTATTACGGGTCATATTGGCCGATGTTTGAGAGATATCAACAAGGCTCGAAGCTTTACTACCGATGTGCCAGAGGCTTTGAGAAAATGTACAAGGGAGAGGAATACGAATATAACGTTTGCATGGATGGCAAATGGAAGTATAAATCACCCAAGTGCATGGATATGAAGAAAAGTAAGTTAACGGGGATACCAACAGAGTGTATAAGGAGTAAAAATATTACCACCCAAAATTGAAATATGAGGATAAATTCGCGCACATTTGCTATTCAACCATATATCCAAAGTAACACTGAAATTCGAAACCATTGAAATGGTAATTTCAAATTACAGTTGAGCATGGAGTCCTAATCACATATAGATCGTGGAATATGGACCTCCCGAATACAAATCAACGTGACTTATCGCTTTAGTTAGACGGTGTGACGTTGCTGCGGACTGAATGTGTTGTGACTATCCTCACGTCCATATTCACTTATTCTTTTCATCTCTGAATCGAATCCAAGTCCTATGTTAGTTGACACAAGACCTAAATCCAGACCACAATACTACACCTTCGCACCTCAAATATATTAAGCTCAGTAACGGGGACAGGTAGTTCTCAAATACCCCGAATTTGGGGAAATGTTTTATCTATTAGGTTATGCAATAATGTAATAATGTAATCGTGTCCTTGGTCATGGAAACTTGAATTGGTGGGATTAGGCAATGAACTCCAATCCCCGAGATAGAATTGGTGCTAAACGAAAGTATTCACACTGTTCGCTAATTGCGTGTAAGTGTTATAACCAATTTGCGACTCTATCCGTCATGTGACAACAATAATAATCGGAAATTGCATACCGTAGTGAATTACCACCTACCATCACCTGCACTAGGTACCTTTGATAGCGACCAAACCACACTTGAACGTTGAATGTTATACTAAGTTATTAAATCAACCACCAACGAAGATGTGTTTGCTTACTTTTTGAGCCAGATAGTTAACGAATACTTCGATGTTTCAACTGCTGACGCCGAAACTATTATGTTATGATAACAGAGTACTGCAAAATGCCCAAATTCGAACATGGAACATTGAAGCCCGACAGGAAAATGTACTCTGTTGGTGACCAACTCCGTTTCAAGTGCAACGATGGATATTACAAGTACTACGAAGGAAAATACTATCGGTACGCTACTTGTGGAAAGGATGGCATGTGGGACATGAAGCCTCCAATGTGCAAGAAGATAAAAGCAGGTAACAATCGATTATATTGTTAAAACAGTCCACGACACTTTAACTATCGGAGGTGACCAGTCAGCCAATGCTTCTTCTTCAGTGTAGTCAAGTAGGTGACTACGTTCACTACTTGATCAAATGGATATTTGTTTATTGACTCGACTTGTACTCGCATGACTCGAACTACCACGGCCACGGCAGACATTTCATTGTAACTTCGAAGAATAGAAATATTACCACATTATTAGTATTTGGTCTATCAGTCCTGGCACTTGGAAAATAGGGCCAGAAGCTGTCAAGACTGAGGAAAATTACTATATTATGATTGCGAGCCATTCTATATCACTCGAGCAGAGCTGAAAAAGTGGGTTGAACCTCTCAATTCACTTACTAGGACTTGACTCAATGGTGAATTGACACTGACTCGACGTGACCCGTGTCAAAACTATAAGTGAGATTGACTTGTGACTCGGAACCTTATGGCTCGGTTACAACCCTGGTGATTAGGCTGCTTCTAATTTTACCACTGATTTTAATGCCGGCACGGTGATTTATGCACGCTTTAGAATCTGTGAAGTGGAAAATCGTTTTGTGATAAATTTGCATCATATTTACCTGTACAGATCTATTGAGATATGTTAATTTAATAGTACGGTCATATTTGTGGAACGCACTTACGATCCTAATCCCATAATCCCAAACATAAGTCCATTGATCTGCGTGGATATTACCATACACATTACATTGCTTACAGGCTCTTGTATGCACATGATGATACAGCACGGCGTCTATTCACCGATGAAGGGTAGCTACAAGCCCGGCGACAGAGTATATTACCGGTGCGCCATCGGATACCGACTGAAATACGAAGATGATGACGCGTACGTCTACAACTACTGTGGTAGAGATGGAAAATGGAACAAGAAGCGACCCAAGTGTATGAAGATCGGTAAAAGTGAGTATTGAATTTCCACACAGCTTGAAGCATTCGAGTTGACAACTATTCTAATATTGTGTAGACACATTGCAATCCTATTTGTTATTCATAGATATATTATGTGATCACTTTTCCATAAAGCATGTATAGATGCTCCATGGTTTGATAGCTGTAATTGTCAGGGTTACCAGATTTTGAGATCTGAAAAAGAGGCGACATTTCAAAAAGTCTGAAAGCTCCAGTTCCCGCTAAGAATACTTTTTTCTACCAAAACTTCTGTGTTGACTAAAAAAAGCTCATCACTTTGTCTCGACACCCTATAAACCTTCTTTTTCACGATGACTAAGAAAACAGGTCATCATTTTGATCGACTCCCGCATTACCCACTTTTGTACAATTCTGCTTATAAATTCTGCCTACGTGTCGACTTTTTCATGCCATTTTAATACTTCTTCTAAAGAAAGAGGACAAATTCCCAAACAAGTGGGCATTTAGGCGTCCTCCGAGGACACTTTCAGTTTTGTGAAAAAAGAGGACAAGTCCTCTTGAGAGAGGACGTATGGTAACCCTGTTATTGTAGTAGCACTGCAGCCTACTTGGTACCACTATGTAGGCTAACTTGTGCCAAGAAGTACCAGAGCAAATGACTATTATTTTTTGAATAATAACTTCTTGTTAGTTACGATGCATGTAAATCAATGTGCGCCACTTTTAACGAAAACATGATATAATGCAGTCACAAAGTTGTTGGTCTTCCAAAATCAAATCAATTTGTTTTATAAATTCCATATTATTAAATCTTATCTGATTATGCGTAGCACCAATATTGACTGATCAAGTGATTGGCTGGGCGTTCATCTAGCCGGTTTGGCCATACCAGCTGATTAGTTCTCATTATGGCATAATAAATTGGAAGATTACACTCATGAGGTAAAATTCAGGCATTACTCGCGACCACAAAAGTCTTGCCAATAGCACTTTGTCCTGTCCAAGAAAATATCCTAATTGGTTACCCAATACTATGATATACGGCGCCTTCAGCGAATAAGATTTCGTGGCTGCAGCTAGAAAGCGTATGCGCTCAATGGCAATGATAAATTTCCTCGCTGCTGAGGAAATTTACCCATCAATGCATATTCTAATCATTTCAACCCAGGGTCGTAATGACTCAAATTAACTAGAGTTATTTTCTCAAAATGCGGAAATGACTCGACCTGGCTCGAGTCAATCTGTGTATTGACTCGACTTGGACTCGTCATATGACTCAGACGGCATTTCATTGTAATTTCGAAGAATAGTATTGTACCGTAACCACACAGTATTGGGATTTCGTATATTGGTAGTGGTGCTTGAAAAAGCCACCAGAAACTGCTAAAAGTGAGGAAAATTAGTTTATTATACCATTCCATATCACTAAACACAGTTATGAAAAGTGGGTTTAACAAGACTTTAACTCGAAACTGGGCAGTCAACACAAGGAATTGAACTCGGACTCGAACTCGAACACGAGTAATAAGGCCATGACTCCGAGTCGACGCTCTGCTTGCTGACTTGACTCGATGTTGAATTGAAAATGACTCGACTTGACTCGAGTCAAAACTATAAAAGTGGGGCTGACTTGTGACTCGGAGCCTTGTGACTTGGTTACAAGCCTGTTTCAACCAATGATTAATTCGGATTTGCCTACTCAAGTTGCTTGTCCTAACTCAAGTTACAAAATTCCTCATCAGTTCAGAATACCGTCTTTTCCAGAATACTGTTCCCCGCCGATGGTAGAACATGGCTACTACGAACCAAAAATGAAATATTACGACACCGACGATCAGATCTACGTCAAGTGCGAAGCTGGGTACTACAAGTACGACGAAGGAATGATGATGAAATATTACTCTTCCTGTATGTTGGACGGCAATTGGGATGAATTGCCGAAATGCAAGAGGATGCCTACAAGTAAGATATAGGACGCTGAATGAATCCACCTCTTTCATTAGCAATTATCGCACAAAGTTTCTATGTTTTTGTACAAAATCTTTGGCGCAGGTGTATAGGTAATCGACTGCGGTTGTGGTCACATTTTGACGAAAAAACAACTCTTTCTATTAGGATATTACTAATCTACCAGTAAAACATAATCTACTTATGATAGAATTCGTAGATAGTGGACAATCAGGTACCGGTAATATTCATTTTATTCATGATGCAGAGTCATGGCATATATTCTTCCTACAACAATAAACACCTTTCGGGGCTAAATAATCAGGATTTAAGCGGGAAATGATATTTGCATCCCCAGTTTCATTCGTATTCAACCCCAGTGTTTTTCATCTTTGACCAGCCATCGTTGCAAGACCATGAATTAAGTTTTGGAAGCATGTAAACTATTTGCATATATACAGAGCATCTGAGTCGAAATTTAAGTCTAAATAATAAAATATATCCACTCCAGCCAGGCCTGTTATCCGGTTAATCATAACCAGAAGTTCTCTTTCCACCCCCTTAATACACACATAATGAGATACAGACGACACATTGCGATAAACGTAGGATGACGAACGAAGGATTGTAACCAAATCACAAGTCAATCTCACTTTAATGGTTTTGACTCGAGTCATTTTCAATTGACCACCGGGTCCAAGTCAAATAGTAGAGGGTCGAGTCCGAGTCATAGTGTTTGACTCGAGTCCGAGTCCAAGTCATTATCATCACTATTCAGTTTTCTGTCAATCCAGTTCAACCCACTCTTTCAACTCTGTGCGAGTGATATAGAATGGCCCGCATTCATAATTTAGTAATTTTCCTCAGTCTCAACAATTTATGGCCCTATTTTCCCAGTATCAGGACTGATAGACGATATAGGCCTACCAATATTGTGGTAACTTTACTATCATTTGAAGTTACAATGAAAGGCTAAGGTGGGTGTCTGATCTTAATGGCTACTCCAAGTTGTTTCGACACCTTCTTATCTTTTCATTGTATCGCAGTCTTGTGATGTTATGAAATGATGAAAATATTGATAAACTGATTGATTGAAACTGTCTGTCTTGGCAGTCCTAGTCCCGAGTCATATGACTTAATTCGAGTCATGTACAATGACTCGAGTACAAGTCGAGTCAATACAAAAATCTACTCGAGTCGAGTCATTTTACGCATTTGAAAAAATGACTCGAGTCAAGACGAGCCACCAAAAAATCGCGACTCTGCGAACGACCAAGGGCGTCTCATCAATCGTCACTTAATTGACATCCATCTAGGCGTTTTAGCATCACTAGTGCTGGAGGTGGATTAACCAACTGCATCGACTCCAGACACATCGCAATACTAATCGAAATTTTATCTGTTTAGAATATTGCAAAGTGCCGGATCACCATGCCTACAACCACAGAGCATATTACAAGATGCGATACATGGAAGGGGAATACATCAAGTTTGAATGCGATTACGGATATTACGCCCCGGCCAACTACCGTAAACACGCCAAGTGTATGAAGGACGGAAACTGGGGCGGCGCGCCTCAGAAATGCAAAAGTAAGTTTCTAAACTTCCCTCTTGGTGCACAGTAACAGCACATTTGCATCAGCCCTGGTGAATAACGTCCTCCATATTCGCCAGGCATAGCCTATTTTATTTTGTGACAGTTATAATTTATAAGTAGGGCGATTTTTTTTTACCTGAATAACAGAAGATTTTGACCTAAAAAACGAAAATTTTGACGTTTTTTACACCGGAAAAATTAATTTTGGCAAAATTTTGCCCTCACGTACGCAAATTAGGTGTTTTCGCACACAATGTCACAATTGTACTTATCTCAATTTCTAGTCTGAACTGTTTGTCAATACAAAGTAGTCGGGCGTGAAAACACTTTTTTGACCTTAAAACTGACAACCTTTTTACATGAAAAAACTTTATTTTAACGAAATCTGAACCTATGAAGAATTCCAGTAGTTACATCCCACATTATGGTGGAAATAATAAAGTTTTCAGATACTTTCCTACATTCTCGGGTAGAAAGTGTAGCTCCCCAAGAATGGGAGAAAAAACAGCAGCTTGTTGGCTGGCAACACTGAAGTTGACGTACACTGCTGGCGACAAACCGTGTTGCTTTACTCCGACAATGTTGTATACATAACAGTTTTTTATCATGCGCTTCTTGATATAAGAACCAATGCTCACGCAGTCTTGCTTCAGTTAGGATACTGCGGTAGGTTGAGCATAACACCATGTCAACCTATTGTTTCATTTGACTGTTTATGATTCACAATGAGCAGACAATGAACCGTCTACAACAGCAGGCCTAAGAACTAGGCTCAAAGCTGTCAAACGAAAAGTTCACTGACAATGCAAACATATATGATACAAACGAAATGCAGCTTGCAAAAAAATTTTGTGTTTGTAAACAATTTTGACAAATTTTTGACTTAACGCTACAATTTTGACAAAATCTTGACTTATTTTGACATGTCAAAAAAAATCGCCCTAGTAATAACCTATAAGATCACTCATATTGGGGACTGGTAATATATCCCTCCATTTTAATATCATATACCTGATCTGCTGTATTGCTAACGAGAAGTAAAACGGATTAGGCTTGTTAAAGCATTTCCATTACGCATTTCACAATAGTTGATTCCTTATACAGAGTACTGCATGGGAGACGATGTAATGCACGGTTACTATTATCCAATGAAAATGTACTATCGCATTGGCGAGCGAGTGCAATACCGCTGCAAGTCCACTTACCAAATGTCGTACCGAGCATCCAGCTATTCTTACATGACCTGTATGGACGGCGGAAATTGGGACAACAAAGCCCCGATGTGCAACAGTAAGTGATTTTGATACTACCATCAAAGCCGGATAGGGAAATGAGACAAGTCATAACCAGGGCTTTGGAGCAGCCGGAAATTTAAACTGCTCCGGCTCCGGCTCCGGAGCTTTCTTCTATCATACATTAGCTCCGGCTCCGGCTCCGGAGCGGCATTATTACCACTGCTCCGGCTCCAGCTCCGGCTCCGGCTCTGAAATTATCGAATGGGCCTGTCTATATCAGGGGTGGCCAACCAGCGGGCAAAATGTGGCCCGCAATGTTATTTCCTTCCTATTATTATCGAAAATGAATTGCCCAGATTTTGAAATTGCAATGCCAACCATAAATTACAACTCTGGCTGCGACATTTGGGATGTTGATGACTAAAATATCAGTTCCGACGCATTGGCAGGTCCGGGGTCCAGTCAAATTTTCAGTAAATCGTCATACATTACAATAAACTAAAATAGTAGTGAAATTTTTCTTCGCGCTTCGCGTGTTTAATTGTCACACGATTTCTTGCTGCCTACCCCCTACTGAAAATGAAAAAAAAGCCTAATTTACCCGATTGAGTCTAACTGTATTCGCAATTACGGGAGAAAGTCTTTTCGTGTTTCCGCTCTTATAAAGATCGTCGACGTTGAAATGTAGGCAAAAAATGATTATCGGATATTATCCGGAGACCTTCGATATAGATTGGCCAGACAGAGCCTAGCAGGCGGTATACTATACAGTAGACCCGCAATATACTCAAGTAATAATATTATTGACCTGGTTTATTTATAAACTTTGTAAATTTTAGCCGCATGGCGCGGCTAGTGGACCGCGCGCTCGATCGTCAATTTCATGTGTCCCTTATAAACCAGAAAGTTGCCCCTTTCTGGTCTATACAGATTACTAATCTACCCATGGGTTAGTTATCCATAGTAATCTAAGAGTCTGTCAGCCGTCAGTAACATCCGATGTAGCAAAGAAGACATAGGTGCCGCCTTGCCGGCTTGTGACGTCATAATGAATACTTGTCACTTGTCGATAACATCATAGTTGCACTAGAACGCACTTAACTCTATGCCAGTGGTTCCCAACCTTTTTCAACCCACGTACCATTTTGAGGTTTTATGCAGTGCTCGCGTACCACCTGTATAAGTTACGCGCGTTTCCACCATTTATGACGTCATACTCACGTATTTGACCTATGAGAGGTGTATTAACAAATTCTATTAAACTAGGCCAAGGACGTCAAAGATACGGCCCGCCATACGATTTTATCCGGCCCGCATAGCAATTCTGAGTACATTGAAAAAAGATTATATTATCCATCACATCCATAGCAATAAACCAAATTACAAAGTCCGCGTTGACAGTTAAATACCTTGTATTCATCACAACGCATACGCAGCGATAACGCCAGATTATGACTAAAGCAGGGGTGGCCAACCTTTTTGCAATTCACATTTCGACTACTCGTGTAGCCTATACGGCCGCATTCCAGGGCATTGTCGTAATGAACGAGCTGGACGCCAAACTCCCAGGTTAAAGTGTATATGTCCATTTCTGGTAAACTCCGGACTAATCTATTTAATGGTAGGCTTACTATGCGCACCCAAATCGCGAGTGGTCACTGGTAATGTTAAGGAGGGAAGTGCTCATAGTCGCGCGAAGCGCGAAAAAAATTCAGATTCATCAATGAATTTCGTCATTATTATTAGTAGTTTTACATATTACCATCAAACATTTATCCTTTCTCATCCCGTGTGATCAGATTCACTGGTATAGAATTGATGAAGGGGTGTTTTCGAAAATTTAACGCAAGTTATAAATTATGATGCATCTTCGGGTGGGCCAATTGGTATTAGTAACTTTGTAGCAAGCTGTTATTTCTTGACCTCCCATCATGATTGTTAGTATAGTGAGGAGCACACGATTCCGAGCTGATATTTCCATGTGAGACGCATCATTTTCCATTGATGTTCGCATCTGTATTGTGGGGCTCTGATTGCAAAGGGTGCTACTATATTAAAATCGAAAAATGTAGTCGCATTGAATCGCACCCAGCGCGAAGAAAATTTCAAGATTAATTGAAATCTTTTAAGAAATCGGGAGTCAATTCGTAAATTCGGATTGCATGTCGACGGCCGCCAACACATACTAATCGAATTGCGTGTCTACGGCCGCAGGTTGGCCACACCTGGACTAAGGCAAAAGGAAAACTGAAATATGTCTACTTGTAGCGCCGGTAATGCCATTGTATTCAACCGGACAAACATCGTATTTTCGCCAATTTCATTGCTCGCAAATAATGGTGTGGCGACTCGCTAGAATGAAACCCCTACGATCCGTGTATTATCTATATATGCTCGATAGTAAAGTATTCCAGCGAGAAGCAATGGCACGAGTCAACGTTTTGGATTCCGTTGACTGGTCCGGCCCGCGAGCAATTTCATGACTTCGATCCGGCCCGCGATGCAATTTGAGTTTGACACCCCTGAACTAGGCATTATCACCCAGGGTTGATGGGATGTATGGAATTGTTTTTTCACCACCAGTCACAAGAAAAACAACATAATGAAATAACAAAACACATTCAAAAGTCAATTTATTTAATGTGATGGCAGCATTTGTTTATTATCCATTAGCTTGTCGATGCGTGGTATACGTTTGCTTGCAGCGCATCGAAAGTCATGTATGGGCGCAACATGTCGGTTTCGTTTCTTCGACTTGATAGTCATCAAGGATGAAAATCCTTGCTCGCATTCCCACGTATAAGGGAAAATTAGCATCTGATGGGGAATAGCGTGAGACGACGGCTTCAAAAAACTCAAAATCTACCTCACCTGAACTAGTAACTTCCTTCGGTCGAAAAAAAAACAGAATCTACTCGCGTACCACCTGGAAGACCTTCGCGTACCACTAGTGGTACGCGTACCACAGGTTGGGAACCACTGCTCTATGCCATTGCTGCGCACAGCATTAATATTAAGACCTGCTGTTCAATTATGATAAATCAGCAGATGTGGTTGTTCAATATATAATAGCATCTAATGAAATACGTCGGAGCCGGAGCTACTCCTCAAATAACGGGCTCCAGCTCCGGCTCCGGCTGAATTTTATGTAGAGCTCCGGCTCCGGTGAAAATGCCTGGCTCCGGCGCTCCGGCTCCGGGCTCCGGCTCCGGCTCCAAAGCCCTGGTCATAACAACGATCGACTAAAAACAAATCATATTATTGAAACAGCAAGTCGCTATTGGCAGTTGTCCGAATTATTCAAAGTAATCTACTGGTAATTAGGGTCAATATGTACTGGAGATTGATGAATCTGGGAGTAAATCAATTTTGTTGTAACCTTAACTAGTCAAACAGCTTACGTTCAGATATTATGTATTGACGGGCAGCTTTCCACATAACCATGATGAGAATATAATTTTTACTCGCGATGTTCATGCTAAATTTTTTATGTCTTGCAAGATCAGCTGTGTTTACTTCACTAACATCGCGTACTCAATGTAGGGCTTTCTAGTCCTAAGGAATGTTGAAAGTAGTGAAATAGGAGTGGTTTGTAATCTCCATAATCATAACCTGGGAATATCGTGGGGTTAATTTTCTATCGTTTGTTTACTAGTGGCGAGATATCCACTAACTTCAAATCATTGTTTTATGCGGCAGAAATCCAATGCTCTGATATTAATACCGTGTACTTGGAATTCCAGAAAACTGCATGATTCCTCGTCCGTATTCGTACGCCTACTACTACCCCCTGAATAAATACTCCTACTCGTACGGGGAAAAGATCATGTTTTACTGCAGCCGCGGATACAGACTTAACAAAGCATATCAGCAAGTGTCTTGCGGCCGTAGCGGCAAATGGATGGCTGAACTACCTAAATGTGTCCGTAAGTATGACATGACTAAGTTGGTAGCGGAAATGCAAACGTGATAAAGCCTACCTTTAGCGAGTATGACAAGGTTATGGACACATCGTTTGAGACTTGATCTTCCTTAGCGTAATACGATACCTAGTGCTGTATGCGATTCATTGCAATGTCTTTGTAATCTTACAGTAGTGTCTACCCTAACGGTTGCATTAGCGAGTATTCCTTCTTCCACTTTAGTAGTTTATCTTAGATCAGTGGTTCCCAACCGGGGAGGAATTCCCCCCTTGGGGGGAATTTTTCAATTTTTAGGGAGGAATTCGACTTTAGAATTCGACTATAGAATTGTAACGGATTTCCCAAATTGTTCGTGTTCGAACTGTCATGTAGTCAACCAGTTATATTCCAACGTATGCTCCTTATTATGGCTGTTTCTTTGTTTGCTGAAAGTATGTTCAAATGCTATTTGAAATTTTTTTTTCACATACAAATCCCCCCACCCCATTTTTAACTCGTTCAGATGTGCTGCAGTTCGCAAGACAATTTTGTAGGCCAGCGACGGCCTCTCAATCAAATATTTCCTAAGCGAGTAAATGTCGTGCCGAATCTGTCACAACAAAGCCTCTTGTGAAAGTATTTATCTTATATTTTCAAGTCAACATTTTCAGACAGTGACTAAATATTCCAACGTCATCGATTCAAGTCAAAGAGATCGCTAGCCTTGCTTTATTTTTAGTGAACCCGATCGAAAATAGACATGGTAAACTTGGTGCAATGTTGCCGAAACGTAATGGGTGTTCTAAATTGCAAAGAGCTCCAGCAGGGAATATGATCACGTGTATGTTATATATCAGAGCTGTAACCGAGTCACGAGGCTCCGAGCCACAAGTCAATATATCACTTTCATAGTTTTGACTCGAGTCAAGTCGAGTCATTTTCAATTCACCATTGAGTCAAGTCCGAGTCCAAGTCACCGAGCAGACAGTCGAGTCCGAGTCATGGTATTATGACTCGAGTACGAGTCCAAGTCACACTCAGGTCAACACTGTTTGGTGATATTGAATGATTTGGATTTATGACATACTAATTTTCCTCACTTTCAGCAGTTTCTTGTCGCGTTGTTCTTTACTGTTCTTGGAAATTACAATGAAATGCCGGTCTTGGCCGTTTTATAGTCTTGAATCCTACGGCTTGGTTCGAGTCATGAACAATGACTCGAGTCCAAGTCGAGTCAATACCCAGATTGTATCGAGTCGAGTCGCGTTTCCGTATTTTGAGAAAATGACTCGAGTCAAGTCGAGTTATCAGAAAATGGTGACTCGAGTCAAACTAGAATCTGGTCAACTCTGCTATATATGAAATGAAAGTACCACTATTGTTGGCCAAATGCATACGCAAACTTGAGAAAAAAATCGCGAGACCAGTAAATTTATGGATACTGATTTTTCACAGCAGTTATATTAGCGATTGGTGCATGGTAAGCCGAAAACACAAATGGAAGCGTGTGGGTCTGTTGAGTCAAGCCTTCCAGAATTTGTGTGATTGGGACCAAGAACATGGTTTTTGGCGGTCTACAACGTGTTATTACAGCACTGCTAGAAACAAACACTCGGTACCGCCCGTCTTTTATTCTTTCAGTCAACAGGTGTTTGCGCGGTAAAAATGACCATTTTTAATCATTGGGCAGATTTATCCTAAGGGGGGAATTTTGGCTAAAATTTCGGCCAAGGGAGGCACGAGATGAAAAAGGTTGGGAACCACTGTCGTAGATCAAGCTATTTACATTTAGAAATATACCAAGTAGAAAGTAGCATTTGCATAGATGTGTATCACTCATTATGATAGAAATTCACAAGAGCATCTGGTGATGAAAGCTGTGTGCCATGGTACCAGACTCAAGTAACAACAACGCCCGCACGCCTTTGATGTAGCATCGCAACAAATGTAACACCACTTATAAGTGGTTTATTAAATGCTTGAAATATGCCGGTACATTAAATCAGTAATCTCCCGTAAGGTGCAACAATTGAAGGTATATCATTTTGATAGATTAATGCATATGGCGCAGTAATATAAGAAGTGTAGCTTATCGTGTCCGGAAAATAACGCATCAAGAACTTGGACTAAGTGATTCACGCAAAGCATCTAACTATCATATTTTATTACAGGTTACTGAAATACTGAAAAGAGATGGAAAAGAAGATGCATGAATGGTGGAAGGCTGAAGTATTCATATTCCCCTTTTGGATTTGCTGAAACTGCCGCATTTGCCTGAAAATAAAATATTATCAGAAAAATATAGCCATCATGCAGTGCCTTTATGTATGCCTATCCCCTACAGGACATTTGAGAGGTGACATATGCGCAACCGAAACATGAATGTGATATGTACCGAAGCCTGCGATCCAACCTGGTGAGGTGGGCTATGTTTACACGCGTATACAGGCTTCCTGACAATATAACCGGCTACCATGCAGGAAATCTGCTTCATTGGTATACATTAGGTGAAACGCATAATGAGATTGCCATCGCATTGAATAACACGTTCAGCATTCATAACTGAAGACAGATGTGCCTACCAGAAAGTAATTGAGTACTACCGGGGCGGTCATGATTTTGATTGGTTATTGTTTTCTGCGTTATTTGTGAAATCTGCGCTTTTTGTAGGTAAATGACGTTAACACAGCTTTAGGAAGTATGTTCATAATCAACGTATAATAATATTAGGGACTTTTCTGGTGTTTCTTATCAAGAGATACCGACACAATAAAAGAAACAAGTGACGAATTATGGTGCAATAATCTCGGATTTGAAAATAGTATCGATATAAAATGGATGGTCAGGTCTTAACTAGAACCCTCCAGCCGACCAATTTCTCTCACCGGCAAGTTGTGTAAAGTCATGGAAAGGATGATTCTGATTAGAATAAACTGGTAGCTAAATAACAATATCATCCATGTATTATCTCATCTCGTTGCACTGTCTATTTGTGAACTAAAAAGTGTCGTCATTAACGAAGTCAGGGATTTTTTTTAATTTTTAGAATAAACATATCGGTGCGGTCACGCTGCTATGGCCCGTCGTATGTACGCAGTACATGCAGATTGCAGAGTATTACAGCCGTTATAGGCTGCCACGCAAAACGACCAGTCTCTATTCATCCACTACGGAAATAGACTAAATGCAAGCTACGTTATGTGCCATACTGATTTAAAATGACGACCTGTAAACTCAAATGTCGCATATAGGAAACCGTGGGCAGCGATGTAACGCAATCTTCATATCTCCGTCCAATGGAACTTGTGGGTGGCAATAGATGTTGTGAATATACACATACAGTCTAGTACTGGTCGACTTTCTGTTAGATTGGATAACCTGTACTGTTCTTATGAATTTAGTGATGATGGCAAAGAACGGTTCGTAAACAAATTAAAGCTACGTGAACGCAATTCGCATGTATTATAATTTCATAACTGCAAGGTAACATAGAACTGTAGGGTTTTGCAGGAGCTTTTTATTCAATAGAATCTTGTTATTGCAACTTTACTGCTCATCACGTAGTAGCCTATATAGTTCCTAATCCAACAGTCTATATATGCTAAACGATAGTAGGATGAAGTGTCGTGTTGCAGCTTAGATGTCACGTAATTAATGCGTTATCAACCTATTTGCCGTGCATGCCAGATAAATTGGTAAAAACTATTTGGGTAGGCCTACTTCTATGTGATCTACAATATATGTAAGTTCACGATACGTGTAAATCAGGGGTCACCAACCTTTTGTAACCAAGAGCTAGGCTACTTCATGAGTACTGATTAACGCGAGGGGCTACCAGTTACTTCCGCCGTTTATCCGTGCTAGGTTTGATTTCTGCACTTCATTCAGAGCACTGGACAGCGTTCGCGCCCCTCTCGGGGAACAGATAAGTCTCTCTCTATCTCTATCCCTCTCCCTCTCCCTCTCCCTCTCCCTCTCCCTCTCCTCCCTCTCCCTCTCCCTCTCTCTCCCTCTCCCTCTCCGTCTCTCTCTCTTCCTCTCTTTCCCCCCCTCTCTCTCTCTCTCTCTCTCTGGGACTCGAGCCAGCGTCTCTGATTCCAGTTGCGTTTCCGCACTGCACGTCGAAGCACTAACGTCGACACTCGGGAATATTAACTTGATAGATTTGAGTTAAACCTCCGCGATGGCGAAGACAAGCAACAACGCGATCGAAAACTAATGTTCCGAAGGTAGGGTCGATTGACTCATGTTGAACTGCTGTTCATATGGAACCCTTCTCCACTTCGACCTTCAAAGCTCTCATTTGAATATTTTTTACTGCGACCGCGGGCGACTTATCTGGTCCGGACGGGCGACCTGCCGCCCGCGGGCACCGCGTTGGTGACTCTTGCTGTAAGTTAATTAAGTCTCAATTATGTTTCCATCGGCATATTCATTAGATAGCCTATTGCTTCAAGATCGATAATTCATCAGCCGACTAAAATATGATGACACTTGTATCGATGAAATCCACATTGCATTGACGCTCGTTTGTAAGATAACTACCCTTCAACACATTATTACAAATGAAGCTTCGATTTCAGTATCGCTGAAAGGGGCTCATGCATAGGCTTTTGAACGCGTCATACTGCAGACAATATTAAGCCATTACCCAAAACATAGGTGCTGGATCGCAAACCACTAGGAAACAACGGCTCTGTAGCAATATACAATTACGGATAACTCGGATTCTTTTATGTGTAACAAGCTATAAGATTCCCGAAGAAGTCTAGCTATAGCCAGATTTTGGATATGTTACGAAATTTAAACTTTTTTGTGACACACATTTCAGACAGGGGATATCGGTGTCGTCATAATGTATGTTTAGACATGATGTTATTGTAGGGGTACCATCAATGTTCCCTCTAATTCTTCACGAGTCTGCGCGCACTCATCAACTCACTGCGCAGTCCCTTGGACAGCAGTGCGTAACGACTAAAAAAATCATCACTTCGGCTTTTTTGGGCGCAGCTTAGATTTTCTGTGCGCACAGACTGTGTCAGCACTGCGCAATTGCGCACCCGTGCAGCTTATAGGGAACATTGGCTACCATACGTCCTCTTTTAAGAGGATTTGTCCTCTTTCTTGACTTTTTTGAAAGTGTCCTCGGAGGACGTCCAAATGTCCTCTTTTTGAGATTTTGTCCTCTTTTTTGAGATATTGTTTTATTTTTGGGAATTCTGGTCAAAATTCGACTGCGATACAGTAAAGCAGCAATGAAGTAACGCTCTGGCGTCTATTTCGAGAGCTGACCCGGGAAGCTGACCTTTTCTTCTTTTGATCAACCGACCACGAAGTGGGAAAAATTTACCATTTTTCAGGACTTTCCTCCGGTATTGCGAGTCTGAGAATTTAAAAAAAAAGTATCCTCTTTTCAGATTTCCAAAACATGGCAGCCCTATGTTATAGGGTTGGGACTTCGGGATCAAATTTGAAATCCCGGGATCGGGATTTCCCGGGATTTTCGCTCCTCAATCCCGGGATTCCCCGGGATTAGAAAAGTAGTAAAATACACATACAAGTAACACAAATAACATTTAGTCCTTGTGATATTGAATTGACGCCAAACATAAGAGCATCAAGAGTATCATCGTTTAGATCAGGGGTCCCAAACTCCAATTTGCTCGCGGGCCAATTTCGTAGTTTATGATGACGCGGCGGGCAGCAGCATCAAATAGGGGTATAATATGTAGCCTATTTCCCAGTACGTCTTTTTTGTCGGACCTTGCAGCTGGCATTCCATGCACATTGTGAAAATGTAATACACTATTGTAATATTCACGGTTGCCACAAAAATGTCATATTTTTCAATATTTAAAAAAATATTGTTGTGCATGGTATAATTTGGCGACATATAGAGTTATATAGACAGTTAGAAACCATGCGAGACGACAAATGCATCGTGTCATCATAAAAGCTGTCGCATTATAATTTAGCAGCTAGTGGACGTTTGATGTGTGATAGCGATTCAGGTTTTTGGAGTGGTTTCAGAATGAAATTTCTAGTTCTCAAATCCGAAATCTGAAATTTTCGAGTTTAATATTGTCGAATGCTTGAAAAGTCAAAACGCCGACGTGGGCCGCAAAAACAGTTCTGGCGGGCCGCGTGTTTGAGGCCACTGTTCTAGACAAACAGCCGAGTTTGTGACACTGCTTTATTACCAAAATAAGAGATATGGCGCTACATAAGCCTTGGTAGATGCTGTTCACAAATCCCGGGATTTCATCGGGACCAATCCCGGGATCAGGATTGCTTCAAATCCCGGGATCCCGGGATCGGGATTTCCCGGGGTCCCAACGCTACTATATGTTACTGTATATTTTGCACTGGGATGGTGCGAACCCCTGAAAGGTTCTGGTTCTTGTAAACGCGAGCGAGAACGATTGACGTCACGTGACGTCACATTGCGAATTCGGTCAAGCTAGATCCCGTACGCCTGATTGATTTTTTACATTAAACATCAATGCACTCTTTACATCAATTTCGTTGATGTAAATACTTGATAGGTTGACTAAGCACAATTCGCTGACTTCCTACATATAGCGCGTTTATAGTTCTTTCTATTGTGTGATTGTGGGCAAAACTAATATAGCTGAGGGTAAAACTTAATTTTTGAAATCGGCAAGGCGCATGCTCGTTTAGTGCTGAATTTCTCATGCTACCAGCGCCATGTGGATAGTGATCCGAAGTTGCAATGAAAATAATTTCGACCAAAGAGGTTATAATGATGTGAACAATTGTAATACATGAAAAAGGTTCACAGCACAGAACCTACCATGGTTCGTTTGTGAGCGCGAACCTCCAAATTTCAGAGGTCCACTCACAGAACCTCACGTTCACCATCCCAGTTTGGCACACTTGACGCCTCAGCCTCAAGGTGCGATAAAAGTAACCGGACTTGTGTGTCGGAGCTGTTTGGCCATGCATAATTGATAAACATTGTTTTCATTAGAAATCCAGTTCCACATGCACGGTGAGACTTGCAATAATTGCGTGCCAACAGCTGCTAAATCCAAAGACTCAATTCGGATGCCTGACCTCGACGTGTTATTCAGATAGAAGAATTATTATATGGCGTAATCGCTTTCCCTGCCTTTTCAGTATTGTTTGATACGATACCTATATTATATCACAAGATCGTTATCATGGCGAAAGGCGGTAAAGATGGGAATTCTGGTGTTGATGGAGTACCAACATCCTTATCATTCCCGGAAAGATGTAAGTAGATCCTAAAATATTGGAGTTGCTATTCATTCCATCACAATTATCCATATACAAACTGGTATATTATTTTTATTATGATATATTTTGTTAGGTGATCAACTACAGGTAAACGAGATAATGAGAAGTTTCGATAATCCTATCAAGATGTAGTACTATTATAGGAATATGCATCGAAACATCGCATACATTACAATATTCCCGAATTTCTCAGGATCTGCAGGTAAAATTGTCAACCAAATATTATAAACGGCTCTGTTAACGTAGTAGCAGGAGATCAAAGTCATGAGAACAACTACATTATGAAAGCTGAAAGGGAAGCAAGTCTTGCAGGCCAAAATGAATTCTCATTCGGCATTACTAATGGTAATGAGCGTGTTTTAAATGAAACGGTCATCGTTGTTCAATGAGAGAGAGAGAGAGAGAGAGAGAGAGAGAGTGTCTTTATTTTCATCCAATCAAAATACATAACAAACGGCAGTGTTGGTGGTACAGAGAATATGCATGCACAGTATTCGGTATAAGATAGGAATGATCGATAAGACCGTGAAGGTCATCTAGTCTGATCACACCAGCATCAAACAGGTACACTTGACTCTGAACAGTCTGGCTGTCACTGAATGCAGATTTATGCACCCGCTCAACATACGCAATACATTATCTGTCAATACTTTCCATGGCAAATGCTCAGTACTATCTCCAATTAACAATGCCTATTGGTGACTCAACGCAGTGGAGCAGTGGTTCGAAACTTTTTTGACCTCGCAAACCGGTAACACTTCCGAAACATATGCTGCGGGCAGGCGAACCTTCGAATATCAAAAATAACCCTATGGATTTTCAATTACGAGAAATATATGCAACTAAAATGTAAAATAGGAAACTGCATTTAATGCTGCGTTTTTGATATTATATGCGGAATTGCTACCGTGTCGTGAATATACAGGTAGCGGTACTGGTGGTATGTATATGAACTCAATGTATGGTCATTAAGTGTGAAATTCCAACTTGCTACAGACAATTCCACACACTACAACGGAAACACTGAGTACAAGAATCGTTTTGTTGAATCGTACTAGAATTCAGTTATTGATAGAACTATCGACACGATCCGAAAGCTCTATATATACCAACTTTCCATTTAGGGTGACTCCGTGCATAGGCGCCGACTTACGCGGCTGCGGCTATGGCTGCGCCACCTCGTAACCACATTTACGAGATGGCGGCCACCTCGTACACAATGCCCGAACGTCCAAATGATTAGTGACCAATAATTAATAATCAAGCGAATCGACGCGACCTCGTTAGAGACGTCGTCGAGTTCGATACACGGAGCCAGGGGGCTTTCGGGGAACGAAACCTTTTAAAACGCGAAACCAAGTCATTTTGAAACGACCATTCTAACTCTAATATCCAGTTGCAATTCAATAATTGTATTATCATTGTTCCGCGGGGCCGGTTTACGAGAAGCATGTTGTCAATTAGTAAGAAGATTCTTTGACGATCTCCCGCTGAAATGGTCGCGAAATTAGGTCATTCATTCCCGTGAGCGTGGCAATCGTCGCTAGCCCGATTTATCGCGTCTCGAACAAGCCTAGATCTGCAATAGGCTCAGCTCACACTAAACCATCGCTTGCCTGCGCAATCGCATCTGTATTGGCAGCTTCGGCCTGGCGTACACGATGTCATCGCTGGCATATACATGAGCAATGAGCATTGAGCATCTGCGATAGGCCTGGTGCGAAAGATACCATTGCTGGCTTACCTATCGCGTCTCGGACCTAGCATGCTTTGGCTTCTATCTCTCGCTGGTTTGGAGACAATGCGGTCGAGTTTACGCTAATTGGTGATCGTTTTATGTTACATTAATTAAAGAGCCACATCGCAAAACTGGATAACATCGAATCGCTGCAAAGAGACTTTAACGTGCGTAATTGATTCCCGCTAATACTTGAACGTAACTATCAGAAGATGTGTATCATGGATTGAGCTCTAAAAAACTACACAGGTCTGAACCACCTGAAATCAGTGCCGTCAAGTTGGGACATTTTGATTTGCCAAAACTGTCATTGAGGCTGCGTAATACGAGCGCGTATTTAATTGTTCACCAGAGATCAGGGACTCTATAATTGACAGCACTTCCGGACTAATTGGCAAGCTTATCATACGCGTAAAATCGTCAACATGAACACCATCCTAGATCTCCTCTCCCGACCATCCGCCCAAATAGACGATCTGCTTTTCTAAAATCTAAATGATGTGCGCCCACATTCGTTTACAAAACCATTCTTAAGCTAGCTAGCTTCGTGCGATAGTCTTCGTAATCGTATTTTCGTAATTTCTGCGCATATTCGTTTCTCTAAGAAGGCTTTGCCAGTGAGATAAATCAGAAAATGCAGCAATAAAACACCGATATAATGAGTAAACAATTGACGCGACTAATACTTCTCAATACTATATCAAACGCAAAACCCATTCGTAGCGATACTGATTAGAACACACGCTTTCTCGTTTGCAACCATCCATATTTTTTGTTTTCGACTTGATACATTTGCACGAAGTCATTTCTCAGTGTTCCTTTCGTTATTAACGTGCAGTAGGCGATGCCATGCCATTGTCAAATATTGATGCATAACGAGATTCTGGGTGGCACAAATTCTGATTTTATTCGATTCGTTTGAACAGGCAACCTTCTTTATTCCGATCAACTTGATTTCTGGATGTACTCGTATTGAGAACAACAATATCGAATATTAAACTATTGGACATTTGGTAGCCGGTGAATTTCTATTGATAAGATCGCGACATGCGCACGGAAGTGCAATTAGTTCTAGCCCAGGGGTAGCCAACCAGCGGCCGTAGAAGGAAATTTGTGCAGTTGTCAACACGTAAGTCAATTAGTATGTGTTGGCGGCCATCGACATGCAAATTGAATTTATGAATTGACCGATGTACTCCCAAAATACTTCACGAACGTAAAGCGGAAATGTAACAATGCCGCCAAAATCGCTATTTTAATCTGCAAACAATTGCCGCGATGCGAGGTAATCAACGCGAAGCGAGCAATCGCAATAGACAACTCTTGATTGGCTGCGCGATTTCGCGTCATCATCATTATTGTCTGCTTGAAATCGCATGTTCAAGAGTTGTCATGTGTTAATTGCGAACTTGCCAGGCCAGGGCGTAGCGTATTTAGTTACTCACACCACAGCACATTACGCGTGAATAACATTGATACAACACCAAACTCTCAGTGACGTAAATTCTGATTTCGGTTCGGTGCATTCCGTCGGACAGACTAGTAGCGCAGTTATATTTTCGTACGATCGTACTCGTACCGTTTTAAGATTCCATTTACCGTAATAACTCGACTGCATGGTTTGATAATAACGATCACAGGGCCGGTATTAAAACGCCACACGAATAATTTAACGCTGCACGTAAACCAGCAGCATGTAGTAAAGTGCGTTTTAGTGCGACGATGACGTCATCGATATGGAACAGTTATGAGGCCACCTCGTAAAAAAAAAAGTCGGCGCCTATGACTCCGTGCACTTCAAAAAGCTGCTAATCATCAAATAACATAACAGCATAAACATGAACGTAACCAGGAGGTGCAGACTGGTGCTAATGCCCCTTGGGATTTTATGTTTTGGAAATATTACAGCTATTTAGCGCGATAGCTTCACCCAGTGATTGACATATTGTTCAATGACGAAACGTCGCGGCCAGAACAGATTGAATCCAAATCCTCTTATTTACCAGAGAAAAGGTGTAATCGATGACTATTCACCCAAACTGCCAATGCTTACAGTATGTTTTATGCTTTGTGTGCGGAAAAGTTGAATGCAATATTTCGCGAATGGCAGATACAAATGCAGTTATTTGACTATGGCCGGCTAGGAACCTTTTCAAAGTGTCATTTTTGTTTGCGAGAAGGTTCAGAGCCATTATTTGTGAATATCGATATATTTGGCGCGATGTTTTGAAGTCCATAGTCCATGTATAGATTCCCTCTAGATTGATTGAAGATTATGTTGTACACAGCCCCACTCGCAAAGTATATTTAACATTCAGTTGAATAGTTGATGATTGTTGACATTTTCTGCCAGATGCGAGCGATAGTGACTTTATTATCGGTAGATAGTCACGAGTTGATAAAGTAGAAGTATCTCGATCTTGATTTTTTATATTACTTCCAGACTTTACACCGTCAAGTTGAATATTGAAATGCCCAATAATTCTTCTGAGGTTTCACAATCGCATTCGCCAACCAATCCGTTTCATAGTAAAGTAACTTCTCGCGAATATGACAGAACATCGTATAATTTCGCACATCATGTCGTAACCCCTGCTTTGGTGCTTCGCCCCTCTATTGGCACACTCACTCCTGGTTATCGTCCCCATGCATATAGTAGGGTTACCATACGCTCTAGTTTAAGAGGATTTGTCCACTTTTTTGATATTTTGTCCTCTTTTTTGAGAATTTCAGTTAAATATAGGGGCAAATTGGATTGAGATACAGTAAATCAGCACTGAAGTAATGCTGGGCCGGCTATTGCGGGAGCCGAGCAGCAAAGCTGACTTTTTCTCTTTTTTTAGTCAACCGACCACGAAGTGCAAAAAATTTACCATTTTTTCAGGATTTTCCTCCGGTATTGCAAGGCTGAAAATTTTGAACAAGTGTCCTTTTTTCAGCTTTCCAAAATATGTTAGCCATAGTAGATAGTGAATGTCATGGATATGGAAGTGTTCGCAAAGAAAAGAGTAGAATCAACAGATGACATGTTATCGTTTTCATTAGTCATTTGTGACGAATCAAGAACAATGTTATCTTTCTTTAGCTCTGATTAGTTACATCAACGAAAATGCATCGCGAAAGACGGCGGACAGAATTCTTGAAAACATGTGGGCCGAGAACCTCAGGAAACCGGATTTCGAAGTTCATCCTCAGATGAGGCATGTCAGTGGTTTAGAATATTACAAATGCAATTGTGAAAAGTTGCGGAACACGGAGGTCTCAGTAAGTAGAAAATGTTTTTTGCGACAAAAGAAGCAATTGGTGAAAAATCAATTTACGATGGAGGTAGGATTGCAACAAAAACTTGATGACCAAAAATTCAGTACGATTGATGAAGTTTTTGAACGATATATCAAGGATGAAAGTTCAATCACCGCCATAGTTGGGTCTGCGGGATCGGGGAAAACAACTCTCATTCGCAGAATCGCTAAAAGGGCCTTGGATCATTCACTTTCCAATACAGAATACATTTCAGACCCCTGTCAGCTCAAATACAAATTGATACATTACATAGAAATAAAAGACATACAAGATATGGGAATAATGAAACCATCTAAATTTCTATTCGGCGGCCTCTGTTGGAATGAAGTCGATGAAGAGCATGCATATCAGTGGTTGCTCAACAATCAATCAGAATCACTTTTATTCTTCAACGGTTTCGATCAGGCTTCGTGGCAAATCAATAACAGGAGCGACACTATCATAAATTCATCCACCCTAACCGACGCAGCAACGATCATGTACAATATTCTATCACGTAATCTACTAAAGGATACAAAGATCGTCATCTCTTCGCGAGAATTTGAAATCTCGGAGTTACGCGCAGGAGCGCGACCTGCCGACATCATCACGCTTTCTGGTCTGACGTTAGACGACGCACAGAAGCTCTTCGTGTTTATGATAGGTCCGGATGGGGATAAAGTGTGGGAAAAGATAGCCAGGATGTCACCATGGCTACTCAATTTATTATCCGTTCCTGTCTTTCTGATCTCAACCGCCGTTATAATGGCCAATGATCCGAATAAATCCCCTCCTATGACGGTCACAGGACTTTACCAAAAAATCATATCAACTCTGATTGGCGTGAAAAACATTAAAAAAGTTGCGGATATCGTCGAAGTTATCAAGAAATTGAAAGCGATAGCCTATCGTGGTGTAAAAGAAGAAAGAATGGTATTCAATGAAAACGATTTGAGAATGTTTAAAATTTCAAAAGAGGAAGTTCGTGATCTCATGATAAAGGTTACTGGAAATAAACTCATCTGTTGCAATCAATTGGAGGGCGATTTCAGTTTCGTTTTCTGTTATCAAAGTCTGCACGAATTTCTTGCAGCGGACTTTGTAGCTGAAATGGCGCTTGTAAAGTTCATGAGCTTCAACTATAAACACCTTCACAAAGAGCGATGGTTGGCTGTCCGCAGATCCGTGTGCGGTATCATTTACGATACCTCGCGGGATCATCTTCATGAAGGTGAGTCATGGCGTATAATATTGTTTTCGGTGATGTACGTTTTTTCAGAAATGCAGTCGTAGTACGTCGTCCTTCATGCAGGACATTTTTGTCGTGACATAATTATTCCGGTGGATTCGCTTGAAGTAGGCTACTGCTGAATGATCATATCCATGTCCTGTATACTAGGGATGGTGTGAGCCTCTGAAAGGTTCAGGTTCGTGTGAACTCGAACCTTTTTCAAAGGTTCTGTGTGAACGCGAACGTGAACCTCGTGACGTCATATTGTCAATTCCAATCCCTAGCCTATATTATTGTGACACAGTGTGTACACTAACGTTAATTTATTCGCTAAAAGCTTTTCGACTAACTCTCATCAGTAGCGAACGTTAGTGATGGGGTGAATCAAATTCGAAATGTAAGAACTATTTTGTCTGTATGACGTAATAATAACAAAAACAAACAACTAGTAGACGGGCTAGATACGGTAGTAACGGTACAAAACAAATGTTAACGAGTACATATTCGGTTATAAATAACCGAAAACACAACACATAACATTAATGAAATATTCCAAGAGTGTAGAGGCGTTCCTTCTGGCGACAGAGAATCGGCTTTCGTAGCTTTATGATCGTAGATTCCAGGACCTTTAAATGAAAAAGAGAACGGCCACGAGTGTGTACACTGTACAGTAGGGCCGTTTTTATTCGATAATTCTGGGATTATCCATGATCGGTGGATAATCCAAGAATTATCATCGAAAAACTAGAATAACTCCACTTCTACGGCTTGGAATTAAGTCAAATTTGTTTTGCATAGTTTTTGAAGACAGTCCAACAATTTCATGGGGTTGGCAGAAAAATTTGAAAAAAAAAATTTTTTTGCGTTTTTGGGCAAATTCAAAATTTTCAAACTCTACGAAACCAGCGAATATTGGTTGGAATGAATTCAAATTTCGTGAGCGTCGTTTTTTAAGGCAACCTAACGATTTAATCACGTAGCCAACAACATTCAGGAAAAAAAGTCATTTTTGAACAGCCCTACTGTACAGTGTACACGATACCCAGCGACGACTCAGGCCACATAATGCTGAAGTACATATTGGCGTTTTAAACGTCGCTAAATGTATCAACTGAGGCAATCAAAGGATATAATATTCCGATAAAATCAATATCTTTCGTCGCTTAGCCAGCGATTTCGACAAGGACTTACCAGGGAGTATAAGCTTACGCCTTAACGGTCGAGGCCAGACCGGACAATGAATTCAGCATCTGAGTATTGCTACATTGATATTGAGCAGAGTGTGAAACGGGTTTCTATATACTTGCGGCCGATATTACCCAATTAACAAGTTATACAGCAGTAGCCAACACCTCAATCGCACGGATTTGGTTTTAATGATACAGTAAAAATATGAAGTCAAGTTTGACCCCGCACGCCTGCTAGAAAACGATATCAATCTCATTGATATAGTTGAATAAGCATCATTCACTAACTACACATCTCGCTCGTGATGTTGTGTGATTGCGGGTCAAGGTCACAGCAGAGAGTCACTAAATTTTCGCAAACGGAAAGCTGGATATTTCGAGGAAACCTTTGAAACAAAGCAAGTAAAACTTTAGAGATTGTCAAAGTGTATGCTCGTTTAGTGTTGATTTTTTATACTGCCAGCGCCATGCATAGAGTGGCCCGCAGTTGAAATGCAATAAATTTGATCGAAAGATGTTATAATGACGTGAAGATTGTAATATATGAAAAAGGGTCACCGTGCAGAACCTGCTAAGGTTCTGTTGTGAACGCGAACCTCTAAATTTCCGAAGTTCACACACAGGACGCAAACGTGAACCTCACGTTCACACCATCCCTACTGTATACGTTAACCAGGACCAAATAATTCATTCATTTGGAAGGATCGAATGCAGTGGAACTATCCGCCATACAGGAGTTGCCTAATCCGCATAACTTACCATGCCGAATGATGAGATTTTCGGAGAGAATCATTGCCAAGGGGTGAGAAAGGGAGGCCAAGTTGCTGGTGAAAGATTGCGTAATGCGTCTGTATGATAGGCTGCTACAATGAACGTCTCTCACTTGCCACAGCCTATCAATAAATCAAAAATACTTTCAACCAGTGCTTTTCAACCTGTGTGACGGTTCGCACTAGTGCGAATGAAAATAATTTCAGTGCGAATGGCGGGCGTGGTGCGAATGGTGCGAATGAAAAACCCGGATGAGTGCGAACGGCAAGAGTGGTGCGAATGGTGCGAATGAAAAATCCGGATGAGTGCGAATGAAAATTGTCCATGTTTCTCACTTTTTCCGACGTGGAATAATTCAAATAAACACGATATTAAGTACAGTGAGCACGTAAATTTTGTCGTTTGGAAGCAATTCTAAAAACTTGTTGGTAGCTAGGCTTTTCTAGTTCACAAGTGAGGAACGCTCCCGATGCGTGCATAATGCAAAGTTTGAGATAATATTTCCGTGCAAGAGGAATACGTCACTGCATGGAAAAAAGAAGGAGTTCAATCGGTATCAGTTGCTCACTTGCTCGGAAACATCCACCGTGTGTTGATATTGTATACGGACCTTGTAGGAATGTTGGTAATAGTAGCTGATGCCAACGTTGACATTTGGCATATTTGAATGAAAAATATTGGAATTTTAACACACATTCATGTTTGTTAACAGTAGAATTTAGCGTTTCTTCAGCTATAACAATTAGCACATTAGATCTATAACAAGTGTTGTTTACTCATGCACCTAACCAAGGATTAGTGGCTGCTATAAATAAAATTAGTGTAGGCAAATTAGTGTCTTACGTCCAATGAATATTTATCTCACATCACATCGAATTATTAAGTCACTGGGCAGTTTACCTACTGACCAGTGCAATGGCCTGGATCGTAAAGGCTTATGCCTATATATAACATAGTGGTGATTCCACTAAGGTTGTTGATCCATAGGAAAAGTTTGCCTAGTTCGTGTTTGTACCGCCTTTGTACTAAAAACTTTGTAATACTCCGACCTCTACAGGTTTAGCTTGAGCAGATGAGCAGTGAGCAGTGAGCACCCTCTGCAGAGCAAAATAAAATCCACCAAGCCGTATGTCTTACGATATTCCTTATGCAGCCTAATTTAAGCTTAATTAGACTGTTGAACCTTATTACTCTTTATGTATAAGGATATGTGGGATAGTACAGATAATTTGGCATTATTTCAGTCAGTTTTCCAATATTGTACGATTGACTTATAGGAGCCATTCCGCCGTTGGCTACCCGGGCCGATATAACACATGAATCTTATGTGAGTAATAATTTTTCAAGAAGGTGAAAGTGTTGGCTTTGACAACACAAGGATGCCGAACGTTGTTATTGAAAGATATGTTGATTTGTGTACTGCATAGATTAGAAGTGAATTAGCCTATAAGCTTATCCATAAATACAGTTATCAATTAATCGGATTGTGAGGGTTTGTATAGCAATGTATTCCTGATTTTAACGCCCACCGTACCCTCCAATCGACCAGCATTAGCGTTACCATATTTTGGAATTGGGAAAGGAGGACTAAAATTAAAAAAAGGTCAACTTTGGCTCAGCTCCCGAAATACCCTCCGGAGCGCCACTTCGGTTCTGATTTACGGCATCTCAGTCGAATTTTGCTATAAATTTGACAAATTCCTTAAAAGAGGACAAAATCACAAAAAGGAGGACATTTAGGCGTCCTCGGAGGACATTTTCAAAAACCCGAAAAAGGAGGACAAATCCTCCTAAATGAGGACGTATAGTAACCCTATCTAACATACCTTAGTACTCGAAGCATCTTTTCGAATGTTGTCAGAAAAATGAATCAAAGGTGCTAGTCGCAATATTGATGCTACGATTCAAGTACAGTTTCACTATTTTGTGCGTTCTAAATGCAAACACATTCACATCGCGATGACGTAACATGTGGATTTAGTGGCAAAGTGATATTGTTGCGAGTGAATATTGTTCTTGGGTTCGCCCTTTAAGCTTCCAAGGAAATCACTGCACAATACCCCTCGGAAAATGCAACGAACTTCTTGAGAACAAGGGAGTCGCTGAATGCAAAATAATGAAGCTCTGTACCTCCAAGAAGCTAACAAGCTCTTCGAATACAAAAGGGATAAGTTTCTTCATTTTCTTTCCGTGTACTAAATTTCGGCTGACTGGTGCGAATGAAATTATTTTTCAAAAAAAAAGTGCGAATGGAGCTCAAAAAGGTTGAAAAGCACTGCTTTCAACTAAAGTCGACCGTTCGTCTGTCGCATGTGTGTAAGTTTCGTGAGGACTGAATGCTTTATGATTCGACAAACTATGATTGGACTCAACTTGTCTTTTGATGTATCATCCAACATAATGACAGTGATGCCTGTCATATCCGCGATATACCAATACTAGGCTTACGATTCGATAGATGCACTCATCAATCGCATGAAACTTGCGAAACTTGCGAAACTTGAACTCGGCCCTCATTGTTAGTTTGCAATGAAAACTCAGGGATATATATAGAACTATTTTTCCACTATATAATGATATGACCTTACTACATCATCTACTGCGATGTCATTTTTCGTCAGTCCCCCGCCCCCATACCGCCCCCTGAGTCCAGCGCCCCCTTTTAGCCCACTGAGCGTTTCCGCCCCCTTCAAAATCCAAATCGCCACCTGGGGGACGCTGGAGACAAGGTTAAGAATCACTGATATAAACCATCACCGATCCGCCAACAGCGATGCCGTTTCACTGACTTATTGGGCGCTCAGTATTTTAGCATCCATACTGCGTATTGCATTCGAATACCCGTACAGGCCTCAATTTAAGTTGCGCTCATTTATTACAACATGAAAAATGCGGGAGCAGACCATAAATCAGACTATTTCATGGACACTCGGGTACTGTTTTGTTTCGGAGTATAATGACCGAACCCGATGTATCAACTGCTTTGCAACTATTGCATTCAGAACGAAACATACGGTTCTCAGTATTATGCTACAAGAGGTTACAGATTATCCGTGTTCAGGACTTGATCAGAGGCCATTAAACTGAAGTTTCGTGATCGGAAGCATTTTAGAATAGGCAACGCAATTTGTCCCTTATCTCAACAAAGTCACAAAGGGAATAGAAAATAATCGTCCTCAATTTCACCACAGGCAGACGAACATTTTCAAACGATCTTGATATAACTGACGACAAATTTGACCCAATACAGAGTTTTTAGTTGCTGCTGACCGTTCACAATCATCGGGTGTGGCTCATATATGAAATCAAAACCCTAGTCGTCATCATGATATCTGAATTTTTCAGTTTTAAAGTAAATTTATACATTACCCAAGTTTCATAGCAAAACAGTTCATTGATTGACGCAGTGCCGTTAAACCGCCGTAAAACCGTAGGCCTATAGCTCATACCTGTTCAGAGATTATGACCCGCGGCGCCTTTCAAGTTGGAAAAGTCAGTCTTTATCCATTTTGAGTTTGTGACTGATGGTCTTCGCACACTTGGCATCGTAGTAATGGGTAAAATCTGCCGAGAGCATTTGGTAATTTGAGCGATAGGCCGAGATTCGATATTTTACAACAATGACATGATGCCATGGATTTATTGAGTCGCAAAGTGAAAACAGACGTCCGAGTCGAAGACATTTGGGCAATTATGCCTTTCATCCCTGCCGATATGTCTCTGCGTAACACGTATCTATATTCACCCGCTTTCAACGACATTTTGTGAGTGTATTTATTTGCCTGACAGTCTCAAATCGATGGCTGAAACAAAAAGTTCTTTCTCGATCGATTCATTTGCTACTTGATAAGAATGAGGACAGTCACGTTCGTATGGAACTGTATGCGGCAATTTACGAAACAGACGACGACGTGGTTATCAAACAACTCTCCGTGATTAACGCATCTCAGATCTCGTTGAGTCGCGATGAAGCTCATATCGTTGGATCGCTGGCGGCAAGGACTAAACATTTGAATTTCTTCAATTTGTCGTACTGCGAAATCAACGATGAACTTTTGGCGATCATTACGGGATGTCTGAGAGATCGAATACATGTAAGCTTATGCACAAAAGAACTGCAATCGAATATCGTGCGGTAGGTAAATACGAACTCACAGGCGTTAGTGCAGCAGTAATTTATCAGGGGTCCGTCAAAGGCGCTGAACGCTACTTTTTCGTGCGTGTGCGGGCATGCGGGCTTGAAGACGTCACAAAGGAATGACATGATAATGTGGCAGAATTAATATATAGGCTGTGTAAGCTAAATAACACTGGTCTACACAATATTTCAGGTTTGGGTTTTGACAACTGATTTTGGCTAATTTTCGGGTGCTGAATCCGAAAATGACCTCAGATTTTCTCTATCACATCACCTTTTTGAGATATGAAATATCCCTAATTAAAAAAAAATCAATTTTTGACCCCCCTCTGTTGTCGAAACAAGGAATTATGATGCAATAAACACTGGTTTACCTGCAATAATCCAGCTTTAATTAGCAAACAAGCATTCTATATTAGATTCACACAAATTGGCATTGTCTCTATAAAAATTTTCTGCCCCGGAATAGAAAATAGGCATGCAAAAGAGCAACCATAATAAAATCAAAAGCTACATTATGCTGACGAACATGTCGATAGGAAAGTAACAAGGTATTATCTGAATTATAGCATAGAGTTCACACAATATGCACATAGACATTCCAATGAAGTGCAGAAATTCTGAAGACAGGGCCTTGGGCATGGCGAGTTCAGAAACAATCCAAAAAGAGCTTTCATAAAATATGAACTCTTCACTTATAAGCTTAAAAATGCTCTTTTGAGGGACTTTATTTTACGAGCAGCATCTGGAATTTTTCTTTTCCAACTCCAGCAATATTCGGCTATCATATGAAAATCCAGGTACAGGTGGCGACTGTGTACTTGTCCTTGCTCGTACCGGATTCTCACTGGTGTGAGAAACACAAATCAATCTATAAATTCCATCGACCTTGATAACGTGCCTGCATAATTTTAATATCTTGGCGGAAACGTTCATCCTGTTCTTCACTAACTTTCCCAAGGTGTTCTGGAAACTAATCCGCATATCTCTTCAAATCGTTAACTTTGATGCTCATCCTGCATGCCAATAAATCTTCAAAACTAAGCAGTTGCTCCCTTAAGAGATCTTTATAATTTTCTGCTTTTCTGTTTCCTAAAAAACAGCACCGAAAGCATTCCAAGCTCTAGCATCGAATGGCAGCATTGATTATATGCAAGATTTTAATCCTTTAACGATTGTCTAATTTCAGGTCCATTGAAAATCCCAGTTCTTTTTCCTCTTCACTGAGACTAGAAAATCATAACATATATATATCCTTAAAACACTCCCCTTCACGATCCAAAACTTTTACATATTGTTTCATGAGACCAAGTTTGATGTGAAGAGGAGGCAAGATGATCTTATTGATATCAACAAACTGATTACTAGGGCGATTTTTTTTACCTAAAAAACGAAAGATTTTGACCTAAAAAATCAAAATTTTGACATTTTTTGACTTAAAAAAACTAAATCTTGACCAAATTTTGACCTAACGTATGCAAATTAGGTGTTTTCCCAAAAAATGGTAGAACTGGTTTGAACTGTCTGTCCTTACGAAGTAGTTTTCCCTGAAAAAACTTTTCTGACTCAAAAACTGACAAATTTTTACATAACAAAATATTATTTTAACAAAATCTGGCCCTATGATGAATTCCAGTACATGACGTAGTTTGGTAAAAATAATTAAAATTTGTTGTAATACCACGAAAGATACTTTCCTACATTCTCGGCAGGGATATCTAAATATCTAGTTCTAGATATCCCTGATTCTCGGGTAAAAAGTATCTGTCTTTACTAAGTAGCTGGCCAAGGATGGAGATGTGGCGAGATAGCGTAGTGGGATAATCCACAGCTACAACACCAATGGGTTGTGGGTTCTAGTCCGACCGAGGTCGACTCCAGAATTCCTAACAAAGTGATGAAGGTTTATCTAGGTTCCTCCTCGCCATCTCATCCGCGTAAGCGGTGACTTACAAAAAGCATAGAAGTGGGCCGTGTTACAAGTCGGCAGATACTCGGCGGATACGGAATCGAAAATAAGGAGTATCGGCCTCGTGTAAATGACCATTTTAGTCGACAAACACCATGAATATACAAACGGCAACAAGAAGAATGGAGAAAGAACGTTCAACTGTAGCAGCTGTTGGCTGACAACACTGAAGTTGTGCGTGCGTACACTGCTGGTGACACACCGTATTCGTTCGTTCTTACAATGGTGTACATCTCAATTTTTGTAAGAACTATGCAATGCCCACGCAGTCTTGCTTCACTTAAGATATCGCGGTACGTTGAGCATAACACCGTGTCAACCAATTTGTTTCATTTGACTGTATATGATCGCAATGACCAGACAATGCGCCGTTTGCAACGGTAGGCTATAAAGTAGGCTACAAGCTGTAAATTGTCAAACGATAAGATCACCGATTGCGCAAAATCTACAATACAAACGAAATGCAGGTTGCAAAAAATTTTGTCTTTGTAAACAATTTTGACATTTTTTGACTTAACGCTAAAATTTTGACCTTATTTTGACTTTTTTTTACATGTCAAAAAAAATCGCTCCAGGCGTCAAGGTGAGCCTTGAAGGCCACTCTTCTTTGTTCCAGTGCTGATCCTTAGCCTCCTAGTAGCATAGGAAACATGGGTATTCGGCGTAGTAACTTTGTTGCCCCAGCAAAAAGTTCACCATTGTCAAATCTAGACAGATGAGCCAGCCATGGTCATGGTACTTCAGCTTTTCGAGAACGGTTTTGATGTTTTGATACTCTCATACTCTTATTTCATTGTTCATTGCGATAAAATGTCACGCTTGTACCAGCTTTGGGAGTTGCTCTTTTGCATGCCTGTCTTTATTCAAAAGCTTGAAATTTTAATAAAGACAGCGCAAATTGTTTGAATTATAATATTGAATGCTTGTTTGCTAATTAAAGCTGGATTATTGCAAATGAAACAGTGTTTATTGCACCAGAATTCCTTGTTTTGAAAACAGATGGGAGTCAAATTTTTTTTTTAATTAGGGATATTTCATATCTCAATAACGTGATGTGATAGAGAAAATCTGACACCATTTTCGGATTCAACGCCCCAAAATTAGCCAAAATCAGTTGTCAAAACCCAAACCGAAAAAAAATAATTGAAATTGGTAGTGTAATTAGAACGAATCGCGTTAAATATCACCATATGTAAAGAAGCTTGTGTATGATGGGAAGATTTCCATACTCTCAACTATCAAGCAGTCAGGAGTGTAATTGGCCAGGAAAGTAAAAGTGGTCGGAAATTATACAAACTTTAGAGGTAACTTTCTAACTTATGAGGGTTAAGTACATGCGTAAATGCCGATAGCACAAGGATCAGATAAGCTTCGTCGTGTCGACTAACTTACCCGTACGATGCAGTGACGTGCGATGATGTTTGTGACTGGTGAGACACTGACCCCTTCCCCCACACGCACGTACAATAGGGTTGCATTTAAAACAAAAATCAAATTAAAACAAGGCCCCATTTAACACATGTTTTTTTTCAAGCCATGGCATCACGAATATCGAATTATGACGTCATAGTGGAGTGACATTGAAAATTGAAAATGTAGGGTAAATATGGCTCCTTTGACGAAATATCTGTGGTATTGATGTTGAACCGACTATTTTAAGGGTTGAAGTAAAGTAAAGTACCTGATGAGGATACGCTCACACATACAAATATGGTAATAACAACAGAAGCGAAAAAATCGGATGGGCGAAAGCGTTTTCTCGGCACCCTGATAGCCGTTGCAATTCGATAATACATATTTCAATTTGTCCCTTTAGTGAAATATTCAGACATTTTAATAGAGATTGCTCGACGAAAATTATGGAAGGATAAACGAAAGTTTAGCTGATTGAGATGGCGACCTGTTTCTTATCACATTAGCCATCTTCAGACGCAGGCAATCTATAGGCTCCGCCTCGGGATCTGATCCGCGAAAGATGTGTCTTACAAAATCTTAGAAAGGGGAAGATGTAGGATATCGGCCTGGTGTAATAAATGACAGTTGTATTCGAAGAGATCATAAATGCAACAAACAAAGAAACAACGCAGACTGTGTAAGTAGCTATTACATACCGCAATTTAAGGTAGGAATGGAGGGAAAATACATTATGGGTTACGGCTACATCAGTAATGGAATGTATTTGCTCCGCCTTACGAATTGGCGGTCGTAATTCCACGATGTATACAATACTGCAGGTTTCCGAAATCAATAGCGTGTTTCACTGTGCTGCGAATATCCGATTGTTAGCGAATAGTGAGAGAGTCAGATTCGTCTGTGCCTCACCTCGCTACTGTTTTCTGCGTTGTCATTGAACGTAACAAAGTCGAATTTCACATTCGTTGGCAAATTTGAGGGGGTTCTGGTGCTCTGACATTGTTAATATTCGGATTTTAGGAATCAGTGCGACAATAGCATTTGATCGATACCCTAATTCAAACCAAAATGAATTCATAACATCATAACGTCGTTGGGTTATTATTTTTATCTGAACAAGTCACACACAATGTACAATGCGATAAGACACAATGCGATGTCATGGGCAGATAGGAGGATGTCGAACGACACGCATCAGTAGCGATCCTTTACTCTAACATCCACCTCGGCCTAGAGTGCCCGATGTCACAGTTCTTTTCGATGTTGATCTTTTTTTTGGAAGCCGCGGCCCTTTCTACTAGTTCTTTCCATTCCTTGTGAGTGCTTTCTTTCGTCGGCTCTTTTACTGGGCTTTTTTGTCGCCGTAAGAAAGGCAACGGCGGGGGAAGAGGAGCCCAAGCGACACCATTTTGTCTTCCGATACGAGAAATGTATCTAAAAGAAAGCTTGAACTGAAAAATAAGTTACGTAGGCACAATTATAGAGAAACGAAAGTAAAAAACTAAGACTGTTTCTAATATCCTTCCATTAGCATATGAAATTGATCCCACCAACTCAAATTTATATCGTTAATACGATAGTTGTGCCTGCATGCTGTCCAACAGTTGCCGAAGCGACGGCTTGAATTATCATAACCTTTGCGGTTACTCATGCTCTGCTTCAATTAGATAACGATGTGTTGTTTTCAATATACCCAATTACCAAAACTACCCTTCATCGTACTGAAACCTTTTGCTGCTGGATGTGTTCTTTTGCGTAATTTCACTAGTTTAGTTCGTTGGGGGTCGAAATTGTGTCAAAATTAAGATTTTTAATTTCGAGAACTGTCATAATTCCTAATTATTGCGTCAATTATTTTTTATTTCAAATGTGAAAAAAATCGCCCTGATAATAAGTTAATCCAAAAAATATATACGCTGCTCAGCCGTTATTTGACTAAATATAGTCGAGATCATTTCGGAAACGATTGGCATTTGAAGCAATCCCACCAGCCACACGATAAGCAGTAATGCTTCATTGTTCGTCCGTTGCAATATTTCAGGAGTTTGATATCTATATGTATGTATGGGGATGCGAGTGTTCCAGTGTGTAAATCGCCTGCGCTGCGTCACCAATGGTGGTTGGTTCGAATCCTTGTGCGGGCTGATTTCTATGTTTCGGAGGTTTATCTGGGCTTCTCATCGATGATCCCACTGTACTAACAGCGTCTTGAAAAAATGCCCAGAAACACAGTATACCACGTACGCTGCCAAAAGTCGGCATCCGAGACCCGAAGTTGAATGCATGGGAGAGTGAAGAGTGATATGAAAGTGAACGATTACAAAGCGATTGAAGAACGATGCAAGAAGTCGAAGATACTGAAAAAGACAATGACTGAACTGTATCCATGTCGCGGTGCACAAGGCCTGAAAAAGGCTATAACCGCCACTGAAAAGCCTTGAATTATTATTAATAATATTATTAATATGTATGCATGTGTCGGATGCAGTAGCAATACACAATGCGCGGAGAACGAAAATTTACTCATCATGTGTAAAAGGCAGCCGAACATGAGGGAGATATGTTTGGTGACGAGCTTCCTATATTTAAAGCACGAAAGGCCCCCTCTGCATCTGCCATAGTGGACTCCATATCCGCATTTGTGGCTTGAAATTTTACAAATTAAGAGTTCATTTACCATACTTCTACCTATTCGCCACTCATGTGTGATGAGTGTTGTCCAGATTCGAACGAGACCTATTTGCTCTGACAAAAACATGATTGACCCAAACTTCATCTCACATGCAGAAGTATTGCATACTTCAGCATCGCATGCTATTTGTTCCCATGCTCACACCTAACATGTTCATATTGTCCAGTTTTCCAGTCTACGAGCCGTATTCGTTTCATATCGCTCAGTGTTATAAGTCAGGCAGGAAATTTTTATGCACAGACAAGATTCCTAAAATCACGGATTACGAGATATCGTATTGTAATGTCGACTAAATTGTGGCTAGATCATCCAACAATAGATAGGATTCTGGCTCAGTGACTTTGGATGTCGAGACCGCTGATTTCGATTTCACACCGACTGTCGGACTGAACTCTTCTCAACATTTCATAAACCATGTTCATCGTTCCAGGTGAAAGAAGTACGTTTGACAGGCAACAATTCGACAGCAACAGCCGTGCGTTCACTTCTTGGACATAGTCGGATTAGATCGCAATCTGGAAAATTGGATTGGGAAGTGGGTTTGATCACATTATTCAGCAGACAAGTAGTAAAGCTATTATATTGACCGATGAAGCCGTTGAAGAACGATGAATCCGTTCTATGTTTCACTTCCGTTATCTGGTGTATTTTCAAAAATGTTCCATTTACGATTTACGGTATTGCCGATGTCTTGGAATCTATGTCGTCAATGTATCTGTGATAAGACGTCACGGTTTTGGTCGATGACCGATAGTATTCACGATCTCAAACTTTCCATCTCGACAATATCCAGGTTCTCGTGTTAACTGCAGAAGGATATTACATTGAATTGGAGAACGAAAAAGATGTCATCAATATAATTTGCCAGAGTGAGAGATTTCCCATCATTAAATTTGAAGGGTACTTCAACGTAAAGGTTGGATATAACAATTATTGAACTGTAGCAACAATTCCATGCCGATGAATGAAATTGGTCTTCGATATTTCCACCGCTACCTGCAGTATACAAAGCCATTCGAACCTATTTTCGACCACATTAAACCAACCGAGAGCCGAACGCTATATCCCAGTGGTTCTTAACCTTTTGTTTTAACTCCAACGACCGTTTTCAGAAGTGGCCATTGTCTGGCGGCCCCATGTTTTAAGGACAGGAAAGACCTCGAAAATCGGTCGGTATTAAGGGTTTAGGACTTGACTATTGGAAATATTTCACGCTAGAATCGCGTAAGGTGATCGCTCGACTAATTAATAATCTAATAATTGTATGTAGCCTACTATATTCGGGACCAAATCAAGCCATCGGGTATACGGATCCAATGTACACATCCACAATCCACCTCTGCGATTAGCGATACATGTTGCTGGTGTAGTCGACACTAACGCAGGAATCATGCCACATCAAGAGTGAAGCAAAAGTGGAATTTACTAGGAATGGTGTGAATAGCGTTCTGTGTGTGAACCTAAAAAATTTAGAGGTTCTGGTGCACAAACGAACCTTGGTAGTTTCTGCATTGTGAACCTTTTCAATTACAATGTTTTCGGGGAAGCTAGTGGAGCAGTTGGTTACGCACCAGCGTCACGACACCAATGGCAGTGGTTCGAATCCCGGTTCGGACCAACTTCTATGTGTCGGAGGTATCGCTGGGCTCCTCATCGCTGAACTCACTGCAGTCGCAGTACATTGAAAAGCCCAGATGTAGGTGAGCCGCGCCAAAAAGTCGGCAGTACAGACTTTTTGGTCTTCGATATTGGTCTTCGATATGCACACGGACGCATGAAAAACGATGTGAAAGAGTGCGAGTGTGAAAAGTCGCCCGGAAGATGACGAAAAATCAAAGACAATGAATTATTACAAATATTACTGTCGTGGGGCACATGGCCTTACTAGGCGAAAAGCGCCACTGTTGTTATGTCGATAAAGCAAAACAAACAAACAATTACAATTTTTACGTCATTACAACATCTTTGGTTGAAATTCTTTGCATATCAACTTCGGGTTACTATGGCGCTAGCTGCATAAAACAACAACACTAAACGAGCATGTAGCTTGCCAATCTCAAAATATTTTCTTGCTTTGTTTCAAAAGTTTGCTCGAAATATCAAGCTTTCCGTTCGTGAATATTCAGTGACTGTCTGTTCTGAGCTTGATCCGCAATCACACGACATCAAGAGCGAAATACGCTACAAGTAGATAGTCAGACAATGATGCTTATTTAAACAATCACTGAAATTGGTATAAAGAAGACATCGTTCTCTTATATAAAAATCTACCTGGCGTACGGGAACCGTCTTGATTTTATATGTTTATTGTATCATAAAAACCAAATCCGCGCGATTGGGGTGTTGACTAATGAATAACTTGTTGAAGGGCTAATATCGGAAGAAACCCGTTTTACACTCTGCTCAACATCAATGTAGCAATAGTCAGACGCCGAATACATTGTCCGGTATGGCGTGGACCGTTAAAGCGCAAGTTTATATTCCCTTGCAAGTCCGCGACAAAATTGGGTGTAAAGCGATGGATTATTTTATCATTTGATTGCCCCAATTGATACATTTGGTGACGTTTGAAACGTCAGCATTGTGGCATAATGTGGCCCGAGTCGTCGATAGGTAGGCTGTCGTGTACATGTACAATGTACATTAATATATCACTTCGCTGAAATTTATAATTGGAATTGTCAATATGACGTCACGTGACGTCATAGGTTCACGTACGGGTTCACGCATAACCGTCCAAAAAGGTTCGCGTTCGCACAAACCTGAACCTTCCGGAGTTTTACATCATCTTTAGAATATATGCAACTTCTAACATGAGTTTAGGTCGCGGCTGCATGCTGCTGCTTCGCACATTTATTGAAATATCTTTGGAGGTTGCCAGCGAGCTCTAATGCGATTTGTTTACCTGTTTCCTGATACCCGAAAATTTTCCAAGTTGAATAAATATTCCAAAAATAATACTCAATACTTTTGTGGATTGACTGTTAATTTGCGAAATATTTTCGTGTAATTACGAACTTCATCATTGATCATTCCATTTATTCGGCGGTTGCCAGCGACGCTAATGCGATTCATTTTCTGGTGATACCTAAAATTATTCCACGAAGTGCGAAATTTTTATTTTCAAGTTATATAAATATCCCGAAAATATCACTGACTGTCGATTTTTTAGATATATTCAAGTAATGACGAACTTGATCTTGCTCATTCCATTTATCCTGCATGACGGCTGGCGGGTCAAGTCGTAAATTCGAATTGAATGTTGCTTGTTGATATACGTGCTAACGGACGCAAAATCATTGGTCTACTACGGCCGTAGATTGGTCACCCTGTTCTAGAAGTTATGCTTGAAAGGGTATTCTGCAATAACAATCTCGATGTTAGGAGATTATTGACGTAACTAACAACATTTGCTTATCACAGGAATCCGCGCTAGTATTTAAAGTGAGTCCCAACCTCCCGTCGGTGTTATATTTGGGATTATTGTTCGAAGCTAAATTTCTTGAACATCTATATGCCAACAAAAAAGAGTTACCGGAATTATCGAAGTCTAAATTGGAAAAGGTTAGTGACGAAAGTTTATATTTTTAAACTTATAGCTTATGGTTCACTATTACCATATGCCTCACGTTTGTCAGGTTCTACTATTTGGCTTTCTTCTGCTTTCACCGGAAGTATATTTTTCGTTGTTCGAATGCGTAAAACATAGTCAAACAATATAACAAGTTCCAAGATGTGATTTTCAGTATGCAAGAATCGATTGTGTATAATCGCAGGATAGATGAAGAAACATACATACCATATTACTTTTCGATACCATATAAAAATCCACACTTTCACCACATATTAAGTTATACAGCCAAAAGCTCAATTGAATTGCCAAGAAAAAAGGTACTGGTATTGACCTATAGGCCGATGCCTGCAACCTTTTTTGATTAGAGGATGCAATCATCCGAGGATATTTCACACACATATTTGGTGCAAACTCCAGGATATGGCAAGAAAAATAAATATTACATTCACTATCAGCAATAGGTCCAATGCCCCATTCAGTTTATCCAGTGTAACTTGAAACTCCTATACGCTAGATAATTTGGATCAAGATGAAGATCTTAGGGATAGCAGGCTAATGATGAAGATGATGAAATCGAAGATGATTCAGGAAGTAGAGTAGTTTATCAGAATAAGTTATTGATCTGACATAAGCTTTCGGACTTGGAATAGAAATCTTCGGAACTTTTAACATCCTTACGAAGTGAGAAAAGATTACTTGGCAAGGTAGAGAAAGTATCTCACTATCGATCAGGAGAAACAGCCTTATCTTCGTAGGCCTACTTTCGGTAGCGTTGTGTATTGCCGTGATACTGTTACCATGGATTACTGTAGGAGTTAGGAATCCCGATTCATAATTCAAGTGAATTACAGATTCTTATAGGTTGCTCAAAAAGAATCCTAATGTGTGGCAGTCTCCAAAATGACAACGTCTTAGCAGTGTTGGGATGACTCGAGTCATGACTTGACTCGAGTCAGACTCGAGTCACCTTTTTCGTATGACTTGACTTGACTCGAGTCACTTTGCTAAAATGACTTGACTTAACTTGACTCGGCGTATCAAAAATGTGGATTGACTCGTGACTCGGAGCAAAATTCACGAGTCAATTTCAAGTCATCAAGTAATCGGTGTCGATAAAAATCCCTGTATCTTGCATATGGCCGGACTGTTCGCTAAATGCTGGTGTAACCCGTGAGAGTGACCAATCTTTCAGTGATTGTGCGCTTTACTGAACCTCCATTGTTGTCGCACACATAAATTGACTGCAAACGGAGTGATCGAAACTTGCAGATTACGTTGTCGTAAACTAATACAGTAAAGTAATTTAATACCAAAATGTCTATTTCTGTTCTCTGTTCTTTCCTGAACTAAAGCTCTTGTTTTATTGAAATTGAATTCAAATACAGTTGATATAGTCCTCAGCCATTAGCGTAGGTTTGAATTGTATCATATCAATTTGTAAAATGATAATGTATTGCATCTTGTCAATTCGTTTCTCTATTCTCTATTTTGGCTGGTAACTATAAACTGAGGCTGTTCAATCACTTACGTAATTTAGCAGTTCTACGTATATGTGAGCGATACAGCGCCTTATTGCGCTTATATTTACCTTATATTCGCTAATTGGTTCAGAATCAATGACCGCTCAATCTGTATTTTAGACAGCATGCAAAATGCAATGACGTAATCATGCCTCATACTTCAAAAAGGCAACTTGACTTGAATTGTGACTTGACTCGTGACTTGACTTGACTTGACTCGACTTGACTCGAGTCACCTCCAAAAATCGAGTGACTTGACTTGACTCGAGTCACTTTCGAAAATTGATTGACTTGACTTGACTCGAGTCAAAATGTGCAATGACTCGAGATGACTCGTGACTCGAAGGTAGTGACTTGATCCCAACACTGCGTCTTAGGAGTTGTAACAAATGCACATTCAGCCTTCGTGAATTATACCGAAACATTGGGAATAATACAGAAACATTGAATTGATGCAATATCAAGAGCACGATTGGATTATATGTGTAAGCTTTGAAATATTGTGTTTTCTTAGTGGTCAGACAACAAGGATGCACATGTAACCCTGATACACATGTGCCATGGCCATATGTTGATGTCGGACAGCAGACATTAAGAAAAAGCCAAAATATCTAAATATTTTCCCTTAAAACCTCGAAATAGTCAGAAATGGGCAAGGAGAAAATGTCCCCCAACATCTTAAGATGATGGCAGTAAGGCACCAGATCACATAGGAGCTTACATATGTTAGCTGACTATTGCTCGAGGATCAAACTAGACAACCTACTGAATTATTGGTTATTAGCGTAAATTTAGACCCGGAAACTAGCACTTTATTTGTCCTGTAGAAGCAATATCAGTTTAAATCAGTCAAATAAAGCAGCGCAAATGTTTATTTTAAGTCTATTGATTTACTTTCGACTGCTTGTGATTTTTGAAACGTTTTATACAATAAACACAAAATATTAAAAGTCGTGCTATTATGTGGGTTATGAGACAATGTTGTGGGTGCCTAACCCAAAACCTTGACGTGATGGAGCAAAACAGAAGTCATCTTTGAATTCAGCGCCCAAAAGTTAGTCGGAGTCAAATGTCTGATCAAAGCGTACAAAAGTGGGTTGACCAGTGTAATACAACAACAGTTAACTCAAATTTTGAAATAAATCATGTCAAACTTTAGACTGGACGTGGACAATATGTTATCTGTTTCTATATCAGTCAGTGGGAAGCCTGGCATTGCATTCTATCAACTAGTACGCTGAACTATGTTATGTAACTTGACACTGCAACTCTGCGTCCGGACGGGAACCTTTTTCTAACGAAGAGCCACATTGGCCCAATATTTTCAATTGTAACTCCCAAAGAGCCATACATGTCAATAAACTGTTACGTCACAATTGAATATTAGTGAAGAAACACTATTATAGGGGATTCGTAGTGTGCGCCATATTTTTCTGCTCACATGCGAAGATGGAGCCCAACTTGAAAACAGAAGTACCTAATCACTGCAGTGTGTGATAGGTCAGTGACGTGCGGTTAGGGGAGGCAAGTGAAGCATGAGGCAGGGCAAGTGTGGCAGGACCTTTAAAATTTCAAAACTGAACATAAGCTACTTTGATGCAACTGCGACGATATGTATTGTCATTTGTAAATTACATGTTAGTGTGATTTAAACAAGAATAGATAAATCAATCAATCTACAATTCTATATTTTTAAAAAGCTCGCTGGTAATAATCCGACGAATACTGGTAAATACTGGTATTCGATCTGTTCTTAGATCAGGCTCGCGGGCTACTCATCTGGTCCTCGCGGGCTATACCTAGTACCTACATGGGCCCGCGGGCACCGCGTTGGTGACCCCTGTGCTATTAGGTCATTGCTACATCGAACATTCTCAGAAATCTCGCTCCATGTCATTTTCTGTAATTATTAAACTCATAGGTTCGATGAAGTTACTCGCGTACCACTTGAGATGCTCCCGCGTATCAGGTTCCACTAGTGGTACGCATATACTAAAGAGTGCGAACCACTGGAATAGAGGAATAGCTATTGAAGTTTGTGCGTCACCATGCCTCATAAAACCGAACTTGCGTTCAGATAAGCAAGATATATGATTGATTGCACCGAAGAAAAATATATCAATTGGTCGTTGATTGAAACTTCTTTGGAAAAGTATCAAGTAAAATTATTTATTTTATTTTTTAAATGTTATATTTATATGCAGGTTTAATATCCTATCGTTTTATTGAGCAACGATCCCGATAATAGATTTGTTGGCAGTGTTGATGTCCAGAAGTAGTTCATTGGGTGAAATTATCATATCGTGTTACGAAACCGATTAGCATCCCTTATTTCCATCAAGGTTGATCTCATGGATATTGCTGTGAATGGCCAGACATATTGTGACGCTGACCAACGCATTTTGGAACACCGAACGAAAATATCCGGTTTTCATGTCAATATCCATGCGATGTTCATTGTGTGGGGAGAGCATTCCTTCAGAAAGATAAAGGAAGCTTGTCAGCAAATTAAGGTAGTATTTATCATCTGGTATTATTCGCATATTTTCAAAGTACGTCTCCCACCATTCATTCTATCTCGTATTTCTCATTGAACTCTGAAAACAATACCAGTGTCCTCGACACAAATTAAGTTATTGCCCGGCAATAGCTATCCCCCGCAGCTGTGGAATTCATGATTTATAATACCAAGTCTATCTGAGTACGAAATCATAGTCCGTCGTAAAAAGGTCAACAATTGCGGAGAGCATCATTATCATACACAATAATATTAATGATGATTTTCCACTGCAGATCGAATATATGAGATGCATATTCGAGAACGGATTTCGTGCTTCATTCGAGGAGATTCGGTCTCTGGTCAACAACTCTAATTTCAAGAAAGTAACATTGATATACATGAAAGCAGTTGATAAGTTGAAAGGAGACGAATTGAAGAAAGCTCAGAAGATTGCAAATGATCTCGATACTGAGTTAGAATTTTTAGAATGTAAGTCATTGTTTGGCTGCAGGTCTTTTATATAAGTTGTAATAGGTATATTCATGGTTTACCAACCTGTGGAGTGGTACAGGCGATGGTACAGTTCCGAATGGTGCTAATGAAAATCCGGATGAGTGCGGATGAAAATCGTAAATATTTGGTATTTTTCTGACATTGAATTATTCAAATGAACCTGATAACAAGTTCAAATTCTCCCAATCTTTTGTAGTTGCGACGCAATTGTAAAAACTTGTTTGAGTTACGACGTACCACTAATCTAAGCTTTGACAATAATTTTGTCTCTCACAAGCCGTAGTGAATTGATATATTCGCACTATAATTATTACGTAACTAAAAACCTGGTTTGAAAGCCGATGTTGTGGCAGACATTGTTATAGCCCGTCTGAGCCGGCGAGAGGCTAGAAAAATGACGTCAAATTGACTTTCTGCTTCTTTTCGCTGAACAATCATCATATTTTCGTTATAACAGTTCGATTAGGGCGAGGCACGAGGATAGCAGTAAATGCCATCATCACAGACTCTTATTCGCCAGTTACTGTAACGCCAATTTTACCCCTTCAAGGGTTGTTAAAGTATGGACCGCAAAGGGTATAATTTTGGGTCGACACGGTTCCGGAGCTACCTATTAATATGTGTGTAATATCCAGAGGTGGTCAAAGTAGTCACCGTCGCTACTTAAGTAGAAGTAGAAGTAACGCCGGAATTTCTACTCAAGTAGAAGTAGAAGTGGTGGTTCATAAGTAAGTAAGTAAGTAGGTATTCTACGCTTATTTGTGCCTGCAAAACTGAAAACTGTCAAGTAGAAGTAAAAGTAGTCTAAAATCATAACTACTTAAAAAGTAGTGTTGGTAGAAAAAATCTACTTCAAGTACTTCAAAACGTAGAAGTACTTCGTTACTGACCACCTCTGGTAATATCCGTTGAATTTATTGCAAAAAATACTGCGATAGGTCTTACATATCCATGCTCACTTTGTTAGGTACTATAACAATAAGCGAGACACGCAGGAAACATGGCTTGATCATGAGAATCTGTCGATTTTTGGTTTGAATTCATTATAAGATTTGAATAGTATATTCATATTGAAATGAACCCTAATATTATCAGCTGACACTCGTCAGGGGTAATCGTCAGCAACTAGTAGAGAATTCAAAAGAACATCGTATGTCAACAATCGTGGCACACCAGCATGAAATGTCGAGTACGAGAGCGTTCAATGTTCTATTTTTAGATGATACACGAACTCTTTTTGTTGACACAGCCTTGGCTGGTGTATTTGGATAAAAGTCGACTTCAAGGCACACAAATGAAAGTGTGAACGACCCTTTCCGAGTATGTGAAATCTGTCGCATTAATAGAGCAAAGTGTTATCACCTTATCCGATACAACTTCTTCGTAATGCTCTTCGGCTAAACTACGAGCAATATAATATGGGTAAGGACTCAAAGCCATGACGTTTTCGGAAACGAGTGTTCGAATTTACAAAAGATTATAATCACTTTTCCATGACGAAGCTATCATTTACATCCCATGATGCGATGGAATGCTTATGCTGTCGAAATTTTATACCTACTGTAGGGTTGCAATACGTCCTGGTTTTCCCGGACATGTCTGGAATTTCACTGTTTAAACTGCGTCTGGGAGGAAATGTTGTAATATTTTTAAATGTCCGGAATTTTGAAGGCTTCAAGGGTGCTGAAAATTCTTTCATAAACCAATGTAGAAAAATGTATTATTATAGGGAAGATTTATGCTAATCCAAAATTTTTCTTCGCGCTACGCGCGGTCGAGTGTCAATTATATTGGTTTTATTATGACATGGCATGCAAATTAAATTTACGAAAAGCCTCCCTAATTTTGTAGAGATTTTATTTTTTTTAATTTTAATTTTTCGATTTTAATATAGTAGCGCCCTTTACAATCTGTGCTCCACACTAGATGCGAACAGCTGAGGAAAATGATGCGACCCATGTAGAAATACCCATTTGGAATCTTGGCTCCTCGCGAAATAAATCTTTTCCTGGTACGTCTCGGCGATTCCAATATCTTCCACTATATCTGCAATCCTGCCAGGAGGTCTAGAAATAACAGCATCAAAATGACTAATAACAATGGTCTCACCGAAGATGCATCATCATTATAACATTCCCTAAATTTTCGAAAGCACTACCTCCCGACAACTCTATCTGATACCAAACTCCGTTACAATGCAAAATTCGAGGCTGATTGCGGGGGGTTCCAGGGCCACGAGCAGAAGTAAATTTATATCTTCTTAACCGGTACCACGGTATCTTTTGATTGGTACCAATTTTTAAAAAATTCGCGCTTGACAAGCCAGTTTTAATAGTGCCGTAAATTGCCTTTGGTCAAATGGAATGAATGACGTAACCTAATCGCAGTGAGTCATGAGATTTGCTTGTGTCCTCATCATTGTAGGACACAATAAGTTCAGATGTTACGCAATATGTTCAGCCCCAGAGCATAATTATTAGGATGCATACAGCTTTCGCTATAGTATATGAATACTTCAAAAATTATTTCTCATTTTAGTTTGCCGACAAATTACCAATATCCGGGAGAGATTCGACATCGATTTTTATGACAGGTGAGTAGATATCGCGAAATCTTACCGTTTTACAAGTTACAGTTGCGATTTAGTCGTTTGTTGTCATTGACGATCAATTCTCATACGCGACAAGTTAGAAATAACAGTATAGAAATACACACACTTTTTCCGTTGCGAATGAAGTCTGGTATCATGCGTTTAGCGAATGATTCCGAAAAGGATAGGCAGAACTAGGAACATAAAACATATTTGTTTGTTTCTATTGACTTACTACGAACCGAAATTGCAAGTATGATTGTTATTGAATATTAGTGAGCATTAGTTCTTTAGATGCTCGAAGCGCGAAATTTTTTAGAAGTCATGTAATAATTTTGTTAATAATATATGTTCTTGCTTAAAGCACTATTAATTTTCAGTCCACTCTCAGCCCACGTGATCAGATATTCGGGGAGCTGAAGTAGGTGGTAGTTTGTAAAATTTGGTAACGTAATTATATATCTTAATGGAGTCATGTTCATGCGCAACTATTTTTCTGCGCGTATCGTTTATAATACTATAAGCCTTGTTGACTGCAGTTCTCAACACTGTGCGCTGAGACTCACATAAGCCACCAGCAAGAGATAGCGCGACGCGCAAAGAAAGGTCTTACTGCAATAAATCCAGCAAATATCACATACATATTAAACGACTACTCCGCGCTGTCGAGACCTAAATTTAGACCCTTCACGACCCATATACTCTAAGAACCCCTGTGATACATCATCCTACTCGTTTGGCAGACCATATACGAAACTGCTAAAACGTGACAGGACATAGAATGACATCTATATCTATTTCATATTGGATATCGTCAGGCAGTGTTATTTTTTGCATTTCGAGAATCAAATGCTAAAACTGCCAAAACAAGGCTTTTTGAAAAATAGATTTTTATGAAAGTTTAAGATGGAAATGTCACCAACTATTGAAATGAGTATGCATGAAGCGACAAAACAATTGTGTAAAGCTAAATTTCTAAATTGAGGTGCGTGAACCGGTCTACCGTCATAGAGATATATGTAGTGCAGAGGCGGCTAACCTTTTCGGCCAAAGGGCCACATGAAATTTCAAAACCATTGCGCGGGCCCCTTGAATGTTGATGACCTTTTTTTATTCGTCCGATTGGAGAGAACCGCATTAGGTAGCGGTGAAAACAATACTTATAGTAGTAGGCCTACGCATTAAAATCAGTAACAATATTGTCATGAAAAGTCAATGTGCAATTGTGCATTTATGTATTTACCGCGCTAAGCGTGAAAATTCCATAAAGGTGATGAATGAATTCGTCTAATAGCAATGCCACTTGCATATATTGCGGGTCGCCTCTCTACACCGATCGGCTCATTTGGCAAGGACAGAACTATTTGGCGCTTGGACGCTTAAATGTCGATGATTTCGGCGAAGATGTGTGTATCATTTTGTGCAAAGGTTTAATCGTCGACGATCATTCTGCGAGTGCGGAGACGAAGTCGCATGTTGGACGACACGTTCTCTCATAATTGCGGATATGGTCGGACTCAATTATGTAAATTAGGCGTCTTTTTAATTTTCAGGAGGGGCACCGATACTAAAAGCAAGAAATCTAGTGACAATAAATCGCGCAAAGTGCTAAAAATAAAAGGAAGTCAAAAAATATTCTACCTAATGGTAATATACGAAGACCTAAATAAATGTGGATGGCGCCTGGCTACGCCAATATGTCTGAACTGATATTTTAGTCATCGCCATCCCAAATTTCGCGGTCATGTTAATCAAATTGTTGGTTGACCTTGCGAATTCACCATAAATTTCGCGGCTAATTAATTTGGGAAATTATACCTAATTTCGTGAATTACCTCGCGGGTCACTCAAAACCTTCTCGCGGGCAACGGGTTAATATTGGCCTCGTCTGATGTTGTGCGAATGAAAATCTTCGGGTCGAGGCGAAAAAGTAGAGCACTGAAACCTGGATTTTCAATATACTGTGGATTGATCAACCCAGGTAGTAAATGATATCCAGCAATTGGGGATGTAGCTCAATGACTAGGCATTTTCCTATTGTTACCGCTCGTGCATTTTGTACCTCATGTAGCCGACACGCGCGACCCATGCTGCATTTAGGCCAATGCGTATATATAATTCCATTTACTTTCAACTTGTTAATGAAAATGTCAGCATATGGTGCAATCAATGACAGACTATGTCAATAGACAATAGGGGTATAGTTTCATTAATGAACAATCGAACATACACACTTACACAGTGTAAAATGCATCAGTCGTCTAGAAGTAACCCCTATCAATTCCTACCATACACAGGCTTGCAAACATTCAGTCCTTTCCTGTTTTTTTCTGTTTTCCCGTTGGATATTTTTTCATATTTTAGTAAATATTGAAGCCACTCGTGATTTGTAACCACTGGTATGCAAGTGAAGGGCTGTGATTCAAACGTGTCAGCAACGATTTGGAATTGTTATCCGCATAAGTGTTATTGTGATCTGTGTGAATACAGGTAATTACGCACGCATATCGAATCGACTATACCGATTAGATATTGCAGAAGCAGTCCATCGGTTTTGTATTTGGTGAATTGACTCTCCAACACCGTGGTCCATTCGGTTTTTACGCTCGCTGTTTGATGACACACAGTGGTACTGCACGTTTTGTGGCTTTAATTTGATATGAAAAGTTAAACTATAGAGTGTATTACATCTTTAATTCGACTTTACAAATGTGAATTCCAGACAATGCGAAAACTGCCAAAAATAAAATCTGAAAAATGCCAAAATAAGCAATATTTAGTATTTTTGGCATACGTCAAAAACAACGCGACCTGGATATCGTTATCCCACCTGTAGAGTAAATCTGTTCCATTCATACGACAATGAGCTAGGAACCGCTACAACAAGTTTATTTCTGTTTGGTCCGGTGTAGAGCAGTGTTTTCTTACCTTTTTTGACTCATCGCCTCCTTATCAACCTCGAGCCAAATTTTCGCCCACCATATTTACGGATCCGAAAAAAATGGGCATTTATAAACGGGAAATTTATTCACCAAACTCTGATCACTTGCGAATTGACTGAAAAGAAAGGTCTCGAAAAACTTGTTAACACATCCACTTTCCGTTGAGTATCAGTTTATCGTTATTTTCATCATATCAAACACCACGTAACTACGATATAATGAAAAGATAGGAATTTATCGAAACGACTTGGAGTAGTCTTTGAGATAAGACATCTACCTTGGCCTAGGCGACTTGAGTTGAACATTTTTTCAGTCAACTTCCGTGTCATATGCAGAATAAGCCGTCTTCACGTGCATTATTTGACCGTGTTAATTAAATATCGATCTCTGGACGTTTCAACTTTTTCGCCCCCTGTCGCCCCCACTCACCCCCTTGTTTTTCAAAATCGCCCAGTGGGTGGCGATATCGGCCACGTTGGAACCGCTGGTGTAGAGTAACACGTGAAAGGCTATTATCTATCGTCCGTGTCTAAAAGTTTGCTGATTTGATTCAACAAAAGGAATATTCCTTCAGAATTATTTGGTTTTCAGGGAGGAGCACAAACTGTGGGAGATGTAACAGCGCAGATTTTTTACAGGAGTAAACAGTTTAATATCAACAAAATTGGGATGATGTGAGCAGAATGACTGCGTTTCATTTCAGAATTCGAGCAGAAAACTTTGCGCTCAATTGATGCAATTGACACGTGATCAATTTCATGATATCATCTGTATTTTCCGTTTTACAAATAAACCAAATAGAGTTGCGAAGTTTCTAAACTCGACGAAATCAATGATCTTACACGAAAATGTTGTATGGCTCTTCGCATTTTCTGCGGATAGATATTTTACAGCGTAAACACTGAGTTAATGCATACGAAAGAAGAAGATGTTTCACTACAGCAGAGTTGAAGCCGTCATAGTGTGTGAGCATGGTCCGATACCCTATATAATTGGTTTCTCACACGTAGTGAGCTCGTTTACTGACATGTCTTTCTGTTGAATGCCAACGACATGACATACGGAAGTTAACCGATACGCATCTCTGATGATCGACTGGGTAGATGATTCCTTTATGCACTCTTTACAGAATTATAATGATTCTCTCATTGACGCATTCCCGACGAGGTATAGGAATAATTCATTGATGTTGTGCTGTCATTCGGCTATTTTACCATACAACGGTGTAGACCAGTGGCTCTTAATTTTTTTCTCCTTTTCAAAAATTGCCCAGATCCTGCGAAACCAATATTGTAAGGATTGTAGTAAACACAATGGGTAATAAGTCAGCGCTTCTTCGATATACGCCCAGACCATGACACCAACAAATGTTTCTTATGACACCAAAGAATTTACAAACGTCAAAATAAATTGTTTTTTGCCTTTGGAGAGACGGATATTCGGGTTGGGGGGACGAAGATATTAGGGTTGGATGTGGGTTAGGGTCAAAGTTGGGGTTAAGGTATCCTAAGAATATGGTTGGGGAAGGGGGATACTAGGGTTGGAGGAGAGGGGGATATTATGGTTGGGGAAGAGGGGATATTAGGCTTGGAGGTGGGTTAGGGTGAAAGTTGGGGTTAGGGTAACCCAAAATTAGGGTTCGGAGAGGGGATATTAGGGTTGGGGACGGGGATATTAGGGTTGGAGTTATCGGAGTACTGATTATGAAAATATAAATTTTATTGTGCCGTGGTCCTAGAACCGCCCAGAATCGGTCTCGAATTTTGCATTGTAAGAGAGTTTAGTGTTGTGACCCAATAATGCCGTCTGGAAGTCAGTCAGAAACAGCCCAAACCGCGAGCGCATTGGCCATTGTTGCGCGTTCACACTCTCGCTCTCACTGCTCTCTTTCTCAGAGCTGCGGCTGCTTATTCCAGACGGCATTGCGGTGTCCCAATACCAAACTCCGTTACAATCAAAATTCGAGGTTGATTTTGGGGGTTCTAGGACCACGAGCACAATAAAATTTATATCATCGTAATCAATGCGCCGGTGACGTAAATCAATCGCAGTGAGCCGTGAGATTTGCTTGTGTTCCCACCATTGTAGGACACAATGGTGATACACTGTTCAGCTTGTGACTCCTGATCGTTTATGTCGTAACATCCGGAGTATAGAGGACCAGGAGGAATAACCTCATTTTGGCTCACCTTTTTGGTACTGAAGCAAAAACATACCTCGCTAATTTACTCGCTATTTTCCTTGACAATCACGCATCTCGAGAGATGGAAAAAATTCATATTGTGTTTTAATGTAATGTTGGAATCTAGAGTGCAGAATCTGCTACATTTTTGTTGATCTACGTTCATGCTACCATATTTAACTACCGCTCCCGATGATTATCTGTAGAAAAGCTTGAAGTTAATAAATTGTGCATATAAATTTATTGTTCGTTGAAATGTTTGAATTCTGTACCACTAGGAACTTTATGCTACCTTCAAATAGAATTTGTCACGACTGATGTAGTCCTGGTTCAAGATGATTTCAGTGTGTTTATGACAGTGGTCGGAAGCCCTTCTGTTCGGAGAAGCCATATTTATCCTATATTTTCAATTGCAAATATCAATTCAATGTGACGTCACAACTAAGGATTTGAGACGTGATTGCTAAAATACACACACACACAAAAAAAATACAAAACATGTTTTAAACAAGGGCCATGTTTTAAACAAGTTTGTTTTAAATTGATTTTTGTTTTAAATGCAACCCTAGTTGGCGCAGAGCTTATGAGCGCAGAGGAAAGTCCGACTGACCGATTGTATGTTTATCATATAGCGCAGGCTGATAGCCAAGCTATCTTCGGCCTATAGGAACAAACACCAGACGCCGATGTCACTATAGTTATACTCACGTCAACTTTCTATAATGATAACGATCTATATTCCGCGCCCCGAATATAGTCGTCTCTCAACCGAACACTGTTTCATAAAACCTGCTATCATGTAGAGAGCACAGACTACGAGCTATCACGACACCGCCAGATTTGGCTAGACCTAAAATCTTATCCACAGTAGGCATCACGTTTTTAGACTTGGAGATAAGATCATGTTGCATGAAAGCCGAAGGAAATATATATATTTTTTGAATGATTAATAGCAGGACAGCCCGATTCATCTCAAGTGAATCATATCGTCCGAAAAACGTAACCATTATGCAACACCGATCCAATAGGGAGGTTATGAAAAGGTAAAACTCCGAAGAACAAATCCACAGTGAGGTACGCATTACACACACCGTACAGCAGTGATTCCCACAATGTGTGCATCGGTACATCATTGTACCGGGCTGGGATTCTCAGGAGTGCCGCGGATATTTTTGTAATTTATTAGAATTAACTTCATAAATATTTAAATGAAGGTACGCAGGCAAACATATGCGACTTATATGCACTTCAACTGCTTTATATCTGATAAATAAGCACGTGACCATTGCAAAGGAATAAATCGTGACATTGCCGATGAGTAGGTTAATTGTCACGTTGTATGATATGTGCTATGCTGCTTTTTGTCGAAAATTCGTTTCACGCTCCTTGTGAAGCATCTCAACAAAGAATTACTCCGGAAAACCTGAGCCCACTGCCTGGACTTCAACTTGCCTTGCAATATTTCTCGTTGTCCAAGTCTTGCGACAGTAAAAGACGTGCTATGGCTAAGGATGGCGATGATAGCAGTTAATATTTTTGGGGTGATCGGTAAATCGGTTCGTCTTCGCCATGGCAAGTACGCTGCCAATGATAGGACTTGGTGTGACTGGAGAATTAGGGCATCTGTGGCATCGGTCGTACTGTGCCAATACTAGACCTCGCGTCCTGCCATCCTGAGGTAGGAGGATTTTCAATTCACAGATGCGCTCATTGCCGATGCATTCCACTTTCGTTTAATGTCGGCTGTGTAAACATGAGTCAATTCGAATCGAAAGACTGAACTGCAGGCTTGTAACCAAGTCACAAGGTTGCGAATCACCAGTCGCTGATCTCACTTATATAATTTTGACTCGAGTAATTTTCAATTCACCACCGAGTCAGATCCTAGTCCAAGTCACGGAGCGGAGTGTCGAGTCCGAGTCTTAGTGTTTTGACTGGAGTCTGAGTCCAAGACAATGTGCTGACTGTTCAGTTCTCAGTTAATGTCATGTGAAACCCACTTTTTACAACTCGGCTCGGTGATATGGAATGCTTCGCATTTATAATATACTAATTTTCCCCACGTTCAACAGTTTCCGGTACCATTTTCAAGTGCCAGTACTGATAGACGATATAATAATAGCGTGATACCTTTACTATTATTTGAAGTTACAATGAAATGCCTCTCTTGGTAGACCCAGTCTCGAGTCATATGACTTGGTCCGAGTCATGTGCAATGACTTGGTCCGAGTCAATTGCAATGACTCGAATACAAGTCGAGTCAATACACAATTTGACTCGAGTCAATTCGAGTTACCAAATAATCACGACTCGAAAATCACGACTCGAGACATTACAACTCTGCTGAACTGTCTATATAGGCTACTCGAGCGATACTACATAAAATCGCCAGCTTTACAATACTGAACACGTGGTAAGCTAATACTAGCTGTCCTTCAAGCCAGATACATGGGCAAATTGCGCATCAACATACAACCATATCGAATTACCCGAACTACTGCAACGCATTATCATTAAAGACCGATAAGCATTTAGTATTCATCGATGCACATGCACATATATTAGTCCACAACTCTGCTAGCATACACAAATCCAGGCTGTAACAAAAATGCACTTTTAGGTTGCTACATTTTAGTTTCTATCGGAGCGTGCTCGCGATCCGTGCCTTTGTATTGAATTTTGACGCGGAGCAACATGGCGGCAAAGAATATCGCGTTGGATATTGTTGAAACTAGAATGAGATACATGACGCTGAACGGATCCAACTCAAAAAGGAAACCACCAAGTGGTAACAGTATCATGCTTCCAAGTGCTTGGCCGGCAGAAAAAATGAAAATGTAATGGCCGGATACGTTAGTGTACTGCGAAGTCCACGATACTCCGGCCGGATAAACGGTGGCTTGGAAAAATCCGAACAGGAAGGTCACCGCCCACGTTATACCGGCCACGCGCTGTCCCCATATGCTGACGATTGTCATCGTTATAATAGTGCCGCACAGATCGCCGATAATTACGTTTCGAGGAGACAGCAACTTCAAGATGAATATGCCAGCCAGTCTACCGGAACCGAACCCAAGCCAATATAGTGAGTTGATCCATGTACCTTGACTAGGCTGTAAAACGACATAAAGTGAAAATTCGTGAATTTCCGCGGCCTTGACAAAATATAGATCTTACAGATTATAGAATACATACGCAGAGACAAATTTGAATAACAGTACCAAAAAAACTGATTACTATGGCTTCTCAAGGAAATAAAAAAAATATTTGAACCTATTGATAAGAAAGTGTTGATGAAGAAGCATTCGATAATGTAAACGCGTATCCGCAAGTATTTACAGTTGACATGCTAGGCGTGTTATGATAAGATATAGTATGGGATCATGAACTCCTTACATACTCGATGAATAAGAACCAGCATTTTACCCCGACTCCAACTCGGGCTGTTGACTGTATGGGCAGGATTAGGTATTACTCTCTCCGAGAGCTTGGCATTTATGAGCGCTGGAGCTATATAGGGACATCGAGTAGCGATATTAGGGATCAACTTTCATTGGAATCAAACATATGAGGTACGACCCAGCAGGGCCGTAAAAGCACTTCGTCACCCCCCTCCAAAACGTTGGTATCGGCCCCCCATGGGGTGATATACCGAACATCTGGGGGGCTTCGCCCCCCATACCCCCTTCACGCTATACGCTGGTTATCGCTAATTATCATCTACATTGGATGTCCGTTCAGTGAGTCGGCTTTTCTCGCCTAAACGCGCGAAGCGCGAGAAATTTCCATGATTCATGATTGAATCGGTCAATATGATCGGCAATTGCATATAGATTGCTATCAATTTTTATCCTCTCTCTGCTCACTTAATCTGATTTACCGGTAGAGCTAAATGAGGTGTGTTTGAAAAGGCAGTACCCCTCAATACCCATTAAACATCTTCGGATGTATACCCGTTGGTAGGAACGAAACAGCACTTCGTCAGGCCCACAAAAACCTGAGTCTTGGGCTCCCATAGGGTGATAAGCCGCCCCCCTCCATCACGTTGTTTGCTCATGCCACGAAATTATAGCTGTATAGATTAGTAGAGCCACCGCGAAGCGCGAAAATCTTCGACAATTCATGATGAAATTGGTCAATAGGATCGGGAATTGCATATATATTGCTTGCTATCAATTTATTGTTCTCTCTGCTCACGTAATCAGATTTACCAGTAGAGCTGAGTGAGGTGCCTTGGAAAGTGTATGGCCCGTAAATAATATTTAAACAAATAAACATCTTCGGGCGGGCGGATCTGTTGGTATGACTTCGTTACATAATGTTTTTTCGTGACCTCTTGTCTGCTACATCAAAAAATATAGTATCGCCCAATTGTACTAAACTAAAAGATCACACGATTTCAAATTGGTACTTCTTCGCTGGCTTATAATTTTTCCCGCGAAGATGGTATTTGTCTTGTGAAGTTCATGTTGCCAAGACCGCAACATTCAGCGCCAGTCATTTAAGCACCTATGGACAATTAAACCTATATGTATTTTGTATATATATATATAACGAAGTTTTCTGTCAGCATAAGGGCAGTCCATTTCGGCCAAGGTTTTCACGATGCCGATCGTTCTGGCACACTTCTTGGAGTCGCATGCTACATAGGGAGACCATACGAGCATTTGTCCTCGTTCTTCAGGTTTTTGAAAATGTCCTCCGAGGACGCCTAAATGTCCTCCTTTTTTAGATTTTGTCCTCTTTTTTGAGAATTTTGGTTAAAATTCGACTGATATATAGTAAATGAGCACTGAAGTAGCTCTGGCAGCTATATCCGGAGCTGAGCCGGAAAGTTGACTTTTTTTTTAATCAACCAACTGATAATGTGGAAGAATAACCTGTATTTTGAGCGCTGAGCGAGTAAGTTAACCTTTTTTTTAGTCAACCGACCACGAAGTGAGAAAAATTTACCATTTTTTCAAGATTTCCCTCCGGTATTCCAAGTTTGAAAATTTTTGAAAAAATATCCTCCTTTCCCGATTCTAAAATATGGTAACCCTAATGTTTCATGACCTAAAACTTTATATGTGTTGGCGCATCGTGGCGCGGTAATGGCCAACGCTGATATGCCCATTTCTCAAAATCTTGCGTATTTTTTCTTGGGGGAAAAGTACCCAATAATCAAGATATTTGGTAAACTTGAAATTACGCCCGGCGTGAAATAATTTGGAAATAGTTGCGCAAATTTTCAAAAAATAGTCTATAATTTATGCTAATTCACGAAATAATTTGGGCCTTCCTTCGAGCTTGCCCCCCCCCAATTGGGGGGTTTGGGGTGCGGCAGTTACGGTCCTGCGACCCAGTCTGCTCGGAGTCGTAATTCAAAGTTGATCACTCATGATCATTAGCTTAGCTACCAGGTTTGCGAATACTCATGAGCAATGTTCCCTCTAATATTTGAGGAGTCTGCGCACACTCACCAACTCACTGCGCAGACCCTTGGACAACAGTGCGTAACGACTAAAAAAAAGGTCATCACTTCGGATTTTTTGTGCGCAGCTTAGATTTTCTGTGCGCATAGACCGTGTCAGCACTGCGCATTTGCGCACGTGCGCAGCTTAGAGGGAACATTGCTCATGAGTGAATCTTTCTGACTTGTACCACTCATTCAAGTTATTCAGTAGTTTAGGGGTCACCAACGCGGTGCTGGTCGCCCGCGAGAACCAGAAGAGTCGCCCGCTGCTGTAGTACCGAATATTCAAATGAGAGATTTGAAAGTCTAAGCGGAGAATAGTTTAATATAAGTGCCAGTTGAACGTGAGTCAGTCAACTCTCGGGAACATACGAACGCAATTTTCCATCGGGGCGTTGCTCGACTTCGCCCAAGCTTAGGCTTAACGGAAATCCAGATATTATTCCCATGTCTCGACGTGAAGATTGGTGCTTAGGCATGCAGTGCGGCAACGCGACTGAGCCCGCAATCGCTGGTGTGATTCTTGGTGAGTGAGAGTTATCTGTTAAGGGGCGGAAACCCTGCCCAGGGCTCTGAATGTATCAGTGAAGATAATCAACTGAACACGGATAAACGGCGGGAGTAAATGATAGCCCATCGCATAAACCAGTACCCAAGAAATAGCTGTTGGTTTCAAAGATGTTGGTGACGCTTTTTGTAGACGGTAGGTAACCGACCGATCGTGGTTCGATGACACGTCGACAGTCGAAATGCACTAGTACCGATATTGAGTCACACGTACGACATGTCTGAAAGTACCATGCTCGAATTCGACCTGAATGAATTGTAAATCTCGCCTTAAGGGCTGAAAAACGGTACCTAAGGACCAACGGCTGCATTATTATTTCCAAACTTATACTTGCGACAGACTTGAATTATTGTGCAATATACTGGTTAACAATCCTGAAACCAGCATGCCGTTCAATCCGAGTTCCTAAGATGCAGATTGTAGTTACAAATTAGATTGACCCATGACGAACATATGAGATCTATTAGGTAGAAGTGCGTGTTGCAAATTCAATCTAGAGATTGGTACTATTAGTAGGCTTACCATAATTTGGAAATCTAAAAAGAGGACTCTTTTTCAGAAATTTGCAACTTGCAAAACTGGAGTAGAATTCTCAAAAACCGGTGAATTTTTCCCACTTTGTGATCGGTTGACTAAAAAATAAAAAATAAAAAAAAGGTTATCCATCCCGCTCAGAGCTCTCAAAATACCGTTTGTCACTCGACATTGCCAGGTGGATGACTAAAAAATAAAAAGGTCATCTTTTCCGCTCAGAGCTCAAAATACCAAAAAAAGGTCATCTTTTCGCTCAGAGCTATTATCACCGTTTTTCACTCGCCGCCGGAGCTTCACTTCTGTGCTAATTTGCTGCATATCACTCGCAATTTGCTCTAAATCTGACCTAAATTTTCAAAAAGAGGACAAAATCTCAAAAAAGAGGACGAAAGGGCGTCCTCCGAGGACACCTTCAAAAAAGTCAAAAAAGAGGACAAATCCTCTTAAAAGAGGACGTATGGTAAGCCTATACTATTAGTGAGATGGCAACCATAGTTGTCAAATGACTGCACGTACCGTAAAACATAATCCTGAGCATATGGAGACCGAGTAAATATAGCTTTGATACGCTGTTTCGCCGGCGACACAGAAGAAGTAATAGAAGCATATCAGCACGAATAAGACGAGGACTTGGGAAATATTTTCTTCTTGACGCTCCTCCGTAATATCACCCTTGATGTTTCTTAAAAAGTGTCACAGTAAGTGATTTTCCGATTCTCTCCACCACATTTTTAGGATTTTACCTCACTCTACGCTCAACTTTATAAAAGCCCAGCACCAGGAAGACTATCGCGACGACCACCAAAAATACGCCCGTGATAACGTAAGGCCAAATAATTGAGCTCACTTGGTATCCGGGATCTGCAGTGGTCATTGTTTCGTTCTATAATACATAGGACCATTTTCGTTGAAACCAATTGTGTGATAGAAGAAGTATCCATAAGTAAAGCATGAAAGTAACTTACGACACAACATCTATCTATGTACACGGGATGAAAATTTAGAGCAGTGGTTCCCAACCTGTTGTACGCGAAGGTCTTCCAGGTGGCACGCGAGTAGATTCAGTTTTTTTCGACCGAAGGGAATTATTAGCTCAGGTGGGGTTGAACGCAAAGATTGTTCTCCAATAAACTTCTAGCTTAGCATGGCCTCCTCGTACTCGACGCTAGCTTCTCACACTATTCCCCAGCTGCTAGTTTTCCCTTATACGTGTGAGTGCATGAAAGGATTTCGATCCCTGATGACTATCAAGACGAAAACCGAAACCGACGTGTTGCGCCCATTCATGACTTTCGATGCGCTGTGAGCAAACGTATGCCACGTGTCGACCAGCTAGTGAAAAATAAACAAATGCAGCCATCGCATTAAATAAATTGACTTTTGTTGTTTGTTGTTATTTCATTATATTGCTCTTCTTGTGACTGGTGGCGAAAAGAAAACAATTTCATGCATCCCGTCAGCCTGGCTGATAATGCCTAGTTTAATGGAATTTTTATTACACCGCGCGTAAGTCAAATACGCGATTGTGACGTCATAAATGGTGAAAACATCATTTACGACCGCTTTCGGGGCGCGTAACTTCTGTAGGTGGTATGCGAGCACTGCATAAAACCTGGAAGTGGTACGTGGGTGGAAAAAGGTTGGGAACCACTGATTTAGAGGGACAGTGAAATTGTTTGACAATGAGGTGTAGGGTTGCCTTTAAAACAAATTGAGTTTTAGAACACTTTAATAAATAATGCCGTCCAAAATACTGTTTTTCATAACATTGCATTTTATGCCATAATGGTGTAAATACTTTCGAAAAAACTTGTAGTATAAGCCCTCGGACGATTTGCACCCAATAAGGTCAATAAGGTCCTAATTCATAACCTATGTTCCAACCCAGTGTGTACACTGTACAGTCGAGAGGCGAAGCTTTGCTAGTGTGACGTCATATCGACTGACAATGTGTTCATCCCTCATTGTAAAATCCGCTAGTGGGTGAGTGTGAGTGTCCGGTATTTGCTCCACATAAATATGGTAACCCTAGATTATTGGTACTGAATGGGTGTTCTTCTGATGATGACCTCTGACCCAAAAAATGCGGCATTACGCTTTAGTCCCGATTAAACATATGTTTGGTCTGTTTATATCAGTATTCGGAGGACTTTTTCGTCGAAGGAGCGATAGTTACCCTATATTTTCAACCGTCAATGTCACTCCATGATAACGTCACAATTAAGTATGTCTGACGACATGAAAAAGAAAACAAAAAAAATTGTTTTAAACAAGGGCCGTGTTTTAAACATGTTTGTTTTAAATTGATTTTTTTAAATGAAATCCGAATGACGTTACGTAACGAAATCGCTGTAGTGCAGTGAACACATGAGAAGATCGGGTATATAATTGGGGAACAAAATGCCGAAATTTGAAGGTGGGAAAACACATTAAGTAAGTAGTTTAAACGTGAAGATCCGGTCGAGTATAGTCGCGATTTCTAAGCAGATAATCGACGATGGCGACTTCCAAATGGCAAAATATATTTTTCAGACTAACTAAAAATTAGAAATGTCAATACAAATATTTACAATGTCCGAATTCATATTTATAGTCCCTGTGATATAGGCACGTAGTTTTTATGAAGATTTCACTGGTAAATAGTGATGTTGAGTTATGGCAAAACTGCTTTCACATTATTCCAAGGTTTGTAATATGTAGGCTACGTAGTTTTGCCTTAAAAACTGTTCCAGTAGGTGTGGTAGTAGTATGTTGTCATATTTTGGGAATCTGAAAAGAGGACGCTTTTAAGAAATTTCCAGACGTACAATACCGGAGTAAGATCCGTAAAATTGGAAAATCTATTACGAGTTTGTACTTGGTTGACTAAAAAAAGGTCATCTTTCTGGCTCAATTCCCGAAAAACCCACCGGACCGTTACTTGAGTACTGATATCTCAGTTGAATTTTCAGATACATTTAACCAAAATTTTCTAAAAAGAGGGCAAATTCGAAAAAAAGAGGACATTTGGGCGTACTCCGAGGGCAATTTTAAAAAAGCCGAAAAATATGACAAATCCTCTTAAAAGTCTACTCGCATAACCTCCAAAAGTAGAAACTCGAAGTACTTCATTAACGACCTCCTCTGAATGTGACTCTAACATACACAGCTCTGTAGTTGGACACCGATGTATAGTAACTATGACTGAATTGGCAAAACTTAGATGAAATGATGCTATAAAACATTACTCACATTTAATACTGTTGTCATGAAGACGGTGGTTGATTCGTCGTCGAGGCTGCATAATTCCTCAGTTACGCTGGGGCAGATATCCTCCTGTTCCTCGAGGAATGGTTGCGCTTGAAGCAGAAGCGTAAAATTATTCGGGATACGAGGCCAAACAGTATGAAGTTACAGAACAATGAAAAAGCCGAATATCTGTCGTGTTGCACGAAGCCTATTTCGATCAATACCCGACACATAATCCACAACTTAATTTATAGGTACTTCCACACCTATATCCGAACCGGATCAGGAACACTCGTATTATCTTCAGCGCACATTTTGTAAAGTGAATCGTTAATGTACGAATAACTATCAAAACGATAATGGGACTGGACGAGACACACTGCGACGTAATCAAAAAATATATCGTCACCATTCCTGAAGTCGACATAAAATGTAAAATGGATGCAATTCGTACAGATAACCGGCATTTTACGTTAAGATAAAAATAGGATTATCATCCTTGCTTTACGAAAACTATTTGCTAATGCAAATGGTGATGATTACCCCTGACGAGTGTCAGTCAAAATTATTCGGGTTCATTTCAAAATGAATATACTAATCAATTGTATATTGAAGTTCTGTACCTCCAAGAAGCTCTTCAAATGCAATTTTTTATTTATATATCAGATATGATTCACTATAATCACATTCAAATGTCTTTCACCCGAGGGATGTTAGAGTAAGGTGACATAACACACTCGCCAAGCCTTTTAGAACGTACATAGAAATATAGGTGAATTGTCTGCGATGCCGCTGGTTGCAAATTTATTGTTGAAATTTAGGCAACTGTAATGACCTTACCTAGTAATGGTGCAAAGAATGCTCCAAGAGCGATCGTGAAATGGTATGCCGCTATATGAGGCCTGGAGTCTTTTTCTCCCCATAGCTGCAGAATTAAGGCTTGCATTCCTGTTGGAGATAGCAAACGGGTTATGGTAATTTAACGAGTCACTGTAAATCACTATTATTTCCATCACCTGCGTCGAGGTATCCGAAGGTCACGCCACCAAATAACACCACGACCACCAAGAGCCATAAATCAGTTATGAACGGAGTCGCCGTGATACATATTGCGAGCAAGAAACACGTGATACCTGTGACAAAACTTTACATGTCAAGTGCTTAAAAAAGTACTATTGTTTTACGTTGTTGCCAGACGGAATTGGCTCTTTTACACCATGTTTTCTTTGCCCGCGAGTTTTGGCTTGATTTTGGTAAGATCGCTAATGTTTTGCTATAAATCAGGGGTGTCAAATATATGGCCCGACAGCCTATCCTATCCGGCCCGCGAAGCAATTACGAGTAGATTGAATTATACTTATATTGTCCAGCACATTTGTAACAAATTATGAGATTTTATGTAGGATATGCTTTCCACCCGACTGCTGTGTTGTGGTTTTACTCTAGCTAAAACTATAGAAACAAGTCGGAGAAATTTACACCCAATTTCGAGAAAGCAAAAAGTGCATACTCAGTTCAGAGTTATATGTATAATGGACTAAAACATATAGTTATTCAAAGAAGCGTAAACGACAATGGGGAACCAAAATACGCAATTTACATGGTGAATATATTACTTATACAAAAATTTAAGCCAAACATCTGTGGTCGCAGAGCGGTGTCACTTCCGACTCCGAAGGTCCCCAGACTCCAGACAAACCCGAATAATATTAATAGCAATAATGTTAAACTGAATTCCAAGCTTCGCGTTGACATTTAAATCTCTTGTATTCCTCACTCCTCATACGCAAGAAATATGCCAATTATACAATACCATCGTTATCGCCACTGTTTTAACGGTTCATATCTGTATTCAACCGGCCAATCATCGTCTTTTGTCCTATTCCATTGTTGACAAATAAAGGTGTTGCTACTTGATAGAATAAATCCGCTCTGATCCTTGGTACAATATCATCTAATATCATATCGTCCATACGTACTTGATAATAATGTATTCAAGCGAAAAGATAGAGCAGATGTCTCAAACAGGCGGCCCGCGAGAGCATTTTGTGCGGCCCGCGACGGCATTTTGAAATTTCAAGTATTCGACAATATATTCCAGTGCCACATATCTTTTATAGATATAAGAACTTGAAGTTCACCCCAAAACTGCTATAAAGCACTGAAATCTCAACGAACTACACTATCACATCACTTTTAATAGCTACCATGCGGTAGAAGATCAGCTATTACGTCACATTTCTAGTTCATGATGATAAAACATGACCCGTTGATGATTCGTGAATGAAAATTGTGATTTGGTTTGGTGCGATCTTCCGTAAAATTACTCGATTTCGGATTGACTGGGTGATTAAATAAAAATTACCCAAGTTGAGTCGAGTCAAACGTTAAAATCGGAGAAGGACTTGCGACTCGGAACGGTGACTTGGCAATCCTACGGATGCAACAATCTATGAAACTGTCATTGGGAATAGTAATATATCAAAAGGTCATCGCTTGCGTTGCGTAGGGTATATATAGCTATCTAATCAGGTCAGTATGGCTACCATCGGCACTATGTGACCCCCGTGACGAATAGTTGGTTACATGCTGGGTGTTGTCCGATCTCTTTATCCATGTTATTATCATCGGTGGCGAGTAAGGTAGTAGTACGCTCCACAGCTGTAACACCAATGAATTCATCGGCGATTGGACATTTCTATTCCATGGGTTCTTAACCAGGGTCCGTAGACCCCTTCGGGGATACGGAGCACCACATCATGGGGTACGAGATGCATTGTGGAATTAGGCCTATATGCTGTGGAATATTTTCTTGGCCAATTTATTCAACTGGAAAATGGTCTTCGCGCTTCGCACGATTTTACGTGTATGGGCTTTCTAATTTTAATATAGGTACAAACAGAAATTGTGTTAAAAATGTCCAGGTGCTACGAGAAATCTTATTGTAAGCACGCGGGGTACGATCCCTAAGGTTAAAAAACAGTGCTATTGCTATGGCTCAATAATGATAATATTCAAGTTGTTATTGATATGTTCCAATAATAATCGAAGGCAAAATCTGACGCTGATTTAATTTGACTTTGGCGATGACATAGTAACAATGGCCTACTTATCACGACTATATCATAACCCGGATTAGGCTACACCGCTCAAATGCTCTGCTATCAGATCAGTCTTCAGTATAGATTTTAAAATATTCTACATAAAATTGTGGCACGTCAAAGGTCCACTAGCTGCAATATACCCCGACAGTTTGACGATGTCATGAATTCATGGTGCATCCTCTCTCATGATGTCTATAACTCATTATTTGATCAAATAATGCCCGCCATAAAACAATTTTATTCAAATATTTGAAAATATGATTTTTCCGTGTCAAGCGTGAATAGTACAATAGTAAATTACATTTTCATGATGTTTGTGGAATGCCTGTCTTCAAGTTGCCGTCAAACAAGGCCTACTTCGAAATTTCGCGTTGAATATCCCTATTATTGGTGGTGCGGCCCGCGGCGTCATCAAAACTAAGAAATTGGCCCGCGAGCACATTTGAGTTTGAGACCTCTGAGATAGAGCATGAGGTATCATTTTGGAATCAGTGGTGATACGGGTTTGAATCCGGGCCGCGACGCAATTTGAGTTTGACACCCCTGCTATAAATACCCTGCTGGTGTTTTAATACTTAAGACCTACTAGAACCTTTAAGCGGTCATAAAGGTCGCAGCGAGTGTATAGACACAGCGGTCTACTGTGTACATTGTACATAAACACTGTAAAAGTACATTCTACAACAAGGGCGGGCAACTTCTCCAGTCGACCAGGCTGATTCAGGAAAATGAAGTAGGCCTACCTGGCGGGCAGGGTTCCTGAATCGATAAATCAATCGCGCATTTATCCACCTATTCATGGAATAAATCGTATTCAATGTGAGCTTTAAGTTTAAGGCATATAGGGACAAAAATCATAGCATTCAATAATTTTAATAACATAATGTAGCCTACTTCAATAGCTCTTGAAGTCCATGAGACACCTGTGTTCGATCAAGGTTGTAAACAAGTATTTTGAAGTCTGGCGGCATGTCAGACGCAGAAACCCATTATAGTTAAGACTGCCCGTGAATATCAGTAGCAAGGATGTAGTGGGGGTTTGCGGCTGACTGTATTGGCCGCTTGCCACATTATCACGCAAGACCGTAAACTGGCTGCGGGCTTCTCAAAATCTCGTCGCGGGCCGTATGTCGCCCGGCCCTGTTCTATGACAATATATCATTGAAAACAGAAGGTGGATCGAAGTCTCGAGATCCGCGTTACGTTCGAATCTACACCGAAGGTCCACCTGCACGGATTATTGGAGACAGGAGTACATACACCCATAAGGCACAAACTTCAACATGCAATTGAATGTATAAAAGGTCAGAAACGATTTACATCTACTTTTTCGAATTATCCTAGGAGTGTTATTACGCTACCTGTAGTCCTTACTCAAGTATAAGTTGTTTCTGCTATTCTACTTTTTCCTACATTTCGTAACTTTCTTACTTTTCTCTATTTACAGTTTATCAGGTAGCAGTAGGCTATTATGTTAGTCCAGTGGTTCTCAACCTTTGTTGACACGCGCCCCCCTTGGAGATGGTAAAAAAAATCGCGCCCACCACCCGACCCCCCTTGCATTTATCGTCATGTCAAAAAGAGCACATCATCTAATACAGAGGTGGGCAACGTTTTTGATAATCATGGCCACATTTCGATTGCTTATGTAGCGTAAGGCCGCATTCCAGGGCATAGCCGCAATGAACGATCTGGACGCAAAATTCCTATGGTAAACTGTCCATATCCATTCCCGGTGAACTCCGGACTATTCTACTTTTCACAATGGCCTATTGTACGCACCGAAATCGCGAGTGGCAATGTTATGAATAATTGCCGGGAGGTGCATATTGTCGCGCGCAGCGCGAAAATTTTTCAGGGCCGTGAACGAATTGTTATTTCTTGCCAATTCCCATTCCAGCTCAGATTAAAAAGGGCGCTACTGCATTAAAATCGAAAAATGAAGTCTTGTTGAATTGCGCGGAGGGCGAAGAAAATTTCAAGATTAATTAAAATCTCTCGAAAACGCGGGAGTGAATTCGTAATTGCAATTTGCATGTCTACGGCCGCCAAAACATACTAATTGAATTAGGCTTCGAAGGCCGCTCAAACTCCCTTCTACGGCCGCAGGCTTCCCACCCCTGATCTAACAGTATACATAAGGTATATCACGTCTATTTTGAACCTGCTTTCCAGTTGTTGAGTTTTTTACATTGCTGACAAATTTCTCCAAACTTGTTTGAAAATAACAAAAAAAAAACATTGAACAAGACATCCATTAATTAATTTCAAGGTAGGTCACCCTGAGACTAATCCTGATGCTGGTAGTGAGTGCAGAGAGCAAGGCGTCGCTCTGTCCTGCCAGGCTAAATTTGATCAGTTTTGGAAATTAATAAAATTGTATTGATTTATAGCCTGATTGAGCGCGAAACCGTGCAACCTATGTTGCATCAAGTCTGTCATAGGCAGCGCAGTTCGCAAGCTACTAACAACAGCTGCCCAGTGCGACAAGCTTTAGGCTACTGTGAAAGCTATGAAGCAATGAATGACTTACATGTGGGAATTGCTCTCTATATCTCCAAAGAATATCAAAAATCTGCTCAAATGAAGTTGAAATCAGACTATAGTCCGTTGAGCGCGGTTGCTAGAGTTTGTATTTTGCAAGCTTTCTTGAATATGGAATAAATTTCATCTTCATTAATCGTCTTCTCATAATGGATATGAAACACACGTTCAGACACGTACAATTTATACTGACTTTGTCAATTTCTCGCCCCCCCCCCTATACTGACTTCGTCAATTTCTCGCGCCCCCGTGGGAGCCTCCCGCGCCCCCCCAGGTTGAGAACCCCTGTGTTAGTCAAATGAAAGAGATGCTCCTTGTGTTCAAATCTAGCATTACGCTAGCGAATAGGACTTTCATCGTGAAAGATACATATGATATAGTAATGGAGAGTGTGGAATATTGACACGAATGATATGTTTATCGCCAGTTCAGTTTTTTCCAGTGCTGATTGAAAAGGCATAGCTCTACTTTGGATGTGAGCGTAGTTTGGCGACAGATCCGGAAGCCAAGCGAACTCCTAACTGCAATTTTCAGATTTATTAATTATTAGTCAAGTGATTATAAGTGGGGCAAGTTTTTGTTGCACTAAAATCGCGAGACTGTTACATTTATTTTTACCAACAGTTGCATTTATAATTTTTTATTGAATTATTAGGGTATAAGATACTCAAAAGGTTCCGTTGTATAACCTAATTCCTACAGAGCTGTCGAATTTATTACTTTATTGCCATTTAACGCACGAAATTACATTTTACAGGCACATAGCGAGAAAATTACGGAATGCGGGAATAATTTTCCTCAAAAAGCCAAACAGCATACCTATAACCCCTTCCCCCTAAAACCAGTCAAATACCACACTCCCAAAGCCCCTAGGTCTGCAAACTTGACCCAAGGCGTTGCAGAGAAACTCACTCTTGGCGACTTTAACAAAATCTATAGGCTGAATAAGCTGACCCAGCGGAAATGTAATTTTCGGCGGTCCCCCGCCTGGGCTTTCGTGGAATGGGAAACTACCTTCAATTTAAATGACAGCATCAATAAAGCGATCTATTTACATATTGTTCTAACACGGTCGTGCATGGCGGGGTTGTGGAACTTTTTGCTTGCAAGCCATTGTGTCATAGATAACACAGTGAGATGCAGCTAACCCATCATATAACTCGTTGTTATACAAATCAAAGGGAATAGAATCATACTAGAAATAGTTTATAGCAAGTTTTTAAATCACTCCTTCACATTTTTATGCAATATTTGACAGAAGTTGCAGTCAAAATTGATATGAAAAATAGAAAAAAGCTGCAAAAAGTTGCACTATAAAATCCCTCTAAACATTATAAAACATCATAGTACATAGATTCTGAGTATCTAGGAAGCTGTAAAAAAGTTGCAAACGTTGCAAAAACTTGCCCTAATTATAAGCCATAGTTTAGAGCAGCTCATACATTTTTTCAACCTTGTGCATTTCTTGAGTGAGTTTGATTGAGGCTGATATAATGTAGTAGCAAATATGCAATCCATCTGGCCTTTAGTTGAAACCGGTAATATGGTCCAAATCTTCCGTAAAATTTGAAAATGTTTCGTGATTATCTGTCACTGACTCCGCCTGAGCTTGACATCACCCCTCAATTTTGTTATAAATCTCCTATCATTCTTTTGGAGATCTCATTTTATGCATGCGAAACATTAGAAATTTCATTTTCATACAAAAGTTGAGTAAAGTTCATAATTTTTGCCATGTGTCGTGCGAAATATATACAGACCTATATATGAACAGTATACCAATATGTTTTCATGAAGACCTTAGCGCAGTATCCTGTACAACCTCTCGGTTTCACTCATATTCTGCGGGGGTACGGGAGTTGAAAGCTATCTGTATCATCTGCATAGGCATATATCGGTTTTCAGCTTGGAGAGCTCATGAGTGAATATTTATGACTACATGCTACAACTATTACTTATTAGATTATTCTTCTGAGCTAGCACATTCTAATTGTGTACTTGAGATAGTTTTAGGTTGCTTATACGGCAAGCACAACTTCTACCCGCACTCGATTGGAATTTTGGTCGTTACCTCTACCACTACTTGAAATTGACTGAAAACCGAAACATTTGGGACGACTGAATTTAATCGATTCAATCTAAATGAGCGCGTTACCAGACCTTATACATGGAAAAAATCAAAACTTTTGATATCACTCGAGCCAACATTGCGGTGACTCGAGATGCCTGGGAGTTGTGACTCGAAGATCTCGACTTGATCATAACATTCATAACACCCCAGGCAACGGGGACCTTGTGTATACAGTTTACCTAAATGTTGCATCAACCTGTGTTGCGTGGTATGAAGGCTCTCATGTACTGTTATTTTGAAGTTGCTAAAGCCGTCTATTTAATAAAATTAATCGAGTCAGGTCGAGTCATCAAAAAATAATAACTCGAGTCGGATTCATCAGCTTCCAAATTATTACACGTAGGACACACTCTAAGTCTGAGGGATCCGTGAGTTATTTTATTCCTTTCAGAGGGTGGCGAGAGGTTAAAAAGGTGAAGACTGGACCGATGTAGGATTTTTTGGTCGATACCGATAAAACCGATATTTAACACCTTAACCGATAACAACGATATATTCAGCCAATATTCAAATACATTGGAATCTACCTCAAAAGGCGCATTGTCAAAACTTCATAGCATTTATTTCAACAGCTTTACAGCCATTGTCATACTCGAACATAAAGACTTCAACTGGACACCTTGAAATCGTAAGCTATATGAAATACAGTAACATTCCCAGTCTAACCATCAAGGATTATAGTTTTCAGAATTCCTACCACCATGTTATGACGTCACGAAAATTGCCGATATTTTCCACCTCCAATGGCCGATACCGATAATTCTTTCAAAGTGTGATATCGATGAACCCATAATCGGTCGGGCTCTAGTGAGGACACACCTGGTTTAATTCAGTGAACTTTCTGGGTGATAGCGTAGCTTTTCTATCATATGCGGCAGCTTCCTCTCTAACTTACCGAAACTGTAGACCGCCCTCCCTTGCTTCATAATGAATCCCGTCGCGATACCGCCCGCCAGCACACCAGCAGATCTACCAGCAAACAACCATGATACTGCCGCTACGTCTCGATTCACATTGTCAGCTAATGACAGCAATGTAGGTCCGTGTATCGATATAAACAGCCCCTGAAAATGGGAGATAAATTTACTATACCCACCTATACACCCATTTGCAACTCGCATGTCGTCATGTCGTCTATAATGGATGTTAGATAATGACGATAGGTGGCATACTTTCAGTAATTAATCGGAGGTGGCTATAATTTCGAAACGGCAAGATGAATCTTCGCGACTAACGCATAACGATACCGTGCAGTTTCTACTTTTTTTTTATCGTTACAAGTATGTTATTTTTTAATAGAAGAAGACGTAGTATACTTGAGCAAGTTATGAAAGTGACCAAAACCTTCGTGAGTATCTCCAAAGGTGAAAGTACTTAGTTTCTGACCACCACCGATATTGCTAACATTCCCTATGCCTATGGCAAGCCTCGTATTGAGAGGTGGTCAAAGTAGTCAACTCACCTCAATCAAAATTAGAAGTTGCGTCATAAGTGTCTGCTTAGTTACAACTAGTAGTAGCAATTACCGACATATGCCAAAACCACAAGTAGAACAAGAAAATGAAACGTTGGAACTCTACTAGAGTAATTTCAAAAAGTAGATTTAGTTCAGCGGTCGCATAGTTGTAGCAGTTATTCGGGGGTGGTGCTACTTTATAGATTTCAAGACGAATATAATGAAATGACACAATATATATATGTATACCATCATCCAAGATACATTCAATGACACAGTGACACACAAAATAACTTGTACCTTTCAATATCCGAAATATAAAGCTTATATGAGGGGTTTGCAACGTGGGCGATATCCCCCAGCGAGCGATATTGAGAAACAGGGGAGGGGGTGAAAATAACGAAGATGGCGAGTGAGGAGCGACAGCGTAAGGAGGTGCGATAGGGTAGGGTAGAAATGTTGGAACAACTTTATATTTAACTAATCAGCCCGAAATGCACGTAAACAACGGGATGTTCAGGATCTTCCTCATAATTTGTATGAAAAATGGTAAAATCCCATCGATTTATACGGGAAGACGCGTGTTTCGGGATTCATGTCAAAAAATGACATTGTTTTAGTCATTACTCAAGCGATATGAGTTTAGTTGTATATGATTTCCCGTTTCATATCCGACATACAAGATAGCGTAATGGTGAAGAGTCCGGCTTCTTGATCAGTAGCTCGTGAGTTCAATCCTCGGCCGGGTCAGATCAAAGAGCCGATTAGTAACACTGGTACCCATGCCTTCCCGCTTGTCATTCAGCATTACCGTGGTAGCATGGAGGGGTGGTGCAAGACCTAGAAAGCCTTATCAAGGCTGTTTCTGTACCTTCCTTGTCCAGGGCATATGCACATCATAAGTCAGTGTATATGATGCAAAAACGTCAATGACAAAAATTAATAACGTCCTTTCGTTTCCTTATATGTTCTCTTTTAGAATTCCGGAACAACGGTGGGGGGGGGGGGGAGGGAGGGGGCGCAAATTTGTAGCGAGCTTGATAAGGGAGCGCGGAGTCGAAAAGGGTTGAAAATAGGTTGGGAGACATAGGCAAATGTTCAAGTAGAATTGAAAGAGGCCTTCAAACATAACCACTTGAGTAATATAGTGAAAGCAGGCATAATCCACTTGATTACTCCGAAATAGTGGATAGACTTCGTTACTGACCACCTCTGCTTGCAAGTCACCGATATAAAAGCGGTTACTCAATATTATCTCTCGATCGGTCGTACAATTTTCAGGTTGAACGGAAAACAAAACAGATTGCCTTTATCGGAATTTGTCTCAGGACCGGAATCATGATAACACATGGTAAAATTGCGGTCCTAGTGACTATGTTCAAATATCCAATGTGAAAACAGGAACGTCAGACACGAACTGCCTGAGGTCGCATCTGATTCAACAATCGCGAGATAACGGAGTATTTACTTGTTAGACGAATACGGGTATATATTACCATAAGGTGAGTAAGGAACGGGATTTGTGCCAGAACTCTTGGGGCGTCGATTTCCATTCAAATCTATCGAACATGATACAAACGCAGGGCCGTAACTGCCGCGCCCCAAACCCCCCAATTGGGGGGGGGGCGAGCTCGAAGGGGGCCCAAAATTATTTCGTGAATTAGAAAAATTATGGAGTATTTTTTGAAAATTTATGCAACTTTTTCAAAAACTTTTCGCGCTTGGCGCGATTTCATGCAAGTTGCCAAGCATCTTGCATATTGAGTACTCTCCCCCCCCCCAAAAAAAAAGAATACGCAAGATTTATAGAAATGGACATATCGGCGTTGGCCATTACCTCGCCACGACGCACCAAGACGTATAAAGTCTTAGGCCATGTAACATGCGACTGCAAGAAGTGTGCCAGAACGATAGGCAGCGAGAAAACCTGGGCCGAAAAGGACCGCCGTTCTGCTGACCGTAAACTACGTTTTATATACAGAATACACGTAGGTTTAATGGTCCATAGGCGCCTAAATGACTGGCGCCTAAATGTTCCTGTCTTGGCAATCTGAACCTCGCAAGACAAATACCACCCCGCAGGGAAAATTATATGCCAGTGAAGAAATACCAATTTGAAATCGTGTGATCTTTCAGTTTAGTACGTTTGGGCGATTCTAGATCTTTGATATAGCAGACAGAGGAGGTGACGAAATAACATCATGTAACGAAGTCATACCAACGGGTCTACCCGCCCGAAGATGTTTAATTATTATTTACGGGCTCTACTGTTTCCAAGACAAATCTGATTACGTGATCAGAGAGGACAACAAATTGATAGCAATATACATGGTATTCCCGTTCTTATTGACCGATTTGATCATGAATTATCGAAAATTTGTGCGATTAGTGCTGGCTCACTAAACAGTACATCTATAATGTAGATGTTTCGTTCCTGCCTAACGGGTATACAATACACCCTGAGATGTTTAATTATTATTGAGGGGTCCTACCTTTTCCAACACACTTCACTCAGCTCTACCGGTAAATCTGATGACGTGAGCAGAGAGGACAACAAATTGATAGCAATATACATGGAATTCCCGATAATATTGACCGATTCAGTCATGAATATTGGAAATATCTTGCGCTTCGCGCGTTAAGGATAGAAAAGGTGATTCACTAAACGGACACTTAATGTGGATGATATGTAGCGGTAAACAGCGTATACCCAGAAGTTAGGTTTATCACCCTATGGGGGGCCCAGGACCAACGTTTTTTGTTTGGGGGGGGGGGGCTGACGAAGTGCTGTTACGGCCCTGTACAAAGGTCTATGTTGAATTAAAGGCAATTCATATAGTGACAGATATATCAATTAAACCGTTGAAATTGAATGTCCACAGAATTCGAACATGATCTCAACTGCGCTTTGATTCGAATCTCTGATGAATACACCTACCATGCACGCGGGACTATTTATCTCTGTCGATCTCGTTTTGCTCTTTTCCACAAACGATTTCAGCTCAAAATGGATGAGGATTGAGAGAAAGTAGCCCTACGTTATCCTTTGTACGACTTCATAGCTACTAATTACGTTAAATTTGTTATTGTGTGTCGCATTATGCATTGCGTGTCTTGAGCGGATCTAAGAAGTTGATCCACGCCATGACATTCCCACTGTACGTTAGGTGTTTTGCATATACCAACTGTTGTAAATTGCACGACGGATCTCTTCAAATTGAAACATCAGGTTGTTGCTGTCGTTTGATATTCATGGTGTTTCGACTACACCGGTCCGATACTCTTGATTATGATTCCGTATTTACGAACTTGTACCACGGCCCACTTCTCCGCTTTTGTAAGACATCGCTTTCGCGGATCAGGTGGCGAGGAAGAGCCTAGACAAACCTCCAACACTTAGATGGGAACTCTGGAGTCGACCTCCGCCGAGCTAGAACCCGCAACCCATTGGTCTCGCAGATGTGCAACGCACCACGACGTTATCTCGCTACTGACACCTCGGGTAAACCTATGCTATCAAATATGTAGGGATAAAATGTCTCTTTGTGGCCACCAGTAGTAGTAATAAACAATAGTAATATATTGATAAAACGTGTAGTAGTAACAATAACATGTACTTCACTTTGAGTCCTCAATTAATACGGATATCTAAAGCCCTGATCAAAAGAGTAGGGAACAGTAGGAATATATGTATCGAAATTGCATATTTTTAATAATAATACTGGTAACTCACACTTCCAATTCTTGCCAATGATATGGCCATGATCAGCGACCACGTCCATAGTAAAGGCGATGACTCTGTTTTTAGCTCTGAAACGTATAGAACATTGTGACCTCGGTGCCTATATTTTCATGCGTCATGCACACGTCGCGGATGCAAAATAGCAGTGGCTCTTACCTTTAATTTCACTTCCCATGACCCTTTGATACCGACAGTATTTTGAATTTAAATAACTACCAATCTGCTAGCGTACTCTGCATCACTGCGAGATTCCGTAGCTGCAGCAAGCCGAGGCAATGCTCATTACAAATATTTGCTAATCTGTGACTCATTGTTCAATGAAATGGACACTATTTATCGTGAAGTTAAGGCCAATATTGACCCGGAAGACGAATCTTTGCCAAATCGCTAATGTCGCATTGTGCATGATGATAACAATGTAAGCTGATATTAGTCTGCTACCAATGTTGGTGGTAAATCGTAAGACATTGCTTTATTTTCCCTAGTGAGTTACCATCTTGAACCACTTTCAGCTTTAGTTTCGTGCAAAAATCACGAAAAACTCGAGAGCGTACGATTGCTCCAAACCAACCATAAACGATCCTGCAGCCAATTTGCGATATTCCCATTTCATTTACAATCGAGATCTCATGCGCCAAATCCTGATATTCAGCCGCATTTACCTTCTCATATTGAACTTGTTCATCTAATCATTACTATAGTTTTGGGCGTATATTAAGCTTCGAGTCGAGTCGGGAATTAGTGTAGAGATGTGGTACCGATGGATCACTGGGACCGAAAATACTTTGAAAATTCTCTCTGATAATTCCATGATTACACTCCGTGAACTTGTCTACAATTGCATGCTGGCAAAATCTTTCCTCACATGCAAAAAAATTCGACGTGCGCGAGCAATGGGGTCTCTCACAGATGTTTTTTGTTTTGGGGGGTGTAAAGTAAATTTAGATCGACATATGCATTTTTCTTTGTAACCTTCAACACGAACAAACCAGCAATCATTTTTATTGTGGAGTGTAGGGCTTGTATCAGGCTATTTAATGGCACCTATTATTTTTTCAATACTTTCCTTGAGTGGAATTTTTTTCGATTCATCCATAAAATTCATAGGGTGGGGACCGATGATGCAATAGCCAAATCAAGCAAAATAATCAAGCATACTAATCATGAATCAAATGAAACTTGCCTACGTACAGAAAATCTTTATGTAATAATTGCATATGATGTTTTATCGCTTAAACGAGGTATTTGGAAGTCACACTGTCGATTTTCGGGCAATATGCATGTACCCTCAAATTTATAAGTCCGAGCCTAAATCGAAACGTGATTTTATGACAACATTTGAGGTAATATTTATTCTATTTTTTGACGGTTGCCCTCAAACATTCTTCTTTGGCTTGCTGTAGCTTAGATTATAATACTGAGCAAGAAAAGTTGTAACATCTGAGTTTTTTAGGTATATGTGTCATAGGTCCCCGGGTCGTGTGCCATTGGACCCACCGGGTGGGGACCGATGACACGTTCGAGCAACAAATTTTGAACGTCCATAAATATTTTTCGAAAAGACGGATTTTCATGTATATGTGCGGGATAGGTAGAGCTTGTATCAAAGTGCTGAGCCAGCAAAAGATCTGCTGTTTTCGGCTGAACATTTTGGGGCCAGCGATTATTTTCCAATTTTTGATCCATCGGTACCACATCTCCCCTACTACTCATTTGAGGTCATATCCCTACGAATTACTTAATGAGTTCATTTCATGTTGTACATTCCATGCGATCACAAATAAGTAAAAAGGGCCATTGACGCTCAATCCAGAATAATTTCAAAATTGTCAACACAATCATATAGATGTGTGTGACAAATCTGTCGATTTCTTCTTCGTGATTATCTCCATTCCATGAATGAGGTTGTGACTATAATGTCATGATACATGTTTTGAATGATATGATGATGCAGGACTGCGCAACTGGCGAACAACGACCCGAATGCGGATATTTACAGTGATGAAGAATCCGGACCACATCTGTCTCACTATATTTGCTTAGTTGTTTACTAAAACCAATTCTATTGTCGTTAATTCGGAAAATCAAACTGTAGTGATTTTTTTCTTCTTTTCGATAATATCTAGCTAGTCTAACAATATACAACCGCCATGATTACAGTCACAATGTCTCCGGCATATCAGGTTGTTAAGATCATTCATGGGGATGGTGAGGTGTTCAATGTGCATACGTGTCTATAAAAATAGGTGTTATTAATTTTCGCGTTTGCCTTCGACTCACTCTCGACCAAGATTCAAAGAACTCGAAAGAAAAAACTGTGTCAGCTCTCTCACTAGCTATCACAAACAGAACAATAAATACAATTCGCTTATTGCTTTTGCCAGTAGGCCTATCGCTCTATCAGATGTTCTGTATAGTTACCCCGCATTAACTTTGTAAGACTGCAAATTAGTGTTTCGTTACCGTTTTTACGCTCGTAGTCCTCCGGCTTTCAAAAACATTTCTCGCACCCCATGTACATTTTCAAAATAACTCTTATAGCACCATGTTGCTGTCTCGTGGTATTCATGTCGTTCTTCAACTACAATGGTCATTTACACCAGGCCGATATTCTTTATTTTGATTCCACAGCTGCCGATTTGTATGTCGACAATGCTTACGCGGATAACGTGGCGGAGAGGTGCCTTGATACACCTCTAACACCTAGGTATTCGACTTCTTCTTGCAACAACAAAAATTTCTTCACACCTGATGCGGTCTTCTGGGGTTATTTTGCACGTATCCAAGGTCAGTGTGTTTGGTACTATCGCCATTAAGCGAGACTAGTGGAAAAGTGACTACTGCAATATGACTGGTTCCTCTGGAAAGCTCTGAATTGGGCAGGTCATACTCGACCAAGGTAGGAAGAAAGAAAAATTAAAGAAACTTCAAAGTATGTCTAATGTACAAAGGGATAGCATTCTTTGTACCTCGATATCCGATTTCGAGACGCTGTACTCTGCAAGATACAAAGTTCGATACATTTGGTAGAAAATATCCCTATACAGCATGATGGGAGTGTTTTAAGGGAGAATAGGCTATGCCATCTAAAAGTAATTAATTTTAGCTGAATTACACTTAATATAACTGCATTCATGGAAACATGTTGCAAACAGATTTGGTATATTTCATACGAAAAACGACGAAAAATTTAGATATTTGACAAACTTTGTCTGAAGTACATTTGCATCAAGAAATCAGGGATGAATAGAACTATTGTTCTACTTTATAATCACATGAGCCAATGTCGACAACAGCTGCACCGAGTACTGCAAAGCCATTTCTCTTCAGCGAACCGAATTTAGCCCCTGGACCCAGTGCTCCCGGATCGACCTCTGCGTGTATTCGCCCCCTTTAAAATCAATATCACCTCATGTGGGGCTGTAGAGCCAAGGTTAAGAACCACTGGTCTAAATCAACTACGTCAATAATAGTAGGTATATGTACCTGTGTACCGGAACCGCCATAATTTAAATCAGTGGTTCCCAACCTTTTTATCTTCATTCCCCACTGCACATTTATTCGGAGTCTTCATTTCCCACTACACAAAATTCCTATATACCCTTTAAAATAAGGTGACCATATTTTGAGATCCTAAAAAGAGGTCACTTTTTATAAATTCTGAAGCCTCCAAGAAAACTGGTGATTTTGAAAAATAGCATTTTTCGTGGCATTTAAATCCTTTTCTGAGAAAGGGAAGACGAATTCCCCAAAAAGATAGAACATTTAGGCGTCGTCCGAGGACACTTTCAATTTATAATTTTCGATGCATACATTCCAGATCAGTTAACTGGTAACGGTAATCGCGAATGTGTCTCCGTAAATATGTAGACTGCCCTGTATATAATGTTTAACAAATGCGTCTATTCCCCACCAGAAACCACCCAATGCCCCACCGGTTGGTAACAACTGACTTAAATGGACCTTTACGAATCACAACAAACACAACACTTCTAATATTATAATAACTTATGGATATAGACTATACAGGGCGTAGACAAACGAAATAAAATTGACGAGGGACTAGAAACATGCACAATAAATAACATCAAAAATGTGTATGGCCAGCTCTGTTATTTTTCTTTCTTGATGTTCTTCCAGATGATTCGATCGATTGCACTAGGAAACGACTTCCTTTCCGGCCATTTCTTATGCACGAGCGGGGCTTCTGAAGATCAAATGATATTGTATCAAAAAGCAAAGCACACATAAATATAGGCATTACGGTTACAGAAACAGTGCAGAAACTCCGAATATATTTGGATAGTATATACATATATTTATTTATTGATATCCATGATAAGTATCAGTCGAAAAGCTTTGGGCATAAATATGATTATATTATTCGTATGGGTTATTTAGTCATCGTTTCGCATTAACTAATACCGTACGTTAACTTTTCATGATATTGAAATCCGCAGAGTTATGTTTTCCTTTTTCTTTTAAACTCTGACCGACCGAGACATTCATAGTTGAACGTTAATCCATTGGTTTTAAGCCTTTCCCCCCTTCAACATCAATTTTTATAGACGTCCGTGTATCTGGCGCCTCCAGACAATGCAAAGAGGAAATTAAAAACTCGAAGATCAAGCACAACCCTTGTCTGGTAATAATTATGCCAACTTGGACTTAGCATGTGGTTTATTTCCATTAACATTTCACTTAAACCACTGATTCGAGGGTGGAGGAATGTAAGGCTATCCTCTTAGTGAAAATTACTGATACGGCGCCTATCCGACTTCGGCCGTATAAGAAAAAGTACTGATCCGGCTTCGAACCGGCTTCGGCCTAAAATGAGAAAATCTGGCCAGATATCCAATCTGGCTTCGGTTCATGCCTGGCTTTACAAAGTAGGCTACGCAGCTCATTTCCTCGCCTGCGATTACTCGGAATAACATAATTTACCGATAAACGTGACGATGCCACAGACGGTATTTAGGATGCACATCTCCGCGTTTGCTACTAATGGTTCGTCATTCTTCCACGTGAAACTAGGACACCGCAGAGTGATTGCACATCTTACTCAAAATCATACTCGCTCGATACCATGCGTTTCTATGATCAGATAACAGCACATAATTATGCCATCCAACAGCACCTCTTAAACTACCCCGAGTGTGCCGAACATAATAATAGCAAACAGCTTTCCATAGCTGCTCGTGGTCGCTCTCTTTTTTATGTAAACGTTCATGAATCGACCATTATATATCCGCAACAATAGATCCCCTCCATGTCGGAAAGAACATGTCAATACCCTGGTAATACTTCATTAGTAGGCTATTGTATCGTTATTCGGATATTTATGGCCGAATTCATTTATCCTGTAAAGTATTTGTGCGTTGTTATATATTGCCGACTCTGTGTACTTGCCATTTTTACTCTTAGAGTGTAATGATTCATTCTATATTTCGAATTCAGTTAACCCAATGCTTTTCAACCTTTTGGAGCACCATTCGCACTTTTTGTGACGAAAAAACATTCGCACAAACCAACCGAAAATTGTTATACAAAAAGAAAATGGGGAAACTGATCAATTTTTTCTTCGGGTGCTCAACAAGTATGGCTACCGGTTTAGGCCACCAAGTGTCTCTTTAAAAATACAATTCTCTTTCCTCTTTTTCATTTCCACTATAGTGCACTAAAATCCTTTTCGGTCAAATAAGTCGTTGGGTTTTGTACAAAAACTTTTGGTTCTTGGATGGCCACGTCTTTATCAGAACCATCTAACACTCCTATGCAAACTAAACCGTAGTTTCTGCGAGTGGCACATGCTTTCTGATAGACACAAAGGTTTTAGTGGCATCTCGCGACCCAAGCCTCACACATCAAAAAGAATACAAATTTAACATTAGTATGATACGATTATACGGGCATGTATGACACAGAAAACACGCATACTACAATTGTACGCAACACACCTCTACGATGCACGTTTGACGCACGCGATTTCAAATTAGGAGAATTATCTTCCTCTGAATGTCGCGTTTGTACTACTAAAAATGTCTACTCAGATTGCAAGGACGGGACTATTCGGGGACGACTGTCGGCCATTTCAACGATCTTCCATATCAATATAGAAAGTTTTGGCTACAAAGTTTTGGTCATTGTGGCTACGGTTTTGTTGCCACCCATCATTTTGACACCGCAATTTCCCAGCAGTATGTTGGTAAAATATTTGCGTCTTCATGTTCCCCATGCAGATGGGCTTGGCCTCGAAATGAATGTGACTCATAGGCCCGCACCTATTAGTTGCACACATCTGCACTAAAGCATCTCAAATGTATTAAACGGTAATTTCCAGAGAAACCCGTCGGGCATCTTATCATAAATTCGTATCACTTTGTGTAATACTAAGGTCGGCACATTTACACGATCAAGCCATATTTTATGCGTGTCTTGCTCGTCTTATTGGTCATAGTACCCAACACCGTGGCTTCTGATGTGTACACTAAACCCATGTAATATTTGTTGATTTTCGTGCAACAAACAAAAATTCTTCTCGCTTCTCGCAATCCACCGTTCCGATTGGCTCAAACTTTAGAAAGTGATATGTCGGGCCGTCGAAGAGGTCGGCTTCCAATATTCCCGTCCTTGCAGTCTGAGCCCCTCAGTACAAATGCGATCCACAGAGAAAATAATGCATTGCAATTTGAAATCGTGTGTGACACACGGCATGTTTCAAAGCAGTGGTCGCCAACTCAAAACGGATCGCGGGCCACTTTTCAAATTTCGTAGCGGCCGCGGGCCGCGTGAATTCAATATCGATATAAACTAGGCAACCACGTTTTAAAACTGTACGTCAGTACAACACCGTGATAACTAACATAGGCGATGGGCATTGTGACCACAAAAAAAGTAATATTTTAATAAAGGAATACAAATACAACGAAAATCATTATCATCAATTTCATTTTATTTTGAACTCTGAGCTGTGCACTATACCTAGAAACGCTTTTCAGCGACTAAGGAATATCGATATTGGGGCTAGCGAGATACGTTACTTCAGTTGAAAGACCATCTTCACGTAAAGATTGATCTTGTGGGGAAGCCCTAAGTGACTGGCCAGTGGTTTTCAAACTTCTTTAGACACGCCCCGCTTTATGATACTGAAAAATTTCGCTCCCCTTTATCGTCATGTCACAAAATGCAACCAGAATGCCGGCAATCCCAATGGATAGTTTGATCGCATGGAAGGTTATGACTGTTGATGAGGGAATTCTATAATATGAATACCGGACTATACACAAAAACTGAATTTAATGTCAATCGCGCACAGCGCGAAATTTTTTTCAGTTGACCGCAGCTTCGCGCCTCCTTCAGATGCTTTCACGCCCCAACAAGAGGGGCACGCCCCCTAGTTTGAGAACCACTGCCCTATGCCGTTTTCTAAGCGTCTCGGCCTTGGCAGTGCTTGGGCCATTGCACGTCAAGGCAATATGCCCAGCACGCTCATATCAGCTGATTATTCTCAATCGATGGAGTGCTGTTGCTATCGCCAAAGCCGTTTTAGCTAGTGACGAATAGTGATGTTGGACACAGAATAGCTTATTTTGAATCAAAAACAACAACAGTATGCTGAAACTGTAGTCAATTTCAGGATTTCAAAATGGTTTTCTGAGCTTTCTTCCGAAATCTCAAATCAAGTCGCGGGCCGCAAAATACGACCTCGCGGGCCGCGTGTTGGTGACCCCTGTTTTACAGGATTACATTGCCAGCAACTGCTGGGTTGTCTAAGCGTCGTGCTACATGCCCGAAAACGAAGCATACTGACATTAAAAATCCATCCCTTACCAATTGCGAAGCCTGCGTCACGAGGTTCAACTATAACTATGATTTGGGTCGCGGTATAAAATGTTTAAGAGCCACTCCCTAAGAGTCCCTAAAGGCGAAAAATTAGCATTTACAGTAACTTGCCAATGTGAGTCTTTAATGATGATATTTACCTATCTTCGTGCCTCATGCTAATCGAGCTGTTATCAAAGATATATGATGATTGTTAACTGTTCAGAGAAAGGAAGCTGAATTTGACGCCAGTTTTCGCGCGTCTCACAGGGTCAGACGTGCTAATGCACTGTATAGCAGCGGTTCACAACCGCCGGTCAGTGGCAAGTTTCCTGCCAGTCCGCGACAGATATTGGAATTTTATGTCTCATTTCCAAAATGCATGAATATGGACGCTTATTGAGAAGTTCAGAACGTAGATTTATTAGGGATGGCGTGAACGTGAAATTAGAGGTTCACATTCACAAACGAACCTTGGTAGGTTTTGCACTGTAAACGTTTTTCATGTATTACAATTTATCACATCAACATTACATCTCTGGTTTAAATTCTTTGAATTTCAACTTCAGACCAGTCTATGCAAGGCGCTGGCAGCATAAAAAACATCAACACTAAGCGAGCATACACTTTGCCAATCTCAAAAATTGTACATACATTGTTACAAACAAAGGTGTGCTCGAAATATTCAGCACTCCGATTGTGAATATTTAGTGACCCTCTGCTGTCAGCTCGACCAGCAATCACATAATATCAAGAACGAAACACAGTACATGTAGGTAGTCAGCGAATGATGCTTATTCAAATTCATTCAATATAAAGAATAAATCGTTGTCTAATGTAAAAAATCAAGCAAGCGTACTTGATCCATCTTGATTTGATATGTTTATTGTATCATAAAAACCAACTTTGTGCGATTATAGGGTTCTGGCTACTGTATAACATGTATATGGGGTAATATCAGTGTAGAAACCCGTTTAAACTCTTCTCAATATCAATGTCGCAATAGTCAGATGCCGAATATATTGTCCGGTCAGGAATCAACCGTTACGGCGTAAGGTTATTCCCCCGCAGGTCCTCGTCGAAATTGTAGACAAAGCGACGGACGATATTGATTTTGTGGGATTAATAGCATTTTATTGCTTCATTTGATAATATATCACTTCAACGACATGTAGGGTTGGAATTAGCAATACGACGTCACGTGACGTCATAAGGTTTGCGTTCGCGTTCACACAGAGCCTTTCAACAAGGTTCGCGCTCACGCGAACGTGACCTTTCAAGGGTTCGCACAATCCCTAATATTCATGTATTGTGTGGTTATAGAGATTTCATGGTTTACTTTGGGCGTTCCACAATTGCGGAAGTCATGTACGAAACGGTTTAAAAGTAGCCTACAACTGGTTTCGGTCAAGCTATATGTGAAAGCTGCGGAAGACCTTCAAACAAACGTCACTAAATTCCTAGAGTGCAAATAAGTGATACTGGCAGTATAATATAGCCTGGCAAACAGTCTCTAATGTTACCAAGGATAGCGAAAAATCTCGATCAAGTTTTTGAGGTTTAACAGGACTTCGCGAACCTCGCCTGAATGACTTTGAATATCTTCTACCAAAAAGACACGTTAAATGAACCTTACAATATTACATTTCAGTTGCTTACAGTTATCGTAATTAAATATAGGGTCTATTTTGGTTTTTGAAGGTTTACCGGGCCGCGACATTTGTTTTTAAGTTTTACCGGTCCGCGAGGTCAAAAAGTTTGAAAACGACTGCTGTATCGGAGTACCTGCCACTACACCGCTTGCGAACCAGATTACATAATAATTATAGTGCGCAATATTAATTCACTACTGCCGATTCGAGACCAAGTTATTGCAAACGCTACGATTAGTGGTGCGGTCAAGTCAAACCAGTTTTTACAATTGCGCCGTGACGACAAAAGTTAGGGAACTAATGCACTTGAATTTCCTTTTTGGTTTATTTGAATTATTCCACGTCGAAAAAGTAACAATTATTTACGATTACCATCCGCACTCATCCCGATTTTCGTTCGCCTAATTCGCGCCACGCCCGTCATCCGCACTGCAATTTGTTTCGTTGGCACAAGCGCGTACCATCCCACAGGTTAAAAAGCAATGGTTTAACCGTATGGAAAGACGTTTGCTCCTGATGAGAGTCAGTCAAAACGATTCGAGTGTAATAAACTGGCCACATCAACATGTATTGATTGTTGCAGTTGCGAATTTCTAAAAATCTACACGTATGTATGCTTTCATTCATATTCTTCAACATATTGCGCGCCTCATCCCCGAAGTTGTTGTATTTACAGTTCACGTCTTGAATACGAGTGAATGGGAATGACATTTCTTTGACATAAAACTTGATTTTTAAAAGTTTGACACAATGCGATTGCATACGATCCCGAGGGGACTAGTAAAATGCCGGATGTAAACACGGTATCATAAACGCCATGTTAGCGATGATAAAAATCTGGTACATGGTTTGACGAGATCATCCATTAAAATCCGTCAAATACTCACCTCGATTATCCAGAATTCGCTGTGTAAGCGGATTGTATATGTAATCCCTGCGACAGCTGACTGGATGACTGTAAGTATAAATTTGTCAACGTCAGATACCAGCGCACTGTCATTATAGTACATGATCACTGAAGGCTGTCCGTATACACAAGGCTGCATATGGCGCAATTCCTATCCGATTGGGAATTTGGCTATAATATAATATGACTTCCGTTGACAATGGCGTAATACATTTGTCACGCGCGTCACCTAATTGCTTAAAATCTGTTTGCATCGCCATTCTACATCAGTACAGATATATGCTTGAGTTTATCTATGCAATTCTAGATTTTGGTAAAATATGCATGTGTCGAGAAGGTGATGGCATATTTGCAGCACACGTCACTGCAATACCTAAATATTATTCATAGATCTGAATCGATGGCGGTATGGAAACTGCTTAAAATATATTTGATTCGAATATTTTAGGAAAATTTACGGGTGTCATGCGCGGCATGTGTTTGCATTACATCCTAGACAATTGATAGATGTATTTAAAGTTGGAAAACCTTCTAAAATTTGTGGAACTTCTGGTTGAAAAGCACGAAAATTAAAAATGAACACTTTCCTGATTGATCTGAAGTAGGCTACATAACATACTGTGAATACTTCAGGGCTTTAGCTACATGAAGACAGGATCATTCCATAGAGTCGTAGTATGTATCATCTTCTTTATATACAATACCATTGCTTGTGCGACATCACATTTAAACTTGAGTCCGAGCTCATGATTTTTGCATGCATTCATGTTCAGCCCATAGTGTTCTCACAACAGCAGCTGTACGAATGCACTATCAGCCTGAGTATACATAACAGATGGTACATACTTGCATCTGCGGACTTCTATCGCCATCACGCTTGCAGATACTAGTAGGAAGATCGCCGCACGAATAGCTATTTTCATATTCATAAATCTGTCGATCGTTATAAAAATACAACCCTGAATACTGTGCAATATTGGAACATCATACAATATAATTCAATAAGCACAAGCACACTTATGAGGTCTGGCCTGGACACCCAACATGCTCACCATGGACGAAACAGGCGCACCCCAAACTCTTAATTGGAGGCTCCTGATCGAAGGTGGCTAAAAAAATTACTTCGCAATTCAAAATATATTATAGAGACAAATGTGGGAGATTTCCTACAACTTCAAAATTTTCTTCGCGCTATGCGTGATTCGCTGCACTTAGCTGTCAACTTTGTAATATGTGTTCCCTCAGCGCAAGTAGAAAACACGCATCATTCATTAAAAAAAATAGGCATTCCAGCGCCAGGCATTACCGTTCCACGACACACCAAGACTTTTGACGTTCCGGCCAACATACGATTTCGCGAAGTGTGTTACCAAATAATACCTTGGCAGAAAATGACCGCCGTATGTTTACCGAGACCATTGATAGTGTCTATATATATATTGCCAATTGTCCATTGGCGCGGAATAGTCTTGATCTGATATCCACAGTAACCAACCCTTTCAGCCCTGACAGTACATTTTATTACGTGAACTGAGTGAGGATCAAAAATTAATAGCATTATATGCAATTATTGATATTATAGACAATATCTCACCCCGAATATGAAAATAATTCACGCTGTGCGCATTTAAACAGAACTCCTATAACAGTCAACCGTGCCTTACTAGCTGTAAGTAGGCCCCCAGACGTTCGGGTAATGATCCCATTGAGACCAGAGGCCAACGCATTCTTAGGGGGGGGGGGGTATGTGTGACGAAGTACTGTTTCGGCGCTGACGCCAACTATTCTCCACCAACATGACTCTTGCATGTCATGGTGACTTACGTTTCAGACAGAAATTTCAAAGTTAATATTGCAACCCTGTATACCAGGCGTCGGGTATACTTTTTCCGTCCGAAAACCCATTTTGGTCCGTTATTTCCCATTTACCTCCCGAACTGCCATACATGTCAACCAACTGTTACGCCACCATTGAAAATACGCGACGTCATCGTTGCACTAATCCGAACTCACTGGTGGCCTTTTTGAGCTCGGGAAACTTGAGTCGCATGATTTAAATCTTTTTAATTGTATTGCAGTGATCGAGACCCATATCATATTTTTCGAAGCTTAAGACCATCATCATTTCTAACAGATGTAGACACTGTGAATCTACTACAGGGTTGTACTGATTCGAGTGAATTTTTGTGTTGACTCGACTTGTAGGCCTACTCGAGTCATTGCGCATATTCAAATCAAGTCATATTACTCGAGACTAGTACGGCACAGACAGACGTTTCATTATAACTTCGAATAATAGTAAAGTTACCGCATTACTGATACTTCGTCTATAAATAGTAATTCTGGGGAAATAGGGCCAGAAACTGTTAAGACTGAGAAAAATTACTATATCATGAATGCAAACCATTCTATATCTTTCGAGCAGAGTTGAAGAAAGTGGGTTGAACCGGAATGAACTGAGAAATGAGCAGTGAACAAAATGACTTGGAATCGGACACGAGTCAAAACACTATGACTCGGACTCGACCCTCTACTAGAAAACTTGGACTCGGACTTGACTCTTTGGTGAATTAAAAATGACTCGACTAGACTCGACACTAAACTTTAAAAGTGAGATTGTCCTGTGACCACGAACCTTGTGTCTGGGCTACAACCCTGATCTACTATTCACATGCTTTTACAGTTATTGCGCCTTTTAGTGTGGCATGGTATTGCTGATGGCTTTGTAGTCAGGGTTGGTAATTAGTGAGGTTAAGCTTCATACAAAATTTGAGACTTTCGTCACTTATACGAGATAGTAGGTTCGTCTTGATGCTCCTTTTCAATGCGAAGATCTATGGTCACATGCGTGGGTGCAGCCAAACAGGGTCACTACAGCAGTACATACCAACTGCAAAGCGCGATACGTCAGGGTCGTGGGGTCAAGGGAGGCAATTGAGGCAGTGCCTCACCAGTAGTCAGGATGATTGAACGAAAATTGTGAGACCTTCAATGATTATTGGCATTCTCTACAGAGGTTCATGAATGACTAAATTTTGAACAGTTTTCTCCCAATATCACGCAATATGGGTATTTATTGTTCCAACATAAACCGCGAAATGAGCGGTAAGGCAAAGGCGTAATTCCAGCGCATTTCATCGTAAATAGCTTGAAATTTTTAATAACTGATAATAATCGATGTCGCACTGATAGATTTCGCGAGTCTCAGAGCATTCAGTGGTAACATAACGTTTCGTCACACTCGCCTACATGTTAGGGCGTAGCGGATCGACAAATTCTCTGGTCCTATTCCCATCCATAAAGTGAGAGAGATGATAAGGTCACCATGCGTTCTCTTTTAAAGGGGAACTGCACTCTAAAAATGATGCGGTCTCAAATTGAAGGGCAAAACGAAAAAAAATTGGCCGCAGCCGTTTTCTTCTGAACGCCAGCGTAATGGAGCTGCAATTTATTGAAATTTCCAAATGAACTTCACGCTCCAGGAGTCACGCAGAGACCGAACTTTATATAGTTGTTTGCCGATGTGACGAAGAAAATATGTCGTATACGATAGAAATAGAATACACAAGGCCCGATTTTGACATAAATCTCCTGACTTAACATCTTCCGTTGAACGCGGTGTCCAAACCACCTTTGCGTGCACGACATATTTCCTTCATAACATCGGCTGACAACTTTATAAAGTTCGATCTCTGCGTGATTGATGGAGCGTGAAGTTCTTGTGGAAATCTCAATAAATTGTAGCTCCATTACGGAAGCGTTCCGAAGAAACGGCAGCGGCTATTTTTTTTTCCGTTTTGCCCTGCAATTTGTGACCACATCATTTTTAGAGTGAAGTGCCCCATTAAAGCTCCTGGTCCCACTCCGGTCCGAACTCCATGCCGAATTCTAGAAATGACCTTCATCTGGTCCCAAAACTCCGATGTTATTATCAAATCACAGGATGGCATTGAATATTGATCGAAACAATGACTACAGGAATTCAGAAAGATCAAATCCAACCCTTATCTGAAGTAATTATTATATCTTGGAATTAGCATGTGGTCCATTTGCACGAACGTTTCACTTTAACTATTGATTCTATAGTGGGAAAGCGCAAAATGTCATATTCTTGGTAAAAAGTACTGATCCGGCTCCGATTCGACTCCAGGCGTATCAGAAAAAGTCTGATCCGGCTTCGAACCGGCCCCGACAAAAATGAGAACCAACTCCGGTTCGGGCACCGCCCTACTACATGTGCGCATTGGTATACCACAAAGTAACTTACCAATCAAAAACGTGGATAGCAATTGCGTTGTTTGTAATTTGAATCCGTAATTGTGGATATCACTTCCACGGCAGTTCATTTCCCACCGCAGATGAGAGAATCAATGTGTATTTGAAAACTGCATTGTCGGGCATGCGTCGCCATGTCTGCTATTCTCTTTAATCAATCAACATATCGTGCAATCCAAGATTGGTCGCCGCCGCGACAGCACTTAAATTTGTTGATTTTGAAAGGTGGGTCCGAGCCCCTATCCGCAACAAGCCACTGGCACGAACTCCGAAAGACACGAGGATAATTATTTTGGCAGTGATGAAAACTTACTAACAAGTAGCTGCAATATTGATAAATTAAGTATAAAAATCCAGATTTGGCTATGAGTAGGGCTGGGCAAAATCGAGTACCTGAGTGATTCGATTCTGAATCACGTAATATGCTCCGAGTCGAGTCGAGTAATCGAGTATCACTCATTATGACGTCATAAAAATGTAGTACTTCAAAGTTCAAATATGTACCGTTTATGCCACCACAAAGAATATAATGCGTGTTATCCATCTCATAAATGATAATTTGGTATTTTTTTCGACCACCGATTTCATTCCACTTGGTGACAATGGTGTGGGATAATCATGACTTCGAAAATGTGCTACGCCCAGTAACCTTCGTAGCTTTTTACTACATGTTTCGTATGCTATGATATCGCAAAACAAGGTTTCAATGCTTCAATAGTGAAAATTAGTATCGAAACTATAATTCTCGTTGATAAATTAACTTCCAGTGGCGAGAAGCGTATAATTTCAGTACTCGGAAACAATCATCTTTTACTACTCGACTCGAATCATTAAAATTAATACTCGATTCAGATTCGAGTACTCGAATCATTATGCCCAGCCCTAGCTATGAGCCACTTCTTATGCACAAAAGTGGCATATATGAATCGCGACCAATAGGTTTCCGATCCTCGTTGTAAATCAATACTTTTTCCTGAAATTACGCCAAAACGTTATCAATTCGCCGTAACATACAACCATTAAAAAAAGAGGATACTGTGGTTGCGTACATTAATCGGATAATAGATGCTATCAACAACATAACAACATTACAACATAATACCACAAAATAAATGAGCTATGCGATAAGCACATTTGACGTGGTCACAAATTACAACGTTGGTTTATTTCATATCAACTACCGCATCTGACAAATGTTTAAACGCGCGATTTCTCAATTTTGCATGCTAATTTTACGTTCAGGTGTATTTGACTGAAAGCGAGCTTATATGAAAGAGAGTATAGAAGCGAGGAACATTGTAATGCCAACTTCAGACTATCAAAACGATTCCAGTACTGGAACCGAGTTGACTATGTATTGCAATTATTTCTGTCATGTAATGAAGCTGAATTTACGCTTCCAAAGTGAGAGAAATATTTAAATATTTAAAAATAAACATGCAATATTTTATTTCCCTGCCGGAGCTTCAAAACGTCGGTTAGTCGGATCTGTCCATCGAGAAACATGTTGTATTGCAGTCAAGTAGTAATTGAGCCTCACAAAAGTCACAAAGGACTGCGAAATAGTCACGATACACAAAGACTTCAGTAATTTGGATGACGTGATGCGGATTTGAACTCATGACGGTAATATTAATGTTATGACGTTATGAGAGGTGGTAATCAAATGCTCGACACGACCCGAAGCTTAGACTTCATTTCGAATCACCAAGATTTTCAACTTTATCTAACTCAAGCCGCCTAAGGTTCCATCACTCAATGGTATGCGCATTTGTTCGCAGGCAGTATATGCTTCGTAAACGAACTCGATCATGCCTGTTCCACCATAAACGTTGGAGACTACCCATAAAGTCGGCATGGAACAGTTATATTGCATTGCAAAGTTATATTGCATTGCACTGCCGCTTCAGTCCAATCCAATGACAACAAATGGAATTCAATCACGCCGGGTCTGATTTATATCGAACGCCCTTCATTCAGTGCGCCGTTGCAGTGCGGTTCGTTGTGTTTACCTGATAACACAAGTTCCTCACGGCCGCAGATCGGATAATTTTATATTTGTATTGATGACCGCCACAGGGATAATAACCTCTCGGGCGCTTATAATCATCTCAAAGATACAGACATTAATATTTCACGAGTCCCCAATATCCTGCACAGCCGAGTGCAAATAATGGAACTGGTCGTTAATCAAATAGATCGGAATCTTTCGGGGCAGTTCATTCAAGGTGTCATCTCACGCACCGTATCACGGTAAGATATTAACGCTTGATAATTGAATCCCAAACAAAATCGGGGAATAAGATGTCACGGTCGCGGGCTTTATTTGTAGCGAATCATATGATCGGATGTCTGTCACGCCTAATTCATGAATTATTAATTCGCAAACGCAGGCTTAATAACTGCAGCATATATGAGATAGGTGAGGTAAATCATTACACTGGTCAACACATATTTTAGGCAGACAAAATAAAAGTGGTGCTGCGTTCTTTGAAGGACACTGATTTCGGAAATAGCCATAGTTTTTTTCAAAAGGTCTCTTGTTTGGAGATAACCCGTGGAGCTATTTTGACTAAAATCTCACATTCTCGCTGTATGGGCTACCTACAAAAACAGCGCAGTCGTGTTGTAAAGTTAGTAAATTCAATCCAATTGTTATTTCGTCACACGAAAGACTGTTTAAAATCGTACTAGCCTCCAGCAAGATTATTAAATTTCAGAGGTATCAGATTTATCCTAGTTGAGTACTGTCACGAATACCACGTCCATAAACTCCAATCATATAGATTAGTATCTACATAAAATACCTTTAGCACCTATTGTAAACTCAAAAAAATCACTTGGAATATAATAATAATAATTCATCTTAAGATAAAAAAATTTCCTATACGATTTCTACTTGTAAGCAATTTAGGCGAGTATCTCGAAATGTTTCAGCAATATTCTGTCATCATAAGTTCATCTCATTTTCCCTGATATCTTTCTTTTGTTGTGTTATCTATGGGTGCTACCCCTTCCGTTGTTCCTCATTCTAATCAACAAAATGAGATGATCCACCTATGCGTATTGTACTTATGGTTTTCAAGGACAAATTTGATAGGTCCATACTCATCTTTCGTCTCGATAACATGACCAATTGGCGTTCTTTTACGCGAAAGTACAATTTTTTGGTTTGACAGACTGCGCCTTTGACAAACAATGATCATTGATAACGCAACGGGCCCAGTTCAGATTGATGTAATAACTGAGGACCAAATCAGGGTTCTTCATAGTGAATTGCGTTGTATAAACGTTAAAAAGCTACGATTTACTTCCTAGTCTGTGAAATACTTTGGGCATATATACAGTAATTTGGTTTTCAGAGGTATACGTATATTTTAAACTAGAGTCAATCAAACACTGCTTACACTGCAACAGCAATAGGTTGCGTGTTCAAGTTCCACCGATGTCGACTCTAGAATCACTTTCCAAGGTTTATGTAGGCTCCTCCTCTCCATCTGATCCGAGTAAGCGATGTCTTATGAAATCCCAGACGTGGGCCTTGCTACTAGTCGGCAGCTAATATGGAATCATGATGAAGCACACCGATCTGGTGTAAATGACCATTGTAGTTAATAAACACCACGAACACCACAAAACATTAATAATAATACGAACAGCAGCAGCAGATACAATAACAACAACATTGCACTTCTGAATGGTTTATGTTTGACATATGATACTGAAATACATCTGTTCTTATTTGATATATGGATGCTTGGCTAAATGTATAAAAATAACGCGACTATTTTTTGGACATGTAAATTACATCATTTAAAATCCTAACTAAACTTTCATAACTGTATTCGACTCTAACCTAAAATAATCTAGGCTGTCGCTGTTATTTCCATTTCTGATACTCTGACCCATTCTTATATTAATATTGTCGGTTCTGTGGCTGTGTCCAAATTAGATTGTTAATAAGCACAGGTTGGTTGGATAGGCTTGCAGTTTGGCCCAGTTTATTGATCCTCTTGTAATCAATGCATAGAAAGTTGTAATGTAAACTCCATAATCTACTGTATGAGTCCTATTACTTTACTCACCACGAGTAGGGTTGGGCGATATCGAGTACCTGAGTGATTCTATTCTGAATAACGCACTATGCTTCTAGTCGAGTCGAGTATTCGAGTATTACTCATTATGGCGCCACAACACAATGTACTGTGTCAAAGTTCAAATATATACATTTTATGCTACCATAAAGAATATATTGCCTGCTGTCTGTCACATTAAAGATACTTTGGTGTTTTTTGACCATACCGATTTCATTGCACTTCTCGACAATGTTGTAGGATGATCATGACTTCGGAAATGTGTTATTTCCAGTACCGTTTGCAGCTTTGTAGTATGTCTCGTATTCTGCGACACGGCCAACAGAGTTTTCAAGGCGTCCTAAATGCTAAAATAGTTTGAAAACTATAATTCTCGTAAGTAAATAAACTTTCGTTTGCCAGGAGCGCATAATTTCCGTACTTAAAAAAAGTTATATTAGTTATCAACTGTGAAAATTGCTCCTGTCCTGGGTGGCTCGGCTCTGAAGACTTTGTCCTATCGAGCCTCCCGCCTACCTTGCATGTCGCATTTCACTGTTACATTTTTGTAGTGTAATGTTGATATGTAATGTGCACGAATAAAGATTCTCTGTCTCTCTCTCTTTTACTAATCGACTCAAATCATCAAAATTTATACTCGATTCAGATTCGAGTACTCGAATCATTGTGCCCCCCAGCCATAACCACGAGACATAGTAATTAGGCCTCTCTCCCAATCGTGGAATTTAAAATATTGCTATGTGCCCAGTTTGCCGCACAATGATCTGTTTAAAGGTCCACGTCGGATCCCTACCTGTTGCAACTTGGCGCATTTACGAGAGCTTCAGACTGACAATGGCTGAGTCATCCAGCTGCTGAGTTATTAAGAGATAGCCGTCAGAAATCGAGCCAGAGGTCTCGGGGTTACTAATCAGAGACACAACTACTGCGCTTCGGTGACCAAGACTTTAATTCCTATTGATAAATAATTCGTAGACGAAGGAGATGTATAATTTCAGTACTGGAAAAAGAAAATGTTTACCACCCGACCCGATCCATCACAATTCAATACTGGACTAGGATTCGAGTCCTAGAATCATTGTCCAATGTCCACGTCCTCAATCCTTCACCATCTCCCAATTCCAGAATTATTATCAGTTGTGTCTGTTTTGTTTTATTGACACAATAACAGTGGCGTTTCTCGCCTATTCAGGTAACATGTATCACGACAGTAACATGTACGTATCATTCATTTTCTTTGCATTTCGTCATCTTCCGGGCGACATTTAACACTCGCACTCTTTCACCATCTGCCGACTTTTTGGTTCGGCTCACCTTCATTCTAGGCAATCTCTGTGAGGTGAGCGATAAGGAGCCCTGATAAACCGGCGACACATGGAAGCAGAGGTGCTCAAAGTAGTCAAGAAAGCTACTCAAGTAGAAGTAGAAGTAGCGATGAAAACATCTACACAAGTACGAGTAGAAGTACTTCTTCCATAAGCCCCCTAAAACTACTTGAAGTAGAAGTAGAGTTGACTGACTTTAAATCTACTCAAGTAAGTAAGTAGTTTTGAGAACAGTCTTAATTCGTTCGCATGGACTGGCAAAAGCTGCAAATTGAGCTATGCGGAAGGTGCAGAGAGCTTGATTCGTATTGATGCATCACAGGAGGTATCAATTTTTGACAGAATAAGCATTTGTCCTCATCAAGGGATGCAAATTATAGTATTGATATGAAACTGCGATACTAACACTTTGTTAACTGGAAGACCGCGTTTTAGAGAATATCATAGTATGGCGCCCTACCCCATATTATAGTGCCACAAATTTAGGCGAAGAGCAAGACGGAGAAGTTGTATCAGATACGGTTTCAACACTTTGCGCGATTAGTATACGTTGATAACACACATTGTGGATCGTAAGATTTACACTTAGTTTGGCTTTATTTCCGGAAAATAGAGACATTACTACACTTGCTTTTATGCTTCAACATGTATGTTCTGCAGACAAAAGAACTGAAAGTAATTAGAACTCAGAGCATGATACTCGCAATTGAAAGTGAAATACAAATACCACTTCTAAAAGGCGGAAAATATATTTAATGTCTTTTTTCCGTTATGCTTCACAGGTCATCTTCTAAAACAGGTGGAACGTTCCAAAAAGCTGGATTAACCTGATTAGCAAGAAACGTAATGGGCTGCTAGATTACGATATGATAGGTAATTGCGTTATGGTTGACCATATTTACTGTGATGAAATATTTGATATGGGCGATAATGCGGTGTAAGAGGAACCAAGCAATCCGGTACGTAAATTATATTCACTGATACTTTCGTGAAAACATATTTGTCACTCCATCACTACTATGCGTTAAGCGCAACAACATTTGTGGGCTTTACTTGACTTTTATGTATATTAAATGTTGGTACTCCGTGACAACAGCCATGACATTCCTCAGGCTATCTTTCGTATTGGGGGATTAAACTACTTGTACTTGACAAACTGAAAATAGCTAAAAGTAAGTAGGTAGATCAAAAAATATTACGAAGTAGAAGTAGAAAAAATCAAAACTATTTGAGTAAGTACCAGAAGTAGAGGAAAACTACTTGAGTACTTCCCAAAAGTAGAAGTAATTCGTTACTGACCACCTCTGCATAGAAGTTATGCTGAACTGGAGCTCGAAGCCACTTCCATTGGCGTCGTTACGTTGGCGTAATCAACTGCGCCACTAGCTTCCCTATCAGTTGCGTATTCTACATGAAGTTAGTATTTCGTTGTGTCCTAAACCCTTTAGGGCGCTCGCTTTAGTAGCAGAAATGTAACGAATGAATGCTTTTTAAGAGTATCAATAAGAACCAATAACAATGAAAATGACCCATAGTCCGGATCCAGTCCAATTCAAGTCCAGTCCAGTACTCATCTCGGCCGTATACCAACCAACCCTGATGTACACGGGTGATATACATCAATAGCACACGAAACTAGAACTCACCTCAGACTTATACCCCGGTATAAATCGAGTACAGCGTTTTAATCCAAATTATACATGCACGTACAAACGAAGGGTTTATGACCGCGATATAACTCTGGCTTGGGTTCTGTTTTCGTATACCCCTCATTCGGCCCTTTGGGTGTGAATACACATTCCTTTCGCTAAGAGTGACGCTCCAGATTTGCAATGCCAGGAAAATTCTACTGTCGAATGTAAACATGGAATAGCAACGCCCGATTTTGATACTTCGTTCTGCTTCGCTGAGGCTTTATCCAGTGCAGCGACTGTAGTATTTCTGGCAATTTAAAAGTTCTCTTCCAGAATTTACTGATTCTGGTCTTGATCGAAAGCTACTGTCGCACTGATTCCGAAAATATAAATGTACGTATGGTCAGGCCATTGACCAACACCATCATGTGCAATAAATGTTCATGGTGCGGATATGACGATGATATATGGATTTGTTTTTGTGTTGTTGGTCAATGCAAACTTTGTACCACGACCTCATCTCTATATAGTTATTTCACAACGATGTCAACATACTGATAGCCTTCACCTTCTAAGGCTGAGACAGGAGATGGCCTTCGACTCAGCATATTACATATGTAACTTGAAGCGACTGAGTTCGGCTTTCATGAGCTGCAGATCAATTATCGTAATTTCCGGAATTTGGTAATATGAGGCTTTCGTCTCCTTATTTACCGCTTGCGTCTCTCAGTTGTGTGACAAAGGATAGCGAATGACGTATTCATTACTTGGTCGTCGAATTTGATGTTTCAAATGATTCAGAGCTGCCTTATGCCTTGGACATATTATGTGGCATATTAATCAAGTAGATCATAGTATATTCAACCCAACTAATAATTTTAATATTGTGTTAGATGGTTTCAATCAATTTATTGAAGTTACATATAGACACGGCAACCAGTGTGACAGGGATTTTGATAGCATTCGTTACTTTATTGCATAAAGAATTGACACAGTGGTTATCAAACTGGGGTACGCAAGACGTTTCTGAGTGGTACGCGAAGAGTTCGTCGGTTTTTAATTATATTTAGTCTACAATTTGCTTCTTGTTGCATTGGGTAAGTCCACTGCACATGCACAATGTAACAATTACTTCATTTCTGCGACGTTCACTCGTTGGTGTTATCATCGCAGCAGATTCAGAACAAAGATTAACTAACAACTGGCGAGGTATAAGTATGCCTATTATCTATATGCAATGTTTTCGTTAACATCGATTTAAATGGGCTTTTAGTACGAACTAAAATGAACAATATTTTCTTTTTTATGCAATTACACTCATCTTTTTGTTACAAATATTTATTTGTGATATGGGTCACCCCACCTATATCCACGTCTTGCCATTCTGGGAAAAGGATCGTTCTTTTTATCTCTCACGGACGTCTGTCAGGTTCTTCCAAACAGTGGTACTGGATGTCTATTATGTTTTCAAGTCTTATACTTATAGAGAATACCTCATAGTTTACAATTTGTAACTCGATTTAGTTAGAAGATTATCGTCCCGATGTGGTGATGAACGCTTATTTAAATTCATAGCTCTTATTCATTAATGATAACCATAACGAGATAGTTGTCGACCCTGGACCATGCCTGGGACACTATTTGTGCTGGTTGTGTATTTGACTACCATGCTCACTGATGCCGACGACGACTTTTCTGGTAAGGGTTTGCGCTTGCGGCGACAATCCATGTCTCTTAAGTTAGCATGCGTTGCTGTACTTTTCAGAATGCAAAACTCCTGAATGGTGTACTGCATGCCAGTCTGGAGGTGTGGAAGGGCGTTGTCGAAAACGCACGCCGGGCGGACTTAAGGATTGCACAGCATGAGGAACTTAGAACGCTTCCTTCCCTAATTCACCATCATATTGTACAAGTTAAAAACGATGATATTTGATTGCTACATTACTATTAGTACAACTGATATTTTATTTATACTATAGTAAGTAAATACAAGTAGATATTAACTCTACTCGATTCGTGCTTAGATATTATCATATTGGAGACCAATTCGAATACACTGTGAGAGAGAGAAGCAGAGGTGGTCAAAGTAGTCGATAAAGCTACTCAAGTAGAAGTAGAAGTAGCGACGCAAAAATCAACTCAAGAACGAGTAGAAGTACTTATTTTAAACGCAACCTAAAACTACTTGAAGTGGAAATAGAATTGACTGACTTTAAATCTACTCAAGTAAGTAAGTAGTTGTGAAAACGGTCGTAATGCGTTTGCACGGACTGTTAAAAGCTGCGAATTGAGCTATACGGAAGGTTTAGAGAGCTTGATTCATATTGATGCATCCCAGGAGGTATCAACTTTTGACAGAATAACCATTCGTCCGCATCATGTGATGCAAATGATAGTTTTGATATGGAAATGCGATACTAATCCTTTGTTTACTCGAACACCCCGTTTTAGAACATATCATGACATGGCGCCTTCCCCCATATTATAAGGCTCGTATAGTTTATAGTCGATGAGCAATACGGAGAAGTTGTATCGGATACGGTGTTAAAGGGCACTGCACTCTAAAAATGATGTGGTCTCAAATTGAAGTGTAAAACGAAGAATAAATTTTGGCCGCAGCCGTTCATACACGACGGAAATAGAATACAACAGGCCCGATTTTGAAATAAATCTCCTGACTGAACATCTTCCGTTGAACGCGGTATCTAAACCTCCTTGGCGTGTACGACATATTTCCTTCATAACATCTGCTGACAACTAAATAAAGTTCGATCTCTGCGTGACTGCTGGAGCGTGATGTGTTTGTGGAAATTTCAATACATTGCAGCTCCATTACGGTGGCGTTCTGAAGCAAACGGCTGCGGATAAAAAAATTCGTTTTACCCATAAATTTGACACCACATCATTTTTAGAGTGCAGTGCCCCTTTAACACTTCGAGCGATTAGTATACGGTAATAAAAAATATATCGGATCGTAAAAATGTCATGTAGTGTAGCTGTATTTTCGGAAAATAGAGGCATTCTACACTTGCTTTTAAATTTCATCACGTATGATCTCCAGAAAAAAGAACTGAAACTAATTACAACTTAAAGTATGATGCGGGAATTGAAAGAGAAATACCAATACTACTTCTAAAAAGCGGGAATATATTTTATGTCTTTTTCCCAGAAAGTTTCAACGGTATTCGACTAAAACCGGTCTAACGCACAAAAAAGTCAGAGTCCACTTTTTCAGATTAGAACACACGCCATGGGCTGTGTGGGCTGATAGGTATATGCTAGATTGCGAAACGGTACTTTTTAAACGTGTGGGTCATATTTACTGTGATGAAATATTTCATATGGCCGACAATGCGGCGGAAAAGGAACCATACAACCCGCTACTTAAAGTATATTCATTCACCTATACTTTCGTGAAAACTTATGAGTCACTTCATATATGTACCGTGCGCGAAGACCGACGAAAATTCTGGGCTTTACTTGACTTTTATGAAAATTAGGTGTTGGTACTCCGCGGAAACAGCTCCAAAATTCGTCAGGCCATCTTCCTGATTGGACGATTACACCACTTCTACTTGACAAACTGAAAATAGCGAGAAGAAATTAAGTAGATCATAAAATTTTACGAAGTAGAAGTAGAGGTTGCGGAAATCAGATCTACTTGAGTAAGTACCGCAAGTAGCAGAAAAATACTTGATTACTTCGAAAAAGTAGAAGTACTTCGTTACTGACCACCTCTGGAGAGAAGGGGAGTACTCGTTTTCGCCTGTACCATCGAGATGCTTTGACGACGGAGAGGCGATACGACCAAGGTCACCTAGTCTGCACCTCTTTTTTTCTCCTCCGTGCAATCCGTGGATGCTGAGCGGCTGGCAGGACAGCCGGGGATGCCAGTTTTCGAGTCTTTGGTGTGACCCGGCCGGGGATCGAACCCATGACCTACCGATCAAGAAGCCGGAAGCATCACGATTACACTATCTCGCTCGCTGTGAGTGGTAATGAGTCGCATATCGTCTTGCAATTGTCCACAGGATGGTGCAAATATCCATTGAGAATCAGGACTCAAACGAAAAATTGAGAATATATGGAAATATATATGTCGTGAATGATCGCCAATGTTGGAAATAGGAAATTGGCGTATATTGAATAGAGGGGGGGGATGAAGCAGTGCTTCTCAACCGATGGGTCACACGACCCATCAGATCAGAGGTCTCAAACACGCTGCCCGCGGGCCGCATGCGGCCCGCCAGAGCATTTTGTGCGGCCCCCGACGACATTTTACATTTTTAATAATTTGACAATATATAAGTGTCCCATATATCTTTTCAGGTTATAAAGTGAAAATTCCCTCTTAGATTGCTCCGAAAGCCTCAAACTAGTCATCAAACTTCACTAGCACATCAATTGCAAACGCTAGTGGAAGATTCAACATTTCGCCACATTTCTAATTCATGATGACAAATCCTAACCATTGGACGATTCGTGACTGAAATTTGTGAGTTGGACTTAGACGCGACCTTTCCTAAATTAATCAGACTCGGGCTAACTCGATGGCAAAATGAAAATGACTCGAGTGGACTTGAAGTGACTCGGAATGCCGTGAATTTGTTAGAACCATGGAAGCAACAAACTAAGCGCGTATCAGAGGAATAGTAATGGATCAGAAGATTGCAGCTTGGTATTTCGCTAACTAAGCAAGTAATTATGGCAACCATAGGCAATCTGTTAGTTACATCTTTGGTCGCTAAACCATGTCATTAAAGGGCACTTAAAGGTATCAAGTACCGTAGTGGGACGCTCCAACGATGTAACAGCAATGGGCCGTTCGGCGTTCCAACATTTCAATCACTAGGACACATTCATTAATATATTTATATTAGCTTTATATTTTTTTCTGCTCCTTTATTTGAAGATATTTGGCCATGAGTTTAATAGCCTACTTATCAGAAGTATACCCGAATCATGGATTGGACTTACAATGCTCAACTTAAAAATGTTTTGATATCAGATCAGTCTGTAGGGGAGACCGGGGACAATTGTAACACTTTTCGTATTTTCCAACATTACGTGTTCTTCTCGTGGAAATTTCACTTCCAAAGTTTTATATAAAGAAGCCAACAACTCGATAGTTTATATGAAAACTAAATTGGAACTCAATCAACAACCAATCATGGAAATTTTGGGTCGCAAAAATCGCTGCTCAAATGTTACAATCGCCCCGTACCCAGGGGCAATTGTACCACCCTTGCGGGGCGATTGTAACAGTGTTATTTATAACTAAACACAAACTGAATGAACAACGAAAACGGAAGCACAAATTGTAATATTGCATAAAATCAAATGATAAGACGTTTGAACGCTTCCAGGCTACGCCTCATCGCATTTATGGCATCTGAATGCAATATCACCCTTCGTGTGTTGTTCAAGCTTAAAGTGTACAAGAGACACATTCATTCCATCATCTCCCTACACATATTCGGCCTCTTCTACCAAGGTTCTGTTGTTCAGAGGGCATAATGGGTTGGTCATTCGGTCACCTTGCGAAGGTGCGAAACCGACCTGGCTAACATATCTTGGTTGAATGGGCCGATGATAGTATAGTAAAACGAGGACGCAACATTGTGTAGCGTCAAAGCTATAATGACATTTATCTGTGCTGTAGAAAATTAACATAAATTGTTCACATCAAATATCAAAATGTAAGTGGACCATGATCAAAGTCAGAGGACGAGAATTAAGACATGACTATTGAAGTTCGAAACACCAAAAGTCGATCAACATGAGAAAGGGTGGTTGAATCACGAAAGTAACCGAACCGTCAGATTCACATCACCACTATTGTATAGCCGTTTCGACAGATGATCATGTTAGAATTGGTATCGCAAGGCAGTATCTGTTCTGGTGAACTTCTGGCTGTTGCAAGATTATTCTGCAGTAGATGAATGGTAATACCAACATATGAACAAAGACATTCAGAATTCATAACATATTGTAACGGGGCAAAAGTAACAGAGTGTTACGATTGCCCCTGACACGCTCGACCATGATTAGTGTCTCAGTATGGTACCTTCCCGGCGATGCAAGTCCTATTCTTTCCATCACCACGGTAGACTATAGTAACATTGTTCCAGCTACACATATTACGTTGTAACTACTTGCGGTACTATTCGTCCAGACAAATTATTCCGGACCAGAAAAACTTTACTCAAGGGTCAAAAATTTCGTTTTTTGCAAATTATTCCGGGGTTTCGCATCGTAGCTCAACGTAACTCCAGGTATAATAGGAAAGATAACTACTGCATGCGCACTTAAAATATCAAGCTGATTTCTCCATCCTACTAGCGGTGAGGTCGATTGTTACATTTGCCCCTAGTTACATTTGTCCCCGGTCTCCCCTATTATAAATCTGTTAAATTCAAAATATTCATGGTAGCTAAAAATAATAACCCGATAGCTTTTATGATGGCATCATACATTTGTCCGCCATATGGTGTCTATATCTTATCATTAATATCTATCAAGTACAACAACAATTCTATTCAAATAGGTATAAATGTGATGATTCTATTCGTGCCAGGCCTAAATTGACACAAGAGTAAATCACATTTTGACGATGTGTGTTTACTGTCAATCTGCTGAATCGGCTCACTTTCAATAGGATATTCATTTCCGCAAAATAAGACATAACTGGAAAGACATAGAATACCCCTATAAATGCTGCGGCCCGCGGCGTTGTCAAAACTGGAAAACTGGCCCGCGAGCACATTTGAGTTTGAGACCTCTGCATCAGATTGCTGAGAAGCTATTTCAGGTGGGTCGCGCGAGGAATTTTCAAGTGCTGCAGCTTTCTATTCAATGTGCCAAGTATGGCAATCACCTTATATTCTCACGATTCGACAGTTAAATATCCGTTCCCCGACTCTAACTTATATTGTTTTCGCCGTGCTTTGCGCGAAATATATCGAGTACCGGCAATGTCTTTAGTGTCTCCACGAATGCAGTGGTTAGAATATTTCATCTAAAATTTGTTCATCGATCTCGCTTAATGCGCGTACTTTTAGATAGCAAAATCTACCTTAACACAGTTTAATCACACTAGATACGGATATTCCCGACAAAATGTTTTGAACTAAGTATTAGGCGATATATTAGGGATGGTGTGAACGTTAGGTTCACATTCGCGTTCTGGTGTGAACCTCAGAAATTTGGAGGTTCACGTTTACAAACGAACCTTGGTAGGTTCTGCACTTTGAACCTTTTTCATAGATTACCATTTTTACGTCATTTTTATAACATCTTTGGTTGCAATTCTTTGCATTTCAACTTCGCACCACTCTATGCATGGCGTTGGCAGCATACAAAAATCAACTCCAAACGGGCAGCACCTTGCCAAACTCAAAATTTTTACTTGCTTTGTTACAAAAGTTTGCTCGAAATATCCAGCTCCCGTTTGTGAATATTTAGCGACTCTCTTCTTTGAGCTTGACCGGCAATCACACAACACCAAGAGCGAAATACACTGCATGTACGTATATAGGTAGTCAGCGAATGATGCTTATTCAACCAATTTATGAAATCGATATCGTTGTATGATGTAAAAAATATAGCCGGCATACTGGGTCAATCTTGATGTCAAACGTTTATTATATCATAAAAACCAAATCCGTGCGATGGGGGTGTTGACTACTGCTGTATACCTTGTTTGTTTGTTTGTTTGTTTTATTCACAACATTGGCGCTTATCGCCTATATGGTTATTTGCGCCCAGCACATTAATTGTATTAACACAAGGTCTTTAGCGTTCTTGCTTCGATTTTCTAGTCTTTAGCTGCCATCTTTCCAGAGTTCGGCTCTCTCTTCTTCTGGGCTTTTCAAGGCGCTGTATTTACAGCGGGATCAGCGATGAGGAGCCCAGATAAACCTCCGACACATAGAAACATGGCAGAGCCGAGACTCGAACCAGCAACCATTAGTGTCGTGACTGCAGTGTTTAAAGAACTGCGCCACTCGCTTCCCCCTGTATACCTTGTTAATGGGGTAATATCAGTAGCAAGTATAGAAACCCATTTTACAATCTGCTCAACATCAACGTAGCAAAACTCAGACGGCAAATACATTGTCCGGACTGGTCTAGAACGTTAAGGCGTAAGAGTATATTCCCTAATAGGTCAGTAAAAATTGTTGGCAAAGAGATGGGAGATATTGATTTTATGGGATTATGATATCATTTGATTGCGCCAGTTGATACATTTGGCGTCGTTTAAAACGTCAATATTTATCAACATTGTGGCACTATGTGGCCAGAGTCGTCGCTAGGCATCGTGTACATCAATATAACTTCACTGAAAGTATTGCAGGAATTAGCAATAGGACGTCACGTGACGTCATGAGGTTCACACTCGCGTTCACACTGAACCTTTCGTTCGCACGAACCCGAACCTTCCATAGGTTCACACCATCCCTATTATATATTGCAGCACACCCCGTCTTGATATCTGAAAGAGTGGTTCTACAGCACTTTTGAGAGTAAGAAATAATCACACAGTTGGAATGGGTATCATTTAGTTTCGCGACGCGAGTGCAACAGGGGACGGTCATAATGTACACTAGAGATATACGATCTACCAGGACCGTAACTTCCGCACCCCAAACCCCCAATTGGAGGAGCTTGAAGGGGCCCAAAACTATTTCGTTGGTCGTTTCTATGAGGAAATTTATTCAATTGAAAATTTTTGTCGCGGTGAGCGCTATTTTCTGTCCCTAGCGGTCTAGATTGAAATATTATTAATTGTAATGCACGTGTTCAAGAGAAATAGGCATATCAGCGCCGGCGATTACCATGCATTGAGCAGGAATATGACTCTAGTACCCGGTCCAGGTGTTTTGGGCGACAAAATATATCCTGTCGTGGGCCTCAATGAGTAAAAGGTGGATCAGAGGTATTTAGCTTCTGTTGATCCTTTCGATATGATGCACCTGTGCTTCTTGAGACGTATAGGGAGCGGATCGAAGATATTCTATTGTTATTGTCAGCGTGTACTCAAAATTGGTGTTGACACTCGGGAAATCACGTGACTGTCACGCCCAGGTTACTTTGACTACTGCGCTATTTATTGAGTCACGTACGCACCAACAATAACAAATTCACGATGGGCATCTGGGCGTGACAATCACGTGATTTCGCGAGTGAATGGTCTGACATATGTGACCTTTTCAATATGCTGCAAAGCTTGGCGATCGATATACTGCACATGTACTTAGTGAGGCGTAGAGCGAGCGTTAGCGAAGCGATACGCCGCCCGTGACAAGTGAGGAAGCGCAATGTATTGATTATGCTCCGAGTGAATGGTTTGACATATGTGTTGCATTTGTTGCAACGCGTCACGATCGATATACTGCATATGTGCTTAGTGAGGCGTAGAGCGAGCGTTAGCGAAGCGATACGCCGCCCTTGACAAGTGAGGAAGCGCATGCTTGATTATGCTTTTGTTGAACAGCATTTCTGTCCTGCTGACCCTTTCCATTTGCTGCAACGCGTCACGATCGATATACTGCATATGTGCTTAGTGAGGCGTAGAGCGAGCGTTAGCGAAGCGATACGCCGCCCTTGACAAGTGAGGAAGCGCATGCTTGATTATGCTTTTTTCCCCCCACCACCCTATCAGCGTCGCTCTTTGACGTTAAAAACTTTAACAACGTTTGAGGTGAGTGAGCGTGTATTTGACGACGCTGTTACTGCAAATGGATGCATAGTCTGATTGACGAATTAACATATAGTTATGTTACATAGTGGATTGCATCAGATACGTGTGTTTATATCAATGGTATACGTTGTTGATATCGTCGTACCATGTCGCGTTGTCCACTACGTTACTAGTTGGTTGCCACTTGAATCGTGAAACTTCGATGTACTGCTGTAGATCATACACGGATCATATACGATGTCAGTAATCATTATAATTGACACATTAATCGTAACTTTGTCGCAATATCAGACTCTTTAACTATGTACGTAATCAGGCGACATCTATAATTTCGTACTCGGCTCTGAATACTTTGTCATATCGAGCCTCCCGTCTACCTTGCATGTCGCATTTCACTGGTACATGTTTGTAGTGTCATGTTGATGTAATGTATACGAATAAAGATACTCACTCTCTCTCTCTATAATGCAGTGTTGGCATGACTCGAGTCACGGTTTTCGTATGACTTGACTTGACTCGGCGCATCAGAAATGTGGATTGACTCTTGACTCGGAGCAAAATAAACAAGTAATCAGGTAGTTGGGGTCGATAAAAATCACTGCAGTGCGGTGTTGGGATCAAGTCACTACCTTCGAGTCACGAGTCATTTCACGTCATCGCACATTTGGACTCAAGTCAAGTCAATCACTTGTCACGGGCGGCGTATCGCTTCGCTACCGCTCGCTCTACGCCTCACTAAGCACACATGAATTATATCGATCGTCATGCGTCGCAGCATATTGGAAGGGTAAGCAGGACAGAAATGCTGTTCAACAGAATGTAATGACTTTGGATAATATCTCATACGTAGAAAATTCAATTTGACGTGAATAGTAAATTGACTCGTGAATTGACTTGACTTGACTTGACTCCAGTCGTCTCCAAAAAACAAGTGACTTGACTTGACTCGAGTCACCTGCGAAAATAGATTGACTTGTTTTGACTCAAGTCAACATGTGCAATGACTCGAGATGACTCGTGAATCGAAGGTTGTGACTCAATCCCAACACCGCATCACGTAAGAGACCATGAACAATATTGCATTGGGGGTGGTTGACAGCGTTTATATTGCTCACATTTGTACGATCATGGTCACCATTTATATTAGAAACTGGTCGCCTTTTAGATCGAATACTATAGTCGACATTCAGACCTAATATTGCGTATCGCAACAATATACCTCTTACAGCTTTCATGTGACAAAATTAAAGTGTGATTAGTATCGATTTTGGTTAATATGCCCGTTAAGTATAAACTATAGCCTTACTCGCAACCAGGGTATCGATGTGGGTGGTTGACATTGCAAGCGATTTCAGCATGTATAGATGTTCGCGGTCGCCATTTATATATGATTATGGTCGCCATTTATATATGATACTGGGCGCCATTTATATCGAATAATGGTCGACATTTTTATACGTTTGCGGTCGCCAGTTATAAAAATGTCGACCACTATTCGATATAAATGGCGACCATAATCATGTATAAATGGCTACCGCGAACATCTAAATATGCTGTGATCGCTTGAAATGTCAACCACCCCCATCGATACCCTATAATGTCACCTACGGAGTGACAAGTCAGTATCACTTTAATAGTTTTGACAAAATCCAATGATATAATCATGGTTAATACTTCGAAACTGCAACATGACTGAAATTGTGCCTTGACTCATGACTTTACTTGACTTTACTCTACTTGACTCGAATCGAGTCACCTTCAAAAATCGAGTGACTTTACCTGACTCGAATCACCTTCGACAATTGATTGATTTTAATTGAGTCCCACTGTACAATGACTCGAAATGACTCATTGCTCGAAGATAGTGACTCGATCCCAACACTGCTATAATGTTACCTACGGAGTGACCCTAGTCCAGTCGAGTCATGCTCAATTCAACACCAAGACAAGGCCGAGTCCAATTCAGCGAGCAGTGGATCGACCCCGTGTCGTGGTATTACGTCTCGAGTCCCAGTCCAGTTAATTATGTTGACTGCACAATGTTCAGTTAAAGTCTTGTTAAATCCAATTTGCATAACTATGCTTGGTGATATCGAATGGTTCGCATTGAAAATATACTAATGTTGCTCCTTTCCACTGTTATGTATCCTTGTCAACGACAACTGCCACCAGCCGAAATCTCGGTCATACGAAACGATGCCTTGCAGCATATTGAAATGGTAAGCAGGACAGAAATGCTGTTCAACAAAATGTACCGACTTTGGATCATCTCTCATACTTCGAAAGTTCTATTAGAGTGAATTGTAAATTGACTCGTGACTTGACTGGACTTGACTTGATTCGAGTCGTCTCCAAAAAACAAGTGACTCGACTTGACTCGAGTCACCTGCGAAAATAGATTGACATGTTTTGACTCAGGTCAACATGTGCAATGACTCGAGATGACTCGTGAATCGAAGGTTGTGACTCAATCCCAACACCGCCTCACGTACGAGACCATGAAGAACATTGCATTGAGTGTGGTTGAAAGCGTTATATTGCTCACATTTTATACGATCATGGTCACCATTTATATTAGAAACTGGTCGCCTTTTAGATCGAATACTATAGTCGACATTCAAACCTAACATTGCGTATCGCAACAATATGCCTCTCACGGCTTTCATGTGACACGATTAAAGCGTGATTAGTATCGACTTTGGATAATATGCCCGTTGAGTATAAACTATAGCCTTACTCGCAACCAGGGTATCGATGCGGGTGGTTGACATTACAAGTGATATCAGCATGTATAGATGTTCGCGGTCGCCATTTATATATGAATATGGTCGCCATTTATATATAATACTGGTCGCCATTTATACCGAATAATGCTCGACATTTTTATACGTTTGCGGACGCCAGTTATAAAAATGTCTACCATTTTTCGATATAAATGGCGACCATAATCATATATAAATGGCTACCGCGAACATCTAAATATGCTGAGATCGCTTGCAATGTCACCCACCCCCATCGCTACCATATAACGTTACCTACGGAGTGCAACTCACTATCACTTTAATAGTGTTGACAAAATCCAATGATATAATCAGGTTTAATACTTCGAAATTTTCAACATGACGGAAATTGTGCCTTGACTCATGAATTTACTTGACTTTACTCTACTTTACTCGATTTGAGTCACCTTGAAAAATCGAGTGACTTGACTTGAATCGAATCACCTTCGACAATTGATTGATTTGATTGAGTCCAACTGTGCAATGACTCGAAATGACTTATCACTCGAAGGTAGTTACTCGATCCCAACACTGCTATAATGTTACCTACGGAGTGAACCTAGTCCATTCGAGTCATGCTCAATTCAACACCGAGTTAAGGCCGAGTCCAATTCAGCGAGCAGTGGATCGACCCCGTGTCGTGGTATTACGTCTCGAGTCCCAGTCCAGTTAATTATGTTGACTGCTCAATGTTCAGTTAAAGTCTTGTTAAATCTAATTTGCATAACTATGCTTGGTGATATCGAATGGTCCGCATTGAAAATATACTAATGTTGCTCCTTTCCACTTTTATGTATCCTTGTCAACGACAACTGCCACTAGCCGAAATCTCGGTCATACGAAACGATGATGAGATATCGGTGTTGGTCGCTGGTGTATCGAGTCATATGACTTGGTACTAGTCATGCGATATGACCCATGTACAAGTTGAGTCCTTACATATATTGACTGGAATCGTGCCTAGCCTTTCCGTATACCAATAATTAAATATTATTGAAGTAGCGTCATGATAAAATCGCGACCCGCGTCGAGTCATCACAATAATGGGGGTAAGTGCGGATATGGTTTCTACCTGACGGGAAGAAAAATCGAGCTTTGATAATAATTACATTACAATTTTGTCAACTGATTGATGTGATAGGTATATTGTTCCGATTTCTAAGACCAGCTCACGATGTCGACTACTATTTGATATAAATGGTGACCAGAACCATGTATAAATGGCGACCACGAACGTCTATAAATGTCAGCTAATAACGCTTGCAATGTCGACTACATACCTCACCCCACCCCCACACGGACCGAGTCCAGTCCTTACAATCATTGTTACCAGTACGTCTATGTTTTATAATTAACGGACATATGTTCCAAAATAGATTACAAGTACATTGTAATTATGTCACATTAAAGATGTGAGAGGTGTGTTGGAGCGATACGCAATAGTATGTCTGAATGTCGACATGTATTAGATATAAAAGGCGACTGGTTCATATAAATTGTGACCATGATAGTATAAGATGTCAGCTGCTAACCGCTTTCAATGTCGAACACTCCATTACAATGTTATTCCAGGAATGTTACGAGTGGTTGGTTGCTGATATGTATAGTATAGCATACATTCCACGTAACGGATAATATGCATGCCTGATTGCGATATAATATGGTTACAGCTAATAGTAGCCGAATCATTTCTCAACACAATCACGCCTGATATATTTATATATTATGACAGGAGTTATCAGTACACAACATTGTTGTTGTGTAACTAAGGACATGGACTTACGACAATTGGTATTGACGACATAGTTCCTTTGGACTACATTTAACCAATTCAGAATAAACATTTATATTGTATAATCATGTTCTATGTTATGTCAAGCTTACTACATCCAAGCTGCCCATAGGCATTAATTTGTGGTAAACATCCATGATCTACATACAATACAGTTGAAGTGCATACAAACCAAACGGTCAAGCGCTATTAAGTGAGGATAGTCGACTATCTACTATATGCATATCATATATACAAGGGCTGTAGATTTTGACGCGAAATAATATGATCATTTGACGTACTGACATTGCTATTGGGATATAAAAATCGGCAGGGCGGGCTAGTATAGCGCTATGGGCATCCGTCGCTACGACACAAACGAAAGGTACTTTGCAGCTGCATAAGGACTAATCTACTGCATTACCGGTCAGTACTCACAATGATGAATGACAATTGTTAATGCATAGATTACAAAACGATCGCTAGAAAACAAAATAAGAATAGAAATGCGCTTAGTCGTCACGTTATCAAGCAATGTAATAAAATGCGCTAATCATACATAATTGGTTATATACCCCATTGGTGGTATGTATGATGTCAGCGATTAATAGGCGTCACCATAACACCCTCGACATTCGAATGCTCACCTCGCTCTGCACGATAGCAGTATGTCGTCACAATGGCCAAGCCGCTGTCTGTTCCGGCGTTGATTATTAATGTAACAGGGGAACAAATGTACCATTTCGTAAAATCGACATGGACGACAACATATCCCACAAATTAGAAAGTGTAATTACCATTGTTCCGCCACGGACAGTGAACCTACCACGGATACTGCAGGGTAGTGATACTTTTGTATAGTACTTATATAGAAGTACCAATGTTATGTATAGAGTTGTTGTAACATTTCACTATAATGTATTATAATCGGAATAATTTCATTTTAAAGCTCGACCAATGACGACTCCTCGGCCGAATGTGAACGAGAATTCAATAACAGAGCAACACGCAAGTTTGTGCACATACTCTGTCGCTTAACCGTCGTATATATATATATATACACGGTATTCATCAAAAACATATTGCGCTTAGTTGGTACCCGCAGCTCAGATCGCCATTAAAGAGCGACGGCGACCGTGCCGGAGACGAGTTGTGAGCATTGATGATGCGCTTACATTTATAATGTCAGCGTCTCGCGTATTAAGACCCATACATTTCATCGCTCACTATGAAAACGATCCAGTCACCGAGAAAGTACAGCAGTCGGAAGATATGCCCCTTACCGTAGCGGCGGATACAGATAATAATGGTACGTCGTAGTGGGACATAATTGTAGTAAATATCAAATGGTTACCTCATGTTCCTTTCAGAAGTGAATGAAGGCGACCAGTATTGGACCGAGAAAATCGATTGCCTTCCCCGACTCAAATTTATATTCCACCGGTATCCTAAGCCGACGGCAACCTGAAAATAAGATTTATTATTATGTAATTATTCCGTGCTTTACGACTATTCAGTATTAAAGCTTGTGGAATGAAACGCGACGACTGTTTGATAGTACAAAGGGGTGCCTAACACAATGCAGAATCAAACGCATGTTAATGCGAGCATAAGTTTTATGAAGGTTTTTCTTGGTATAAATTGCATAACGGCACGTGAGCATTCGCTGTCCATAGCTGGCAACACAAAACGTTTATGCTAATCGTGATAATGTTGATTCCAAGGACGACCGGTGACGAATCCGGTCCAGGATAATAACGCAACAGTTAGGACAGCGACACTCGCAGGTTTGCAAAATGTCACTATATGCAATGTCCCAGTAGCCATGCACTGTACGTTAATACGGAAAAAGCAGCAGTCTTTACTTTATACGCACGACCAATACCAGAGCCGCACACACTTGATCAGGCTAATGCCACCCCGTCCGGTACGAGAGCGGTATGTCGTCACAATGGTCAAGCCACTGCCAGTTCCGGCGTTGATTACTAATGTTCAAGTGGAGCGACTGTGCCCTTTACGGAAAAAATATGGAGGAATACGCCGGTATTCATGAAATACGTGAGATGGACGAATACGCCGGTATTCCTGAAATACGTGAGATGGACGAAAACGCCGGTATTCATGAAATACGTGAGCTGACCGAGGAATGCGTGGACCCTGTCCAAGAAGCGGCCACGGACGGCGACTACGACAGCCGTACGGATAAGGAGTAAGTGCTGCTTTGTATATTACTTGTATAGACACGCCATTGGTGTGTGTTGAGTTGGTATAATATGCAGCTATCCTGGATAATGATAGGCATAATGTTATGTTACAGATCGATGAGGGACGACTCCTCGGTCGATATGGGATTGAGCCTATGTACTGTGGAAACACGCAGGTTTGTACACACAGTATATTGCTTAACTGTCCTGAATATATACACGGTGTTATAAAAAAAAACGGTGTTGCGTTTAGTTGGGATACACAACTTCAAGTGGGCGGAGCTGGTGATGCCGAAGATGCCGCATACAAATTGTGAGCATTTATTATACGATAACATTTATAATGGCGTCGACTATCACCAATACATTGCAGCGTTGAACCCGTTTCCGACGAAGGAGAAACCAGCGTGGTGACAGATGATACAGGCGAGTATGGTACGTCGTATTGGAGCATACAATTATATTCAGGACCAAATGGTTACGTTACCTCATGTTCTTTTCAGACGATACGGGCTACAGTTACCGGGTAGAGCAAATTGATTGCACGACCCGGATTATCCTGGTCATACACCGATCTCGACAGCAAGACCAGCATATTATCGAATGATCTGTATAAATAAAAAATAACTTCAATGATGACTTTTCGATGGTGCAAACGGGTACTGAACAGACGGCAAGCTGTCGTCACACAATGCGAGCATAATTATTATGAATGGCTTTCCTTACGTAGTTTGCGCACTTACACAGAAACAGTCGCAATCAATAGTAACAATAACCACCTGTATACACGCCCACGGTGATGTCGACTATGTGCACGAGCGCTAGGTTTAACCACGTCCATTACGTCATATAGTATCGCCGGTATCATCGACAACTGTATTGACTTGAATGTTGGTATACTTCTACTACTTGGTAGTGCAGTGATAGGCGTGGCCTTTTCACTATGTATAATAGACGACGTAAACAGTACATATGATGAATATTCGTGACGTAACTATCGTTATTGTCTGATACGAATATCTCCTTTCGATTTAAAACAACAAATTTGTTGTGCATTAGAACGGATATACGCATGTATTTATTAGGAGAATAACCTGGTCGGCGTTGATATTGTCGTAACACCGCGGTGTGTGGATAGGTCGTGTTAAATGTTCACGATAACATAACGGACGTAGCTGCTCATGTTTGTAACGCATGCATTACGCCTGATCTAATATACTTCTTTGTCGGATTACAAAGACAGCCGAAAATTATTGTACCGTTGTGTACTTAGATGATGTACTGTTAATGGCGAAGGAGTATACCGCTCGGTAAGTCATTGTTATAGTTATACAACGTAGGCCTATGTATATTCATGCAAATGATTGAATGTACCGTCCCGTACAAACACCGGTATTGTTATGTGTGGATGGTGACGTGTTGACATCGCGATTCGCGAACAACCCGAGAATAAGTTAATGCTACCCAGTGACGAATTGGTATCAACATGGACGCAGGTACACGGTCGTGCAGACCCGACTTGAGGCATTATATTAGTTATATACTTCTGGGACCGGTGACTGACGACTAGTATTCCCCGCGTGTACTCAGTGAGCGATTTTATGAGGTATGCAATCAATTTGACAAATCGAAAGTAAGATCGCTGCCACGATTCTGGCAAAACTGACAAAGAATGGAAAAGTTTATAAGTATGGATAGAACATCCCATACCATCCTCCGGAAAGTTCCATACCATACCATCATCGGGAAAGTGTGTGTATGTTTCTACGCATCATAAGGCGATCATTTGACATCCTAAAATTGATAAAGGGCTATGAAAATAGACCGGACGGGCACGAATACGACATATTTTGTTCATCAACCGCGTCCAGATGAATGTGCGATCTGGACTGTTCTGATATGTTGCAAAAATATCACTGCAAAACGAGATTCGACTGTAACCACGAACAGCGGTTACCGTGCGTAAGGGTGTTGTTAATACGGATTAGCCGGTTACTAATTTGCCGCGGAGTCCGTGATTGATAATTGGACAATTGGTCCTAACCAAGACCGCGCATGCTGAATGTGCATGTATCCCACATTTAGAGGCCTGCAGTAGCAGCAGATGCAGTATCAGGTATAGTGTCACTCATGCGCGCTCTGCGAATATGCAAAGGTGTGTTCTCATAGAAGATTATATATATATATATAGAGAGAGAGAGAGTACATAAACCATATATTTATGTAGTAATCAACATGGCACATGAATCTATATGCAGGGATGCCGTCAACTACAGGCATACATGAGTGACCGATATAACGATCCGTTGCATTTATGTATGAATGTGTGCCATTTAGGGACGACGAATGCAACGATGATATCTCAACTTCAAACAGGAAACATCAACCGGTGAGCAAGATAGCGCCCAGTATGTTCACCGCAGACATTGCCAAGTCCAGGTATGCGATTTCAAATTGAACAATTGATACGGTACCTATATATTTGTGTTTCGTTGCACTAGCGAATCATCAGACGATGGACAAGACTACAACGATGTTAGGTTGGTGACAAAGTTGTTCGCGATTACTTACGGAATAAATTATTCTTTTTGCACCAGGCGTGGCGAATTTGCGATGGATGACCAAGACAGGGTGGAGGTGGCCGATGGAATTGGCGTTGTCAGACGTAAGCGAGACACCGACATATGTCATCTCTGTGCTAGGCTCACGTTGGGGCATCGTAAACGACATTTGCAACGACAACACGGTTGGACCAAACAACAATGCGACAGGTTAGAGGTTGTATCAGCGTACGCTAACGTACATGTTCAAAGCGACACGTTATGTAGTGTCAGATATAGTCGCCATAACGAAGATGGGTCGTCAAGCACTTCATCGTCACGAACGTTTTGTAAAATATGTGACAAAACTATTGCAACGTCTTATGTATCCCTCCATTGGAGAAAGATGCACAAGAACGAGTTGGAATCCGGTCACAAAGTTGGTAGCAACGAATACCAGAAAAATTACAGCAAAGTAACGTTTTGGGACGATCTGCACACGGTATGAGATTTCGAGGTAATGTTAATTAGATCCGTTAACAACCTTGTTACGCGAAACAGCTTATAACAAAGTATCGCACGTTTCGAGAAGCACGGCAACTAGAAGGGAGTAATACCGACATGGTGCTGTCAAAAGTAAAGCAACTGTTTGGGGTTCACTTACGTAACGATCCGGAATGGTTATTGGAATACGTTTCAAACAAGGGGGGAAATGGCCGCGACAAAAAACGTTCACCAAATACAATTTTCAAAACACTAATGACTGTACGCGGAACCATAGAATTTGGACGCTTGCACTGCCCGGGAGTGCTCCGTAGAGTTGTGTCAGTATCCGATCAGACGCGACTACTCCAGATAGTGGACATGTCAAGTCACAGTACGAGCCAGAGCAGGCATAAAGCAAATCGTCAGCATCTGGCCAATGACATGAACATCATCAATGCTAACTGGCCCGCGTTCAAGAGGTGAGATAGTGGCTTGCATGCGTTGTAAGGCTATTCAATGCGTAATTTACTTTTCAGTATGATGTCGTCACATTCGTTTCGAAACGATTTGAAATGCGATATAACTGACGCGTGTTTTTCTGTTTGCGTGGCCGCACTGGTTATCGACGTCGGTTCGTGCACCGGTACTCGTCTGTCACATTTCCGACGTATCACCGCCAACGAATTACTTAATCCGTTGCGTTCGATAACAGACTCCTCCCGGGTAATCGTACAAGTCAACGACACCAAGAGTAAAACTGTACAAGGGATGGTCGTATTCGAACATTCCCAATACGGACGGTTCAAATCGGTGAGCATAATATTGATTTTGCATACTGGTATATATAATATACCCAAACATTGTCCCATATTGACAATACGCGTATATATATTGTGTCATTTCATTAACTATTTTCAGTTATGCGAGCACAACAACCGTCAGTTGCGGCCTGGTACTTCGCCCGCTCTCCGCTCTGCATCGGGACAGCCCATTATCCAGCTATCCAAATGCGTACAGTCGTACATGGCGCGACGAGGACTGGAAGGGCTCTCGTACCAGCATCTCAGAAAGATGCTAGCGACGATGTCTAGTGGCCGGTCGCGGCGCGATAAAGACGACGTCGCCGCTTCTTCGTCCCATTCCGTGGAGGTCGCTAATCTACATTATGACGGTTTATATCGGACAGCAAGCGCAGCAGCGGGTGCTGCCACTGGCCGACACATGATTGACGCCGCATTGGCAACAAAACACAACACCATATATGCGGACGCAGCACTAGAGGACCTAAATGCCCGTGGACGCAACGCGACAGGTACGCTATAATACGGTAAGAAACGTGACGTATGAGGTTTTACCTATTCATTAGCGTAATTCAACTTGTGAACGTCCTTCATTGTGATGGTATGCGTGTATGAATACTATGTAATACGTTATCACTGTATCAGGCATTCCCCCGTTGTATACGTTCTAGTGACAACCGGATAGTGCCGAGTTAAATTGCGAGTTAATCCTGATCCTTGTACCATGCACAGTCGCGCACGAACCCGCCAATTTCCAGAGGTCGCCCCGGATCGAGCATATCGAACCCAGCAGCGAACTGTTTACAGCGTCGGGCACACATCCGTCGACCAATGAAGACTTGCCCGACACCGACAAGACAAGTCCATCAAATGGAGTCGCGCCGGAATCGGTGGTTGTTGATAGCACGTCTTCACCGACCGGATCATCATCGGCGGACGCTTTGCTCCCCCATGGTAAGCATGCATCGCACCTAGTCCTATAAAATGTACTCTAATACATGTTATTTGCAGAAAACGACAAACCGCATCAATCAAGTGATGCCGCGTCGGATTCAGTGATGGAAGGGATAGCGCGTCCGAGCGGAGAATCCTTGACGGATGCTTTGCTGCCCCGTGGTAAGCATACGTCGCGCATTATACAAAATACTGTATTCCACTCTACGTTATTTGCAGACGACAACGACAAGTCGCAGCAATCAAATGCCACCGCGCCGGATTCAGTGGTAGCATATAGATCGTATTCACCGAGCGGAGAATCATCGACAGATAATTTGCTCCCACGTGGTAAGCATCTGTCGCGCCTTATCCTATACATTGTATTACACCATATGTTCTTGGCAGACGACAACGAAAAGTCGCAGCAATCAAATGCCACCGCGCCAGATTCAATGGTCGCAGAGAGAGCGTATTCACCGAGCGGAGAATCATCGCCGGATGCTTTGCTCCCCCTTGGTACGCATGTTTCGCACCGTATTCAATAAATTATACTCTAACACAAGTTATTTCCAGACGACATGGCGCTTGCTGCTGCGCGTCTCGCATTCAAGCGTCAACGGGTCACCGTAAAAAGCCCGATATCGCTCACAAAGGATCAGTTTATGCGACTGTGCCAGCATCCTGACCTGTCGTTGTATCTGCGGGGTAGTGGTCCTCTGCGCAATGAAGCTGAGCGTCGGGTAGCAAAGGAGTGTGGACTCATGCCGGCGCCTATGCGTAGCAAGCTGCGAATGTTGCGAGACTGTCATAGATAGTATAATCAGTCTATAGTACTAAATTACCCACTTCTTGTTGAGGTTCCCACCGTAATATTCATAGCACTGGTGTCGCATTTTTTGTTATGATGGTGTGTGTATGTGGTATAGGAATTTAATGTCAAATAGATTAATGCCCGATAATACAAAAGTGTCACAATGATTGACTTGTTCGTTTATTGCTGTACTGTATATGACATTCCGCGCGATATCGGGACGCTACTTAGAATAGTGACCATGGTCAGCCAATGCCGGTTCCGACGTGACGGATATCGTTCTCAGTGGTACGTCGTATTGGAACGTATAGATATAGTCAATAGCAAATGGTTACCTTATGTTACTCTCAGAAGCGGACGAGGACGAAGAGTATGTGATCGAGGAATTCTTCGCCTTGCCAACGTGAAACTGATATTCCATAAGTATCCAAACCAGACGCCACCATGAATAGTATATTTGTTGCTGAGTAATTTTTCATTTCGTTACTAGTATTTTACGAGTAAAACCTGTGAAATAAAATGCTACGACTGTTCGATATAGTACACAGGGATGACAAACACAATGACGAAGCTACGATGCGAGCATACGTTTTACGAATGTTTTTCTTGACATAGTTAGCAGAATTGCACAAGAAGCATTGGCTATCAATAGCTATTAACACAAAACGGCCATCGTATAAACATTAGGGCTGGGCAAAATCGAGTACCTGAGTGATTCGATTCTGAATCACGTATTATGCTTCGAGTCGAGTCGAGTATTCGAGTATCACTCATTATGACATCACACCAGATTCTACTACGTCAAAGTTCAAGTATGTACCTTTTATGACGACACAAAGAATAAAATGCCGACACAAAGAATAAAATGCCTGTTATCCGTCATGTCAAAGATAATTTGATATTTTTCGACACTACCGGTTTCATTGCACTTGTTGACAATGTTGTGGGATGATCATGACTTCGCAAACGTGTTATTTCCAGTAACGTTCGTAGCTTTGTACTATGTCTCGCATGCTGGGACGCGGCTAATCAAGGTTTCCAGGTTTCCTCAGTGGAAAGTAGTAATAAAACTATAATTCTCGTTAGTAAAGTAACTTTCAGTTGCGAGTAGCGTATAATTTCAGTACTCGAAAAAATCGTCTTTTACTACTCGACTCGAATCATTAAAATTAATACTCGATTCAGATTCGAGTACTCGAATCATCTTGCCCAGCCCTAATAAACATACGTATTGATGTTAATCGGAGTAATTAGACGAAAATGCTATATTATATGTGGCATATAATTCATGACCGATATTTTACCATATTCAATAGGTGTCCATAATCTTTACTATGAACATACAAGTATTATGCAATTGATTACTGTAATTCGATGGCATGCGACATAAGTTAGAAACTGTACGAAGACAATAGTTAGCTATCAATACGGGCAATGTATACACGATTACGTATGTATATGGCACCTTAGCATATAGTAAACTACAATGCAATAACGAAGTACACGGAATATCACCTCATGATGATATATATGTACTATCGTCCGTATAATGATAACACAGAAGCTGTTTAGAAGTATGAGGTAAGTGTACCGTTGCTTGATGCGTTATACGTTATGCACTTTGAGTAATTATATAGAAACGAGCCTTCACCCACGCTATGGTAGGCCAATCCAACAACGTAACATTCGACGATGGTAAGGTTGTTAGACGAGCGCGGCGTACCTTGAATAATAGCAGGGTGTTGAATGAATAACGAAATATTCTATCGGTTACTCGTAACGTCAGCAGCAACTACTGCGACATTCAGATAGTCGTCCAGAAGTACCGTAGAATAACGAATATACAAGGTATTCACTCGATACGTATTCGGATCGGAAAACAATTTCATGGATGCTAGTTAACCATGTGTTCCTATCCGAACGTGCGATGTCATCGAAGTATAGCTTCGAATGCGTGATGAGAATAAAGTCGCAAGGCTACTTTCATAACCGGTAACAACTAGCCGCAATTAAATAACGTTTTCCTTTGAAACAGTTGGCGGTCGTATAAAACGAGAATATAGCAATACGCAGCGAGCTCGCGAACGAAGTTTGTACCATGTAATACTTATAGGTGATCACAAGAACTGAAGGCTATGACACCCGGAATATTTGCCACTCTAGCTTAGCTAGCGTGTCACTCACTAGCAACGCCGACAGCGACCAGTCCATTACATCTATTCTACATACTACTTAGTGCCCGAGCTCTGCATAATGGTTGTTTACATCTGTTGTAACGCACCGTTGATCACACCATAGATATTACAGATAACAATAGGATATCTTAATGATCAAGACTTGCGACAATGGTATCAGGATATTGGGTGTTGTTGCCCGGTCAGTTGATAATTAGGAAGTGCGGTGATTGGATACGATTATTAAATGTTTAGTTGAACACACATAGGCGCATCAATCATTAATAAACTTCAGTTTTAGGGGTAGTCTCCCCCTGAAATGAAGACTCACTATAACTGTATATCCTTGTATGGGTGGTGCCACATCGACAAGTGACAACGAATAATTTGGTCACCATTTCATTACACTTATAATTTGCCACGGCGTTTGCATGATCACATTTCTTCCAATATAAATCGGTAACTCCCTCTAAACGGCTTGGTTATGTAAAAGCCATTTCCATAAAATGGGAGCCTACATACGAGTCAAATGACCATGGAAGCCCATACACTATTATATATCGTGGTCAAATCAGCCCAGTCTTCTTACACTATCGAGAATAATACAATAGTGGGTCAGTATCCTATGCGTTTACCTAATTACCTATATGTTAACGGGTAATCGTTTATACCATTGAAAATGTGACTCAACCCGATAGGCATTATGGGCAAGCCATATTTCTTCGCCTGATGTGAGTCTAGTGTTTATGTAATGTATGCATAATACGTTGTCATGGTTTTTGAGGCCGGCACAAATCGTCGCTTATGAGCAAATAGCCGACTAGTTGAACGTATTGCGTGCTCTCGATGGCTCGTGAATGCTGACGTGATAGACGACTACTCATCATTGGTAGATATCCTATATTGTATGGACAATGCACGGGGTCAGTATTCGAGTATAAGTATAGCAAACGTTCACGTCGTCGTGTATTATCTATCTATAATTAGCGAAAAAGTACGTGAACGAGTATAACGTGACCATCAGCCCTATTACGTATAGAATATAAGCTGTGGTACTGTCGTTGTATGTGCGTTTCCGGTAGTTTTGTGCCTGTGAAACGGCTCATGTGCTAACAGTTACCAGTACCTAGTCTTTGGTATAACATCAAGTTTGTGCGTATACATATATTGTGTGTTTCAATTGATGAATCCACTGTACGGTGCCCTTACTCCAATGAACATTTGCAATCGCCCATTCCTTGTGGATTAGGAACATATACTTATGTAGTTAGGTCATGGTTACGTAATATGTCAAATGCACGTAATACGTGCCACGAACAGTCCTTCAATGTATGGCATCATTAACTGGTCGTAAGTATCGAGCGGTTCATGTGGTGGAATATTTCAATACGAAATATTTCAGATCTTGGCATAACGTTTGGATACAGTCTAGCGTTTATAGATCTCGTTTGGTGCAAGTAACGGGTCCCGTGAAATTTTTCCTTACGCCGTTTGACAGCTATTAAACGATCAAGTTGTCATGGATTTGTCATGGATTAAGTATTTATAAATGCATATGTACACTAGAATTATCTGCATAATAAACTACTTGAAATATATATTTTGATGATTACATGCTGTTGTTTTAGTGTAACTAACCACAACCATTTTTGGTTGGTTACTTATGTATTCATGGAGCGTGTCGACAACTAGGGTCAGTTACAGCAGGCCAATTGTTAACATTTATATTCCGTATATATGACAAATTGTTTTACGAAACAATTGTAGTTTGATACGACATCATATACACTGTTGATAGAACTTGGTCGAACCTAAATAAACCTCCGACACTTAGGTATGACTTATTGAGTCTACCTCATCCGCCGGACTCGAAATCACAACATATTGTTGTTGCAGCATTGGAGTAATCCTAATGTTATTGCAGCTGTCCCTTGTCTCAATTCGCCACACACTTACGGAATATACTCTCGACAACGCATTGGCATGATATACATATGTACTGCTCTTCTTATTTGAAGACGTGATGAGCCAATAATGAACCAGGTAACAATACACGCACCGTATTTATTGCCACAACCAACCAAAATTAAGCCAATTTATTAAATATAATATCAGACACCACGAACGAAGCGGCCAGGGATCTCTTGTCTAGATATCATCCGAAGCGGCGTAGAAAGTCCTTTGTTAGTTTTCACGATGGTATAGCATCTTCGTCAGACTCCTGTGAATTATGACCAATCGGTTAACGACTACCATTACACCAGGTTTAGACGTGCGACACTATGATAACCTCTTGCGTGCTGCAGTCGAACATTTGCTGAAGATCTTTTTCTGTAGAGTAATCCGTTGCTGCAGAACCATCGCAGATCTGTAACATTACGCTGGTCATTAGTCTTGCAACATCAATGCGTCGGACAGCCACATATCCCACGTATGCGAGTACAAAACAGCCTGCGAACTGGAGGCCAGCATACTCACTTCATCGAAGTCTTCCTCCATGATATACAGCAGCTCATGCTCCGTCATGCCGTCGATCATATGTCGATTCGGTGTACACGAGTCGATGGAAGTCCGGGATACACTTTCAAGGGACTGTGACTACAATAATGTTCACATGAATTGCACATATCCGACAAATGTGATGCTCACCTTATCCGGGGTCGATACGTGTCCGACAACTGGCTGGTTCGGCACTACAACATTAGCGTCGGATGGCGAGTCAGCTGCCTCACTGTCCTGTCCGGATACAAATACACGAAAGGAATTGACATTCATTCGTTACAGTGTATCCGACTGATAGTAGGCCTATTCGTCGTGACAACGCAACATTGTATCGGTTGGACTGTAGACACCGTGCTCACCTCGTCGTCGGACAAGTCGTACGAAACAAGCGAACGCATTGGTGCTGTAGATGTTGGCGGATGGACATTATTGTCGGACACATCGTCTGTCAGCTCGTTAGGTGAAACGAGTATTGATGCTGTCTCGTGCATACTAGTCACGGATGGCACCTGCAGAAAGTTGTATAAACTCATTGGATGACAAATACCGTATAAAAGTCTGCCTGTTATATACGAACGTCGCATAAAATGTCCGATATGGCATTGTCCTTGCCTGTCGTATTCGGTGCAGCTAAATCGACATAGGATTTATCGTACGGATGAATTGTTGAAATCGACAACGCACCATGGTCAGGTGACGAGTACTGCGCATTCGGTAGATTTGTAATGTATGTGAACCGAAAACGACTGGATTATATCATGGAGCCCGAGTATCATTCGTACGGAATATACTCCCGTTGTCTGGTACGGGACAATTACTTACGTCCAACTCTACTCCGTCTTCCGAAGGCGCATTAACGAGTGGAGTGATTTGCTCCACATCCCTTGGAACTACATGGCGCCGTTTTCGTACGGAAGCATTATTCTCGTTGATCCGACGGGCCTGCGTGATCGAGAAGAACAATCAGGTGAATAGTGCACGGCTAATATTCGATAGACCAAGTAGGACTACACGTGGACATTTAATATCTCATATATACGTGCTGTCATTGTTGATAGGCAAATTATGGTGACATTCACCTCTTCCCGCATCGCCACATCCGCGGGTACGGTCGCTGGGGGTACCAGATTAGAATTGTAGGCGCTTTTGCAACCGGTCTGCGTGATCGAATACAGAGAATCAATAATTGCGTAATTGAATCATTCATACGACCATTAATCTTACGTTATCTCGGTCTTCGCTGGACATGGACCCCGATATCCGTGCTGTTGATGACGATGGTGGGGTGTCCACATCATATATATGCTGTCAGTTTCGTAATAATGGATGTTATTAGGGTAGGAATGAGACACTATATGATAGGTGCAGAATAAAGTCGATCGAAATTAGATTAACGTTATACCATCGAGCGGACAACTAGTGGGTATGCTTACCATGTCTGCTGGAGACTCGTACGAACCGGCCGATTGAGCCGGTATACTGGGCGATTGTGCTGAACGCAGTACAATGCGTTGCTAGTATGTCGGGCGACTACGTGAAACGATATGCAGTATGCATATGTCGTAATGGTGGTGTCCCAACGCATTACTTATATAACAGACTCACGTTGTGTGTCATTTCCTCTCTAGCCATATCTGGGTACATCGCAGAAGTTCCGAAGCTTAAAGTAGACCCGGATTCTGCGTCACTCAATCCATCCAGTTCCGACTCCTCCACGGCTGGAGCGATCGGATGCGTCCATAGTTTTTTAGTGTTGCACTTCACATTTACTTGATCAGCGTTTCTGTTCGTTCGAATATTCTGTGGGATAAATAACGAAATATGCGTAAATATTATACGGATACTGTTCAACGGTGTGCGTTATTAGTACAATCATTACATAATCATTCTCATTAGCGCGAACATTTGCGTCATCGGGCACTATCGTAGATTGTGGCGCGTCCCTGTTTGATGTAGGCGGAGTGTATGTTGAACCACTCCGCGATTTGTGCACGGCTAATATTCGATAGACCAAGTAGGACTACACGCGGACATTTACTATCTTATATATACGTGCTGTCATTGTTGATAGGCAACTTATTTTGACATTCACCTCTTCCCGCATCGCCACATCCGCGGGTACGGTCGCTGGTGGTACCAGATTATGATTGTAGGCGCTCTTGCAACCGGTCTGCGTAATCAAATACAGAGACTCAATAATTGCGTAATTGAATCATTCATACGACCATTAATCTTACGTTATCTCGGTCTTCGCTGGACATGGACCCCGTAATCCGTGCTGTTGATGACGATGGTGGGGTGTCCACGTCATATATATGCTGTCAGATTCGTAATAATGGATGTTATTTGGGTAGGAATGAGACACTACATGATACGTGCAGAATAAATTCGATGGAAATGATATTAACGTTATACCAGCGAGCGGAAAACTAGTGGGTATGCTTACCATGTCTGCCGGAGACTCGTACGAACCGGCCAATTGAGCCGGTCTACTGGGCGATTGTGCCGAACGCAGTACAATGCGTTGCTAGTATGTCGGGCGACTACGTGAAACGATATGCAGTATGCATATGTCTCTAAATGGTGGTGTCCCAACACATTACTTATATAACAGACTCACGTTGTCTGTCATTTCCTCTCTAGCCATATCTGGGTACATCGCAGAAGTTCCGAAGCTTATATTAGACCCCAGTTCTGCGTCACTCAATCCATCCAGTTCCGACTCCTCCACGGCTGGAGCGATCGGATGCGTCCATAGTTTTTTAGGTTTGCACTTCACATTTACTTGATCAGCGTTTCTGTTCGTTCGAATATTCTGTGGTATAAATAACGAAATATGCGTAAATATTATACGGATACTGTTCAACGGTGTGCGTTATTAGTACAATCATTACATAATCATTCTCATTAGCGCGAACATTTGCGTCATCGGGCACGATCGTAGATTGTGGCGCGTCCCTGTTTGATGGAGACGAAGTGTATGTTGAACCACTCCGCGATTTGCTTTGGATTTCACGCCCGGCCTGTGTAACCAAGTACTTATCTATATTAATGTGCACCTGTATACGTTATTTGATCATGACTTACATTAGATCGCTTGTCCGTATTAGCAAGATGTCGCGTCGGCGCGGATAGTGATACGTCGTCGGCGTCACTCGAAATAGTCTGTATTCCGTCAAACAACATCATACGCTAGTGTCACGACTACACATGTCCGCGACATAAAATAACACATCTAACAAACGACGCCGACTCTGTTCAGGGCGTCTAGAGCGATTTCGCGCGGCGATACGGTTAGGACTCCGGTGGTGACTCGGTACATACCTCTATCTGTACGGATTTATCAGGCGTAGAGCAAGCGCGCCTACGCACGTCTGATGAAGTGGACGGCATGTCGTCCTCGCTGTCCGAACTTATCACCCGTGCTGGGCGTCGCTCACTACGCCTTGTTTCCGAACCGGATGCGCTTCTACGCACTTTCGACGAGGTACACGGCATGTCATCCTCGCTGTTCGAGTAGATAACTCGTACCGGGCGCTTCTCACTGCGCCTTGTGTCTGATCCAGATGCAAATACCTTTACCTGCGAGTAGTCGAGACAGAATTAAAAACGGTAGATGACATTTTCTTATAGTGTAGTGTGCACCTGAAAAACAACAGCTGATGTTTAGCATGTATAATACATATAATCACGAATAGGAATGCTACAGTCAACAGTTCATTTATCATAGCTGTACGAGGTAACCTGATGATAGTTAATGTAGATATAAACGGTATAGTACCTGTGGTGTTCATTGACATCGGTACATTGAAGAGTATTTATGTGTTATATATATATAAGAATATATAATAACAATAACACTAACCTGGTTTGCGGGTGACGCACGAACGGTGGACGGCACGATATACGGTATTGGTTCGTCCAACCATCGATCGCTCATCATCCGCAGAGTCTCTTCGTCCATGGTGTTTGTTAAGCAACTGTAATATTCTTCTACCGTTCGGAACTGATCTGCTAAGCATTCTTCTCCAAGGTCAGGAAGGCCTGCGTCGACGAGATCGGCGACGAGCCGGTCGAGAATTCCTTCGCACGTTGCGCTCAGTATTGGTCGCCTGTCAGTGCGTGGAACAAACACGCCTGCGAAGTCTAAAACCAGAAATCGCCTGTCCCACGCTTCCCTCAGTTCACCGTTAGAAACAAGTATAGCGAACGGGTCCGGGTCGTTACTGGTGATAACCACGATGGTGGCACCGTTAGACTGTTTAGCACCATGAGTTTTGGCAGACCATGAGCCATGAAACATCTGCTTCAGTGACGCCATCATACCGGCGTTGCCCCAAAAATTTCGGCCAGCGTCGTCGCTTTTCAATATTCTTGAATGCGAATTCATATGCAGCTGTCCCACACCGGATGAATCGTGTGGTATGACACTAGATATACGAGGTGGGAACAGCAAATTGCATAGCAGTGTCTTCCCAGCTCCCGGCGTTCCTTTGAATAGTATGTGTGGCGCACGCGACACGCTATTACCACGGGCCTCAATTACCGCACACAACAGGCAAGCCATCGTCTGGGTCCTATTCAACGTGATACCATTGAAGGTTGCGCGCGTTACCCGATTTTTTAAAATGTCATTGACCATATGGACGCCTTCATCCACAGTTGTGGTGCTAGCACGCCGACGGTTTCGCCAAGATAGTAAGGCGCGGTGATGCCGAACACCTACAGTCGGCGGCCATTGGTGGAAGCTTCGACTAACCAGATTGGCTGATATGGTGAACCCCAACTTATCGGTCAGGTAAAACTCCCACTCCCCGAATGAAGGTTTCTCCTCGAAGTCCAGGTATCCCTGGCTCACAGCATGGAGTTGTACGGTCCAGGACGCGGCGCGCCTTCCGCCTATAATACGAGCCAGTCTAGACGGTAGCTCGTCATTCGTTTTGTTGAACCTGCATATGTACGCACATCGTGTGTGAAATATGAAATTGCAACTAGTACGTGCTTAACTCACATGAGGTTGACGTGTGCCACTACGTCGGTAGTCGCTGCTAGCTGATTACGAACGACATGTATGCCGGCCGCGGCCAGCATCCTCCTTGCTTCGCCCGCCGTATATGACTTGCGACCACGTGTTAGCTGCAACGTGGTTAATTACAGTGATGTTCGAATGTCGGGGAATACGTATACTTACCAGAGGCGGTACTATCAGTCCGAGTCGTCCCTCTGTACAGTGTAACTCCATGCTAGCAGTAAATATGTCAACGTCCATACCTTGGGTGTCCTGCACGGTTAGTTGCACGCCAGCCGATGAGCTACGAAATACCCACCATGCAGCGAGACAATCGTCCGAACTTGATGATTCCAATAACGCCGATAGTTTTGATGAATATTTCATCATGTAATAATATTCGTTCGCCATCCAGATTGAGCCAGGTCTCAAACGCTAATGATTGCTCCAACAGGCGTGGGCCGATAATGGAGTGCTCGCACGTGGTGTCGGCCATGATCAGACACGCGCTGATTGTCATCGTGTGTAATTTTATATTCCCGTACAATTACAAATTAGGCAGAGGATCATCGTTATACGATCGTGTAATTAGAAGTCATGTAGTATTACAAGTGTGGGTGATCGGATTCACACACGAGTGTCCTATATTGAGTAATTCCGTCGGACCGGATCTCTTTCGGTCGTCTACCACGTGGTAGAGCCACTGTTCACCAATGTACTATATCTCTCATGTATCAAGCCATATCACACATACTGCACAACCGATGTAAGACAGCAATTATGTCAACAGACGCCAACTAGAGTCCCGTTATATTATAGTACAATGAGTATAAATTGGCTGGGCATCGCTGATAATGGCTCACGATGATCATTGTTGTCATTTGCGTCATTCCCTGTTTTTGTATAATAAAATAGTCATTCACACCAGGCCGCTCTTTGTCCATGTTGATTTGATACACTCGCTGCATACTTGAAGCACGAACCACATATTGCCTGCGTACGACACCGCCTACACAGACCAGTGCACGGTGATGAGCCTACGCGTCCCAGGGTGCCCATGAACATTATGCGCGCGTATAACAATGTTCGAATCGATATAGGGTCACGCACTAACATTCATTATTCGCTATTAGTCGACCACCAATTGATCGGTTTGATGGCACCTGCTTTATAATACCATAAGTAATTTGATCAAATCTAATCGCAATGTTATACTGTCCAAGAAACCGTTGCGGGCTTCAGATACAATTAGCGACAAGCTATATCATTGGTAAGCCTGTTCGTCGATACTAGGGTAAGCCGGGAGTGACGTTTTGTATAATACATCTATCAGATACATAGCGTATAGTGTATAATTAGAGCTAATCATGATGTAGATTCAATTACTTTTCCATATCCCAATGATTCAGTGTTGTAATGAGTCTAGTCCTGACTCGAATCAAGGCAGACTCGAGTCCGATTGTATCATGTATCGACTGCATTATACTCATGTACTCAAATTATGGAAATGACTCGACTCACCTCCAATTAATATGTGTATTGACTCTAATTGGTATCGAATATTTGCGCATGAATCGAACCAAGTCATATGACTCGATACTAATACGGCCAATACCGACCTTGCAAAGATTATTAAAGTATCCACACGGTTGGGAGTTCGTATAATATAAATGCGAACCATTCGATATAACCGAGTAGAGTTATAGAAATGTGTTTGTAGAAAAGCTTAAATGGAAACTGACCAGTCAATACAATTACTTGGGCTCGATTATAGTAATAATACCATGACTCGGGATGTACACACTGCTTGCTGACTTGGTGACGAATCTAAAAGAACTACAAATAACTATATTCAAACATATAACAGTAAGATTCAGTTGTGACTCATAACCTTGTGACTTGGTTACAACTCTGCAATGGATATGACGACAAGGATATAGTGAACATTATTACATATTAGCAGTATGCCTGTTATCGGCGAGCAGTTGGAATGCACGTGTAATGTTAGAAGTGACCAACGATAAATCCATTTGGTAACGAATTACAACTTGTATTATATCATATAATATATATATATATATATATATGCGCGTGTATGTTAATGATAGTGCAGTCGGCCCAATATACAGTTCGCGTACCATTTGTGTATTATTCGTCGGGATTGGAACATGCACTTACATCTCAACATGTATTTTCGCTATACGAAAGCGGTTAAACGATCACCAGATACATGGAATTTGTGATAGCCGTTTCTCGACATATTATCTTGATTCGCAGTCATTATCGATGATCGGATATCATACCTTATCATGAATTTTGTTATCAAATAACACTGGATACTTGATACATTTGTTAGGTTACCTAATTTAAGCCTACACACCAAATTATGTTCAATTCCAATCAGTAGTCGCATTGATACAAGATAACTTTTTCTATATATTATATATTAATAAATAGTAAAAAAATGGAACTGTTTCTGTCCACCCCATGAAAGTGGAAGGTTGTCTATAGAAACAACCGTTACCACATTTGGTTAATTTCAAACCATCAAAAGCGGAGTTATTGTCGTGAAAAATCTGGATTATGAATAAAATATTATTTACGGTGAACAGTTCGATTGGACCGGTGTGACATAAATATAAAAATACGCACGGCTCTTCATCCCACATTGTTAGGCATAGGAATCGTCCGTGTTATTACACGCAGCAATGATCCGTCACAAATCCAACAAATACTGATAAAGAATATCGCCTGGTATAAACTTGCACTATCGTAGTCATCTGAATTGTGAGTTCAATATGAATTCTCTCTTCCGTCGTTATGTAATATTGAGTTCATAATCCGTGCTTTACACGGCTATGCTAAACTTATATACATTATCAGCACAGTGTATAGCTACTACGCATGATATATGACATGTTCACTATCGATTGCCGACAAGTCTTCATACTTGATGCATTATATTGAGCGTCATAGTATACAAAATCCACATTATAATACAGCGATAGTGCGCATATAACATGATACATGCACACTTAGTTTGATTGGAGAGCACAATTGTCAAGGTACCTATGAAGCAATGGGATATGTACATTCTACTCTCGATGCAATAACGTATGAATATAGTCGGTGGTTGGATAGAACATATAAAGGCCATCGTTATACACTATGCATATGGTTGTACTTTCTCCATATGGTTGTTAACTAATCACATGGAATATCACCATGCCCGTAGTGTTGTTCGCACCTGTTAATGGTGACAATGATTTCAAGGTATGGCGGACTGTTCTACTATAAAGTCGTTGACCAACAGTTAGATATGGTGTCTGATACATATTATGCGATACGCATTTCGCATTATGTGAATGATGAGCAATTTTATGTATCTTTGTACGAAACGAATACGTCATAATCGGAATCGCGATCATATGAATAGTCATGTACATGAAATACAATTTGATCTGGTATGATTGCGTGACATATGAAACAATTACTGTGTAGAATACCAAAAATGTTATCGCGTATTAAGCAACAGATTAGTAACGTTATACGGTTTCTTATAGCGTATTACCTTACAGGTGGCATGAAGGTTAGTGGTCAACATATCATGAATTACATAGTGCAATCAACGACTGCGTTGATTAGGATGACTTCTGATACGATATCGATCGCGCAGTCGTGATTGCCCGCGGTACATGTGTCTATGAATGGCCCATTAAATTCGTTTGGATGGTCTTTTATTTGAGAATCTCTGGCGACAATATGGCAAATGCGCCAGCGAACAGGATCGGGACATTCGACCCTGCAGTAAGCAGCTTAACGAAAACTTTAATGACAAGCAAGCGAAGTAGGGCAAACTTCTGGGCGTTCCGATGTGGCGTGCCAGGTATGGCCCTATTGCTGCGGGACAAAAATATGAATACGGTATTCGCATTCTCCGGTGGCAAAAAGACAAGAAGGCGGGCAACCGCCGCGTGTGATGGGTTCTTGATGGTGAGTATACACTGTTCACATGTTCATTGAACAGAACTGTAGATGCCTGTACTGTGATGACTGTTACATTTGATTGCACGTGAATGTAACTAATATACGATGTTAAACAGACGAAAAGTATATCCCCGGCAGCTCAGTTAACCAGCAATGACGTCCAGCTAATCCTGCGTACTGCGACTGCACTGAGGGTTAAGGATATGACGTCACTGATAGTGGACGAGCCGATCGCTTATATTAATGCAATGTGAGTATGACACTCTTCATAAACAACTAGATAAGTCGTCATGTATATGTGTGACATGGGCATGGACCTAGTATTATATGATTGCAACTTTTGCACAGGTACGCCGATACGTCATACCAGATGCCTATGAAATTGGCCAGGATGTGTTATCCGGTTAACCGGTTAACGGAGGCTACTCGCATCATCGCGCTTGGCACATTGCAGAACAACGCCGCGGTCATGCGACAAGTTGGGGCTACCGGATTGCCGGCCGTGTCATGGATATTTCATTACGCGAGGAAATACCGCATTTCGTTCCGCGACACGGTCGATCTGATGCGCCGCGCTCACGCTATCATTAATGCAAATGGTCGTGGCCAATGACATCTAGAAATGTGATGTTGAACAATATCTTTATAAAAGTTGTATCTTCGTACTTTTGTGTGTCTTCGTAATTTTGCGCAGGTCAACGTTGAATATCAACAAAGGATTTATACTAGCGTTACGATTGGCAGCTCTATTGCATCAAACCGAAGTGCCGTTGACAGCTATACTGTTCCCACATATCGTATGTCAGAATAGGTAAAATTGATAAATCAAAATTTGTTATCTATTGTGTCAATTCTTGATAATGTCCGTTCTCGGTGGTGTTCAAAGTTGGTTCAGGTTGCAACGACTCAAGTCACGATTTTATGATGACTCTCCTTGACTCCAATTCATATATACTCAAAATAAGTAAAATACTCGGTTCGAATCTATATATATAGAAGCTGTGTATTGACTCGACTTGGAATAGAGTCATCGCGCATGACTCGGAACAAGTCATAGGAAGCGATACCCAAAGGCCGAGACCGACATTTATTTATAATTTTGAAGTATATTAGAGTAACTACAATATTGGGATATCGTATATTAGCGCTGGTATAGTTGAAAATGCGACGGGACTGATAAAATTGAGGAATAATATAATATAACAAATGTCAACGACTCGTTAGCACCAAGGTGATAACCATGCATCAACTGGAATAGGATCAGTAAACACGATGACTTGTGGTATGGGACGCTAATCATATTATAATGACTAGGACTTGCCTCGATATTAAATTAAAATACACTGGAATTGAGTCGAGTTAATAATAATACGAAAGTTATATTGAAATGCGACTCAAAGCCTATTGACTTGGCCAGACCCTGGTGGTATCTCTTATCGATATTGTGCATTATCGGTAATGTACAGTCTTGATGGCGTCGGTTATCGGTAATGTCCATTCTCATTATTGTACATTTTAAATAATTGCTTTATCGGTAATGCTTTGCTCGATATAGACCTGTGACCATCCGTATCGATGACGGGCGTAGTGTCGTTGCGCTACCTCCATGACCACTTCTCGTAACTATAATCAGTTATGATACGTCAATTGACATTGTTTAGGCATGCGTGTTCTACTATTATTCAATGCATACCAGTCAGCATGGACTGTAATGTCCATTCTCTATAATTGCATACTCGGTAATGGTTTTCTCGGTATTGACCGGTGACCATCCTTTTTGATGGGAAGCGACGTGTCACTACATGCCATTGGTTTCAATTGTTACCAGATAAACGAACCCGATCCTTATGTAACCGTCATATGCATGAATACCATACCATCAAATATATTCATATTAATGTATGTCGTGCGATAGAGCATACTTGAAAATGGCTGAACTTGACTCGAGTGTAGAGTCCCTTAAAGGACTGGAGATAGACTCTTATATATGGATATTCTAGTATTGAGTCTTTATGTATTGTAGAAGAGCATAGTAAAGTCCATCCAAGAGACCCGAGTCATTTCATATGACAAATATGACAACGGTCATCCAAAAGTAGCGTAAATGGGCTAATTGTATATAGATTACAGATGGTATTGGTGGGTGTATTGCACTAGAGTAGTCATTAAATCAAGTTGCAGGCGCGTAATCCACTACTTACATGCGTATGTAATAGTTTAAACTTATCGCAAGGTTATCGCAACGACTACCACGATTAACGACTACTAAGCGTAATATGATATGGCGATGTCTTACCGTAATAGCTACTAAGACGGGAGTAACCTATATAATAGCTAATGTGAGCAACACAAAGTTTGCCGCTTTATTTCATTCAATACGTGCTGCTAACTTGAACTAACCCTTATAATTATATAATATACCATTGCATTTCATTCTTACCGAGAAAGCGAACCCGATAACTATCTAACCGTTATATACATTGCTGTATGTCGTACGACAGGGATCCTTATTGGTGAAGGGCGACGTGTCGCTACGCTTCGCTCGCTCCACGTCTCGCGAAGCTCTTATGATATTATACGTTAACTAAGGTATTGAATTGCAATGTGAGGCGTCGAACGATAGGATCGCAGCGTAACGGGGCCCAACAAATATAATTACCCGCAAACTTTGCCGCTTTCTTTCATTCACTATGTGATGCTAACTTGAACCAACCCTTGTTATTAGGATGACGTTGTACAGTTCGTGATATCTTCGGGACGGTTTATATAGTATAGCTAAAACATGTACATCCAATATTTATATAACCAAATATGTTGATCTCGTGTTTGTACATTGGCGGCTTGCTCCGTATATTTAATGTACATGTTGGTATACCAAACGTACTGAGCTATACTGTATATATTTGGATAATGCAAATTCATTGTAATAACAAGTATAGAAGTGGCGCACCAAACCTGTGCCGTGATAAGCGCCACCATCACGATATTATTAATGAAATCAAACATCGGTCTTGCCGTATGAGTGGCTAGTCATGCGAAATGACTCGAGTCCAATTAGGGTCAACAAAGATATTGACTCGATTCGAGTCAGTTCCGTCTTTGCAGAAAATAACTTGGGTCAATTTGAGTCATCAATAAATCGCGTCTCTAGTCGATTCATTACAAACCCGGTTGCGACTAAGTCCATTTTTCATACTTAACGAGCATATTATCCAACATCGATACTACTTGAAATTATTTTTTGTGAGATAAGTGCTGTGAGAGGTGCAGTGTTCTGATACGTGTTATTCGGTCCGAATGTCAATTATTATACGAAATAATTGGCGGTTTGAAATAGGAATCTATCGATCACGCCCGTCTCATTAACTTATATTGTCCGCGTTGGACATTCCCGGTCATGTCCATATTCGGCGATGTCCATTTTCGGTAATATCCGTTCTTAGTAATGTATTTTCTCGATGGTGTCAATTCTCGGTAATTTCCATTCTATGTATTGGCCATTCTCGGTGGTGTCCATTCTCGGTATTGATCATTCTCGGTATTGTCCATTCTCGATCGTGTCCATAACCAGCATTGTCTATTCATGGTGGTGCCCATTCTCGGTAATGCCAATTTTCAATATTTGCATGATAGGTAATGGTTTGCACGGTATTGACACGTGCCCATCCTTAACGATGAATGGCGACATGTCACTACGCTACGCTCCCGCCACGTCTCATCATTGTAAGCTGTTAGTATAAGTCAATTGACAATTTGATGCATGTATGTTCTACTAGTATGCAATGCATATCCCTACGTTGGCCATTCTCGGAAATGTCTATACTCGGTGATGTCCATTCTCATTAATATCCGTTATTTGTGATGTAATTTCTCGATGGTGTCAAATCTTGGTAATGTCCATTCTATGTATTGTCTATTCTCGGTGGTGTCCATTATCGGAATGTCCATTCTCGGTGGCGTCCATAATCTGTAATGCCTATTCACTATGGTGGACGTTCTCGGCAACTTCCATTCTCTATGATTGCGTTCTCGGTAACTGTTTGATGAGTAGGCTATTGACCGGTTACCAACCTTTTTGATGGGAGGAGACGTGTCGGTACGTGCCATTGACTTTGATTGTTACCAGAGAAACGAACCCGATACCGATGCAACCGTCATATGCAATGCATGAATATCCTAGGATCAAATATATTCATGTATGTCTTGCGATAGAACATCCTAGACTTGATTCGAGTGTATTGTCCCTTCAAGGACTGGAGATAGACTCTATTATATGGATATTCTAGTATTGAATATTTATGTATTGTAGAAGCGCATAGTAAAGTCTCTTCAACTATATTCATTTTTGCAACGAGACCCGAGTCAATTCATCTGACAAATATGCCAATAGTCATCCAAAAGCGTAAATGGACTACGTGTATATAGAGTACAGATGATATTGGTGGGTTTATTTCACTATAGTATTCATTAAATCAAGTTGCAACCGTGTCATCCATTGCTTACATACGTATATAATAGTTTGAATTAATCGCAGGGCTAGCGCAACGACTACCACATTTAACGAGTCCTAAGCGTAATATGAGATGGCGATTTCTTACCGTATTATCTATGAACGCTACGGTACTAGGACGGGATCAACCTATAAAAAAGCTAATGAATGCAATACAAAGTTTGCCGCTTTCTTTCATTCACTACGTGACGCTAACTTGAACCAACCTTTATCTTATAAGATACTATTGCATTTCATTCTTACCGATAAAGCGAACCCGATAACTGTTATACACATTGCTGTATGTCGTACGATAGGGATCCTTAGTTGTGAAGGGCGACGTGTCGCTACGCTTCGCTCGCTCCACGTCTCGCGAGGCTCTTATGATATTATACGTTAACATAGGTATTGAATTGTAATGTGAGGTGTTGCACGATAGGATCGCAGCGAAACGGCGCCCGACTAACATAATTACCCGCGATGTAATCATTGGTCGACAAATATAACACGCGCTCTAAGCACTAACTAAATTGTCGCCCTTATAGCCGTAAGGAATGCATGAGCGATTTTCGATTGCTCTAAAAGTTTACCGATTTTCTCTAAATGTCTCATTTAGATTTAGAGGAATATATCCCCAAAGGCAAAATATGTAAGAGATTTGTCGACATTTATAACCCTCACCGGGCAGGATCGGGTCTCTAGCATAAAATGTGGGCCACAGAACATTTTCAAACTGGAAAATGGGCCACGGCCAAAGAAAGGTGCATAGTTGCTTTGAAAGGTGCTTCAGTGCAGAGTTCTCAAACTCAAATGTGCTCGTGGGCCAATTTCCTAGTTTTTGATGACGCCGCGGGCCGCAGCATCGATAATAGGGATATTCAATGTACAATTTCCAAGTAGGCAAAATTTGACGGTACCTTGCAGACAGGCATTGCACAAACATCTTGAAAATGTAATTCACCATTGTATTATTCACGCTTGACACGGAAAAAAGTATGTCTTCAAATATTTGAATAAAATTGTTTTTGTGCCGGGCATCATTTGTTAAAATATTGAGCTATAGACATCATGCGATAGGATACATCATGGCATCGTAAAACTGTCGGGTTATAATATTCATATTGCAGCTAATGGACCTTTGATGTGCCACAATTTTATGTAGAATATTTTAAAATCTACTTAAGATTTACCTGATATCAGAGCATTTGGGCGGTGTTGCCTAATCCGGGTTTTGATACAGTCGCGAGAAGCAGGCTATTGCTATTGTTACTGTCATTGCCAAAGTCAAATTAAATCAGCTTTAGATTTTGCCTGGAACATATCAATAACAACTTGAATATAATCATTATTGAGCCATGGTAATAGAATTATTGTTTAATAACCTTTTTAACGATCGTATCCCTTGTGCTTCCAATAAGATTTCTCGTAGCCCCTGTCCATTTTCAACACAGTTTATGATGATACGTATAATAATATCACGCATCGTGACAGTTTTATAGATTGCCGCGTCCGTAGGATTACCAAGTCACTGCAAGTCCTTCTCCGATTTAAAAATTTGACCCGACTTAACTCGAGTCATTTCTATTTAATCACTCAGTCAATCCGAAATCGAGTAATTTTACGAGAGGTCGCACCGAACCAAATCATAATTTTTAATTGTCAGTCACGACTCATCAACGGGTCATGTTTTATCATCATGAACTAGAAATGTGACGTAATAGCTGATCTTCTACCGCATGCTAGCTTAGCTTTTGAAAGTGATGTAATTGTGAAGTTTGAGATTCCAGTGATTTTTAAAGTAATTTTAGGTTGAACTTTATGTGTAGCCGTTCGGTCGTAGTCTTTGCTATCTGACTGAATGCGGCTATATTACTTCAGGTTCGACTGGACCCAGAGACACATTGCAGATTCGACGGATATATTACAACGAAGGTAGGCACAATAAACACATCAATACTTCCAATCCAATCCAAGACTTAACACAGTAACAACTCCACACAAAGATACTCCAAGACCAACTCCATACCAAACCCCCAACTACCTACAAAAGACTAACTCCAATCACTTCCTCTTTCCCCATCCCGCATGCTACCTTACGCATGACTGGTCTTGCAACCAGATAGTCCGGAGTCATTATGGCTCTTGAGCCGAGCGGTTACATATGTTATTATATCTAAAAAAAGATGACACTGGAATATGTTGTCGAATACTTGAAATTCAAAAATGCCGTTGCGGGCCGCACAAAATGTTCTCGCGGGCCGCTAGTTTGAGACCAACAAGCGGGTACTTAACTATGAGAAACACGTATGTCGAGACCAACCCCTTCTGCGCCGAAACACATGAAGACATAACGTTTTTGCCAACATACGGGTGGTCAAAGTGCGATGTCAACAAGATCTGCGCCGATAAAACTGTGGCGAAAATGACCGTGGCTTGACCAAAACCTTCGATAATTGGACTTAGGCACTAGCACTTTTTGATGTGTGAGGTTTGGGTCGCGAGATGCCACCAAACTCAGATTTGGGTCGCGGCCTAAGAAGTTTGAGAACCACTGATATAAAGTTTATTACGGTTTGTTAAATTATTAGATTAATAATTAATAATTATGAGATTAAAACTAACTTTAAGCACTGCGACCAACCGGTTTCCTTAATCCGTGGTTGCTAAATCCTCATGAACACGATAATCGACTTTATCGATAAAATCCGACTTCATTAACGCCGCCATTAATGGAACAATGTAAATGTAACAATGTAAACCTTTACATTTACTAACTACAATAATAAACAATTCGTTTTTCTGACATCACTTGAAAAGGTACTCAATTCCAAACACGCCATTCTGGCCCGGTGTCTGAACTCGTAATCACCATTCACCGTATACTCATCCGATGAAGCGTGTTCCTCGTTGCGACGTTGATACTTTTGTGGGCATCAATGATCGATCAATAGGATGGGCTTGGTCATGTCTGCAAGTGAATGAAACGGTATGATAAAGCAGTAACCGAAAAATGCCCTGCACTGAAAAAAGTATCACATAGGCCTACTCGCTATATGGAAACACGTACCGGGCATACGAATTGTACTTACGGAAAAATCATCAGATCAATCAGGTGTTTAAGATGTTCATTCGTGTATGATACGGAAAGGTGATCGGCTGTCATTTTAGCTTATACGAAGAAAATCCAGGCTCATCCTTGAGAGTATAGGCTAAACTCTCTTGTATAGCATGCAGGAAGCGTTGAAATTACCCATGGCCTTTATCACGGAAATGGTGGTTCTGCTTGAATTTCACGGTATTGCAAATTTCGCTATTGGTTAGTAGATTCCAACGATGTCCGATGTGGTAAAATATCGTTTCAAAACTCATGTATATGTCATATCTGCTTATCTCCAATGATTCACAGATGACGGAGAAATCACTTCCTATTTCCCTAGTCAGCGATCGTCTCGGGTTTGTAAACTTTGTATTATCAATTATCAAATCTTTTGAAATCGACGAAACTAACTATTTGGCATTTGAAGCAAATGTTAACCGCTTACCTTGCATTCGAATTATATGGCGAAGTCGTTAAGCAAACTTGTTTACATTAGAGATAAATGAAATAGACCTTCGGTAGCATACCACTTCGCCATATTCCAGCTGAGGAATCTACATATTGTGTTCTTATAGCTAGTGCGAAATTTATAATCAAGGATATGTCTATATATTATTCCATGATTATTGCGCAACGAGTTTTATGGAAGTCGTATTTCCAGTTAGGTAATCAAATCTGAGTCCATATTTGATGAGATAGCTGTAAGACATTGGTAATCAGGCTTTTTAGGCTCGTAGACGCCTTAGGACGATATTTGAGAACACATTGCCCCTGATAGAAATGTGCCCGGCCACTAAAAAGAATCCTTGATGCTTGAAAGATAAGACGGACGTCGAGGCTTTATAGCTCTAGGGTAGGGCTGCCATACGTCCGGAATTTCCCGGACATGTCCGGAATTTCACCGTTCAAACTGGCGTCCGGGAGGAATTTTTAAAATATGCCAAATGTCCGGAATTTTGAAGACTTGACGTAGGCTCATAATAATTTCGTAAATCAGCAAAACAATATTTTTTGGGAATATTTAAGCTGATGCATGATATTTTTCTTCGCACTGCGCGCGATACACTATCACATTTATTGATTTTAATATGGAGACTAGCACCCTCGCAAAAACTGCAATAAAATATGAATAAAAACAACCTTCATTTTCTGGAATAAGCTTAATTGTAATCGCAATCGCAATGGGAGAACGGTATATACCCAGAGATCGTTAAAACCAAAACCGTTTAAATGCTTCATTCGAAGATAGTGGTTCCAAACGGGGGGGGGGGGGGGGGATTGTCGTCCTTAAATGTTGGGTGTTTATAAAGCTCCGTGGTGCGCACCGGCATAAGCCTGATAAACATTGTTATCGGTAGGACATGAACAATTGAAGATGCCTTAACCGTATGCAATTACGCTCCCTGTATTTTCAAACTCATCATCATCCACCACCAGCTCTAATGCTAACTGTGATCGTGTTGGCGGAGAGCAATAGCTATAAAGTAATATATGGAACGACCAATATTATTTACAGAATTCATTGAAATAATTTAACGACCAGATGCATATATAAACCAGATTCATATAACAAGCCCCCCTCTAGAAGTTGCATCGACTACCCTATAGTGTGGGCACAAAATCATTGTATGTTTGGGCGGGAGGAGGCTGTAAATATGTGTTTTCAGTCCCGGTTAAACAACACACAGCCACACACTCCTGAACCGGATCGTGACCAGAGGTTTTCTCTGAGCAAAGCTTGGCTAGTGCGACGTCATAACTCATTTTGAAATCCACCAGTGGGCGCTAAAGAGTGTCCGGAATTTGGGTTCCTAAAATATGGCAACCCTACTCTAGGGCGGAGGTGCTCAAACCATTTCGAAAACACTAAATTAAACTTTGGTAAGGTCTCGAAGGCCACTTTCCTATCAGTCTAGTTAGGGGGAAAGGTTGTCCGGAAATCAATTAATCAAAGGATAATAAGTCGCCATTCTCCGTTGTGGAAAAATTGCACTGAATTCGACAATGATTTGTGTCCATTGAGTAGCCGTTGACTGAAGATTAATCACCAAGCTCTCTGGTGAAGACTTAAGTTGACCTGATGGATTTGGCATGCATTTTCCGGTATTAGCAAACATATGAATGAAAAAAGGAAACACTTTCAGTAAAGCAAAGGTTCTTGAATTTGGATCCGCGGACTAGTTGAAGGGGTCCGCTCAAGGCCAATCAAAATCATATAGACTTTGCTAAAAGTGCGAGCATTTAAAATGCGGATATATAGCAAGTCGGCTCATTGACCAGTCCGACAATTAGGATGCAGATGATCTTCAGACCAAATGTAGGATTATCCATAGCAATCAGCGTGTTTTGGGATCCGTGAATTATGTCCTGAAAATTTTATTTGTCATGTGGCATTAACAATTTGAACATGGCTAAAGATCTATGGTTACAAGCGCTACATGTTTAAACTCATCAACTCAATCCGTAACTCTGATCACTTAATCTCAGACAGGTTAGAATTTATAGTAGTGTGTGTATGTGCCAATATATTTGACAAAATTCATTATGTACCTTTAAACCATTTACGCACTTTGCGCGACTATAAGTAATGTGCGAAATTTCCATATAATAAGTGACTGAGATTGTCTTGTACTTGTCGTTACTTATTGCGGCTCGTTCTTCAATCACGTAGCCTACACGACTTCGTTCGTGACGGAAATATTGTGTGTGTTTGGTAGGATTACCATACGTCCCCCTTTAGGAGGATTTGTGCTCCTTATTCGGGTTTTTGAAAATGTCCTCCGATGACGCCTAAATGTCCTTATTTTTGAGATTTTCTCCTCTTTTCTGATAATTTTGGTTAAATATAGGGCAAAATCGGACTGATATACAGTGAATCAGCCTTGAAGTAACGCTCCGACGGGTATTTATTGTAAGTTTGATAATTTTGAAAAAGTTTCCTCCTTTCCTGATTCCAAAATATGGTAACCCTAGTGCAGGGGTGTCAAACTCAAATTGCGTCGCGGGCCGGATTCAAGCCTTTAAATCGCTCGCGGGCCGGATCAAAATGTTCCCTCGTGCCCTTCCTTTTCCCTGAACATTTTATTATCAAGTATATATAGGTAATACGTGGATCATATGGGTGTAATTCTAGCAAGTCGCAACAACCATTATTCGCGAATAATGGAATTGGCAAAATATGATGATTTTCCGGTTGAATATAGATAAGAACCTAAAAAACAGTGGCGCTAACGACGACACAACTTGTCATATTTCTATGCCAAAGCTCACTTGCTTTAATCGTAATCTGGCGTCATCCCTGCACATGCGTTATGTGGAATCTAAGATATCTAACTGTAAACGCGGACGTTGGAATTTGGTATATTAATATTAAATTGCGAATCGAGTTTCTCTTAAGTCCGGGGACCTGTTGGGTTGGAAGTGACACAGCAGTGCAACCATAGATATTTCACTTATTTATTTGTATACCTAAGATATTTTTCATGTAAACTGCATATAACGGTTCCGAATTGGCACTTTCGCTCCTGTGAATAGCTACTTTTTGGTCCATTTTACCGTAAAACTCATTGTGCAATTTTCGTCTTGTCGAAATGGAGTGTCAATGTCACCGAATTGTTCCTAATGGTGACTAGAGTGAAACCGGGTGGTTGTAATGTGATTTGAACATGCTCAACATTTTCTGTCTCGGTGTCATATTTGATGGAAGTCATTCCTACAAAACATCTCAATGTACTACTAATGTGCTGGATAATGTAAGAATTTTCCAATCTACCAAGAATTGCTTCGCGGGCCGGATAAAATCGTCTGGCGGGCCGGATGCGGCCCGCGGGCCGAATGTTTGACACCCCTGCCCTAGTGTTTGGTAATCGCATTTTTAATTGGTAGTGATGAATAGACCCGTAAAAGAAAAGTGACCGTCTGAGACCAGTCTTTCGGGTCGGGTGCTAACAAAGGGCGGCTTGAGTCATGTCGGTAGTTATGGTGGGCAGATCGCATTGACAGTTTTACGTCGGTCATTCTCATCAAGCGAATTCGTTCCCCAACATCGCTGTTAGGTATATACATATTTACAATTTTACATACATTCGCCAATGCCGGGAGTGAATGTTTAAGAACCCTTGCACTAGAGGCCCCGCTGTGATGTAATCGGCATGAGTTTTCCCCAATTAGGAGAAGTGTGGTCATGATGCCGTCTCCAATTCACAATCTAATCCTTTCGCCAACTGGTCGGAAAAAGTCATAGCTTCCAGTTGCGGTAACGTTGAGATATACTTGGTATGTCTTTCAACGATCGGGTACATGCTGAACGAAAAGGAATTCATCGCTTATGCTTGCGATGACGTTAAGGTAAATCAATCATAATTGGCATGTTATTTCGACCGGGGAGATGATGACTTACAAATGCGTATGGTGTCAATCACGTTCTCACTGTGATAGATTTGGAATGACTTTGTTCAGCCTAATTCAAGTGGATCCAGTACTGGAGCCAGTTATTTGAAAAGTAGCTCCGGTTCCGATGTATTTCAAAAGATGAGAGATGAGATGAGATGAGAATATTTTCCTCGTTGGTACCACCTTTCCTAACTAAACATGTTCATATGTATAGCCGACGAACCTGGGAAGGCTGGATATGCCCCGCTTACTCGCAATTACTGTATTGTGGGATTCGTTATGCACACAATTATTCCTTCAGCACAACACCAATGGCCAACTTTGCGGAACGAAAAATAATGATTTCCATGCATGTCACGAAACGGCATTTTGATGCTTATGTGTGAGCTGAACAATTTAATCAATTAGTAATGAGACGAATACATACGCGGTGTCAGAGCACAAATGCGTGATCTTGCTGCACAACTCGATTTGTAGATGCGCACGCCACACTCCGAGAAACACCGTCTCCTTTCTGAATCGGATGAGCGTTCTTTGTTGACAGTTTTTTAATCGTAGCGCGAAAATGGACAGTGTGTTAATATGTAGCCTATGCCCACGAATTTAAATTAATTTCGGCACTTGATTGTTTACTCCAGTAACTATTTGCGAACGTTACCTGGGAAATACATCGAAGCATCCTAGAACGTCATTGTAGGCCGCATACGATTGTGGCTATGCGAGCTAGTCAATGCGATGTCCGAACCCCTTGCCCCTGGTCTAAGATATGAGAGGGGGATTAGTGATTGATGAACGATCTATCTTGACCTGATCCGTGGAGGCTTGAGATATATTTTCAATCGAATTAAATATATTTCACAGAAGCAGATAATCTGTTCTTACAGCAGCAAGTAGCATCCAGCGCAGACAACACAGGCAAATTAACAGCAAGGGCTAGCGAACACACAAACGCATTTATACACTACGTATTAACCTAACAATCAAATAATCATTGACCCAATCACCAAATTAGAGGAACAGAAATACGAAAAGAGAGTTCACAGGTCTTAAGCAATTAACGCTTCGCAGCACTCCTTCTCTTATGACATGGAGTATCTCTCATTCAGGAATACGAGAAATTCTGATTTGCTTCCTCAAATTGCAGAAAGACTGTCGACGTAGCGGCTTTGTAAATATGTCGGCAAGCTGCTTTTCATTCGGGACGTATTCGATGTCAATCTTGTTCGCATCGAGCTCGTCTCGGATATATCCAAATTTCACGGCTATATGTTTCGTTGCTGGGTGATTAACCCGATTTCGGCACATCGCGATCGCACTTTGGTTGTCTTCAAAGATGGTGATCGGCAATTTGACGTTTTTTCCCATCTTTTCAAATAACTGACGAAGCCATGCGGTCTCACTAGCAGCGAGATTCAGTGCGATAAATTCTGCTTCAGCTGTGGACTGCGCCGTTACTGATTGTTTCTTCGATCTCCAACAAATTGGAGCATTTCCCATCAAGATAATGTAACCCGAGGTTGATTTCCTATCATCACGGTCACCACCGAAATCTGCATCTGCAAAAGCTGTAACAGTGTTGAAACCACTCTTATAAGTTATACCGTATTCAATAGTTTCTAGAATGTAACGCAACAAATGTTTAATCATTTGCCAATGATATACGGTTGCCGGTTGGATCACTGTTGTATTGTGCTAGTTTAGCAACTGCGAACGCAATATCGGGTCGAGTATACATCGCCTGAAAGTAGATTCCCAACCGCAGCTTGATATGTCGACGAATCGAACATTTTGTCTGTCGGTTTCGCTTTCTCCAGCACTGCTCCAGAATCCATTGCAGTAGACACAGGCTTACACTCGGACATTCCGAATCGTTCCAGCACACTTTCCGCATAACAATATTGTCCGATCCAAATACAATCATCTGTCAGCTTGACACGCATACCAAGAAGATGGTGTAACATACCCGTGTCTTTGACATTGAACATCTTTTGCAAAGTAGACTTCGTCTTCGATTTTACTTTCTTCGTTTTCCCCGCTAAGAGTATATCGTCAAGGTAGACTGCCAATTGTACGACTCCTTCGTCGTAAACGCCGCTGTAAATACAAGGATCAGATTTCGTTTATTTAAAGCCCACCTTAATCAATTACTCATGTAGAGCTTGATTCCAGCATCGCGGTGATTGCTTCAAACCATGTAGGGACTTTCTCTGGAGACACACTTTATCCGCTTGTCCTTTCTGTACAAAGCCTTCGGGCTATTTCATATAGATAGTCTCGTCTAATCTACCGGGTAGAAAACCGGTTTTGACGTCCATCTGATGTATTTCCATATTTTCCTCGACTGCCAATGCAATATACGCTCGAAATGAACTTGCATGAACCACAGGCGAAAACGTTTGTTCGTAGTCTCTTCCGTATCTCTGGGTATTTCCAAGTGCTACAAATCTTGCTTTGGCACGCGTCGCGTTTCCATTTTCGTCGTATTTGTACTTGAGAACCCATTTATTCCCCAAAATCTTCCCATCGGGTGAGGATTAACGAGATCCCATACTTTTAAATTTTTCATCGATGTGATTTCTTCATTTGCAGCTTCTTTCCACATATCAAAGTGCTCTGACTGGAATGCTTCTTTCAAGTTTTTCGGTTCATTCAACTGATGAATGACTGGAATGCTTCTTTCAAGTTTTTCGGTTCATTCAACTGATGAACTGCTGCGGGTATCACATACGTCAACACTTCCGTGTCTTCAATTTGCTCGAAATTCTCATTGTAAGCAAGTCTTGGTGGAGGATTCCCTGCATTCCGTCGCGATGATGATCGACGTACTCCTTCCACTTGCTCATTCGCCGGCCTTACTATCAATCGGTTATCCGCTGATTGCTGTTCCTCACTGTTTAATGAAGGATAGATGATTGACGACGTAGGACACTCAGGCTGAACTTCAGTCGATTCTTCTTCCTGACGAAATCGGGATTCATCAAATTTACCGTGTCTCCGAATCAGAACTTCTTTCCTGTCTTCGGACCACAGACGGTAACCTTTGGATAATAAATCATAACCGATTAAATTGCACACTTCAGCCTTCGGATCAAGCTTTTTTTCCTCTCACTTTTCTCTATGACGGCATAGGCTTTACATCCAAATATTCTCAAGTGTCTTACGTTGGGCTTGGTCCCATGATAAGCTTCAAACGGAGTTTTGTTGTTGAGAGCAACGGTTGGATTTCTGTTCTTCTGATAAGCGGCTGTCAATATTGCTTCCGCCCATAAGAAACCATGGGTCATTTTGCAACATGAAGCATCGCAGAAGCTTTCTCACAGAAAACTCGGTTCAAGCGTTCCGCAACTGCATTTTGCGAAGGACATGACCGTACAGATTTCTCATGTCTGATTCCATTTTCTTTCAACCATGATTCGCATTCATTGCTCACGTATTCTCTGCCATTGTCCGTGCGTATACATCCAACTAACTGACGTCGAACTTTTTCTTGGTTTAAAACGAAGAATTTCAGTTCAGCGAACACATCGGACTTCCGTTTAAGAGGTATCATCCACGACATTCGACTGTAATCGTCAGTAAACGTTAGAAAGTATCTTGAACCACCTTGCGGCTCTGGTGAAATGGGTCCACAAACATCTGAGTGAATCAATTCTAACGTCCTCGTTGCACGGCGTTCAGATGGTTTCGGGATTGGTAACTTTGTGGATTTCCCCAATGCACACGGTTCACAAAACTTCATGTTCTTCGACTCATTCAACTTCAGGTCGTTAACCATATTCTTCGCAACCATTCTACGAAGATTATCCTCGCCAATGTGACCGAAACGTTGATGCCATACATCAGCTGATGCGGTACCACCAAAGCAATTTTCGTTTTTTTTTCATCATCATTAACAGGATTACTGATGTCTTCAAAATAGTTCTTGAAGTTTCCACGTCCGGATAAAACTCCTACTGCACAGCGCATGATTTGAGAGTCTTTTCGATCTAGCTCACATCATTGGTATCAGATTCTTCAATGTCTGTTCCAGTTGCACCAGTACGAAAACAATTGATATCAGGATTCAATTCGTCATGATCATCATCAGAAAGATCCCGATTTCCGCTGTTTTCATTGGTTTTTTATTAAGTATCTTCATTTCTTCTTTGTTGCAAGGTCGATAATCTAGCATGTAGAGACCATTGATCAGTGATCCAGTTGCAACAATATGACCCTCGTATCGATCCAAAATTCGAAGCTTCTTCGAGTTGAAGGTAGCTTCATACTGATGCCTGGCAACAGCAGCTCGAATCGAGAATAACGTTGTCGATAGGTCCGGCACATAAATCGCATTCTGCAAATCTGCAATGCCATATTCTTCGCCATCTCGGAAGATAATTATTCGAAGAGTTCCGATCCCTTCAGAGTAAATCAGGTTTCCATCGCCTAATTCAATTTCTTCGTGGCAATGTTTAAGGTCGATATTAAATTATTTCCTGCAGCTCATATGACTAGTTGCACCACTATCACATATTACAAATTGTCGATTTCGAGACAAGAATGCTGACGTGTGAAGCAAGTAATGTCTTCTGACTCCAGAGATTGATTCAACACGTGGCAAGTAATTCTTCGAACCAGGATTCTTATATGGCACGATGTCAGATGAATAAAACATCGCATGCTTCGCTGATTTCCCAGTACGAGATGCTTGTGCACGACGAGTGATTGGATGCGCCATTTCCAATTTCTTATCTTCAATTTTGAACAGCTTCTTGGAGGTACAGAACTTCAATATACAATTGAATAGTATATTCATATTGAAATTAACCCCAATATTTTCGGCTGACACTCGTCAGGGGTAATCGTAAGCAACTAGTAGAGAATTAAAAAAAACAGTGTATATCAACAATCGTAACACAAAATATGACGTCACCAGTACGAAATGTCGAATACGAGAGCGTTCAATGTACTATTTTTAGATGATACACGAACTCTCAAGGCTGTGTCAACAAAAAGAGTTCGTGGATCATTTAAAAATATTACATTGAATGCTCTCGTTTTGTGTTACGATTGTTGATATACGCTGTTCTTTAGAATTGTCTACTAGTTGCTTACGATTACCCCTGACGAATGTCAGCCGAAAATATTCGGGTTCATTTCAATATGAATATACTATTCAATCTTCAATTTTGATTATTCATTCTTGTCTGCCTGATACACTCGTATTCTTGAATTGTCGCGCAATATCACTTGTGAGCTTGTAGTATAATTCGTTATACTGATTATAACAGTGCAGGGCTTTGATTCAAGTTGTCGAATACCCATGCAACACTAGAATCTCATCGGCATCAATTCTGAGTTTATTCGATTCGTTTGAAAGGGAACCTTCTATGTTCAACTAAACTCCGTCGACGACGGACGGACCGGTAACAAGCGCGCCAACATCGAATTATAAAACCATTGGGCGTTTGGTAGAAAGTGGATTTCTGCTGTTAACGTCACAACATGCGCTCATTTATGCAGCTACACTTGAACAAATCGCACCATTTCAAGATTAAATTAGACTGTATGGTTTGATATCACCGAGCGCAGTGCCGGTATTAAAACGTTGCGTCACTGTTTTAATGCTCTGTGCACAGTACATATAATAGCAATGGCATGGAGTAAAGTGCGTTCTCGTGCAGATATGATGTCATCAACAGACGACACGATATAATTGTCACGTCACGCGACCTTGCATACCCACTAGGGCGGTTCAAAAATAACCTTTTTTCCTTAATCTTGCGGGCTACGTGATTAAATCGTCAGGTTACCTTAAAAAACGACGCACACCAAATTTGAATTCATTCCAACCAATATTCGCGGTTTGCGTAGAGTTAGAAAATTTTGAATTTGCCCAGAATTTACAACATGATTTTGGGCCCCTTCGAGCTCGGGCGCCCTCTTACTGGCTGGCTTGGGAGGGGGGGGGCAGTTATGACCCTGGGCATACTGTACATTCAGGAAGTATCTTCATGAAGTACACTTATATTACTACATGCATTCCCAACAGCAATATTTTTCTCTTTAATTGATGTCTAGAGTTATCTGTATTGACCACCTTCAAGATAACGAAAATCATCGGGTCTTGGTGAAGTAGTAGAACTGTATCAACGGAATCATGAACTGCCGGAGTAAGTATTGAATTTCCATTTTAATAGGAGCTTGGCTAATACTCAGAACCAGGGCATGGTATGGTATGGTATGGTATGGAACGGAATTTCGGTACGGAATATGGAAGAGTGCAAGAATGTTATGGTATGGAAATTTCTTAAGTATGGTATGGTATGGAATGCTATTTCCATACTTCCGTACTTTTTCCATACTTTGACAGTTTTGCCGGATTCATGACAATGATTTTACTTTCGATTCGTAAAATTGATTGCATATCTCAGAAAATCGCTCACTGTCAATCTTCATATTTCAAATTGCGATTGATGACTGACCCAGCCGGGTCGACATCTATTTGAAGACACGAAAGTTGCGTAACGCGCATATGAAGGAAAATAATGCTTAATATTCCAATCTAAATATCATATAAACGAATGCCATTCCATCGCTCCTGCGTTATAATTTGCATTTCTCTTATCGTAACTTACAATCCTAAAGTTTTTAAAGTGGTGGACTTTGAGAATGTAAAAGTTATATGAATGTTTTTATCAATTTGCTGAACTTGGAAATAATTTTCTGCGCTTTCGCATAGGATCATCATCATCACGCAATATATGTATTTGACATAACCATCGTTATAATTCAAAAATATGTTACGATATGTCGGCCTTCAACACGCAGTAAAATTCATGATATCTGGTTATCTCAAATTAAATAATGGACAACCTCATGTTGAATAATGAACGTAATGTGTGACCCACAGATTGGCGGGAAAAAATGACATTTGATTCGCTGTACCAAAATGAATGTAGTGATGTAAATTTACATTCTAAGATGTATTCTAATGCAGTGTTTTCTAACCAGTGGGGAATTCAGGGCTTTCTGCTTGGGAATCGACTCACTTTTTATTAACCTCGTTTATTAAACGTCTGCATGAAATGCCGATCGTATCTTTAATATTTAGGCCTATTAGCTCAATTGCAATTCAGCAATTCGTATTATCAGTGCTCCCAATAAGCGAGAATGGACCGGACAGCGGCACGCGATCTCAAACATATATTTATATATAGGTTGGTATTCATTCCTATGCGAAATGGTGTGATTGAGATCACCTAATTCGTTATAATAAGATTTCATATGTATATGAATATACATTCACTGGAGATCGGGGACTCGCTGCTTGATAGCATAGCAGGACTCGTTTTTAAATAGCAGATTTCTTTTCCAGTTATAGTAGCGTGCGAAAGTGTAGCTTATGGCGGCTTATATCTACCATACCATACCGTAGTCGAATTAAGACTGGTATGGTGGTACGTGTGCATGTGCAGTGGCATATGCAGAGGAGTTTGGGGTTAGAAACCGAAATTTCGTCCTTCTGAAATGTCAATTCTATCTCTACTATCTCTACGTTTGCAATTACGCGATTGTTATCGAGCTGTTTCGCTTCGACCGAACAATACACACTTTCCAAAGTTGAAGCCTTACATTTCTGAACTGGTGTCCGAAAGGTAGCAGCAGAAGTCGCACACATTGTAATAAAGACTCAATATAATATTTTCGCTTTGTGTGAAAATCATATTTTATTGTTTTTTTTGTCACTCTGTTGATGCACAGTTCATTTTGTGCGTCAGCAATCTATAGCAATGCATCAGATGCAGTGACGCGCGGTGAGTTCCATCACGGGTGATTACTGATTCTTTTAGAGTCCGATTTACAAATGTGTTTACGCAACATGGAAGCTGATTTAGTTGACGACTTGTTTCTTCTCACGTTAGCGCTGTTCAAACGCAGGCTACGTAAGCAGCTAATACATACAGGAAGATCCACAATTGAATGTAGTCATGGATTGAAAATAGGCTACATACCAGCTATACATAAGTGAGGGCATGTTATACTATAGTGTTGGATTGTTAGTCAATAAATGAGGCAGATTAATTTGTATATCAACTGGCTATTGTCAGTCTGGCTACGCTGCCTAATTTCACTCTACTCGGTGTGATCCAACATATAGGTAATATTTAGATTTTCGGAATCAGTGTGACAATAGCGTTCGATTAATTCTAGTCATTACAAATTATGGGTTGTTTATGATGAATTGCGCCGTCGCAGGTGAAACTGGTCCCGCCTGTACCTCCCTTCTCCATTCGCGCTTTAGTTGAAAACGAAATATGCCATTTCCATGATTTTGGGTGTGAATGTGTTCAAAACTTAGTCATTCATAACATCCATAGAAGATACCAATATTTATTGGTAATATAATCATTGAAAACAAGTTGTAATATAATCATTGAAAACAAGTTTCTTTTGCTCATCCTGACGACAGGTGATGCACTGTCCCGCTTGCCTCCCCTGACCGCGTGTCACTGATTAGATGATTAGTTAGACGTGAGCGTAGATTTTTGTTTTCGTCATCAAGCCAAAAGTTTGTGTTAATAAAGATTAGGAACCACTGAAACAAATATTCGATGTAGTAGTATGATTGAAAGAACCACCGTCATGCCGTATGACAGGATATGAATATATAAAACACACCACTGCCTTTCTGGAGGATAATCGTCACTAGCACTCCGCCTAACAGTTTCAAACGGGAACATAATTATTGACGTTTGGTAATGCTTAGTTAAGCGCAGTGTGAACGTTTCGGACTGCCTAGGAGTATCTACACAGACAAAGATTTGTAATTTCGTACACATCAAATAAAACTTGACAACTTCCACGTCAGAAATCATTGACTTCTGATATAAATCATAAACCAGCTCTTCTTTGGCGTTGCTAATAACAGCAGCTCGCCATATCTGTAGGCAACAGGCATACGCATGTTCATTGTTCAACTACGAGAAGCATCATTCAATATGGAATATTTTTATGTTCACACTATCTTTTTCTCATATTACCATGCTTGAAACAGGAGCGAATCGTTATTTCGCAATTCTTAGGGCTACCAAACATTTGAATCTGCCGTAGCCATCTGCTCATGCATCATGTTAGCGTGGATTGTTGCTACAATGAAAATTGATAGGGTCGGGAAATTGTCCGCTATTAAGATAGGAAACTGATATATTGTGACGTAACACGCAATGACGTCACATTTAAAAGAACATTTTTCTCTCGTAAGGCCTCCTCATTGCAATCGTTGTATTGTCTTCCAATATGTGATCAAGAGTCGAGTTCTAACTAGCAAAATTATTGTAATCGTGAGTTATCTTGATTACTTATCCATTGTAATCGTAATCGTAATCGACTTATTCGAGATTTTGCTGTAATCGTAATCGCGTCATTCAAAAGTAATCGTAATCGCAATGGATTTCATTCATGAAGTAATCACTCCGTGTCTGGTTGGTGGTACATGTCGCAACACTGACGATGTGATTTGGGTAAACAACAAATTAGTCATAGTTAAAAGGCATTGAATGTGTTTTACCTGTGTTGTAACATGTGCATGTGCAATTTACATAAAACAACAACAGCCATTTCACAGGTCTCGATTATTGCAAACCACCGAGAGGATGCCCGATGCCGAGAGGATGCTGTCTTTATAATATTTTTCCCTGTGGAAACAGACACGTTGTAAAAGCACGAGACAAGTCAACAAAGGCAAAGCAGAGCACCATAAGTAAATATTCCCCATCTATTTATGACGTCTGTGACGGTGTTGTTTAATTCCGAAACTGTACCCTACCAGTGGTGAACGTCACGAGTTCTAGGGATGCTATTACCCTGATTTTTATTATTTCACTATTCCACGTCATTCTTCAAGGCAAGGGTTCGTAAACTGGGGACGCGCACCTTAGGGCGGGGGCGTGAAACCATCTGAATTATTTCGAGTGTTTTTTGCATCAGTATTCATTGCAAATTTTATTAGGGCTTGAATTAGTAGGCCTATCTCTTTATTTTGTTGATTTTTTTATGGATAGCGCACGTCGAAAATAAAAATGAGAAGAAAATACTCGTAACTTACGTATCCAGTCCAGTTGCATTTGCAATTATGACATAACATATTAACATTGTAAACCATATCACCAGGGTTTCAAAAAGCAAAACTGCCGCACATACCGAAATATAACACTAAGTTGAAATTACGTTACTGATCTATTCGACGTAATTATATGTATATGTTTAAAAATCACTGGTCAAAGTAATTGGAGCTTAAATTTAGTTTTATTTTCAATGTGAGACTGATGTTTCAGTTATTACATATGAGAAAACGTTATATTTTAACATTCACTTGCTAACAACTTTTACAGAAGTGACTCCACAGACGAACATAATTAACATTACGGATTATTCTGGACAAGTGACGGAATATAATGCGTCTACAAACTCTTTGCGCAGCGAAATCGACACGATGAGCTTACCAGGTAGCACGACCACGCTAGCTACTGGAATCATCGTAGGCATCGGATCAGCGATAGTAACACTCCTAATTTTGGCGATTATAATTATGATATATACAAGGTGGGTTCCGCCCGAATAGTTTTAGAAGTGCATTTTAAAAATTATAAACGTAGTCCTCCGGCCCACGAAGCAATGCTTAGTAAATAAAATGTTTCCACAAAGGCTGAGGTTTGTAAGAGGAAATACTCCCACTTAAATAATCTATTCCCAAGCTATAACGTGTTCATATGCCACATTATCCCCTGCCAATAACAGTTTTTCGTTTTGACTCTAGTCTTTCTTATTATACATCTGTTAAATCGGCACGAATTACCGAGAAAATGTTTAAAAAAATTGGCGGAGAGGTAGGCATTTACAGAGGTAAAGCGCTATGCTAATCCGTCGAATGCAAGTTACATAGTGTTCAAATACGGTAATCATATTTTGAGATCCAAAAAAGAGGCCATTTCTCAAAGATTCTGAAAACTGGTGATTTTGAAAACCGTTCGACCAATTGTACTGTGTTAACTAAACAAAATTAATCACATTGTCTATGACGTTCGGTGCGTCGGGGTCGAGATTTTCATCGCATTTTATTCCTTTCTATAAAGAGATGACAAATGCCTAAAACATAGGACATTTAGGCATCCTCCGGGGACACTTTCAATTTATTGAAAAAGGAGGACAAATCTTCTTAACAGAGGACGTATGGTAACCCTAATTCAGCGGTTCCCAACCTTTTTCCACCCACGTACCATTTGGAGGTTTAATGTAGTGCGCTCGCACAACCTACATAAGTTACGCGCGCAGAAGGTGGCCTAAAATGTTTTCACCATGTATTACGTCATAATGACGTATTTGACCTATGCGAGATGTAATAACAAATTCTATTAAACTAGGCATTATCAGCCAGGGTTGATGGGGTGCATGGAATTGTTTTTTTCACCACCAGTCAGAAAATTCCAAACACTCAAAATCAACCCCACCTGAACCAATAACTACCTCCGGTCGAAAAAACAAACAAACAGAATCTACTCTCGTACCACCTAGAAAACCTTCGCTCACCACTAGTGGTACGCCTACCTCAGGTTGGGAACCACTGCCCTAGTTCGAAGAATATCATGCAAATATATTTGACATATGTGGTCCTATTGATATATAAATTCCTATTTAAAGCCTTAGAAAGTCATTCACTTTATTCTATTAAGCAAATCAACGCTATCAAAGTACACCAAGTGGGTTAATTCAATGAGGCGCTACAGCAACATTTTTACGGCGTATTTTGAAATATTCTTTGTTGAAACGATGTGAATTGATAATAATGAATCTAATTCGCATTGTCCGCGTTTACAGACATACAGTTTTATTGAACAAAATTGCAATAAAAATCTAATACATGCTGCAGCGATACAATCCTTAGGGATTCCCGCAGATCATCCGGTCAGCTACATTAATGGAGTACTAATTAAGCATTGTTCAATTCGAGTCTCGCGTCACAAAAAATATAAAAAAAATGTAAGTAGGCCGAATAGTGGTTTGGAATATCAAATGAGTAATAGGCAAAATACTAAAGGATTGAAAGGATTACACATTATGATAAGAACGAAGTGAGCAAAGAAATTAAGCCAATGATATCGTCGTTACACGAAGGTTTGAAAATACTGTCTCGGTGGCTTATGATCGCATTGAATTGATCTATCATTATACTTTTGCCAATTCAATTGTTTGCGAATGAAGATGGTTCTCGAATAAAGCTCCTGTGATCTGTAGCATCATATATTGTTTATAAATTTCAAAATGACGCTACACTCGTTGGGATACAATCATATTTGAAAAAAAGTATTTCGGGATCATTTGGCTGGTACGGTCCACAAGCGATTAACATATTATGAATCAGGGCCGTAACTTGGATTGAATTCGACATCGCTGGTTTAATAGCTGCCCACCACTGAGATGATACAATAAAGACGTCGAAATAATCGCCACAGATCCATTAGTAAACAATCCAGGAAGCGACAATTTACTGAAATGGGTTAAGACTGCTTAAAATTAATTACTGGATACATACAGACGGATATGCATTACAGAATCCGCGACAGGAGAACTGATCAAGAAGTCTCAGCTGAACGTGGAAACGGTACAGATCAGCCGACGAGTGACTCGTACTTTCCGTCGAAAGATGTCGCCATCTTGAATTCAATGGATGCGACATATTCAGTCATTAATGATGTAAATACGAACACATCGGAATGCGGCAACTCTTCCAAAAAACAGAAAGACAACAGAGGAGATACAAGCGTGACGAAAATTAATCTCTATGTGACGAGATAACTTTGAAATCAAATTTATGATTGTTCCGAGAATTCTAATCATACTCTAAAACTCCCAATGCATCAAACTGAGATCGGATAACACTCGCATAGCATGTTTTCCACAAATTATTTCTCCAATGCGGCTAATAGTATGATAATTTTAGGCAGCAATTATTTACGAACAATGTTTTAATATCCTCCTAACGTTGAAACGGAATATATACATAGGCTTATCCAGATATCATCGATTCGTTGAATCGTACAAATACATTATGTGACGAAATCCACGGGTTTGCCTTATTTGTTGCATTTTGCTGCATGTCGGAGCGTCGGATAGTAGGTGCCGTTTGCAACAGGAATAACAATAACCTCTATTGATTTCGGCAAGGTTTTCAATAATATTTGGTTCAAATCTCTTTAAATGCAAGTCATATCCATTATACATGCATCGTCATTGTCCGTCCAATCTATATTCCAATGGGCGTAGCGTTGTCCCTTGCCGACGAATTCGTTTATTCAAAGCTGGGTTCCAACTCTTCTATTTGCATTATGCAATTGCATATATTCCGATTAAAATATGTCCTATAACACGGATTTGTCAGTTTTCGTATGTAAATATCAACATCTCACATGTATCTATGTGAATTTGTTGTAAGATGCAATCAGAGTATGTTCTAGCTATTGCATATTATGGAAGCAATATTTTCTTAACGCAAAGGGACCAGACGAAGGTCGCGTCGGGAAAGTGCATCAACGAGGAAATGTGTGCTTGGATTGGGGAAATTATTTTAGGAAGTGAGGACGTGTGGCCTCGAATTCACAGGGATTGGTCGAGTGGAATGGTAACACCTATGGAAATCATTTAGCTGCAGCTCGAGTACGATGGGTTTTGTGGTACAAGGGCTGCTGCCAAAAGGTTTTTCTCGCTGTCAACTTTAATTTGAGACCACATCGCAATTATTACTTTCGAAATGGGCCCCTTAGGCTACTTCACTTCCGGTATGATAATTGCTAAAAATCTGCGGAGATTCAGTCCTTTTGTTAGGGGTGATCGTCCGTTTCAACGACGCATACTAAACAAAATTGTAATAATTGAAATTTTATATCGTGATCTTCGTGTGCTGAAAGTAAATGTTAAAAATAAGAATAATTATATGCAGGCGCGGGTAGCAGTTTTCCTACCAAACCTGACTCGATTTACCTCAAACCTAATCTTAACTCAAAGTTGCGTCACAATTGCGAGAATCAAATCCTAAACGCTCGATGACTGAAAATGAATCTCTAACTCAGTGGTTCTCAACCTTTTTCATCTCGTGCCTCCCTTGGCCGAAATTCAAGCCAAAATTCCCCCCTTAGGATAAATCTGCCCGATGATTAAAAAAGATCATTTTCACCGCGCAAACACCTGTTGACTGAGAGAATAAGACGGGCTGTACCGAGTGTTTGTTTCTAGCAGTGCTGTAATAACACTTTGCAGACCTCTAAAAACAATGGTCTTGGTCCCAATCAAACATATTCTGGAAGGCTTGACTCGACTGACCCCCACACTTCCATTTGTGTTTTCGGCTTACCATGCACCAATCGCTAATACAACTGCTGTGAAAAATCAGTATGCATAAGTTTACTGGTCTCACAATTTTTTTTTCTCAAGCCTGCGTATGCATTTGTCCAATAAGATTGGTACGTACCAGACTCGAGTCACCATTTTCTGATGACTCGACTTGACTCGAGTCATTTTCTCAAAATACAGAAACGACTCGACTCGACTCGAGACAATCTTGGTTTTGACTCGACTTGGACTCGAGTCATTGTCCATGACTCGAACCAAGCCATATGACTCGAGACTATAAGACGGCCAAGACCGACATTTCATTGTAATTTCAAAGAACAGTAAAGCGACCACCCTATCGGAATTTCGTCTAGTGATCTTGGTACTTGACAATGCGACAAGAAACTGCTCAAAGTGAGGAAAATTAGTATATCACAAATCCAAATCATTCAATATCACCAAACAGTGTTGACTTCAGTGTGACTTGGACTCGGACTCGAGTCATAATACCATAACTCGGACTTTACTCTGTGCTCGGTGACTTGGACTCGGACTTGACTCAATGGTGAATTGAAAGTGATTCGAATTGACTCGAGTCAAAATTATGAAAGTGAGATTGATTTGTGACTCGGAGCCTCGGGACTTGGTTACATCATTGATACTTAACGTATACACGTGATCAGATTCCCTGCTGGAGCTCATTGAAATTTAGGACATCCATTACGTTTCGGCAACATTGCACCGAGTTTAACATGTCTTTTTTTTCGATCAGGTTGCTGTTCACTAAAAATAAAGCAAGGCTAGCGATCTCTTTGACTTGAATCGATGACGTTGGAATATTTTGTCACTGTCTGAAAATGTTGACTTGAAAATATAAAATATATATTTTCACTAGAGGCCTTGTTGTGATAGATTCGGCACGACATTTGCTCGCATAGGATACATTTGATTGAGAGGCCGTCGCTGGCTTACAAAATTGCAGAAAATCTGAACTAGTTTAAAAAAGGGGGGGATTTGTATGTGAAAAAGAGATTTCAAATAGCATTTGAACATACTTTCAGCAAACAAAAAACAGGCATGAGGAGCATACGTTCGAATATAACTGGTTGACTACATGACAGTTTGGACATGAACAATTTGGGAAATCCGTTACAATTCTAAAGTGGAACTCCTCCCTAAAAATTGCAAAATTCCCACCAAGGGGGGAATTCCTCCCCCGTTGGGAACCACTGCTCTAACTCTATTAGGTTCCGCGTTTGACTGTAGACAGAAGGCATCAAATGTTGTTTCCATGCTACTGTAGCATTGTGTCGACACTCCACCAAGTAGGCCTATTATATAGCAGTTATGAAAAATATCAAATGTAGACTAATATATCGAACTTTATCTTCCAAAGTTGTTTTCCTGCCACAAATCGTGAGTGAGGAATTGAGTGGCGCAATTGTTTAAACACAGCAGTCACGGCACCAATGCAAGTGGAATCGAATCCCGGTTATTACCATGGTTTCTATGGGCGGCTGGTCATCGTCGATGTCACTACTGCCGTAGTGCATTGAAAAGCCCAGAATGAAAGTGAGCATTGTTAAAAATCGGCAACAGAGACCACGATGGGGACGCATGGGAGCGAGAGAGACTGACAAGATCCCGAAGACTACGAAAATCAAGGACGCAATGGACATTACAATAAACTCGTGGTGCACATAGCCTGAAAATAGCAGTCATGTTATTGTGTATTTTATGTTTATTTAATTATTAAAAAAAAACGATACTTCCAGCAACATTGGCATGCGAAGGCGAAAGCCAAGTACTCCAAATATTTCAGAATACTCAAATAGATGTTGTTTATTCCCACTACTCGTTCATGTTGTTATATTATTGGGCCACTTTCTTTTCTAGTTGAACAATCTCATAGGCAAAACTTACTTTGTGCTCTTTGTAATGTGAAAAGTAGAAAATAGATTGGGGAGAAGCTCGCATCACTTTTGGGAGTGAGATTGTCATAAAACGAGGATTAATCCGCCTACAATTCTACTTCTACTTGAATAGCAACGAAAACTACTCTGACCAGAGACCATACCTACGGTCGCAATAAATTTCCTCGCATTGAGGTGGCATTATGGCTGTAAAAAGCAAATTTGGCTATATGATAAAATTGTTAGGTTGGTGATAACAACGCTGCACGTCAACTTTGGCTCCATTCCAACCAGCAGAAGGGATTTTCTTGCAGTAGAAAGCTTTGAATTCATCACTAAAAAAAAATGTTAAATTTTAAAATTTTTCTTTCAACTCCGTAAAATTTGTCAGTAGAGATGTTGCACACCAAATTTGGCTCAATTCCAACCACTAGAAGCAAAGTTATTGCAGCAGAAAAATTTGGATTAGAATGGAATAGTATTTGCGGTGACTAACTCTTTAATCATTTAATATAAAATCATGGAATTGGAAATTTTTCTACTGCAATAATATTTGTTTAACAGCCCTAGTAGGCATACATCTCGCATTTTATTTAACGTCAGGTTACTATTGCTTCTACATAAATTTGCTTCACCATTGACATGGCACGTTTCATTGTCTTATAGCATAAATTGAAATAATTACTCGCTTGCGGGAAGTGAAATTGCGAACTCAGTACCGAGATCCTTTACCATCTCTTAGAGTTTTGTCCTCCCATTTACAATTAGCTCATCGTACTAATTTTATCGAGATATATCGACGTCATTCTCCCTGAAATAATGAATCAAAGGAGAATTCATCAAGTGAAGCCCGATACTCTCTGAAGCATCTCATGTGTCCGATGTAGGCCGGAACATGTTATTCAAAATATGTAAGTGATGATTCCGCAAATGACGACCATTATAATTAATTTTGCTGAAAATCTTCAGAGCTTCTTGGAGGCACAGAACTTCAATATATAATTGAATAGTATATTCGTATTCCAATTCCCTGCTAGTTGCTGACGACTACCCCTGACTAGTGTCAGCCGAAAGTATTCTGGCTAATTTGAAAATCTTCAATTATTTGTGAAATACCACCCTTTTCCGCAACTCAGAAAAAACAATGAATATGGAATGGAAGACCAAAACCAGCAATTTCATTCCAACGCTCGAATTGTGAAAAATATCGGCTTATCGCTTGGTGGAAATCCTCCCGTTCCGAGCAATGTCCTGGAATTCGACCCAGTATGACCATGAAAACGATTTTTACAATCGTTGCGTTACCTGCATCGACCAAACAATTGATGTGCTGCCTATAAACAACACTGTAAAAACTGTGCCCACCTTTAATGAAGGATACAAAAATAACCCTAAAAGGTGGAAAATAACAAAGCCTTCCCAGTCATAACCTTGAACATTCCATTATGTCTAAGGTTCCCGGACGTCCTATTTTAAGAGGATTTGTCATAGTTTTTGAATTTTCGAAAGTGTCCTCGGAGGACGCCCAAATGTCCACTTTTTGAGAAGTTTTCATCTTTCTAGAAAATTTTGAATAAATCTATCTGAAAATCGGACGGAGATATAGAAAATCAACACTCAAGAAAGATGATCTTTTTTTAATCAATCAACGGAAGAGCTGATAGAACAGTGGGTATTTCAGGTGCTGAGCCGGAAAGATGACATTTTTTCAAGTTAACCAACGGACACGGATTTTTGTTCCGTATTCTGAGTCTGAAAATTTCGAAAATGTGTCCTCGTTTCTGATTTCCGAAATTCGGCAAACCTACGTTACATCATTATCTATTATATACCATAAAGCCAGGGTCGCCAGCTAAAAACGGGTCAAGATAGTTTTCGAAAATTTGTAGAGGCCGCGGGCCGCATGACTCGAATATAGAGATAAAAATAGGCAACGCAGTTTAATAACCACGTTTTGATAATTCTACGTCAGTACAACGCTGTACTCTACAACAGGGCTGACGAGCATAGTTACCACAAAAGAAATAATATTTTATTAAAGAAATACAAACACAACAAAAAATATCATCATCACTACTTTCATTCTATTTTGCACTATTAGCTGCGCACGATACCTAACAACACTCTTCAGCAACAAAAGCAGGGGTGGCGATCCATTTTGCTATTCACGGCAGCATTTCGACTACTTATGTAGCCTACGACCGCATTCCAGTGCATAGTCGTAATGAACAAACTGGAGGCCAAATATCCACGTTAAACTATTCATGTCAATTGCCGGCTAATCTATTCACTCAAATCGGCTTACTATGCGCATGCGCATCGTTAGTTGCACATATTACTATCAAATATTTATCTTTTCTTAGCTCATGTGATCAGATTCAGCGGTAGAGTTGATGCAAGGGTGTGGTCAAAAATTTAGGGACGTTATTATTGCTGTTCGGCATCTTTGGATGGACCAATTTTCATTAGTCCCTTTTGTTGCATGCTCGTATTTCTTGACCATTAGGATTGTCGGTATGGTTGAAATAGATTGGATTCGCCCAAACGTAGGCCTACCAGAAACAAATTCGTGATGAGGAGAACACGATGACAATTTGGTGTTTCCTTATGGGGCGCATCATTTTCCTCTGCTGTTCGCATATGTACTGCTGGGGTTACATTACAAAGGACTCTGCATGCTATGTTAAAATCGGAAATCAATTCGCATAGATCAGCGCGTAGCGTGATGAAAATTTCAACGATAATTCAGACGTCTAATTACTTAAGAGCCAATTCGTAACTTCAATTTGCATATTGACGGCTGACAACACATCCTATACTCGCATTAAGTGTCGACTACCGCATAATATTCATTCTACTGGCGCAAATTTGCCACCCCTGGACTGAGGAATCGATATTGGGGTTAGCAAGACACAGTCGGCCTACTTGCTGGAAAAATATCTCGTCGTAAATCTTGGTCTTTGGGGGAGCCCGAAGTCATTTTCTAAGAGTCACGGTCCTGGCGATGGTGAACCATTGCACGATAAGGCAATATGTCCATTCATATCAGCAAATTCTTTCTCCGTGGATTGATATTACCATCGCCGAAGCCGTATCAGCTAGTGAGGGATAGTGATATTGGGCACAGGAGAATAGCTTACTTTGAACAAGGTTTCGTGGACCCATGGAAATACTTCGTGGACCATCGGTTAAGAACCACTGGTCAATAATTATATATCAAATTTCAAATATTATACATATATATATATATATATATTGCTGGGACGAGAACCCAAATTTGTCCAGAATTGATCCGTCAAAATAAATTACATACTTGTAAGTAACAGTGAACAACTGATATACTTGCCCGTTTGTGTCATCATAAAATCGGCTGTTTCTGAAGTGTCGGTATAGGTGGTGATACGATCTTGAACAGTGCTGGAGGTTCTTATTTCTGCAAATTGCATAGTGAACATGAAACAAATTATTTTGTCATATCTTAATATTTGAAAATATCCGATATTTTTCTGTCAATCTCTATTTTTAATCGTTATGAATCTTGTAAAGCGAGTACAACTATATCGTGGAAATGTATGATCAAGATATATTTCAAAGATACTGGAACGTTACGCGGAAAAGAATCATCCAGATCTCTGCCTCGACACAGGACTGTGAGCAAATGTTATTGGCCGTAATGGATAAGGCGTACAAGAGACGAAATGGTCGAATTGAGCCTGCACATATGCTTCGAGTAATAATATACCGCGGATGTTTGTTTTGTTTGTTTTGGGGTATTTCATGGTGTTTGTCGACTGCTATGGTCATTTACACCAGGCCGATATTCTTCATATTTTCCGTAACTGCCGACTTATAGAGCACGGCCCACCTCTAGGCTTTTTGTAAGACACCGCCGACGCGGATAAGGTGGCGAGGAGAAGCCTAGGTAAACCTCCAACACTTAGGTACCGGAATTCGGAAGTCGACCTCGGTCGGACTCGAACCCGCACCCATTGGTGTTGCAGCAGCGGATTATACCACTGCGCTATCTCGCCACTACTACCGCGGATGTATACAAGCCCGTGATCAGTAGACAATTGCATCTACCAAATTCTATTGTGTTTTCTAGCGATTCATTTGTGATATCGCAGAGTAATAACGCGAATAACTAATGCAGGGCGAATAATTCGAGTAAAAGTAGTCATTCAGGTTCCAGATGATCACAAGTATAGTAAAAGTACAAATTACTGGTACGCGGTTGGGAAAAGAAAAAATACTGGGTTTAGAAAATATTAAAATATATTCTAATATTTTGATATGAAACATATTTTAATATTTTGGTGGCATCACTGAGAAATAATAAAGCATACAAATCCTAGAGTTTTCAGATCATGGTCTATTAGTGTATCGATTCATAAGCCCTTGTATTATTTAAACGTACCATCGTCTACACAGCCGTATGTGACTTCCAAATACGCTGAGGTTACTGCACATTCGTCACCAAACAGTTGATCATTTGATTTCAGTTTACATGATTGTCGATTCTGACAGGATTTCTTCACTATGTCCAAACTCTCCGGCGTATCGCATTGTCCAAAATCATAGAATCCACACCTTTTAGGATATAATGATACGTTAGGTACGCAAATACTGAAAGCATATACGTCAAATGTATATGCGAAATATGTAACCTAACCAACATTCCAATGATGCTTTTCCGGGTGCCATTATCGAAACTAGTTATCGCTATCTTAAATTGTAAATAATTTGTTCAGTAAATCATCGAAAGTTCGTTATAATTAATACGTACAATCAGCTGTAAAAATTATCTAAATTACGACCGGAATTACAAGTCCTTCGTCATTGCATATCGGGAGACTGAGGTCCACATATGTTTCATTCCGATTGGAATGTATATATGCCTGTATAGACCGAAGCAGACGCAGATACATATTTACGTAAACGCAGAGGTGGTCAGTAACAAAGTACTTCTACTTTTTTGAAGTACTCAAGTAGTTTTCCTCTACTTCTGATACTTAAACAAGTAGATTTGATTTTATTTACTTCTACTTCATAATTTTGTGATCTACTTACTTATTTTTTGCTATTTTCAGTTGTCAAGTAGAAGTGGTTTAATCCACCAATTAGGAAGATAGTTTGCGGAATTTCGGGGCTGTTTTGACGGAGTATCAACCTTTAATTGTTATAGAAGTTGAGTAAAGCCCAGAATTTTCGTCGCGCTTCGCACTCAATGGATACGGGGTAACCAGTATGATTTCACGAAAGTATATAATATACAATTTATATATTTTAGGTGGAGGGTTGGCGTGGTCTCGTTCACACCGTATTATCGCCCTTCGCCCATTTGAAATATTTCATCACAGTATATATGACTCATCATAACGTTTGAAACTCATGTTTCGCAATCTAGCATTTACTTAACATATCGTAATCTAGCAGTTCATGGCGTGTCGTAATCTGGAAAATTGGACTCTGACTTTTTTACTGTTTTAGTATACCACCCTTGAAACGATACGAAATACATTTTCCGGTTTTAGAAGTAGTATATATATTTCACACTCAACACTTCTATTGTCTGGAGAACATACATGTTGAAGAATAAAAGCTGTCTCGATAACATTCGTGTGGAAGTATTAAAGCAAGTGAGGTAATGCCTTTAATTTTCGGATATAAAGCTATGCAATTTGATATTTCTACGATCCACCAGTTTTTTTAACGTTTACTAATCGCTCAAAGTGTTTCACCGTATCCTATACAACTTATCCGTATTGCTCTTCGACTGAAGTATACGGGGCCTTATAATTTGGGGGAGTGAGCCATACCATTATATTTTCTAAAACGTGATGTTCAAGTACACAGAGCATTAGTATAGCATTTCCATGTAAATACTTTCATTTTCATCCCATGATGCGGACGAATGCTTATGCTGTCGAAAATTGGACACCTCATGGTATGCATTAATCTGAATCCAAGCTCGGCACCTTTCGCATAGCTTTTGACAATCCATGCGAACGAATTACGATCGTTTTCACAACTACTTACTTACTTAAGTAGATTTAAAGTCAGAGTATTCTACTTCTACTTCAAGCAGTTTTAAGTTGCTTGTTGAAGAAGTACCTCTACTCGTACTTGAGTAGAGTTTTTCGTCGCTACTTCTACTTCTACTTGAGTAGCTTTCTTGACTAATTTGACCACCTCTGCATATACGTCATAATATCTACTGTCAAAGGTGTGATGACGCTAACAGGAGTAAGCTATACTGTCTCTCTATGAAATGATCTCGAAATGTCCAAAATTTTAATTTGCAATATGCCCAAATCGTATCGATTCTGGAATATGTCAATACCTCAATTCATACTGTATACGTTTTATGAGCGTGTCTATTGCAATGGACACAGCCTACAACATACGGTAATGACAAGAGATTCGTTCCAGTGCACAATTTCTTCAGCGTATTCAACGACGCATCCTCCAACCTACGGCCGTAGAGGAATAATTATGCGGTCGTTTACATGTAATTTCATTACCGTGCAATGGCGGCCGTCAACATGCAATTTAAATTGACTCCCAAATGTTATTTGCGCATCTCGCGATACAATGCGACTTTATGTCTCAATTTTAATATAATGGTGCTCTTGCAGTCCGAACCCCATAAGAGAAATGCCAAGAAATACCAATACGAAATAGTGTGTGACTAGAGAGCGAAATTTAATCTAATACGTTATGGAGACTGCAATATCATTTGACTATACAGGTCAAGAAATACCAACCTACCCGAAGATGCATCATCATTATTATAGAGCTCTAAATTTTCGAAGAAATATCCTTCATCAGCTCTATAGATAAATCTGATCATATGACACAAAAAAGTGAATACATGATAGTAATATGCACATTGCGTAACTACCTATATTGTTAAGGAAATTTGTCGATGATGCTCACAAATCACGAGGCCAAAAATTGTCCACAAGTGCATTGTGTCGCCTGGTACATGGTATAGAGAGTTCTGCTGGTACAATTAGTACTGTGCATTACCATTCAATTTTAAAAGAGTGCAGTGATGGTACAGACACCGAAAGGGCAGTTCGCGATGCGAAATGCCCTAGAATCCAAGTCAACATGGGTATTTGGCGTACTAGTTGTGAATTACGACTGTCCTCTGGAATGCGGTCGTATGCGATTTTAGTGATCGAAATGTGGTCTTGACGAGTAAAAAGCTTGAACACCCCTGCTCCACACCAATGGACGTAGGGTAGAGTCGCCACGCTATCATGTTGGTAAGCGTTGAAGGTTAATTTAGGATATTAATTGCTGATTTTGCTGGGAGGACAAAGTCTTCAATAGCGCGGGATTAAATATTTAATGAAACCGACTGTCGACAGCACAGACCTGAAAATGGTCGGCCGAAAGACATGGAGCTTTTACAGCGTGAATTGTAAATATTAAAGCATCGAATCAAACAATGACTGTGTGCAACCTCTACGTTACATCAAGCGGACGTAGATGTAGTGTCATTTCAGAGTTAGATTCTTTTTATGCGTTCGATTGGCGTTCGTGCGTGGTAGACTATATTGTGTAACTGTTTTGTCATCGCATTAGTTGTGCTATATTGAAGCAAGGAATATGTTAAACATTTGAATCGGGTAAAAACACAACAGTATTTGAAACTTCAGACGAGGTTTATGCATTAGCTGGACAAACGCAAATTTTTCTCCGAAAAGATTTCATAAATATATAAATAAATTTACTGTTTCAAAATACCTGCAGCTGATAATCACAATACTTACCACGGAATTAATACTGACTTTCGAACATTCGCTGATTGGATGGTTAAAACTTGTCCGGGAAAACATGATATGCTGCTTTCATCATTTCGACATACCTCAATCGTACGCATGATTGCTTTCCGTTATTGCTTTTGATCTTAATAGCTAATTTGACGTAGAAGTACTATCGAAACGTACCAATATTATGCAAAAATTCGACGGAAATCAGCCTGTAATTAGAAACTGAACCTTTCCTAATTTTTACATATCGACCATAATTTTAGAACGTGGCAGTGTAACCATAAAAGCTCAGTTCTGGAAGGTTTTACAGTTGATCGCATGTCGCTATATTATCACCCCTGTCAGATAATTTTTAATTAGGCCTACATGTTTTAATTTAAGTCTAATTTATTGTTAAGATGATATATCTAGTACACTTCTTAACACTAATCTCCCCTTAAAATGTATGGGTCAGTAATAATGAAATAATTTGACTGTGACGCTGTCTGGTATTTAAGACATACCTTTTTTGTATCTACCATATAATGGCGGCTAAGCAGAATTCCAGTTGCCCGCGTCATGTCATCTGGGTATCATCAACTAACCTGCACGAAATATCAGCCAAGGCACTGAGGCCGCAAATACCCGCACACTATCAGCCAAATTTGAATGTGTAAAGGGGCACTGCGTTATAAATATGATGTGATCTACACTTGAATATAAAATAGGGAATCATTTTGCGGCAGCCGATGCTTTGCCAGTCCATTGAACGAAAACGATACCTTGGTCATAGGCCCTCGTAGGGTTCTCGACCAAACGTCTAAGATAGGACATATTAACAATCCACTTTATGCATACAATCCCAAAAAACTCACGCATATTAGATCCGTAACGAACCAAGTCTGGTACGCCCTTCCTACGGGCGCCGGAACATTTAATTATTTATATGGGCTTGCTATATGCAACAAAAAACGACTATTCTTGTTATAGAATTGGGATTCGTTGTCTAGTTGTGTGAAAAACGTATTTTTGACTTCAAATTCATGAGTAAATTTCGTCAATAATATTGGTGGTTGCACAACATGCACATATTACGATGAGCGTTGCACAAGGATCCGAGTACTCGAATCTAAATCTATTGTACTATATATAACCATTAAAGTTGACTATAAGATGATTTTTTCAACTACTGAAATTATATACGCTCATTGCCATTAAAAAGTAATATGGAAACGAGAATTACAATTTCGACGCTATTTTCCCAGTAGATGATTGTACACCTCGATTGGTAGTATCGCATCATACGAAACATATGTAGGCATAATAGTATACGGTGCTACGCATGGTGATAGAAATGACTTTGCTATGAATGTGTTGACCGAAACCAACCACATAGCACACCAAAATAGTTAGGGCCGACAAAATCCATGTAGGTCTATTCATTAATGTGATGAGTATAGCTTAGTGATAGTCTATATCAGAGATCTCAAACACGCGGCCCGCGGGCCGCATGCGGCCCGCCAGAGCATTTTGTGCGGCCTGCGACGACATTTTAGATTTTTCTTACTTTGACAATATATAAGTATCACATATCTTTTCAGGTTGTAACGTGAAAGTCCCCTCTTAAACTGCTCCGAAAGCCCTAAATTATTCATCAAACTTCACTTTCACATCAATTGCAAACGCTACCATGCAGTGGAAGATTCGCTATTTCGCCACATTTCCAATTCATGATGTCAAAACCTGACACTTAGACGATTCGTGACTGAAATTTGTGAGTTGGACTAGGACTACTCAGACTCGGGCTAACTCGATGGCGAAATGAAAATGACTCGAGTGGACTTGGAGTTACTCGGAATGCCGTGAATTTGTTTGAACCATGGACGCAACAAACTAATCGCGTATCAGGAGAATAGTAATAGATCAGAAGGTCGCAGCTTGGTATTTCGCAAGTAGTTATGGCAACCATTGGCAATCTGTTGTTACATCTTTGGCCGCTAAACCATGTTCTTAAAGGTGCCGAGTACCGTAGTGGTACGCTCCAACGATGTAATAGCAATGGGCCGTTCGGCGTTCCGACATTTCAATCACTAGGTCACATTCAATAATATATTTATATTATATTTATATTTTTTCTGCTCCTATATTTGAAGATATTTGGCCATGAGATTAATAGCCTACTTATCAGAAGTATACCCGAATCCTGGATCGGCATTACAATGCTCAACATAAAACTGTTTTGATATCAGATTAGTCTTTATTATCAATATGTTAAATTCAAAATATTCATAGTAGCTGAAAAATTATAACCCGATAGCTTTTATGGTGGCATCATACATTTTTCCGTCCACCCATATGGTGTCTATATCTTATAATTAATATATATCAGTACAACAACAATTTTATTCAAATAGTTATGTATGTGATGATTCTTCTCGTGCCAGGCCTAAATTGATACAACAGTAAATCACATTTTGATGATGAGTGTTTACTGTCAGTCTGCTGGATCGGCTCACTTTCAATAAGACAGTTCATTCACGCCAAATGAGGCCTACTTGGAAAGACATTAGAACACCCCTATAAATGCTGCGGCCCGCGGCGTCGTCAAAACTGGAAAACTGGCCCGCGAGCACATTTGAGTTTGAGACCTCTGGTCTATATCATATGGTCTGCAGATACATGCTGAAATTTCACCTGAGTTAACGGATTCGCAAAGGAGCTCCTACAACACCGCGCCGACCTAATCAGAATCTAATCGAACTAGAAAAAAGTTAGACTTGGTGTGGTAGCCGACCACAATAACCGTGTGCTGGATAACTCTAGCTTTTCCCGTGCTGAAAAGCGGCGTGATGAATTCGTGTTATGCGCTGGCCGCAATTTTCAGATGTCAGACTTGGATATGATGATGGCTTTACTAATATTGTGTGGTTTCTCGATATGGCATACAGTATTATACGACGTCTTTAACAACGATAGGAATGAATTACATGAGAACCACAGCGAATATTTTTAGTCTCGGCAGTGGTAATTACCTATACGTTTTTCGTTCTATTGTCAGGTCGAAACTCAAAGCGTATCACAAGGCTTATTGAAAATCGAGAAAATTAATCTTAAGCCGATCCTTTGAATTACACTGCACATTTAGGATGATTTTTGCCAAACCAATTTCAAGTAATCTACATATGGAATATGGATGAAGTACTACACCGCTGACATGAACTCTCACTGTGATTACACACTGTCGTAAACTTACTGTGATACATAGACATTGGCGGATAACGAAAGTGAAGCTTCCTGACATAAACCCAAAATTCCCCATAACAGTCAGTCTACGCTTTGTATATCTTCCAGCTGTTTTCTAGAGGCTTTCCGGTAAGAGCATTACCGAATGATTTACATTTTTTTTTTAAATCGGCCGAAAGACAGACATAGCCATGATTGTAAATTTATCATGCAATCATAGCAACCATATACAGCATGCATATCTGAAACTATGAAGAGGAAGTACTTGTTGATGACGTACAGTAGGCCCTACACTTAATAATATTATGTGAGTCATGTCATTGTTGCAATGATTCATATTTTGAAAACAGCGAGACGCCGCTTCAAGGAGATTTAATCGCATTCTTTTCCACATACAAGTTGGTGTAGTTCCGCGTAAACAGTACTGCACATTTATGTTGACGACGCAAGGGGCTCGATTAATCACATCTCACGTTGCCAGCAAATTATTTTACTCTCTATAGTGCCAATGAATAGCTATGGTAGTTACGACGTCTCCCACAAAGGACAGTCGCTCAATATACATCAATATCGTGCCCGGATTTCGACATTATCTCCGTATCGCTAGTCGCTGTAGCACCATTGTCGCGGTACACTCTAAATCGAAAGCATCGATTTAGACACAAAATTGTGCATTCAGAGATGCAATATGGGACAAACACATAAAGTCGACCCAAATCTTTCGCCGAAGTGGTGTCATAATATGTGCAAGTCCACACTTCATCAGATAAAGTTACGAAATATGTGCTTCTGCTCTCATCTTATCATCTGTCGCCGGCTTTGATCACTATGAAAGAGTTTACGTATACATTTTAATAGTCCGGTAAGTCGCCGCACCAGTTGTGAGATCAGTAAGATTGAGAGGGATTGTGAGGTCGACGCTGGAAACGCTGCTGAAACTTATCGTAATATCACTGGTAAATGACCAGATCATCCAGGGTAAGGTACGGTACACTCGTGTGCCGATCATGACGTCATCGGTAAACCCAATGACCCTGGGGTCCGTTTGCTCCCGCTGGGATATTTGCAGGGGAGGAATTAAGCTGCAAGATATAGATTCTCAAATGATGCAGCATTTCTATAATAGATGTTGAACGGTAATAACGACTCTCGTGTAAGTAGTGCGTGCTTTTAGCCCCGTTTACATATAGCTCATAAGCAATGTTACCTCTAATTTTGACGAGTCTGCAGCAAGCGCTCACCTATTCACTGCGCGGTCCCTTGGACAACAGTGCGTAACCACTAAAAAAAGGTCATCTCTTCGGATTTTTTGTGCGCAACTTATAATTTATGTGAGCAGAGACCGCGTCAGCTCAAATCAATTGCACACATGCGTACCTAAAAGGGCACATAGCTCAGGAGCCATGAAGTGGACTGCTGTTTCATCAATGTTGCTCCATTATTTTAGTGTGTCGCTTTCTTGCATTTACTAGGTTTTGTGAACGTTTCTCTTCTCATTTTATTTACCTACCAAACTGGCAGAAGTAATTGATCATTTCAACCCAATTATATATAGCATTGTTACAACCACATGATTGTCTGACTTGACTATGACTTCCATTATATTGCGTTTCCCCATTAATGATCATTGATATATCAGCAGTATAGCAATGAAGAAATCAATCAATCAATCAATCATTGTCATCACCATGTAATTTTGAAGTACGTTGTTTAGTCATCGTTAGTGTTACCTGGCTATTATCACTGCATTCTGCTTCTGACTGTTGACTGAATAAACATCTCTATATTTCTCTATTGCTATCCCTCTCTCTCTCTCTCTCTCTCATTCACGGTTCACATCTCTCGGTAACGGCGGGAACTCAGTCAGGGTCAAAGGGTCAAATTTAAATGGAGCGACAGGTCGCAGTACAGTGACTTTGTGGATGTGGTGAACGTGTCGCTGATCTCATCATAGCGGAAGGAATGAAGAAGATGTTGATTGCGTACGGCATTACGAGAGAACACATTGCTTTAATAATTGAAGGTAATTCGTTCAAGAATATCAACATGCGATATGTTATGATTACCGGTATGTTGTCAAGAGGGTTCTTACAGCAAGCAGCTGTGTGATAAATAATGGTATATTGGCTTTTAGATCAACTTGCATCAACTGAGGCCCTTTTCATACCGGGGTTCCGGGAATAACATTTCTCGAAAATGTTTACCGGAACCCCTCTATGTGAACATAACACTGGTGTTTCGGGGCGGTATGAACGCGCTTATTTTCGGAGATTTTTACGGGATCGACTGAGTATGAACACGAATGGCGCAGCTGGGTTCCCGGAACGCTGTCAATCAAACTTTTAGTTACGGTAACGCGCTGTTCATTCGGGCTACCTGCTGCATTTTGATCTACGTGTGTAATGGTGTTGGGAATGCATTATTCTTGGATTCATATTATGTATGCTCACAATACGTAGTCACTGACTACTAGTCAGCTTCATTTTTCTGTGGTTTTGTGAACAGAGCACGGCTAGAAAGGTAGGACACCATCTCCAAATGATGCAGCATTGGGTGAGTTGCCTGAAAACTTTAGGATTTAAACACTAATTTGGTAGGTTATCTTAACCCTTAACTAATTTGTTACATCAAAGGCAAGTTTCTAACCACGGATATGCTGTCCGTAGGTTAGTCACCGTCATATACGCCTACTGAAAAGGTGATTTAGTAACATCTGCTTTGATAGTGGCAGCACAGCAGAGAATGATGACCTTAGCTCTGAATCACTAACCAAAATTGAAATTGTACCAACTGGCTGGTAAACCATCGTACATTATCCAAGCCATAATTTGGTTTTCACCTATGCCTTCATTTTCTTGTTACAACCAAGTCATTCCTTTGTTATGCAGTGTTACACAAGTGTAACTTAAATCTGATCTTTTCGCAGGTCTAGATGGAGGATATACTGGTGAAAAAGGTGGAACTGTGCATTAAGTTATATTTTCTCTCATGAATAAAATGAAACAGCAAAAACACATCTGGTTAAGGAAGAGCATTGTTTATTGAGAAAGTCACACAGGGCATTTCCGACGTCTGGGCCAGCGATACTTGGATCACCACCAGGTCTTGTCTTCATTGTGTGTATACCATCATCTGTATCATTCTGGCCTTAGCGGATTGCAGTTTCTGAGCAAAGCCAAATACCGCGCCTTCAGTCGACCAAAATCTTTCAACCTTTGCTAAGTTTCTGAAAAAGCAATTGTGAATTTTAAGGGCAGCAGAAAGGAAATTTATATTACATATTTGAAATTAGCTTTAGCTTATGCTCTACTAGCCGCGCCAAGCGCGAAACTTTTTTGACGTTGATAAATTAATAATATTGTCACTTGACTAAATAGCAAGCCTGCTGTATATCGCTTGGCTCAGTTTGCAAGGACTGGACTATTCGGCACCTGGACATATCGATATCGGAAGCTTCGTCCAACATGCGGCAATCATTTGGTGCCTAGGTTTCATAGTCGACGGTCTTCCTGCGAGCGCAAACGGTAGGTCGCGAATATATATAGTTAGACTCAATCTGATGCATTAGGCGTTCTTTCATTTTCACAAAGGGGTAACAATATTAAAAGCAAGAAATCGAGGGACAAGCTGTTGCGCTATAAGAGTGTAGAAAATTTTTACTTTTGATAAATCTATCGCAAAGTATTCTGCTTCATTGTAGTGTACGAAGATCTACCAAAATGTGACTGGCTCATAGATCTACCAATGCGTCGGGACTGATATTTCAGTCATTGCATCTCAAGTGTTGCGGCCAGACTAATCAAATTTTTGATTGGCCTTGCAAGTTCACAATCTGTGCAATCCATTTTTGATAATTCTACTAATTTCGGAAATTAACTCGCGGGCCACGGGTTGGCCGGCCTTGAACTAGAACTAGTGGCCGGCCCCGAACTAGAACTAGTGGCTGGCCCTGAACTAGAACTATAAACTTTTCAAAATCTGCAATTAGAACTAGAACTACTCAGTTTCTAATATCCGCAACTAGAACCAGAAACTATTTACTTTTTCAAATCCACAACTAGAACTAACACAACTAGAACTAAGTAACTGAAAGTAGGTTGATGTGCATGTCTGACTCCACTACAAAAAATATACAAATTTGGTCTCATTTTCAGCAATTTCTGTCTTAATAAGTGAGCAGGGTTGTAACCAAGTCACAAGTCGATCCCACTTCAATAGTTTTGAGTAGATTCAAGTCGAGTCATTTTCCATTTACCACCGAGTCAAATCCGAGTCCAACTCATCGAACAGAGCGTCGAGTTCGAGTCATGGTTTTATGACTCGTCCGAGTCCAAGTCATTGTGTTGACTGCTCAGTTTCCAGTTTAAGTCTATTTTCCATCAATTTGGGTCTTACTTTTGACACAGAAAGTAGCCTACTTGGCATGGTCTTTCAGACTTTTTTTTCTAACATAATGATTCAAGACCAAATTTGTCTGACCTTTTTGTAGTGGTATGCTACGCAAAAACTGGCTGACATTCCGCCATGACAAATATAGAAATATTACTATGCACTGAGGGCTGGGCAAAATCGAGTACCTGAGTGATTCGATTCTGAATCACTTATTACGCTTCGAGTCGAGTCAAGTATCATCATGATGACACCACAACACAATGTCATATGCCAAAATTCAAATGTGCAGGCTACCTTTTATGCCACCATAAAGAACATAACGCCTATTGTCCATCACATTGAAGATACTGACATGACTTCGGAAATGTGTTATTTCCAGCAACGTTCGTAGCTTTGTACTATATCTCGTACGTTGCGACACGGCCAATCACCTTTGGAATAGGTGTCCTGTGCTCACACTATATGTTATATTTTTTAATTATTTTTTATCAAATTACTTGAACTTGGAAAATCATCGCTGCTCACCTGATCTATCAGGCAAAAAGTCTAGTGATTCCCATCAGGCGGCCAATCAAGGTTTCAAGGCTTACTCAGTGAAATATAGTATCAAAACTACGGTATTATTCTCGTTAGTAAATCAACTTTCAGTATAATTTCAGTACTCGAAAAATAGTATTTTACTACTCGACTCGAATCATTAAAGCTAATACTCGATTCAGATTCGAGTACTCGAATCATTGTGGCTAGCCCTACTAGGCACCCAGAGTGGAATTGGTGGTAAACGTCACACGCAACTTTCCATTCAATTCTTCAATTATTCTATTGAAGATTCCAGTCTGGCTAGGCACCAGCAATTATTTTTATTAAAATCAACTTGTGGCAGTTGCCTTCTTAAAATACATCAGATGTTTACCTGGATCTATAAACGATTGGCTTCATTGGCTAGCCTCCAAAGAGCGACAGCTACTCAGCAAGCAAGAGAAATTGAGTTCGTATAATTTGCTGGCTGCTTTTCGTTATGGTCTCGAAGCTCGTCGCAGAGTATACCAAATGTTTCTCTCACGGATTTCTCGAATTCCCTGGTTTCTCTGTACAGTGTACAAGATTAGATTTACCCAAACCATCATACAGCAATCACAAAGATAAACTGACTTTGTCGTACGAAGATGTGATCGGTGGTTCTTCTCATGACAGGACTCTATCCTCTTTGCTGGCTTTCAGTTTCTGCTCTCAGCTTTGGTTGATAATACACAAGCCAGAAACATGCTCGGGCTCTATTACTGATACTATGGTATATTGAGTATATAGCCCCATACACATCGAGAAGGCATATCCGCAGAATCCCATAGCTAAAAGTTGGAGCCAACTTATCCGCATCTCACGAATATCCCTCTCCCGCATCGTTTTCCACAAGCATATCACAACTGGAACACCCCACAGACATGGTTTCGTAACTATCAACACTTACGGAGAATCGCTTTCATACTGACCATAATTTCCCGCGAATTTACCGAAAAAACGACCTGTATGAACATAAGTTCGCGGTAACTCTAAATAGGTATGAACGTGCTCTTTTCCCGGAACTGTTTCGGTAATTTTTTCTCTATGTGAACATCGCCTGTTTCGGAACTTGTTCCCGAAAGAGTTTCGTAAATCCGGTATGAAAAGGGCCTGAGTTTCAGAATGTCAGTTAATCCTCTAACTTGATGCAATATGGGTTTACAACTAGAATTCTTGACCAAGTTATATAGATCTTGTTTTGCAGTTGACTCACTTGTTTTTCCAATTAGGCCTACATGACATTTTCATTGGTTGAAAACCTGACATTTCATTCATGAACCTATTATAATAATTATTGTTAATATTATCCAGTGAAATAAATCTTATTATATTCATATCAAGTTCCCTCTATACATCACATAGAAGTGTATTGCAATGTGCATGCTTAGCTCAATACATATAGCTGCTTTTATAGTAACACTTTGCCTTTGTAATAGATCAGAGCAGGGCTTCAAATGTTCGTTCCGAGGAGTGTCGAAGCGAAATACTTACTACTCATGACGAAATATTTGGAGTAGAGCTAAAGACAGATGAAGAGGTTAGTATTATTTAACTACTTTAGAATGAATTTATTAATTGGGATAATCCTGTTTATTTTTGTTGCAATTTTATATATTAAATATTGTTGTGTCAGAACTCTTGCCTTCATATCAACCGGAATGCAATAAGTGGAATGTCCTTCAACCAAATCTTCTACATTATTTATATTTATTATTATATTTATTTGTAGGGAAAAGAACCCGCTGCGGTTATACTCCTGATGGAATTACGAAATGCAGTAACTGAAAAGAGAATCACAACAGGATTTGAGGGCGATAACGCTTTATCAGGTGAGTTGTAGGATTTGCTGCTTGCTTAACCTGGAACTGTGTGAACAGTGAACATAGAAGTACCATAACGTCCTGATTTGTCAGATTTGTACTGATTTCGACTCTTGTCCTGATTTTTCGGCAAACATTGTTCGGCGTCTTCCGTAACACCTTGGACGTTTTGCATGCCACTATCTGGCACAAGTTCGAACTTAACAGACCGTCACAAAAGTACAGCTAGTTTGAAAAGTTTATGGCTTAACATGCGCATATGTTGAGTTGGTTCTAATTCGGGGGTCTGTTAATTTCCAAGTTGCGCCACAAACATGTGTTCTAATTCAGGGTCTGTTGAGCTCATATGTGTGCCGCCAAAATGTGGCACAATTGTTTTGGGTGCTGAAAATATGGTAGGCCTATGTTTTGATTGACGCTGTTTACGTTATGACGGTGCAATAAACACTCGAACTGAAAAAGGCCTCCAAAAATAAATGTTTATTAAATGCTTTTCAATTACATCATTCTTGTTGATAAGGCTAAATCTAAGTTAGAATGAGCTGGTGCAAATTCGTTTTGGTCCCAAACCATGGAAAATCATTTCTGCTGCTAATGTAATTTTTGGTTTTCCTGACTTTGAGACCATGAGGATGGCTACCATGGATATAGTGCATAGAATCAGTGAATGTGAACATAATACTTGTGCCGTTCCAAAAGGAACCTGTATGATGGTATACTGATCAAATCTGAATGGATCATTAAAGGTTAGTAAACTTATGATTATGTGGAAAAAACCCATACATGTCAACGACTAGACAGCATATCGTGAGGACAGAATTTGCTATCACTTGTTTCCATGAGTTAAGCTTGTTAAACCATATTGACAAAAACCTATATTGACCTATTCAGCTCTATTTTTATTCAATATTTCATTATGCAGAAGACCCATAAAGGCAATTCTACATAATCTAAATCTTGTGCTTTCAATTCACACATGGATTATTGGCAATATAATTTTACTTAACATATTTCTTTCAATTCCAGGCCCATTCAGTCCAATTAACGGCCACAAAGCTAAGTCCTTGACATCTCGTACTAGCGCACCATGAAAATGGTGACCTGCACTTCCTGCAGTCATGGATCGTGGCGAATGGCTTCCGCATAAAGGGATCGTCTCACAATAAAGCGACACCATTTGAGATGGTGCTGGATCTTCTCTATTATGTTTGTGACCCCACATATCCAAAAGTTTTCAAGATACTCTCAATTTTACAGTATGTTCTGATTGAAGACAAAAATTTGGGTTTCAATCAAACAAGCTTCTCTGTCTTCTGAGCAGATTTCAGAAATCCCACTAATGATTTTGATTTCGTTTGCTGACTTGGACAACTATACAATTCTAGTACTAGTCTAGTTGTCTAATTAGAGTGAAAAAATGTGTAGCTAAAATTCTGATGATACTTTTGAAAAAAAACTAGCTATAATTCTAATTCTACTTTAATTCGTGAAGTGCTTCGTCTCTCTCATTCGAATCTAATTTGTGAAAACAACTGAACCCATCATTCTAATTGTACTCTAATTTGGAAAAAACAGTGTAGCTATAGTTCTAATTCTACTTTATTATTTGAAAAAAACTGTTACTATAATTCTGGTCCCACTCTAATTTCGAAAAAAAACTACAAATCTATTTCTACTCTAATTTGGAAAAAGCTGTGTAGCTATAAATTCTGATGCTACGCTAATTTGCGAAATGTTTCTTTGCTCTCAATCGAATCTAATTTAGAAAACAACTACCGTATAGCTATATTTCTAATTCTAATTGAAATAAAAACTACCTCTAATTGGACTCTAGTCTAATTCAGAAAATATACTGCAGTAATTATTCTGATTCTACTTCTATTTTTCAAATGTCACTTTGCTCTGATTCGAATCGAATTTGTGATAACAACTGTGTCGCTATACCGTAATTATAATTCTACTCCAATTTGGGAAATGTTTTTTTGATCTAATTAGAATCTAATTTGTGAAAACAACTGTGTTACCATCATTCTAATTCTACTCCAATATTTGAAATGTTTTTTTGCTCTAATTAGAATCTAATTTGTGATAACAACTGTGTCGCTATGATTCTAATTCTACTCCAATTTGGGAAATGTTTTTTTGATCTAATTAGAATCTAATTTGTGAAAACAACTGTGTTACCATCATTCTAATTCTACTCCAATATTTGAAATGTTTTTTTGCTCTAATTAGAATCTAATTTGTGATAACAACTGTGTCGCTATGATTCTAATTCTACTCCAATTTGGGAAATGTTTTTTTGATCTAATTAGAATCTAATTTGTGAAAACAACTGTGTTACCATCATTCTAATTCTACTCCAATATTTGAAATGTTTTTTTGCGTTAATTAGAGTCTAATTTGTGAAAACAACTGTGTTGCTATGATTGTAATTCTACTCCTATTTTTGAAATGTTATTTTCTCTAATTAGAATCTAATTTGTGATAACAATTGTGTCGCCATGATTCTAACTCTACTCCAATTTATGAAATCTTTTTTGCACTAATTAGAATCTAATTTGTGATAACAACTGTGTCGCTATGACTTTAATTATACTCCAATTTGGGAAATGTTTTTTGCATTAATTAGAATCTAATTTATGAAAACAACTGTGTTGCTATGATTGTAATTCTACCCCAATTTGTGAAATGTTTTTTGCTCCAATTAGAATCTAATTTGTGAAAACAACTGTGTTGCTATGATTGTAATTCTACCCCAATTTGTGAAATGTATTTTGCTCCAATTAGAATCTAATTTGTGAAAACAACTGTGTTGCTATGATTGTAATTCTACCCCAATTTGCTAAATGTTTCTTTGCTCCAATTAGAATCTAATTTGTGAAAACAACTGTGTTGCTATGATTGTAATTCTACCCAAATTTGTGAAATGTGTCTTTGCTCCAATTAGAATCTAATTTGTGAAAACAACTGTGTTGCTATGATTGTAATTCTACCCCAATTTGTGAAATGTTTTTTGTTCCAATTAGAATCTAATTTGTGAAAACAATTGTGTTGCTATGATTGTAATTCTACCCCAATTTGCTAAATGTTTCTTTGCTCCAATTAGAATCTAATTTATGAAAACAACTGTGTTGCTATGATTGTAATTCTACCCCAATTTGTGTAATGTTTCTTTGCTCCAATTAGAATCTAATTTGTGAAAACAACTGTGTTGCTATGATTGTAATTCTACCCCAATTTGTGAAATGTTTTTTGCTCCAATTAGAATCTAATTTGTGAAAACAACTGTGTTGCTATGATTGTAATTCTACCCCAATTTGTGAAATGTTTCTTTGCTCCAATTAGAATCTAATTTGTGAAAACAACTGTGTTGCTATGATTGTAATTCTACCCCAATTTGTGAAATGTTACTTTGCTCTAATTTGAATCTAATTTGTGAAAACAACTGTGTTGCTATGATTGTAATTCTACCCCAATTTGTGAAATGTTTCTTTGCTCCAATTAGAATCTAATTTGTGAAAACAACTGTGTTGCTATGATTGTAATTCTACCCCAATTTGTGAAATGTTTCTTTGCTCCAATTAGAATCTAATTTGTGAAAACAACTATGTTGCTATGATTGTAATTCTACCCCAATTTGTTAAATGTTTCTTTGCTCTAATTTGAATCTAATTTGTGAAAACAACTGTGTTGCTATGATTGTAATTCTACTCCAATTTTTGAAATGTTTTTGCTCCAATTAGAATCTAATTTGTGATGACAACTTATGTCGCTATGATTCTAATTCTATCCCAATTTGTGAAATGTTTCTTTGCTTTGATTCAAATGTAATTTGTGGTTGCAACTGTGTCGCTATAATTCTATTGCTACACCAATTTGTGAAATGCTTCTTTTCTCTAATTAGAATCTAATTTGCGAAAACAACTGTGTTGCTATAATTCTAATTCTGCACCAATTAGTGAAACGTTTCTTTGCTCTAATTAGAATCTAATTTATGACAACTTTGTAGCTGTACTTCTTATTTCTATTTGGAAAAGCTTAAATTTTTCAATTGTGCAAGCTAGAAATTCACACATTTTCGTCTGCAAATGAATGTTCTGTATTCATCTTTCGTTGCAATAAAATCTTTTTTGAGCCTAAGCTGAGTAAAAATTCATGGATGGCTGGTATTAATTTCGAGCTCTGCGCAAGTCAGCATGAACACACCACCACTAAACACAGGATAGCCAGACACACATCGGCTCCAGCACGTTGTGTGGTAGTTTAAAAAAAAACGGATTTGGCGTGTAATTTTGCGTTCCTCCGCACGCATTCGAATTTAGAGTGTACGATTAACAGTGTGTGTGTCTGGAGGCGGCATATTATTTTTTGCATGTAGCTGAGGGGTATGTAATTAATTTATTCGTTCGATTGCATCATAGTATTAAATGTTAACAGATACACTAACAACAAATTATAACCTACCACTACACCACAATTCCAGGAAAAATACCCCCTGGTTGTATATCTAGCTACAAAACACAGGTAAACCAAAAGGTCTTTACATAATTTTCCTGGCGTTCCTGAAACCTTTAGAGGCGCTATTCTCAAATTCAAAATTGCATAGATAGTAGGAGTAGGAGAATGTATCGACGATATGTGTAAATACTCCTTGTGTTCAAATTTGACCAACCTTTTTTGGAAACAGTATGCTGTCTGACCGATGATATGTTTTAACAGACGGCGTCCGAGTATAACTTGACATCACACAGGAATAGAAATTATATTATGCAATTCAACGAGTCCCGTAAATAATGTTTTCTTTCATTACATGTGCGGCTGTACCGCCATCGGTTTGTTCTGCCGACGAAAATGTGTGATCGCAGGAGCTCAGATTCACGGGATTCGCAGTGTCATCATCGGTGACATACGTCCCGTTATTTTTGAACAAGGCCGTATCATTCTTCGTGACTACGAACGATGCGTCCACTTCGTAAAGAACATTTTCCTTGTTTTCCGCGATTACTTCCTGCTTCTTGACCCTTCTAAAAATATTTTACAGGTTATTACCCTATGACCACTATACTGAAGATCGTGTGAACTCACGATGACTAATTCGTTCTGATTTTGATATGAATCACTTGATAATTCCTACTTGAAAGAGGGCAACAGCCAATAATTCCAAAGACTTCGCATGTTCGCTAATGTAAGAGGACATTACTACTTTCCTGATACTTACGGTATCTAATATCAATGTTTATGAAGTCAGAGAATATACATGGCAAACAAATATTTTATTTGCGGGGGTACCGAATAGAGATTTGAAGACTTCAGTGATGTTGTGTCTTCTTTTTGATATGACAATGCAATAACCCTAATATCTAATTTGACGGAGCTGCTGATGGAAACTAACCAAAATGTGCTAAACTTCGACGGAAACTAGTCTGTAATTACAATTGAGTCTTTTTACATCTGAACAATAATTTTTGGGCGCGGCAATTTAACGATAGAAGCTCAGATATTGAAGGTTTTGCAGTTGATCGCATGTGGCAAAATTATTACCCCTGTCAAACATTTTGTATTTACATGTCTGAACTTTGGTCTATTTTTGGCCAAGGTGTTATATCTAGTACAGCTCTTTAGAATAATCGCCCCTTAAAATGTATAGGTCATTATTTGAGGAAAAATTTAACTGTGATGCTTTCTAGTATTTAGGACATAACCTTATTGTATGTAAATCATAATGGCGGCTGATAATAATGACTGATTCCCTTCAGTTTACAGTGATAATTCAACCATTATATCCAGGGGGTGTGCATGGAGAGAAAGGGATCAGTAAAACTTTGAATGCAGGTCAGATAGAAATCATGGTTCTCTTCTTGTGACTGAGACTTTATTGAGATTTTATAACGCTACTGAGACATGGAAAACTGATATGCGTATGCACTAAGTCGAAAATTGCTGATACTAAAGTTCACAAAAGAGTCCACTTACTTTCTGTACAAAAGTATGAGAGCCACCAATGCAAGAATCGCCAGGAGTACGCATGCCACAATACCGACTATGACTTCGTAACGTAGCGCTGATCCAGAATCTGAATAAAAATTCGTGTCGATAGCCGATCAAAACGAACTCGATGTAATTTTATTTTTGTCAACGCAGTCATATTAGCGGAATAAAAACACATCCAGTAAAGACACTTAGACAGGCGTTAAGCGGACTGAAATATTAAAATTTTGACATTTTGTGACCTCGAAAAATTTCATTTTGACAAATTTTGACCTCGTGTATGTAAATTAGGTGTTTTCGCACATAATTTTAGAATTGTACTACCCATCTTCATTTCTGGTTAGATCTGTCTGTCCTTGCGAAGTATACTGTGGCCTGAAAAAAACTTTTTCACTTTAAAACTAACATATTTTTACATGAAAAAGCTATATTTTAACAAAATCTGGACCTATGAAGAATTCCAGCATTTATGTCACGCATTGTGGTAGATATAATTAGGATTTGCTGTAGTAAAACGAACAATAGTTTCCTTGAATCTCGGGTAAAAAGTGTCTGTCCTTACCTAGTAGCTTGTCAAGAATGGAGAAAGAACATTCAACAGCGGCAGTTGTTGGTTGGCAATACTGAAGTTATGCGTACACTGCTGTTGACACAAAGTTTTTTCATTCTGACAATGTTCCCTATATCAGAATTTTTCATCATGCGCTTCTCGGTAGAAGAACCAATGCTACAGTTAGGATTAGGATGTTGAGGTACGTTGTGCACAATACCATGTCAACCACAATTGTTTCATTTGACCGTTTATGATTCACAATGAGCAGACAATGGGCCGTTCACAACGGTTGGCCTGTAAAGTAGGTTACAAGCTGTAAAATGTCAAATGTTCACCGACAGTGCCAACATCTACGATACAAACGAAATGCAGGTTGCAAAAAATAATTACTTCGTGAACAATTCCGACAATTTATTGACCTAACGCTACAATTTTGACAAAATTTTGACTCTTTGACATGTCAAAAAAATCTCCAGACTAATAACTTAATGTTATATTTGCGGGATTACGGAATTGAAAAATCATATACACAAACATGAATGATTGATTACCTTCGGTTTTGATGTCAAGAAAAGGACGTATTCACGTTTTTAGGACGTTTTTAGATTAGGGACTACTGGGGGTGCGTTCTTTAGCAAATTATTTGTATCCATTTTTAGAAACCCTCTTTGAGTTTGCCTGAAAGTATCTAGAATTTTATGTGAAATTGATGCCACCGAGCTCAACGATGCCATCACGTTGATGGAATACTCACTAAATGAGGCCTCGGTGTCCGCTGCGCTGTTCGGAACATACCTCCCGTCTGTTTCTGTCACGATTAACTTGGTAGACTCTATACCTGCGTCAGTATATATGGCGAGAATATATCAAGCAGTGCTTGATAGTTCTGTTATTGGCAAGAGGTGCTCAATAGGATATAAGACTTAGGACAGGGGTCGTGAACTCAAAAAGGGTCGCGGTCCACTTTTCAAATTTGGTAGCGGTCGCGGGCCGCAAAAATTCAATATCAATATAAAATAGGCTACACAGCTTAGCAACCACGATTTAAAGCTTTATGTTGATACAACGCAGTGTTATCTTACATAGGTGATGAGCATATTATTACTACATAAGGAAATACAAAGGGGATCATCAAGGGAATACAAATACAACAAAAATCATGATTTGTGCACGATATCTGGCAAAACTTTCCCGTGAAGATGGAATCAATATTGCGGCTAGCGAGAGACGTAACTAGATGAAATACCAACTCAACGTAAAGCTCCTAAAATAAGCCGTTTTCTACGCATCAGTGTTTGGGCCATTGCACGTCAAGGCGATGGCGATGGTCAAGGCAGGGCATTAATATCAGCTGATTTTCCTTCAATGGAATGTCGTTGTCAATAGTTGCCATCGCTAAAGCCGTTTCGGTTAGTGAGGAATAGTGATGTAGGGCACAACAGAATAGCTTATTTTGAAACAAAAACAACATGTTGAAACTGTAATCAATTTCAGCATTTCAAAATGCTTTTCTAAGCATTCTACAGAAATCTCAAATCATGTCGTGGACCGCATGCGGCGCGCGAAACACATGTTGGTGGCCCCTGACTTAGGACATAGGACGCTGTTTATTTTGTCACTAATGTTTCCGCGGCATATACACCTACTAAAAATATGACGTACCGACGATCCGTGCATGTGCATGTGCATACCATGAGTGCATGATGAGCATATGCGGCTGGACAATGAAGGTGCAGAAATAGCCGAGTAAGGATTTCTAAGTCATGCGGAACCCCACCATGCTATCCTGGTAAATTAAAGTAGTCGAGAAGCTACTCAGGTAGAAATAAGAGTGGTGCCGCAGAATTTACCTCGAAAGCGACTAGAAGCAGTGCTTTACGAAGCAGCCAAAATTGAAACAACGCAAGTTTTCAAGTGGCCCAAGACACCTTAGAAACCACATCCGAAAGGTCAAGGACACTGCACAGTTGAAAATTAGTTTCATCTCTCCCAATAAACAAGTCAGCGATGCAATTACTTTTCTGCTGCTACTGGGGAGGAAATTTAGACTACTGCACTTTTGTGGTACAGCAATATGAATATGGACATTATTTGTTTGTCGAATATAAGCATTGTGCCCCGAAAGTTGATCTGAATTATGAAACTTAATATAAACATCACATTTAGCAAGTTGCAATTGAACAAGCTTTCCCGCCTTCCAACAGTTCTGGGCAAAATGCGGATTGTGTAAATCGAATGTTGACCCTCTTATAATTGTCAAAATTCCATGGTAACAATTGGTTTGTATTAATTTTGATATTAAGTGAGTAATATGGATCAATGTTTGGTTGTTTTATATGTTCATTGCCTCATAATCCGCCCTTTTTCCTTGCTTTCGATCCGAGATGCAAGTTTCATTCGCACACTTACTTCAAAGTAGTAACGTTCCTTGCGTTAATCTTCCAATATTAAAAAGTCCAACAACGCTTTTTTTATTATTCCAATTAGTGATCTTCTAGTGCAGAAAAGTATCTCAGTTCAGTTTTATAATTGATATTCTGTGATAACGTTATTTTCTACGGATTTTGACAACTCTCAGACGACATTTTCGGATAGTCGGATATTTGGATGAGATTCGTTGGAGTCGGACGGATAGTTTTACAGACATGCAACCTGTCGGACGGGTTCTGATTCTCAAAAATCAACATCCACTCATCACTAATATGAACGCAGTTTTCTATCGTGGTGTTGCTCATCTGCGCCAACGCAGAGACATACCTGGAATCCATTTAATATTACCGTGTCTTGACAGGGAGATTGGCGGCAACTCAACGTCTCGTTAAGTGAGAGTTATATGTTCTTGGAAAGGGGCGGAAACCCTGCCCAGTGCTTTGAATGTCTACAAGTTAAAATATCTAACTGCGCACGGATGAACAACGAGAGTAACTGGTAGCCCGTCGTATTAATCAGTACCCAAGAAGTAGCCATTGGTTTCAAAAAGGTTGGTGACCCCTGTTTCAACGTATACAGTTGAGGGACTTCGATATGCTTCGCTCTGTGAGGTACTCTAAATTTTCAGGCAATATTAAATCAAGGAAAGGATCCGATTAGTCGCCGATCTAATGACCTATACTGAAAACATTATATATCCAATTTTCAATAAATTATTAGTCATAGTCGGAGGTGCTCAGTGAGGAAGCAGATATGCTTTTTATTTTTACTGAAAGGGGAAATTAGTTTTGCGAGATAGCCTCGGAATCACGATAAATCAATACAGTTGCGGATATTGTGCCATTTGTAATGTTATTATAGCAGTTTGGTCTTGCTGGTTACCCAAGATGCATCATTCAATTAAAGAAAATAGTCACATCCGGCTAAGTGTGACCAAATTTACTTTTGGAATCGACTTGCTCGACTACATTTCCTACCTATCATTTACTACTTCCATGCGAAGTAGATTTTGCATGTAAATGAAATTGATATTTCTACATGAAATTGAGAAGAAATTTTCGATGGTAATTCAACTTCTACTTGAGTAGCAATGCTGACTTCTTTGACCACCTCTGCTAATAATTGTCGCGGCATGCAAGGAATTTCACCAACAGATTCTTTTAGAGATGGCGGCGGTTACCTGATCGATTTTGAGAACGAGATGAGCGTTCAAGAAAAATTGAAAATACGGAAAAAAATTAAAAATAAGATGAACATGATGTTCAATTGTGAGTAATCTCAGACCGTACGCACAGCGCAGTCGAGGTGCAGCTTATCGACTGGTTCTTATACACCTTATAATTGCTCACCTAGTTGGCTATTGAATCATACAATTAGTAACGGCGGGATGTTAGAGTAACTGGTCTGGTCATGTGACCAGACCAACCGGTAACATAATGGTACTCCTACATATCATTTTACTTTATTTGCAGATACCTGTGATTATAGTACATGAACATGGAAAGTACAATTTTAGGTGAATGATTGGAAAATGAGTCAGGACAAACCAGCTAATCTCCAGTAACCGTTAGGACTATTGAACAGATTCCCACATCCGATGAAATCCAAGTAATCTTCTTATAATCTTCAAGGATGCATTTTTATTACTTGATTGTTTTACGTTTTAACAATTATAATTTCAACAGTATAACTGAGACATTAGGTTCAAATTGATGATGCGTTTCCATCGATGTGTATAGATTATGATCTGTATGTGGGAATCGAGTACTAGTTCAGAATCGAATTTTAACTGAAATATATCCCGAATATTGGCGTCTGGTTCAGACTCAAAGATCTCGAGCTTGGGCTATGAGACTACGTTACAGATCTGAAATCAGGATATAAGAAATTGTTAATCTTGTCAAAAATCAAGCGATACTACGTCTCCTCACATACTACGAATAACCCCTTACTTTTGATGTGATGATGGTATCCTGGTGAGGTAATCCAAGAATAATTCGATGGTAGCATTGGCGCTGCTGTTGATATTTCTTCACTTCTTGATGTATTTAAGGATGTTGAATCTGAACACGTATTCCTCTTTCAATATTTACCCGTTGGTTTATATATATACTGAACTACATGCCAGAAGACACTCTTAGCGAAAAAAGAATGTATATTCACACCGAAGAGGGGGTACACACGAAAACATACCCTACCTTAGAAAGATATCGCACAACATTTTATTCCAAATATGTTTGACCGGCTGAAATAAGTACTAATGCAGTACGAAGGAACGTATATGCGCATCGATCCGTACGTCGGAGGCACGTAAGAGCAATGTGTATTTGGTAGAAAAGAGATTCGTCGTCATAACTTCATTTATATTCAAGACATACAGATGAGCTTCAGCGACACCATAATATCCTATATGGTGTGGACACAGCGAGACTGATCGGCTTACTGCATTTGGGTTACATCATACTATCATTTGACCAAAGGCAACTTTACGGCCAATCTTGACCGGCCAGCCGGAAGCAAAATTCGATAAAACGGGTATCGATGGAAAGCTGCTGCTGTACTGATTACGAAAATATAAACTTTATTTTCCTCATGGTCCTGGAACTCCCAAAATCAGCCTCGAAATTTGCATTGTGATCGATATTGGCATTGTGACGCAACAGCGCTGTCAGTCTCTTTCTTCTTAGCTTCACTCTCGTTTTGCTAGACAGAATTGTGGCGTCACAATGCAAAACACGATTACGATGCAAATTTCGAGGCTGATGATTGATCGCTCCCCATTTAACATACCGTCCGCGAATTACTACGAAAAATTGTTTCGTTGCATATTCATTATCAGCCCCGCTAACATCAATTTACCATATATATATTCATATATCAGCTGGTATTATTATCCACAGGTATACCCTGTTAACTTTGCGCGTTCCATTTGAATGCTGTTAATTGATATTGCGCACGTACCTTTTACCATTAGTTCTCAACCGGGATGCCGATTGAACTATTTAGGAATACCGTGGAAAAAATAAATAAAGTTGGTTGCCGTCCACACCAAACAAACGCTTAATTCTGAGTAGTATTCCGGATGCTGTAGTATGATTGTTGGTTCTATTATTTTGATCCTCTCAAGACAAGGTGATGACACAAGACCGATGGATGCTAAATCGACCAAGGGCGGTCTCGTATCCACCAACATCCACATCGGTCCGATGACCGGTGTGCCAGTGTGCTATCTAGATCTAAGCTGTTTTCGAGTGCTTTGTCCTTGCCCTTAGCATTCGTTACTGAATTAGGGATCTGTAAAGGCGGTGGGGAAAATTGGCCGAAATGAAAATATCCCACACTTCGATATTCCGGAACATGCCATGGATCGACACCTCTTTCTTCGAAGGTAGGAATCTGCCATTACTCTAACTACCGACATAGCGACCAATGAGCAACAGGAGGACGTTGTTTATTTTTGTCGTCGATGGGTTTGAGGCAGTTCCACCGACTCATGACAGACATATACACGATATATACATATGCATGCTATAAGTTCATAACGTGCACACGTCGCTGGGCCAGGGGAGGCCAACCAGTGGCGCACGGGATAAATGTGGGCCGCATGAAGGTTTTGATTTGCCCGCGAGGTAATTCTATAAATTACTTAAAACATCAGAAATTGAATAATCCTGACAATTAATTGTGAACTTACAAGGCCAACCAAAGTTTGATAAGCCTGATGCGAAATTTGGGATGTTGATGACTAAAATATCAATTCTGAATCCAACGCATTTGTGTTGCCAGGAACAAGCCGCATTTTTCGTAGAGGTTTGTGTATGACCATGTGGTAGAATATTTCGTGGAAGTAATATTTTACTTCATAGTATTCTTAGGACTTAACGCGATTTATTGTCACTCAAATGCTCGGTGTATAGGTTATTGCTATTCCTTCAAGAATATTAAAAATTAGAAATCCTGATATGAGACGAAATATATTCGCAATTATCAGAGGAGATAACGTGCCGTTCAAAAAGCGACTCTGCTTCTTCACTCAGAGGAAGATCTTCGGCGATGAAACATTTCCATAAAATGATATACGCATGTTCAGTTCACCGAAATCTTCGATATTAATATGTTCGAGCGGCGAATAATGTAGTCCATGCCAAATGAGCCCAGCAGTGTACAGAGGCGACCCGCAATGTATGCAATTGACATTATTATTGACCGAATTCATTCATTACCATAGAACTAATCTCGCGCTTCCCTAGCTTACCATGATTGTTATCGATTTTGATGCGTAGTAATATGAGTATCTTTTTTACCGTAACGTAATCCGGTTTGCTGCTATGGGAGGACTGAGAGCCTATCAACATTCAAGTGACCCATATAATACGTCGTTAATCTCAGGTGGCCCGTGACCGGAAAAGGCTGGCCCCTGCGCTGAACAATAGATGTGCAGAAATGGATTTGTAAGGCGCTTTCTACGTCTCGCACCACTTCTCTATACTGTTCCGTGTATGCTGAGCGTAAGCAGGGATACCATGAATATCAGTGTTACTTTCCAAGACTTTGATGTGACCCGACCAAGATTGAATCCACTACATACCGATCAAGAAGCCGGGCATTCTCCACCATTACGCTATCTTGGGTAGGTCGGCGACGAGGAGCCCAGAGAGACCTCCGACACATAGAAGTTTGTCCGAACCCGAATTCGAACCGGGATTCGAACCACTACCATTGGTGACTTGACGCTGGCGTTTAACCAACTGCGCCACTCGCTTCCCTTTATGCCAACCCTACATTTCAGTGAAGTGATATATTATTGTACCTACACGATACTTAGCGACGACTCGGGCCACAATGCTGAAGTACATACTGACTTTTTAAACGTCACATAATGTATAAACTACGGTGCAATCAAATGATATAATAATCTCATAAAATCAATATATTCCGTCGCTTTGCCAACAATTTCGACGGGGATTGGCAAGGGAATATAAGCTTACGCTTAAGCTATATATATGTATAGGTGGATAAATACGCTAATAATGTGTATATTCTGTTCTGGTTATGGCTGATTTGACGATTGTCCTGATAATATCGCCAGTACCATACTCAATACCGCTAAACCAATGTTATTTCTTTTATTAAATACTACATATTTATATGTGTCCTATTCATTGTAGCGTCATCGGTTGACGAAATCTCTGTGTCTCTGTGTCTCTCTCTCTCTCTCTCTCTTTGTGCTATCCGGCTCGCCAAGTACTTCATTTTCTCTTATCCGTCCCGCCGACCGAAGAAGTTGCCCGCCACTGGTGTAGAACCTACAAAGGCTCGTTTGTGAACGTGAACCTCTACCTTTATGAGGTTCACACACAGAACGTGAACGTGAGCCTTACGATCACCAACTCTCATATTCGCCACGCATTTAGCTTTACTCTCAGAACTCAGCAATGAACATTAAAAAGCAAATATATCTATGGGTGACCGAGTGAGCGCCTAATGTGGGTAACGTGGAGCGACTGATGTATGAATATTTCGAAGAAATCTTGCATGGACGATTGAACATGCCCATCCCGAAGCAAATTACTCACTGTCGAAAGATTCGTCGAAGCCCATGTTCTGCAATAATAAACACGTTAGTATTTCGCTAAAGTACTTGACGAAAGAAAGCTTGCTGTTTTACTGGTTCTTTTGAATGTAGTATCGTGTGGTAGACTGCAACAGAAATTAACAGAATCTTACCTGGGTCGTATATTCATGCATGTCCCGGTTCGTTACATCACGGTCTTCGGAGCGTGTACGAGCAACATTGCGCCTGCGTCGATGCACACGGAATGCGTCTGTCGCCATGGCAAGTCCGACGATTACGAGACTGATGAGGACAGTTTTTATCTGCATGTTGGCTGAATAACAATTGAGATAATTTAAAACAAAAGAACGTCAATGTATAAAACCAAGGACGTTTATTTATATACTTACCTTGTATCGGTCAATATGCGACGAATGATTATGTTCGATGTGGATGTGTGGTTTCGTCCACGCCTTTTATAGTTTGGAGATCTGATCCCAAGATCATTTCTATTTCCATTAACGTTGCCCCAACTTTCTATTCTAGTGTTATCATTATTTCGAATGATACTTAACAAATGAGAAACAATACGTTGCACAAACTGGATGCCTTTTTCATTGTCTCCGTGAGACGTATACTGCAGATTGGTAGAACGGTTATTTCTTTTCTGGTAACTATATTAATAAATACGCTATTCATATTTTATATTAACCCGAATATATTCGATCTGACACTATTCACGGCCAAGCATAAGCAGCCAGAAAAAAAACTATAAGACATAATGTTGTTGCATTGCATTATAGTACCGTCATCACTTCTATAGAAGTAATAAAGATACCAGATTGTGACACGAACTCAAGGCCCAAATTCAAAGTAGGCTATGTCTAATGCTTATATCGGTATATAATGCTTCTTGATAAATGAACCAATGTCCACACAGTCCTCATTCAGTTCAGCTTAACACCATGTCAGTCTATATTTGTTTCAATTGGCCGTTCATGATTCAATATGAGAAGACAAGGGGCTGTCTATAACGGTAGGCCTAAAAATTGGCTACAAGCTGTGAAATGTCAAATGATAAGTTCGCTGACAGTGCAAACATTACCGATACAACGGAAATGCAAGTTGCAAAAGAAATTTGACTTTTTAAATAATTTTGACAATTTTTTGACCTAACGCTACAACTTTGACAAAATGTTTACGTATTTTAACAAAGGAAAACGCCCTAGTCATGACAGATATGCTAAATAAGCATATTTGTATGGTGACAATAATTTTGGACCAGTGGTTCTCAACCTTTTTTGTCCTCGCAGAACTCTTGATAACCGTCAAAGACCCCAGCATACCGAGTTCAAAGTTTTACTTCAAAAATAGCTCAATTACAGTGAAGCCGTCATCTGTGTTTTGCGAATATTAATTGTAGGCTAGTGACAAACAGCAACGGAATGAATATTCTTGACGAACACCTCGCGCTATTTATGTGGAAATTGGGTAGACGGTGGCAAATTCTTCAGCTGCATTTCTTGAAATTCGTTACCGTGTCTTGGAAATTCGTGTCTTCGATTAGATATGAACGAGTGCAGAAAATTTAATTCCACAAAAATAAGTGATGGCGAATAGTATAATAATGGGCAACGCTTCCGACGATCCCTTTGAGTTTGATCGCAACATACATGCCGCCGAATTTGAGACACATAATTTTTGTTAAAAATATGACGTCTATCCAATAGTCACTTCTATCTAGCAGCTCATCTCGAATTTATTCTAGACTAGAGTAAAGATTTATATATATCACAGGAAAATGAATTTCGGAAAGCATTTGTATCACCCTGATTGACCTTACTATTCCGACTTTTTTATTTGTTCCACAAAGCCAAACAAAACATCTCCAATCAGCAAATATTTGTATTAGTGGGCTATAGCCAATTTGGCAAGTAAAATGACCATGAAAAGTGGGATTTTTCCTCTCAAACGGTCATTCGGTTGATGTGAGTCATGAAATTGTAGCAGCAATGAAGCGAAACTGCCTCGGAATTTCTGTATTTTGAAAATACAATACAAATACGGTCATCAATCATTTTGTAAATTTAGAGGCTCCCCGGACCCGCTGATAATGCTTCGTGGATCGCGGACCACTATTATAGGCTATAGATCAGTGGTTCTTAACCTTGCCCCCAGCGCCCCCCAGGGGGCGCTGGCGATCTTGAAGAGGGGCGGAAACGCTCAGGGGGCGATATGGGGGGCGCTGGGCTCAGGGGGGCGGTATGGGGGGCGCTGGAGAAAAATGGCTTCGCAGTAGATGATGTGGTGATAGGACATATCCTTAATGAGTATTCAGAGCAAATTAACACCGAAAACTTCGTTACATATAGCCTTCAAAATACATATAGGTTTAATTGTCCATGGGTGCCTAAATGACTGACAGCGAATGTTCCTGTCTTGGCAATCTGAACCCCAGAAGACGAATTCCATCTGGCAGGGAAAAATTATATGTCAGTGAAGAAATACCAATCTGAAATCGTGTGCGTCTTTTAGTTTAGTATGATTGGGCGACAGGGATATTCCTGTTGGGCGATATCCCCGTTGAGCGATTCTATATTTTTTGATATTGCAGACAGGGGGTCACGAAATAACATCATGCAACGAAGTCATACCAACGGGTTCGCCCGCCCGAATATGTTTAATTATTAGTAACGGGCCCTACAGTTTCCAAGAAACCTCACAATGTTCGCTTTAAGTTTTGATGAGTCTGCGCACACTCGCAGCAACTCACTGCGCTGACCCTTGGACAAAAAGGTAATATCTCCGGATTTGTTGTGCGCAACGTAGATTTTCTGTGTGCAGAGACCGTGTCAGCACTGCGCACGTGCGCAGCTTAGAGGGAACATTGCACCTCACTCAGCTCTACCAGTAAATGTGTTTACGTGAGCAGAGAGAGGATAAAAATTGATCTCAATTTACATGCAATTCCCGATGATATTGACCAATTCAATCAATAATTAGTGAAATTTTTCGCACTTCGCGCGAATAGGCGAGAAAAGCTGCCTCAGTAAATGGACACCCAATGTAGATACCTAATAGGCTATCAGCAAATAGCGGACAGCCTAATGGGGGTCTGGGAGTGAAGTCCCCCGGAAGTTTGGTTTATCACCCGATTGGGGCCCAGGACCAACGTTTTTTGTTTGGGGGGGGGCTGACGAAGTGCTGTTATGGCCCTGGTAACGAATAATTGTACCTGCGGGCACGCCCGAATATGTTTAATTAGTAATTACGTGCCCTTTATTTTCCTATACAACAGCTCACTCAGTGCTACTGGTAAATCTGATTACGTGGGCGGACAGCATAAAAAGTTTATAGCGACTTATATATGTAATTACCACCTATTCATTCATGCATTATGGAAAATTTTGGTACCTAGGGCGACCAGGCCACACAAACTTTGCTGACCATCAAAATCACGATATGGGGTTCGTGAGGGCGAAGCCCTCAGAAGTTCGGTTTATCACGCTATGGGTGCGCAAGGCAATCGTTTTAGGGGGGTTAACGAAGTGCTGCTACGGCCCTCCCTCTTACTCATTGTCTTTATTACATTCCTTACAATATGAAGTTGTGGGGTAGGGGGCGCTGGAGCACGATAATTTTTGAAAGGGGGCGCTGGAAGAAAAAAGGTTAAGAATCACTGCTATAGATCGAGGGAAGAGACTAATTGGCAAGGTCACTAAACGATGGGCCTGGCTAACGACCAAGTACAGTATTGGTACGTAGCAGTGTTGGGAACAAGTCACTACCTTCGAGTCACGATTCATTTCGAGTCATTGCACATTTTGACTCGAGTCAAGTCAAGTCACTCGATTTTTGGAGGTGACTCGAGTCAAGTCGAGTTAATTCAAGTCAAATCATGAGTCAAGTCACATTTCAAGTCAAGTTGCCTTTTCGAAGTATGAGTCATGATTACGTCAATGCAATTTGCTAGCTGTCTGAAATACAGATTGAGTGGTCATTGATTCCAAACCGATGAGCGAATATAGAGTTAAATATATACGCAAGAAGGCGCTGCATCGCTCACATATACGTAGTACTTTTAAACGACGCAAGTAATTGCATAACCTCAGTTTATAGTTACCAGCCAAAATAGAGAATAGAGAAACGAGTTGATAAGATACAATACATTGCCCATTTACAAATAGATATGATACAATTTGAGCATGCGTTGAGGACAATTTAAACTATATTCGAATCCAATTTAAATAAAACAAGAGGTTTGGTGAAGATAAAAGAACAGAGAACAGCAATAAACATTTTTCTATTTTATTTCTCTACTACTAGAGTTAACGACAACTCAAGTTGTAAGCGTCGATCACTTCGTTTGCGGTCAATTTATTTATGAGAGAACAATCGAGGATCAGTGAAACGCTCGATCATTGATCGATTGTTCGCTTTCAAAGGTTACACGAGCGTTTCGCGAACAATCCGAACATATGCAAGATACAGTGATTTTTATCGACACCGATTACTTGATGTCTTGAAATTGACTCGTGAATTTTGATACGAGTCACGAGTCAATTCACATTTTTGATACGTCGAGTCAAGTCAAGTCATTTTAGTAAAGTGACTTGAGTTAAGTCAAGTCATACGAAAAAGGTGACTCGAGTTTGACTCGAGTCACTCCAACACTGGTACGTAGTACTAACCCATAGATCATAAGTAAGGCGATTTTTTTTGTAATGGTAAAAAAAGTGAAAATTAGTTCAAAATTGAAGCGAAAGATCAAAAAATTTCATAATTGTTAACAAAGTTAAAACTTTTTTTGGAACCTGCATTTCGTTTGTATCGTAGATTTTGCACTTTCGGCGAACTTATCATTTGACATATTACAGTTTGTAGCCTACTTCATAGGCCTAGCGTTGTAGACGGCCAATTGTCTGCTCATTGTGAATCATGAACATTCAAATGAAATAAAAAGGTTGACATTAGAGTTGGATGAATTACAATAATTCAGATCAATTACAATTTCAATTACTCCCTTACACGGTTCAATTACATTACAATTCAATTACTCAATGCTAAAAATATGAAATACAATTGCAATTACAATTACTGTTAAACGTGTAATTGATTCCGTAGAGAGGTGTTCTTTGACAACCGTAGTGACGACATTAGCAACAATCTCAAGCTATTCAAGTTTCATTCATGATACGTAGAATACTCTTTAATTAAAAAAAACTTCGATTTTGCACTTGATTTAGGCTAATTTTGGTGAGGTGATTCCAAAAGAAATCACGCTGGTATTCTTCTATCATGTTTAGTTTTTGCTTTTCGACATTGGTGGGCAACCGGCGGCTGTGAACACGTAACACTCAACAACTCACTGCGCTGACCCTTGGACAACAGTGCGTAACGACTAAAAAAAGGTAATAACTTCGAATTTGTTGCAACGCAGATTTTCTGTGCGCAGAGACCGTGTCAGCACTGCGCACGTGCGCAGATTAGAGGGAACATTGCACCTCACTCAGCCCTACCGGTAAATGTGTTTACGTGAGCAGAGAGAGGATAAAAATTGATCTCAATTTACATGCAATTCCCGATGATATTGACCAATTTAATCATTAATAGATGAAATTTTTTGCGCCTTGCGCTACTTGGCGAGAATACGTAAATGAACACCCAATGTAGAAACATAATAGGCTATCATGAAATAGCGGACAGCGTAAGTGGGCTTTTGGAGTGAAGTCCCCCGGAAGTTTTGTTTATCACCCGACGAGGGTCCTGGACCAACGTTTTTTGTTTGGAGGGGGCTGACGAAGTACTGCTACGGCCCTGGTAACGAATATGTTTAATTACTAATTACGTGACCTTTATTTTCCTATACAACAGCTCACTCAGTGCTACTGGTAAATCTGATTAAGTGGGCTGAGAGGATAAAAAGTTTATAGCGACTTATATATGTAATTACCACCTATTCATTCATGCATTATACAAAATTTTGGTACTTAGGGCGACCAGGCCACACAAACTTTGCTGACCATCGAAATCACGATATGGAGTTCGTGGGGGCGAAGCCCTCAGAGGTTCAGTTTATCACGCTATGGGTGCGCAAGGCAATCATTTTTAGGGGGGTTGACGAAGTGCTGTTACGGCCCCCCTCTAACTCATTGTCTTTATTACATTCCTTACAATATGAAGTTGGGGGGGCGCTGGAGCACGATAATTTTTGAAAGGGGGCGCTGGAAGAAAAAGGTTAAGAACCACTGATATTAGTAATCGAATAGCAGAATTGTTGGGCACCCCTGTGCTAATGAAAAAACGTGAACAGGGGTTTTAAATGGAGTTAAAATGTGCCATGTTTAAAATTGTTTCGAACTATAACGGCAAATAAATATAACTCATTACCTAATATCAAAACAGTCACCGATCAGCATTTATACCAAGTTAATCCACTGCTTTCAATTAGAAAATGAGTTAATACGATGGAGAATATTGCTTGATTTTTTCACTCGTATGCACACGAGCACCCGTGAAGATAAATGGGCCCAATAGTTTGTTTATGGAACTGACAGCGAGTGATGATCCAGGGATTTGAAAGAGAAATATCAATATTACTTCTAAAAACCGTTAAATATATTCGATGTTTTTTGTCCCGAAAGGTTCAACCGTGGTCTGCTAAAACAGGTGTAAAGTTGAGAAAAAGTCACAATCCTCTTTTCCAGATTGGGACACGCTATGGGCTGCTAGATTACGATATGACAGGTAAATGCTAGATTGCGAAATGATAGTTTCAATCGTTATGACGAGTCGTATTTAGTGTGATGAAATATTTCACGCGGGCAACATTGCGTTGTGAAAGGAACCACTCAAACCCGCCACCTAAATTGTATTTACCGTTACATTCGTGTAGTCTTATTAGCCTACTGTGCGCGAAGTGCAACGAAAACTCTGGGCCTTACTTAACTTTAATGAAAATTAAATGTTGATACAACGTGAAAACAGCCACAAAATTTCTAAGGCTATCTTTCTAATTTAAGGATCTAACTACTTCTATTTTACAAACTGTAAATAGCGGAAAGAAGTACGTAGATCACAAAATATTACGAGGTTGAAGTAGCGGAAACTTAGATCTACTTGAGTAAGTACCAAAATAGCGAAACACTACTTGAGTACTTCACAAAAGCAAAAGTACTTCGTTACTGACCACTTCTGTGGTTATTAATATAGTATAGGAGTAGGCGCCAACATTTATATCTGTACGAGGTGGCAGATTCTTGCTACGTCATAATCATTCCATGTCGGTGACGTCATGGTCGCACTAGAACGCACTTTACTACATACCGCTGAGCTTTAAACCACTCCTATGACGTTTTAACACCGGTCCTGTACTCATTAAAATCAAGCCATACAGTCGGGTTGATAAATGGAATCTTAAAACATAAGCCTACAATCATTCAAAAGTAGAACTGCGTCTTCAGTCAGTCCGACGGTGATCGATTTATTGGAATATAGAATGTTCCCATTTAAATGCATCAAATAAAATTGGAATGCACGTCACTGCGAATTTTGTGTCGCATCAATTTAATTCACGCATAATGCGCCGCGTGAGTAACGAAATATATCAAGCACTGGCATGTACGCAATACGCGGCAACTGAAGATTTCAAGCAAGCAGACAGAATTATGATTACAAACACGAAACCACGAGACCAATCAGTAATTGTCTCTTACGGCCAAGAAAATGGGTTTCTGACTTCGCGTTGAGCAGCTCGCATCGCGGCAATTGTTTGCAGATTAAAACAGCCATATTGGCAGACTCGCTGCATTGCCCGATTAACGTTCGCAAAACATTATTGGATTATATCGGTGTGTATATGCCGTGAAAATATATCACGTCACGTCCAATTTTCATTTAAAGTAGCGATTATGAGCTAGAAGTAATTCCAATACCGGGTGCTTGCCGCGATTTTGTCAATATAAATCTACTGTGTACCAAATGCCCAACAGTTTATAATTCGATATTATTGCTCCCTATAAGAGTCCCACCAGCGACCAATTTGTTTGAGTATAGAAGATTGCCCGTTCAAACGAATCGAATAAATTCGGAATTGTGCAGTCTCATGATGCATCAATATTTCACAACAAAAGTCATTTCCGTGTACAATGCGCACTGCTCATATAGAATTGACCACTGACAAATCACATTATGCTGATAATTCAGGAAAACGAGTGCATCAAGCACGCCACAAGAACTATAGACGATTGCAAAGGAAAAAGTGTGCATCCAATCGGTATCTTGTCTTTCGTAGCCTACAGCAAGAAGGCATGCACTAACACACTGTCCGATTATGAGTTACGATAGAAAGACTATCACCAAACTAGCTCAAGAATTCTGTTGAGCACGCTTATAGGCGCAAATACAATTCAATTTATACTTTAGAAAAGTAGAACGTCTGTTTTAGTGGTTCTCAACGGAAGTCCGCGAAGCGTTTTCATGGGGTCCGCGAAACCTCTAAATTAGTGAAATGAAAGATAACCTAATTTGTATTTTTTCTTTAAATTAGGGAAAGCACGAGACAGTTTCAATTTATTATTGGTAAAACTTCAAGACTCACGTCATTAATGTGGTCGACAGAGATGAAATATACTACTGTGCAAATTCATATTAATTTTAATATATCGTCGCAGTGGAATCAAAGTATCTTATGTCCATTTTACGAATTTTGGGAAAATTAACTTTGAGTGAAGTTTTCATCTTATTTCAGCCATATATTGGCCCCGATTAACTTTGATACACTGAGACAGATATAACCATGGCTAAGATATGACGAAAAGAAACACAAAAAACTTCGAAAAGTCGATATTTTTCAAGTTTGGAAAAGGGAGCTTCAAAATTTGAAAACTGGACATAAGATACTTTGATTCCACTGCGACGATATGTTCCAAATAAGGATTTACAACCTCGCCACGAACTCCATTTTCTGCTATGATATGACCGCGAAATAACTTAGAAAGAGCTAGGTTGAACGTTATATGATCATTGAAAACCTACACGAAAAGCTGTCGTTGGAAGCGTTGTGCGTTATTATTACATTCCCCACCACCTATATTTGTGGAAATGAATTTTTTAATAATTTCATATTAAATCAAAGATGCGGATTCTCAAGACAATAAAACGGCTGCAACATTCGCTTCAAAATATTAAAATCATACCCAATTTCTGCATATAGTGTGTTTATGTACAGGAAAAGTCAATTTATAGCTGTTTATCACTAGCCTACCATTAATATTTTCCATGAAATATGACGTTTGTGCTATCATTGAAGTAATTTTGAACGTCCCTAACCAAAATCACGAAATTGAAACAATGGTATATAGCGCTGATATAAAGTAAAATCCATTTACGTATTCTGCATAAGTATAGATATTCTGTGTTAACTCCGATCAGAACTGATCAGTAAACAATAACATTTTTCTCATAGTATTCAAGTAGTTTTTGCCTAATTACACAATCCGTCAATCTTTTTAGATGTTTCTGCATATACTGCCCAACATTTGTTAGGAAAAATCACATACTATTTTACAGTGAATATTTTCAAAGTAGGTAGCAATTTTTTCTATAATAAATTTATATACAAACTTTGCAAAATACCCCCTGTACCAAGTAATTGAATACATGCTCGAAACCTGCACCCATTTGAAGAGATATTCACCATTTTGCCTTTGCGGCAACGATGCAGCCTGTGATTTCATTTCTATTCACCTTCGAATAATTGCTGGAGGTATGCCACATTTCGACCGACACTACCCATTGATGCTATTTACTATGGTACTATCAAAGCTTCATTTTATACTTCGACTTCCATTTCGTTTTGAGATCGTTATCTCATCTTCTCAACTTGCTACTTGACTACCAACGATCAATAATTTACTCAAGTATCCATCAAGTACCGAGAGTATCTAATTCAGTGGTTCCAACCGTGGGCGATTCCCCCTCCCCAGGATGCGATAGAAATAGGAGGCGTATATAATAATTCGAGATAATTGGGGGGGGCATACCAAGAAGAGAATTGGGGGAAAAAATGTTGGAACGTCAAGTCGGGTACATTTCATTACCAGGCCACCGGATAACGGCATAAAATGCACCCGAAAAAAACGGGCTATTGTGGAACTGAAGTTGACTAACAAAAAAAGTCAACTCGCCACAAAATAATCTCAGATATCAGGATTTGGAGGGATCCCGCGAAAGCTGTTTTCAGTCAATTTACCAGCGATCAGGGTTAGCTGTATAAATTTCCCGTTAATATGTCCTCTTTATCGGATCGAAAAATTATGCCGGGGGCGATAAATACGTGTTGATCTTGATAGGGGTGCGATGTGTCGAAAAAGGTTTGAAACCGCTGACAAAGGGCACGTCCTTACAAACCAACTAACTGAGAGGTTACAACATATAAAGTGCAGTGACTGAAAGCAGCACCAATCCTGGCCTTGATATCCCTGACTCTCACGTGTAGACTTAATCTGGTCACTGCTAAGTCCGTTACTGCAAGATGGCATATTTGTATTATAAATCACAGCAAATATAAATAAAACCTTTTAGCCGCCTTCTATATAAGATGCTCATTCAGCCGTATCGCCCACTAATAGGGACATGTATTCATAAGTTTATCGAATCTTTTACGCCAATATACTATGATGGCAAATTGCACGTTCGGACGTATCATCGTTCTCCGGTGAGTCGCGAATTCCCGAAACGCATAAAGGTATCATTTCATAGCTCAAATGTTCACGCTGCATTTGCAAACGCAGAGCGAATATATGTATGTACAGTCGTGATTTGATCCTAAAAGAAATAATATTACTTATTGCTTCCTCAAGTTCACTCTGACAATAACACACAGACGTGCTCAAATCTGGCAGCGCAACCTGACCCGTAATAAGATGCGAAAGTGGAAGCCGTTTCCTGTCTTAATGGCAATACTGAAGCTGCACGGAAATATTCCACAATGCCTGGTCATTAGTTGCAGTTTCTATCATTCACCATCACAATGCAGCGATTATTCTAGCACTAGTAAAGTGATGGAATTCAGCAACATAAATATGAATGAACTCGACTATTTTCGGCTAACACTCATCAGGGTTCATTTCAATATGAATATACTTTTAATTGTTCATTGAAGTTCTGTACCTCCAAGAAGCTCTTCGTATATATATATATATATTGCAAAAGGTTATAGTTATGAATGTCTGGAAGGTGGGACTCTTGACTCGGCGGCCCCCATTACCTCACTCTTGCGATGCTATTAGGGTCAATTATGATCACCACAACCACACCTATGACAACTGCCGAAATTTTCAAGCCCATCATGTATAAAAGCTTTAAATCGATATCGGAGATATGTAGCACATACTTTTATATTCCAGAGACATCACATTGCAAATATTAAAATGCAGAAATTTAATGCCAGTTCGTGAATGTGAGAGACCACGTTCTTTTCGATATAAAAGTCGTATTACATCAAATCAGATTACATTTTGCGATTGATGGTGAGATGTCGTCTCGGTCGAATCACAAACATTTATTTGAGAAGCTGAAAAATGGAAGGGATATTCACATACTATTTTATCCGAATACCCAATCTGAACTACTCATAATCATGGAATCGACACGTAGGTCCTGACCTTGATTGATGATGACATCGTCGACATGCAACAGCATGTGGTATTGCTGTAGGCCCGACTTAATCATTTGGTGAATCAAATGCCAGAAATGCGTAAACGTAGGATATTCCATTTGATTCAGTGATGGTCTACGTTTTCATCATAAAAACCAATTAAGTAGATATGATCATAATATTTAGGAGGCAATGGGATATAAATATGTTGCTAAAAATTGGTTGCAGCCAGCATTTTCTTTATAAAGCCACCGTATTCGGATTGCAGCTAATAAATTACATGAAATGTAGCATTGGACTCTCGCTGAAGCTATGTAGGCTATCTAGGTCACGTTGGGATCGATTGCCACCAAAGGCATGCTACAAAATGCTGATAGAATTTTAAAATACGAAAAGTTAAAGTTGCAATGGACAATTCACAGTTTCATCTAAATAATGTTTTCTTTCATAATTTTATTGGCTGCATCGATGTCCATAAACTGTTGCGCGAACGTATGCGTACTTTCCACCGAGTATGGATTACCGTCGCTTGCAGAATCGTCAGCAGTTGGATTTGGATCATCGTAGCTACTGTTTATGGTCCCTTTCATTCCGTAAATCTCGTTTTGCTTGTCTTCTGCAAAACCTTGTTGTTTGATGCATCGCCTAAAAAGAAAAGAGTGAGCTCTCTACACTTGCTGTGAGGCTATTTGCGCATCACCCAATAATTAAATGGATTATATCACGACAAAGGTCATCAGGTATGTTTTCGACAGTCGGTTTTCAATTAATTAAAGACAATTTGACTTCAAAAATGAGTATTCACAGTTAGCACCGTATACCATCAGTGCGGCAACAGGTAGCATAGTGACGACTTAACATTTTCTGGGGTCACCATTACTCATCATGAAGGCAATTTTTTGTGACCTAAAAAACGGAAGATTTTGACCTAAAAAATCTAAATTTTGACCTTTATTGACCTGAAAAATCTGAAATTTGACCAAATTTCGACCTCACGTATGCAAATTATGTGTTTTCGCATGTAATGTTAAAATTGTACTACTTATCTTCATTTCTGGTTGGAACTGTCTGTCCTTACAAAGTAGATTGGCATGAAAAAACGTTTTTGGCTCAAAAACTGACAAATTTTTACATGAAAAACTAGTATTTTAACGAAATCTGGCCCTATGAAGAATTCCAGTAGTTACATTACGTATTCTGGTGGAAATAATCAAAATTTGTTGTAGTACAACGAAAGATCCTTTCCTACATTCTCGGGTAGAAAGTGTCTGTCCTTACTACGTAGCTTGCCAAGAACGGAGAAAGAACGTTCAATAGCAGCATTTGTTGGCTGACAACACTCAAGTTGTGTGCACACTGCTGGTGACAAACCGTGTTGCTTCATTCTGACAATGTTGTCTATATCACAATTTTTCAGCTTGCGCTTCTTGATATAAGAACCATGCAATGTCCAAGCAGTCTTGCTTCAGCTAGGATATTGCGGTGCGTTGACCATAAAACCATGTCACTATTTGTTTCATTTGACCATTTATGATTCACAATGAGCAGACGATGGTCCGTTTACAACGGTAGGCCTATAAAGTAGGCTACAAGCTGTAAAATATGAAATGATAAGTTCACCGACAGCGCAAAATATACGATACAAACGAAATGCAGAGGTCAAAAAATGTTTGACTTTGTAAACAATTTTGACAAATTTTGACCTAACGCTACATATTTAGTTTGTCTTCTTTCGAATTTAATGCCCAAGACAAATAAAATTTTGCTCTAGCTCGCAACCTTCGCCGGTGTTTTGGAGTAACGCTTGCTACCTCTCTGCACTGGCATTGTATGTAGCAATGCCGATTTACTAACATTCACCGGCACAGTTAAAGGGGCCTGGTGCACTGACATTATTACTATTTGAATGAGATGATATGATATGATATTGGATTTTGTCTACATTAGAGGACGAATATCAGAAAACGCCCGTGTAGTTCACTGATATACCGAGTTTTATGAATTTCTAAAATATGCAAAATGTCCGGAATTTTGAAGACTTGACGTAGGCTCATAACTTTTTCGTAAATCAGCATAAAAACAATATTTTTTGGGGAATATTTATGCTGATGCATGATATTTTTCTTCCCGCTGCGCGCGATTTACTATCACATTTATTGATTTTAATATTGAGACTACCACCCTCCTTAATTAGGATTTCAAGGCGTTCGATAAGCCCGCTACCTCAAATTTACCAAGATATCAATTCATTAGGGTTTAGTACATGGGTGGTCAACATTTTTGCCATTCACGGGCGCATTTCCACTACTCATGAGGCCTATACGGCCGCATTCCAGGACATAGTCGTAACGAATTATCTGGACGCCAAATACCCATATGTAAAAGTGTCTATGTTCGTTTCCGGTGAACTCCGGAATAACTATCTATTTAATCACATAGGCTTACTATACACACCAACTTCGCGAGTGGTCACTGGTCACTGGTCATGGCGTCGTACATAATCGCGCGAAGCGCGAAAATATTTTCAGATTCACCTATAAATTGCGTCATAAATAATAGTCTTTTTTATATTATTTCTCATCCCATGTGATCGGATTTACCTGTAGATTTGGTGGAGGGTGTGCTTTTCGAAAATTTTGGACAAGTTATAGGCCTAAATGATGATGCATCTTCGGGTGGGCCAATTGTGATTAGTCACTTTGTTGCATGCTGTTATTTCTTGACTTACCATCAAGATTGTCCGTATAGTGAGGAGTACCTACATGGCATTTTCCTCTGCTGTTCACGTCTGTACCGTGGAGCTATGATTACAAAAGGCGCCACTATATCAAAATCGATGAACGAAGTCGCATTGAATTTCAAGATTAACCAGGATCTCTGAAAAATTTGAGACTCAATTTGTAAATTCGAATTGCATGTCGACGGCCGCCAATACATACTAATCGAATTATTGTTCAAATGCACACAGATTTCCTTCTGCGGCTGCAGGTTGGCCACCCCTGGTTTTGTTGGTGACGAGATATAGCCTGGTTGTTCAACTGTGTGGCCTCTTTTATCTCTCTATTGAATTCTTGCCGTCCGCAGCCTCTACGAAATTTGAAAGTGGCCCGCGACCCGTCTCGAATTGGCGACCCCTGGCATAAGCGATGTCTAACAAAAGCCTAGAAGTTAGCCGTGCTACAAGTCAACGGTTACAAAACCAAAAATAAGAAATATCGGCCTAGTGTAAATGACCATCGAAGTCGACAAACACCATGATTAACACAAATGACATTAAGGTTGAGTACAGCGGAAATGCCGATAATGCAAGTCTCTCGCTTCGACTAACTTGAGCACCACCATCGCTAGCTGCACATACATGTGTAATACAGTCACCTAAATTTGACTGTATTACACACGGTCACCTAAATTGGACGTTTACGCAAATAGTGGGGAATCTCGGAACACTGGGGCCGCGGGCCACATTATCATGTGGGACGGAAAACTGTCCGCGGGCCGGACAAAATCCCTTCGCGGGCCGTATGTTGCCCGCCCCTGGTTTATATGCTTTATTCAAAGATAGTGGTTCCAAACGTGGGGTCGTTCGCCTTTACTCTGGGGTTTGCGAATATGTCGAACGTAATCAGCTTCCAAAATAGCCCGTGAGTAAGTCTGGGCAAAGGTGCCGCCTTCTTTTGGTAATCAGCTCGTCAAATATTGATCTGGGCCACGGAACACTCTCAAACTGGAGATAGAGTCGCGACCATAAAAGGTTGGAAATCACTAGATGTGGGATTTTAATAAAGCTCCGGGGTGCGCACCGGCAAGTTGCATAGATTACCCAATAGTGTGGGCTCAAAATCTTTGTTTATTTGGGCGGGAGGGGGCTGAAAACATGTGCTTTCGATCCTGGATACACAACACACAGCCACATACTCCTGAACGGTCTCGTGATCACCTCTGGTCTATGAGAAAAGCTTTGCCTGTGTGACGTCAAAACTCATTTTCAAATCAACCAGTGGGCGCTAAAGAGTGTCCGGAATTCAGGTTGCTGAAATATGGTAACCCTAGCATAGAATTGTTATCCTAAAATGACGAAATCTTTGTACAAACACTTGAAGGAAGTATTTTGACGTGTTTTCCATGATGATTATCAAGATCTTACCGTGCTGCGACATTATCAAGTTGGTACAGACCCAAAACAAATCCGTGTTTTCATTTACTGGCATTTTGACCAGGGCTTTGGAGCAGCTGTAAATTTAAACTGCTCCAGCTCCGGCTCCGGAGCTTTCTTCTATCAAACATTAGCTCCGGCTCCAGCTCCGGAGCCACATAATTACCACTGCTCCGGCTCCAGCTCCGGCTCCGGCTCTGGAATTATCGAATAGGCCTTTCTATATCAGGGGTGGTCAAACGTGGCCCGCGACACGGTTTTGCGTGGCCCGCGAGGTAATTTCGTATTATATTATCGAAAATGAATTGCTCAGATTGTGAACTTGCAATGCCAACCACAAATTACAAGTCTGGCTGCGACACTTTTGGGATGTTGATGACTAAAATATCAGTTCCGACGCATTGGCAGATCCATGGTCCAGTCACATTTTCAGTAAATCGTCGTACATTACAATAAACTAAAGTAGTAGTTAATTTTTTCTTCACGCTTCGCGTGTTTAATTGTCACACGATTTCTTGCTTGGTAGCCTACCCCCTACTGAAAATGAAAAAAACGCCTAATTTACCCGATTGAGTCAAACTGTATTCGCAATTACGGGAGCAAGTCTTTTCGCGTTTGCGCTCGCATAAAGATCGTCGACGGTGAAATGTAGGCACAAAATCATCGTCGCATATTATCGGAGACCTTCGATATCGATATGGCCAGACGCCGAATAGTCGTGTCCTTGCAAACTGAGCCGAGCGGGCGGTATACAGTAGACCCGAAATATACTCAAGTAATAATATTATTGACCTAGCGTATTTATAAACTTTGTGAAAATTTTACCCGCTTGGCGCGGCTAGTGGACCGTGCACTCGTTCGTCAATTGCATGTGCCCCTTTAGCCGAAAAGGTTGGCCATTCCTGGTCTATATAGATTACTAATCTACCAATAGGTTAGTTAGTAATCTAGAGTCTGTTAACCGTCAGTAACATCCGATGTAGCAACGAAGACATAGGGGCCGCCGTGCCGGTTTGTGACGTCATAATTAATACTTGTCAATTGTCGATAACATCATAGTTGCACCAGAACGCACAACTTTACTCTATGCCATTGCTGTGCACAGCATTAAAATTCAGGCCTGCTGTTCAATTATGATAATCAGCAGATGTGGTTGTTGCATACATAATAAATAGCATAATATGAAATACGTCGGAGCCGGAGCTACTCCTCAAATAACGGGCTCCAGCTCCGGCTCCGGCTGAATTTTATGTAGAGCTCCGGCTCCGGCTCCAGCTCCGGTTAAAATGCACGGCTCCGGGGCTCCGGCTCCGTGCTCCGGCTCCGTGCTCCGGCTCCGGCTCCAAAGCCCTGATTTTGACTCCGTTACAGTATTGAATTAGAATGTGTTCATGAGTATCACTCCGAAATCCATCAGAAAATATACATTATATTCGTTGATGTAAATAAACACCTCCGAAACATTGCAGAAACTATTAGAGAAAATTGTAGCGACGTTTGTTGCAGAGCACTGAAGAGGCAAACTATAAAAATGTTGTTACAGGCCGCTCTGCTATCGAGTTGCGAAAAAAATGAATTTGATATAATAATACTTTGGTTATTGGTTATTCCGCTGTATAATCTACAGCTGCAACAGCAATGGGTTGCGGGTTCGAGTCCGACCGAGATTGGCTCCAGAATTCCTACCTACGTGTGGAAGGTTTATCTAGGCTCCTCCTTGCCATCTCATCCCCGTATGCGGTGTCGTAGAAAAAGCCTAGTGGGCCGTGCTATAAGTCGGCAGTTACGGAATGCAAATGAAGAATATCGGGCTGGTGTAAATGGCAGTAGTAGAAGACAAACACCTTAAATACCACAAACAACAACTATTAGCCATTATGGCAGCAAGTTTCTCATCATTTTATTGTCCGTAAGCGTCCAAATATCAAATATAGTTGGTAAAAGTGGGAATTGGTTGTATAGACTCTTGTGTTTGATTGTTCATGTGCAACGTGGAGGGTTAAATGTGTCATATACAATGTTCCTCGGATTTGTCATGAGTCTGCGCGAACTCAACAACTCACTGGAAGGTCCTTTGGAGAACAGTAAGTAATATTTTGAGATCGGAAACAGAGGAAAATATGTTGACTGTAAAACAGGTCATTACTTTGACTAGACTACCAAATTCCACGATTTTTTCCAAAACTTTGACGTTCGCTGACTCGAATTCGAGTTTTTCATGGCATTTCACTACATTTGGTACATTTATATATCGAAAATGGTGATCAATTTGGTCTGATGATCCGCAATGCCTTCTGGGAAAGATAGCATGATTTTTTTTGGTGTGTGGTACAGATTTTTCTGTGCGCGCATACTTTGCCAGTTGTGTGCAGCTGCGCACAAGCGCAGCTTAGAAGGGACATTGGTCATATGTAGGATATGTATGGGTGATACACAGTAAATATAACCTCAAAGACATCGATAAAGTCACATAAAAATATCGCTACCAGAAAATATTTTATAACGTACTCTCACATCTACTTACCTGTGGTACAACATGATGATTATAGCTAAAATCAGTATTGCCACTAATACACATACGACTATCCCACCGATGACTTCCGAACGGAGATTTGGCGCGGCATCTGCAAAGTTATAGGTATAGGCTATGTTTTTCAATATAGTATTATTGATCATATTCAGTATGGCTACCCGTGCAACTGATGCCGTAAATTAATATATTCAATTACAAAGAGTTGACCAAGACATATAACTAGGATAAACGTTAGAATCGAAGGAATGGAAAAATACCCCTGTAGCAGTTTGAAGAGTTAGCTTAGGACGGGGTCTTGTAGACTTTCGTTATTCTGTCGCTGATCGCAGTTTACATAATTACAGCACGACAAGGAGGGTTCAGTTGTAATACTATACTATGTGTCCGTTGTGCAGGGGCTCCATTGCCCGGTTGATATGACAATATCACTAATTATCAGTCATATAATCAACCAAAAATTATTTAATACCGATGATGCTTTCACTTTTCGGAAACAGGAGCCATCTTTGCTCTGCTGACAAGTTTCCAAAAAAAAATGATCATTTATAATGAGTACTGTACCCCAATAGGCCTCCTAAGACTAGCCCAGTCAGACTTCCCGAATAATTCTATGAGTCCTAAATCTAAACTCTAAGTATATGCGTCCTTCTCCGTTGTATCGTCAATGAATAGTTAACTCTACCAATGCAAGGAATATAGGTTCGCGGCATGGCTCGACACGCAACGACAGCGATAGTGATCCAATATGTTTTTATATTTATAACATAGTTGTCTTTCGAATTAGCATTATCTTAGCTACAAAAACTCGAATTTGGTCGTCTTTTGGGTTCTCTTCGTATTGCCTCCGCGGTGAAAGTATTGTGTCTGGAAATTTGAATTTGAGGTATCATGTTCAAACATCTTGGAAATTACTGTAATGTTCTACTGTTTATCATAACATGCTAGGCGCACGGCCTCAATAAAGTTGTTTTGTTACCGCGAACTTCTGAATTATCAAGTTTGTCACACCGTGCATGAACGACGCTAGAACCCTTTCCCCAGTCCTAAAGATATAAGTACATTCTGAGTGGAAACAACTATTAATTTTTGTTGGTGGGTAGAATCCACCTAATATAATTCGAGAGCTGATATAAAAATCCATTACTTTGGGATGTAATAATACGGTCGGGAAAACCATGACTGCCAATGCAGTATTCACAATTTTCAAATCTTGTACAGTAATACAAACCGTTGAACGTAGTTGCTAGAGCAGAAGTCTCTGTAACGCTCTTGAACAAATTTTGCCCTTCCTCGCTTGTCTTTGTATAATCCAAAGTGTCTTTGGCGTCAAGATATGTAGTCGAGAGATATTCGTCTGTATTGAGCGACTCTGTCGCTGTCAATTTAAATGAAATCACACAACACTAGGCTTACCATATTTTGGAAATCAAAAAAGAGGACACTTTTTCAGAAATTTGCAACTTGCAAAACCGGAGTGAAATTCTCAAAAATCGGTTAATCTTTCCCACACTGTGATCGGTTGACTAAAAAAAAAGGTCATCTTTTCCGCTCAGATCTCAAAATAACGTTTTTTACTCCACAACGCTAGGTGGATGACTAAAAATAAAAGGTCATCTTTTCGCTCAGAGCTAAAATCACCGTTTTTCACCCGTCGGAGCTTCACTTCTGTGCTAATATGTGGCATATCACTCGTAATTTGCTCTAAATCTGCTCTAAATCCTAAAAAAGAGGACAAAAGGGCGTCCTCCGAGGACACTTTCAAAAAAGTCAAAAAAGAGGACAAATCCTCTTAAAAGAGGACGTATCGTAAGCCTACACAACACGTGTTAATATTATCATATTCTCCATTCACGGTAAAATTGGTAAATACACACATAGTTCGGCGAGAAACCTACCCCGAAATGGCGACATTTCAGTAACGCTTATCGCTATTTTGGGGATTGCGCATCACGACATACTGACCAGAGTTGGATCAATTGTAATTTGTAATTGAGCTGAATGTAATATATTACATTTTTCAATGTAATTGTAATGTAATTGTAATTAAAGCATTTTTATTGTATGTAATTGTAATTGTAATTTGACAAAAATTTTGCTCAATTACAATTTCAATTACATTAAATTGCTATTGAGACCTGACAAGCACAGCATAAAATAATTGACTTATATATGCATTCTCTTTAAATGTCGACAAGGAATTTGGTGGATCCATTCGCGGAAGCCCTTGACTGCGGGCGAAGTTTTTTTTTATTTATTTTTACCGCTATGCTGGGCTCGGCTGCCATTGTATACAATTTTTAGATTACTAGCCAAAGGATGGATTCGCAACACGTGACTCACGATTGAATACGCCGAGAAGCGAACTGCTGAGCCGGCTAAAAGCAGCAGAATTGATAGTCCCATAACTGGCGATCAAAGCGCGAAATTTTGTATGTATGTTCCTAATCGAAAGCTAGTGTATACTTCCAGGCAATGGTACCATCCCAAAAAAGTCGTGAAAGTCTGGGAATCGGCATTGTTCTGAACAATCGCTGGGCGTAATTGGTCATTGTTGTGGTCATGCTGCTGCGACGCTCCCACTTTTCAGAACAGTCGGCCTTAAACCGCTATTTTGAAGCAGCTACATTGCCCTGACGAGATTGTAATTTGTATTTTCGGAATTAGTGCATCAATAGCTTACGATAAAGACCAGATGCATCAAATTTGGACGCTTGGATCGCCAGCTCTAGGACTACAAAGTTTGCTGCTTTTAGCCGGCTCTGCAGTACGTTTGTCGGTTTCATTCATCCTTGACTCACATCTTGCGCATCTATCCGTGGGTTGGCAATCTACAATACGATTTCAGATCACGATGCTGCATCGTTACTTCGTCTGGCTAACTAACCAGACCACTGGATATTATATAACGTCTTATCTGACAAAGCACGGTTTTGTTTTTACTCCTCATCCTAATTCCTACGTCCCTCGATAAAAATATTTTTTTTTAAAATTATATCCTATATACGCAAATCCAACACGTGCATATATTATAATACTTTTTTCAACGACATACTGCACCCTATCCTTAATCCTAACCCATAGGAAATTAGGTAAATAACATTTTATATTTCCAATTACGTGCGCCCTAATTACCGAGCATACAAAACACGCTTATATTACGTCACCTTGACATCTTACATAGCATACTATGTACGCACAGAAACGCATTTATTACTACACAATCTGAACTAGACTTGAATTGTTGTTAAATACGACGCTACGGTTGTCAAGGAGCACGGCTAATTTATGATTATTTAATTACATGTTCAACAGTAGCAATTGTAATTGTAATGCAATTGTAATTTGATATTTTTAGCATGGAGTAATTGTAATTGTAATGTAATTGAAACATGCATGAAAGTAATTGTAATTGTAATTGTAATTGAACTGAAATAATGTAATTGATCCAACTCTGATACTGACACAGTTGAGTTTCAATGATATCGTATCTTCGTATCTACACTCCCTTCAATCGTGCACCTTCAATCTTCAGTCACTCACTCACTCGCATGTAGGGTTGCATATAAAACAAACGACGTTTTAAAACACGTTGTTTAAAACATGTTTTGCGCAGCGTTTTTCAAAAAAATGCCATTTTATAATAAACAAAATTGCGTTGTTTTAAGTTGTAAAATTATGCCATAATTTTGTGAATACTTTGCAACAAACATGTCGTATGGATCTACTGACAAATAAAATCCGATATAGCCGATGTATATTGATATGGTTGGATCCCTCAAAATAGTCTGTTCAACTGCAATAGTACATATGTTTCGTCAAAGGAGCTATTTCTACCCTATATTTTCAAATGTCAATTTCAATCCACTATGACGTCACAATTGAATATTCGTGACTTCATGACTAGGAAAAAAACATGTTTTAAATTATGGCCTTGTTTTAAATGCAACCCTACTCGCACGAATCCAACGGGTCTCTGGTGCTGACTTCTAACAGCGTGACTCACAGAGTTACTGGGCTTTCAAGGTTCTATTAGTACAGCGGGATCACCGATTAGGTGCCCGATTGACCTCCGGGAAATATAGAAACTAGAACGAATTGGGGTTCGAACCAGCCACCATTGGTGTCTTAGCGCAGACATTTCACACACTGCGTCCCTCCCCTCCCAACTCAACACGTGTTAAAGGTGCGGGCGATGAAGCTCGCTTTACCGCAGCAATTCGACAGTCGACGTAAGGGAGCATTCAGGAATTTCTGTATATTGACAATAAGGTTTAAACTTTAAACGAAGAGCGCTCGCAGTTATTTATCTATTCATCTTAGTCAGGAGTGGCCAACCTTTTTGGCCAAAGGGCCACATTCCATTGCCGAACCAAGCTCGAAAAATTTTCAAAGTTTATTGGTCAATATTATTGTTGCATTGAGTATATTAAGGGTCTGCTGTATCTTGTTGGGCTCAGTTTGCATGAACTGGACTATCTGGTGCCTGGACATATCGATATCAAAAGCTTCGGCCAACATGCGTCAATCATTTTATACCTATGTTTCATCGTCGACTGTCTTTCTGCGAGCGCAAACGTAATGCCACTTGTTAAACGACACTTTCTCAAATAATTGCGATTATTAGACTTAAACTGGTGCATTGGGCGTTCATTCATTCTCAGGAAGGGGTAACAATATTAAAAGCAAGATATCGAGTGACAAACATATTGCAGGAAGCTGGAAGAAAATTTTTACTTTAGATAAATCTACTGCTGAATATTCTGCTTTATTGTAATGTACGAAGGTCTATCAAAATTTGACTGGTTTTTATTGATCTGCTTATGCGTAGAAACTGATATTTTAGTCATCACATCCCCAGTGTTGCGGCCAGACTAATCAAATTTTTGGTTGGCCATGCAAGTTCACAATCTGGGCAATCCATTTTTGGTAATATTACTAATTTCTAAAATTACCTCGCGGGCCACTCAAAACCTTCTCGCGGGCCAAATGTGGCCGGCGGGCCACGGGTTGGCCGGTCCTGATCTTAGTAATCTATAAGTCTGACTGATGTGTCTTCAGAATCGATTTCTGAAATGAATTGGGTTATTCTCTCTATGGATTAGGTAGGTAGGTATTTTGCAGTGCTGCAGCATGTCAGCGTTGCTTTTCCTGAGAACATTTCATTTTACTCCGTAAAAAAATGACGGTACGAAAAACAAAGTGCGACTAAATCAATGTCAAATGAACAGAAGTGCATGTTCCAGACTACTCGGCAGTTGTATGATTCGACAATATATTATTTTCCTAGTAAATATAGACCTACCTCATAAAGGCTCAAACTATTGACCAAGCAAGAATCGAATTAACATACCCACTTTGTGATCGGTTGACTAAAAAAAAGGGTCAACTTTCCGCTCTGAGCTCATAATAGGCTACCGTTTTTTTTTCTCCGTGATGCTAGGTGGATGACTAAAAAATAGAAAATAAAAAAGGTCATATTTCCACTCGGGGCTCAAAATACCGTTTTTCGCTCCGAAATACCCTACGGAGCGTCAATTCACGGCATATCACTGGCAATTTGCTCTAAATCTGATCTGAATTTTCAAAAAAGAGGACAAAATCTCAAAAAAGAGGACAAAAGGTCGCCCTCCGAGGACACTTTCAAAAAAGTCAAAAAATAGGCCATATCCTCTCAAAAGAGGACGTATGGTAAGCCTAATATATCGTACTTTCGATATGATTGTAGTCCCTTACGGAAGGAGATTCAGAATCTCGCGGTAGTAACGGTAAAGCTGCCGTCCTTGTAAATGTGTACGAGGTAGATGTACTTGTTGACGCTAAAACAAGAGTCTTAATGTTATTGGTAAATTTTACATGTGGCATTGTGAGGTGTAACAGTGGATATATAAGGGGTGATGTGAATATACCTCACCATGGTCGTCCATGGAGGTAATTTCACACCAAAAAAGATAATGAATGGTTGTTCTCCCATACTAAATATATATCGAGAGTTGTGACATAAGATCATTGAGTTTTCATAAAATTATTGGCTCTAGCGATGTTGACATGCCGGCCTGACTGTTATATTCATACCTTGTGTATATCAACATATTATTTTCAATAGATACTTACAAGTCTTTATGGCAGCGGTTCCCAAAGTTTTTACGCTTGTGGCCCACTAGGAAAATTATAAAACGCTTGCGACACACTCATATAACAGATCGTTATTAATACCAATATATACGGCTAGAATGAGGTTATATTGCATTGTTGACAAACAAACCAATTTCTTCGTTAATTCCGAGCAGTCTCTCTCTCTCTCTGTCTCTCTTTCTCCATTTTGGTGGAAAGAACGTAGTTAAGAATGGGCAATTCCTAAATAGATGAGCTGTTTGCTTGATGCTTCTTCCAAATCGACTAACAAACCCATTAAAGTTGTAAACAACGATTCCCGAGAAGTAATATTGCAATGCAAATTACGTCAAGGTAGGATGCTCAAGGGTTTCGAATTAGTATACTGTTTATAAGTTGATTCACTATGAGCGTAAAACGAATTTAGACCATCTTCGACAATTATGACGCGAAAATTACCCTACTCAAATGCAATATCCTGATTGGTTCTAATATAATGATCACATGCGCCAATTTATCAGCTCATATGTCTAACAGAGTTAAAGCGTTTCCGAGACGAATATGCTTGCCTGAATTCATGTATATATAGGCATACATATGGAGTTCCTTTCCAAAATTAAAATAAAAAACTTCAGACACACCTGAGTAGCTGTGGCGGCGCACTAATGTTGCGCGACACACTGTTTGGGAATCTCTGCTCTATCAGATGATCGTACCTTGGGTCACACACTGTTATTCAACTTTGAGATATCTGTTAGCATGATTGCACTCTACACCAAATACGAAAACAGACGCTTCCAGTAGACAGGATGTTCGGCCCTGGCAAGACGTTTTCACTATCTTCAAGCTATCCGGAATCTTACATTCCCTCGTCCAAGAGTGACCGCATCTTTAAGAAGATAAGAATATTTGCGTGAGCTAATGTATTGGCAATGTGCTATATAGAAGACATTACGACAAATATTCGGCCAACATTATGTGTCAACGACTGATCTCACCCAAATGTCATTGCTGGGCCATACTTCGCCACAGCGGGGCACGCTGCTATAGGTTTTGAGTAGAATATGAGTTTGAGATGTTGAGATATTTGTCAGTTGTTCCGTCAACAGCAGATCTGGGCAAAGTGCGGTCAGCGACGCTACACTGTGCGACCCGCGGAAGGTAATTTAAAATTAAAAACGTAACACTTGATTTTTGAATGACTAAAACCATAGGCTGTGTCAACTCAGCAGGAATTTCGTTTACTTTGAAGACTGTTCATTAACATGCCACGATTACAATGCCTACAAGGTACGGACCTCGTATACGCAATCCAGATTCAAAATAAAGGTTATGTGGCAAAGTATGAGTAGCAATTAAAGTCACAAGAAATCACTCTTTACATATAATTGAGTTGAAACCTTCTTTGTTGCCATTGTCGCACTTCGTCTTATACGGCATGTGCTTCAAATTGCCACGGGATACGTTTCTAAATCCCTAATTCATAAAACAAGTCAATCGGTGCTCGCGATTACTATCATAACTATCACCCAAAAAGGATGAACAGGCATGTCAAAATAGAAATCCTAAAATTGAAATTTAGAGAAGGTTTTTGAGCACTAAATATTTGTATTCTGGGGTCAGGAGTAAATGCGTCCTTTTAGTTTGTGCTGAGTATGTCGCCGAGATTGACAATTTTAATTAAAGTGGGTCTTATGACAAAACACGAAACGCTCGGTAAAGGCAAGGCGAATTCCAACAATTCAGGTCGTGGCTATTTAATCTGCACACTACTCGGAAGGCAACGACCAAGACAATAAGCTTAGTACTAAAACGTGGATAGGAGTTTACAGAGAGTTAGAATGTATCACGTGTAACATTGTTTCGAATCATGATGGAACATAGATCTTTTTTGAATTATCCGTCCTATTCTCATTATTTGACATCAGCAGCATGTGAAGAAAAATGCAGTTTAGAAATAAAATTAAAACAGGCTGGAGAATTTCGCTAAAAGATTTTACTCGGCCCGTCAACGTATTTATACTTCTCATTTGGCCCGCGGAGGAAAATAATTGCCCACCCCTGCTCAAGAGCTACGGTTTCCAAACTGCTGCCATTAACACATATTCAAAAAAAAGATCTGGTGTTCATCAACATTCAATTTACACATACGAAAATTTACGCAATCGGGCATACAGAATAAGTAGCAAAACAGCATACGAAGTCGTCATCTCTTGAAAATCTTATTCGTGTATTGTGCGATATCCTTCCCAATATTCACAAACTACCCAATATCTTTCAATTATCATGCTAACGCCGAAATATGTCACTAGGATTGATTCCAGTAAACCACCATCGCCGTAGGTATGGAAAAAGTAATAGTTGGGTTGATGATTATTAGGATATTTTCAAGTAGCTGTCTGATAGTCTGATCATAGTGTCCTATATGGTGTCGACACAGGCAAATCTCACGCCTCAGTGAAATTGTATCACGTCACAATTTCCATTTGGCTACGAGCAATTTGACGGTCATTTTTGACCGGATTGCCGAGCATTAAATTTGGTAAAACAGGTATCAATCGAAAGCTGACTCTGCACTGATTGAGAAAATATATATTATATTCCGCTCGTGGCCTGGAACTCCCACAATCAGCCTCAGATTTTTCATTGTTATGGAGATTGGCATTGGGACGCAACAATGCTGTCTGGCGAAACGAGAGAGTAGCTCAAGAGAAAAAGAGTCACACAGATTTTCCTGTGTGTACTTAATTGTGAACACATTGCCTTCGGGGGTGTCCTATATGTCAGGATCAGTCCAGTGTCGCTCTATAATAAATGACCACATTACCGTCTGACGCACGCGGTAGTGATGCATAGATCCATACGGGAACTCATAGACTCTTAGAGTGCAACAGAGGCGAATATGCTCACCGGGCAAACATGGCTACTCTTCCGTAATTTGCATATCTGATATCCAAAAAATGGTCATCTGTACACTGAATAGTTTTCGAGTCGCCTTTGCAAATCCTTTCGGTGATCATATTTCGATGTTTGTAAGGTTTTTACACTAAACTATCGGATGCTAGTTGGCGTGGTAAGATTAGTCTACGATGTGGGCATACCTTGTATAGCTAGACACCAAGAATGTTATTACTAACCAGTAGTATGGACGAGGGTCAGCCCTACTTTTCAAACGGCGGTTTTGGCTGAATAAGTTTTTTAAAAGGAGCTAGGTTTTAACATGTGTGTTCTAAATGCATTCGGATTTTAAACACAATGTACTTAGGTATTTATAGAGACGATGTGCTCGGTATGCGGCCTCAAAAAAAAGTTGAAACAGTGTAAAAACCATCTTGTCGAATTACACAGGCAAGCGACGTTACATTAACTATATGAACTATAAGTCCCTACCAGGGACAGGCAACATACGGTCCGCGGACATTTTCCCTCATTACATGATAATGTGGCCCGCGGCCCAGTCTGCCGAGATTACGCACTACTTTCTTAAGCGTAAAATTTTAGTAACTTTATGTTATTATATACTTGATTAAAGCTTACGCGTAAGTTCATCGAAGCGAGAAGACTTGTGTTATCGACATTTACCACGTACTGGAACCCAATGAATTGATATCTTGGTAAATTTGGTGTATCGGTCTCATCGAACGCCTTAAAATCTTAATTAAGGATTGTACCGTGTGTTAATTGATCAGAGAGAAGCAGACATGGCGGCGCCAGTATGACAATGCTGTTCTCAAATCCATTATCGGCGAGAAATGGCTTTGAAGTGACATCGCTGTCGTTAAAATACATTCATTAAATTTGATTCGTTCCTTGTATATGCGGATTAATGGGCGAATAATGTATCAATTCAGCAATTTGGCCCGCCAAGTACTTAATTTTCCTATATCCGGCCCGCCGACCGGGGAAGTTGCCCGCCCCTGGTCTATACCTATCTTTTTCTCAAATGAGCCAAGTAGAGTAATGAATAGCAAACTGAATGTAACTATAAATATATATTGAGAAAACGTATTATTGCCTTATCCTTAAAGTCGTGGATAGGTGTAAAACCAGTTGTATGTCTTCTTCGGATCATCTAGATTCTAGTCGCCATTCTTAATCAAAGCAACGAAAAAAACATTTATCCCGTAGAATATGGTATATTTTGGCAGCTCTCGTGTCAATAATTGCAGTGGCAAGCAGTTGAATGCCGTCTCACAATATTTATTTAGACACGCATTGATCATCCTACATTCCGACAGGATGGAATGAAATAGCACCAAAAGTGGTAGTCTTTAATTCATATATGATTATGGCACTGTACTGCATATAAGTATTATTTTCGTTATTCATTTATTCGTATGATCAAACGAAATGCCAAGTGAAACCTGATCAACTAAATAAAATCGAATGCATATCAATTTAAAGCAGATTAGCGTAGCTCTTTGCTATTGTTCATGAAGTACATACAGCGATATGCTACTTTCTACATCGCCTGTCATATGAAACAAATATTATACTTGACTACTTATTGGACTTCACTGTCTCGTTGATAAAACCTTCATCCTAAACGTCGACCCGTTATTTTAACTCAAACTTAACCTAACCTTAGAAGACTTCCACAAGCAGCTAATCCAGAAAAGCGATAACTCAGCAACAATTCCCTCGGTTCAGTCATAATTACTCAGAGGAATGTCCACTCCGCTATGTGTAGCTAATGGATTTTTTGTTGAATATTAATCCAACATATTTAATGACTCACACTTCCGGACATACTCACCGCACAAAAACACAATCTAATGACGTAGCAACGTATCAGACTATCATATGATATTGTTATCATTCAATCCTTATTGATTATGCCGCTTGGTTCGACCCAGGAAAACGACAAAGCTTCTATGAGCTCGGACTACAACAAGAAATATGAAAATTGTGTTAGACGCTATATTGCTCATGATCCATTTTATAATATTTCCATTTGGTGTTTCACGTCTGCTTCTCGCATGTGGCGCATCTATATGGTATTACCCCTCATCTATGTAGAGGCCTATATCCTAATGAATAAATTGGTAACTTCATCAGGCATATTGTTCAAAGTAAAAACTAACATGGTAGCTTCTACACAAGTCTGATGCTATTATTGATAGTAGTGATGGCCATAAGAGTTCCAAGGGCACCTCTCGCAAGTGACACCATCCATGCCACGTATAATAAGGGAATCACCATGTGAATGAATTATACATTACTTTCGCAAAATGATAAGTGACATAAGGTAATCGATTTCATACATGGCTTGAAAGGTATCGCTTCAATTGGAATACTACATTGTAGTCGGCTCGTAATCATTTCTGCATCATCCATTTTGCGATGAGTCGGATTTGTAAATGTTTAAGGCATTTTCAAGTATATGAAACACTGTAACAACGTAGCATGTTGGTCTTGGTAGGTTTCACAGCGCGACAATTCTGGAACACGAAAGACAGACGAGAATTATGATTACAAACGCGCGCGGCCAATCAGTAAATATCTGTTACCGCCAACACAATGGGTTTTTAGTTAGTATTCAGTAGCAATTGGTTGCTGATTAAAACATCGATTTTGACTGCATTGCTGCATTTTCCGATTTACGTTCGCAAAGCATAATAGGATTAATAGTATGGGCACTGAAATAAATTCCAACTAGCAGGCACTGACAATAAAACAATGTTTAACGTTGCGCTCCGAGAATATTTACCACAAAATTGGGGTCCACAAAATATTTTGAACGCGGCTTACGGCCCTCATCGCTGCAAATAATGCACTTGACGTTGTAGAAGGTGATCGTATATTTCGTCATCAAATCGCGATAGAAGATGGTGTTTCTCAGAGCGCGCGAGGAAATCTACGTTTCTAACGATGAGGTCGAATTTGTAGATCTAATAAGGATCGTTCGTTTGCTGAAATCAACATCAGTACGCCGTGCGAAATAGTAGTGATCAATTTTATCTGACTGAACAATCGGCCAGCAAGGTTGCGCTGATAACGAAATTGCAGACATGCCGCAAACCTGCAATAATTGCAGTTACATGGTGCGCTAGTCATACCTAAATACCCAGATTCGGTAATGACAATGAGCACAATTTGTTCAGATGCGGGCATAAGTTTTAATCAAACAGATACATAACACAAACTATATTACACTCATAGATTGTTACTGTTTGGCGAAAGTGTTTCTGCCAATGGTAGCAGGCCTGCATGTGGACACGCTAAATCAAACCACCGACGATAGTGCACATGAGATATCGATGACCCATGTCACATACAATTGATTCTCGCTAATTTGGATTAGGCGGCATCGATAATACGAATTATTGAATTGGCATTTCTAAAGGACATGATTTCTAGCTATAAATGTGAAACTCCCTGGCCACGCACCTAGGGTTTTATTGCCAACAACCCGCTGGTAATATCTGCCCCGGGCCTACGGCCTATACGTATGCCCCGATCAGCCAGTCGATTTAAAACGTGGAACGGTGCGCTTTTAATTATCCACGTGTTCTTGCCGCAAGAGCAATATGGGCGCATGCCGCGACCTTATCACTAATAACACATATCCCAAAGGTTTTAAATTCGATCCGCGATATGGTTGCGCTCGATGAAGTTTATTGGAACATAGAAGATTCCCGTTCAAACTAATCGAAAATATTCAGAATTTGCGCCACCGAGACTCCCGTATTGCATCAATATTTGAGAACGTAATTCAACGCCGTGCACTGCACAATACACATAATTTATAACAAATCAAACACTGACAAGTGACACCGATGGAATACGATTGTATAAAACAGACAAGAGTTAGTCGCCTACAGCCTACAGATGGATGATACACTCTAAATTCGAATGCGTGCAGAGGAACGCAAACTTACACGCCAAATCCGTTTTTTTAAACTACCACACAACGTGCTGGAGCCGATGTGTGCCTGGCTATCCTGTGTTTAGTGGTGGTGTGTTCATGCTGACTGGTGCAGAGCTCGAAATTAATACCAGCCATCCATGAAATTTACTCAGCTTAGGCTCAAAATTTTTTTTATTGCAACGAAAGATGAATACAGAACATTCATTTGCAGACGAAAATGTGTGCATTTCTAGCTTGTACAATTGAAAAACTTAAGCTTTTCCAAATAGAAATAAGAACTACCTACAGATACAAAGTTATCATAAATTAGTTTCTAATTAGAGCAAAGAAACATTTCACAAATTGGTATGGAATTAGAATTATAGCGACACAGTTGCAAACACAAATTACATTTGAATCAGAGCGAAGAAACATTTCACAAATTGGAGTAGAATTACAATCATAGCAACACAGTTGTTTTCAAAAATTTGATTCTAATTATTACAAAAAATATTTCCCAAATTGGAGTAGAATTAGAGTCATAGCGACACAATTGTTATCACAAATTAGATCCTAATTAGAGCAAAATAAACATTTCAAAAATTGGAGTAGAATTAGAATTATGGTAACACAGTTGTTTTCACAAATTAGATTCAAATTAGAGCAAAGAAACTGTTATGTTCGTGCATTTTCGTTCAGTGTTGTTCAACTCCTAATTTATATAGGACTAGTAATTACCGCCAATCATTATTTCCTCGTGTGTCATGCTTGTATTTATACCCTGTGTTCTGTTGTCTCGTGCTCTTTCAATTAACTATACTCTGGATCGTGTCGCTGCCTGAAGTTATTCTGCTGTATAATATACTGATTCCGTGTTGCAACCTCGTCGTATTGAGATATTGTTCAAACAAGATCAAGAACATAACAATTGGTGTCAGAAGTCGGATTCATATTTATTTCTGCGACTGAGAAACATTATGGAAGCAAGTATATTGAAGCTTCTAGAGCAGCAGCAAGAAATGATGGCGAAGCAACAAAGGCAGCATGAAGAAACCATGGCAAATCAAAAAGCACAGCGTAAAGAAGAGCTGGAGCAGCAACAGGCAAATCTGGAGCAGCAAAATGCTCGGCACAGAGAAGATTTGGACCAACAACGCGCACAGCACAGAGAAGACATGGCACAGCAAAAGCTGCAGCATGAGCAAGCCATATCGCAATTATCACAGAGGTTGAGTCCCGGTACGTCAACATCAGAAGCTACCGCTCCAAGTTTGATTCGTTCGTAAATTCAAAGGAGAAGTGGGACCAATATCTCCAGCGATTCAACCATTACCTAGCAATTTACGGCATTTCCAACATGGAGAAGAAAAGAGCGTGTCTACTCTCATGAGTTGGACCTGAAACGTACTCGCTCCTACGTAATTTGTTTGGTGGTGCTGCTGATGTCAGTGCGCAAACTTTCGACGCGTTGACTGAGAAATTGTCAACACACTTCAAGGACTCAATTCATGTGCAAGCAGCCAGGTACGAATTTTACAATTGCAAAATGCAACCGGGGCAATCGTACGCCGATTGGATCGCACCTCTACGCGGAATCTCCAAGGATTGCAACTTCACATGCTCAAGAGATGGCTGTGTTCAGAGCTACGTTGATGAGCTAATGCGCGATCTCATCATTAAAGAAACGCCGCACGCGGATGTGAGACGGCATTGTCTAACACAAACCAATCCATCCCTTGACGACGTTCTCAAAGTAGCTGCAACACACGTGAGAACGCTGGAAACCGATAGGGTTATCCGGGGCGAGAGTAGCGGTAAAGACACTTCCATCGTCAACAAAATGACGGGAAGTTATCAGAAGGGGAGAAAACCTTGCAAATCCATCCAAGGCAACTTCCCGGAAAGACTGAAATCCTGCAGCCGCTGTTTCATCGATCACCAGAGAAAAGACTGTCAATATCGACATGCAGTATGTCAGAAATGTGGTCGTAAAGGTCATATAAAACCTGTGTGCATGTCTACCAAACCTAGTATCACGCAACAGGTCACATCCGTCAATTTCTGCTCAGTGCCACTCCTCTCCTTCGACATCGATCTACTATATCGACGCGTAGGAAACCAGCTCTGGATCAACTCCAGCATCAACGGCATTCCGTTGCCGACACAGTGGGACACTGGTGCACCCTCCGCCATGGTGGGGTTGACTGGGTACAAAACTTTGGGCTCTCCGAAACTCTCAGCATACCATTGCTCTTTCGTAGCGTACGGCGACAAGCCACTGAAAGTGAAAGATATTTGCACTGTAACCGTGCAGGTGGGTTCTGAAGTTCGAGTTGGCTTAAAATTGGTAGTTCTCGACGAACACCGTGGGCAAAACATTTTTAGTCTCGATTGGAGCGATGCTTTCTCCATGACCGCTAAGGGAACTTCTGCTTAGGATGCAATTTCCTCGCAGATGGTCAAATCGCAATCATGTAATACTATTTACATTTCTGATTCGAACGACAAATTGGTATCTTTTCAGTCCAAATTTTCCTCCGTTTTCTCTAATGTATTAGGACGATGCACCAAGACAAAGGTGACAATTCACTTGAAACCTAATGCCAAGCCCGTATTTAACAAGCCACGTCCTTTGCCTTTCGCAAGGCAAATCGCTGTTCAAACCGAATTGGATAGACTAGTCAATCAAGGTATCCTCGAACCAATCAATTACAGTGATTGGGCAGCACCAATTGTTGCCGTCATCAAGTCTAATGGATCAGTACGCATTTGTGGTGACTTCAAAGCATTGAATCAACAAATTCAGATAGATCAACATCCCCTGCCCTCCTTGGATGAAATTCTTCACAAGTTACAGGGTAATTGTATTTTCTCGAAAATTGATCTTGCCGATGCTTATTTTCAGCTAGAATTAGATGATGATGCGAAGAATTTGTGTGTCATCAACACGCAATTCGGTCTATTCCGTTGTCGACGCATGTGTTTCGGAGTCGCATCTAGTCCAGCAAATTTTCAACGCTGTATTGATGCCATGATCGCCGGCTTACCCGGTGTTGCTAGTTTTATCGATGACATAATCGTTACTGGTATTGATGAACGCGATCATTTTCGCAACTTATCACTACTCTTTTAGCGCCTCACCGAATACGGTTTCACCGTCAATTTCGCGAAATGTGAATTTTTCAAAAGTAGTATCGAGTACCTTGGTCATATAATCGACAAGGACGACAAACGCCCGTCTCAGAAATCCGTTGAAGCAATCAAACAGTTGCCTAAACCTCAGGATGTTCGCCAGCTACAGGCATTCCTGGGCAAAGTCGATTATTACCGCGCGTTTATTCCTAATTTCACGAATAAAGCCGCTGCCTTGTACCGTCTTCTTCAAAAAGACGCGAAATTCATTTGGAATACGGACTGTGACGCAGCTTTTCGCATTCTCAAAAACGACGTAATCGACGTACGCAGTTAGCTCATTATGATATAAACAAGCAGCTCATGTTGTCGACGGATGCTTCTCAATTCGGAATCGGCGCTGTCCTCTCGATCGAGCACAATGGCGAAGAGAGACGCATCGAAAACACTTTCCGATTCGCAAAAATCCTACTCTCAAATCGAGAAGGAAGCTCTGTCAATCATTTACGGAGTCACTAAATTTCGTCAATTCTTGTATGGTAGAAAATTTACGCTCGTAACGGACCACAAACCGCTTTTAGCTATTTTCTCGCCAGACAAGAAAATTCCCGTGATTACAGCGCAACGCTTACAGCGATGGGCACTAACGCTCATGGCTTACCAATACGACATTCGCTATAAACGGACTAATCAGCACGGAAACGCCGACGGTTTATCTCGCCTACCAAAGGGTCCAGACCCTGAGTTTGACGAACTGGAAATTCGTGAAAACGCGGAGATCGTTCACGCTATTAATATGGCATTCGATGGCTCGCAATGAAATTCGCGACGCGACGCTGAAGGACAAAACCATGAAACTAGTAAAATTATCTGTCGCTCATGGTAATTGGAATCCAAAGACGCACATTGATGATTTTTCTTGGTTTTCGACTCGCAAACATTCGCTTTCTCTGCACGAAGACATAGTCAAGTCATGCTCAATATTGATGGTTTTCAGCGCGTAGTAATTCCGCAGTCACTTCGCTCTCGAGTCTTATCGTTGTTGCACGAAGGACATTGGGGTATCGCGAAAATGAAGCAGATGGCTCGACGTTACATCGCATGGCCTTCTATTAATCGCGACATTGAAAATCTCGTAAAGAGTTGCGACGCTTGCCGCAAAGTAATGAAAGCGCCTGATCGTCAATATCGCGAATGGCCCAAAACTTCCGAAAGCTTTGATCGAATTCACTTGGACTTCGCAGGTCCAATAAACAATAAAATGTTTCTTGTGATCGTCGATGCGCATTCGAAATATCCTTTCGTTAAAGTAATGAATGTCGGATCTACCACAACCTTGTGTGTAGTCAACGCTTTGCGGGAAGTCTTCTCTATTGAAGGCTTGCCCGTAACAATTGTCGCGGATGGCGGGCCGCAATTCACATCGGATGAATTCGATACGTTTTGCTCTAATTTGGCAATTAGCCATATCGTATCACCGTCTTTTCACCCTGCATCGAACGGGGAAGCGGAGTGTTTCGTCCAGACTTTAAAGCTGGATTACTAAAAAATTGCGACGGGGGAAAAGATCTCAACTTCGCGCTCCAAACACTTCTCGCTACATACCGATGTGCACCGCACCCGGGCATAGACTGGAAAACGCCTGCGGATATTTTACATGGTCGGCAGCCGCGCAATCTGTTAAGTTTGTGCTCGCCCTTCGATAAATCGAAACCCGTTACGCCTAGACAATCGGTCACTCATTTCGAGATTGGTTCCTCGGTTTACGCTCGTAGTTACCGACGGGGACCAAAGTGGGTTGCTGGCATGGTAACGGAAATACTGGGGCGTGTTGTGTACATTATAAAAACAGATCATGGGTACTGGAGAAGGCACAAGAACCAACTCCAACCACGCTTGATTTCAGCAGGCAATAATACAGCTACACAGGATGTTGCTCAGCCGCAACAGTCACAAGCTGAGCAACCATTGGTGAGGAACAGGGCACAAGGTCCTGCAGCTAGTCCTGCCCGTACGTCGGGTAGACGTTATCCTCCTAGGAATAGGAAACCCCCGGATTTCTATAGACCTACGTAAATGTGGGCATCCCTTTAACTTACAGGGGAGGACTGTTATGTTCGTGCATTTACGTTCAGTGTTGTTCAACTCCTAATTTCTATAGGACTATTAATTACCGTCAATCATTATTTCCTCGTGTGTCGTGCTTGTATTTATACCCTGTGTTCTGTTGTCTCGTGCTATTTCAATTAACTATACTCTGGATCGTGTCGCTGCCTGAAGTTATTCTGCTGTATAATATACTGATTCCGTATTGCAACCTCGTCGTATTGAGTTATTGTTCAAACAAGATCAAGAACATAACAGAAACATTTCACAAATTGGGGTTGAATTACAATCATAGCAACAGTTGTTTTCACAAATTAGATTTTAATTAGTGCAAAAACCATTTCCCAAATTGGAGTAGAATTACAATCATAGCAACACAGTTGTTTTCACAAATTAGATTCTAATTAGTGCAAAAAACATTTCCCAAATTGGAGTAGAATTAATGTCATAGCGACACAGTTGTTATCACAAATTAGATTCTAATTAGTGCAAAAAACATTTCATAAATTGGAGTAGAGTTAGAACCATAGCGACACAGTTGTTATCACAAATTAGATTCTAATTAGAGCAAAAAACATATCAAAAATTGGAGTAGAATTACAATCCTAGCGACACGGTTGTTTTCACAAATTAGTTTCCAATTAGAGCAAAGAAACATTTCACAAATTGGTATGGAATTAGAATTATAGCGACACAGTTGCAAACACAAATTACATTTGAATCAGAGCGAAACATTTCACAAATTGGAGTAGAATTAAAGTCATAGCGACACAGTTGTTATCACAAATTAAATTCTAATTAAAGCAAAAAAAAACATTTCAAAAATTGGCGTAGAATTAGAATTTTGGTAACACAGTTGTTTTCACAAATTATATTCTAATTAGATCAAAAAAACATTTCCCAAATTGAGTAGAATTAGAATTACAGCGACACAGTTGTTATCACAAATTAGATTCGAATCAGAGCAAAGTATCATTTGAAAATTTGGAGTAGAATCAGAATAATTACTGCAGTATATTTTCTGAATTAGACTAGAATCCAATTAGTGGTCGTTTTTACTTCAAATTAGAGTATAATTAGAAATATAGCTATACGGTAGTTGTTTTCTAAATTAGATTCGATTGAGAGCAAAGAAACATTTTACACATTAGAGTAGCATCAGAATTTATAGCTACACAGCTTTTTCCAAATTAGAGTAGAAGTAGATTTGTAGCTCGTTTTTTTTAAATTAGAGTGGGATCAGAATTATAGAACAGTTTTTTTCAAATTATAAAGAATTAGAACTATAGCTACACTGTTTTTCCAAATTAGAGGACAATTAGAATTATAGGTTCAGTTGTTTTCACAAATAAGATTCGAATTAGAGAGACGAAGCACTTCACGAATTAAGTAGAATTATAATTATAGCTAGTTTTTTTTTCAAAACTTGAGTATAATCAGAATTTTAGCTACACATTATTTTTCACTCTAATTAGACAACTAGACTAGTACTAGAATTGGATAGTTGTACAAGTCAGCAAACGAAATCAAAATCATTACTGGGATTTCTGAAATCTGCTCATAAAACAGAGAAGCTTGTTTGATTGAAACCCAAATTTTTGTCTCCAATCAGGATATACTGTAAAATTGACAGATCTGGAAAACTTTTGGATATGCGGGCTCACAAACATAATAAAACGCTAGAAGATCCAGCACCATCTCAAATGGTTTCACTTTATTGTGAGACGATCCCTTTATGTGGAAGCCATTCGCCACGATCCATGACTGCAGGTCACCATTTTCATGGTGCGCTAGTATAAGATGTCGAGGACTCAGCTTTGTGGCCGTTAATTGGACTGAATGGGCCTGGCCTGGAATTGAAAGAAATATGTTAAGTAAAATTATATTGCCAATAATCCATGTGTGAATTGAAAGCACAAGATTTGGATTATGTAAAAATGCCTTTATGGGACTTCTGCATAATGAATATTCAATAAAAATAGAGCTGAATAGGTGAATATAGGTTTTTGTCAATATGGTTTAACAGGCTTAACTCATGGAAACAAGTGATAGCAAATTCTGTCGTCACAATATGCTGTCTAGTCGTTGATATGTATGGGTTTTTCCACATAATCATAAGTTTACTAACCTGTATTGATCCATTCAGATTTCATCAGTATACCATCATACAGGTTCCTTTTGAAACGGCACAAGTATTATGTTCAAGTTCACATTCACTGATTTTATGCACTATATCCATGGTAGCCATCCTCATGGACTCGAAGTCAGGAAAACCAAAAATTACATTAGCAGCAGAAATGATTTTCCATGGTGTGGGACAAAAACGAATTTACGCCAGCTCATTCTAACTTAGATTTAGCCTTATCAAAAAGAATGATGCAATTAAAAAGCATCTAATAAACATTTATTTTTGGAGGCCTTTTTTCAGTTCGAGTGTTTCTTGCACCGTCATAACGCAAATAGCGTCAATCAAAACACAGGCCTACCATATTTGCAGCGGTCCTTGGACATATGAGCATGCGACATTACAGCATGCGAGACTTCGGCATGCGACAATTTGGCATGCGACACATGAGCATGTGGGTTAAATTACGGGTTAGGGGTAGGTTATGGTTGGATTTATGGTTGGGTTAGGGTTAGGCTTTAGGTTAGGTTAGGCTAGGTTAGGTTAGGTTAGGCTATGTTTCGGGTTAGGGTAAGTTTTTGGGTTATACAGTCACATGCTGAAGTGACGCATGCTGATGTGTTCCATGCTGAACTGTGTCGTTTTCCATTGTGTCGCATGCTCATATGTCGGGCAACCATTTTCAGCACCCAAAAACAATTGTGCCACATTTTGGTGGCACACGTCTGAGCTCAACAGACCCCGAATTAGAACACATGTTTGTGGCGCAACTTGGAAATTAACAGACCCCCGAATTAGAACCAACTCAACATGCGCGCATGTTAAGCCATAAAATTTTCAAACAACTAGCTGTACTTTTGTGACGGTCTGTTAAGTTCGAACTTGTGGAAGATAGTGGCATGCAAAACCTCCAAGGTGTTACAGAAAACGCCGAACAATGTTTGCCGAAAAATCAGGACAAGTGTCGAAATCGTACAAATCTGACAAATCAGGACGTTATGGTACATCTATGTTCATTGTTCACACAGTTCCAGGTTGAGCAAGCAGCAAATCCTACAACTCACCTGATAAAGCGTTATCGCCCTCAAATCCTGTTGTGATTCTCTTTTCAGTTACTGCATTTCGTAACTCCATCAGGAGCATAACCGCAGCGGCCCTACGAATAAATATAATAATAAATATAAATAATGTAGAAGATTTGGTTGAAGGACATTCCACTTATTGCATTCCGGTTGATATGAAGGCAAGAGTTTTGCCACAACAATATTTAATATATAAAATTGCAACAAATATAAACAGGATTATCCCAACGAATAAATTCATTCTGGAATAGAATAGAATAGTTAAATAATACTAACCTCTTCATCTGTCTCTAGCTCTACTCCAAATATTTCGGCATGAGTAGTAAGTATTTCGGTTCGACACTCCTCGGAACGACCATTTAAAACCCCGCTCTGATCTATTACAAAGGCAAAGTGTTACTATAAAAGCAGCTATGTAGTGAGCTAAGCATGCACACACACTTCTGTGTGTTATATAGAGGGAGCTTGATATGAATATAATAAGATTTATTTCAAGTGAGTGAGTAAACAAGTGAGTCAACTGCAAAGCAAGATGTATATAACTTGGTCAAGAATTCTAGTATCAAACCCACGTTGCACCAAGTTAGAGGATTAACTGACATTCTGAAACTCAGTTTCGATGCTACTGCAAGTTGATCTAATAGTAGGCTTACCATATTTTGGAAATCAAAAAAGAGGACACTTTTTCAGAAATTTTCCACTTGCAAAACCGGAGTGAAATTCTCAAAATTCGGCTAATTTTTCCCACTTTGTGATCGGTTGACTAAAAAAAAAAAAGATCCCAAAATAACGTTATTTACTCCACATCGCTAGTTGGTTGACTTTCAAAAAAGTCAAAAAAGAGGACAAATCCTCTTAAAAGAGGACGTATGGTAAGCCTATCTAATAGGCAATCTACTAATATTTCTCACACTGCTGCTTGCTGTAAGAACCCTCTTGACAACATACCGGTAATCATAACATATCGCATGTTGATATTCTTGAACGAATTACCTTCAATGAAAGCAATGTGTTCTCTCGTAATGCCGTACGCAATCAAAATCTTCTCCATTCCTTCCGCTATGATGAGAATAGCGACACGTTCATCCACATCCACAAAGTCACTGTACTGCGACTTACTGATGCTGTGTATTGACCTTTGACCCTGACTGAGTTCCCGCCGTTACCGAGAGATGTGAAGCGTGAATGAGAGAGAGAGGGGGATAGCAATAGAGAAATATAGAGATGTTTATTCAGTCAACAGTCAAAAGCAGAATGCACTGATAATAGCCAGGTAACACTAAAGATTACTAAACAACGTACTTCAAAATTACATGGTGATGACAATGATTGATTGATTGACTGATTTCTTGATTGCTATACTGCTGATATGTTAATGATCAATAATGGAACGCAATATAATGGAAGTCATAGTCAAGTCAGACAATCATGTGGTTGTAACAATGATATATATAATTGGGTTGAAATGATCAATTTCTTCTGCCAGTTTGGTAGGTAAATAAAATGAGAAGAGAAACGTTCACAAAACCTAGTAAATGCAAGAAAGCGACAGTGATGAAACAGCAGTCCACTTCATGGCTCCTGAGCAATGTGCCCCGGATCTTAGGTACGCACGTGTGCAATTGCTTTGAGCTGACACGGTCTCTGCTCACATAAAATATAATTTGCGCACAAAAAATCCGAAGAGATGACATTTTCTAGTGGTTACGCACTGTTGTCCAAGGGACCGCGCAGTGAGTAGGTGAGCGCTTGCTGCAGAGTCGTCAAAATTAGAGGGAACATTGCTTCTGAGCTATGTAAACGGGGCTATTAAAAGCACGCATTACTCACACTAGAGTCGTTAATACCGTTCAACATCTATTATAGAAATGCTGCATCATTTGAGAATATATATCTTGCAGCTTAATTCCTCCCCTGCAAATAACCCATTGGGAGCAAACGGACCCCAGGGTCATTGGGTTTACCGATGACGTCATGATCGGCACAGGAGTGTACCGTACCTTACCTTGGATGATCTGGTCATTTACCAGTGACATTACGATAAGTTCCAGCAGCGTTTCCCTCTCAATCTTACTGATCTCACAACTCGTGCGGCGACTTACCGGACTATTAAAATGTATACGTATACTCTTTCATAGTGATCAAAGCCGGCGACAGATGATAAGATGTGAGCAGAAGCAAATATTTCGTAACTTTATCTGATGAAGTGTGGACCTGTACATATTATGACACCACTGCGGCGAAAGATTTGGGTCGACTTTATGTGTTTGTCCCATATTGCATCTTAGAATGCACAATTTTGTGTCTAAATCGATGCTTTCGATTTAGAGTGTAGCAAACGAGAAAGCGCGCATCTAATCAGTATTTCCTCAACTTGCGTACAGTACGGTTCCGGGTCTGACATCGCGATAATTGTTTGCTCATCATAACGACGTATGAGCTGCATTCTTGCATTCCCCAATAAAAGTTGGCAAAGCCATGTTAGTAATGAATATGAGCACTTTGCGCAGGAATGACTTTCAATTCGCGGACATAGGCTACACAAACACACTGTTCTACTCCTGCATCCAAGCCTCCAACAATTAAGAGACTAACACGGACTTAACTCAGGAATTATTTTGCAAACGAATATGGGCGCAAATACAATTTAATCAAGAGAAGGAGAACGCGAATTCGCTCGTCTGGTCGAGTGAGAAGATGGTGTTTATCAACGTAAGAGTGTGGAAATCGACGTCGTAAACGAGGTTGCTGCCATTGTCTGATTACAAATCACGGATTGCAATTTATTGGGGCGTTTTAAGCACTATAGTTCGTCGTCGCCGACGAAACTGAGTATTCAATTATTCTCGCGCGTATCGGTTAATGGTAAATAGTTGGCATTTACGCGCTATCACGGACTCGCTAATTGACAGCGCTGATGATTTGAAATCGCAGACGTCGGGCGTTTGAACTTATTGTATGGTGTGGCCGCCACCCCATAAATGTGTCATGGGGTGGCTGCGCCACCCCGCCTCCCCGTACCTCGGCGCCTATTCCTATGCATATTCTTATCGTTGCATTGCAACTATCTTACGCGTGGTGCAAAACACATCATCAGTCGAAAGCGTCACGTTTTTCATGATAATAATAATGACAAAATGTCATTGTCACTTCATCAAATGTCACCAGGAGATATTCCAATATTCTTATCTATCATGTTATATATACGCACGGCCGACCACAAATTGCGTTTGGAAAATCGCAAATGACGTAAATAATTAAATTACGAAACTTTCCATATCATTTTTATAGCCCTTACTGTGTAGCGGAGGTGGTGGATTTAGTATTTCTGTATCCAAAAGCCATTCCGGAATTAAGATTCAAATCCAATCCAAATACATACTTCAGAAACATAGTCGCATCCAATGGTCCCTCTAGGCCTCCTATTCGTTACTCTAAAAGTCCCTACATCAGGGGACTCAACTTAGGTCGCGGGCCAGATTCAAACCTATTGATCGCGCCGAACCCTTCAAATGATTAAAAAAAATTTGAATGCTCTTCTATAAAGCATATACATAATGATAGTATATAGCCACTATATCACGGATCACAGTGGGTCAATTCTAGACACCCATTTATTCCAAAACACCGGAATTGCTTAAAATACGATGATTTTTTGCCTTGAAAGCTAAACGGTACCCCCATTTTCACGAAAATACTATGATTATTGGTCGATTGAATAAATGAATATACTTATAAACCGCCAAATCAGTGGTTTTATCGACGATATCTGTCGACATACATCTTTGCTTCCTCGTTTTAGTTGTGGTGTAGCGTTGGCCCCATCCTCTGAAGGCTATGCATTCCGAAATAGGCCAAAGTTTTACCTGTTACTGCGGGCGCTGGAATTTGGTTCATTTATTAATAAATTACATGTCCTGTTTTTTGTGGAAGGCGGGACACTTTTAAGTCGGAAGGTATACAAAGGTGCGACCACAGAAAAATTATTCTGTTTTCTGCGTACATCCGGTATGTAACCTATATATGGAATAGTGACGTCTCTGTCATTAGCTGTTTTCATCCATAAACTGAGTGTGCGCAGATCTTTAGCCTTCACGAAATCACGTGCCAATGTCACCGCTTTGTATATTTGCTTTCGACTTCCACGCAATTACCGTGAATACACATTGAGTCCATTTTGATTTTTAGATGACGGATATTGATCAGTGATCGGCAATTTGTGGGTGGCAACCCCAAGCGGGGTCAGGGTCACCTAAGCTATTTGTTGTGTCGCAATAACTCAAAGACGTTCAAGCCTGGTGGATTAGTGTCTGATGCTATCGTTAAATTTCCTTCACTTTATCATATTTCTCGGTTGGTCTAACTCAGTGGTTCTTAACCTTTTTTCCTCCAGCGCCCCCTTTCAAAAATTATCGTGCTCCAGCGTCCCCCAACTTCATATTGTGAGGAATGTAATAAAGACAATGAGTAAGAGGGAGGGCCGTAACAGCACTTCGTCAACCCCCCTATAAACGATTGCCTTGCGCACCCATAGCGTGATAAACCAAACTTCTGAGGGCTTCGCCCCCACGAACCCCATAGCGTGATTTCGATGGTCAGCAAAGTTTGTGTGGCCTGGTCGCCCTAGGTACCAAAATTTTATATAATGCATGAATGAATAGGTGGTAATTACATATATAAGTCGCTATAAATTTTTTATCCTCTCAGCCCACGTAATCAGATTTACCAGTAGCGCTGAGTGAGCTGTTGTATAGGAAAATAAAGGGCCCGTAAGTAATAATTAAACATATTCGGGCGTGCCCGTAGGTAAAATTATTCGTTACCAGGGCCGTAACAGCACTTCGTCAGCCCCCCCCCCCCCAAACAAAAAACGTTGGTCCTGGGCCCCCATCGGGTGATAAACCAAACTTCCGGGTGACTTCACCCCCATACCCCCCATTCAGCTGTCCGCTAAAGCGCGGAAAATTTCACTAATTAATGATTGAAATTGGTCAATATGATCGGGAATTGCATGTAAATTGAGATCAATTTTTATCCTTTCTCTGCTCACGTAAACATATTTACCGGTAGAGCTGAGTGATGTGTGTATGAAAAGGTAGGACCCCTCAATAATAATTATACATCTTCGGGCGTATACCCGTTGGCAGGAACGAAACGTCACTTCGTCAGGCCCCCGAAAAAACTTGGGTCTTGGGCTCCCATAGGGTGATAAACCGACCCCCCAATCACGTTGTTCGCTTTTGCCACAGAATCAGCTGTACTGTTTAGCGAGCCAGTGCGAAGCGCGAAAACTTTCGATAATTCATGCTAAAATCGGTCAGTAAGACCAGGGATTGCAAATATACTGCTATCAATTTCTTGTCCCCTCTGCTCACGTTACCAGATTTACCGGTAGAGCTGAGTGAGATGCAATGTTCCCTCAAAGCTGCGCACGTGCGCACTGCTGACACCGTCTCTGCGCACAGAAAATCTACGTTGCTCAAAACAAATCCGAAGTTATGACCTTTTTTTAGTCGTTACGCACTGTTGTCCAAGGGTCAGCGCAGTGAGTTGTTGAGTGTGCGCAGACTCATCAAAACTTGAAGCGAACATTGTGAGGTGTCTTGGAAACTGTAGAGCCCGTAACTAATAATTAAACATATTCGGGCGGGCGAACCCGTTAATATGACTTCGTTGCATGATGTTATTTCGTGACCTCCTGTCTGCAATATCAAAAAATATAGAATCGCCCAACAGGGATATCGCCCAACAGGAATATCCCTGTCGCCCAATCGTACTAAACTTAGAGACACACACGATTTCAAATTGGTATTTCTTCACTGGCATATAATTTTCCCTGCCAGATGAAATTCGTGTTCTGGGGTTCAGATTGCCAATACAGGAACATTCGGTGCCAGTCATTTAGGCGCCCATGGACAATTAAACCTATATGTATTTTGAAGGCTATTTATAACGAAGTTTTCGGTGTTAATTTGCTCTGAATACTCATTAAGGATATGTCATATCACCACATCATCTACTGCGAAGCCATTTTTCTCCAGCGCCCCCATACCGCCCCCCTGAGCCCAGCGCCCCCCATATCGCCCCCTGAGCGCTTCCGCCCCCCTTAAAAATCGCCAGCGCCCCTGGTGGGGGGCGCTGGGGGCAAGGTTAAGAACCACTGACTTATATAGTCTACGGACGCATTACAGGAGGTAGTCGTAATGAACTAATTGGACACCAAATACCAATATTAAACAATCCATGCTTGTCCCCGGTAAACTCCGGACTAATCTACTTTTTCATATCAGCTTACTATAGGCATTGAAATCGCTAGTTGTCATGTAATGAATAGTACCCAGGAGTGGTTACGGCTGCGCGAAGCGCAAGGCTTAATTGACACTTACCAAAGAATTTCGCCTTTAATATTAGTAGTCAAGGTTAAGAACCACTGGTCTAACTGGATACTAAGATGCCAACGGTTGTATATTGAGGCAAAACTATCCAGGCGCCAATTATCAAACTGTGATATGCTGGCGTGTTTGTGAAAGCACAGCCTGTCATAGTGGTCTTGCGCGGAAGAGAGAGACTATTTTGCATCATTTAATCATGCCTCAGAAACTAGATGCTAGTACAGAAGCGATGTTCAAGGAACAGATGCGTAGCTTACCATGACTTACCATGACTTACCATGACAACACAATTTACAATGCTGTAATTATTATATCAAACTGTTCAAAGCAGCCTATACCCTACAACCCGTTTCAGAAGATTTTTATTAGTGAAGTCGAAGAAGACTTGTCAGAAAAAAATCGTAACATTTCAACCGTACCTTCCATGTACATCTGAACGTAAAATAGAGTTTAACCCACACCAAAGTTGTAGCCCTTTGAAAATAAACCCACGAATCAAAATCAAGTTGGTGGTTCTTAACAGGACTGCGCCTGACGGAAACTTCAACCAGTTGGATTTGTGTCAGAAGCATGTTGGAAGTTTTCTTGATGCTATCATATTTGGCAGGGTGTCGGACTGATACCGAGATGCCAATGATTGAATATTGAGGTATATTGAGCTATTAATACAGAGGTGATTTTCAAGCTGTGATATGTTATCGTATTTATGACCTCACAACCTGTCGTAGTGGTCTGGAAGAGGCACATGGGATATTTGGCATTGGCATCATTTACCCATGGCTCAGCAGCAAGAAGATAGTACCTGATAGCTGTTCAACACACAGATGAATAGATTTGCGCAGCCGTGGAAGAATGGATACAACTGGAGTGGAACACGGTGTTATGGAAAAAATTTATTTGCAGTACGGTGGCTTTTTGAAGAAAATATCTGCGGTCAAAAATTATTTTCTTAATTTATTTCCAATTGAAGGCCACTTTATATTTAGAGCGCAATACCACTGAAAACAATCATTTTAGAATACTTTTGTGTATCCACATTTCCTTCTAATTGCAGCTGCAACACTACTCGTTAGATCTTTTTCATTGTCAGAAAACAATATGTGGTCGAATGTAAATGCTGGTTTTATTTCCACTTATTTCCTCTTGAAAAAATTGCCAACCACTCGCCAAGAGTACGTCACCACCACTATAATGAAAAATTTGTTCTGTATATTGACCCCCACAAGTACCTTGTCGTACGAGCCTTGATCTGCCAAGATGCAAATTCCTCTTGTCCCCCTCCTAATTCTTTTGCTACTTCTGTTGGTTGAGCAACATTTACCCTTCGGTTCTGCTCACAGCTTGATATACTCGAAGCTCATTCCCGTCCAGGGTCTCGCTCTAAAATGGCAGTCACCCACACGTTTATAGTCAGTCTTGTACAAACTACCAATCTAGTTAGTTGGCGATCAACTAACTACTGGTTATTCAGAAGTTCCAGTGCTAGTTGTTTTTCGGTAAAAAATGTCAGTTAACCCCATGACAGTGTTAGGTTGTCTATAGGCCTACTATAGAAACTATGCTCACCAAATTTGTTTCAATTCCAACCACAGGCTAATACTCTGCGGAATTGATAGTATATATAATAGGGGTCTTCAAAAATCACCTTTTTTCTCAAATCGTACTGTCTACTTGATAAAATTGTTTGGTTACCTGATTTAAGCATACACACCAAATTTGGTTCAATTCCAACAAGTGGCCGCATTGCTACAGGAGAAGAAAGTTTCTATTTATTATATAAAAATAAATAACAGAAAATTTGAAAATTTTATATTCACCGCATGATAGTGTTAGGTTGTCTATACTATAGAAACTATGCTCACCAAATTTGTTGTTCGATTCCAACCAGTGGAAGCGAAGTTATTGCCGTCAAAAAATTGGAATTATGAATAAAATAGTATTTACGTTGACCAATTCTTCAATTATTTATTATAGTGGTGCCCACCGTAATACTATTTTATCCTAGATTTTCGATCTAAAAATCCAGTACACTCTAAATTCGAATGCGTGCAGAGGAACGCAAACTTACACGCCAAATCCGGTTTTTTTTAACTACCACACAACGTGCTGGAGCCGATGTGTGCCTGGCTATCCTGTGTTTAGAGGTGGTGTGTTCATGTTGACTGGTGCAGAGCTCGAAATTAATACCAGTTATCCATCAATTTTTACTCAGCTTAGGCTCAAAAATGATTTTATTGCAACGAAGGATCAATACAGAACATTCATTTGCAGACGAAAATGTGTGAATTTCTAGCTTGCACCATTAAAAAACTTAAGCTTTTCCAAATAGAAATAAGAACTACAGCTACAAAGTTATCATAAATTAGATTCTAATTAGAGCAAAGAAACGTTTCACTAATTGGTGTAGAATTAGAATTATAGCGACACAGTTGTTTTTGCAAATTAGAATCTAATTAGAGAAAAAAAGCATTTCACAAATTGGTGTGGAAATAGAATTGTAGCGACAAAGTTGCAACCACAAATTACATTGGAATCAGAGCAAAGAAACATTTCACAAATTGGGATAGAATTAGAATCATAGCGACACAGTTTTTATCACAAATTAGATTCTAATTAAAGCAAAAAACATTTCAAAAATTGGAGTACAATTACAATCCTAGCAACACGGTTGTTTTAACAAATTACTTTCTAATTAGAGCAAAGAAACATTTCACAAAGTGGCATGGAATTAGAATTAAAGCGACCAGTTGCAGCCACAAATTACATTTGAATCAAAGCAAAGAAGCATTTCAAAAATTGGAGTAGAACTACAATCGTAGCAACACAGTGTTTTCACAAATTAGATTCTAATCAGTGCAAAAAAATATTTTCCGAATTGGAGTAGAATTAAAGTCATAGCGACACAGTTGTTATCACAAATTAGATTCTAGTTAGTGCAAAAAACATTTCATTGGAGTAGAGTTAGAATCATAGCGACACAGTTCTTATCACAAATTACATTCTAATTAGAGCAAAGAAACATTTCACAAATTGGTATGGAATTAGAATCATAGCGACCAGTTGCAGCCACAAATTACATTTGATTCAAAGCAAAGAAGCATCTCAAAAATTGGAGTAGAATTACAATCATAGCAACAGAGTTGTTTTCACAAATTAGATTCTAATATGTGCAAAAAAATATTTCCCAAATTGGAGTAGAATTAAAGTCATAGCGACACAGTTGTTATCACAAATTAGATTCTAATTAGTGCAAAAAACATTTCATAAATTGGAGTAGAATTACCATCACAGCAACACAGTTGTTTTCACAAATTAGATTCTAATTAGTGCAAAAAAATATTTCCCAACTTGGAGTAGAATTAAAGTCATAGCGACACAGTTGTTATCACAAATTAGATTCTAATTAGATCAAAAAAACATTTTAAAAGTAGGAGTAGAATTAGAATTATGGTAACACAGTTGTTTTCACAAATTAGATTCTAATTAGATCAAAAAAACATTTTAAAAATAGGAGTAGAATTAGAATTATGGTAACACAGTTGTTTTCACAAATTAGATTCTAATTAGATCAAAAAAAACATTTTAAAAATAGGAGTAGAATTAGAATTATGGTAACACAGTTGTTTTCACAAATTAGATTCTAATTAGATCAAAAAAACATTTTAAAAATAGGAGTAGAATTAGAATTATGGTAACACAGTTGTTTTCACAAATTAGATTCTAATTAGATCAAAAAAACATTTTAAAAGTAGGAGTAGAATTAGAATTATGGTAACACAGTTGTTTTCACAAATTAGATTCTAATTAGATCAAAAAAACATTTTAAAAGTAGGAGTAGAATTAGAATTATGGTAAAACAGTTGTTTTCACAAATTAGATTCTAATTAGATCAAAAAAACATTTTAAAAATAAGAGTAGAATTAGAATTATGGTAACACAGTTGTTTTCACAAATTAGATTCTAATTAGATCAAAAAAACATTTTAAAAATAGGAGTAGAATTAGAATTATGGTAACACAGTTGTTTTCACAAATTAGATTCTAATTAGATCAAAAAAACATTTTAAAAATAGGAGTAGAATTAGAATTATGGTAACACAGTTGTTTTCACAAATTAGATTCTAATTAGATCAAAAAAACATTTTAAAAGTAGGAGTAGAATTAGAATTATGGTAACACAGTTGTTTTCACAAATTAGATTCTAATTAGATCAAAAAAACATTTTAAAAATAGGAGTAGAATTAGAATTATGGTAACACAGTTGTTTTCACAAATTAGATTCTAATTAAATCAAAAAAACATTTTAAAAATAGGAGTAGAATTAGAATTATGGTAACACAGTTGTTTTCACAAATTAGATTCTAATTAGCGCAAAAAACATTTCAAAAATAGGAGTAGAATTAGAATTATGGTAACACAGTTGTTTTCACAAATTAGATTCTAATTAGATCAAAAAAACATTTTAAAAGTAGGAGTAGAATTAGAATTATGGTAACACAGTTGTTTTCACAAATTAGATTCTAATTAGATCAAAAAAACATTTTAAAAATAGGAGTAGAATTAGAATTATGGTAACACAGTTGTTTTCACAAATTAGATTCTAATTAGATCAAAAAAACATTTTAAAAGTAGGAGTAGAATTAGAATTATGGTAACACAGTTGTTTTCACAAATTAGATTCTAATTAGATCAAAAAAACATTTTAAAAATAGGAGTAGAATTAGAATTATGGTAACACAGTTGTTTTCACAAATTAGATTCTAATTAGATCAAAAAAACATTTTAAAAATAGGAGTAGAATTAGAATTATGGTAACACAGTTGTTTTCACAAATTAGATTCTAATTAGATCAAAAAAACATTTTAAAAATAGGAGTAGAATTAGAATTATGGTAACACAGTTGTTTTCACAAATTAGATTCTAATTAGATCAAAAAAACACTTTAAAAGTAGGAGTAGAATTAGAATTATGGTAACACAGTTGTTTTCACAAATTAGATTCTAATTAGATCAAAAAAACATTTTAAAAATAGGAGTAGAATTAGAATTATGGTAACACAGTTGTTTTCACAAATTAGATTCTAATTAGATCAAAAAAACATTTTAAAAATAGGAGTAGAATTAGAATTATGATAACACAGTTGTTTTCACAAATTAGATTCTAATTAGATCAAAAAAACATTTTAAAAATAGGAGTAGAATTAGAATTATGATAACACAGTTGTTTTCACAAATTAGATTCTAATTAGATAAAAAAAAACATTTCTCAAATTGGAGTAGAATTGAATTATAGCGACGCAGTTGTTATCATAAAATAGATTCTAATTGGAGCAAAAAGCATTTCAAAAATAGGAGTAGAATTACCATCACAGCAACACAGTTGTTATCACAAATTAGATTCTAGTTAGTGCAAAAAACATTTCATAAATTGGAGTAGAGTTAGAATCATAGCGACACAGTTCTTATCACAAATTATATTCTAATTAGAGCAAAAAAACATTTTAAAAATAGGAGTAGAATTAGAATTATGGTAACACAGTTGTTTTCACAAATTAGATTCTAATTAGAGCAAAAAAACATTTTAAAAATAGGAGTAGAATTAGAATTATGGTAACACAGTTGTTTTCACAAATTAGATTCTAATTAGAGCAAAAAAACATTTTAAAAATAGGAGTAGAATTAGAATTATGGTAACACAGTTGTTTTCACAAATTAGATTCTAATTAGAGCAAAAAAACATTTTAAAAATAGGAGTAGAATTAGAATTATGGTAACACAGTTGTTTTCACAAATTAGATTCTAATTAGAGCAAAAAAACATTTTAAAAATAGGAGTAGAATTAGAATTATGGTAACACAGTTGTTTTCACAAATTAGATTCTAAAAAAACATTTTAAAAATAGGGGTAGAATTAGAATTCCAGTTCCAGGTTAATCAAGCAGCAAATCCTACAACTCACCTGATAAAGCGTTATCGCCCTCAAATCCTGTTGGGATTCTCTTTTCAGTTACTGCATTTCGTAACTCCCTCAGGAGCATAACCGCAGCGGCTTGTTTTCCCTACAAATAAATATAAAGTAAAAGATTTGGTTGAAGGACATTCCACTTTGTTGTATAGAGGGAACTTGATATGGATATAATAAGATTTATTTCACTGGATAATATGAACAATAATTATTATAATAGGTTCATGAATGAAATATCATGTTTTCAACCAATGAAGATGTCATGTAATTGGAAAAACAAGTGAGTCAACTGCAAAGCAAGATCTATATAACTTGGTCAAGAATTCTAGTTGTAAACCCATATTGCATCAAGTTAGAGGATTAACTGACATTCTGAAACTCAGTTTCGATGCTACTGCAAGTTGATCTAAAAGGCAATCTACCAATATTTCTCACACTGCTGCTTGCTGTAAGAACCCTCTTGACAACATACCGGTAATCATAACATATCGCATGTTGATATTCTTGAACGAATTACCTTCAATTATTAAAGCAATGTGTTCTCTCGTATGCCGTACGCAATCAACATCTTCTTTATTCCTTCCGCTATGATGAGATTAGCGACACGTTCATCCACATCCACAAAGTCACTGTACTGCGACCTGTCGCTCCATTTAAATTTGACCCTTTGACCGTGACTGAGTTCCAGAGATGGCCACAGTCCGGTTCAGGAGCCGGATCCGAAGCAGGATTTCAATGATTTTTTACCTGGCCGGACTGGATCCGGATTTTGAATTTGGGGTGACGGTCGGATTTTAGCCGGATTTTTTTGCTGAATATGATTAATTAGCATTGTTCTGGCAGGATTTTTTCGGATTCCGAACTGGACATTCACCAGCCGGATTTTTTCGGACTCTGAATTTCCAATTGCCAGCCGGATCCGGATAGATTCGGATCCCGAAATTTTGGAATCCGCCCATCTCTGCTGAGTTCCCGCTGTTACCGAGAGATGTGAAGCGTGAATGAGAGAGAGGGAGAGAGAGAGGAGGATAGCAATAGAGAAATACAGAGATGTTTATTCAGTCAACAGTCAAAAGCAGAATGCACTGATAATAGCAAGGTAACACTAACGATTACTAAACAACGTACTTCAAAATTACATGGTGATGACAATGATTGATTGATTGATTGATTTCTTCATTGCTATACTGCTGATGTATCAATGATCAATAATGAGGAAAAGCAATATCATGGAAGTCATAGTCAAGTCAGGCAATCATGTGGTTGTAACAATGATATATATAGTTGGGTTGAAATGATCAATTTCTTCTGCCAGTTTGGTAGGTAAATAAAATGAGAAGAGAAACGTTCACAAAATCCAGTAAATGCAAGAAAGCGACACACTAAAATAATGGAGCGACATTGATGAAACAGCAGTCCACTTCATGGCTCCTGAGCAATGTGCCCTTTTAGGTACGCATGTGTGCAATTGATTTGAGCTGACACGGTCTCTGCTCACATAAATTATAAGTTGCGCACAAAAAATCCGAAGTGATGACCTTTTTTTTTAGTGGTTACGCACTGTTGTCCAAGGGACCGCGCAGTGAATAGGTGAGCGTTTGCTGCAGACTCGTCAAAATTAGAGGTAACATTGCTTCTGAGCTATATGTAAACGGGGCTAAAAGCACGCATTACTTACACGAGAGTCATTATTACCGTTCAACATCTATTATAGAAATGCTGCATCATTTGAGAATCTATATCTTGCAGCTTAATTCCTCCCCTGCAAATAACCCAGCGGGAGCAAACGGACCCCAGGGTCATTGGGTTTACCGATGACGTCATGATCGGCACACGAGTGTACCGTACCTTACCCTGGATGATCTGGTCATTTACCAGTGACATTACGATTACATTTCAGCAGCGTTTCCAGCGTCGACCTCACAATCCCTCTCAATCTTACTGATCTCACAACTCGTGCGGCGACTTACCGGACTATTAAAATGTATACGTAAACTCTTTCATAGTGATCAAAGCCGGCGACAGATGATAAGATGAGAGCAGAAGCACATATTTCGTAACTTTATCTGATGAAGTGTGGACTTGCACATATTATGACACCACTTCGGCGAAAGATTTGGGTCGACTTATGTGTTTGTCCCATATTGCATCTTTGAATGCACAATTTTGTGTCTAAATCGATGCTCTCGATTTAGAGTGTAGCCTACACAAGACTCGTGGACTGCCGACCAGTGATGCAATAGACATAGGCCTACGTTACAAAATAATTTCTACCTTGGCATAGCAAATCTGTCCATACTCATAGAAAGGCTTGGCCAAACCGTCTTCCGTAACACCCAACGACAGATTTGAATAAACACCAGCCCCCCTTCGATAACAGCGGGAAATGTCTTGATGTCGCATTTCTTTTTGGACTTAATAACTGAAGGCAACCAAGCATTAAGACCAAGCAGACACATTATGCGCCGGAAATACTGGCCTCTTGTGAATGTATCTCTTTTTCCAATGTCGCCAACTATACTACGAGATTAGCCATAATCGGCAACTTTATCAATGTGAGAGACACGGCACTAAATTTTATTTGGATCTTGATATAGCGCTGAATTGCATAAAATTTCGGGTCAGTTCCATGCTATCTGTAACAAGGTTGAGATAGATACCGACATTAATGCCACTCAAGTAGTTTAATGAAATATTTTCAGGCCGAGTCAAGGTGGTAGCAAACATTGTTGCTACTCAAGAACAGTACCGTAATAAAGTATTAGCTTGGAGAGTCTAGAGATAGTTCATAACATTGATGCTAATCAGTATAGTTGTCGAATTTTTTATTAGGTGGCAAAAATTTCAAAGTGGACAGAAATGAGAGGGAGAATCCTATAATATAGTCATGCTTGACTGATTTCTATAGACAATGACCCACAACTCGAGCTACATTTACGGCCGAGCATCAAAACTGATTAGGCGTAATCTCTTACTTAAATGACAGAATAGACCAATCTTTATACTGTAACAAAGTGAACAGGATTTGAAGGTCAAAGTAGCTCAATTACAGACGCAATTTCAAATCTGCTTTGAAAAAGCCCTTCAATTTCACAGTTGAATGATCAATTAAAGCTTGTTTTTCATCATGCTATAACTTGGAAACTATACTTATGGTATGTAGGGGAGATGTGGTACCGATGGATCACTGGGACCGAAAATACTTTGAAAATTCTCTATGATAATTCCATGATTACACTTCGTGAACTTGTCTACAATTGCATGCTGGCAAAATCTTTCCTCACATACAAAAAAATTCGACGTGGGCGAGCTATGGGGTCTCTCACAGATGATTTTTGTTTTGGGGGGTCTAAACTAAATTTAGATTGACATATACATTTTTCTTTGTAACCGTCAACACGAACAAACCAGCAATAATTTTTATTGTGAAGTGTAGGGCTTGTATCAGGCTATATAATGGCACCTATTATTTTTTTCAGTACTTTCCTTGAGTGGACTTTTTTCGATTCATGTATAAAATTCGTAGGGTGGGGACCGATGATACAATAGCCAAATCAAGCAAAATAATCAAGCATACTAATCATGAAACAAATGAAACATGCCTACGTACAGAAAATCTTTATCTAATAATTGGATATGATGTTTTATCGCTATAACGAGGTATTTGGAAGTCACACTGTCGATTTTCAGGCAATATGTATGTACCCACAAATTTATAAGTTCGAGCCTAAATCGAAACGTGATTTTATGACAACATTTGAGTTAATATTTATTCTATTTTTTGACAGTTGCGACCAAACATTCTTCTTTGGCTTGCAGCAGCTTAGATTATAATACTGAGCAAGAAAAGTAGTCACATTTGAGTTTTTTAGGGTATATGTGTCATAGGTCCCCGGGTCGTGTGTCATTGGACCCACCGGGTGGGGACCGATGACACGTTCGAGCAACAAATTTTGAACGTCCATAAATATTTTTTGAAAAGACGGGTATTCGTGTATATGTGCGTGATAGGTAGAGCTTGTATCAAAGTGCTGAGCCAGCAAAAGATCTGCTGTTTTCGGCTGAACATTTTGGGGCCAGCGACCATTTTCCAATTATTGATCCATCGGTACCACATCTCCCCTAATTCATTCAAAATATATTTCAGTAGGTTATAAACCAAACTTCTGCAAAATCTGAAACTTGATAGAGTCCAAATCTGTTTTCATGGCACAAACAATCCCTTACGCTTGATTGATCACGGCTCAAGGTTAAACTTGATCAGACTCGCAGCATAGTTTTACTTTGAGGCACAGGACCGTGACACACTGATTTGCGTAACGGTTCTCGAATCTGAATCGAATAGGCGTACCGTAACTGTAATGATTCGAGTCGAGTAGTAAAAGACGATTTTTTAGACTAATGAAACTTCACGCCCAGTTCCATCAAAAATCTATAATCGCCTAAATTTTCTGAAACTCCAATTGGTCATATTGCAACATACGAAACATGTTGTAAAAAGCTTTTACATTATCGTAAATGACATTTCTGTGTAGCTGGATCGACTTGCAACATTGTCACGAAGCCAAATAAAGTATTTTCGAAGAATATCGTTATGTGGTGAAGAGCCGGGCTATATGTTTCGCGGTTAAAAGGAAAGTAGGCTACATACTCAAACTATTAGTTCTCCCTGACTCCCATATACTTATATCGTCATCATGAGTGATTATCAAATACTTGATGTGAAGCCTAATACTTGATTCAGAATAGAATCACTCAGGTACCGGTATTCGATTTTGCCCAGATGCAAGCCTGGTAATTACGAGCAAACCTTTTTCCTGCTTTATTTCGTCTCCAGCATCATCGTCCATCGGTAATTCCATTTCAAGTCAACAACACAGTGACCCACTAGGTCTCAGATTTTCATGTCATTTTAGGAGTGAATCTGGTATCTAGCACTGAGTGTAGAAAACGTGATTTTTTCAATATTGATGCCCTGAAACCATTTTGTGCTCACTCTACGATGAAGTTAAATTAGTCTCACATTCCCTGGTACAGTACGGTCATAAAACAGTGTATTGAAGTAATTAAGAGCGGACGATGGTGTCTAATAACAGAATACAAGAAACTCTCGATACTGAAGGGAAAAAATTTTACCAATCAAATGCGGTCAGGGGTCAATATCAGTCTTAGTAACCTACCCTTTCCAAATAGATCATGTGTGACATAAACTTGGAACATTTTTAACGCAATTCTGTCTACACAAAAATTGGGAAGCAACTTGTTATATGAAAGCTGGATGAGAAGAGAAATATGACTGACATGTTTTGCTTAATAATATTTAATTAGTAGGCAAATAGGCCTAGTCTAAATCAACTTCATACATAGATGCTTCTGAATCCAAGCTGAAACTCAATTTCAGATCAAACAGATCAATAAAGTTTCAGATTTTGTAGATATTTGGATCAAGACATTATGAATTATTTCTGAGTTGATATGCTTAAAGAGCAATTTATTTTAACGCAATTACCGGTAGGCCAACATAAGCGGTTATCAGGTTATCGCATATAAAAACAAGCTTTTTCTGCTCATTTAACCGTGAAATGGAAGTTTTTTCAAGCTCATTTGAAACAGTCTGTAAATGAGATACTCTGGCAATAAATAGTTGTTCTCATTGTTATGTTACATAAGATGATTGTTTTTATCATGCAAAAGTTGAGGTATTAAGTTTAGGTACATATCCCCCAATTTCTTCCTCTCATTTTTGTTTATACCGTAGGCTTGCTTCAAAACTTTTGTGAAGGGTGTCATATGAATTCTGTTGAAACATAGAATATATATATATACTTAAGGATTGAGTTTGATGCCAAAATTCGTCTTACATTAAGTGAGAAACTAGAATATGGAGCATAATTTCCAGCAAAATCACCACATGTTTATAATCTGAAATATTTCCTGTAGTCACAAGTTTATTAGTAAATATTACATAAAAACTCAATTCCTAAGGATTCAATGCCACGGGGAGGTATCATACGACACTGTTTACAAAAATTTTCAAGTAAACAGAAATGATAATAAGAGTCCTGAAATATTTTTACGCATGAGTGATTTTCATGGGCTTTACCTTCCTTCAGCTACAGTCATGGCTGGGCACCAAAGATGAATATTTTCTCACTGACTTGCTGAATTTATCAATTTATACAACATGACAACATTCTCAGTTCTAAGTAGCTCATTTATACAGACACAAGTTCAGATCTGCTTAAAAACAGCACTTGGATTTCACGGTTAAATGAGCAGAAAGCTTGTTTTCATCATGCGATAACTTGAAAACTTCATTCAAAATGAATACCGGTAGCTATCTACTCAGCTATAGGTGATGAGTCGAATTTCAGCAAAATCTGCAACTTGATGGAGACCAAATCTCTCTTTGGTTCATTTGACATGGGATTACCTAGCAGTTACCTAATGTCACAAACAATCCAGTAAGCTGGCTTGATCATGGCTTAAGGTTGAACTTAATCAGACTTGCAGCATCATTTTATATTCAGTAATTTCATTCTCGAGTGAGGCAGGAATCATGTTTGATAGAAGTTGTAAGCCAATATGGAATCGGCGTCTCGTGCTGACTAAAGACTCTAGTCACTAGAGTCTAGTGAATACACACAGGTGTGAAGCAAGACGCTGAGAACCGTCTTGGCACATCAAACATAATACGCTAAACGTATCAGGATTCCATTTTCGAGCATATTGATTGAACACATAAACAATTGCCGAGGGCGATTTTCAGAGTCCGGGGTTACCGGTATCGACTATCAAGCCATGTTACCATTTCAAAAGTTTTCACATCAGACCAAACCTTTCGTAACACACTCATGCAGCCAGAGGCCATCACAATTTCGAGTTGGTAACCTCTATTCCTATCGATATACCACGACTGTACTATTGTATGTGAGCACAGTAGAAGCGCGAAACGGTATGCCAATAAAGCACTGGTCTACAATCAATCAACACCAAGTAGCTATAGGTTAGGTTTGCGCATTCGCCATCCAATCTTACTAAATTCAGGTGTAAAACTTTACCATGTCATTCTTGTTCGCTTCATCCGGTAATATAAGTGAGTCAGCCTGCACTCATATATATATCAGCTGTATCTCCAACGTCCAACGAATTAAAACCTGATATTAGAACACTCGATCAGCTGATTTAATTCCATGTTTTGACTCAGAGCCACTGATGCACGGGATACATTAGCTCTACCACGCGGAAAAACGAAAAGCGTCAAATCGATAACATCATGCAGTTCGATATTACATTTCCTTCATAATCTAGTTAGTTTTGTCATCGCTCCGAATTTTATTCTCCTGTACATAGCGATATTATCGGATCAGTTGATAAAGCCCACATTCAAATAGGGTACGTAATATGAACATTTAAAAGAACTATACTGCCAGAAGGTGAGGAGCCATCGATGCATGACGCTTTTGGAAACCGAGGAGACGGCATGCCTAGTAACCGCTGTATATATCGTTTTGCGCTTGCCCTATGTCACTGTCAGTGGCGGGCAACTCCTCCGGTAGGTGAGCCGGATATGGTAAAATTAGGTACTTGGCAGGCCAGATTACAGAATATATACATTACACCTTAATCGCGTATTTGTCCACCTCTACAAGGAATCAATTGTATTTGATGTAAACTTCAAGTTTAAAGCAAAGAGAACAAAAACAGTATTTAATGAATTTATTTACAACAGCTATTGAAGTCAATCGGACATCTATGGTCGCTCAATACTGTCAACTAGTTTTTTGAACTCTGATTGCATGTCATATGCAAAAACCCTTAGTTAAGACTTCACGCGAACATCAGTTATATTGGATCGCAGCCCTCCTCGGTAATGTTCGTGGCAGTGTTGGGATTAAGTCACTGCCTTCGAATCACAAGTCATTGCACATTTTGACTCGAGTCTAGTAAATTTACATGATTTTCATAGGGGACAAGGGTCAAGTCAAGTCACTCGATTTTTGAGGTGACCCGAGTCACGTCGAGTCAAGTCAAGTCACGAGTCAAGCAACTAGTCAAGTCAAGTTGAAATTTCAAAGTACTGGACATGATTCAAAGTCATTATTTAGGCGATTTTTTTTGACACGTCAAAAAAAGTCAATATTTTTTTTACAAAATGAGATTTATTTATTTAGCTGTTCTTGTGTAAATCACACTAACATGTAACTTAGTTACTCCCGCCATTTATCGACTTCAAAAATCTAGTGTTTTTCGGCTGTAACTCGTTTTGTGTTCACAATAGAGAAAACTTTCTTCTTAATACAGACAGAAACATGATGTTTTTGCAGCTTTCATGACCCTACGACCAGTGGTTGTCGAGATGGGCAATTTCACCCCCTCTCGCACAGAAATTGGGGGATGCCGGCTGGAAAATGGAGGCAATCCCTTAAAACCAAATTTTATTGAAGTTTCAAGTCATTTTTCGGGACTTAAGAACCCCCTTTTTTCGATTTAAACAAAAAGTCATTTTCACTCCACCCTACAACGGATGCCTATTGACATTCCAACATTTAACGACAAATGACGATACTTATCCTCAGATCTTCACCAAGTCTACCTACCTCTCATTCGAATTCTGACAGAAGAAACGATTGTCTGGCATTTATCCTGATTGCTACACAACCTTTTGTCAAATTGTACGCATTCGCGTAAAATACATTGTCTCTCCAATAACCCAAAGCAAATGCAAGGCTCAAATACCTAATTAACATTTATTCCAAATAAATTCTATACATTTCATAACATGAAAACGCAGGCCAATACAACATAAAATCACGGAAATTCCAACCACTACTCTCTAAGTCTAAGATGCAGATACTCATTAGGAGTCATTAACAATACTCTTGAGTTATAATGAGTTGTGGATAATGTCAGTATAATTGCAAATTAGTCACAATGGACAGTAAGAGTAATTTATAGAATGTCAAGCAGCAAATCATAATATCTCAGTAAAAAGGGAACCCCAGGTAGCACGCCTACTTACCACAAGGTATCAAGGTGAGATGAATTGTGGTAACCAGGGGGGGAATCTGAGTATATAATAACCTTTACGGTGGGTGAGTGAGGCGGTCATCACTGTTTAAGTGTAATCGTTGAGTTATATTTTCAACTGAACAAGACACAATGTACAATGCGATAAGACACAAAGCGATGTAATGAACAGATAGGAGGATGCCGACCGACGCGCAGTTGCCGTCTTTTAGACTGACATCTACCTCGGCTTAGAGTGCCCGCCTTCACAGTTACTCTCGATGTTGATCATTTTCGAGGCCACGGCCCTTGCTAGCGATTTCCATAACTTGCGAGTGCATTCTTTCGTCGAGTCATTCTCGGGCCTCAAGTCGGAAGAAGAGGAGCCCGGACAAACCTCCGACGGGAGTCGAACCGAGGCCGCCCGATTCTTAGGCGCATATCGTCACCAGTACCCGAATTCAATTCACATGGAGATGGAATTCAATTTGGAAATGTCCCAGCGACCATCATCGCAAATGAATGAATCGGAAATCGATTATAATATGACTTTACTATATAGATGAACAAACCTTCCTGTAGGAAAATATAAAAGAAGCATATATTTCGGAAAACTACTCGGTCACATGTGGGAACCGTATGAAAAATCGACCCGTCTTCATTGACGAAAATAAAAAGTTCCAATTATTTGATCACTGAAATTTTACGAGTAAAATTAATCCTGAGGTAAAAATAATAGCTACAGATAAGGGATAAAGGTAATGGGATCTACGCAAGAAAATTGTAAGGCACGCTGTGGGGAATTGAGTACTCTAGCAACGGAAATTTAAGTTCACTTCAGTGTGACAAACGGTCAATTTTAAATAGTTCAAATCACATTGACGAAGTAAAGCATGGTAGGGGTTTTAATGTTCGAGGTTCGAGCAACCAACTGGGATCGCATAATAGCTAGAAATCTTTACTACATACGGAACCACCTTTATTATTCGATGAAATAAACCAAATAACATTGATGGAAAATAGGGTTGGTTCCTGTGTGGGTAATATATGGGAAATTTGAGCTCCTCTATTCGTGGATTTCTCATGTTTCAAGATGATTTGATATCAAAAACTCAACAAGTACAACTCCCCCGAGTTCAAATTGATAGGTACAATGAGAAGAGACTTATTGCAATCTACCTGGGATTGGTGTGGTATAACCACGCATCTTTATGGATGTAAATCCCGCTTGGTTTCGATGTGGGTTACATGTTACTAACCCATTCCGATTATCCATCCCACCTAATCACTTAAATTCCACCTGGATACCAAGTGGGAGTGCTAGCTGGGACATTGAATCACATCCATAAGATTATCTGAAATTTCGATTGTTATGGATTAACAATTTGCCACTTTTTCTGTTAACTATGGTGTATAAAGTCATTTAGAATTAATTAATCACATATCAATAGTAAACGAGGTCATCAAGAGAAATGAGCCAATTATATTATGCTCGAAGCAATTAGAAACACCAAGGTAGCAGAAAACTTGGTCATTGGTCATAGAAGCAAGAAAGATCGTTGGCTCAAAGTACATGCAGCGACCGGCATTCTACAGAATAATATCAAGGTCATGAAATATCTTGGTAATGAAAGTTTTAAACTAGGTAAGTATACCTTTCAACACTCTCCTGAAGTCAACTGTACTAAAGATATAGAGAAAGATCACAAGATCATGATGGAGCATGGAGAATCCTACATAATTGACATTACAATGGATTTCATATGCTACACTACATTTATTTTCAACAAAATTTTTAATTTTATATTTTTTTGAGTTTTTTGAAGTATTTAATTTCTATCATAATCCATCACACAAAACGTAAAGAAACTACACAGTACACACTGCACATCTAAGATTATAACAATTTTTTTCTTCATTTTTCCATATTTATGCTTTTTATATAACATATATTCTAATCAATTATTTTTAAGGTGTAAGACGATGGAATACATTTATTTTATCCCGCTATTCGATTCTACCTTGCGAAACAATCATTATAACAGCAAAATAATAAACAGGATGGCGGCTTGAGCTCTACTGTAGTAAGAGCAACTGTAGCCTACATTAAAATCGCCGTGAAACATTCATTTTCAGAAATATTTAGGATCGACGTGACGTTTACGGTATTACCATTGTTTTCGTTGAGTTGTGAAATGTTTTTGCAACTGTTGTGATTACCTAACTGTGAAATGCAATATGCACAATATAAATAGCATCGCGAAATAGCATCAATTAAACATGAAATAGACAGTTTAATTTCTTCAATGAAACGCGGTAATTTTACACTGCAAATTTCAATTTTGATGATGAGGAATTGTTAGCTCTTGTACACGATTAGCGTTGTTGCAGCCCATGCCTTATATTGTACTCCCTGAAAAACAGTTACCGCTGAATAAATCAATATCCTAGTTCATCAATCACGTTTGCAAACTATTGGGACTGTGAGCCGGAGATGGACTGTTCACGCGGTTACGTCATTACACTGCACAAAATAGAATTGGACTTTTTGTAGACGACCTGGGCTCATAGTCGGATAGATTTTACGGATTTAGTCTACAGTTGGATTGTGCATTTATATTTTCACAATACGATTCTCAGGTATCATGGGCACACAATTCAATATACGGTAAAATATTTATTATATACTCCCATTTCATGAAAATCCTGTAGGCAACACATCGTATATCTTAGGTAGTGGTATTGGATGGGGCGTGGTACTTGCTAGACGACATCTCTCACAGTTTACATTTCAATTAGAGAAATTGCGGTGCAGTGAATAATGTCGAGTATCAATTACACTTTAAGAAGTAGCTCAACAGTTTGTTTGATGGAAATAATATTTTTATTGCCACTAGGCTCATCTGTACGAGTGGAAAATTCATCAAAACTAGGGACGAACGTTTCTTCTTCAAGGTAGCCTAAAATAGGTGACGATGAGCGCACTACTATCATTATTAGACAATTAGACAATTCTAGTTGTCTAATTAGATTACTTCCAGCGAAAGGCCGGTAATCTAATTTAAATGTATTTTGTGAAATGATTCTCTGCTCTATAATTCTAACCTAATTTGTGAAATTTTGATATGTCCTCATTTTAATTGAAACTCTATCTCTGGTTTTCCTGTGAATGCTACTGAGAAAACTGTATAGTGCGAAACGAGCCAAGCTTGTTGTACAGAGATTTGCTATTATATCATGCGCATGAGGATGAACCATAATTTGATAGTAACGGAACTGGATTCTACGACCTAGTTTTTGCGGATTCAACTCTAATTCGACTGAATTTGGAAAAATGTCTAGCTATTACTATATAGTTTCTTTGTATTTTGAAAAAAATGACATGATAATTATAATTCTACTATAATTTGAAAATAACTGAGTAACGTCAATTCTAATTCTACAATATGTTGAAAATATTTGTAACTGTAATTCTAGTTCTAATCAGATTGCAAGAGCAGGAAATCTTCTAGAATCTGGATGACCGAGTCTGACCGGAAATTAATCTGAAATCCTGTAGGTTATCACTTACGATTACCTAATAAAAGTGTTCGACAACCAGTCCCAGTAATAATATTTGAAATGCACATACTCCAGTACTTTTCAAACTTTCATTTACACTATTGCTACATGCACCCGAGCAAAAAATGAACGGGATCACTCCAACTTCTGTTCGAGTTTAATCTATGAATATTTCGATAGTCTCTTTAAAAATTATCTGACAACATATTACGACCAATAACTATATTTATTTCACCCCCAGCAGCTAAACAATCCAGACACATTAATTCTCGACCTACGACGTATTGACATATAAGTTGTTCGGGTATCTCATCAAATCTCAGTTTTATAATACAACAAATATTTCTCCTAAGAAAATGAGATCTGCATGGTCTGAACGCAGCAAGCAATCATGAATTGAAGTGACTCATTACTGCTGAAGATCAACTTTATTATTGCACATTGGAGGAGGTGGAAAGTAACCAACTAATTCTACTTTTTCAAAGTACAAGCATACGCTTTGCCCACTTTCACTACTTACCGAAGCATTTATTAATACTGACTAATTTTATTTATACTTCACAATTTTCAGTTTTTTGGCTGAACTAGGAATAATGTGATAAGTTTATTGCGACTTGATCGAAAATGATGTATGACAACGCTGTTATATTATTGCAGGAAATACAAAGTTAGTTTTATCGAAAATACGTGTGGTGTACCGCGTGTCATACGTTATGACGTCAATATCCGACATCACATTAAATATTATTGTATATTAATTTGATAATCATACAGAACTTGTCACAATATTTCTAAGCTGTTGTTTGAGACCGGATGTGCATGAGAATGGATCGACGATGTAATGGAAGGACAAATCTCAACTCTCATTTTATAACGGTCAGACTTCACAACATCTACTCACCTCGAACGAAAATCGACGTCGAGTCTCTGCCAGGCATCTTCAACGAAAGAGAATGATGGCACTAAAATGAAAAAGAATTTACAGATACAAGATATTTGTTAGTAAAAGATGCATACATCCTGTGAATTGTGCTCTGTCATTTGGCTTGAAGCGAGTTGAAATATTCAAAAAAATATAAATGAATTGTATCCTACGATACACGGTGGTTTAGTTATGGTAAGTAGGCGTATGGAACTTGCGCTTATCTACTATTTGCAATCCGAATCCTGTTCCTGATGATACATTCAAATCCAAGGACAAATCCATATTTTATTTTGTCTTGCGTCCATATCCACTAGAGCCCGACCGATTATCGGCTCGCCGATGATATCGAGTCGATATCACACTTGGAAAGAAATATCGGTATCGGCCATTGGAGGTAAAAAAATATCGGCCATTTTCGTGACGTCACAACATGGTGTTAGGGAGTCAGAGAAGACGTGAGGTCTTCACTGCTTGTCGGTAAATGATAAAAATAAATGGCCAAGCTGCATATAGTGCATACAGGCCCGTCTGCGTGCTTGTGTGAAAATATACTTCCACCGTTATGCCCCACTGAATTCATGGGAATCCCCTGCACTGATCGATCGCCAATGGCAGAGAGCAGCTGGATGGATAGCAGAGATGAGCGGATTTGAAATTTCTATGTCCTAATCCAATCCAAATCCGAACCTTCAAATCCAAATCCAAATCCTAAGCCATAACTTTTTCATATTCAAGTCTATGTCCAATCCTAATCCGATTCCAACTGGAAATTCAGAAAAAAAACTTAATTTATGCAATAGAGGGATTCGAAAATTTTCTTTCACAACCAACGATTCACTTGATTCAAGGTAACCTAGTAACCATAAGTACAATAATTACTGATCCGAATAAAGTTTGTCGCCATTCGCCACACGACATTTCAATCTCCCAGAAAATAGATAAATCCAATCCAAATCATTATCCGTTCTGAAAAAATGTCTAATCCAAATCCAATCCAAATCCACCAAAATTTCACAAATCCTGTTTTTCCAAAACCTAATCCTAATCCATGCTCATCTCTGATGGATAGTTGTCTGCAGAAGATTTCAATCGATTAGAGAAATGAGAACATCATTCATGCTGCACTGACCCTCGGGATGATGGAGAAGAACGTCGCGTCGAAACAATTTCTGTAGATAGTGCTGGTGGTGTCTGTGCAAGAAGCTGACAAGCCAAGGCCCGGTACCAACAGAGCGAAATATACCAGTAATGTATGAAGTCATCTATCTGACGGAGGCCTGAGGGATACCATGATAGGAAATATGCGAGCATAGAGTGCAAGAAAATCAAGCAAAAGTGGAGTGAAGCCAACAGTTGATACGGAAATGTTTCATTCCATGATGACATGGGCCAATTCTGACAAAAGAGCGTAACATATTGATCAATTGATTGTTGAAATGCTGGTCATGGTCAAGGCCCAAGGGGGTGGGTGGAACAGTAGCAGACGTGAACAATTTGAGTTGTTTTGCACATTCTCTTCAGCTATTTGTTAATGATGTGCTGAAAGCTCCAGGTGCACTGCCAGAAGAATATCAATACTTGGTGAAACCATTAAAGGAAAGATTCCCTGCAAGGGAGCGGTGAAACCGAAATGAAGAAAGATTTCCAATTCTTGCTGTGCCACTAACTATGGTACCAAGTGAAAGACTGCTCACTGTGTTTAGCACTATATACATCATTTATGAAGACAACAGAAGTTCACTCCTGGGACAAAGGGGCGAGAAATTGTGCTGAACTGTAATCTGCAACTACTAGACAGGTACTATTGATATATTTTTATAGCCCCTAGATCATTTATTTCATGTTCAAGCATAGCAATGGCTGTGAAGTTGTTGAAATAAATACTCTTGAGGTGTTAAATAGGAGCCTTGAGCTAGATTTCATATCTTTTGAATATCGGCTGAATATATCGGGGTTATCGGTGGAGGTATTGGATATCGGTTTTATCGGTATCGGCTCAGAAATCCAATATCGGTCGGGCTCTAATATCCACGTCCAATCCGGTAATGGCAGAAACTTGATCAAAAAGTCGCATGAAAATGAAAGTTACGTGAAATTCTATGTCAAAGTACGGATGAAAATCCATCTTCGAATGAATCATAAACCATTATCTAAAGTAGTGGTTCTAAACGTGAGCTATTTCGTGGTCTAGGGGGGCGAAAATGACGAAGGAGGCGATTGGGGGGGCGAAAATGGACAACGGGGGCGAAAATAGCGAAGGGGACGATAGTGGGGCGATGGCGCATTAAAACGGCTATATTGGAGTCAAGTCGGAGAAATGACTTTTTTTTAGTAAAATTCAGCTGCAAAAGTGTAAAACTTCGATATGGAGCCGAAAAGTTTATTTTTTTATTCAACCCGCCGGTGATTACAGTTTATATGCCCATTTTTCAGTTCACAAAATTTTTTTGGGGCGGCGATGATCGCTGTGGTGCTTGAAATTGGGGCGTTGAGTCGAAAAAGGTCGGGAACCACTGATCTAAAGCCAGGCAAAAGAGATGACGCGTGACCTCAATACCATAGAGATGTATAGAGTGGATTCGTAAAATCTTGAAATTATTTGTTATAGTTTCCGTCCAAAAGCGGTGGCTTTCAAAGACAACATTATATTTAGAGCGCAGTGTCGTTTTAATGTGTTATAGTTATGTCAGTGGGCAGTGAAATGAGAAATCACACACAATATGATGCCCCGACAGTAGAATGTATATTACGTATATCTGATCCAATTAGATATGGGAATGAATTAAAGTAACTCTAATCCATTTGAAAAACATTCCCTGCAATACGCAGCTAATTATTTACGTATTGTCAATCGATTCAAATCACTAAATTTATATTCGATATATATTCGCACCGGTTCCATGTTCTGTGAGATACTTTCACAGAACGAATATGAACTCGCATATTCGTTTTCGTATCACAGATAAATCGAACAAAGTCATCACGAATGCTATTTTAAGATTTATAGTACTTGATTAGGTTGGACAAAACGATTTCGGAATTAATGCAATGTTGTTGATTATAATTCAGTTCCACGTAAAAGAATGCACAATGCACATGAATGATGAAATGATTCGTATCAACGCCAATATAAAAAGTGGCATGCTGTATGACATAAAACCACGAATCCTGCAGAGAGGTGGTCAGTAACGAAACAACTCTACTTTATCAGACTACTCAAGTAGTGCTGTCTACTTGCATCGCTTAATCAAGGCGTTGTCATTTTAGACCACTTCTCTTTCTACTTCTTGTTACATTTGTTAGTCAAAACTACTTACTTTATACAATATTGATTTTGAAAGTATCAAGTTGTTCCTAGCTGCGTATTCGTCATGGATTTCAGTGAAATTCTTATAGGAGCCACCTCAAATAGCCCATGTATCACGGTGACTGCATGCACATATTTTCAAAGATTCCAGTCACTTGCAGTGTCATTAGTCATTTTGCATTAGCCGCGAAGACATATCTTGCAATTTCGAAAGTAGATATCTCCCATAAACTGCTAAAAGTATGCGGCCCTTCGACCAAATCTACTTTTTGAAACTACTTATTTCACCCCATTTCAGAATGATACATTTTCTACTTCCACCTCAAGTCAATTTGTTATTTCTTGGAAATTGCTACTTCTACTTGTATATCAGCAGCAGCATATGGCGCTATTTATCGTTCTGCGTGACTGTAGTTTGTCTACCTCTAATCATTCATGAACTCGTGTTAGCAACTCTCAGAACAGATAAGAGTCTGCTTGGTCACCAGATGTGGTAAATAAGCTACATGAAGTATTAAATATGTTCCAAAGTATATGAAAGTGGTTTACAAGTTTCTTTGACTCATCGTCCCCTTATCAAGCTAGGCATATCTTTACCACGCCCCATAATGGTAGCAGTACTATCAGCAGCGAAGTAGTTGTGCTTTTCTGTAGTACTTATATTATATACTTGTTTCGCTTACTCAAGTAGTTTGGTTCGTATACTACCTCTACATCAACAATTTTTTTTTGGTTTATACTAATTTTTGCATACTCGACATAGTCAATTAAAAGTAGATTTTGACGCACTTTAACGATGTATTGCTTTGAAATTGATATGCAAGCTCACAATCAGCAACGTGTGAGAGACCAAGGCTGAATTTCCTACAACAATTAATCGTATTAAGGATGGGATATCGATTGAAACTAAATTTCATGAATACTGTGCGTTATATATAACCTCGATAACGGCACTATGTCATGCATGAAACTAAAGCCCCATGATTTCTAGCGTTACTAACGAATTGGACTTGAATTGACCATTTCATTCAAAGCGATCGCGCTTATTTAATATACCTAATAAAACGTGTCTAAGATACGATGCAACCAAACTATGACTCACATTTTAAAACTTCCAACTCAGTATCGAGATCATTTGCAATCTTCTGGACTTTCTGCAATTCATCTCCTTTAAACATATCTTGTCCCCACACATATATCAATGTTACTTTCTTTAAGTTGGAGTTGTTGACGAGAGACGAAATGTCATCGAGTGAAGCCCCACATTGAAAGTTGAATATGCATCGGATATATTCGATCTGCAGTGAGAAATTATGACTATTAATATTGTGAGTTACAATGATGCTTACCACTATTGTTGACCATGTCACCAGGGGCCATCATGTATTACAATATACTTTGGATCACCAGTTTGGATGTTTTAGTCTGGCCCGTTAGGCGATTCTGAAGAAATGTCCGTATTATCCGGCACATTTCTAATACATGTTGAGATTTCTAGTAGTAAACATTTCCATTCTCTCAAGATAGAAAATGTCGAGCATTTTCGGTTCAGGTCAAATTATAACCATCCGACCGTGCTGTTGAGGTTACACTGTAGTCACCGTCAGCAACAAGTCACTGCCATTGACACTAGTGTTACCATACGTCCTCTTTTCTGGGTTTTTGAAAGTGTTATAGAAGCACTAGGGGTGCTAAAAAAACTTTATTTGGAAAAATTCCATCGGCCTAGTTTTCAAATCACCAGGTTGCCTAAATATTTGCTGCACACCAAATTTGACTCAATTCCCACCTGTAGAAGCCAAGGTCACTCAAATTGAAATTTCGGTCATTTTTGAAACAGTAATAATTACGGTGACTAAATTCGTCACACCGAAAAGGCCAAAAATCGTGTTCCAGGTATGCCCGATATGGCAGGGATGTCTTTCTCACTTGTTTTGATCTTGATAGGGGCCTAGGGTGGGGTTTGGATGAAGACATCGCCAGTAAACAGAAAAAATACTATGACATGGACTACCTGGAAATTGGTCCACTTCATTGAAATAGACATGCCAAAACGATGGCGAGATAATTTTCAAATAGAGAAGGTCTACTTTACGATCTGAAATTAACGACCACGAAAAGAAAATGAACTGACAAGTGAGTAAAGTCCAGGAACATATATTTCCAAAGTGATCTATATTGTTAGTCGGTCCATGCCAATCTTCTCTGTATCGTTCCAATTTTAGTATGTGTACCGCCGAAGCGAAACATGTGAAAATGAACTGTCAAGCAGGTTAAATCCAAGTAAATATATTTCTCAAGTGATCTACATTGTTGGTCAGTCCAATGTAAATTTCTTCACGATAAAATTTGATATTATATGATATTTTGTTACTTGCTCTGCACCACTCCTACAGTACTATCGCAGGCGAATTATAAGACTTACGGTCATCGTGACAGATCTTCTTCCTATCAAAAGTTATCGTCCTCTATTCATTAGGCTTACCATATTTTGGAAATCAAAAAAGAGGACACTTTTTCAGAAATTTGCCACTTGCAAAACCGGAGTGAAATTCTCAAATATCGGTTAATTTTTCCCACTTTGTGATCGGTTGAAAAAAAAAGGTCATCTTATCCGCTCAGATACCAAAATAACATTTTTTACTCCGCATCGTCAGGTGGATGACTAAAAAAAAAAAAAAGGTCATCTTATCCGCTCAGATGCCAAAATAACATTTTTTACTCCGCATCGTCAGGTGGATGACTAAAAAAAAAAAAAAAAAGGTCATCTTTTCGCCCAGAGCTAAAATCACCGTTTTTCACCCGTCGGAGCTTCATTTCAGTGCTATTATGTGGCATATCACTCGCATTTTTCTCTAAATCTGCTCTAAATCCTAAAAAAAGATGACAAAATCTCAAAAAAGCGGACAAAAGGGCGTCCTCCGGGGACACTTTCAAAAAAGTCAAAAAAGAGGACAAATCCTCTTAAAAGAGGACGTATGGTAAGCCTACTATTCATGTCATCCTCCTCCTTCATATTCTGTTACTATAATCTATTTGTATCCATATATCGTGGTAAAACACTAATGCCTTTTATAACTCTATGACAAGGGGGTCCTGGTGATATTGGAGGACTAGAAAATGACTGATGTGCTTTATAAGCTCACTGGGTTACCATTTGGTTTCCCAGAATCTCGCATATGTGAATTATCAGATATGTTTTTTAAGTCAGAAATACTATCCAGTGGCATAGCCCATTCTGAACTACAATCAGTACTATTTTTAATGCCCTCGATCAGTCAATGTCAAACAGCAGAGAAATATTCGAACACTGAGCTGCTGAGGAATGCAACTGATGTCACTGTGGATGAGGTTTTGGGAATGGCGACTTTGCAATCAGTAAAAACTTTGAATCAAGGCAGAGAGTATGCCCTGCATAACTGAAATAGATTTCGTGAAATCTAAATTTGTCCGACAAAAAATACTTCTAGATATGACTATCACTTGATGACTATTTTTTTCGTTCGCTGGCGATGTCTTCAAACTCCACCCTAAGACCTTGTCAAGATCAAAACAAATGAAAGAGACCTCTCTGCCACTTCGGGCATACCTGAAACACGATTTTTGGTCATGTCGGTGTGACGAAATTGGTCAACGTAAATACTATTATTTCAAAAAGGACCGAAATATAAATTGGAGTGACCTCGGCTTCTACTGGTTGGAATTGAATCGAATTTGGTGTGCAACCTTTTAGCACGCTCAAATAACCTCTTTTTGAGATTTGTCCTCTTTTTTGAAAATTTTGGTAAAATGTATGTGAAAATTCAACTGAGAAATTTGAATTAAGTACTGAAGTAACGCTCCGGCAGGTCTTTCAGGAGTTGAGCTAGAAAGGTGACCTTTTTTCACTCAACCAACTACAAACTTGGAATAAATTTGCCAATTTTTTTCAATTTTCACTCCTGTATTGCAAGTCTCAATTTTTTTCGAAAGGTGACCTCTTTTCAGATTCCCAAATATGGTAACCCTAATTGACACTCACTTCAGAGAAGGCAAAAAAGTGCTCAGTGAGTTCAAAGTTTCATGCAAAAACGGACCACAAAGCAGTTATTGCAGAAGTGGATAATATAATTATAACACCAAAATATAATTTAAATATCTGTGGTCGCACTCCTTTTGCGCTTATGACTCAACATCTCCTTGGCTCCTGGAGAAACCCGAATCACGATGTGAAAATGATGAACCAAGTGTCAACGTCTACATTTACGGTTAAATAGCTTGTATTCCACACAACGCTTGCACAGGATTGTCAGATTCCGACTAAAACAAAGCAGGCATAGCAATTCGCCAACGTATATCGTCGGTCCGGCCATTAATCGTAATTTCGCCAATTCGATTGTTTGCGAATAATAAAGGTATTGATGGAATAGAACCAGATGACCGTGATATAAATTGATTATTATAATGCGTATAAGCTTTATAATCAAGTATTCGAGTGAAAACCAACGGCATGGATTGTAAGGAAATATTTTGAAATAATTTGACTGGTCCGGCCCGCGAGTGCTCATAAAGTTTGACTCTTACCCGCGACGTCAGTTGAGTTTGACACCCCTGCTTTAGATGAACAAATTACCAGGAATCACGAACTCCGCAACTACGGTGGTTATCTCGGGTATGGACTATAACTTAATTCATGTTGAGGGGACTCGTACTGTGCGACAGAATTCAATGTTAAACGTGTGATGGTGGGAGAAGAACGTTCAATATATCCAATGCAACTAATACTGGATGATAAGTACTACCTTCTTTTGCTGACAAGCTTCTAACGTCTTCCTGAATTCATCCGCTTTCTCAACGTAAAACATGGCATGGATATTGCCAAAAACGGAAATTGCTGTCCTGCGCTCCAAAATTCGACTGTAATCCTGGTCAGGTATCAGGCCATTCACGGCAATATCCAAGCGATCCAACTAAAATGCGAAAAACAGTTATTCCCAGACTTTAAGATAGCCGCAGAAGAGATGATTAGGTTCGAAATCATATAAAATGATAGGTAAATATAAATGCGTTGAAAAATGCTTTGAGAATAGAATCAGGAATCATACTTGATACTTATTCCAGCAAGTCCTAATCAACGACCAATCGATGTTTTCTTCATCTTTTGTGCAATCGAGCAGGATCTTGCTTATCTGAACACAATATTGATTTCAATAGGTAATATGACGTAATTGCCTCGATGTTCTCCCATTTGAATAAATATTCATATAGGTAAAGTTCAATACTGATTCAATAGAATTCTTCGTTACTTCATAATACATATGCTACATCGGTTTCAGTCTCATTCCAGAGTTTGATATCCTTTACAAATATACTTATGTATATTCTATCCATTGTACAAACGTATGATATAGAAGGTGGTGGTCAAACTAGTAACCGTCGGTGCTCAAGTAGAAGTGAAAGTAGCGATATACAACTATGTAAAATATAATTATTGCAGGCCTAGTTTCGCGTAAAAATGAAAACTGCCAAATAGAAGTAGCATGAAATCTTATAACCACTTGAGTACGTAGGACAAGTAGAATAAATGTACCTGAAGTACTACGACAAGTGGAAGTACTTCGTTACTGACCACCTCTAGATAAATGTTGTAAGGAACGCTGGATAGCCTATGTAACGATGTCTCTTATGTTTACGCCAAGGTTGAAATTTACCCGAAGAGTAAAACATATTGGAACCTGCATAAAACTGGCACGGACAGAAGCATACGCTATTTTAAATATCATCCACCTGCTTTCGAAACCTAGACTTGGAGCAAGCATTGTTGCTTTTCACCTCAGACTACGCCAATGCCTGAGCGCATATTACGAGATGATCGGCTTCTACTTCTTAAAAATATGTGGTTAAAATAATGATTTCACTTATGAAATTGATGCAAAATTGTGCCTGAAAGGGGCACAGCACTCTAAAAATGATATGGTCTCAAATTGAAGGGAAAAACGAAAATAAAAATTTGGCCGCAGCCATTTTCTTCAGAACGCCGCGGTAATGGATCAGCAATTTATCGAAATTTTCACAGGACCTTCACGCTCCAGCAGTCATGCAGAGATCAAACTTTATTTAGTTGTCAGCCAATGTTATGAAGGATATATGTCGCAGACGTCAAGGTGGTTTAGATACCGCGTTCAACGGATGATGCTCAGTCAGGAGATTTATGTCAAAATCGTGCCTAGTGCATTCTATTTCCTTAGGACAGAAATATATCATGTCTAACAATTTTTATACATAAGAATATGACATGATTTTAGACTACTTTCACACAAAATTACTTACTTTTCACAGATTGGATTTTGAGAAATAGAAAGTAGTTTTGTGTTGCGTTTGAATCACTGTGATGTGTGAAACCGTCTTAAGAAATCACAAGTGACATCATGGTAACTGTTGAATCTAATTTCCAAGATTATACAAATTTGCAATAATAATCATTTTTAGTTAGTCGCAGAGACTCATCTCGTAATTTACAAAGTAAGCGCTAGCGATAAATCACTAAACACTTACGAACGATCGACTAAAACTACTTTTCGAAACTCAAGTACTTATCAAGGTACTTTTCAAACTTGTCACTTTCTACCTCCACTTGAAGTAGTTTCAACCCATCGTGGACACATCTATTATTTACATACAATTGCATATAAAATTAAAACATTTCTTCTACTTCTTCACGGTTAGCAAGGCTGACTACTTTCACGACATCTACGTACCATCGTGACTCGACTCGCAATACTAGAGATGCAAGTAGAGTAGAAATTGAGAATGGAAGTTTTTGTCTCAACTCCAAGTTCAAATTCGATAACGGCTGAAATTTGTCTAAAAGTATCATGCAAATTGAACAATATCAGGAAATATTTTACAATAATATAATAGGAAATGTATCTAATACCTTGTTTAATTTACACTCAGATAACTTCTGCAAATCATCCTGCTCGGCCAACAGTTGTATTTGTGCTTCAAATTTGATAAATTCAGCATCAAAAAGTATTCCAAGAAATGCAACGACTGCTACAGCATGAACCCGTTTGAACGATAGATTGGAATCCTGCAAAATAAAAATGGAAGTTACGTCACAATCTGCACCAATAAGAAACTCTCAGAGGCAAGGTCATGCATGAGAGAATAATGTTAATACTGAAGGCCAATGCTGGTGAAGCGATGGATATGATGCTTGTCTTTTGGAAAATGCGATGTGAAAGAGACACAATCCTTATATTTTTGAAAGATGTAACCTAACATTTCGAATGGACTTGATAATTAAAGTACAGTGCCGACAATTTTTTTTATAAATTCATCATGTACAAATTCTTTACTAATAAAATCAGCACAAGTTTTTAGCTTACTATTCTCAACAAAAGCAACTCGTCTTCATGACGCTTATCATTACGTCACCATCTACATCCTGGCTATCCTACACCGCAAGGTCATCGTTGTACGTGCTTAGTGTAGCTGACAGCTCCGTGCAGTAAAGTCAGTGTAATGAGCGAAACTTCATTCCAATCATTAGCATGGACTCAATATCAAACTTGAATCATCTTGCTATCCAACCTTCATGTGACCTTCAATCCAGTTACCACTTATCTTTATGAGATCTTCTTCGTTCTTCAATATAACATCCCATCCACCTACAGTCAACTTGACAACCTGAATATTATCCAGATTTAAAACTTGAGATTGTGCATTGTATCGATCATCCACCATCCATCGCGACGTCATATCTTACATACAGTGACGACCGCAGCATCACAGATCATCATGTGCTATACTTCTATGACACGGGTCACTGATTTTACCGGCGTTTTTGCCGGTGGTGGCATTTTGCTAGTTTAGTGGCTCGATATCTCCAACAATACTCGTTTATATGAGGTAAGAAGTATCATGGCGAAATCCGTGGAAAAAGTATAAGTATTGAGACGAAAATATTTTGGGCAATATAGTTGACCTTTAATCAAATCGTAAGCACCCGGAACCATATTCCTGCATTGACACGAATTCATGAGCTAATTTCGTCTTTTTGATCGTATCGCGAAAATGGACAGTTTCCTATTGTGAGCATGTAAATCAGAATTACTCCATGGACATCATAGTGACTCCTATATTACAAGGGAAATAAAACACCGCAATCAAAAACGTTGGTATAACCAGGGCTGGGCACAATGATTCGAATGCTCAAATCTGAACCGAATATCAATTTTGATGATTCAGGCCGAGTAGTAAAAGTCGATTTTCTCATGTACCGAAATTGTGCGTTCGTCGACACTGAAAGTTACTTTGTTGACAAAAATTGTATTTTTGACAGTATTATTCACTTTTGAAACCTTGAAATCATGATTTGTCGCATAGCAGCATATCAAACATATTATACAAAGCTACGAACGTTACTGGAATAACATATTTTCAAAGTTATGATCATCGCCCAAAATTGACAAAAACTGGAATGAAATTGGTATGTTCGAAACAATACGGAAGTATCTTCATTGTTATACATAACAACAAGGATTATATTATTAAAGGTGACATAAAAGGTACGTATTTGAACTTTTACATATTACATTCCGTTATGACGTCATAACAAGTGATAATCGAATAGTCGACTCGACTCAAAGCTTCATATATGATTTGGAATCGAATCACTCAGATACTCGATTTTTCCCAGCCCTAGTTATAATCAGTGAACAATTTCGCTATGCAATGTCGAAATCATTGTGTTGGCTTGAAAACCAGATGCGCACTTTGTTGATTAGGAGAAGTATTATTCTGTTGCGCACTAATTCATGTCGACATGCACACTCCTGAATTTTGACGATGCTGACAATGTTACTTTTTATTTACACAATGCATTTTGTTGGGGCATGCGCCGTTTTCTTACGTATGTGACATATTATGACAAAATATTTATGAGCAATTCGATCATCGCAATTCGATCATTTGATTCATTGTCAATGTAGTAGCAAGCGGATTTCTGTTGAGGAGGTCGTGAAATTAGCTCAGCGCTTTATTGCTGCCACTACGCTACATAATCCACTATCTCACCAAATTCCCGATATTAATGACACCGTGGTGATATTAAAACATCATATCAGTGGGTAAATACTCTACGGCTTCGGGATGAAAGCAGAGTAGGACTGTTAAAAAAATTCTTCAGAATTCACTGGCTATGTGATAAAATTGTTAGGTTGGTTGAAACAACGCTGTAAACCAAATTTGGCTTCAAGTCCAACCAGTAGAAGCGAGATTCTTGCTGCAAAAAGGTTTTGAATTTATAATTAAAAAAAAAATCAAAATTTTTCTTTCAGCCCCATAAAATTGTTAGGCAATCAGTAGTGATGATGCATACTAAGTTTGGCTCAATTCCAACCGCCACGAGGTTATTGCCGTAGTAAAAATTCCAATTCCGTTATTTTATAGGAAATAATTCTAGTTTTCAATACAACATCCATTGTAGTACAATATTTAAACTCAAATACTTTACGGCACACTAAAGGGATTTAAATGGATTTAGAAGCAAAACCAAATCTGTTTAACTCCCTTCAGTGTGCCGTTAACTCTTGAAAGAGGTACCAAAATATCTTCGACTTTGATAAATACTTTACTACAATGGATTTTGTATTGAAAGCTATATTCAAGTTCCGTACCACAAATTAGTTATTTGAATAAATAATTGAAGAGTTAGCTACTGTAAAATTATTTTATTCGAGTCTAAATTTTTTCTACCGCAATAACTTCGCTTCTAGTTGTTGGAATTGAGCCACATTTGGTGCACATCGTCTCTACTGACAGCCCAACAATTTTACGTTGTCGAGAGAAAAAATTTGAAATTTGAATTTTAATGATAAATCGAAAATATTCTACTGCAAGAAAATCGCCTCTACTGGTTGCAATTGACCCAAAGTTGGCATGCAGCGTTTTCGCCAACCTAACAATTTTATAACATAGCCGAAGAAATCTGAAGGTTTTTTGAACAGCCCTGATGCAGATAATGTATGTATATTGCTTTCTATCACAACTATGGCGTCACCAATCACGTACCATTGTCACGTCACAAGTCTCCGCATACCCACATAAAATTATAGTGGCTTGTTAGTACACAACTAAATCATAGAATCGATCTCACTTCCCAATCCAATTTTCCAGATAGCGATTCAATCCCACGATGTCGGAGAAATGAACGTAGTGCTGTTGCTGAGAAGTTATTGTCACGCAATTCCACTTTCTTCACCTGGAATGATGAATGAAATATGAATACAATGTCTGCCAATATCATGTCAAACTAACAGAGCTTTGCACAGACTTATTCAGGGCATATTTTGGAAGCTGAGTATGTTCAACATCATTGCGATCCCCATAATAACGGCAAACGACCCTGGGTTTAGAGCCACGGTCTTTTACTAATCCATTCAAACGGCTTCAATCAATTCTAGGAATGCACCGTACTCTATAATTGAGATTACGATTTGATTTCAGTGAATGATGGCTAATTTTATCCACTTTCAATTTCATTTTTGCGAGCGAGGCGGCCACAGTAGGATCAACTGTAATTTGTAATTGAGCTGCATGTAATTACTTTTATTTTTTCATGTTATTTTAATTGCCATTGAAGCTTTTCTATTCTGTGTAATTGTAATTGTAATTTGATAAAAATGTTACTAAATACAATTTCAATTGTATTGTTATTGAAACCTGACAATTACAACATAAAATAAGTAGCCCATTAACATGGGTGTTCTATGCGTACCTCGTTAACTAATTCAGCCATACTAAACTGTTTCCTATAGGCCAACTTCAGCTCTAACAGAAAACTTGGTGAATTACAATATAGGCTATCGAACAAGATCTTACCATTTCATAAATGGACGAAAAGCAAATAAACTCTTCTGTAACCTGTGCTGAACCATTTCCTACAGCACGGTCAGCATTTTTTTTAAAATCTCTTTCCAGTACTGGGGCTTGCTGCAGCAATTGCAAAAAGAAATTCAAGTTTTCAACCAATACTTCATCACGCTAGATGACACATTTGTAGAGATGTTATCCCAGTCTTACCTCCATCTCAGCTTAATTTACTGGGGGCAGAACCTTTCCGCATCCTAATGTTCATCAAATGCAGTCAAACAGTTATGAGCAAGTGAAAATGTAACTGCGAACCAAATTTTTGTAATTGGTAGTTATCAGGAGCTTCTTTACTTTTGCATTTATTTTAATTTTACACAAGTTATCGGTATCAACCTTATTGCCTTACCAATTACATTTTATTCACCTCACACAGCTCTGACTATTCGTTTGAGTACATTTCATCGACTATTTTGTATCCTATTCGCCATTAGTCGTTGCCAGTCGCTCGAATTACTGATTGTTAGTAGTTGTTTAAATAAATAAAAAAAAAATTTGTATTTTTCAGAGCTCATGATTAGGAATAGTTTGAATACGTTCAAGTTTTTTTTTTTAATTAAAGGGTATTCTGCGTAGTACGAATCATGAATAAAACATGAATAGCTTGAGATTGTTGCTAAATAAGTCGCTACAGATGCCAAAGAGCACCTCTCTAGCGAATCAATCAGAATTTTGCCAGTAATTGTAATTATAATTGTACTTACATGTATAGCAGTAATTGTAATTGTAGTCAGGGTTCTAAAGACTCGAGTCAGGATTTTCTGATGACTCGACTTGACTCGAGTCATTTTCGCAAAATTCCGAAATGACTCGACTCAAATCAAGTCAAACAGTGTATTGATTCGACTAGGACTCGATTCATTATGCATGACTCGAACCAAGTCATATGACTTGAGACTCAGACGGGCAAGATCGACATTTCATTGAAATTTCAAAGAATAGAAAAGTGACCACACTATTGGGATTTCGTGTATGGGTAATGGTACTTAAAAATGCAACTAGAAACTGCTACAAGTGAGGAAAATAAATGTATTAACATGCCAACCATTCGATATATAAAAAAAAGGGTTATAATAAATAATAAGTGGGTTACCAAGACTTTAACTGGAAGCTGAGCCGTCAACACAATGACTTGGACTCGAGAGTCATAATACCATGACTCGGACTCCACCCTCTGATCGCTGACTTGGACTTGGTCGTGAGTTGAAAATGACTCGACTTGACTCGAGTCAAAACTATGAAAATGAGATTAACTTGTTACTCGGAGCATTTGTGACTAGGTTACAACCTTGATCGTAGTTGTAATTTGATATTTTTAGCATAGAGTAATTGTAATCATATTGAAATTAAAACATGCAATAGAGTAATTGTAATTGAAACTGAATTGAATTAATGTAATTGATCCAACTCTGGAGGTGGCCCTATATTTAAATTGATACAAAGTGTACCAAATTGCGCGTGGCGCCAAGAAAAAAATTCAGTATCATAAATCTGCTATTATTGGTTATGTTTATTCGGAAAAGATTTTGACTTTCAAGCCTTCAAAATTATGGACTTTGAGGCATATATTAAAATTTCCCTCCAGACACAACGTGAACAGTGAAATTCCGAACATGTTCCGCGCAGACAATCATCCCTTCGCATATTTTTCAACAAGAGCATTGTTATTGTGATGCAACGATGCGTTCGGAGAATACCCACACAGCACTGTGATGATCTAAATCAGTGGTGAAGAAGAAAACGAACGTTGAGGCCATATTATAACCACTCCAGTGGCACAATGTACACACTGAGTTCACAGGTTTGTGTAAAAATGTTTCGCAAAGTAGTACTTCATAGAAGCGAAAACGCAATGCAAAACTGTTATATTCAGGTCACACGGACACTAAAACAGTGACGAAGCATGGTGTTAATATCTGTTTGAGGCCAAATTATACCCACTCCAGTGACAAAATGTGCACACTGAGTTCACAGGTTTGTGTTAAAATGTATCGCAAAGTAGTTCTTCATAGAAGCGAAAACGCAATGCAAAACTGTTATATTCAGGTCACACGGAAAATAAAACAGTGACGAAGTATGGTGTTAATATCTGTTTTCGCAGCGCTCTGTCAGTTTTGGGTCAAACAGGTCCTGACACCCACAGAAACCTGAAACAGGATAACAGAAAACAATAAGAGAGCGTAGAAGCATACCTCCTTATACCGTCGTTAGGGCCACTGCTTTAACGGTTTATCTATCTATTCAACTCGCAAATTGTATTTTTGCCAAATTGATTATTTGCGAATAAAAGTGTTACTAGACCAGAACCCACATGATCCGTCAAATAATGTAACATATCAATATGTACACTGGCTTCATGATTAAGTAGTACAGTGACAAAAAGGGCATTGGAATTTAAATTAACATTTTGGAAGAATTTGACTCGTCCGGTCCACGAGCGATTTCAAGGTTTGAATCCGGCCAGTTACCCAAGTTGAGTTTGGCCCCCCTGATCTAAATCCTACCCTCATATCGAGATGATTTTATTCATACGCCAGCATTAAATAGGTGATATGTCAGTATTCGATGCACGATGCGATTTTAGTGGACGGATAGGCTACTGCTTTTTTCACTATTAGTATACTGCTGGAAGTCACGCTAGTTATAATGTAGTGACCATGTTAGGTTCCGCCTACGCATGTGATCATGGGTTATCGCATTTCAAAGGATCATCACGGCGAACCTACGTTCTCGTAACTCAAGTTTCGCATGCTCAAGTAAGGCAGTCAGCATGATTAGTTCGGGTTTTTACAGAAGAAATGTGACACACACAACGAATCCCATGTTTGGTGAATTCGAATTATAGTACTAGCATGACGTCAGGAATTTTCAATTGTAACGCAACAGCTGATTGACATGTATGGCTCTTTGGGAGGTGGAATGAAAAAAATAAGGCCAATATGGCTCTTCAGACAATAAAGGTTCCCGACCATTGCCCTAGGTATAACGTTTTGAACGATATGTTCGGTTTTTTCACGAAGTTCTTTGGCTGAAAGGGGGAATTTATAACCGAAGATATTGAACAATATATTCGTTTTTTTACACCAAGTTCTTTTGGTAAGAAGGGGGAATTTAATATTTATAACCGAACATATTGAACAATATAATCGTTTTTTTTACAGAAAGTTCTTTTGGTAAGAAGGGGGAATTTATAACCGAATATATTGTTAACGCCATTTTAAGATTTGATCAATGAGGAGTCTTGCCAACAATGCTTAATTCCATGAAGTGAAATTCCCGATAAGAATATCACATCGGGGTCATCATATAACGCAGAGCGAATGTTTGTAGATGTTATAGCTGTATAATCTGACTCCAGAAGATTACGTTTACAATTCGCTGCGTGTTCCCTTGCGTTCGACGGAAAGGCGTAACCACGCCGTACGGCCTTGTTGGCTGACGCACCACGAAGCCTGTCTATTGCACACGTATTCGATGGATCACACTGACGAATATATTTTGTTTCTGTCTCCACGACATGTAACTTCACTTAATCACGACGACCGGCCCACCGAGCAACGGACCATGGAAACGATTATTATGAAGATTCGCTTTGCACAACGGCGAGAAACGCCATTCAGAGAAAACGACGAGACTTTATTGCCAGGAAGATATGCAGCGGGGTTTTGCTTTGGACGATCAATAACCCAGAGATAAGAAAAAAATGAAAACAACATCTGCAGTGTCAGAAGTCGGTTTGAAATCGCAGAAGTTGTGCAGATTTGCGGACAGTGGTGATCCAATCATGCATCACACGGATTAGAAAAATAAAAGGTAAATCGATTTTATTCTCTTGCACTACGACGTTAGTCGGTTACTGTTTTTGGGATATTGGCAAAGTATAGTTTAGTAAAGTAACTTGCAATCATTGGTTTCTAAACCCAGGCAGGGGTCGTATTTCCTGCGGGTCAAATCCTCCGCTGCTAATTGATGTAGGACATATGCCATATGGTGCTTATATAGCATAATGTTCTGATGAGAGATGTGTGCGGGTTAACCCGCAGCAGGAAGGCTACCCTATTTATTCGATGCCATGATGCATCTAATAGCGGAATAGCTTATTATGTATGTGTGATGAATGATGATATATTGCAAGCGTTATGAAGAGATATTAGGCCTCTGCCATACGACGATACCCTTATGTTGACTATATCATTGAGAAAAATATGCACTGCGGTATATAGTGCATGACATTTGCAAACATTGCTTTGCATGCAATACAATAAATAGGGCGCACTCTCGTTCTGTTGGTATATATATATACCAATGTTAAATGCTACGTGATATGAATTAGGAAGTTTCATGTCAATTTAGAATAAAATGATTGCAGGTGAAATTTTGGCCTTTCTATACCCATAACAGTATCTTGCTAATTAGTTTGCGTACGAGTGATATTATCGGTTTTCTGAATGCCCAATGTAATGTATCCTTTAATGTTGCCGTGATATCGTGTATGTATTGCTTTGAGATATTAAGGGATGTTAATGTTTTTTGAGCGCCTAATGTTGTTAATTTGTATTTCAGTAGTCTGCATAAACAGACTGATGTTACTTTCGCCATTTGTTGAGATGACGACGTGTTCGATGATTTTGTTCGGCAGTTTCCGCCCGTTCATGCGGACAAATGGTGCTAAATTCCGCGGTAAATCCGTGTAACGAACGTGTAATTTCGTCCGGTAGTGATGACAGCGACCTGTTGATGTAGATCGCGATAATCCTGGGCATGAATTGATTTTGCACGATAACGCTAAGACCCAATCATGTAATGAAGGCAGAACTCTCAACGAGTCACGTCGAATATATACGTCCAGAAGGAGACGAATTGTTAGACCGAGACATTTGAATGATTATGTGTTGCTATAAATCGTGTATAATAAAGATATGCGTGATGAAAATTGTGCCTTGTGCATTAATACGTTGTGTAAATACAGGATTGCTGCATCATCGATCGTTGAATCGCGTAGAGTAAAGATATGCGTAGTGAAAAGTGTGATTTGTATATTGATATGTTATGTAAATGCAGGATTGCTGCATCATGTTGTGACTCCCGTCGTAGAATGTAAGGTGGGGTCACCGAACCTCCTTGCTGAAGTATGCGTTGGAGTAATAAATGCTGATATCAAAATGTTAGGCTCTTGTAGGCCCACTTATGCTTCACGGAACTGTGCGTCATATATGATATGGTCACAGCAGAATTGTCGTTGAGTTGCCATAAGCCCTCTGTTGTTGCGTAAGAACAACACGGATTTGGTGGGAAGAATGATTGCTGTTCCCGCTGGATGGGTAAACAGTAATGATGAGAAAGTAGAAGAAGTAAGTGAATGACAGTGAATAGCATGTTCTGTGTGTTTTGAAGCATGATTGCTGGATGAATTATGGTGTTGACCTTGCATGGCATTCGTCAGTACACATAGATTTTTCTGTCTATGAATTGCATTGTAGTTGCTTTAGTTGTTGATCTTTATTATTCATTTTCATTACTTTGTGGTATTGCATGCGATGTGACATTTAATGTCACGGTGGTACCGCTTTTGCGCTAGTTAAATTATGTCTTGGTTGCGTTTGGACGCTACCTATTGTTGATATGAGTTTCAGTTGCCAGTAGGACGGAACAATGATATTGCGAGTCGTTACGAGATGGTAATGTAAAATAGGGTTTCCGAATACCACGCTTGGGTGGTATTTCGTTTCATTAGTTTAATTTTGCCCCTGCATATAAAATCGTTTCCTGTCTCCAATCCCTAGGATTAGCTTCAGTCCCTGTGATTAGGTATGAGATATTGACCAACATATTCGTTTTTTTTACGTCAAGTTCTTTTGATAGGAAGGGGGGACTTTTAATGGAATATATTGGTATAGCGCCATTTTAATAATATTCAATAAGGAGTTGGTAAACCTTACTGAGACCCGTTAAGACTTTTGTGATTCGTATATTTTGTCGTGTGAATGTAGACAACAGAATATGAAATCGTACGATGTTTTGTGCATGTACTCTCTCGTGGCTATGAGAGATATGCGCAGTGGTGGCCCTAGGATTGGGGGGCCCTGGGCGAAACTTCCAGGGGGCCCGTATATCCATAAACGCAGCTTATGGGGGGCTCTGCCCCCCAGACCCCCCTCCACTATCAATACAACTATTATATATTGCATGTCTACAGTTTCTGTGATACTATACGGAATGTTAATCCTGTATGTAACTATTTACTATAAAAGGCAGCTGTGTCATTCAAGTTCAACATGACATTTTCATGCGTGAAAGTAATCACGAATACAGTGGCAATAGTAACTGAAAAAGAAAAAGATCATACTTTTTCAAGGAAACGATGGCAGGATTTCAATGACTCGAATCGTGATATTTTGGTGACTCGACTTATTGGCTCAGATCAAAATATATAAGCAGAATTAATATTTGACTCGGTTACAACCCTGAATGAGGACCAAGAGCTATTCGATCACTAAGGTGACTAAACAATGAAGTTTATAGAACACATCCATAGAATTGAAACTTCCAATGAATGAAGAAACTACTATGACCGGACGATTGAATTGATGCATTTAGTTCTTCAAATTAGTAGCAAATATGAAGAATGATGATAGTAAATATGACACCAAAAGTAAACAAGAACAACTAAATGGAAACTATAATACAAAATGATCTGGGCTTGGTGTGAACTTACCGAAGCAGTCAAGACATCATGATTCATGAATACTCAAAACAACAACAACAACAATGACTTCCCTTCTTTGACAAGATGACTCAACCAAGAGGAGTTTATGGTCATCAAGAATTATTACCGGATCACTCAACAAGGACTATATTAATACAGTGAAAGAAAAGTGATTTATTCCTAACAGCTAACACAGCAAAAGTACCTACAGAAAAGATGAAATACCGGTATATTACAAATCACCACTTGTCCCAGAAATTACGCAACCAAGACAGCTGCATGTTTATGGTAAATTTTACGATGAATCCTTGCAATGGTGCCGGTCATAAAACATCTTACCCAGACAACCTCGTCTAAACGCCTAAAGATAAAATAGAAGAAGCTCTTGAACTTGACAATAAAATGAGGTAAGGGGTCAAAACTAGGCTCATAATAATTTTCAAAATCAAGTCATACACAGCGTCCAATTCAAATATTGTTGGCGCAACATTGTCCACACGAAAATTTCAAACACTAGTTTTAAGAGGAACTAAACATTATCCAAATCGCCTATTCTGCCTACAACATACAATGCTGTCACAACTTAAAAATTATATTGTCAATAAAAACTCATTTTTCAGCATTCTTATAATAGCTTCCATATGATGACCAGTCATGAAAATTTTCAAGTTGACAGAAATGAGAAGGATACTGCAATGATTTTTATTAGAAATGACTTTAAACTTGAGTGCAGTACACAAAAAAGCTAAATTATAACTTATACAAGATAGCTCATGTACAGACCTACCAAAAATTCTATCAATTTTACGATTGAATGAGCCGGAAAAGCTTGTTTTTTTATCATGCGCTGGCTTGAAAAGCAGGATATTGAATTTAAAAATTTGAAATTGTGATGTAGGCTACTCGGATATATCTCAAAATCACTTAATCCAAATTATTTCTGTCAAATCTAAAAACTGAAATAAACCAGTTAGCCTATTACTAAAAATGAATGAGATGCACCAGTCACTGAAAATATATACTTCCTGTATACACTGTAGTAGTTTCTTGTGAATGTTATTGTAATTTTATAGCACTGAGAAAAAGGTGTTGAATATTATTCAAAAATATACTGGAAGTGATAATCATTCAGGAAAAAATTTTATGTTAGCGGATGCGATCGCGTCTCTCACACAATCCACCAATTTGATGATCGACAACGGTTTACGGTACCATATTTTATATGGGTACATATCTTTTCACGGTTATTCGCAAAACGATAACTATAAATTTCATAAATGTAGCAGCCCCCCCCCCCCCCTCATCAAATATAAGAAAGCTCTTATAACACGTGCAGAAATTTAATTAGCGACAACTGATTATAGTACCATATTCTACATGGGTAGGCCTGCACGTATTTTCAGTTATTCGCATAATGATAACCAAAAATTTCGTAAATGTAGCCCCCCCCCCCTCATAAATCGAAGTAATCTCGTACAACGCGTGCAGGATTTAATGATCAATAACTGTTGACGGTACCATATTCTACATGTGAGCATATATTTTCACGGTAATTCGCAAAATGATAACCAAAAATTGCGTAAATGTAGAAGGGGCCCCTCATAAATCGAAGTGAGCTCGCACGCTGAACGCGTGCAGTATTTTAGTGATCGACAACTGTTAACAGTACCGTGTTCCACATGAGTTGGCCTGCGCGTATTTTCAGTTATTTTCAATATGATAACCAAAAATCGCGTAAATGTAGAAGCCCCCCTTATAAAATCATCAAAGTAAGCTCTTTTACCGCGCACAGAAATTTGATGATCGAAAACTGTTTACAGTACTACATGGGTAGGCCTACATGTGTTTTCACGGTTATTCGTAAAATGATAACTATAAATTGCGTAAATGAGGGGCCCCCCATAAAATAAAAGTAAGCTCTTTTAACCGGTGCAGAAATTTAATGATCGACCACTGTTTACGGTTGGCCTACCATATTCTACATGGGTAGGCCTGCATGTATTTTCACGGTTATTCACAAAATGATAACCAAAGCCTTCCCTCATAAAATCAAAGTAAGCTCTTTTAACGCGCGCATAAATTTGATGATCGACAACTGTTACGAGACCATATTCTACATAGGTGCATGGATTTCATGGTTACTCGAAAAATGATAACTAAAAAATGAGAATTATGATTCACGCCTTTTTACGGTACTGTACCGTATTCTTCATGGATACAAGGATTTCCACGGTTATATAGAAAATGGTAATAGTTGGAAAAAAAGCGCATAAACCGGAGAAATAGTTGGTAAAAAGCGCGTAAACCGGAGAAATAGTTGGAAAAAAGCGCGTAAACCGAGGAGGGGGGCCCTCTTCAAACAGGGGGGCCCTGGGCGACCGCCCACATCGCCCACCCCAAAAGCCACCACTGGATATGCGTATGTAATACCACGTAGAGATATTCATTCATTCATTATTCGCTGATTCGGACGTCCGTTGTCGTACGTGATCCAATAAAGTTACAACTCGTGGAGACAGAAGCAGAATATATTCGTCAGTGTGATCCATCGAATACGTGTGCAATAGAAAGGCTTCGTGGTACGTCAGCCAACACGGCCGTACGGCTTGGCTACGCCGGTCCGTCGAACGCAAGGGAACACGCCGCGAATTGTAAACGCAACCTTCTGGAGTCAGATTATACAACAATAACATCTACAAGCAGAGATTGAAATGTCGTGTGGCGAACGGCGACAAAATTTATTCAGATCAGTTATTAATGTACTTATGGTGACTAAGTTATCTTGAATCAAGTGAATCGTTGGTTGTGAAAGAAAATTTTCAATCCCTCCATTGCATAAATTAGTATTTTTTCTGAATTTCCATTTGGAATCGGATTAGGATTGGACATGGACTAGAATATGAAAAAGTTATGTATTAGGATTTGGATTTGAATTTGAAGGTTCGGATTTGGATCAGATTAGGACATAGAAATTTCAAATCCGCTCATCTCTGTTTCCTACGCGTCGATATAGTTGATCGATGTCGAAGGAGAGGAGTGGCACTGAGCAGAAATTGACGGATCTGACCCGTTGCGTGACGCTAGGTTTGGTAGACATGCACAGTTGCAAACAGGTTTGATATGATCTTTACGACCACATTTCTGACATACTGCATGCCGATATTGACAGTCTTTTCTCTGGCGATCGATGAAACAGCGGATGCAGGATTTCAGTCTTTCCGGGAAGCTGCCCTGGATTGATTTGGAAGGTTATTTACCCTTCTGATAACTTCCCGTCATTTTATTGACGATGGGAGTATCTTTACCGTTACTCTCGCCCTGGATAACTCTATCAGTTTCCAGCGTTTTCACGTATGTTGCGGCTACTTTGAGAACGTCGTCAAGGGATGGATTGGTTTGTGTTAGACAATGCCGTCTCACATCCGCGTGCGGCGTTTCTTTAATGACGAGATCGCGCATTAGTTCATCAACGTAGCTCTGATCACAGCCTTCTCTCGAGCATGTGAAGTTGTAATCCTTGGTGATTCCGCGTAGAGTAGCGATCCAATCTCCATACGATTATCCCGGTTGCAATTTGTGATTGTAAAATTCGTATCTGGCTGCTTGCACATGAATTGAGTCCTTGAAGTGTGTAGACAACTTCTCAGTCAACGCGTCGAAAAATTGCGCACTGACATCAGCAGCAGCAAACAAATTACGTAGGAGCGAATACGTTTCAGGTCCAACCCATTAGAGTAGACCCGCTCTTTTTTTCTCCATGTTGGAAATGCCATAAATTGCAAGGTGATGGTTGAATCGTTGCAGATATTGGTTCCATTTCTCCTTTGATTTTACAAACGAATCAAACTTGGGAGCGGTAGCTTCTGATGTTGACGCACCGGGATTCAACCTCTGCACTAATTGCGATATGGCTTCCTCATGCTGCAGCTTTTGCTGTGCCATATCTTCTATGTGCTGTGCGCGTTGTTGGTCCAAATCTTCTCTGTGCCGAGCATTTTGCTGCTCCAGCTCTTTACGCTGTTCGCGTTGTTCCGCCATCATTTCCTGCTGCTTCTCTAGAAGCTTCAATATACTTGCTTCCATGATATATACTCGTCGCAGAAATAACTATGAATCCGACTTCTGACACCAATTGTTATGTTCTTGATCTTGTTTGAACAATAACTCAATACGACGAGGTTGCAATAAGAAATCAGGATATTATCAGCAGTATGACTTAAGACAGGCGACACGATCCAGAGTGCAGTTAAACGAAAAACCAGAGGTGGTCAAAGTAGTCAAGAAAACTACTCAAGTAGAAGTAGAAGTAGCGACGAAAAAATCTACTCAAGTACGAGTAGAAGTACTTTTTCAATAAGCCCCCTAAAACTACTTGAAGTAGAAGTAAAATTGACTGACTTTAAATCTACTTTTAAGTAAGTAAGTACTTTTGAAAACAGTCATAATTCGTACGCATGGACTGTCAAAAGCTGCGAATTCAGCTATGCTGTAGGTGCAGAGAGCTTGATTCGTATTGATGCATACTAGGAGGTATCAATTTTCGACAGCATAAGCATTGTTTCGCGCCATGGGATGAAAATTATAGTATTGATATGAGAATGCAATACTAACCCTTTGTTTACTAGAAGACCCCGTTAGATATGGCACCCCACCCCATATTATAAGGCCCCAAGTTCAGGCGAAGAGCAATACGTAGAAGTTGTATCGGATACGGTTTCATCACTTTTCGCGATTAGGAAATAACAAATATTGTGCATCGTAAAAGTTATATTTAGTGTACCTTTTATTTCGGAAAATAGAGGCATTGCTACACTTGCTTTTAAGGTTCAACATGTTTGTTCTGCAGACAAAAGAACTGAAAATAATTAGAACTCAAAGTATGATGCTCGCAATTGAAAGTGAAACACAAATACCACTTTTAAACAGCAGAAAATATATTTCATGTAATTTGTCCATAAAGCTTCAAAGGTGATCTTCTGAAACAGGTGTAGCGTTAAACAGCTGGATATTCGAGATTAGCAAGACACGTAATGTGCTGCTAGATTACGATGTGATTGGTAACTGCTAGATTGCGAATCGGTAGTTTCAAACGTCATGATGGGCCATATTTACTGTGATGAAATATTTAATATGGGCGACAATGAGGTGTGAGAGGAACCAAGCAATCCGGTACCTGAATTATATTCACTGATACTTTCATGAAAACATATTTGTCATTCCACCACTACTATGCGCGAAGCACAACAAAATTATAGGATTTACTTGACTTTTATGAAAATTGAATGTTGATACTCCGTGAAAACAGCCCCGAAATTCCTCAGGCTATCTTTCACATTAGGGGTAATAAACTACTTCTACTTGACAAACTGAAAATAGCGAAAAGTAAGTAAGTAGATCACAAAATTTTACGAAGTAGAAGTAAAAGTAGAGAAAATCAGATCTACTTGAGTAAGTACCAGAAGTAGAGGAAAACTACTTGAGTACTTCCAAAAAGTAGAAGTACTTCGTTACTGACCACATCTGCGAAAAACCCAGCAGACAACAGAACACAGGGTATAAATACAAAGCACGACACACGAGGAAATAATGATTGGCGGTAATTACTAATCCTAGACAAATTAAGAGACAAACGATACCAACGTAAAATGCACGAACATAACAGAAAGTCTCTCATTACTTTTGGTATAGTACAGTGGTCGGGAACCTATGGCTCGCGAGCCATATATGGCTCTTTTGGGTATAAGATATGGCTCTTTGTTGAATTTTTAATTTTTGTACTTTTAATTTACCAATATTGCAGTGACTTGTTAGTAGATTTTCATCACAGCCAATAATTCTTCTCGTGGCAGTATAAACATGTCTTTGAGAGGCCAAGACAGTAACGTATTCATGGTTAGGGGTTCCGACCTACTTTTCAAAATCCTCAAATTTAAGTTGCTGTCGCGCCGGCGACGAATATGACTCGCGAATTCGATGTAACCGCCTCGCAATCTTGGATTGCACAACACGTTGATTGCAGAAAGAGAATAACAGACATGGTGACGCCGGTATGACTATAGATAACTAACCTACTGTATGACAATGCAGCCGTGGAAGTGACATGCACAATTACAAATTCACATTACAAACAACGCCATAGCTATCCACGATTCTTATTCGTAAGAATAGCTTTGTAGTACTGCCGTTAAAATGTAGCGTGTAGCGCAACGATTTGTTATACCACCGATACTTTGAGATTTGAGAAGTCCATGAATTTCTAGATTTTCGGAATTAGTACGAATTTTAGTTTACATTCGACTAATATCAGTTATATTCAAGTCGACGCTAAATACTATGAATTGCACTTTCACAGATGACGCTTGGCCCATCTGTATCTCACCTGTGCCTTACCTCTCATTTCGCGCTTTACTTTCGAACAATAAATACGCAAATTACGTGAACTTAATGAGTAAAACTGTTCAATATTAAGTCATTCATGAACATCGATAGAAAATAACAATAATAGAAACATTGAAAGTTACACAAATTTCGTTTATTCATGTCGACAAAGGGTGAGGCACTGTCTCACTTCAATTGCCTCCCATGACCCCACGTCATTGACGTATCACACCTTACCACCGTACGGTGGATATGTACTGCTGTGGTGACCATGTTGGCTCCACCTACGCATGTGATCAACTGATCATGGATCCTCGCATCTAAAAAGAGCACCAATATCCGGGGTGGTCAACTTGCGACCGTACAACTATAATTGTGCGTCAATTGGCGCGAGTTGGCGGCCGTCAAAATGCAATTTGAATTTGGGAAGTTTAAGTCAACTTGAAAATTTTCTTCGCGCGATGAGCGATTTTGAGTGTCTTGACGTTTCCCTTTTAAAATATAGTGGTGTTCTTGTAATCGGAACCCCGCACTGTACAAATGCAAACCACAAAGGAAACTGATACGCCTTGTCAAGAAGAGCCAATTTGGATTCACGTGGGTCTCACGAATGAAGGTTTTTCTGGTACGTTTGGGTGATTCCAATATATATTTTGTCTTTTTCCGACAATTCTGATGGGAAGTCAAAATACAACGATATGCAACACAGTGGTTAATAACAACCTGAAGATGCATCATCATTAATTATGTGCCCAAAATTTTCGAAGGCACCCCCTCCACCGGAAAATCAGATCAGAGGGGGCTGAGAAAGGATAAATATTTGATAGAAATATGTGCGTGCAACTACCAATATTATCGACGAAGTCCATTCATAATGATGAAAAAATGTTCTCGTCCTGCGCGACTAGACGTCTATTTCCGGTAACATTTCATGTCCATAATATTTGCGATTTCGATGCGTATAATATGCCTGCTGGGGCGTTCCGCCTCTACAATTAAAATCTTTCATGCGCAAGGTATTTCACAAGAAAACTGTGATGGTGCACAAACCACAAGTGCTGCCTGCGATACGAAATCTCCAGGAAGCCTATTTAAAATTGATAGTTGGCGTCCAGGTGATATACGACTGTACCCTGGTCCCTGACATGCGGCCTTACGCTATATATGAAATCGAAATTCGGCCGTGAATAAGAAAAAGCCCTGATCAAAATGAACCTACGATCTAGTATAACTGTCGAAAGTCTCAAATTATGTTTAAATCTTAAACTCATTAATTATCAACCAGACCGCAAAGCCATCAGTAATATCATGCAACACCAAGAGACGTATTAACTGTAAAACGGGTAGATACACATCGTTACTGTTGGAAATGCTAATTGTCAGAAGCTTCGAAAAATATCATACGGCTCTCACTATAATACAATTAAAAAGATGAAACTTGCAAAAGATCTATGTAACTCATGTATCGCATTTTCAAAGAAGGTAACCCGCATGATTAGGACCCACGAGTTTTTACAGAAAAAATATGGCACACAAGACGAATCCCATGTTACAGTGAGCTGGAATTAGTGCTATTATGACGTCATTAGTCTTCAATTGTGACGTAACAATTCTTTGGCATGTATGGCTCTTCGGGAGATAAAATGGAAAATATAAAGCAATTATGGCTATTCGGACGAAAAAGGTTCCCGACCACTGGTATAGTAGGTAGTCTCGAGCCACAGATGTAATCGCAAGTATATCCGACCAACTACGGTACTGCTCAGATTTAGATCTTTTTCTTTGCTGCGGCATTCGTACGATCTTTCGCTGTTTTTCTCTGCCATGACTGCAATATTGTTACTCCAAACCATAAACTACTGCTATCGACTCTAAACCATTCAAAGAACACGTTCTACTGTACTACTAATTGCTCATCAACACACACCGCGCTTGTACAGAACCACAGCCGCTACTAACATAATCGACCTCAGCTAAGCAGACTTTCAATTTAGTAAAGCGAAGCACCCGAATCCGAGTCAGTTGTTGCAGTAATCATTGATGCTTAGCCGATTACACATGACTTTCAAACGCATTTAGACAAATCTTACCGACTCTCTTGCGAGCTTCTTTTAGGCCCATTATTGTGTTTTAACACTAGGCTTACCAAATTTTGGAAATCTATAAAGAGGACACTTTTTCAGAAATTTGCAACTTGCAAAACCGGAGCATAATTCTTAAAAACCGGTTAATTTTTCCCACTTTGTGATCGGTTGACTAAAAAAAAAAAAAAAAAAAGGTCATCTTTTCGCTCAGAGCTAAATTCACCGTTTTTCACTCCGAAATACCCGCCGGAGCTTCACTTCTGTGCTAATTTGCGGCATATCACTCGCAATTTGCTCTAAATCTGACTTAAATTTTCAAAAAAGAGGACAAAATCTCAAAAAAGAGGACAAAAGGGCATCCTCCGAGGACACTTTCAAAAAAGTCCAAAAAGAGTACTAATCCTCTTAAAAGAGGACTTATGGTAAGCCTATTTAACACTAATCATTGGAATACGCCATGGATACGCAGTATTCCAAACATTTTCTAAATTTTGAACAACCCTACTTCACATTCAACTCCATTCCACAAGTTATTTATGCCGTAAAACATTCATCTTCGGAAATATCACCTTGATTGTGAAATCGTCATAGGAAATCGCAATCGCCATCAACGTAACTGTTAAATCTACTTTTCATGAATATTCCTACTAGTGGCGTTACTAATAATTTTGAGTTAATCGCAGACACACATCTTGCAATTTCGTAAATCAGCCACAACCGATAAATTGCAAAATATTTGCGAACCATCGAATTGAAATACTTTCGAGACTACTTACTCTTGAGCAGTGCTGGGATGACTCGAGTCGTGACTAGACTCGAGTCAGACTCGAGTCACCGTTTTCGTATGACTTGACTTGACTCGAGTCACTTGGCTAAAATGACTTGACTTGACTTGACTCGGCGTATCAGAAATGTGGATTGACTCGAGACTCGAAGCAAAATTCACGAGTCAATTTCAAGTCATCAAGTAATCGGTGTCGATAAAATTCAGTGTATCTTGCATATGGTCGGATTGTTTTCGAAATGCTGGTGTAACCCGTGAGAGCGACCAATCATTCAATGATCGTGCGTTTTACTGACCTCCATTGTTCTCTCACACATGAATTGACCGCAAACGAAGTGATCGAAGCTTACAGATTACGTTGTCGTAAACTAGTATAGTAAAATAATTCAATAACATAATGTCTATTTCTATTCTCTGTTCTTACCTTAACCAAACCTCTTGTTTTATTGAAATCGAATTCTAATATAGTTTATATAGTCCTCAACCATTGGCGCCCCCTCGAATTGTATGATATCAATTTGCAAATGGGTAATGTAGTGCATCTTATCAATTCGTTTCTCTATTCTCTATTTTGGACGGTAACTATAAACTGAGGCTGTGCAATTACTTCCGTAGTGCAGCATCAGCAGTGCTACGTATATGTGAGCGAAACAGCGATTTCTTGCGTGTATATTTAACTATATATTCATTCATTGTATCAGAATCAATGACCACTAAATCTGTAATTCAGACAGCTAGCAAAATGCAATGACGTAATCATGCCTCATACTTCAAAAAGGCAACTTGACTTGAATCGTGACTTGACTCGTGACTTGACTTGACTTGACTCGACTTGACTCGAGTCACCTCCAAAAATCGAGTGACTTGACTTGACTCCAGACACCTTCGAAAATTGAATGACTTGACTTGACTCAAGTCAAAATGTGCAATGACTCGAAATGACTCGTGACTCGAAGGTAGTGACTTGATCCCAACACTGTTCTTGAGTTGTTTTCAGGCCCTATAATATTCTACTTTCACTTTAAGGAGTTTTAATAAGATTTTTAAAAAGCTAATTCTGCTTGCAATTGCGTACAACTTTAAATCAATACTTCGACTTTGTCTTGATTAGCAAGGCTGATTACTTGAATCCCTTGTGCGTGCACTCGAGACTCGACTCGCAATACTTGATACGCAAGGTCAGTAGACATTGGGAATAAAAGCTTTAAATTGAAACAAGCGTCTCATTACACTGCACATTCTCCAGGTACTAAACATATCAAATTCAATTTCTCATACGCTTTTCGTATTAAATGGTCCAATTAAAAATTAGGAATTCAAGCGCGCACTAAAAAGCGTTCTGTTCCTTATTTTTATTTGATAGTCGATATTGATTACCTGATTACCTACTGGCAGCCGAAGTACGGATGAATGTGGAGAAAAATCGAATAGTCGAATCGGTCAAGCATGACTCAACGTTCACATTTATAGCATACTTAGTACTATATAAATTGTGTAAGAAAAATACCTGTAACCTACCTTTTCTGTTCTATACTCTGATAACTCTCGCAAACCATCCTGTTGAATTGACAGTTCTTCAATCAATTTGACATATTTTGTATCGAATGGGTCACTGAGATATTTCACTGCTCGCATGGCAAAAATAATTTTGAAAGATAAACTGGAATCCTGTGAAAATAAAGTGTTGTCAGTTACGTCACAATCTACCAACAACAAGCTCTAAGATATACAATTATACATGAACTGCGGACAACTGCGGACAAAGCGGTGAGATCGCGTCATCAAAACACATCTTGAGGTCGACTGAATTTGCACACATGAACCACGAAACTGCCACATGAATTATACTGACCGAGACTTTCGTGGAAATATATTGCACCGTCAATATCTATTTTGCTCGAAGCATTACAAAATTCTGAACCCCACGCAAAACAGCGTCTCAAGTTCTTCATATTGGTCTATTTCTCTTTCTCGCGCTCTCTCTATCTCTCTCTCCCTCTCTCTTATTGGAAATAAGTAATATTTTGTTTTATTGTATTGCAATCGCGTAGTTATTTGAGTTGAATAAATTTAAATACATTTTAATTGAAGCTTGTTTAAAGGTCAACTATATCGACGAAAACAACTTTGGCTAATTCTATAGAGTTTTTCCTGCCGATTCCAACAAGATATATCTTACCTTCCAAAACTAATTAGTTTCTGAGATATGAAGCCGCAAAGATGGCAAAGTCCCACCACCAGCAAAACGCTGGTAAAATCAGTGAGCCGTATCGATGACGTCAGTAGCATGATGATTCCTGGCGCCGTGACTGTACTGTACTGGTATAATGTCAACATCATAAGGTGTAGATGTGGAGGCTATGGACTGAACTTATAGCGACATGCGATCATACCAGAATCCATCTCCACTGCATAAACTAGATTCATAGTTTCTACACCGCCGATCATTTGGTCTGCATTCTGACAGCTGCATTTGTCTATCATTATTGTACACAACAAAATGATCCTATTCACAAGATTTTACTTATACAAATGCAGATAGAATATCAATGATCATCTCGTATTAGTAAGAAATTTGCGAAAAATCCTGGCAAATAATGCAGATCCCGATGTTCTGAAGATTGGACAGTATCTTCATTGGTTCTATGCGCCAGTATGATCTCCTCTTCCATGACTGTCAACGTGACTAGAAATAACAAATTTAATATCAGCAAATTCAATCCCCATGTACAATCAAGAACATTTTGTAACACAAGTTAGATACCTTGGCAGCAAAACTCAAAATAATAATTACCTATTGCGATCCTGTATCTTTATCTGCTGTACCGGCTTCTCTGCTCCCTGATGGCTTGCTCCCGTGGCAATCTTACTCGTGCAGCAGCGAGTGGAGGGGGCTCTGGTCTTACCTCCTGATCATTGATTGAATGTCGGACACGCCTCCAAACCTCCTTCTGCACATTTGTACAGTATCCTTTGTGGTACAGAAAAGTCTTATGACAATGTGCTTTCGAGTAATCAAAGACTGCAGCGGCTTACTGTATGTAGCATCCGTCAGCACTTTTTTTATCTGACACCCTTCCTTGTATTTGACATACTTCACCGCAAAAAGCGGTTCTCCTGACCTGCTTCTTTTGTGTTCCCTGCAGCTATTCTCATTAAAATGCAGAACAGCTAGTCGCATCCTAAAGAGGTGGTGGTTCCATTGGACAGATATTCGATTGAAACAGAGCTGCATAAGCCTACTTGCCTTGCACGCTGACTTCTGTATCTGTAATGATATAGCTTGGGAGCAAAGTGATTCAGAAGGGCGTTGAAGGTTTCATTTCCCGAAGTGTTGCTTGACCCAGACAACTGCTTGATGTCATTCATCATACGTCTAGAATAAATCAGGTCATGCAGTTTCTGGTATTGAATTGATTCTGAACCAATAGATTTGATCATTCACATATTAGCAGCATTCTGCTTGTATTCGAATAATAAGTGGTGCCGTCATTGAATTATTTTTGCATACCTTCACTGAACCATTGCCGTGGAATAGTCAACTCCGCATGTTCACAAGCAGGAAAATGTGTGTTCTCTGGGTGAACATGTTGGTTGGTGATGTGGTTACCAACAGCCTTCCAAACTTCGGTGTTAACCTCTCAATTTCCATCCCCTCGCCTTGCACAGAAGTAAAGTTGTGCTGTCAGGGCCTTTTGCCACAGTGCAATACGCTTACAGTACTTCCTCTTCGACAAGGCGGATAATTTCTTTTTCAATCCTGAAATAGCGTGCAACTGAGTCACTATAGCTGATGTCGGCACATTAACCACGAAAACAAGGAGAGATAAATGAGTATGATACCCTTTGCAATGTGCCAAGTGTCAAAGGAATGCTTGACTTCTGGACATTCATCACGGAGGTACTTTCGGATCTGTGGATGTCTATCAGTCACAAGCTCTTTTACTGTAGCGGATTGCATTACTGAAGCTAGACAACGCCGCAGACCTTCCTTCTCCATGTACGAACTTACTCCAGTTTCGTTTGACTTGAAAAATACAACTGTGCTTTATAAATTTTTAAGAGTGCAATAAATGCTAAACATACACACCTGAACCAACTCGCAACATAAAATATTCTTTGTGGTTGTGTCCATCAAAGAGTAAACCATATATTTGGCAGAGTGCCCCGGACTATCAGCTCTTAAAACACACCATGATTTGGACAGGTATTCATTCCTAATAAACAAGGTTAGGTATGATAAAAAGCATCTAACCTTCCGTCACCCGAAATGGTTAATGAGTGTCCTGCCACCCTTGCCATACATGCTGCCTTCTCTTCGTCATAAATATAATCAACTGATGGAATTATGAAAGTTTTTTGGTGTTGCATGTAAGCAGCATAGGAGATAACATGCATTCCCATGAACTTGAACATCTTCAAAGCCTTTGCAGGGGAAGATCCACTCATGAATATCGCATTACTTATTGCAATATTTCCTTCACTGGTTCCTCTGCTCAGTTGCTCCTGACTTTTCCAAACTCGTTTAAATTTGCAAGAATCATTGTCACATAGCTGATGAATAGTCAATAAGCTGCCAGAACAGTTCTCCCGGAGCGAAGCTTCTGAGCTACAGACTGGGCACTGTGAAAATAGATTAACCAGCTTCTTCTTTTCTACCATGACAAACGTCAGATGAACATCTTCATCCTCAGAAAGCCTATAACAAAAATTCATCTTGTAATTCGAAACGCTACTTCAACATTTTAAATGACTTACTCAGAAGATTCATCACTTTCAGGCAGGTAATCATCGACTTCCGATTCACTATCAGAATTGCTACCGCTGCTGATGTACTGACTGGAAGGCAAGAAACTTTCGCCGAACTGACTGGAGAAATCCGACATAGGTGGGGTTGCTGTAACTCCTGGAAAACTAATACGTGAGGTTCTGCTAAAACTTCAACAAACAATTATTCATACCCTTGCTCCTAAAATGGATGGACTGGACAGCATGTGGACTGGACTTGCATAACATAGGGAATGCTGTAGAGCATCCAGGTGCATCCTCATCTGTTTGTCCAACACTTTCTAGAAACTTGGAGACCTGCATTGAGCGCAATGAGTTTTCTGTCTGTTCAAGGTGTTTCAAATAGATAATGAATGTCCAGTGTCAAGTCATATCAAAGACGGCTTCTCTAGCTAAATATTGCAGATCGAACAATAAACATGTAGTACAGCAAGTTATTACCTTGTCATCGGTGTCTGTGTCCATTGTCGTTGCTGCTCGTTTTCTTGCTCTGTCTAGTTTTTGAACTGCAGATGCTACTTTAGGCTTTTTTGGTTCCCTGTCATGACTTCTGTTATAGAATTTCATTGGAACGGCACCTGGCTTCAATAATCCCACTCGACAGCGAAACCCTAATGATTCTTTCACCTTATTTACGGGAAGGTATTGGTCCTCGTCAAAGTGGTCAGAACATAAAACACAACCGTGATATGCAGGAGAAGATTTCGGCGGCGGCCCTTTCCAATTATCGCGGGTCCTTCTGATCATTCTCACCCACGTCTCATGGCGTTCTTTATCTTTGTTAACATCGGGAAACGTATGGAAAGACACTTTCGGTAGACTGTATTGGCTATTTGAGCAGCCATATGCAACGCACCTCCGTCCACCAAGATTAAATTTCCGTTTTTTCACTATAACTCCCTCTACATTATCCATGGTAAATTAAATAAAGCTAAAGTAACATAAAATGACGATTTAATAGCCAAGTCGAACCTAACGAAGTAATTAAACGCATAATAAATCATCCGATATGTGTTGAGCCACTTACCTCTGGCTTCCACTTCTGCAAAACATCATGCTAGCTACGTCACTCGTCATGGTTGATGATTTTACAACCGTTTCTCAGCAGTTGGCTGTTTTAACTACGATATCTCAGAAAATACTTAATTTTAGAAGGTAAGATGCACATTATTGGAATCAGCAGAATAAACTCTATAGAATTAGCCAAAGTTGTTTTCGTCGATATAGTTGACCTTTAAATTGAGGAAAATTAACTATTCGATTTCAACTCGCAGTTATGTCACTTGTATGGCACGATAATGATGGTGTCAAGTACCGCTTACTGCCACAATAGTGTTATACATAAATTTTTCAAGAATATACCTTGAATGCCCCCACCCCCACCACAGAATTTTCCAGTGAAACACTTCAGACTATTTGAAAAATATTGCTTTTCTGTTGAAAATAGCGATAAAAAACCGCAATCCTTCGATTTTTATTGTATATTGAAGTTCTGTACCCCCAAGAAGCTCTTAAAATCCTAAATGTACTTCACAAGTTATTTTCTTACTATTCTTGACAAAAGCATGATGTCTTCATGACGCTCATAATGACGTCATAAGCTACAGCCTGGCGATACTATACCGCAAAGTCATCGCTTTACGTCCCTAGTGTTGTGTACAGTATGGACTTGTTATCGAAGTTGAATCACCTTGATACTGAGGTGACCTAAAACCTTTGTACCACCTATCTTGATGACATCTTCTTCGTTCTTCAATTCAACAAGCTCCGATGGCCCGACAATCAGCTTGACAACCTGAATATTGCGATTTTGTTGATTCGAGTCGAGTAGTAAAAGTTGATTTTTTTCAAGTACCGAAATTATGCGTTCCTCGACAATGAAAGTTACTTTATTTACCGAGGATTTTTTCCCGGTACACAGCAAGAAAATTACACAATGCGGGAATAATTTCCCACAAAAGCCAAACAGCATAGCGATAACCCTCTCCTACTAAAAAAAGTCAAGTAACGCACCCCAAACCCTAGGTCTGCAAGCTTGACCCAAGGTGGTCCAGAAAAACTCACACCTGGCAACTTTAACAAAATCAATAGTTTTACAAAGGTGACCCAGTGAAAATGTTATTTTCGGTGGTCTCGCCTGAACGTTCGTGAAATGGGAAGGTATCTCAAATTTAAACGACAGAATTAATAACGTGATCTATTAACAAAGGCTATTATTCGGGCATGGTCGTATTCTTGGCAGGGGTAATTGAACTTCTTGCTTGCAAACTACTGTGTCATAGATAGTGAGATGCAGCTAACCCATCAAATAGCTCTTTGTTATTCAAATCAAAAAGACATTTTAATAATATATTCATACTAGAAATATATCAAAACCCGAAGCTTTTCGAGCCAACACTCATCAGGGGTAATCGTCGGCATAAAGAGAATTTCAAAAACTTGCATATAACTACATTGTATACATCCAATTGTGACGTCATAGAAACAAAACAACATCAAGTGCAGACAAACCGCGAGCGCAGCTAGTGGCCAATTTTTAGCTGAAGCAAACGTTCCTTTTGCTGGCATAAGCGTGGTTGATGGATCTTAATGAATGTTGATTCCAGCGCGGACAAGTGGAACAGTGTGCGGCCTTTACCCAAAATTGAGAATCTGTCGTCACTATAGTTATTGGCGCAAGTAGCATTCTCAGCTAAATGCCTGCCAATGGCAGAGTTCATTGCCACGGCCTGATTGTGTTCCAACACCCTTAGGTCAGTTTCAGTTTCAGCGGCCTGTCCCTGGAACTTTAATGTACGAAGTCTAATAACGCGCGGTACATGTTGTTTGATACGTTCCTGCAGGCGCTGAGTTGTTCTTCCTACGTACCGACAATCACAGTGGCACTTAAATTCGTAAACTAAATGGCTTTGTTGAGAAGCGGGAAGAACATCTTTGCGCGTTGCAGGAAGTAGTTGTTTGGTGGTGAATACAACGTTCGTCTTGACGTTGTCGTAACAACGGTCTACGGCGGAGATTAACTGTTTCTCAAAACGAGAAGAGATGGGGCCCAACCACGGTAAATGTATGTATACATTATTCTCAGGGCGTTCGTTTGTGTTTTGGGAATCGCTGGCATTGAAATTGTTGAGTTTTCTGTCCATAGAGCGCTTGATGATATGTTCCGGGTAACCGTTATCAATTAAAATTTTCCGGATATATTCGAGTTCCGAGTTTAATTTTACATCCGAACAGACCATCAATGCTCTATGTACCAATGTTCCAATTAAATTCAGTTTACGGCGGTTTGGGCTGAACGAATTCCAACGCAGATATTGTCCGGTAAATGTTGGTTTCCGGTACACCGAAGTAACGATGTTAATACCCCGTTTCTCTACAAGAACGTCCAAGAACGGTAACGAGCTGTCGCACTCTTTTTCAAATGTGAATTTCAATGAAGGATGTAGCGCATTCAAGTTATCCAGAAAATCGTCAAACTCTGCCTCGTTATCGCAGATGACGAATGTGTCGTCCACATATCGACGATACATAAAAGGTTTTTTGATTGTATCAGCTGTGAATAATTTGTTCTCATGGAATCCCACGAATATATTAGCTAAAATCGGGCCGAGAGGGGATCCCATCGCTAAGCCATCGGTTTGTCTATACATAGTATCATTAAAACTAAATTCAACAGAGCAAGTGGCCATATTCAAAAGTTCAACCAAAACTTTACGCGAGAAAGGGGGTGGTGGCAAATCACTATCGTATAGCGCACAAGCACAGATATCAATTGTCTCTTTCAACGGTACGTTCGTGAAAAGACTAATGATATCATAAGACCCGAGGAACATGTTCGAATGCGGCAGGTTGGCGGTTTTCATCTCGCGCGCAAACGTAAATGAATCGGTGGCACAGTGCGAGCCATACAATGAACGCACTGGTTCTAAAATATCAATCAGCCACTTCGCGAGCTTGTGCTGAGCCGATCCAATCATGGAAAGAATCGGCCGAACGGGCACGTTGGGTTTGTGCGTTTTCGGAAGTCCATACATTCGTGGCCTCTGCGATCCGACTGGCCTGACGGACGCGTAAATCTCCGATGATATGGAGCCATTTTCCTTCAAGCGGAAAAGTCGGCGTTGTATCCGTCTTTCAGTCCTCGCGGTATCGTCAAAATTAGCAGCGGGACCCAGTGCCTTGAATTTCGATTCATCACCCAGTACTGAATTCATTTTAAGAACGTAATCATGTTTGTTCAAAATAACAACACCAGAACCTTTGTCGGGTTTGGTGATGTGTATGCTCGTGCGACAGCTCGTTACCGTTCTTGGACGTTCTTGTAGAGAAACGGGGTATTAACATCGTTACTTCGGTGTACCGGAAACCAACATTTACCGGACAATATCTGCGTTGGAATTCGTTCAGCCCAAACCGCCGTAAACTGAATTTAATTGGAACATTGGTACATAGAGCATTGATGGTCTGTTCGGATGTAAAATTAAACTCGGAACTCGAATATATCCGGAAAATTTTAATTGATAACGGTTACCCGGAACATATCATCAAGCGCTCTATGGACAGAAAACTCAACAATTTCAATGCCAGCGATTCCCAAAACACAAACGAACGCCCTGAGAATAATGTATACATACATTTACCGTGGTTGGGCCCCATCTCTTCTCGTTTTGAGAAACAGTTAATCTCCGCCGTAGACCGTTGTTACGACAACGTCAAGACGAACGTTGTATTCACCACCAAACAACTACTTCCTGCAACGCGCAAAGATGTTCTTCCCGCTTCTCAACAAAGCCATTTAGTTTACGAATTTAAGTGCCACTGTGATTGTCGGTACGTAGGAAGAACAACTCAGCGCCTGCAGGAACGTATCAAACAACATGTACCGCGCGTTATTAGACTTCGTACATTAAAGTTCCAGGGACAGGCCGCTGAAACTGAAACTGACCTAAGGGTGTTGGAACACAATCAGGCCGTGGCAATGAACTCTGCCATTGGCAGGCATTTAGCTGAGAATGCTACTTGCGCCAATAACTATAGTGACGACAGATTCTCAATTTTGGGTAAAGGCCGCACACTGTTCCACTTGTCCGCGCTGGAATCAACATTCATTAAGATCCATCAACCACGCTTATGCCAGCAAAAGGAACGTTTGCTTCAGCTAAAAATTGGCCACTAGCTGCGCTCGCGGTTTGTCTGCACTTGATGTTGTTTTGTTTCTATGACGTCACAATTGGATGTATACAATGTAGTTATATGCAAGTTTTTGAAATTCTCTTTATGCCGACGATTACCCCTGATGAGTGTTGGCTCGAAAAGCTTCGGGTTTTGATATATTTCTAGTATGAATATATTATTAAAATGTATATTAAAGTTCTGTACCCCAAAAAGCCTCTTCAAATCAAAAAGAATAGAACCACACTAAAAATACTTTATTTTTATAGCCTGTTTTTAAATCATTCCTTTATGTTTTTACGCGATATTTGATAAAAGGTTCAATAGAAATTGGGAAAAGTTGAAAAAATTTGCACAATAAAATCCCTTCAAACAGCTTAAAACATCATAGTACATAGATTCTGAGTATCTACGAAGCTGTCGGAAGCTGTAAAAAAAGTTGCAGAAGCTGCAAAAACTTGCCTTAGTCATGATCATCCCACCACATTGCTACAAACTACAATGAAATCGTACTGTTCGAAAAATTACCGAAGTATCTTTAATTTGATGTATAACAACAGGCATTATAATATTTGTGGTGGCATAAAAGTAACAGATTTTAACATATTACGTTATGCTATGACGTCATAATGAGTGATAGTCGAATACTCGACTCGACGCTTAATATAAGATTCAGAATCGAATCACTCAGATACTCGATTTTGCCTAGCCCTGATTATGATCAGTGAACAATTTCGCTATGCGATGTCAAACTAATTGTGTTGGCCTGAAAATCAGATGCACACTTTGTTGATTAGGAGTGGTAAATGGATTTGAACAGATTTAGAAGCAAAACCAAATCTGTTTAACTTCCTTCAGTGTGCCGTTAACTCTTGAAAAGAGGCACCGAAAAGTCTTCAATTTTAATAAATATTCTACTACAATGGATGTTGTACTGAAAGGTAAATTGAAGTACTGTACCACGAACCAGCTAGTTAAGTAAATAATTAGAGAGTTAGTCACCGTAAAAACTATTTCATTCGAATACAAATTTATTCTACTGCAGTAAAACTTCGCTTCTAGTGGTTGAAATTAAGCCTAATTTGGTGTGCATCATCTCTACTGACAGCCCAACAATTTTATGGGATTGACATTTTTTTTCATGATAAATCCAAAAGTTTCTACTGCAAAAAAATCGCTTCTACTGAATGCAACTCACCCAAAGTTGGTGTGCAGCATTGTTTTCGTTAACCTAACAATTTTATAACATAGCCACTGAAATCTGAATAACATGTTTTTTAACAGCCCTAATACAGAGGATATGTAGTATAATACTTCTTATGACAACTATGGCGTCACGGATCATGAGCGATTGTCACGTCACAAGTCTCTGCATATCCACATAAATTATACTCCGGCGCCTATATGCTTGTGAGTACGCAATTAAATCACGGAATCGATCTCACATCCCAATCCAATTTTCCAGATAGCGATTCAATCCGACGATGCCCGAGAAGTGAACGCAATGCTGTTGCTGGGACATTGTTGGCGTACAAATCCAATTTCTTCACCTGGAACGATGGAAATACTTTATGAAAGGTTGAGGAGAACTAATCGTGAAAGATGGTATGGAGGTCAGAATATATTTACGTTACGGCTGAAAGATATTCCGTACAACGTACATTACAAAGCCAATGCTGATATTTCGTGCTTTCAGCAAATTCGTAGGCAATCAAATTTCACTGGAAAGATATTTTCCGAAGCAACATGATGCGAATTCACTGCCTTTATTAGAAATAATTTCAAAATCGACACGGATTTGGATTCCAAGAATATTAGTCATTTCCAGATTCAAATATTAATGCTAGTGTCACTATGTTAGTGGTCTATGGTGTCACTATTTTGGTACTATTTAGTAGGGATGGTGTGGACCTCTGAAAGGTTCAGGTTCGTGTGAACGCGAACCTGTTTTAAAGGTTCTGTGTGAACGTGAACGTGGACTTCATGACGTAACGTGACGTCATTTTGCTAATTCCAACCCTACATTTCAGTGAAGTGATATATTAATGTACAACACGATCGCTAGCGACGACTCGGGCCACATAGCTGAAGTGCATATCAACTTCTTAAACGTCCCCAAATATATCATCTGGAGCAAGCAAATGATATAATAATCACATAAAGTCAATATCGACGAAGCCTTGTAAGAGAATATAAGCTTACGCCTGAACGGTCTAGGCCAGACCGGAGTATTGCTACATTGTTACTGAGCAGAGTGTAGAAAGGATTTCTATACTTGCTACCGATTTTATCCCATTAATAAGTTATGCAGGCGTAGCCAACACCCCAATCACATGGATTTGTTCTTTATGATACAATAAACATATAAAATCGAGATGGTCCCCGTACGCCAGCTAGATTTTTTACATTAGACAACGATGTATTCTTTATATGAATTACATTGATTGGTTGAATAAGCATCGTTTGCTGACTAAACTGTAGCGTATTTCGTTCTTGATATTGTGTGATTGCGGGTCAAGCTCAAAGCAAAGAGTCACTAAATATTTACAAACGGGAAACTGGATATTTCAAGCAAACTTTTGTAACAATGCAAGTAAAAATTTTGAGATTGTCAAGGTGCATGCTCGTTTTGTGTTGATTTTTTTTATGCTGCCAGCGCAATGCATAGAGTGGCCCGCAGTTGAAATGTGATGAATTTTAACTTATAATGCTATAATGAGGTGGAAAATTGTAATATATGAAAAAGGTTCACAGTGCAGAACCTACCAAGGTTCGTTTGTGAACGTGAACCTCTAAATTTCCGAGGTTCACACACAGAACGCGAACGTGTCCCTCACGTTCACACCATCCCTACTATTTAGTGCCTGCTAGCGGGCTCAACAATGACAAATGAATACAATGTCTGCCAATATGATGTCGAACTCTCAAAGCTTTGTCCAGACTTACTCAGGGTATATTTTGGAAACTGAGTATGTTCAACATGTTTGCGATCCCCATGATAAAGGCAAACGACCCTAGGTTTGGAACCACGGTCTCTTATTAAACCATTCAAACGGCTTCAACCGATTCTAGGAATACACTTTCGTTTTATAATTAACCATGGATGGCAAACGCATTTCCACGCAGATCGTGCAGCACGCGTGTGGATAGTTCTACTGGCAACCAACAACAGTTCAAGACTATATTTCCAAGCTTTCACCAAACCGGGATAATTACCTCTATGGCCGGAAAATATGTTTACTGATATAGGTTCATGAACGTTACTTCTCAATTCTCAAATTCGTCACCTGTAATAACGTTTCGCTACAAGCCCATATTTCAACCTCAGTGCAGGCACGCATCTAACAATCACAATATGGATGGCTAGTTCGTAATTCGGATTCGTCAACGTGAACATCACTTCCAAATGAGTTCATTTGTCTCTTGCGATTAGTACGATAATGCGGATTTGAAAATTGCATTATCACACAGGCACCGTCATGTCTACTCTTCTCTGCGATGAATCAACGTATTGAGCAAAACCTAATCGAGCCTTCGAAGAAATATGTCATTAAAAGCGAATTAGCGGTGGATATTGATTGCCTGCATGACAGCAACTTTGATTTGTTAAATATACAAACTTCACATCGAAACCGATTTAGATTATTGATTGTTTGCTGTAGACTAGAATAATTTTGCGTATAATTTCGAAAATTGAAGAATTTCTCGCGGCACCCTTGCGAGACGTGAATGACACAATAGTGTGTCACATCACACCGGTTTAAAACCACTGCCCTAGTCGTTCGTTTATTCTATCAATCCAGACAACTAGGTCGTCTAAATTCGCTGTTAAAATTATGCCAAGTGGGCCTATGTATTGGATCGCAAATTCGCTGCTGTGTGCGACATTACTAGTTTCTGCACATTCAGAAAACAATCTTGCTATCAGATTGTGGGATAATTTTCTCCTAATAGAAGAGTTGTAATGAATTGAGTCACGATTTTTTGATGACTCGACTTGACTCGAGTCATTTTCTTAAACTACGAAATGACTCGACACGACTCGAGTCAATCTGTATATTGACTCGACTTGGACTCGATTATTTGCGCATGACTCGTACCTAGTCATATGACTCGAGATTCATACGGTCAATACCGACATTTCATTGCACACTGTTGGGATTTCGTCTGTTAGTATTAGTATCTAAAAATACACTGGTTAAAATTAGTATAATATAAATGCGAACCATTCGATATCACAAAACAGGGTTATGAAAGTTGTTCAAAACTTTAACTGGAAACCAATCAATCCACACAATGACTTGGACTCGGACTCGAGTAATAATACAATGACTCGGACTCTACCCCCTGCTCACTGACTTGACTCGGTGGTGAATTGAAAATGACGCGACTTGACTCGAGTCAAAACTATAAAAGTAAGATTACCTTGTGACTCGGAAGCTTGTGACTTGGTTACAACACTGCCTAATAGTCAATTGACTGCAAAAGAAAATCGGCAGAATTTGGCACTATCTTTGGCTGTGACAATTGCGATTTTTGTAAAAGTTCGAGTTAATGAGAACACACTGTTTTCAAAATATACCAAATTCTGCTGCCAATTGATAGGTCCACATATTAAATGTTTAACTCAGGGCTGGCCAACCTTTACAGCCAACGGGCCACATTTGATTGACGAATTGTTGCGCGCGCCACTAGTCGCGCCAGGCGCGAAAATTTTTCGAAGTTCATAGGTCAATGATATTGTCATTTGACTACATTGTGGGCCTGTTGTATATCGCTGGGCTAATTTTGCGAGGACTGGGCCATTCGGCGCTTGGACATATCGATATCAAAAGATGCGACCAACATGCGTCAATCATTTCGTGCCTAGGTTTCATAGTCGACGGTCTTACTGCGAGCGCAAACGCAATGTCGCATATGTTGAACGACACTTTGTCTCGTAATCGCGAATATAGTTCGACTCAGTCTGATATATTAGGTGTTCCTCCATTTTCACAAAAGGGCAACAGTAATAAAAACAAGAAATCGAGTGACAACATGTTGCGCCAAGCTTGTAGAAAATTTTTACTTTCGATAAATCTACCGCAAATTATTCTGCTTTATTGCAGTATCCGAAGATATACCAATATGTGAATGGCTGATGGATCTGTCAATGCGTCGGAATCGATATTTTAGTCATCATATCTCAAGTGTTGCGGCCAGACTAATCAAATTTTTGGTGGGCCTTGCAAGTTCACAATCTGTGCAATCCATTTTTGATGATATTAGAAATTAGAGGAAATGACCTCGCGGGCCAATCAAAACCTTCTCGCGGGCCACATGTGGCCCGCGGGCCACGGGTTGGCCGGCCCTGGTTTAACTAGACAGATTTTGTCGCAACTATTTGTCGATAACTGCTTGGCCCCATATTTTACTTTTCGTTTTGTAATTATGTTTACTGGTAATATTGCTACATGACGTATCTACGCGGTAGTAACAGTGATCTGTGCGAGGTATCCGAGATGTGCTCTTGTAGATACAGCAATGACTATTTACAAACTATATTTAGTTTTCTGTCTTTTATTCATTACAGAGTAATTTCCAAGTATTAGCTATAATACCCAAGCATATAGCTTGAAGATTACGAAGCCAGCCTAAAATATAGTACCAGGAGGACCCATAACCTCTATTGTGACATTGACATATGAAAAGAATTTGTGAAGGCCTGCAGAGGAGCAGAAAACTCAAAAGCTATGAAACGAAGGTTGTCAACAGGTAGTGCCGTATATAGCGACGAAGCGGATTATAGAATATAGATCGATATATTAAATTTACAATGGAGCACAGTTCGTTGAATGTCTGGTGTTCAGGCAAAGACGTTAGTAGTTAGTATAATCGGCCGTGATGTGGCAGGGGTTCTTATGGGCCCTCTCGTGAGGTGCCTCGAAACTCGTGTTGCCTTGGAAGTATAGGGATCTCTGATGAGGTGACCTCTCACTGATGACGTTGATGGTTGAAAACCCGTGTTGGTGATGGCACCCTTTCAGACCCCTTATCTCTGATGAGGTGACTCTTGCGCAGATTGTTTGTTGGTATCAGGTATAGGGATCGCTGATGACGTGATGGTGTATTAAGTATAGAAAGAGTGACGCGATTACTTAATAACAAAATTATTATATATGACCGATCCGAATTAATCCTAACGTTTGCAGTGAGTGTAACACCAATCCCTTATTCTTATGGGCGTGGTGACCTGTCGTACTTTCAGCAAACTAAATCTAGGAATCACGCGCAAGTAATATTTTGGTAATTAGTTTGTCACAGAGCCGGCGTAGACGGTGATTCGAATACCAACAATAACCGCGCTCGCAAACTAACACTTCAAAAAGGTGTGAAAAAAATTACAAATATCGCGATCGCTGACAAGATAATGACCCACACATAGCCATCTTTCGTGACTTGGTGTTACAGACATGCCGATCACTCACAAGGTAATATTTTGGTAACTAGTTTGACACGGTACTGGATTTCACGTGGATATATAATGACAATAATAACTATTAAGTAATAAGTAAGGAATAACAGAACCAACAAATTGTCACTTATTTCTGTTCTAACCCTATCCTTTGAGAGGTTAACACACATTCAATAGGTGTGAAATAGTTTACAACATCCTACGGCTGCTGACAAGATGTTACCTCAGACATAGCGATTTCTCACTCGCTACACAACTGAAGTTGAATTGTAGTCGAATGCGGTAATTCGCACCTTGACATCAAAATAATCTTATTCAAAGTCTATAAACTAAACATGGCACTGTGCTATACCCGATATTACCAATAGTGTTTCTCACTTGTAATGTTCACATATTGATTTGAAACACGCAAACTCATGAATTCCCACAACTTTATTAGAATCTAGTTATTTTCGTTGTAGCTGGAAATGTAATCGTTAGTACATCTTACCATGCTCAGAAGAATTATTCACAACAACATTCACGAGTGTTAAATCCAGTCTTTACTTACTTGATTATATCACTACACCTTACAAACTTGAATAATTCATCCAGGCTGTATTCATATGACCGGTCTTTTTATTCAACCGTAAAGGTCGTTACTTATTCTGTAAGACAAAGTCTTTACTGATCGGTGCATATACGACTTGACATAAACATATTATATTTTGAGTATACGAGATTTGAATGTCTGAACAATAACTGAGAAATAATTTATCACAATTAAATCCGTATATTACAGTGTAAAAGATATTGGAATGTCGGCAACTCTTTCCGGTCATAGTTACAGCCACATTAACTAATTTACCCGGCCAACTCGTCATGATCATTCTTGAAATCAACACAAACATGGCCACTGACTTGAGTTAACCACAAGACAGCATCAAGTTTTAAATCCGCTTGTAGCTGTCGGATTATTTGCATACATCGATATAGAATATTGTTGAACTCGTGAGTATTATATTTCAATGAACTTTCGTTTTATACCGACTGCGAAAGTTATTATCGAATCGTAAGACTTGAAACGAATCACATATTTGTTTGATGATAACACAGACATGACAAAAAACATTACCGAGATTTTATTATTATATTCTTTATTCACAGTAGAACTGATAAATATACACATAATCCAGGAAGCAACCTGCCCCCAAAAGAAAATGGCGAGATTGAAGTAAATTTTTTAAATTTCAGTAATACAGTCAAATTGTTATTCCTATGCAATACATGGAGAAGTCAGATTACGGCATTGCAGTAGATGAAGAATTAGCAAGGGTTTCAGAGCAGAGGAAGAGATGATTGAACATGAAGAATTGAAATTACAGAAATTATGCTGTGATTCACAAGTGTAATTTTAGTCCAGTGGTGCATTTAAGGCCTTCCGAAGAATTTGCACAGCGCCCAATAACATGATCTTTTGGATCATGTCGAATCGAACGTTACCCAGAATCTGTTAGATATGTCTCATGAGTTTTTTGCTAACGACCCCTGTAGCGGCAATGACTATCGGTACAATGTTTATTTTGCATCGCCACATTTTCTCGCATTCCATTTTGAGGTCTACGTATTTGGATTGTTTTTCTGATGCTTTTTGCATTATATTGTGATCAGCTGGGACAGCCAGTTCAATGAACAAGCATTCTCTTGCCTTTTTTAGTTTGATTATCATATCCGGGCGGTTGCTCCGGATTTCGCGGTCAGTTATAATTAGGGCGTCTTTTTTTACCTAAAAAAATAAGATTTTGACCTAAAAAAATTGAAATTTTCCTTTTTTTTACCTAAACAAACTGAATTTTGACCAAAATTTGACCTACCGTATGCAAATTAGGTGTTTTCCCACATAATGTTAAAATTGTACCACTTATCTTCATTTCTGGTTGGAACTGGCTGTCCTAACGAAGTAGTTTGGCCTGAAATAACGTTTTTGGCTGAGAAACAGTCAACTTTTTACATGAAAAAAACATTATTTTAACGTAATCTGCCCATATGAAGAATTCCAGCGGTTACAATACGTATTATGGTGGGAAGAAAATGTAGTACAACGAGAGATAGGCTACTTTACTACATTCTTCGGTAGAAAGTGCATGTCCTTACTAAGAAACTTGCCAAGGACGTTCAACAGCAGCGGTTTTTGACTGACAACACTCAAGTTGTGCGTACACTGCTGGTGACACACCGTGTTGCTTCATTCTGACAATGATGTCTACATCACAATTTTTTATCATGCGCTTCTCAATATAAGAACGATGCAATGGCCAAGAAGTTATTCTTCAGTTAGGATATTGCGGTACGTTGACCATAATATGTCTACTATGTCCACCATGTCTACTATTTGTTTTATTTGACCGTTTATGATTCACAATGAGCACAAAATTAGCCGTTTACCACGGTAGGCCTGTAAAGTAGGCTAAAAGCTGTGAAATATCAAATGATACGGTCATCGACAGTGCAAATTCTACGATACAAACGAAATGCAGACGTCAAAAATTTTTTGACTCAATGAACAATTGTGACAAATTTTGACCTACCGCTACAATTTTGACAACATTTTGACAAATTTTGACATGTCAAAAAAAAACGCCCTAGTTATAACTGATACATCCAACATAATTTTTACTTGGTCGTTTTCTGTCACTGGTGTCATACCAATTTTTTGTTCAAATTTTAGTAGTAAGGATTGAATCGTTTAGTACGCACCAATCAAATTTCGCCACGTCGCCTTAATTGCCACGCCTACAGGACGCCCAAAGCCACGTCACCATAATTACCACGCCTATATGACACCCATTCCCACACCCAGATATTCTAATGTTTTGTGAATTTCAATACCGATTTTCCATGTGTATTTAGCAATATGTATTGAATAACTTGCTTCCGAAAAATAAATAATATTCATTATACGTTAGATGATTAAATTCCGAGACTTTATAATAACTCGCTTTCGAAAAATAAATATAATCCAGATTATACATTTTTCGTCCTTAGCTGACTCACTGTACGGACACCCAATCTAGATGACAAGTAGCAGCAAAGAGCGGATATCCAAAGGGGGTCTGGGGGAAGTTCCCCAAAAGTTCGGTTTATCATCCTATGGGGGGCCCAAGAGTAGGGTTACCATATTTCTGTGACTCAAATTCCGGACACTCTTTAGCGCCGACTAGTGGATTTCAAAAGGAGGTATGAGCACATTGTCTGTCAATATGACGTCACACTAGCAAAGCTTTGCTTATCGACCAGATGTGGTCACGATCCGGTTCAGGAGTATGTGGCTGTGTGTTGTGTAACCATGACCGAAACCATATTTTTTCAGCCACCTCCCGCCCAAATAAACAATGATTTTGGGCCCACCATAGGGTAATCGATGCAACTTCTTGGGGGGCTTGCTTTATGCGTCTGGTTTCTATATGCATATGGTCGTTAAATTTTTTGAATGAATTCTGTCAATAATATTGCTTCTTCCATATATTACTTTATCGTTTGACCCGATCTCCGCCCACATGAGGAGAGTTAGCGGTAGGGCTAGTGCAGAATGATGACTTCGAAAATACAGTGAGTGCAATTGTACATCATTAAGTCATGTTCATGTCACATCGATAAGATTATATATCAGCCTAACACCGGAGTACACCAGGGAGCTTTATAAACACCCCACGTCCGGTCGTTTCCAACCTTTTATGGCCGCGACTCCATCTCCAATTTGAAAATGTTATGTGGCCCAGATCAAAATTTGACGAGTTGATTACTAAAAGAAGTCAGCACCTTTGCCCGGACTTACTCACGGGCCATTTTACTACCTAATTACGTTCAATATCTTGGCGAAACCCAGAATAAAGGCAAACGACCCCCCACGTTTAGAACCACGCACTATATCTTTGAATAAAGCATTCAAACGGCCCTGACCGTCTCCAGGAATATACCCTTCACCTATAATTGCGATTACAATTAGGCTTATTTCACTGAATGAAGGTTATTTTATTTTTATTTTATATTGCAGTTTTTGCGAGGGTGGTAGCCCCCATATTAAGGTCAATATAGGTGATGGTAAATCGTGCGCAGCGCGAAGAAAAAATTTCATGTAGCATAAATCTTATCAGTTATTATGTTGATTTACGAGAAAATTATGAGCCTGCGTCTCAAGCCTTCAAAATTCCGGACATTTAGGCATATTTTAGAAATTCCTCCCGGACGCAGTTTTAACAGTGAAATTCCGGACATGTCCGGGAAATTCCGGACGTATGGCAACCCTACCCAAGACCAACGTTTGGGGGGGATGAAGTGCTATTACGGCCCTGATGGTACGTCCGTGGTAAGGTACGTCTTTTTTTCTCGCCACTGTGACATGTTGTGCCTACATGACCGATCCATACTCTGTTGATCCAGCCGACTTGCCTGTCGGGACTGGAGAGCATGAAGAACTCATAAATATCCAGGAGGACCAGAGAGCAAAGACGAAACACAAAGGTTGTTCTCCAATAAACTGCTGGCTTAGCATGGACTCCTCTTACTCGACGCTACCTTACCAAGCTCTCAGCTGCCAATTTTCACTTCTACGTGACAGTGCTAGCAAGGATTTTCATCCCCGATGACTATCAAGTCGAAGAAACGAGACCGACATGGTTCGCCTATACATGACTTTAGATGCGCTGTGAGCCACGCATCGACCAGCTAGTTGAAATAAACAAATTCAGCCATCGCATTAAATATATTGACTTTTGTTATTTCATTATGTTGTTCTTCTTGTGACTGGTGGTGAAAAAACAGTGCCATGCATCCCATCAACCCTGGCAGATAATGCCTAGTTTAATAAAATTTGTTATTACACCTCGCATAGGTCAGATACATGAATATGACGTCATAAATGGTGGAACTTATGTAGGTGGTACGCGAGCATTCCAGAAAACCTCGAAATGGTACGCGAGTGGAAAAAGGTTGGGAACCACTGCGTTAGATGATACTTTTCCTTGATATTCTATCATGTGTATTTAGGACTAATGCGACATCCCTATGTTTACGACAGGTCTGATTTGAACACACTAATTTTGCGTATCACACCACAAACTGCGCAAGCCTTCAAAGTTGATAAGTAAACAAGTATTTGCACTCCATCAGAATACTAAAGTAGCTTTTCGCGTATATGTACCTAATACTACAGCGTTTATAATTTCAGATTGCTTCAACTTCATGACATTTTCAGTATTAAACAGAAATATAGACCTAGAATACTAACTTTTATTCGTAAATAGCTACTTCTACCTTAATTTAATGGATGTATCTGAGATCATTGCTTTACTTAATCTCTCCGAAATGTGCATTATACAAGTACGTCACCATCGAAACCCTCTGGCTATAACTATCTGGCAGTATAATTGCAGCAAATACTCGGGTACTAATTTTAAAGTAGATTAGGTATCTAAATGAGCTATGAGTCGCTGTTATCTCGCATCTGACCACGGAGTTACAGTTTATCCCGGAACGCAGCAAGAAAAATCATATAAATTTTGTAAAGTACACTATTCCGATGCACTAAAGACTCTTACACTCTGGATTTTATTCAGAATTTACGCAAAATCGGTATTGCTCTGCAATAATTTTGATCACTATGTTTTGATAATGACTTGCTTCCGAGAAATAAAAACGATAATCCTAGAATTATCAAAGAAAAACTGACATAACTCCGCTTCTACGGCTTGAAATTGAGTCAAATTTGCGTAGTTTTCAACCTGTGTGACGGTTCGCACCTGTGCGAATGGAAAAAATTGCAGTGCGAATGACGAGCATGGTGCGAACGGTGCGAATGAAAAACCCGGATGAGTGCGAACGACAAAGGTGGTGCGAACGGTGCGAATGAAAATCCCACATGAGTACGAAGGAAAATCGTGAATAATAATTGTCAATTTTTCTGGCCTGGAATAATTCAAATATACCTTATAGGAAATTAGCGGCAGTGTAACTTTTGTTGTTGCGACGCAATTGTAAAAACTTGTTAAGTTACAACGCACCACTCGTCGTAGCTCTCACAAGCCGTATAGTGGATTAACATTTTCGCTCTATAATTATTACTTAACCAAAAGCTTGGTTTGGAAGCTGGTGTAGTGGGAGACATACAGTATATCAGCCCTTCTGAGCATGCGACAGGCTGGGAAAATGACGTTAAATTGACTTTCTGCTTACTTTCCGCTAAACAATCATCATAATTATGCAATACATGTTCGATTAGTGCGAGGGACGAGGATAGTAGTAAATACTATCATCACAGACTCCCATTTGCAGGTTACTGTAATGGAAATCTTACCCCTTCAAGGATTAATAAAGTATGGACGGACTGCAAAAGATATAATTTTGGGTCAACACGGTGCCAGAGCTGTGTGTTAATAAGTAGGCTATGTGATATTTGTTAAATTTATTGCAAAAATCCTGCGATAGATTTCACAAATCTAAGGTCACGGTGTTGGGTACTTGAGCGAATAAGCTTTATCGTGAGAACCGTTGGGATGAACTACTGTAGCTACTAGGGATCTGCAACGAGCGAGTTCACGTATATGAGACTCATTCGTTTCGAGGTGAACCCCTTCTGCGTCGGGTCACATGAAGACGGAAAGTTTTGGTCTACAAACGGCTGATAAAATGCGGTGCAAAAACATAAGCGTCGACAAAACCTTGCCAAAGATGACCGATACTGGATGGCCAATTCATTCGATATGCATATGCTCCATTGTCAGCACGGAATAGTCCCGTTCTTGCAATCTGAGTAGGTAAACAGTAGTACAACTGTGACACGCACAGGGATTTAATTCACCCTAATTTGAAATCACGTCAATCGGACATATTTTGTAGGGCTGTGTTGGATAGAATAGTTGTGCGCGCATTCTGTATATCATGCATGTCCGTCACATCATAGCATACTACTGTAATATTAAAAATGAATTTATTTTAATGGGTGAGGCTCGGGTCGCGAGATGCCACGATAAAAAACTCAGATTTTGGTGGTTGTCTAAATAACTGCTTTAACGTTTTCAAACAGTTATGAAATCTCAAGTTAGATTGAGCTAAAGTGCAGAACACCCAGTATCGTGAGTTTATTTGCTATTACCACATACTCGCGTGACATAAAATGGGAAAGCGATAAACAAGTTGGAGCAACGTGTCATAAGGTGATGAGCTCAAATGTGCCTACTCGCCTTGATCATTTTGACCTTATATTCCAAGACATAAGGCTTTAGCCTCATCACAAACAGTCGAGTTATTCACACTTCCGACATACAGGAGTCTCCTAGACTTCTTTGTCAGCTCTCAAAATCGATTTTGTCCAGCAAGCATTTTTCACTCTTGAAAAATGCGCTGTATGTTGGATAGGAGTGCAGAACAGACTTCAAGACCTGGTCATCCAAACACTATAGTAAAAGCGTTTTAATGAAATAGTTGAAATCAAAACGAGCGAAAATAGTAGCCTATTTAATGAGATACTTGATAGCTTAAGATAGATTGGAACCAATTTGTTGCATATCTGAGAAAATAAATGTTGTATTTTCATCTTCTTTTTGTATAATAGTATTCGGTTAATTTTGTGCGAATGAAATTTATTTTACAAAAAAAGTGCGAATGAAGCTCAAAAAGGTTGAAAAGCACTGATCTAACGTATAATGAATGTTATTTATTTCTCGGAAACAAGTTATTCAATACATATTGCTAAATACACATGGAAAATCGGTATTGAAATTCACAAAACATTAGAATATGTGGGTGTGGCAATGGGTGTCGTATAGGCGTGGTAATTAGGGTGACGTGGCTTTGGGCGTCCAGTAGGCGTGACAATTAGGGCGACGTGGCGAAATTTGATTGGTGCGCACCAAACGATTCAATCCTTACTACTAGTGTTGATGTTAAAATGTTTGCATAATTCAAGATGAATGTAGCGACCAATTCTATTGTGTCTCCATGTGTATTTGGTAGCTGCAAGTACACCACTGCCGGACATGAGATGTGCTACAATTTCAATTTGATTTTGGCACATTCTGCATTTGCCGTCTGTGTTTTGCATCAGAATTCTTTTGCGATAGTATTTTGTAGGAAGCGAATGGACTTGTGCTGCGAAAAGGAATCCTTCGCTTACCGGTTTCAGGCCAGAACTGGATAGCCAGGTCCATGAAAGCTCGTCTTCATGGAACTGTGAACTTAACTTCTTGTGCTGTCCACGAAGAGGCATCGACTCCCATATCGTTTCTCTCAGTTTGAGCGTTGCATTTTTGTATCGAACTCGTGCTGCTTTTGCTATTGTTGTGGGTTTGGCAACAGTGTTTTCATCAGTGTACAGGTTAGCTGTTTCAATGTTGACTTCCCTGACGTAGGCTACTTGTTGTGACGATAGCTCATAGATTTTGTTTTGCGCTGTTTATCTTTCCATGCAATGAGTTTGCAGTTACAAATGTTATCGCTGTTGTTGATGTACTGTGACAAGCCGATGATTTCTGTTTTGAAAGTTTGTACAATTTCTCGTAGTCCTCGACCACCTTTTTTTCTGGGGATGTACAGTCTTTGTGTATCAGATTTTGGGTGTGCATGTGGTGCGTTGTTATCAGTTTTCTCGTCTTTGTGTCCAATCTTTTAATTTCATCTTTTCGCCGGTTCAGAGCACCACAGCTATCTCTCAAGACAGGCACTGCAAGACTGTTTATATCATTGAATTTGTTTTTGGACTTGAGTTCAGTTTTGAGAATTGACCGGAGTCTGCTAATGTATTTTTTAGACTGGATTTCATTGCAGCATGTTTAATGTTGCCGCTTTCACAGATCCCTAGATATTTATAGTGGTCTTCGGTATTCAAATTCTGTTATGGTTTCGCCTATTTTTAAGTTCATGTCGCCAGTGCTGGTGGCTCTTTCACGTCGTATGGTAAGTTTTGAGCATTTATCCAAGACAAATTTTATTTTTATATCTTCCGAAAACTCATGAACAATTTTCATTTGGTTATTTAGGTCCGCATCGGATTTCGCATAGAATTTTAGATCATCCATGAACAAAAGGTGATGAATCTTGTGAGCTTGAGAGTTTGCTGCTTTTTTCATCACGTATCCTGTTTCATTTTTTCTCAGCAACTCACTGAGTAGAGCTAAGCTGAGGCAGAATAGAAGTGGTTAAAATGAGTCGCCTTGAAAGATACCATTCCGTATCTGAATTGTACATGTTTCTGTTCACCTTGGTCATGTTTGATCAACAGTTTTGTATGTCAATTTTTCATTGAATATTCAATAAATCTGATAATGATCGCATTCATTTTGTACATACGCATAGTTTTCAGTATCCATGTGTGAGGGACTGAATCGACAGTTTTTTTGTAGTCTACCCATGTCATGCTGAGGCTAGTGTGTCTCCTCTTGCTGTTTTCAAGAATGGTTTTGTCAAGTAGCAGGTGGTCCTTGCACCCTTTCTGCTCAGGCGGAATAAAGTTTTCTAGGTGTTTGTAGCTTCGTTTTGCCAGGATTTTGGTCAGTGATTTGTACATGGTTGTAAGGCATGTTATCGGCCTGTAGTTCTTGGGGTCCCTGGTGTTTTCATTTTTTGGAATAAGAGAGGTGATCCCTTGTTTGAACCAGACTGGGATCTCTTGAGTAGTATAGTAGATCGCTCGCGATTCGCCATTGTGGCTTATGGGCGCGGCGACATGGTGCCGTGAAACTCGTGGTGGCATGCTGGCCGTTATAACTATTGGCTCCGGTAGCATGGTGCCATTGTGTCTTATGGGTGCGGCGACATGGTTACCTTTTCGGGTATAGGCTGCGGCGACATGGTGCCGTAAAAACTCGTGGTGGCATGGCCACCTTTTGAGGTATAGGGGCGGCGACATGGTGACCCTTCAGGTATATACTGTTGATGACTTGACTAACGTTGTGGGTAGGCCTATAGGCTGCGGCGGCATGGTGTTGAATATGTATCATGTATGGTAAATAGTCACGTGATTGGTCCTTAGTTAACGTGTGTATCACAAATTATCATTTATGACCGATTCGAGTTAATCCCAACGTTTAAAGAGAGTGTAACACCAATATATCCTTATTCTTATGGACGCGGCGGTGATTCGTACTTTCGGGTACACTGTAAAAATAATTCTTGTAAAATAGCTTGTAACGAGCTAATAAATGCTTGATACAAGCTCGATGGAGCTTGTAAATGCCAAATACAAGCATATAACAAGCTGTCATAGGTCGGTGCTTGTAATTGTGCTTGTAAATTGTTAATATTTTCTGCAAGAAGAATGAACAAAAATAGCAGTCTGTACTCACTCAAGATTCGTCACAGACACGATAACACACCCCAGACACCATAACACACCACAGACATGCCCAGACACGATGTCCGAGTGTCAACACAGTTCGCACACGCCCCCCGACATGCGCCAGATATGTCCCAGACATGATGTGCGATCGAAAACGGAGTTCGAACTTACTCCAGACATGCCTCAGACATGAGGTCTTACTGTCAACGCATTTCGAACACATCAGACATGTCCCAGAGATATCGACACATTAAGATCTATTGCTCAAGTAAGATATGAATAGGTCATTGGCAACACCCCTGATACCGCAGGTCGATAACTTGGCAAGAGGGATGTCATGATCAACGGTATCAAACGCTTTCTTGAGATCAAGGAATATACTATATGCTACTTTGTTACGCTCAATCACCTTATAGTATTTCTCCGTCACATCGAGAATTGCCTGGGACGTATTGAATCCTTCCCGAAGACCAAATTGATGTTTCGAAAGAATTTCTTCTTTATCAATGAAATCCATCAACCTCATATGGACTAGCTTTTCGAACACTTTAGCCGTGGTTGGTAGTAAAGGAATTGGTCTGTAGTCGCTTCTGTTGGTGTCATCTCCTTGATTGAAGATTGGGACTACTCTCTCTATTTTTAGGGGGTTCGGAAAGATTTCATTATTTATACAGAAGTTGAATATCTTGCAAACTAGTGAAGAGATGTACGGACTAATTAATATCAAAAAAGCGGCAGGGATGCCGTCTACACCGTTATCCTTATTGCTGCGAAGGTCAACTATAGTCTGTACAATTTCGCTTTCCGATGTTGATCTCAATTAAATGAATTTCGAGGAAGTCGAGGCAAATGACTGGCTCTCAGACGGCGATGGCAATTCGCGCGCTAGCGATGTAGCCTACCTAACGTGCAACAATAGTCATTAAACGATTCAGCATCTCACCCGGGGTAATTATCATCTCGCCAGTTGAATCAGTGATACTCAATGCCTTACTCGAGGTTTTGGAATCCCTACGAATGATACTGTTTTTGGATTATTTCTATTTTCTACGAAAGCTTTCAAGAAATAGTTTTGCTTAGCCTTTTTGATACGAGTTAACTTATTCGAGTAAGTTTTATAAAATGTCCTCTGCTCAGCATTGCCCTTAACAAAAAGAGGATAATGCATTGTGTTACGCCGTCTGATATAGATCACAATACCTTTCGATATCCAAGGTTTGCGGAGTAATTTACGGTCGCGCCAGCTGAGTGTGATCATAGGGGCATGAGTGTTCAATAACTCGTCAATGGCATTCTTGAAAGCATCGAAGTATGCTTCAAAATTACTCAAGGTTAAGGGTTTGTCAAATAATCTAGAGAACACATATTCAGATTCGGTTGCTAAACGGGAAGGATCAATACAATAGAGGACACGTTTATAACAACGCAAGGGTTTACATTTGCTAGTTCTCAAATCAACTATCGCAAAAACAGGCAAGTGGTCAGATATTACATATGACCATTGAGCACACACACAGTTGAATTTCCCGGGTGGATAAATTCGTGTAAATATGGTCAAGAAGAGTACTAGAACTGTCCGAATACCCGGTCGGTAGGGAGATGAATGGTACGAAGTTACAGCTCCGTAACATATTGATATACCGGTTAACAGTCGAGCTATTTTTTGCTTTGAGGTTAACATTATGATCTCCAATGATGAAACAATCGTTCGGCTTTCCATTGATTTTACACAAGGCTCGATTCATTTCTTCTGTGAATTCGGTGACATCATTCACGCTAGATCTAGGGTGTCTATAAATGATCGCAATGATTAGGGGCCTGTTATCCTGGAAATCTTCCAAATTGACCCATAGCTACTCAGTCTCGATACGCAGGATTATAGGCCTTTAGCACAGTGAATGGCAGATTAGATTTGATATAGAGACGTACCCCGCTCGCATTGGAACGGGTCGGTGAATGAAGGAACGTATATCCATCCAATGCTATATTAGAAGTCAGATCAGATTTGAGTTTGGTCTCAGAAATGGCGATGTGAGTATGCATACTATTCAGCGACGTTATAATTTCAGAAATAACATCATAGTTCTTCTGAAGTGATCTCATATTAAAATGACATATTGTGAATCAATCTGAGTTGGAGGATCGCGATAAGATATCGGTCAATTTATCCAGGCAAACATATTCACATTTCTTGACATTGATAAAGTTGAAGCTTTCTGGGGACAAATCAGCACCTTCATGGAGGTCTGATTGAGGTTGCAAACAGTTCTGGCATTGGTATTGTGTTTGTCATGTCGCCTACTAGCAAGATCAAAAGAATAGTGGGGCAAAGGCATAATAATGAATCAAACAATGAAAAATAATGCGCTTACTATGAATAGGTTGCGTGAGGGAGAATAGTTGTTCACAGGGTCTTCTGTAGATCACTATGTTTTTCGATTAGACATGGTGATGAGTCAACGTTCTTTTTTGCCCAGATCTTCCCATGTCTTGTCCATAGGAAATCAGATTTTTGCTTCTTTTTCAGTTGACGGGCGTCATACAATAACTTCGGGGTCCTCTCGGTGAGATTTTCCGTGATAAAGATTGAGTTGGCATTTTCCAACTTTGTGCTCGAAACGTCGCGAAGTTTCAATCATGCCAAGTAGATCTCATCTCTGATAGTTCGATCAAGTAATTTCATCATGATAGGGGATGTTTTCGTAGCATCTCGGAGAGGTTTACGATAGCATAATAATAGGTCCTTTTCATTCAATCTTACCCTCATCGTTTTACAAACATCTGTAACAACTTCCTTTGTATCCTCGTTTTCTTTCTTCACAATGCCTTGAAGTTCTAATAAATCGAGGCAAGATATGCGGTCAAGCTCGTCAATGCGACTGAATGCAGTCTCGATACTTTCTCGGTTAGCTTCGACATCTGTTAGGTTCTAGTCTTGTATTGAGTTTGTCCATTTTAGCAGATATCTCGGAGGTATTGCTCTTGATGGTGAAAATCTCGTCCAACAGCCGATCTTGGTTCTTTTGAAGCATGTTGTTGATCTCTCCTGTTAGCTCTTCTAGCAGAAATGGCAATATCTTCCTCGTTCAATACGATCTTTCCCCAGCGAGACATACTCTAACAGTTCTTGGTTGAGAACACGCCTTTGATTGTTGGTCCCGTGAGCGTAATCAGACACGTCCGCACGGTAGCTCATCGAATGCTCGAATCAAAGAGTCTATTATAACACACCCTCTCACTCACATCTGATACAACTGGAACCGTTACGTTATCAAACTGATCGGTTGTACCAAATTTGATCGCGCTAGAAAACATAATCAGCATGGATCAACCGAACACCTAATTTTCGACGAAGCCGTATGTTGGTGTTTGGAATGTTTTCGCTGGTAATATACCTGAATTTGGTTTGTCATAAGTGACGAATAATTCAATACCATGCAGTCAAAAATAGGCCCTATCTAGACATTATTTTTTGAAGAGACCAAATCGGAAAAAAAAGATTATTGTGGCAGACCAGCGTATTAATTCTCTTTCTAAATTTTAGGCAGTAAAGGATATCTTTACTCGGGATGCTATGCAATGTTTCCTCTAAGCTCCGCACGTGCGCGATTACACAGTGCTGACATGGCCTCTGCGCATAGAAAATCTAAGCTGCGCACAAAAAATCGACGTGATGACCTTTTTTCAGTCGTTACGCACTGTTTTCCAAGGACGGCGCAGTGAGTTGGTTCGTACGCGAAGACTCGTCAAAAATTAGAAGGAACGTTGCTGCTAAGTCAATATGTAATGTCAATGCGTATGTGTCTAATATTTTTATATCAATTAATGAGTAAATGACGGTTTATTCACAGCAAAACTCACAGCTAAAAAAAAACTGAACAATACAATAAGCAGACAGCAATGCCGAAGCTGGAAGTTGGAATCAGCATTCACTCAAGTTTATTAATCAAAGTTTATGTAGACTAAGGGCGAAGTTTACGAAAGCTAGTTTATCCAGGCTGATCGTCAGTTGAATTGTTTTTAATATTCGCTAATAAACTTTGATATTGTGTTACCCGCAAAATGAACATTTGCATAACATTTACTCTGAAGAGTGCATCAAGCCAATGTGACGTCTACCAGCGTCATATATTGAGCACAATTTGCTGCAATTAAATTATACCAATAGTCATATGCGCGATCGTTGATTGACTCTGGATGAGTCTCTTTGTGACAGCAGTTGACGTCTATGCAAATCCAGTATTTAGAGAAGTTACGCTTGGAGGTACTTGAGATCGATGAAAATACTCCTTAATACTCATATATCATGTACCGGTATGTTATTGTTCACTGAACAGGTTGCCACTATATCGTTCCCATCGAATACGATTTTGAAAATTGCTATGGTTCCCGCAATAGACCTAAGCGACGTGAAATTATTACACTCAAGCGATTGCTACGAATAGTGCATCACAGCGAAAAGATGTGAATATCGCACCATGTCTGAACAGGGGAGGGCTCAAACTGACATGAATTCCAGAATAACACATAATATAGTTTTCCTACGAAATGAATCATTTGAAACAGTATGACTCACACGTATTCGATTATCCAGACACCTTGCAATGATGCCAATAAGCTCTTCGTCCATACTGCAGTAGGCTAAATTCAAAAAACGAAGACTTCGATTCCTTGCTGCAAGCAATCCAACGACGTGAGCTTCATCGCGACTCAATGAGATATGTGATGCGTCGATGACGGAAATATATTTCATAAGATTGTCGTCGCCCGATTCGCAGATTGCTGTATAGAGATCCAGGCGTCCGTATTTGTCGTCTATTTCAGTCTTCTCCTGCAGTCGCGAACGAATCGATCGAGCAAGAATTTGTCTCTTCTGTGTTTGATCCGAGACTGTCAAGCAATACACCATAGTGTCCTATATGGTGTCGACACAAGCAAATCTCACAGCTCAGTGAAATGTATCACGTCACAATTTCCATTTGGCTACAGGCAATTTGACGGTCATTTTTGACCGGCTTACCGAGCATTAAATTTGGTAAAACGGGTATCAAGCGAAAGCTGACTCTACACTGATGACGAAAATATAAATTTTATTCCGCTCGCGGCCCTGGAACCCCCACAATCAGCCTCGAATTTTTCATTGTTATGGAGGTTGGCATTGGGACGCAATGATGCTTTCTGGCTCTTTTTTTCTTGAGCTACTCTCTCGTTTCGCAAGACAGCATTGTTGCGTCATGAGCTACTCTCTCGTTTCGCTAGACAGCATTGTTGTGTTGCAATGCCAATCTCCATAACAATGAAAAATTCGAGGCTCATTGTGGGAGTTCCAGGGCCACCAGCGGAATAAAATTTATATTTCCGTAATAAGTGCAGGGTCAACTTTCGATTGATACCCGTTTTACCAAATTTAATGCTCGGCAAGCCGGTCAAAAATGACCGTCAAATTGCCTGTAGCTAAATGGAAATTGTGACGTGATACAATTTCACTGAGACGTGATATTTGCTTGTGTCGACACCATGTAGGACACTATGAATCACCATGTTGTATTCGTAATGTTTTTTTGCCTTACCATTTACGTCACAATTGTATGATTTACGAGACATCGATGATGCAAGGTTCAAATGGAGTCATTGAACTCTCATATCTAGTTCACAATAACAGGAGCATTTCATGCGCATCAATGTCATATGTCCGACTGAGTTCGACTCAAGAATTGATACCTAAGTGTTGGAGTTTTATATAGGTTCCTCTCCATCTCATCCGCGGAAGCGTTGTATTTCAAAAAGCTTTGAAGTCGGTCGTGCAAGAAGTCGAAAAATACGGAATCAAAATTGCAAAAACACGGCCTGCTGTAAATGACCACTGTAGTCGACAGACGTCATGAATACTCAAAAAAAGCAAACAAACAATGTCACATAGTGATCAACAGCGTGCCCTGGTTAAGCTCACGTTCAATTATCTGCCAATATATGCAGATTTTAAATATAAAGTTTTATTTTGCCGACTAAAAATAAAGACTTATTTTCATGCCGTGAATGATCTTTCGACTATTTCACCCCTTCAATCGCGACGATACCATCAAAGTCATTACAAAATATAAGCGATCCATCATAATTAATCAGTGCTGGGGCAGAATAGTTGCGGAAAACCACGATTACTTACCGCTGTGAACGTCGCTAGTATAATTCATGTAAACGATACCAGTGACGAATCTTCGAACCACGGACCATTGTTTCTCATGTAGTTGTTGGCTATCGAACAGAGAGTACGTTTCGAGCTTCAATTCCGAGACAAAACAAGCTGCCAGAAATTCTTGCATGCTTTGATGACAGAAGAAGAAAGTAAAGTCGCCTTCCATCAAGTGACGGCTGAGGATGTTGTTGCCAGGCACTTTCGTCATCAAATCCTGTACTTCATCCGCGGAAACTCCAAACCGATCCAAATCTGCTTTGTAGAACACGACTCGTCCCTCTTTCACGCCTTCAAACGCCATTTCCTTCAATTTGTTGATAATCGAGAGGATTTGCTTACGGTTTCGGATATATTCCACACTCCGTAAGATTAACATGATCCTGCTGTACAGTTCTGTCACGGTAGACGGAGGAGGTCTATTTGGATCAATTCCCATCTCCACTGCTATCAAAATCAGGAAAACCGGGACTGATACTAGTTGTAATAATCGCGGTGACATGCTTTTAATCTTCTCCCAGAGACGCTTCCCGTTCTCAAAGAGCAGATAAGTAAACAATTTATAAGCGCTTTGCGGTGTGAGACCATTAAGTGTGATTATTTCTTTCGGACGCGCCTTAGCCGGTAACTCGGAGACTTTGAATTCACGTGACGACACGATGATTTTGGCGTGGCGAAGGATTCTTCGTGATAAGATGTTGCACATGATGGTCGAGGTACTCGCGTTTTCAAACGTTTTGATATCTCGTAAGGTAGACTCCTCAAAGTCCCACTTCATTTGATCAAGCCCGTCGAAAATGATAATTGCCTCAGATTGATTCTCAAGTAACCATTTATAAGCTTCATCCTCTTCAAACTCAGTTTCAAAGAGACCGCCAAATAGAAATTTGGATGCTTTTATACCGTTCTCTTCTTGCATGTTCTTTAATTCCATGTAATGTATCATTTTTCGTCTCGGATGGGAAGGGGCGCGTTCACCTTTTTCTTTCACAGTGGAAATACCGAGCGCTTTTCGAGCAATTCTACGCATTAGGGTAGTTTTGCCCGATCCCGCCGACGCTACGATAGCAGTGTAACCAACTTCATCGCGTGGAGGTAGTTCATCTGTTTTTGATATCGATTCCATTATCTCTTCGATTTTGATCCATTTACCGTCGTTGTCTTGCTGGCGGTGAAACCCGATTTCCTCTGTCAACTCACTCCGCGAAATTGAGGTTTCGGCAGCAGAAGGATTTTCTTTGCGAAATCGGCCTTTATAGTAGTCGGCAACTCTGACTTTTTTCATCTGCGGGAACACTTCGAAGTCTGGTTCGCAAAGAATTTCATTCTTGAAGTCTTCCCTGATGCCGCCAGCAGTTTCTTGTTGAGTATGACGGTTTATAACCGCTATCAATCGTCTGTAGTTTACGTCTGCAGAAACAAGGTTCAGAGTTATGAATCCAAATGAGTCAAATTATTGTCAAGATTGTATATAAAGTCAAATTTATATAGCAAACTGCATTTCGTTGGTGTCCAAGAGCACGCCCGGGCAAAGTGCGGCCCGCGGGACCAATGCGGTCCGCAAAGCTATTTTGTGCGACCCGCGAAAGGTTGCTTGGTATTCAAAACATAGAACTTGCTTTTCGAATGACTGAAACCATAGGATGTATCAACTAAACAGGAAATTCGTTTGCATGGAAGCCTGTTCATTGATATGCCACGATTACGCTGCCTACGTACCTCGCATGCGTAATTCAGATTCAAGATAAAGGCAATGTAGCAAATTATGAGTAGCAATTGAAGTCACAAGAAATCGTGCTTTCCATATGGTTTAGTTCGAACCCTCTCTGTTGCCATTGTCACATTATACATTATACGGCCTGTGTTTCAAATTGCTACGTGATACGTTTCAAAATCCCTAATTCGTAAAACAAGTCATTCAGTACTCGCGATTACTATATCATATCTATCATCCATAATGGAATAACGGGCATGCCAAAAAAGAAAGCCGAAAACTTACATTCCAGGAAGGTGTAGACCAGGGCTGGCCAACCTTTTCAGCCAAAGGGCCACATTCGATTGACGAGCTTCAGCGCGGGCCACTATCCGCGCGAAGCGCGAAAATTTTTTGAAGTTCATAGGTCAATAATATTGTCACTTGACTATATTGCGGGCCTGCTGTATATCGCTAGGCTAAGTTTGCGAGGACTGGGCTATTCGGCGCATGGACATATCGATATCGAAAGCTGCTACCAACATGCGTCAATCATTTCGTGCCTATAGGTTTCATAGTCGACGGTCTTACTGCGAGCGCAAATGCAAGGTCGCATATGTTGAACGACACTTTGTCTCATGATAGCTAATATAGTTCGACTCAATCTGATACATTGGGTGTTCTTCAATTTACACAAAAGGGCAACAATATTAAGAACAAGAAATCGAGTGACGACATTGCGCTAAGCTTGGAGAAAATTTTTACCTTTGATAAATCTATCGCAAATTATTCTGCTTTATTGTAGTGTACGAAGATATACCAATATATGAATGGTTGATGGATCTGTCAATGAGTCGAAACTGATATTTTAGTCATCACATCTCAAGTGTTGCGGCCAGACTAATCAAATATTTGGTCGGCCTTGCAAGTTCACAATCTGTGCAATCCGTTTTTTATGATATTAGAAATTTCGGAAATTACCTCGCGGGCCACTCAAAACCTTCTCGCGGGCCACATGTGGCCCGCGGGCCACGGGTTGGCCGGCCCTGGTGTAGACTTAGCACTAAATATTTGTATATTGATGTCAGGGGTAAACCCGTCCTTTTAATTTTTGCCGGCCATGTCGCCGAGATTACGTATTTTAATTAAGGTCGGTCTTATGACAAAAACACGAGACACTCGGTCAAGGGAAGGTGACCATACATCGGGGCTATTTAAGCTGCACGCGGCTCGGAAGGCAGCGACCAAGAAAATAAGCTTTGTGCCATTGTATGCAGTGGTTCTCGAACTGTGGGGGGGGGCGACAAAGCATCAGAAGGGGGCGCGAAGCCGAAGCTGATTGAATTTTTTTCGCGCTTCGTGCGATTTACCTCCCGCTTAAAGTTGTTGCTCTGTGTATCGTCCTGCTTTGATATTACAGTATTCACTCATCAACAGCCATAATCTTCCATGCCATCAAACTATCCGTAGGGATTGCTAGCATTCTGGTCACACTTTTTAATATTCTGTAATATCATGATTTAGTTTTCACTATCATAATGGGAAGCGAGCCTAAAAAAGTGGGAGAACCACTGTTTTAGACTCTTAATAGAAGAACGTGGATAGGGGTTTGAAGAGAGTTAAAAATGCATATGTTTATCATTTGTTTCGAATAATGACGGCAAATAGATAAGTTATTACCTGACATGAAGACATTCATCACTGAGCAGCTATTATGCACAATGTCATTTAGAATTGAAATTAAAATACGCAGGAGAATATGGATGAAAATTTTTGCTCGGCCCGTCAACGTATTTTCAACTTCTCATTTGGCCCGCGGAGGAAAATAATTGCCACCCCTGACCTAGAGGCTGCCTTCTCGGTGAACCAATCATTTGACAGTTTACACCTTGCAGCCTATCGCTTCTACTGGTTGGAATTGAGCCCAATTTGGTGTGCATCGTCTCTACTGACAGCCTAGCAATTCTATGGGGTGCGCAAGAAATGTGAATTATTTAATTTTTTTTATATATAATAATTTGAAAATTTCTACTGCAAGAACTTGACTTCTACTGGTTGGAATTGAGTCAAATGTGGTGTTTTAATACACCTAACAATTTCATTCCATAGCCAGTGAACTTTGAATTTTTTTTCTTTGAACTGCCCCAAAGTGAACATTGAACAATCACGCCCGGCAAACTCAATTCTAGCCCAACAAACACAAAACCGTAAAAGGATCATCCGGGATCATCTCGATTAGGTTCTGATTTTCTAAGTGTCGAGGGAATGTCTAAAATACGTAGTTGGATGGTCTTGTGGTTATATTCAATCAGAATAAATTCATACTCGGTGTTGTTCCATCTCATGCATTAGGCTTCGTTATATCCGGTAGTTAACCTAATAATGCAAATTTTCTATCTCTCGCGGGTATGACTAAAATACGTAGAAAGGATGACTTTGTCGGTACATTCAATCACGATGAATTCCTATCGGGTTTTGTTCGATCTCATGCGGTAGCTTCGTTCGATCCATTAGAAAATAATGTTCTCCCTTCGTTTTATTGCGTGAGGATGTCACCGGTGTTGTATATTCGTGTTGTTGCTCTAAGGTCGAACAGTTTTGTTTTCTTCTGATATATATGATCTTCATTATATATATTCGCTCTTTCGGTAATCTCGCATGTTCAACGAGTATGGCTAATAGTTTTATTCAGAGAATAACTAAATAAGTGAGATGTTGTACGTTTAGGAATATGATTATCGATGCGTGACTTCTAGAATATTTTGGCGATTCAAATTTTACGTCATCGCGCCGGACAAAGATTTGACGCGGAACAGGTCTCGGTCAGGCATAGTTCGCTCTTTCTGTATGGTAAATGCCGTAAATATATAGGAATTGTGACTGACTGAGGTAGCGGGTTAAAGGTATATACGCAGTAGCCTATAGCTTATGGGGTATTTCGAATTGCCTGTAGTATATGACGCCTAGAGCTGTTTGACTTTCTGCAAAACAGGTGTAGACAACTATAGAAAAGTTTCCGCTTTTCCAGGTTAGAATTAGAGCTAAACCGTTTTTTCCGAATTAGATTACAATTATATTGCTGGCATTTCGCTCTAATTTAGTGAAATTAGACCACTATAATTATCTAGTTGTCCAAGTCGCTTCAAACATCTGAATTACCGGTACCTATAAGCCTACCTACGGTATATCATAATATTTATGCTTGAATTTTCTAGGTACATAAGTCAAGTCATATAGATACATACCTGTTGAACACTGATTCGTGATTTTATAAAAGTTGGTGCAAGAATGGACATTTCAACTTGATGTTGATTAATGGAGCAAAATTTGATGTTTGAGTGCAATTATACCTCGAATCCAGTGACAAGATTATTAATCATTAAAACCAAACGCAGCTTGTGTATGTTGGCCCAGAGAATTTGGCTAGCTAGACCATATTGATAGAATATGGTCACAGTAAGATGAAATTTTGGGCTATTTTACATGAACTTTCCTACATCTGATTTGATATGTCCGCTAAAACAGTTGTTATTCTGCTTTCGAATAAGACCTAAATTGCTGGTTTCAATGGTAACTGTTTGTCAAAGGCTGTAAAGGTAATTTCTTTTCCATGTTAGATGTTTGTTTGTTTGTTTGTGGTGTTCATGGTGGTGGTTCGACTACACTGGTCACTTTACACCAGGCCGGTTCTTATTATTATTATTCCGTATCTGCCCAATTACCAGTGAACTCGGCACTTAGTGAATTCGGCCGCACAAACTCGGCACTTGGTGAATTCGGCCGTGGTAGATCTCGTAGCGGTACCGGGAACCATGATTGGTTACTGGAATGTTTGCCGGTGAACTAGGCACTTTGAGTGGTTGTCAATGTTGTACGGGGGTCAGGGCATGCGTAGATCACACAGTCACGGCGTGATTAGATCACAGATTGCGTAATCGCGGGAAATAACGCGACGCTCTTCACTTGGTGAACTCGGCCCTTGGAGGAATTGGCACTAGAACACCTTCACATTAGAAATGCATTTAATATGAATGAACAGTATCAAAAAGGAGATTTAAACGTGTCGTGGCTCGCGGTAGATCTGGTAATCTTGAGTGGAATCGTCTCTCCAAAGGCAAAAAATAATTTATTTTGACGTGATCATGCGAAACATTTGTTGATGAGGAACACTGGCTTGTCGTTATCGATAAACGAAGAAGTGCCGCTTGATCTTCCACAGTTTCCATCTCACATACAACGCCAAGATCCATCTTCTCAAAACTTACACGACACAGGCCCGTCACTCACGCCATCAATTCCAAGCAGACCGCGCGTGGTCAGTATATGAGCGCTGCGTTATTTCCCGCGGCTACGCAATACGTGATCTAATCACGCCGTGACTGCGTGATCTACGGATGCCCTGACCTGACAAGATTGACGAATCACTTGATAATACTATTATTAGTTTGATAATTCATCATATTAATAGCTGTAAATACACTTCATTTCAAAATTTCCTGAGGGCCGAATTCACCAAGTGCCGAGTTTGTGCGGCCGAGTTCATCGGCAACCATCTGCCCACTTATAGCACGGCCCACTCCTAGGCTTTTTAAGACATGGCTATGCGGATCAGATGGCGAGGAGGAGCCTAGATAAACGGCCAACACTTCGGTAGGAATTATGGAGTCGACGTGTCAGGCTCGAACCCGCAATTCATTGGTGTTTAGCTATAATGGAACGTACCACTACGTTTCCTCGCCATACCTTGTAAAATGAGACCGTAGCATTTGGCATTTCGTGTGGCAATTGACTTTTGTGTGGAAAATTGTGTTCGTTTTAGAACTTATCCGAAACGTTTATCCCGCCATAGATTGTATATGATAAAACGATATCGGAATTGATCCTAAAAGAATTCCAAAGCCATCTCCACAAAGGAGGATTTAAAGAAGTTTGATGACAAATTGAATGAAAGCAAAGGCCTTTGCGAGAGATGTGGTATGTTGAATCTGTTTTGTTATTTTTAAATACTTTGTTGTGCCGATAGCAGACGGTATATATAAACGTAAGATGTGGAAGCTATCAAGGTGTTACGTTTATTATTTTTAGAAATTCAGTCAGTCAAAGTGGACGATCGTATTGCTTGGATTATATTTAGGCTTATTTCAGCATCTTTGAGATGCAACTCTGAACGTGGACGGTCATGAACAGTAGGGCTTTTTAAAAATATCTTTTTTTTTTCGAATCGTACTGGCTACTTGATAAAATTTTTAGGTTACAGGTGAACAGAAAATTTTTAAAATTTTTATTACCTATTTATTTTTATATGATAAATAGAAACTTTCTTCTCCTGTAGCAAAGCGGTTACTGGCTGGAATTGAACCAAATTTTGTGTTTAGGCTTGAATTAGGCAACCTAACAATTTTTTCAAGTAGCCAGTACGATTTGAGAAAAAAGGTCATTTTTGAAGAGCCCTAATGAACAGTCAACTAATTCTGTTCCTATATTGACATATCAGACATTTGCACTCAGTACCGTTGGCGGCGACAATATTGTTCGGTCAGCAAGAATCATCATGAAGAAGGTTGCCAGTCTGGTGTAATTATAGCAGAGTCGGAAAGAATGGGAAATACGCTTTCATCAACCTCCATTTGAACAAGATCACATATAGTAAGTGACATTCATGATATGCCTCAAATGTGACTGTGTTCTTTGTCTAGTCACCCCACTCATGCAACTATTGAGGCTTCATGCCAGGGTTGTAACTAGGGCTGGGCACAATGTTTCGAGTACTCGAATCTGAATCGAGTATTAATTTTAATGATTTGAGTCGAGTAGTAAAAGACGATTTTTTCGAGTACTGAAATTATACTCCACTCTACACTGCATTCACTGCAAGGTAATTTAACAAAGAGAATTATAGTTTCGATACTAATTATCCCTGTCGAAGCCTTGAAACCTTGATTGGCCGTATCGTAGCATACAAAACATATAGTACAAAGCTACGAACGTTACTGGAAATAATTCATTTCCGAAGTCATGATCATCCCACAACATTGTCACCAAGTGCAATGAAATCAGCATGGTCGAAAAATACCAAAGTATCTTTCATGTGATGGATACCAGGAATAATAGTCTTTGTCGTCGCTTAAAAGGAACATATTTGAATTTTGACATATTACATTCTGTTGTGACGTCATAATGAGTGATACTCGATTACGAAGCATTTTACGTGATTCAGAATCGAATCACTCAGGTACTCGATTTTGCCCAGCCCTAGTTGTAACCAAGTCACAAGGCTCCGAGTCACAAGTCAATCTCACTTTTATAGTTTTGACTCGAGTCATTTTCAATTCACCACCGAGTTATGGTATTATGACTCGAGTTAGAGTCTAAGTCATTGTGTTAGCTGCTCAGTTTTCAATTTAAGTCCTGTTAAACCAGCTTTTTACATTTTTTGTGATATCGAGTGGGTCGCATTTATAATATACTAATTTTCCTTACATTTAGCAGTTTCTGGTCACACTTTCAAATACCAGTGTCAATAGACGAAATCCCAATAGCGGTTTAATGTACTATTCTTTGAAATAACCATGAAATGTCGGTCTTGGCCGTCTGAGTCTCAAGTCATGCGCAATGAGTCAAGTCATTTCCCTACTTTGAGAAGATGACCCGAGTCAAGTCGAGTCAACAGAAAATCATGACTCGAGTCATTACAACAACTGCTTCATGCAATGAGCATTTACTTTGAATATAAATAGTAATTGAATAACTGGTTGGTGGTACAAAATTTTGATACTGCTTCCAAAAGTACCTTCATGATAAACGTTATTGAAACCCGAAGAACAGTATGACAGCGTGACACAATTCTTTAATTATTTATTATAGTGGTGCCCACCGTAAATACTATTTTATTCAAATCCAAATTTTTCGATGGCAATAACTCCGCTTCCAGTTGTTTGAATCGAACCAAATTTGATGAACATCGTTTCTATACATAACCTAACACTTACATTGGGTGAACAGAAAATTTTCAAATTTTTTAAGAGCCCTAATGTCCATGTCAGAGAAACGTTTAAGGGTAGGCCTACTCACATGTCTCGCAGCGTTCTCTACATAATTGTCAATTGCGATACAAACTTTTCGCTTGTATTGGTTAAGCCATCCAACTTCGAATTGTAAAATGTTGGGAGTCTTGATATCAAATTTTTGAAAGGTGCACTCTGAGAAGATTTCGGAATCTGTCAAATTATACAAAAAATTTTAACCAATTCTTTGACATATTTCATCTATTTGGGACTCGATCAACGTAAAAGAACTGTTAATTATTTTATACAATATATTGTAGTTGAAGTATAGTTATAATACTTATGGTTACCGCACTTGTAACGATTCACGGCCATAACTGCAATAATTAGAATGATGTAACTTTCAAATTGTCATGCATTTTGCAACAACATTGTTCTCAATTTTCAAGGTGCTGACCATTGGAGGAAGAATCACCCTTAAGCCGGGAATTCACGATCCGTAAACGCCTCCGACTGTTTTTCTCCTCAAGCGGAAGCGACATAGAAGAGGAACGAAGAGAAATAAGGAGCAGAAATAGCAAGAGTATGACAAGTCGTGTCCGTTCGCTTTAATGCGTATTCCCATCCGCGAAGCGCTAAGTAGTAGATGGGAAAACTAATGGGGCGTTTGGTTAGCGCTTATATAAGGTTGACTCCAGCGCTGTATTTGCTAAATGTTGCGGTGAAATAGGGGTGGTGTCATTTGGTATCAATATTGACTATTAAAAGACAATTTGTTAGTGGTCATGAATTTGTTCGGCCAGTATGCAGTAATTTCTGATGGTCACTTCCCGGGCTTCTGTTGTCTAACCCCTCATGATAGTTATTCTGCTTCTAGTAAGACTGTCGATTCTAATCTTTTATCGTATCATTTGTCGGAGGTTTCGCTCGCTTTATTTACAACGTTTTGCTCTCTGCTAGGTCAATTACTTTCCTGGCTGAGTATCACTACAGCCTAAGAAACTGCGCTAATTCTCATTTTAATGTCTTGTTGGTTATCTTGCTGTCAATTCTAATAATTTGGTAATGTCTATACCAGTGCAGCCACTCAAATGTTTTGTTCTCTGTACACAATATTGTTAGGTCTTCAGCTAACCAGGCAGAGTATCATTCCACTTTCTAGACTCGAGTATTTATCTCTCCAACCTAATCCTTGCGCACTGTGCCATAACTGTTACATAAACCTTTCTGTCACTGAATCCATGCACTCCGCTGACCTCAGTATCTACTTCCGTAATATGATGATATTTGGATGTTCTTGGTTCGGTCTATTGACTATATAGTAAACTTTTCATGTGCTGTATCCTAATATGTATGGATATTTGTCATAGTAACTGTAATATTTTGTATCTGCCTACACTTGAAAGCAATTTTATTACTCATTGCAGAGACATATTATCCACTCAGTAAAGTTTCTTGATCCTCGTTTTATTGTATTGTTAATTGTATTGGCTTTTTCTATAATGTCAATTCTAATTTGTTTTCGCTTCTCCAACTCATTTCATGTTATTATCTGTTTTATGATCTTTATATAATACAAGGTAATGGGTAGTGGATACCATTGCATATGTGACGGCATGCTATTATGATCAGGTATGCCTAAATAGGTGAAGCAGGAAGGGAGTGTGTCAGGGTGGTCTTTTAACCAGCGGATCTACATCCCGCGCGCTGTTAAAAACGCTGTAGTATATGCGTAATATTTACATTCTTGAAAGACATTAAAACGAGTCGACACAAAATCCCCCTTTCTACGACCTGCCGAGATCTAATATCTACTATATCGACTCAGCTTTTCTACATCTTTGGTCTGTAAAGTGTTTACTGGGAGCTACCATTTCTTCTGGAAGTTCACAGGAGAAAATGGTTCCGTCGCGAGGTTTCAATCCCTTATTTTGGTCAAATTTGGGAAACACATGAGGAATTTGTATTTTAAACGACTGTTCACTAATTTGCCGATCCTGAAAACTTCAAATACAAAATGTTTTGCAAACATTTCGCAGTCATAGCCTGTTTTGACGAGTCATGTTTTTAGTTAATCAGTTTGGATGTTTTAGTGAATCAGTTTAATTCAACTGTCCTTTATTTGCGTTCCGTTATTTTCCTCGACACCTCTTAATTGTTCTGTTTGGTTGATGATTGGTTAATTATTGCGCCGTCCGTTCTCGTTAACCTTTATATTTCGCTGTTGCTGTTGTTTCATTCTCCTTTTCAACTGTTATCGGACGAGCAAGCAATCTTGCGAATCTCGCCATTTAACGTGTATCTTCTGAATAAGCTGTTCCGTATATTCATTTGGACTGCTTGTATTTGACAAAAGAAGATAGTTGATACGCAACGCTTGCTTAGTACCCAGATTGCCAGATTTAGTGTGCAGCAGACAGGATCCCGACACCTGATAAAGCGCCACTCATTGATTTCAGTGCCGTGTCGGAACAATTCGCAAGAAGCCTATTAAAGCCGATATCTTCGAGACGCTCTTCGATTCAGGCGCCGCATGGTATTACTCTATATTCAAGACTCTGCTGCGCTACGAAGATCGATCGACTCTGCTTGGCACTAAATCTGCTACATTTACATAGTTGTTATATTCAATTGAACGATGTCGTTTGTGAAGTCTCCATCGGAATCTCCCAAGTCTCCAACCTTGGCACCGACTTGGAAGCCATTAGCTAAGATGACGGTCGACGATTTACGACCCGAATTACAAGAACTTGGCGAAGCTACAAGTGGGAGCGAAGCTGTATTGACTGACCGATTAGGGAAAATCCGAGATTCCGACAAACCTTCACAAAAGAAAGAACCAAAGCCCTCTCCATTGAGCACCACCGAGAGTACATCATCTGAACTGGTTATGCTTTTTCAGATGATGAAGCATCAGCTAGATCTCGATCGGCAGCAGCAGCAATTAGATCGGGAAGCTTCTGACCGTAAGTTTCAGCTGCAGCTCGAGGAGATCAAGCAGAAACACGCCCAAGACCGTGAAGAATCCGAAAGACGATTCAGACTGCAATTAGAAGAAATTCGGCAGCAGTCCGATAAATTAGAAGAAATTCGCCAGCAGTCCGATAACCATTCATCGGCAAGAAGTGAACATTCATGTCTACACGAGGTTGTTATAAAGAAGTTCAGGCGCATGAATGCTGACCTCTTAGAGTCTTTGCAAGCTCTGGAGAAGAAACATGCACATTCCACCTTCGTCGAAGAAATTGAGGTCTTCATACGGTCGGTAGAAATATCAATGACCGATCTCAAGGCATTCGTGGATTCAAAAGTCGACCAGCTTGACGATGGTGATTTCAAGACCGAAATCATTGATGGCATGAGAAGATCAAAAGAAATTTATTTTGTACACATTCCTCTTGCCAAATCCAAGTCTTCATCGCTGAAAGCTGCCGAAGAAGCGGAAAAAGCTGCTGGATCCCTCCCGAGTGGAATAGTGCCGCCTACATTCAATGGCGATATTTTGACTTTTCCGGCATTTTGGGAGTCGTTCGAGCCATTGGTTCACAAAAATCCAAAGGTCAGTCCGTTTTACAAAATCTCGTATTTAAAGGCAGCTCTTAAAGGTTCGTCATCCGGCCTTCTCAATGGTTTCCCCTCGGCGGCAGTGAATTATGAGCCTGCAGTAGAGGCCGTTCTTAAAAGGTACGGAAAGAAGCAAGCGATCGTGAGAAATCACATCGAAGACTTACTACAGGGTGAGAAAGTAGAATTTAAGATCGACAAAGTCAGACAACTTCTCGATGCCGCTACTGCTAAAAGGGCCGTTTTATCGCAGTATGACGTCTCTTGGGACCAACTCTTTACACAGGTACTAGAGTCCCAGTTGCCTGGTACGTTGCATGAGCTTTGGATCAGAAAAACTAGCCCCTTGATCGAAGCCGATAAGATTCCTGATTCTGATCTCCTGTTTGAGTTTCTAAGAACCGAGTTGGCGACGATGGAATCGTTGCGTAAGTCGCAGAATGGGCGTTGCCCTGTTGACGTACGTGAAAAGCCCCCACATAAAGATGAGCTGGTTAGTGTTGGTACCGATAAACCTGACAATTCATTTTCTGCCCAGTCTCTCGTGGTTCAATCCGTCCAGCTATCATGCACCTACTGCTCAAAACCTCATTTATTGAAAGATTGTTTTAAATTTCTGAAATTAAATCCCGCCCAGCGATTGGCTGACTTGGTTATGAAGGCTGGTAAAGTGTGTTTTAGATGCTTATCCCCGAAAGGACACAAACACCACCCGAAGCATTTTCATCAATGTATGGAGCGTTGTTCCGTTACTGGCTGTGGGAAACCCCACCACAAATTGTTACACGTTTCTGCGGGACCATTGATTGACGCTAAGTGTATGGTATCAACTGTTGACGTTTCCACTCCCGCGTTTCGGGATTTCGATACAGACACATTATTGCCTACTGCGTTGGGACGAATCCACCACAAAGGTGAAGTTGAAACAGCCGCGTCAATGGACGTTTCGTTGAAACCTGATCCATGGATTTCGTTGAACGACAAGTTGGAAAGATTTGCTGATAGAAGAATCTGTTGACCGATCATAGTCGGTCAAGTGGGGGAGTGTTTTGACGAGTCATGTTTTTAGTTAATCAGTTTGGATGTTTTAGTGAATCAGTTTAATTCAACTGTCCTTTATTTGCGTTCCGTTATTTTCCTCGACACCTCTTAATTGTTCTGTTTGGTTGATGATTGGTTAATTATTGCGCCGTCCGTTCTCGTTAACCTTTATATTTCGCTGTTGCTGTTGTTTCATTCTCCTTTTCAACTGTTATCGGACGAGCAAGCAATCTTGCGAATCTCGCCATTTAACGTGTATCTTCTGAATAAGCTGTTCCGTATATTCATTTGGACTGCTTGTATTTGACAAAAGAAGATAGTTGATACGCAACGCTTGCTTAGTACCCAGATTGCCAGATTTAGTGTGCAGCAGACAGGATCCCGACACCTGATAAAGCGCCACTCATTGATTTCAGTGCCGTGTCGGAACATAGCCTAATTGACCTTTCTACTCCAACTGCCTTTTTGTTGTTGTTGCAAGTTTGTAGCGATTTTCGTAGCGTGACGACTGAAAGATAGAGGATTCTAAAATATCTAGGATGAGTTTGTGGCGGACAGCAGCCTCACATTCTAAGCAAGTATTGTTTAGGGCAGGGCCGGGCAACTTACGGCCCCGGCCCACGACGGCATTTTGTCCGGCCCGCGAGCCACTTCCCGCCTCACATGATAATGTGGCCTGCAGCCGGTCAGTCTGCGGAGATTCCCCACTACTTGCTTACTACGTCAAATTTAAGTGACTGTATGGTAATATATTCGTGTGTGTGCACTGCGCAGCAGCGTGTGAGAGTTGAGCTAACGGGTAAATTCGTCGAAGCGAGAAGACTTGCACTGTCAGCATTTACTATGGAGCTACTTAACCCCAATGTTTTTGTGGTAATCATGGTGTTTGTCGACTGCTTTCGTAACCACCAACTGGTAGCACGGTACGCGTTAAGGCTTTTGTGAGACACCGCTTAGTAGTGGAGTCGAGGCGAGGAGGAGTCTAGATAAACCTCCAACACTTAAGTAGCAATTCTAGAGTCGGACTCGAACCCACAACACATTGGGTTTTGTAGCTGTGGATTATACCACAGCGCTTTCTCGCCACCTACTCAATCCTAATGAATTGATATCTTGGTAAATTTGGGGTACCGGGCTTATCAAACAACTTAAAATCCTAATTAAGGATTGCACCACCGTGTGTTGATTGATCGGAGAAAAGCATTATTGGCGGTGCATGTATCAGAGTGGTTCTCAAGCTGGGAGGCGTGAAAGCATCTGAAGGAGGCTCGAAGTCACAGTTAACTGAATAAAATTTTCGCACTCCACGCGATTTTCCTCAAGCTCATGCTGTTTACTCTATCTATTGTCCGAATTTCATATTTCAGAATTATCTCATCAATAGCCATAACTTTTATTGCCATCAAACTATCCGTTGGGGTGGGGGGGGGGGGTAGCATTCTGATTCACCTCTTTGATATTTGTGATATCACGATAAGAGATGCGCGGAATTTTTCACTATCAAAAAGGGGTGCGTGTTCAAAAAAGTATCAGAACTACATGACAATGTTGTTATCAAATCTACATTATCTTCGTCATTATCGGCGACAAGTAGCTTTGAAATATCATTGCTTCGTTAAACTACTGTCATTAAATACGATCTATTCCATCTATGATATATGTATGAATTAATGGGCAAATAATGTATCGATTCAGCAATCTGGCCCGCCAAGTACCCAATCTTTCTATATCCGGCCCGCCGACTGGAGAAGTTGCCCACCCTTGGTCTAGGGGCAAGTTCAGGAGTGTTCGACAATTAGAAACTTCCGTGCGCAAGGTATATGTCACAAGAAAACAGTGATGGCACAGAACTGTACAAGGACTTTCCTCGGTGCGAAGTTGCCCAGTAAGCAATATATATGTAATCAAAATGCGGCAGTGAATAGTAAAATGGTCGATCACCGCTTCTTCATCCCATTTCCATCTCATGTCAACAGATAAAGTTATTTTGCGAACATTAACACTCATCCCAATCAGCAATGCCACAGATGCGGAATATATATGCATAGAAGTGAAAATCGCGTCGGGAAATATATCATGAGGGATTGCTATCGTTGATAAGCTACTCAATTCAGCAAAGTAATTTGTGCGCAGCACAATAGGTTTCGACTTAGCATTGCTTTAAATTCTTGAAATGCTGATGGTGGTTCGAGGTTCAACACCTGAATGAGTCGTTCATTTAACTGCAACGATATAGCTCTTTGATGAACATTTTCGTGGACATCATGTATTTTCTTACAACAACCATACAGGTACTACGATGCGAACGGGAAAATATTCAAATAAACTCACCTTTACGGCGTGATGTACTTTGATCAAGCACCACTTTGAATTTTGCTTGGTCTTTCACCGTAAAGTGCACATCGCCACCGGTTCCTTGAATGATTGAGGCTAGAGTGAAATTTCTTTATTATTAGGTGATTAAAAATACCATTTATATGGCAAAATATGGTAATTATTAAGCACTCTGCAGGAATGCTACTTTTAAAAGCAGAAAAGCTAGTTTTCTTGAGATGTCGTAAAAGAGATAGACAGTGACGGCAAAATATGTGGATTTATTATTATTATATTCTTTATTCACAGTAAAGCTGGTAGATACACACATATTACGGGGAGCAACCTGCCCCCAAAGGAAAATGGCGAGATTGGAGTTAATTTTTAAAATTTCAGTAATACATTCAAATTGTTATTCCTATGCAATACACGGAGAAGTCAGATTACAGAATTGCAGCAGATGAAGAATTGGCAAGGGTTACAGAGCAGAGGTAGAGATGATTGAAGATGAAGAATCGAAATTACAGAAATTATGCTGTGATTCACAAGTCCGTTATTATTATATTCTTTATTCACAGTAAAACTGGTAGATACACACATAATCCGGGGAGCCACCTGCCCCCAAAGGAAAATGGCGAGATTGGAGTAAATTTTAAAAATTTCAGTAATACATTCAAATTGTTATTCCTATGCAATACACGGAGAAGTCAGAATAGTGGCGCTTATAACCGATTAGGTCTTTTGCACCACGTACGAGATGATTAGCGAAAACAATATTTCAAAAATATTTCGCACACGACAGACAAAATATGTGGATGAACTGATGATGACTGTGGCAGGCGTACTCATAGCTGTGATCCCCATCGCATCGCAATGATGCCGTTAAAATCCCACATAGAACATGCCGAATTTTGAGGCTCCATGTTCGAGAAAGTCATCTGTGGTCTATGTGGGACAGATCAACTGCACAATTCCATTGTTGATGGCGCTAAAAACTTCTACAACATAGTTTCCCATGTTACAAAGCCTTCTGATACACGAATTCGTAAACTTGCACTATCGGTGCTACAGCAAAAGGCATATTTTGCACATACGGAAAATGTTTTCTGGGAATGCCCAGGGATGATGATGAAGGCCTCAGAAGACTTGCAGTTAACAAGAATACAACTATGAGCAGATCAAACAGAATACCAGTTTCCAATTGACGACTTTGAAGGAGGATATGTTAACGAACCAAAACCTAAAAACAACGTTGGCACTGGAATCAGATTGTTTAAAATCCCAATTATAAACATCAAGGCTAAATCAAACCACCAAATTGTCAACTTGAATCTAAAAGATATGGAACAGCCACCAGAAATCAAAAACTAGTCATATCTCGAGCAAGAAAATCTAAGGCCATCGCCATTAAGGCTCAATTATAATTGGCACAACCAGGCAGTGGAAAGAGACGTTAAAGGGGCACTGCGCTCTAAAAAGGATGTGGTCTCAAATTGAAGGGCAAAACGAAGAAACAATTTTGGCCGCAGCCATTTCCTTCATAACGCCGCCGTAATGGAGCAGCAATTTATTGAAATTTCCACAGGACCTTCACGCTCTAGCTGTCGCGGCTGATTAATCCGTTACATGGCACGATGTCTTCATCGTCGCACTTCGTGGGTTAAGGCAGATTATAGCTTCAATGCGGAATTGTAAGTTTTTCATTTTTCACACAATTTTTCAACTTCTTTGCAGACAGCATAAAAATCGTGGTTGTATATCCTAATATTGCTTAAGTTTGTGATGGGTGATCATACTACAAGGTATGGCAATGCATTTTGTAAATGGTGGTAAGAGTAAGTTTTAATTTGAAGAATATTATTTTGGGTAATTTGGGTATAGTATAAACTAGGTATGGAATAAATCAGAGGTTCTCAACCTTTTTTCCTCCAGCGCCCCCTTTCAAAAACTATCGTGCTCCAGCGCCCCCCAACCTCATATTGTAAGGAATGTAATAAAGAAAATGAGTAAGAGGGAGGGCCGTAACAGCACTTCGTCAACCCACCCTAAAAACGATTGCCTTGCGCACCCATAGCGTGATAAGCCAAACTTCTGAGGGCTTCGCCCCAAGAACCCCGTAGCGTGATTTCGATGGTTAGCAAAGTTTGTGTGGCCTGGTCGTCCTAGGTACCAACAATTTCTATAATGCATGAATGAATAGGTGGTAATTACATATAAGTCGCTATAAACTTTTTATCCTCCCAGCCCACGTAATCAGATTTACCAGTAGCGTTGAGTGAGCTGTTGTATGGGAAAATAAAGGGCACGTAATTAATAATAATAATAATAATTGGAGTATTTGGTTGTATTAAGCATTAATTAATAATTAATTAATTACTTTAACGTAACCTAACTTCTGCACTGACGCATCACTGCTGTGGATGCCTGCGAAACGATCTGGATATATCGCACCTGGACGTACCCGCCGTGGGACCAAGCGGATGACCCCAGAGGACTCGTCAACTCCGACCACACAGGAACACCAAAGAGAAGATATTTCTCAACATGGCGCCTGTGCAACACCGAACTGTGGCCCACAAAACAGCTCTGCTGCAAAAGAAAAAAAGAAGAGACACAGATGGAGTAAAGAAGAGTATAAAGAAATAATGAGATGTTACTTCTTAGCCAAACTTGAAAACTCGGCAGGAGTAACCGTAGGAACTTTTCAAAAATGGAAAGAGAGAACAAACAACTCTCCAACCATGACTGCCAATACCCTGGCAACTATGAGACGCTGTGTAATGAAAAAATTATCAGAACAAGAACTCGCAGAAATCGAGAGCGAAATTTGTGACAAAAACACAGAAAACTCTGAGGCACTAGAACTTCAATTCGGCCAAGATGACCTGTATCCGCAACAACCACTTGACGACCTGAACATCCCAGAGGTAGAATCACAAAACACCATCGGGCACCCGAATGAACCAACATCACCTAACGTTGATGACATGGACACAGAATTAGAATTGGAGATCAAAAATCAAATTATCGACCGAATGAACTCCACATTGGATATAAATGACAGAGTGAATTTACCTGACCTACAAATTACAAAGAAACTGAAAACTGATATTGCAGTAGCGAACAAAATTTTGACAGAAACCATACTACCTGCAATAAATGACAAAAAAGGAGAAAGACCACAATGTCCCTTAACGATAATCAACAACCTCATTTACAGCACTGCGGCAGTTATCTCAGAAAGGCACTGCAAAATACCAAGACCTGTCAACAAAAAAAGGGGAAGCCATACGCCAGCTTGGCAACGCAGAATTGAAAACAAAATCGCAAAACTAAGGTGTGATGTTGCGATACTCTCGGAACTAAAAAAAGGAAATGTTTCCCGCAAAGTAAAAAATAAAGTAAAAAAATAGAACTGGAGCACCAAACAAAACTGCAGTCAACAGAAAAAGTGACAATGTTGCAAGAGGAATTGAAAATGAGAATATGCGCCAAAGCACAACGATTGAAACGATATAAAAAACGTGAAACACAATATCGCCAAAACTTGTTATTTACTCGCAAACCTGGCCAATTTTTCCGAATGATGAAACAAAAGTCAAACCACAAAATTACCAGCAGCAAAATTCCAGCCACTGCAGAACTGGAATCATTTTGGAAGGAAATATGGGAAACCGAAAAATTGCACAACTCAAATGCAACTTGGATACAAGACCTCCACACTGACCACCTACAAACACCAGAACAACAATGGTCAGAAATCACAAAACAAGAAATCAAGGAGGCCCTAAAAAGTTCACTGAACTGGAAAGCAGCTGGTCCTGACCAGATCAAAAACTTTTGGCTAAAAAAACTAACTGCAACACATAATTACCTAGCGGCGACCTACAATGAGCTTTTATCCTCAACCAACTCGCACGAGATCCCAGCCTGGTTCACACAAGGGATCACCTATCTTATTCCAAAAAATGAAAACACCAGGGACCCCAAGAACTACAGGCCGATAACATGCCTGACAACCATGTACAAAACACTGACCAAAATCCTGGCAAAACGAAGCTACAAACACCTAGAAAACCTTCTTCCGCCTGAGCAGAAAGGATGCAAGGAAGGTGCCCTTGGCTGTAAGGACCACCTGCTCCTTGACAAAACCATTCTTGAAAACTGCAAGAGGAGACACACTAACCTCAGCATGGCATGGATAGACTACAAAAAAGCTTTCGATTCAGTCCCTCACACATGGATACTGAAAACAATGCGTATGTACAAAATGAATCCGATCATCATCAGATTTATTGAAGATTCAATGAAAAATTGGCATACCAAACTGTTGATCAAACATGACCAAGGCGAAACAGAAACCTGTACAATTCAGATACGGAATGGTATCTTTCAAGGCGACTCATTCTCACCACTTCTATTCTGCCTCAGTTTAGCTCCACTCAGTGAGTTGCTGAGAAAAAATGAAACAGGATATGTGATGAAAAAAGCAGCAAACTCTGAAGGTCAAAAGATTCATCACCTTTTGTTCATGGATGATCTGAAACTGTACGCGAAATCCGATGCAGACCTGAATAACCAAATGAAAATTGTTCATGAGTTTTCGGAAGATATAAAAATGAAATTTGGCTTGGATAAATGCTCAAAACTTACCATACGACGTGGAAGAGTCACCAGCACTGGCGACATGACTTTCAAACTGGGTGAAACCATAACAGAATTGAATGCCGAAGATCACTATAAATATCTAGGGATCTGTGAAAGCGACAACATTAAACATGCTGCAATGAAATCAAGTCTAAAAAAGGAATACATTAGCAGGCTCAAGTCAATTCTCAAAACTGAACTCAATTCCAAAAACAAAATCAATGCCATAAACAGTCTTGCAGTGCCTGTCTTGAGATATAGCTTTGGTGTGGTGAACTGGCGCAAAGATGAAATTAAAAAATTGGATACAAAGACGAGAAAATTGATGACAATGCACCACATGCATCACCCAAAATCTGATACACAAAGACTGTACATCCCCAGAAAAAAAGGTGGTCGAGGACTACAAGAAATTGAACAAACTTTCAAAACAGAAATCATTGGCTTGTCACAGTACATCAACAGCAGCGAAAACATTTACTGCATACTCATTGCACAGGAAGACAAACAGCGCAAAACAAAATCTCTGAGCTATCGTCACGACAAGTACGTCAGAGAAGTCAACATGGAAACAGCTAACCTGTACACTGCTGAAAACACTGTTGCCAAACCCACAACAATAGCAAAAGCAGCACGAGTTCAGTACAAAAATGCAATGCTCAAAATGAGAGAAACGATATGGGAATCGATGCCTCTTCATGGACAGCACAAGAAGTTAACTTCACAGCCCCATGTAGACGAGCTTTCATGGACCTGGCTATCCAGCTCTGGCCTGAAACCGGCAAGCGAAGGATTCATTTTCGCAGCACAAGACCAATCGCTTCCTACAAAATACTATCGCAAAAGAATTCTGAAGCAAAACACGGACGGCAAATGCAGAATGTGCCACAACCAAAATGAAACTGTAGCACATCTCATGTCCGGCTGTGGTGCACTTGCAGCTACCGAATACACATGGAGACACAATAGGATTGGTCACTACATTCATCTTGAATTATGCAAACATTTTAACATCACCACTTCGACAAAAAATTGGTACGATTACAGCCCAGCACCAGTGACAGAAAACGAACAAGTAAAAATTCTGTGGGATGTACCAGTTATAACTGACCGCGAAATCACGAGCAACCGCCCGGATATAATCGTCAAACTAAAAAAGAAAAGAGAATGCTTATTCATTGAACTGGCTGTCCCAGCTGATCACAACCTACTGCAAAAAGAATCAGAAAAACACTCCAAATACGCAGACCTCAAAATGGAATGTGAAAAAATGTGGCGATGCAAAATAAACATTGTACCGATAGTCATTGGTGCTACAGGGGTCGTGAGCAAAAAACTCATGAGGCATATCCATCAAATTCCGGGTAACGTTCGATTCGACATGATCCAGAAGATCACATTATTGGGCACTGTGCACATTCTTCGGAAGGCCTTGAATGCACCACTAGACTAAAATTACACTTGTGAATCACAGCATAATTTCTGTAATTTCGATTCTTCATCTTCAATCATCTCTACCTCTGGTCTGTAACCCTTGCCAATTCTTCATCTGCTGCAATTCTGTAATCTGACTTCTCCGTGTATTGCATAGGAATAACAATTTGAATGTATTACTGAAATTTTAAAAATTTACTTCAATCTCGCCATTTTCCTTTGGGGGCAGGTTGCTCCCCGGATTATGTGTGTATCTACCAGTTTTACTGTGAATAAAGAAAATAATAATATAACTTTGGTGTGGTGAACTGGCGCAAAGATGAAATTAAAAAATTGGATACAAAGACGAGAAAATTGATGACAATGCACCACATGCATCACCCAAAATCTGATACACAAAGACTATACATCCCCAGAAAAAAAGGTGGTCGAGGACTACAAGAAATTGAACAAACTTTCAAAACAGAAATCATTGGCTTGTCACAGTACATCAACAACAGCGAAAACATTTACTGCATACTCATTGCACAGGAAGACAAACAGCGCAAAACAAAATCTCTGAGCTATCGTCACGACAAGTACGTCAGAGAAGTCAACATGGAAACAGCTAATCTGTACACTGCTGAAAACACTGTTGCCAAACCCACAACAATAGCAAAAGCAGCACGAGTTCAGTACTAAAATGCAATGCTCAAAATGAGAGAAACGATATGGGAATCGATGCCTCTTCATGGACAGCACAAGAAGTTAACTTCACAGCCCCATGTAGACGAGCTTTCATGGACCTGGCTATCCAGCTCTGGCCTGAAACCGGCAAGCGAAGGATTCATTTTCGCAGCACAAGACCAATCGCTTCCTACAAAATACTATCGGAAAAGAATTCTGAAGCAAAACACGGACGGCAAATGCAGAATGTGCCACAACCAAAATGAAACTGTAGCACATCTCATGTCCGGCTGTGGTGCACTTGCAGCTACCGAATACACATGGAGACACAATAGGATTGGTCACTACATTCATCTTGAGTTATGCAAACATTTTAACATCACCACTTCGACAAAAAATTGGTACGATTACAGCCCAGCACCAGTGACAGAAAACGAACAAGTAAAAATTCTGTGGGATGTACCAGTTATAACTGACCGCGAAATCAGGAGCAACCGCCCGGATATAATCGTCAAACTAAAAAAGAAAAGAGAATGCTTATTCATTGAACTGGCTGTCCCAGCTGATCACAACCTACTGCAAAAAGAATCAGAAAAACACTCCAAATACGCAGACCTCAAAATGGAATGTGAGAAAATGTGGCGATGCAAAATAAACATTGTACCGATAGTCATTGGTGCTACAGGGGTCGTGAGCAAAAAACTCATGAGGCATATCCAACAAATTCCGGGTAACGTTCGATTCGACATGATCCAGAAGATCACATTATTGGGCACTGTGCACATTCTTCGGAAGGCCTTGAATGCACCACTGGACTAAAATTACACTTGTGAATCACAGCATAATTTCTGTAATTTCGATTCTTCATCTTCAATCATCTCTACCTCTGCTCTGTAACCCTTGCCAATTCTTCATCTGCTGCAATTCTGTAATCTGACTTCTCCGTGTATTGCATAGGAATAACAATTTGAATGTATTACTGAAATTTTTAAAATCTACTCCAATCTCGCCATTTTCCTTTGGGGGCAGGTTGCTCCCCGGATTATGTGTGTATCTACCAGTTTTACTGTGATTAAAAGAATATAATAATAATACCGAATACACATGGAGAGTTGAGACACAATATGATTGGTCACTACATTCATCTTGAATTATGCAAACATTTTAACATCACCACTTCGACAAAAAATTGGTATGATTACAGCCCAGCACCAGTGACAGAAAACGAACAAGTAAAAATTCTGTGGGATGTACCAGTTATAACTGACCGCGAAATCAGGAGCAACCGCCCGGATATAATCGTCAAACTAAAAAAGAAAAGAGAATGCTTATTCATTGAACTGGCTGTCCCAGCTGATCACAACCTACTGCAAAAAGTATCAGAAAAACACTCCAAGTTAGCGTGCCACACAGTGAGCTGGACGCTGATGGTAGCTCCGCGTTGCCTTGATCCTATTCTTCCCGCCAAGGCACAGACTTGTTTGATAAACCAGATATTGTCTGTATTTTAATTCAAGAGCAGGAATAGTTGTATGAAACTGGTCCAGGAAAGAAGATCTCTCTGTATCTCGACTGTGTCGTTTTATGCATTTCATATGACCGTCTGTTTGTATTTGACCGGTATTTTGAATGTATGCTCGTGCTGGATTGTAATATGACTAACACGACAATGAAAACATATTGTGAAATTGTGATGTCTTTCAACATAAGGTTAATATATCTGCCAGAAAGCAACCATGACTCAGGTAGCGATAGGGTTACTAGCGGTTGTCAGCTGCGGTGGCGAGAGGGTTAATGAACGGCAACAAAAGGGTTAATGAGTCTGCGGCTGAAGTGCGAAAATTGTTTCTTTTGAAGCATCATTTTGACATCGAATGCGCGTAATACGCCGGGCGATCGCTTCCCATTTTGTTGACTGGGCCAGTACCAGTGACAGAAAACGACCAGATAAAAATTCTGTGGGATGTACCAGTTATAACTGACCGCGAAATCAGAAGCAACCGCCGCTGGGCTTCGCCCCCAGACCCCCCTTCGGCTATCCGCTATTTGCTGATACTAGTCATCTACATTGGGTGTCCATTTCCTAAGGCAGCTATTCTCGCCTAGACGCGCCAAGCGCGACAAATTTCACTAATTAATGATTGAATTGGTCAATTTGATTGGGAGTTGCATGTATATTGAGATCAATTTTTATCCTCTCTCTGCTCACGTAAACATATTTACCGGTAGAGCTGAGTGATTTGTGATTGAAAAGGTAGGACCCCTCAATAATAATCATACATCTTCGGACGTGTACCCGTTGGCAGGAACGAAACGACACTTCGTCAGGCCCCCCAAAAAACTTGGGTCTTGGGCTCCCATAGGGTGAAAACCCGACCGTCCCCATCACGTTGTTCGATTTTGCCACGGAATCAGCTGTACTGTTTAGCGAGCCAGTGCGAAGCGCGAAAACTTTCGATAATTCATGATAAAATCGGTCAGTAAGATCGGGAATTGCATATATATTGCTATCAATTTCTTGTCCACTCTGCTCACGTTACCAGATTTACCGGTAGAGCTGAGTGAGGTTCAATGTTCCATCTAAGCTGACACGGTCTCTGCGCACGGAAAATCTACGTTGCGCACAACAAATCCGAAGTTATGATCTTTTTTAGTCGTTACGCACTGTTTTCTAAGGGTCAGCGTAGTGAGTTGTTGAGTGTGCGCAAACTCATCAAAACTTAGAGCGAACATTGTGAAGTGTCTTGGAAACTGTAGGACCCGTAACTAATAATTAAACATATTCGGGCGGGCGAACCCGTTGGCATGACTTCGTTGCATGATGTTATTTCGTGACCTCATGTCTGCTATATCAAAAAATATAGAATCGCCCACCAGGGATATCGCCCAACAGGAATAGCCTATCTAGTTTTAGATATCCCTGTCGCCCACAACTGAAAGACGCACACGATTTCAAATTGGTATTTCTTCACCGGCATATAATTTTCCCTCCCAGATGGAATTCGTCTTCTGGGGTTCAGATTGCCAAGACAGGAACATTCGGTGCCAGTCATTTAGGCGCCCATTGACAATTAAACCTATATGTCTTTTGTAAGCTATATATAACGAAGTTTTCGGTGTAAAATTGCTCTTACTACTCATTAAGGATATGTCCGACCACCACATCATCTACTCATCTACTGCGAAGCCATTTTTCTCCAGCGCCCTCCATTCTCCCCTGAGGCTAGTGCCCCCCATATCGCCCCCTGAGCGTTTCCGTCGCATTAAAAATCACCAGCGCCCCTTGGGAGGATGGGGGGCGCTGGAGGCAAGGTTAAGAACCACTGGGGTAAATTGAGTATACTATTGAACGCGGACGTTCTTTGTCGCATCATCATCAGAGAGGTTCGACCCTACTATTTTGAATCTTGTTATGACATCAGAGAGTTAAAACAGTAATAGGCATGATCAGGTATCATAAGAAGTGAGCCCCTAAATATGCACCACAGAAATTGGATCAGGCTGTCAAAAAAGTAAGACAGGAAAGAGCTGTTATAAGAGAGTCTGGAAGGAATCCCTATGAAACCCTCATAACGAAGCTTATTAAAGCGACACACAGAAAGTTGTAGCCCCAACAGCAAGAATCCGTTGACGTGACGAGATGGAAAGTTTGACTCAGGCTAGTACTACAGTAGTCTCTCAAGCAATGAAAAGCGAAACCAGAAATGATTAAGCTAATCATAATGCCAAAAGGAGGCATGTTTACTTGTTTTGGTCATAACCGATGAGGTGCTGACATCAGAAGAAAGCATGACCAGACTTAAGAAGGAGAGAAGTTATGAAAGCTAAAATTCAAGAGGTCAAAATACAGTGCTGAGATGGGCTTGGGGGAGTTGAAACAGTTCAGAAAGAGGGAATCAAGGAGTTGGTGGGGCTCGTTATACAAGACAGACAAAGAAAGTTTCTAGGGCAGATAGGAAATATGATGGGTGGCGGTGGAACATTCACACATCAGTTTTTGTTGGATATGAACATAGCAGCCAACCAACGGGTTGCATATATTCCTATCCCTCAATCATTGATGTTGAGAATATTTTCTATTTCATTCAATGAAGTAGTTTTCAAAGTGAAAGCACCAATTTCAGAAAGAAGAGGGATTCTCAAATTTGATTTGGATGCAAACAATTAGTGAAAATTAGACATCGAAATATTTGGTTCCGCTGTTCCTTCTGAAAAGTTTCTGTTCAAGCAGCTATATAACATATCTCGTTCCAGTATCATTTTTAAAAACCTGTAAATATACTCAGTTCTCCCATACAATGATTCATTCGGGTATAACATGGGGATAAGGGTGGCTTCAAGTGCAATTTAGACAGTATACTCAATTTTCCCATAAAATTAGGGTAAATTGAGCATACTAATTTGTAAAAAAAATCGCGATATTTTTCTACTGTAAGCAGATTGAACCTGTAATTGATTTGCAACCGAAAATTCCACCATACAATGTAATAAATATCAACCAACCACCTTTTTTATTTTACAGTTTATGAAATTGACAGCTGCCCGAACTTGAAAATACACTTAAATAGACCCAGTCCCCTCTACAATCGGCAAACCAACGCAGAGAATCGCGTGCTGTTGTGCAGTGCAGACGACTACAGCTAATTAGCAACACGCTTCTCGCTTACTGGTAGGGGGTATAACTGATAATATAAAATACTAGCCATGATGGCTGAATGTCATGCTCAATTGAAAACAAACATGAACAAAGGTGTGATTTCAAGTTTTATTTCTAGGGGTATATTTTTCAAGGCTTATTATACCCAAGCATAATGCGCCCCCCCGATCATAAGACTAAAAACTGTAAAAATTTGTGCAATAGGCCTATACATGGAAAATTATGGTATCGCATTTTGATAATAATGATCAAATGAATAGATAGCTAATGATTCAGGATTTCTTTACTGGTACCTTTGTTTGATGATGATGAAGGGACATCAGCGACATCAGAATCTTCATATTGACGCCTTTCCGCCATGATAACTATCACATGATATCAAATAGTTACCGCATCATACAATACTGAAAATGCAAGAAAATTAATTACGTTAAATCTACTCCATATCCATGACACATAGAGACTCAAAAATAAGATTGGACTGTTCAAGTCAGCAACTGCAAACAGTCACAAATTCACAAGTCCCATCATCCATGTGAAGTTCGATTACCATTCAGTAACAAATCACATCAATCAACCGTGCAAGAAGAAGTCAGTTTTTATTATGTTCATGTCATTTACCAGGATTCCAACTCCAACATAGGCCAGACATAACAGTCATCAACTAAGCTTTTAGTTCAGGAGTAATATTCCAGAATATTTTTATAATCCCTGACATATTATTTCTAGAACTAATAAATACTGTAACGGTGCTTCAACGCCTATTATTCTCAGAGCCACTGAACTATCAGAGAACAGTTCTACATCTGAAAGTGTTTTAATTTGAGCGGGTATGATCTATGACTGACAACCTGTCATTCATCTCACGACTCTAAATACCACTCATGTTATAAATGTCAAGCCATACAGTTGAATTAAATCTTCAAATGGTTCGACCATTCCAAAGTGTAACTCTTACCAGCCTATCAGACATTGATCAATTTAATAGAAAATAGAAGGTTTTCGTTCAAAGGAATCAGACAAAATCAAATAATTTATGCCACTAAGATTCGTGTGTTAAGTGAATATTTGACAATGTAGTTATATATACCTTGTACTACACAAAGCGCTGTTTGAGTAATGTGTTCCACTGTGCAATGACGTGTGACAATAAAATGAGTGTGTCAAGCAGACGATTACAAATAAGACAGTATGCATCCAATCAGATCAGTAATTGTTATTTACTTAGAACACAATATGGTTCTCAGTTAATATTGAGTAGTTCACATCACGGTAACTGTTTGCTGATTGTAGCAGTGATGTGTGCTACATTGCTGCAATTCTTCAATAATGGTTACAATACCTTATTGAAAGAACGTCACTATTCCAAATTGTAGGCATATACCAGTGATTCCCAACCGCGGCCCCGCGGGCCTCATGCGGCCCCCAGCTAGCATTTCTGCAGCCCCCACAAAAATATTGAGAAATCGATTTATCAAAAAAAAAGATATATTTATAAAATACTCTGGAGTATAGTCTGGAGTTTTCAATTAGGATTGTAGGAAAGTTGTGAGTAGACTGCTAAGATTACGTCACTGCTGTTTCAATGCAATGAGCTCTAACTTTCCAGTTGAACGAGCAGTACCTATAGATATAGGTATAGATTAGGGTTGTCCATAATTTAAAAAATCTCAAAATTGATGCGTATCCATGTCTCATTTTATAGGTTATAAGTAAAAAACGTCAAGGAACCTGCAATAAGCTCACAGGAAAGTCGTTAACATTTGTCTAAATGCGTTTGAAAGTAGCTGCCGTAGAGTGGGCGTATCAGCGATCATAGAACGGGAAGCAGACTAGTAATCACGAAATCACGGCGCTTGATTGGCTAATCTGCTATGCTTCAATGATCACGACGGTGGCGGCTTGCTGATCAGCTGGTCAAGGAGTCGGCTAACGGCGGTGATTCGGTTAACGCATTGTAGGTTGCTCCGCAGATAATGATTTAAGATTAATTCAGAACATGTTGAGTGACGAAATACATGATGAACAAAGAACAGCTGCTTCTCAAAAACTTTAAATACATGACTTGATGGCTTATTGTGAAGGCAACTGTTGTAGCCTGCATGCCTTGTTTTCATCGGGGGAAAGCACAAAAACACGAGAAGAAATATTGCAAAGGCGCTTATGCAAGTGGCGAACGAACTTCTAATTTCAGAGGGGATGTTCCATGATTGAATACAAATATATAACTTGACATTGACATTACTGTGTCTGATCTTATCTTGTCGTGGTAGCCTATATAATTGAAGTCTTAAAAGTTATACGGGCTGGATGAATCAGCCATTTATGCTTGGCACTTGTCACATTCTTGCAGCATAATGAATCATACCCGCGAGTGCTGTCTAAGTCCTCAATGATGCCGTGGAAAATGGTCTAAAGGCAAGCATAGACTATGCTGGTAGGATCAGCAAATCTTAGATCATTACCGGCTGCATCACGGCTAATGCTTGAATCAAACCAGATATGGACATAAAAAAGAATGCATTGAAGCGGTGCGGTAGTTACATTTCTTTAGAGTCTCAATGTAAGCTATCTGGTCGGCCCACATATCTTCTGAGCATACAGGATTGTGTCCAGAATCCATCTCACATGGTGTGCTGCACCAATTTGGCGATAACTAATATACTTTACCTGCACTGCACCCAGAAAAGCAGGGCCACTTGGCGTAATCTCAATCATATCAGATAGGTATTTCTGGGATCTATAAGGTAACAAGCATTCGCTGTTTCACCTCTGTCATGCCTGCAAGAGGGTATTGTTGTTCTGAACCTATCGTTGTCTAGTTTTAACACTAAACATTCAATGGCCAAGTGTCTCATTTTATTATTTAATCACCAACGTACAATGCGCTTACAGAATCATCATTGCTGTTAGCGTACTTTCTTGGACTAGTAGAAGCACATAATCAGCAAGCCGCCGTGGTCGTGATCATTCAAGCATAGTTGATTAACCAATCAAGAGACATGATTTCGTGATTACCAGTCTTCTCGCCGTTCTATGGTCGCTAACACGCCCACTCTAGGGCAGCTACTTTCAAACGCATTTAGACAAATGTTAACGACTTTCCTGTAAGCTTATTGCAGGTTCATTGACGTTTGTTATCAATAATCTACAGAATGAGCATGGATACGCATCTTTTTTGAGATTTTCCAAATTTTGGACAACCCTAGTATAGATATAGGTATTGACAGGACCGCAACTGGCGCACTCCAAGTCCCCCAATTAGGTGAACGAGCTCGAACGGGGCCCAACATTATTTAGTGAATTAGCATGAATTATAGAGTATTTTATGCAACTTTTTCAAAAAAAATTCGCGCTAGTCGCGATTTCAAGTTTCCAAGGACCTTCATTATTGGATTTATACATTTATAGAAGTGGGCATATCGGCGTTGGCCATTACCGCGTCACGACGCAAGAAGACATATAAAGTTTTAGGCCATATAACATGTGACTCCAAGAAGTGTGCGAGAACAATCGACAGCGAGAAAATCTTGGCCGAAAAGGACTGCCCTCACGCTGACCAGAAACTTTGTTATGTATATATACAAAATACATATAGGTATAATTGACCAAAGGCGCCTAAATGACTGGCGCCGAATATTCCTATCTTGGCAATCTGAACCTCACGAGACAAATAGGCTACCATCCCGCAGGGAAGAATTATATGCGAGTGAAGAACTACCAAATTGTAATCGTGTGCATCTTTCAGTTTAGTACGTTTGGCCGATTCTATATTTTTTGATATAGCGGACTGGAGGTTACGAAATAACATCATGTAACGAAGTCGTACCAACGGGTCCGCCCGTCCGAATATGTTTAATTATTATTTACTCGCCCTACAGTTTCCGGTACACCTCACTCAGCTCAACCGTTAGATCTAATTATGTGAGCAGAGAGGACAAGTAATTGATAGCAATATATATGCAATTCCCGATCTTATTGACCTATTTTATTTTGAATTATCGAAAATTTTCACGCTCCGCGCTGGCTCACTAAACGGCGATCCTGATTTCGTGACAGAAGAGAACAACGGGACGGGGGGTCGGTTTATCACCCTATGGGAGATCAAGACCTAAGTGTTTTGAGGGGCCTGACTAAGTGCTGTTTCGTTCCTGCCAACGGGTATACGCCCGAAGATGTTTAATTATTATTGAGTGGTGTTTAATTATTATTGAGTGGTCCTACCTTTTCAAACACAACTCACTCGGCTCAACCGGTCAGTCTGATTACGTGAGGAGAGAGAGGATAAAAATTGATACCACTATATTTTAAATTCCCGATTATATTGACCAATTCAATCTTGAATTATTGAAATTTTTCGCGCTTCTTGCGATTAGTCGAGAGAAGCTGCCTAAAACGGACACCTATGATTTAATGATATATAGCGGTGAACAGCCATCTAGCCTGAGGGGGCCAAGAGCAACGTTTAGGGGGTGCTGACGAAGTGTTGTTACGTCCCTGAGTATTGGTAACTAACTTACGGATAGATGTGCAACAAGTGACTCACGATTAAATACGCCGAGACGCGTACTGCTTAACCGGCAAAAAACAGCATAATTGGTAGTCCTATAGCTCGCCACCCAAGCGTCCGAAAAATTTGATATGACGGTGTTTATCGAAAGGAGGTGTCGCACTGATTCCAAAAATACGAATTGAAATTTCGCCAGGGCAATAAAACTACTCCGAAAAAGCCAGCAGACTAGCAGACTAGCAGTTCAATATGTTTCATGGCAACTGTAAAGAAACACAATGTCTGGTCTACGAAAAGTACTGTTGATAGCATAAGCAACTTTACTATAACTTAGGCTTATCATACGTCCTCTTTTAAGAGGATTTGTCCTCTTCTTTGACTTTTTTGAAAGTGTCCTCTGAGGACGCCCTTTTGTCCTCTTTTTTGAGATTTTGTCCAATTTTTTGAAAATTTAGGTCAGATTTAGAGCAAATTGCGAGCGATATGCCGCAAATTAGCACAGAAGTGAAGCTCCGGTGGGTATTTCGGAGTGAAAACAATGATTTTAGCTCTGAGCGAAAAGAAGACCTTTTTTTAGTCATCCAACTGGCAATGTGGAGTGAAAAACGGTATTTTGAGTTCTGAGCGGTGGGAAAAATTCACCGGTTTTCACCGTTGAATCACCGTATTCGTATGACGTCAGATTTGTCTTTTAAAGTGTTGCAATTGTTTTAAACGTGATGTTATTTCACCAGGGCTTGGAATTCGATTCTTTGCTGACATCGATACCAGCTACGCGAGAATTGTCATTATTAATATTGACAATTTCGGACGAAAAGTGATTATTTCAACTTTATTTCGATTCTCTTTGACAAGTCCAAAAATCGTCCTATAGTCATAAATATAGGACTGGCTAGAATGGGGTACCTGAAGAATTCGATCACACTGGTCAGCACATATTTTTAAGCGGACAAAGTAGGAGTGGTTTAGGGGGTTATGAAGGGCACTGATTCCGAATATGACCTTAGTGTTTTTCAAATTGGCTCTTGTTTTGGAGATAACCCTTGGGTTTATTTTGACCAACATCTCCCATTTATCGCTGTAATGGTTAGAAAAATATCGGCACAGTCGCACTATAAAGTTTAAAAATTCAATCCACTTGTTCTTTCTACACGCAAAATACACATTTAAATCAAAATACAGCAACAGAGTGCTATATCTAGGGGTATTAAATTCATCATAATTATACATTTTCACAGATATCATGCACATTCAAACACTCCAGTCATGTTTATAAGTATTTACATAGATACTCAAATAACGTGGCATTATTTCAATCAGTTTTACGTCAACAAGCTATTGTAAATTTTTAACAATCAGTTGGAATATAATATTATTCTTTTATTATAAGGCACAATTGTTTTCGTACGATTTTCGCCTGTAAGTAATTTAGTGCAGTTTCTCGAAAAGTTCCACCAATGGTCTTCCGTAATATACTCATCTCATCTGCCCTAATATCTTTCTGTTGTTGTTTTGATGTCTTGGTGGAACCTCTGCACTTGATAATCAACAAGATCATCAAGAAATATATGAAGATGACTGAACAGGAAGTGAACTTTTATGCTCGTTCCAAGTTTTCAATATGCAGATACGAATTGCCGGACCAACTATTTGTAGTTGGGTGCTATGTGATCAGTGATCCTCCAAACAGTTTTATTTACGACATCTTATGGTAAATGCCATGCAGTGAGCTCCTTCCTAATAATAAATTGGAAACTTTCATCTGTATTCGAATCGACAATCTATTAAAGATACCAGAGTTAAGCTTCTCGTTTAATAGGGATACTATGGATATACCCACTTGTTGATTCAACGGAAATTTATCAATTTACAAGTCTAAAGAAATCAGACTCGTGGTTATTGTAGTTAAGCTTTTGAATGACGAATTTTATTGCTTATGCTCCTCTTCAATCTTGGTATAATGACCAATTGATACTAGAGGTCGACCGATTTTCGACATGGCCGATATTTTATATTAAAAAAATGTTGGAAATTCAATGCTCCGTGTTCTCAATCTCAAGAAATCGACGACCCAAAGGGCTATATATTAGAGGTCGACCGATATTGATTTTTACAGGCCGATACCGATACCGATATATCGGCCACTCACAAGGCCGATACCGATATCATAGGCCGATAATAATATGGACTAAGCAGAGAACAATTTCACCAAAAATATTATATATTAGGCAAGATGGCACTTGTTCATGCCACAGAAAGCTGAACAACAAACGAGAAAACTGAAATTGAAAAGAATTATTCCTTAATTGTGCACATTCGATGAAATTTGGGATAACCAAAAAAGCAAAATATGATACAGAATTGCAGATCAGTTCAGAAAAGGTGCATTGTAATGCAGGAAGCATAGTTTCTCTGCATGCTCACCCAGCTAAACTCGTCCTGCAAGGGTAAATCTGTCATATATTGCCCTTTGCGTCGTCGATTTCTTGAGATTGAAAACACGGAGCATTGAATTTCCGAAATTTTTGAATGTTTTTTAAATATAAAATATCGGCCGCGATATCGGCCTTCATTGGCCGATACCGATAATCGGGAAAGCTCTAAATATCGGCCTCGATAATCGGCCATGTCGATAATCGGTCGACCTCTACTATATATGTCAGATTTACCCTTGCAGGACGAGTTTAACTGGGTGAGCATGCAGAGAAACTATGCTTCCTGCATTGCAATCTGCCTTTTATGGACTGGTATGCAATTGTATATCATGTTTTGCTTTATGGGTTATCTCAAATTCCAACGAATGTGTACAAATAAGCAATATTTCTTTTAAATTTCGATTTCTCGTTTGTTGTTCAGCTTTCTGTGGCATGAACAAGTGCAATATTGCCTGATATATAATATTTTTGGTGAAATTATTCTCTGCTCCTTCCATATTAATATCGGCCTATGATATCGGTATCGGCCTGTAAAAATCAATATTGGTCGACCTCTAATGGATAGAGGGAATATGTATTTCCGTTGTGCAGAAGTACAATTTTTAAGCTTGACAAACCGCTTTTCTGACAAAATAAAATGTTGCACCACGTCATGTTAATATTGATAGAATGTCTGACAACGACATTAGGGTTCTTCATAGTCAATTATATATTTATGCGCAGTAGGCCGATAAAATTAGAAAACGAATTACGATTTTTGTCCTATCAAGTGACATATTCAAGGCTAGTAATTTTGGGCTTTTTTAGGGGTATAAATATCTCCTGAACAAGGGGCAATCTGGAAAAAATAATGTGATGTCCGTAATCAGCAACCTCGAAAACCCCAGAAACGGCTCTCAGATGTTCTGCCAAATTTTGTTTCTAATTTTGTTGACCAGTGTTATCAATCGAACATTATAGCCTTAGATTCGAGACTGATATTCCAGTATCACTCATTATGACCTCACAGAAGTTTTAGTAGCATAAAGTGCGATTACTCGGCAAGGCGTCCCGCCAACGGCATGAAAAGCTCGCGATCATTGCTTGACTGGTTTTTGCTGCCGCATTAAATTTTAGTCAGACAGTTTGAAATATATTCCACCACAATGTGAAATGGTTGAATACATGCAGGTTTAGATATTATTAATACTACGACTGCTAATTGCAAATGCTTCAGATCTGTGAATTTTGATTTTCTGAACCTTTTGCAGAACGGGGAAACTACGGTGTTGTCACGCGAATTATCAATTTCTTTGGTGGACTCGCAAATCATTATCAGCGAGAATGGTTGGATTAATATAGCGAATTATCCAATTTAACTACATTTTGCTTCTCACTTTAGCGGCCATCGAAGCTCACTGTTTATACTTGCTCAAAGTCATAATGTCGTTTATATCTCAATTTATATAATGCTCGTTATGGCTTTATACATAATATAAACGGGGTACACGCATCCAACTCCAAACCGACAGATTCAATCACCACAATCGTATGACGTCATATTTGTATTAAGAAACTTTGGGATTTTTATAAACAGCTGATTCTCAAGTACCTTGGAATTCGAATTGTGCGCCGAAATCGTTATCAGCTACGGTGCTGTTGTCAACTTATAAGTAGGGGATCCGAGTAATTGAACATGAGAGTAAACCTGTCGAAAGCTGCTGATCTTATATTGACAATTCGAAATAACGGCTACAATTACTTTTCATGGTTGCACACTATGACTAAACCGTATAGTCTTAGAGAAATAGTCTGTATTCACCACACCCTTCTATCACCCGTAATAAATGGATGTGTTGAATACACAGCCTTCGTGAGCCTTGAACACGAAACCAGAAACGACCTCAGACTACTATTACGGTATAAACCAACCACAACATTTCAATCCAATTGAAAGGCCCTACTCCACGTGGGGACATATGAAGTTCTGTACATATAGACGTAGGATTTATATACAAACCTGCACATCAGTTTCCATATAGTGGACTTGAACAATGAACATGCATACAAGATGCTTTCTAAAGTTTGTCATTTGAAATCGGTCGCACATATCTTCCATATATATCTGGATCTAGCCCACTCAACACTCAAGCACAACGAGGATATACTTATTACTTAGCACCACTATACAATCTGGCATCGATCGGTAGGAATTACTCTTATCGGTATTCGATTTCATATTTAAAACCTATGAGTAAGTGAGTCTACTGCAGTGCGTCATTACTTCTACCATGAAAGCGTTTCAATGATCTGCAAGCCTTCGGCGAACCTCAAATTTCGATTATAATCACTAAACAAAAAATGATATATTACATATATTACGTCATGACATCGCGAAATCGCTCACTGTATCGAGTTCCTCGTAAGTACCATATTTTCGGTGTTCATACTGATGTTTTGTACTCGTAGATGAATACTCATTGCTCAATGCTTAAGATTAGGTTGCAGACCACAGCACGACTCGTGCCCTAAAAACAACCATACACCGCCTCCTCCTTTGGACGCGATCCCAGGTTCATAAATCATGAGTTTAACTCTGAACTCTGTTGGTAATATGATCACTTCCAGCCTGAAGAAATATTGACAATGCACTAACTGCGGCGTATAGCCGAGCTCTAACTCATTTTAGTGATAAGACCCTCAAACAATATTGAAAAGTCGCCATTGTTCCACTCGATGGACTTTGTTTTGATTTGGAGTTTTCTGTCGACGCCTGAATAGGGATATCCGTTACGTTCCTATGGTTGCAACAATACCGAGCGCGTGACGTAATGCTATAATCGTACATTGCTTGGTCTTTTGTTGCTATCGCAAACTAGTAATCAGTAAATATCGTTCAATTTCCTTTGTCCTGGTGGAATGGGAGCAATGTATATCATTGATACGCGGAGAAACCAAATACCGACGAGTGGTCAAATGTCAAATCCTTTATAATTCTAACAGGGTGGAGCCTAAAGCACATGCCATGTAGCAGGGAAGTCGAACTCAATTTCCGTCGCTGGCCACATTCAGACTATTTGATCGTTTAGAGTCCGGCCCAGTCAAATGCTGCCGCATTATTTCTTAAAATAAACTGTATTTGTGGTAACGAAGTAGTTTCAAGCGGATGCATATACCATATATGAACACATTGTACAGCGTCACTTGTTGTTTGGACTCTCTTTTAGCAACCTACTTCCAGGCAAAGAATAATATTGGTTGAATTGCATTCATTATCCGATTCAATATAGTCATGACCAATCGCATATTTCAATCCTTTATCTCTGTCATTGACAATGCTGTCATCACCCGCTACGCACTTGTGCACTACAGGCTAATTTCCGCGAGAGCGATATGAACACGCAGAAGGCTGTCTAGGTAAATATATGTTAAAGCACATCGTTTTAAATAATTTAGCTTTTCATCGAGTTTAATTAAAAAAGAAAACTCTCAAATCAGAGATATAGCAATCAATGTGCGTCAAAATGAACGTAAACATCGGAAATAACCGAGTATAGCGGTTATTCATCAACATTGTGTAGCTGTAAGAACAGTCTCACATTACGTACGCGTGAACGCGTCTAATTAGGTTCACATATATTAAGCTGGATATTTGAACTTTCCTCTTCACTGCTGGGCCTTGACAGATTGATAAGATATTGATCCGATATCACAGCATTTATGGTTGAGCAGTGTAGCCCTTTCCAGAATTCGGGTAGGCTATACTCCTGATAACTGGGGTATCAATCTCTTGATTGTCCTTGTCATCGAGTCAGCCGCAGTGTGAGTAATTCTATGAAAGTTCGCGTCCAAGTCACAACTTACAAATATCAGTTACGAATCATCTAAAGGTCGGGTTTGGCATTGTTCTAAACCAGGGGTCACCAACACGCGGCCCGCCAAGTCATATTATGCGGCCCGCAACCTGATTTGAGATTTAGGAAGAAAGCTAAGAAAACCAATTTGAAATGCTGAAATTAACTACAGTTTCAACATGTTGTTGTTGTTGTTTCAAAATAAGCTATTCTCTTGTGCCCAACATCACTATTCGTCATTATAGCTAAAACGGCTGTGTTGATGGCATCAGCATTCCATCGGAATCAGCTGATGTGAATGGGCATATTGTCTTGACTTGCAATGGCCCCAACACTGCCACGACCGAGACGCATAGAAAACGGCTTAGGGCGGAGAAGGGGAGGCGGAGATGCGCTAAAATGAAAATTTTTTCGCGCTCTGCGCGATTTACCTCTATTTATTGGTTATTGCTATGTATATAGTCCGGAATTCATCTTATAGAATTATGTTATCAACAGCCATAACCTTCCATGCCATCAAACTAGCCGTTGGGATTTCTAGCATTCTGGTTGCATTTTGTGACATGGCGACTTTTCAGTATCATAAAGGGATGTGTGTCTAAAAAAGTTTGAGAACCACTGGCTTAGGGCTTCCCCACAAGATCATGCTCTACGTGGAGATGGTCTTTCATCTCGCTAGTCCCAATATCGATTCCTTAGTTTCAAGGTATCGTGCACAGCTCACAGTTCAAAATAAAATATAATTGGTGATAATGATTTTTTGTTGTATTTGTATGAAATATTATTTCTTTTGTGGTCAAATATGCCTATCGCCTATGTTAGATAGCTCACCGCTGTACTGACGTAGAGTTTTAGAACGTGGTTGCCTATTTTACATCGATATCGAATTCATGCGGCCCGCGGCCTGTACGAAATTTGAAAAGTGGCCCGCGACCTGTTTTGAGTTGGCGACCCCTGTTCTAAACAATCGCAACGGCGCAGCACAATGACCATAACAGCGGTCCTTGCATGGTTGCGATTAGAACAATGCCGATTTTTAGATTTAGAAGGCTATTTCGGAGTGGTTCCATTACCCTGATGAAAGTTTAATGTATACTATCACAGTCAGCTTGACTGTAGCTTTCAGAAAAGATCAACTTTATTTAATTTGAACGCTCGGATCGTCATCTATGGGATTAGCAATTATGTTGCCGTTTCATGCTATGAAGTGCCAACAAATCGGCCGTTGTCGCATCACTCGACCGTGAATCACATGTTGCGCATCTATCCGGTTAGTTATCTATAGTTTGATCGTCATGAATTGTAAATGTGACGAAATAGTAAATCTTCTACTGCATGGTAGTGTCTGTAATTGATGTGATGGTTAAGTTTCAGGAATAGTTTCAGGCTTCCTGGGCAATTTGAGAAGTTATTTAAACTTTTAAACCTTAAAGGATATATCTGGCACTTACATATTGTAAAATACTTCAAAATCTAATGTGGCATCGCGGGCCGCACAAAATGCTCTGGCGGGCCGCGTGTTTGAGACCTCTGCACTATACCATCTCACCACATGATTTTCCGTATTCATTAGATTATCCTTTTCTATGGTCTAGACGTCGTGCTGCACGGCCGTGTGATCGCCGACCCAAGACCGTTTAGTGTTGCGATTTCGAGACGATGGATGCAGTTTATGCGTCATTAGATCGCGGAAAGCGCGAAGAAAACCTTTAACAAATAAACCGGTCGCAAAAATGATCTATATAGTTTATGGCAATATATATGATATGTATACAGAAATATTGCCGGCTCTGGCTACGCTGGTGCGTCGGAATGATATTTCAGTCATCAATATCTCGAATTTCTTGGTCAGTCTAAAATGCTTCGGTTTGCCTTGTAAGATCAGAATAATTTGCCTCGACAATTTATTCTTAATAATATTAAAAAAAATCCACACCGACCGCTCAAAACCCTCTTACATGATACATTTAAGGGTTGGCACCTATGCCCCGGTGTCACTGCGCGCCATTACTTTGAAGTCAATTAGCCTACTTCCTCATATATTCAATCAATCAATCAATCTATTAACATTTTCATCATTTTAAATCACAAGACTGCGATACAAAGAAAAGATAGGAGGGTGTCGAAACAACTTGGAGTATGGCTTTTAAGATCAGACACCCACCTTAGCCTAGGCGAAGTAAAAAAGAGGCAAGCACAGTTGCACACTGAATGAAAAGTAATGCAGATAATATAAGACGCAAGCGACAAAATGAGGTGGCATGTCGCGGAGGACGAGGTCGATGGTAGGTCGCGGCACGGTAGTCCTGAAGGCTCGCTAGTATTCATTTAGAAGAAATTTCTTGTATTTTGACTTGAAAGCGGACATGGTGGACGACTGACGGATAGCCGGCGAGATGCTGTTCCACAATTGGGGTACGGCTTACTTGATAGAACATTGCGTTTTCTTGTATTCCGTCAATTTACTGTTTGACGTGTCACACTCGTATTTATATTGCGCTATCTCTTCAAATACCGCGGTCATAAATTCTCTGTCCCGAAAAATAAATGTTTTTAACCACCCCAACAGAACGCTATCCCTTTTATCCCATATGCATGCGAACCGAAACCTAATTTGCTTGGTACTGATAAACGAATTCTTGTAAAATGGATGCAGCCAATTCTATCTGATTATTATTACAACGTTCGAGATCACATCACTACACTCTAAGTTTAGAAGTGTTGCTCAACCCGGAAAATTGAACACGATTTGTGATCCAAAATTGAACACTTAGGGTGGAGGCCAAAAATACAGATCAAATAAAAGATCTGGGGATTTTGCACGTTGCTGGATTTTCTGCGGACCAGAAAGGTAGATTAGTAAGATTCTACCAGGACCGACTGAGTATAGACCGCTGCTTCTTGATCCTGGTCGCCACCAGGATTAAAGTATAGATTAAGGTACACAAGCATATAAATTCGGCGAGGTTTGTAATAGTTATGACATTGTAGATTGAAATTGCTTATCTGAGGCTCATTATAAAGATAGTGAATATTACATGTTAGCGATATTAGCGATATTTTGTTACCGGTACTCAATTGTTCTTCTCCTTATTGACAGATGATCATGTTATTACAGAATGTTTAATGATAATTGCATACAAACTATGTAATAAACGAGTTCAGCCGTTCTCTTGCATTGGAAACAATCAACCAAGCCGTGAAATGCCACATCACCAAACATGGCAAAAAACAGAACAGCAATTGAAGGTTGCTTCAAAACAAGAGAAAGTCTCAAAACTGAAAATGACAGAAGGCCTTCAGAACATTCAATGGTATCTGACCCGGTGACGGTGCTATTTATTGCAAGGTAAGTTTGTAGACTCTAATTATATCCACAATATGGCGCATATCAGTAAATTAATGGTTAAAGCTGTCATACCAGCACAGGTTCAGCCATTTGAACATCATTTTGAAAGTGATTCCACCATATTGTCTGTAGTTACTGCAGAAAATCAATCATGTAAGTTATTTTGCGAGAGAGTAATGAGAACTTGTTCGATACATTGACCACATCGAGAAATGTTCCCCATGATGAAGATCGGTTCGTGTCAGAGGCAAATCTTCTCGTTATTTTCATCACTACTTTTTGCTAACATATCAATTGTACAAGTGTAGATGTATATTATATCGATTTCTTACCCGGTGGTGTATTGAAGGGAACTCATTCACAATATCAAACGTTCTTGTCATACATTCAGCGATTTTTAATGAGATTTTTTGCTCGTCGTCAAATGATCGGTTTCAGTATTTTTCACCATTACTAGCGAATATGCATGTGCAATTGTGAATTGTACATGTGTAAACATATGTAGGCCTATAGCCTCAAATCCTTCTGAAACATTCACATTTTTTTTTCAGAAACATGCTACATGGAATGGCAGTCAACATGCGTGACAAAGACGAGTGATCTGCCACCTGGTATGTAGCTTCTACTCATTTGGATATCAAGTCGAGTTGATATTTTAAAATATACAATCTTGCAGTTTCGGAGGGTTTGGCAAACTTTTGCTCCACTGCCCCAACCATTGTTATGTAAAAATTTCCCACTTTGTACTTGGTTTTCTAATGAAGTGTATCTGCGAACGATAGAGTTGGAAATGGTGTTTGACTGCTCGAAAGATTGCTGATTACCAGTGCAATGCACATAGTTACAATCCTGTAACAATTGATATAAGATGGTGTACAATGGAGCCTGACCGATTATATCGTTTTGCCGATAATATAGACTCAATATCACTCTTTGAAAGAATTATTAGTATCGGCCATTGGAAATGAATATATATGGGCAGTTTTCGTGAGGTCACAGCATGGTAATAGGAAGTCCATAAATTATAATCTTTTACCACTAGACTGAGAATATTGATATATTTCACATATATTTCACTCTACAGGTGTCCTGATACAGCCTTTCTAGTTTATTTCCTGTCCAAGTATAGCATTGGCTGTAAAGCCCTGAAGTTTTTCAAATGCGCATTTCAAGGTATTCCACCCCATCTGCATATAGGCTATAGTGGTTATCGGTGAAGGAGTTAGATATTGGTTTTATCGGTATCGGCTCAAAACTCCAATATCAGTCGGGCTCTAGTATACAAATACAATACAATGAAAACTACCAATTCTGCACTTTGTGATCAGCTGGTTGCAGAATACAAGTTTATAATGACTGGAGACTGACCGATTATTGGTTCACCGCTCATATCGAATGGATACCACACTTGAAAACAGATATTGATATCAGGCAGTAGAGGAAATAATATCAGCCAACAAGGCAAAGAGAATTTCCAAATGATTTCTCTGTGATTGGCTTCCTAATACAAGTTTTAGTTTAATCATAGGTTACTATAGTAACTGAGTATACCTCATCGCAGAGTCAATATGAACTTCAGAAAAACAATGAGCTGAGAATTAAACTGATGGTGTCCAAGATTGATAACCTCAAAGGAAGAAAAGACATGAGAGACGAAGAATGATATTTAAGAAAGCAAGAATTCGAAATGCGTATTGAAGAACATGCGATAAAAATGGAAAAATATAGATTAGAACTTGGACAATTGAGGAATTAGTGACATATGTAATGCAATATTTCTTTGTTCAATTATGTCAAGTTATCTAAATAGCCGAATACGCATTTTGTGAAAAGCAACATTTCTTTATAATATTTCATTGTGCCTGCCTGCCAAATGTTCCTCGCCTTATAGGCAACTTGGATTTTCTGTGCGCAGAGACACTGTCAGCGCTTATAGGCAACTTGGATTTTCTGTGCGCAGACACACTGTCAGCGCTGCGCATTTGCGCACGTGAGTAGCTTAGAGGGAACATTGCTTATATAGGTTTTGTCGACGGTGCACATTTTTTGAAATGCAACATTTCTTTATAATATTTCATTGTGCCTGCCTGCCAAATGTTCCTCGCCTTATAGGTATTGTCGACGGTGCAAATATTTCGGTACATTTTTTCAATTCATATTTGTCAATTTGAATACAAATAATGGGACACCTGCTCTTTGTTTATTATCTACAGTGCAATTGTAGTTGAATCTTTCATTCCACGAATTCATGCACATTTCATTCTCTTTATTATTTTTACACCAGCACGGTTTACTGTGTTCGTTAAAATTTTAAAATAAACATAATTAGTAGAAATATGTGTTGATCTTATTTTCAAGATAGGCTATTGCGTCATTGTATCCAACTTCAGATGTTATATCCGTAGCTTCCTTGGGAGTAACTGCAATATCAGGTACTGGCTAATTGGTTTTTGTAGCAAAATTGTGCAAACATATTATTGCAATGATTGCCAGCATGGTGTTTTCGATTTGCATTCGCATAGGATTTAGCAACATCTGGAAACGCTGTTTGAGAACGCCAAAGCATTGCTCGATCAGCACGCGTGTCTTTGAGTGCATATAACTGTATTTTTTTTATTGTGCAGCCTGTGGATTTGGTAATGGAGTCATCAGGTACATTTTTAGAGCATAGAGCCTCTGTCTCCCAGCAAAATCCCATTGTATTTTTTTCTGGCCAAGCTTGTATTTTAAACGGAATTTGAAAAAGTTCTTGAGTCATGAGTACTCCCTGGCCATTTCTCAACAGCATTAGTCACTACCGGTATTCTCTTGGCATTGCAGTCCATTTGACAGTTCGAAGAAAAATATCCTTTCCTGCAACGATAAGCTTTTCTGGTACAGAGTCACCGGGGGACTTTATTGGGATATGGGTACCATCAATGCAACCGATAACATTTAGAACTCCACCTATGTCAAAGAAATCACTCTTTGTTTGTAACAAATCATCCAATCGTGGGATAAATTTTCTCTATTCTCTGATAATGCCCGAGAAATGCAGTGGATGATTTGGCGTGCAGTTGTCCGGCTGCCACCAATGAAGTCAGCATCTGTTTGTTGAAAATGACCGTAGCAAAAAATCGGAGAGCACAGAGTAATTGCATCACGGGGTGCAAAGCTTGGCACCGTACATCCAACCATGGGCTGTCTTTAATCATGTCCAATAGAATTACCGTAGCTCCCTTGTAAAATCTGTAGCGGTCAACGAATTCATTTTCTAGGTATTTTACAAATGAGTCCGATATGTTTGCCAAGTAATGCCTGGCCATGACAATAGACACTTACGTGACCTTTGACACGGACCAATCAGATTGCAGTGTGATGTAAACAAACCGCGACATAGGGCAAACTTACTATTTGTGAGCTCTTAGTCTTATGTCAAAAAGGTGAACGGATGAAGTCATAGTTCAATTACATTGTATCAGGCATATCTAATTTTGATGAATGGTAATAATATAGATCTAGTATGTATTTACAGTAATTCTAATCACGGTTTTCTTTTCAAATTAGCCTACTACACCCAGCAATGAAGGCAATTACGCAGCAGTATTTAACAACTTTTCGGGTGAAGCAAGAAGTGGAATTTCTTGCTACCAGTATTAGTATACTGCAGGATAGCGGTACTGAATTGCATATGTTAGTGGTGGCTTGAGTCAGAATAGGTTGTGGTATTAATTATGCGCGCTCAAAGTGATAAGTGTTCTATTTAAGGAATCCTATAAGCTTCCTACACGCTACACCACTACATCATATATAGGCTACCGTATGTAGTAGTAAATTCCTGATTTTTTCTAGCTTATTTATTGAATCTATCAATACAAATGCCGCATAAACACTGTTCCTATGGCCGTTGTAACAGTGACAGTCACTACCCAGATCGTAATCCTGATGTGCAGTTCACACCTTTTCCAAAGCCAAAAACACTCATGGAAGAATGTAAAATATGGATAAAGGCCTGCGGACGTCCTCTTCTCATAGTCAGCTAAATCCTGATTCGATTAGAAGATTCTCGTATGTATGCTCCAAGGTACATTGTCCAAAAACCAAACCATTGCTTGAATTATTAGTCTAGTTCTCCTTTCCTCAGCATTTTCACAATCAGATTGGTCCTACGGAGCAGTATCCCTATCCAATACCACATGATGGTAAGGAAATACGTTCAAGGAAGAGGCGTAAAGCAGGCAACAGGTGATTGATTATGTCCCCATTCCCAACCTACCATTTTCTTATTGAAGGTATCCAAAATCTTTGCAAGATTACACTATATCTGTTTCCTAAAATGATGTAAAATTATCACTTTTTACCTTCCATTTTCAGCAGTACAAGTCTTCCGAGCAAGAATCAAGATATGCCTGACGAGCCTAATGAAGTGCAAGAGATAGCATCGGAGATGGTTGAGATACCTCATTCACAGTATCAGCCTAGTCAGTCAGTTAAATCATTCAACAAGCAATCAGTGTATTAATTTAACATGGAAAACAATGTTGCAGTAGTTAAAGATTGCGTATGTACGGCTGGCAATATTCATTGTAGAAGTGGCATAGGCGAGATAGCATGTCTTGGAATTGTAGGAATATCTGGGTATATTCTGATTACTTCCAAGCTAATTTTAGTATAGACAACAAGGTCGCACCAAGGGGCACCAGTTACCAAAATTTGAACTTGGATTTGGTAATAATATATACTACCAGGTTGAAGACAGTAGCCAGTCGTGGGGGACATAGTAAGCCAGCCAATTTTTATTTTGGCGACAGCTTCCTCAATTGACATTTCCCGAGCAGAATATGGACACTTGATTTCCATAATTCCAAATCCGTCGCCGTCACAAACTGTTCCATCAGGAGTGGCACCCAAAAATGGGAATTCTGGGTTGACTACCAAGCCGCAGTTATGAGTGTGGACAGTTTTCAATCTGCTGTACTGTTGCCGAGCTTTTCGTTCATTGGCCTGGCCATACTTGACTGATGCAGCAATAACTTTCCGTGGCTTAAATATGGAATCGAGAAATGATTTAGAAGGCACACTTTTCCGTTTCAAAATAAGTCCAAACTGAGATGCGGTCAGACGGAGCTTTCTTTCATGGTGCCACAACCGGCTTATTGTTTTCATCCTAGTATTCCGCTCTAGTGCTGTTGCTTGGTGATGTGTAATGGCTTGAAATTGCTTGAGACCGTTATATTCAGTAGGGAGGCGGATAGTTGATGCTATTGGTAGTGGTGAAACATTGCAGGAGTTGGAGGAGTATGCCTTGACAGGTGCCCGCACAGCGGAATTGCTCTGTAAAATAAAAATATGTTTCTACAGGCTCATTGGACGTCTTATGTGAAGCTGCTCAGATCCAGTGTATGAAAGAGGAAATTGATGGAAAGAACACAAGAATAAAATTCCTAGAAGGGTTAGACGCAGCGAACAGGAAACTCCGCCAGGAAAATAACAATTTGACAAACGAACTAATGCTAGCAAAGTTCAGTTTTCAAAGTATCATGATGTCAAAAGATTCGGAGAAACTTATGAAATTCTATATTGGACTACATCCAAATTCTTTTTCGGCATTACATAAACTTCTGACATGTGATGGTAATGTGAATTATCCGGATAATCGCTTCGAGTTATCCCTGCATGGTAGTGCAGATCATCTGCTATTAACATTGGCAAGACTGAGGAGAAATTTCCAATTGTTGGACTTATCCCACAGAATTCGAATTTCTATCAATACTGTAAGCATAATATTCAACAATTGGGTGAATCACATGTATAGCTGCTTAATCAAAATTTCAATCTGGCCACATAGAGATGTGATTCTAAAAAATGCACCATCTGAATTCATTCGTGAATTTCCACAAACTATAGTGATTATTGACTGTACCGAGCTGAAGACTCAACCCCCAAGCTCTTTGCGACTACAATCACAGTTTTATTCGGACTATAAATCACATACGATTTTAAAAGGATTGGTGGGTTGTGACCCAGGCAGTGCAGTGATTTTTGTGGGAGAACTATTCACCGGAAGCATATCAGATAAAAATATTACCGAGCAATGTGGATTATACAGGAAATTGCAGAAATGATGGACTTGGGCTATATCGCAGCAGGAGATGCTATTATGGCAGACAAGGGATTCACCATTGAGTCAGATATCAAAAATTGAATCTAAATTTGAATATTCCTCCACGGCCTTCTGCACACCGTCAAATGTCAGGGCCGGACTGCTCCACAACAAGAAGGATTGCACGACACCGTATCCATATTGAACGACTGATCGGAAGAATCAAAGAGTATAGAATTTTGACCGGTGTCATACCATGCAGTATTATCTATCAACTCAACAAAATCTGGACTATCTGTGCTTTGCACACTCTATTTCAAGATAAGTTGATTAAAAACAAAATTTAATGAAAATTATTATCCTGCAATTGTTCAAGTTCCAATGTATAGATCGTAAACGTATATCTTGATCACCTGATAACATGCTACTGATCCTAACTGTGCGATGCCGTGGTCAGTGGGTACCAACGGTGTATCTTTGTTCACAATATATTCCAGTGGTGTGCCTTGAAGCTCATTCAGATGTCCGATTTGTTGAATGAACAGTTTTCCAGGTGCAGATGTCCTAAGATTAGTTATGTTCGGAAGCGTATTAGAAAGGTGAAGGCTCCAGATATAGTAAAATTTACCTTAAGGCAGACGGAGTAGATGGGTTGCGATATCGATCAATAGATGGCTTGGCAATCACGATTGAGCTCACTGGTGCCGGCTGAATTTTTTCTCCACGTGGAACATTCCATGATTGCGGTATGCTTGTGCATGACAAATCCCTTGGGATGTCTTTCAGTCCTTGAAGCTTCAGGTACTGAATTGTCTTTATTAATGCATATGCATGAGAGCATATATCAGAACCAAGTCTGAAAGAAATCAACAATATCTATTGCAAGATTCTCTGAAGAAACGACAGTTTTGATATTTACCCTGTCTTACAAGTGCAAGATGAATCAATAATGGATTTTCCAAAAACTTTGATTTCCATCGAATGTGGCACCTCACTTTTCCGCATACTGCGATAACATCGCCCGCTCACCAGAATATTGCTTCCACAATAAGAGTGGATTGTCTCCTCAATCTGTATGCCCAAATCGTGTACATAGCACTCCATGAAATACTTCGTAGCTTTTACCGCGGCGTTAGGAGAAAATGTTATACCACTCAAATCAAAAAAATCTGGTAGCATCTCCATAGCTTCTAATCAAATCAATGTAAATCATAAATTTCTGAAGACAATATATGCTTGTATATGTTGCTTAAGACCTTAGCCCACGAAACAGTCGAAATATGCGGTATCGCAATCCTACAGTATACGAATAACAAGAAACAGCTAAGTGCTGGGCTTTATCCGTAATGTTATCAAAATGCATTCATTTTAGGACACATCATACTGCTGCGTAGTTGCCACCATTGCTGGATATTTTGGTTTAGAATTACTGTAAATACATACTAGATCTATATTATTACCATTCATCAAAATCAGATATGCCTGATACAATGTAATTGCACTATGACTTCATCCGTTCACCTTTTTGACATAAGACTAAGAGCTAGAGATGTGAAAAAAATAGCAGACCGTTAAAAAGTAAAAGTTAAGCTTCTCAAGTAGCAGTAGCAGTTACCTGCTAACCCAAATCACAGTTAACAGAATAGCAGATAAGCACCTTGACATTCAATATAGCCTACATTTATCCTTGACTACCGGATGGAATAGTGGTAGTTCTCTGGTGTGTTTCATTATTCGAGAAACGAGTGCCACTACACTACAGTACAGTCTCAACCAGACCACCATATCACACTGGTGACAATAGCAGTACTCATCTTCAACCACCACCCAATCAGACTGAATGACATCTTCGGTTGCAAAATTAAATCCATTTCTGTCGTGTGCATGCCTCCTCTTTACATCGCCTAGGCCCAGGTGGTTGTCTGATTTCAAAGACTATCCTAGACGTTTCGGGATCTTCCTGTCATTCATTGTATTGCAGTCTTGTGATGTTTTGAAGTGATGAAATTGTATGAATAAACTTGAACGGCATAAGGTGGGCGGTTCTGTAAATATAGGCCTACTCCATGAATGAATTTTCTTCAAGCTTTACAGTAAGATGAGGCTAGACGACTCTGTGCGATTATGACTTCAATCATAATTAATTGTTAGATTAAAGTTGAGGTTCGATATCGGCGAGTTTAGAAGTAAACGAATACATTTGCACTTTTCGACTAAATTTGCGGTCAATTGTGACGTAGGGTTTACCTCCAATCTAACTGCTAAAAAGTAACAGTTAAAAATCACAGTTAAGTTTTCGAAAGTAGCAGTTCGTAACTGCTACTGCAAAATATCGGTTAAGCCCATCTCTACTAAGAGCTCACAAATAGTAAGTTTGCCCTATGTCGCGGTTTGTTTACATCACACTGCAATCTGATTGGTCCGTGTCAAAGGTCACGTAAGTGTTTATTGTATTCTAGTCGTCCGAACTGCCATCTACGATGTCCAAAATATCCATACTACATACAGTAATAACAACAGTACCAGAGTTTGCAATGCCGTTTTTAGAACTTATAACTGTGAATAAACTACAGAGTAATATGCATTAAAGCTGCAAAGTGGCTTCAAATCAATTTCATAAGTCTACCTAGGAAACGATGGCATTCATAGCACATGACCAAAATCGACGACATTTTCAATTAGCATTGCCAAAGCATAATATTTACTACGAAGTCGATGGGTCGACATGGCAACCTTCCACGGATCACTACATTTTGCGTCATTTTGACGCAATAGCGTCCTACATCCTGGATTTGTAGATCTACTAACTTCGCACGAACATCCAATGTTTTGGCGTGCGGATCATCTACTTCTAAATCGGGAGATCTTGGAACTCGCAGATTAGGCGAAAATCCAGGATGTTTTTACTCAGCTTTTTGGCCTCCACCCTTAGAAGTGTTGCGAAGTGTTTAAATTTAAAGTCTTTACCAAAAAAAGTGTTCAGTCTCAAAATCCTATCTTAGACCTCTAGAAGTTTTGCAAAACCATGCTGTTAGAGCCATCTGTGGATTTGGTCGACGTGAACGATTGTCACCAGGCTATAAAAAACTTGGCATTCTAAAACTGAAAGATCTATATCACTACGAGTTAGCCAAAATGATGCATAAAATATACTACTCTAATAGGAAATCTTTCAAGAACTATTTCCATACATTTTCTTCGGTTCACTCATATGGCACTAGATCTAGCTCTCAAGGTAAAATAACATTACCTCAAGTTTCTAAGAAATTGTCACAAAACAGTCTCAACTTCAAGGGTGCCAAGGTCTGGAATAACCATCCAGAAGAATATAGATCGATGCAGTTCAACCAGTTCAAGATCAAATACCGCAATTTTCTTGTTGAAAAATACTGAAATAGGTATAATTTGTAATGACTGTGATGTTATACTGTTCCACTTGCTACACCTCCCTCTGTTGTCGTTGTTGTTGTTGTTGAAAAATACTGTCATGGTCCATGATTTGCATTGACTGTGATGTAATACTGTTCCACTTGGTTCGTCTTCATTGTTCTTGCTTTGTTGCATATTTTTGCTGTGCACACTGTGTATTGTATACCAGTACTATGCTTGGATGCTTACTGCTGATCTTCCATGACTTTTATCTGTTGTTTATTTTTATGTCCATTGGTTAACTGTCATAAGTTCGTTAGTATTGATCTTGCCATATCTACTCATATATAACTCCGCTGGGTGGCGACTGATTCTAAGACCTACCGGTCCCCCGTCGTCTCCCAATCTATACCAATTTACATGTGTTTGTTGGTGAGATGAATAAAGCATACTGACTGACTGACTGGCTGGTTGACCTGTCAGCGGAACGCAGGGCTCAAAATGAAATCAGATTTTATTGAATCATTGACACTTATAATACCCAAACTGGGTGAATAAATACGTGCAAAAATTCAAATTTTCAATAGCTGCTGTGACAGAGTTTCATAAATTCTAATCAGCAGTTGAAACCGTTTCCGGAATAATCCATGAAATCACGAACATCACAAATGATTCAGAGCAAACTCACTACAAATCATGCAGCTCACTCAATCATGGGAATGAAAACGATGCATTGGGATGGTGATAACAAAATATCATTTAGTGTCCTAAATTTTCATGACAGGGGCATGGAATCAACTTTATTGGTTATGGTTACGTCGATTAGCAGAAAACATGACCAATGCAAATAATTACAACTTATTGAAAACTTATCAAATTATGGTTTGTAAATTCCAAATTGTATTATTAACAAACAAAACAAATGTATCAGTACCACTACCGCTACCATGAAAACCAACCACAAGTATTTGTTACCTCGGCATGAAATTGGGCCCGCTAACCAGGCATCAAAAATATTCTAGTGCTTGCATTACAAGTATTTATATCAGGGTAATGCCAATCACTTTTAGTTTAAACAACAAAGAAATCGTTTCTTCGAGTCAATACAAATTTTTGTTTTCCTTTACCACAGCCCGCTGCAAAAAAATTGAAATCTTGAAGTCATTAGGGTAGTGGTTCTCAAACTTTGTAAGACACGCCCCCCCCCCCTTTATGACACCCAAGAATTTCACACACCCCTTATCGTCATATCATAAAATAAAAATCAACCAGAATGCTAGAAATCCCAACGGATAGTTTGATGGCACGGAAGTTAATGGATGTTGAGGAGAGAATACTCAAATATGAAATTATGACCATACAAAGAGAAATTGTTATGAGTTGGAGGTAAATCGGACCGCGCGCGAAAAAAATTTCAGTTGACTGCAGCTTCGCGCTCCTTCAAACGATTTCACGCCCCCAGTTTGAGAAGTCCTCATTTAGGATATGAGAAATCCAATACATAGTAGCCAGGGCTTTGAGCAGCCGTAAATTTAAACTGCTCCGGCTCCAGCTCCGGCTCTGAAATTATCGAATGACCCTGTCTATATCACGGGTGGCCAACCGGCGGCCGGCGAGAGGGTTTTGCGTGGTCCGCGAGGTAATTTACTATTATATTATCGAAACTGAATTGCTCAGATTGTGAACTTGCAATGCCAACCAAAAATTACAAGTCTGGCTGCGACACTTGGGATGTTGATGACTAAAATATCAGTTCCGACGCATCGGCATCTCCAGGGTCCAGTCACATTTTCAGTAAATCGTCATACATTACAATAAACTAGAAGTGAAAAATAAAATAGTAGTGAAATTTTTCTTCACGCTTCGCGTGTTTATTGTCACATGATTTCATGCTTGGTAGCCTACCCTCTACTGAGAATGAAAAAAAAACGCCTATAATTTGTCCGATTGAGTTTAACTGTATTCGCAATTATGGGAGAAAGTCTTTTCACGTTTGCGCTCGCATAAAGATCGTCGACGGTGAAATGTAGGCACAAAATTATTGTCGCATATTATTGGAGACCTTCGATATCGATGTGGCCAGACGCCGAATAGTCGTGTCCTTGCAAACTGAGCCTAGCGGGCGGTATACAGTAGACCCGCAATATACTCAAGTAATAATATTATTGACCTATAGTTTATTTATAAACTTTGAAAATTTTACCCGCTTGGCGCGGCTAGTGGACCGCGCACTCGTTCGTCAATTGCATGTGCCCATTTAGCCGATAAGGTTGGCCATTCATGGTCTATATAGATTACTAATCTACCCATAGGTTAGTTATCTATAGTAATCTAGAGTCTGTCAGCCGTCAGTAACATCCGATGTAACAACGAAGACATAGGTGCCGCCATGCCGGCGTGTGGCGTCATAATGAATACTTGTCAATTGTCATAGTTGCACTAGAACGCACTTTACTCTATGCCATTGCTGTGCACAGCATTAAAATTCGGGCCTGCTGTTCAATTATGATAAATCAGCAGATGTGGTTGTTGCATATATAATAGCATTTTATGAAATTCGTCGGAGCCGGAGCTACTCCTCAAATAACGGGCTCCAGCTCCGGCTTCGGCTCCGGCTGGATTTTATGTAGAGCTCCGGCTCCGGCTCCGGTGAAAATGTACGGCTCCGGGGCTCCGGCTCCGGGCTCCGGCTCCAAAGCCCTGATAGTAGCAACAATCTTTGCTGAAGCATTTTTATATTCTTGCGGTAAGCTGCAACCCAGGCTTGATGAATCCCTGATTCGTGGCGTGCCATGGCGGCTCGGTCTTTTTACTGGTAGACTTCAGGTGGTGCTCCTTGAAAATATGATGAAATACCTAAGTTTTGAATATGCCCAGGAAAATTCTAAATTTTATGCAGAAATAAATATAAATATTTCAGACAGGTAGATTACAGAAGCACATGAAAGGCGCTCGGCTACATGTGAAATCCTATCACTGAGTAGGAGTAAGACTAAAATTAGCAAAACGACTAATAAAAATATCTTTACTCAGGTCTGTCTTTTTATCAATTCGGCCATTTTGACATTTACATTTACATTCAGATGTACAGACAACAGTGAAAATGCAGAAAATGTAACGTTGAATGAAATTTATAACAAAACGTTGCAGGTCTATCTAAATTTGTATGTCCCATAAAACAGAAATATTACCTGATTCAATGATAAGACATGAACACGGGTCTTGAAAAATATATTCGTTTGTCTCTCAATTTTGCTTGGAGATGAAGACAGTTGACTTCGTCAACGTCATTTTTCTGAAAATAAAATTGATTGCAAATAGGATCAGACAATAAATATAGTAAAATAAATTGCATTAATGGGGTTAGAATCGTTGTTCCTATGGGTTCACATTTCCATTATAATAATTGACATAGGCTTTACATAAACTTTTAATCTAGAAATATATCAGACAAAGGACACTACGATCGTCTTTAGTGCAAAAACTTTGTGACATCTTATCGAAGGTGTTGAGTACTTTTCCTTCATTGCAGCAATTGTAACTGTTCTCAATGTTTTAAAATCCTCCATTCCTGATTAAATTTAATTAATGCGATTAATTTGAATTAGCAGGTTATGGAAAATGCTCCCAATTTGATGTTCACATAGTGCGTTATATTTCAGTAAGCAATAGTTTAAATACAAGTTACATGAGATCATTACGTTTACACCTACGTACACAGATGAAGACTTTTTAAGCTCATATCGCATAGTCCGTAGTCTAGTCTGCGAGATAGTTTGAGAAAAGTAGGACTGCAAAAACCAGGACATTAAATAATCAATGGTGATATATAAAATTATTAAATAAGCTTACATCCTCACATGTTTCTAGGGGTTCTTGAGAGAAACGTCTGTATCGCATGAAATGACTGCACCGGTACAAAATCTGCTAACGAGTGACTCTTCAAGTCACTGTCAACATTGTGTGATAGCGTAGGCACAGTAGAACCAAGGGGCTCTTTTCACGGACTTGGCATCAGTTGGACGAATTTGAGGATCAATCCAAGACTGTTGAAAATAAAATATTGGTTTCAAAAATTTGCAATACAAATGAACTATTCAATATTCACACAGATATCAGAATGGATACAGTTGTTGTTATCGGAAATAAGTTGTGCGTGACAGATAGGAGTCTTTCATAGAATAATTAGGAAATTTAATGGAAAGTTACACGTGACGTTACCACAAATTTTACTCACGCACAGGTAGTATAGTCATGACAGTGGTCTCTGCGAAACGTGCAGCGTACCAGAAACTGTCGAACATTTCCTACTAACGTGTCCTCGATACTATCACCAGAGACAATATTTAAAAAATGTAGCTGAACAGAGCAGTGTGAGCTTTAACTTGGACTGTCTGACTGACCCGCGTATGGTTAATCCAGTCATAGAATTTGTTGTATTGTGTAGACGTATATGATTCAACTATTAGCTCCCCCAGGCCTGGTGCACAAGACCTTAGTAGTCGAGCACCATAAAACCCCTTATACATACATACAAATTTTACTCAGGCACAGGTAGTATAGTTCCTGGATTGTTAATCATTTTGGTGAAATTTTATCAACATTCATAAAAATCTTTATAACAAAGATAACCGAATGCATCAGAATCAAATTCATTATCGGATATACCAGTATACTAACAAAACACCGCGATGCTTACCAGCATTCCATACAGCAAATGCATTTCAAAAAGGTGCCAATTTCAATACATACTACCTGCACAATAGAGTTTAGTTCAGTTACCGTATCATAATAAACTTAGGAAAGTCAAATTCAGGGATTGGGTAAAGCAATTACATCCACTTGTAATCCATGGTTTGGTGAAAAGACTGTTTGGCTGTGTTATTATTAGGGCGATTTTTTTGACCTAAAAAGAAGCAAGATTTCAACATATTATGACCTTAAGAAACTTAATTGTAACCAAATTTTGACCTCATGTATGTAAATTAAGTGTTTTCCCACATAATGCTAGAAATGTACTATGTATCTTTATTTGTGGTTGGAACTGTCTAATCTTACGAAGTAGTTTGGCCTGAAATAAACCATATGTTATCGAAATCTGGACCCATGAAGAATTCCAGTAATAGTTAGTTACATCTCGTATTATGATAGACATAATTAAAAATTTGTTGTAGTACAATATCGGGTAGAAAGTGTCCGTCCTTACTAAGTATAGCTTGCCAATAATGGAGAAAGAACGTTCTACAGCAGCAGCAGCAGTTGTTGACAGGAAACACTGAAGTTTTGCGTACACTATTGGTGACAAACCGTTTTTATTCATTATGACAATATTGCCTACATCATAATTTTTTATCATGCGGATTTTGATAGAAGAATCAATTCCTATGCCTTAGTTATTACCTTACAACTTGTAATAAACCGTGCAATGTAAAATGTGTTGCAGTTGCAAAACCATCAAAACCGTTGACTGATTGTCATAGCGGTGATCAATTTCTGACATTGCAGTACTTGTCCACAATGGACCACAATATCGCCTAGATAGGGCTATTTCAGTGTGGCTAGAGAGAACAAAATTTTATCCATACATCAAAAAAGTTAGGTCGATAGTAGCTTTCCATTAGTACCGTAGTACTGGACCTGGTCGCAGCCTGGCATGTCATCAGATTCAAAGCTCAAGAATCCAGCAATAAGATTGTCGATTCCTGCCATCCTTATATCTATTCCAGAACCCGTAACTCAGGCGAGTCACGTACTGCAAAATATCGAAAGAACATACTTTTTAGTGAGAGATATCAGTAGCCTACCAAAACATCTAAATCAAACGACCCTGCTGCAATGTCAAAACGAGCTCATTTTATGGCTATTCTCACATTAAATATATTCAATAACATTCACCGTATTCCCATACCTTACAGTACATGGGTGTGATGATCCTTTACGCCATTAGGTAGTAGAAACTGCTTAAATTTATCCATTGCGCCAAGTCTTTTAGTGTACCGAACTCTCTCCCTGGCGAACCACCAATTCAACCTAACTGAAAACGAAACAGCTCTACCGTAACGAATGTGGTGACGTCTTTGCGTCTCAGGGAAAGATGTCTATTTTACTGAAATATTACTCACTTAGTGATTTGGTCCGTTGAAGAATATTATTTTATTACGCTGTGATTTTATGTAATTCCAAACCTACCTATTGTTCATGTTAAATACAAAATTGATAACCAATTACCTAGTATAAATTACCTTGAAAGTAAGCCGCAATGCGAAGCGTTACATATAAACGGTGAAATACGCAGAAGTGTTGCGACGATTATGGCCCAATGTGTTAATATGCGTAAAAAAAGTGTGTCTGCACACGGAATAATGTGTTACGAAGTGTTCAAAACGACCTTGCGGATTTAGAGTGTAGTACCGAGATACATCACTTCTGAGAAGCGTTCTCATATTGTGTCGTAAATTGCTATTTGAAATGTAGAATTATCATGAACCACTTGGGAAACACTGTCGAAACTATTATTGTCGTTGATAAATCAATTGTTAGCGATGCATAATTTCAATATTCTAAAGAATCATTTCTCACTACTCGGCTCGAATCCGTGCAATTGAAAATTCATTCAGATTCGAGCACATGAATCATTGCCCTCTGCCTTTTAACCACCCTCGACTGTACAACTGGAGCAGCTGTGCTCAATTGCAAAATATTCTGCAGTAACCGAGCCAGTGGTTTTTCACTTTACCTGCGAGGCCAATTATTACTGACTATAAGAAGACATTTGCAAAGCCGCCGGAGGCATATGGCAGCCACATTATATCCACAATCCACATCCCTTCATCCCCTTTTTTTCTCGTTCAGACAGAGATAATACCGAGGCTGTTGGGATTTCGATTGAAGCAGTTCTACTTCCAGTTATCTAATTCGCTGCGTGACTAAACTATACCGTGTCAACCTGCGAATTGTGTTTATTCATACAGATGGAGACAGAAGTCAGTGCTGTAGATATATAACATAATTAAACTGGGGATAGATCGTAATCACGTGATTGGAGAATGCAGCACAGTTAGCTAAGCAACCAAATATGGCTAGCAATATATTGTAACTTCGTAAATGGATATGACATGGCAAAATGACTCGACTCGAGCTTTTTAGGTGACTAGACTTGACTCGAATCAGTGCTATGATATGGAAAGTGACTCGACCGGTGTGCATAACTCGACCCAGTCATAAAACTCAAGATTTGGGCGGCCGAGACAGGCATATCATTATTACTTCGGAAAATAGTAATCTACCACGTAATGCAAGGCATTATCGTTATTGTTTGTGGTATTCATGGTGTTTGTCGACTACTATGGTCATTTACACCAGGCCGATATTCTTGATTTTTATTCCGTAACTGCCAACTTCTAGCACGGCCCACTCCCAGGCTTTTTGTAAGACACCGATTACGCGGGCGAGGAGATGCCTAAATAAACCTCCTACATTTGTGTATAAGAATTCAGAAGTCGACCTCGGTCGGACTCGAGCCGTAACTCAGTGGTTCCCAACCTTTCTTGTGCTTTTTCCCCTTTTAGGCGATATTCGAATTGAATTCCCGCCCTAAAATTTAGTTTGCTAAAATGGGGTTGGCATTGAATATCTTAATGTATTTCTCACTGGTTATAAGCTATTTAGTCTCTTTGTACTAAAGTTGATGGTCATGATCATTGCTGAATCGAATTTTATTCAATGAATGTGTTCAAAATATAAGAGGCATTCCATATAACAATCAGTGTGAAGCTTGTGATTGCTTTTGTTTCGACAACTCCTGAATGCGTGGAAGAGTATTGGACAGAGCGCAGCGAATATCATTCTCCACGTTTAACCTGTTTCTTTGCTTTGTTTTCATTTGCAAAAGCGTTGAAAATCCTGATTCACATAGGTAAGTGGAGACGAACGGAAGTATAGTTCTAATAGCTCTCTCGGCCACTTTGGGATATGATTCAAACATCAATGGCCAAAATTCGGTAATTGATTTTTCCCTAAACAAGTCTCTTTCGCGAGAATCCGTTTTGAGTTCTAAAAATTCATCCTGCAACTTATCGGGAACTTTTTCCACCGGCAATGTGAATGGACATTGGATTAAATCAAGCTCATCGTCATCAATTTCGGGAAAATATCGAATGAATTCAGATTCCACTGACGCCAGATGTTGCAAAATCAATTCTTTTTCCATCTCTGGAATAATTTGTTCCTCTCCATCAACAACCATGACTGATGATATTACTTCAAACATTGCAACATTGCTCAATCGAACTTTTCTCTTCCAGTTGTCCAGTTTGCTGGTGAAAGCTTTCAAAGCGTATTTAAATAGTAATTTATTGGTGTTTTTCCCTTGCGTCTTCAGATTTAGTTTATTCAATTGACCAAACATATCTACCAAATAAGCAAGACGTCTAATCCATTCATCATCATTCAGCAATGAAACAAATTCCGATTTCTTTTGAACATCAAAAAATAATTTAAGCTCGTTTCTCAGCTCGAAAACACATTGGGTAACATTTACCCTTGGAAGCCAACGAGTACTCGTATGAAAAAAAAGTACCTGGTGATCTGCATCCATATCATTGCATAGTTTCTTCAATAATCAGGAGTTAAGAGCACTTCCTTTAACGAAGTTGACTATTTTAACTACCTGATCAAGAACTTCGCGTAATGGAGCAGGAAGCGTTTTAGAAGCCAGCGCATGACGATGAATCATACAGTGAATACCTTTTACATTCGGACTTTGTATCTTAACATGAGCTTGACATCCAGATCGGGTTCCTAACATAGCAGGGGTTCCGTCTGTACAACACCTACGTACGTTTTTCCACAAAAGATCTTCGGATTCAAAGAACGAAGACGTTGACGGGCAATATTCTTTTTGGTTGCATGGAATGTACATATTTGCACTTATCACATTTTCATACTGTTTTTGTCGACAATAGACAGCGCATGCAATCTAGATGGTTAGTTGTAGATCTTTCGTGGCTGTAGTTCTATTTCTAGTTACGCATCTCGAAAGCCCAGCCGTTTGTACAAGTCCGTCGGTATGCACTATTTTTGGAAGTGGGTGGAGTTTTATGCACATTGGCCGAATGACCTTGATCAAGTTTTGTAAAGGGAGTGTGATAGCATAAAATGAAATGGAAAATGAGAAAAGTTTCTGTCGAAGTAACAAAATGTCTGCTTTACTTATGTCTGTTTTACCTTTTTCCAATGAAATTCAACTATGGGCCTCTTGATTGGTCCGAAGACGCCGGCAGGATTGTTATTAAAATTCTTTGAAGCTTTCAAAGCGTGCTCATTAGAACTGTTTAAAAAAACTTTTCCTTCAGATTTCACCGGCTACTTGATAAACTTGTTAGGTTGGGTAAAAAGACGCTGTACACCAACTTTGGCTCAATTCCCACCAGAAGAAGCGATATTCTTGCAGTAGAAAGTTTTAAATTTATCATAAAAAGATAAAAAAAAAATGAAAATATAAATTTTTTTTTGTCGACCTCATAAAATTGTTTGACAATCGGTAGAGATGATGCATGTCAAATTTGGATCAATTCCAAATGCTAGAAGCGAAGTTATCGCAGTAGAAAAATTGTGATGTAACCTATCCCAATAACTTTAAACTTTTTAAAATCGAATCGTAAACGTAATTAGTTGGAAGTGGAATACTCAAAAACAGGGGCTCATAACCATGTCGCCCGCCCCCCTGGGGGCTTTTTGTATTTGGAATGGGGCGGAAACACTCAGGGGCGATATGGTGGGCGCAGGGACGTTATGGTGGTGTCAAAGAAAAATGGCGTAACAGTACAGATTGGGTATACAATTGAATAGTTTATCCATATTGAATTGAACTAATAGTTGCTGACGATTACCCCTGCTGAGTACCAGCTGAAAATATTCGTTCGGGCTCATTCCAATAATAATATACTTTTAAAATTGTATATTAAAGTTCGGTACCTCAAAGAAGCTCTACAGATATATGTCATAGGGATACAAAGTTCGAAAGTTCTATAACCTCGAGATTCATTCATTCATCACAATAAAATACTTTAATTACGACATTCAAAATTTACGTCACGACTTTCGCAAAAATTAGTGTCTCCATGAATGCAGTATTTACTATATTTGATGTGATATGTTATTTTTACGGTTCATGAATGCACGAGGCCGAGGGCGTACCCAATAGTTGTAATAAGAACCTTGAAATGATCTCGAAAATAGTGTATACCAATGTTTTCAACCCTTTCGAGCTTCATTCGCACTTCTCTTGTAAAATAAAATTCATTCGCACAAACTAACCGAAAATTATCATACAAAAAGGCAATGAAAAGCCAACATTCATTTGTTCAAATTTCCAACAAATTCGCTACTATGTATCTTATGCTATAATTTGTCTCATTAAAAAGGCTACTATTTTTCCTCGTTTTGCTTTCAACAATTTCTCTGAAACCCTCCTTGGACAAATAAGTTGTTGGGTTTTGTACAAGAACGTCTTTTAGTGCTTGGATGGCCAGGTCTTGAAATCTGCCCGGCACACCTATCCAAAATACAACATATTTTTCACGAGTGAAAAATGCTTGCTGGGAGAAATCGATTTTGAGAGCTGACAAAAAGGTCTAGAAGGCTCCAGTATGGCGAATACTGATAGCTTATTTTGAAACAACAACAACAACCATATGCTGAAACTGTAGTCGATTTCAGCATTTCCGAATGTTTTTCTTAGCTTTCTTCTAAAATCTAAAATCAAGTCGCGGGCCGCCAAATATGACCGCATGCGGCATGCGGGCCGTGTTTCAATTTTTAAGTTGCGGATATTGTAAAGTGAGTCGTTTCAGTTCGAATCGTCCATTAAAAAAATTAAAAAACATGTATCGTCGGTTGGCCTGAATTGTGAATAGACATGGGGTGATTACTTCATGAATGTAATCGATTGCGATTACGATTACTTCTGAATGACGCGATTACGATTACGATTACAGCAAAATCAGGAAGTAGTCGATTACGATTACGATTACATTGGAAAAGTAATCACGATTACTCACGATTACATTTATTTTGCATCTTAGAAGCTATGTTGGAAGACAATATATGGATTGCGCTGAAAAGGCCTAATGAGATTACAAACTCCCTTTAAAAAAGATGCGTCATTGGTTGGTTACGTCATAATGTATCCATTGCCCATTTTCATAGGGGTCAATTTATCGCGCCCAACGATTTGCATTCTTGCCAGGGCCATAACTGCCGCACCCCAAATTTCCCAATAGGGTGGAGAGCGAGTTCGAAGGGCACTCAAAAAGTATTTCGTAAACCAACATAAGTAAGAGTATTTTCGAGAGATCTAATTAACCTGAAAATCCTCTCTAGATCAATGATTGCAAACCGCGGGTCCGAGAGCCGCATGTGGCTCTCAGCTAGATAAACTTGCGGCTCCCCTTGACGTTGGAAAATCCAACAAAAATAATAAAAAATCAATCTATAACAAAAAAATTGATATTAAAAAATTTCACTTGCTTTGCTTGGAATCTGGAGTTTGTAATTTAGGGTGAAGACCAATTCCTTTGGTGTCGAGTATAGCGATTCTCTACTCAGCAACGATCTCGTTACTCAACTTACGTAAAAAGTATGCTCACACTCAAATGCGTCTGGATCGGCACTCAAATTTAAGTCTGCTCCTCACCAGACTTAACTAAGTGCAGGCGGTGTTACAACACGTTTTACAACGCTATCTGACCAGTAAACCAATGGATTATTTGACTTGATTGTTAAGTTCAACGGCCGCATTGAATGAATGCTTTTTAACCATGATGAAAATGTTTTCAAGTCCTATTGTAGTTAATGTGGCCACTGACCCTATAGTAATTTACAACTTGAGTTGCTAGACATGCAGTCAGATATAAAGACATGACAATTTGTTTATGCGTCTCACGAAAGTTTTTCTTTTAGTCTGCTACGCTTGAGCCACTGCAATATCTTTTGATTATATAACAAACCGGAGGTCACGAATTAAGAACAAACACTAAAGTAATTATAACAAGAAACCAGAGGTCATAATCATGAATTACGTTCCCCAGCTCTACAGGTAGGTAATTGTGTGGCGAGATAGCGCAGTGATATAATCCACGACGGCTGCAACACCAATGGGTTGCGGGTTCGAGTCTGAACGAGGTCGACTTCGGAATTCCTACCTAAGTGTTGGAGGTTTATCTAGGCTCCTCCTCGCCGCCTCATCCACGTAAGCGGTGTCTTACAAAAAGCTTAGAAGTGGGCCGTGCTACAAGTCGGCAGATACGGAATCGAAAATGCATAAAATCGGCCTGGTGTAGATGTCTGTGGTAGTCGACAAACACTATGATTACACTGTAAATTCTGAAGTGTTGCTCAACCCGGAAAATTGAACACGAAACGTGATCCAAAAATTGAATGCCTAGAAGTGTTGCGAAGTGTTTAAATTAAAAGTGTTTACCTAAAAAGTGTTCAGCCTCAAAGTGGCTGGTTGACTAGTCACCGGAACGCAGGGCTCAAATTAAAATCAGATTTTATTGATTCATGAATAGATGACGCTTATAATACCCAACCTGGGTGATTAAATACGTGCAAACATTGAAATTTCCAATAGCTGCTGTGACAGGGTTTCATAAATTCAGATCAGCAGTTGAAACCGTTTCCGGAATAGTCCATGAAATCACGAACATCACAAATGTTCAAGATCAAACTCACTACAAATATCATGCAACTCGTTCAATCATGAAAATGAATGCATAGGGAATTAGGGATAGTGATAACAAAATATCATTTAGTATCTTTAACTTTCGTGACAATGGCATGGAGTCAAATTCATTGGTTACGTCCGTTAACGGAAAACATGATCAACACAAATCAATAAAACTTATTTAAAATTGATCAAATTATGGCTTGTAAATTTCTAATTTTATTGTAAATAAACAAACAATGAATGTATCAGTTTCACTACCACTACCACGATAAACAAGTAACAAAGTATTTTTTTACTCTTAATGAAATTGGGCCTGCTAACCAGGCATCAAAAATATTCTTGGGCTTGCATTACAAGTATTTATATCAGGTTAATGCCAATCACTTTTGTTTAAATAACAAAGAAATCGTTTCTTTGAGTCAATACAAATTTTGCAGATTTACAGAAAAGATTTTGTTGTTATTTGCCAGTCTGCTGCAAAATATGAAATCTGGAAGTCGTTAGGGCACTGGTTCTTGAACATATTTGGACACGCTTCGTTATGATAGCAAAAAAATTTCACACACCCCTTATCGTCGTATCATGAAATTAATAAAAGCAACCAGAACGCTAGAAATCCCAACTGATAGTTGGATGGCAGTGACGGTAATAGTTGTTGATGAGAGAATATTCAAATATTAAATTCTGACCATACACAGAGAAATAAGTAGAAGCTGCCATGTGCGAAAAAGATTTTAGTTGACAGCGGGTTCACGCCCCTTCAAATGCTTTCTCCTGTTTGAGAACCACTCATTCAGGGTATGACAATCCAATGCATAGTAGCTCAAAACGTCAATGTTTCTGAATACTTCATTTTCACTGAAGCAGTTTTATATTCTTGGCATCAGCTGCAATCCAGGATCGGTCAATTTCTGATTCGTGGCGTGCCATGGTGTTTGCTTCTTTTCTACTGGTCGACTCCAAGTTGTGCTCCTTGAAAATGTGATTAAATTCCAAAGTTTTGAATATGTCAATGAAAATTCTAAATTTTATGCAGAAATAAATATAACTATTTCACACATGCAGGTTACACAAGCGCAGGAAAGGCGCTCGGGTACATGTGAAATCCTATCACTGAGAATTACTAAAATTCGCATAACGACTAATAAAAATATCTTGAATTAGGTCTGCGCTTTTTTCAATTCGGCCATTTTGACATTTACATTGACATTCAGACGCACAGGCCACAGTGAGAATGCAGAACTGTAACTCAGAATGAAATTTATAGCAGAACGTCTACGAACGGTCTATGTAAATTTGTATGGTCCACAAAACAGAAAGATTACGATACCTGTTTCAATAAGACATGCGCTTGGGTCTTGGATTGTATTAGCTTGTCTCTCAATTTGGCTTGGAGAAGAAGACAGTTGACTTCATCAACCTCGTTTTGCTGAAAATGTAATTGATTGCAAACAAGATCCGAAAATAAATATAGTAGAATCGTTATTCCTATGGGTTTGGATTTCCATTACAATAATTGACATACGGTAGGCTTTACATATAACTTCGATTCTAAGATTTTATAGCTGCTTTGAATTGAGACGAGAAAAAATACCAGACAAAGGACACATTGATTGTCTTTAGTACAAAAAACTTTGTGACATCTTATCGAAGGTGTTGAATACTTTTCCTTCATTGCAGTAATTGTAATTGTTCTCAATCTTTCAAAATACTTCCTTCCTGATTAAATTTAATAACGAAATTATTTGGAATTAGCACGACATGGGAAATGATCTCAATTTGATGTTCCAAGTATAGTTCAGTAAGCAGTAGTTTAAATACTAGTTACCCCAGCTCTTTACATTCAAGAACACCTCTGTTCAATGTACACAGATCAAGCCTCTCTTCAGCTCATATCGCATATATAGATAGTTATTAAGAAAATTAGGACTGCAAAAACCAGCACATTACATGATCAATGGTTATATATGAAATGAATAAATAGACTTACATGATCACATGTTTCCATGGGTTCTTGAGGCAAAAGTATTATCGCAAAAGATGACTGCACCGGCACAAAATCCGTTCAGATGACTCCTCACGTCACTATCAACATTGTCTGTTAGCACAGGCACGGTAGAACCAGGGGTTCTCTTCGAAGAGTCGACACCAGTTGGATGAATTTGAAGATCAATCCAAGACTGTTGAAAAGAAAATACTTGTTTCAAAAATTTGCAATACAAGGGAACTATTCAATATTCGAACAGCTTCTTCGAGGTGCAAAACTTCAATATAAAATTGAATAGTATATGCATATTGAAATGAGCCCGAATATTTTCGGCTGAGACTCGTCAGGGGTAATCGTCAGCAACTAGTAGAGAACTCGAAAGAACGTTGTACATCAAAAATCGTATCACAAAATATGACGTCACCGGCATTCAGTATTACGCAGATATCACACTGGATACATTTGTATGTGACAAAAGGGTGTCTTTCATAGAACAAATAATTATTGTAATGGAAAGTTGCATGTGACCGTACCACCAATTTTACTACAGCACAAGTAGCATACTTTCCTGGATTGTTAATCATTTTAGTGGAATTTTACCAGCAAACATTCATAAAAATAACCGAATGCAGCAGAATCAAATTCATCATCTAAGGATATACCAGTTTCCTTACGAAATACCGCGATGCTTACCAGTATTTTAAACAACAAATGCATTTCAAGAAGGTGCCAATTGCAATACATACTACCTGCACATTAGGGCATTTTTCATATTCTTTCCATCAGCCGCAACCCAGGCTTGATGAGTCCCTGATTCGTGGCGTGCCATGGCGGATCTTTTTTTACTGGTCAAATCCAAATGCTGCTCCTAGAAAATACGAAACATTACAAAGGAAAATTGTAAATTTGATGCAGAAGTAAATATAAATATTTCACACAGATAGGTTACAGAAGCGCAGGAGAGGTGCTCAGCCCCCCAGGTTTAGAACCACTGACCTAGCCCATTATAGTTCAGTAAGCAATAGTTAAAGTACAAGATACACGAGCTCATTACGTTCAACTACATCTCTGTTCAGTGTTCAGTGTACACAGTTCAGGGTACACTGTACTGTACAGTGTACACAGATGAAGCCTTTTACAGCTCATATCGAATAGCCCGTAAGCTACTCTGCAAGATAGTTCGTGAGAAAAGTAGGACGGCAAAAACCAGGAAATTACATAATCAATGGTGATATATAAAATGAAAAAATAGGCTTACATAATCACATGTATCCATGGGCTCTTGAGACAAAGGTCTGTATCACATAAGATGACTGTGCAGGCACAAAACCCGTTACGAACGACTCCTCACGTCACTGTCAACATTGTCTGATAGCGCAGGCACGGTAGACCCAGGGGGCTCTTTTTAAAGAGTGGACATCAGTTGAACGAATTTGAGGATCAATCCAAGACTATTGAAAAGAAATATTTGTTGCCAAAATTCGCAATACAAATGAACTGCTCAGTAATCACGCAGATATCATACTGGATACAGTTTTTTTTCTGCAATAAGTTGTGCGTGACAGAAGGGTGTATTTCATAGAATAATTGAGTAATGGAATGGAAAGTTGCACATGACGTTACCACCAATTTTACTCTGGCACAGTTAGTATACTTCCTGGATTGTTAACAATTTTTGTGAAATTTTACCAGTAAACATTCATAAAAATCTTTATCACAAAGATAACCGATTGCAACAGAATCAAATTCATTCTCTAAGGATATACCAGTTCACTTACAAAACACCGTGATGCTTACCAGTATTCCATACAGCAAATGCATTTCAAAAAGGTGCCCAGTTCAATACATACTACCTGCAAAATAGAGTTTAGTTCAGTTACCGTATCACAATAAACTCAGAAAAGTCAAATTTGGGGATTGGGCAAGACAAATACTACCCATTGTGATCCATGGTTTGTTGAAAAGATTGCTTGTTTGGCTGTGCTATTATTGGGGCGATTTTTTGGACCTAAAAAGGTAAGATGTTGACTAAAAAATTCAAATTCACACATATTTTGATGATGAAAAACTTAATTTTGACGCCATGTACTTAAATTAGGTGTTTCTCACATAGTGTTAGAATTGTATTAGCGGAACTTATTTTTAATTCTGGCTGGAGCTGTCTGTTCTTCCGAAGTAATTTGACCTGAAAAAATCTTTTAGCATGAAAATTGACAAATTTTTACATGAAAAAGAACTTATTTTATCGAAATCTGGACCCATGAATAATTCTAGTATTAGTTACATCTCGTATTATGGTAGAAATAATTAAAAATTTGTTGTAGTACAACGAAAGATACTTTGCTACATTTTCGGGTAGAAAGTGTCTGTCCTAACTAAGTAGCTTGGCAAGAATGAAGAAAGAATGTTTACCAGCTGCAGTTGTTGGCCGGCAACACTGAAGTTGTGCGTACACTGCACTCTCTCTCTCTCTCATTATGACAAAGTTGTCTACATCGCAATTATTCATCATACGGTTTCTAATAGAAGAACCAATGCCCACGCAGTCTTGCTTCAGTTAGGATAGTGCAATAGGCTACGTTGAGTATTTGTTTCATTTGACAGTTAATGATTCACAATGAGCAGACGATGGTCCGTCTACAACGGTAGGACTATAAAGTAGGCTACAAGATGTAAATTGTAAAATGATAAGTTCACCGACAGTGCAATCATTTATGATACAAACGAAATGCACGTTGCCAACAAAATTTTGATTTTGTAAAGAATTTTGGCAATTTTTGACCTAACGGTACAATTTTGACAAAATTCTGACCTATTTTGACATGTCAAAAAAAATCGCTTTAGTTAACACCTTACCACTTGGAATAAACAGTAGGCATACAGTGTAAAATGTGTTGCAGTTGAAAAACAATCAAAACCGTTGCATGACTGTCATACCGGCATTCAATTGCTGACATTGGAGTACTTGTCCACAATTGACCACAATATCGCCTACATAGTGATATTTCAGTGTGGATAGAGAGAACATCCCTTTATCCATATGTCAAAAAAGTTACTTTTATAGCAGCTTCCCATCAGTACCGTAGTACTGGACCTGGTCGCAGCCTGGTATATTATCAGATTCGAAGCTCGATCATCCAGCAATAATATCAGACGAATCATATACTACAAAACATCTAAAGAACATTCATATGAATACGGGATATCAGTAGCCTGCTAAAACATCTAAAACAAACGACGTTACTGCAATGTCAAAGCGAGTTAATTTTATGACTATTCTCACATTACATACATTCAATAACCTTTACCGCATTTCCATACCTTACAGTACATGGATGTTATGATCCTTTACGCCATCAGGTAGCAGAAACTGCTTCAATATATCCATTTCGCCAAGTTTTTTCGTGTACCCTACTCTCTGCCTGAAGCCTGACGAACCACCAATTCAAATCCAAACTGAAATCGAGCGCGCTCTACCGTAACGAAGGTTGTGACCCCTCTGCATCACAGGGAAATATGTATATTTCATTGAAATATTACCCTTAAACTTAGTGTTGGGTCAAGTCAGTAATATTATTTTACATATACCGTGATTTAATGTGATCTCCAAACGTAGCGATGGTTTATGAATGCAAAATTGATGATAAATTACCAAGTATATATTTTCTTGAAAATAAGCCGCAGTGGCGAAGTGTTACATGTAAACGGAGAAATACGCAGAAGCGTTGCGACGATAATGACCCAATGCGTTTATATGCCCAAAAAGTGTGTCTGTACGCAGAAAAAAGTGTTATGAAGTGTTCAATACGACCTTGCGGATTTACAGTGTACCTCAAACAGATAAACTCTACAGGTATATCTGAACATCGCGGGCTGAGAGAAGATTAAAAATTAATAGTAATATATTGCAATTACTAAATTTCTTGACGAAATTCAGTCTTCAACTTGAGATTACCACCCTACGGGGGCCAAAGACCAACGTTTGGACTGGGGGACGAATTGCTGTTTTGGTCCTGGTTCCAGCTACAACCCACGCTAACATGATGTATAAGCCCATGGCCATGGCAACAGGTCCCAATGTTGAGTAAAGAATTATTAAATAACGATAGGCGCGTAGAGTCATATGAGAATAAGACGAAGCGAACATAAAATTCTGCCTTCAAGTTAATACAGATATTGTAATGCATTGGTTCCCAACCTTTTTCGACCCATCGCCCCCTTTTCAAGGTCAACACCGATCATCGCCCCCCAAATTTTGTGCACCGATAATTGGGCATACAGACTGTAATCACCGGCGGGTTGACTAAAAAAAAAAAAGGTCATCTTTCTCCGCTCAGAGCTGAAAATAACGTTTTTTCGCTTCGCATTGCTAGGTGGATGACTAAAAAAAAAAAAAGGTCAGCCATTGTTACGCGTCATCGCCCCCCTATCGCCCCCTTTGTCCATTTTCGCCCCCCTGTTGCCCCCTTCGTCATTTTCGCCCCCCCAGAACGCCAAATCGCCCCCTGGGGGGCGATATCGCCCACGTTGGGAACCACTGTTGTAATGCAAGCTGCCGTTACGAGAAATGGCAAAACGGCTCGCTGATGATATATATCACCAGCTGTTGATTTTTACTGCGTCGTTGTGGAAACCGCAATGTTTTATTTGACGAGTACAAAATTTCAAATCTTTGTCCGGTGTGCGTAGGTACTGGATAGGCCTAAGGCTCGCAAAGCAGCAACGGTCAAACTGTGTTTAACTAAACATAAGCATAACCAAACATCAACACATAAGTTACTATTTTAAACTACAGGCAGAGCCGAGATAAATTATACTGCTGCGAGGTAGTGGCGTGTGGAACGCGTTGATAACCTGATATACAGCACGGCGGGTGTTATTACAATCAGACTAATGGACGACGTAGGTACATCGAATATCTATTTACTGTGAATACTTCTCTTCTTACACAATGACGCGCAAAGCTAATAGGCGGCTTATTACGTAACAATGAGCAGTGGCGTTTGAAAATCAGACGTTGGTGCTGTCACGAACCTTGTATAACATCTTTTCCTTGTTAACGAATGTTCAGTTCATGTCATGTCATAGTCCTTGTACAAATAAAAAGTAATCGTTCTTTCACAGAGAAATCGATTAGATATGGGAAGTAGTCGATTACGATTACGATTACTTCGGAATTTTATCGAATGTAATCGATTGCGATTACGATTACGATTACTTCGGAATTTTATCGAATGTAATCGATTGCGATTACAATTACTTGAAAATGCTGTAATCGTCGTAATCGATTACGATTACTAATCACGATTACCCCATGTCTGACAGACATGGGGTGATTACTTCATGAATGTAATCGATTGCGATTACGATTACTTCTGAATCACGCGATTACGATTACGATTACGATTACAGCAATATCAGGAAGTAGTCGATTACGATTACGACTACTTTGCAAAAGTAATCACGATTACTCACGATTACCTTTTTTTTGTTTCTTAGAACTGATTTTAGAAGATATAGTATATTGGAAGACAAAGGATTGCGATGAACAGGCCTAAAGAAATAACAACTCTATAAAAGATGCGCCATTTGCTTGTTACGTCATAATGTACCCACTGCTCAACTGTATAGGGGACAGTTTATCGTACCCAAAGATTTGCATTCTTGCCAGGTCCGCGGCCGTGTCTTGAAAATACGCGCCGTTGATTTGATATGAACGACAGAACGAGTGCTGAAAATCCATTTCCAAAAAGATATATCTATATCCTATATAGGTGGTGGCGGATGTAATAATAACGCGTAGCGCCTCCGACGACACCTTTAGGCATGATCGCAACATCTATGGCACCAATATAACGTATGGCCTCGTCCTTGTAGAATATTTCATTTCGCCGCCATTCTGTTTCTGTGAGCCCTTGACATTTTACCAGTTATAAAGCGAAAGTGCTTCGTGATTTCTCTAAATTAAAAATAATACAAGTTCGGTTATCAACCTTTTGTATATTGGGAGCTTTCGCGGACCCCTTAAAATGCTTCTCGGGGCCCGCGGAACCCCAGTTGAGAACCACTGCTCTAGATAGCTTGATTTTGAAATGCATGCCTCTACCCCAGTAGTATAGTAGATCGGTCGCACGCGGCTATGGGGTTCTTATGGCGGGGTCGCGAGCGGCTAGAAAACCGGGGGTGGCGAGCGGCTCCTTATACCTTATGGCGGGGTGGCGAGCGGCTATTGTGTCTTATGGCGGGGGTGGTGAGCGGCTCTTATTTCTTATGGCGGAGGTCGCAAGCGGCTGGGAAAGCGGGGGTGGCGAGCGGCTCTTTTGTCTTATGGCGGGGTGGCGAGCGGCTCTTATTTCTTATGGCGGAGGTCGCAAGCGGCTGGGAAACCGGGGGTGGCACGGCAACCCTTATCTCTTATGGCGGGGGTGGCACGGTGCCATTGTGTCTTATGGCGGGGGTCGCATGGTTACCGGCTGCGGCGGCACGGTGTCGTGAAAACTCGTGGTGGCATGGTTACCTTTTCAGGTATAGTCGCGGTGACATGGTGACCTTTCAGCTAGAGATGATTTGACTAACGTTGTGGGTATAGGCGGCGGCGGCACGGTGTTGAATATGTATCAAGTAAATAGTCACGTGATTGACTCTTAGTTAATGTGTATACCTCAAATTATTATATATGACCAATTTGAAGTAATCCCAACGTTTACGGTGAGTGCGACAATGATATATCGTTATTCTTATGGATGCGGTGACACGGTGACGTAGCTGATATAGACGCGACATGATAACGTTACAGTATAGGGATCGCGGTGCTACTTAAAGACGTCGTAGTTGAGTCGCGACAAATGACCGATCGTGTTCTAAGTCTTTCCTCGCTATTGATTCCTACGTAACCTGAATAGCACGACGACTTTCAGATCGGATTATTCGCACCTTCCGTACCGCTGTTTCGCACCTACAGAATAGTCTGCTGTTCACAGTCGCAACAAGAATCACAAGTATACACATTATACATTCATTTATTACTCTGAAATCAAACTCTTCACAAAAGCACGCACAATCGTATCATTCACTTTTTTATCATCCCCAAAATTATTCAAGTATTCCTCGGCTGAAAACCCTTGAGCTCTTTTTATCAAGAATGCGATAGCATGATCTCCACACACATCCGAAGTTTTACTCTGTAACTGTTTGCCAGTCACGGAAAATTAATCCGGCTCCAGGAATTCGATTATCTGAGGTTTCACTGGTAAGATTTAATAATTAACGAATAACAGAACCGTCGCAGACGGTGATTCGAATACCGACAAATTCTCACTTATTTCTGATCCAACCCTAATCCTTTGCGAAGTGGACGCTTATTCAAAAAGGTGTGAAATAATTGTAAAACCCTACGGTCGCTGACAGGATAATGCATCAGACATAGCGATCTAGTTATAGTACGGTGTCGGAATCCATTCGCGAGATGTTCTAGAGGTAAATTGAGATAATCCGAAACCGAATATTTGGACTTTGGCGTAGTGTGAATTGAAATAGGATTGACAAACATGACTACCAACTTTCCCACAGGCCCGTTTCGATATTATACACACATTGATTTGAAACAAGTAATGTAACATTGCAACTCTATTCACGGCCCCGCTTTCCGTTTGTCAAAGAGATATTTTAACATATTACCATACTGAAAAGAATTATTCACAACAATAACAATTGTTAAAAATCTAGTTTTCACTTACTTGATTATATCACTACAACTCATAAATTTGAATTAATTCATCCTGGTTGTATTCGTATGATCGGTCTTTTTTTATTCGATTGTAAAGGTCGTTACTATTCTGAAGACAAAGTATTTACTAATCGGTGCATACACGATTCGACTTGAACATATTATATTTTGAGTATACGAGATTTGAATGTCTGAACAATAACTGAGAAATAATTTATCACAATTAAATCCGTAAAAGATATTTGAATGTCAGCAACTCTGTACGGTCATAGTTACTACCACATTACCTAATTTACCCGACCAACTCGTCATGATCATTCCCGAAATCAACACAAACATGACTACTGACTTGAGTCAACCACAAAACAGCATCAAGTTTTAAATCCGCTTGTAGCTTACGGCTTATTTGAATGCGGGTTATGTTTTGTTGTAATTGAGTGTACGGAAATAGTATTACGTCTCGACATCTCACCATCTTGCCATCAACAAAAGAGTAAAATACACAAACCTTGTCAAGTCAATCCGTTTGTAACTCACCGAACCAAAGCAAAAAGTGTCCATACGAAAAGTAGACAAGACTACGCAAGTAATCACTACAACCCACAAACATATCAAGTTCGGTTTTAGGCATATACCACCAACTCGTCTTTTTTGTTCATCTGTAAAAGTCGTTACTATTTTGCAAGACAAAGTAATTACTACTCGATAGATTTTGTAAGACAAAAGTAATTACTACTCGATGCAGACGCCTTGAGATTAACCTAACATGTTTGAGTATACAAGATTTGAAAGTCTGGCCATCCTAGTTGAGAATTCATTTCTTACAATCGAACGTAGGTGTTATATCGAAAATTATCATGATGTAAACATAAGGATTGTCACATCGATTTGACATATGGGGTTTTGTAATGGTCTATCATGACTTGATTACTAATTTATTTGTGTTAATTAGACCCACCGAGGTGGTGAAGGTTATTACAACAGCAACAAACTTTTCACTATCATGGCTATTAACATATTGAGTTGTAAAACTATACGTGTCTGAAATGTTCTTGATTGACAAATCATTCCACCTTGGTACAAATCACTCTGGGTATCGCGGATATCAGAAAATACTTTACAAATGTAATCGTTTCAGTTACCAAGACTAAAGATGAAACAACAATTCCGTTTGCTGGCTAACAACCGGGTAATACTTTATTGTCAGAATCTGTGACGGTGAATTGAAACATACTCATCTTACGCAGTACGAGTAAATCACTTTGGACTCCGGGCGGCGTCGTTTAATCCGTGTTAAACTCTGTTCACACTCTCTGTCGAATGTGTGAAATGTAAAACATTACGAGGTTACACTCTAAGACTTTGATCAACAGAGAAACAATTTTGAATATCTTTACTGGATGGATCCTATTCAACCGACCTTGGTTAATACAAAACTCATAACAATAATAAAATCGAAGTATGTGCTACACTGAAATCTAGAAAAATGTGTTTGTATTGTTGTTCATAGTAGTGATATCGATTTGAACCTGCGGAATAATTGTCATCATCTAACCAAACTAATGAAAGTCGTTGTCAATTTGTATGATGTTCACTGAATGCATACTAGTACTATTTGTGCAACACACACGAGCAGAGAAATTGGAAATTTTCCCATTGCCATTTGTCAAAGTAAATGTCGTCACAATACTCAGTCACTAAAAGACCATATACTTGTATGTGATTGAATCACCAACAATTAACTCGCTAAATCAAATCATAAGGCAATTTCACGCACTCAGCGGATTTTAAACAACGTCGCTTTATCGGTGTGGGTCGTTTTTTCGAAATACAAATCATATCTGTCCAGAAGAAAACAATTTTCACTCACTTGGGTAACGAAACCAGTGTGCAATATCAACACAAGATATTTTCGTGACACAAAAAATAATCAACTTTACTCAATATTCTCGTAAAACGAAACTGTACAATGGTTTCATATTTTTTGTATGACATGGAATTAATACCGATCGAAGTAGCAGCATTGGAAATGATTTTTAAACAAACACACTCTACGTGGTTAACATTCTCATCGATTCTATTGTGATCAATGTATACTTCATGTGCTCTGGATTCATTTCGATATGGTTAAGCATTCAACCTCGACAGATACGAATTGTCACACACTCAACTAATATCATACCAAATAGTTATTTACAACAACCAAGACACAGAAAATTTGTTTTGGCCGTTTCGATTTTATTACTGGAGGTACTCATCACTTCGCTTAATACAATCTAGATTTAAACCCCATCGAACCTTTGGTGTCTATCGTTTTGCTGGATACGAATTATGTTAGTCTAACAGTAAACAATTTTCACAATCTTGGGTTATGAATTCAATGTGTTGGCGGTCATTCATTATTTTGTTTGTATCAACTAGTTACTTTGTAGGGTATGAATGAGCACCCTCCCACAACTCTTACAAAAGTACGAAGGATATTTACATCACACAAAGTAGTCGACTTTACTTCATATCCTCACACTACGAAACCAAATGGTTGTTTAGACTCTACAAACTTTTTTACACGAATGGTCACACATCTAAATATTCAAATAATCCAACACACAACTATAGTACTTACAGAAATATCATAGTTCTTGTAACAAAGGTGTTTATCGTAAGTCCTACACAGTCATGATAACCGTCCGAGTTTGAATTTTAGAAAATATTATATCGATACATCTTTCAAAAACAAAACCATGGTCACTGCTTGAGAGATCTGCCAATGATATAACAATAATACAGTTACTTCCACAAAAAAAAATATGTATTCGACTTACTTTCCACAAATCTAACAGACAAAACAATTTACTTTGCTAGCGAAAAGTGCTGAGTCATCATATGATTGTCCTCACAACAATACAACTAAAACATACTATCATACAAAATGGTCGTTATAGTTTGCACCCCAACGATACATCGTAAAAGTAACAAGTTTCAAGAATCGAGTTATTGAAAAACGTGAAAGTGTTTCTCCTGTGTCAAGTTGTTATGTTGATGAAAGTGTATATTGTAATATCATGATCAATTTGCATTCGTTGGTCACAAAGTGTCACTACTCTAAATAATTATTTTTCACTCAAACACAACAGCATACTTGTCGCCATTCGTTTTCATCAAGCACGAGTTCAAGAAACTTACTTACTACGACATGAATTGGTATTTTTATGTTGTGTAAATACGTAATAATTAATTTTAGTAACACTATATCAACATCATCGAGTTGTGCGAATAGATTTTCATGTGGTCTTGCGGTTTTAATCGAAGCACACATCATGATCTAATGTAGAGTCGTCTCTATTGTATAGCAACTCGGTAATCGAAATGCATGCATTAACATTTAAACAGCGATCGTGTTTCGTCACGCGAAAAATATGTTCACTACCGCGATACTCTGCACAGGGCGTGCAAATCCTTTTCACACTCGTAATAGTATACCAACGGCTACCGGCGACAACGTTTAACAATACCAACGACACTAAACATACGATACCTACCCAAGTAAAATTTCCATTTTCACCTGGAGGTCAGCCGTTACCTGACTAAAAATACCATTGTCCTTTGGAGATCTTTGGTTTACCTAGAGCGACAATACATTTCACTTGGCGATCTACCTTTTCCTATAGTAGCAATAACCTTTTCGTTTGGAAATATATTTTTCCCTGAGTAGCAAACCATTTTCACTTGGCAATTTCCCTGAGCAACAAACCATTTTCACTTGGCGATCCATCGTTTACCTGATTAAAAATATCATTTTCCTTTGGAGATCTGACGTTTACCCAGAGTAAGAAACCATTTTCACTTGTAAATATATTTTTTCCTTGGCTAACAAACCTTTTTTCACTTGGAAATATATTTTTTCCTTGGCTAACAAACCTTTTTTCACTTGGAAATATATTTTTTCTCTGGTTAACAAACCTTTTTCACTTGGAAATATATTTTTTCTCTGGGTAACAAACCTTTTTCACTTGGAAATATATTTTTTCCCTGAGCAACAAACCATCTTCACTTGGCGGGTCGTCGTTTAGCCGAGTAAAAATATCATTTTCCTTTGGAGATCCGGCGTTTACCCAGTGTAACAATACATTTTCACCTGGAAAAATACTTTTACCTAGAGTAACTAATCATTTTCTCCTGGGTAACAATCCCTTTTCGTCTGGAAACTATCATTTAACTGAGTACCAATACCGTTTTCACTTGGAAATACATTTTTTTCCCTGGGTAACAATACCATTTTCGTTTTGAAAACTGACAACCACACCGGTCAATTTGATATTTTTGTATATTGTTACAACAAACAGTGACGGAAATATACACAGACAACCGGTTTCAGAGTATACCCCATCGGTCGTATCACATCAATATCATCGGTTAACCACATACAATATGCTCTTGTACACCGAAATGCATGTTTTGGAAACTTGGACAATAGGCCTCGATAGTTCTGTGATGTCCGGGTTCGTGCTTTGGATTTTCCAGAGTCAAAATGTCTGAATAAAACACCTCCTCGACGACGGTTGGTATGTGGATACCGGTGTTCGGAAAACGGTTGGATTTATGTCACCCATCGCGATAACAATTCCTGGTCGAGTTTTCCTCCGGCATGTTTGCTATATTGTGTCTTTATTGGTCAATGTATGTCTCGACATTCAGTTTGAAATCGGAAATGATAAAGTATGTAACCGGATCCGGATATCAACTCTGAATCGATAAACCAATGAACAATATTCAAAGTAAACATGTCACACCCTGTGTTTCCACGAAAAAATACCATCCAGACATACGTCGCGCTTGTTTGCCCACACCAGTATACGCGCAAATGGAGGTGTGTGACATTGCATGCAATGTGTTGGTATACAAACATCGATACACAGACATTATCATTGCCGATACAACCTGGTTATCGTTGCGTAGCCTATACCAGTGCTCTTCAACCGGGGTTGTCGTACACCCTAGGGCAGGGGTGGGCAGACTACGGCCCGCGGGCCGCATGCGGCCCGCCACGCCGTTTTGTGCGGCCCGCGAGAGTCTAAAGAAACTTTTTTTAAATTTTGATAAAATGCGTACTAAAAATCGAATTAATGTAGGGACTTGATTAACTTTTTCTTATTATATTTCACCATGATAATTCTAAGACAGTGGTTTTCAAACTGGTTGGCACGCCCGCCTTGGGGGCGTAAAAGCATCTGAAAGGGGCGCGAAGCTGAGCTCGATTTTCAGACGATTCATTGTTATTGCTATGTATTTAGTCTGAATTACAGATTTAAAAATCTCTCATCCACAGTCGTAACCTTCCACGCCATCAAACTACCCGTTAGGTTTGCTAGCATTCTGGTTGCGATTTGTGATATGACGATAAGAGGGCGCGAAATCTTTGACCATCATAAGGTGGCGGGGCGTGTCTTAAAAAGTTTGAGAACCACTGACCTAAGGTAAATACTTGATATCACAGCGGGATAGCTGCAACGAGATTGACATAATTTGGATCACCAGTGAGATTTCGGATTGCCCACTTCATTTTTAATTATTTCAGTGATGTGCTTATAAAAAACCGATTCGGGCGTGTCTTAAGTACATTCGTTGTCTGTATGCGGGGAAGGGGGGTATTTATATTTTATCTACACACAGTAGAAGCGTGTTTGAAGCTAACATGGTTATGTGATGCTGTCAGCATTGTGTGTCCTGGAACTGAGCCAAAAGTGGAATTAGTAAATCTATGAACAGATCACTGCTCACAGATTTATATTTCAATCCTATTCTAAGAATCGGGCCAACCGCCTTTTATCTCTATAGTTTTGACAAATTGGTTATTGAGGTCCGCCTGCCTATGAAATCTCGCCACTATATGTTTCTGACTCGTGTACGATATCATCAAAGCAATATTTGGCTTGTTTTAAATAAGCACATATATTGTCTACATGTCCTCACTAAATATAATCATATATCAATATTGCGTTTCGGTTTATAATCCCAATTTTATATAGTGCGGCCCGCGAATGAATTCAGATGTTGAATGCGGCCCGCGAGCTCAAAAGTTTGCCCACCCCTGCCCTAGGGTGTACCAGAATTTGCAAAGGGTGTACCACTCGGATGGGGTGTACATGGGTGTACCAGATCCGAATTACAATGAGCCGATGGCTCGCTATCACAAAGACAGGTTTATGGGTCAGTACAAGTTGACGCACAGGTTAATGAGCAATATGGTACGATGTTATCTCAAGTGTAATACTGTACACCGCTTGATTGTGATGTCATAAGCAAATATTTCTCCTATTCATTTAGCCGTCGGCAATAGACCAATGGTTCCGTTTGGTGTTGGAAAGTATGCAGTTAACAAACATGTGTTCAGCTAGTCATTTGTCTTTTAGTGATTTTTGAGGAAACCGCCGCGATAGCTCAGACTTCTTGAATCAGTACTTCCTACCCGACGTTAATAAATACCGCAATGCACATAAATGAAGTGACGTAGCCAGCCAGGGTCGAAACAGCTTCCACGTTGAAATCGAAACCCTTTTGTTTTAAAATGCCGATTTTATGTCCAATATTTCGCCATACATTTGCAATTTAGTATTTTGTTATTGGTGATGCAAATTAGCGACAATAGACTGTGTATAGCGGCATACGATCTGAGGTTACTGACATCTCTTACAGCCCATGTGCTACTATCGACTGTGTATGGTGAGGGGCAGAACTGATAAGCAGTAGGCTGGTGCGCCTGCTATCATCGCTGATCTGAATTACCGCTTCTGCAGCAGTAACTTTACCTACTCTCCCCCCAATACTGTTACGTTTAGGTTGATTATCGTTCGTAATGTCATGCTGTTTTGGGGCTGACACGAAATAAATTCCAATTTGCGTGGCGGGCGGCCTAACTGGCTGCGAATAGACTCTGTGACCAAATACTATTTTATTCAAATCCAAATTTTTGACGGCAATAACTCCGCTTCTACTGGTTGGAATTGAACCAAATTTGAAGAACATCATTTTTATAGACAACGTAATACTTTCATGGGGTGAACAGAAAAATTTCACATTTTTCGTTATTTATTTTTACATTATAAATAGAAACTTTCTTCTTCCGTAGCCATGCGGCTACTGGTTGAAATTGAACCAAATTTGGTGTGTAGGCTTAAGTTAGGTAACCTAACAATTTTATCAAGTAGCCAGTACGATTTGGGGAAAAAGTCATTTTTGAAGACCCCTAATAAACAGGGGTGTACGAGTTTTGAGCAAACGTTAAAAGGGTGTACCACGTCGAAAAAAGTTGAAGAGCACTGGCCTATACTGAACTTAATCAAATATATGATGGCGACCATATTAATTGATATAGCCGTATAAGATAATGCGACCTACTTTAAGCCCTAAACAAAATGCGTTGTTTATATATTTAGCCAAATTTCTCAAAAAAGAGGACATTTGGGCGTCCTTCGAGGACACTTTCTAAAAAGTCCAAAAAAGAGGACAAATCCTCTCAAAGTAGGACGTATGGTAACCCTACAAAATAGTGAACTCGGTCACGGTTTGATGTTGCCCAATGTCCATTGTACACTCATTGTAACCATAAGGACTCTCTACCAAGCCCACACCATGATGATCCGCTGTACAGGCCGATGGTTATGAAGAGGGTCAGAATTATAATGTACTTTATCATGAACAGCACAAGACGCGTTCAGTCAGCGTTGTTGGTTCCTGTTTCCTACACGCAGAGTCCGGGAAGCGAAAAGAAACTCAGCTAGCTTATCATACGTGCAATCTCCAAGACATCTCATTTACTCGAAGACGTTACTAGGAAACGAGCCGCGCTGATGTGCGTGGTCTATTTGGAAAATTTATTGAAAATGAAAAATTCAAATTGCCCCCCAGACCGCCAGTCACTAACGCTTAACGATACTTTTATTGTTCTACACCTCGTATACACTGTTCCGGTAGTGCTTTGTCTGTATGTACATCATGATAAAACTGTCAGCATATAAAACAATTATAATGTCATGCCACAGTACAATTTTAAACGACTTGGCATATTCGAAAACTAGTGAATCAAGCGAACTATATGCGTGTCGAGACCCACCTATTTAGAAGAATTATGGGATGTAGCATGACATAATAGTATACCAAGGCAACTGCACGCCAAATAGACCACATAAATCCGAAAGCTGTCGGCTGACATTAGTAATAAGCCAGCACACCTCGTCAAGGTTACAGCCAGGTGCTGGATTGGGCCTATCTTTTTGCTACTAAGAAGATTTTGTTGCATGATAAGGCATAAAAGAAAAATGTGTGGCAATGGTGGCACAACACCAGTAATACCACAGGAACACATCAGTACTGGTATCACCTGTGAAGAGCTAGTTCCAGTTCCACGATCTGAAAGAATATAGCTTCCAATACAACATCCATTGTAATATAATATTTATTGAACTCGAATAATTTTTGAGTGCGTCTTTTCATGAGTTAACTACACACCCAAGGGATTTAAATAGATTTAAAAGCAAAACCCAAAAGGCAAAGTATGACGCAACAATTAAAATCACAAACCATGATATTCGCAATGTAACAATGACAACAACAAAAAACCTTGAAGTATACGGACATACGGTACTATACGGCTTGAAACCGGAAGTTCGTTACCTTGCTTCTGATTGGTCAGAATTTGTTGTTCTTGGTGATGACTGACAGCGTAGTCGTCAAGGGCATGCTGACTGCGCTAGTCCAAAGGGAGTGTAGACAAAAACATTGGAACAGTATTTTGCAACCGTTTCAAAGTTGCAGGCCTTGTCAGGATGAGTCTGTTCGGTTATAACCTGAGCTGTAACATTCTATCGGTTGCAGTAACATCACCCCAGCAGGAGAAATACCATAATTTTCAGGAATTTTCATAGTTATTTTTAATTGTAAATGTTACCTTTATCGTAAATAGGGATAATATTGGTAAGACACTTATAATTTGTTGTTATCCACTATGTAGATATTGGAGGTAAAAAAAACTTCAATTCACAATTTAATGGTATATTCTTATTGAAATATACCCGAATCTTTTAGTCACACACTCTTCCGGGGTAATTGTAGTGCAAAAAGAAGAGTACTGTAGAACCGTGAGAAAACTCCAGGCGTTGTCAGGATGAATTTGTTAGGTTATTCGTCGTGATATTACCTAATATACAGTATAATATTATTTCGATTGCAGTAATATTGGAAGCTATTCGTAATTCATGGATTCAGAGGTAGTCACCCTAGCAGGAGCGTTATCATTCTTTTCTGAAGACCTGGCTGTAATTGGAAAAGCAGAGTTGGAAAATCAAATCCAATCATGTTATTGTGGTTTGCATGCGTTGTATGTGCACCGTGACCTGCGAGAGGCACTGGTGTGGAGAGAACGTGAGAGCGGCGGCGGTGGTATGTCGGACTAAATTTGCCTGTACTGATTCTGTTAATACAATTACTATCTACAAGCTATCGCGGCAATATGTCGACGGTGAGGATAACTGACATTATGCATATGTATGTGGACTTCGCTACTTCGGGGGATGTGGCTGTGTGGCTGGATAAATTTGAGACCGTTATGAAACTGCGAGGTAACAAGCCAGAAGAATATGTTCCTCTATTGTTGGACACTGCTGCGTTCTCAGTATATAGGCAATTAAGTGATGAGGATAAAAAGGAGTACAGTAAAGTAAAGACTGCTCTCTTGGCAGCATTTGGCGTCAATTGTTACGATGCGTACTGCCAGTTTCAGCGCAGGACTCTTCAAGAACGTGAGAGTGTTGATGTTTTCGTAGCTGACCTCCAGAGACTGGTTACTATTGTGGGTATGGACCCTGCTGCTTCTCAACCGATAGTAAAGTGCGCTTTTGTGACTAGGCTGCCGATCGATGTGGCATGCCAGCTAAAGTCTCTTGCTGAAATTGAGAAACTGGAAATTGGTGAATTGGTGGTACGAGCTAGAATGATCATGTCCACCAGGGTGCCCGTTGGCATGCTCTGTGCAGCTGGCACATACAAAGGAAAGACTTTTGAGTGCTTCTCTTGTGGGAAAGACGGACATATAGCACGCGAGTGCCCAAATAGGGATATTGGGAGACGGAGTTATGGCCGTGGGCTGCCGCCAATAAAGTGTTTTGAATGTGGTAACCCTGGTCATATAGCTCGGTTCTGCAAGAACGGTGCTACATGGCCAATCAATCAGGGAAACGGCAATGGGGAACGGTCAGCATCGGATGGGTTCCCCAGCCACCGACAGTGAGGAAAAAGGTGCTGCCAATCATTTCTGTAAAAATATTTGGAATATCTGTAGAAGCTCTCGTTGATAGTGGTTGCCAAAGATCAGTGGTGCGAGAAGACGTGTGTAAGCAATTATGCGTGCCAGTGAGGGGACCAAAGCTAGTTGTGGAAATGTTGAATGACGAATTAACATTTTGTCATGGTGACGCGACAGTCAAATTGGAAATTGACGAAGTTGACCTCTGTATGGAAGTTTTAATAGCAACTCGTCTGGTTTGTAATGCAAAGGTGATTCTGGGGACGGATGTGATCGAGAGGATGGATGGGGTGTTTGTTGGTCCAGATCTTCGAGTAGCCTACGCTTTGGTGCACTTCCCACATATGCTGCTGTGGGAGTGAGTTGTCAGGAAGAAAATGAGAAGTTGAGTGAAGAAGAAGTTGAGAAGCCGATTGAAGTAGAAGAAGTCGAGAAGTGGGGTGAAGAAGATGTGAAGTTGATTGAAGAAGAAGTCGAGAAGTTGAGGGAAGAAGAAGAAGATGAGAAGTTGGTTAAAGAAGAAGTGGAGAAGCTGGTAATCGATGATAAAGATTTTAACGCTATTTTTGATGGTTCAAAGTGGGTTATAGAGTGGAAATGGACGAATGAAGAACCAACCTTGTCAAACCGCTGTCCAGGGTACGCGATTCCACCTGAGTGCCAAGAAGAGTTCCATCATGAAGTGAATCAATGGATTCAAAATGGCTGGTTGGAAGAATACAACCCAGACGTTCATGGACGTCAAAAGGGTCTGATCCCTCTGATGGCAGTAAAACAACCGAACAAATCAAGAAAGGTGCGGCCAGTTATGGATTACCGTGAGATGTATAGTCATGTGATGAGTCATCCCGGTGCAGATGTTGTGGTGTGCCAGGAAAAACTGAGAGAATGGCGGAAGAAAGGCACACATGCGTATATGTTAGATCTGGAAAAAGCATATCTACAAATTCCCGTTTCAGAGCGCTTGCACACATTTCAAATCGTGCAGCATGGTGAGAAGAAATACGTCATGACGCGTATGGGGTTTGGTCTCAATGTTGCGCCAAAAGTAACGTCAAAGATCCTGTCGGTGGTGTTGTCGCAAAGTCAAGAGATGAAGCGTGGAACAGATCATTATATCGATGATATATTTGTTGATGCCAGTATTGTGGATGTGGAAACGGTGAGGAGGCACTTATTACGGTATGGACTTAGAGCAAAGGAGCCTGTCCCATTGAACGAAGCACGGGTATTAGGACTGAGAGTCACTGCGACGGTTGCGGGGTCGTATGAATGGGCCAGAGATGGAATCCTGCCAGAGCCGGCTAAAGAATGGCCAAAGAGGCAGCTCTTTTCTATGTTCGGTAAACTTATTGGTCACTACCCTGTGGAAGGCTGGCTGAGGATTGCTTGCAGCTACGTAAAGCGCCTTGCTAATGAAGTGGCATGGGACGAAACAGTACCACTTCATGTGTTGCAACTAGCTGGCGAATCCTTGCAAGGGTGAAAGAGAAAGATCCGGTGAGGGGAATTTGGCAAGCTCCTGCTGGAGGAAAGGTGCAACTTTGGTGTGATGCGAGTAACCTAGCAATTGGGTGTTGTCTAATGGTGGATGGCCATGTAGTGGAAGATGCGGCCTGGATGAGGAAGCAGGATGACGGTGCTCACATCAACGTCGCAGAATTGGAGGCTGTGGTGAAGGGACTGAATCTAGCGCTAAAATGGAAAGTAAGGAAAGTAGAGATTATCACTGATTCCGCAAGTGTCTACAACTGGGTGAGATCAATTTTGGAAGATTTGAACCGGCCAAGAGTGCATGGCTTAAGTGAAATGATTGTTAGACGAAGGCTGGGATTGATGGCACAGTTGATTGAAGAATATGATATGAAAGTCAGTATTCGTTTGGTTCCTTCTGCAAAAACATAGCTGATGCTCTGACACGGGTACCACGGAGCTGGCACCCAAAGATTTGTGTGGGAGTCGCCACGCAAAGTCAAGCGGTGGAAGATCGTCTCAAGAGAATCCACGAAAAGCATCACCTGGGAACAGATAGAACATTGTATGTAGCAGAACGCTGCTTGGGGCGGGAAGTAAGCCGGGAAATGGTTAAACAGGTGGCCGCCAAATTGATCCTCATCCAGTCAAGTGGGAACACGGGCAGTTGTCGGTGGATAAAGTATGGAGCAGGCTGGCATTAGACATTACATACGTTGGTGGGCAGCCTTACTTAAATATGATTTATTGTGGTCCAAGTCGATTTGCGATGGAGGAAGATAACAACCGAATCTACCGAACAAGTCATCCAGCATCTAAGCCAAGTGTTGCTGGAGCGTGGGGCTGTCGACGAAATTTTGAGTGACAATGGTAGTTGCTTCAAAAGTCACAAATTGTCACAATTTTTGTGGAATTGGGGAATTGGCCATGTGTTCAGCTATGCTTACAAACATTCCAGAAATTCGATTGTTGAAAGAAATCACAAGACCATCAAACGGATGGTGGCCAGGACTGGTGGTAGTGTGAGTGAAATGGTGTATTGGTATAATAATACCCCAAACGTTGAGAATGTCGTACCAGCTGAGAGGGTATTTCGTTATGAGTCTACTGTTCCAGATGGAGAGCGGGGAGTAGCAAAAGACCGCAATTCCAGAAAGAAACATTTAAACCCATACAACATCGGAGAAAGTGTCTTTGTGAAGCCACCTAATGCGAGGTGTACATCTGTGTGGAACAAAGGAACTGTGACGGATATCGTATCGGACTCGGTTGTTGAAGTGAATGGGACGAACCGTCATATATCACATATAAGACGTGTAATGGGTTGCGGCCCAGATCAGGAACGAAGCCAGAGCAGAATGCCACATCTGATTGACTTATTTTCAACTGATGACGAAAATGCCAGTGAATCGACAATGGCTTCGGAAGGTGAACCGTTGGGTGAAGAATTGATGCCAGAACAAAGACCATCTCGCAGAAGGGCACAACCCGGCTGGTTGGCAGACTTTGATATGGGATAGCATTATATTCTAGTTTGTTGCATTGTTTACTGTTTAGTGATTTGTTTCATTTCGTTTGCTTTTGATCTTGAGATCAGGTGTTGAAAATGATAATTTTATAATGCTTGAGACATTGTAAGACTGTTGTAAATAATGTTCGCTGTACTAGTGTTAGAATTGTCTAGGAATATTGATTGTGTTGTGTCGTCATAATGCCGCGTATAATATCTGGCCAGTGTGCTTACCTCGTGGCACAAGTTTTAAGAAAGTTGGAGACGTCGCTCGCTGTTTGAACTGGTACGCTGTAAAATACTCTGCTGTGTGTTGGACTGGTGTTTGGATAAGAATCTCAAGCCGCAGGTAGAACGGAGAAGGTTCCTAGTTTTTCATCAAAGGTTATGCACCCTTGCTAATCTGCTCAACAGCAACGATGTCATCTGCTAATAATATGGATAAGTTGAAATGCGGTAGGATGAGTAATTGGCCTACCTGGATAATACAAGTTAAAGGTGAATTAATGGCCAACGATCTATGGCAGGGGCGGGCAACTTCTCCAGTCGGCGCGCCGGATAGAGGAAAATTAAATACTTGGCGGGCCGGATTGCTGAATCGATACATTATTCGCCCATTTATCCACATATACAAGGAATAAATCGTATTTATTGAATGTATTTTAACGACAGCAATGTAACTTCAAAGCCATTTCTCGCCAATAATGACGAAGACAATGTGGATTTGAGAACAGTATTGTCATTGTAATACAGGCACCACTATGTTTGCTTCTCTCTGATCGATCACCACGGTGCAATCCCTAATTAAGATTTCAAGGCGTTCGATAAGCCCGGTACTACAAATTCACCAATATATCTCTTAATTAGGGTTTAGTACAGGTATGACCAACCTTTTTGCCATTCACGGCCGCATTCCGACTACTCAGGTAGCCTACGGCCGCATTACAGGGCATAGTCGTAATGAACTATCTGGACGCCAAATACACATGTTATAGTGTCCATGTCCCTTTCCGGTGAACTCCGGACTTATCCATTTAATCACATATGCATACTATACGCACCGACTTCGCGAGTGGTCACTGGTGACTGGTCTTGGTTATGTTATGGACCGTACATAATCGCGCGAAGCGCGAAAATATTTTCCGAATCACCTGAATTTCGTCACAAATAATAGTATTTTTCATATTATTTCTCATCCGATGTCATCAGATTCAACTGTAGATTTGATGGAGGGTGTGTTTTTCGAAAATTTAGGACAAGATATCAATGGTGATGCATCTTCGGGTGGGCCAATTATAATTAGTCACTTGGTTGGATGCTATTATTTCTTGACCTATCATCAAGATTGTCCGTATAGCGAGGAGTACAACACTCCGAGTTGGGATTTCTATATGAGGCGCATCATTTTCCTCTGCTATTCACGTCTGTACTGTGGGGCTATGATTGCAAAGGGCGCCACTATATTAAAATCGATAAACGAAGTCACGTTGAATCGCGCGCAGCGCGAAGAAAATTTCAAGATTGATTAGGATCTCTCAAAAAATCGAGACTCAATTTGTTAATTCAAATTGCATGTCGACGGCCGCCCGCACATATGGTACTAATTGAATTACTTGTCCACAAATTTCCCTTCTACGGCCACAAGTTGGCCACCCTGGTTTAGTAGGTGACGAGATATAGCGTGGTTGTTCAACTGTGTGGCCTATTTTATCTCGATATTGAACTCATGCGGCCCGCGGCCTCTAAAAAATTTGAAAGTGCCCCGCGACCCGTTTCGAGTTGGCGACCCCTGGCATAAGCGATGTCTTACAAAAGCCTAGAAGTGTGTCGTGCTACAAGTCGACGGTTACGGAATCAAAAATATGAAATATCGGCCTGGTGTAAATGACCATTGTAGTCGACAAACAATATCATTACCACAAATGACATTAGGGTCGAGTACATCGTAAATGCCGATAATGCAAGTCTTCTCGCTTCGACTAACTTACGAGTAATCACCACCCTCGCTCACTGCGCAGTGCGCATACATGTGTATAATAACATACACTCACTAAAATTTGACGTTTACGCAAGTAGCAGAGAATCTCTGAATACTGGGGCCGCGGGCCACAATATCATGTAAGACAGAAAACTGTCCGCGGGCCGGACAAAATCTCTTCGCGGGCCGTATCCGGCCCGCGGGCCGTATGTTGCCCACCCCTGATCTATGGGAATACGTTGCAGAAGGAGATGTAGAGAATGCATCCCGGTCTAAGAAGACTAAAGCAGCCGGAATATTACTGCGTAATCTTGATAGCTCAGTGTTGCCGGCTATACCGGAAGAGCATCATAGTGATCCGAAGAAAATATGGGAGGATCTGGAGAAGAAGTTTGAGCCGAAGAATTCGATGATGTTTCTATCACTAAAACGGCAGATTGAAATGATGCCGACTTTTACGGATACGAATATTATTGAAAAGATTCAAGAATGTCAATTGCTGTTTCAAAGAATGGCTTGTATGGGTCATGCCGTTAGTGGTAGTGACCAGGTTTACGAAGTAATAAAGCATTTGCCGTCCAGTTTTGATGTGACACGTTCGTATCTTGTGAACGAAATGCAAAGTAAACCGGATTATTCGTTGGATAATTTGCTATTGAGAGTGCAGACCGTGATTTCGGTTTCTCCGCCGCAAAGTGTTCAAGCCTATCAGGCGGAAGGAAAGTACGGTAAGCCCAAATTTACTGGTACATGTGATCATTGTGGTAAAGTTGGACATAAAAGGTCCATGTGTTGGGATCTGAAAAATGATTGTAATCCCCGTGGTCGGGAATTTGAGCCTCGTGGTTATGGCCGAGGAAGATCTGCTGATAGAGGCAGAGGACGTTTTCAGCGTCGAACTGCTCATTATGCTGATAGTGGAAATGATAAATCCCGAGAGAATAATTCGATGCGTGTAGAAGAGAGACATTCTCTGTTTTATTCATTTGCTGTTTTACCTGTAGAAAGTAGAAACCTGGGTATGCCGCATCGTGGTAATAGCGATCGTCTTCGCGTGAGTAAGTATCTTATGCTTACGTATGTTTGCCTGTCTCGACACAGACTGTGTGTTATCTGTGACAGTGGTGCGACCAGTCATATGAGTTGCATTTCTGAGATGTTTATTGAACTGACACCTTTTCGTGTGGAAATTGAATTAGGTGATGGTAAAGTCATATATGCTGAGGGTATTGGGACCCTTCGCATGGCCATGTATGAAAATGGCGAGAGAACTGGTATTGCCGATTTACAAAACGCACTTTATGTCCCCGACTTATCAACAACACTGTTTTCCGTGAATGCCGCTGTTGATAATCCCAAATATGAAGTCGTTTTTGATTCGGATGGTATTCGCATTTTGATAGAGATGCAGGGCTAAATGTCGTTACTGGCAGTGTCGTTGACAACTTGTATATTAGGGTTGTCCATAATTTGGAAAATCTTACAAATCCTCGGTTGTAATGTCTTATTCGATAGATTATTCATAAAAAACGACACTGAGCCTGAAAGAAGCTCACAGAAAGGCCGTTAAGATTTCGTGCAAAGCGTTTGAAAGTAGCTGCCGAAGAATAGGCGTGCCACCGACCATAGAACGGCGAGAAGACTAGTAATCAATAAACCACGGCTCTTGATTGGATAATCGGCTATGCTTTAATGACCACGTCAGCAGCAGCTTGCTGATTAGGTGAACAAGGAGTCTGCTACTGGCGGCGATTCTGAAAGCGCATTGTATGCAGGTTGACAGATAATGATTTAGGATTGATTCAAGGTATCTTGAGGTAAGAAATACATGATGTACAAACAACAGCTGCTTCACAAAAACGTCTAAAGCATGACCGCTTCATCGTGAAGGAAACCGCTGTAGCCTATATGCCTTGTTTTCGACGAGGGAAAGCATAGGCGCTTATGCAAGTGGCAATGGATTCCTAGTTTCAGAAATAATATATCATTATTGAATACAAAGATAAAGCTATGACACTATAAGTTAGGTGATCTTATTGGGCTCAGGTTGCAGTACATAGTTGAAGTTTTGAATGCTCTAGCGATCGGCTGAATCAGACGGTTAGGCTTAGCACTCGTCAGATGTTTGCAGCAAATTGAATTCACTTGTAAATGTTTTCAAAGTCCCTAATGATGTCGCAGTAACGAGGTTTAAATGCAAGCACAGGCCCTGCTTGATATGATATGCAAACTATGTTGGATACTATGCACTATGCAGCATTGTCTGTGTTTACCTTTACACCCCTTTTCTGCGCGATTATTAAGGAATTTGACATATCATATCCAGCATATTACGTGCTTACTTTTACGCCTCTTTTTGCGTCATCATCAAGGACTCTGACAACGCTTGCAAGTGAATACAGTTTGATGCAAGCATCTGGCAAGTGCCAAGCATAACCCGCTGATTCAGCCGACCCTTAGAGCTTTCAAAACTTCAACTATGTACTACAACCTGAGCGCAATGAGATCACACAAACTATAGTGTCATTGTTAAGCTTTATCTTTGTATTCAATAATGATATATTATTTCTGAAACTAGGAATCCGTCGCCACTTGCATAAGCGCCTATGCTTTCCCTCGTTGAAAACAAGGCATATAGGCTACGGCGGTTTCTTTCACAATATAGCAGCCATGCTTTAGACGTTTTTGTGAAGCAGCTGTTGTTTGTTCATCATGTATTTCGTACCTCAACATACCCTTAATCAATCCTAAATCATTATCTGTCAACCTACATACAATGCGCTTTCAGAATCGCCGCCAGTAGCAGACTCCTTGTTCACCTAATCAGCAAGCTGCTGCTGACGTGGTCATTGAAGCATAGCCGATTATCCAATCTAGAGCCGTGGTTTCTTGATTACTAGTCTTCTCGCCGTTCTATGGTCGGTGGCACGCCCATTCTTCGGCAGCTACTTTCAAACGCTTTGCACGAAATCTTAACGGCCTTTCTGTGAGCTTCTTTCAGGCTCAGTGTCGTTTTTTATGAATAATCTATCGAATAAGACATTACAACCGAGGATTTGTAAGATTTTCCAAATTATGGACAACCCTATTGTATATGCTGGATTTTCGCCCTTGTAACGAAAAAGAAATGCGCGAGTCTCTGTCACGCCCCATCGAGAAGGAGCATTATTCTCCTAAAAGTGATAATAATACCAACAAAGTTAACTGTTTTCGTGGTTCTGGAAACAGAGATGATAAACCATGTGTTTTTGCCAGTGAAGTCGGTGATGTAGGGTCTGCCAATGACACTCAAATCCCGCGTGGCTCAGAAGGAGTGCCTTCCAAATTATCCATGGCTGGCACAGATTGTAATACTTGTGATATAGCGGATGATTTGCCGCAAGACACTGTTAGGGAATTTGTGAAAGACAATGTTACTGAAAATTGTCTGGCTGGAGCCGTTTCAGCTGAGTTGTGGCATCGTCGTCTTGGCCACATTGGACATGATAATTTACAAAAGATGGCGAATAACAAAATGGTCAACGGTATGGAGTTAAATGGTCCGTTGAAGCTTGATTTTTGTGAACCTTGTATAATGGGGAAGTCTACGAAGTTGCCCTTTCCTAAACGTTCAGAGCGACGGGCAACGCGTGTGTTGGAGTTGATCCACTCTGATGTCTGTGGACCGATTGCTCCCGAGTCTCTTGGTGGCTCGAAATATTTCCTTACATTCACGGATGATTACAGTCGCGTGAGTTGAGTGATTCCCCTTAAGAGAAAAGCCGATGTGTTTGCAGAGTTGCGAGCGTTCGTGCTACATCAAGAAAATTTTCGGAAACAACGTGTTGGATGTATTCGTACGGACAATGGTGGCGAATATATCAGTAATGAATGTGAATCCTGGCTTAAAGAGAAAGGAATACGGCATGAGAAAACTGTGAGGGCTTGTCCTCCGCAAAATGGCGTTGCTGAACGTCTAAATAGAGTACAGTACTCTGTGAAAGAGCTGTTGCTATGATTCATGGATCGCAGGTACCACCGCATCTGTGGCCTGAAGCGATTATGACCGCTAATTATTTGAGGAACAGAAGTAGTACTGTTGCTCTGGATTGTAAAACACCGTTTGAAGTCTATCACGGCACCAAACCTAGCGTGAAGCATCTGCGGGTGTTTGGGTGCAAAGCTTATGCGTTTTTGCCGAAGAGTGAGAGAAGAGGCAAGCTTGCTGCTAAAGCTGAAATATGTACATTTCTGGGATATGGCCTGTTAACGAAAGGTTATCGTTTATGGAGTTACGGATTCTTTCTATTGCTTTCTCCACGTGTATTCGACAACTTGCTATCTTTTTGCAGAACCTAGCCTCAGTCTCAGTAAATTGCTTTTTTCCAGCTAGAAATGGTGGAAGATTCAAGGACACTCCACTTGGCATCAATTCATGAATAAGAAATCCTTTGTCTGCCAGAACTAAATCCCCAGCCTGTTATAAAGAAGTATAATATCATCCAGGGTTGTAAGTGTCAAAGTCACGAGAAGTGCTATCACACCATGGGACTTCGATTGGGTCTTGTCTAATTTCTTGATCTACAATACTTGGTCCAAGTCGAGTCAATGAAAACAATGACGAAAGTCTATTCACTAGAAAAATTGATACTCAAGTCATTACAAGCCTGATAATTATCATCTTATAATAGGTTTACCACTGATTCTAATGCTGATACAGACCTGAAAATGTTGTAAAACCCCTGACAGCTTGGTAATCATTTTATCACTGGTACTGCCAGGGTATCCATCACTGATGTATGTTATTGCTCCATTCGGAGCAACTCCAATACGGTATTTAGCTGTCAGTCGCTTTTTGTAGTTGCTAAAACTTGAACAAGCTGCTTCAAGATCTTGTCTTGGAGTCTCTATAAAGAATTCTGTGCAGTCTATGATCATGCGACAATTTGGAATATCTTGGAACTTTTGTGGAGTAGAGCACAAATGGTCTTATATCAACAAGAGCAGCAATTACACTACGAGCAACAGCTACTTCACCCCTCTGCTTTTCAAGCTCTCCTCCTTGGGGGTGCGTATCTGAGCTACTGCAACATTGTTCTGAAGACGATGACATGACTTTTGTGCTGCCGATTACAGAGCAATCAGAAGAGTTGGTGGATACTGAGCTAGATGAATTATGACAATTTTTATCTGCATCTAAAGTTGCGTCACTAGCACGCTGAGCTGTACACGTTTTACGTTTGTTATTCCGTGTATCCTCTTTCTCGCCTCGAAGATTGCAGCTCGGCACGGCATCCATTCTTAACCTGTTTTTCTGGAACCCAACTGGCACATCTGACACCCTCTTACGGCTGTAATCTTCTGTTCTGAAGCAGGGTTGTAGCCAAGTCACATTGTTCCGAGTCACGAGTCAATCTTACTTTTGTGGTTTGGACTCGAGTCAAGTCGAGTCATTTTCAATTCATCACCGACTCGAGTCCGAGTCCAAGTCACCGTTTAAAGGCTCAAGTCCGAGTCATAGTGTTATGACTCGAGTCGAGTCCAAGTCACAGTATTGAAGTCATGATCAACTCGTGTTTTCAATCCTGAATTTGCTTATAGCTTATAGAGAATCAACGAATTCATTCTACATGCTATCTGATATAGAACCAATAACGAATTCACGTCTAAATACCAGCTGATCAATGATATATATATATATATATATATATGTGTGTTTTATATGACCCTGAAACTGTTTAATATGGCGTTTGAAATCATGGGTTTACAAAAGTTAATATTTAGCGGATTACGTTAAATCCTCAAACAGAACCTTTGCATCACGAATATTCGATCTCATGCACCAAATGATCTACAAATATGCATGCAAGAGTATAAATGGTATATATTAAGTGAAAACGGACATACAACAATACATATTGTGGCAGAATACTCCGAGGTATGTTTTATGTCACACATGGCGAGTACATATCTCAGTATTATTCTTTATATATCTTTCTTATTCGTTCCCTAGAAGCATTCAACCTCTTTCTGCCTACCACGCAGTGTAGAAAACGGTGTGTCGGAAAATGATATAGTTCGATAGCTTGATCAATCTGTGAGCACAAGATTCCACAACGAAATATATTTTGTATTCGTCATTTTCTTACAGAAATCAGTTGTTCTGGTGATGAGTTCGAATGTCAAGACCCCTCGAACAAGTGTATTCTTGCTTCAGTATTCTGCGATGGATGCATAGACTGCAGGTATAGTGTACGACAATTCACGGTATAAACAATTAAAGCCATCACCAGCCGATTTAGATTTGGTATCTAGAATTCTTTCAAACTTCCAATACCAGACAACTATTTTTGTGAACGTTTCATGCATCACGTTCATAGTATTCATATGAAAAAATAGAGGTTAATTCCACGGTCACTATTAATACCTTATTAAATATTTTCAGCGATGGAAGCGACGAAGACACATCTTCACCAGTAGCAAATTCGGGGTATCGAACTTGCTTCGGAATGAACTCTTTGAATGCGAGGTGGGGACTATGTCAGCTGAGGGAAGAATACTATTGTGACGGAAACACAATGTGTGCAGAAGGTATTGTTCTTAATGCTTCTGTTTGCTGTGAGTTGTATGAATGATTTAATTCAAAATACCACACACTAAATTAAAAACAGAAAGGTAAAATGTTGGTGTGTGAAATTACATTATAGGTGTAGAGTATCTTTTTTCGGAATAGGTAGGATTGTTGCTGTTTACCCCAAACCGATATTGTTGACTAGTTTCTGAGCTGCCGACATATAGCAAAAACAAACTACGCCTACTTTATAGGCAGAGCGATCGAAGTTTTTAGTTGTTTTTTCTCTTCTTATGATCTGAGTCTCAAGTGCTGGCGTGGGTACGCTATTGCATACTAGCATACTAGCTATCGCAAGTAGTAAGAGAAATGTGCGGAATCCCCCCATTCGCGATTTATAAAGAACAAACAAACATTATCAAGATAATAAACAGTGTAAGAATTAGCTCATTATCAATTTAGCAGCAATACTTTTATGACCTTGTGTGCTGCAATCAAAAAAAAAAGGGGGGATTGACTGAGAGAAAACGAACAAAGAATCTCGATTGACCTTTGTACTCAGACTGGAGTCATTCTACTTGTACTTTTCCACTCCTGACTCTACCTCGCCTGACTTCTGGACACGAGACTTGTGTATTATGTATTATATTTTCCCCCGAACAACAATGGATTGACATTTAATTTCAATGGTATGAACGCCGACGAATCGATATAGTTCTCCTGTCTTGACGTGTCGTTCCGCGGTGGGTTGATTAATCCAATTGCGTGTAAACACGATGGGATTTGGGAATATTTGTCCGTCAAACATGATGTCAGTATAGTATTTGTTCCTTCGGATCCGTATGTGAGATCCCGGTTCGTGTTTTAGGTGGATTGTCAACGCGTTCGGCCAGACGAAGCGATGCAAGGTGACGATTCTGGTCTGCGTCATCGTAGTTGACCTCTTTTGCTCCCTGGTTAGTAGCGATCTTTATGACGCCAACGACTCCCGAACGCTCGTAAAAGAGTAGAACGTATGCTGTACAAGGTTTATTGAACATACACAATCTGAAAATACAAGTCACGAGCGTTCACAAAGTATATTTCTCTTTGTTTACAAAATCAAAAACGAGGCGATCATTCACACGTTTATCAGAACCAAAAGCATCTAAATAATCGAGGGTACCTACACCTTGACCCTTTCTAATCAGGAAGGCGATACAATGTTCACCACACACAAATGAACGTAAAGACTGTAATTGCACACTAGTGAAGGTATAATCGCCCGCGCCCAATAACCTATAGATCTCCTTCTTCAGAGGCGGAATCCCGAAAGAGTCGTGAAAGTGCGTGCCATCTTGATCGGCGAAGATACAGATCCAATGCGAGCCGCCCTTCGCGTTAGGGTCGTAATTGATAACGACTGCGTACGGCTTTGGTAGCTTTACTGGCAATAAATCGATCGCAAAAGTACCGGCAAATAAATCTCGCGTGTCGCGGTGATTGAATAAAATATGATTAATTTGATCGGTATTCATACAGACACTACTTCGCGCTTCTCTGAGATCTCCAACAGTTGTTGGTATTCTTTGAGACACAGTAGAGTCGCTCCTTCCGGCAACCCCGCGGTCAGGGTCATGTGAAGCTTCACGGACCCGGTCTTCTCTAGCTGAAAGCAACCTTGATGCGTACGGTCTGGGGTCAAATCGAAGGCAAACAGAGTGTACCCCGCCTTATAATTCTCAGAGTCGATAAAAAGATCTTCCTGAGCATCCCACTTCCCGGTGGATTGGTAGACGCTGAAAAACCCCTCGAGGTTTGTGTTTTTATCAAAGTCGAATCTGAAATTACGCCCGTACAAAAGTTTCCCGTTCACGTTGATAGCCAGATTTCCGACGTGATAGTGACAGAAATTAAAGGGGTTTCGAGTTTTACTCCCGTTATAGGCAGCGGTCGGGACCAGACCAATCACGATTCGTCGAGGCATGACCCAGAAATCAACGTTTTCTCAATGGAGGTATCGCCCGCTCCAAAAGAGTGATTACTCATTTCGAGCTTTATAATAGGGTATTTCGCCGTGTGCGTACGAAGCATCGTTTTGTGTGCCAAACTGACAGAGTCTGAAACCTGAATTTGCTTGACGTGCAATTCCACTTTTTTCAGTATGATTTTAGAGTCGGCAGACCCGAGGAGACAGAAATCGTCATCGTTACGGATTAATCGCAACGACAGATCCACGTTATCCAGTAAATATCTGTCCTGATCGAATAAACCGAGCGGTATCTTGCCGATGACCTCGAGCGTTGCACTGTCAGCGGTCAGGGCTTTTCGGGTCGTGAAGCCGACGTTGTCTGCCGTGAAAGTATCCTGCTGTTTCATCGTATCCGGGATCCAGCCGATACATTTCAGATAGGTTTCGCCGGCCGCGCGAGAGCTATTTAGTAGATGGAAAATGAAGCTTTTGTAGGCGTGATTGTTGTCCGATGTGGTGATCAGCTTCAAGCCCAGATACAGATCGATCTGCTTGAATAAGGCGTCGAATATATCCGATCCGACGGCGACGTTGTCTCCCCCGATCGTGGTGCAATCTTTTTTGGTCACTTGTAGCTGTATTTTCATAAACGAGCTGGACAAATCCAAGTAGTGATCGCTACCTTTCACGTTAATCTCAATGACATCGCCCAATTTATCCGGTGTAGCGATCAAAGTGCTGGTGTCGGCGACCGCCGTTTGCGTCGGGGGTACCGTGAAAATATCTAATCCGCTGTTGAGGCACTCGGCCGAATTTTCGTGCATCAATTTAGCCATCGAATATATCTCTACGTCTACGTTTCTTGTTTGACGTGGTACCTCCCCGCGCGGCTTTTTCGTGGCTTTTCGTTTACGACCCCCGATCGCGGTATCGAGAAGCTGCAGACCTCCTTCTTTACTCCGTGATATAGCGGATTGCTTGAACGAGCGCCCGGCCACCAAATCTTTTGCGATATTTGACCCGGTACGGAGGATTTGTTTCCCCAGTATCTTGGAGCTTTTTGACACTAGAGGTAAGACCGCCCGGCCTATGGTTCGAAAAATCGACGCGAGTCCGCTACCGCTTTGCCTGGACCCCCGGTAAAACCCGTAATTCCCAGCCCCGGTCTGATAGTGGTGCAATACGGCTTCTCGGTCACAGCAATAGTGTACTTTCATAACGACACCCTGAGATGTATCGTGAGGTCTAAACCCGAGATGTCTAACAATTCACCATACTCGTCCCTTATATAGATGTAGAAATACTCGAAACGATCGAGTCTGACTTTGGCGTAGTATCGATTTTGAAATATATGGTTTTGTCGCTCTCCCTCGTGTAGCGCAACGACTCTTAGCAACGGGACCAAAGCGTCACCCACCGGCGTCGACTCGATGTCATTACAGTAGATAAAGGCGTAGAGGCTTTCGCACGACTCACGAACAAAGTTTATCTCCATAAGAGCAATCTCAAGACCTTTACAATCCATTCCGTGGGGTAGGGTAAATACGGGCCCGTCACCGGTCAGTGTTTGGAACGTCATCTCGTAAGTGAAGGGTCAATTCAATGTCACCACATTTAAGTTCTTTTCCAAGAGAATCTCTTATGCTGATGCGTACGCTACGAAAGCTGTTGGCATCGGCGGGTAGGTAAAACGGTTTCCTGAATGATACGTGCTGTCGTTTCATTTCCGGCACCGTAACGGGGATGATTCGTAGCAGTCTGGACATATAATCACCTACCGGGAGATGACGCACGCAATCGCAATATATAAATATATACTGAGATTTTACTATCGATGGAGCGATCTTTGTATGGAACTCTACGTGCTCAATCGAGCGTAAAGGCATCGGAACCTCCCCCTCATCCGCGATGATCTCGTCGATATCGTGTCTTTGATGCTCGTGAATGACCTGTCGGTCGCTAAGAGTCGCGTAAGGTCCTAGCATAGACCTACCCAGACACGAATTTATTGCATATCTCTCGCATACCAATCGATTCTGGCTGTGCGTAAAGTACCAGTGATAGCCGTTCACGAGTTCTTCGCTAATTCTTTGCATTAATTGATCGACATTATCAAAATCTCCGGTGGGTAACTCGTAGACTTCCGTGACGTGTCTGACAATCGTATTGTAGAACCGCAGGGCCGGGGTGGGTTCTGTGATCACAATTCTTTCCTGAAAATCATGGTTGAAGCTAATTTCTCGGAGAGCGATCTGTTTACCCTCCGATTCGATTTCAACCGGTAATTCAACCGTGAAATCGGGTCCGCTTCCGAATATCGTGATATAGCTCATAACGCTTTGACGGCTCCTCGACGGATCAGTAAAGTCACAGTAACGGGAGCTGTTTTAAACGCGACAGGGTTATTGTTCTTGTCACGAAGATATACTCGTATATTTCGAATATTACTCTTGGCCAGGGGGAAAAAGTAAGGTTTATCATATACACAGTGCTGTATTTTTCCTTCTTGCGCGGTCACCGGAACGCTTCGAAGGAGAGGTACCAGCTCGCCCCCGAATACACGAGGTCTGATCAGATCGGTGTATATATAGATGGTGTCTACATCTTTCACGACGGTTTTCGGCCTGATTAGGAACTCTATTGGTTTCTGTTTTTTCAAAACATGATGTTCCACTGTAAAATAACGCGGAAACGTGTCTTCGATGCTAATGAGACGCGGACCCGCACCACTGATTTTTTCGACCCGTATCAAGGGCTCGTCGGCCTGTGGAAATCGACTCTTGAGATACTCAAAGTTCAAGCCGAACACGCCACCGGAATATCGCTTGATTGTAATTTCTTTCTCGTATCGCAAGCGGAACTGTTCCAACATATCTGGGACACTACGATACTCGCCGGCCGGGATGTAATACACGTAGCGATGACCCCTGTCAGAAAATTCGATACCCGCACGCTTGTGGTCTACCGTGAACGTGGGCTGGAAGCTCACTGGGAACATGACTTCCGCAAGCCCTGCCTCATATCTTTCTGTATCATATTTTAACTCGGAGAATAGTTGGGTTACAAAATCGTTCGCGGTGTTTGCCTTAAAAACGCTCATTGAAGAATTACTCGGTAAAACCAGAAGAGACATCCTCGTCGGCGGTTTGGAGAGACAGTACCCTAGTTAACGAAGATAGATCCGTCTGGGTCTCGGTGAATAAGTTATAAACAGTTACCCCCACGATAAAAAACAGTATCGCGAGCTGTAGAACCACCAAAGGTATCCGTAACGTACCCGCTGCGATAAATCCATGATTACCACGGTCGAGTCCCCGTCTCTGTTTTATACAAAGCCGTCGACGTAAGAGTCCATCGATTTTGGGTAACCCTCCCAGCGCACTAGATATCTCCGCTTGCGCCCCCTACCGCTCACTTTTTGTATCGATTCTACGCGATAGACATCGTCTTTTTTATCGATGGCTTGCAATTCACTTTCGTAGAATGTTCCACTAATCACGTCCCCGTTATAATCTCGGATGGTGTACGTAGCGGGGCTCCCCCATTTCCATGTGTGTACGTAAAATATCTCGCGAGTCCAAGACCCCGCTGTACCTTTCGCAAACGTGGCACGTCGGGTGGTAATTCTCACTGGTTGATCGACGGGTAGCTTGGGTGACACCGGAGGTCCGGTTCCGTTGTATAGTCTATCGAACACCAGAGACGCGTTGCTATTGGTAACCTCCGACGGTCGCATTAAAATCGCGGTGTGATACGTTTGGTTATAGCTCTCTGCGATATCACCCAACACGTCGATGTAGCGATGTGTGCGGTTCTTGACAAAGTAGCGATTCAATACATTGCGGGTCGTACGGATTACCCGTTCTACGATGCTAGCCTTAGTGTCGCTGTTGGTAAAAAAGTGCTTGACGTGGTTGTCTCTAAAAAACCTCTGTATAACCGACCCGGTAAATTCTTTCCCGGCATCAGTCTGAACGACGTGTGGCCTCTTATGAGCGAATACCTGGTTGAAGCCCTCGACCATATCTATCGGACGCTTTCGTTTCGTCGCGTGTAAAAACATATATTTCGAAAAACAACAAATTGACACCAACACATAACGGTAGCCGTCATTGCTACTAGAAATATTAGACAAGTCCATGAGGTCACTCTGGATCTGAATGAATGGCCCGCCGACGATCGTCTTCTGGCGTTGAAATTTGCCTGTATACGGATAGAATAGGGTGTAGCTATCCTCTTGTTTCAAATCCTTCTTGTCGGGGTGTAAGTATTTACCGCGATAGCTCGCCGGCGCTTTGATATCAAAATATTTATCCTTACTCGTCATCGTCGTAGGCCGTCCACGACCCGTAGAGCTGGGGCGGCTTCCTGTTAGCTCGCCGGCTACGTTTGATGATCTCTTGCAGTGGCGGTGATGTTTTAGCTATCTTGCTTGTGGTGGGGGTGCTTGGAGACGACGGGGCTTTCGGTGTTACTTTCGAGGTGACCCGACCCGGCTTCACTTCGTGCAGTAATTCGCGGAGAGTGGCTATCTGATCGTTCGTGAACCCGTTGGAGGTGTTGGTCATCTTCATCTGAAGAGGCTTGTCGATCTGACCCCGTTGACTTTTATACTTTGAGATGGCAGAGTTATACAAGGACAATTTCTTGTCGGCCGAAACGTCCATAGTCAAAATCGCGCTGATCGATCGGTCCAACTCGGAGTTCAAATCAGTCGCGTTAGAGGGAGCTAGAGGGTTAGGCGATATGATCACTTTTTTGAAATTCATTTTTTGCCAAAAACAGATTTCAACAACGACGCCGCCAATGGCAGGATTGACAAGATCCCACTAATAAAGCCTCCTCGCTGGGTGTTGGCGTGTAATACACGTCTCTTGGTCTTCAGGCTCAACTTTTTACTTGTCAGCTTTCGAATTTTGTCTTTGTGCGGGTGTAAATTTTGTATATGGCGTTTTGACAGTCTCAGATTGCCGTTCAAAACATTCACACAGACTTCGCAAAATGCTTTCACCAAACCAGAAGAGCTCCCCAATAATATATCCTTCCTTACCGCGGGCGACGCCTTGGACAGAAATTTCAAAGTCTCGCCGTGCTTCTTAATATAACAGTGACGTTTCGGCAGCGATTTGGTCCGAGCCATTATGAATATAGTGTCAAAGCGCCGGCACTTTCACTATTTATAGTGGCGTGTACAACACGAGTTCATCCCCAGGAAACACCCCTGTTTTAACACGACTAGAATCGGGTGTGGCTTGCGTCAAATCTATAAAAAGGTACCCGTGAGCGTTCTTTGTCGCATCGGCATACGCGTCAACTAGAAACTTGGAGTTACCCGGATACATTTGCTTGCCAAGCACTCGAATCTGAGATCGATCTCTAGGATTACGCATGATAATCAAATACTGGGTGCTGAGACTGAGGTCCCTCGATCTTTTGGACTGGAAATATAAATTTTGGACCGCGAATATTGTGGTCACCGATTTGTGGTTCGCGTACACTGTAAAGAAGGGGGTCACCCTGTCCGAAAATTCCATTTTATCGTCAATAATTAATAGAGTAGGACAGGGGCGGCTTGTCGCCAACTCATCCAAAATGGAGAGATCCGAGTAAAACTCAACACCTTGCAGCTCGTTGAAGGAGTCTTGATAAGCCGTATAGCAATAGATAATTCTTTTAATACGACCCTTTGAAAGCTGATCGATATTTTTTATGACTTTAAATATAAAAGTGCTCTTCCCCGAAAACGACGGTCCTGCCAAAAGACATGCCCTCCCTGTCGAGAAATCCATCACCAAGGCTGTTTTGACGTGACGAGACATGTATTCACAAACACACTTCTATATATAACAAGGACAGGTACACGAAAAAATATGCCGATTCTGAGCGTCACGCAAACCGTCCACGCAGCGAATCTTACAATGTCCACGAGACCGCCTTTTACAGCAGAAGCGAGGTATCATAATCGATACGAGAAGACGAGGCATCATCAGGACTCAGCGGTGTCCTGGCTAAGACTCGAGGTCTACGAGGGTAAGGTGATACCCGGCCGTGTGACTTTTTTGTTACGATTTTAGTCAGATTCGGTCTTGGTAGCACTGGCGACTGATGTATGTCTCTGGCACGCTGTGGTGTCGCCACGACAAACGGGGCAGTCAGATTCGGTCTTGGTAGCACTGGCGACTGATGTATGTCTCTGGCACGCTGCGGTGTCGCCACGACAAACGGGGCGTCAACCACGGTAGGTGATGTGTCAACGGATTTAGGGGCGCGACGATCTTCTCCCGTTCGGAGATAACCCTGGTTCATGAAGCGGTATCGGTTGTTGTCGTTTCCTCTGTGAGTCAAGCACTGATCGCGGTTCTGTACGCTACAGGCGGCACGATCGGTGGGGTCTGTGAAGCCAACTTGACGACGATTCAGGATACGGGCATCAGTCAGCAGTCGGCTCGTCACACCATCGCCTTCATACGTGAACACAGGTAGAAACTGCAGCTCCGTCACACACCTCAACAGGTCGTCTCGAAAGCTCATCCATTCTAGAAGACAAAAGATAGCTACATATGTGTCGGGTAATGACTATTACTGCTTGTTACCTGGTCTCAAGATGGTGGCAATGTGTAGACGATCCTGCAACTCTTTCTTGAAGTGAGTAGTTTGCTGATCGGTCAGATTGTCTTCCAGCAGAATATCTTTCAGCACAGAGACACGATGCCAGTTGGCTTGGGTGTCGCGGTGAAGTCTATTGAGTGAAAGCTGGCCGCAAACATGACTAATGAAATCGCTAGCTGAGTTATGAGTCATCTGGGAAAAAAACAAAAATAACACACATAATACAAACTCAAACGCCGCCTTCGAAAACTAGTCGCAAGCGACAGGCGTTGATGATAGAAAAAGCGTTCAATATGGAACAAAATTTCACAGTGAGCACCAAAAGATAAGCAATGTATGCCAGCAAAATAGTGTCTTCGTTTTAACATGTCTTTGACGTGCCGCCGAAACACTATAAAATAAAATAATAGTAAGACTCCATACTTGTGTCACAATATACAACCCACCTGTTTTTAGGAATTCCATGCGACTCGACAGGTCTTGTAGCTGAGACGGGCGAGGAGGACGCCAGCATATTCTTGTGTCTATGAATAAACGTGCCTTAGCAACGACAGAGAGCTAAGAGCATATTTACACACCCCCAATCTCCTCCAAGATGTTTCTGAGTCTTCTGACGTCCATGTTCAAAGCCTCTATCCTCAAGACCTCAGCCAAAAGTTCCACCCGGTCTGCCCCACATTCGTGTCGTATGATCAGACCAAACAGAACGCCAATCTCGAACTTGTCTTTCTGCTCGCATAGAGGTAAATGATCGTACCCAGACATGTACTCCCGAAGCGGAAAGAATTCTACATGATCGATGTATTGATCCATCTGAGAATTGAGACAATTATGATTCCAATTTATGGTAAATCATAATAGTTTCAACTCACCACGATTCTTTCTATACGATTCCTTCTATATGCTGATAAAATCTGAAAAGAAAAAACTCATTGTATTATACAATCGTGAAACACAATACGCTTTTCCCCACCTGCTGTAAGCTATTGACCCTGTGGTGTTAATGCTATCGTCTGTAAACAACACGAGAAAACGAGCACTATTGGGAAAGGGTCAAGATGCATAGAATATTTCGAGTCAACATGAGAGCATAATGCGAAAACAGGTTTAAAAAAGCACAGAATACGGAAAGTGCACATTCGAAAAAATCATAGTTCCAAGGGTCTCGTATGAATACCGTCTGATTCGACTATTCGTTTACAGTAGAAGTGAGACAGGGCCGATCGAAATTGCTCATAGGTATAAATGGAAGCATTCTTCCGCACAAAACCAGAATTCACATCACCATGTGGTTTTTTCTCAAACAACACTTTCCGGTAGATGTCAGCAGTCAGTTTGTTTACTTTTGAGAGCCCTTTGCATGAGTACTTATCCTCATTGCAATAATAAGTCTTTGCAGACAGACCAACGAAAATATTCGATTGTGCCTCAATTTTGAAAAGACCACTGGTCCGTTGATCATATCGATTACGAGCTTTGCAACAGGCACGTTTATCATTGAACGAAAGAGGATTGGCCAAAAATTCGCTACGGTGCTCGTCACAGACGATTGCTGGAAAATATTTGTGAAAATTTTCAAAAAATTCTGCTTGTTTTTCGGGTCGTACAACTTTTAGCAGGCTGTCAGAGGAGATAGCTCCGTACCAAGAATCAGTGTCGCTGTATGCTACTTCAATGGACCGGGGCAGGAGGTAGGTGGACAGGTACGAATGGAACCGTAATAAGGCCAATTTCGCATAATCATAGAAAAAGTACCCAATGTGGTTAGGTTGGCTCCAAACATGTCTTCTCAATTTCATGGACACCTCAAAAATATCTGGTGACAACTCTATCATCGATTTAAATCTGGAGTCATTTACCAAGACCATAGCTTTTTGGCGGTTAACAATCTTGACATCAGAATATTTTGTACAATTCGAGATAGTTTTACCTATACAGGAATTTGCAATGTCTTTATAGAACTGCCCCAGTGGCTTCTGAGACGGGTCATCGTCAGCCCGTCTTCTAGCCTCGGTTATCGTATCTACAAGAGAATTGAAACATTCAATGGGTTCAAACTCGATAGCTTGATATACCTTAGTAACGATTAACCCGTTCTCGAGGTACCACTTCAATAGTGGTGTTATTAACAATGTTTTTGTGGCCTGCAGAGTAGCAATCAAGAATTTCCGTGGCCGTTTCAAAAAACCATGTTGTTCAGCAAATGCTTTCATGTACGGGCCTATATCATCACGACTTACATAAGCATGTTTGAACAGGGGACAGAACTCACTAAAATGCTCTTTGAGATGACTTGGCACATGAATGTCGACCTCAACGGCCCCAAAAATTGATCTTTTGACACCAACTCTAAGAGTTTCGACCTTGAAAGGACCCGACATTTCACCATTTTACTGAATTCGAGAGTTTGAATAAAGGCAGCTATATCACTTCGTTGACGCATAATGACCCATTGACATTCTGTGATGTACTCCAATTTATACCCCACTTTTTGAATATACTGGATTTTACGCTGCGTCGCGGCCCAGCGGGCTTGACGATCCGGGCTGGTTCCCAACTCGCAGCCGTGGCCATGGTGAAAACATCCAAACAGCTCAAGTGCAACAGGCCCTTGTGGGGTCCTATAATACCCATCAATGCAAATCTGGAGCAGGCCGATACGATGCTCAGGACCATTGAATTGATGTTGGATTTTGACCCCCCGACAGTGCGCAATGTAGCTTAGCCATTGGTGAGCCATTTTTCCATAGAGAGGTGCCGTTTTTGTCCTGGAGAATAGAGTAAAATCTTCATTAGGTGACCACAGACAAGGATAACCCCCCGGTAATCGAGAACGAAGACAATCGAGGTAGAGACAGTTGGCGTCCAGACCTAGCACCTGTTCTACAGGTAGAGCGTTATCACCATAGATTTGGGGTTTGATTTTTGTGACCTTAGCCTCTGCATATCGCAATGAAACAACAGAAAGCCCGCCACGTAGATTTTCCCGTATCAAGGTGTGTATATGACTATACTTTTGATTCAACAAGGTGAATACAGGTGGTATGCTATTAAACACAAACCGTGATGCCAGAGAGGGCAATGATATACCATGTTTAGCCATGTCAATTGAGTAACGAGCAAAGAGTTGCTTATGCTTTGTGAGGGCCTCCAGTAACGGGCCAACATCTAAACTGACATAGAAAGACAGATAGTCACGAAAAGTAGTCATTTTATGTTCTGCCCACTTTGATTGACACCAAAGATATTGTTCATCAGTTATATTAGACCGTTTCAGTTTGTTATAAAAATGTATGTGGTCTGGGAGACATTTTTCATCCAATACCGATAAATCAGTGAAATAGTTATATGGAAAAAAGGCCTTCGTTGAAGCACAGTTATGACAACGTATGTATGCGTCATAACTTGTGCCGGCGCCAAGATACAAGGTCACATCCAAAAATCGAAATCGATTAGTCGACAAAGACATATACGACGTCCCCCTCTTAACAATACTGATAGGGTCTGATAAGTACTCCACCAGATATGGGATAATCAAAGGTATATCATAACGAGACCCATTGAAAAAGAATACAGGTAATTGACTCAAATAATTCAAAAAACGATGTTTCAATAAGGTTGCTGGGCTCATACGCTTGACATCCGGCTCAGCGGTATGCATTTCTTCAGCAATACAATCTAATCGTTCCAACACATCATGAAATTGTTGACATAATGCCTCAAAACACTCACTTTGGATCAATTCAAACCGTGACATCATTCTAGCAACCAGCGCCCCAGGGTCGCCATCACTAATCAGTACTTCTGGGGTCTCGTACCCTGGGTAATTACATGCGAAGGCCACCGCGGCCGGGATATGATGATCTACATAGTGCACATTAGCAGTGTCGTTTGGAGTTGAGCCTTTTTGCAATATACTCTCATAGTCAAAAACCAAGTTATACGGGTAGAAACGAGATGGTTTGGGCACAATTATCCCCAACTCGTCCAACGCTTCAAATATAGTAGGCTCAGGCTTGAACATACCCCCACGGTAGTGGTTAGGAATATCTTTAAAGCAATTATGCCGTTGGAGAAAGTATTTTGAACTGAACAGGCGATGACAGGTCTCACAGCTATAATTCTTGCAATATAAGTTCGAGTTTTTAATATAACAAAAATGTCTCCCTCCCTCTAAATGAACATGAATTTTCAACCCCTCCCGAGCACCGTGTCGTAGTATATACCCGACCCCATCTTTCAATGTATAGACACAGATGGATACTTTAAGACATGACTCGACTTTATGTAAATCGTTCATACATACCCCAGAATCAGGGTCCCCATATAAAGCGGAATATTGTGCCACCAGAGAGAGTGTTTTAGACTGCAAGTCACCACTATAATGATTACCATCACAAAGCATAACAGCGACACAGCGAAATATACAATAATGATCGTCATAGGGTACACCATGTCGATTTTTCATTAAATCCAAAACACTATGTGAATTCACAATAGACTTTGGGATTTCGATTCTACTACACCCAATTAATCTGAAGTCAGATTTGTATACATAAAAGGTCACGTTTGTGACCGCCAAGACATCAAATTTAGTATCGTCTCTCTGAAAGCGAGCACTCTCGAAGCCCGCGGCCAAGTCTATATTGTCTACAAATTGGTCAAAGTCACTGCGATTAGAAATCATTTTAGGTGTATCCAACATAACACCGGCGTTCTCGGACGAATGATAGTATCTCAATTCGCTTGTCTCAACATTACCAAGTATGTGGGCAAAAGCGTAATTGATTCTAAAACCATACTGTTGTGAGACGAAGATGTCCTTTAGATCGTTGATGACGTCACTTGGGCTGCGGCCGAGTATACGAAAATTGTGTAAGCTGCGTATACTGTGCGGTGCGAGTGTTGAGCTGCGAATGGAGTGCCAGTTTTCTTCCACGATCTCGATCAGATTTTCAGGTATACCCAAGCTGCTTGGTTGTGTAAAATCAGACACAATTCTAACAAGGTTTCGCCGCCTAGACATTCTGCAAACAAAAAAACACAGAATCAATAACAGGTAGGACAAAACACACATAAATACATATGATATTACAACTTAAGCATGTGATAAAAACATGATAGTACACCAAAAACAGTTACACATTCGTATAAAATTTCATGGTGGCTCTGGCAGCTGACATCTCTTTGAGAAAGGTAACTTTTGCACGCATGATGCGTTCCAAGGGTAATTGCATACGCAAATCCTGTCCGTTCGACTGGGATAGTATTTGCGAAATTTCTTGTTCTATCCGGTTATAATCTTGAGTGAATGTTTCATGGGATGGAAAACTAGATCTCGAAAGTATATCATCCACTTCCCCCAGGATAGTAAAGATCGCTTCAGATGGACTGATTGCGATGGCCTCAACAACGGTCGCCTTGAGGTGCTCCATCATTCGTCTACTGTATTTCCCAAACCTCTCACCCCCAGGTCTACGCCTGGATGGGAATGCAGGAGGTTGGGCTGGATTTTCTACATTTTCTGGAATATCATTTGCTGGACTAATCGCATCGAGTAGGTCTACCGGGTAGCCACCTTCCATCAATTCTGGTATCCCGTTATCAGCCATAGCTATGAGCCAAGATTTGTGATGGTAAGCTCAATTTACGCTTACTTATAGCCACTGTAGCCACATGACAAGCAGAAGAAGGTACTTAACACAGTTTAACAGAGTCAGCAAAACGCGGGAAGGAATTTTATGACCCTCTACTCGCCTTTTCCCCAACCATTTGAATATACATACAAACCTCTTTTTTCTCTAGTGCCATACTCGCATACCCGATTTACACTTACTTATAGACACTGTGAGCTACATGACAATTGGAAGAAGGTACTTAAAACAGTTAAACAGAGCCGGCAAAACTCGGCAAGAAATTTTATGACACTCTACTCGGCCTTTTTCCCCCAACCATTTGAATATAAATACAAGACTCTTTTTCTCTAGTGACATACTTACAGGCATAATTACACCATGGCATGTAAATACAACCCGTACGAAAATACTGCAACCAAGCGCAAGTTGAATACCGACTTGAAACGGGCTGCCCCGTCTCATATTCCAAATTTCGACAATGCCACCAGTTTCTATGGCATGCAAGTCAGCTTCGATGGACGTGTACAATTGGCGTCGACCAGACGACATGGACCCAAGATGACTTATGTGAAAGCCTCGATCACAGATGGTAAAAAATCTCTACCAGGGGTGATATTCAATGACAAATTACTGGACTGCATCGAAACAGCGTACAGACAAGGTCATACTATGACTTTCTGTAACATCAAGATCACTGCTGACGCAAGAACTGATGCCCCGTCATTAATCATTGGTCGCAATTCTACTGTTACAAAGAGCAAAGCACGCTTACCTAGCCCAGAGATGGTTGAATTCCGGTACGTGTCCGCAGAAGATATCCAAAAAGGCTTGTACGATGACAAGATTGTTAATTACAGAGGTCTCTGTATTGCCACGGATTCTGAATCCATTGGCACAAACTCGGAGAGACAGCTACATTCATATGCACTAGTGAATGGTGACATTTCTGTCGATCTGAAAAATTGGGGTGTTGTACCGTTATTCACTGCTGACAAATACTATGATGTCACCCATCTACGTGTCCAAGTCCGATCAGGCAAACGTGAGCTGTTCTTACAAGACTATTCGCGTATTTGCAAAGAATGAACTGTTTCATGTATGAAATAAAAGAAACATGTGATTATTTTGCTGACACTATTTATCAGAGATTAGGGTTGGTAAACTTTCTAGCCTGCCAGAATACATCATCTTTCAATACCATACTACCAGCTATCGTCTCGACTTAGCAATCTCACTCAAGCGGCGTGGAAAGAGGTTATCAGATTGTAAAACCGCGTGTTTGTGAGAGTACTATACGCCGTGATAATTAAAGCAGAGCGAGACAGTAGCATTAACCGGGGGGGAAATCGGCGTGATAGTTAATCAATAACCAACTTTCGCATTCAGTATAGTGGCCAAGCGACGGCCGAGACCAATATCCAACATTCTCGAACAAAGAGAATAGCTCCTCGACCCAGCGGGGTGGATTACAGGACAAAGGCGCTGTGCATGTCTACGAGGCGACATGGCTGTTTTCGAAAGCGAGATTATCGCTCCTCGGCACAGCAGGGAGGATCACAAAACAAAAGGCGCTATACAGTCTACGCGGCCGCATGTCTATTTTCGAAAGCGCGATTGATTATCGTGAATTAGGTCTTGGGCAATAGCAGCGCGTCGTATCATACCCGAGCTAAGTAGTTATAGTATACTATAAACCTGATCCTCGCATCGCCAACGAGCCGTAACCACAATTCTAATACCGCAACAATCCATACACAATAATACACCATACCGCGAGCTTTCAAAATACCAGTTGACGGGCTTCGATCGATTGTCGACACGTGATCCGTGCTCTGTGACCCGTAACAATAGCGAGGGCTTTATTTACATGGGTGTTCTCGAGAACTCGAGTTGACCCGTATATTTATAACCCTAACAGATCATCTCCCCTGCTACAATCTCGATCAATAACAAGTAGAGTACGTTTCCAGTATGACACAGACCGTAGGCGTCACTCTGCACAGACAAACGTAAGTAACCGATAATCCGCTTTGGCGATACATCTGCCCGGACGCGCGTTGACAATCCACCTAAAACACGCGCCGGGATCTCACATACGGACCCGAGGGAACAAATACTATACTGTTGTTGTTCGTAGGGGGAAATATAACAATACTATACTGTTGTTGTTCGGGGGAAATATAAAAAATTACTAGTAAGTGCATACCATTGAAATTAAATGCCAATCCATTGCTGTTCGGGGGGAAATATAATACATAATACACAAGTCTCGTGTCCAGAAGTCAGGCGAGGTAGAATCAGGAGTGGAAAAGTACAAGTAGAATGACTCCAGTCTGAGTACAAAGGTCAATCGAGATTCTTTGTTCGTTTTATCTCAGTCAATCCCCCCTTTTTTTTTGATTGCAGCACACAAGGTCATAAAAGTATTGCTGCTAAATTGATAATGAGCTAATTCTTACACTGTTTATTATCTTGATAATGTTTGTTTGTTCTTTATAAATCGCGAATGGGGGGATTCCGCACATTTCTCTTACTACTATCGCATACTAGCGGGAGAATCAACCCAAAGAGGATATCGAGAAGCGCTCTCGCCGCTATCTGCATGGGAGGAGTGAATGGCAAGTGGTGTAAATTCGGTTTTTAAAGAATAATTCAATTGGGATAAAGCTTGATGCCCAAGGCTTTTGAATATGCCAGTACATTTACTGCAGTTTTAATATTTGCGACTTCGCACCCTGACTCCTTTTTGATAGGATTTGCACGGGATTACAAAACAACAAACGGATACAAAAAACTGAAATCATACTTCCAAAGTCTGCGCAGTTTTTATCATTGTAATTATGAGGGGTAATCGCTATTAGTAATCGTAATCAATTACGACGATGACAGCATTTTCAAGTAATCGTAATCGCAATCGATTTCATTCGATAAAATTACGAAATATTCGTAATCGTAATCGACTACATCCCATATCTAATCGATTTCTTTGTGAAAGAACGATTAGTTTTTATTTGTACAAGGACTATGACATAAACTGAGCATTCGTGAACAAGGAAGATGTATTATACCAGGTTCAAACGTCTGATTTTTAAATGTCATTGCTCATATTACGTCAGAAGTAGCCTATTAGCTTTGCTAGTCATTGCGTAAGAAGTATTCACAGTAAATAGATATTCGATGTACGTCACGTCACGTACATACGTGTGATTGTAAGAACACCCGCCGTGCTGTATATCAGGTTATCAACACGTACCACGCGCCAGTACTTCGCAGCAAGATAATTAATCACCACACTACCTAGTAACTTGTGTATTGATGTTTGGTTATGCGAACGCAGTTTGACCGTTGCTTCTCGGCGAGCAGTAGGCCCATGTAGTACGTAGCCTAAGTACACCGGACAGAGATTTGAAATTTTGTAATCGTCAAATAAAACATTACGGTTTCCACAACGAAGCAATAAAAGTCAACAGCTGATGATGTCTATCATATCCGGGCCGTGTCTGCCGTTTCTCGTAGCGGCAGCTTGCAGTACATTATCTGTATTAAGTTGAAGGCAGAATTTTATGTTCTGCTCATATGACACTCCTTGAAACATGCGCCAATCGTTATGTCATAATTCTTTACTCAACATTGGGACCTGCCGCCATAGCAATGGCCATATATATCATGTTGGCGTGGGTTGTAGCTAGAATCAGGACCAAAACAACTATTCGTCCCCTAGTCCAAACGTTGGTCTTTGACCCCATAGGGTGATAAATGTGAGTTGGAGATTGAATTTCGTCAATAATATTGGTAATCGCATTACTATTATTATTTATTCATCTCTCTCTGCCTCCGATGGTCAGATTTACCTGTAGAGGAGGTGGTACGTAATTCATAATTATAACGTCTGTTATCTTGTTATAATTACTTTAGTGTAGGTTGTTAATTCGTGACTTCCGGTCTGTTATATAATCAAAAGATATAGTTGTATTCCTGAGGTAGCAGACTAAAAGAAAAACTTTCGTGAGACGCACACACACATTGTCATGTCTTTAATGGTCTGTGGGTGTCCGGGTGGCATTTGCAATGTGGGCTCGGATTGGAAGGACCGGAATTAGTCACGCTCACCCAGCGCGGCTATTGAAAATAGACACATACCATAAGTTTCAGCCAAGGTCTTTCTTTAGTAGCACATTTCGTGAAGTTGCGTGTTTATCGAAATTGCACATGTATTTTGGTGTGTCATGGCACGGTATTGACTGGAACTTAAATGCCTATTGCTATAAATTAGGGTTGCATTTAAAACAAAAATAAATTTAAAACGAGCTTGTTTGCAAGAAGGCCCATGTTTAAGCATGTTTTTTATTGTTGTTGTTGTTGTTGTTTTAAGCCATTACGTCAGGAATGTGGATTGATATTGACAATTGAAAATATAGGGTAAATATAACTTCTTTGACGAAATATCGGTATTATAACTGTTGAACGGACTATTTTTAGGGGATCCAATCATCCCATATCGATGTACGTCGGCTAAATCGGGTGATAATTGTGGAAAGCATTTACGCAATTATGGCATGATTTTACAACTTAAAAAAACACAATTTAGTTTTTTTAAAGCCTTTATTTATAACACTGCTTAAATCATGTTTTAAACAATGTGTTTCCAACAACCATTTGTTCTAAATACAAGCCCACTATAAATTATGTATGCATTTTTGTTGAGGGGGAGACGTATGCATTACAAAATCAAGCTTATCTAAAAAGAATTTTCAAGTTAATTAAATCTCTCGAGAACACTCTATAATTTATGTTGGTTTACGAAATACTCTTGAAACCCCTTCGAGCTCGCTCACCACCATATTGGGAAATTTGGGGTGCGGCAGTCAAGCAAATGACGCATCTTTTTTAAAGGAATGCGCCTTTTCAGCGCAATCCACGTATTGTTTTCCAATATAACTTCTGCAATGCAAAGTTGATGTAATCGTGAGTAATCGTGATTACTTTTCCAATGTAATCGTAGTCGACTACTTCCTGTTTTTGCTGTAATCGTAATCGTAATAGTAACCGCGTAAATCGGAAGTAGTCGTAATCGCAATCGATTACATTCATGAAGTAATCACCCCATGTCTGATTATGACGCCATCGCATTCCGTTGACTAAATTTGTTTATTAAGATATCCGACAGAGACATAGTAAAAGTGCCTGGGGTTGCCTACAATTGTTATTTACGTAGCATGTAGTCGTTAAATAGAATGAATTCTTACTGTTAACAGATGTGGATGAATGCTTCTGTGGAGAGAGAATGCAAGGTAATAATCAATATCAAACTTTTCTTGGGTAAGTACGAACTTGTTATGCTGGGAAGAGAATGACGTAAACTGTACACTGTACATCATTGCAAAATTGTCTACAAATTCATAATGAACGGTCGCTGGGTTACTAAAACATTGTATGTGGCGAACGGAATCAAATTAACTTTGAATTTGAAGGTTTGAGAATCTCATTCCTATTGACATGTGCAATTGTTGAAATGCTATCTGTAATTATTGTCTGGTGGTCGATGACTAGACCCGGCATGAAAGGTCAGTAGTTACAGGTATCAATTTAAGAGTCTTACAGGATACATAAGAGATTCCACATACTCTTGTCTTATGTAATCAACGCAAATGAATTGATATTTGTCGAAGTGAACATTTGATGATCATCGAATAGAGACTTGATAAATGAAATTTATTCGAGATCGTCTTGACAACGCTGGGATGCGCTGCTTTGGAAGTTGTCCAAAAAATGTCGCTATCAGCAAAGTATGCGATGGAAAGTTCGATTGTCCTGATCTGACTGACGAATGCCTTTGCCAATCGACTAAACGTCCAGAGATTTGTGAAAGACTTGAATGGGGTATAAAATATTGTTTTAGTGGGTTGAAAAGATATGGCAGTTTCTAATCGATATAAATATTTGATATCGCAGAAGGTCAGCAACCCCATCTTTGGTGCAAGGAATCAAACAATTCACAACGGGTTAATGCCACTGCAACACAGGTGTGCCGCACAAAGTATGTATTGTAGGTCCATACATTTGACCGTACTGCAAGTCACATGAGATTAAATGTACTGCCGACTCCCTATCCCTAACTGAACTAGCTGTGCGGAGGTCTTTATCTAATCCTGCAATATCACTTTGATGTGAATCCGACACGTTTTATTCCAAAACATAACTTTCACACATCGACGATGGCTGGTTTCTAGGTTGTGGCATGAACCCTGGTTAGCTTGTTGTAAGAGTAAGACAAATGCAGTAAACACTGTGCTAAACACTGTGCGAGGTTTCACCGCCACTGCGACTCTTAGGCAAAGAATCATCGATACTGATGCGAGGTCAAACCGGTCATTGTAAACTGAACGGCCATTTACATCGAATAAGTTATCAAGACGATGTTCTTTGTACGACATGCGGCGAGACTGAAACGGTAGGGCATTTATTTGCCCCAATGTACTCGCTATAACTATTATTTATTGGAATAGCAGAACGGAGCCACATGTCCATTGATATTATAACGCTTCTCGGCAACTAACCAAGAGGCAAATTTATTCCATAATCCTCGTGCCCTGGTTATATTATTCACGTTGAATCATGCTGCAATTATAGAAACAATTTTGTATTAACGTCTTTGAAGTTTTAGTCTTGTAAAGAACTGACTGAATTCTGGCGGATTTCAATACCGTGTGGACGGGGTAATTTGTATGATATCGTTCTTCAGATTCCGCTCGGAATTGCGTCACTTCATTAGGTTTTCAAGAGATATATTTACTCCAGTATATTACTGCGCGTGGATGACTCGGGCGAATAGATGCTCTACTTGTCAACTCTGGTTTTGTTACAGTCATTTCAAGTTGGTGCAATAGTTTTGGATGTCGTATTGTATCGGGGTTAATGAGAAAGGGGAATGAACAATTCAATTATACAGGCGACGACCAATTAATGAAGTCGATTTCAGTAAAATACATTCGCTGGGAGGGAGCACAATGCGGTGTCATTGACTATATCCCTACAAACACATAAATGGGTGATAACATGCCAATGAATGATCAATGAAATGACATATTTTTCTTTATTAGCTCTGACTGCAGCTTTGCTGAAAGTAAAAAGCACTGCGATGGTGAGAACCCGCATTTATTGTCAGCTGATTTCTACGAATTAAAATGTGTATAGCTTGGTTCTACAATATTAATTCGATCAGTCTCCCCTCGCACATATGTTGGCATAAAGTAGCAAATTGTCTCGAGACATTAGGTGTATGTATTTCGGGCTCCCCACGTTATAGTAGTGACCAGGAGAATCTTTGATCTGAATTCCGGAAGCTCTACCGAATAAAATCGATTGAATTAACAGGGGAACTGCAATTTGATATTTTGAATGGTTGATGGATTGAATAATTTTAGCACAGAAACCGAAAGCATATATGTTAAATTATCATATTATGTATTTTATAGCATATTTATTGACCTAACATCTTTTAATAGGGCGTTCTAAATATAATGGTCTCTGAAATTAAAGATAAACCCGGGAGAGAACTTCTGGCCACAACCATTTTCTTCAGGCAGCCACCGTCCTGGAATTCAGATTGAAGTTAATCGAACAATTCATATTGCACGCAATCTGCATGAATTACTTCCCATGGGATCGCCGCAGGTCATTTTTCCACTTAACCCGCTGCGAAATTGCTGCGGGCCTAAATACCCCCCTCATTTTATATTTAATTTGCGACCATCTATTATTTGGAGCGCAGTATCACATGATTTTCTAATGAATTAGCGAAATTCTGGATGTGAGCGCAATCGCTATATGCTCATTAGAAAACTCATTTCGTGAACACAGGCCCGAAATCTCCATTCCGTCTCTTTATTTGTCATTGGCGGAACATAATACTGTTGGTTGGAAAAATGTAAATAGCTAAAAGTAGATAGGTCACTAAAATGACGAAGTAGAAGAAAACCTAGCGGGAAATTAAACTGACATAGGCTCGCGCAATAAGTAGACGAAAACCATTTGAATGGGTTGGGTTCGGATGGGGGTAAGGTTAATTTACGTTAAGGTTGGGCTAAAGGTTAAGGGGAAGTTTAGAGATATGGGTGCGTTTGTCAATCACAATTTCCATATAAATCTATAGCAAGTCGTTATTTTTACTATTATGATTAATTTAAAAGTACAGGGTGTCGTGTGTGGACTGTGAATACGCTCACTCCATACATCCTCCTAGTAAATTATTTTCCCATCAGCATGACATCCTGATACACAGAGGTGGTCAAAGTAGTCAAGAAAGCTACTCAAGTAGAAGTAGAAGTAGCGACGGAACAATATACTCAAGTACAAGTAGAAGTACTTCTTTCACGAGCAACCTAAAACTACTTGAAGTAGAAGTAGAATTGACTGACATTAAAAGTACTCAAGTAAGTACGTAGTTGTGAAAACGATCCAGATTGGATGGATTATAAAAAAGGTGCAAATTTAGCTATGTGATAGGTGACGAGCTTGATTCATATTGATGCATACCAGCAGGTATCCAATTTTCGATAGCATAAGAATTCGTCCACATCATGGGATGAAAATGATAGTCTTTATAAGGAAATGCGATACTAATCCTTTGTTTTCTCGAACAACACGTTTTGGAAAATAGCATGGTATGGCGCCATCCCCCATATTATAAGGCCCGTAGTTTAGTTGAAGAGCAATATGGAGAAGTTGTATAGGATACGGTGTATACACTTGGCGCGATAGTAAACGTTAATAAAAAATATAGTGGACCGTAAAAATGCCATATTGTGTAGCTTTATTTCCGGAAATTGAAGGCATTACTGCACTTGCTTTTATACTTCAACATGTCTGTTATTCGGTCAAAAGAACTGACATTAATTATAAGTCAAAGTACATGATACTGGGAATTGAAAGTGAAAAATAAATACTACTTTCTAAAAGCAGAATATGTATTTCATGTATTTAGTCCAGAAAGTTTCAAAGGTGGTATGCAAAATCAGCTGTGAAACTAAAAAAAAGTCAAAGTCCACTCTTCCAGATTAGGACACGCCATTGACGTATATGCTAGATTACTATATGGCAAGAAAATGCTAGATTGCGAAACATCAGTTTCAAACGTTATGATGAGCCATATACTGTGATGAATTATTTCATATGGGTGAAGAGCGACAATGCGGTGTGAACGGAACCACGCCAACCCTACACCTAAATTATATTCACCGATACTTTCGTGAAATCAAACTGGTCACTCCGCATCCACTGCGCGCGAAGCGCGACGAAAATTATTTTCTTTACTAAACTTTTATGAAAATTAATTGTTAATTCTCCGTGAAAACAGCTCCCAAATTCCTCAGGCTATCTTCCTGATTGGAAGATTGAACTACTTCTACTTGACAAATTGAAAATAGCGAAAAGTAAGTAAGTAGATCACAAAATATTAGGAAGTAGAAGTAGCGAAAATCAAATCTACTTGAGTAAGTACCAGAAGTAGAGGAAAGTTACTTGAGTACTTCGAAAAAGTAGAAGTACTTCGTTACTGACCACCTCTGCTGATACATTAGATAACAATATTAAATTTAGTATGGGAGCTAGGATATCACAACATCGTCGAACACTGAAAATATGGTAAACACGACAACTACTGTGAAGTGATATCGATTTTCTTGGTTTTTAGGACTTCCACACATTTTGATGAGAATTGAATCCCATCGTAATAACAATTTCATGAGAATTTTCTAAATCTGGTAAATCTCAATTTTGGCTCATGTCTCAAGAATACTCTTCCTGACGATTGGGTTCCATTTTACGTTTGCCCACAGGAATATCACACGAACGATGCCATCCAGCCGGACCTGGTAAGTAACAATATGTACATTTGTTAAATGCATTGGACTATGAAGTTGGAATTTCAAGGTATAGCACAATATAGCGACGTTTATTTACCATACCTATACCATTTATTGCCTACAACATCCTGGTTTCGATTGAATGTGGTCGATGAGGGGTCTCCTTAGCGTGTAGTGATATGGCTAGCCTGAGCTTTTATGTAGTGTTTGTGTGGTTTTCATATTCCATACAAAGCTGTTCGCTTCAATGTCGTGTTTCTTTTGTTTCAATATAACCTGAAGCAATTGCCAATGATTTACTGAATTTGTAGTTAACTAGACATAGCTAGTCGTACATGAATATTATCGGAGTTTTTTGGATCGGATATCGCTCATTTCAAGTATCCGGCCTCAGAGTTGGAATGGAGTCGGACCAGAGAATTGTGGAACAGGATCGGAGTCGTCCCAAAGAATTGGTCGATCCGCTCTGCACCAATGTCCTCAATGTTTTAAATTAAGATTGAATTCAGTTCCTATTTGATACATCTTTGCGCTTTACTCGTTGGTCGTGTGTACCCGACGGACCGCAGGGTCTCACAGAAGGTCAACAAGACATACATAGGAGTCATACAGTAAACGTCAGGCCGATATGCAGTAAATATTCATTATAATATTTTGATTGTATCCAAATCATGTTCTAACCTAGTCCTGCTCCTTTAACACTGTTTGTCATGCACAGTTTTGTTTTGCTTTTATGATTAGGCAAAAATCTGGGGTTCGCATATTTTAAAGCAGAGGTCTCAAAGTCAAATGTGCTCACGCGCCAATTTCCTATACTTTGTGATGACGCAGCACAGCACTAATAATAGGGGAATACAATGTATTTCCAATGAAGCCTTATTTAACGGGATCTTGCAGACTCACATTCCACACGCAACGTGGAAATGCGATTTACTATTGTAAATCGACACCAGGCACGACAAAAATCACATTTTAAAATAAAAATGTTGCTATACTGGGTATAGCTTGTCGAAATTATTAGTTGTAGACACCATTCGACAGTGCAGATGCACCAGGACATCGTAAAAGCGTTATAATATTGCAGCTAGTGAACATTTGACGTCCAACAAATATAGGTAGAATTTAAGATGCCAATGGCGGTTGCCATACCGACCTGCTTAGATATCTTAATAAGCTATGCAACTCGACCTACGAACTTTTTATATTTTACTGTTTCTCAAACGTCTTTGATAGTTTGTTTCGTCCATGGTTATACCAAGTCACGACATGCTGAGTCACAAAATTCCTCTGATTATCTGATTGTAACGTGGGACGACGCGAGTCTGAGTATAAGTAATGCTACAGAAGGCAGGGTTGCAATGACTCGAGTCAGACTCGAGTCACGATTTTTTTGTGACTCGACTTGACTCGAGTCATGTTCTTGAAATGGGAAATGACTCGACTCGACTCGGCTCGAGTCAATATTTGGATTGACTCGACTTGTACTCGAGTCATTACGCATGACTCGACCCAAGTCATTGACTTGGCTTATTTTATATGACTCGAAGACGAATCGTAATGACTAGATCAACGCATCTGACGAATTCTGCCGACATCGCTATTTGTCACGAGTGCTTTCGTTGCACTACAGATAGACTGCCGTAAAAACAACAGACAATGGTACATAGTAGCATTGCATTTTACAAAATCATCCAGTGAGGAAGAGGTAATAAATCCTCCGCAATCAAAGTAGGCCTACCGTACTCAAGACTTTTTAATTATATAAGCAAAGAATCTAAGCAAAGTTCAATTAGAGCCAATGCAATGACTCAGATGGTCAAGTACTTGGAAGAGACTGATAAGCTCATGTGTAGATTTGCAGGCGATGATTATTTGCATTTTTGGGCGACTATAAAGTGGAAAGTGGAAAGTGTATTCAGTAGATGTGGATTCATTCTAAGGCCATGCGGCTTTAGTAGCCTATATCTGAGGATCTCCTCTCCAATTTGGTATTTTTAAAGTGTAACTCATCATTGATTTGATCTGCCGTCAGTGAAAACACACAATACCCTCCGTCCATTTGACGTTTTATTAGGTATGTGCATTGTGCACGTGAAATGAATGGCTAATGTTGTGTGATGTTTGTACAGTAGGGTGTTCAAAAATAACTTCTTTTTTATTTTACTTGATGGCTACTTGATAAAATTGTTATGTTGCATTAAAAGAACACTGAATCTGGTTAAATTTTAAAAAGTAGAATCAATGATATGAGAAGAGAAAATTTTGGATTTGAAAATTGAGTTTTTTAGTGATAAATTCTTTCATATAATATAATTACATACTAGTGGTAAGCCGACTATTTTTTCATATCCAAAATAACCTACTCTGATAACTTCGCTTCTTCTTGTTGGAATTGAGCCAAATTTGCTATGAATCATATTTTTACACAATCTAACAATATCATGAGGTAGCCAGTAAAATTCGAAAATCTCTATTCGTAATTAATCCAAAATTTTCTCCCAGAGCATTACTTTCTACCGGTCGGAATTGAGCGAAATTTGAGTTTTTTTAGGCAATCTAACAATTCTAAGAAGTAGCCGGAAAATTGCAAAAAATGTTTTTTTAACAGCCCTAATTATTTCTCCAATGCTGTAACTGCGATGTAGTCTGTAATGCAATTGGGAAAACCTTTAGTACTATCAAAAGGTATCTGTTTTTTGTCACTGCACATAGCTACATGCACGCTTTTACAGCATGCTGGCCTGGTAAAAATATCCCTACATAAACATGCATCTGTTGATTCTCTATCACCTTATTTGTTGACGTGAATTCGTAGGTTCTTTATCAGGTAGTATGTAGACTTGAATTCGTTGGTTCTCAATCCGCTATTTGTGAGCTGTCGTCGATGTGGTCGTAATAAAAACTGAATGCTTGTATGTGTGATGTATCAGACTGACAAGACAGATATTTGATTTTAAGTTCTAAGATTAGTAAAGTTATCATATTGGCGGCCTGTCTCGTATATCTGTAGCATCGGTAAATGAGGCCAGGAACTGTCCGTAATCTACCTAAATAAACATGTGCCAAGACTCTGGTAGAGACAAAATAAGCATGTTAGGCAAGCAAGGAATTCGATATCACCCAAGCAGGATTGACAACATTGGATGAACATGACTTCAATACTGTGACTTGGACTCGGACTCGAGTCATAACACTATGACTCGGACTTGACCCGGTAAACGGTGACTTGGACTCGGACTCGACTCAGTGATGAATTGAAAATGACTCGACTTGACTCGAGTCAAAACCACAAAAGTAAGATGGACTCGTGACTCGGAACCATGTGACTTGGTTACAACCCTCACAGAAGGTCGCGACCTAGTCCAAATCACAATTTCCGGTCACCAATCATCAACGGGTCATGTTTTACCATGATGAACAAGTAATGCCACGCAATTTTTGACCTTTCACCACGTGATACCTTTTGAAAATGATGTCATAGTGAAGTCAGATGAGTAGTTTGAGGCTTCCGTGGTAGTTTGAGAGCGAAATTCGATATCTCAAATTAAAATAGAAATTGATAGTTCAATATTGTCGAATGCTTCGAAGTCCAAAATGCCCTCGCGGGCCGCACTAAAAGGTCTCGCGGGCCGCCTGTTTGAGACCTCTCTTATAGGGGTTAACGTATTTTAAGAATCTGAATAAAGGACACTTTTTCAAAATTTTTAAACCGGTGTAAAATCTGGAAAAATTGGTAAATTTATCCCGAGTTTGTAGTTGGTTGATTATAAAAAAGTGGTCATCACTTTCGCTCGGCTCCGGCAATTTTTACGGGAAATTGGTGGTGTTGATTCAAAATAAAAAAGGTCGTCGTTCTGGCTCATCTTCCGAAAGTCCCGTCGGACCGTTACTTGAGTGCTGATTTGCTATATCGAAGTAAAATTTCTGCGAAATTTTCAAAAATGCGGGCAAATCTCAAAAAAGAGGACATTTGAGTGTACTTCGAAGATACTTCCTAAAAAGCCAAAATAGAGGACAAATCTACTTAAAAGGGGACTCATGGTAACCATATCATATTAGCCTAAGCGTACGCCCAGGGCGACACAATACCTCGTCAGCCCCCTTCACACACACACAAAAGAAACGTTGGCATTTGACCCCCATATGGTCATGAACCAAAGCCACCGAGGGAGTTGAATAAACGAGTAATGCAGCAGCATCGTAAATACTCACTATTCTGTTTAATTACGTTAATTAATATTTCAAATTACGTCTGGGTGCTATATGCTCCTATATAATAACATAAACAGTATCACTATAAAATCTTTTTCAGATAATCCGCTACGAGAAAACCAGCGTCAACTCGGCTAATGTTCAATTTGTGTGGGCTACATTGATATACTGATTACTGTATGACTTCTATGTATGTCTTGTTGACCTTCTGTGAGACCCTGCGGTCCGTCGGGTACATACGACAAACGAGTAAAGCGCAAAGATGTATCAAATAGGAACTGAATTCAATCCTAATTTAAAACATTGAGGACATTGGTGCAGAGCGGATCGACCAATTCTTTGGGCCGACTCCGATCCTGTTCCACAATTCTCTGGTCCGACTCCATTCCCACTCTGAGGCCGGATACTTGAAATGAGCGATATCCGATCCAAAAAAACTCCGATAATATTCATGTGCGACTAGCTATGTCTAGTTAACTACAAATTCAGTAAATCATAGGCAATGGCTTCAGGTTATATTGAAACAAAAGAAACACGGCATTGAAGCGAACAGCTTTGAATGGAACATGAAAACTACACAAACACTACATAAAAGCTCAGGCTAGCCATATCACTACACGCTAAGGAGACCCTCCATCGACCACATACAATGGAAACCAGGATGTTGGAGGCAATAAATGCTTAGTCATAGATTCAATGCTGCGATTGAATGAGTTAGCATAAATTATGGTCATGGCTCAGTGATTTTACAAATATGGCTCGGTTGTTTTCTCACTGAGGTCGGAACTCGGAAGTCACTATAGGCAAAAATATACTGATCCGGCTCCGATTCGCCTTCGGGCGTATCATAAAATCGCTGATCCGGCTCCGATCCGGTCCGACCAAAATTGGAAAAATCCGGCTGGATATCCGATCCGGCTCCGGTCCATACTCCGCACCGGAGGACATGTCCCATCATGTTTGCAAACTACGACAGCAGTTTCCAATTTTCCAATTCGCTGGAAACATGAATCAACTCTTTCCTCTGCAGCCAGCACAATCAAAAACCTATCTGTTGTTGATTTCGTATTTCAGGGAGAATATGTTTGTACGAAACACAACCCACAATATCAATCGCTACGTGCCTGCGTGACAACCTACATTGCAAGCTGTTTCTTGACCAGCATCAGTGAGTATCAGTTGAATGATAATGACTGCTGCAAGGTATTACAATGGCTGAATTAAAAACAAAGGATTGAGTATGTTTGGTGAAATAATAATCGATATTCATTTAATTATGAGTGTCAAGATAAGCATAATTTAGTATGCAATGTGTAAGAAAAGCGGAAAACCATTAATATCGCAATAGGATCTTATTCAAGCCGTCGCGATCAAGCAAACCCGGATCAACGTTTCACAAGGAAAATTCAGATTGCCATCATAATGCATACTACCGTTGAAAAATGCCCAGTTATAACAAACCCCTATATGCCGTTTGTCATTTATTCAACGTTTATACGTTTGGAATAAGGAATAATTTTATTTACTTATATCAAAGTCTACTACTTTTTGAAGCGTCATGATGGCTCATAACCGAATAATCATTACTGTAATTTACAAATATACCAATTTAGTACACATATGGAGGGCTTGTACATTAGTAATAATTATAAAGGAATGGGGGATTTTGTTCCAAATATGTGTGGTACTCGCCCTTTTCGTTTCACTACCACACATGCGATTTAGCAACGCACTGATTATATTGCTCATTTTATTGCTCGTGTTCCGTGTGTGAACCTCAGAAATTTAGAGTTGCACTTTGACAAACAGACCATGATAGGTTCTTCACTGTGAACCTTTTTTATATATTACAATTTCCAACTCATTGTACTATCTTTGATTGGAATTTACCGCATTTCAATTGCGGGATACTCTATGCATGTCGCTGACAGCATAACAAATCAACACCAAACGAACATGCACATGGACAATCTCAAAAAATTTACTATCTTCTGTAGAAAAGTTTGCTCGAATATCTAATTAACTCTCTTCTGTTGGCTTGTCCGAAAATCATACAATATCAAGGGCGATCTACTGTACATGTTGTCGGCGAATGGTGCTTATTCAAGCAAGCAAGCAAAGAAATTGATATCGTTGTCTGATGCAAAAAATCTAACAGGCGCACGGCTCAATCTTGACTTTATTTGTTTACTGTATCATAAAATTCAAAGCCTTGAGATTGGGGTGTTGGCTACTGCTGTATAGAAACCCATTTTACACTCTGCTCAATGTCAACGCAACAATACTTATAACGTACGTTCTGGTCGTGGCCTAGCCAAAACGATAGTTTATTATATTCACTTGATTGGAGTTTTGGCTGTAACAATTTAGGCTTGCCGAGTATAGCTTGTCAATTCGAATTGAAACTCACTTTCTTTGCTTCCGATAATCCGCGCCTGCCCCTGAGACCCGATCAAATCTAAATCAAACAAATACAGAATATGATAACAAATTTACTACATAGAACGATCACGTCAACGTCGAGGCAACAGTCACAGTAGCGGTTAACAACAGTTAACTCTCTAGGCTCTAAACTTACAAGCTAATCAATATAATACAATCACCTGAATGATGGCCCAAACTTATACAATACTTGAACATACAAATAGTGCCAATTAGTACATTACATCCATGAACCAGGTCTAATTTCAATACTGATTCTATCATATTACGAGCAACAAAGCGACTAAAATTCACCAAGTGTCTATCAAGACACGGAGAGAAAATCTCCCCAGAGAGGGCACTATTGAGCTATGAGGCTCACAATCATTCGACCATTTTTTGTGTTACAATACTATTGTAGCGTACCGCTTCATTATTAACCTGTAATTATCCCCGCCGATCACTGATTATGTTACTGCTAGGCTACGTCTTGTGTTGTAATCTTTTTACGAGCAGTCGATTTTAGTCACCGTCCGAGCCAGTCGGCTTTTAGTCACCGTCGGAGGTGCAGTTGATTTTAGTCACCGTCCGGGTCGGCTTTTAGTCACCGTCGGAGGTGCAGTTGCTTTTAGTCACCGTCCGAGCCAGTCGTCTGTTAGTCTCCGGACGAGCATCGTCATGTTTTAGTTGTTTTAATAAAAGATCAATGTTGACTTGTCTACTTTGACTTATCGAGCCGCGGACCAAGAAGAACGCGCGCCCACGACAGAGAGCACGCTATATTTTGGTGACCCCGACGTGATCAGAACCCGACGTAATCAGAAGCCGACGTGATTTCGCTATTCAACGTGATAGCCGACGTGATCTTTTTGGAAATGCAGCGCTGTAGACGGGACAACTGTAATGCCTAAACTCGACCAGGATCAATGATAGAAAGCGATTAATTCACGATACGAGAAAACGAGTTTTGCACTGACAGCATAGGAATCGTTAGTTTGTCTTCATGAATGCGGGATTTCAACGACATGGAATTCGGACCTTTCCACGCGTACTTGCTTTGGTACGACGCTCCGACCCGATGTCACTCAACATATGTGTCAGTTTAGTCTTGGTTGAGTACGCCATACCGCCGACAATTCGTCCAATTCAAGACTCCAGAATTCGAATTTGCATGCTGAAGACTTTACCACCGAGTACGACTTCCTTCATCGATTGCGAACTTGCATGTTTGCAGCACGACGACGACATGACCGAGCCTTAGCACAGCGACCACGTACACTGAATTCTCTTCGCAACTTCATATCTCCGATCGCCCGACACCGATATACCCGTTTTTCTACGTAGATATAGAAGCAGCTATGCTGTCTCGCTAGTCGCTACGCATCCCAAATGTAGAACGAAAGATGAGCCGAACGAAACTCTACACAGCCGACGGAACCATTATTCATGATGGGACCATGAACCGAACCGAATCGAATCACCTCGACATCGACAGAAACAGCTGGAAATGCGCTCAAACGCAGACCCCCCTCCCCTTCACTCAATCTTGTCGAGCGACGACTTGCAATAACCTATCACCTTGATAGGTATATTCCGAATGCAGACGCTCTTCGTCTCAGTATTATGTGGCAGACGCTTTCGACGTTCTGTTCTACATTACCCGCTCACGCATCCGAGAATCTACTAGACTTCTGACGGACCTTAACGACACAAATTGCGAAATATGGAGCGCGACAGAGCTAATTCGTGCAACGATGTCAACGTGCTGGTCCAATAACGCTCGAAGTTCAATCGAATTGCAGAGATTCCGGAAACCCAGTGTCAGTGTAGGCCTACTATTCGAACAATTCCGCTCCGTGATGTTGATGGACGTTCCCCTAGCAATATCTGCATATTCATTCATTTGTTCCATGTGTATTGACCGTTTTTCAGTTTACTCTAATGAATTCTTATCGTTATTTTACGCCATCAGTCACGACTAGACGTTACATATCCCAAAACTGTTGTAAGATTGATCAGCACATAGCACATGATATTACTAACTTCGACTTATGTAAGCGAATCATGACGTTATCTCTTACGCCCAAAAGCTTTCGCAACCCATGCCTATTTGCGTACCATATAGGATTAGACAACGCTTGTAGTCGCGCAATTCTTAAAAATCTCACTCAACCGTTACTCGATCAACTAAATGTTTTTGCCATCAGAGCTCTGTAATGTGCATGGCACTTGAATGTGTTGCCTCGCCATTTAGTGAATCCCTATTCTAGTATTCACTATTCACTCCGATGGTATCGGCTACGCTAGTAAATCCAAACGCTCTTTTTCTGGGTTGCGCAGATTCCAGATAACTTTAATTGGAATTGAAAATCACGCTTCGAATTCAAAATCACACGTCCCAAACGATTATACAATTACGCACACGTGTTTTTAAAATGATAATCACACTGCACATCACTTGATCCAGTTTATTCTGTCCACATCAAGTTTTGATCCGCACTGAAATGTTTTTCACAATTCGAACGAATAACCGTCCGCATGACGCCTCAACCGATTGGCTTTGTTACTATGCCAGTGGCCGTATTATTCGTACTCCACATCACTTGAATGATTTTGTGTTGTCACCAGTATTTAATATGGATATTTAGTGTTACTCGTTCACTTTTCCGCCATCACTTGTATTTTTTCGCAACAGGCTCCTTCATCTCCTGTATGTTCTATAAATTGTGTCTTGAGCCTTTCACATTGTAAAGTGCATCATTATCGCTAAACGCATAATTTTGCCGTTTATATAGCTTTACCACCACACCCACCTCGCTTTCGTTAGTCGTTAGAACATTAGTATTGCACTCGTGTTCGAATCTTAATCTGTAACCACTACCGTTTCATATTTGTAGCGTCCTTCATTCGTATATAGTTAAATCGTTGACTGGAGTGTCCATTATACCCTAAAGCTTTTACCAACCAGGGGGGCCTTTGTAGCGTACCGCTTCATTATTAACCTGTAATTATCCCCGCCGATCACTGATTATGTTACTGCTAGGCTACGTCTTGTGTTGTAATCTTTTTACGAGCAGTCGATTTTAGTCACCGTCCGAGCCAGTCGGCTTTTAGTCACCGTCGGAGGTGCAGTTGATTTTAGTCACCGTCCGGGTCGGCTTTTAGTCACCGTCGGAGGTGCAGTTGCTTTTAGTCACCGTCCGAGCCAGTCGTCTGTTAGTCTCCGGACGAGCATCGTCATGTTTTAGTTGTTTTAATAAAAGATCAATGTTGACTTGTCTACTTTGACTTATCGAGCCGCGGACCAAGAAGAACGCGCGCCCACGACAGAACACGCCATACTATGACGCCAAATACATTGTCCGGTCTGGCCTAGACTTTTAAGGCTTATTCTTATATTCATTTGCAAGTCCTCGTCGAAATTGTCGGCAAAGCGACGTAAGATATTGATTTTTTGGGAATATTTCATCATTTTAATTGTTCCAGTTGATACATTTGGCGACGTTTAAAACGTCTATATGTACTTCAGCATTGTGGCATTATGAGATCCGAGTCGTCGCTAGGTATCGTGTTCATTCAGGCTATCACTGCATTTAAGTATCGGCTTGGAAGTGGCACTATGACGTCACGTGACGTCATGAGGTTCACGTTAGCGTTCACACAGAACCCTTCAGAAGGTTCGCCTTCACACGAACCTGAACCTTTCAGAGGTTCAGACCATCCTTAATCACCATCGAAAAAAATGTGAAATCGGGCGGTAGACCGAGATGGATACCAGATTAAGAGAACGCAGCTGGTCGCTTCGGCATCCCCTAATCCGTTCATTACATCGCATTAAATTTTGTATATATCATTTTATATTGTGTGTGTCTTGATCAGTTGAGAATATATATTATGACGATCATAACCCACCCACAAAATCCGGAGAGCAACCTGCACACAAAGGATAATGGCGATATTGGAGTAATTTCAGTAATACAGTCAAATTGTTATACCTATGCAATACACGGAGAAGTCAGATTACAGAATTGCAGTAGATGAAAATAGGCAAGCGTTACAGAGCAGGGGTAGAGATGATTGAAAATGAAGAGTTTAAATTATAGAAATTATGCTGTGATTCACAGGTGTAATTTTAGTCCAGTGCTGCATTCAAGGCCTTCCGAAGAATATGCACAATGCCCAATAACGTGATCTTTTGGATCGTGTCGAACCGAACGTTATCATTATATTCTTTATTTCCAGTAAAAAAATCGGTAAATACACACATAATCCGGGGAAATTTTATGACTCATTCAATCTTCAAAATAGTCTCATCGAGTCGCCAGATTAAATTTAACATCTACTTGTCACTGTGTCACCGGTGGATTGGATTTAACCAAGTCAATTTTATGGACCCCAATGTGAAGTAGCCTTAGGGATAATAGTGCACAAAAGTACAAAGGTAAAATGCTCCAAGATGTGTAAACCGAATGTAGTGAACAAATTCGTTTAGCAAGCCACTCTATGATTTTTTCCTCGATCGATAATATTAAAGGTTCTTTCAACAATTTTCTGTGAACGCATATTATGATTTGAATTTCCCGGAAAAATATGCGACGTCGTTTTCAGAGATGCCGATCACAATAGGTTTGTAGGTGTGGTGTGATTATTTGATTGAGACGATTTGATATGTAATATTGTATCTATTTGCTAATTTGCAACTCTGCTTTTAACCACAGACTGACGGAGATCCGTTTGAATTATTCATATCCGTGGATCACTTGCAGTGCAGAATATTACAATCTAAATCTCATTGATTGCGATGTTTGGTGAGTAGGCTAACGTTTATGGAATCATTTGGCTTAGCCCACTAGATTGGCGAAATATGGTATCTGAGTTTCTGAATAAAGGCTCCATTAGAAACCAGTACGTGATCGGTGAAGAATCGTCAAATGCGGTGGTTCGCTAACTGGGGGCGTGAAAGCATCTGAGCGCGGTCACAAAGCCGCCCGAGAAAAATCCTGTTCATGGCCCTCGGATTAAGTTTCATTTGCGCTGAAACTTTCAAGTTTAAGCGACGGCAATACAATGTAATTTCGGTCTTTCGGTGCTGGACCAGTCAATTGCGTCATGGCAGTCATACTATAAATTCATCACATACTCCCGTAGGTTTGTAATCTGTAGCAGTGCCCTTCATCTTTTTTCGTCATGTGGTAGATCCTTTTAATGTTTACTCAAAACTGGTCCACCGAATGATCTGGAAATGCGATATTATTCATCTTTTTGCTCCAACAGCCCGTTTTAGAAAATATCATGGTATGGCTCCCGCCCCTATATTATAAGGCCCTTACAGGTTTAGTCGAGGAGCAATCGGATTAGGTGCTAACACTCTGCACAATTAGTAAACCGTCATTAATAATATGGTGGATCGTAAAATAGCCATATTGTTGAGCTTTATTTCCGGCAATTAAAGGCATTACAACATTTGCTTTTATACTTCAACATGTATGTTTTCCATACAAAAGAACTGAAACTAATTATTACTTACAGTTTGATACTGGGATTGGAAAGGGAAATACAAATAGTATTTCTAAAAGCGGAAAATGTTTTTCATGACTTTAATCCGGAAAGTTTCGAAGTTTATATGCTAAAACAGCTCTAAAGCTAAAAAAGTCCAGTTTCCAGGATTGCTAGATTACAATACAAGTAAATGCTAGATTGCAAAACATCAGTTTCAAACGTTATGATAGGTCATATAGGCTGAGATGAAATATTTTATATGGGCGACAATGCGGTGTGAACGAAACCACGCAACCCTCTACCTAAATTTTATTCACCTATACCTTCATCAAATCATACTGGCCACTCCATATTCATTGTGCGCGAAGCGCGTCAACAATTCGGGGCTTTACTCAACAATAATGAAATCTAAATGTTAATACTCCATGAAAGCAGACACGAAATTCCTCAGGCTATTTTCCTGATAGGGGGATTAAACTACTTGTACTTTATAAACTGAAAATAGCGAAAATAAGTAAGTAGATCACAAAATATTACGAAGTAGAAGTAGCGGGAAATTATATCTACTTGAGCAAGTACCCAAATAGCAGAACACTACATGAGTACTTCATAGTAGAAGTACTTCGTTACTGACCACCTCTGGTAAAATCTTTTTGCTATCTACGGTCACATTCGTGAGGTGAGTCGTGATGTTCCAACCGGACGACAAATATACATGTTAAATTGATTATACGGGAAGTATTCATTCAATGGAAAATCGGTTCTTGATTTACGAAATGCCCCGTTTCGCTTCCACGTTTCCAATTACACTAAAATGAATGAGTTATGGCTGTTTCTTCTACATTCTATGATCTATTTCCAGGTACGACTGCACCAATGTACCCTATCAAAACGTATCGATGATTAAGGAATGCAAAAATGAGGTAAATGTAGTGACATGGTGAACGGAAATATGCGCTTCCATTGCATAGTTAAATTGAAAATGCGCAGTAATCTTTGTCAGGAACGTTAAATATATACGTGAACGAAGACTGCTGTATTTTGGTGGTTGTCATGATCGAATTTCTTGTCGGACCGACTTCTAAAATCACGGAACTACTGTTTTATTAGTTACTGTAATATAAAACCGCCAGCTCTTTTCATTAAATATAATGAAATTAATTTATTCACTTTTACATATATTAATAGGTTACCAACTCCTCCGGTGAATATGTTACTGTCCCGTGCAATTGCACCTATTTCCAATGTGACGACGATATCGGCGAGAAGTATATTCATGGAAGATCGGTAAGGAATTATTTTCTTTGATCAGATCAGAATGAAATAATATGGAGTAAATTATTGTATATTTTCAGTTATTGACAGTGATATGTCAATAACAGAGTAAAAACAGAGTAAAAAACTACGACAACCGAACTGCTAAATTTTCATATTCATTCCGCTATAGTCGTCAGTTCTTGAGCATTTTGGAACTAACATGATTTGGATGGCCGCGCAGTCTTCACTGTTTCGTTTTACTTCATTGTAGCAAATAAATCTATAGCAGCGTAGTTGTATCGGTACTTCAAACTATATTTGATGCCTAGCCAGCATGTGATAAAAGTCACCGTAAATTACCGAAGAACGAGCCTGGTATGGTGACAACAAAATTGAGATCTTCAGCAGGGAAGAACGCCGCCGACATAACACTGAAACTTGTTGTGGGCCAGGACTATTTATTTAGACCCCCGATATAATTCGACCTAATAACTACGTTTCTCGATTAGAGAATATGAATGCGTAGTCAGTACTAACGGAAAATGTGTACTTTAGATATATTGTAGTAGTCTACGCTCCCAATATAGGATAGCAGAATACATATAAATATCGTACCCTAACAGTAATGCAATGAAACGATTTGAGGATAATTCTCCGAAGTCACGTACAGTACGTTAAGTTCAAATTTTATTTTCATACTATTTTTGGTCGTAAGGCCAAGACTGTGGTATGCATACTAATAGCTGAACGCGAGTGACTTCAGCAGAACAAATAATTTATGAATCGGAAAATTATTGATAAGAATTGATAATTTGCTTTGCATTTAAGCAACGTTTTACCTTTCCAAAGTAGACACTACCAGTGAGAAAGGGGTGCTACCAGTTCCCAGAGACTAGGAATCGCCAATGTAGTTTTGAATTAATGGCACAAACATTTTACGTCAGATTCCATAATTACGGCCCGTGGAAGAGGTTGATCAGGCATTCAGTGACATTCATCATTGTGGAACCGCGGGAGAGCACAGATTCATATAGTCTCAAAAGCTCATGCTATAGCAAATGTAAATGCAACTGCTCTTTTTTTAAACAAATATATCATGTTCCTGAACAAATTTCACGCTTTCGCTCGCTTTGATGTTCCGGATTTTGTCATCATACCTTCGCAAAAAACCATTTGTGCCAAGCAGGGGAAGCGAGTGGCGCAGTGTGCAAATCGACACTGTCACGACACCAATGGTTGATGGTTCGAGTCTCGGCTCTACGCCGACCTCTCTGCGATTGCAGTGACTTGAAAAGCCCAGAAACTACAGTGAGCCGAGCTTGAAAGTCGGCAGCAATGATCGAATGAATAAAGGCGCATGGAAGAGAGAGAGACTGATTCGTGGAAGAGAGAGTGCAAGATAAAGTCGTCATGAAAAAATGCATTGAACTGAGTAAATTGCAATTGCGCTGTTGAAATTGCCATCGTGCCATTGTCGTGGAGCACAAAGCCTCATAAGGCTATAAGCACCTTGCCGTACATTATCAATACAATACAATTTGTGCCAAGCTTATCTCGGTATAATTACCTTGTGATAAAACTAAAACAGTGACTAAATGCACTTTTTACCTAACCGCTGATGAGGTCGATATAGCAATTGGTACATAAGCTCAATAATAACACTCGAAATTAAACGCGGACAGAAAAACATTGGGAGTCAATGATGTAAAGGAGTACTGTTTACGCTTGCTAATCTGGTATACCTCCTCGTGTGCATATTGCAGTGCGGTGAAAGACTGCTAAAGTTATTGATACTAAATTTTTGGTATCAATACCAGTGACTAATTTTCGCGTTTTAATGAATGTCGCCATTTCAGTCGCTATAGATATGATTGGATATGTCTTCATATGTTTGTACGGTGTATGGTGGGCACAAAATCGTTACAGTCAGTCGACACTTCACATCAACAATATGCATAAGTTCATTTTGATGGCCCGCGATATTGTTTCCGATTTCGGAAATACGCTAAGTAGAGCATTTTGAAATGCTGTAACGGATTTCAGTTGTTATGGCTTCGACACAAGCTATATTATTTTCTGTGCCATGACTAATCCGCAAAAGTTGAGAAGGCTTCGGCGATGACAACAGCGTTCCTAGGGAAACTCTTTTAATGTGAATGGGCATAATATCCCGACGTGCAATGACCCAGACGGGCTGTAACTCTTAGCAAATGGCTTTAGGCTTCCTCACAGGATCAAGCATTTCGGGATTATAGTATTTCAGCTAGCATCGTGTATCAATATCTCCAATATCGATTTTTAGTTGATGAAAAGCGTCATCAGTAGGGCAGTTGTTTGTTGCAATAAATTCGTGAGAAAGCTATACACATTTTTAACAAAAGTTTGAACAAAAATTGGCATTTATTCACAAATATTTTTCAATTAGGCTAATTAATATATATGAGATATTCGAAAGGTTCTGTTGTATAGCCCACGAGCTTAAGATTTGTAGTCTGTCTGCTTTCTCCGCCATTCAATTGATCATGCATACATTTTTATGTTTTGCATCTTTGAAACGTTCATCATGACAGCACTCCGCTGTCCGCTCATTCATATCTGTCTAGCTGCCGTTGATGAAAAAAGGCTTAGTCCGAAATGACATCGATCTTTATGTTTTCAAGGTATGCGACGGATTCAAGGACTGTAGATCAGGAATAGATGAATGTCAGCCAGGTTGCATCATTAGTGCATTTTCTGATGAAAAGTCGATGATTAGAAACAAAGGTGTAATGGTGCTTGTATGGATATTCAGTAAGTCTCCGCTCTAAAATTTATGAATTATGCCAACGGCTCAATCATTTCTTTCTTAGCAGGCCCCTTATCATCCGCCACGGACCCCGCACTTTTCCTAGAAAAACAAACTGTAGGCTATAGTGATAACCTCAAACAAATTTGAATGTTCTGGAAAATAATATCGTACTACATGCATATATTGTGGAGACTTTTGTTATTCCTAAGTGAATTGTACAGCTGCATTAGTCGAATAACGTGGCCGTGTTTTGAAACTCCGCGATTTTGATTTGACATGAGCGGAAGCCGTATATCTAATTCGACAAGAATAGGTGAGACGAATTGAATAGTTTCTCGTATCTCTTCCGACTACACCTTTCGGTGTATTCGCTACATAAACGGAACGAAAATTGAGAACTTTAATGTTTTTTTGGTAAAGTGGTTATGTATATCACGGGTCAAATGGATTTAGTTGCGAGTTTTCAGTTACTAATGTTAACAATGAGTGGATACTCCGATCAACCGTTCTGTTTCAACTTTTTAATTTCCCCGAATGCCAAAAGCACATCTCTAAACAGCAATAGACTTATATCGGTAGGCCTACCTATTGGTAATTGAAATAAGTGGCTCTCCAGCTGAAAATTACCGATCTGTTCATTTTGCAACATATCGTTATTCAGTATCACTACATCAGATTTCTAAACACGTGGTTTGAATATTACTTGAACTCGAAAATGAATACTGAGCAAAATGACGTGAATTCGGACACGAGTCTTAACAGCAGTCTGACTCGACCCTCTGTACCCGACTCAGACTCGGACTTGACACGGGGATGAATTGGAAATGATACGAGTTGACTCGAGTTGAAACTACAAAAGTATGATTGACTTTGGGACTAGGAACATTCAGACTTAACTGCAACCCGGATGTAATCGTATCCCTATCCAATCAACGATTTTTGAACATAAAGTTCTTCCCATGCAAAGGGGTTGCACTCTATTACATTATCCTGGCAGAAGGGAATAGGGATACAGATGTCCTCTTATATGAGGATTTGTCTACTTTTTTCAAGAAATCGAAAGTGACTTCCGCGGACGCACAAATGTCCTCTTTTATTATATATTGTCGTCTTTTTCGGGAAAAAGTGTTAAAATAGATGTGGATATTGGTTTGGCAGGGTTGGATAAGTAAAATACGGAAATATGCGCTAATAGGTCTTTCGGGAGTTTTTCGGACAATAACCCGTTTTCTTAGTCAATCTTATAGGATTTTCCAGGTTATATGAATTCACGTCCGATATTATACATTTTGTAACTTGTAAAATGTATCCTCTTTATCGGATCTCAAAATATGGTAACCGTGCATTATTGGGTATATGATTTTAAGCTCGTGAATTGTGGGTAAGTGAACTATCAACCGGTATATTTCAAATATTTTACTCCAATCAGCATAGCGCCATTATGGAGAAAAGTTATTTTGATAATAGTGAAAAGTGAACTAGTAACAAACTAGAAAATATGCAATATTTAAATAAATATTTATACATGCGGATATCCAATAAAATCCTGGATGGTCACGAAAGAAGTTTCATTTGCCTTCACCAAATATCTGTTCTACGAATCAAGCATTAAATTTTAATGGCCATCTCATCTCTATATCAGGATATGGAATCCAAAATATCGTTTGCATGTTTGTATAGTTTTTACAGGCATAGAATTAAATCTCGAAATCAGCGTTTTTCAATTTTCAGTACAATCTAGGACCTGAAGCATAATAAACTTTCGTGTGCCCACGGCCGTAAAAGCACGTCGTCAGCTCCCCCCAAAAAACGTTGGTCCCGGGGCCCCATAGGGTGGTAAACCGAACCGGATCCCCTATTCACAGTTTACATTTGGTATACGCTGTTACTTCATTGGGGGTCCGTTTAGTAAGTTTGCTTTGCTTGCCTAATCGCGCGAAGCGGGAGAAATTTATATAATTCATGACTCAATCGGTGGATAAGACGCTGATAATACATTGGGTGTCCGTTTGGTGCCGGGGTGGGCAAACTACGGCTCGCAGGCTGCATGCGGCCCACAACACCGTTCTCTGTGGCCCGCGAGAGTCTAATGAAACTTTTTTTAAGTATTGATAAAATGCGTACTTAAAATCGAAATAATGCAGGGACTTCATTAAACTTTTTCTTAATATAAGTCACCATGATAATTCTAAGGAAGTGGTTCTCAAACTGGGGGGACACGCCCCCTTGGTGGTGTGAAAGCATCTGAAGGGGGTGCGAAGCTGAGCTTGACTAAAATAAATTTTTGCGCTCCGCGCGATTTACATCCGATTGTCGGTTATTACTCTGTATATAGTCTGAATTTCATTTTTAAAAATCTCTCATCCACAGTCGTAACCTTCCATGCCATCAAACTATCCGTTAGGTTGGCTAGCATCCTGGTCCCGTTTTGTGATATGACGATAATAAGGGATGCTTAATATTTCACCATCGTAAGGGGGGCGTGTCCTAAGAACTTTGAGAACCAGTGTTCTAGGTTAGATACTTCATATATTACTTTTTATTTCTGGGGCAGCAGCGACAGCCCGATTTCAAGGCCAACAAAGTTTGAAAGGTTTCGACTGCTAAACATCACAGAAATCCAATACGAGATTGACATAATTCGATTTACGAGTGTGAAGTCAGATTGGCCACTCCAGTTTTAATTAGTTCAGTGATATGCTTATAAAAAAAACGATTAGCACGTGTCTTAGGTAGAATCGCTTTATATATGCGTAGAATTGGGGTCTTCATATTTTATCTACACATAGTAGAAGCGTGTTTGAAGCTAACATCGGTATCATGCTGTCAGCATTGTGTGTCCTGGAACTGAACGAAAAGTGGAATTATTAAATCAATAAACAGATCGCTGATCAGTGCTCACAGATTTAAATTTAAATCCTTTTCTAAGAAACGGGACAACCGACTTTCTTCTCGAAAGTTTTGATTACTGAGGTCGACCAGCCTATAAAATCTCGCCACTACTTTTCTGACGCGTATACAATATAATCAAAAGCAATGTTTGGCACATCTTCCAGTCCTCACTATATAATCAAATACCAATATTGCGATTTGGTTTATAATCCCAATTTTATATAGTGCGGCCCGCGAATGGATTCAGATGTTGAATGCGGCCTGCGATCTCAAAAGTTTGCCCACCCCTGGTTTAGTGAGTCATCCTTGCTTGCTTAATCGCACCACGCGCAAGAAATTTCTATAATTCACGAGTGAATCGGTCAATATGATCGGTATTGCTTATATATTGCTATCAATTTTTATCCTATTTCTGCTCCCGTAATCTGATTTACCGGTAGAGCTGAGTAAGGTGTGCTTGAAAAGGTAGAACCCCTCAATAATAATTGAACATGTCTGGGTGTATACCCGTTGGCAGGAACGAAACAGTTCTTCTTCAGGCCCCCCCAAAAAATAGAGTCTTGGGCTACCATAGGGTGATAAACCGACCCCCCCCCCAATCACTTTGTTCGCTTTTGCCACGAAATTACAGCTGTACTGTTCAGTTAGCCAGCGCCAAGCGCGAATTTTTTTTATAATTCATGATAAAATCGGTCAATAGAATCGGGAATTGCATATATATTGCTATCAATTTCTTGTCGTCTCTACTCACGTAATCAGATTTACCGGTAGAGCTGAGTGAGGTGTCTTTGAAACGGTAGAGCTCGTAAATAATAATTAAACATCTTTTGACGGGCGGACTCGTTGGTATATGACTTCGTTACATGATTTTATTTCGTGACCTCCTGTCTGCTATATCAAAAAATATAGAATAGCCCAAACGTACTAAACTAAAAGATCACACGATTCCAAATTGGTATTTCTTCACTGGCATCTAATTTTTCCCTGCGGGATGGTATTTGTCTTTTGAGGTGCAGATTACCAAGACAGGAACATTCGGCGCCAGTCATTTAGGCGCCTATGGACGAATAAACCTATTTGTATTTCGTATATATAACGAAGTTTTCGTTCACCATAAGGGCAGTCCTTTCCGGCCAATGTTTCGCGCTGCCGATCGTTCTGGCACACTTCTTGGAGTCGTGTGTTACATGGTTACTGTATATGTCTTGGTGCTTCGTGGCGTGGTAATGGCCAACGCACATATGCCCATTCCTTTAACTCTTGCGTATTTTTCCTTGGGGGAAAAGTATACCCAATAATCATAACTAGGGCGATTTTTTTTGACATGTCAAAAAAAGTCAAAATAAGGTCAAAATTTTAGCGTTAGGTCAAAAAATGTCAAAATTATCAAAATATTTCGCAACCTGCATTTTATTTGTATCGTAGATTTTGCGCAATCGGTGAACTTATCGTTTGACATTTTATAGTTTGTAGCTTACTTCATAGGCCTACCGTGGCAGACGGCGCATTGACTGCTCATTGTGAATCATAAACAGTCAAATGAAACAAATAGGTTGACACGGTGTTATGCTCAACGTACCGCCATATTCTAAGTGAAGCAAGACTGCGTGGGCATTGCATGGTTCTTACAAAAATTGAGATGTACATCAGTGGTTCTCAACCTTTTTCACCTCGCGGACCGGTAAAATTTCAAAAAATGTCTGGCGGACCAGTGAATTGTCAAAATTAAAATGAAGCCAAAATGTAAAGCAGGCAACCGGTTGTTTTGCAATTATATGGTGTCAGAGAGTGACATTTAGAGGGTTTTGATCGTAATTAATTATCTTCATGTGATTTTATGGTAGCCAGTCTGCCGAGTCAAGGTAACATTGCCTTGTCCAGATAAACTTACTACCACCGAGAGTCGTTTACAGTTTTTCGCGCCGAAAGCCGTGGGTTTACCCGACCACGCTAACTCGGATATAATTCTTCTCTTTGACACTATTGAGAGAAGATGAAGCATTTCGGAGTCGAACCAAGTACCTTGCCGTATTACCTTGCTCATTGTCCACTGCCACCAGACGCAGGCTACTTTGACAAGTACGAGCACAACGCGTACCGTAAGAAAACGCCTTACAGCAGCTATACGGGCCATTCGCAAATCCTGGCCGAAAAAGCACTTCGTCAGCCTGAGCCCACCACCCAAAACGTTGGTTTTGGGCCCCCACGGGGCGATAAGCCAAATTTCAGGGGGATTTGCCCGCATACCCTACAGTTAGGTGGATGTTTTCGCCTGTAGGCCTACTTGTGAGCACATTCATTCTACTCGGTGTAAGCAGAAAGTTTATGTAGTAGGGATGGTGTGAAACTCTGAAAGGTTCAGGTTTGTGTGAACGCAAACTTTTTTGAAAGGTTCTGTGTGAACGCTAACGTGAACCTCATGACGTCATATTGCCAGTTCCAACCCTTCATTTCAGTGAAGTGAGAGCCTATATTAATGAACGCGATACCTAGCGACGACTAGGGCAACATATTTGCACTATGCTGAAGTACATATTGACGTTCTAAAAATTGCCAAATGTATATTAACTGGGGCAATCAAATGATATCATAATCCTATAAAATCAATATTTTCCGTCGTATTGTCTACAATTTCGACAAGGACTTGCAAGGGAATATCAGCTTACGTCCTAAAGGTCTTGACAAAACCGGACAATATGTATTCGGTTTCTCGGTATTGCGACGTTGATATTGCGCAGAGTATGAGATGGGTTTCTTTCTATGCTACCGATATCACCCAATACCAAATTAACAAGTTATGCAGTAGTAGCCAACACCCCGATCGCACCTATTTTGTTTTTATGATACAATAAACATATGTAGTCAAGATTGACCCGTACACATGCTAGATTTTTTACACCAGATAAAGCATCATTCGTTGACTACATATAGTGTATTGTGGCGAGATAGCATAGTGGTATAATCCACGGCTGCAACACCAAGTTCGAATCCAAAATTCCCGCCCAAGTGTTAGAGGTTTATCTATATAGGCTCTTCCACGCCATTTCATCCGTGTAAGAGGTGTCTTAAAAAGTATAGAATTGGGCCGTGCTACAAGTCGGCAGCTAAGAAATAGAAATGCGGAAAATTGCCCTGGTGTAAATGACCATCGTAGTCGACACACACCATGAATACATGGAAACAAACATGTGGTGTATTTCACTCTTGATGCTGAGTCATTTGGGCTCAAGCGCACAGCATAAAGAATCACTTAACATTCACAAACGGAAAGCTGGATATTTTGAACAAACTTTTGTAACATAGCAAGAAAACTTTTTGAAATTGTCAAAAGCATGCTCAAGCTCATTCCTCATTTAATGTTTATTTTTTATGCTTCCAGCGCCATACATAGATGGGCCCGCAGTTGAAATGCAATAAATTTCAATTAAAGATGTTATGATGAAGTGAAAATTGTAATATATGCAGAAGGTTCACAGTGCAGAACCTTCCAAGGTTCGTTTGGGACCGTGAACATCTAAATTTACGAGGTTCACACACAGAACGCGAACGTGAACCTCACGTCCACACCATCCGATTATGCAGCTTACTCGCGCCAATAGCGAAAATTTTGGATCATTCATGACTGAATCGGTTTTCTCGCTGCCGAATTTTGGCGCACCATTCGGAGTCCCATGTTAGCCTGAACTTCATTATGTGGTGGTACGTCGTGGCGCGGTAATGGCTGACGCCGAAATCCCGATTTTTATAAATCATGCGTATTTATCGGAGAAGGGCTCCTAATAAGCGAGACATTTAGTGACACTGAATCGCGCAAAGCGCGAATAGAAACTGGAAAAATGTTGGGAAAAGTTTCAAAAAAATGCGATATGATTTATGTTCATTTGCAAAATAATTTTGGGCCCTTTTCAAGCTCGGCCCTCTTCAATTTGGCGGTTTGGGGTGCCCCAGTTACGATCATGCACAAGATGATGGAATGGAAACCGAATGATCGCACAAACTGCACTGTTTAGCGATGAGTCATCTCGTATCCGTTCTGTACTTGTCGCTCGCATGTCGTCAAATGACACGTCTCGAACTCTAGGTCGAATCCAACATGTTTCCAGCCCTAATTTCACCTCACGAAGTTCTGAATCTGCTTAAAATTTGATGCTGTATTTATGTTATCAATGGACAAGCCTTCAACATTGCATCTTGAAATTAAGGTATGAAATTGTAAAATACCTGGCGGACCGGCAGGAATGTCGTCGCGGACCGGCACCGGTCCGCGGACCGGCGGTTGAGAACCACTGATGTACATCATTGTCAGAATGAAGCAACACGGTTTGTCACCAGCAGTGTACGCACGCACAACTACAGTGCTGCCACCCAATAGCTGCTACAGTTGAACGTTATTTTTCCATTCTTCTTGCTGTTGTTGTTTGTATATTCATGGTGTTTGTCGACTACAATGGTCATTTACACCAGACCGATATTCCTTATTTTCGATTCCGTATCCGCCGAGTATCTGCCGACTTGTAGCACGGCCCACTTCTATGCTTTGTGTAAGACACCGCTTATGCGGATGAGATGACAAGGAGGAACCTAGACAAACCTTCAACACTTGCATAGGAATTCTGGAGTCGACCTCGGTCGGACTAGAACCTAAAACATATTGGTGTTGTAGCTGTGGATTATCCCACTACGCCATCTCGCCATATCTCCATCCTTGGCAAGCTACTTAGTAAAGACAGACACTTTTTACCCGAGAATCAGGGACATCTAGAACTAGATATCTAGATATCCCTGCCGAGAATGCAGGAAAGTATCTTTCGTTGTATTACAACAAATTTTAATTATTTTCACCATAGTACATCATGTACTGGAATTCATCACAGGGCCAGATTTTGTTAAAATAATATTTCGTCATGTAAAAATTCAGGGAAATTCAGGGAAAACTACTTCGTAAGGACCGAAAATTCAAACCAGAAATGAGGATAAGTCGTAAAATACTAACATTTTTGGGGAAACACCTAATTTGCATACGTTAGGTCAAAATTTGGTCAAAATTTAGTTTTTTAAGGTCAAAAAATGTCAAAATTTAGATTTTTTAGGTCAAAATATTTCGTTTTTTAGGTAAAAAAAAATCGCCCTAATCATAACATTTGGCAATTTGAAATCACGAATTTTTTTTTGAAAAAGATGCATTAAGTTTCAAACAATACTCTATTGTTTATGCTAATTCACCAAAAAAATTTGGGGCCCCCTTCGAGCTCGCACCCCCCCCCCCGACTGGGGGGTTTGGGGTGCGGTAGTTACGGCCCTGCGTGTGCCTTCGGTATTTTCCAGGTATTACCGCGATCATTGGATGTACCACAGTAGTTGCTTCAACAATGCATCATATCGTTAAACCCAGCGGACGTGGTAACTCCTCGCATTCAAGCATCAACAAATTGCTTATCATGAGCTTATCCATTTCTGATTTACTTGTCGGGGTATGATATTTAATTCAAATTGTGCGTGCCAACGGCGTCGTCAATTTTGCATTAATAGATATACACCATGTCCATATGCGTGAAGGCCGTTGAGGTGGAAGGGAGATATTGCGACGTTGATATTGAATGGAGAACAAGCACCACGTGTTCCATTTTGGGAGCCTTGCTGATCATCGGTTCTGAGCAATCTGTTTTCACGATGGTTTTGATAACGAAATATCGTTTGAATGCTGTTGTGAGGTATGGATTAGAATGAAAAGCCCAAAACTATTCATTATTACGGACCAGTTTGCAAATAACATGTACACTGTACACTAGGCTGAATTATTTGTTAAGACGGAAGTCGGTCAGAATATGTCTTTCTTTTCTCCATATTTCGATCGGAATAAACACTCTTGAAGAAAAGATTGTGTATTCCCATCCAAAAGGTGGTGCACGAGAACAGAACCTAACATGGAATAGTATCGTGGTTATAAATCCTACGTCCTTTTCAACGCGCACTCGTACATGCGAATAAGTCGTACGGCGTCGGAGATATTTAACTAAATGCGTAGTATATTTATGTCAAGTTTTCATGACTTCTTTTATTCATAAGTGAATTCGATGATTTCAGACCACTCCACCGACCGACGTTCAAACGGGCTACATTGGTGGTGTTGATCTCGTGGCTTTTTTCCGTCCTGATAGGATTAACACCGTTGATACCTTCTTTCGAAGATTACTTTTTGAAGGACGTGTCGTGAGTACATCCATTTTGCAATCCTGGAAGGACCGATGTATTGCTCATGTTCTTAATTTATATTGACTTCTAACAACGGTTACTTGGACGCTGACTTCTAATGATGGAATTTTTGCTGGGATAAAGGCGTTTGGTAGTATTCAGCTATGTACAACAGTGGTTCTACGCATTTTTCTCACCGCGTTCCACCTCAAGGTTCTATGATTTGTTGCGTAGCAACGAATTACCGAAAAACTCAACAGTTGTTCGACATGTCTATGTGATTATCATGAGCATGGGCTGATTAGCAAATAAGTCGACCTGGAAATCTCGAAACTCGAAATCTCGTGAGGTCGACAATGTTGGAAATCACTGTTTTAGACACTTCCAGTATATCTTACACACGTGTAATTTACTGGCGCTAACATGAATGCATGTGATAAATGATACTCTCTAGAAGTCCAAATATCTTTCGAGTCTATTGCCCACTACATTGAGTCACTGTAATGCGTTGGCCAAGTTAGCCGTAATGAGTCATTTATATGAGCGACACCGTAAATCTAGGGATGGTGTGAACCTCTGAAAGGTTCAGGTTCGTGTGAACGTGAACCTTTTTTAAAGGTTCTGTGTGAACACGAACGTGAACCTCATGACGTCACGTGACGTCATATTGCTAATTTAAACCCCATATGTCAATTAGGTGATTGCCTATATTAATATACTGTACACGATACCGAGCGACGACTCGGGGCCACATAATAGCTCAGTACTTAAGTACATATTGACGTTTGAAACGTCGCCAAATGTATCAACTGGGGCAATCAAATGATATAATAATCCCATAAAATCAGTATCTTGCGTCGCTTTGCCAACAATTTCGACCTGATCGGACCATGTATTCGGCGTCTGAGTATTGCCACATGGATATTGAGCAGAGTGTAAAATGGGTTTCTATACTTGCTACCGATTAACAAGTCATACAGCAGTATAGCCAACACCCCAGTCGCACGGATTTGGTTTTTACGATACAGTACACATATGTAGTCAAGATTGACCCCGTACGCCTGCTAGATTTTTACATCAGAAGACGATATCACTCTCATCTCAAGGATCATTTGCTGACAAAATACTTTGTATTTCGCTCTTGATGTCATGTGATTGCGGGACAAGCTCACAGCACAGAGACACTAAATATGCGCAAACGGAAGGCTGGATATTTCGAGCAAACTTTTGTAACAATACAAGTAAATTTATGAGATTGTCAAGGGCATGCTCGTTTAGTGTTGAATGTTTATGCTGCCAGCCCCATGCATAGAGTCGCCCGCAGTTGAAAGTCAATCAGTTGGAATCAAAGATGTTATAATGAAGTTTAGGGCTGGGCACAATGATTCGAGTACTCGAATCTGAATCGAGAATTAATTTTAATGATTCGAGTCGAGTAGTAAAATACGATTTTTTCGAGTACTGAAATTATACCCACCTTGCCACTGAAAGTTAATTTGTAAACGAGAATTATGGTTTCTATACTAATTTCACTGTGGAAGCCTTGAAACCTTGATTGCTCGTATCGTAGCATACGAAACGTATAGTACAAAGCTACGAACGTTGCTGTAAATAGCACATTTCCGAAGTCATGATCATCCCACAACATTATCACTAGGTGGAATGCAATCGGTCTGGTCGAAAAATACCAAAATATATTTTATGAGATGGATAACAGGCATTATATTCTTTTTTGTTACATAAAAGATACATATTTGAACTTTGACATATTACATTCTGTTATGACGTCATAATGACTGATACTCGATTACTCGACACAACTCGAAGCATATTACGTGATTCATAATCGAATCACTCAGCTACTCGATTTTGCCCAGCCCTATTGAAGTTAAAATTGCAATATATGAAAAAGGTTCACAGTGCAGAACCTACCAAGGTTCTGTTGTGAACGCGAACCTCAAATTTTCCGAACGTGAACCTCACGTTCACACCATCCCTAGAAATACTGAAAATCGTGATTGGCAGGTTTAATGACACTGCGATCTTCAAAACAAAGGTCAATCGGAACGACAAGAATCATCTTATAAACTGGTTACGCGTTCTCAACAACGGCACGATTCATGAACATGGCGACAGGTATAGCCAACCACATTTCCCGCACATTTCAGTGCGAAATTACGTCAATGAGGTCAATTGATTACACAGCACGGAATGGGGCAGATTGAGGAGACTGATCTCTCAAATTAATGTACACAGTCCCATAAAAGCTACCTACGAGTTCGGGTATTATTCAAGTCACACCGTTTGCCTGCCAACATTCTTTCCCGACCGGAACAAAGACGGATCATGGGTGTATTCATTAATTCTTCTGATGCTGAACTTCCTGGCATTTGTCTTCATGCTCCTGTCCTACATTGCATTGTACAGGTAGGGAGCTTTATGCATATTTAGGTTTGCCATATCCCTCACATTTTCGTGAAGCAAACATTAATATACATCCATCGCATCGAGTTTTATAGCAAGATCTGTATAATAACTGACGTGTGCCGATATATTACTGTTTTGGAGAGTTATATTCACTCTGAGCTGACATACACTCAGGAGTAATGTGGTATGTATCTTTTTCGACTGGAGGGTGCTTCCTACTTATGGATCATGCCAATGTCCTGAGACTCCGGGACATTGATGATGGATATTTCTATATATTGTGATATTTTTACTCGCATGGCATGTATTCCACAGAAAAGCCACCGAAAGAGAGATATTGGAATCGTCAATGACTCCCAGCAAACTGAACAAACGAGATACGGCAATGCAGCGCAAACTTTCCAGGATTCTAGCCACTGATTTCCTTTGTTGGTTTCCAGTCTGCATAATGGGTATTATGCAATTAGGAGGTATCAAAACCAAGAATTTATAATTTTCACATTTCAATACTATTTATTTGAACTCCAGCTAAATCACCTGAAGTCATACTTTTTGATAAGTTTATTTCATGTTAACATCTTGCGCAGAAACTAGGAAAAATAAATAATCCGATTTAAACTAAAAAATCTCACATCTGGAGTGCGTTCACGTCTTTCGGTTACTCAGCGATCATGTCTTATATCATTATAACTGAGTGTCGGAAGGACTTAAATACATCCATTCCGTGATGACTGGCTGTTAGAGGCAGACTTTAAAACACCGCAGGTACTCTACAGACATGATACTTGGCCTACCACTAAATTTAGTGGATTACTAAATTAGAGGTAATAGTGCCTTCACGGTGACCTATTTGGGAAGTTGATTACTGCTAAACAGAGGCCGCCACTTTCGAGGCCAGGTTGAAAATCACTGCCGTAACCAGAAAATCGCTCTTCCCTACTGAAGACAAATTCATGACTAATAGTATAGTGGGAAATCGCTCATAGCTTGAAAACTCCGTGTCAGACAGGCTTGAACATATTTCCAGGAATCGCGATCCCCTTGGATGCCTATCTTCCGACCGGTCTACTCATCATCCCGATAAACAGCGCTCTGAATCCGTTCCTTTACTCTGACCTTCCAGATCTGATACTAAGCCGGGGAAGTATATTTATTTCATGGTTGACAGATGCGATACGTAGGTGGAGAAATAAAGGTCAGTATGTCGCTTTTAAAGTCATCAACCGCGCTCTAACAAGACAAATTTCGTATTCAGTAAGAACTCCGCACCAGGTCGTACCGCTGGAACTACGGAGCTGAATAGGAGTCGCGCTGCAGATATGGGAGGAGCTGACAAGATGAAACTTTAAACAAGAAACAACCGTTGTCAATTTACAAGAATGTCACCGTATAATGACAAAACACTAACAACTTTATATCAGGGGTGTTCAACTTTTATGCTATTCACGGCCACAGTTGGATTACTTATATACCCTACGGCCAATGTTCCCTCTAAGAAGCGCACATGCGCAAAGGCGAAGTGCTTTCACGGTATGTGCGCACAGAAAATCTGAGATGCGCACAAAAAATCCGAAGTGATGATATTTTTTTTAGTCGTTACGCACTGTTTTCCAAGGGTTTGCGCAGTGAGTTGGTGAGGGAACATTGCCTACGGCCACAGCTGATAGTCGTAACAGACCGCCTGGACGCCAAATACCTATGTTAAGTAGCCAACTTGAGGACTTCGTATCGCGGACAGCCCGTGTGATTTTACCCGCCATCACTTTTTCCTTGTGAAATACACTGCGCACGAAAGTTAATAAATTATATATTTAACGTGATAATCATCGGACCTGCTGAAAAAACAGCGTGCAAACCTAAAACAATCAGATAGCGCTTTATCTAGTAACGAACGATAAGGTATAGGCAGGGCTAGTGACGTAGGAGCATATGCTGCCGCCCATGGCTTTCGTTGAAAATGCCGCCAACATTTTGAATTAGTTTGTTGTGTTGACATAAAAAAATGTATTTTTCAATACTTCTATAGCATTGACTAAAGTATTTACCTAGCAGCCCGCTGCCCATGGCGCAGATCCGCAGGCGCCAAATGGCTATTACGCCACTGGGCAGGACTAATACAACAATTCGTCAGATCCCCCCTACCTCAACGTTGATATTGAACCTCCATGCAGTGGTCAACAATTCTTCTCATGGTGTTCGACTAACTTTTTCATGATACTCCCCTTCATGGATACCATTGCAAAAAAGCTGACACGCAATATATCGACGTATGTCAGGTATAGATTAGGCCAGGGGCGGGCAACATACGGCCCACGGGCCGGATCCGGCCCGTGGAGGGATTTTGTCCGGCCCGCTGAGAGTTTTTACTCTGAAAGAGAAATTTCATTGTGAATGTATTGACAAATTTTATGCGTCACAGAATGAATACAAGTTTGTGAGCCTGAGAAAGATGGACATTAAACTAGTTGCTCAGTTCGGGTCTACGTACATATTCTACCATGAACCAATGTTGGGATGACTCGAGTCACCTTTTTAGTATGACTTGACTTGACTCGAGTCACCTTGGAAAAATGACTTGACTTGACTCGACTCTTCAGAAATGCAGATTGACTCGTGAGTCGTGACTCGAAGCAAAAGTTACGAGTCAATTTATAGTCATCCAGTAATTGATGTTGACTAAATCGCTGTATCTCGTGTATGTTCGCCGAGCCTCCATTGTTATATCACAAATGAATTGATCGCAAACGCAGCTTATACAACCAGCTTACGTTGTCGTAAACTTGCTCACCACAACCAACCCTGTTGTATATAATTTAAATCAAACGAATATAGCTCATACGTTTATAATTGTATATCGTGGATAAGTAGGTGGGTAGGGTATTGAACTATATCATTTTTAAACTTTCTGAGGTTTCGTATGTTATCCTGTATTTTGGCTGATATTTTAAAGACTGACGGTACATCGCTATACTTGCGTAGTTGAGCAGTTCTGTGTATGTGTGAACGATACACCGTCTTTTGCGAGTAAAATCAACTAGTCATTCCGCTTCCCGCCACTTAATCTGCATAAGCGGTGTCTTACACAAAGCCTAGAAGTGGGCCGTGCTATAAGTCGGCAGTTGAGGAATAAATATGAATAATATTGACCTGGTGTAAATGACCGTAGTAGTCGACAAACACCATGAATGTCTCAAAACAAACAAACAAACTGTTTATTCGTTCGTCAATTCCAAAATAAATGGGTACTTCATCTGTATTTAAAACAGTTAGCAAAATGTAATGACTTTGAATCATGCCTAGTTCTTTGAAATTTCAACTTGACTTGACTAGTGACCTGACTCGTGACTTGACTTGACTTGAATTGACTTGACTAGAGTCACCTTCAAAAATCGAGTGGCTTGACTTATTGACCCGAGTCACCTTTAAAAATCAAGTGACGTGACTTGACTTGACTCGAGTCAAAATGTGCAATGACGTGAGATTACTTGTGACTCGAAGGTAGTGACTTGATCCCAACACTGCCACGAACACTAACGAGGAAGGCTGCGTTCCAATATGACTGATGTTCACGTGCAGTCTTTTCTTAGGGTTTCCGCATATGACATGCAACCAGAGTTCAAAAAATTAGTTGACAATATTGAACGACCACAGATGTCTGATTGACTTCAATAGCTGTTGTAAATAAATCTAATGAATGCTGTTTTTAGACTCTATGCTTCAAACTTGAAGTTTACATTGAATACAACGGATTCCTTGTATAGGTGGATAATTACGCGATTGACGTATACTGTATAATGTATATATTCTGTAATCCGGCCCGCCAAGTGGTTCATTTTCCCATATCTGGCCCGCCAGCCGGAGAAGTTGCCCGCCCCTGGATTAGGCTATTCTCGAAGGTACCGGAACAGGTGGCGGTGAACTCCAGACCATAAATTGATATATATTGGCTTACTATACGCCCCGAAGTCGCAAGTGTTAATGTGATGAAAATATGGCTGGCCAGTCGCGTGGAGCACCAAATATTTTGCATATTCATGAATGAATTTCGTCGATGATATTAGTTGTTGCACATATTATTATCAAATATTTAATATTTCTGCGCACATGTGATCAGATTAACCGTCATTTGCCAAATATTCGGGAGTGTCATTGATATTAATCGCTTTGTTGTATGTGGTTGATTCTTGACTTCCCTTCCCGTTAGGATTGTCAGTATATAGTCAAAATATATTGTAATCTCAAAATCGTGCAAGAGGAACTTCTTTCGTGAGACGCACACGATTTCAAATTGATTTTTTTTTATGGAGCACATTACTTTCTCTGCCGTTTGCATATGCGCTGTGGGGCTCAGATTGCAAAGACAGTATCGTATAAAATTTGAAAACTGAAATCTCCCCGAATCACGCGAATCGCGAAGAGAATTTTCGACTGGAATTGAGATATTTCGATAAATTGAGAGACGATTCGTAGATTTAAAATGCATATTGACGACGGCTAACACTCGTTAAATGAATTACGGGCTGCGTAATTATGCTTCTGCAGCGGAAGGTTATTCACCCCTGCTTTATATCATAACTTGACTAGGCCCGTGTTCAGAGACACACGTCTCTGTCTCAAACTCAAGTCGAGTTCAGCAGAGCAAAGGCCGAGTCCAGCTTGATTTGAGAGAGGGTTTGGTATTCGGTTAGGATTTCGAGCGTTGCTCGGATTCGAGTCGGTTTCGAGTCGAGTCAGTTTCGAGTTTCTCGATAGATTTGACAGCTTGATAACTGCTTGCAGACGTCTGTGGTTTTGTTAATTGCTCGCGATCTGGCAATCCGCGGGTTCAGATCTTGGTTACATTGCCTTCAATTACGTCGTTACATTATATTAGAATTATGCGCTGGATGTAGAGACGAAATAACACCGCTCAATAACATGACTATTTGACATATTGTTGTAGCCAAAGCATATATTTTCAAATAATGAAACATCAGACTTCATCCTGAAGTCTTCAGGCATAAGCTCAAGCTATTTATTGGATTACTGATGATGGGTATTGTTACCGCGTTGTTGATATTTCCGCCATACACAGGGACGGACGGTTTTATCAACTGTATTGCGATGATCTAACATCGCGTACATTCATAAAGCGCCAGGTCATCAACCATCGTGTATTGCATTTGTCCGCGTAGCCGACGATTCGGTTCTTGTTAGGATTGGAAAATCGCTATTGTAGACAACAGCCTGAGCGTGGTTTTTCAGTAACATTCATCTTCCATTCGTTTCTACATATCTATAGGCCACGTTTTATATTAAATGATAAAACATAGCGTTGTGAGGAATTAACCGATTTCGTGAAACCATTGCCCACATGCCCACATGCCCACAGCGCAATTTTCACAATATATTCACTGCCAAACGGTAAAAAAAGGGAATGAGTAAGGCCTTGAGTCTGCCCACGCCGTGACTCGGAAAACGCGTGCTCCAACGCCGCACTTCGAGATCGACTCCAACCTCAGATCGTCATTGAATACTATAACCACAAAAGTACAACTCGAAAGAGCACCAAGATCGACTCCAGTCAAACTCAAACTCGTTCTCTCGCTTCGCTTTCTGAATACCGATTCTTACGCAATGTTGCCGCAAAATGAGTTCGAGCACTGAGTAAGATTCTTGAATACGGGCTAAATAAAGGCAAAACTTTGAACAGTCATCGTATACAGCAGTGGTCGGGAACCTTTTTCGTCCGAAGAGCCATATTGGCCCATTTTTTTTCATTTCAACTCTCAAAGAGCCATACATGTCAATCAACTGTTACGTCAAAATTGAACATTCATGACGTCACGGTAGCAGTTATACAAACTCACTACATGGGATAAGTCGCGTGCGCCTCATTTTCTCCGTAAAAACTCCTACTAATCATACTGCTAACCTTATTCGAGCATGTGGTACTTTAGTTACGAGACCGTAGCGTCGTCGTGATGCTCATTTTAAATGCGACAACCCATGATCACATGCGTAAGCGGAGCTAAACATGACCACTAGCAGTATGTACCCTATGTAAGGTGTGGTACATCAGTGACGTGGGGTCCGGGGAGGCAAGTGAGGCAGTTCGTTACCTGTCGTCAGAATCAGTGACCGAAAATTGTGAAACCTTTAATTGCTATTGGTATTTGCTATCGATGTTCATGAATGACTGAATTTAGAACATTTTCCTCCTAAAATTAGGCGATTTGCATATTTATTTTTCAAAGATAAAGGCCGAAACGAGAGGTAAGGCACATACGGGCCAAGCTTTGCCATTGGTACCGCGATTCATCGTAAATAGCTTGGAATTTATAATAACTGATATTAATTGAATGTAACTGTCGCACTGATTCCGAAAATCAAAATACTGATCGACTTCTCAATTCTCAAAGTATTCGGCGGGAACATAATAACGTTGCTCGGTAATCTTACATTTCATCGCCGCTACTACAAATCGACGTACGAATCAAGAACGTGGATAGCTATGGCGTTGTTTTGTATTCCGGTTTGTAATTGTGAATGTCACTTCCGCGGCAGTTCATTTCGTACAGTAGATCAGGAAGACCGTGTGTATTTATTTGATAACTACGTTGTCATATTGGAAATTGGGCATCACCATGTCTGATATTCTCTTTGATCAACGTATCGTGCAACGTATCGTGCAATCCAAGATTTCGAGTCGGGTACATCGAATTCGCGAGTAACATTGGTCACTGGCGCGACAGTAACTTAAATTTGGGGGGTCCGAGCCCCTAACCCTGAAGACGGCATTGTCTTTACCCTCTAAAAGACATGTTTATACGGTCACGAGAATAATTATTTTGGTCTTGATGCAAATGTACTAGCAAGTTGCTGCAATATTGATCAGTTCAGTAAAAAAAAATTAGGTAAAGAGCCATATCTTATACCCAAAAGAGCCATATGTGGCTCGCGAGCCATAGGTTCCCGACCGCTGGTATACAGAGTTGTCAATGCTCGATATCGTGCCCATCTCATACCTTGAAACCAAAGACTGGTTATTTATTACTCAGATTATATCGCGTGTATAAAATCATTGAACGAATCATTTGTTTTTGCAAGGCTACTGGTCGGTTGAGGTCAGCTATGAAACTTTAGTATGATCTTGTGGCATAGGCCTACGTTCGATTACAGCTGAAGACCTCGGCTATCTAAGTTGATTGGATATAGCCTACCTCTATTGAGAATAAATTAGTTGGTTGTTAGACCTTGAAAAGAGGAATGTTTCGGCTAATTTCTGAAAACAAACTTACTTGTGAACTCCATTTCATGTAATGCGCTAAATTTCATGGAATATAGGCCTAGCGAAATAATAGCGACTCTGCTATATAGATCCAGAATTCAATAACTGGGAAATTACGCGGTCCGCTTGCATTCTTAATTTGGGCAGGATCGATATATCGGAAATATTACAACGACATGCCTTCAACGTATCACTGATTGTAATCATTGGCCACGTCCTACCTCTACCAATTCAACTTTATAATGTAAAACATCTGTGAAGCTGCCACATATTCGATTACTTGTTATGAACTGTACCGTAGTAACTGTTCAATTGCCTCTCCGTGAAGTAGAGAACATTTGTATCCCGTCTTGAATGCGTGCAACGTAATAATATTGGATGATATCAGTGGAACTTTTGTTTATCCCTCACACATTGTGCACGTCACCCATTTTACGGAAATCTGTTGTGTTGTAATGTTACGTCGTACAATAAATATCTCAGCGAACATTTTATTGCAGTTCGATGAGGCACACCACCTTGTATCAGTGATTCAAATAGTATGGGTACATATTTGGGTCGTGACAGCGCCACTGCGATCATTTAAAACATATCATGTCGTATAGGTAAGTTGCACGAGCTTAAATGTATCATAAATCGTAATTATATAAGGCCAATAACGAAGTATATACTACCTGTCATGAGTCCTACGAATTTTCCACTTCGGTCATTCAAAGTATTCCTTTGATTCACTATTTTCGAATTCTGCATTATAAGCTATATTCACTGTAGGATGCCGAGCTTACTGATTTCAAGGAAGTGTATAACAGTGGACAGTGACAATATTTTACTAGTAGTAATATTCTTTAGCTAATGTGCATTTTGGGATGCGATGTGGAATACGTTGTGCGCGGTCGGTCGCTTTTCCATACGTTTAGGCGGTACAGAGGCTTCGAATGTTACATTAATTTCCTGTTGAACGGACAGCTTGATATAATAACTTTGGAAGACCTTCGAGTTATATCAGTGCAAATTGGCTAATGGTTCACTTTAGCTCCAATATTCGATAGTTTGCTGCTGTTTCATGGCCGGGGTAGAAATGAAATCGTGGGATGGAACCGAGTAAAAATGGAATGATTGAATGATGTTATATAAATTTAAAGGCTGATGGCTTTTCCTTTTCGTCAAGATTATCAATCCTTCAATTTCGTAGTAAATCAAGAGTGATAAGTTTGAAAGAAATATGGCCGTGTGACCGAGGGTGGAAAATGTGATAGCCATCCATGCATCGGTCTGTGCATGAAGTATGCTAGGAATGTTGGTCGTGTAGCCTAATCAGTGGTTCTCAACCTCTTTGACCTCGTGGACCTGTGAACCTTCAAAATCAAAATTGAACCTAAATTTAATTACTTTTTCAGACTTTTTGTTATTAGATAGTCCAGTGGTTCCCAACGTGGGCTATATCGCCCCCTAGGGGGCGATCCGGCGGTCTACACGGGGGCGAAAATAACGAAGGAGGCGATGGCGCGTTAAAACGGCTATATTGGAGTCGGGACCGTAACTACCGCACCCCAAACCCCCCAATTAGGAGTGGGCGGCCCGAAATTGAAGGAAGCTCAAAATTATTTTGTGAATGAACATATATGATAGAGTATTTTTTTAGAAATTCATGCGACTATTTCCAAAGTTTTTCGCGCTGCGCGCGATTAAATATTTTCATGTGTCTTGATATTGGGGCCCCGTCACCCAACAAAAATACGCATGATTTATGGAAATGGGAGACTTCGGCGTCGTCCATTACTGCGCCACGACGCACCAAGACATATGAAGTTAGAGGCCATGTAACATGCGACTCCGAGAAGTGTGCCAGAACGATGAGCAACGAGAAGACCTTGGCCGAAAAGGAATGCCCTTGTGCTGACCGAAAACTTAGATATATATACATATATGTTTAATTGTCTAGAGGCGCCTCAATGCCTGGCGTCGAATGTTCCTGTCCTAGCGACCTTAACCCTACAGGACAAATGCCATCCCGCAAGGACAAAATTATTTGCCAGTAAAGAAATACCAACATTAAATCATGTGCGTCTTTCAGTTTGGTACGTTTTGACGATTCCCATATCTTCTGACATAGCAGATATAGGAGGTCACGAAATAACAGCATGTAAAGAATTCGATATAACAAAGATTCCGCCCGGAGATATTTAATTATTATTTAGGGGTCCTACCTTTTCCAACATACCACATCGACTATATTGACCGATTCAAGCATGAATTATATAAATTCGTCGCGCTTCGCGCGTTAAGCCGAAGGGGGCTGACGAGGTGCTGTTTTTCGGTTCCCAATATTTGGGGGGCGATGATCGGTGTGGAGCTTCAAAAGGGGGCGATGAGTCGAAAAAGGCTGGAAACCACTGATATAGACCATTCATACGAGGTTCTATTGATGTTTCTGTTAGGCGAAGCTCGAGAAGTCCTATTTTAAAGACTTATTGCTTGATGTTCACCGTTCCGTTTCCTTTGAACGAAATGCGACTTTGCTGTGGGATAAATCTAAAAGTTCTACAGCAGTGGTTCTCCGACTGAGGTTGTGGGTGCGTGAAAACGTCTGACGGAGGTCTGACCAAGCTCACACGCTTTCAATTGGCTTATTAGCACATATCAAAGCAATCATATTTTCGATGTTTCCACTATGCCTCATACAGTGGTTCACAACCTTTTTGTCTTCACGGACCTCTTTCGGACCGCCACGGACCCCAGCGGACCCCCACGAAGTTTTAGTTCATAGCTCAAGTATCGTGCAACTGTCGTCTGTCTTTTGCAAATGATAAATGAAGGCTTATTGATACACAGCAACAAAATAACTTTTCTGGAAAATAAGATCATATACTATTCATGTAGAAATTGGGTTGTCTATTATTTCAAAGCGAATTCTGCAACTGCATTTCCTGAAATACGTAGTCCTGTCTCGAAACTTCGCTGCTGCGATTTGATATGATCGAATATTCCTCAAACATAGATGGGGGCAAATGTAATAATAACGCGTGACGATACTGACGACACATTTGTGTATGATCGCAACAAATACGGCACCAAAATTGACAAACAAATTTCTTTAATGAACATGTAACGTTATGCTTGGTCATTTGTATGCAGCTGCTTATCTGGAAGTTATTATGGCAAAAGTGGTGTTGTATATCACAGCATAAAATAGATCTTTGTAAACATTTTGAAGTCACCGTGAATAACCTTACTCATCCAACTTTTTTTCCAGAATCCCCAACAAAACATCTCTAAACAGCAAAGTGTTTGTGTCAGTAGGCTATTGGCATTTTAGCAAATAAAATGAGTCTGCACAGTAGAATATTTCACCTCAGATGACCATTCTGTTGATGTGAGCTCAGGGGTTTTACTAGTAATGAAGCGAAACTGCCGCTTGACTTTCCGAATTAAAAAAAAAATGCAAATTAGGGTGTCAACCATTTTGAGGCTTCGCGGACCCCTTGGAAATGATTTGCTGACCTCCGGTTGAGAACCACTGGGCCCTAATATGACTGGAATATGACCTAAATATGAGCAATGATGGGTAGTTACACGTGACCACCCTGACATATGCTAAGTGGATTTGTAAAAGTCTCAACCAAGAGGACATACCTAATATATATTAGGAAGTACAATCATTTCCTGTCTAGAATAATTTGAAGCCGAAAATGCAGCATGTGCTCATGAAAATAGTATTGCGTACTCATGTAATCGTTGTTGGACGCTTGAATGACAAGTTCTGCATAACAGTTCTGCGTCAAAGCATGGAATCAATGAAACCATCAAATCCACACTTCACAAATTGACTTCCGTGAAATGAGCAATACTAATCAACAATGTTCCCTTTAAGCTGCGCGCGTGCGCGGCCGCGCACTGCTGACGAAGTCTCCGCGCACAGAAAAACGTATCCCGCGCACAAGAAAGCCGAAGTGATGACCTTTTTTTCTGTCGTTACGCACTGTTTTCCGAGGGACCGCGCCAGTGAGTTGTTGAGTGTGCGCAGACTCGTGAAAAATTAGAGGGGATATTGAGGGGCAGTATTTGATATTGAAAGCGTGTTGCCTTTGGGGATTATTTAACGCAATTTTTCAGGGAAATAGCCACAAAATGACGACTTTCCGGATTAAACGAACGTTTGCCTTGTCGGAGCACTACGATGCACATGGTAGTAGTGGATGGGAGATGATGAACTGATCTAAAGTCTTATTCACGTCTCCAAACCCAAGATACCCTATACCAGGCCTGAGCAAAGTGCGACCCGCGGGCCAAATTCGGCCAGCGGAGCTATTTTGTACGGCCCGCGAAAGGTTGCTTGAAATTGAAAATATAAAACCTACTTTTTAATGTTGCTGTGTATGGACTAAAACCATAGGATGTATAAATTGAAGCTGAAATTCGTTTACTATCAAGCCCATTCGTTAACATGCCGCGATTACGCAGCCTATACGTACCTCACATGCCTAATCCAGATTCGAAGTAAAGTCAAAGTAGCAAATTATACCGTTACAATTAAAGTCACAAGAAGTAACCAAACCTTCTTTCAGGGATATCTAGACTGAGCGGCCCGCGAGAGTCTGAAGAAACTTACTAAAATATTGATAAAATGTGTACTAAAAATCGAATTAATGCGGGGACTTGATTAAACTTATTCTTAGTAGGCTATATTTCACCATGATAATTCTAAGGCAGTGGGTCTCAACCTGGGGGACCCGTGCCCCTTGAGGTCATGAAAGCATCTGAAGGGGATCGCGACGCTGAGCTCAACTGAAAAATTTTCTCGCGCTCCGCGCGATTTACTTCCAATTCATAATTATAGCTCTGTATTTTAGTATGAATTTCATATTTAAAAATCTCTCATCAATAGTCGTAACCTCCCATGCCACCAAACTATCCGTTAGGTTGGCTATAGCATGCTGGTTGCGTTTTGTGATATGACGATAAGGGGGCGCGAAATCTACACATATATAGTAGAAGCGTGTTTAAAGCTAACATGGTTATGATCCCACCCCTAAAACCTCAGATAGTCGAGTTTCTAGGTCCAGAGGACTTCACCGTTACCAGGCAACAGCTTCAAAGTAAAAAATCTGATATGTGCGCTGATCATTGTATTTCATATTTAATTAAAAGATCTCAAGGTTTTTCAACTGAACAGTATCTAAATTATTTTGGTGATAAAAAATGTGAGAATGATAAAATTGTTCGTGTTTTTGTAAAGAGCTTGATTACAGGTGCCTCATAAACACATTAAATGTATACATCTGTGATTCGTGATATAGGCTACTTAACACAGTGAGTCAGATTTGCGCTGAGCGGTTGTATTTGGTTCGTATTGTGTACGCTCACGGACCACTTCTAGACCAACCTGTTCCACGGGAAACAATTCGCGATATAACCACTATAGTGATTCAGTGGACAGGATACCATAGTCATTTGTCCCCGCGGAATATGTAGGTCACTACACATTAAAAACACCTGTTTTCAAAACCGATCGTGGAAAATCAACAATATGCACGATATACAGTGTAATTAGTTCCACGAAATACACAATGCACGTCCATGAAGCACCACAATGGCGCTTTTCCGAAGCTCCATAGGCTGATTTTCGACTGCTAGCTAGCTCGAAATGCTGCGTTTCTGGCTTCGAAATGCAACATTCTTGACTTCCGGTATTTTACGCTTCACGAGCGAGCAATTATACTATTAACACATCTCACTCGATCAGCTTTACCTGCAAATGTGATTACGTGAGCAGAGACAGGATTAAAATTGATAGAAATATATGCATTTCTCGATGATATTGACCGATTTGATCATGAATTATAGAAAATTTTAGCGCTTCGCGCGTTTAGTTGGAACGCCCACCAAACGAATACCAGACACAGATGATTAGTAGCGGGGGAAAGCGTGCAGCCCGAGGGGGGTCTGGGGGGCGAAGCCCCCCAGAAGTTCGGTTTATCACCCTATGGGGGGCCTGGTTGCGCACTGTTGTCCAAGGGCCTGCGCAGTGAGTTGGCGTATTTGCGCAGACTCGTGAAAAATTAGAGGGAACATTGCTAATCAACCAACGTTCTTTGCGTTACTTTTTATATGCGGTATTCTACCAGCCTCTTTTGCGCCCATCGTTAACAATGTCTGCATTCTACCATAGCTTATTGCCTTGTTCGGATAGAATCGGTACTGCAATATCAACACGAAAAATTATCTTCACGGTCTGCGATGCTGTGTCAGAATCACGGAAATGAACATATGTATGCGCAATATAACGACGGAGCAGAGCTTCGCGTCCCCGGGACCGCTGGAATATATCAAAGTGAGAACGTAAATTCTATATTTTGTGGTCACTGTTTATTTGTATTTCCGTAGTCGTCCCGGCTCGCTCTTTAGAGGTCGAAATTACCATTTTGCCAATCGTTGCGTTGGATGCTTATCTTATAACTAGGCAAGTTTTTCCAAATTGTTCAACTTTTTTTGCAGCTTCCGGCAGCTTTCCAAACACACTCAGACGTTATGTTAGGCTTACCATACGTCCTCTTTTAAGAGGATTTGTCCTCTTTTTTGACTTTTTTGAAAGTGTCCTCGGAGGACGCCCATTTGTCCTCTTTTTGAGATTTTGTCCTCTTTTTTGAAATTTTAGGTAAGATTTAGAGCAAATTGCGAGTGATATGCCGCAAATTAGCTCAGAAGTGAAGCTCCGACGGGTATCTCGGAGTGAAAAACGGTGATTTTAGCTCTGAGCGAAAAGATGACCTTTTTTTTTTTTGTCATCCACCTGGCAATGTGGAGTGAAAAACGGTATTTTGGGCTCTGAGCGGAAAAGATGACTTTTTTTTTTTTAAGTCAACCGATCACAAAGTGGGAATAATTCACCGGTTTTTGAGAATTCTACTCCGGTTTTGCAAGTTGCAAATTTCTGAAAAAGTGTCCTCTTTTTAGATTTCCAAAATATGGTAAGCCTACGTTATGTAGTATATTATTTTAAGCTGTCTGGAGAAATGTTATAGCATACTGTAACTTTTTGCAACTTTACTCCATTATTTCATAATATTTTTTGCAACTTTTTAGATTTGTCATGATACTTTTTGCAACTTTTTCTACTTTACATGAAACATTTTGCATTTTTTTTTTCGATTTTTCATGCAACCAACTTTGTACTGGAAATATTTGTCACAATATTTAAATGGTTTGCTTGATAATTTTACTTTCGTTTATAAATGATGTCCGTTCTGATATGACGAGCATTTAGGCTAGGCCGCCGCTAATTACATTTTCACAGGGTCCACTTTCTCAGGCTATTGGTTCTGTTAAAGTCGCCAACAATGCGTTTTGCTACAGTGCGTTGGATACGTATCGATTTGCCTGTCTCATAGCCTTATCCCTTCAAGGAACTTGTCCCTAAATGCAACTCTTTAATGCAACTTATGTGAAAAATATATACAATACTTTACTGTTGATATACAATGTTCTTCCCAATTGTCTGCTAGGTGCTGACGATTACCCCTATCGAGTGTCAGCTGAAAATATTCGGGTTCATTTCAATATGAATATACTATTCAATTGCAACTTTTGTGAAAAAGTGCAACTTTGCACGGATTTGACTGCAACAAAAACTTTCCCTACTGATAACGTTTGTTTATGTGAATAAAATATTATTAAATGTAGATGTGAGCCTTACGTAGCTACTGCCTTGAGATTTGAAGCGTTCGTGTAAATATCATATTCAATCTATCTTACTATTGGACGCAAAAAGAGCGCGATGTGACATCTGAATTTTCTCTGTCGCACGGGCCATTTGTGATGGTTTTAACCCTTACGATGTTTAGGTCTGAGTGAAGACGAAGATATCGTCATAATACACTGTTAAGAAAAAATATATTTCGATAAGTTTTAAATGTTTACAATACCTTGAAATAACAACAGTTACATCCTAGATTCATTTACATGGTCAGAAACAGGATGGTCTCGGAATGACCTAATCCAAAATCTGCTGCTGTATGCGTGGACTTCGTTAGGACTGTATACCGATATGACGTAATTTATGACATTCTTTTAGTCATCAAACTCTCCGATGCTACTCTGATGACGTCAGCTGTTGTTACCCTCGGTCCCTAACTGACCTGGCGGCACCCTTGTTTAATATGCTCGATATATTATAATGATCTCACGCCATGAGCTCTTTTCCAGGCCGAGCATGTAAACACGTAATTCATTTACTCAATGCCTTCGTATGGGACAAAGACTAATTTACGCTTATTTACATAATATTTACAGTGTAGAACAGTGATTCCCTAATTGTGTGGCATGTGCCATGACAGATTTTGAAAACTGTTTAGATATTTCAAGTAAGGCATTCAGACAAGCATATCCGATCTGAAAGCGTTTTTATAACTGCTCGATTGCCGATAAATAAGCACGTATATTGCTACTATGACACTGATTACGGTATTGCTGACAAGGCACTGTAATTACAAGTCATAATTCGGTTGCTATACTGGAATGAATGTTAACCATTCATTTTGTTAGCCTTGTCCACTACCCGGAAATACGCCAGCAGCTGCTAACGCTGAAGAATGCCAGAATTCGAATTGCACCCTTGTGACTTGTATTTCATTATTTCGAGTTTATTTTACTAATATCTCAGTTTATATCATCCTCAAAATCAAATAAATTATGGAAAATTCTTTTCATAAAGCTATCACACCCCAACAGTAAAGTACAGCAGAACAGAAGCCCAAGCTTTCATTTAAAGAGTATGTATATATATATTAATTTATATATACTACGTCATCTGAATGTTATTTCATGATCAGTAAAACAGTGATCCAAATAATATTATCGATATTTTCACTTTTTTTCTATGTTTGTTCTGAAACTAATAATTGTGAATGAGTGATACTGGTTGGAACTGGCAATGACATGCCGGTGTTTGTCGACATTGCAGCCTCGTTTCAGTCGTGTTTGCTTATCTAAACTAGCACATCTCCTGTCCTAACACGTCAAGCAATATTTTCAGAGAAATGTTTCTTCTATTGGGATTGTGGCGTGACCGTTTTATAATTTTTGCAGCATGGCAAATGCTGGAAAGGTTAGGGAGCTGCAGGTGCAGCTCCTTTAACGTTTGGTTTGCATGCGCAAACCTTTTATCTCCTAGTCTCGCATAGCGCACCCTTACTTCTCTTGCTGACCGGAACCCCTGCATTAAGATGAATTTTACGCCCTAGACAAGGGGCGCGCAACTTCACCAGTCAGCGGGCCTGATATGGGAAAATGAAGTACTAAGAAGACCTGTACCAATATTAGTTGTATTTATTGTTAACTTTAGGTTTGAAGTATAGAGATTAAAACAGCAATCAATGAATTTAATAACTTAATGTACGTCAATAGCTGTTGAAGCAAACGAGACATCTGTGGTCGATGAAAATTGTGAACAGGTGCTTTGAAATTTGACTGCATATCAGACACAAAAAAAACTGAAGGGTTGCCAAATCAAAATAGGTCGCGGGTCACTTTTCAAAATTCGTAGAGACCGCGGGCCGGATGAAGTCAATATTGAAATTAAAATAGGCAACGCAGTTTGACAACCACGTTTTGATGATAACTCCACGTCAGTACAACGCGGTTCTCTCTAACATAGGCGACGGGCATAGTTAGCACAAGTAAAATAATGCTTTATTTAAAAAATACAAATGCGACCAAAAATATTATGATCATCAATTTCATTATATTTTGAACTATGAGCTGCGCACATTACCTGAGAACAATCTGAAGCAACTAACTCAAAGGTGGCCGACCGTTTTGCTATTCACGGCCGCATTTTGATTATTTATATAGCTTGCGGCAGCATTCGAGTGCTCAATCGTAATGAACCAAGTGGAGGCCAAATACCAACGTCCAGTGTCCATATCCATTGCCGGTTCACCCAAGACTAATCTATTTACTCATATCGGCTTACTATACGCACCAAATCGCCAGTAGCCATGTCATGGACAGGCACAGGATACGATCAGCAGCCGCGCGAAGCGCGATAATTTTTTCATATTTTTGAATGGATTTCGTCAATAATATTAGTCAAGTTTCATATATTACTATTACATATATATATATATTTTCTCAGCGCATGTGCCCAGATTCACCGATGGACTTCATACAGGGTGTCTTCGAAAATTTAGGGGGGCTATTAATGCTGTGCTGCTCCTTTGGTTGGGAAAATTGTTATTAGGCTCCTTTCCTGGATGCTGCTAAGTCTTGACCTTCCATCAGGATTGTCGTTATAGTGGAAACATACTGGATTCGCTTAAACGTAGGCCTACCAGAAACAAATTTCCTTCGTGATTACAAATTGGTATTCCGTTATGGAGCGCATCATTTTCCTCTGCTGTTTGCATCTGTACTGTGGGAATCAAATAACAAAAGACTCTACTATATCAAAATCGAAAATGAACTCGCATAGAACCACGCGTAACGCAAAGAAAATTTCAAGAATGAAATAAATAAGAGAGTGAATTCGTAAATTCAATTTGCATAATCAAGGCCATCAACACATCGTAGTTGAACTAAGTATCAACGGCCACATAATTTACTTCTACTTCCGCAGATCGACCACCCCTGGACTAAAGAATACATATTGGGGTTAGCTAGACACTGTACTTGCTGGAAATCTATCTCGTCGTAAACCATGATCTTTTAGTCAGCCGAAATCGTTTTTAAAGCGGCTCGGTATTGGCAGTGGTGGGACAATACACGTCAAGACAATATGCCCATTCTATATTAGCAAATTCCTCCTCCATGGAAAGAAATTACCATCGCCGAAGCAGTGTCAGCTAGTGACCCCTGAACTAACGAATAACTAACAATCACTATTATTAGTGCCCGGAAAAAAGAAATAATCACATACAGTCCGTATTATTTGACATATTAATCAAGTATAATGGATAATTGCTGTAGACTATGGCCACGAGCCACATTATCATGAACGACCGGAAACTGTCTGAGGGCCGCAAAAAATTACGTCGCGGGGTGGATGCGTTCCTGCCCTAGATAGTCCCGACTACAGACTATCAGACTAATTATGTAAAACAAGACTGGGAACTCGACTTCGATATTGCGCTGCGTAGCGTGAAAGTTTGTGAAATATACCCTTTTGTTTTAGCGTCTGATTCAATCAATCCGGAATCCACAAAGATAACAATAGAGACGCAGACATCGCAGAAAAACGCGACGGCACCACATCGCATATTGTTATTCGGGATGCTATCTTTGATTATCCTCGTAATATCTAGCATAGCTTTACTATGTGCGATTCTGCTGAACCAAATGGTAAGTTGAGAGTACTGCGTGGATTGCTGAACCATACATTAGATTTATCATTCGTAGAAGTATCGAAATGAATCAAGACTAAGTGAGTCTTGCCTCGAACTTAAACGCCACGGAGTACAGGAATCTGGAATATCTAAGCTGAATTTGTTGAAGAATGGGCTGCCGTCAGAAGTGAGTAGCGTAATCCTTCGCTTTATGCAATGTGTAACCGTCATTAGGAAATGAATTCCGTTTGCGAATAAGTGGGTCAATGACATGGCTAATACACACATAGGAGTATAGCCAGCGTCAATACAAAAGAACAGTTGAGAAATTACAAGTAACTTGTTCAGCAATACCTTGACCTCATGGATGCGCTGTGAAGTAACGTGCATGGATTATGGTAGAATATCAAATGCGCTAAATATTGCTTGTCACAACTTATTTCGATCCCCACGGCAGGGTTACCAACCTAGGGTCATTCCTTTAGGGTCGTGGAGACGAAAATTAAATACAATATACTGTAATAAAATGCCAATTAACAGGATTCTATCACAGGCTGGTTTCTGGAACATTTAGTTCATTTTAGTAAATAGAGAAAAATACGCCGTTTGAGGAATGCGATCCAGACAAACGAGGTATCGGCGCATCCGACTTTCTGAGGGGCGTGGTTTGTGTCTGGCCATCATTATGAAAGTTAAAATGTCGGCTTCGTACAAAGCAATAGGATCAGGACGGTGTTTACTGCTTCCCCCAGTAAAACTACAAGTTACCGGTAGTGCTATGTTTCAACAGTATACACGCTAGAGGCGGCCGAATAACCCGTGCATCGCTATCTGTATTTCGTTTGACGCAAAATGTCAAGTGGCATTACTTGAATACTTCGTTTGGATATAGATATAAATCGATCCAAAAGATCTATATACGTTGGTATAGTCTTGATAGACCGAGGTTTACAAGTTCATAATTGTATCTTTATTAGGCTATTAATGCGCACATAGTCACCAGTATTCCGAATGGCCAGTCAGTATGTTTGGGACATGCTGCTGACCATTTTGTAATAATCACTTTAATCAGTACGCCAAATCAGGTGTTGGGTTGCGGAAGATTTTCAAATATGTTTTAGGGTAGGAAACTCTGCCATACAGCCACGCCGTCGTACTATGGTGCTTTTTCGGCAATTTATTTTTTTGCGTCCAGCGGTTTGGGATACTATCATTTCGTATAGTTCAATGAATTATTTAGGTAGTTGAACCATAACAGTTTCGTAAATATGTCGTTGTTTAGTACAAAACAAGACATATCGATCTCGTTGCCCTATCTCGCAATGAAGAGCCTCTATCTTAATGGTGAAGGTCTTCTGCGATATGGAAACGGATGGAGGGGGATGGTCTCTCGTTGCAAGTATTCACGAGACCGACATCAAGGCTAAATGCTCTTTCGACGATCGTTGGTCTGCGCACATACCTGATATTCATCGCTTCAAAGGTGCGTTAGAGAATCATGATGACATATATTTCACATTATCGAAGCGTAGCATATGCGTAATGAGTAGTAGAGTGACTGTACATATTATGGATTATGTATCGAGTATGCGGTGTCCTATACTGGGAGAAAGCCGATATTCCACCGTTGCCATCCAGTTACATCACACCTGAAATGCGCCTGGAATGTGTATTCTATCAGCGTATATAATCATGTTACATGTCGATATTTTGCTTCCGTTTAACATCATAACAGACGGATATTTGCCTAAAATAACCTGTTATTATTCCAGGTCAATTAAACTGGGAAAACGAAATGACATTCGGTGACGTCAGACAGGCATTATTCGATGATTATAAGAGTCCTGCGTACTATGAGATGCTTGTGAGTAATGTAATATTTATGCTATCCTTTATGACGAATTTCACCTCGCAGAAAACACAATTAGTAAAGAAATCATTGTATGATAATTCCTGGAACTTCCACATTTACTCATATCGCAAAATCCCCAGACGAAAATCTGTTGTATTGAAACTGAGTTAATCACATGCATATACGTTAAGTGGGCGTTGTCGTTCTTCCTAAACCCCTGATATTTCATGTGTCCGTCTTCATTCAGATAATTAAGCGATGGTGACAAAATTCGAAATTAGGCCTATATACTTACGATGAAGTTGGCGGGAGCCAATATCTGGAAGTAGGCTATCATCTATCGCGCAAATGTAGGTTTCACCAAGGTTTTCACTGTGACCGAGAAGAACCTTATGATCAAGTGTATCTCGGAGCTTTATTGCTGAATCTGATATGCAATTACGCAATTGTAGCGTAAACTAGGCATTGACTTTAACGCGCATAAATTCGTGTATCATACGTTGAATGATGACGCATCAATCCCGCCCGATTTTCCGTTCATGTTAGATCATAACTTAGTATCTGTCTTCCACAGTCCTCGGATATCATGATCTGGCATTCCCCATCCTACGTATCTTTGCATGTCGCGATGAGCGATTCGCATTTACGCTATAGAACAACCAACAGCTTTCTTCGAAATTATGGAGGCAACTTGAAAACTTTATTCTCGAAGCATCTTCCATTGACTAACGTATCAAGTAAGACGACGTTTATTTTTAATTATGTTCACTCTTTACAATTCCATTTTCGTCGATGATGCTGTTAAATAATGTATCCACTGAATCGTTAAATACAGCTACTGCTACACTTATGGTATATGCCAAATATAATGGTTTATAGTACTTCGGTATGGTACATAATTCTTTACATATGCATCTATAACACTGACCAGATGACCAACTTGAATATTTGTATTTCAAGTCACGCCTACTCAAAATATCACGAGCTGATAGTGTACCCCGAAAATCATATAAGGCAGTGCTTTTCAACCTTCACATTCGCACCTGCCAACTGGATTTTATTCCATAAAAACGAAAATGAGGAAACTTATTACTTCTGTATTCGAAGAGCTTCTTGGAGGTACAGAGCTTCATTATTTCACATTCAGCTTATTGTATTATTGATTAACCAAGTACTAATATCACCGATGTAGAAAATATCGCACTCCCGCTGTCCTTCAGGTGTTCGTTGCTTCTTCCGGGGGAATTTCCTTCGAAGCTTAAATAGCGAACCCAAGAGCAATATTCACTCGCAACAATAACACTTTTCCACTAAATCGACATGTACGTCATCGTGATGTTTGTTTTTTGTTTTATTGACATAATTGGCGCTTGTAAACACTTCTCTGTCAACATTTGAAAGGATGCTTCACCGTACGAAGGTATATGTTAGCAGACTGGATGGTACGGTGGGCGTTAAAATCAGAAATACATTGCTATACATAGGGCTGGGCAAAATCGAGTACCTGAGTGATTCGATTCTGAATCACGTAAAATGCTTCGAGTCGAGTCGAGTAATCGAGTATCACTCATTATGACGTCATAACAGAATGTAATCCGTCAAAGTTCAAATACATATCTTTTATGCGACCACAAAGAATATAATGCCTGTTATCCATTACATTAAACATACCTTGGTATTTTTTCGACGACAACGATTTCATTGCAATTGGTGACAATGCTGTGGGAATTTCATGACTTCGGAAATGTGCTATTTCCAGTAGCGTTCGTAGATTTGTACTATATGTTTCGTATGCTACGAAGCGGTCAATCAAGGTATCAATAGCGAAAATTAGTATCGAATATACAATTCTCGTTGATAAATTAACTTTAAGTAGCGAGGAGCGTATAATTTCAGTACTCGAAAAAATCGTCTTTTACTACTCGACTCGAATCATTAAAATTAATACTCGATTCAGATTCGAGTACTCGAATCATTGTGCCCAGCCCTAGCTATACATACCCATACAATCCAAGTAATAGATGATATAAGTCTCTGCAAATATAGTGTCGTCTTTAAGGTTTATAATTGTATTCGCTAATGATGGATCCCTTCTGAAACGGATATTTCGTTCACCACATGCATAAGCGCCTTTGCTTTCCCTCGATTAAAACACGGCAGCTACAGCCGTTTCCTTCACAATAAAGCAGTCAGGTTCTAAAATGTTTTGTGAAGCAATTGCTGTTTGTTCATCATGTATTTCTCACCTCAGCATGTCCTGAATTAATCTTAAATCATAATCTGACAACCTACCAACAATGCGCTTTCATAATCTTCGCCGGTAGCAGACTGCCTGAACACCTAATCAGCAAGGTGCTGCTGTCGTGATCATTGAAGCATGACCGATTAGCCAATAAAGAGCCGCGGTTATGTGACTAAGTAGTCTTCTCGTCGTTCTATGGTGGTGGCACGCCCAATCTTCTGCAGCTACTTTTAAACGCTTTGATCAAAATCGGAACGGCTTTCATGTGAGCTTCTTTAATGCCCATTGTTGTTTTTATCAATAATCTATGGAATGAGGCACAATCACGGATCCTTTTTAAGATTCTCCAAATTTTGGACTATCCTAATGGACAATTTTCATTCGCACTCATCCGTTCGCACCGCGATTGTCATACGCTCAAGTGCGAACCGTCACACAGGTTGAAAAGCACTGGTATCGGGTATATATTTCTCTATTACATGCCATTAAACGATAATCATCGCCTCTAATAACGCACTGCTCCCGTTTCTAAAAAAAATTCGATCACTTAATACTACTTCTTCATCAATGTTTTAGTAACTTGGACTTCACTTGATATTTTAAGCCTGATGCAATAGGCATGCGTATAAATTATATGACTGAAACCATTAAACGGTGTAATTTTCATTCTTTTTCCCAAGATAATAAAAGTCGAATGACAAATATTTCAACACCCATTTATTTAAACCTTACAGATTCGAACATCACCAGAAAATTCCTGAAACCGCTGATTGAATCATTCTCCGAAATCAAGCAATCGATTTCTGGATGGTATGAATATAAAAATCGGCTGAAATTCGGGAAATCATCAATCGCAGATACAAATATGGTGATCGGAATGACAAATCAGGTAGTAAAAAGTCATTTTAGGTTCCTACCGCAATGTGATTATCTGTGATGGTTACATCGTCAAGACGTGTACGAGATGTTGTATTTCCTCATTCAAATCGGGTATGGATGAGTTTGAGAGATGTCATTTAAAATGTACGACACCGTAATGCAAAGTGAATTGTCAGAGCGTTAAATTAACTGGACGATCCAATAATATTTTCGATAAAAGTGAGACAATGACTTATCATTGTATAGTATTTAGCATGATATTGTCATCACAATTTCAAACTTCTATTTGGTGATTAACTACTTCCGCAATAAGCAACGCCAATAACGTGTGAACTGTAGTAGCAAAAATGAAAAAAAAAAACGGCGATTTGCTATTCCACAAAACTTGCAACTTTATGACTTCTAATTCGGTGCCATTTTGATGAGTTTTCTAGCGAAAACATAAATTATTCACCAAAATATCGACGTGGCAAGCAATATTCCCTCTAAGATGCGCGTGACCCTTAGAAATCGGCTTCGGGATCCCCAAATGACCAAGCTTTACGAGGAGATAGATTTCTAGCAGGTACCGCGACAAGTTAAATCCAATATTGATATACTTTAGTCCATGAGTGGCCAATATGCTGCAGAAGAAGGAATATGATGCGGCCATCGACCAATGTTCCCTCTACGCTGCGCGCGTGCACAATTGCGCATTGCTGATACTGTTTATGCCAACAAAAAATCTAAGCTGCGCACAAAAAAGCCGAAGTGATGACCTTGTTTTGTTTTTGTTTTGGGGTATTCATGGTGTTTGTCGACTACTATGGTCATTTACACCAGGCCGGTATTCTTCTTATTTTCCGTAACTGCCGACTTATAGCACGGCCCACCACTAGGCTTTTGTAAGACACCGCTGACGCGGATGAGGTGGCGAGGAGGAAAGTGATGACCTTCTTTTACTCGTTACGCACTGTTGTCCGGGGGACCGCGCAGTGAGTTCGTGAGTGCGCGCAGACTCGTGAAAAATAGGTAACAATTTCGTCTTCTTCAAATATACCCTGCATCCGATTTAACTTTGCATATCGAATTGTTACTAGGGCTGAGCACAATGATTCGAGTACTCGAATCTGAATCGAGTATTAATTTTAATGATTCGAGTCGAGTAGTAAAATACGATTTTTTCGAGTACTGAAATTAGACGCTTCTCTTAAATAAACGTTAACTTACTAACGAGAATTGTAGTATTGATACTATTTTCCACTGAGGAAGCCTCGAAACTTCGATTAGTCGTGTCGCAACATACGAGACAAAATGCAAAGTTCTGAACGTTAGTGGAAATAAAACATTTCCGAAGTCATATCATCCCACAATATTGTCAACAAGTGCGATGCAATCGGTACGGTCGAAAAAATGCCAAAGTATCTTTAATCTGACGGATAACAAGCAGTATGTTCTTATTGGTGGCATAAAAGGTACATATTTGAACTTTAACAGAGAACATTCTGCTGTTACGTCATAATGAGTGACACTGAATACTCGACCCGTTATTTATATGTGAAGCTGGACTCAATGATTTGACTACTCCAATTTGAATTCGGATACGAGGATTAATTTAACAGAGAACGTATGATAGCCCTACTGTTACAGCCCCGAAGCCTCGAAAAGTCGTATGTCATTATATGAAAACTGTACTACAATTCCAGGCGCGTAAGTAGAAATGACGTCACGTAAAGCCATATGATTCACCCATACATCACTGTCAGAAAGTGCAATGAAATAGGTATGTCGAAAAACTACCAAATTACCTTCAAAGTGATGAAGAGCCGCCGCCATCACACGTGGTTGCAAAATGGGGAAATATTTGAACTTTCATAAAGCACTCTGCTTACTGTTTTGACTACATAATCAATGATACTCGAACACCCGACTCAAAGTCTAATACTCGATTCAGTATCGATTCACTGTTTTTCCCTTCCTTCTTATATAGGATGAGATGAGATTATTCGACACATTGTGAAATGTTGATTCTGCTAATTTAGGAATACAAGTCCTAGTATTTGAATGCAGCGTTATATGAGTTTACGTAGAAACAGTATAGAGTTCATTACCATATTCGGACCGGAGACGACCTCAACTTGACCTTGGAAAATATCTTGTTGTTACTCAACATATAACCTCACATCGCTATAACTTAACACACATATTTTCCTGCGCAAGGGGAATGTAGGGAAAGCATCTGTATATCGAAGTTTAATAATATCTTCAAGTGACTATGAATGTGAATATATGTCGTGAAACCGTGGTGTCCGAAAGTGCCGTGTGTTCTGCATGATTGCTGAGCTGTCGCCTCACTTCCTTTTTATCTCTTTATGTGGCAGCACTTGTTAAGTATATATTCCCACAACGCAGGTGTATATAAAAGTTGGGAATCCTGCTGGAATCAAACAATATGTACCATATGGAATGGAATTCAGGTAAGGAAAGAGATTGCTTCGTAACTTAGATTGTTAAATGTGAAAAGATGCCTGATATTTGCTCTCTATATCATTACTAGAGCCATTTAAAGTCATTAAAGTCATATTTTTTCTATGCATCAGTAAGTCGTGAAACCAATTTTAACGCAAAAACCGCATCCATATGGGGTTAAGAAAGTTATAAAGTCATATTTTTCTGGTTACGTCATATTTGAGTTATAAAGTCATATTGTTGTATACTTTAAATAAAAAGTGCCAATTGAAACGATTACGCACTAAGAAAGTAAGGCAATTTCTGATTGAACGAAGGCAAACTGTAAGGTTAGCCTACATAACATTACAGTCGCAGACCTATGAGGTCACACATTGCATTATGAGGTCACACATTGCCTTGTGTTGCTACACAATCTGTTTTACTTCTGTGCACTGAAGTGGGACGTCATTTGAAGTTCAGACTTCCACAAGTGAAAGAAATAGTCAACGCATGGGACGCTGAAGGAGTTAATGTAAAGAGCGTCAAAGATTCAGTGAACGATCCAAAGTTGACGAGTCAGTTAACAGAAATATACCACCACTACAATAATATTTCAAACTTAGATACTGAAAATGGAAAGTTGTACGTACACTATCAAAGAGGCTCATGCTGATCTAAATGCCCGCGATTTCGGAAAAGATCCGCTTGAGCTCGAAAATTACTTTAAGAACCGATTGGACAAAAACGATGTGAAACAAATTATGGAGCTACAAAGACAAATCGTAACTTTAAAGACTCCAACACTCCACATACACGAAACTGTACTACAAAAGTGGTTTAAACTAAAAATGGATGTGTATTACTGTTATGTTGTTCATGGTTTACTCGTCAGTTCCACGAGTGACGTTGGTTACATGAAAAAATACACGATTTTCGCATAAAGTCATATAAAGTCATATTTTCCCGAAAATAAAGTCATATAATTGATTTTTTAAGGTCATATAAAAATGGTCCTGCTCATTACCTATATCTATAGGTATCATATTTTTCTTATCTGTGCCCAAGGTTGAAAACCATCAACACAAAGCGCCATTTGAACCTATTCCCGTTCACATAAAACCAATCATAAGACGCACGATCTGTTTCATTCCTAGATTAAAATCATACCACTGTTGTAATTTAGTCCTACCTAAGTAAACTACATATGTAATCTCAAAGTAAAACCTTGACAACTTCAGTAAAATGAGAAAACAACTTTAAAACTTACACGATCATAGCTTATAGACCGGTGGTTCCCAAACTTTTTCGGTGTGAGGGTCAAATTTATAATTTCAGAGCACGGTCGGGGCCGCACGAATACCAGGGCAATTAAACGGACCCAAAATGTCGTCATAATATGAAAATTGGCATTGTTCCGATCAATCACTTGACGCCATTGGCCATTGTATGGTCATTGTGTTGGTGCGCTCCCATTGTTTAGAACAGTCGACCTTTGGAGGCTACTTCGGAGTAGTTTTTTTGCCCTGGCGAGATTTCAATTTGCATTTTTCGAATCAGTGCGAAACTAGCTTCCGATAAAGACCGGACCTATCAAATTATGCGGACGCTTCGGTCGTGATCTATAGGACTACCAATTATACTGCTTTCGGGGCGAGTTAGCGAGTCAGGTTTTATCGCGTACACGCGCGAAGCGCGAAAATTTTCTGTAATTCACGATTGAATCGGTCAATATGATCGGGAATTGCATATGTATTGCCATCAATTTTTATCCTCTCTCTGCTAGAGCCGAGGGAAGTGTGTTTAATGGTAGGGTCCCTCAGTAATAATTAAATATCTTCGGGCGTATATAGGCCTACCCGTTGGCAGGAACGAAACAGCACTTCGTCAGGCTAACGCCGATATGCCCAATGCCCATTTCTGTAAATCTTGCGCATTTTTTCTTGGGGATGAGCACCCAAAAATCAAGATATTTGGCAGCATGAAATCACGCCCACAGCAACAAAAAATTGAAAAAGATGTAAAAATGTTCCAAAAAGTACTCTATAACTTATGCTAATTCACGAAATAATTTTGAGCCCCGTTCGAGCTCGCCCCCCCCCCCCCTTCATTGAGGGTTTGGCGTGCGGCAGTTACAGTCCTGTCTTTACCTATATCTCTAGCTACTGCTCCTTCAACTGGAAGTAACGATAGCAGTCTACTCACGACTTTCCTGCAATCTTAATTAAAAACTCCAGACTCCAAGCCATGCTAGTGTATTTTATAAATATCAATTTAATTTTTTGTCATAAACTCGATTTCTTAATATTTTTTGGGGCCGCAAGAAGGCTAGCTGGGGGCCGCATGCTGCCCGCGGGGCCGCGCTTGGGAATTAATGTTATAGACAATATATACATAAAATATGATTTCATAAAATTATCCATGAAATATACATTTTTTTTTGCTTTAAGCCTATGGAGTGCCGCAGCGGGTTCATGAAAGATTGCATACGGCTCGCTTGTCAAGAATTGCCCACCCCATAACTAGGCTCGTGTTTTGCGAATTCGTATCCATATATACATATTATATATGTATATATATTGACATATAGGGTCCGATCTCTCGGAATTAGGATATGGCTGGGCAAAATCGAGCAACTGAGTGATTCGATTCTGAATCACGCATTACGTTTCGAGTCGAGTCGAGTATTCGAGTATCACTCATTATGACGTCACAGCATAATGTACAATGTCAAAGTTCAAATATGTACCTTTTATGCCATCACAAAGAATATAATGCCTGTTATCCGTAACATCAAAGATACTTTTGGTATTTTTTCGACCATACCGACTTCATTTCACTTCTTGACAATTTTGTGGGATGATCATGACTTCGGACATGTGTTGTTTCCAGTAACGTGCGTAGCTTTGTAATATGTCTCGTATGCTGCGACATGGCCAATCAAGGTTTCGAGGCCTCCATGGTGGAAATTAGCATCAAAACTGATATTCTCGTTAGTAAATTAACTTTCAGTTGCGTATAGCGTATAATTTCAATACTCGAAAAATCGTATTTTACTACTCGACTCGAATCACTAAAATTGATACTCGATTCAGATTCGAGTACTCGAATCATTGTACCCAGCCCTAATTATGATGTGTTTAGGCGTTGAAGAGAATTCCCATCATTCGTCTTCATAATGGAAGTCGGGAAGATCAAAAAGTTGCATAATTTCCCACGATTGATTTGGAACTATGCGTTTGAAATTATTAATAAAGCTTATGAGAGCGAACTCCGTACATGCGGCGGATACTGGCCCAAGGTATCGTGATATCCAGACCATACGCTTCGACTTATAAGCAATGTTCCCTTTAAGCTGCGCGCGTGCGCGGCCGCGCACTGCTGACGAAGTCTCCGCGCACAGAAAAACGTATCCCGCGCACAAGAAAGCCGAAGTGATGACCTTTTTTTCTGTCGTTACGCACTGTTTTCCGAGGGACCGCGCCAGTGAGTTGTTGAGTGTGCGCAGACTCGTGAAAAATTAGAGGGGATATTGAGGGGCAGTATTTGATATTGAAAGCGTGTTGCCTTTGGGGATTATTTAACGCAATTTTTCAGGGAAATAGCCACAAAATGACGACTTTCCGGATTAAACGAACGTTTGCCTTGTCGGAGCACTACGATGCACATGGTAGTAGTGGATGGGAGATGATGAACTGATCTAAAGTCTTATTCACGTCTCCAAACCCAAGATACCCTATACCAGGCCTGAGCAAAGTGCGACCCGCGGGCCAAATTCGGCCAGCGGAGCTATTTTGTACGGCCCGCGAAAGGTTGCTTGAAATTGAAAATATAAAACCTACTTTTTAATGTTGCTGTGTATGGACTAAAACCATAGGATGTATAAATTGAAGCTGAAATTCGTTTACTATCAAGCCCATTCGTTAACATGCCGCGATTACGCAGCCTATACGTACCTCACATGCCTAATCCAGATTCGAAGTAAAGTCAAAGTAGCAAATTATACCGTTACAATTAAAGTCACAAGAAGTAACCAAACCTTCTTTCAGGGATATCTAGACTGAGCGGCCCGCGAGAGTCTGAAGAAACTTACTAAAATATTGATAAAATGTGTACTAAAAATCGAATTAATGCGGGGACTTGATTAAACTTATTCTTAGTAGGCTATATTTCACCATGATAATTCTAAGGCAGTGGGTCTCAACCTGGGGGACCCGTGCCCCTTGAGGTCATGAAAGCATCTGAAGGGGATCGCGACGCTGAGCTCAACTGAAAAATTTTCTCGCGCTCCGCGCGATTTACTTCCAATTCATAATTATAGCTCTGTATTTTAGTATGAATTTCATATTTAAAAATCTCTCATCAATAGTCGTAACCTCCCATGCCACCAAACTATCCGTTAGGTTGGCTATAGCATGCTGGTTGCGTTTTGTGATATGACGATAAGGGGGCGCGAAATCTACACATATATAGTAGAAGCGTGTTTAAAGCTAACATGGTTATGATCCCACCCCTAAAACCTCAGATAGTCGAGTTTCTAGGTCCAGAGGACTTCACCGTTACCAGGCAACAGCTTCAAAGTAAAAAATCTGATATGTGCGCTGATCATTGTATTTCATATTTAATTAAAAGATCTCAAGGTTTTTCAACTGAACAGTATCTAAATTATTTTGGTGATAAAAAATGTGAGAATGATAAAATTGTTCGTGTTTTTGTAAAGAGCTTGATTACAGGTGCCTCATAAACACATTAAATGTATACATCTGTGATTCGTGATATAGGCTACTTAACACAGTGAGTCAGATTTGCGCTGAGCGGTTGTATTTGGTTCGTATTGTGTACGCTCACGGACCACTTCTAGACCAACCTGTTCCACGGGAAACAATTCGCGATATAACCACTATAGTGATTCAGTGGACAGGATACCATAGTCATTTGTCCCCGCGGAATATGTAGGTCACTACACATTAAAAACACCTGTTTTCAAAACCGATCGTGGAAAATCAACAATATGCACGATATACAGTGTAATTAGTTCCACGAAATACACAATGCACGTCCATGAAGCACCACAATGGCGCTTTTCCGAAGCTCCATAGGCTGATTTTCGACTGCTAGCTAGCTCGAAATGCTGCGTTTCTGGCTTCGAAATGCAACATTCTTGACTTCCGGTATTTTACGCTTCACGAGCGAGCAATTATACTATTAACACATCTCACTCGATCAGCTTTACCTGCAAATGTGATTACGTGAGCAGAGACAGGATTAAAATTGATAGAAATATATGCATTTCTCGATGATATTGACCGATTTGATCATGAATTATAGAAAATTTTAGCGCTTCGCGCGTTTAGTTGGAACGCCCACCAAACGAATACCAGACACAGATGATTAGTAGCGGGGGAAAGCGTGCAGCCCGAGGGGGGTCTGGGGGGCGAAGCCCCCCAGAAGTTCGGTTTATCACCCTATGGGGGGCCTGGTTGCGCACTGTTGTCCAAGGGCCTGCGCAGTGAGTTGGCGTATTTGCGCAGACTCGTGAAAAATTAGAGGGAACATTGCTTATAAGTAGGGCTGGGCACAATGATTCGAGTACTCGAATCTGAATCGAGTATTAATTTTAATGATTCGAGTCGAGTAGTAAAAGTCGATTTTTTCGAGTACTGAAATTATACGTTTCTCGCCACTGAAAGTTAATTTATCAACGAGAATTATAGTTTCGATACTAATTTTCACTGTTGGAGCCTTGAAACATTGATTGCCCGTATGGTATCATACGTAACATGTAGTACAAAGCTACCAACGTTACTGGGAATAGCATGTTTCTGAAGTCATGATCATCCCACAACATTGTCACCAAGTGCAATGAAATCGGTATGGTTGAATAATACCAAAGTATCTTTAATGCGATGGATAACAGGCATTATATTCTTTGAGATCGCATAAAAGGTACATATTAGAGCTTTGACATATTACATTCGAATATGACGTCATAACGAGTGATACTCGATTACTCGACTCGACTCGAAGCATATTACGTGATTCAGAATCGAATCACTCAGGTACTCGATTTCGCCCAGCCCTACTTATAAGTCACTGTCAACGACTACGACCTATATCATTATGCATGATTAATCCGTACTGCCACGATTATTCTATGTACCGTTTATTTTTCAGAAGTGAAGATTTAGATGAAATTTCTTTCAGCGCTCTGACTACGCCATTCACCTTTCTTATGGCTATAAGAAACGACATAGGAAAATCAAAGATTCACGAGATCGCAGTTAGATCCTATTCGCGGACACTCTTTGTATCTTTAGAATTATTTGATGTTATTATAGGGGATGGGTACACGTTGTAAGCTGTTCAAAACGACTGGATTCCAGAACAATGTGACGAATGGAGACTTCATCATGCAGTATCATGCCATCCAGTTCACGCCATTGGGTACAACGCGAAAGTCCGAATGTCGTATTCACTTTTATATTTCAAACGACAAGGTATGCTCAGACTAATTGCAAATGCTGTTACAGTATAATCATAAGAATGTCAACGACATTTTAATATTTCTATATATATTCCCCAGGACTGGAGATCAATACCACCATCTCAGTTTATCAAATCCCAGGAGTCTGACTGCTACGCAAGCTATCGTATTCAGGGTCGGCAATCTCGGATTTTGTTTGGTTACACTTTGCTAACCAGGTAGGCGCAAGGTGTTTTTCCACTAACAGCATTAATGCATGGATCGATGAACATCTATACTAGATACCAAATGTAACTTCCATGGATGGACAAAAACGAACCATAACTGATTAGTTAAGAATAATAAAAATCTTGGTCGAATAGCGATTTCGAACAATGCACTGCGCTCTAAATATAATGCGGTCTCGAATTAAAGATAATATTTGGAAAATTATATTAATAGCAGTCATTTTTTCTAGAAAGCGACCGTATTTGAACTTCAGCTGAAAAAAATGCACTATAATAGACTATACGTTCTCTGTAGTGTCGAGGTTACTGTTAATTATCAGCGTTATCGACTTCCGGCACGTATTGTATCTCTGTTGCAGTATCTGGACGAGACCTCCTTCTTATAGTCCCCTTTTACTAGCTATAGGCTATGAGGCGTCACTCACTTATATTCCATGTATGATGCAAGAGCACGAACTCTCATTTCCTTGAAACATATAAATATATGTAATCACAATAGTGGTCTTCGGTTTACTCTTCACCGCTAAACTGGACAAATGCCTTTCGATCTCATGATACGATCAAAATTTCTCAAAGACATTTTCAAATTCACCATGAATATTAAAAAGAGGACCCTACAGCGAATCAACCGCAGAACGAAAATATTATCATATTTCTACATCAAGATTAATGAGGCACAACTGGCACCCCCTAAATACACCATGCCATTGTTTTGGGTTAGGCATTCGTCATATAAACATCTACATCAGATCAGAAAGCGTTGGCACAGTACCGGTCACACACAGCCTAGCTTCGCCCGGTACGAATAATGAATGATAATGCATGAATACATTCATGTTACAAGTTTCAATATGTTTCCACGCAACACCTGGCAGAATTGGACACGAAGATTGAGGTCGTTTGCAGAGGTGGTCAAAGTAGTCAGGAAAGCTACTCAAGTAGAAGTAGAAGTAGCGACGCAAAAATCTACTCGAGTACGAGTAGAAGTACTTCTTCCATAAGCCACCTTTACCTACTTGAAGTAGAAGTAGAATTTGCTGGCTTTAAATCTACTCAAGTAAGTAAGTAGTTTTGAAAACGGTCATTATACGTTCGCATAGACTTTCAAAAGCTGCAAATTGAGATATACAAAAGGTGCAGAGAGCTTATGCATCCCAGACAGTATAAATGTCCGACAGCATGAGCATTCGACCGAATCATGAGATGTAAATGATAGTTTTGCTATGGAAATGATATACAATGTTTTCTTTAATCGAACATCCCGTTTTAGAAAATGTCGGCATGTTTCCTCGCGCATATTATGGCCTTCAGTTTAGTCGAAGAACAATGCGGAGAAGTTGTATGGACACGATGTTAAGACTTTGCGCGATTCGTATGTGATGATAAAATAGGCTTACCATATTTTGGAAATCAAAAAAGAGGACACTTTTTCAGAAATTTGCAAGTCGCAGAACCGGAGTGAAATTCTCAAAATACGGTTAATTACTCCCCACTTTGTGATCGGTTGACTAAAAAAAAAAAAAAAAGAGGTCATCTTCTCCGCGCAGAACTCAAAATAACGTTTTTTACTCCACATCGCCAGTTGGAAGCCTAAAAAAAAAAAAAAAAAAAGGTCATCTTTTCGCTAAGAGCTAAAATCACCGTTTTTCAGCCGTCGGAGCTTCACGTCTGTGCTAATATGTGGCATATCCCTCGCAGTTTGCTCTAAATCTGCTCTAAATCCTAAAAAAGAGGACAAAATCTCAAAAAAGAGGACAAAAGGGCGTCCTCCGAGGACACTTTCAAAAAAGTCAAAAAAGAGGACGTATGGTAAGCCTAGATAAAAACAATATGGCGCAACGTAAAAATACCATATAGTGTAATTGTATTTTAGGAAAATAGACGGCGATGATACACTTGCTTTTAAACTAGAACATGTATGTTCTCCAGACGAAAGAACTCCGACTAATTAGAACTCTAAGTAGTGATACTGTGAATTGAACTAGAACTACATCAGAAAAGCGCAAAATCTATTTTATGTCTTTTGTCGAGACAGTTTTAACGGTGGGCTGCTAAAACAGATTCAACGCTCAACAAGTGAGAGCCCACTTTTCCAGAATAGCACACGCCATGATTGGCTGCTAGATTGCGATATGATGGGTAAAAGCTAGATTGCGAAACGATATTTTCAAAAGTTACGCAGGGCCATATTTATTGTGATCAAATATGTCATATGGGCGACAATGCGGTGCAATCCAACGTGCAACCTAACTAATATCCACTTTCGTGAAAACTTATTTGTAACTCTAAATCTACTAGATGTGAAGCGCGACGGAAATTCTGGGTCTGATCTAAATTTTCTTAAAATTGAAAGTTAGAGCTCCGTGAAAACAGCCCGACAATTCCCAAGTTTCTCTAGGATGGTTACACTACTTCTACTTGACAAACTGAAAATAGCGAAAAGTAAGTAACTGGATCACTAAATTTTACGAAGTAGAAGTAGAAGTAGCGGAGATTCTATCTACTTGAGTAAGTACCAGAAGTGGAGTAAAACTACTTGAGTACTTCGAAAAAGTAGAAGTACTTCGTTACTGACCACCTCTGTTTATAATTAATGACGCCGGATGACAAATAACCGCCATACCGCAGAAATCGCACGTGTGCTATGCTCACTTTCCCAATTTTATTTTCATTTTGAGACAACATCATACTTATAGTGCAGGGCCCCTTTCATATTTCTTGTTGGTTTGATCATGATGTTCCCACTAAATCGGTCATTTCAACCTGGTTGACTTTGTTTAACATGTTGTCCAATCTGCCGATTTTAGTTGCGGACAGTTTCGTTTCGTCCAAATGAAACACCGACTACGTGAACACTCAACCTCATTTTAATCATAATTAGAAGATGTCATAACAATCCGATATGCTAACTGTATAATATATCCTGGTGGATAATAATTCATGACCGTGACCCACAAATGAGTCTGTCGCTCAATAGTCTGAGAACTATTGATATATATGAAGATACGGAGTTTGAAGCTTGGATAATTTTGAGACAAGGTATACTTGAACCTTACATTATTCTTATTCTATTTTTATGCCACAAACTTCGTGACTGTTCGCAAAAGATATATACCATATTAAGCTTGAAACAAGGCCACTACATGGGAGGCCATTACAAGGCAATTACAGTTAAAGAAGTGTACCGATAAGTAACGAGAATGAAAATTCAACACCATTACATTATTAAACATCTTAGCGCGTAGAGCAGGGGTGTCAAACATACGGCCCGCGGGCTGCATCCGACCCGCCAGACGATTTCATCTGGCCCGCAAAACAATTCTGAGTAGATTAAAAATGCCTGTGATATCCAGCACATTACTGACAAATGTTGAAATCTTATTGTAAGTAATATTGCCCACAAGGGAGCAAATGTCAAGATCAGAGGCCCCATCATGATCATCCTACAGCGGTGTTATAGTTATATAGTCACGATCAGAAACAAATTAGTGACACTGACATCAACTTCCGCGACACAGAGTTCAGATTTTTATGGGAGAATGAACCCAAAAGTAGTTATTTGCAGAAGCGGAAAAGCCACAGCGAAACTGTTATATACAGGTCGCATGGATAATATAATAGTAACAAAAGAGTACAATTAAAGTACATTTCGTCGCACTACTGTATCACGTCTGACTTAAAAGGTTCAAGATAGACACAGAAACCCTAAACGCGTTTTAATAATGAAGGACCAATTTCTAATGTCCGCGTTTACAATTTAATCTGTTGTATTTCTCACAACGTATACACCCACAGTTAACGCCAGAGTACGACTAAAACAAAGGGAACATAGACATTTGCCAACTTATCCGTCGTTAGAGTCAGTGTTTTATAGGTTCGATTCAAACGACCAATCTTAGATTTTATTTTCGAAATTCCGTTGTTTGCGAATGAATGTGTAGCTGGAATATAACCCACCCTATGATCCGTAGGATACGATTGATAATAAAATATTCATGGAAAAAGCGAGGGTGTCGATTTTGCGGTAGCATATTGGGACCATTTGAATGGTCCGGCCCGCGAGCGATTTCAAGGTTTAAATCCGGCCCACGACGCCAGTCGAGTTTGACAGCCCTGCATAAAGTAAGGTATGCCCTCTAAATTTCTGTGTCTAAAGATGTTGACAATATTTAAACGCGACCAATAGATTCACCTAATTTTGGGTTGTTCGGGCAACAATGACATATTTTCTCATCTAAATAGAAATGGAGGACAGGCCTACAATCAATCGGAAATTGATGATATCACCGCACAGATGCTGCAACGAGTCACCGTTTTCCCGTATCTTATGGACGGTAAGACTCGGTCAAATGTTATATCAATGGGCAGTATGAAGTTCAATGAAAACTGAAAGCCGAATGGTAACGGCTGAGTGAAAGCAATATGAGCCTAATATGAAAGCATATGGTGTTATTTTAGTCTTAAACAGTTAAGCAGTCGATACCATCAGTGTAAACAGGTCATAGAGTTAAGGGTTGCAACCAAGACTCCGAGTCCCAAGTCAATCTCAATTTTATAGTTTAGACACGAGTCAAGTCGAGTCATTTTTAATTCGCCCCCGAGTCAAGTCCGAGTCCAAGTCAGTAAAGTGAGAGACGAGTTCGAGTCATGGTATTATGACTCGAGCCCGAGTCCAAGTCATTGTGTTGACTGCTAGTTAATCCCGCATTTTATAACTCTGTTTGGTGATATCGAATGGTTCACATTTAGAATATACTCATTTCCCCACCTTTAGCAGTTTCTGGTCGCATTTTCAAGTACCAGTACCAATAGACGGCATCCCAATAGTGTGGTTATTTTACTATTCTTTGAAATTACAATGAAATGTCGGTCGCAATGACTCGAGTCCAGGTCGAGAATCGATTCACAATCGAGTAGTAGAATTATTGTGCGCAGCATAGCAGGCGATTCGAATTTGAGTTGCGCCGCTAGGCCAGTGTGCATCAGGCATAAGTCAAATATTACCAATATACTAATGCAACCCATGCATCGAAAGTACGATGCACGCAAATATGTTATCGCTAAACTTGTTTTTAAGAATGGCACGACATGGCAACAGTTACCGTGCCAGTTACATTTGACAAAGGTTCAGAAGTAAATCTTCTAAATCGGATACCTTCCTACATGAACCGATTCATTGTTCCGGGAAATATGCAGTTTCGAGCCTACAACTACGGAGGATATCCAAACGCACTATGTCCAGGATTCAGGTACGTAGCAATACTTGCATAATGCTAATGCAGGACTGTGTCTTAATTAGGGTGAACGGGAATTGTCTTTATTGCCGGACATTTAGTTGATTCGAAATATCAAAGGGGTCAGTTACAGATTTTTCGAATAATTCAATTGGAAGAATTTGTACTTGATTTCAAAAAAATGAAATATTTTCAACTGTTTTTGTCAGCACTAATGATAACAGTATCGTATTTGTACCGTTGTTTCGTCGTCAATTCATATTGTCATAATTGTAACATTACTTCCACAAAATCGTTTCGAATTTCGATAAATGGCATAGTCGAGTGAAGTCTTCATAGTTTTTTTGTTATGTGCTATTCCCATCTGTCCTGTTCAACGAAGACAAAATTGCATTGGATTAGTAGGCTACTTGAAACCTAAAATAATTCCTATTCAGTCTTCTCACAACGGCGAGACCGGAAGACGTGTGCATTGGGGGAATATCAAATGATATTACGACTCGTGGAACATGCGGTGACTTTGCTGGTAAGCAGTCAATAGAATCCGACCTATGGATCATGGTATTTTAATTGCTGACCTGCATTTGGTATAACGAAAACCGGTAAGTAGCCTATTTGATTGTCGAAGACACACATCACCGTAATCTCCTACGCCAACTACGGCCTTTCTTCAAGACTCTTTTCATGGTCACATATTATTAACTATTATATAAATAATATTATTTGGTTCTTTAATAATGAATAGTTCGTGTGCGTCTCAAGTAGTAGTTAGGAATCATATATTTCTTTGTTATAACATGTTCATGCTACAACACAGAAGAAGTAATAAAGTTACTCTCGCAATGTTGTCACACGATTTAAACCGCCTTCAATTTAATATTATCTTTCGTAAATCAGGTTGGGATGAAGCATATGGAAACAGTTCGGTATCATCTGATATGTCGTCTACTATACTCATATTCTACCGTTGAGACCGGACTGAAAAAGACTATCAAATTCCTGCAAATGAAGATGAATATGCATTCAATATTGAGATATTTATACACCACATATTGTATGGCTGGATTGGCAACTGGCGTTAGCAGTATACTATCACTGTCAAACCAATGACAACGAATACCTTTCAATATTGATTTTTGTAGGTGGTGTTTACAAGGTCGTACGATTATTGACAATTTCATACAGGATTAAGTATATATACTCTTACACCATGCAGTGGTTCTCAACGCGATATAACTCCAATTCATGGTTAATGATCTGTGTATGGTCCGAATTTCATATTTGTGATCGAATTACCCGTTCGGATTGCTAGCATTCTGGTTGCATTTTGTGATATGACGATATGGGTACGGGGGTCGCGAAATTTTTCCATCGCCTTGGTCCTTGGCCGATATTTTCACTCGAAAGTAATAAATTGGAAATTTATTGGCTTCACTGAATACATTACATTACATGTCTGCGTGACAACTTCTCAAAATCCGTTCGCAGGGCCAGAAATGCCTACAAAGGCCTACATAATATTGTATGGTTTGGTATAGTCAGCAATGTTCCCTCTAATTTTTCACGAGTCTGCGCAAATACGCCAACTCACTGCGCAGGCCCTTGGACAACAGTGCGCAACCAGGCCCCCCATAGGGTGATAAACCGAACTTCATGCTTCATGGACGTGCATTGTGTATTTCGTGGAACTAATTACACTGTATATCGTGCATATTGTTGATTTTCCACGATCGGTTTTGAAAACAGGTGTTTTTAATGTGTAGTGACCTACATATTCCGCGGGGACAAATGACTATGGTATCCTGTCCACTGAATCACTATAGTGGTTATATCGCGAATTGTTTCCCGTGGAACAGGTTGGTCTAGAAGTGGTCCGTGAGCGTACACAATACGAACCAAATACAACCGCTCAGCGCAAATCTGACTCACTGTGTTAAGTAGCCTATATCACGAATCACAGATGTATACATTTAATGTGTTTATGAGGCACCTGTAATCAAGCTCTTTACAAAAACACGAACAATTTTATCATTCTCACATTTTTTATCACCAAAATAATTTAGATACTGTTCAGTTGAAAAACCTTGAGATCTTTTAATTAAATATGAAATACAATGATCAGCGCACATATCAGATTTTTTACTTTGAAGCTGTTGCCTGGTAACGGTGAAGTCCTCTGGACCTAGAAACTCGACTATCTGAGGTTTTAGGGGTGGGATCATAACCATGTTAGCTTTAAACACGCTTCTACTATATATGTGTAGATTTCGCGCCCCCTTATCGTCATATCACAAAACGCAACCAGCATGCTATAGCCAACCTAACGGATAGTTTGGTGGCATGGGAGGTTACGACTATTGATGAGAGATTTTTAAATATGAAATTCATACTAAAATACAGAGCTATAATTATGAATTGGAAGTAAATCGCGCGGAGCGCGAGAAAATTTTTCAGTTGAGCTCAGCGTCGCGATCCCCTTCAGATGCTTTCATGACCTCAAGGGGCACGGGTCCCCCAGGTTGAGACCCACTGCCTTAGAATTATCATGGTGAAATATAGCCTACTAAGAATAAGTTTAATCAAGTCCCCGCATTAATTCGATTTTTAGTACACATTTTATCAATATTTTAGTAAGTTTCTTCAGACTCTCGCGGGCCGCTCAGTCTAGATATCCCTGAAAGAAGGTTTGGTTACTTCTTGTGACTTTAATTGTAACGGTATAATTTGCTACTTTGACTTTACTTCGAATCTGGATTAGGCATGTGAGGTACGTATAGGCTGCGTAATCGCGGCATGTTAACGAATGGGCTTGATAGTAAACGAATTTCAGCTTCAATTTATACATCCTATGGTTTTAGTCCATACACAGCAACATTAAAAAGTAGGTTTTATATTTTCAATTTCAAGCAACCTTTCGCGGGCCGTACAAAATAGCTCCGCTGGCCGAATTTGGCCCGCGGGTCGCACTTTGCTCAGGCCTGGTATAGGGTATCTTGGGTTTGGAGACGTGAATAAGACTTTAGATCAGTTCATCATCTCCCATCCACTACTACCATGTGCATCGTAGTGCTCCGACAAGGCAAACGTTCGTTTAATCCGGAAAGTCGTCATTTTGTGGCTATTTCCCTGAAAAATTGCGTTAAATAATCCCCAAAGGCAACACGCTTTCAATATCAAATACTGCCCCTCAATATCCCCTCTAATTTTTCACGAGTCTGCGCACACTCAACAACTCACTGGCGCGGTCCCTCGGAAAACAGTGCGTAACGACAGAAAAAAAGGTCATCACTTCGGCTTTCTTGTGCGCGGGATACGTTTTTCTGTGCGCGGAGACTTCGTCAGCAGTGCGCGGCCGCGCACGCGCGCAGCTTAAAGGGAACATTGATAGTCAGTATAGAAAATGACCAAAACAGACGGAGAACACTACTGTCTGGATAGTTGAGAAAACTTGGGAGCTTCAACGAAAAAGTAACAACGACGAAAAACTGAAGATGAAGAGGAGCGCTTTCATTGAGTCTCGCGAAGGATGTTTTCCGTCATAACTTTGGTGAACGTACTTCCCTCGGCATGGTCAGCCATGGAGTACGTATCGTCTGCTGCGCACAGATGCACCTGATTTATGTTGTCATCAGCAAATCAGTACGTTCCGTTTTCCATGTTCATAGCTGTGTCATCTTTTGACATCGTGTATGTTGCATTCATTTCGAAAATTTCATTTCGCTTGTCTTCGGGGACAACATGCTGCTTGCTAAACTTTCTGAAGATATTAGTATTTGTTTATATGTGAGGTGGTCAGTAAATTATTACTCCTACTTTCTGGCAGTACTTGAATCGGTTTTCTAACTTCTACCACTTATTAGTCAAGCGGGATTTAAAAACTAGACGTCTCGCGGGCCTTATCCGACCCGTAGAGAGTTTCTACCGTGAAAGTGAAATTCTTATCTAAAAGTACAATTGAATTGTATGTTCATATTTTCAGCTGACACTCAGATTAAAGAGCTTCTTGGAGGTACAGAACTTCAATATGCAATTGAACAGTATATTCATATTGGAATATACCCGAATATTTTCGGGTGACACTCGTCAGTGGTAATTGTCAGCAACCAGTAGGTAATTGGAAAGAACATTATATATCAACAATCGCAGAAAACTTGCATCACGCTCGGTGAAAAGCTCGTCCATGACTCATCCGCTCAAGCTTGATGCTGAGCGATCAAAAGCCAGAAACTATGCCATTGTCAAACATTTGTTGGATAATCCCGCTTGTGCGAAAAATTATCGAGACGAAAGATTTTGCGTCATTGGAAGGAGCATTTCACGCTTTCATTTGTGTGCCTTCGAGTCGACCTTAATCCAAATACATCAGCCCAAGCTTTGTCTACAGAAGTTCGTGTAGCATCCTAAAATGGTACATTCAGCACTCTCTTAGTTGGGATTACATTCCATGCTGATGACGTCATATTTTGTGATACGATTGTTAATATACAATGTTCTTTCCAATTCTCTACTAGTTGCTGACGATTACCCCTGACGAGTGTCACCCGAAAATATTCGGGCACATTTCAATATGAATATACTATTTAATTGTATATTGAAGTTCTGTGCCTCCAAAAAGCTCTTTGATCTGAAACTATTGACAAATTTTATGCGTCACAGCATGATTTCAAATATGCCAACCTGGGAAAGATGGACCTGAAACTACTTGCTCTGTTCGGGTGTGCAAATATTTTCGACAATGGACATTAACGAGACAGGCCTACGTTCCAATATAACCTATGTTACCGTGCAGCCTGTACTAAGGGTTTCTACATACAACATGCAGCCAGTGGCTTGCAGTTCATTATTTTCAATGTTTAGCGGACCAGTGCGAAAATGATGTCGGGAACATATTTGGTTTCATTCATATATCACCGTAAATGTTCGTAATTCGTAATTTCCAATTTCAGTGATATGCTTATAAAAACGATTAGCGCATGTCTTAGGTATATTCGTTTTCTGTATGCGTAGAATTGAGGTATTCATATTTTATCTTCACATAGTAGAAGCGTGTTTGAAGATAACATGGTTATGATGCTCTCAGCATTGGATGTCCTGGAACTGAACCAAAAGTGTAATTAGTAAATCTATGAACAAATCGCTGCTCACAGATTTAAATTTCAATCCTGTTTTAAGAATCGGGGACAACCGATTTTCATCTCGAAAGTTTTGACAAATTGGTTATTGAGGTCGACCAACCTATGAAATCTCGCCACTATGTTTCTGACGCGTATACGATATCACCAAAAGCAATGTCTGGCACATATATTATCCTCTTGTCCTCACTATATAATCAAATACCAATATTGCGATTTGGTCTATAATCCAAATTTTATATAGTGCGGCCCGCGAATGGATTCAGGTGTTGAATGCGGCCCGCTAGCTCAAAAGTTTGCCCACCCCTATGCTAGACGCTAAGAAATCACGGATAGCATGGAGGAGAAAAACGGGGGCGCAGACTAGATGACCCCACGGCCGTATCGCAACTCCGTCGCCAAAGCACCTCGATGGTGCAGGTGAGAAAGAATATCATATGCTCGTATCATTTCGTATAACGAAAACAGGCCAGTATATATTTGCTGAGGACACGTAATGTATATAACTTCATCATCGCAATCTACGGCCTTTCTTCAAGACTGTTTTCATGGTCACACCTCAATAATTAATATAAGGATAATTAAATATGGTTCTTTATTAATAATTACACACGGCAAAGGCATGGTAATGCTGGGTCCGAAAATGGCATTACTTTTGCCGAATTGGCTCTAGTTATTTAAAGATATTGCCTCTTCCTACATATGCCAGGAAAAGTAGTATGCTTATGAGTAGGGCAATTTTTTTTGACATGTCAAAAAAGTCAAAATTACGTCAAAATTGTAGAGTTAGGTCAAAATTTGTCAAAATTGTTTACAAAATTTGTCCGAATTGTTTACAAAGTCAAACATTTTTTGACCTCTGCATTTCGTTTGTATCGTAGATTTTGCGCTGTCGGTGAACTTATCATTTGATATTTTACAGCTTGTAGCCTACTTTATAGGCCTACCGTTGTAAACGGACCATCGTCTGCTCATTGTGAATCATAAATGGTCAAATGAAACAAATAGTGACATGGTTTTATGGTCAACGTACCGCAATATCCTAGCTGAAGCAAGACTGCTTGGACATTGCATGGTTTTTATATCAAGAAGCGCAAGCTGAAAATTGTGATATAGACAACATTGTCAGAATGAAGCAACACGGTTTGTCACCAGCAGTGTGCAGACAACATGAGTGTTGTCAGCCAACAAATACTGCTGTTGAACGTTCTTTCTCCGTTCTTGGCAAGCTACGTAGTAAGGACAGACACTTTCTACCCGAGAATGTAGAAAAGGATCTTTCGTTGTACTACAACAAATTTTAATTATTTCCACCAGAATACGTAATGTAACTACTGGAATTCTTCATAGGGCCAGATTTTGTTAAAATACTAGTTTTTCATGTAAAAATCTGTCAGTTTTTGAGCCAAAAACGTTTTTTCAGGCCAATCTACTTTGTAATGACAGACAGTTCCAACAAGAAATGAAGATAAGTAGTACAATTTTAAACATTATATGCGAAAACACCTAATTTGCAAACGTGAGGTCAAAATTTGGTCAAATTTCAGTTTTTTTAGGTCAGAAAAGGTCAAAATTTAGATTTTTTAGGTCAAAATCTTCCGTTTTTTAGGTAAAAAAAATTGCTCTACTTATGAGTAATGTTGTCACGCTTGAGGAGGTGAATATGGGCTTGGATGAGTGTATATCAGCTTCCATGTAGTACTAACATGCGTGGTGTAGTGCACTGATGAAGCAATAGCTAGTTTTTATCCTAAAAATTATCATTGAGACACTATTTTTCCGACAGCTTACGTCCATTAACACCCTTCTCATTTAAGCTACAGAAAGAATCAAATGACAGTTATCTCATCACCGATGATTAGTGGGCTCAAATTTAACAAGCTTTCTGACGCTTTTTTAAACTGCCTTCTATTTAATATTATCATTCATAATTCAGGTTGGGATGAAACAACCATAACTGATGGAAACAGTGCGGTAACGTCTGATATATCGTCTACCATACTAATATTCTACCGATAAGAAGGTACTGAAAAGACTATCAAATACATGCAAATGGAGATAAAGATAGATTTAATATTGACATATTTTTACACGGCAGACTGTATGGCTGGACTCACAACTGGCGTTAGCAGTATACTATCACTGTCACGCCAGTGATAACGAATCAATTTCAATATTGATTTTTGTAGGTGGTGTTTGCAGGGTTGTACTATTATAAAAAAAAACTTAAAGGAAGGATCAAGTGTACCCTTACACAAGATGTTCTCATCGCGATTTAACTCCAATTCATGGTCATTGCTCTGTGTAGTGTATAATCCGAATTTTCATATTTGAGAATCGTCTCATCAGCAGTCATAACTTCCCATGCGATCAAAATACCCATTGGAATTGCAAGCATTCTGGTTGCATTTCGTGATATGACAATATCGGGGAGAGGCGATATTTTTCACTATCATAAACAGTGGTGGCTTTATGATTGGGGGGGCCCTAGGCGAAACCTCCGGGGGGGCCCCCATATCCAAGTAATTGTAGCTTCTGGGGGGCTGCGCCCCCCAGACCCCCCGCGATAAACGTCAGATTGCTAAGTATCCATTTCGCAGGGGGTTTGTGAGTGCCGAGCCAGATGCTGGATTAGGCCTATGATCTATTTATTATCTGGAAAGGAGATATTGTTGCATGAATTGGCGTAAAGAAGAAATGCGTGACAATGCGTCAAAACACCAGTAATACCAAGGGAACACATAACTACTGATAGCATCTTCAAAGACCTAGTTAGGGTTTGTTTCAACGTTTCACATGGACAAATGTCTTCAGGGGCGCTGATTGCATGATGTGCAAGAAGTTGACATATTGTGTTAAATTTGAAAAATAACACGAAGACTGATGTGTGCATCACAAATATGTACCAAACATGCCAAAGCATTACACATAACTCAAGTTGATAATTTCGTTAAATAACAATGAACATCCCCTTCAGAAAAATAAACTAAACACATTGGAATATTAATCTTAGGTGCACACGATTTTACGTAACTTTGCAAAGAGACTATCAAAGTATTCAATACCAATATAATCATGCAAAAAATGTGGTATAACAAGGCATAGAAATATAACCAGAAAAAGTGTGGTTACAAACAAGACGTTGAAACAGCAGTAATCTTCAAATGGTCCGATTTACCTTATTACTTTATTAAGAAACAGCATTTTCTAGCTTTTTGCTTCGCAAACTCGTCAATTAGTAAGTTGTGATCAAGGCCATAATTTATTTCACTTTCTATACACATCAGTGCCAATCCATTTAGACGCTCTTGGCTCATTCGAGATCGCAGAAAAGTCTTAATTAATTTCAATTTCGAGAATGAGCGTTCACCACTTGCCACAGACACTGGTATGGTCAGAACTATTCGCAGAGCTTCAGACAGATAATGGTAGTCAGAAAGCATCCCGCCTTTGGCTAGATACCGCAACGCATCTAGAGCTGTTACACCAGGACCTTTATTAGGAATACTAATAAAGGACTCGATTTCTCCCAACAAGACACCTGCATCAATGTCCTCACCAAGAAACTGCTCGATCTTATCACATGCCACAGCTAAAACTTCACGACTTATTTTATCAGGCTTGAGTGTCATGATATTTAGTAATGTACTGAAGTTTGAGTAAAATTTACCCAATTGACTGAATCTTTCTTCCATGGATAGAATGAAAGTGTCCACCATCACATTGAATACATCAACTTCATATTTCTTCTGAGCTGAGAGTATTTCCTCATTGTCAACGGCCTCATCAAAAAATCCAATTCGGCTTCTTTGCCTCGAGTGCTGAAATGAAGTTTGTATCTCCACTCCATCAACCACTATGCCTCTGACTAACTGATCTGCCTCATCCAGAGATTGCTGGAAGCCATCAAGACGAAAACGTCTGATCCAAGTAAGGAGACCAGAAATCATACTTTGCATGATGTCTACCTGGATGGACTGCTTTTGTAAATGCTGAGAGACAACATGAACTTGAAATAGCACCTTGTACCAGATAACAGAGCTAAGAATGAATTCATAAGAACAAACTTCTTTCAAAATCCCAGTTATATCAGCAGCACTTTTCCCATCACCTACAACCTGGGAACTCTGCAAAACCATTAGAAGTGACTTAATCACTCCATCCAAATGAAATCTCACCACTTCTACAGACCGAATTTTACTCTCCCAACGAGTGTCGCTGGGATACTTCACAACTTTACTGCAATTTTCTTGCAGAATGTTCCATCGTTTGGTAGAGGATGAAAATGCCGAATACAGTTTTTGGAGAAAACCGAAGTAAACATAGAATCTTGTACAACATTTTGCAGCATCACAGAGAACCAGATTCAAGGAATGAGATCCACAGGGCATGAAAAATGCATGTTCATTCAAATCCAAAATTTTCTTTTGTACACCAGCATTCCGGCCAGCCATGTTCGCACCATTATCATACCCCTGACCTCTACAATTCGCAATATCCAAACCAAGCTCTTCCAGTCGATCAAGCAAAGCCTTAGTGAGACCCAACGAGGTAGTTTCTTTAACATTAAGAAAGCCAGTGAAATGCTCTCTTACAGAAATATCCCCTTCAGTATCCACATATCGAACTACAAGCGTCATTTGTTCTTCATGGCTGCAATCAGGAGTACAATCAAGAATGACACTGAAGTATGTGCATCTACGAACATCAGAAGTTATTTGATCAAGAATATTTTTTCCCACCAAGGAAATCAACTCATTTTGAATATTTTTACCTAAATAATTATCGGGTAACTGTTGATTCTTTACTTTCTGAGTATGCTCTGCAAGAACTGGATCAAACTTGGCTAGAAGTTCAACAAGGCCGAGAAATTGACCTTGATGTGGATCCCCTAGCCGTTCATGTCCAGCAGTACCTCGTAACGCACAGTGATTTCTTGCTAAGTACTGGATGATTGCAAGCAAGCGTTTAAGAATAGACCTCCAGTATTCAACAAGTTCACTGTGCTTACTTTGGATATTCTTCTGTAAAACTGTTGGATTTTTGAGAGCTGCACTATTTTCCGAAAACAAGTGAAGTGCTTTGAAATGATCTCTAGAAACTTCATGTTCGCTCAATATTTTACCAAGATTTTTCCAGTCGCTGCAACCATCATGGACTAGGCTACTTTTACCACAGGAGAATAATTTACAGTGGAAGCAATACACTGAATCGGTCGACTTCGAGTATACTAACCAAGAACGCTTCTGTAGTTTCTGATTTTTCAGCTTCCTCTGAAAATGAGTCACAGAGAACTTTCTGTCTTTAGTGACAGGAAACACAACACAACTCAAATCATCTTGAACTGGCCCCCTCAAAACAACTTCATTCTTCTCTGATGTACTTAGTCTAGATGGCCATACTCCAATATCATCCAATTTTCCTACTACCTCTTTGGTAATGGTAATAGAATGAACAGCAGTAGAAGAGTGATCTGATACAGATTCAAATCTGGGCCGAGACTGAGTAGAACAGCAGCCTTGAGATTCCATCAGTACAGCACCTGGTTTGCCAGAAGAAGCATTTCTGACTGGTCCTTCAGCGGTACCTGTACTACTAAAGCTTGGCTGTTGTGAGATGTTTGCTGAATTAACTACAGTATTTTCAGTAATTTCACAGTTTTTGCTCACAATACCAACAGGCTGACCTCCCACGGAATCACTACACTTTGGCTGCGCTGTGGTAACTGATAATTCTCCGGTACAATGATCTCTTGAGCTCTCTCCTTCGACTACAACAGGGAGTTCCTCATCTGGCATTATCATTGATGAAAAAGCAGCACCATCCTCAATTTGTTCAGAACATTCCTGAGCTGACATAGATGGCTTGAAATATTTGTGTAGCAGTCCAAAATTTGCATCGTCACTTTCTTTCCGAATCTGAACCAACTTCCTTTTCTGAGATCCCGACTTACATTTAGCATGTACTCGCGGCATTGTAGCCGATAATTACGAGATATTGATGCTACCAATTACAACATGACATATAAATGAGTGATACAAAACTCTTCGTATCTAAATAAATGTACGGTTATCAACCTGCGAGTGCGCAGTACTAAATATGCTGTTTACCGAGTCATCTTTATATTCAACTGGTAGGCCCATTTCAAGAATGCAATGGTCAAAATTGTCTTATGCAACACATGATCAATCAATACTTTCCTCTGCCCTGCTGAAATTGATTCCTATTCTAAATTGCTAGGTCACAATTCAAAACATAGATTTTTGGGGTATAAAATATCAGGCATCAGGCCACTACAACCTTTCTTGTAAACAAGATCTATCTGGTATTTGTAGTACATCACCATTAAAAAACATGGAACTCTGTTTAAAAAATCACCTTCTGCCAACACTAGAAACATTTTCTGATTGACTGTACCGGGTGCACATTGGTCATGGTAAAGTTTGAAAATACGATCCCAATCCGTAGACAAGGAATGAATAAACTTACAATCCTGACAACCCTGAGAACGGATTCCCATTCAGAAAAGACCTGAAGGCACAAATCACCAGAGTGATGAGAATGGCTCATTAAACAACAACGGTATATATAGTAACCTACATGTTTTCTTTTGCTTTCAAAAGACTATTTCCTTTAATATTTTGGATATCCAGACTCAATGTGGACTTGCTGGGCGTGCTTCATATGTCCAAAAACTTTGCCAGAATTGTATATTCCTAGATTAGAATAACTTTATACTGCGCCTGTAAAAAAATTGAAATATTTTAAAATTATGGATCGACAGTTGTACCATATTGAGCAGATATTATCAATTATAGTTAGCTATTTGCAATACTATATAACCTGCCATATGGATATGATGTCAATGTCATGCACTATAGCAGTGCTTTTCAACCTTTTTGAGCTTCGTTCGCACTTTCTTTGGAAAATATATTTCATTCGCACAAGCCAACAGATAATTGCTATACAAAAAGAAGATGAACATACATAAGAACATTCTGTTCAGATGTGCGACAAATTGGCTACTTTAGTTTTAGGCCATGAAGTGTCTCATTAAAGGCAACTCTTTTCCCTCGTTTTGATTTCAACTATTTCAATAAAACGCTTCTCGGCCAAACAAGTTGTTGGATTTCGTACAATAACGAATACAATAGTGCTTGAATAATGATCTTAAGTACTGATCTGCACGCATATCCAAAATACAGCATATTTTCCGCGAGTGAAAAACGCTTTCTGGCAGAAATCGTTTTTGAGAGATGACACAAAGGTCCCGCAGGATCTAGTTTGTCGAAACGGTGAAAAATCCACATGCTTGTGTTGAAGATTGTGCCCGATGTCTTGGAAAATAAGGTCCAATATCATCAAGCAGAGTAGATACATTAGACCTCGCTACCCTATACGTTGCTCCAACCTTGAGTTCTGTTTAATTTTTCGATTTCCCACTTTCTGTCTCGCGAGTATATGAGAAGAGCAAATAAAGTCAAGATACTGTTTGTTCGTCACTTTAGCTCAATCTAACTTGAAAATTCATAACAGTTTAATAACCTCTAACCAGCATTTTAGACTACACCCAAAATCTTAATTTTTGTGGCATCTCGCGACGCGAGCCGCACCCACCGATTTTACGGACATGTATTACATACAGAACGCGCACAGTACAATTCTACCTAACACAGCTCTATAAAATATGTCTGACGCACGCGATTTCAAATTAGGGCGAAGTAAATTCCTCTGCGTGTCGCATTTGTACTCTGTCTACTCAGATTGCAAGAACGGGACTATTCCGTGCCAACAACGGAGCATTATCCATATAGAAAGGTTTGGCCATCCAGCGACGGTCATTTTCGCCGAAGGTTTTGTCACTGCTACTGTTTTTGGCACCGTATTTTATCAGCGGCACCGCATTTTATCAGCGGCACCGCATTTTATCAGCGGTATGTCAGCCAAAACTCAGAAGGGGTTGGCCTCGAAATGAACGAGTCTCATATAGGCCTGAACTCGCTCGTCGCAGCACACCCCTACACTAGTTCATCCTAACGGTCTTCGTCCATGTTTTACAGAAAAAAACATTCGGACAAATCAAAAAGCTGCAAAAAGTTGCTTGACAAAATGAAGCAAAGTTGAAATATAAGATTCCTCCAAACAGCTTAAAACACCATACTACATAACTTCCGAGTATTTAGGAAGCTGCAAGAAGCTGTAAAAAAAAGTTGCAAAAACTTGCCCTGTGATCATTTAATTCTTTCCTCTGCCCTGCTGAAATTGATTCCATTGCTAAATTGTTTGGTCACATTTTGGTCATTTTCTGTGACATCATATTAAATTATCAACCTCACAACAAATTGAATATATGTGGCCTTCCGTACACCTTTCTCAATGATAGCCATTCAAACCTTTCAAATATCGACATATATTTTTGAGGCATAAAATATCAGGCATTAGGCCGATAGAAACTTTCCTGCATGCAAGATCTATTGCATATCTATCTGTAGTACACCACCAATTAAAAGACATCCACCTGTGATAAAAAAAAACGCTTTGTGACAACACCATAAACAGTTTCTGACTGACTGTACCGGGTGCAAATATAGTGTGGTAAAGCTTTGAAAATACGCTGCTAATCCGCGGTCAAGAAATGAACAAATTTACCATCATGACAACCCTTGGAATGGATTTCCATACAGAAAAGGCCTAATTCACAACTAATATGTTGAGTCATGAGAATGGTTCAGTAAACAACAATATATAGGCTATAATAGCCTACATGCTTTCATTGGCTTTTCAAATGACTATTTCCTTTGATATTTTGGATATTCAGGCAATCAGGCTCAGTGTGGCCTCGCTTCATTAGAAATTAACATACCATATGAAAGCTGGCATCAAGAGCTAGCACTAGGAAGTATATATTCAATAATAATTCCTTGCATGTTATAATATGACCTCATTGACATAAAATAGAAGTAAGCTCTTTTAAAAAGCACAGAAATTCAATTATCGAACACCGTTTATAGTACCATATTCTACATCGGTAGACCTGCATGTATTTTCGCGGTTATTCGCAAAATGGGTACGAAAATTCGCATAAATGTGGGAGGGGGGGCCCTCATGAATTCAAAGTAAGCTCTTAGCGGGTGCAGAAATTTAATGATAGACTGTTTAGTGTTTACGGTACCATATTCGACATAGGTAAATATATTTTCACGGTTATTCGCAAAATGATAACATTCGCGTAAATGTAGGAGGGGGGCCCTTTAGGTACTGTCAAAATGGATAGCGATAATAAAATCAAAGTGAGCTCTTGCAACTAGTGCAGAAATTTAATGATCCACTACTGCTTACGGTACTATATTTTACATATGTAGGCAGTAGGCCTACATGTATTTTCACGGCTATTCGCAAAAGGATAACTAAAATTTGCATAAATGTAGGAGGCCCCCCCCCCCTATAAAATCAAAGTAAGCTCTTTTAGCGGGTTGACTACTGTTTACGGTATTATATTCTACATGGGTACATGTATTTTCGCAGTTATCTGCAAAATGATAACATTCGCGTAAATGTAGGAGGGGGGCCCTTTAACTAATGGCAAAATGGATAGAGATTATAAAATCGAAGTGACCTCTTGCACCAAGTGCAGGAATTTAATGATCGACAATTGCTTACGGTACCATATTCTACATTGGTGCATGGAATTTTGTGGTTATTCGTAAAATGTTAACTAAAAAATGTGAATTGATGTTTGACCCCTCTTTACGGTACAATACCAAGATTCTTTATGGATACAAGGATTCCGCGGTTATTCGGAAAATGGTAATACTTGAAAAAAGCGCGTAAACCGGAGAAATAGTTGAAAAAAGCGCGGAAACTAAGGAGGGGGGGCCCCTCGAAAGCGCGTAAATCAACCAGGGGGGGCCCTAGGCGATCGCCTACCTCGCCTACCCCAAAAGCCACCACTGATCATAAAGGGGCCTATCTATAAAGTTTGAGAAATACTGTCTTAATCGATACAGCGGCCGTCATTCACGGGTTAAGTATTAGGATTATCCGTTTCGACAACATACAAATACCCATACTTTTTTATTATAACAGCATGTAAAAATCCCGGGAATATTATGTTTTTGTCACCAAGCACGATTTACCAGAAGCCATGTTATGTGGATACATGTGCCAAATTCTTATTATTTGATAACGTTTTGGGAGCGAGGTAAACCATCGATATTTTGTGGGAAAGATATATGATTGTGAATGTGGCAAATGATTTTCTTGGTTGGGAATGTATAAACGAAGTCGGGGTAGGCCTAATAGGAATCGGTAGTTGGAAATAGAGTCTGCACATTTGACATGACACCGAAATATTGATATACGCGAAAGAAAATTACTCCAGTGCCCTGGTATTCGGCCGATATTTCCACTCGAAAGTATTAGATTGCAAATGCATTGGCTGCACTGATTACATAGTCATGAAATTGAATCTCTGCGTGACAACTTCCTAAAATATGCCTCCACACCAGAGAGTACACACATAGACATGGCAAACATCACTACTATACTAGAATGTTGGAAGTGCAATCGATATCGGCAACATTTGTAGCACAGTGAGCTGTATCATACCAATGGAAATCGCACCGTTTAGCTCCTATACCAGTAGGCTACACCAGTAATCGAATTTGTCATATTATCTGGTAGAGAAATATAACATTAGGACAGGCTATATATACTATAGAATAGAACTTTCAAACTTTAAATTGTATGGTGCAAAAACAATCCGCAGTTATACGCATCATTTCCAATTATACATACATACGTCATATTGCATAGTTTGGTATAAGTCAGTAGAAAGTGAACAAAACAGACGGAGAACACTGGTGTCTTGCTAGTTGAGACAACGTGCGGGACTTCGACGAAAAAAACCAATGACGAAAAGCTGAAGCTGAAGAGGAGCCGTTTCAGTGAGTCCCATAAAGAATGTTTTCCGTCATAACTTCGGTGGTAATACTTTCCTCGGCCTGTTCTGCCATGGAGTACGTACCGTCTGATGTGCACGGATCCACCAGATCTGTTTTAACGACGGCAAATGAGTACGTTCCGTTTTCCATGTTCATAGTTGTGTCATCTTTTGACACCGCATATGTTGCATCCATTTCGTAAATTGCATTTGTCTTGTCTTCGGGGATAACTTGTTGCTTGCCAAACTTTCTGAAGATATCAGTGATTGTTTGTGAAGTGATCAATAAAGAAATACAACAAACTTTTAGTCGTATACTTAATCAGGTTTGCATACTTCTACTACTTACTCGAGTGTGTATGTTTTAAGACGTTTTACGTTCAGGGATTGAAGAAAGTGGACAATAGTTTTGGGAAAAGGCATTGTATCACGACGGCTGAAAGTAATATATAATATTGTCTCATATTTTATATGCCATTAAATAGTATATTCATATTGAAATGAACCCGAATATTTTCGGCTGACACTCGTCAGGGGTAATCGTCAGCAACTAGTAGAGAATTGGAAAGAACATTGTATATCAACAATCGTATCACAAAATATGACGTCACCAGCATGAAAGAGAGAGCGTTCAATGTACTATTTTTAGGTGGTACACGAACTCCTTTTGTTGACAGAGTTTTGGTTGGTGTATTTTGATAAAAGTTGATTCCAAGGCACACAAATGGAATTGTGAGCGGCCTCGTCAATAGTACATTGAACGCTCTCTCTTTCATGCTGGTGACGTCATATTTTGTGATACGATTGTTGATATACAATGTTCTTTCCAATTCTCTACTAGTTGCTGACGATTACCCCTGACGAGTGTCAGCCGAAAATATTCGGGTTCATTTCAATATGAATATACTATTTAATTGTATATTGAAGTTCTGTACCTCCAAGAAGCTCTTCAAATTTTATATGCCGTATGTCAATTTTCGTAGGCCGCGAATATACATCTTGAAATTTTGAAAGTAACCGCCTGCGATTAACTGCAAGAACTATGCGATTCCATGACTAAATTAAATATTTGAAATTACCGACACGAGTGTTTACGGACGTCGGTATGCATCTACTTATAATCAGCCAGTCTATATTCATATTTCAATACTAGAATGTAGAGATAAGTATATACTATAGGTCACATGCAACAAATTCGATGGACATATTTCACTAAATCTCACTTACCTCTTATACAAAATGATGATGGACACCATCAACAGAATTAATAAAAATGCTATTGCAATGACGGCGACTATATGTTCGGATCGAAGCATTGGGACGGCATCTGGAATATTGGAAGGAATAGTCTATTTTAATTAGGGTCGCTATTATTCCCCTTTTAAGGGGATATATGCTCTTTTTTCAGTAAATTTAAAGTGTCCTCGGAGGACACCTAAATGTCCTCTTTTTGGGTATTTGTCCTCTTTTCTAGAAAAAGTAGTAAAATAGTAAAATAACGGGTAATTCGGGAGTTTAACTGAAGCGATGACCTTTATTTTAGTCAACACAGTACTATCGGTCGCAAAGTTTTCAAAATCACCAGTTTTCATTGCCGGTGGCGGAGCTTTCAGAATTTATGAAAAGTGTCCGATTTTGGGGTCTCAAAATATGGTAACTCTATAGTTTTATTGATCTCCGATATGATGGATAGCACAGTTATAATAAGATAGAAAAGATACAATGTATATATGTTGAATAAGAAAAAAGACTGATAAGGGGATAGAGCCTGATAGAAAAGTAACCTTTTCAGACGTTCTAATCTTGACAGAGGCCTGTGATGGTATTGGGATAAATATATCGCTAATTACAAAGTCGATTAATGACTTATCCTAGCTGGAAATTAAACAAGGTCATGGAAATAGCCTCCTTAAATCGACGGTGAGTAATTTGCAAATGAAATTATTTCCACAGTGAAATCAAGGACAATGGAGAAGAAATATTCTAGAGCAGTGGTTCTTAACCTTTTTTCCTCCAGCGCCCCCTTTCAAAAATTATCGTGCTCCAGCGCCCCCCAACCGCATATTGTAAGGAATGTAATAAAGACAATGAGTAAGAGGGAGGGCTGTAACAGCACTTCGTCATCCCCCCTAAAAATGATTGCCTTGCGCACCCATAGCGTGATAAACCAAACTTCCGAGGAGTTCGCCCCAAGAACACCGTAGCGTGATTTCGATGGTCAGCAAAGTTTGTGTGGCATGGTCGCCCTAGGTAACAAAATTTTCTATAATGCATGAATGAATAGGTGGTAATTACATATATAAGTCGCTATAAACTTTTTATCCTCTCAGCCCACGTAATCAGATTTACCAGTAGCGCTGATTGAGCTGTTGTATGGGAAGATGGAGGGCACGTAATTAATAATTAAACATATTCGGGCGTGCCCGTAGGTACAATTAATTCGTTACCAGGGCCGTAACAGCACTTCGTCAGCCCCCCCCCCAAAAAAACGTTGGTCTTAGCCCCCCCCCCCCATCGGGTGATAAACCAAACTTCCGGGAGGCTTCGCCCCCAGACCCCCTTTCGGCTATCCACTATTTGCTGATACTAGTCATCTACATTGGGTGTCCATTTACTGAGCCAGGTATTCCCGCCTAGACGCGCTAAGCGCGAAAAATTTCAATAATTAATGATTGAATTGGTAAATATGATCTGGAATTGCATGTATATTGATATCAAATTTTATCCTCTCTCTGCTCACGTAAACAAATTTACCGGTAGAGCTGAGTGATGTGTGATTGAAAAGGTAGGACTCCTCAATAATAATTATACATCTTCGGGCGTATACCCGTTGGCAGGTACGAAACGGCACTTCGTCAGGCCCCCCGAAAAAACTTGGGTCTTGGGCTCCCATAGGATGATAAACCGACCGCCCCCATCAAGTTGTTCGTTTTGCCACGAAATCAGCTGTACTGTTTAGCGAGCCAGTGCGAAGTGCGAAAACTTTCGATAATTCATGATAAAATCGGTCAATAAGATCGGGAATTGCATATATATTGCTATTAATTTCTTGTCCTCTCTGCTCACGTTACCAGATTTACCGGTAGAGCTGAGTGAGGTGCAATGTTCCGTCTAAGCTGCTCACGTGCGCAGTGCTGACATGGTATCTGTGCACAGAAAATCTACGTTGCGCACAACTAATCCGAAGTTTTGACCCTTTTTTAGTCGTTACGCACTGTTGTCCAAGGGTCTGCGCAGTGAGTTTATTGAGTGTGCGCAGACTCATCAAAATGTGGAACGAACAATGTGAGGTGTCTTGGAAACTGTAGGGCCCGTAACTAATAATTAAACATATTCGGGCGAGCGAACCCGTTGGTATGACTTCGTTGCATGATGTTATTTCGTGACCTCCTGTCAGCTATATCAAAAAATATAGAATCGCATAACAGGGATATCGCCCAACAAGAATATCTAGTTTTAGATATCCCTGTCGCCCAATCGTACTAAACTAAAAGACGAACACGATTTCAAATTGGTATTTCTTCACTGGCATATAATTTTTCCCTGCCGGATGGAATTCGTCTTCTGGGGTTCATATTGCCAACACAGGAATATTCGGTGCCAGTCATTTAGGCGCACATGGACAATTAAACCTGTATGTCTTTTGTAGGCTATATATAACGACGTTTTCGGTGTTCATTTTCTCTGAATACTCATTAAGGATATGTCCTACCACCACATCATCTACTGCGAAGCCATTTTTCTCCAGCGCCCCCCATACCGCCCCCCTGAGCCCAGCGCCCCCCATATCGCCCCCTGAGCGTTTCCGCCCCCTTTCAAAATCGCCAGCGCCCCCTGGGGGGCGCTGGTGGCAAGGTTAAGAACCACTGTTCTAGAGTAAGGATTTTTTTTCCTAAGTGATGGTCCATATATGGAACTATCTTTTGTCGCGTGAGCGAAGATTTCATGGAATTATAACGAAGCTTGAGACTATTTTCTTCGCAATGCACAAAAATGGCACTAAAATGAAAAATTCTATACCACAGATTATAAAAAATCGTGACGTGATAGGAAAAAAGCGACTTCATATTCGTAATCAGCGTACGAAAATTGACTTTCTAGTCATCGTTTTGGCCAAAAATAAAAAATCATGTCTACCAGTGTAATCAGCAGCAATTGTAATGCTCCCGATGTGGTATACATCGACTTTCCAACAGTGTTGGGATGACTCGAGTCATGACTTGACTCGAGTCAGACTCGAGTCACCTTTTTCGTATGACTTGACTTGACTCGAGTCACTTTGCAAAAATGACTTGACTTGACTTGACTCGACGCTTCAAAAATGCAGATTGACTCGTGACTCCAAGCAAAATTTACGAGTCAATTTCAAGTCATCAAGTAATCGATGTCGACCAAATCGCCGTATCTTGTATAAGTTCGTATTGTTAACCGATTACTCAATGATTGTGCGTTTTACTGAGCCTCCATTGTTACATCACTAATGAATTGATCGGACCTTATAGCTTACATTGTCGTAATCTTGCTCACCTCAACCAACCCTCTTGCATACTTTAAATCGAACTAATATTGTCCATACGTTTATAGTTGTATATCATGGATATATATGTGGGTAGGGTATTGCTCCATATCATTATATTGAACCTTCTGCTACTTCATACGCTATCCTATATTTTGGTTGAAAATTATAGATCAGGGGTGGGCAAAGCTACTTCACGCGCGAGCCGCATATCAAAAATCGTTGCCTTAAAAGAGTCGCAACACAAAAATTTATATATGGTACTATATTTCGTCACAAGGAAATGTATGGTATCGAATGAAGTTTATTATTGTGTGGTGTCAGACGATGCGTCTCCACCTAGGCTGCAAGGTGTTTGAAATCGGACTGATATGACGTCAAACAGTGCGGAGCTCGGTAATCATAATACTTCGTAAACATGTCTCTTTTGGATAACTCTTGGAAATTAAGGTTTTGGTGTTTGGTTTCGTAATGACTTTTCAAATCTAGCAGTGCGATTATTGAGCGAATCTTGACAAAAACGGCACAGTGGGTTACGTTCATTATCACCGAATGCACATTGCACACTGATTTAGAGTCGCAATCAAAGACTCAAAGAGCATGCAGCATGCGGCTCGAAAGTCGCAGTTTTCCCTCCCCTGTTATAGACTGAGGCTATACCGCTATACTTGTGTAGTTTGACCGTTCTACGTCTGCATGAGCGATAGGGCGCCTTCTTGCGTGTATAATCAACTCCTTATTCGTTTCTCGATTCAGAATAAATGGGGACTATCCGTTTTTAAAACAGTTAGCAAAATGCAATGACCTTGAATCATGTATCGTACTTTGAAAATTCAATTTGACTCGACTAGTGACTTGACTCGACTTGACTCGAGTCACATCCAAAAATCGGGTGACTTGACTTGACTCGAGTCACCTTTGAAAATCGAGTGACTTGACTTGACTCGAGTCAAAATCTGCAATGACTCGAGATGACTCGTGACTCGAAGGTAGTGACTTGATCCCAACACTGCTTTCCAATTAGTGAAAAGGTTGAATCAATTTAAAAATAATGTAATAATCACAGGTTGAAAATCATTGACGTAGACATGGACCTTGTGCACGAAGAATTACCATCGCTAGTCATCTTGAGTGTGACTTATTGCGAGTATCATCTGAACTAAATTCATCGATCGTATACGGAATCTATTATCATGATGCTAGAATTGAAAGGACGGGAGGAAATTGACCTACAGATATTGTATCCACAATGTATGGCAGTATTATAGAGCATGCTTACATTACCGAATATAAAAGATCTCTCAAAATTCGCAATTTACATACTTTCTATAGCCGCAGTGCCCGTTACGCCGTACTCATTGTCTGTTGTCGTCATCGTGAATTCGGGACTATTAGTGTCAATATCGACAGTGGTTGTATAATCCTTTCTATTGGAACGTCGTGTTGCTAAAATTCAAAATGCAAATAAAAATCACATGATTGAATGAATTCGAAGAGAACATATTTTCGTTTTCTCACACTAATGAAGTTGCTAAAACTTGAAGTAAATCTTCGCTAGGTAAAATTTATTTGTTACGAAAACTTTGACTTTGGCTAGCGGAAATCCAATGCTTGATTCAGCAATCACATAGTTCAATTCGTATTAGCACAGTCACTCTGCATCTATCAGGAAAATCATATTGTACGTAGTTTTACGAACAAGAGATACATAGTCATACAAAGTCATGCATGTGGAATGAGGTCCATATGAGCCGAACGAGGTTTGTGCGGGGACATTTTTAACAACCTAGTTCAATACACGTCTTCCGCCTAGCTTTAATCGAAAGTTCCCTGAAATCAAATATGGCATAATAGCTTCGTATAGATTTTATACTGTAATCAGATGCGTGATCAAGCTGTGTTCGTAATCGATTTAAATCGATATACATAGATTCATAACTACATTTCATATTCAATGTATATAATATAGGGGAGATGTGGTACCGATGGATCAAAAATTGCAAAATGATCTCTGAATGGGCCTCAACTCGTCAGCCGAGAGTAGCAGATCTTTTGCTGTCTCAATACTTCGATACAAGCTCTACCTATCGCGGGCATTTAAATGAACATCCGCCTTTTTAAAAAATATTTATAAACGGTAAAATATTTCTGCTCTAACGTATAATCGGTCCCCACCCAGTGGGTCCAAAAGCACACGACCACGGGACCTATGGGACATACGCTAAAATTTGTTAATTTGTTTTGTTGTGTACTATAATTTAAGCTACAGTAAGCCAATGAAGAATGTTTCGTCGCCTTCTTCAAGAAAAAATAGATTATATCAACTCAAATGTTGGCATAAAAAAACGTTTCGATTCACGCCCAAACTTACAAAATTAATGCCACCTACATATTACCCGCAAATCGACAAGATTCTGTCAGCATGTCATAGTAGACAAATTCTCGTACTGTAATCATGGGATTATCCCAGAGATTTTTTCAAGTATTTTCGATCCCAGTGTCTCATCGGTACCACATCTTCCCTATGGATTTTAGGTATACTTGGTGACTGAAGACCCTAGTAACAGAAATGAAGATGAGAATGCCATTATATATATGACGATGTCTGTACTATATTTATTGCAGTATAATTGAAGAATGTACTTTTAAAAGGATCAGATGTGTATTAATGGAACTGAGAGAACTGGGCAACAATGAATGTAGTCCTTAAGTCAACATTCAAGTTTAGTGCCACCAGGCTTGTATTGAAATATTTATATTTGAATTTGAAAAGAAACGATCATACCCAGTAAAACGGTTTTCTTATTCTTTACTATGATAGTCTGCTGATTGCAATCGACTCATACATGCCATTTTGGAATAAAAGATAGCATATATATATATATATATATATATCAGACAAAATAAGGGAAATTAATCGAAATCTCATTAAAGGTTGGAAGAAATTGATATTCTGCTACAAACTACCCCCTATACATCCACGAGACACAATTTGAACCTGCTCCAATTGTTGACGAGAAATATAAAGCCTATAAATCATCCGTTCAATCGTATCGTGCGTATCGCGAACAATCCGAATATCTACAAGATACAGGGCTTTAGTCGAGATTGATTACTTGGTGACTCGGAATTTACTTGTACATATTGCTCCTAGTCACGAGTCAATTCACATTTCTGAAGAGCCGATTGCAAGTATAATCAAATCAATTTTGCAAAGAGACTAGAGTCAAGTCAAGGAAAATGAAAGAGTTTGGCCAGGACTCGAGTCATCCCAACACTGGGTCATAATAGTAACACGATTTCAGCATGCAAGGATTTCTTAATCGCGGAAAACACGCTGCATCCGGGATAGGAGTTCTGTAAAGGTTTTATGAATACCCTGCTGTCAAAGCACCAGAAGTTCCTGCACAAAACCGCTCAATATATTTAAAAAGGCTTTAGCGTACTATACTTGACATCAAAAAGAGGCAAAGCATTATACATCTTGATGAGACACTTGAACGCCTAATTAGGGGATCTTTGGAGCGTAAAATTATGCCTAACCTAAATTGCCTGAAATGGTAGCCAGTAGTAGCCTACATAAAAACGTGGTCTCTTCATTTCTGTGCGATAATTTTCGGCGGGTTAGTGCCCATGAAATGCTTGAAAAGTCACACATCACGCATTGCATCTGTTCGTAACAGTGAAGTTTGTCAATGCGAATGCGCCAGTTATAAGGATGATAGCAAAGTAGCATCAAACGGCGTTACAGATGAGAAATGTGTCGAGAAGAACGAGCTCTGTTTGAAACCTGGCGAGATGATAGACAGGAACAAGTCTGTCCCACCCACATCCTTGACAATCAGAATTCTCGACCTTATTTACCGTCTCTGGTACGCTATTGGGTGACGTCGGGGTGTGGCGAGATAGCGTAGTGGTATAGCCTAATCCTCAGCTGTAACAGATATGGGTTGCGGGCTCGAGTCCGACCGAGGTCGACTCCAGAATTCCTAGTTAAGTGTTGGTGGTTAACTTAGGCTCCGCCTCGCCATCTCATCCGTGTACGCGTTGTGTTACAAAAGCCTAGACGTTGGTCGTTCTACAAGTCGGCAGCTACGGAATAAAAATAAAGAAAATTGGCTTGTTGTAAATGACCATAGTAGTCGACAAACACCACGAATACCACAAAAACAACAAGCAACAGGTGATCTGGTGTTGTCGAATCTTACAACCTACAGTTCGTGTCAGTGGGATGAAGGGAATCGAGACGAGCAGCATATTCAATATGATTAACTATTAACTTGTAGCTGCGAATGTAGACTGATTAAACCCTATTTTGCCTTCAAGGCCGAAATTCTATCAGCAATGATGAGTTTTGTCAAACTGATTCCAACCAGTGACGTAGCAGCCATTTGACGTGATGACCTTTTCGTTTTTGTCAACACAACAAGATTTCCAGTAAATATAATTGTAAAGACTGAAACTATTTCAAAATTTGGGCGGCATTATCAACGAAAGCCAAGGGCGGTAGCTTATAATCCTACCCACTGATTCCAATCAACCCTGGTATTGTAATTCGGGGCTCCGTGCTGAAAAGATTAGAAAATGAGATTGAATGAAGTTCGGGTAACAGTTTTTGAACGAAATTTGTCTCCGGGTGAAACGCGAGATCCAACTATTACGGCAATCGGCATCCAATAAGTAACGCTCGGCAATAAACTTCTCTTTCTTTTTCGAGTTTTGATTTTTACTCTAGATAGAATACTCCAAATGTCACTCGCACATTTCTTACTGCAGCATTGCGTCAACACACCACCAGGCATCATGATCCCGTTCTGAAAAAATATTAAAATCGATAAGAATCGATGGAAATTGATCCGTTGAATCCGGCGACGCGCTACGAATTATATTTCGCTGTGAAGCATATCAGTCGAATGAATATGAAACTCCGATGAAATGCATATTTCGCTTCATTTAGGGCAGACAATCACTTATCGCCAAAATATCACTCGACTGTCATAAATTCCGCATTATTCGAGCGTTACTTCTGCGTTGACTTGAGTAATAACGGCAACAACCTTACCACTTTTGCATTCGCATGTTTCCATGTACTAAGTACACCTCGCTTTGGATTGATTTCTGGAGTAGCATTGCTTATGAATAAATTTCGTCCACCGTTGGCACATTTAATCGCATTAGCCTATAGCACAAATGGTAATAATTACTCACTGGGGAGTAAAATTTCCAACTCGGTTCCGGCATCCTTTGCCATCACTTTCACTTTTTCCCAACCATTTTCTGCTATGATATCGTAATCAATGTTATCCTGATATACCAGCGTCAGTGTCTTGCAATTGATGACGAGAAGGATAATTTCATCGAGTGAAGCGCGATATCTTATCACGCATCTGATGCATCCTACCTGTAATTGGTAGATCTTGTTCAAAATATGTAAGAGATAGCCTACCGGAAATGACGATAATTACTTTCATTTGCTGACAATCTTTAATTATTCGCTGAATACCATCCTTTTCCGAAACTAGGAAACGCCAGTGGATTTTGACGCTATGGCCGCGACCAGTAATTTCATTCCCACTCATTAAAATATCGCCGTACTCTTTAGTCGAAATCCTCCCGTTCAGAGCAATCTCCAGCAATTCGACCTAGAATGAACATGAACACGAATTTCAGAATCGTCGCATCTGTTTCCTAAACTAGCTCGGTTTCTTTAATCAGGTTAACCGACTTTATCTACAGAGCGTTTGTGGCACACAAGACCTTAACAGCAGATAAGTGCCACTGAAAACTTTTGTCATTAATAATACTAATAATCTACAGAGCTCATATTCTATGACCATTTTTATGTGCAATGTATCCGCAGGTGCTGAGGATTCAATCGGCTACGTAATTGGCTTTCCCTGGGGTCAATTTATCCAGACGTTTAACTTAAAAAAGCTAGAGATTAGTGGTTCTCAAACGGTGTCACTCTCTGAGCTGCATTGGAGACTGTACGTTTGGTATGATAGCCTACTTATAAGACTCATAGCGAGATAGCGTATAGTGGCGCGTTCCGGAGTTTCAGCACCAATAGGTTGTGAGTTTCAGTCCGACCAAGGTCGACTCATGAATTCCCGTCAATGTGTTGGAGGTTTATCTCGGCTCCACCTGGCAATGTGATCGGCACAAACGGTGCCTTACGCAGGCCAATTGAACGAAAGTGGGCCGTGCTGCAAATCGACAGATCTAGAACCAGAATGAAGAATACCTGCCAGGTGTATATGACCAATGTAGTTGAAAAAGACCATGAATAAACGACAACCGGCCTGTTTTATTGATCATGGTATTCGAAATATCATGAATCTTACAATACCAATCTTATCAAACTTAGGCATATATGCAAACTTCCACTACTTGCTGGATGTGATATATTTTTAAACAGTTTTTATTTGTTGGCGAAACCTCATATTTCTTGCACGCGCTTTGCTTTTTAAAAAGTAAACGGTAAGTTTCGTTACGTGCATGTATCACTTTTATACAGAGGTGGTCAGTAACGAAGTATTTCTACTTTTTCGAAGTACTCAAGTAGTTTTGCTCTACTTGTACTACTTACTCAAGTAGTTCTGACTTTCTCTACTTCTACTTCTACTTCACAAAATGCAGTGACTTACTTACTTACTTTTCGCTTTCTACAGTTTGTCAAGTAGAAGTATTATGCTACGGTAAGGTCATTTTCGTTACGTCGAGGTCGTCCAGTCATCAAAAACATGACAGTGCACGCGCTGCGTAATATACATCAAACCTGACTGAGCATCCTGATATCGATTATGACGAAATAAAGACTCACGTGTCAAACCATCGCGACATTGAGGACATTCATCTTATCTCCACTCCACTGCTGCTGTGCTTCTCACATGTCGTTTTTTGGCGGGGTATTGGTCTTTCTCGGTGTGGTTTGGAAAACTTGCTGCTGACTTACAGTTAAGTGTGATAAGCATAGCTTCGCACGCAGTGGTTTAGGAGCATGGGTTCGCGGGCTGTCATGTTTAATGGGCACTCTAGTGTAGGGTTTCCCATCCCAGTTATTGCTCTTACACTGTATGCGATGGATAGAAGTAGCTGTTCGCTTTCACATTCATTGATCGTTCTAACCATATTTGTGAGAGTTGAGTAGAAATGTATTAAGTCTCAAAATGATAATCCAATGTATAGAGCTAAATTCTGTCTGGCCTGCTCAGCATGGTATGGTATTGTTTCAAATCACGCAAGGCAGTTGACTACCGGTATCCTGTGAAAAATATGCTATACTGCCTAATACATAACGTGGACGGACAGAACACTAACCGGATTAACAATGGTCCTAATTTTTGACGGATGTATACTAGATGCATTCCGTGGGTTTCTAGAGTGGTATGATGTCAATACTGAGAATAATACTGATATGAATTTTCAGATTGTGTTATGAAGTTGCTGCATACGTATGTACATGTACACGTGGTTTTTGCTATTAGTATAGCGATCGTTGAGGATTCTTCATGTGACATGGACGCCAATAATAATAATCCATGGCCCTATTTGGCGCCTTTGTTTGAGTTCAAAGCACGACAGGGAAACTCGCTGAAGTTTGCATGTATAAAATGCCAGCCGAAGAAAACGGAAATCTCTGCATACTGCAATTCCCCTTCCAATTTAGGGAAGCATATTATGGTAAGATATGATTTGTCTATTTCCAGTAATTTATTCGATTGTTGAAATGAGTTATTTCCAACACACATGGTTTATTACTTCTTATTTTGAGCAGATCAATTTATAAAATCCAGTAACTATACCGGTATTGCTGTATGTATTATTGACCGAATATCTGATTCACTTAGGCTACTAGTTGTGAAGCATCAACATATTGTGCTCCGAAATTATCTTTAAGCTAATAAGTAGATCGTTTTTTTACCTTAAAAGGAGAAGATTTTGACATTAGTTGACATTAAAAAAGTTAATTTTGACCTTGTGTATGTAGATATGGTGTTTTCCCACATAATGTTTGAATTGTACTACTTATGTTAATTTCTGGTTGGAACTGTCTGTCCATATATGTTTTTTTGACCTGAAAACTGACAAATGTTTACATGATAAAACTTCTATTTCAACAATCTGGACCTATGAAGAATTCCAGTAGTTACATCACGTATTGTGGTAGAGATAATTAAAATTTGTTGTAGTTGAGCGAAAGATACTCTCCTACATTCTCGGGTAGAAAGTGTATATCCTTATAATAAGTAGTTTGCAAAGAAGGGAGAAAGAACGTTCAATAGCAGCATGCAGTTGTTGACTGGTTGCTTACACTGCTGGTGACACACCGCGTTGCTTCATTCTGACAATGTTGTCTATACATCACAATTATTCATCATGCGCTTATTGATGATAGAAGCAGCGCCCACGCAGTCTTGCAGACTTGGACAACTAGAAAATTTTCAGCTTTTCTGAATTAGATTATAATTAGAATTTGAGCATGAAAACATTTCACAAATTTGATTAGAATTAGAGCATGGAAACATTTCACAAATTAGATTTGAATCAGATTACTGGCAATTCGCTCTGATTTAGTGAAATTAGACAACTAGAATTATCTAGTTGTCCAAGTCAGCAGTCTTGCTTCAGTTAGGATATTGCGGTACGTTGAGCATAACACCATGTCAGCCTTTATATTTAATATGACCGTTTATGATTCACGCTAAGTAGATAATGGGCCGCCTACAATGGTATGCCTATAAAGTAGGCTGTAAAATGTCAAATGATAAGTTCACTGAAAGTGAAAACATGATAATTTTTTTACCTAATGCCGCAATTTTGACATGTCAAAAAATGGCCCTACTTATAAGCAATTTGAGTGTCCCTTCTGGCTGGATGTTCAAGTTTCACCTGGCCCATGAAATTAACAGCATATGCCATATTACGAATATAAAATATCTGTTATTCCTGATATTTTCTGTAGTTTGTAATATTTTTGCACTGCAGTCGAATAGCAAGTGTATTTTTTACGTAATTTGTTACATAGGCTATGATCCACTTCATTATATCGGTCTGCCAACTACCCCTCCCGTAACTAATATTGAAATTGTTCTGTGCTTTGTCTCTGAGAAGTAGGTCAAATTTGTTTGATCATGTAAGTTCACATACATCTAAATTTTGCACGTATTTGAGGTTTTCCGGTAATAAGTTAGTATTTCCTTTTAGGCGAAGCATGGATCAAAGAACCATGAATATTATCAGGATCTGACAAGAAGAGCAAAGAAGAGAAAGATTGCTACTATCAGCACTGCCACCACCAGCAAACAGAGAAAGCTAACGGATGTGGAATTTAATAGGAAAGCTTCCCAGGACAAATTTGAAAAAAATCTAATGCGTCTGATTGAAGAAGGTGCCCTACCATTCAGTTTTGTGGAGTTACCCTCATTCAAGGACCTAATGGGTGATTTTGGTGCTCAAGTAATCAGTAGAGCAACTTTGAAGAGGAAGATGGACGAGACGGCAAAAACGGTGAAGGAAAATCTTATTACCGCAATGAGTAAGGTCGACTACATTGCAACAACGACGGATTGCTGGTCAGCAAGACGTCGAAGCTATATAGGAGTTACTGCTCACTGGATAGAAGATTCCAACCTAGAGAGACAGAGTGTCGCATTAGCGTGTCAGCGCTTGAAAGGCTCACACACCTATGATACGCTTGCAAGCGCCATTGACGATGTGCATTCTGCATATGGCATACGTGATAAAATTGTGAAAACAACAACTGACAATGACTCCAATTTTTTAAAGGCTTTTTCTGTGTTTGGAAATAATGATGATAACAACGACGGCGACAGTGAGGGCAGTGATGACGAGGAGGACTCAGTGGAGTTTGCCAATGCTACAGAATTACTTGATGAACAACCAAGTTTGGAGTACAAACTACCGCCACATCAACGTGGCGCTTGTCACATTCTACATTTGATTGCTAAAAAAGATGCACTGGATGCTGAAATGAAGGATGAAAAATTCAAAAAGCTCAATCGCTCTACTTTTGGAAAACTATCTGCGGTGTGGAATAAAGTGGGCCGTTCTACGTCGGCTGCCGAGATTGTGGATGCTGAATGTGGTATTCAATTCCTTCGGCCAATCTGTACAAGATGGAATTCGATGTATCTAGCCGTGGAAAGAATTGTAGTAATATTGACCAGAAACAGAGGGGAAGCAGCACTGAGGAAGGTTTTCAATTCCTTCGAAGTGCCAATGCTGACTGCCGTAGAGCAGGACTTTGTCAAAGATTACTGTGCTGTGATGAAACCGGTTGCCAAGGCAATTGATATACTACAGTCGGAGAAGAATGCTTATATGGGTTGGCTTCTTCCAACACTCCAGCAGTTGCTCTGTAAGCTTGAAAGAGCACAGGATTCATCTTCTCATTGTAAAACATTGGCAAATGCCATTATTACTGGCCTAAAACTCAGATTTGCTACAATGATCGAAGATGAACAGTTGATAAGCGCAGCTATTTTGCTGCCAAAATTCAAAACTAACTGGACGTTAGACGACACTAAAATCCAAAAAGGTCTCGTGTACTTGAAAAAAAAGCTTTTGCAAGAAGAGAGTAAGCCATCCGAGGCAACCTCCGAAGAGGATGAGGAGGAGGATTTTTTTTCTGCGATGGAGAAATCCAGCCGATCTGCTTTTAAGACACATACTGAATTGGAGACATACTTGTCCTCCAAATCTCGGGGTATTGATGTGTTGAAGACATTGCCTGCCCTGAAAAAGCTATTTCTAAGACTGAATACAGGTTTGCCGGCATCTGCTGCATGTGAGAGACTTTTTAGCTCGGCGGGACTTATTTTCACCCCGAAGCGAGCAAACATTGGTTCCAAAAATTTTGAGAACCAGCTACTCATCAAGTTGAATAAGAAGTACATTTGAATGGTATATACATATACATATACATATTGAAATGAATCCGAATATTTTCGGCTGACACTCCTCATGGGTAGTGGTCAGCAAATAGTAGAGCAGCGGCTCTCAACCAAACCAAATTTGCAAAATGATTGATAACCTTATTTTAAATTTTGTAATCAAAGGTAGAAATAAGGAGTTTCGCTTCTTAACTGCTAAAAACAACTTCAAGATGAGCAGCTAGATAGAAATGAGTAGGTTGGACGTTCATTGAAAAATCCGTTTCTCACTTTAGGTGAGTGAGTTGTCATGTAATATCATGAATGTTGTGATACCCAAAGGTGTCGTGGGAAGCGTTTCATGTTAATATTCGTCACCATCAATATTCGTTGAAATAGAATTTTGGCACACGGTAATATCGAATTGAACTCGTGGATTTTCCATACACGACCACCTATTTTAAGAAATGCAGCTGTGGAGTTCGATTTAAGATACTAAAGGGTCCATCCTATTTCTACATATTGTATGTTGTTAATTAGAAGAAAAGTCATTTACTGCTATTTATCACTAGCCTACAGTTAATTATGGCACAAGATAGATGACCGCTGCACAATAATTAAGCTAAATTTGAACTTAAATTTGAGGAGGTCCACAGGGATCCATGACGGTCCAGAAGTGGTCCGCAAAGACATATAGGTTGAGAACCACTGTAGTAGAAAATTCAAAAGAACATAGTTTATCAACAATCGTATCACAAAATATGACGTAACCAGCATGAAATTTCGAACATGAGAGCGTTAAATGCACTATTTTTTGATAGTACACGAACTCCTTTTGTTAACACAGCCTTGGCTGGTGTATTTAGATAAAAGTCGACTCCTAGGCACAATACTCGGGTTCATTGCAATATGAATATACTATTCAATTGTGTATTGAAGTTCTGTACCTCCAGGAAGTTGTTCAAATAAGTACATCTTCAAATCGAAACAAAGAAGTTGCATTCATTGAACATTGGTGTGGTTGTGTATCAATGATATGACACCTCATTTGAGTGACAGAATCGTCATCTTGAGAGTTAGTTTTATAGACAGTCAACAAGAGCGTATATTTGACTTTTTTGAAACTACTTACTTACTTGAGTAGATTTACAGTCAGTAAAAAGTACTTCTACTTCAAGTAGTTTTAGGTTGCTTACGGAAGAAGTACTTCTACTTGTACTTGAGTAGATTTTTTCTTCGCTACTTCTAGTTGAATAGCTTTCTTGACTACTTTGACCACCTCTGCTTTTATATGAGGGGAATCGTTATGAAAACTTCTGAAATAGCACCGGCATCTCGGTAACTAAATATCCTTTCGAAGATTTCACCTAATTTTGGTGTCTTGAGTCATTTGCGTCCGTAGTGAACACGCATCCTGCAATCTCGAAAGTCGCCACTCCCGATTAACAGCTCAAAGTGTACGACCCTCCACCAAATCAACATTTTGAAACTATTTACTTGAGTAGTTTTCAAACCTTTGAATTTCTACTTTCACTTGAAGTAGTTTCAAGTACATGTCTTGGAAATCGCTACGTCTACTTGGATTTGAATAGAAAGTTGCGGCGTTATAGCTACTTCTATTTGAGTAGAAATACCGACCAAATAATTTGAAGACTTAATAGCTGTGGCAGTCGAAGAACGGACACAACAAAAATAACAAGGGTCTATCCATCCACGTCCAAGCCACGAAGATTATGGCACTGATTCATAATTCACCGTTATCGCTCACTGAGAAGCACGCGCCGTTTTAGATTTTGGTAAACATGGCGTATGCCTATACTATTCAGCTGATGTACATTGTGTGCGTAAGTTAAGAGAATCCAACCAACGACTGTCACAAGTGTCATACCGATCAAGAATGTGAGCGGCATAATGAAAAACGTATAACAGGGTAACCGAGCTAAGTTTATCGGAGTATATTTAGTGATAGAGCTTGCGGTGCATTGGAGTTCGTTGGCTTTCCAAGTGTCCTTTTCATTTCATCGAATCGTGCACAATATTTGAGACAGTTTGAGACAGTTTTGAGGACACAAAACTATGCAATGCATGGATTCTTAAAAAAGTCTAGCTAAACATGTGCAGTGTACGAATGTATCTGACCTCATATTTTTTAACAAAATCTTCAATCAACCACCAATCGAGATGAACCGTTCTTGTTCCGCCCAACAACATGTTGCATATCTGAACGGAGTATTTGATTTGTGGAATATAATGACGTAGCAGACAAAGTGTGAGCTCCTTAAATGTTACGGATTGCAAAATCAAGCATTAACATACATTATTGCTACGATATCATATTATTATTAAACAAATATATTATTAGGTAAAATAGTGACCTAAGATGGATGTTCTCTTAGGCTTCTTGAAAAGTTATTTACAAAAAAAAACACTTCGTTCCAGCAACACCGAAGGGTTGCGATTTTGACTATTACGCTATGAGCCAGATCTATAATGGTCTTCAAGAATGTGCTAGAGGCTTACCTGGAAATAGAAGGAAGGGCACGAGCTTATTCTGGAACATTGCTGCTTACGGAACGCAGGTCAATAACACATATGATTCATCATCATCGGCAATAAATATGTTAATAAAATAATCACGATTGACTAAAAGTACCGAAATCAAACAGCAAACTTGCAGAGTCACACTGTCGGTGAAATAAGGCTGTAGCTAACCAATGAATAATTTTATGAATGTTGAAGCGTGATAATTATAGTCACAATGGTAGATAAACTGTTTAAGTCAACCTTACATGATCAATTGCTATTAACGTCAACGCTAATACAAACCAAATGCAATAAAAGCTTGAAACAGAACAACAAAACTGACCCTTCCAATTTTCATGCTTGACATGTTCTTGACATCACTCTCAAAGACATGGAGCTGTTGATCAGGTATTCTGATGAATTGTGGATCGAGAAGTATCGAATAGTATCTCACTGTCTGTAGATCCGGAACCGTTCGGAATTCGAGTATTGATTCCTATGAAATAATATATTAGTTGTTATCGGAGAATCAAATAGGCTACATTGATACCATGAAAAGCATTGACGTATTACAGTACAATAAAGACACATTGGGTGAGTTACAGCTCATTCTACATAGCCCCGATGCAAGGCTTGAAAATATGTGATAGTTAGTCGATGGAGGTATACTAAATATCTAAAATTGAATATCGCAGCTATGTTGATGGTGATGGTGGAATACGGTCATAGTGAGGTGGAGACTCTTATATCGCACGCGTGGTTACAAAGAAGCATGGCTTATATAGCCATGGTCAATCAACAAGAAAGTTTCCTAAAATCATTTCTCAGGCATTACTAAAAATTACATCAATCTCCAACCAATTCTATCGTTGCAAATCTGACTCATGTTTGTTGTAGGCTAAAATAGACAAAGACGAACGTACTTCCAGCTGCACGGGCTTTTTTTTAGAAAGGAAAGGCCGTAGTTTAGTTTTGTCCTCGATGTTTTTGCGGCATATACACCGACTCATGATATACATACACACGGTCTGTGCATATGCATACCATGAGTTCAGGATGTGCATATGCCGCTGGACAAGGAAGGTGCAGATATAGCCTTGTACGGCTTTCTATGTCTTGCACCACCCCTCCATGCTATCCCAGTAATGCATGAGCGCCAAGCAGGGAAGTCATGGATACCACTGTTACTAATCAGGTCATATTTTGTGATACGATTGTTGATATACAATGTTCTTTCCAATTCTCTACTAGTTGCTGACGATTACCCCTGACGAGTGTCAGCCGAAAATATTCGGGTTTATTTCAATATGAATATACTATTTAATTGTATATTGAAGTTCTGTACCTCCAAGAAGCTCTTCAATCAGATCTTTGGTCTCACCCGGTCGGGGATCAAGAAGCCGGACGCTTCACCATTACGTTATCAACTGATATCAGCTGTAACTAAACAGATGTTAACTATATCCTCTTCTGCTACAAAAGTAATCATTTTTATCAACGAACGGTCAAAAGTATTCAGAGCAACATTTATACTTACGACCAGAGTTGGATCAATTACAATATTTTAACTCAATTACAATTACAATTACAAGTACTTCCTTGCATGTTTCAATTACATTACAATTACAATTACTCAATGCTAAAAATATCAAATTACAATTACAATTACAATTACTGTCAAATATGTAATTGATTACAATTATAATTACAATTACTTTTAAACAGGTAATTGATTCAGTAAAGAGGTGTTCTTTGACAACCGTCGCGACGTAATTAGCAACAATCTCAAGCTATTCATGTTTCATTCCTGATATGTAGAATACCCTTTAATTAAAAAAACTCGAACGTCTTCGAGCTATTCCTAATCATGAGTACTGAAAACTACAAGCACAGAAAAATGTTTCAAGCGACTGTTAAGAACCAAAGGTTTGAGCGACTAACAGAGAATAGGCTACCCTACAGGACAGTCAATGAAATGCAATCAAACGATTTGGCTGCTCAGAGCTGAGTCAGGATCATGAAATGTAATTCGTAAGGCGTCAGCGATAAGGATGATACTGATAAGTTGCGTAAAATTAAAATAAATGCAAAAGGAGAGAACCTCTTGATAACTAATAATTACAATATTTTGGTTCGGATTTACATTTTCACTTGCTCGGAAACTGTTAGATTGCATTTGATGAACATTAGGGTGCGAAAAGTTTCTGGCCCCAGTAAATTTGGCCAAGATTGAGATAACATCTCTACAAATGAGTGATCAAGTTTGGTGGAGCCTTGGTTGGAAACTTGAATATTTTTTGCTATTGTTGCAACAAGCCTCGGTACTGGTCAGAGATTAAAAAAACTTGGACCGTGGTGTAGGAAATGGTTCAGCACAGGTTTCAGATGAGTTTAATTGCTGTTCATCCATTTTTGAAATATTAGGATTTAGTTTAACCCACTGGTTCTCTAACTTTTTTAAACACGCCCCCATTATGACAGTGAATATTTCGTGCCCCCTTATCGTCATAGCACACAATGAAATCAGAAAGTTAGCAATCCTTACTTATGGTTTGATGGTATGGAAGGTTATGACTGTTGATCACAGAATTCTCCAATACGAAATTCAGACTATACACCGAGCAATAACCATAAAACGGAAGTTAATCGGGCCAAGCGCGGAAAAGATTTCAGTTCACTGGAGCGTCGCGCCCCGTTCAGATGCTTTCACGACGCCCAAGGGGGCACGTCCCCAGTTTGAGAACCACTGGTTTAGCCTATATTGTAATTCAAAAAGTTTTCTGTTGCTACTGAAGTATGGAAAACAGTTTAGCGTGACTGAATTATCCAGTTACAACGCAGCACGTATAGAACACCGATGTTAATAGGCTAATTATTACACGTGGTGACTGTTTACTAAGCCCTTAAGGCCCCTCGTCGTCATCCTGGTTCGTATCGGATTTTCACTGGTGCGACGAATAAATGATTGATAAAATGATTATTTTATGTTGTGATTGTCAGGTTTCCATGAAAATGTAATTGAGATTGTAATTGAGCAAAATTTTGATCAAATTACAATTACAATTACAATTACACAAAATAGAAATGCTTCAATTACAATTACAATTACATGAAAAAATGTAATATATACATTCAGCTCAATTACAAATTACTATTGATCCAACTCTGCTTACGACATCACAAATAAAATGTAATTTAGCAGTACAATACAGCTGATAGGCATTGTACCATATTGTACATCCTGACAGCTTGTTCTTAAGCATAAGCTTGCATCGGGATGGTGATAACCAGGGCTGTGGAGTCGGTAAATTTTACCACCGACTCCGGCTCCGACTCCGACTCCACACATTTTCAATATACCGACTCCGACTCCGACTCCGACTCCTGAGTCTTTAAACGTACCGACTCCGACTCCGACTCCGACTCCGACTCCTGGGTCTTTAAACGTACCGACTCCGACTCCCGACTCCGACTCCGACTCCAGCATTACTACCAATTTACCTCGAAAATTATATGCCACATTGTCGGATGAATGACTATCATACAACCATTAAACATATGCAAACATATGACTAACTGTGGCATGCTGAATTGTTTCATTGTGGCACAGCTCGAATTATTCGCTATGCAATTAACATGAAATAAAGATTTGCTAAATATCCTTCCTTATTCAAGTTTTTACAACATGGACTCTCTAATATCCTGAAATGTATGAATCATTCAAATATGGCAGATATCCAATCCTGTATAATAAAAATGTAGATAAAAAATCCAAGTGTAGCTCTTGTGTATGACTCAGCAACTAATAAAGAAATTGAACTTACCAATTTTGTCACTACACACTATCCTGATTACAAGCACAATCACTCTTACTACTAGTAATAGACATTGGTCATAAATGGAATTTAGTTAAGTAGTCAAAGACCATAGCCTATGTCTAGTCTACATGTACTTAATCAAGTATTCAAGGATTGGGACTTGCAGTCTTTCTTAATCATTTGTTCGACCCAAACAGCTAAGCTACACTACAAATATTTTTAATTTTGTCAAATGGGAAGCATCGTTTGGTCATATTTACATATTTTTACAATTTTACAAAACCAGCCGATGCATTTTCTCTGTCACAGTATCACGGTATAATTCCAAAAATTTCATCAATTTTGACTGCATCGCGAAAACGCATCTTGCGATTTTCTTCCCCTCTGCAACTGAGTTGTAATTTGCAAGTAATGTCTTTTATCTATATCAGGATGTGGGCAACTTTTTCGGCGAAAGGGACACCTGAGATTTACGAACCATTGCGCGGGCTACGGGAATGTTGATAACCTCTTTTTAGTCGTCGATAGGAGCGAACCGAATTATGAAACATTGCAAACAAGACTTACATCACTACGCTCTAAAATTGATAACATTATGTCATCCAACTGTGCAGTGCGCAATCAGGCCCTGGTCGCGCGAAGCGCGAAATTTTTTTGCAAGATAACGACTGAATTAGGCTATAGCTATATCAATAAATATGTCGCTAAGATACATTGGGGGTCGCATCTGTATACCACTGGGCTCATTTGGCAAGGACAGGATTATTCGACGTTTAGACATAGCAAAATCGACGGTATCAGGGAACATGCCTCTATCATTTTGTGCAAATGTTTTGTCGACGATCTCGCTGCGAGTGCACAAGCGAAGCCGTATCTCCTAATTGCGAATATAGTTATATAGACTCAATTCTGTGAAGAATATGTATTTATAATTTTCAAAAGGGGGCTCAAATACTGAATGCAAGAAATCTAGTGACAATGAATCATGCGAAGTACCGAGAAAAATTTCAAGTCAAATAAATCTGCTATGAAATATTCTACTTCATGGTCATATACGAAGATCTGGGATAAATGTGGCTGACCCCTGGATACGTCAATGCCTCAGAACTGTTGTTTTAGTCATCATCAAATTTCTCGGTCATGCTAACCAAATTTTGTTTGGCCTTGCAATTGTACCTGATGTCATAAATAATTTCGAGAATTACCTCGCAGGCCGAACCTAACCTTCTCGTGTGCCAAATTTGGCCTGCGTGCCACGGGATGGCCGCAGCTGATCTGTATGGTTAATAATAACAGTGATTGGTGGTACATAAAAATTATATTGAAAATTCTTTGAAAGCAAATGTTTTCATGATAGAGAAGTTGGAGTCGGAGTCGGAGTCGAAATCATAGTCATTCTCACAAACTCCGACTCCGACTCCAGTCAGTATTTTCCCACCGACTCCGACTCCGACTCCGACTCCAGCTATTACAGTTTTCACGACTCCGACTCCGACTCCGACTCCATCAAGCGAAAACTACCCCGACTCCGACTCCGACTCCACCGACTCCGACTCCGACTCCACAGCCCTGGTGATAACTAAACAAAAGGTCAGCACTCAAGCAATTCGACCGCAATGTTGATATTTCGCCGAAAGTGCTAAATTTTTTCGAGTCACCTCTTTGCGAATCTGGGAATTAACAGTGAAATGACTGAGAAACCTATTTCATATTGCCTTTTAAATCATCACATTGATATCTATTGTACTCATGATACGCATATTTTTAGTGTTCATGGTATTCAACAACTGTGGCCATTTTGCACCAGTGCGATATTGCTTGTTATTTCTCCGGAGATAGCAACTTGTAGCACGGCGCACGATAATCTAAGACACCGCTTACGCCAATGTGAAGAGAAAAACCATATTTTGGAAATCTGTAATGAAAAGCTCAGCTCCAAGAATACAGTTTTTCTCTCAAATCGTCCGTTGGTTGACTAAAAAAATGTCAGCTTTCTCGCGCAGCTCTGATTCTATTTTGCCATATATTTAACCTAAATTCTCAAAAAATAGGAAAAAATCTAAAAAAGAGGACATTGTTGCGTCCTCCGAAGAGAGCACGTATGGTAACCCTAGCCATGGGTGATAAAACTGTAGTTTATGGAACTCTTAGCGGCCCGCGATCGAGTTTTAGGAGGTCCATGAACGGGCAACACTTCATCAAAAAATTACGAAAACAGATTATCAGTTGAGAATTACGTCATGAGTGGGACTGGAACTATCTTTTCTAGTCAACAGTTATCTTATTTTAGGCATGGGTTGACCTAAATAAAGTTGGAATTGATGTGATAACCGTCCAGTCAATGGCTTCTGAAATGTTGGGGTACGTGCTATCGTCTACAACACTTCGCGATCAAAAACATTTAAGAACCCTTGACTTACGTAGATCGGATAGCGGGGAGCAGCCTTTAATGACCTTGGTCGGACGCGAACCCGCAAGGCCGCAAGCAATCGGTATGGCAGCGGTACAACGTACGCCAGCGTTACCCTATAAGGTACTTGAATTGCTAGGGGGCTGCGAGCTATTTTTACCTTTGAGAGGACATCGTGAGGTCGAAAAGATTGAAAGCCACTGCATTATGGCGTCGATACACATGACTGAAGAACACTGGGTTAGAGGATATGCGTATTGAAGACGATACGGTGCTGAGGGTCCAACAATAATAAATAGCCAGAAGCTGCGGTTAACTATTGCTGTGACCAGGGCCGAAACAGCACTTCGTTAGGCTACCCAAAACGTCGGTCTTAGGACTCCCCGCAGGATGATAAATCGAACTTCTGTGGGGTTTTGTCTCTCATACCCCCATATGGATGTCCGCTTTCCATGCTACTTCTTGAGCGATATTATTTATACCTTTTAGTGAATTTATGTGGCCTTAACGCACGAAGCGAGGAAATTTTCTGTAAATTATGATTGAACCGATCAATAATATCGGTAATTGCATACAAATTACTTGAAATTATTCACCCTCTCTCTGCCCACGTAATTACATTTACCGCTAAAGCTCATTGAGGTGTTGTCTCGGAAAATGCAGGCCCGTAAATAATATTTATAAAAATATTCGGGTTGGCCCGTTGCTATAATGACATCGTAACATAATGTTAATTCTTGACCTCCTGTCTGCTGTGTCAAAAGATATTGGAATCGCTCAAACGAACTTAACTAAAAAGACGCACACGATTTTAAATTGGTAGTTCTTAAATAACAAATAATTTTTCACTGCGGTATGGCATTTGTCTTGTGGGGTTGAGATTGCTAGGACAAGAACATTCGGTGCCTGCTATTTCGGTACCTATGGACATTGGACAACTTTACATATATATGAATGTATATTGAAGCCTATATGTATCGAAGTTTTCCATCAGAATTAGTAAGGGCAGTCCTTTCCGGCCAAGGGTTTCTTGTTGACGTTTGCTCTGGCACAGTTCTCGGGAGTCGCATGTTACATAGCCTAAAACTTCATGTCTTGGTTCGTCGTGGCGCGACTATAGCCGCCGACTAAATGTCAATTTCTATGAATCATGGGTATATTTATTCTTTAGGGAAGAATACCTAGTATTGAAGATATTTGGCAATATGAATTCACGCATGGCGCGAATATTATTTGAATAAGGTTGCATCAATTAACTTTTTTTTAATAATTCATGTTCATTCGCGAAATAATTCTGGGCCACCTTCGAGCTTTTGGGGGTATTCGGTGAGGCAGTGACGGTACTGCCTGTACTTTATGTTACATTGGCGTTGTCTGATAATTTCCCTGTTCAGTTCCAATAGAAATGCACTTCATATTTCACCTTCATATTGAAAAGTCCTTTAAGACAAAGAAAATCATCACTTGACGAATAAACCTCGTCCGCAGTAATTTCGACGATGGATCCTTGTTTGTTCATATATTCGTAGCACTTCAGCTTGGCAACCTGAATATTACATACAAATATCATCACCGCCCGGCAAACAGTTATAATGTCGATCTTCTCTCACGTTCCAATCGAAGTTAGCAAATCTCGGGTCAGAACGAAAACCAAGAAATGAACCAATCGCTTCCGCTAAGAAGTCGCTCCGAGACAAACCCACTTCATTAATCTGGATCGAAGATAAGACATGGCTCTTGTCAATCATTGTGCCCTGTGAACAATAGACATGTTGTTTTTCTCATTTTCATTCCTAACAATCATACTATAACTGGATCTGCATGGGCAAAGTGGATTATGGGGTTATTTGATTCCGAGTCGAGTTCAAATACGCATCTCTCGCTCGCAATGAATACATCGCCATTTATATATCATCAAAAATTGTGTGTTCTTGTCCAGAACGCTTTGTGACCTTGCTGCAAGTCGATCGGGAGTTGCCATACTTATTCGTAGCCTTCTGCAACGTGTTTTACATGTGGAGTTGAGTTCGAGCGTATACAAGGCAGGAATAAACTACGTATCTTGATGGTCCAAATATTTATTGATATGAAGATGGTGTGTTTCGTCACTGGAAAAGAGCGACTTTTACTACTCAACTCGTATGATTGCAATTGTTATTCCACTCATGAAGTCGAATCGTTGTGTTTAGCCCCCGACCTACACGGATGTAGTCATTTCTTACCCGATATCGATCCTTTAGAGGCTTTGTAATAACCTTCAAAATTTCGTCGTTACCTCCGCAGAGGCTCAAATCAAGAATTTGAAGACCTCTGCTCATTGCAATCAGATGTCCAACGATGTGAGCTTGACCTGTCGTTAGCCTGATGCGAGATACATTGATCGTGGAAAGATTTTTCATGAGCTCGTTGTTGCCTGATTCGTAAATCATGCAATAAAAGTCTATGCGAACGAAAGTTTTGTAGTCGTCAATTTCAACCTCCTGGAGTTTGGAAACGATCCACCGAGTAATGATTTTTTGTTTAACCTTTTAAACCGGCACTGTGAGGGAAAGATAGAGTTCGTTTCCGTCTAGTGTCTTGAAAAATTAACTTTTCAACGTGAATTGGTGAATCAGGATGTGATTGCATACGATGCGGAACGATTTCTGTCCTAGAATTTTGGATCTCCGAAATCGGCGTCGGCGTTAAATATTTCCTACAGTCAGGGCATGGTGTAGTAAGTTATGGTATAGTATGGAATATGGAAATTTCCAAGTGTGGTATGGACGTTTCTTTTCATACTTCCATACTTCGGCAGTTTTGCCAGAAACAAGACAATGATTCAACTTTCGATTTGTCAAATCGATTGCATACCTCGGAAAATCGTTGACTGGCATGCCTACGTTCACTTACTAATACCATGCCCTGCCTACAATAGGTAAATGATAATGCCTGACCTTTGGGGATATCGTTACGCGACTCTGAAAAGACGATTCCCACAACGAATCTTCGAACCACAAACCACTGCTAGCGATGGAAATTTGTGGCAACGAAGCGAGAAAAAACGTGTGCATTCATTTCTGCTACAAAGCTCGCTGCGAGAAATTCTTGAATACTCTGGTGACAGAAGAAGAATTTGAAATCACCTTTCATCAGATGACGGCTGAGAAGATTGTTTCCAGGGATTTTTGACATTAGATCTCGAACTTCCTTTGTCGAAACTTGAAACTGCTTTAAGTCGACTTCTCTGAGTACCACTCTTTGCTCCACCATTCCGTGAAACGCCATTGCTTTCAATTTGTTGATTATTGCAAAAATTCGTTCTCGGTTACGAATGTTTTCTATGCTTTGAAGATTTGAAATGATTCGGTTGTACAATTCTGTGACAGTTGAGGGAGGAGGTCTTGTTGGGTCCCTCCCCATCACAATTGCCGTGAGAATCAAGAAAACCGGTACTGATACGAGTTGCAACAATTGTTTCGAAAAAGTTTCTATTTGCACCCAGAGCCCTTCCCCATTCTCTCTAAGTAGAGAAGTGAACAGAGTTTTCGCGTCTTCAGGAGTAAAGCCATACAAAGCGATGATGGCATCTGGCCGAGCCCTAATTGGTAACTCCGAGACCGTGAATTCTCGTGAAGTTACAATCACCCTAACGTGTGGAAGAATGTTGCGAGCTAATATGTTATACATGATGATTGACGTGCTTGCTCTGCTAAAATTATTGATTTTTGTGATATTATTGACATCAAAATCCCATCTTGCTTGATCAAGTCCGTCAAAAATTAAAACCGCCATTAGTTGATTTTTAATCAACCATTCGAATGTCTGGTCTTCCTCCGCCTCACAATTAAAAAGGCCACCGAATAGAAATTTGGATGGTTTGATAAATTTCCCCTCAGGGATGTCCTTCACTTCAATATAACGAATCATTTTTTGTTGACCATACTCTGCAACACTCGACGTATTGAGCGCTTTCCGCGCTATCCTTCGAGTGAGAGTTGATTTTCCAGAACCCGCAGATGCGACGATAGCGGTGAAACCAGTCCCATTATCCGGGCCTACTTCTATCCTTTTCCATATTGATGCCATGAGCTCGTCGATGGTGATCACTTCATCTGTAGCCAAGTATTGCTGATAAAGGCCGGATTCCCTGCTCAGCTGATTTCTAGAACGACCAAATTTTGAGACACCATCCGTATCATTCACGCCATACCGACCCTTATAGAAGCTAGTCACGTCAACTTTTCTCATCTGCAGGTAAACCATTAAATCTGGTTTTTGAAGTTCATCATGCTTGAAGTCACCAAGAACATGGTGTGAAGTCATGTTCCTGGTGTTGTCGTTAATGACCTTCAGCAGATTGTCGCAATTGGTGTCTGTGTCAAATAGATAGATACCGAATGCGATTAGTATGCTACGGCAGTACAGTCATATAACGTTTATTTACACGTCTCTCATCAAGAGCTCGCTGTGGGTTAATGGCAATAAAACGAAGTGAATGAAGCAACAAATTGAGAATTGAGAGAATTGGATTTATGAATTGCATCAATAGAATCCGAATCGTACCAACAATGCGATGTATAGCAACATGCAGCGTACAACAATAGTGCGAACGATAGCCTATACGGCAGTGGTCGGGAACCTATGGCTCGCGAGTCATATATGGCTCTTTGGGGTTTAAGATATGGCTCTTTGACATATTTTTAATTTTGTACCTAATTTTATCGATATTGCAGTAACTTGTTGGTAAATTTTCATAAGAACCAGGATAATTACTCTCGTGGCAGCATAGACATGTATTTGAGACCGCGGCTTATCCAGGGTTAAAGGACTCGGACCTCTTTACAAAATCCTCATTTTAAAGTTGCTGTAGCGCCATCGACCAACATCTCTCGCGAATTCGATATACCTGACGTTGTGCGGCGCGTATTCTGGGATTGCACCATACGTTGATTGATCGAAGAGAATAGCAGACATAGGGACGCCTATATGACAATCAAATTTTAAAACACACATTGTCTTCCTGATTTACGCTGAGAAATTAACTGCCTTGGAAGTGACATTCCAATTACAAATCCTAATTACAAACAACGCTTAGCTGTCGACGTTCTTGATTGGTAAGTAGCTTTCTAGAACGGTCGTTAAGATGTAGGGCGTAGGCGTGTAAGGGAACGTTATGTTACCGCCAAATACTTTGAGAATAGAGAAATCAATTAATATTTTGACTTTACGAATCAGTCCTATAGTTATATTAGATTAATATCAGTTATTATAAATTCTGAGCTATTTAGGATGAATTACGCTGTCACAGGATGATTAGTACCCTATACTAGTTTTTCAGAGAAAGTATGACGCCCATGAGCACGAGGAATCCCATGTAGTGAGTTTGAATTAGTACTGCCATCACGTCACGAATTTTCAATTGTGGCGTAACAATTCATTGACATGTATGGCTCTTTGGGAGGTAAAATGGAAAATATTGGCCCAACATGGTTCTACAGACGAAAAAGGTTCCCGACCACTGGCCTAGAGCCTAGCGAATGTAGTATGTAGAATGAAATCAAAGAAGATGGACCATCTAATAACAAGGAAAGACCACAACTTCACGAGATCTAGTGTGGAAACCTTTATACCACACAGCAATTCCTTCCGGCGACATAGGACGGAAAAGTTATAAGTTGAATTTTATTGCCACCCTCGTGGAAGGGGTCATAATGATTTCCCCACAATAAAATTGTCCGGCGAATCACAAAAGCTAAAACGCTAATGTGAAACCCTTATACAAAAATATAACACAAAATATGTGTGGTTGCACTTCTGATTCGGAAATTTCCCGGCCTGCAGAAAAATCCTAATAGCGATTTAATAATAATGAATCAAATTCCAATATCGGCGTTTACGGTTAGATCTGTTCTATGTCTCCCAACGCATACACAGGGCAAACGCTAGATGACGACGGGAACATAGCAAGCATATAAATATGTGACCCCCAGAACGTGATATATTATCAAGCCAATGTACATAACAGTATATCACATATAGCGGTTCAATTCCAGCCGCCCCTATATTCGCAAATAACGGAATTGGCAGGGTTACGATGTTTGGCAGCCTAAATACAGTCATAAATCTCCCAAACAGAGGCTCTGACGTCGATCTGAGTTGTGCCTATTTCTATGCTTTCTATGTTGTATTCGTCGTATAGCGGTATCCCTTCGTAAACGTTGTGAGTAATCAAAGTGATTTAACCGTTAACGCGGACATAGAAATTTGATTTGCTAGGTGAAAAACAATGGCATCCAATTTTATGCAACCTTTTGGAATTATTTGAGCAGTAGGGCCCGCGAGTGAGCTGAAGGTTTGAATCCGGCCCATGTTATGCTGTCCATGAACACTTCAGTGCACTCCGGATAAATCAACTTTTTCAAATGTTACATATATATATAATTAACTTTTTCATATCGGCTCACTATACGAACCGAAATCGCGAATGGTAATTTTATTAACAGTTACTGAGATTCGATGTGGTCGACCCAGCGGGGAATATGTTTGCAGATTCATAAACGAATTTCGTCAAGTAGTATCAAATATTACTCTGAGAATATATCCTTTCACAGCCTATGTGATCAAATCCACCGGTAGAGTTGATGGGAGGGACTGTTTTCCAAAATTTAGGGGAAGTTATAAATTATCGTGTATCTTCGGGTGTGCCTATTGTTTTAGTCACTTTGTTAGGCTATACTGTTAGTACATGACCTCCTGTCAGGATTGTCGATATTGGGGAAAGATTTTTGAATCGCTGAAAAGTACCAGAAACAAATTTACTTCTGCGGCAGCAGATTGACCACCCTGATCTAGGGTCATCTTGGGTCTCGTTATTCATGTTATAATCGCTGATTGAAGGTGGCGAGTAAAGTAGCATAGTACGCTCTGCAGCTGTAACACCAATGAATTGATCTCCAATTTAGCATTTCTATTACTATGGCAGATTAGTTATTATATTTATGTCGTTATTGTTTTGTTCCAGTATTCGAAGGTGAATCTAACTCTGATTTAATTTGACTTTGGCAATGACATGATCAATAGCCTACTTATCAGGAGAATGCCCGACAACCAGATTATGCCACACTGCACAAATGCTCTGATATCAGCTCATTCTTTGATAAATTCATAAATATACTAGCTATAATTACGGCACGTCAAATGTCCGCTAACTGCAAAATTATAACACGACAGCTTATATGATGTCACGATGCAATTGGCATATCGCATGGTGTCTATATCTCATTATGTTGACAAATTATGGCAACAATTTTATTCAAGTATTCAGAAATGTGATTTTTCGCGTCATGAATATACAATAGTAAATCAGATTTCCCGATGTATGTAGAATGCCAGTCGGCAAGTTCCCGTCAAATAAGACCTACTTGGAAATAAATGGAAGAAATACCAGTATCATTTCGTGTCCGGTCAATACCGAGAAAACCATTACCGAGAATGTCATTACTGAGAATGAACACCACCGAGAATGCCATTACCGAGAATAAACACCGCCGAGAATGCCATTACCGAGGATGGCCATTACCGAGAATGAACATTATCGAGAATGGACATTATCTATAATGTAATGTATGAGATGCAGGCATGAACAGGTCGTGTGTATGTGCATCAAGGCGTTGCCACATTCGGTGTCGTTTCTCAGGTATTAACTTCTCGACAACGTCCATCCCAGTAAGTTAGATTCTTTGCATTGACGATTCTCTGCATTGGCAATATCCATTTTCTGTAATGACCATTCTCGGTAATGTCTATTCTCGGTAAAGTCTATTCTCGGTAATGGTTTTCTTGGTATCGGTATGGAACCCTATTATTTGTGCTGCGGCCCGCGGCGTACTCAAAAACTAGTAAATTGGTCGCAACGAATTCGAGTTTGAGACCCCTGTGTTAAACCATGTGTACCGAAGAGTAGTAATGAGAGCAAGGTAGCACCAGGTAAGGTAGGGCTATAAGTCAAATCGCCTCTCGTAAAGTAACAACGATCAAATTTTGTTCATCTCATTACCAAAATCACTCATTTTTTTGCTCTGATTACTCACCCATTAATTTCCGGAATTTAGGTGGGACTTCATCATGACTGTCATCTGGTAAAAGAAAGTGTTTCGTACTAAGTAAGGTTGCAAACACTCAGTTTCATGAAATTCTGATTGCGTTGCATTTCAGCAGACCGGAGTATCTTTATTGTTGCCTACACATAATTTCGACTCACGTTTTTGTACGTGAAGTAGTCTAATCGTAACAAAACTTTAGAAATCCTAAAGGTTACGGATTTTTTGTATCGTCAATCAAGACAGCACAGTAAAAACCAAGGCAGCCTACCCTACTTAGTATTGTGTTTTTTAGTCTTTATGCGAAGTACATAAAATCATACTATTCCTTTACTCGATATCCAAAAAACAGGTTCATTGCAAGTACGTAAAGGAGAAACCTAGATTGGGCAGATGGACGATATGGTTTTAATTATTAGAGCCAAGCACGCAGATATCGAATCGGGTGGCGAAGTAGTTTACATACAAATTTCCTTATCAAATTATTTCTTGATACCGTAATTAAGAGAACTTGGTATAACGATGATATCTCTTCCCTCAAAGGTAAACTGGCAGTCCTTAAAATTTTGACGAACATGTCCTCCTGAAGTCAACGCGGTAGATCCTAAATTAAAGCGATGCAGATGGCGATTAACCGTGCGAAACGTAGCATGTCAATCCTTCTCTCATTTCATGTTGGTACTATAGTAATTTGGAACTATTGAAACATTAAATATAAATCTTCAAATTCAAGACAGTTATGATTATCGTTGACATAATTCTCACATAATCGATAGAAATAGGGGCCAATACACAAAGTACTGTAAATGGAACGTACGTGAAGCTCAATTCCCCGATGACTCAGGATTCATGTCGGCAAGACAAGATTGCAGTCCTTGTTGCACTCCAGCTATTACAATAAATCAGATAGATGAAATATCGTTTTAGTTGTAAATAGTTTTGCTGACAACACAGCATACATTTATATATTTCGTAGATATATACCTTGTACAACTGTGCATCGGTTCATTAAAAGGACATATATGGTAATAATCGATATTGCCGAACAGTGACTACCCACCACTTACTGTAGACTTGAAATTTGCAGTGGTAAGTATCGTAGTGACTGTTGATAATAACTTGTGACTATATAGTAATGTTGCAGGTTTCTACTCAATTCCAATAATTAGTGATTAGCAAGCTATTGTAAAGCTACTCCAAATGGATGTTGATCACAAGAGGTCAGGTAAAGGCTGCTGCACACTGGGTTTGCGACACGACTAAAACAGGTAATTCCCCGATCATGTCGCGCTCACGATCGCGGTAGTTGTGTTCTGCTGCTCACCGGGACACCGAGTCGTAACGTAGGCCTATCTGTTCTGTAACAACTTAAAGGTCAACTGCATCTTCATAGACAACTTTGCGGAATCATGTTCAGAATTATTTTTATACCGAAATTGCCGACTTTGCGTATTTCAAACTAATCGGAAATTGCCGTAATTTGGACTGAAAGTCTCAATATTGGGTTGTTTACAGAAAAAGCAGAATGTGCATTGTGACGTCAGGTACATGACATCTCTTCTCACCACAGCAGATGTTTGTGTACTACCGATCGCAGGGCGCTTATTTTAGTTTATGGCGGAGGTTTTGCTTGTAACGGATTCGTCAAGTGATATTGAAAATGAGTCTGAGTTCTCAGATGTCGAATGAAAGTATACCTTTTGCACTTACCTACGAAAATAATGTGGAAATGCAGACGCGTTTCTGGTGTTGATTCGCTCCATCCAACATCAGTGGAACCCCTGGCAGCTTCGTATAACGATAGGTCGTTTGTGTATGATTATACATTACTAACCAAAGGAGGTTAGTAATCAATAGTGTGATCAGCCTATAGCTTGTTCAATGTAAGCCGCTTGTCTACAGTGCTATTTGTGAGTTAGTGCATCACCTCTTAACAGTTAGGAATCTTGGAATCATCAATTACAGATGTCAGTATGGATGGACGTTGTCAGCTTGTGATAAATATTAGGGAGAGTTTATGCAGCAAGAAGGTCCCTCCGAGTAACTGACAGAAGAATGCATCACAGCATTTCAATAAGTGTGTCCTGATGTTGATGCATTGGACATGACTTACTGTAGATATCAACAGGAATATGGCCGCAGAATTATTATACCTCATTCGATGCATGAGTGAATGAGTCTAATTCAGATGAAACGTCGAGTGAGCTGCCAAATAATTTCCTAACACAACAATTACTTTTCAGGAACCTGCGAAACACTGCGTAGAGAAATTTTGTTCACTGGCCTTGTGGATCCCACGTAAAAACAACGAAACGAAGAATCCTTACTGCGCGCATTGTTACCGCCATCTGATCAAAATTCTCATCCACTACTTTCAAGAGATTTCAATTTTGCAATGTTTCCTTGTGAATGAATAGTTTTATTGAAAATAATAAATGCAACATAACTAATCCAACCGGACCACTACTGTGTCCGGGAGAGAAATATATCAGGTTTTATGTTTGGCAATAGCTTCGTCTCAGCTGATTTTGAAGATGTCAGTATTCAAATGCGGATGAACAATCTCAATAGAATTGGTCAAATCCGCCGTTCCTGGTCTTGTTGTGATGAGTGCTTCAATTTTTTCATTGAAGTAATCTAGAACAGGTAAGAGAATATTACAAAGTTTTGGTAACAGTCTGATATAAGGCAGTATACCAAATGTTGTCAGATTGAAGGCAGTGTACCAAATGTTGTATCTTAATGAAGGATTGCCAACTGCATCCTACAAAAATGCATATGAAATCTGATAAGGGTTGGTTTGAACAGTCATAAAATTAGACAGTACCTAACATTTAAACTGGTATGGTGATAGTGGTACCTTTTTATCTCTACTGAGATGTCAACATATTGAGAGGTATGCCTACAACTACACAGATTACAATACCTTAATGGATCATCGATATCATCCTCTTAGTTTTGCTGCCGACAAGACATGCAGGCTTTCTGGCTCAAACAGCTTCATCAGTGAATGATTTTAAGTTTGGAAACGTTTATCTCTTCTCTGCACTACCTTTTGTTCTTCCTTGAAAACTTGTTTTCGAAGATAAACTCTAAATCGATGTAGTGCTAGTAATGACTACAAGAGGTGTTCAGTCAGGGATATCTGACACTCCTCATTCAGTAAATAAATTGACTAATACGACTAAACCAATGATGAACATGAACAGAATTTCATTTTCAAAACCGAGAGTATACCTTTTCCATAAAAAGCTGGTTAGCCACGTAACCGTTCTGAAGTAGGCTGGTCAGTTGTCATAGACTCCATTTTCTGTAAGTAAAGCCCCTATACTTGTTCAATTAGTGAAGTGGATTTATTTCAGACTACTACACTTATACTTCATAACCTTTTGAAGGCATAATTGGTCCTACATGTACTCGAGTGCAAACAATATATGTACAAGAAGAAACGGTTAGTTACACTCTTACAATACTGCCAGACACAATACATTTCCACTTACCGATTCCAGACACTGAGTACAGCATTCCTCTTCTTTCCATAATTTTTTTGTTGCAGGAATATGAAGTGAGAACCGGCAGTACGTGTGAGAGTATCAACCATACGCTACATGACATCTACCTCGATACCTGATCTTCTTAACAGCTTTCATGACCACACTGAAATACCCAAATCTACAGCAAAAAGCGTAATCAATCCCAAAAACTGACCAAAAGATATAACTTTCTGTTTACCAGGACTTGTCGTGTCAGTTACATGACGTCATTTTATGGTTGAATGATTTCGTTTCCGTTTTATGGCTTTTCTATTTGTAAATTAAATTACAACCGATCTATTGAGTATTCGCAATTCTTATTATTTTATCCATGTTCCTAACCACATAATGTACGAAATAAGGGAAAGTCTTTTTGAAGATGCAGTTGACCTTTAATGATTTCGTAACAGTATAGGTTCTTGGTTATTAAAGAACACATCAAGATACTTCCTACACATATGTGTTTTCCAGGTGTACTGACAGCATTTTGCTGATGCTCCGAATTTTGATAAGGAATACACCATAATGCCACTAGGATATTCTCAAATTTGAAAACTCAGTTCATTATTTCAACTCAAGACGCAGATGCACAATATACAGTACCCGAGATACAAAGAATATAAACAAGAAGGTGTCTAATCGTTGAAATGCCCTGACATAGTCCATCAATCAGATATCTTTATAATATATTGGCCTACTCTTCTTGGCCTATCGGTACTTTCGTAATGTCAAGCATGTCAGTGGCATTGGCGGGCTAGCGGTCATGTTCTTTGTTATTCATCTTGTATTGTGTACATATCGTAATCAAATAATCAAATATATCTTCATTTCGTTCTTCCATCTTTAAGTTATCAACTTGAGGTTGAATCATTCTTTTTCTGGGCTTGTTGGATATCATACAGCGCACTGCGTCAATCCCGCACAGCCTTCGCCGTGTAACCCTCGATAAATTACGCATCTGGTACACGAGACTGTTAAATTAGGAAGTTGAACGATTAGAAAAGATCGCAACAGCACCGTTGAAATACGAGCGCGTGATTATTTTCTACTGCGCTGAGCCCGCAACTCGCGACAAAGTTGAAAATTTTCAACTTTGTCGGCGAGTTGCGCAGCCCACTCGCCGACGCATTGTTGCGAAGTCTGGCGACGCGGTGTGCGTGCATGGCTCTGTCACAGACAGGCGCGATTCTCTCGTTTTGTCGTGTCGCGAGAGCCAGTGTGCAGCAGCCTTAAGTATTCGAGTAAGTGGTTAGAAGAATTAAATTGCGATGAGATGTTACAGACGTGTTGCTGTAGATCGTCAGTGATAGTTCTTGAAATTGCAAGATGCGTCTTTATGACTAGCACATGTAGAACGACTAATGACGATGAACGTATAGGTCGAATATTAGAAAATATAAGTAAAAGTAGTCATAAAACTCTGTCATTTAGGCTACATAAGTACGGGATGTAACTGCAGTACATCGAAAATGTAGAAGTACGTGGTGACTGAGCAGCTCTGGAAATTCGTGATGTTACTATTAAAGCATTCATATGTCTGACAATTTTTATCAATTTCGTATCGTTCGCATCGTTGGTATCAGTTATATATCGAGAACAAGCAAATTGATGAAGGACGCACATTCAAATCTCATACTCTGTACTGTACCATATATGCCCATCGTCAATCCGCTACGACGAGATGTCTCACTTTCTATTGGTTACGTTCGTGCCTATGAATCATCATTACTGCGGCACCACGCCTCTTATGCCAAATTGTTCATAACTTTTATGATTTGCGCCGTAGGAATATATTGTAAATAGAGCGTGTAAACCAGGGCTCACCAACGTTTATGCAACCAAGAGCTACTTCTTGGATACTGATTGAAGCGACGGGCTGCCGTTTACTCCCGCCGTCTACCCGTACCAGACTGAATTTCCGCTTTGACATTCATAGCACTAGGCAGGAATCGCATTTCGGTAAGACTTCAAATAGAATCTTTTAAATCAAAACATGCCATTTCAACTAACGGTAGCTAGCCACTGAGATTTTTTAAGAAATTTTGAATTAATTCGCACCAAGTTCGTATAACTTATACAACAACATGCAACTCAAATTTTAGAATAAATCATGTCACACTTTAGACTGGACATCATGATAGCTGTTTCCATATCAAACAGTCAGTCGTGGGAAGCCTGACATTGCATGTTATCAACTAGTGAGCTGTACTGTGGTATGTAACTAGACACTGCAATCTTGAGTGAGTGTTCCAGATGTGCATTAGTGAGGCGTGTTCTGTGTTTGTTTTTGATGAAGTTCATGTCCGAAAAGACTGATTCACAACGATAAGTTGAACCATAGACGTTTCCAACCTTCACAGCTGCTGCGCATACACCACTGTACTTTCCGTGTCAACAAAGGCACCAAAAGTTCGCTGCAGCCTGGTGAGCTTGAGGGGGGGGGGGTCATTTGCAGTGTCACAATTTCAATCTCCCACTGCTCATCATCCAGACATGACAGATTTCATTATACCGGACAACAGCAACGATTACAGAAAGTTGGAAACATGGGACTAAATTGCGTTGAGTATAAGAGAAACAAGCTGTGTCAAAAGATGCAGTACATCGTAATGGGCATGGGCATACAGATATAGATATTGAAAATCTGCAAGTATTTCACGGCTATCTGCTACCGAATAGTAATGCTGTTTAGTACTTTGGCATTGTCCTGGACGTCGAGCTAGCATAACGGAACCCCCCGCCGTTTCAAGAAGACCGTGGATGGCATTTCGTAATGTCGCCTGCTGTATAGGCAGTGCGCCGTATCCTATCCGTATCTTGTGATTCGATCACATATTGGTATATTACTAATTGTAATTGAGGATATTTAGTATCATCGTTTTAAGTGTTTGTTTATATATATGTATTGTCATTTGTAAGTTACATGTTGGTGTGATTTAATCAAGAATAGCCAAATAAATAAATATTATATTTAAAATCTCACTGGCGTTAATCTGACGATTGGTAAATGCTGCTATTCGAGATATTTTTAGAACAGGCTGGCGGGCTACTCATCTGGTCCTCGTGGGCTACCTGGGGCACGCGGGCACTGCGTTGGTGACCCCTGGGGTAAACAATCATTTGATCTTTAAATGTAGCCGCCGCGCCCGTATTGGCTCTATACCATTATCAAGAAGAAGGAAGAGTCATATTCAGTCCCTAGACACTAAATTATCACCGAAGTGCGGCCTGTTCTAAAGCCTTAGGCCAGGGGTTCTCAACCTGGGGGGCGCGGGAAGCTCTCAGGGGGGGCGCGAGAAATTGACGAAGTCAATATAGGGGGGGGGCGCGAGAAATTGACAAAGTCAGTATAAATTGTACGTTTCTAAACATGTGTTTCACATCCATTATGAGAAGACGATTAATGAAGATGAAATTTATTCCATATTCAAAAAAGCTTGCAACTCTAGCAACCACGCTCAACGGAATATAGTCTGATTTCAACTTCGTTTGAGCAAATTTTTGAAATTCTTCGGAGATATAGAGAGCAATTCCCACGTGTAAGACATTCATAGCTTTGACAGTAGCCTAAAGCTTGTCGCGCTGGGCAGCTGTTGTTAGTAGCTTGTGAACTGCACTGCCTAAGACAGACTTAGATGCAACATAGGTTGTCCGGTTTCGGCCTCAATTAGGCTATAAATCAACACAATTTAATTAATTTCCAAAACTGATCAAATTTAGCCGGCAGGACAGAACGACGCCTTGCTCTCTGTACTCACTACCAGCATCAGGATTAGTCTCAGGGTGACCTACCTTGAAATTAATTATTTGGACGTCTTGTTCAATGTTTTTTTGTTATTTTCAAACAAGTTTGGAGAAATTTTTCAGCAATGTAAAAGACTCAACAACTGGAATGCAGATTCAAAATTGGCGTAAGATATACCTTATGTATACTATTAGATCAGGGGTGGGCAGCCTGCGGCCGTAGAAGGGAATTTGAGCGGCCGTCGACGCCTAATTCAATTAGTATGTGTTGGCGGCCATAGAGATGGAAATTGCAATTACGAATTCACTCCCGCATTTTCGAGAGATTTTAATTAATCTTGAAATTTTCTTCGCCCTCCGAGCAATTCAACAAGAATTCATTTTTCGATTTTAATGCAGTAGTGCCCTTCTTAATCTGAGCCGGGATGGGAATTGTCAAGAAATAACAATTCTTTCGCGGCCCCGAAAATTTTTCGCGCTGCGCGCGACAATACGCACATCCCGGCAACTATTCATAACATTGCCACTCGCTATTTCGGTGCGCGCAATAGGCCATTGTGAAAAATAGAATAGTCTGGAGTTCGCCGGGAATGGATATGGACAGTTTACCATAGGAATTTTGCGTCCATATCGTTCATTATACGGCTATGCCCTGGAATGCGGCCTTTCGCTATATAAGCAATCGAAATGCGGCCATGATTATCAAAAACGTTGCCCACCTCTGTATTAGATGATGTGCTCTTTTTGACACGACGATAAATGAAAGGTGGTTCAGGGGGGGCGCGAATTTTTTGACCATCTCCAAGGGGGGCGCGTGTCAAAAAAGGTTGAGAACCACTACCTTAGGCGCTTCATGCCAGCATGGGTTCTTCTGATACTCTTTAAATCCATCATCCAATCGAAGTTACATTGTGGCATCCTTTGTTGGGGGGCTGCCAGTAAAACTGCACTCAAGCCACTGTAAAAACTACAGCATAAAGTACTCCGAATCATAGCTAGGGCCCCAAAGGGGTCGGTTGCCCATCCAACAAGTTGCAGCAGAAGAGATTCGGCGTCCTAAATATAGAAGATATGCGGAAACTAGAAATCGCCAAGTTTATGTATCAGTTCCACTGCGGTCGTTGCCCCGAGTATTTCAATGACTTCTTTACCTCGGAATCAAAAGCGCACAAGTACAACACACGCGCGTCCACGTCGTCCAAATATCATATGATCGACCGAAAAGATCATCGCTCTATAAGATATGCCGGACCTGATGTGTGGAACAGTATACCACCGGCCATACCACAGTCAACGAGCATGTCCACATTCAAGTCGAAATACAAGCAATTACTATTAAATAAATACAGTCTATTCTCAAGATTTCCGGACCACGACGGACCTATCGATACCGCTTCCCATGACATGCCGCCCTATTCTTGTCGCATTCTTTTCTATACTGTCTTCTTTACTTTCATTCAGTCTGCATGCCTTCTTTTGCTGGCTCAGCACTTTGATACAAGCTCTACCTATCGCGCACATATACATGAATATCCGTCTTTTCAAAAAATATTTATGGACGTTCAAAATTTGTTGCTCGAACGTATCATCGGTCCCCACCCGGTGGGTCCAATGGCACACGACCCGGGGACCTGTGACACATATACTCTAAAAAAAACTCAGATGTGACAACTTTTCATGCTCAATATCATAATATAAGCTACAGCAAGCAAAAGAAGAATGTTTGGTCGCAACCGTCAAAAATTAGAATAAATATCAACTCAAATGTTGTCATAAAATCACGTTTCGATTTAGGCACGAACTTATAAATTTGATGGTACAAACATTTTGCCCGAAAATCGACAGTGTGAATTTCAAATACCTCGTTATAGCGATAAAACATCATATGCAGTTATTACACAAAGATTTTCTGTACGTAGGCATGTTTCATTTGTTTCATGATTAGTATTCTTGATTATTTTGCTTGATTTGGTTATTGTATCATCGGTCTCCACCCTAGGAATTTTACAGTGTTGGGATGACTCGAGTCATGACTTGACTTGAGTCAGACTCGAGTCACCTTTTTTCGTATGACTTGACTTGATCGAGTCACTTTGCTAAAATGACTTGACTTGACTTGACTCGGCGTATCAAAAATGTGGATTGACTCGTGACTCGGAGCAAAATTAACGAGTCAATTTCAAGTCATCGAGTAATCGGTGTCGATAAAAATCCCTGTATCTTGCATATGGTCGGACTGTTCGCTAAATTCTGGTGTAACCCGTGGGAGTGACCAATCTTTCAGTGACGGTGCGCTTTACCGAACCTCCATTGTTCTCTCACACATAAATTGACCGCAAACGACGTGATCGAAACTTACAGATTACGTTGTCGTAAACTAGTACACTAAAGTAATATATGTAATAGCAAAATGTCTCTTTCTGTTCTCTGTTCTTTCCTTCACCAAGCCTCTTGTTTTATTGAAATTGAATTCAAATATAGTTGATATAGTCCTCAACCATTAGCGTAGGCATGTATTGTATCATATCAATTTGTAAATGGATAATGTATTGCATCTTGTCAATTCGTTTCTCCATCTTCAATTTTGGCTAGTAACTATAAACTGAGGCTGTGCCATTACTTACGTAGTTTAGCAGTTCTACGTATATGCAGAGGTGGTCAAAGTAGCAAAGAAAACTACTCAAGTAGAAGTAGAAGTAGCGACGAAAAAATCTACTCAAGTACAAGTACAAGTACTTTTTCAACAAGCCACCTAAAACTACTTCAAGTAGAAGTAGAAATAACTGACTTTAAATCTACTCAAGTAAGTAAGTAGTTGTGAAAACGATCGTAATTCGTTCGCCTTGACTGTCAAAAGCTGCAACTGGAGCTATGCAGAAGGTGTAGAGAGCTAGATTCATATTGATGCATCCCAGGAGGTGTCAATTTTTGACAGAATAAGCAGTCGTCCATATCATGGGATTGATATGTAAATGCGATACTAATTCTTTGTTTACTCGAACACCCTGTTTTAGAGAATATCATGGCATGGCTCCCTCCTCTATATTATAAGGCCCCTAGTTCAGTCGAAGAGCAATACGGATACGTTGTGTCGGATACGGCTTTAACACTCTGCGCGATTAGTATACAATAATTGAAAATATGACAGATCGTAAAAATGCCATAGTGTATAGCTTAGTTTTCGAAAAATATAAGGCACTACCAAACTTGCTTTTATACTTAAACATGTATGTTCTCCAGACAAAAGAACTGAAACTATCATTAGAACTCAACATATAGTACTCGCAATTGAAAGAAACATAAAAATACTACTTCTAAAAAGCGGAAAATATATTTCATGTCTTTTGTCCAGTAAGTTTCAACGGTGGTCTTCCAAAACAGGTCTAACATTAAAAAAGTAGAAGTCCATTTTTCCAGATTAGGAAACGTCATGGGCTGCTAAGTATAATGGTAATGTATAATGGTAATTGATAGATTGCGAAACTGTAGTTTCAAACGTTATGAGGGACCATACTTACTGTGATGAGATATTTGATACAGGCTACAATGCGGTGTGAACGGAACCACGCAACCCGGTATATAAAATATATTCAGCGATACTTTCGTTGAAAAATATCCGTCACTCCAGACCTACTGTGCGCGAAGCGCAACGAAAATTCTGGGTATTACATGATTTTTATGAAAATTGAATGTTGGTACTACATGAAAACCGTTCCAAAATTCCTTAGGCTATCTTTCTTAAAGTGGATTAAACTACTTCTACTTGACAAACTGAAAATAGCGAAAAGTAAGTAAGTAGCTCACAAAATATTACGAAGTAGAAGTAGAAGTAGCGAAAAATAGATCTACTTGAGTAAGTACCAGAAGTAGAGGGAAATTACTTGAGTGCTTCGAAAAAGTAGAAGTACCTCGTTACTGACCACCTCTGCGTATATATGAGCGATACAGCACCTTATTGCATGTATGTTTAACTTATATTCGCTAATTGGTTCAGAATCAATGACCACTCATTCTGTATTTCAGACAGCTAGCAAAATGCAATGACGTAACCATGCCTCATACTTCAAAAAGGCAACTTGACTTGAATTGTGACTTGACTCGTGACTTGACTTGACTTGACTCGACTTGACTCGAGTCACCTCCAAAAATCGATTGACTTGACTTGACTCGAGTCAAAATGTGCAATGACTCGAGATGACTCGTGACTCGAAGGTAGTGACTTTATCCCAACAATGGAATTTTATACATGGATCGAAAAAAATTCCACTCAACGAAGGTACCGAAAATAGTAATAGGTGCCATTATATAGCCTCATACAAGCCCTGCACTTCACAATTCAAATGATTGCTGGTTTGTTCGTGTTGAAGGTTACAAAGAAAAATGTATATGTCGATCTAAATTTAGTTTACACCCCCCAAAACGAAAAACATCTGTCAGAGACCCCATAGCTCGCGCACGTCGAATTTTTTTGTATGTGAGGAAAGATTTTGCCAGCATGCAATTGTAGACAAGTCCACGGAGTGTAATCATGGATTTATCATAGAGAATTTTCAAAGTATTTTCGGTCCCAGTGATCCATCGGTACCACATCTCCCCAACCTTTTGGCTATTCGCTCGACAGTTTTCCTGCCTATCACTAGCGATACTTTTATAGAAATAGGAAAGTGCTATTGTTAATCAACGCTTAACGATTCTGCTATCTATAGCATATATTTAGCAATTAACTTCGTATTCGACAGAGGATTGTTGCGTCAAAGCTTAACTGGTGTATAAATGGACAAAGGAAACCAGTTGACAGGAAAATAACAAGAAAACTCTAGTTATTCATCTTACTCGGCTAAATTAGCGGGATTAGGCAGGGGTTCGCAACCTTTTGCGTACAAAAAGCTATTTAAATCCATTTCCCGTCACATAAAACCAACCGAGAGCAGCAAAATGACGATTACGCCACATTTTCATTTTGCTTCTGCCACAGCATATACGGAATCACAAACTAAATCAATGATTATTAAGTTCTCGTTGAATCCGACATCTCTTCTGGGAAAACTCTGTCAACTCTGTCGTAATGATAAAACTCGTTTGAAATCTCGGCAGTCACGGCTTACAGTTTTATCGAGGAAAACGCAATATTGATACGGTATCGTGAGTAAATAAAACCTCAAACAAATTTAACATGAGATTAACACGCCGTCGTTTTATTTTTGCGGTTCCCAGGGCGCGCTGATTAGATTCGTTTCCCGGTATTATCAAGAGTTATCCCACGCTGCGCGAAGAGAATTTACTGGTCCCTTATTTTTTAGATTGAGCAAGTCAACATAATTTATGACATCAGGTTAATGAGCTTGGTGAATAACAATACCTCCTAATACAGGCATACTGGTATAAAGTGAATGTTTGGCGGTGACAGTACTGGTTTTATGAGCTCATTGAACAAACCTCAAATTATTTTAGATTATGGAAGTCAACATAATTTGTGACATCTGGTAAATGGGTATTGGTGCATGGTAATAACTCCTATAATACAAGGACACTGGTTTATAGTGAATGTTTGGCGGTGACAGTACCGACGAAGGAAGTAGTAAAAATAATGTGTTGGTTCGATGGTGAAAAATCTCGTGTCATCCTTTTTTTCTCATTGCAACATATTATGTTAACAAATACAGCAATGCATCATGCACTCGAATCTTCATTCGGAAAGATAATACAACATATATGAGGGATGCAGTGATTTACTGCCCCCCCCCCCATTGCGACGCCAAGTTCTGAGTACCATTGGAGCATCACATCACAACCACAATTATGTCATTTATCATGACATTTGGCCTGTTGCTATTGGCAGATACCAGCTAGTCTGCCTCATATTTCCATTACTGCACGTCCCCTGACGCAATTACATTTGATCTGGCCCTCGTTTAACAGCGAAACTTTGCCTATGCGCGATACGATTACTTGGAATTGAACTAGGATAATGTTAGATGGACATATAATTTCAGTAACAGATTTTCGGCGTTATCGGGAACACTGCATTTGACCGCAAATGGCTCGCGGGCAGAACGCTCGAAAATCTGCTCATCTCGCATCACGTAACAGTCGATTTGAAAACGTAATGACGCGCAGCCACCTTCGAACATCATAAACGAAGACGTTTACGAGAAAAGAACGAAAATCATCGAAGACAAATATTCTCCGTTCAATATAGGCTAGCATTTAATTTGCTTCAAAGCTACGAAGAGCTGCAGGACATGCGTGAAACAGCCGCAAAGTGACTATTATATTAGAGCACTGCTTTTAAACCTATTTAGAGCACCGTCCACGCTTATTTGCGCAAAAATAATTTATACGCACAACGTACTGAAAACTTTTTACAAAAATAAATTGAAAATACGTAACAGTATTTTGCTCAGATGTGCAACAAGTAGGACGCTACCAGTTTTAGCTATCAATTTTATCCTTATAAAGACAATTATCCTCGTTTTGATTTCTACTATAGTGCACTAAAACTGTTTTCTGTCAATTACGTGTTAGATTTTGTTCATTTGCATGATCAAATCATATTTTCAGCGTGATCTCGCTTATTGGATACTGTACCCAAGACAGTGATCCTGGATAAGTGAAAAAATCACAGAAATTGCTTTGCGAGAAATTCGGCAAATATCGCATACATATTACCAGATCAACCCGTAATTGATTAATATACAGCTTCGGAAGATGTCAATTACGGCAGGCATCTCGACATCATGGCAGTAGCACTGGGTACTTCCAATGCACAACAAACCGAAAAAAATCACTGCTCCAGAGAACTCGCGTGATCACCATGAAGTAACATTTACATCTTGAAATAGATAATTGTGGCGGCAATATGACAAAAAGAACTTTCGCGGGCCTTTCGCAAGGAATTGTCAGCCCTTTTCCCCTCCATCCTATCCTGTGACGAGTTGCCGAGTTTCTACTGCGCTGCTGCAACAAGCTGAAGATGAGCACTGAGCATGGACTCGCAAACACAATGGTATCATTATGCGCATAGAATCCGTAGATTATTGCGATATGATTAAGAAACAGCTAGAACGCAGTGCAAGGGTTGTTTGATTTTAGATGAATAATCCAGTTCATCAGCGGAAATCCAACAGTCTTATAAGATGAATAATGCATCTACCACTTCGGGATGATTTCCGAAAAAAAGAACGACGGACAGACTGGAATAAGGTATAATATCGAAATATGTTGATACGGTATCATATGTAATAATTCCAAAAAATCCACGAAATAATTTGAATCGTGCTATATAAATCATTAGAGGAAACTTACGCGGGATCTCACCATGACCTTCATTACCCTTAGCCAACCGTTCTGTCAAGATTCAAGTATTTACACTTAAGCTAATGAAGCTCGAAAAACAAATATAACCATTCACCAAAATCGCTAGTTTTACACATTTATCTAATATAATTGTTATTTCTAGTGTGCACCAGTGTAATATAAGTCTATAATCGAACACGCCAGGTAGTCAACTATTATGTTCAGTTGACTTTCCACCGGTATTTGGTCGTTCACACACAAGCTTCCACAGTCCACACAATACTTTACCCGTAGCAACCACATCAGACGCGTAGGCCTATATTTACAGCTTCATCAAAGCGATCTTGTGATTAAAACGATTTAAGCCTGCAGTTTAATGACGAGCCTACTCTCCGCAACGGAATAACTAGTCGCAGACCGTTTGGAGTGACATTAATATAAAATAATTGGTTGGTTTGTGCTCGTCCGAACATGCCAATCACAAGAATTCACGAAATCGGTATTTGTCACGTTGTGTATTCTGAACATTATTTATATTCGGTTATTATAGGTAATAACCGATCGCTGGTACCATATTTACACTTTACAGCGCGAGGAAATCGGCTTGTCGAAGGCTCGTCGGCAGTAAAGGCATCTTTTCCGGTGTGGTACCGCATGTACATGTACTATAATATTGCGAACAATGACGAAAATAAAAATAAGTTTCAGGGAGATATGTTTAGTTTTGTTACAGTCACATCGCCGAACACGAAGGAGTTACCCTAATCGCGGTATATCAATCGTTGTAACACCTATCTCAGCGGGAAGTATCGAGCAGACACTTTACATTCGTTACCACTCGATACGAAGGTCCAGTCAATGTTGATTTGACGCAGTTTCTCTCAACTGAACGCAGCCAATTCGAGGAAAACCAGCAGGAATAGGGCGATACATTGTCTTGCCGCTTACTGATCGCAGATACGAATCAATTAGCCTACCTAATGTGAGAAGTGTGAGCCTAAAGCAAACTTGGGCCATGTTGCAAGTCAGCGGATCATAAATCATACAAAGAAATATATGCCTTGTCTATAAATGACCTTCGTAGTCGAAACACAATGAATACCAAAACAACAGCAACAACCTCAGGAGTCAGCCCTACCTCATGTCAGGGTTGTAACCAAGTAAGAAGGTTCTGAGTCACACGTCAATCTCACTTTTATAGTTTTGACTCGAGTAAAGATGAGTCCTTTTCAATTCACCATCGAGTCAAGACCGAGTCCAAGTCAGCTGGTAGAGGGTCGAGTCCGAGTCATAGTGTTTTGACTCAATTCCTATTCCAAGGCATTATTTTCACTGTTCAGTTTTTAGTTCAATCCGATCCAACATACTTTTTCAGCTCTGCAGCATTGATATAGAATGGCTGGAATTCATAATTTTGTAATATTCCTCAGTTTGAACCGTTTCTGGCCCTATTTTCAAAGTATCAGAGCTGATAGTTGAAATGCCAATAATGGGGTAACTTTACTATTCTTCGAAGTTACAATGAAATGACTGTCTTAGGCTTAGCCGTGCACAGTCTCGAGTCATATGACTTGGTTCGAGTAATGCACAATGACTCGAGTACAAGTCGAGTCGATACAAAAATTGACTCAAGTAGAGTCGAGTCATTTCACGTCTTTGAAATAATGAGTCAAGTCGAGTCACCTAAAAATCGCGACTCGAGTCGAGTCATGACTCGAGTCATTACAAATATGGATGGTGTGAACGTGACGTTCACGTTCTCTCTGTGAACCTCAGAAAATTAGAGGTTCACGTTCACAAACAAACAGGTTCTGCACTGTGAGCCTTTTTCATATATTACAATTTTCACGTCGTTATAGCATCTAACATCTATGTTGACACGCAACTAGGCCACTGAATCATTATGCGAGGTAATCGTAAATATAGCGTGGATCTTTTCTCGCTTATCCTAATTCTGGTTGATGCGTCCTGTGGTAGGCTATAGGTCTATACTGCTCACTGTTAAGGGACGCACAGACGATAACGTTACACAGATCGTTAAGTAATTGAAAACAGCGTGCGTAAAAAGTCTATTATGCAGATACACGAACATCCGATAGTACACAGTCAAGGCGTTTGGTCTTGAAGATCCCCACTTGTCTAACTTCAATATTATATCACCTCACAATTATGACGACAAAACATAGCATTTATTTGCGTTGACTCAAAAGGTTCTTCAACATACACGAATGTACCTCATACTGCACAACAGGCAATAGAAAGTCTCGCCGTCGTCGGTATAGTGCTGTGTGGGTGGGTAGCAGAATGTACAGTGCGCATCTTAATTTCGGCGATATAAATGACCACGGGAAGAAAATATACAATCAATGAGCAGAATCAATTCTGGTCATCTGTGTGAAATCCGCAGTCAGTTAAGAGTAAATATTGTCCAGAATCTTTTGAAGCAATATTGTTTCAGCTTGGATATCCCGAAGTATTTCCGCGCCATACTGTATTTGTTGGTGTGGAGACGGTTGGTCATTGACTCCGGGTGATGGTTGCAGTTCGATATTTTCAACTGAAAAACAGAGGAATTTAGAGTACTGAGCCTAAATGTTCAAGTTGAGATCTACATATATAGCTCGGAAAATGGGGCCTACTTGTTATCGCTAACCTAAACTAATTGCTTTGCATTCCAACACCAGATCTTTTGGGGAACATGTAAAGTTGAGAATAAATGGAAATAATATTTGGTTATTCGCAGCATTATGTATCATCCCGGCACAAGAGAAACAAAATATTATGGCGTTGACGAAGACATCCTTGTTATAACTGTGAACATACGTCGCTAAATAATACACTAACGATTTCAGTTCCGGTCATACCCATGACTTGTTGCCAGTCGCCAGAGTCACACGCTGCCAAGTAATATAAGGTTCGTTGGAACATAGTTGTAAATGTGTTACTACTATAATTCAGTATATGCAAGACTGGTAAAGCTTATGCTTTAGCGCTAGAAATATATACTTACCATTGTCGCATTTCCCCGGATAACTGAAAATATATGAGTACGTTATTCTTGTACTATCACACAATACTATACATCCATGGAAATTGAAAAACTGGATAATTGTCAGTGTCCATGCATTGTACGTTTTCAATGAATTGAGTGGATTGTGAACTGAGCTTTGTTTGCGGGGTAATGTAAAATTAATTTATGACTTTAAATATCACAGCTAATAATTTCGAGATTCGAATTGCAAGAGGTTCCTTCGTAAAGCTCAAAAACTATACAGTGTATCTTGAAGTAGGCTCCTACATATGCACAGTATATATGAACAGTAAACGCACGACTGGTATACACCTCTTCGACATGCTGAAATCTATGAGATTCCCAGCATACATAGTTATGGAAAACATGATCAGATGAAATCATGTAAAACCAAACAGAAGTATCACATTTATTGATTCGAATCATTTTTGCCATTGGATCTTGGAGCCGGTAGCATGAGCATTGAACTAGCGGAGTGCCTATACGTGGCCAGGTTAGGAACACTCAAAAATACATATATACCAATCATAACCATGTAAGTTAAACAATTACCAATTTTAACCTCCATGTTACTGTAAATCTCTCCACCGGTTGTAAATAATGTAAGTTTACTATACATTCTTACTTGCAGCCCGAACAACAGCCATTCTTAAACGTAAATCCGGCCAGAATACAAATCAGCAAGGTTATTCCAGAATAATTCATATCTGGTGTTAGTAATTCTGCGCGTTTGCTTATTTCTGAAGTTGAACACAATAGTATCAGCCCGTACCTGGATAGCACATTCATCAAATACTTACTTCTTGGAGCAGGTTAATTCGTTGTGTGATCTTTAATGGTGTGAGCAACCACATTTATATCTTGGTTTGAAGCGTCACGAAACCGCTTTGGTACGCGATGCACCGGGGAGTTCCAGAATGCGTACCGTTTTCACCAGGAAAGGAAAAGCGCTTCGAATACACGTTTCAGGTACTGCCAAAGGTGAACGGTACTGTAATCTGGAGCTACTGACATTGTTACAATCGTCCGACATGGCCACTTGTCACACAATCAGCGCAGGCAATGGGGCGAGGATGAAATACTCACAATTCTTTATAGGCAAATGTGACTGCATGCATGGTTGTCATAAGAGTCCTCTAGAGCAGTGTATTTCAACTATTGTGCATCGGCTTCATGCCGGGCTGTATTAGAATTAGGGGAATTAGAGAAATGCCACGCAGGGAAAATGCATGAAATCCTGAAATTGAATTGCATCATTCGACTGAGAGAAAACTGCTGATTTTTATCTACAAACTCACTACCAGAGATATAACTTGTGGAGTGCCACAGGGCTCAGTCCTTGGACCGACCTTTTTTCCTCATTTATATTAATGATATTGTTAATGAATCTTTATTCCGCACAACCCTATTTGCTGATGATACTCACCTCTTTATAACCTCCAGCTCTGTCGATGATTTGCATGCATCTGTAAATAGCGAACTCCCAAAAGTATCGAGATGGCTGCAAGCAAACAAACTAAGTTTGAATGCAGATAAAACCGAGATGCTCGTTTTAAGTTATGCCAATCATAATTTCACTGTGAACATGAACATCAATTATAAACATATCTCCATATGTGACTCAGCAAAATATATCGGCGTCACCATTGATTCCAAGTTGTCTTGGAAGCAGCATATTGAATGCACAATATCAAAACTAGCTCGGTGTGTGGGAATAATGACCCGTCTGCAATCTACTTCTCTCTTTTTCACTCTCATCTGAAATATGGAATCGCTGTATGGGGAAATGCATGCACAATATTTTTGTACAGAATTCGAACCCTGCAAAACCGTGCGATACGGCTGATCTCATCTGTACCTTTACGTACCAATTTATAGCCTTACTACCGTAAGCATCGGAATTTTCGAGTTGGTGACCTATATCGCTTCGAAGTATCAAAACTTGTTCACAAATATTTTCCAATAGTATGCCTCCTGTGTTTGATGACTTTTTCATACCTGCTAAAAATGTCCATTCCCATTACACGAGATCCTCGTCAAAGGGAAATATCTACTTACCCCCACCCAATAGCAACCTAACTAAGAGATCTATCGACTAGTCGGGACCTTTAATCTGGAATGCATTACCACCACATATCCGTGAATTGCCTTATAATAGATTGAAAAAAGACCTACTTGATCACCTTCTGTCGGTATACTACTAACACTGTTGCCCTACCTCGCTCAGACATTGCTTCATTGATCATTTGCTACCATCGTTTAATTTTTATTCTATTTTCCTTTTTTAACTAAACATTTCTTACAGCCAGACTGTTCAGAGTCAAGTGTACCTGTTTGATGCTGGTGTGATCAGACTAGATGACCTTCACGGTCTTATCGATCATTCCTATCTAATACTGAATACTGTGCATGCATATTTTCTGCACCACCATCACTGCCGTATGTTATGTATTTTGGTTGGATGAAAATAAAGACTCTCTCACAGTACCATTGTAAAGATAGCGAACTATACTTTCATTGAACTTGGACATGATATTAACTCTGTGATTTAAAACAATTTGTATTCAACTTCACTTGGGGAAACTTTGTGTGTGTTTAGCATCCTTCAACAAATACTACAGATCATAATACAATATATTCATCTATGCTATGGTGTCAACTGGAGACGAAGTACATGGTAGCTAGGTATGGTGTCAACCCCTGAAATGTTCAGGTTCGTGTGGACGCGAACCTTTTTGAAAGGTTTGGTGTGAACGGGAACGTGAACTTTATGACGTCACATGACATCATATTGCTAATTCCAAACTTACATCTCAGTCAAATGACATAGAAATTTACACGACACCTAGCGGCTACTCAGTTCACAATATGCCACAATGCTGAATTACATGCTGACTTCGCCAAATGTATCAACTGGAGCAAGAAAATGCTAGATTAATTCCATACAATCAACATCTTTCTACGCTTTGCCAACAATTGCGACGAAGACATGCAAGGGAATGAAAGCTTACGCTGTAACGGTATAGGCAGACCGGACAATATAATAGCCGTCTGACTATTGCTACATAGATATTGAGCGGACGGTTCACACAGAGAACGCGAACGTGAACCTCACGTTCACACCATCCCTAATGGTAGCGTCTGTGTCGAATAAAGACGATAATGCAAACCATGGCACCCTTATCCTCGCAATACGTCAGCCACTTTTTTACAATGAACTGTACGTGATGTGGATAAGTAATTAGGTATATGAGCCAGCAATATATAGACCTATTTTATACATAGGCCTATCAACACACACTATTACCCATACATTTCGTGCGCAATAATTAGAGTAATGACAGTGATACTGTCACAACAATCCATGGTATTATTCCCTTTAGAACAGTGTTGTCGGCGCAAAGTTCGTATAGTTCAAACTAGTTCAAACCACAAATACTCAGCTGTAATTAATATCTCTATTACGGCGTTTGTAAATGTCAGAAATATATATCATATCATAGCATAAAACCGACCTCACAGAGGTTGCGTTTATGCATGCCAATTTCCTGCGTTCAACGGTTGATCCAATTTCAATGAAGCGCTCTCACTTCCTTCAGAAGCGTCGTTCATGCTGCTAATCCGACATTAATTTCAAAACAGCGAGTAAAAAAAATGTTTATTACATACTAAATGGAATAGTAACGGAACGTATGGATCGTCAATGTTCAGTCGGTGTAGATCAATATTACAATTACTGCATGCCTCCTAGCTGTTTACAGTGATAAATACGATGATGAGTTCGTGCCTATCCACACACAACAATTTATAGATTTCGCAAAATCGTTATTTGTCATGTTATTTACCGACCATTGACATCAGTAACCTAATATTGTATTTTCACTCTCAAGTCAGCAGGAAGGATTTCTCCTGTATTGTGCTGCTTGAACTAATTCAGTTCAATAGATGTTAGATATAGGTTATAGTGTTGTGATCAATGGTGGGTATTTGTATTAGTATATTCATATATTCATTGCAGAATACGAGAGTGACAGCATGATCGCATCGTTGTAATCATTCATAGTACCCACCACAGCAGCCCGTTCCAGCAGTCCTGTCAACTTAAGTCAGTATATTCGACGATTATCAGTCTGGAATGTAGGCAAATTGTCTTGCCGTTTACTGGATCGAAGATACAAATCGATTAATTATTCTGCTCTGGGTAATTTCCGTCGATACCTCCCGAGGACCTCAACCATCACGAAAGATTGAATTCAAAATTTGAAGGGACATACGATTTGAATATTCTCGTGGAATAGGGGTTCCAAAACAAGAGTAAGAGACTGCTTAACTTGATCACATCACCTGACATACGTCCTGACCCGATAAAGCAGTCCTCGTTGAATGAGTGCAAATCTTTTACATAACTCACAAATTCTATGCTGCCAGTGAACGCCTTTGATTGATAGCAAAAGGCTACAACAGCACAAAAGCATCGATTTGATGAGATAGTGCTTTTCCTTAATCTACGAAAAGCAAATGCCATACATTCACATATCACGCAACCTACTGGAGCTCCGATCATTCTTTGCCTACCCTAATTCTGGAGGGTGCGTAATGCAGGAATGCGACTGACTGACGTTGTTGTTTGACAAGTCGTAAATCAATTGAAAAGGGCATTGCCCATAAACCCTATTGCAGCAGCAATAATATCCAGCAATGCTTATCAAATGGTTTATATCGCAGAAATCCTCATATATCTAACTTCAATCACTATATAATGAGAAAAGTCTTATTACATACGCATTCAGTATTTTAAAATCTCACATTCAGTGCGATAAAAGAGAACATTTATTGACATGGAATATGACTAGACTTCAATATAAACAATTTGTAGTCAGTACTGCAGAAAATCCCGAAAGTCTTGCCGTAGACGTAATCACGGTGTATCTGACAGAATGTACAGTACGCACTGCTTAACTTAATTGCATCGATACAAATGCCCGACATATGAAGAAAATATATAATTAAGCGGCACAATTAATCCCTATCATTTGTGAACAATTCTCATAATCATTTGTGAACAATTCACATCTGAGGAAACGTGTCAGCTAATGGTACATATCGTCCAGAATCTTTTGAAGTATTATCGTCTCAGCTTGAATATCTCGCAGTATTTTCGCGCCATTCTGTATCTGCCGGATTGCAGTCGGCTGTTCATTGAATTCGAGAGAGGGTTGCGATTCGATGTCTCCTAAATATTCAAAGTCCATAAGTTGAACGCAAGCTACGGAGCAATTTCGGCTCTCGGGTCTTAGCTGTCACGTCGAACTCTATAATATAAAGTTTGTGGCGTTTAAACTACTATAAGTGGTTGAAATACTCACGACCAATGAACTATGTGGCTATGTAATTTTGTGGAAAATAGTTATTGTGCGAAAATCGATAAATAGGATGCTCATGAACAATTGGTCATTGCTTCAATGTAAGTCTGTGTGCAGTTGAATCGTCGTGATAAAATACCAGGCATTGGTATCGGATTCTTTCCGACGATACGATTTTTGCAAAATGCCAATTTTGCCATTCCAAGCGAAATTCTGATGCCGGTAACACCATACTAAAACCGTAATTTTTCTAATCGAGTATACTATTTACGCGGAATATTAATTAGTTACTGACGATTTCGAATACATCCAGTAAAACAGAAATAAAATCTTAATTGGGATATCAATATTCTTGGTGTAAACCTGGACGTTGGTTTTTGCAGAGCCCCGATAGCGTAGTGCAGGGGTTCTCAACCCGCGGCCCGCAGACGTTTATTTTGCGGCCCGCGACATAAGCCTGTAAGCTCACTACAGCCATAAGCCTGTAAGCTCACTACAGCCATAACCCTGTAAGCTCATTACAGCCATAACCCTGTAAGCTCACTACAGCCATAACCCTGTAAGCTCACTACAACCATAAGCTTGTAACTCTCTCTCTTTCTCACCTATAATCTTGCACCTGATACTTGCAGTAGTCGACATTACAACTGACATGATGCACGGTGGTCATAATTGATCACAAATCAATAGAAAGAACGGGCATTTTTTATACAGCAAATGAATAGAAGCAGAAGCAACACATGCAGCAGGAACAGTATAGTAACACCAGCAGTCAGCACAGTATAATAACACAGTATGGAACAATAACAAAAGTGTCACGACTTGGCCATCAGAGACGTATGTTAATAAGATTGAAGAGGTCAAAGTAAAGGCAAGATCACATTATTCAGCATTGGAACTTGGGTAAAACCTAATGTCCTAATTTATTGCTCAGGGGCAGCAATTGCCACGTGCTGATACTTCTCGTAGTATAGTAAATGAATGGAAAGTACTCAAGTACTCTGAAACAGTTAATTTGGCAGATACAAACTTATTCCACTTCTATTTGTACTTTACAGAAGTAGCAGAGTAAAAATTAAGTTCAGAGCAGTTCAAAATGTGATTTAGCACTCCAAAAAAGGTAAATTTTCTTGAAAACTTGATAACCACTTTTACATCAATGTCCATTAGTGGTAAAATCAGTCGAATCACTTTCTATATCACATTTTATCACAGATTGAAGTGACTGCAGATGGTACACGCAGTCCCTTGATTTTGCCAATGCAGATGGATAAGAAATGCAAGGTGTTATTCACACTGCGCTCGAATTGGATATTAAATACCCAATGCAGGGATAGAATGATAGCCAAAGCATATGCAAAATCTACAATGTCATTAATCTTAAGCCCATCAAAGTGTACCGTCCATGTCTTTTTCCCAGTGTCCAAATGTATGATTGGGTTTGGTGATTCCGAATCATCCTGAAAAGAAAGGTACATCTGTATATTGAAAGGCAATGAGAGTAGTACCACTAAGAGAGTAATTTTTTGGCAAACTGGTGTAATTGGTCCAACAATGACTTTTTGGCAAACTGGTGTAATTGGTCCAACGATGACGAGTACAGCACTTACTAAAACACTGGTTCTCAACCGGTATGCCGCGACACACTAATGTGCCATTTATGTCTCGTAAGGGTGCTTCAAGAGATTTCTTCTACATTCAAAAATTATGCGCGAAGTACTTCCAGTCTTTATACAGCAAATGATCATTAATCTAAATCGGCTTCGATGTGACGTTAATAGACAAATCAAAATTGCTGTCGTGCCCAATGTTCTCTCTAAGCTGCGCACAACAAATTCGAAGTGATAACCTTTTTTTTTCGTGGTTACGTACTGTTGACCAAGTAACCGCACGGTGAGTGCGCGCTGACTCGTAAAAAATAGAGGGAACATTGGTCCCACCCGCAATCAATACCCCGCTCGAATTCGCTTTACTCGGCATATCCTCATCGTCTTCCTAATCACCAGCGAGAAATGAACCCACTTGGAAGTGCCGGTCCCGTTCAAAAATTTGACGAACATAGCCATCCACATTGCGATTGTTAGGTCGCGTATCAGTACTGCCGTTGAAATGTAGGCTCGAAGTGCAACGTAACGTTATGTTACAGGCAATGTTCCCTCTAAGCTGCGCACGTGCGCAAATGCGCAGTGCTCAAACGGTCTCTGCGCACAGAAAATCTACGTTGCGCGCAAAAAATCAGAAATGATGTTTTTTTATAGTTGTTGCGCACTGTTGTCCAATGGACCACGCAGGCGCGCAGATTCGTGAAAATTAAGATGGAACATTGCCAGGGCCAAATAGTGTTATCACTGAAGTCAGAAACCGAGGTACAAGTGCGCCCCGCTAAGGTAACTATTGCGCTCCGTGAGGAAGGGAGTTCACAATGACCTGCGCCTCACGGGAGATATTTTTTTAGTATGGCCTCGTACACGTGAGCGATACTGATATCATTTCAATAGCTCATTATTTTCTGGGAATGGCGAGATAACCTGGTTTAACAAAGTTATAAATAACAATGGGCTAGCACGAAGTTAAACTGCAAGAAACTAACGAATGATAGTCTTCTTCGCGTGGCATGGACATTGCGTAAGATTTACTCAGGACCGTAACTTTCGCACCCCAAACCCCCCAATTGGAGGGTCCGAGCTCGAAGGGGGTACAAAATTATTTCGAGAATTAACATAAATCATGGTGTATTTTTGAAATTTTCAGGAATTTTTTTTCGCGCTACGCGCGTTTTATTATTGTAAGATATCTGATTATTGGGTACCCTTTCCCAACAAAAATTAGGCATGATTTATAGAAATGGGCAGTTGGGCGTCGGCCATTACCGCACCATGACGCGCCAAGACATTTGAAGTTAAAGGCTTTGTAACATGCGAATCCAAGAAGTGCGCCAGAACGATCAGCAGCGAGAAAACCTTGGGCGAAAAAGACTGCCCCGGTGCTGACCGAAAACTTCGATATATACAAATATATGTGTAATTGTCCATGTCCATGGGCGCCTAAATGGCTGGCGCCGAATGTTCCTGTCCTGGCGATCCGAGTCCCACAACAAGACAAATGCCATATCGAGGGAACATTATTTTCCAGTTAAGAAATACCAATTTGAAATCGTGTGCGTCTTTTATGTAACGAAGTCATTATATCAACGGGTACGCCCGAAGATGTTTTATTATTATTTAGAGAGCCTATCTATTCCAACACACCTCACTGGACCAGCTCTACCGGTAAATATGATTATGTCAGCAGGGAGAGGATGAAAATTGATAGCAATATATATGCAATTCCCGATCATATTGGCCGATGCAATCATGAATTATAGAAAAATTTTCGCGCCTGGCGCGTTCTAGGGACGCTACTACTAAATGGGCACCCAAAGTACATGATAAGTACCGAAGAAGCCTAGAGCCCCAGTCCCTAGTTAGTTTTATCACCCTATTGGAGGATGGTTGCGCACTGCTGTCCGAGGGCCTGCGCACTGAGTTGGCGTGTTTGCGCAGACTCTTGAAAAATTAGAGGGAACATTGGTTACAGGTGCCGAATATGAGAATTGAGAAGTATAGTTGATCAAATTATATCAGCTAACAAATTTTCCCGTCGCTGAGGTTATTATCCCAGTTTGTTGGAACTAGAATTGAGCTGCAGGTGGCTGCCAATAGAACTACAGCAGTGGTTCTCAACCGGTGTGCCGTGAGAGATTTCTTCTAAATTTTGAAATTATGTGCAAAATAATTCTAGGATATAGGAAATGATCAGTACTACATCAGACTCGATTTGAAGTTTGTACATATGACAAAACGAAATTGCTGTCATGCCATCGCGTGCTTGAAAGGCTGAATTCAGCAGACATGGCGGCGCCTGTGTGACAATGCAGTATTCTGGCAGTTTACAGATCCGTCAAAAAATGTTGCGAACCACTGTGCTAGCGTGCCGCAAACTATTTTCAATTTTCAAAGGGTGCCGCGAGGTCAAAAAGGTTGCGAACCACTGTGCTAGTGTGCCGCAATCTATTTTCAATTTTCAAAGGGTGCCGCGAGGTCAAAAAGGTTGAGAACCACTGAACTACAATATTGAGGTATTGCTATCCTCTAATATATCGAACTCTTGGCTTATAATGATCGTAGCAAGGTTATCTTCATAGTAATGCAATGCCGGTATGTATATGGTACGAACCTGATCTATAACCAAAAATTTGTCGTATGACTCTTTGAACATTGCAGGTATACCGACCATCCAGTTCATTTTCACAGAATCTGAAAAAAATTATTATTTTGAGACATCCAATAATTTGTATTCTTGAAGCATCGTACCCATCACAGCTGTAATGCTGGTTGGCACGCGACTCCAGTTTATTTTTGTCGCGTGCTGAGAGAATATTGCTTTTTCTTGGATATTGTCCAGTATATTCAGACCATTGTTTATGATCTTCATCTCCTCCAATAGCTGAAACATCAACAATTACCAGTAAACAGAAATCGAACAAATGATATTTTTCTTACCCAATATGATTCTCTCAGAAGCGGATATTCCATAAGAATTTCAGCAGTTGGCATGCAGGCTTCTATGTCAGACCGGCGACTTTTGAAGGTGGCTTTCATGGATTTCAATAGCTCTCCCTTCGCTGGGTTTGACGAACTCGATTCAGACAATATGAATGCCTTGTGTTCAGCTGAACTTTTATCATTGGTCAAAGATTCAATTTCCTGAAATTTTTAATTGATATGAATCGGTGTTTCTCAACTTTGAGGTTCCATTGAAATAGCAGTTTCATACTTCGTCTGCAACATCAGAACTTCTGGGTTTCTTGCATCGTGGGCTTGCCGTCGGCGATTCTTCAGCAGGAAGCCGTCTCCGCGGGCCAGTCCGTCCGAACTTTTTTCTGTTTGCTAGGAGAACCGGATCGTCTGTGTCTTTCATTTTCCGATGCTCGTTATATATTTTGTCGTTGAGTCTCGTTATCCATGAGTGCTAAATTGTATCGAATTTGACAGAGTGTGATATTTCCACACTGCAAGCCTCAAAACTTACATATGGCGGAAGAAAATTATCTTCATCAGCCGTAACTAATTTCAGAATTGGATATTTCCGAATTAGAGCTGAACATGCCTCTTTTCTTGCATGCGTTGGCGGAGAAAGTCTGAACGAAACGTTCACGTATATAATCAACCCGATTGCACTAAAATTGGTACACAGTGAATTGGGCTGTGGAAGTAACAGAGCCGAACTGGAGTAAAACATGGCCATAGCATCTGAAGGGAGCACAAAGCCACAATCGACAGGAATTATTTTGCGCGATATATGGCGATAATGCAAGTCTTATCGCTTCGACGAGCTTACGCGTAAGCTCCACTATCGCACGCTGCGCATACACGTATATAATAACATACAGTCTTGGGGAATCTCGGCTGACTGGGGCCGCGGGCCACATTATCATGTTAGACGGAAAACAGTCCGCGGGCCGGACAAAATCCCTTCGCGGGCCGTATGTTGCCCGCCCCTGGCCAATACACACCCGTAATACTCCACGATATCCTTGAACAGATGATCCACAATAGCTGATCTCAAAGTTCGCCCCATGCCGCTTTTTGACTGCAACTTTTGCATTTTTTCCACTTGGTTATGCAAATACTGTGGTAGGCGCACCGTGTATTCAGAACCAGGCCACTTTTTTGCCTTATTGGTGCATTCTTCCGCATTCACGACTGGCGAAACATTATGGGGTCTTTCAGAATTTGCCAGATCACTGCCTATATCGCCTGTAATTGAAATACCACTTACTAAAACAAAATGCGACTGAATTCCAGAAAACAGCATTCTCAGCCATCATGAGGGTTTATTAGCCAAGCTCATGCATAGGTGACTTCTATTTCTACATGCGGTGGACAGATGAAAAGGGAGGGGTTTTAAATAGTTAGCATTAATTTATGACGGTTAATAATGTGCGTAACTCAGTAACTGCCCATAATACATGGATAGGACAAGCTTCATCGTGTTGACGCATTGACCCGTCTAAGTACGCGTAAGCTTGTCAGCGATATGATAAATTTTCAAAAACACTACTATACACCGGCAAATGTGACAAAATACTTACTACTCTCCTGCTCTTCGGTCAGTGATACATTCACGATACTGGTGCCACAATTTGAATTGCAAAGACCAGCACGAGGCGAATCTGCGGCTTTCAAAGAATCTGCAAGACACCAATACCAAGTAACCAAGCACCTATAGCTATGGGACTCGATTACCTGAACTTTTCTTCTTACTCAATTTTAACAGACCGCCATTGGAAATTTCGACGATATCACAATCAAGTTCAACCCAGCCAAAATCTTCATCGTAGTATTCAATGTTGGCATTGTCAGCGTCAACTTCCGGGAATTCGTGTAACACAGCCGTTTTAACGTCTGATTTACAGTACACTCTAAACATTCTTGAGCGGTCACCGTAGGTCACCTTCAACTTGTACTGTTCTTCAGAGTCAGCCATAGCAACCGAGACTATATAAATAACCTGAATTACATCAAACCACAAATGATTGCATTCCTCAGTTATACACACCACGACGTAATCTTATCAAGTTCCTGGTATTGATTACATACATATGCTGGGGCTCATGATATATCAAGTCTCTGGGACGAAAAACTCGATACCCAACTTCTTTCATGGAGTAGCTATGAAAGTGTTCAATAAACTGAATAGATTTTATCAATTTGGTACACAAGAAGCACTCAGCATTGACATACAATATATACTCAATTTTACAACATGTTAGTTCATCAGCAGTTTTTTCAACAACAAAAATATCTTGAACCTGATATTTGTGAGACATGTCATGAAACACTTTGACACTAGTCACCGTCTGGCTGTCGACCTCATAATGGGCTTCAATTCGTTCAACATACTCTTTTGGAATCGAATCCCAGTGTAACGACCGCGAGTCAACACTTGGCACATCGTCATGCAAAATATCAGGCGAACAAAATTCATAACATTTTCGATACTGTAGCCTACATGCGACTGACAAGGAAATGTTTTTAAAATTTGAATTTGCCCTGGCAATTTTCTTCAATCGTTGATGGTAACTCTCAAATCTCATGCACCAGACATTCCTGAGATTTCCATACCTTAAAATCATTATTCCGTAATGCAAGAGGAAGTGAAATTTAGGTTTTATAATCTCAGGTGCTGTCTCTTTTACAGTCTCGAAGAATTCAGTAACGAGATACACCAGTTCATGAGCATTTTCCCTCTTCGTAACTTCAGCAAATAAAATATCACAGATTTCTGATAGCAGCAAATACCAGGCCCAGATCATATTCCCTTCAGGGATGTCATGACCAACAAAAAACGGAAGATGGCGAAAAAAACACCAAGTTTGCGACGCACTCAGCCTGTTCATTTTTCCAGTAAAGTTAGGCTTGTTACGTATCTCATGCCTTCCATACGGAAATGACATTACACGTTCCACAAAGCGCTGCTTTGGGACGAATTTGTAGATCAAATTGGTTAGGATGTAGTCCAACGTGACAGAGAGGACCCCCTCGTACACGTCATGCATCATGTCTGGGGGCAAAGCATTTACAGTGTCAAATGAGAGCAAGCTTTCAAAAACACAATCTTTTTTCACTCCAAATACTTCTTCATTTGTTGCCAGTGCTGCTTCAACATGTGCTTTATGATTCGTTGATGTTCGCAGGGTAAACATACGATCATTAGATATTTCACGAAACTCAGAATAATGACATGTGCAAAACCGACATATGTAGCCAGAGCTGAAGCATTGGCGAAAGCCGCCTATCTCATGACTTGCGAGGTTGTCTGCACTTATCGTTGCCAAGCCACCAAGAAAATGTCTCTCGGAACCATTCCACAAAGTTACGTCGATACCAGAAGTTTCCAATATTTTCAAGTCGGAGAGTAATGGCTCCAACAGTGCATGGTAACCAATTTTTTTAACAACAGAAGACTTTACTATGAGCACAGGGTGAATGCTACGGATATTTGACAAAAACTTATTTTCAATATTTCCCAGTTGAAAATAGAAAACTGATAGCTTATGACTCCCACGAGCAGACCCCAAAGGATTACACAACTCCAGGTCGTCTAAATATAAATGAATCCTCAACAATTCCCTTTGGCCACGAAAAAATGCATTATTAAGAAAAATATTTCCATCAGTATAATCATACAAGAATTCATCAGGGCCCTTACGCATCAGCATTTTATCATCTATGCTTTGTATAACATCTCTGTGAGAAATGTACGATTGCAAGGTTTTCAGTATTGGAATATACTGACATTCACATTGATCCTCAAATTGGTGCGTGACGGGTCTGATCAAGCCGTATCGATCTAACACGTTGGAATAACGCCAGTCACTTTGGGTAATATTCATCATATTGACCAAGTCTGGCAAAACCAAACGAGAGCTACTACTTGCAGCAGTTGAGTTCATGCTGGATGCAGAAATTTGCGAAGATATTTCGATCCTATATTTATCTAGTATGTCCACAACATTCAGCATGATATCGCGAAACGTCGACTTTGGTAAAGTGAATTCTTCTCGGCATCGCAACGTAAATAAGAAGAAACTGTCTTCGAAATTTATATTTCTTTTTGCGACTTCCTGCAAAAATGTACCAGTACCGCTCTGACTTTCAATCATCAATTGTCCATCATCACTATCTGCTTTCTGAGCAATAGGCACTTGAAGTTGAATATCTGCCGTTTTTGTTGACTTCTCTATGACTTCTTTGTGCGTTCGATAAACATGTACAACGAAACTTCTACACGTACCAAACTCGCGGTCGCATCGGTCAATTTTGCACAAGAATGTGCTTTCCTCTCGGTGGAAACGATTCACATGAGATATTAAAGACTTTCTATTGGAAAACGGCGGTATAAACGCGCAACTTTCGGTAGGACACGGCCACAGATTCATCCCAAATTGCAATAAACAGTGAAACAGACGGACCTCCACCTGCACGAAAATGGGTGATTCGCCATTCGCGCCGTTCTGTGATATATTAAAATCCAAATTTTGTTCCAAATCCGGAATCCCAATCCAAGTCCAAGTCAGGAAAAGGCTGAAATTTATTCGAATCATCGCATCAACATCTAATGTTACAAAACGCTACATGTCCAAGTATAAATATATTCATCTTCAAATACATTTTAAATCAATATCTATTGTTTTTAAACCCGATTAGAATCATTGCTTCCGATTATTTCAAATCCAAATCCATATCCATACTCGTCTTGCTTTCGCGCTCTTTTCCTGAACCGTTCAACCAGAACGCATGTATTTATATTGTACAGTACATTGTACAAGCAGTATCCGTATCAGTGTCGGTTTATCAGGATGATTTAACAGACGATGTTGAAATATAATGAACATAAGAATGATAATTAAAAGTATTGATGATGAGGAAACCAATGAACGAACATTATAACGCTATGGAACATATTAATAATTCGCGGTTCTAATGTCTGGGGTGTGTTCGGAATGCGTTGACACTCGGACATGATGTCTGAGGCATGTATGGATTAGGTTCAGACTGCATTTCAACTCCGACATCGTGTCGGGTCATATCGAATGTGTGTTCGAACTGCGTTGTCACTCGAAAATCATGTCTGGGATATGTGTGGCGAGAGTGCTGCGGTCTTAGTTTGAGACACAAACATCATGTATGGCAAAGGTCTGGGGTGTGTTCGAACTGTGTTGACACATGACATCATGTTTAATAAATGTTTGGAGTATGTTCGGACAAGGTTGCAGATCGAACATCATGCAGGGTGAGTTTGGACTGCGTTTCAACTCAAACGTCATGTTTGGGGCATGTCTGGGGCATATCCGGGGGTGTTCGACCTGCGTTGTCAGTCTGACATCATGTATGAGTTATGTCTCAAGTATACGTTCAAACTGCGTTGACCATTATTGGACATCATTTCTGAAGCATGTTAATTTACAAGCACGACAGCTTGTTATGTGCCTGCCTTTGGCGTTTACAACCTCCACAAGCTTGCAGTCCGCCATTACAAGCTGGTTACAGGGTACTTTACAACAATAATTTTTACCGTGTAGCAGACATAGCGACGCCCATTTCAAAACGCAGTTTTCAAATACACATTGTCTTCCTGATCTACGGCACGATATGAACTGCTGTGGATGTGACATTCACAATTACAAACTCGAATAACAAACAACGCCATAGCTATCCACGTTCGTGATTGGTAAGTAATACTAAATTACAAAATTACTAGTATAGCTCTGTGCAGTAACGGCGATAAAATGTATGCTTGCATAATGTATATAGCGCAACGTTATGTTACCGCCGAATACTCTGAGAATTGAGAAGTCGACAAGTATTTAGATTTTCAGAATGAGTGCGACAGTTAATATCAGATATACTAAATTCTAATCTATACCTAGGATTATTGCGTTATCAATGATGAGGCCCGCCTGTGCCTTACCTCTCGCTTCGAGCTTTATTTTAGATCAATAAATACCAGTTTTAACAGAGAAAATATGGCGCGCACGAGGAATTCCATGTAGTGAGCTTGATTTAGTGCTACTATGACGTCATGAATTCTCAATTGTGACGTAACAGTTAATTGGCATTTATGGCTCTTTGAAAATTGAGATGGAAAAAATAGGGCTGATATGGCTCTTCGGACAAAAAAGGTTCCCGACCACTGACTTAGACAGACATTCAAAGCACTGGTGAAGGTTTCCACCTCGTACCAAGAACAAAAAACTCCCAATCACCGGGACCCATACACCAGCGTCTCCGGGTTCGGTTGCGTTTCCGCACTTCGCGCCAATTTACGCGTTGAGACTCGGGATTATTAACTAGATTCCCGTTAAGCATCCGCCTGGGCGAAGATAAAGGCGCGTTTGTATGTTCCTTAGGGTCGACTGAACCGACTGCTGCTCATATCAATCCCTTCTTTGTCGACTTTCAAATCTCTCATTTGAATATTTGCTACTGCGACCGCAGGCAACTCATTTGGTTCTCGCGGGCTACCGGTAGTACGCCACCACCGCGTTGGTGACCCCTAATTTATATTTTCTATGTTGCCAGAAAAACCTCTGATTAATAGTTAAGGCTAAGAAAGCACATCGTCTTGATGCAGCACTTTCTTCCTCGCGCTACAAATGGTCGATTCGAATATATGCAATATATTCACGAGTCACGCACCCCATAGTGTAGCGTCGTACTTTCCCTGCCTATCCTATTTCTGAAGGATGCGTAGGAAAGGAATGCGACTCACAGAAGTGGTTGTTTGACAGTCCTCAAGCAATTGGAAACGTCATTGCACATAAACCCTATTGCAATAATATCCAACAGAGCATAGCAAACTGTTTGTATCGTGTCTAACTTAGTGGTTCCCAATAGGGATGGTGTGAACGTGAGGTTCACGTTCGCGTTCTGTGTGTGAACCTCGGAATATTTGAGGTTCGCGTTCACAACAGAACCTTGGTAGGTTCTGCACTGTGAACCTTTTCATATATTGCAATTTTCACTTCATTATAACATCTTTGGTTCAAATTTATTGACTTTCAACTGCGGGCCACTCTATGCATGGAGCTGGCAGTATAAACATTCAACACTAAACGAGCATGCCCTTGACAATCTCAAAAAAATTACTTGTATTGTTACAAAAGTTTGCTCGAAATATCCAGCTTTCCGTTTGTGCATATTTAGTGTCTCTGTGCTGTGAGCTTGACCCGCAATCACATGACATCAAGACCGAAATACACTGTATTTTGTCAGCGAATGATCCTTATTCAACCAATCAATGAGATTGATATCGTCTTCTGATGTAAAAATCTAGCAGGCGTACGGGGTCAATCTTGACCACATATGTATACTGTATCATAAAAACCAAATCCGTGCGACTGGGGTGTTGGCTATACTGCTGTATAACTTGTTAATGGGGTAATATCGGTAGCAAGTATAGAAACCCATTTTACACTCTGCTCAATGTCCATGTGGCAATACTCAGACGCCGAATACATTGTCCGATCAGGTCGAAATTTATGGCAAAGCGACGCAAGATACTGATTTTATGGGATTATTTTATCATTTGATTGCCTCAGTTGATACATTTGGCGACGTTTAAAACGTCAATATGTACTTAAGTAGGCTACCGAGCTATTATGTGGCCCCGAGTCGTCGCTCGGTATCGTGTACAGCAGAGTAATATAGGCAATCACCTAATTAAAATATGGGGTTGAAATTAGCAATATGACGTCACGTGACGTCATGAGGTTCACGTTCGTGTTCACACAGAACCCTTCAAAAAGGTTCACGTTCACACGAACCTGAACCTTTCAGAGGTTCACACCATCCCTAGTTCCCAACCGGTAGGGAAATTCCCAGTTGCGGGGAATTCAGGGGTTTCGGTGGGTAACAGACGGACTTGCAAATATTTATCTACAGTATATACATGTATACCAAGGCAGAACACAACAATTACGGTAGTTTCCAGTTCACAGGTATGAACTGTAGGTGCCGCTAGCTTTAATGTGTGTTGTTCAAAAACACTGAATAACCACAGAGGTCAACTTCAGAATTCCTACTCAAGTGTTGGAGGTTTATCAAGGCTTCTCCTCGCCAACTCATCCGCGTAGGCGGTGTATTACAACAAGCCAATAAGTGGGCCGTCCTATTAGTTGACAGTTACGGAATAAAAATGAAGAATAGGGATCTGGTGTAAATGACCATGATAGTCGACAAACACCATAAATACCACAAAAGAAACAAACAAACTGGATAACCAACATTGGGGTCACAAACACATTTAGCAGGAGCAGTATGACGTGCAATAACGCTTTCGCAGAATTCTGCGGGACACCGGCACACATGAAGGTTGATATTGCAGTAAAAGGCGATTGCGTATGTGTACTGTCTGAAGTACCAGGGATATTGTTAAATTGTGGTATTCATGGTGTTTGTCGACTACTATGGTCATTTAAGACAGGCCAATTTTGTTCATTTTTATTCCGTAGCTGCCGATTTGTAACACGGCCCATTTCGAAGCTTTTTATAGGACACCGCTTGCACGGATGAGATGGCGAGGAGGAGCCTAGAGAAAGTTCCAACACTTAGGTAGAAATTCTGAAGTCGACCTTGGTCGGACTCGAACATGCCACCCATCGGTGTTGCAGCTGTTGATTTTACCACTACGGTATCTCTCCACCCTACCAGGGATATTGGATGTGTAAGCTACTCAAACAAGCAAATGACTTGTCCGAGACATCCGGCATATTACTCTGGTGAGCTTAAAGTTCAATAAAACGGAATGACGAGAGTTATAAGAAAATAGTACCGTAGTTAAATCGATATGGGAATCATGTTTGTTCTGAAAAAATAATGAGCAACTGCATAATCATTGCTTTCTTTATACACGGGCCGTCACCATCAGTTTTGACTCGTCTTAACTTGCATCAATAAAAATTCCTTACGAAACAAGTTATTACGAAATTTTATTGGAGTAAGGAATGAAAACCGGAAATATTCAGAAGTCAGGAATGAAGTAAAAATGGTTGGGTTGGGAATCACTGGTGTAACTGCAATGCTTACATAATAATAAAAGTCGCGTGAGATATGTACTAGAAATTTATAATAACCCACAATCATGACGTTAGACTGGCCTGGGCAACGTGCGGCCCGCGGAGCTATTCAGTGCGGCCCGCGAAACGTTGCTTGAAATTGAAAATATAAAACCTACTTTATAATGTTGCTGCAACTGACCGCAAATTCGTTTACTATCAAGCCTGTTCATTAACATGCTGCGATTACGCAGCCTATACGCATACCTATATTGCGTAATCCAGATTCAGACTAAAGCCAATGTAGCAAAATATGCCGTTACAATTAAAGTCAGCAAACAATATTTGTTGCCATTGTCACATTACGCATTTTATGGTCTGTGTTTCAAATTGTTACGTGATGCGTTTCCAACTCCCAAATTCGTAAAACAAGTCAATCAGTGCCAGTGATCTCTGAGTCATCATCACCCATAATGGATGTCAAAAAAAAAAGAATGCCGAAAGTTTAAATTCGAAGAAGGTTCGGAGGAATAAATATTTGTTTACCGGAGTCAGAGGTATGCCCGATTTCTTAGTAGTTAGTGCAGAGCGGGTCGCCATGTTTATTGAGTATAATTTAAGTCGGGTTTATGACAAAAACACCAAGACATACATAGTGGCGTAGCAGCATGGGCTACCGCCCATGGCTTTCCTTGAAAATGCCGCCCCCAATAAGTAGACCGCAGCAAATTTCGACATAGTTTCATATTCAAGCAATATATATTGCTTAAGTAAGAAGTCGCACCGTCTCAGCGTTTATAAGGCCAAAAATAATAAAGACAAGAAACGGTGAACGAATGTTTTAGGCAAAACTATTGAGCTTCTCGGCCTTTCGCCGAAGCGATATCAGCGACAATATCCTCAAAATTAAGTTTTTGAACGTAGTCTCTTTCTATAGAAAGAATGGATGGAGCTGATAGGCGATCACTATTCATGGTAGAATGTAAATAAGACTTTATCGGTTTGAGCTTTGAGAAGCTCCTCTCACAGCTCGCAATTGAAACACCAATGGTCAGACAAAGTTTCATACACAAGCCCAAATATATGGTGTCGAATCAAGTATAGGTGTGATCAGAGGTGGTCAGTAACGTTGTACTTTTACTTTTTCGAAGTACTCAACTAGTTTTCCTCTACTTCTGGTACTTACTCAAGTAGATCTGATTTTCGCTACTTCTACTTCGAAATATTTTGTGATATACTTTTTTTTTTTAGTTTGTCAAGTAGAAGTAGTTCAATGCTCCAATCAAGAAGATAGCCAGAGGAATTTCAGGGCTGTTTTCACGGAGTATCATCATTTAACTTCCATAATAGTTGAGTAAAGCCCAGAATTTTTGTCGTGCTTCGCGCGCAGTGGATCGCGAGTAACCATTATAATTTCACGATTGTATCGGTGAATATAATTTAGGTAGCGGGTTGGCGTGGTCCGTTCACACCACATTGTCGCTCTTCGCCCATATGAAATAGTTTATCACAGTATATATGGCTCACCATAACGTTTGAAACTGATGTTTCGCAATCTATCATTTACCCATCATATCGTAATCTAGCATGTCCATAGCGTGTCCTCATCTGGAAAAGTGGATTCTGAATTTTTTTTTCTTTTTAATGTGTTTTGGCAAACCACCTTTGAAACTTTATGGACTAAAGACATTAAATACATGTTCCACTTTTAGAAGTGGTATTTATATTTCACTTTCAATTTCCAGTATCATATACTTTGAGTTCTAATTAATATCAGTTCTTTTGTCTGGATAACATATACGTGTTGAAGAATAAATGCAAGTGTAGTAACGCCTTTAATTCCCGGAAATAAAGCTACACAATATGGCATTATCACGTTCCAACATATTTTTTATTAACGTGCACTAATCGCACAAAGTGTTTACACCGTATCCTATACAACTTCTCCGTATCGCTCTCCGACTAAACTACGGGCCTTATAATACGGGGGCGGGCGCCATATCATGATATTTTCTAAAACGTGCTGTTCGAGAAAACAGAATATTAATATCACATTTCCATACCAATACTATCCTTCATTCCATGATGCTGACGACTGCTTATGCTGTCGAAAATAGGATATCTCCTGGTATGCATCAATATTAATCAAGCTCAGCACCTTTCGCATAGCTCAATTTGCACCTTTTGACAATCCCTGTGAATGAATTACGCTCGTTTTCTCAACTACTTGCTTGCTTGAGTAGATTTAAAGTCAGTCAATTCTACTTCTACTTCAAGTTGTTTTAGGTTGCTTATAGAAAAAGTACTTCTTCTCGTACTTGAGTAGATTTTTTCGTCGCTACTTCTACTTCTACTTGAGTAGCTTTCTTGACTACTTTGACCACCTCTGGGTGTGATTTAACTATAACCACTGTAAAACACCAAACGCTGTTGCATTACGATTAAACGTGGTTTCACTGCACCGCACCAGCCTCTTATCAATATCATAATAAATATATAATGGTCAGATTATATTTTCATCTGAACAAGACACACACACAATGTACAATGCAATAAGACACAATGCGATGCGATGTAATATGAACAGATACGACAGGGATTTTTTGTCGCCGTAAGAATGGGGACGCGGGGACAGAGAAGCCCGGGATAACCTCCGATCCAGAATCGTCACCACTACGCAATCTCTCTCGCTAACTCCAGTTTAACAATACTGATCTAAATCGTTAGCTATTGTTGCCCTGATTCCGGAAATACAATTTAAAAGTTGGTCAGGGCAACGGAACCACCCCGAAATAGCCATCAAAATCGGAAAATCGGCATTGTTCCAAATAATCGCTCGATACAATTTCCATTACCATGGTCAACTGGTCATTGTATTGCGGCGCTCCGATTGTTCGGAACAATTGGTCTTGACGGATATTTCGGAGTGGTTCCATTGCCGTGCTCACATTTTAATGTGTGTGTTTCGGAATCAGTGCGACACTAGCTTTCGATTGAGACCAGTTTGATTAAATTAAGCTCTCTGGTAGCCAGCAGTACGACTACCAATTACGCTGCTTTTAGCCGGCTGTTTACACTGTGTACTGTGCAGACTCATTTTGCCGCCCCCTTTGAGCCTGCCGCAGAGCCATAACCGCCAAGTGGCTGCTACGCGACTGGACATACACTCGGTCAAGGGAAGGTGAATTTCGGAAGAAATGAAAGCTTGGCTCAACCAAAAGGTAATTTCGCCAAATTGCACAAGACAATAAGCCTATTATTAACCCCAGGACCGTCACTGCTGCACCGTAAACCACCGCCCAATGCACCATGTTTGACATTGTTCCAAAATCTAAGGCAAATGAATATTATTTTTATTTTTTGCTAATTAACCGTCACTTTCTCATTCCCCAATATCAGCACATTCACTGAGCACCATTTACTGTAATTCACTGCTTTCAATTTGGAAATAAAATCAGTACGCTGGAGAATACAGCTAAAATTTCTGACTCGGCCCGCCAACGTATTTTCTGCTTCTCATTAGGCCCGCAGAGAAAAATAATTGCCCACCCCTGCGTTAGAACATAGCATTGATTGCCATTGAATCGGAACAATTTTGAGTCAGTACTGCAACAAATTTCGGAGGTAAGACGAAATGCTGGTGTATCTGACAAAACTTACAGCGTACAACCTGATTTCATCACTGCAACACATATGAGGAACGTTTATTATCAAAGATCACAATTAGTTCCCATCATCCGTATACAATCCACATCTTAGGAAACGAGACACCTAATGGTAGATATCGTCTAGAATTTTTTGAAGTAATATTGTGTCAGCTTGGATATCCAGCAGTACTTTCGCGCCATTCTGTATTTGCCGGTATGCAGTCGGCATCTCATTGACTTCGAGGGATGGTTGCGATTCGATGCGACTCGCGTCGCTCTGTATCTTCTCTGTATCCTCTCTGTATGCAGTCGGCTTCGTAGTGACTTTTGGAGATGTTCTATGTTTTCCTAAATATTCAAAGTTCAACAGCTGAAAGCAGGACACAGAGCAATGTTGGCTCTCAAGTCCAATTGCTCACGTTCACCCCTACAGTACAAATACTTGTTGCGACGAACCTAAAAGTGCTTCTATAAATTCTCGCCACAAAAGATTTGTGTGGCAATGTAATTGTGAGGAAAGTACTCTGCAATTATGGTAATAATAGGCATGATGTTTTAGTAAAGTTGTGGAAAAGATTGATAAATAGGACGCTAATTATCGTCATAAATTAGGTAGGCTACTCGGCAACGGTATGATTTTTGTAGCATTGCCAATTTCCAACATGTTAGCGACATTGTGATGCCAGTAATTGTACTGAAGCAAAAAAAAAATTCCGATCAAGTGTTGTATTTAGGCGAATAATTATTTCGAGGCTGGCTGGCGACCGTGATTTCTAACAGGCCTAATCCCGTCAGAACGAACAAAGTCATTATATGGACAACAAAGACCTTTGGTCAACGTCGCTTGGTGTAAATACCCACTATCCATTCATACCCATTGTATGAAGTCATAGGCCTTGTTCCAAGTCGTTAATATCGCAAGCAGTCAACAAGAATGGGGTTTATTGGGACCTGGTTGTAGGTGTGGATCTTAATACGATAATTAGCATTGTACAACACAGAGAAGTATATACCGCCGACTCCGCCTAATCCGTACACTTTGGTTTAACTACCTTTCAGTAATCGGAAAACACGTTTCGTGGTCATGCGGAAAGACAGAACATGCAATAAAAATCCTGTACTATTGAATAATGAATGAATGCCAACTGCGCTACACTGCAATAATTGGCACAGGTCGTATGAAACGTACAGGTCAGATGCATTGTACCGTATTTCGAACCAAAAGATTCAGGGAATACTTTATACTCTACTGCTGTACAACACAAACATATCGGGTTGAAATTGTACAGTGTGAAAACAACTGAAACAGCCTTTTCTGTGCCATTCTGCTCTACAAGATGGTCGCAATCATACTCAAACTAAATTTATTTTGTATAGCTGGCACGGCTTTTATAAGTTCACCGTCGATTGTTGCTGCATGGATCATTGGTGTTTTACCACAATCACTCATCTTGTGTTAAAACGAAGGAGGGCCTGTTCAATTTTCATTTTATCATTGCCTATCGAAAGGAAATGCATGTCTGTATCCGAATTAAGCAGAGATTGTCGGGATTATTGGGAGCTTTTTACGTGCAATTTTTGCTTTTGTCTCGGTTTCGAGCATTTTCACCTAATAAAGGGGTTTACCGGGTCACTTGGTGTCTGAAATGAGTGGATTCGACTATACGTAGCATCGCAAACTATAGAGTTCGTACCTAAGTCTTTGAGGTTTATCTAGGCTCCTCCGCGCCAGCTCATCCCAGTAAGTGGTGTCCTATAAAAGCCTAAAAGTGGGCCGTGCTACAAGTCGGCAGCTACGGAATAAAAATGAAGAATATCGGACAGGATCAAATGACCATAGTAGTCGACAGACACCATGAATACAACAAACTAACTCAGCATCGCAACACTCCGGATTACTGAAAATAGACTGATGAGGCTTATGCTTTAGCCCAAGCAATATATACTTACTTTTGCCGCATGGTATAGGATCACTGAAAATATATAAATATGTTGTATTCGTGCACGACGACATAATTCTAAGTGTAATCACGGTATTAACATGCATGTATGTTTTAAAACTTGACTTTTATGTTACAAGTAACTTCCAAATGAATTGTCTCGCTAAGGGAATTGGCTTTGATTGCGGAGTAATATTGAATTACCTCGTGATGTAATACACCGTCTATAAAACCCACGATTGAAATTGCACGCACTTCATTATGGTGCCGTTCAGTTACTACAATAAATAAAGTATTCGACCAGGGCTCTTCAACCGGGTGCGTCATAGATAGGGTGTAACGTAGCATGTTTAAACGGTGTGCCACTAAGATGGGGTCTGCTAGGGTGTACCTATAACTGGCCTATTACTGACTATCACAATAAATAGGCATGTTCGTGCTTCAGAAAAAGTTGACCGGATGTGCAACATCGTGCAATGTTCATATCCACTGCACGCCGCTAATAAATTGCGTTTTCTTTCATGATATCATAAGCAAATTTTCTCATCGTTATTTACCCGCTATCAATGGACTTTTTGGTTCCTTCCGGAGTAGAACAGGGTGGATGTAACATGTGTTTAGCTTGCGATAACTGTATATAATGATTCTCGAGGAAACCGCCGCGACAATTCAGACATTTGGAATCGTTACTTCCTGCCAGATGGTTATAAATAGCGCAGCGTACATATTTGCAGAGGCGTAGCCAGGGGGTTTCGGGATCGGGTTTGAGAACCACTGTGTTAGATAGTGGTGCGCGAACCTCGAGCCCTTATTAGTATTTAACATATCCTATGCGTTGCAACCTTGTTCATTCTTATTTCGATTAGACCAGGGTTGGTCGTAGGTAAAACCGTAATTATAATTACATATATTTACACATATTTATATTAGCGTGTGTTGGTGGCCGTCGTTGTGCAATTTAAATTGGTTCCCAAAGATCTGAGATATTTTAATTTGACTTGAAGATTTACTACTTGCTTACTGCGAGTCAGGGTGGAGTGGAATATTAGTTTTTAATATAATATTGTGCTTGCAATCTGAGTCCCATCGTGCATATGCGAACCGCATAAGTGATGCGCTCTTCAAAGAATCGCGGAATCGTTGGAATCCAGCGCGTTTCACAAAAGATGGTTTTTATAATGAGCTTGAGCGATTGCAATATATTTCGGCTATACCGCCAATCCTGATGAGAGGTCCAGAAGTAATAACATGCAACAAAGTGATTAACAAGAGCGGAAGATGCGTCATTTCTAATTTTATTACCAAAATTTTCGAAGACATCCCCTCCATCCGCTCTACCGTTTAATCTGATGACGTGGACTGAGAACGGTTGCATATTTGACAGTAATATATGTGCAACTACCAATATTATCGACGAAATTCAATCAAGAGGTTGAATTTTTCGCGCCATATGCGACTATACAACGAATCTCAACAACTTTTCTTTAAAATAATACTCGGGATTTAGGTGCATATATAGTAAGCTTGTGTGGCGGTTCTGTTTCTACAATTAGAAACTTTTATACGCAAGGAATATCTCAAGAAAACAATGATGGCACAGACACATATTACTGTCAAATATTGATCCATTCTCAGTCCACGTGATGAGATTAAGTGGTAGAGCTGATCGACGGGGTTTCTTCAAAAATTTTGGGCGCAAAATTAAAGATTAATGATGATTCATCTTCCGGTTTTTATTATTCCCATTGTTGCATATGCAATCGGACTGTCGCTATAGTCGAAATATATCATACATCACTCAAACATCTAGTAAAACCTTCATTCGAGAGACGCACACGATTCCAACTTGGCATTTCCTCCTGACGGTGTACGATACCCGGTTAAAGATCGCTGAATTAGATCAAAATATATTATAGACAGTATCTGTATATAGTAAGTAACCGAGACCATGACAGCTCTATATGTCCCGCAGGCTGTAATTGGTGTGATTTCCTTCACATTTAAAGGTATTTATAAACATGTAATATCTATATGAACCGGTTACATGAGTGACGAGATCGCAGAGTGCGATTGCAGCCAGGATGGAAAGTCACAACTAAATGTACCGTACTTCTGACCATGTACGTTGAACCATTTTTTCCGAGCATAGGGCATTTCGAGACCAACGTAAGTCTATCAACTGGGTATATATACCGTCAATAGTCGTGCTTACCGGCAGGTACAACAGCCATTCTCGATTGCGATTCCCGCAAGCACACATAACAACATTGACATCCTTGAATAATTCATGTCGCTATGACAGTCTTTTTGCGCGCTTGGTTATCTCTGTGGACGAACACGAACAGTATCATATCGTTTATTGACAGCACATTAACTAAATACTCACGTCCACCAGCAGATGCTTTCGTGATATAGTTTTTAGCGGCGTCAGCAACCCAATTTATAGCGGCTATCCAACAATTACTCTACCGCGTTTGTTCGCCTTGCATCGGGAAGTCCGGGATTGGACACAGAGTTTACCAGGAAGCGGGAAAAGCGCTTAACATACTCAAGCTCAATCATCAATGAGCATTTTTTTAGCTCGATCACATCTGGTTTCAGAACCCAGCTAAAATCGAACGGTATCTCGATTGACAGGAGGGTCTGTATGGAAGGGGTACTTAGAGTAAACATATATGGGTCGCACCGGAGGTAATTTTGGGTCGTGACGGCACCAGAGCGATCGTTTAATACAGGGGTGGGCAAACTTTTGAGGTCGCGGGCCGCATTCAACATCTGAATCCATTCACGGGCCGCACCAAAACGCAATATTGGTATTTGATCACATAGCGAGGACATGGAGATAATATATAGGCTTATTTAAAAAACCAAACATTGCTTTGATCATATCGTACACGCGTCAGAACAGTGGCGAGATTTCATAGGCTAGTCGAACTCAATAACCAATGTGTCAAAACTGTAGAGATGAAAGTCGATTGTCCCTATTTTTAGAACAGGATTGAAATTTGAATCTGTGAGCAGCTAACTGCTCATAGATTTACTAATGCCACTTTGGTTTAGTGCCAGGACACACAATGTTGACAGCATCATAACCATGTTAGCATCAAACACGCTTCTACTATGTGTAGATAAAATATAAATACCCTAATTCTATGCATACAGAGAACGAACCGGATAGTTTGATGGCATGAAAGATGACGACTGTGGATGAGAGATTTAAAAATATGAACTTGATACTAAACGCAGAGCCATAACTGGGCACTGCATATAAATCGCGCGTAGCGCGAAAAATTTTTTCATTTGAGCTCAGCTTCGCGGCCCCTTTCAGATGCTTTCACGCCCCCAAGGGATCGAGCCCCTCAGTTTGAGAACCACTGCCTTAGAATTATCATGTTGCAATATACTAAGAAAAAGTTACATTAATTCGATTTTTAGTAAGCTATTTATCAATATTTTTAATAAGCTTCTTTAGACTCTCGCGGGCCGCACAGAACGGTGTTGCGGGCCGCATGCGGCCCGCGGGACGTAGTTTGCCCACCCCTGGTTTAATATGTATGTAATATTTGTTGAATTTCTTGAAACAAAAACAAAATTCTTCGCGTTTCGCGCGATTTCTAGTAGATTGTTTTTACATATGAGGTTACTGTGTTGGTTACACTATTACAGTGGTTCTCAACCTTTTTCGACTCATCCCCCCACTGTCATGCTCGACACGAATTTTTGCCAGCTGATACCGCCCACGTTAGGAACCACTGCTATAGCCAATAAGCGAGACATACAGTAAAGTCGTTACTACAACATGACTTGATCATAAAAATGTGCCGACCTCTATATTAGGCAAATTGGTATGAATTCATGATAAGATTTGTCCAACATTGTTTTATATCAGTGTTTCTAAACCTGGTCGCCAGCGCCCCCGAAAGGACGATTTGGATTTTGAAGGGTGCGGAAACGCTCAGGGTGCGATATGGGGGCCCTGAATAACAATGGCGTCGCACTAGAGCGTGCAGTAAGGACATGAGGGTTTATAGTAGAACAATAGTTTTATTTAAGCCTGAGTTCCCATCGAAAATAAACTTTCGACTAAATCTGTGAAAACTCGAAAATTTTCGTCACGCTGTGCGCGAATTATACGCCGACTATGCTTGCAGCATGTTTCCATGAATGGAGTGGTTTATTAGAAATAATGTAACATGAATTACGCGTAATTTTAGGTCGCCAATTCCACGTTAAAACACTTCCATCACGCCGACGGGGTTATTTTCCACAATATGCTTCGAGCTAGGTATTATATTCTGCAGCGCACAGTATGTCGATATCGAAGAAAACTTGACTGTACCACTTTTGACAGTGAGAGCCCTTTGTACATTAAAGATGCATTGAAGCTTTTTAGTGAAAATGATAAACTAAATATACTTGTATTTGAGAGCTACAAAATTAAATCTTGAGAATATATCTTCATAGTATCATAAAGAATGATACTGTTTAGTGTTGTCACGCGCAACTACGCATGAACGTCATATAATACGGGCTACTTTGCTTGGAATACATTCATGTTAAGGTTGATTACTTGGTGCAGTACTCTACCATCATTCCAGTTGATTTACTAGTCATCGCAAGTAATCAAACAAAATCCAATACAATTAACATCCCGGTATTGCACATCACGGAGGTGAATTCGGGAAGTGTGTACCGGGCTCGAACCATATGGTGTGAGTAGGGGCGATGTGGTACCGATGGATCACTGGGACCGAAAATACTTGAAGAATTCTCCATGATAATTCCATGATTCCACTCCGTGAATTTGTCTACAGTTAGATGCTGACAGAAACTTTCCTCACATGCAAAAAAATTCGACCTGCGGGAGTTATGGAGTCTGTGACGAATGATTTACGTTTTAGGGGGTGTAAAGTAAATTTGGATCGACATTTTCATTTTTCTATATCACCTTTCAGACTAACAAACCCGCCATCATTTTTGATGTGAAATATAGGGCTTGTATCAGGGTATATAATGGCACATATTTTTTTGAATCAATACCATCCTCGAGTGGACTATTTTTAAGTCAATTACAATATTTATGGGGTGGGGGACCTATGGTACCATAGCCAAATCAAGCAAAATAGATGGGCCAACTAATCACTTAACAAAAGAAACTCGCCTAAATATATATAGGCTGTATACCATAGGTACCTGTGGTGTTTTATCGCTATTACGAGTTATTTGAAAGTCAAAATGTCGATTTGCGGGTAATATGTATGCGGCATTAATTTTGTAAGTTTAGGCGTAAATCAAAACATGATTTTATGCCAACATATCAGTTGATATAATCTATTTTATTCTTGAAGGTCGCGACGAAACATTCTTCATTGGCTTGCTGTTGCTTAGCTTATAATACACAACAAAACAAGTTAACAAATTTGAGTTTATGAGCGTATGTCTCATAGGTCCCATGGTCGTGTGCCTTTGGACCCACCGGGTGGGGACCGATGACACGTTCGAGCAACAAATTTTAAACGTTTATAAATATATTTTGAAAAGGTGGATATTCATGTAAATGTCCGCGATAGGTAGAGCTTGTATCGAAGTGTTGAGACAGCAAAAGATCTGCTATTCTCGGCTGAAGATTTGAGGGCCAGAGATCATTTTGCAATTTTTGATCCATCGGTACCACATCTCCCCTACGTATCTGATGGTACTTATAACAACCTTGATGCCATTACATCCGCGTACGGGTGTGTCATACAAAAAGCTTGGAAGTTGGCCGTGTTACAAGTCGGCAGTTACGGAATAGGAAATAAAGAATATCGGCCTGGTGTAAATGACCATAGTAGTCGACAAACACCATGAATACCACAGACAAACAAGCAAACAAACCTTGATGTGACCCCCGAATATAAGCACACACAATTATTATAGCGTTAATTAGTCGAGTGGTCCTCAGGCGCGATTCAAGTTGGTTCCAATAGTGAAGTCCCAAGCCGAAAAGACCGACCGGACTTGGAACTTTTAACCCTTGTTTTTACTGCCGTCGTGTGCCGACATCTATGTTAAGAAAATTGGTAGGAATTTATGACAAGATTTGTTCAACACTGGAAAACAACGTCGGAGACTTGGGATGCCGGAATATGAGACAAAGGGTTTTTCGACAAGTTTTGGCCAACATACGGCTAGCAAACTACGATGCCAGAAGGATTAGTGCCGATAAAACCTTGGCCATCATTCACAGTGGCTGGTTGGCTAAAGCCTTCGATATTGGTATGTGTGGTCGTTGATTTGGTCGTTGCCGAATAGTCCTGTCTTTGCAATTTGAGTAGATAGTATTGCAAATGCGAGACACATCGGAAAATAATGCTATTTGATTCGCGTCCATCAGACATTTTCGTGCTGCAGCTGATAATTATTTGTCTGTGTGTTGTCCGAATTTCATATTTAAGAGCTCTCTCAACAGTCATAACTAGGGCGATTTTTTTTATTTTTACAAAAAGTCAAAATTTTGTCAAAATTGTAACGTTAGGTCGAAAAATGTCAAAATTGTTTACAAAGTCAAAATTAATTTGCAACGTGCATTTCGTATATATCATAGATTTTGCACTGTCGGTGAACTCATCTTATGAATTTGTACAGCTTGTAGCCTTCTTCATAGGCCTACCGTTGTAGACAGCTCAATATCTGCTCATTGTGGATCATAAACATCAAAATGAAACAAATAGGTTGAGATGGTGTTAAGCTCAACGAACCGCAATATCCTAACTGAGGCAAGATTGCGTGGGCATTTCTTGGTTCTTATATCAAGAAGAGCATAATGAAAATGTTGTGATGTATACACTGTTGTCAGAATAAAGCAATATAAGAACACCAATAGTATGTTCGAAACTCCTATCAATTTTCTCAATTGAGCTGAGAGCATTATTCGATGCATTGATATGGATTTCAGTAAACTGCATCGAACGAGTTGCTATCCTGAGTGACTAGTGCATTGCTCCATCTTGGTGAAAATAACTATATTACCAATCACATATTAGAACTGGCTCACCATCTCTAACATGAAAGCCATATACATATTTCTTTTATGTGGATTCCAGGACAGTGTGGTATAAAAGGGAATGTTGTCGCTGACCGACTTGTGAAATAGGCTGCGGCCCATGACTTCACTGGCCAAAGTGTAGATAATACATCTAGCAAGGCCAACTCATTGATTAAGTCACTGTAGGCAAGAGTGTAACCAACGTTTCATTGAAACCGCCGCTGAAGCACATTTCAAGCAGTTCTTCCCTGATATATACACGAAACTACAAACTATAGCTACGCCACGCTGTGCCGAAACCACCATTTTCAGATTGTGGACCGGACACTGTCGTCTCGACTCCCATCTTAGCAAAATTGGGTGTTCCGATCGATACCCCTGATTGTACCACATGCCATGTTGAAGAAACTGCAGAGCACGTTACTATCGAGTATGCGAAGCACGCCAACGAAAGATGCCAGTTTAGAGCTGCCGTACTGGACTTGAGAGTACCCTTCACCATGGAAAATATACTAACTGCCGGTTATATATTGCCTTTGCTGTAGAAATTCATAGCGAAGACAAAGAGACAGTACTAAATGTTTAGCTGACTGTATCTATTTATCGCAATATCTAATCGATTAGCAACTAATAAGTCGTAGAGGCAAAAGACCATAGTTGTTATATGCGTCAGTAAAATTGTTTTTAAATATAACTAGAAACTGAGATGTCAACACACTGGCTCGGACTCGGACTCGAGTCATAATGCCATGACTTGGACTTTCCTATCTGCTCGCTGACTTGGACTTGGAATTGACTCGATGGTCAATTGAAAATGATTCGACTTGACTCGATCAAAATTATAAATATAACATTGAATTGCGACCCGGAGCCGCGTCACTTGGTTACCCTGCAATATGTACCTCACAGATCGAATCCCGTCACACAGAAAGAATAATATGCCAGAAGAAATTTGCAGAAATACCAATTTGTAATCGTGTGCGGCTTTAATTTAGTGGGCTACGTTGGCGCGATGTCAATATCTATTCACTATATAACAAACTGTACGTCAAGAAATAATGACATGCAAAGAAGTAATTATTTCAACAGGCCCGAATATCCCTAATTATGTTTACGTGCCCTAAATTTTCGAAGATGACAACTCAATCAGCTCTATCGGAAAATCTGACAATAGATTTTCTAAGAGGGTAAAAAATTTGAAGCAATATATATATGCGATTACTAATATTATTGACCGATTCAGTCATGGATGATCGAAAATTTTATCTATTGGCACGATTAGGCTACATAAACTCTCTGCTTACACTGAGTAAAAAGATGGTTCTCACGAGTACTGGTAAAAACATCGATCCAACTGTGGGGTCCAGGGGACGCAGCCCCTTGGAAATTTGACTTATCGCCCTGTGGTGGCCTGAAACCAACGGTTTTGGTGGTGGGCTTACGAATTGCTTTTTTTGTCCGGATTTTGTTGATAGCCGGTATAGCTGTTGTCAGGTGTTTTCGTGCGGTGCATTGTATTCAGAGCATAGGCAGAGTACCCTAAGTAGAGGACAATGAGCAAGGTAGCATGACAAGGTACTTGGTTGGACTTCGAAATGCTTCTTCTCTCGATATTGTCATAAAGATAAATATTATTCGAGCTGGCATGGTCGGTTAAACCCATGGCTGTAAACGTCTCTCGGCGGTAGCACGTTCATCCGTACATGGCAATTTTACCTCGACTCAGCAGATTCACTACCGCAAAATCTCATGGATGCCATCATGGACATAATTATTTACGATCAAGGTCCTCTGAATATCACGCTCCAGCAGTCTAGCACCATATACTTGCAATAAACGGATGCATACATTAAATTTTGGATGGATTTCAATTTTTGAAAGGCAACCGCTCCGCCGAATATATTTTTGAAATTTTACCGGTCCGCCAGGTGAAATAGATTGAGAACCGCTGCTCTAGAGCATGGCACTTCAGGCATTCCAATGTATAATTCAAGATAGCAAAACCTAGGAAGTGCTTGTGCAATGGCGGCAGCTATTCAGGAATACGCAGAGCGATTCCACACATCCTGATGCCTCAACATATCCGCAACTCTGTGCGAAGTTTCGAAACATCCGCTATATGCGCGTCTCGTGTTCTCTAGTATACGCAGACGGAAATGTGACTGATCAGCATCGGAACGCATTGGGAACTGAAGAGGCGCAAACATCCGATATAGAACTGTATCCTTACAAATTGTGATAATATACATTACTCGAGCGCCGAGTAAAATTGATATTCCAATCATAACTACTTAATACCAGAGTAGGCCTATACGAACCATCATCAACTACCTCAATCCAATATTCGTGATGTAGAGTCTGTGCAAAGTAGGATAATGAGATGAAGTCCTAATGTTCCTTCTGTGGTTACAGTGGTCACTTGCTCAGTCATCCATATCATAGTTGGCACCAGCGTGACGCCGGAAGCCGCCTGTCGAAACCCCGCCTTTCAACTTGGCTGCGAACCGACACCAGTTTGGCTCACCGGTGACTGGCTCTGGAGATCCGATACTGAAATCTTATCAAAGACCAGCCGTGTAACCGTAGAAGCACAGCAAGACAATGATATCTGAAACTTTCCCGAATAACTACACCACGTTCACAGTCATGATAACGACCAGTAGGATAGCCTATAGTATTCCCCAACAACTTCTGTCGCTGTAATATATATTAGTGACTCTGCCATTTCAGTCATGAACGAGGAAAATATATCAGTGAGCCGTTTATTCGTAAATAGATCCAAGATGCAAGACGTCACATACACAGAACAATGATAAACAGTGAAACAGGGGAGTACTCAAAGACTGAAACCGTCGATATAAACGATTCCACTGGAGCACACATTTAGTTCATAGCTTTGTTTCAATTTGCAACGTAGACGAAATTTGCCACAAGACAGGTATTGCGGACCATCCGCATTGACTGCCGATTAGATTTACAGAAGGTAAGCTAAATGGTAAAATCATCAAAATGAGTACATGTGTTAAAGTTTCTAACGACTCCGTTGCATTTCAAACATAAAAGCTTAAACGTAATAGGAATAACGCACAGGAAGGCAGAGACGGCAAGCTTGATGGAGCTGTTTGTTGGTGCATGGGTCTGTCTCCGAAAACTGCAATTTGGATGGGAAGTGTCTAAACTACAGCGGAATCTCAAGCGAGTTTTTGCTACTAAGAAGCATTTTGGTGCTAAACCTCCCAACAACGCGGAAGTATCGCCTTACGGAACTGCAGCTTCCGAATAAATACGGACTACAACGCTTCCAAGGGAATCGTTTCAGTTCAACTGCATTCGGAACTATAAAAGAAGGCTGTACTAATCCTGTCTTTAACTCGTTGCGATCGCAGATTCGCCATAAAAATTCAAGTATTACATTTTCGTTTATAACTATGGCAAACAAGCTGTCCTGCGGAACGCAATAACAATGAACTAATATGTGTGATTAACTTTGCAGCGTGCTGTCCCGACCACGGTGACAGGTTTTGCTTAAAACCCCTGATACATATAAATATGAAACGCTAAGAAACTCTATTTAGGCTCACGGACAGACTTAGCTTGCTTTGATGAAGCACATGTCAACACTTGACATAATTATACAAAAATTAACAGGTTCCGCGCAACAGTGGGGGCATTGATTTGCAAGCTGCTTTTCTATTTTATCATTCAACACAGTAGGAATTGTAGCAAATTTAACAACGCTATCTTTCTCCACCTAAAGAAATACCCTGCTGTTCGCAATTTGCGGCACGCCACTCATTATCCTAATCTGATATACTTGTAATAATCGGAAAACTTGGTGAATGTTGTTGCTAGTAGAAACATCTTTGATGTTCTCAGCGGTAGCTGCGTAACTTCATATTCAGATTTAAGCGCTAATACAATTACAAGTGGTATGAAGACGCTTTCAGTGCTGTTGCTGTTCTTCATTGTCCGTTGACAAGCCACAAATATGGTGTACGGACCACCTTGCAAGTAAGTATAGGCCTACCATAGTTCTTCGTCTAGTTCCGTGGTTCTTAACCTCGCCTCCAGCGCCCCCCAACGGGCGATTTGGATTTTGAAGGGGCGAAAAGGCTCAGGGGGCGATATGGGGGGCGCTGGGCTCAGGGGTGGTATGGGGGGGGGTGGCGCTGAAGCAAGATGGCTTCGCAGTAGATGGTGTAGTAAAGTGAAACATATCATTAACGAGTTTTCAGAGCAAATTGACATTCGAAAAAACATGTCAAATCTCGAAATTTTTTGACAATGTTTGATATATATGTTTTATCAAAAATTACGCATTCATTATTGACAATTTCTACAGGTTTTTTACTTCTTTCCGCACTGTGCGCGAATTACCGTTGCCAAATGTTTGATTATTGGTTACCCTTCTCATACGAAAAAATACGCATTATTTATCGAAAATAGAAATAGGCATTTCGGCGTCGGTCATTGCCACGCCACGATGCACGAAGACATATGAAGTTTCGGCAAATATGGGCTCCGAGAAGTGTGCCTAAACATCGTCCTCGAAAAATCTTTGCTCAAAAGAATTGCTCAAATGTTGACTGTAAATTTCGATATGAATATGACTTATTGTCCATAGGTGCTTCAATGGTTCGTGCCGAATTACCATGTCGTGATAAATCTGAGCCCCACAGGACAAATAACATCCATCAAAGAAAAATTATTTGCCATTGAACAAATACTAATTTTGAATCGTGGGCTTATTTTAGTTTAATACGTTTATTCGATTTCAATATCTTTTAACTACATAGCCAACGGCTAGGAGGTCACAAAATAACAACATGCAACTAGGTAATTGTACCAACGGGCCCGCCCGAATATGTTTAATTATTAAATACGTGCTCTACATTTTCCAAGACAACAACTCATTCAACGCTACCGGTCAATCATATTACGTGGACTGAGAGGATAAAAAAATATAGCGATATATATATATGTATGCAATGACCAATATTCTGGACCAGTTCATTCATACATTATCAAAAACACTTTTGCGCCTAAAACTTTACTCAACATCGAATTGCCACGACGCGGGAATCTTGGGGGAAGTCCCACAGAGGTGCTGCTACGTCCCTGCTTCTTAAGCAATATTTTTGTTACAGCTAGTCCTTAAAATATGGGGTGGGGGCGCTAGCGCACGGAAACTTTTGAAAGGGGACGCTGGAGGAAAAAAATGTTAGGAACCACTGGTCTAGATGGTACACAATAATTGGGAATATTACCATGAGAGTTGTCAAGTTGCTCGAATGTAGATATTAAGTGAATTTAAAAGTTCACTCGTAGCTCCTAATACCTTATCCTATATTCATGAAATTTGTAATTTGCAGATGGCCTGGTTGATGCTCCAAAAATGTGAGTACTTTCAAAGTTCGTGTAATCGAGATGATGGATTGGTTGATCATTCGATTTTAAACTATGCAGATATAGTTCCATACAAATTATACAGATTACAATATATGGGATCAACAATCTCATTAATCACAAGTTCTACCATCAAACGTGTCACTACAAGACATCTGCATCCAGATTTCAAAGAAATAGAACGGAGTTTTCGTATATGAAAACATATAAAACGAGAGACAGCACGCTAATGTCAAAGCCAGGTGAAATCTGCGAATCAAAAGGCAACATCTAACTATATTCTACAGTGAACTCCCTAATATAATTATGTACGCCCAAGATGATTTATGGTACAGCGGAGCGGGTTCTGCAAATCTTGTTTGCAATTTAAATTTCATTCCTTCATAGCGCTCCGTTTATCAACGCCGGGCAGGCGGTTCAAATTTATGAAGTCTAATGGCTGCCGGGTAGGGTGGTTCAAAAATAACTTTTTTGGTCAAATCTTGCGGGCTACTCGATTAAATCGTCAGGTTGCCTGGAAAAACAATGTATACCAAATTTCAATCAATTCCAACCGGTAATCGCCGATTTCGTAGAGTTTTAAAAAAGTCAAAACTATACCTATGATACAGTGCAACTGAAATAGCAACGGTACCGACGGCAATCATGTATATGACGGTGCCAGCGAAGCCAATGAGGTAATTGAAATATTATTCATATAATGTAGCTTTCTATATCATATTTATGAGACATTCTTAGTCTTGACATGAGTAATAAAATATATATCACACCATTCTGAGTATCATACTGTGAAAACATGTCACATAACTCACTAAAACATGAGCGTGTCAATGTTGCCGCAACGGTGATAACTCGAGCCGTCGCCACTTCAGGAGTACTTTGGAGAAACCATAACAAATGACGCTTCAGGCGTGGCTGGTATACGCTGAATTCATTTAGTAGTGTAGGGAGTAGAAACCAGTACCTATTTCCTCTTGTTTTAGTTTTATTACAGAATTGAATTAGAAAGCCTGTGGAATATATGGAGCGTCGATCCAACGATGTTTACGTGCCTCTTATAGGGAAGGCAAGAAGTGAAACATTTTCTTCTGTGAGATTCCCTTCTACTCATGAAGTGATGCAAAGATATGTATTTCACTTGAAAGTACAGCGGCTGACTAAAAATCAGGTGGCAGTACGTATCTGGAAAGATCTGAAAGCTGTCTGGAGCAGTCTTCTTGAAACCACAACACCGGGATTACCATGTTGTATAAGTAGGAAGTCAGTAACATACAAAGTGAATCAGCTATGGAGAAGATATTGTAGAATTATGCGTAAAACCCGTCCCGGTGAACACGTATCCCTAAGGACGATTGATGAAGAGAAAGATTTTAAAAGTCTGAAGACCAATTTGTTTGACTTTTCGGCAGCAGGTGTAATGAAGCGATTAAATGAAGAGGATTGTATATTTTTGGAACGTCAGCGTCGACCACGTGAATACGCATTTGACGTTAAAGATCCTCCTGGTCTATGTAAGTGGCGAAGCTCTAAACATAAAACGAAGAAGGCTGGAGCAGAGCCGAGCTATGGGAAGAATCGCCTTCGACCTCGTCAAAACACATCTAACACTAGAAAACGACAAAGCCATAACCACGAGTCAGATGAAGCTGGATCGAAGCTCAGTAAAATATCCCGTGAAGAGACACAGATTGATTCTTCGTCGATAAGTTCACTCGAGGCTCTCTGAGACCGCATCATGGCAATGGATACTGAATAGGGTGATAAAATTTTATATAAATAGGCTGTAAAAACATTTGAGCAAATTCACTGAAATTGAAGGCAACAACCTACACCATCATACCAAAAGATAATTCCAGAATGTGTATGAAAGACAGAACAGTGAGATACATTTTGGAATTTGGCAAGCACTGCATTCATTTACCCTACATCGATATGATGAAAATCCAAAAGATGGCAAGATTTCATCATATGTTGAAAACATAATTACTAATCACAACCACCACCACCAATATTAACGAATGATTGCGAATAAATTGACATTCTAACATTTCCAACAACTACCCTTTGAGGAGAGTTTATTATGGGGGATTATCACCATATTCAGTATCCAATGCCATGATGCGGTCTCAGAGAGCCTCGAGTGAACTTATCGACGAAGAATCGATCTGTGTCTCTTCACGGGATATTTTACTGCGCTTCGATCCAGCTTCATCTGACTCGTGGTTATGGCTTTGTCGTTTTCTAGTGTTAGATGTGTTTTGACAAATTGGTCAACAGAATTTTAAAATCTTTCTCTTCATCAGTCGTCCTTTGGGATACGTGTTCACCGGGACGGGTTTTACGCATAATTCTACAATATCTTCTCCATAGCTGATTCACTTTGTATGTTACTGACTTCCTACTTCTACAACATGGTAATCCCGGTGTTGTGGTTTCAAGAAGACTGCTCCAGATAGCTGTCAGCTCTTTCCAGATACGTATTGCCACCTGATTTTTAGTCAGCCGCTGTGCTTTCAAGTGAAATACATATCTTTGCATCACTTCATGAGTAGAAGGGAGTCTCACAGAAGAAAATGTTTCACTTCTTACCTTCCCTATAAGAGGCACGTAAACATCGTTTGATCGACGCTCCATATATTCCACAGGCTTTCTAATTCAATTCTGTAATAAAACTAAAACAAGAGGAAATAGGCACTGGTTTCTACTCCCTACACTTCTAAATCAATTCAGCGTATACCAGCCACGCCTGAAGCGTCATTTGTTATGGCAGTGGTTCCCAACCGGGGAGGAATTCCCCCCTTGGGGGGAATTTTGCAATTTTTAGGGAGGAATTCCAGTTTAGAATTGTACGGATTTCCCAAAATGTTCATGTCCGAACTGTCATGTTGGCAACCAGTTATATCAGAGCGTATGCTCCTTATAGCTGTTTTTTTGCTGAAAGTATGTTCAAATGCTATTTGAAATCTCTTTCTCCCATACAAGTTCGCCCTTTTTTTAAACTAGTTCAGATGTGCTGCAGTTCGCAAGACAATTTTGTAGGCTAGCGACGGCCTCTCAATCAAATATATTCTAAGCGAGCAAATGTCGTGCCGAATCTATCACAACAAGGCCTCTAACGAAAGTATTTATCTTATATTTTCATGTCAACATTTTCATAAAGTGACAAAATATTCCAACGTCATCGATTCAACTCAAAGACATCGCTAGCCTTGCTTTATTTTTAGTGAACAGCTACTCGATCGAAAAAATGCATGTTAAACTTGGTGCAATGTTGCCGAAACCGAATGAGTGTCCTAAATTTCAATGAGCTCAAGCAGGAAATCTGATCACGTGTATGTTATATATCAGGGTATATATCAGGGCTGTAACCAAGTCACGAGGCTCCGAGTCACAAGTCAATTTCACTTTCATAGTTTTGACTCGAGTCAAGTCGAGTCGTTTTCAATTCAACATTGAGTCAAGTCTGACGGTCCAAGTCACCGAGCATAGGGTCGAGTCCGAGTTATGGTATTATGACTCGAGTCCGAGTCCAATTCCTTGTGTTGACTGCTCATTTTCCAGTTAAAGTCTTGTTAAACTCACTTTTTATAACTGTGTTTGGTGATATTGAATGATTTTGATTTATAATATACTAATTTTCCTCACTTTGAGCAGTTTATTGTCGCATTCTCAAGTACCAGGACCAATAAACGAAATTCCAATAGGAAGGCCACTTTACTGTTCTTCGAAATTACAATGAAATGTCGTTCTTGGCCGTCTTATAGTCACGAGTCATATGGCTTGGTTTGAGTCGTGCACAATGACTCCAAGTCGAGTCAATACACAGATTGTCTCTAGTCGAGTCGAGTCGTTTCCCTATTTTGAGAAAATGACTCGAGTCAAGTCGAGTCATCAGAAAATGCTGACTCGAGTCCGACTCGAGTCCGACTCGAGTGTGGTCAATCCTGCTATGTATGAATATACCAATATTATTGGACAAATGCATACGCACACTTGAGAAAAAAATCGCGAGACCAGCAAATTTATGCATACTGATTTTTCACAGCAGTTCTATTAGCGATTGGTGCATGATAAGCCGAAAACACAAATGGAAGTATGGGGGTCTGTTGAGTCAAGCCTTCCAGAATTTGCTTGATTGGGACCATTGTTTTTGGAGGTCTACAAAGTATTGTTACAGCCCTGCTAGAAACAGACACTCCGTACCTCCGGTCTTATTCTTCGGTCAACAGGTGATTACGCGGTAAAAAATGACCTTTTTTAATAATCGGGCAGATTTCTCCTAAGGGGGGAATTTTGGCTCAAATTTCGGCCAAGGGAGGCACGAGATGAAAAAGGTTGGGAACCACTGTGTTATGGTTTCTCCAAAGTACTCCTGAAGTGGCGACGGCTCGAGGTATCACCGTTGCGGCAACATTGACACGCTCATGTTTTAGTGAGTTATGTGACATGTTTTCACAGTATGATACTCAGAATGGTGTGATATATATTTTATTACTCATGTCAAGACTAAGAATGTCTCATAAATATGATATAGAAAGCTACATTATATGAATAATATTTCAGTTACCTCATTGGCTTCGCTGGCACCGTCATATACATGATTGCCGGCGGTACCGTTGCTATTTCAGTTGCACTGTATCATAGGGATAGTTTTGACTTTTTTAAAACTCTACGAAATCGGCGATTACCGGTTGGAATTGATTGAAATTTGGTATACATTGTTTTTTCAGGCAACCTGACGATTTAATCGAGTAGCCCGCAAGATTTGACCAAAAAAGTTATTTTTGAACCACCCTACTGCCGGGTCTCTAACTCAGGAGTCCAGGGCCCGTCGACATTGCACGCATGTGTTCCGCGGACTGAGCTACATATGCGGTAGCTCGACAGACTCGACAATCATAAAATGCAGAAATTGCAAGGTCCACACCTTCTAACGCCACCCTATTCTACTGCATAAAGAATTGTGGCATCACAAATATAATACAAGCTGTGTAGCTTGAGATAAATGGTTTACCACGTAATGTACCTACGGCCAATCTGTTCTGAATCAGAAGCCTACGTATTTGTTGTGATGGCTACTTATCGGGCCATATATGGTGCACATCACTGCACCCCACAACCGAATTTGGTGCTACCTGGAGTGCACGATACACATCAACATAGAAACCGCGCATCAACATAGAAACCGCGTGTAAACAGTGCCAATCATTGCTTTCTGTTTTGAAACGAAATTATTACGCCGCAGAATATAGTTTTAACTTTTAACTCAGCCCGACACAGTATTTTATTTACGCGGCTCCAGTAGGAAAAAATAATTACTACAGATTATAAAAAGTAGTCTCGAAGTCAGCATATACGTAACCTAATTAATAATTGACATATGATAACAGGATAGTTACAAACTGCAAATATGTGTGATTAATATAGAATGATAAATGGTGTCACCAATGGAATTCATTCCGCAACTACACATCGTAGGTGCAGTGGTTTTCTGCACTGCTACTAGGACTCGATGGCTGCATGATGGTTGCATGATATAGGCTATTTGTTTAGTGCTGTTAATATTAGGACGGCACTTAATCGAGTACTCCAGTGATTCCAGTTAACTGATAGGAATGTCACTTCCACTAACGCGCGTAACATTGGGTTATTGGCTACTTGTGTGAGTGGATGCTATGATAGGACCATTATAGTTAAAAATTACCGCGGACAGACAACATGACAAAGGGCATATAATTTCACTACTTGAATAAATCGTCTGTCACTTCTCGTATCGGATCATTGCAATAAATGCTCGATTTGGATTCGAGTTCGAGTACTGGAAGTGTTGTGCTCGGTCCTAATTGTAATTCCCTCATGATCTGGGAATGTGTCTACTTTCGCTGTTTACCATAAGAATTTGCATATGAGATTCAAGTCTATAATGATCACAATTTTATCATAGACGCCGCAAAACTAAAATCGGAGGAAAAAATCAAGTCGATCGGAAAAGCAATTAACTTGATACGGCCTATACAAAATACCTTGATTGAAGTGGAAAACTTTCTGAAGGGACCGCACTTCAAGACAGCTTTTGTGCCCAATTTTGTGATAAAAGATGGCATCGACGTTCTACATGTCACTGCAGCGAACAGCGCGACGTTGGTGGAAAGGTTTATTAAAATGCTGAGAAATGTTGATATAAATAAGTAATCACAGTGTCACGCGTCATGGTGCATACTCGAAAGTTGCAACATACGCTGTAAATAGATAAATTCCTAATATGTAAACGCTAGATGTGTTTACGGGGGACGTTTATGTGCCGTCGCAATACTTCGTTAACAAAATATTATATTTCATTATGTCTGATTCCATTGTAAATATATTCTCACTGATCCTATATTTTATGATTTCGCTTGTTGGAAAAGATTATACCTGTAGTATGTGCAACTTCATTTGGTGTATGCTTTTCCACATTATTGCTATTTTATGTATGTATCTTATATATGTTTCTGCAATACAATAAACAGTCGGCATGCGCCACTGCCTATCCGTTCTAGTTTTATTCTAAGGAACCAATTTTTAGCCTTGGAGATTGACGAGGAGTCTAGTTAAACTTCCGACACTTAGAGAGATATAGCGGATTCAGCCTTGGCCGGACTCCAACTTACAACCCGTAGGTGTTGCAACGGCCGATCGTAACACCACACTACTCATAATATAAGCATCGATGTTGGGGAGACCGTGGACAATTGTAACACTCAGTGGTGGCTTTTGGGGTGGGCGAGGTGGGCGGTCGCCCAGGGCCCCCTGGTTGATTTACGCGCTTTCTAGGCCCCCCCCCCTCCTCGGTTTACGCGCTTTTTTCCAACTATTTCTCTGGTTTACGCGCTTCTTTTTCACCTATTTCTCCGGTTTACACGCTTTTTTCCAACTATTACCATTTTCTGAATAACCGTGGAAATCCTTGTATCCATAAAGAATACCGTAAAAAGTGGTCAATCATAATTCTCATTTTTTTTAGTTATCATTTTTCGAATAACCGTGAAAATCCATGCACCCATGTAGAATATGGTACCGTAAACAGTTGTCGATCATCAAATTTCTGTGCGCGGTAAAAGGGCATACTTTGATTTCATGACGGGGGCTCCTACATTTAAGGGATTTTTGGTTATCATTTTGCAAATAACTGAAAATACATGCAGGCCTACTAATATAGAATATGGTACTGTAAACAGTTGTCGATCATTAAATTTCTGCACACGTTGTACGAGCTTACTTCGATTTATTAGGGGGGCCCTCCTACATTTACGCAATTTTTGGTTATCATTTTGCGAATAACCGTGAATGAATATATATGTACCCATGTAGAATATGGTACCGTAAACAGTTGTCGATCATTAAATCCTGCACGCGCCGTACGAGCTTACTTTGATTTATGAGGGGGGGCCTCCTGCATTTATGCAATTTTTGATTATCATTTTGCGAATAACCGTGAAAATATATGTACCCATGTAGAATATGGTCCCGTAAACAGTTGTCTATCATTAAATTCTGCACGCGTTGTATGAGCTTACCTCTATTTTATGACAGGGGCCCTCCTACATTTACGCAATTGATAGTTATCAATTTGCGAATAACCGTGAAAATATATATACCCATGTAGAATATGGTATCGTAAACTGTTGTCGATCATCAAATTTCTGTGCACGTTAGAAGAGCTTACTTCGATTTTATGAGGGGGGCCCCTCCTACATTTACACAATTTACAGTTATCATATTGCGAATAACCATGGATATCCATGCACCAATGTGGGATATGTTGTCGTTAAGAGGGGTCGATGATCAAATGTTTGCACCGATTAGAAGTGCATGCTTTGTTTTGAGTACCGTACTCTATTCATTTTGTAATTAGATGAAAATCTTCTAAATGCTCTTGAAGGCGACCCGGTTTATTAACATGCTTTGAGTCCGCCGCCCAGAATCCTTGCAGATTTTGGTATCGCACTATTCACTCACAAAGTATTCACATAATTTTGAAGACCCGGCTGCTACTCCTTTTCTTCTAATTTTTATTTAGGAGAGATTTGTGCGAGAGACTCGATCGCATCCGCTAACATGAAATTTTGTCATGAATGATTATCACTTTCGTGATATTTTCAAATAATAATACACCTTTTTCACAGTGCTGTAAAATTACAATAACATTAAAACTACTACAGTGTATACAGTAAGTATATATTTTCAGTGACTGGTACATCTCATTCATTTTCAGTAATAGGCTAACTCCATGTCAGTAGCCCTAAAACAGATTAATGGTTTATTTCAGTTTTTAGATTTGACAGAAATTTGGATCAAGTGATTTTGAAATATATCCGAGTAGCCTACATCACAATTTCAAGTTTTTAAATTCAATATCCAGCTTTTCAAGTTGGCGCATGATAAGAAACAAGATTTTCCGACTCATTCAATCGTAATATTGAAATAATTTTTGGTAGGTCTGTACATAGCTATCTTGTAGAAGTTGATCTAATATATAATTCAAGTTACAATTTAGCTTTTTTGTGTACGTGTACGGCACTCAAGTTTAAAGTCATTGCTAATGACAATTATATGAGTATCCCTTTTATTTCTGTCAAATTAAAAATTTTCATCTCTAGTCATGATATGGAAGCTATTATAACATAGAATGCTGAAAAATTAGTTTTTATTGAATATATAATTTTAAAGTCGTGACAGCAATGTAGCCTAAATTGTAGGCAGAAGTTGGATATTTGGATAATGTTTAGTTCCTCTTAAAACTGGCGTTCGCAATCTTTGTGTGGACAGTAGGGCGGTTCAAAAATAACATTTTTTCCCTAATCTTGCGGGCTACATGATTAAATCGTCAGGTTACCTTAAAAAACGACGCACACCAAATTTGAATTCATTCCAACCAATATTCGCGGTTTACGTAGAGTTTGAAAATTTTGAATTTGCCCAGAAACGCAAAAAAATTTTTTTTTCAAATTTTTCTGCTAACCCCATGAAATTGTTGGGCTGTCTTCAAAGACTATGCAAAACAAATTTTACTCAATTCCAAGCCGTAGAAGCGGAGTTATTCCAGTTTTTCGATGAAAATTCTTGGATTATCCACCAATCAAGGATAATCCCTAATTATCAAAGAAAAACTGATATAACTCCACTTCTACTGCTTAGAATTGAGTCAAATTTGTTTTGCATAGTCTTTGAAGACAGCCCAACAATTTCATGGGGTTAGCAGAAAAATTTGAAAAAAAATTTTTTTTGCGTTTCTGGGCAAATTCAAAATTTTCAAACTCTACGTAAACCGCGAATATTGGTTGGAATGAATTCAAATTTGGTGTGCGTCGTTTTTTAAGGTAACCTGACGATTTAATCATGTAGCCCGCAAGATTAAGGAAAAAATGTTATTTTTGAACCGCCCTAGTGGACAGTATTGCGCCAACAATATTTGAATTTGACGCTGTGTATGACTTGATTTTGAAAATTATTATGAGCCTGGTTCTGACCCCTCAGCTCATTTTATTGTCAGGTTCAAGAGCTTCTTCCATTCTATCTTTAGACATTTAGTCGAGGTGGTCTGGCTAAGCTGTTTTATGACCGGTACCATTGCAAGCATTCAATGTAAAATTTACCATAAACATGAAACTATGTCTTGGTTAGATCACTTCTGCAACAAATGGTGATTTGTAATATACCGGTATTTGTTCTTTTCTGTAGGTACTTTTGCTGTGTTAGCTGTTACGAATAAATAATTTTTCTTTCTGTGTAGAAATATAGTCCATGAGTTAATCCTTGTGATCCGGTAATAATTCTTCATGACCATAAACTCCTCTTGGTTGAGTCATCTTGTCAAAGAAGGGAAGTCATTGTTGTTTGTTGTTGTTTTGAGTATTCATGAATCATGATGTCTCGACTACTTTGGTAAGTTTACACCAGGCCAATATCATTTTGTACCCGTATGATAGTTTCCATTTAGTTGTTCTTTTTTTGCTTTTGGTGTCATATTTCCTATCATCATTTTGATTTCTACTTTTTTTGAAGTACTAAACGCATCAATTCAATTGTCCGGTCATAGTAGTTTCTTCATTCATTGGAAGTTTCAATTCTATGTACGTGTTCTATCAAATTCATTGTTTGATCACTTTAGTGATCGATTAGCTCCGCTGGGTCTTATTCAGGATTGTAATTGAGTCAAATGTCAATCCTATTTTTATATTTTGATCTGAGCCAAGTTGAGTCACCAAATTATCACTGCTCGAGTCATTGCAATCCTGTGATCGTTTCCTTGAAACAGTTACATACAGCATAAACATTCCATAATTTTAGACGGAGTTAACAGACATGCAATATATGTAATAGTTGTATTGAGAGGGGTGGGGGGTCTGGGGGGCGGAGCCCCCCAGAAGATGCGTTCATAGATATATGGGGGCCTCCCTGGAAGTTTCGCCCAGGGCCCCCCCAATCCTAGGGCCACCACTGGTAACACTTTTGTAGTTTCTAACATTACGTGTTTTGAGTTCCTTGACTTACTTCTCAGTAAGCACTAGTCGGCTGTATTCCCCCTCTGCCATTGCATCAAGGCATCCGCTGTGTACTTTGTTGTTGTTTTGAATTTTCATTTTGTTTATGTGCAAACCACCATAACTAGTAAGCGTGAGTGTATGTATCTATATATCCTTATACTTGATTCTAATCTCCAAGGTTCCGGCATGACGTGAAGATCGTAAGGATCATATCGCCGGCAACCGTCTATACCGTTATGGATCCAGTTACACGCTATTATTATTGTGTATGTGTTTTTTGTTTTGAGTATTATTTTTTTTTGCATAGTCATTCTGTTTATTCCGGTTGACGAAGAAATAAATCTATCTCATGGAAATTTCATTTCCTAAGTCTTATATTAAGAAGCCAACAACTCGATAGTTGATACCAAAACAAAAATGGAACTCAATCAACAATCAATCATGGAATTTTCGGGTGGTACAAATCGCCGCTCAAATGTTACAATCGCCCCGTATATCCAGGGGCAATTGTACGGCCCATTCGGTGCAATTATAACAGTGTTTTTAAATAACTAAAAGTCAGGGAATGAGGATTCAGTCATGGGCAAGTTCTTAAGTGACCATTGAAGGTCAACACGTTACAAGTAGATCAACATGAGAAAGAGTGGTAGAATCACGGAAACAACCGAACCCCAAGATTCACATCTCCACTTCTGTATGGCCGTTCCGACAGATCATCATGTTAGAATTGGTATGGAAAGGTAGTATCTGTTTTGGTATTGAACTTCTGACTGTTGCAAGATTAATCTGCAGTAGATAAATGGTTATACCAACATATGAACCAAGAAATTCAGCATGCAAAGATATTCTATCGAGAAAAAAGTAACAGATTGTTACAATTGCCACTGACACGCTCGACCATGATTAGTGTCTCAGTATGGTACCTTCCCGGCGATGCAAGCCTTAGTTTTGCTATGATTACGGTAGACTCTAGTAGCATTGTTCCAGCGACATATATTACGTTGTGACCACTTGAGGTCTTCTGAACAAAGTATTCAAGACCAGAAAATAAATGCTCAAGTGTCATTTTTTTCAAATTATTTCGGCGTTTCGCATCGTAGCTCAACGTAACTTCAGGTATTTTAGGAGCCATAACCAGCGCATGCACACTAAAAATATCAATGCGATTTCTTCACCCTACTAGCGGTGAGCTCGACTGTTACATTTGCCACTAGTTACATTTTCCCCGTTCTCCCCTGCACTTTATGTTTGAACTCTAAAGCATAGAGACCAAAACAGTATTCAGTTAAAGGCGGCACGTTAACATCAGTTAAATGGAACGGTGCTCCGTCCTGTTAAGGATCATGGTCGAAAATTTGATCCACGTTTAAATATAAAACTAATCAGCCCAAATTTCACTTTCAATTTTTGACCTTTTTTACGGCTTGAGATAAGGTATCAGTCTGATACAAAAATGGAAAGGCCTTTTGTGACGTAACATAACATGCTTGTCAAGTGACTAAGCCCGAAAACAAAGAGCTTAAGAGTAACATGCAGTCCATAATTTGACTTAGTTTGCATGTAGGGTGGGATGGTGGCGGGCAGTGGAACTGGGCCACATTATCATGTGAGACCGGAATCGGTCTGCGGCAGTGATTGGATGATTCGAGTCAACTTTTTAGTATGACTTGACTTGACTTGACTCGAGTCAACTTTTTCGTATGACTTGACTTGACTCGAGTCACTTTAAAAAAATGACTTAACTTGACTCGAGTCACTTTAAAAAATGACTTAACTTGACTTGACTCGGAATTTTAAAAATTTGCATTGACTCGGAGTAAAATTAACGACCACCAAAATACGCCCGTGATAACGTAAGGCCAAATAATTGAGCACCCTTGGTATCCGGGATCTGCAGTGGTCATCGTTTGGTTCTACAATACAAAGCAGTGTTGGGATGACTCGAGTCATGACTTGACTCGAGTCAGAGTCGAGTCAACTTTTTCGTATGACTTGACTTGACTAGAGTCATTTTGGAAAAAATGACTAGACTTGACTTGAATTGGAGCATCAAAATTGTGCATTGACTCGTGACTCGGAGCAAAATTTACGAGTCAATTTCAAGTCATCAAGTAAACGGCGTCGAAAAAATCACTGTATCTTGTGTATGCTCGGTTTGTTCGAGATGCGCCGGTGGTACTTGTGAGAGCAACCAGTTAGTCACTGATTGTACGTTACACTGATCCCCTTCGTTAGGTCACAAATATATTGACCGCAAACTAAACGATTACAGCTTACATTGTCGAAGTAGTTTGTTTGATTCGGGGTATTCATGGTGTTTGTCGACTACTATGGTCATTTACACCATAGGCCGATATTGTTCACTATTTTTCGTAACGGCCGACTTATAGCACGGCCTCTAGGCTTTTTATAAGACACTGCTTACGCGGTTGAGGTTGAGAAGAGAAGCGAATTATACCACTGCGCTATCGCGCCACTTGTCCAAGTAGTAGTAGAAGATTAATGTAAATAGCAAGGTGTCTCTGTTTCTTTTACGGCTCAATGCTCACGTTGCGCATTGCTCACATTTACTACCATCTTGTGTGATTTAAATCGAACAAATATAGTTTGGGCGTTTATATTATCACGGGTGTGTATATGGGTAGTGTAGGCTATTGTACCATATCAATTTGTTACAACTTCTCGAAGCTTCGCATTAGGTCCAATATTTTGGCTGATAATAACGAACTGTATCATGTAGCTGCACAGTTACTCAGGTATTTTATTAGCAGTTCTACGTGTGTGTGAGGGATACAACGTCTTTTTACATGCATATTTAACTAGATATTCGTTATTTGATCCAAGATAGATGATCTATTAATCTGTCTTTCACACAGATAGCAAAATGTAATGACTTTGAATCATCATTCATGCTTTAAAAATTCAATTTGACTTGAATTCTGACTTGACTCGACTTGATCGAGTCACCTTTAAAAAACGAGTAACTTGACTTGACTCAAGTCACGTTTGAAAATCGATTGACGTGATTTTACTTGCGTCAAAATCTGCAATGACTCGAGATGACTCGTGACTCGAAGGTATTGACTTGATCCAAACACTGCTCTGCGGCCGCTCATAATCACATCGCAGGCCGGGCGGTTTCCTGGCTCAGTGAAATTGATCTACGTAACACACTTTCCATTTGCCTAAAGGCAATTTGACAGTAATTTTTGACCGGCTTGCCAAGCGCGAAATGTGAAAAACGGGTATAAATGGAAAGCTTCCGCGGTACTGATTGCGAAAATATAAATTATATTCTGCCCGTGGTCCTGGAAACCCCCGAAATCAGCCTCAAATGCTGCATTGTAACGGAGTTTGGTATTGCGACGCAACCACGCCGTCTGAGTGGCTCAGCAGCAAGTGCTCACAAGAGTGAGAATGTGAATGCTTAATTCGTTGCGCAACAATGGCCAATACGCTTGCGTTTTGCGTTGCCTCTCACCCGTTCGCAGACGGCTACAACTACAACAGCTACAAGCATGATGCATTGTGGGTTCGAGTCCGACCGAGGTCGACTCCAGAACTCCTGCCTAAGTGTTCGAGGTTTATCTAGGCTCCTCCTCGTCATCTCATCCGCGTAAGCGATGTCTTACAAAAGCCTATAGAAGTGGGCCGTGCTACAAGTCGGAATAAAAAAAAATATGGAATATCGCCTGGTGTAAATGACCATAGTAGTCGACAAACACCATGAATATCACAAATAACAAAATAAACAATACCAAATTCTGTTATAATGCAACATTCGAGATTGATTTTTGGGGGTTCCAAGACCATGAGCAAAAATAGAATATATATTTTTACACTCAGTACCGCGGTAGCTTTCGATTGATACGCGTTTTATAAAATTTCGCGGTTGGCAAGCCGGTCAAAAATGAACGTCAAATTGCCTTTAGCCAAATATAAAGTGTGACGTAGAACAATTTCAATAAGCCGTGAGATTTGCTTGTGTCTACACCATGCAGTGGTTTTCAACCGGGGGTCCGCGAAACCTCTAAATTTCTAAAGTGATTGATAACTTAATTTTCATTTTTTTATTCAAGAAAAAAGCATAAGACAGTATCCCTTCATAATTCTTAATATAGTCGTCTGAGATGAAGTTTCCGACTGTGCAAAACTCATTTCAATTATCAAGTTAGCAATAGCCTGCCGATGCATATTGCTGTTTAGGATATTTTATTGCCGTTTGTGGACAAATGAAATGATGGAGATAGCATTTTGGATTTTGAGTTGTCAGTCACGGCAAATTAGTAAACAGTCGTTTGAAATATATATTCCTGAACGGTTTTCCTAATCTTTCCCAATGAAGGAATTGAAACCTCTCCACCAAATTCATTTTCTCATGTGATATAAGCACTATAAACCAGTGCTCTTCAACCGGGGTTGTCGTACACCCTAGGGTGTACCAGAATTTGCAAAAGGGTGTACCACTCGGATGGGGTGTACAGGGGTGTACAGGGGTGTACCAGATCCGAATTACAATGAGCCGATGGCTAGCTATCACAAAGGCAGGTTTATGGGCCAGAACAGGTTGACGCACAGGTTAATGAGCAGTATGGTACGATGTTATCTCATGTGTAATACTGTACATCGTTTGATTGTGATGTCATAAGCAAATATTTCTCCTATTAATTTAGCCGTCGGCAATAGACCAATGGTTCCGTTTGGTGTTGGAAAGTATGCAGTTAACAATCACAGCTAGTCATTTGTCTTTTAGTGATTTTTGAGGTTACCGCCGCGATAGCTCAGACTTCTTGAATCGGTACTTCCTACCCGACGTTAATAAATACCGCAATGCACATAAATGAAGTGAGGGTCGAGTCATCAGCTTCCATGTTGAAATCGAAACCCTTTTGTTTTAAAATGCCGATTTTATGTCCAATATTTCGCCATACATTTGCAATTTAGTATTTTGTTATTAGTGATGCAAATTAGCGACAATATACTGTGTATAGCGGCATACGATCTGACGTTACTGACATCTCTTGCAGCCCAAGTGCTACTATCGACTGTGTGTGGTGTGGGGCAGGCCTGATACGCAGTAGACTGGTGCGCCTGCTATCATCGCTGATCTGAATTACCGCTTCTGCAGTAGTAACTTTACATACTCTCCCCCCAATACTGTTACATTTAGGTTGATTATCGTTCGTAATGTCATGCTGTTTTTGGGCTGACACGAAACAAATTCCAATTTGCGTTGCGGGCTCTGTGACCAAATACTATTTTATTCAAATCCAATTTTTTGACGGCAATAACTCCGCTTCTACTGGTTGGAATTGAATCAAATTCGAAGAACATCGTTTTTATAGACAACCTAATACTTTCATGAGTGAACAGAAAAATTTCAAATTTTTCGTTATTTATTTTATATAATAAATAGAAACTTTCTTCTCCCGTAGCAATGCGGCCACTGGTTTGAATTGAACCAAATTTGGTGTGCAGGCTTAAGTTAGGTAACCTAACAATTTTATCAAGTAGCCAGTACCATTTGAGAAAAAAAGTCATTTTGAAGACCCCTAATGAACAGGGATGTACGAGTTTTGAGCAAACGTTAAAAGGGTGTACCACGTCGAAAAAGGTTGAAGTGCACTGCTATAAACAACTTCAAAATGAGATGCTAGATAAAAATGACTAGGCTGGACGTGATTTGTTCATTAAAAACACAAACCAAACGCTGTCGTCGGAAGTGTTACGCTAAAATATTAAATCAGCCACCAATATATCTTTGTGGAAACGGATTTCCGGTACTCGTTCATATCCAAACGAAGACGTGCATTTTCAAGAATATTAATAATACAGATGCAAAATTCGTTTCGAAATAATAAAATTCTGCCAAATTCTACGCGTAGTGTGATGTTATTTCCTATAAAAGTCATTTTTGGCTGTTTATTGCTAGTCTACAATCCATGATTGCACGAGGCAGCGATGATTGTACGAGACAGATGACGGTTGCACGATAATTGAGCTAATTTTGTACGTTAACTTTAGGAGGCCCCCGGCGTTCCGCGGCTGTTCAAAAGAGGTCCGCGAAGATAAAAAGGTTGAGAACACTGCCATATAGGACACTATATGGTCTAACTCAGTGGTTCCCAAACGATGTGGAATTCAACACTTCTGAAGTAAACTATATTCTAGTTTTTAAAACTTTACGCTAGTACAACGCCGTTCTGACTAACATGGACAATGGTCATGGTTACCACAAAAGAAGTAATATTTTTCCAAAGTAGTACAATTACAACCAACTAGATAATTCTGGTTGTCTAATTTCACTAAATTAGAGCGAAATGCCGGTAATCAAATTCTAATCGAATTTGTGAAGTGTTTTCATGCTCTAATTCTAATTCTAATCTAATTTCTGAAATGTCCCTATGCTCTAATTTTAGTTCTAATCGAATTTATTGTTTTCCTGAAAATGCCTCTTTGTCCGAGGCATTTTGCAGCGAGTAAACAGAAATAAACCTCTCGCGAAGGGAAATCGAGTGCCAAGCCCCCATCGCCTTACTCACGCCGTGCAGTCACAGTAGCCAATGTGACTGTTCGCATAGCAGCGTGTAGTCTGCTAACAATATTCTGTTTGTTTTTTTAACTTTACCCTAGTACAACGCCGTTCTGACTAACATGGGTGACGCTTATGGTTACCATAAAAGAAGTAAGATTTTATTAAAGCAGTACAATTACAACAAGAAATATCATGATCATAAACGTCATTTTATTTTGAATCATTTTCATGGTTATGGGAATGCAATTTGATTCAATTTTAAAGTTTTTGCGAATTCAATAAATCTAATTCTAACCTATTTTTTTGATGTGTAGCTCTAATTCTAAGTCTAATATATTTTAGAAAGGCTGAAACTTTTCTAGTTGTTCAAGTCTGGTTACTCGTCCACGGGTCTGAGCTGTGGGCGCCGCTAATGTTATTGTGTGTTGTTCCCAAAAAGGGGATAACCAACATTGTGGTCACATCACGTTGAGGAGGAGCAGTATGGCAGGCAATAAAGCTTGCGCAGAATTTTGCGGGATAACAAAAAGTTTTATATGTTTCAGAAAAAAGCGATTGCGTACATCTACTGTGTAACGTCCAAGGGATATTCTACGTGTAGTCAAAAAAGCATATGGCAGGCCCGTGACATCCGTAATATCTCTTTGGTGCGCCTAAAGATCGATAAAACGTAATGACTAAAACTTTGTTGCGCCTATAGCTGACGATATATATAAACGTAAGACCTTGGTAGCTTGCACGCCCTATTTAACGTCCACTTGAAATAAATTCACGGGGCGTAGAAGCTACCAAGGGCTTAGGTTTAAATTTAAAACAAAATACAACCATATAGAAAACTCGATCGACTCGAATCGAAATATGACTATTACAAGTAACTGTTTTCTTTACACTGGCTGCCACTATTAGTTCTGGCTGGTCATTAGCCTACTTGCACCAATAGAAAGTTCTTACGAAACAAGGAATTACCAAATTTTACCGGAGGAAGCATTTTAACGGTTATATTGGGTATTTCAGGTAGTGGGGAATAAAGACCCGAAAAAAATCATAACTTGGGAATGATGCAAAAAAGGTTGGGAACCACTGGTCTAACTTAGGCTTACCATATTTTGGAAATCAAAAAAGAGGACACTTTTTCAGAAATTTGCAACATGCAAAACCGGAGTGAAATTCTCAAAAACGGTTAATTTTTCCCACTTTGTGATCGGTTGACTAAAAAAAAAAAAAAAAAAAGGTCTTCACTTCTGCTCAGAGCTCAAAAACACGTTTTTAACTCCACATTGCTAGGTGGATGACTAAAAAAAAAAGGTCTTCATTTCGCTCAGAGCTGAAATCACCGCTTTTTCCTCCGAAATACCCGCCGGAGCTTCACTTCTGCGCTAATTTGCGGCATATCACTCGCAATTTCCTCTATATCTGACCTAAATTTTCAAAAAAGAGGACAAAATCTCAAAAAAGAGGACAAATCCTCTTAAAAGAGGACGTATGGTAAGCCTACTCTAACTGCAATCACTATATAATATTAAAAGTCGCATGACATACGCAATAAATATTTGTAATACCTCACTATGAAGACCATAAAACAGAACATTTATTGCCATTGATTGGGAACAATTTTGCGTCAGTACTGCAGAAAATCTCTGGAGTAGGCGTAATGGCGGTCTATACCTGGCACAATGTACAACTTGCAATTTGTCCATTAAAAGGCCTCACGTATACGGAAAATATATTCATCAACGAGCACAATTAATTCCCATCGTTTTCAATCCATTGACGCATCATTGCCTCATATTGCTCGTGCATCATTGCCTTATATTGCTCGTGCTTCAGTCTTTTCGCGGCATTCAGTATCCCCCAGTATGGAGCCGGCCGACCATTGATTTTGAGAGACGGTTGGGATTCGATGCGAATCCTGCCTTTCTGAATTTTCTGGTATGTACTCGGTTTCTCAGTGACTTTTGGCGGTATTCTGATATTTCCTAAATATTCAAAGCTCACTTTAAAGTTTAAAGCAGGATACTGATTTATGTTGGCTCTCAAGTCCAATTGCTCACGTTCACCCCTATATAGTACAGATACTTGTTGCGGCGAACCTAAAATAACAGTCCTAAATTCCCGCCATCAAAGATTTGTGTGAAAATGTAATTATAAGGAAAGTATACAGTACAAATATGTCAATAATTGGTAATATATTAGGCCAAGTTGTGCAAAGATTGATAACAGGACGCTAATCAAGAATTGTTCACTGCCTAAATGTAAGTATAGATAACTAACATACGGAGATTAGTTATCTATAATGTATGTCAAGGTGTAGTCGGATTGTCGTCATAAATTAAGCACTCGGTATCGAGATAGACGTTTCGATCCTGTAGCATTGCATATCTTCAGCTTGCAATTGAACAGTGTATTCATATTGAAATGCACCCGAATATTTTCGGATGACACCCGTCAGGGGTAATCGTCAAAAACTAGTTGGAAAGAATGGCAAAATAATGCATTGAGCTTAAAGCGCTCATTTCGCCCTGATTATTCGAAATTTCATTCCGGTGACGTCATATAATTTGTGATACGATTTTTGTTATACTATGTTCTTTTCAATTCTCTACTAGATGCTGCTATACTAGATTACTGCTGCTGCGTGTTAGCCGAAATTATTCGGGATCATTCCAATAATAATATAGGGCTACTATTACATTGTATACTGATGATCTGTACCTCCAAGAAGCTCTTCAAGTATTTTCAACTTGTTCGCGAGATTGTGATGCAAGTAACAGTGTATTAAAATAAGTTGTTGAGCCGATAGCATACGGTATATATAAACGTAAGACCTTGCTAGCTTCCACACCCTGTTTAACGTCTACTGGTATGAATATAACTTTATTATAGTTACACACGGGTTAGTTGCATTGTACACCATTTCGAACCAAAGGATTCAGGAAATACTGTTTACTCTATTGCTGTGCAACACACACATATCGGGTTAAAATTTTACAGCGCGTCAATGGCTGAAACAGCATTTTCTGGGTAATTCTGCTATACAAGATGGGCGTAATTATACCGAAATAAAATTGACTTTCTAGCTGACACGATCTTTTTGTGCTTCACCACCTATTGTTACTGTATGGAACATCATTGTTTTGCCATAATAACTCGCATCGTGATAACACGAAGAAAGATCTGTTTATTTTGTCATAAGCTATCGAATTGAAATGCGAGTCTGTGTCCGAATTAAGCAGAGAATTGTCCTAATTATTGAGAATTATTTACGCGCTTTTGTTTCGTTCTCGGTCATTTTCACCTAATAAAGGGGCTGTCCGGGTAATCCAGTGTCTGTATTACACGGATTCGACTATACTTAACATTGCAATTATCCGGATGACTGGAATAAGACTGGTGAGGCATACGTTTTAGCAATAACACAGTATACTTACCATAGCCGCATTTTCTTGGATCACTAAAATATATATGGATAGGTTATATTCTTGAACTATCAAATGTTTTCATATGAAAATGCATACAACTATATGTAATACTGCGCCAAAACGAAGGTAAGATATCTGAACATATATTTGAATACGTTTAAACGAAGAATAACACTTTTCGAATTACCCACGGAGTTCACATGCATGTATGTTTTATTACTAAAATTTTTTGTTGTAAGTAACTTCCCAATGAATTCTTCCGCCAACAGAAAGGGCTTTGATTGCGGAGAAATATTGAATTATTTCACGATTTAAAACACCATCTTTTATCCCTAGACCAGGGCTTTTCCACAGGGTATGTCCTGTACCATAATGTTTAAAAGGTGAATCACTCGGATGGGGTGTCCAGGGTTGGACCTATAACTGACCTATAACTGATTGTCACAATAAAAAGGTAAGTTTATGCTTCAGAAGAATTTATCCGGATGTGCAATCTCGAACAATATTCATATCAACTGTACGCAGCTAATGAATGACATTCCTTTTGATACGTCACCAGCAAATGTTTCTCAGCATTTAACCGTTGGTAATGGAATTATTGATTCATTTTGGGCAGAACAGAATGGATTTAACATGTGTTAAGCTTGCAATAGCTTTCCATAATGATTATCGTGTAAAACCGCCGCGACATTTTGAATTGGTACTTCCTTTCAGATGATTATAAATAGCCCAGTATACATGATTGCAGAGGTGTAGTCAGGGGGTCTCGGGAGTGTCTGTTGAATGTTGGTCGGGGAACCTCGAGCGCTGATTAGCATTTAGAATTTCCTTTATGTTGCAATCTTGCTCATTCCTATTTCGATTAGGCCTAGCAGGGGTGGACAACCCGCGGACGCACGGCTGCATGCAGCCGCAAAACCGTAGATATGATTATACGGCCGTCTATACATATTTATATTAGAATGTGTAGGCGACCGTCAATATGTAATTTGCATTGGTTGAGTTTTTCGTTCCTAAAATATAATTGTGTCCGAGCAATCTAAGCCCCACCGTGCAAATGCGAACCAGGTGAATGATGCGCTCTGCAAAGAAATACCAAGTTGGAATCATGTGCGTTTCAAGTATGACGGTGTTTATGGTGCGTTTGAAGGATTCCAATATCTTTTGGCTATACCGTCGATCCTGATGAGAGGTCAAAAAATAACAACATGCAACAAAGTGATTAACAAAAGCGGAAGATGCATTATCCCTAATTTTGTGACCAAAATTTTCCAAGACATCCCCTCCATCGGCTCTATCGGTTACTTTGGTCACGTGGACTGAGGATGGGTGAATAATTGGCAGTAAGATATGTGAAACTACCAATATTAACGACGAAATTCATTAAGCGGTTGCAAAAATTTTCGCGCTCTGCGCGACTATGTAATGATTCCAGCTAACTTTTCAATACAATAATACTCGCGATTCTAGTGCATATATCGTAAAGTGCGGGGCATGGACCGGTGCCGGATTGGATATCCGGCCGGATCAGTACTTTTTCTGATACGGCCGAAGCCGGATCGGAGCCGGATCAGTACTTTTTTGAAAAGGCCAGAATATTTATGGATAAGCATGACGTTTGTAACTCAATAACTACCAACCTACCAAACGCAACGTACCGTGTTGGGTCGGATTTCTGGCAGGAATTTTACATATTCGGCCAGAGCCGGATCAGTACATTTTCCTGATACGGCCGGAGCCGGACCAGAGAATTGGCAAACCGGATCGTAGTCAGACCAGACAATTTGTCGACCTGCTCTGCACTAATATATGGTAAGCCTTAGTGGCTGTTCTGTCTTATACGCATGTTATATCTCAAGAAAACAATGATGACACAGAACACCACAAGGTCTCTCCGAAGTGCGCAGTATCCAGTACCTAATTTTACATAAGTATTTGCGTCCAGATGTGCCATGACGACTCTACGCTGGAATACAGCCGTATGCGATATATGCTATCGTAATGCAGCTGTGAATAGCGAAAAGGACGAACACCGGCGGATAAGGCTTACTACGGAATAGTGTATTATGTGTTCAGGGGTGTACGAGTTTTGAGTAACCGCTAAAAGGGTGTAGGACGATTAAAAAGATTGAAGAGGCCGGCATTAGACCACAATATATAGAATAGACAGTACCTGTATATGGTAAGGGGGGATGTAATGACTCGAGTCGTGATATTTTCGTGACTCGACTTGACTCTAGTCATATTTTTCAAAATGAAAAGTAATTCGACTTGACTGGAGTCATTGCGCATGACTCGGACCAAGTCATATAAGTCAAGACTGGGTCTACCCAGAGAGGCATTCCAATGTAATTTCGAAGAATAATAGTAAAGTTATTATACCATTATTCCTTCGTCTTTCACTACGGGTACTTGAAAATGCTGCCGGAAACTGTTAAGAATGAGGAAATCAGTATTTTATGAATACGAAGCTATCGATATCACCGAGCAGAGCTGTAAAAAGTGGATTTCACATGACATTACCTCGGAACTATATAGTCAAAAGGATAACTTGGGCTCGGACTCGAATCAAAACACTATGACTCGGACTTGATACTCTACTCCGTGACTTGGACTCGGACTTGACTGGGTTGTGAATTGCAAATGACTAGACTTTACTCGAGTCAGAACTATAAAAGTGAGATTGACTTGTAACTTGGAGCCTTGTGACTTGGTGACAACCCTGATGGTAAGTTTCCGAGATCACAACAGCTCTACAAAATCGATATGCTGCAATTGGCGTGATTTTATTCATATTATACAAGTATTCAAAATATGCGGTATATATGAGCTGGTTATATGAGCAACGACCACACAGACTGCGACCGCAGCCAGTATGATAAGGCACAGCAAAATAGATCCTTTTTCTGATCATGTAAGCAGAACCATTTTCCCCGAGCATAAGACATTTCGAGACCTATGTAAGTGTAATAATTAGTTTAATATCCTGGCAATAATCGTACTTACATGCAGTTACAGTAGCCATCCTCGATTGCTAGTCCTGCAAGCACACATAACAACATGGACATCCTCGAATAATTCATGTCGCTATTACAGTCTTTTTGCGCGTTTGCTTATCGCTGTGGACGAAAACGATAGTATTATATCGTTTATTGACAGCACATTACCAAAAATACTCACGTCCACCAGTAGATGCTTTCGTGATATAGTTTTTAGCGGCGTCAGCAACCCAATTTATAGTGGCTATCCAACCATTACTCAACCTCGTTTGTACGCCTTGCATCGGAAAGTCCGGGTATAAACACAAATCATACGAGGAAGGGTAACGCCTAACATACTCCAGTTCGAAGATCAATACGCATTTTTCGTTGCTGGATCATGTCTGGTTTCAGGTCCCAGCTAACATTGAACGGTGTCTCGATCTAGAGCAGGGTTAATGGAGAGTGTTCTTCAGGTAGGGGTCGCGAAGGGTGTAATTTTTGGTCGCGATGGCACCAGAGCGATCTTTTATGTGTATGTAATATTTGTTGAGTTTAATTCAACAGAAAAATTATCCGCGTTTCGGGCAATTTCCTGTGGATAGTATGCATCCGAGATCATCGTGTTGGTTACTATACCCAATAAACGACACATACGGAAATGTGCCGACCTTTGTAATACCAAATTGTGTTGAATTCATGACAAGATACTTCAAAGTTTTCACCAACATACGGCTGGCTAAACCGTGGTAAGCAAATAGGCGCCGATGAAACCCTGGCTATAAATGTACGACGCTGGTTAACTTAAACCTTCGACGTCGAAATGTGTGGTCGCCGATTTTGTCGTCACAAAGCAGTCGCCATCCTTGCAATCTGAGTAGATAGTAGTACAAATGTGAGGCACAGAAGAAAATAATGAAATTTGAAATCACGTCCATCAGACAGGTAAAGTAGAGCTGCGTTGTGTACAATTGTTGTCTACGTGCTCCCTAGGTCATACCTGTCCCTAATATCGTATAACATACTACTTTTAAAAATGCATTTATTTTTTAATGTGTGAGGTTTTGGTCGCGAGATGCCACTAAAACTACGATTTGGGTCACAGTCTAAAAGGTTTTAGTAACACTCGAGCACTGGTCTATAGGTTCGTTCTTCGGGGTCAATGGAATCCAACGAATCTCGACTCCATCCTGCATAGTGTATACCTCATCGTTGAATATTGTAGTCGCGTTCTGTAATTGCAACTATGAACCGATAATATTAGGGTTACCATAAGTCCTCTTAGGAATTGTCCTCTTTTTTTGACCTTTTTCAAAGTGTCCTCGGAAACGCCTAATTGTCCATTTTTTGAGATTTTTTCCTTTCTAAAAAAATTTGGGTAAATGTACTTGGTGATTGGACTGAGATACAGGAAATCAGCCCTCAAGTAACAGTCCGGCAGGTTTTTCGGGACTTGAGCCTGAAAGATGACCTTTTTCATAGTCAACCAACGGATAATTTGATAAATGGCGGTATTCCGGAAGCTTTTTTCACGTCAAACAACCACAAACTCGGGAAAAATTCACGGATTTAACTCCAGTATTGCATGTCTGAAAGTTTCGAAAAAGTGTCCTCTTTTCAGATTCTCAAAAATGGTAACCCAATATAATATGAGAATTGTACGCCTAGATTGCGACCGCAGTCAGGATAGAAAGTGACAATAAACTAGTAACTAACTTCGACGATGTTAGTAGGACAATTCCCATCGAGCATACAACATTTTCAAACTAATGTAAGTCCATCCATTGGTTATTTACTCTTCCAATAGCTATCCTTACCGGCAGTTACAAAAGACATTCTTGAATTAAAGCTCCTTAAGCACACATAACAACAATGACGTCCCCGAATAAGTAATTCCGTTATTTCAATCCTTTTGCGCTATTAATTATTTGGGTAGGTAAAATTGTGTGGTTGTGTAGTGGACAGGAAATTTAAAAAATACTAAAATTAGGCACGTTCGTAGTATCATATAAAGAATTATCAGTAAAACGATTTATAACGGCTCTTCAAGTGTCACTCGACCGCTTCGGAACGCAATATCTCGGGAAATCCGAGAATGGATGCAGCTTTCATCCGGAAACGGCAAGTGCTTAGCATGCTTCAGTTCGTTCATTACTGATAAATGTTGGTAGCTCGATCACATCACATTTCCGGTTCAGGCTCGAATGGAACGTTTTTGTCAATCTAGTGCTGGGAGATACAGAGTTTATTGACTGGGGCTTCGTGAAATACAACAGTATGCTTGTTTTGTGTAATTTTAATCGCTCATTACTGACCATAAGGGACAGATCTTCACAGCATCAACGATATACCAGATGGCAATATCTGGCCGGGCGGCGTTGTTGACATTTCTTCAGTCATATAGTTATAAGCCACCAAAGTTTAGGGATCCGGCCGCTCTTAATTTTTGATCCATGTCGGTCAAATGGTTATGCACTGAATGGTGCCATATACATTCTCCAATCTGGATTTCTGTGCACATCCGGTAGTTGGAGAGGCTTCAGAATCCACCAGACCGGACATTTTCACTTGTGTACCAAATGGTCCCACGCATGACATGCAAGCCATCGCTCCATCATGTAGACACCAATCCATGGCACATAGGATCTAGTGTAAGCAAGAGTTCAGGCTGTCAATTTTAACATCAATTTTACATCACCTCGTAGCAGTGTTGGGATGACTCGAGTCATGACTTGACTCGAGTCAGACTCGAGTCACCTTTTTCGAATGACTTGACTTGACTCGAGTCATTTTGCTAAAATGACTTGACTCGGCGTATCAGAAATGTGGATTGACTCGTGACTCGGAGCAAAATTCACAAGTCAATTTCAAGTCATTAAGTAATCGGTGTCGATAAAAATCATTGTATATTGCATATGTTCGGATTGTTCACGAAACGCTGGTGTAATCCGTGAGAGCGACCAATCATTCAATGATCGTGCGTTTTATTGAGCCTCCATTGCTCGCTCACAAATAAATTGACCACAAACGAAATGATCGGAGCTTACAGCTCACGTTGTCGTAAACTAGTATACAGTAAAGCAATTTGATAGCAAAATGTCTATTTCTGTTCTCTGTTCTTACCTTAACCAAACCTCTTGTTTTATTGAAATTGAATTCGAATATAGTATATAATAGGCCTCAACCACTGGCGCAGGCTCGAATTGTATCATATCAATTTGTAAATGGGTAATGTATTGCCTCTTATCGATTCGTTTCTCTATTGTCTATTTTGGCTGGTAACTAAACTGATGCTGTGCAATGACTTGCGTATAGTGCAATAGTTCTACGTATATGTGAGCGATACAATGCCTTCAACTCTATATTCGTCTATCGGTTCAAAATCAATGACCGCTCAATCTGTATTTCAGACAGCTAGCAAAATGCAATGACGTAATCATGCCTCATACTTCGAAAAGACAACTTGACTTGAATTGGGACTTGACTCGTGACTTGACTTGACTTGACTCGACTTGACTTGAGTCACCTCCAAAAATCGAGCGACTTGACTTGACTCGAGTCACCTTTGAAAATCGATTGACTTGACTTGACTCGAGTCAAAATGCGCAATGACTCGAAATGACTCGTGACTCAAAGGTAGTGACTTGATCCCAACACTGCCTCGTAGTCCCAATTAGTTGTTTTAGTTTTTGTAATAGACACTTTTGATATTTTCGACGCGCACGTGACATTTATTTATTATATCTCTAGATTTATTATTATATTATTTATTCACAGTAAAACTGGTAGATACACACATAATCCGGGGAGCAACCTGCCCCCAAAGGAAAATGGCGAGATTGGAGTAAATTTTTAAAATTTCAGTAATATATGCAAATTGGTATTCGTATACAATACGCGGTGAAGTCAGATTACAGAATTGCAGCAGATGAAGAATTGGCAAGGGTTACAGAGCAAAAGGTAGAGATGATTGAAGATGATGAATCGAAATTACAGAAATTATGTTGTGATTCACAAGTGTAATTTTAGTCCAGTGGTGCATTCAAGGCCTTCCGAAGAATGTGCGCAGTGCCCAATAATGTGATCTTTTGGATCATGTCGAATCGGACATTACCCGGAATTTGTCGGATATGTCTCATGAGTTTTTTGCTCACGACCCGTGTAGCGCCAATGACTATCGGTACAATGTTTATTTTGCATCGCCACATTTTCTCACATTCCATTTTGAGTTCTGCGTATTTGGAGTGTTTTTCTGATTCTTTGTGCAGCAGGTTGTAATCAGCTGGGACAGCCAGTTCAATGAATAAGCATTCTCTTTTTCTTTTTTAGTTTGACGATTATATCCGGGCGGTTGCTTCTGATTTCGCGGTCAGTTATAACTGGTACATCCACAGAATTTTTACTTCGTCGTTTTCTGTCACTGGTGCTGGGCTGTAATCGTACCAATTTTTTGTCGAAGTGGTGATGTTAAAATGTTTGCATAATTCAAGATGAATGTAGTGACCAATCCTATTGTGTCTCCATGTGTATTCGGTAGCTGCAAGTGCACCACAGCCGGCCATGAGATGTGCTACAGTTTCATTTTGGTTGTGGCACATTCTGCATTTGCCGTCCGTGTTTTGCTTCAGAATTCTTTTGCGATAGTATTTTATAGGAAGCGATTGGTCTTGTGCTGCGAAAATGAACCCTTCGCTTGCCGGAGAGCTCCGTGAAAGCTCTTCTACATGGGGCTGTGAAGTTAACTTCTTCTGCTGTCCATGAAGATTGAAGAGGCATCGACTCCCATATCGTTTCTCTCATTTTGAGCGTTGCATTTTTGTATTGGACTCGTGCTGCTTTTGCTATTGTTGTGGGTTTAGCAACAGTGTTTTCTGCAGTGTACAGGTTAGCTGTTTCCATGTTGACTTCTCTGACGTACTTGTCGTGACGATAGCTCAGAGATTTTGTTTTGCGCTGTTTGTCTTCCTGTGCAATGAGTTTGCAGTAACTGTTATCGCTGTTGTTGATGTACTGTGACAAGCCGATGATTTCTGTTTTGAAAGTTTGTTCAATTTCTTGTAGTTCTCGACCACCTTTTTTTCTGGGGATGTACAGTCTTTGTGTATCAGATTTTGGGTGATGCATGTGGTGCATTGTCATCAGTTTTCTCGTCTTTGTGTCCAATTTTTTAATTTCATCTTTGCGCCATTTCTCCACACCAAAGCTATATCTCAAGACAGGCACTGCAATACTGTTTATGGCATTGATTTTGTTTTTGGAATTGAGTTCAGTTTTGAGAATTGACTTGAGCCTGCTGATGTATTCTTTTTTAGACTTGATTTCATTGCAGCATGTTTAATGTTGTCGTTTTCACAGATCCCTAGATATTTATAGTGATCTTCGACATTCAGTTCTGTTACGGTTTCATCCATTTTGAAGTTCATGTCGCCAGTGCTGGTAGCTCTTCCACGTCGTATGGTACACTCTAAATTCGAATGCGTGCAGAGGAACGCAAAATTACATGCCAAATCCGTTTTTTTTAACTACCACACAACGTGCTGGAGCCGATGTGTGCATGGCTATCCTGTGTTTAGTGGTGGTGTGTTCATGCTGACTTGCACAGAGCTCGAAATTAATACCAGCCATCCATGAATTTTTACTCAGCTTAGGCTCAAAAAAGATTTTATTGCAACGAAAGATGAATACAGAACATTCATTTGCAGACGAAAATGTGTGAATTTCTAGCTTGCACAATTGAAAAATTTAAGCTTTTCCAAATAGAAATAAGAACTACAGCTACAAAGTTGTCATAAATTAGATTCTAATTAGAGCAAAGAAACGTTGCACTAATTGGTGTAGCATTAGAATTATAGCAACACAGTTGTTTTCGCAAATTAGATTCTAATTAGAGAAAAGAAGCATTTCACAAATTGGTGTAGCAATAGAATTATAGCGACACAGTTGCAACCACAAATCACATTTGAATCAGAGCAAAGAAACAATTACAATCCTAGCGACACGGTTGTTTACACAAATTAGTTTCTAATTAGAGCAAAGAAACATTTCACAAATTGGTATGGAATTAGAATCATAGCGACACAGTTGCAACCACAAATTACATTTGAATCAAAGCAAAGAAACATTTCACAAATTGGGATAGAATTAGAATCATAGCGACATAGTTGTCATCACAAATTAGATTCTAATTGGAGCAAAAAACATTTCAAAAATTGGAGTAGAATTACAATCATAGCAACACAGTTGTTTTCACAAATTAGATTCTAATTAGTGCAAAAAACATTTCCCAAATTGGAGTATAATTAAAGTCATAGTGACACAGTTGTTATCACAAATTAGATTCTAATTAGTGCAAAAAACATTTCATAAATTGGAGGAGAGTTAGAATCATAGCGACACAACTGTTATCACAAATTAGATTCTAATTAGAGCAAAAAACATTTCAAAAATAGGAGTAGAATTACAATCATAGCAACACAGTTGTTTTCACAAATTAGACTCTAATTAACGCAAAAATATTTCTCAAATTGGAGTAGAATTAGAATCATAGCGACACAGTTGTTATCACAAATTAGATTCTAATTAGATCAAAAAAACATTTCCCAAATTGGAGTAGAATTATAATTACGGTATAGCGACACAGTTGTTATCACAAATTAGATTCGAATCAGAGCAAAGTAATATTTGAAAAATTTAAGTAGAATCAGAATAATTACTGCAGTATATTTTCTGAATTAGACTAGAATCCAATTAGAGGTAGTTTTTATTTCAAATTAGAGTAGAATTAGAAATATAGCTATACGGTAGTTGTTTTCTAAATTAGATTCGATTGAGAGCAAAGAAACATTTCACAAATTAGCGTAGCATCAGAATTTATAGCTACACAACTTTTTCCAAATTAGAGTAGAAATAGATTTGTAGCTTTTTTTTTCGAAATTAGAGTGGGATCAGAATTATAGTAACAGTTTTTTTCAAATTATAGAGTAGAATTAGAACTATAGCTACACTGTTTTTTCCAAATAAGAGTAGGCTACAATTAGAATTATAGGTTCAGTTGTTTTCACAAATTAGATTCGAATGAGAGAGACGAAGCACTTCACGAATTAAAGTAGAATTATAATTATAGCTAGTTTTTTTTCAAAATTAGAGCATCATCAGAACTTTAGCTACACATTTTTTTCACTCTAATTAGACAACTAGACTAGTACTAGAATTGTATAGTTGTCCAAGTCAGCAAACGAAATCAAAATAATTACTGGGATTTCTGAAATCTGCTCATAAAACAGAGAAGCTTGTTTGATTGAAACCCAAATTTTTGTCTTCAATCAGGACATACTGTAAAATTGAGAGTATCTGGAAAACTTTTGGATATGTGGGGTCACAAACATAATAGAGAAGATCCAGCACCATCTCAAATGGTGTCGCTTTATTGTGAGACGATCCCTTTATGCGGAAGCCATTCGCCACGATCCATGACTGCAGGTCACCATTTTCATGGTGCGCTAGTACGAGATGTCGAGGACTCAGCTTTGTGGCCGTTAATTCGACTGAATGGGCCTGGAATTGAAAGAAACATGTTAAGTAAAATTATATTGCCAATAATCCATGTGTGAATTGAAAGCACAAGATTTAGATTATGTAGAAATGCCTTTATGGGACTTTTGCATAATGAATATTGAATAAAAATAGAGCTGAATAGGTCAATATAGGTTTTTGTCAATATGGTTTAACAAGCTTAACTCATGGAAACAAGTCATAGCAAATTCTGTCGTCACGATATGCTGTCTAGTCGTTGACATGTATGGGTTTTTTTCCACATAATCATAAGTTTACTAACCTTTAATGATCCATTCAGATTTGATCAGTATACCATCACACAGGTTCCTTTTGGAACGGCACAAGTATTATGTTCACATTCACTGATTCTATGCACTATATCCATGGTAGCCATCCTCATGGTCTCGAAGTCATGAAAACCAAAAATTACATTAGCAGCAGAAATGATTTTCCATGGTTTGGGACAAAAACGAATTTGCACCAGCTCTTTCTAACTTAGATTTAGCCTTATCAAAAAGAATGATGTAATTGAAAAGCATTTAATAAACATTTATTTTTGGAGACCTTTTTCAGTTCGAGTGTTTATTGCACCGTCATAACGTAAACAGCGTCAATCAAAACATAGGCCTACTATATTTTCAGCACCCAAAAACAATTGTGCCACATTTTGGCGGCACACATCTGAGCTCAACAGACCCTGAATTAGAACACATGTTTGTGGCGCAACTTGGAAATTAACAGACCCCCGAATTAGAACCAACTCAACATGCGCGCATGTTAAGCCATAAACTTTTCAAACTAGCTGTACTTTTGTGACGGTCTGTTAAGTTCGAACTTGTGCCAGATAGTGGCATGCAAAACGTCCAAGGTGTTACGGAAGACGCCGAACAATGTTTGCCGAAAAATCAGGACAAGAGTCGAAATCAGTACAAATCTGACAAATCAGGACGTTATGGTACTTCTATGTTCATTGTTCACACAGTACCAGGTTAAGCAAGCAGCAAATCCTACAACTCACCTGATAAAGCGTTATCGCCCTCAAATCCTGTTGTGATTCTCTTTTCAGTTACTGCATTTCGTAACTCCATCAGGAGTACAACCGCAGCGGGTTCTTTTCCCTACAAATAAATATAATAATAAATATAAATAATGTAGAAGATTTGGTTGAAGGACATTCCACTTATTGCATTCCGGTTGATATGAAGGCAAGAGTTCTGACACAACAATATTTAATATATAAAATTGCAACAAAAATAAACAGGATTATCCCAATTAATAAATTCATTCTAGAATAGTTAAATAATACTAACCTCTTCATCTGTCTCTAGCTCTACTCCAAATATTTCGTCATGAGTAGTAAGTATTTCGCTTCGACACTCCTCGGAACGAAGATTTGAAACCCCGCTCTGATCTATTACAAAGGCAAAGTGTTACTATAAAAGCAGCTATGTAGTGAGCTAAGCATGCACATTGCACACACACTTCTATGTGTTATATAGAGGGAACTTGATATGAATATAATAAGATTTATTTCACTGGATAATATTAACAATAATTATTATAATAGGTTCATGAATGAAATGTCATGTTTTCAACCAATGAAAATGTCATGTAATTGGAAAAACAAGTGAGTCAACTGCAAAGTGGTCAAGAATTCTAGTTGTAAACCCATATTGCATCAAGTTAGAGGATTAACTGACATTCTGAAACTCAGTTTCGATGCTACTGCAAGTTGATCTAAAAGGCAATCTACCAATATTTCTCACACTGCTGTTTGCTGTAAGAACCCTCTTGACAACATACCGGTAATCATAACATATCGCATGTTGATATTCTTGAACGAATTACCTTCAATTATTAAAGCAATGTGTTCTCTCGTAATGCCGTACGCAATCAACATCTTCTTTATTCCTTCCGCTATGATGAGATTAGCGGCACGTTCATCCACGTCCACAAAGTCACTGTACTGCGACCTGTCGCTCCATTTAAATTTGACCCTTTGACCGTGACTGACTTCCCGCCGTTACCGAGAGATGTGAAGCGTGAATGAGAGAGAGAGAGAGAGAGAGGGATAGCAATAGAGAAATATAGAGATGTTTATTCAGTCATCAGTCAAAAGCAGAATGCACTGATAATAGCTAGGTAACACTAACGGTTACTAAACAACGTACTTCAAAATTACATGGTGATGACAATGATTGATTGATTGATTGATTTCTTCATTGCTATACTGCTGATATATCAATCATCATTAATGGGGAAACGCAATTAAATGGAAGTCATAGTCAAGTCAGACAATCATGTGGTTGTAACAATGATATATATAATTGGGTTGAAATGATCAATTTCTTCTGCCAGTTTGGTAGGTAAATAAAATGAGAAAAGAAACGTTCACAAAACCTAGTAAATGCAAGAAAGCGACACACTAAAATAATGGAGCGACATTGATGAAACAGCAGTCCACTTCATGGCTCCTGAGCAATGTGCCCTTTTAGGTACGCATGTGTGCGATTGATTTGAGCTGACACGGTCTCTGCTCACATAAATTATAAGTTGCGCACAAAAAATCCGAAGAGATAACCTTTTTTTAGTGGTTACGCATTGTTGTCCAAGGGACCGCGCAGTGAATAGGTGAGCGCTTGCTGCAGACTCGTCAAAATTAGAGGTAACATTGCTTCTGAGCTATATGTAAACGGGGCTAAAAGCACGCATTACTTACACGAGAATCGTTATTACCGTTCAACATCTATTATAGAAATGCTGCATCATTTGAGAATCTATATCTTGCAGCTTAATTCCTCCCCTGCAAATAACCCAGCAAACGGAGCCCAGGGTCATTGGGTTTACCGATGACGTCATGATCGGCACACGAGTGTACCGCACCTTACCCTGGATGATCTGGTCATTTACCAGTGAAATTACGATTACATTTCAGCAGCGTTTCCAGCGTCGACCTCACAATCCCTCTCAATCTTACTGATCTCACAACTCGTGCGGCGACTTACCGGACTATTAAAATGTATACGTAAACTCTTTCATAGTGATCAAAGCCGGCGACAGATGATAAGATGAGAGCAGAAGCACATATTTCGTAACTTTATCTGATGAAGTGTGGACTTGCACATATTATGACACCACTTCGGCGAAAGATTTGGGTCAACTTTATGTGTTTGTCCCATATTGCATCTTTGAATGCACAATTTTGTGTCTAAATCAATGCTTTCGATTTAGAGTGTAAGTTTTGAGCATTTATCCAAGCCAAATTTCATTTTTATATCTTCCGAAAACTCATGAACAATTTTCATTTGGTTATTCAGTTCCGTATCGGATTTCGCATACAGTTTCAGATCATCCATGAACAAAAGGTGATGAATCTTTTGATCTTCAGAATTTGCTGCTTTTTTCATCAAGGTATCCTGTTTAATTTTTTCTCAGCAACTCACTGAGTGGAGCTAAGCTGAGGCAGAATAGAAGTGGTGAGAATGAGTCGCCTTGCAAGATACCATTGCATATCTGAATTGTACAGGTTTCTGTTTCACCTTGGTCATGTTTGATCAACAGTTTTGTATGCCAATTTTTCATTGAATTTTCAATAAATCTGATGATGATCGGATTCATTTTGTACATACGCATTGTTCTCAGCATCCACGTGTGGGGGTCTGAATCGAAACCTTTTTTGTAATCTATCCATGCCATGCTGAGGTTAGTGTGTCTCCTCTTGCAGTTTTCAAGAATGGTTTTGTCAAGGAGCAGGTGGTCCTTACAGCCAAGGGCGCCTTCCTTGCATCCTTTCTGCTCAGGAGGTAGAAGATTTTCTAGGTGTTTGTAGCTTCGTTTTGCCAGGATTTTGGTCAGTGTTTTGTACATGGTTGTCAGGCACGTTATTGGCCTGTAGTTCTTGGGGTCCCGGGTGTTTTCATTTTTTGGAATAAGATAGGTGGTCCCTTGTGTGAACCAGGCTGGGATCTCGTGCGAGCTGGTTGAGGATAAAAGCTCATTGTAGGTCACCCCTAGGTAATTATGTGTTGCAGTTAGTTTTTTTCGCCAAAAGTTTTTGATCTGGTCAGGACCAGCTGCTTTCCAGTTCAGTGAACTTTTTAAGGCCTCCTTGATTTCTTGTTTTGTGATTTCTGACCATTGTTGTTCTGTGCTTGAAGATGGTCAGTGTGGAGGTCTTGTATCCAATTTGCATTTGAGTTGTGCAATCTTTTGGTTTCCCATATTTTCTTCCAAAATGATTCCACATCTGCAGTGGCTGGTATTTTGCTGCTGGGAATCTTTTGATTTGACTTTTGTTCCATCATTCGAAAAAATTGTCCAGGTTTGCGAGCAAATAACAAATTTTGGGGATATTGTGTTTCTCGTTTTTTATATCGTTTCAATCGTTGTGCTTTGGCGCATATTCTCATTCTTAATTCTTCTTGCAACATTGTCACTTTTTCTGTTGACTGCAGTTTGGTTTGGTGCTCCAGTTCTATTCTTTTTACTTAATTTTTTACTTTGCGGGAAACATTTCCTTTTTTAGTTCTGAGAGTTGCAACGTCACACCTTAGTTTTGCGATTTTGTTTTCAATTCTGCGTTGCCAAGCTGGCGTATGCCTTCCCCTTTTTTTGTTGACAGTTCTTGGTATTTTGCAGTGCCTTTCTGAGATAACTGCCGCAGTGCTGTAAATGAGGTTGTTCATTGTTGTCAAGGGACATTGTGGTCTTTCTCCTTGTTTGTCATTTAGATTTGCAGGTAGTATGGTTTCTGTCAAAATTTTGTTCGCTACTGCAATGTCAGTTTTCAGTTTCTTTGTAATTTGTAAGTCAGGTAACTGCACTCTGTCATTTACATTCAATGTGGATTTCATTCGGTCGATGATTTGATTTTTGATCTCCAATTCTAATTCCGTGTCTATGTCGCCATCGTTAGGTGTTGTTGATTCATTCGGGTGCCCGGTGGTATTTTGTAATTCTACTTCTGCGATGTTCGGGTCATCAAGTGATTGTCGTGGGTTCATGTCATCTTGGCCGAATTGCAGTTCCATTGCCTCAGAGTTTTCTATGTTTTTGTTACACATTTCTCCCTCGATTTCTGCGAGTTCTTGTTCAGATAATTTTTTATTTTTTATTACACAACGTCTCATTGTTGCCAAGGTATTGGCAGTGATGGTTGGAGAGTTGTTCGTTCTCTCTTTCCATTTTTGAAAAGTTCCTTCGGTTACTCCTGCCGAGTTTTCAAATTTGGCTAAGAAGTCACATCTCATTATTTCTTTATACTCTTCTTTGCTTCATCTGTGTCTCTTCTTTTTTCTTTTGCAGCAGAGAGAGCTGTTTTGTGAGCCACAGTTCGGTGTTGCACAGGCGCCATGTTGAGAAATATCTTCTCTTTGGTGTTCCTGTGTGGTCGGAGTTGACGAGTCCTCTAGGGTCATCCGCTTGGTCCCACGGCGGGTTCGTCAAGGTGCGATATATCCAGATCGTTTCGCAGGCATCCACAGCAGTGATGCGTCAGTTCAAAAGTTGGGTTAATTTAAAGTAATTAATGAATTAATAATTAATTTCCTAATATGGTTAATATGGGTAAAAGTTGTAGTGGCGCTTATCTCCCTTAAGGTTCTGGTGCACCACGGTCTGAAATTACCTCCTGGTATAAGTACCCTTGCAATGTTATTCAACCTCGTCTATATACGAATCAAATCTTAAAGGATTCTACGACATGATGGCACGGATTCAGCCACAGGGGTTAATAGCTCGGGCTGGACCAAGAGGTTATACGTCGTGAATGGGATGTCATGATTACGGCAGGACTCAATGAGAAAGGACCGTTGAAAATCATATCTTGCACAATTCAGTAGAAAATGGTCGACGGTTTCGGCGATATTACAATGGAGACATAGCGGAGTATCTGATCATCCTATTTTGAACGAATGGGCGTTAAGCCTAAAATGGCCGGAGCGCAGACGGAACATGATGACCTCGAATTGCCAACATGCATGCATTGACGGGAATTGGGTTGAAATGCAACTGTGGAAACGCTTATAATGCATCCCTTTATCTTCACATGCGTACAGTTCCTGCCAGAGAGTTCGCGAATATTGTCGGACAAGTGACTTAGCTTCTCCGATGGTCACCTCGGGGACCTGTCGATTGGGGCCAGACAAAGCCGCGGATGTTGCTTCGCGGTCGGCGATCTCGTTGCCATGGACACCTTTGTGGCTGGGAATCCATCCAAATTCTACCTGTATACCTCTTCCAGTAACCCGCTCAAGCAAGGGGAAAAACTTGTTAAAGGTATCTGTCGGCGCAGGCAGAGGGTTGGATATCGTGTTCAACACACTAAGCGAATCTGAGAGAATCACATATTTGTCTTCTTTGCATCCATTATCGGAAACCCAGGACAATGCATGAAGGATCGCTAAAAGTTCAACATGAAACACGGAATGATAAACATGACAAGTTTTACTAACCGATATCGAGCGAGAGGGGATATAGAAAGCGTAAGCGGTTGCTAGTGAAGTCTTGGACCCATCTGTATATAACTCGATAGCTCCATCGTGGCATTCAAACATACAGTCGTGGAAACATGCTTTTATGACATCTTGACTAACATTCTTTGGGTGTGAACGTAGCAGTTGCGTATTGACGATTGGTGGGCGAGCCAGCCACGGAGCTTGATAGTGGAAGAGGGTTTTCTCCACTGAAATTTTCCGAAACAACGGGACGTTGGAGTAAATGTTATACGTGACAAAGTTAGGTCTAATTAGCCCGTATATCTCGTGCCGTGAATCTTGCAATAACCCAAGCGCGGAATGTTGATCTGCATTTTGTTTGAGTAGGTAACAGCGATAATTCATACACAGATATTTGTGTCTAACGTGAAGAGGCAGCTTGTAACGCACAAACCTGGATATCTCTAGAATAGGGGTTATCAAACTGGGTGCGGGGGGGGGGGGTGGGGCGCTCCCGTGGCTGGCGTGAAAGCATCTGAATAGAAGGGCGAAGTAGCCTGAGAAAGCTAAAGTTTATGAACTCGTAATGAGTTTTATTGCACTGAAAGATAAAATTTTCCATAACGGCAACAATCCTAATTATATTGCCATTTTAAATGTCATAGTAATGTCATACTATCCATAAACCGATGCTAGATTGTGACCGTAACCGGACTTGTGACCGATCAGAAGATATATCTGTATTCGGATTAGCTGGTTAATGCGTGTAGTAGGTATTAGTTGATGCTTTTATGGTCTGTCTGTCAACATCTGTGCAGATGGCGTGAAAAGACTCAAAGTTATGGAAATTAATATTTTGCTTATAAGGTGATGTCATGACATATGTTATGAATACCTTTTGAATCTAAAAAACAGAGGTTGAAATCGGATGGCTTATAACGTCGAAGCAGCCCCTACGAGTCTACTAAATCGGGACTTGTTTGGTAGTATGTCATTTTATGGCATCCCAAAATTTATGAATTAAAGGATTCTCTTGTCAAACACCTGCTACTCGAAAAGAAAGATTGTTTGTTCAGTTAAAAAGTGCCAAGTTTTGATGGCGCGTGGCGTGCGCGATTGCCTACATTTGAACACAACACGAGTCAAGGAATAGAAGAGATTAGACACACAAATCGCTAAAATATTCATATGGTTACGTGCTACCATTGCACATGATTATTCGTGACGAAATACTCGAGTAAAACTTTTTTCGCGCCCTGCGCGATACATTTTCATATCATAATTGTTGCTCAACAGTGGTAACCTCTCATGCCTTGAAACTATGCGATAGTATTGCAAACACCCTCGTTTCTCTTTGAAATACTTAATGAAGTCACGATAAGGGGTGTGTGTCTAAAATAGTTTGAGAACCCCTGATCTGGAGCATGGTATTTCTATGTGTAATTCACGTTAGTGAAACCTAGGAAGTGCTTGTGCAATGGCAATATGTTCAGTAAGACGCAGAGCCATTTCACAGATCTTGAGGCCTCCAGATATCCGCGTCTCTGGGTAGAGTTTCCACGCATCAGCCATATCCGCGTTTCTGGGTAGAGTTTCCAAACATCAGCTATATCTGCGTCTCGTTATCTCCAGTACGCCGACGGAAATGTCACTGATATGCAACGGAAGACATTAGGAACTAAAGAAGCGAAAACTTCCGATATAGAACTGTCTCCTTACAAATTCTGATAATTACAATACTCGAGCGCACTGTAAAATATGAATATTCCAATCGATAACTATTTAATACTAGAATAGACGAACCAATGTCAACTATCTTAAACTAACATTATTGATTTAGAGTCTGTGCACAGTAGGATGATGAGAGAAAGTTCATATGTTCCTCCTGTGTTTGAGCTTACCAAAGCCGATCAATGCTCACTTGCTAACTCATCCACATCATCAGTTGGCATGAGCTTGATGCCGGATGACGTCCGTCCCGAGCCCGCCTTTAACCTCGGCTTTTAACCGACACCAGTTTCGCTCGCCCGTGGCTGGCTCTGAAAACCAGATGCTAGAACATCAATATCATTCGCACTGAGACAAAAAACACTTTACAATACTTCTCTTTTCCAATGGGACGATTAAAATGGCGGAAACTAGAAATGATCCTTCCAGACTGATATTAACTTGAACAAGCGGGTTCAAGAAGGCAGTCTAATAGCCATCAATCCTAGTAAATAAACAGATGGTTGCACAGATACATTGCTACAATGTAGGCTGCTCGCGTGAATGTAGTCTCTGGGAGTTGTCATGCTCGTGCGTGACAATCCGGATTTGATATTTTATTAGGTAACATGCGTAATCTGCTTTTATTTCGTCTTAATAAACATACCCCAAAGCGCTGTGACTTCTCCCAAAAGCGTCGTTCAAGTTACTTACATATTAATTTGGAAAGAATCGGCAACAAAAATGTCTATTGCTTAGTAGACAGAATAATAACGGCACGTATGTATTGTCAATCTTTAGCCGTTGTATGCCGAAAACATTGCTGGCATAGTATGCATCTTCGCTATTTACCAGTGTTGGGATGACTCGAGTCACCTTTTTCGCACGACTTGACTTGACTCGAGTCACTTTGCTAAAATGACTTGACTTGACTTGACTCGGCGTATCAGAAATGTGGATTGACTCGTGACTCGGAGCAAAATTCATGAGACAATTTCAAGTCATCAAGTAATTGTTGTCGATAAAAACCACTGTATCTTACATATGTTCAGATTGTTCACGAAACGCTTGCGTAACCCGTGAGAGCGACCAATCATTTAATGACCGTGCGTTTCATTGAGCCTCGACTGTTTTCTCACAAATAAATTGACCGCACACGAAGCTTACAGCTTACGTTGTCGTAACTCTAGAAGTATAGTAATAGAACAGCAAAATGTATATTTCTGTTCTCTGTTCTTACCTTTACCAAACCTCTTGTTTTATTGAAATTGAAGTAAAATATAGTTTATATAGTCCTCAATCATTGGCGCAGGCTCGAATGGTATCATATCTATTTGGAAATGGGTAATGTATTGTATCTTATCAATTCGTTTCTATATTTTGGCTGGTAACTATAAACTGAGGTTGAGGCTATGCAATTACGTAGTTTAACAGTTCTGCGTATATGTGAGCGATACAGCGCCTTCTTGCGTGTATATTTAGCTCTATTTTCGTTCATCGTTTCGGAATCAATGACCACTTAAACTGTATTTCGGACAGGTAGCAAATTGCAATGACGTAATCATGCATCATACATACTTCGAAAGGGCAAATTGACTTGAAATGTGACTTGACTCGTGACTTAACTTGACTTGACTCGACTTGACTCGAGTCACCTCCAAAAATCGAGTGACTTGACTTGACTCGAGTCACCTTTAAAAATTGATTGACTTGAGTTGACTCGAGTCAAAATGTGCAATGACTCGAAATGACTCGTGACTCGAAGGTAGTGACTTGATCCCAACACTGCTATTTACACTGATTATATGTGACGACGAAACAGTGCCTATCCACACACAACAATTTGGAGATTTCTCAGCATCTGTCATGCTTGTGTATTGTCATCTGTAACTTATCGCTAATATTGTATTTAAAATTGTAAGTCGGCAGGAAGCCTGTTTTCCTGTACAGTGGCGCTTGAACTATAGTACAGTTCAGTATAATATTTAGCCTTACCTATCCACACACAACAATTAGGATATTTCGCACTATCTGTCATGTTGTGTATATCCATCTGTAGCCTATCGCTAATATAGTATTTACACTTTTAAGTCGACAGGAAGATACTTTTCCTGAACGAGTACAGTTCAGTATAATATTACATAAGTTACTGTGATCAATGATGGAAATTGGTATTAGTATCCGGGATATTTCAGTATTTATCATATATTCACGCAGCAGAATACGCTAGTGACACAGATCGCATCATTGTAATCATTATAGCACCTACCACCGCAGTCCAGTGACTGCTGATTTGCAGCAGCATACAAAAATGTAACACGAAGCATTAGTGGAAATGACACATTTGTGAAGTAGTGATCAATCCACAACATTGCTACAAACTGCTAAGAAATAGATATGACCGAGAAAATACCAAATAATCTTCATTGATATGTAGAACCGAAGTTCTATGTTTGTGGTCGCGTTTGTTCATACTAGAATACTCCACTAAACTCGATACCTTATTCTCTAATCAGATGCGAATCATTCAGGCATTTATTTCGCCCGCATCTCAGGCATACTGAAGGCAGGTCTAATAGGGCAGTCGTCCGTGGATGAGAACAATTTTGTACAATACTTCATATCTGGGTCACCAACGGCTTTGAAACCAGACTTGGACAACTAGATAATCTAGTTGTCTAATTTCACTAAATTAGATCGAAATGCCAGTAATCTAATTCTAATCTGATTCGGAAGAGCTTAAAATTATCTAGTTGTCCAAGTCTGTGAAACCAAAAGCTTCTTCGTGGGCAGTGATTAATGCCACGGGCTACCAGTCACTCCCGACATTCATCCGCGCCCAGTCAAATTTCTTCACTTAAACCAGTGGTCGGGAACCTATGGCTCGCGAGCCATATATGGCTCTTTTGGGCATAAGATATGGCTCTATGTCAAATATTTATTATTGTACTGAATTGATCAATATTGCAGAGACTTGTTGGTAAATTTTCATCACTGCCAGAATAATCATTCTTGTGGCAGTATAAACATGTCGTTGACAGGTAAAGACAATGCCGTCTTCAGATTTAGGGGCTCGGACCCCCTCTTTTCAAAATCCTCACATTTAAGTCACTGTCAGTGTCATGCCGGTGGCCAATATCACTCGCGAATTATATGTACCCGAATCGAAATCTTGAATTGCGCGATACGCTGAGTAATCAAAGAGCATAGCAGACATAGCGACTCCCATTTCAAAACGCAGTTTTCAAATACACATTGTGTTCCTGATCTACGGCACGAAATGAATTGTTGTGGATGTGACATTCACAATTACAAACTCGAATAACAAACAACGCCATAGCTATCCACGTTCGTGATTGGTAAGTAATACTAAATTACTAAATTACTAGTATAGCTCTGTGTAGTAACGGCGATAAAATGTATGCTTGCATAATGTATATAGCGCAACGTTATGTTACCGCCGAATACTCTGAGAATTGAGAAGTCGACAAGTATTTAGATTTTCGGAATGAGTGCGACAGTTGATATCAGATATGCTAAATTCTAATCTACCTAGGATTATTGCGTTATCAATGAAGAGGCCCGTCTGTGCCTTACCTCTCGCTTCGAGCTTTATTTTAGAACAATAAATATCAGTTTTTACAGAGAAAATATGGCGCGCACGAGGAATTCCATGTAGTGAGTTTGATTTAGTGCTACTATGACGTCACCAATTCTCAATTGTGACGTAACAGTTAATTGGCATTTATGGCTCTTTGAAAGTTGAGATGGAAAAATAGGGCCAATATGGCTCTTCGGACAAAAACGGTTCCCGACCACTGACTTAGACAGACATTCAAAGCACTGATGAAGGTTTCCACCTCGTACCAAGAACAGAAAACTCCCAATCACCGGGACGCATACACCAGCGTCTCCGGGCTCGGTTGCGTTTCCGCACTTCGCGCCAATTTACGCGTTGAGACTCGGGATTATTAACTAGATTCCCATTAAGCATCCGCCTGGGCGAAGATAAAAGCGCGTTTGTATGTTCCTTGAAGTCGACTGAACCGACTGCTGCTCATGTCGATCCCTTCTTTGCTTCGACTTTCAAATCTCTCATTTGAATATTTGCTACCGCGACCGCAGGCAACTCATTTGGTTCTCGCGGGCTACCGCTAGTACGCCACCACCGCGTTGGTGACCATTAATTTATATTTTCTATGTTACCAGGAAACACCTCTGATTAATAGTTAAGGCTACGAAAGCACATCGCCTTGATGCAGCACTTTTTTTCCTCGCGCTACAAATGGTCGATTGGAATATATGCAATGTATTCACGTGTCAGGCACCCTATAGTGTAGCGTCGTGCTTTCCCTGCCTATCCTATTTCTGAAGGATGCGTAGGAAAGGAATGCGACTCACAGAAGTGGTTGTTTGACAAGTCCTCAAGCAATTGGAAACGTCATTGCACATAAACCCTATTGCAATAATATCCAACAGAGCATAGCAAACTGTTTGTGTCGTGTCTAACTTAGTGGTTCCCAACCGGTAGGGAAATTCCCAGTTGCGGGGAATTCAGGGGTTTCGGTGGGTAACAGACGGACTTGCAAATATTTATCTACAGTATATACATATATACCAAGGCAGAACACCACAATTACGGTAGTTTCCAGTTCACAGGTCTGAACTGTAGGTGCCGCTAGCTTTAATGTGTGTTGTTCACAAACACTGAATAACCACAGAGGTCAACTTCAGAATTCCTACTCAAGTGTTGGAGGTTTATTTAGGCTCCTCCTCGCCAACTCATCCGCGTAAGCGATGTATTACAAAAAGCTTAGAAGTAGGCCGTTCTATAAGTTGGCAGTTACGGAACAAAAATGAAGAATAGCGACCTGGTGTAAATGACCATAGTAGTCGACAAATACCATAAATACCACAAAAGAACCAAACAAACTGGATAACCAACATTGGGGTCACAAACACATTTAGCAGGTGCAGTATGACGTGCAATACCGCTTTCGCAGAATTTTGCGGGACACCGGCACACAAGAAGGTTGATATTGCAGTAAAAGGCGATTGCGTATGCGTACTGTCTGAAGTACCAGGGATATTGTTCGCTTGTCGTATTCATGGTGTTTGTCGACTATTATGGTCATTTACGACAGGCAAATTTTGTTGATTTCTATTCCGTAGCTGCCGATTTGTAGCACGGCCCATTTCGAAGCTTTTTATAGGACACCGCTTGGGGAAGCGAGTGGCGCACTTGGTTGAGCGCCAGCGCCACGACACCAATGGTAGTGGTTCGAATCCCGGTTCGGACTAATTACTATGTGCCGGAGGTTATATCGACTCCTCATCATGCAGTGACTTGAAAAAGCCCAGAAACGACAGTGGGTCGAGCTATAAGTCGACGACAAAAGAACCGATGAAATTCTTCAAGATGCAGAGATTGCTGATGGAGTGCAAAAAGCGGTTGATCATGAAGAAATGCATTGAACTGTGTGATAAATGTGATGCCGTGGAGCACAAAGCCTCAATCCGGCTATAAGCACCACTGTTGTGTGTTCAAATATTTATAATAATAATAATAATAATACTAATAATAATAGGACACCGCTTGCACGGATGAGAAGCGAAGAGAAGCCTGGAGAAAGTTCCAACACTTAGGTAGAAATTCTGATGTCGACCTTGGTCGGACTCGAACATGCCACCCATTGGTGTTGCAGCTGTTGATTTTACCACTACGGTATCTCTCCACCCTACCAGGGATATTGGATGTGTAAGCTACTCAAACAAGCAAATGACTTGTCCGAGACATCCGGCATATTACTCTGGTGAGCCTAAAGTTCGATAAAACGGAATGACGAGAGTTATAACAAAATAGTACCGTAGTTAACTCAATATGGGAATCATGTTTGTTCTGAAAAAATAATGAGCAACTGCATAATCATTGCTTTCTTTATACACGGGCCGTCACCATCAGTTTTGACTCGTCTTAACTTGCACCAATAAAAATTCCTTACGAAACAAATTATTACGACATTTTATTGGAGTGAGCCGTTTAAGGGTTTTATAGTAGGATTTTAGGTTGTGAGGAATGAAAACCGGAAATAATCAGAAGTTAGGAATGAAGTAAAATGGTTGGGTTGGGAACCACTGGTGTAACTGCAATACTTACATAATAATAAAAGTCGCGTGACGTATGTATTCGAAATTTATAATAACCCACAATCATGACGTTAGACAGGCCTGGGCAAAGTGCGGCCCGCGGAGTTATTTAGTGCGGCCCGCGAAACGTTGCTTGAAATTGAAAATACAAAACCTACTTTATAATGTTGCTGCAACTGACCGCAAATTCGTTTACTATCAAGCCTGTTCATTAACATGCTGCGAGTACGCAGCCTATACGCATACCTATCTTGCGTAATCCAGATTCAGACTAAAGCCAATGTAGCAAAATATGCCGTTACAATTAAAGTCAGCAAACAATATTTGTTGCCATTGTCACATTACTCATTTTATGGTCTGTGTTTCAAATTGTTACGTGATGCGTTTCCAACTCCCAAATTCGTAAAACAAGTCAATCAGTGCCAGTGATCTCTGAGTCATCATCACCCATAATGGATGTCAAAAAAAAAATAATGCCGAAAGTTTAAATTCGAAGACGGTTCGGAGGAATAAATATTTGTTTACTGGAGTCAGAGGTATACCCGATTTCTTAGTAGTTAGTGCAGAGCGGGTCGCCATGTTTATTGAATATACTTTAAGTCAGGTTTATGACAAAAACACCAAGACATACATAGTGGCGTAGCAGCATGGGCTACCGCCCATGACTTTCGTCGAAAATGCCGCCCCCAATAAGTAGACCGCAGCAAATTTCGACATAGTTTCATATTCAAGCAATATATATTGCTTAAGTAAGAAGTCGCACCGTCTCAGCGTTTATAAGGCCAAAAATAATAAAGACAAGAAACGGTGAACGAATGTTTTAGGCAAAACTATTGAGCTTCTCGGCCTTTCGCCGAAGCGATATCAGCGACAATGTCTTAAAAATTTAGTTTTTGAACGTAGTCTCTTTCTATAGAAAGAATGGATGGAGCTGATAGGCGATCACTATTCATGGTAGAATGTAAATAAGACTTTATCGGTTTGAGCTTTGAGAAGCTCCTCTCACAGCTCGCAATTGAAACACCAATGGTCAGACAAAGTTTCATACACAAGCCCAAATATATGGTGTCGAATCAAGTATAGGTGTGATCAGAGGTGGTCAGTAACGTTGTACTTTTACTTTTTCGAAGTACTCAACTAGTTTTCCTCTACTTCTGGTACTTACTCAAGTAGATCTGATTTTCGCTCCTTCTACTTCTACTTCGAAATATTTTGTGATATACTTACTTACTTTTTGTTTTGTTTTTCAGTTTGTCAAGTATAAGTAGTTCAATCCTCCAATCAAGAAGATAGCCAGAGGAATTTCAGGGCTGTTTTCACGGAGTATCAACATTTAACTTCCATAATAGTTGAGTAAAGCCCAAAATTTTTGTCGTGCTTCGTGCGCAGTGGATCCCGAGTAACCATTATAATTTCACAATTGTATCGGTGAATATAACTTAGGTAGCGGGTTGGCGTGGTCCGTTCACACCACATTGTCGCTCTTCGCCCATATGAAATAGTTCATCACAGTATATATGGCTCACCATAACGTTTGAAACTGATGTTTCGCAATCTATCATTTACTAATCATATCGTAATCTAGCATGTCCATAGCGTGTCCTCATCTGGAAAAGTGGATTCTGAATTTTTTTTTGTTTTAAATGTGTTTTGGCATACCACCTTTGAAACTTTACGGACTAAAGACATTAAATACATGTTCCACTTTTAGAAGTGGTATTTATACTTCACTTTCAATTTCCAGTAACATATACTTTGAGTTCTAATTAATATCAGTTCTTTTGTCTGGATAACATACACGTGTTGAAGAATAAATGCAAGTGTAGTAACGCCTTTAATTCCCGGAAATAAAGCTACACAATATGGCATTATCACGTTCCAACATATTTTTTATTAACGTGCACTAATCGCACAAAGTGTTTACACCGTATCCTATACAACTTCTCCGTATCGCTCTCCGACTAAACTACGGGCCTTATAATACGGGGGCGGGCGCCATACCATGATATTTTCTAAAACGTGCTGTTCGAGAAAACAGAATATTAATATCACATTTCCATACCAATACTATCATTCATTCCATGATGCTGACGAATGCTTATGCTGTCGAAAATAGGATATCTCCTCGTATGCATCAATATTAATCAAGCTCAGCACCTTTTGCATAGCTCAATTTGCACCTTTTGACAATCCCTGTGAATGAATTACGATCGTTTTCTCAACTACTTGCTTGCTTGAGTAGATTTAAAGTCAGTCAATTTCTTCTACTCTCTTCTTAATTTCTTCAACTTCTACTTCAAGTAGTTTTAGGTTGCTTATAGAAAAAGTACTTCTTCTCGTACCTGAGTAGATTTTTTCGTCGCTACTTCTACTTCTACTTGAGTAGCTTTCTTGACTACTTTGACCACCTCTGGGTGTGATTTAACTATAACCACTGTAAAACATCAAACGCTGTTGCATTACGATTAAACGTGGTTTCACTGCACCGCACCAGCCTCTTATCAATATCATAATAAATATATAATGGTCAGATTATATTTTCATCTGAACAAGACCCACACACAATGTACAATGCAATAAGACACAATGCGATGCGATGTAATATGAACAGATACGACAGGGATTTTTTCTCGCCGTAAGAATGGGGACGCGGGGGCAGAGAAACCCGGGATAACCTCCGATCCAGAATCGTCACTACTACGCAATCTCTCTCGATAACTCCAGTTTAACGATACTGATCTAAATCGATAGCTATTGTTGCCGTGATTCCGGAAATACAATTTAAAAGTTGGTCAGGGCAACGGAACCACCCCGAAATAGCCATCAAAACCTGAAAATCGGCATTGTTCCAAATAATCGCTCGATACAATTTCCATTACCATGGTCAACTGGTCATTGTATTGCGGCGCTCCGATTGTTCGGAACAATTGGTCTTGACGGATATTTCGGAGTGGTTCCATTGCCGTGCTCACATTTTAATGTGTGTGTTTCGGAATCAGTGCGACACTCGCTTTTGATTGAGACCAGTTTGATTAAATTATAGCTCTCTGGTCGCCAGCTGTAGGACTACCAATTACGCTGCTTTTAGCCGGCTTTGTACACTGTGCACTGTGCAGACTCATTTTGCCGCCCCCTTTGAGCCTGCCACCCCTGGCGCAGAGCCATAACCGCCAAGTGGCTGCTACACGACTGCATATACACTCGGTCAAGGGAAGGTGAATTTCGGAAGAAATGCAAGCTTGGCTCAACCGCAAGGTAATTTCACCAAATTGCACAAGACAATAAGCTTAATATTATCCCCAGGACCGTCACTGCTGCACCGTAAACCACCCCCCAATGCATCATGTTTAACATTGTTCCAAAATATAAGGCAAATGAATATTTTTTTTTGCTAATCAAGTGTCACTTTCTCATTCCCCAATATCAGCACATCCACTGAGCACCATTTACTGTAATTCACTGCTTTCAATTTGGAAATAAAATCAGTACGCTGGAGAATAATCGGCCTCGACTCGGCCCGCCAACGTATTTTCTGCTTTTCATTAGGCCCGCAGAGAAAAATAATTGCCCACTCTTGCGTTAGAACATAGCATTGATTGCCATTGAATCGGAACAATTTTGAGTCAGTACTGCAGGAAATCTCGGAGGTAGACGAAATGCTGGTGTATCTGACAAAACTTACAGCGTACAACCGGATTTCATCACTGCAACACACATGAGGAACGTATATTATCAAAGATCACAACTAGTTCCCATCATCCGTATACAATCCACATCTTAGGAAACGAGACAGCTAATGGTAGATATCGTCTAGAATTTTTTGAAGTAATATTGTGTCAGCTTGGATATCCAGCAGTACTTTCGCGCCATTCTGTATTTGCCGGTATGCAGTCGGCATCTCATTGACTTCGAGGGATGGTTGCGATTCGATGCGACTCGCGTCGCTCTGTATCTTCTCTGTATCCTCTCTGTATGCAGTCGGCTTCGTAGTGACTTTTGGAGATGTTCTATGTTTTCCTAAATATTCAAAGCTCAACAGCTGAAAGCAGGACACAGAGCAATGTTGGCTCTCAAGTCCAAATGCTCACGTTCACCCCTACAGTACAAATATACTTGTTGCGACGAACCTAAAAGTGGTTCTATAAATTCCCGCCACCAAAGATTTGTGTGGTAATGTAATTGTGAGGAAAGTACTCTGCAAATATGGTAATAATTGGCTTGATGTTTTAGTAAAGTTGCGGAAAATATTGATAAATAGGACGCTAATTATCGTCATAAAATAGGTAGGCTACTCGGCAACGGTATGATTTTTGTAGCATTGCCAATTTTCAACTTGTTAGCGACATTGTGATGCCCGTAATTGTACTAAAGCAATATTTTTTTTTAATCAAGTGTTATATTTACGCAAATAATTATTTAGAGATTGGCTGGCGACCGTGATTTCTAATAGGTCTAATCACGTCAGAACGAAAAGTCATTATATTGACAACAAAGACCTTAGGTAAACGACGCTTGGTGTAAATACCCACCATCCATTCAGTCGCAGACATACCCATTGTATGAAGCCATAGGTCTTGTTCCAAGGCGTTAACATCGCAAGCAGTCAACAAGAACGGGGATTATCGGGACATGGTTGTAGGTGTGGATCTCAATACGATAATTAGCATTGCACAACACAGAGAAGTATATACAGCCGACTTCACCTAATCCGTACACTTAGGTTTGACTACCTTTCAGTAATCGGAAAATACGTTTCGTGGTCATGCGCAAAGACAGACGACGCAATAAAAATACGGTACTTTTGAGTAATGAATGAATGCCAACTGCGCTACACTGCAATAATTGGCACAGGTCGTATAAAACGTACAGGTCAGTTGCATTGTACAGTATTTCGAACTAAAAGATTCTTGGAATACTAAATACTCTACTGCTGTGCAACACACACATATCGGAATGAAATTGTACAGTGCGACAACGACTGAAACAGCCTTTTCTGTGCCATTCTGCTCTACAAGATGGCCGCAATTATACCACAACTAAATTTACTTTGTATAGCTGGCACGATCTTATATAAGTTCATCGTCGATTGTTGCTGCATGGATCATTGTTGTTTTGCCATAATCACTCATCTTGTGTTGAAACGTAGTAAGGCCTGTTCATTTTATCATTGCCTATCGAAAGGAAATGCGAGTCCGTGTCCGAATTAAGTAGAGAATTTGCGGAATTATTGGAAGTTTTTTGCGTGCAATTTTTGCTTTTTTCTCGGTCTCGATCATTTTCACCTAATAAAGGGGTTGAACTGGTCACTTGGTGTCTGAAATGAGCGGATTCGACCATACGTAGCATCGCAAACTACAGAATTCCTACCTAAGTGTTTAAAAGCCTAGAAGTGGGCCGTGCTACAAGTCGGCAGCTACGGAATAAAAATGAAGAATATCGGACAGGTTCAAATGACCATAGTAGTCGACAGACACCATGAATACAACAAACTAACTCAGCATCGCAACACTCCGGATTACTAAAAATAGACTGATGTTGCTTATGCTTTCGCCCAAGCAATATATACTTACTTTTGCCGCATGGTATAGGATCACTGAAAATATATAAATATGTTGTATTCGTGCACGATGATATAATTCTATGTGTAATCACGGTATTAACATGCATGTATGTTTTAAAACTGGACTTTTATGTTACAAGTAACTTCCAAATGAATTGTCTCGCTAATGGAATTGGTTTTGATTGCGGAGTAATATTGAATTAACTCATGATGTAATACATCGTCTATTAAACCCACGATTGAAATTGCACGCACTTCATTATGGTGCCGTTCAGTTACTACAATAAATAAAGTATTCGACCAGGGCTCTTCAACCGGGTGTGTCATAGATAGGGTGTAACGTAGCATATTTAAACGGTGTGCCACTAAGATGGGGTCTGCTGGGGTATACCTATAACCGGCCTATGTTCGTGCTTCAGAAAAAGTTGACCGGATGTGCAACATCGCGCAATGTTTATATCCACTGCACGCCGCTAATAAATTACGTTTTCTTTCATGATATCATAAGCAAATTTTCTCATCGTTATTTACCCGCTAGCAATGGACTTTTTGGTTCCTTCCGGAGTAGAACAGAGTGGATGTAACATGTGTTCAGCTTGCGATAACTGTATATAATGATTCTCGAGGAAACCGCCGCGACAATTCAGACATTTGGAATCGTTACTTCCTGCCAGATGGTTATAAATAGCGCAGCGTACATATTTGCAGAGGCGTAGCCAGGGGGTTTCGGGATCGGGTTTGAGAACCACTGTGTTAGACAGTGGCGCGCGAACCGTGAGTCCTTATTAGTATTTAGCATATCCTATGCGTCGCAACCTTGTTCATTCTTATTTCGATTAGGCCAGGGTTGGCCGTAGGTAAAACCGTAATTATAATTACATATATTTACACATATTTATATTAGCGTGTGTTGGTGGCCGTCGTTATGCAATTTAAATTGGTTCCCAAAGATCTGAGATATTTTAATTTGACTTGAAGATTTACTACTTGCTTGCTGCGATTTAGGGTGAAGTGGAATATTAGTTTTTAATATAATAGTGTGCTTGCAATCAGAGCGCCATCGTGCATATGCGAACCGCATAAATAATGCGCTCTTCAAAGAATCGCGGAATCGTTGGAATCGTTGGAATCCTGCGCGTTTCACAAAAGATGGTTTTTATAATGAGCTTGAGCGATTGCAACATATTTCGGCTATACCGCCAATCCCGATGAGAGGTCCAGAAGTAATAACATGCAACAAAGTGATTAACAAAAGCGGAAGATACATTATCTCTAATTTTATTACCAAAATTTTCGAAGACATCCCTCCATCCGCTCTACCAGTTAATCTGATCACGTGGACTGAGAACGGTTACATATTTGACAGTAATATATGTGAACTACCAATATTATCGACGAAATTCAATCACGAGGTTGAATTTTTCGCGCCATATGCGACTATACAACGAATCTCAATAACTTGTCTTTAAAATAATACTCGGGATTTAGGTGCATATATAGTAAGCTCGTGTGGCGGTTCTGTTTCTGCAATTAGAAACTTTAATACGCAAGGTATATCTCAAGAAAACAATGATAGCACAGACACATAATACTGTAAAACATTGATCCATTCTCAGTCCACGTGATGAGATTAATTGGTAGAGCTGATCGACGGGGTTTCTGCAAAAATTTTGGGCACAAAATTAAAGATTTCTGATGATTCATCTTCCGGTTTTTATTATTCCCATTGTTGCATATGCATTCGGACTGTCGCTATGGTCACAATATATCATAGATCACTCTAACATACTAGTAAAACCATCATTCGAGAGACGCACACGATTCCAACTTGGTATTTCCTCCAATCGCGCATCATTTTCCTCTTCCGTTCACATCTGTACAGTGGGCCTCAGGTTGGAAGGATTACTCTATCATATTATAAACGAAAATCCAAGTCACGAAGAATCGCGGCAAGTGAGAAGAACATTTTTAAGTTGAATTAAAATCTCTCAAATATTTGGGTACCAATTCCTTGATTCGAATTGCATATAGACGACCGCCAACACAGGATAATTTAATCATGTGTAGACGGCAGCATAATTAATGTTTTACGGCTGCATGTGGTCGTACATCCGCAGGTTAGCCACCACTGGCCAAATCGGAGTAAGGGTGAGCAAGGCTACAGTGCATACGAAATTCTAAATACTAATCAGCATTCGATGTTATCGGATTACGATCTAACACAAGGGTTCTCAAATTCAACTCCCGAGACCACCTGGCTACGCCGCCGAAGTTATGTACACTGCGCTATTTATGAGCATCTCGCAGGAAGTAATAATTCAAAATAAATGTATAACATATCGCGATGGTTTCATCGAGAATCGTTGTAGACCAGTGGCTCTCAAACGGTTGGGGAATTCTCCACTGGTCGGGAATTCAAGTCTACATATTCACGAAGACGCATGCGCAATTACCGTTACCAGTTAACTGCTCTGGAATGTATGTATCGAAAATTATAGTGCGTGTTGTTCACAAAACTTCATTTTTAACTCTGGATGACAAATGATGGCGTCACAAACGCATCCAGCACGACTAGTTTGACGTGAAATAACGCTTTCGCGAAATTTTAGCGCTACTGGTATCGGTCCACAATACGTTTTATGTTGCAGTTATAGACGATTGTCTTTCGTACTGGTGTGGTTGTGTGTCTTGTCTTGTGTAGTCAAACCAGCAAATAGCTGCTCTGTGATGACAAAAGTGCTGGGCAGTGGGGAACAGAACCGTACGTGCCGCACCCCAAACCCCCAATATTGGGGGGGGGGTCGAGCCCGAAAGCGCCTAAAATTTTTTTGTGAATCAACATAAATTAACGGATTTTTTCTGTTAAATTTATGCCATATTTAAAAAAAAAATCGCGCTGGGTACGCGATTTAATATTGCCGAATATCGGAATATTGGCTATACCCTTGCCCCAGGAAAATACGAAGAATTTATAGAAATGGAGACTTCGGTGTCGGCCATTACTGCGCCATGTAGCATGCAATCCCAAGAAGTGTGCCAGAACGATTAGCAGCGAGAAGACCTGCCGAGAAGGTGTGCCCTTTTGGTGACCCAAAACTTCGATAATACAATATACATATATGTTTAATTCGATAAATGGCTGGCCCTGAATTTTCCCGTCCTGGCGATCCGAACCCCACAGGACAAGTGCCATCCCAAAGGGATAAATTATTTACCAGTAAAGCAATAACAATCGTGTGTGCCTTTTAGTTTTAGCGATTTCCATATATTTAGACATAGCAGATATAGGAGGTCACGAAATAGCATTATGTAAAGAAGTCAATATACCAACGGGTCAGCTCGAAGATGTTCAATTCTTATTTAGCGGGTCCTAGGTTTTCCAGCACACCTCACTCAGCTCTACCGGTACGTGATTACGATTACGATGTTTACGTGAGCAGAGAGGAGATCAAAAAAATTGATAGCAGAATATATGCAATTCCCGATTATATTGGCCGATTCAAACACGAAATATATGAATTTTTTGCGTTTCTCGCGTTTAGTCGAAATAAGGCGACGCACTAAACAGTAGACCCAATATAGCTGATAAGTTGTAGCGAAAAGCGTACAGTCTCAACGGGGATGAGGGAGTTCTGGGGGCACAAGACCAACGTTTTTGGCGGGGCTGACAAAGTGCTGTTACGGTCCTGGCGGGGAATGAAGGCTCGGAATAAATCTGAAGTGGGGAATGAAGACGAAAAGGTTGGGAACCACTGTTGTAGACATATATCGCAAGCTGAGCACATGTTATCTCTACCCTGTTCTGCTACGAAGAACCAATAATTCCATAACCAGCGGTTAACAGGTTTTGCGGTGAGGAGACACATTTGCTTATGACATCATAAAATGATTGTGATTCACAAGCTATGTAGGCCTAAAGTTGAAATGGAGATTGTATGCTATTGCATATCCGCCCAACCTTTTTTACAGCATAAACGTGCGTATTTATTGTGATGGCTATAGCTGTAGCCATCTAATGTGGACCTGGTACACCCCAGTACACCCTATCCGAGTGGTGAACCGTTTAAAAATCATAGTACCACACTAAGGTGTACGATACCCGGTTAAGGACTCCTGAATTACACCTCAACATATTATTGACAGTAACTGTATATGAGAAGTAGCCGAGACCATGACAGCTCTATAACTCCAACAGGCTGTAATTGGTTTAATTTCCTTCACATTTAAAAGCATTTTAAAACATGTAATATCTATATGAACCAGCGAGATCGCAGAGTGCGACTGCAGCCAGGATGGAAAGACACAACTAAATATACCGTACTTCTGACCGACCATTCTCACCGAGCATAGGACATTTCGAGACCAATGTAAGTCTATCAATTGGGTATATATACCGTCAATAGTCATGCTTACCGGCAGCAGCAGCCATTCTCGATTGCTAGTCCCGCTACCACACATAACAGAATCGACATCCTCGAATAATTCATATCGCTATTACAGTCTTTCAGCGCGTTTGCTTGTCTCTGTGATCGAAAACGATAGTATCACTTCGTTTATTGACTGCACATTAACAAAATACTTACGTCTACGAGCAGATGCTTTCGTGATATAGTCTATAGCGGCGTCTGAAAGCAAATTTATATCGGCTATTCCAGCATTACTAAACCGCTTTTGTATGCCATGCATCGGGAAGTCCGGGAATGGACACAGAGTTTACCAGGAAGGGAAAAGCATTACCATACTCCAGTTCAATCATCAATGGGCATTTTTCTTAGCTCGATCACACCTGGTTTCGGATCCCAGCGAAAATCGAACGGTCTCGATTTAGAGCAGGTTCTATGGAAGGGGTTCTTAAAGTATGGTCGCGACCGAAACATGGGTCGCGCCGGAGGTACTTTTGGGTCGCGATGGCACCAGAGCGATCGTTTAATATGTATGTAATATTTTGCAACCAAAAAAATTATTCGCGTTTTGCGCGATTTCTAGTAGATACTCTTTACATATCCGAGGTCACTGTGTTGGTTACAATACCCCAGTGCTTCCCGACCTTTTTCGACTCATTCCCCACTATCAAGGTCGATACGAATTTTGGCCCGCTCATACCGCCAACGTTAGGAACCACTTTTATAGCTAATAAACGAGACATACAGTAAAGTCGTTACTACAACATGACTTGATCATGAAAATGTGCCGACCTCTATATTAGGCAAATTCATATGAATTCATGATAAGATTCGTCCAACATCGGTTTATATCAGGGTTTCTAAACCTGGTCGCCAGCGCCCCCGAAGGGACGAATTCGATTTTGAAGGGAGCAGAAACACTCAGGGTGCGATATGTGCGTTATTTTCCTTAATATGCTTAGAACCAGGTCAGCGGTCGGGAACCCATGGCTCGCGAGCCATATATGGCTCTTTTGGGTATAAGATATAGCTCTTTTCCAAATTTTAATTTTTTAACTGAATTCATCAATATTGTAGCAACTTGTTTGTGAATTTAAGTCACGACCAGAATAGTTATTCTCGTCACCGTATAAACATGTCTTTGAGAGGTAAAGACAATGCCGTCTTCGGGGTAAGAGAGTCGGACCCCCTTTTCAGAATTCCCAGATTTAAGTTGGTGTCGCGCCTGCGACCAATATCACTCGCGAATTTGATGTACCCGACTCGAGATCTTGGATTGCACGATACATTGATTGATCGAAGAAAATAGCAGACATGGTGATCCCCTTATGACAAAACAGTTGTCAAATATACGCACTGTCTGCCTGAGCTACGGCGCGAAATGATCTGCCGTGTAAGTGACATTCACAACTACAAACTCTAATTACAAACAACTCCATAGTTATCCACGTTTTTGATCAGTAAGTCGCTTTGTAGTATCAGCGATAAAACGTAGGCGTGTAGCGCAACGTTAGATGTTCCCGCCGAATACTTTGAGAATTAAGAAGTCAGTCAGTATTTAGATTCTCGAAATCAGTGCGACAGTTACATTCAATTAATATGAGTTGTTATAAATTCCAAGTTATTTACAATGAACTGCGATATCTCGTTTACTTACCCTGGCGACAGGTGACGAACTGCCCCCTTGCCTCCCCTGACCCCGCGTCACTGATGTATCACACCTTACATTAGGCATATACTGCTGTAGTGACCATGTTTGGCTCCACTTACGCATGTGATCATGGTTTCTCACATTTAAATAGAGCATCACGACGAAGCTACTTTCCTGTAACTCAAGGTTGACATGCTCGAATAAAGTTGCCAGCATGATTAGTACGAGTTTTGACGGTGAAAATGAAGCGCACTTGACGAATCCCATGTAGTGAGATTGTATAAGTGCCAGAGATGGGCGGATTTGAAATTTCTATGTCCTAATCCAATCCGAATCCGAACCTTCAAATCCAAATCCAAATCCTAATCCATAACATTTTCATATTCAAGTCCATGTCCAATCCTAATCGGATTCCAACTGGAAATTCAGAAAAAATACTAATTTATTTATGCAATGGAGGGATTCGAAAATTTTCTTTCACAACCAACGATTCACTTGATTCAAGATAACTTAGTAACCATAAGTACATTAATAACTGATCTGAATAAAGTTTGTCGCCATTCGCCACACGACATTTCAATCTCCCAGAAAATAGGTAAATCCAATGCTAATCCGTTCTGAAAAAAATGTCTAATCCAAATCCAATCCAAATCCGACAAAATTTCACAAATCCTGTTTTTTCAAAACCTAATCCTAATCCATGCTCATCTCTGATAAGTGCTAACCCAACATCACGAATTTACAATTGTGACGTAACAGTTGATGGAGATGTATGGCTCTTTGAGAGTTAAAATGGAAAAATATCAGCCAATGTGGCTCTTCGGACGAAAAAGGTTCCCGACCGCTGAACTAGGTGTTGTATTCTGCAGCGCACAGCATGACGAAATCGAAGAAAGCAGGACTGTACCACTTTTGAGAGTGAGAGCCATTTGTACAATGAAGATGCATTGAAACTTTTTGGCGAAAATGATTAACTAAATCTGATGGTAGTTATAACAACCTTGATGCCATTACATCCGCGTACGGGTGTGTCTTACAAAAAGCTTGAAAGTTGGCCGTGTTACAAGTAGGCAGTTACGGAATAGGAAATGAATATTATCATCCTGGTGTAAATGACCATATAGTAGTCGACTAACACCATGAATACCACAGCCAAACAAACACACAAACCTTGATGTGACCCCCGAAAATAAGCACATACTATTAATATAGCGTTGATTAGTCGAGTTGTGCTCAGGCGCGATTCAATTTAGTTCCAATAGTAAAGTCTCAAGCCGAAAAGACCGACGGGACTTTGAACTTTTACTCCTTGTTTTTACTACCGTCATGCGCCGATCTCCATGTCAAGCAAATTGGTATGAATTCATGATAAGATTTTTCCAACACTGAAAAACAACGTCGGAGATCTGGGATGCTGGAATAAGAGACAGATGTGTTTCGAGGCCAACCCCTTCCATGCCGGGACACACGAAGACAAGAAGTTTTGACCAACATACTGCTGGTGAACTGCGATGTCAAAAGGATTGGTGCCGATAAAACCTTGGCCATAATTCACTGTCGCTGGTTGGCTAAAGCCTTCGATATTGGTATGTGTGGTCGTTTATTTGGTCGTCGCCGAATAGTCCCGTCCTTACAATTTGAACAGATAGTATTGCAAATGCGAGACACATCGGAAAATGATGCTATTTGAATTCGCGTCCATCAGACATTTTCGTGCACCAGCTGATAATTCTTTGTCTGTGTGTTGTCCGAATTTCATATTTAAGAGCTCTCTCAACAGTCATAACTAGGGCGATTTTTTTACGTAAAAAAAAGTCAAAGTTTTGTCAAAATTGTAACGCTAGGACGAAAAATGTCAGAATTGTTTACAAGTCAAAATTATTTTGCAACGTGCCTTCCGTTTGTATCATAGATTTTGCGCTGTCGGTGAACTTATCATTTGACATTTTACAGCTTGTAGGCTTCCTCATAGGCCTACTGTTTTAGACGGCCCACTGTCTGCTCATTGTGAATCATAAACATTCAAATGAAACAAGTAGGTTGACATGGTGGTATGCTCAACGTACCGCAATATCCCAACTGAAGCAAGACTGCGTGGGCATAGCATGGTTATTATATCAAGAAGCGCATAATAAATAAATTGTGATGTAGACACCGATGTCAGAATGAAGCAATATAAGAACATCAAAAATATGTTCGAAACTCCTGTCAATTTTCTCAATTGACCTGGGAGCATTATTCGATGCATTGATATGGACTTCAGAAAACTGCATCGAACGAGCTGCTATCGTGAGTGACTCTTTAAGTGCATTCTACCGTCTTGGTGAAAATAACTGTATTACCAATGCAATATTAGAACTGACTCACCATCTCTTACATGAAAGCCATTGAGGTATTTCTTTTATATGGATTCCAGGACACTAGGTATGAAAGGGAATGGAGTCGCTGACCGACTTGCGAAAGAGGCAGCGGCCCATGACTGCGGCACATTTCAAGCAGTTCTGCCACGACATATACACTAGGCTTACCATATTTTGGAAATCTCAAAAGAGGACACTTTTTCAGAAATTTGAGACTTGCAAAACCGGAGTAGAATTCACAAAAACCGGTGAATTTTTCCCACTTTGTGACCGGTTTACTAAAAAAAAAGGTCATCTTTCCGCTCGGAGCTCAAAATAGCGTTTTTCGCTCCGAAATACCCTACGGAGCGTCACTACTGTACTAATTTACTCGCAATTTGCTCTAAATCCGACCTGAATTTTCAAAAAAGAGGACAAAATCTCAAAGAAGAGGACAAAAGACCGTCCTCGGAGGACACTTTCAAAAAAATCAAAAAAGAGGACAAATCCTCTTAAAAGAGGACGTATGGTAAGCCTAATATACACGAAACCACCAACTATAACTACACCACGCTGTGCCGAAACCACCATTTTCAGATTGCGGGCCGGACGCTGTCGTCCTAACTCACATCTTAGCAAAATTCGGTGTTCCTATCGATACCTCTGATTGTACCACATGCCATGTTGAAGAAACTGCAGAGCACGTTATTATCGAGTGTGCGAAGTACGCCAACGAAAGATGCCAGTTTAGAGCTGCCGTACTGGTCTTGAGAGTACCCTTCACCGTGGAAAATATACTAACTGCCGATTATATATTACCTTTGCTGTGGAAATCATAGCAAAGACAAAGAGAAAGTACTAAATGTTAGCTGACTGTATTTAATCATCGCAATATCTATTTGATTAGCAACTAATAAGTCGTGACGCAAAAGACCATAGTTGTTATATGCGTCACTAAAATTGTTTTTAAATATAAATGGAAACTGAGCTGTCAACACAATAGCTCGGACTCGGACTCGAGTCATAATGCCATGACTTTGACTTGCCCCTCTGCTCGCTGAATTGGACTCGGACTTGACTCGATGGTTAATTGAAAATGATTCGACTTGACTCGATCAAGATTAAAAATAAGATTAATTTGCGACTCGGAACCGTGCGACTTGGTTACCCTGCAATCTGTACCCCACAGGACTAATCCCGTCACACAGAAAGAATTGTTTGCCAGAAGAAATTTGCAGAAATACCAATTTGTAATCGTGTGCGGCTTTAATTTAGTAGGCTACGTTTGCGCGATGTTAATATCTATTCACTGTATAACAAACTGTACGTCACGAAATAATGACATGCAACGAAGTAACTATTTCAACAGGCCCGAATATCCCTAATTATTTTTACGTGCTCTAAATTTTCGAAGATGACAATTCAGTCAGCTCTCTCGGATAATCTGACAATTCTAAGAGGATAAAAATTTGAAGCAATATATATGCGATTACCAATATTATTGACCGATTCCGTCACGGGTGATCGAAAATTTTATCTATTGGCACGATTATACGCTACATAAAATCTCTGTGCAAACGATGGTGCTCACAAGTACTGGTAAAAACATCCATCCAACTGTCGGGTCCGGGGGCTTAGCCCCTCGGAAGTTTGGCTTATCGCCCTGTGGTGGTCCGAAACCAACGGTTTTGGAGGTGGGCTTACGAATTGCTTTTTCGCCCGGGTTTTGTTGATGGCCGGTATAGCTGTTGACAGGTGTTTTCGTGCGGTGCATTGTATTCAGAGTAGGCAGAGTACCCTACGTAGAGGACAATGAGCAAGGCAGCATGACAAGGTACTTGGTTCAACTTCGAAACGCTCCTTCTCTCGATATTGTCATGAAGAAGAATATTATTCGAGCTGGCATGTCGGTTAAACCCATGGCTGTAAACGTCTCTCGACGGTAGCACGTTCATCCGTACAAGGCAATTTTACCTCGACTCAGCAGACTCACTACCGCAAAATCTCATGGATGCCATCATGAACATAATTATTTACGATCAAAATCCTCTGCATATCACGCTCCAGCAGTCTAGCCCCATATACTTGCAATAAACGGATGCATACATTAAATTTTGGATGGATTTCAATTTTTGAAAGTCCAGCGGTCCGCCGAATATGTTTTTGAAATTTTACATGTCCGCCAGGTGAAATAGGTTGAGGACCGCTGCTCTAGAGCATGGCACTTCAAGCATTCCAATGTATAATTCAAGATAGCAAAACCTAGGAAGTGCTTGTGCAATTGCGGCAGCTACTCAGGAATACACAGAGCGATTTCACACATCCTGATGCCTCAACATATCCGCAACTCTGTGTGAAGTTTCGAAACATCCGCTATATCCGCGTCTCGTTTTCTCTAGTATACGCAGACGGAAATGTGACTGATCAGCATCGGAACGCATTGGGAACTGAATAGACGCAAACATCCGATGTAGAACTGTATCCTTACAAATTGTGATAATATATATTACTCGATCGCCGGGAAAAAATAAGAATATTTCAACCAATAACTACTTCATACCAGTGTAGGCATATACGAACCATCATCAACTACCTTAAACCAATATTCGTGATGTAGAGTCTGTGCAAAGTAGGATAATGAAATGAAGTCCTCATGTTCCTTCTGTGGTTAGGTTTACCACAGCCGATCAGTGGTCACTTGCTCAGTCATCCATATCATAGTTGGCACCAGCGTGACGCCGGATGCCGCCTGTCGAAACCCCGCCTTTCAATTTGGCTGCGAACCGACACCAGTCTGGCTCACCGGTGACTGGCTCCGGAGATCCGACACTGAAATCTTATCAAAGACCAGCCGTGTAACTGTAGAAGGACAACAAGACAATTATATCTGAAACTTTCCCGAATAACTACACCACGTTCACAGTCATGATAACGACCAGTAGGATAGCCTATACTATTCACCAACAACTTCTGTAGCTGTAATATATATTAGTGACACTGCCATTTCAGTCATGAACGAGGAAAATATATCAATCAGCCGTTTATGCGTAAATAGATCCAAGATGCAAGACGTCACATACACATAACAATGATAAACAGTGTAACAGGGTAGTACTCAAAGACTGAAACTGTCGAAATGGAAGATTCCACTGGAGCACACATTTGCTTCCTAGCTTTGTTTCCATTTGCAACGTAGACGAAATTTGCCACAAGACAGGTACTGTGGACGATCCGCATTGGCTGCCGATTAGATATACAGAAGGTAAGCTAAATAGTAAAATTATCACAATAAGTACATGTGTTAAAGTTTCTAATGACTCCGTTGCATTTCAAACATGAAAGCTTAAACGTAATGGGAATAACGCACAGGAAGGCAGAGACGGAAAGCTTGGTGGAGCTGTATGTTGGTGCATTTGTTTGTCTGCGAAAACTGCAATTTGGGTTGGAAGTGTCTAAACTACAGCGGAATCGCAAGCGCGTTTTTGCTACTAAGAAGCATTTGTGGTTCTTACCCTCCCGTCAACGCGGAAGTATCGTCTTACGAAACTTCAGCTTCTGAATAAATACGGACGCTTCCAAAAACTAGTGAGAGAATCGTTTCAGTTTAAGTGCATTTGGGACTATGAAGGATGGCTCTGCTAATCCTGTCTTTAAGTCGTTGTGATCGCAGAATCGCCATGTTAATTCAAGAATAACAAATTCGTTTATCACTATGGCAAACAAACTGTCCCGCAGAACGCAATAATGATATATTAATCTGTGTGATTAACTTTGCAGCGTAATGGCCCGGTCATGGTGACAGGTTTTGCTGAATACCACTGATATATATACATATGAAACGCCAAGAAAATCCATTTAGGCTCACGGACAGACTTCACTTGATTTGATGAAGCACATTACAACTCTTGATATGACTATACAGAAATTAACAGGTTTCGCTCAAAAGTAGAGGTATTGATTTGCAATCTGCGTTTCTTTCTATTTTATCATGCAACACAGTAGGAGTCGTAGCAAATTTAAAAACGCTATATCTCACTTCACCCAAAGAAAAACCCTGTTGCGGTTCGCAATTTGCGGCACGCCACTTATATCCTAAGCGGATATAATTGTAATAATCGGAAAAGTTGGCGAATGCTGTTGCTAGTAGAAACATTTTTGATCTTCTTAGCGGTAGTGCGTAACTTCATATTTAGATTTAAGCGCCAATACAATTACCCGTGGTATGAAGTCGCTTTCAGTCCTGTTGCTGTTCTTCATTGTCAGTTGTCATGCCACAAATATGGTGTACGGACCTCCTTGCAAGTAAGTATAGGCCTAACATATAGTTCTTCGTCCAGTTGGTACTCAATAATTGGGAATATTACCATGACAGTTGTCAAATTGTTCGATTGTAGACTTTAAGTGGGTGTAAAAGTTCACTCGTAGCTCCTGACACCTAATCCTATATTCATGAAATTTGTCATTTGCAGATGGCCTGGTGGATGTACCAAAAAATGTGAGTACTTTAAAAATTCGTGTAATCGTGATGATGGATATAAGTTGATCATTCGATTTTAAACTTTGCATATATAGTTCCATATAAATTATGTATATATATACATCAAGAGCTTCTTGGAGGTACAGAACTTTAATATACAGTTGAGTAGTATATTCATATTGAAATGAACCCGAATATTTTCGGCTGACACTCGTCAGGGGTAATCGTCAGCAACTAGTAGAGAATTGGAAAGCACATTGTACATCAACAATCGTATCACAAAATACAATATTCTTTCCCATTCTCTACTAGATGCTGACGAATACCCCTGACGAGTGTCAGCCGAAAATATTTGGGTTCATTTCAATATGAATTTACTATTCAATTATATATAGTAATCTGTATAGTTTGTATGGAACCAAAAATCTCAATAATCACAAGATCTACCATCAAACGAGTCACTGCAGGACATCTGCATCCAGATTTTAAAGAACTAGAACGGAGTGTGCGTATATGAAAACATATAAAACGAGTGACAGTACGCTAATGCCAACGCCGGGTGTAACCTGCGTATTAAAAGACAACATCTTACTATATTCTATACAGTGAACTCCCTATAATTATGTATGCCCAAGATCATTTATGTTACAGCAGAACGGGTTCTGCAAATCTTGCTTGCAATTTAAATTCAATTCCTTTATAGTGCACTGTTTATCAACGCTGGCCAGGAGGTTCAAATTTATGAAGTCTAATGACTGCCGGGTCTCTAAGTCAGGAGTCCAGGGCCCGTCGACATCGCAAGCATGTGCTCCGCAGACTGCGCTACATATACAGTAGCTCGCCAATCATAAAATGCAGAATTGCAAGGTCTATACCTTCCAACTCCACCATATTCTACCGCAAAAGAACGGTGGTATCACAAATATAATGCAAGCTGTTCAACGCAGTAAGGTTTGTGGTGCACATCATAGCACCCCACAATCGAAATTTGGTGCTCCCTGGAGTGCGCGATACACATCAACTTAGAAACCGCGTGTAAACAGCGCCATTCATTGCTTTCAGTTTTGAAATTAAATTATTACGCCGCAGAATATAGTTCAAACTTTTGACTCAGCCCGACACAGTATTTTATACCTCTCGCGTGGCTTCATTAGGAAAAATAATTAGCCTACTACAGATTATAAAGTAGTCTCGAAGTCAGCATATACGCAACCTAATTAATTATTGACATATCAGAACAGGATATTTACAAACTGCAAATATGTGTGATCAATATAGAATGGTAAATGGTGTCGCCAATGGAATTCATTCCGGAATCACACATTGTAGGTGCAGTGGTTTTCTGCACTGCTACTAGGACGCGACAGCTGCATGATGGCTGCATGATACAGGCTATTTGTTTAGTGCTGTTAATATTTGGACTGCACTAAATCGAGTACTCCAGTGATTCCAGGTAACTGATAGGAATGTCATTTCCACTAACGCACGTAACTTTGGGTTATTGGCTACTTGTATGAGTGGATGCTATGATAGGATCATTCGAGTAAAAAATTACCGTTGACATACAACATATCTATTAATGACAAAGGGCATATCATTTCACTACTCGAATAAATTGTCTGACACTGCTCGACTCGGATCATTGCAATTAATGTTCGATTTGGATTCGAGTTCGAGTACTGGAAGCGTTGTGCTCGGCCCTATAGTAGTAATTCCCGTGTGATATGGGAATGTGTCTACTTTCGCTGTTTAACATTAGAATTTGCATATGAGATTCAACTCTATATTTATCACAATTTTATCATAGACGCCGTGAAACTAAAATCGGAGGAAAAAATCAAGTTGATCGGAGAAGCAATTAACTTGATACGGCCTATACAAGATATCTTGATTGAAGTGGAAAACTTTATGAAGGGGCTGCACTTGCAGACAGCTTTTGTGCCGAAAGCCATGATAGAAGATGGCATCGTCGCTGTACATCATTCTGAAGCGAGCAGCGCGACGTTGTTGGAAAAATTGATTGCAATGCTGAAGAAGGTTGATATAAATAAGTAATCACATTGTCACGCGTCATGGTGCATACTCGAAATATGCAACAAACGCTGTAAATATATAAAATGCTAGTATCTAAACGCTAGATGTGTTTACGGGGGACGTTTATGTTCGGTCGCAATACTTCGTTAACGAAATATTATATTTCATTGTGTCTGATTCCATCACTGATCCTATATATATGATTTCGATTGTTGGAAAAGAATATACATGTAGTATGAGCATTGTGCAGTTTCATTTGGTGTATGGTTCTCCACATTATGGCTAATTTATGTGTATATCTTATATATGATTTTGCAATACAATGAACTGTCCACATGCACCACTGCCTAATTTCGTTCTAGTTTTATTGTAAGGAACTAATTTGTAGCCTTGGAGGACGCCGAGGAGTCTAGTTAAACCTCCGACACTTCGGGGGATATAGTGGAGTCAGCCTTGGCCGGACTCCAACTTACAACCGTAGGTGTTGCAACGGCCGAATATAACACCACACTGCTCATATTATAAGCATCGATACAATAATCACGTATTTATACATCTATACAAGGAAGAAATCGTATTTAATGTTGCGGAGACCGTGGACAATTGTAACACTTTTTGTAGTTTCTAACATTACGTGTTTGGAGTTCCTTGACTTACTTCTCAATAAGTACTAGTCGGATGTATTCCCACTCTGCTATTACAGCAAGGCATCCACTGTGTTCTTCGTTGTTGTTTTCAATTTTCTTTTTTTTTACAAACCACCATACCTAGTAAGCGTGAGTGTATGTCTCTATATATTTGTTTCTAATCTCCAAGGTTCCGGCTTGACGTGAAGATCGTAAGGATCATATCGCCGGCACCCGTCTATACAGTTATAGATCCAGTTACACGCTATTATTATTGAGTATTTTTGTTGCATAGTCGTTCTGTATATTATGGTTGACGAAGAAATAAATCTCTCTCTCTCTCTCTCATGGAAATTTAATTTCCCAAGTTCTATATTAGGAAGCCAACAACACGATAGTTGATACCAAAACAAAAATGGAACTCAATCAACAATCAATAATGGAAATTTCGGGTGTCAAAAATCGCCACTCAAACGTTACAATCGCCCCGTAGATCCACGGGGCAATTATAATAGTGTTAGTAATAACTTAAAAAAAAACCGAAATGAACAGCGAAATCGGGTGCAAAAATTGTATTATTTCAATAAACAAAAGAAAGAAAAGTTTTAATGCTTCCAGGCTACGCCCTCTCGCATCTCAATACAGTATTACCCTTCGTGCCTTCTTCATGAGCTCAAAGGGCACAATAAACACATTCATTCCATCATCTCGCTACACATTTTCTGCCGCTTCTACCAAGGTGATGTTGTTCAGCGTGCGCAATGTGTTGGACAATCGGTCACATGCGAAGTCGCGACACCGACCTGACTAAAATATCTTGGTTAAATGGGCCGATGATAGTGTAGCGAAACGAAGACCTAACATTGTGTGGCGTCAAAGCTAATGTCATTCTTCTATTCTGTACAAAATTGAAATAAATTGTTCACAACAAATGGCAAAATGTAAGTGGATCATGCTCAAAGTCAGGAGATGAGGATTCAGTCATGGGCAAGTTTTTTTAGTGACCATTGAAGGGCGACACGCCAAAAGTCGATCAACATGAGAAAGGGTTGTAGAATCACGGAAATAACCGAACTCTAAGATTCATATCACCACTTCTGTATGGCCGTACCTACAGATGATCATGTTAGAATTGGTATAGAAAGGTAGTATCTGTTCTGGTATTGAACTTCTGACTGTTGCAAGATTAATTTGCAGTATATAAATGGTCATACCAACATATGAACCAAGATATTCAGTGTTGCAAAGATATGGTGACGGGACAAAAGTAACAGGGTGTTACAATTGCCACTGACACGCTTGACCATGATTGGTGTCTCAGTATGGTACCTTCCCGGCGTTGCAAGCCATAGTTTTGCCATCATCACGGTAGACGAGAGGTCTCAAACTCAAATGTGCTCGCGGGCCAATTTCCTAGTTTTGATGACGGCGCGGGTCGCAGCATCAACAATAGGGAAATTCAATGTATAATTTGCAAACAGCCCTTATTTGACGGGATTTGGCAAACATCGTGGAAATGCAATTTACCATTGTCTTATTCACGGTTGACACGGAAAAATCGCATTGTCAAATATTTGGATAAAATTGTTCCTGTGTCGGGATATACATATAATATTGCAGCTAGTGGACCTTTGACGCGCCACAATTTTATGTAGCATATTTTAAAATCTACTGAAGATTGATCTGATATCAGAGCATTTGAGCGGTGTAGCCTAATCCTGGTTTTGATATAGTCGTGATAAGTATATAAGCTATTGTTACTGTCATTGTCAAAGTCAAATAAAATCAGCGCTAGATTTTGCCTTCGATTATTATTGGAACTTATCAATACCAACCTAAATATATTCATCATTGAGCCATAGTAATAGCATTGCTTTTCAACCTTTTTAGCGATCGTACCCCTTGTGCTTCCATTGAGATTTCTCGTAGCCCCTGTCCATTTTCAACACAATTTCTGATGGTACCTACCAGTGTTGGGATGACTCGAGTCATGACTTGACTCGAGTCAGACTCGAGTCAACTTTTTCTTATGACTTGACTTGACTCGAGTCACTTTGCAAAAATGACTTGACTTGACTTGACTTGGCGCCTCAAAAATGTGGTTTGACTCGTGACTCGGAGCAAAATTTACGAGTCAATTTCAAGTCATTAAGTAAACGATGTCGATTAAATCAACCTATCTTGTGTACGTTTGGTTTGTTCGCGATACGCCGGTGTCACTTGTGAGAGCAACCAGTAATTCACTGCTTGTACGTTTCACTGATACTCCATTGTGACATCACAAACAAATTGACCGCAAACGCAACGATCACAGTTTACGTTGTCGTAGTAGCAGTAGAAATCTAATAGCAACGTATCTTTGTTTCTTATACAGCTCAGTTCTTACATTGCGTAGTGCTTACCTTTACCAACACTCGTGTATGATTTAAATCAGACGAATATAGTTTATGCCAGGGGTTCTCAACTTTCCTTGCGTAACGGGCCGCATTTTAACAGCAAAAAGCGCTGCGGGCCGCAGAACATTACTACCGTATATTCGTGGACTATACTATTATATTTAGGCTAATATAGCCTATTTACCAGTCGTGTAAGGGCATTTAGTTTGTATGCATTCTACAGCATAATGGACAGCGTTCGTAAGCTTTTAGTTGCTGTTTCTAGTGAAATTGTGTCATCTTCCGAAGGAACAATAAATCCCTTCATGAAGCGCGCATTGCATTCGTTCCCAAGTCGGTATGTGCACCTTCAAACCCTTGCACCAGAGAACTGAACTCTCTGTTTCAATGCGTGAGCTAGCAAGTATAAAACTACGGTAACTTTTTCTTTACAGAGACCATTGTCACTTTGGACTCTCAGTGATATGAGAAGAAGTCTCATGTCCGGGGTAATTTCTGAGCAAACCAATCAACCATTCTCCTTTCCTTCCATGGCTGATGCCCTGCACCAATAGTTACAGAAGTCAGCTTTGTAATTAAGTTGATGTTGTTTGCTAGTCCCCTCTCCCCACGTTTGCCCATCCAGCATTACGTCTACAAATATATCCACTCTGATAGAATACCTCAATACAATTAGCGTTGCAATGTCCGTAGATTTGTCCAATGCTAGGTTAAAGTAGTCTACGGGGCAACGCGTTTCAAAACATGCGACGAAAGATTAACTGACATTGCTGTTACACTTCTTGTCACGGTTGAATCAGACAACGGCAGCTTCGAAATTCGAAATGAAGTTGTCCTTGCTGCTAAATTCCGGAAACAGCGGAGATTCGCACATTATAGTAACGTTTTGTTGGAGAAACACCTTCTCTAACAGATTTCGTGGGTTTAGCGATACACCAAGCAATTTTGAACCATGCATTTTTAACGTCGTCGGCAATCTCAACAATGCCTCAAAATATGGATTGCTTAGCCTGAGACCTAGCTAGCAACGCTTTTTTCTAAGATCGGGTGATATGTGTTACTCGAAATGGAACTGTCCGAAGACCTATTCAGAACAATGAGAATCTAAACTGGACCATATATCAAGAAACCAGAAAACATTGAAGAATGAGAATAAATCAAACGAAACAGAGACGGGGCGATAAGAGAGCTTTAGTAGCTAAATTGATACAGTATACAACATAACTGTGCCGGTAATAATTGCGATCATATTGAAAGATCTCGCGGGCCACAGAAAAAGCGTCTGCGGGGCGCATGCGGCCCGCGGGTTGAGAACCCCTGGTTTATGCGTTTATATTCTCATGAATGTTTTGGTGGGATGGTAGTGTATTGTACCACATAAATTTGTTCATCTTCTGGAGGCTTCGTATTCGATCCTCTAAATTGGCTGATCCTCATAATAGCAGATTGTAGCATGAAGCTATACAGTCACTCACGTATTTTATTAGCAGTTCAATACCTTTTTGCATGTATATTTAACTTTATATTCGTTATTTGATTCAAGATAAAGGCCACTTCGTCTGTCCTTCACCTACTCAGCAAAATGTAATGACTTTGCATCATCCCTCTTACTTCGAAAATTCGATTTGACTTGAATCGTGACTTGACTCGTGACTTGACTTGACTTGACTCGACTTGACTCGAGTCACCTCCAAAAAACGAGTGACTTGACTCGACTCGAGTCACCTTTGAAAATCGATTGACTTGACTTGACTCGAGTCAAAATGTGCAATGACTCGAGATGACTCGTGACTCGAAGGTAGTGACTTGATCCCAACACTGGTACCTATATTAAAATCAGAAAGCCTTTTCACATAAAATCGCGCGTAGCGAGAAGGCTATTTTCTAGTTAAATAAATTGGCCAAGAAAATATTCCCCAGCATAGAAGCCTAATTCCACAATGCATCTCGTACACCCTGATGTGGTGCTTCATACTCCGATGGGGCCTACTGACCCTGGTTAAGAATCCTTGAAAGAGAAATGTCCAATCGGCGAAGAATTTATTGGTTTTAGAGCTGTAGAGCGCTCGTACCTTACTCGCCACCGATAATAACATGGATAATGACAACAAACAATACCCAGCCAGTAAGCAACTATACGTCACGGGGGTCACAGTATGCCAATGGTGGTCATACTGACCTGATTAGATAGCTATCGCAAGCTATACGACCTTTTGATATGGTACTATTCCCCATGACCGTTTCATAGATTGTTGCGTCCGTAGGATTACCAAGTCACCATTCCGAGTCGTCGCAAGTCTTTATCTGATTTTAACGTCTGAACCGATTCAACTCGAGTAATTTTTATTAAATCGTCCAGTCATTCCGAAATCGAGTAATTTTACGAGAGGGTCGCACCAAACCAAATCACAATTTTTAGTCATGAATCATCAACGGGTCATGTTTTATCATAACGAACTAGAAATGTGACGTAATAGCTGACCTTCTACCGCATGGTAGCTTTTAAAAGTGATGTGAAGTTTGTTGAGATTTCAGTGATAGTTTTTGGGTGAACTTTATCTTCTTATATCAAAAAAAGATATGTGGCACTTGAATATATTGTAGGATACTTGAAATTCCAAAATGCCGTCGCGGACCGCACAAAATGCTCTGGCGGGCCGCATGTTTGAGACCTCTTAAGTAGACTATGGTAACATTGTTGCAGCGAAATATATTACGTTGTGACCACTTGAGGTCTTCTGAACAAATTAGTCAAGACCAGAAAATATTTACTCAAGTGTAAAGCTTAAAAAAAAACATTATTTCATAGTTTCGCATCGAAGCTCAACGTAACTTCAGGTGTTTTAGAAGCAATAGCCAGCGCATGCGCACTCAAAATATCAGTGCGATTTCTTCACCCTACTAGCGTTGAGCTCGATTGTTACATTTGCCACTAGTTACATTTTCCCCAGTCTCCTCTACACTTTACGTTTGAACTCTAAAGCATAGAGACCAAAACGGTATTCAGTGAATTTATTAATGTATAGTAGGCCTATTTCATTAGCCGCTGAAGGTAATGAGACATCTGTGGTCGATCAAAGTTGTCAACAAGCTCTTTGAGCTATGCATGTCGGGCGTAGATACTCTCAGTAAAGACGGCACGTTAACATCAGTTAAACTTGAACGCCGCTCCGTCTTGTTAAGGATCATGGTCGAAAATTTGATCCACGTTTAAATATAAAACTAATCAGCCCAAATTTCACTTTCAATTTTTGACCTTTTTTACGGCTTGAGGCAAGGTATCAGTCTGATACAAAAATGGAAAGGCCTTTTGTGGCGTAACATAACATGCTTGTCACGTGACTAAACCCGAAAATAAAGAGCTTGAGAGTAACCTGCAGTCACTATAATTTGACTTAGTTCGCATATGGTGTGGGATTATAGCGGACAGTGGCACTGGGCCACATTATCGTATAAGACCGGAATCTGTCTGCGGAAGTGTTGGGTTGACTCGAGTCAACTTCTTCGTATGACTTGACTTGACTCGGGTCACTTTGGAAAAATGACTCAACTTGACTTGACTCGGAGCTTCAAAAATGTGCATTGACTCGTGACTGGGAGTGAAATTTACGAGTCAATTTCAAGTCATCAAGTATACGGTGTCGAATAAATCACTGTATCTTGTGTATGTTCGGATTGCTGGAGATACGACGGTGTCACTTGTACGAGCAACCAGTCAGTCACTGATTGTACGTTACACTGATCCTCCATTGCTAGGTCACAAATATATTGACCGCGAACTAAACGATCACAGCTTACGTTGTCGAAGTAGTAGTAGTAGATTAATCTAAATAGCAAATGTGTCTGTTTCTTAGACGGCTCAATGCTTACGTTGCGCGGTGCTCACATTTACCAACCCTCTTGTATGATTTAAATCGAACAAATATAGTTTGGGCATTTATATTCTCAAGGATGTGTAGATGGGTAGTATATGGGCTATTGTACCATATTAATTTGTTTCAACTTCTCAAAGCTTCGCATTAGGTCGTATATTTTGGCTGATAATAACGACCTTTAGCATGTAGCTGTACAGTTACTCACGTATTTGATTACCAACGTTTTTTTGCATGTGTATTCAACTAGATATTCGTTATTTGATCCAAGATCAATAATCAATTAATCTGTCTTTCACACAGCTAGCAAAATGTAATGACTTTGAATCATCATTCATGCTTTAAAAATTCAATTTGACTTGAATTGTGACCTGACTCGTGACTTGACTCGACTTGACTCGACTTGACTCGACTTGACTCGACTTGACTCGACTTGACTCGACTTGACTCGACTTGACTCGAGTCACCTTTAAAAAACAATAGTGACTTGACTTGACTCGAGTCACGTTGGAAAATCGATAGACTTGATTTGACTCGAATGTAAATCTGCAATGACTCGATATGACTCGTGACTCGAAGGTAGTGACTTGATCCCAACACTGGTCTGCGGGCCGCTCAAAATCCCATCGCAGGCCGGGCGGTTTTCCGGTCAGTAAAATTTGTCTACGTAACACTTTCCATTTGGCTAAAGGCAATTTGACGGTAATTTATGACCGGCTTGCCAAGCGCGAAATGTGAAAAACGGGTAATAATCGTAAGCTACCGCGGTATTGATTGCGAAAATATAAATTATATTCTGCCCCTGGTCCTGGAAACCCCCGAAATCAGCCTCAAATGCTGCATTGTAACGGAGTTTGGTATTGCGACGCAACCATGCCGTCTGAGTAGCATAGGAGCAAGTGCGCACGACAGTGAGAATGTGAATGCCTAATTGGTTGCGTAACAACGGCCAATACACTTACGGTTTGCGCTGCCTCTCACCTGCTCCCAGGCGGCTACAACTGCTACAACACCGATGCATTGTGGGATCGAGTCCGACAGAGGTTTATCTAGGCTCCTCCTCGCCATCTCATACGCGTAAGCGGTGTCTAACAAAAAGTCTAGAAGTGGGCCGTGCTACAAGTCGGCAGATACGGAATCAAAAAAATAAGGAATATAGCCTGGTGCAAATGACCATAGTTGTCGACAAACACCATGAATATAGCAAATAGCAGAAACAACAAACACAATACCAAACTCTGTTACAATGCAACATTCGAGATTGATTTTAGGGGGTTCCAGAACCACGAGCAGAATAAAATATATATTTTCACATTCGGTACCGCGGTAACTTTCGATTGATACCCGTTTTGTCAAATTTCGCGCTTTACAATAGCCAGTCAAAAATTACCGTCAAATTGCCTTTAGCAAAATGGAAAGTCTGACGTAGACCAATTTCACTGAGCCGTGAGATTTGCTTGCGTGCTCACCATATAGGACACTATGGTCCAACTCAGTGGTTACCAAACGATGGGGAATTCCACACTTCTAAATATTGCATGGGTTTCTTTTGGAGAACTCACGCACTTGCTAAATAAATGCATACAGTATATACGGAGGTGTAACACCACGATTACGGTTACCAGCAGACTTGGAAATATCATGATCTTAAACGTCATTTTATTTTGAACTATATCTTGTAGGGACGTCTTACGCCGTTTTCTAAGCGTGTCTGTCTGGGCCATTGCACGCCAAGTCAATATGCTTATTGATATCAGCTGACTCTCCGTCGATGGAATGCTGTTACCATCGAAACCGTTTCATCTAGTGTAGAATAGTGTCGTTGGGCACAGGCGAATAGCTTATTTTGAAACAATAGCGATAATTTGAAACAGAAATCAGTTTTAGCATTTCAAAATGCTTTATTTCGTGGATTTCTTAAACCTCAAATCAAATAACCGGCTGCGATTGCGGTGACCCCTGGTATAGTAAAAATTGAGCCAGACCGACAGACACGGACAGACGTTAACCAGTTTCATGGTTATGGGAATGCAATTTAAATCAATTTCCAAATTGTAGCGAGTTCAGTAAATCTAATTTTAATCTAATTTTTTTTAAACATGTGTAGCTCTAATTCTAATCTAATTTGGAAAAAGCTGTGTAGCTCTAATTCTAATTCTAATCTAATTTGGAAAAGTGTGTAGCTCTAATTCTAATTTTAATCTAATTTGGAAAAAGCTGTGTAGCTCTAATTCTAATTCTAATCTAATTTGGAAAAGTGTGTAGCTCTAATTCTAATTTTAATCTAATTTGGAAAAAGCTGTGTAGCTCTAATTCTAATTCTAATCTAATTTGGAAAAGTGTGTAGCTCTAATTCGAATTTTAATCTAATTTGGAAAGGCTGAAACTTCACTAGTTGGTGGTTACTAGTCCACGGGTCTGAGCTGTGGGCGCCGCTAATTTTATTGTGTGTTGTTCACAAAAAGTGGATAACCAATATTGTGGTCACAAACACGTTGAAGACGAGCAGTATGACGGGAAATAAAGCTTGCGCAGAATTTTGCGGGTCCACAAAAAGTTTCAGATAGTTCAGAAAAAGCGATTGCGTTAAGTCTGCTGTCTAACGTCCCAGGGATATTCGAGGTGTACTCAAATATTCAAATGGCTTGCCCGTGACATCCGTAATATCTCTTTGGTGAGCCTAAAGTTCGATAAAACGTAGTGATTAAAGTTAAAAGCGTTGTTGCGCCGATAGCAGACGATATTTATAAACGTAAGACCTTGGTAGCTTCCACGCCCTATTTAACGTCCACTTGGATAAATTCACAAGTGGACGTTTAATAGGGCGTAGAAGATACCAAGGGCTTAGGTTTAAATTTAAAACAAACTACAACCATATAGAAAAATCGATCGACTCGACTCGAATTATGACTAATACGAGTAACTGTTTTCTTTACACTGGCGGCCACTATTAGTTCTGGCTGGTCATTACTTGCACCAATACGAAGTTCTTACGAAACAAAGTATTACCAAATTTTATAGGAGGAAGCATTTTACCGGTTATATTGCGGGATTTCAGGTAGTGGGGAATGAAGACCCGAAAAAAAAAATCATAAGTTGGGAATGATGCAAAAAAGATTGGGAACCACTGGTCTAACTGAAATCACTTTATAATAGGGATGGTGTGAACCTCTGAAAGGTTCAGGTTCGTGTGAACGCGAAACTTTTTAAAAGGTTCTGTGTGAACGCGAACGTGAACCTCATGACGTCACGTGACGTCATATTGCTAATTCCAACCATATCTTTCAATGAAGTTATAGCCTATATCAGTGGTTTCAAACCTTTTTCGACCCATCGCCCCCTTTTCAAGGTCAACCCCGATCATCTCCCCCCAAATTTTGTGAACCGAAAATTGGGCATACAAACTGTAATCACCGGCGGGTTGACTAAAAAAAAAAGGTCAAATTTTCAGCTCGATGTCTAATTTGACACACTTTTGAACTAAATTTCTGTGGGTTGACAGAAAAAAAAGGTCAGCCGTTTTGACGCGTCATCGCCCCCCTATCGCCCCCTTCGCTATTTTCGCCCCCCCCCCGTCGCCCCCTTTGTCTATTTTCGCCCCCTTCGTCATTTTCGCCCCCCCCCCCTAGACCACCAAATCGTCCCCTGGTGGGCGATATCGCCCACGTTGGGAACCACTGGCCTATATTAATGTACGCGATACCTAGCGACGACTCGGGCCACATAATGCCACAATGCTGAAGTACATATTGGCGTTTTAAACGTCGCGAAATGTATCAACTGAGGCAATCAAAGGATATAATACTCCCATACAATCAACATCTTCCGTCGCTTTGCCAACAATTTCGACGAAGGCTTACCAGGGAATATAAGCTTACGCCTTAACGGTCTAGGCCAGACCGGCGTCTGAGTATTGCTACATTGATATTGAGCAGAGTGTAAAACGGGTTCCTATACCTGCTACCGATATTACCCCATTAACAAGTTAGCCAACACCTCAGTAGCCAGTAGCCAACACCTCAATCGCACGGATTTGGTATTGATGATGCAGTAAAGATATGAAGTCAAGAATAAGCATCATTTGCTGACTACGTATTTCGCTCGTGATATTGTGTGATTGCGGGTCAAGCTCACAGCAGAGAGTCACTAAATATTCACAAACGGAAAGCTGGATATTTCGTGCAAACTTTTGTAACAAAGCAAGTAAAGCTTTTGAGATTGTCAAGGTGCATGCTCGTTTAGTGTTGATTTTTATTGCTGCCAGCGCCATGCGTAGAGTGTCCCGCAGTTGAAATGCAATAATTTGAACCAAAGATGTTATAATGAAGTGAAAATTGTAATATATGAAAAAGGTTCACAGTGCAGAACCTACCAAGGTTCTGTTGTGAACGCGAACCTCTAAATTTCCGAGGTTCACACACAGAACGCGAACGTGAACCTCACGTTCACACCATCCCTACTATATAATATTAAAAGTCAAATGACATACGTAATAAATATTTGTAATAGCTCACTAGAAAGACCATAAAACAGAATATTTATTGCCATTGATTCGGAACAATTTTGCGTCAGTACTGCAGAAAATCTAAGAAGTAGTCGTAACTGCGGTCTATACCTGGCATAATGTACAACGTGCTATTTGTCCTAAAAAGGCCTCACATATGCGGAAAATATATTCATCAAAGAGCACAATGAAATCCCATCATCCGTATACAGTCCACATTTATGGAGACGAATCAGCTAATAGTAAATATCGTCTCGAATCTTTTGACGTAGTCTATCCAGAGCTTGCCTGTACTTCAGTGATTTCGCCGCATTGTGTATCTGCGAGTGTGCAGCCGGCCTACTATTGACTTCGAGAGACGGTTGCGATTCGATGCGAATCGCGCCTTTCTGTATTTCCTGGTATGTAGTCGGTTGCTCAATGACTTCTGAACGTGTTCTGATGTTTCCTAGATATTCAAAGTTCAACAGTTGAAAGCCGGATGCTGAGCGACGTTGGATCTCAAGTCCAATTGCTCACGTTCACCTCTGCTACAAATTCTCATATTTCTACATATATCATACTTCGAGATACGATTGTTGATATACAATGTTCTTTCTAATTCTCTACGAGTTGCTGACGATTACCCCTGCCGAGTGTCAACCTAAAATATTTGTGTTCGTTTCACTATGAACATACTATTCAATTATACAGTATTGCGAACCAAATGATGCAGGAAATACTGTTAGCTCTATTGCTGTGCACACTGCACACACATATCGGGTTTAAGTTGTACAGTGCGACAAGGGCTGAAACAGCATTTTCTGGGCCATTCTTCTATACAAGAAGGACGCAATTATATCGAAATAAAATCGACTTTGTAGCTGGCACGATCTTACGTCAGTTCATCGTCGATTGTTATTGCATGGACCATCATTGTTTTATCATAATGACTCGTATCGAGATAACACGAAGGAAGAGCTGTTTATTTTGTTATAAACTATCGAATTGAAATGCGAGTCCGTGTCCGAATTAAGCAGAGAATTGTTATTATTGAGAATTATTTACGTGCTTTTGTTTCTTTCTCGATCATTTTTACCTAATAAACGGGCTGTCCGGGTTATTCGGTGTCTGCATTACACGGATTCGACTATACTTAGCATTGCAATTATCCGGATGACTGAAAATAGACTGGTGAGGCATATTCTTCAGCAATAACACCGTATACTTACCCTAGCCGCATTTTGTTGGATGACTGAAAATATATGAATAGGTTATATTCGTGCACTATCAAATGTTTTTACATGAAAATGCATACAATTATATGTATTACTGCGCCAAAACGAAGGTAAGATATCTGAACATATATTTGAATACGTTTGAACGAAGAATAACAGTTTTCGAATTATCCACGGTATTCCCATTCACATGCATGTATGTTTTAACACTAGAATTTCTTTTATAAGTAACTTTCCACTGAATCCATCCGCCAATAGAAAGGGCTTTGATTGCGGAGAAATATTGAATTATTTCAGGATTTTGAAAGCCGTCTTTTTAACCCAAGACCAGGTCTTTTCCACAGGGTATATGCCTTGTACCACAATGTTTAAAAGGTGTGTCACTCGGATGGGGTGTACTGGGATGGACCTATAACTGACCTATAACTGACTGTCACAATAAATAGGCAAGTATATCCTTCAGAAGAAGTTGACCAGATGTTGAATATCGAACAATGTTCATATCAACAGTATACGTAGCTTATAAATGACATTCCTTTTGCGACGTCATCAGCAAACGTTTTTTCAATTTTTAACCATTGGTAATGGACTTATTGATTCAATTTGGAGTAGAAAAGAGTGGATTCAACTTGTGTTAATCTTGCGATAGCTTTCTATAATGATTCTCATGGAAACCGCTGCGACATTTTTAATGGGTACTTCCAGGCAGTGTTGGGATCAAGTCACTACCTTCGAGTCACAAGTCATTTCAAGTCATTGCACATTTTGACTCGAGTCAAGTCAAGTCAATCGGTTTTCGAAGATGACTCGAGTCAAGTCAAGTCAATCGATTTTTGGAGGTGACTCGAGTTAAGTCGAGTCAAGTCAAGTCAAGTCACGAGTCAAGTCAAAATTCAAGTCAAGTTGCCTTTTCGTAGTATGAGGCATGATTACGTCATTACATGTTGCTAGCTTTATGAAATACAGATTGAGTGATCATTGATGAATATACACTAGGGTTGTCCATAATTTGGAAAATCTCAAAATTTATGCGTATCCATGTCTAATTTTATAGATTATAGATTAAAAAAAACGTCAATGAACCTGCAATAAGCTCACAGGAAATTCGTTAACATTTGTCTAAATGCGTTTGAAAGTAGCTGCCGTAGAGTGGGCGTGTCAGCGACCATAGAACGGCAAGCAGTCTAGTAATCACGAAATCACGGCGCTTGATTGGCTAATCTGCTATGCTTCAATGATCACGACGGTGGCGGCTTGCTAATCAGCTGGTCAAGGAGTCGGCTAACAGCGGTGATTCTGTAAGCGCATTGTAGGTTGGTCCGCAGATAATGATTTAAGATTAATTCAGAACATGTTGAGTGACGAAATACATGATGAACAAAGAACAGCTGCTTCACAAAAACTATAAATACATGTCTTGATGGCTTATTGTGAAGGCAACCGTTGTAGCCTGTATGCCTTGTTTTCATCGAGGGAAGCACAAAAACACGAGAATAAATATTGCAATGGCGCTTATGCAATTGGCGAACGAACTTCTAGTTTCAGAGGGGATGTTCCATGATTTAATACAATATAAAACTTGACATTGACACTACTGTGTCTGATCTTATCTTGTCTTAGTAGCCTATATAGTTGAAGTCCTAAAAGCTGTACGAGCTGTATGAATCAGCAATTTATGCTTGGCACTTGTCAAATTCTTGCAGCATAATGAATCATACCCGCGAGTGCTGTCTAAGTCCTCAATGATGGCCCGGAAGAAGATCTAAAGGCAAGCATAGACAATGCAAGTAGGACCAGCAAAAAGACTGTTCTTCCGCATTGTTTATCATGTCCATAATGAATCTTTGATCATTACCGGCTGCATCACGACTAATGCTTGAATCAAACCAGACATGGACGTAATAAAGAATGTATTGAAGCGGTGCGGTAGTTACATTTTTTTAGAGTCCCAATGTAAGCTACCTGGTCGGCCCATATATCTTCTGAGTATACGGGATTGTGTCCAGAATCCATCTCACTGCACCCAGAAAAGCAGGACCACTTGGCGTAATCTCAATCATATCAGATAGGTATTTCTTGGATCTATAAGTTCACAAGCATTCGCTGTTTCACCTCTGTCATTCCTGATGGAGGGTATTGTTGTTCTGAACCTATCGTTATCTAGTTTTAACACTAAACATTCAACGACCGAGTGTCTCATTTTAGTATTTAATCACCAACGAACAATGCGCTTACAGAATCACCATTGCCGTCAGCGTACTTCTTGAACTAGTAGAAGCACATAATCAGCAAACCGCCGTGGTCGTGATCATTGAAGCATAGCTGATTACCCAATCAAGAGACGTGATTTCGTGATTACTAGTCTTCTCGCCGTTCTATGGCAGCTACTTTCAAACGTATTTAGACAAATGTTAACGACTTTCCTGTAAGCTTATTTCCAGTTCATTGACGTTTTTTATCAATAATGTACAGAATGAGACATGGATACGCATCTTTTTGGAGATTTTCCAAATTTTGGACTACCCTTATATACACCCAAGAAGGCGCTGTATCGCTCACATTTACGTAGCCTCAGTTTATAGTTACCAACCAAAATGGGGAATAGAGAAACGATTTGATAAGATGCAATACATTACCCTTTACCCATTTATACATATTGATATGATACGAGCCTGCGCCAATGGTTGAGGTGTATATAAACCAGGGATATCTAGAAGTTTCTAGATATCCCTGATATAAACTATATTCGGATTCATAATCAATAAAACAAGAGTTTTGGTTAAGGTAGATAATTTTCTATTATATTACTTTACTACTAGTTTACGACAACGTAAGCTGTAAGCTTCGATCACTTCGTTTGTGGTCAATCTATTTGTGAGAGAACAATGGAGGTTCAGTAAAACGCACGATCATTGAATGATTGGTCGCTATCACGGGTTACACCAGCGTTTCGCGAACAATCCGAACATATGCAAGATACAGTGATTTTTATCGACATCGATTAATTTATGACTTGAAATTGACTCGTGAATTTTGCTCCGAGTCACGAGTCAATCCACATTTTTTATACGCCGAGTCAAGTCAAGTCAAGTCATTTTAGCAAAGTGACTCGAGTCAAGTCAAGTCATGCGAAAAAGGTGACTCGAGTCTGACTCGAGTCAAGTCATGACTCGAGTCATCCCAACACTGCTTCCAGGCAGATGGTTATAAATAACGCAGCGTAGATAATTACAGAGACGTAGCCAGCGGATCTCGAGGGTCTCTGTTCCATTGTGGTCCGGTAACATCGAGCCCTGATTTGTATTAAGCATTTCCTATACGTTGAAACCTTGCTCATTTTTATTTCGATCAGGCCAGGGGTGGCCAACCCCTGCGGGACGTGCGGCTGCATGCAGACGCAAAACCACAAATATAATTATACGGCCTTCTACACATATCTATATTAGCGTGTGTGGGTGGCCGTCAATAGGCAATTTGAATTGGTTTTATTTTTCGTTTTCAATATAATCGTGTCCTTGTAATCTGAGAACCACCATGCAAATGCGAACCGCAAAAGTGAGTTATGCGCTTCATGACGAAATATCAAGTTGGAATCGTGTGCTTTTCACGAATGACGGTTTTTATAGTGCGTTTGAACGATTCCAATATCTTATGTCTATACCCGCAATCCTGATGAAAGGTCAATAAAAACCAACATGCAACAAAGTGATCAACAAAAGCGGAAGATGAATCATCCCTAATTTTCTGACCGAAATTTTCGAAGACATCCCCTCCATCGGCTCTACCGGCTACCTAACTCTGGTCACGTGGACTGAGATGGGTGAATAATTGACAGTAAGATGTGTGAAACTACCAATATTATCGACGATATTCATTATGCGGTTGAAAAATTTGCGCGCTCTGCGCGACTATACAAGGAATCCAGCCAACTTTTCAATAAAATAATACTCGCGATTTTGGTGCATATATAGTAAGCAATAGAGCAGGGGCGGGCAACTTCTCCAGTTGGCGGGCAGGATATCGGAAAATTAAGTACTTGGCGGGCCGGATTGCTGAATTGATACATTATTCGCCAATGTATCCACATATACAAGGAATAAATCGTATTTAATGAATGTATTTTAACAACAGCAATGTCACTACAAAGCTATTTCTCGCCGATAATGACGAAAACAATGTGGATTTGAGAACAGCATTGTCATGCAGGCGCCGCCATGTCTGCTCCTCTCTGATCAATTAACAAACGGTGCAATCCTTAATTATCATTTCAAGGCGTTCGGTAAGCCCGATACCTCTAATTTATCAAGGTATCAATTCATTAGGGTTGGGTATATCGTAAATGCCGATAATGCAAGTCTTCTCGCTTCGACGAACTTACGCGTAAGCCCACTCTCGCACGCTGCGCACGCTGCGCACACACCTATATATAATAACATACAGTCACTAAAATTTGCCGTGCTAAGCAAGCAGTGGGGAATCTCGGCAGACTTGGGTCACGGGCCACAAATCATGTAAGACGGGAAACTGTCCGCGGGCCGTAATGTAATCGAAATGCAGCCGCGAATAGCAAACGGACGAACGCCGGCGGATAAGGCTTACTACGGAATAGTGTATTATGTGGTCAGGGGTCTACGAGTTTTGAGTAAACGTTAAAAGGGTGTAGCACGATGAAAAAGATTGAAGAGCCCGGCATTTGACCACAACATATAGAATAGACCAGAGGTCTCAAACACGCGGCCCGCGAGATTGTTTTGTGCGGCGCATCGTCGTCATTTTGGATTTTAAAGTATTCGACAATATTTAACTGCCACATAGATATTTTTGTAGCTGCGAAAACTTCAAATTCGCTTTAAAACTACTCCAAAACGCTGAAACTACTCATCAAATTCCACTATCACATCACTTTCAAAAGTTACCATGCTGGGGAAGATCAGCTTTCACGTCATATTATCTGTTCATTATGGTAAAACATGACCCACTGATGATTCGTGAGTGAAAATTGTAATTTGAACTTGGGCGCGAAGTTTTGTAGAATTACTCGAACTCGGAGTGAATGGGCGATAAAATAAAAATTACTCGACTTTAATCGGGTCAAACTTTACAATCAGAGAATGAATTGTGACTCGAAGCTCCGTGACTTGGTACGACCACGACCGCTACAAACTATCAGACGGTTATGGGGAATAATAATATATCAAAAGGTCGTCGCTGGTATTGCGTAGCGTAGCGTGTTTAGCTATTTAAGCAGGTCGAAATGACAATGACAATCGTTGGCAATCTGTTGCCCCCGTGATATATAGTTAGTTACATCCTGCGCCATCTTGGTCTGTTTATACATGTTATTATCGCCAATTAAAGGTGGCGAGTGAGGTAGTGGTACGCTTCACCTCTGTAACAATAATGAATTCATCGACGATTAGGCTGTTTTATTACTATGGCACATTATTCAATATAGCCAAGTTGTTATTGATCAGTTCCTATATTCGAAAGTAAATCTAACTCCGATGCATGCACGTCATGATGCATTTGTGCACTATAGCAAGATGTCTACAACTAATTAAAACTACTATGCCAAGTACTACAGAAAAGGTATTCAAATACTTAAAAACGTGATTTTCTTTCATGCCAGGCGTGAATTCACAATAGTAAATCAGATTTCCACAATATTTGTTGAATTCCAGTCAGCACGGTCCCGTCCAATAAGGCCTACTTGGAAATACACGCCAATATTGGTGCTGCGGCCCGCTAGGCCATCAAAAACCAGGAAATAGGCCCGCGAGCATATTTGAGTCTGAAACCTCTGGAATGGACAATATCCCTTTTTATGGTAAGGAGGGTTGTAATGACTCGAGTCGCGATATTTTGGTGACTCGACTTGACTCGAGTCATATTCTTCAAAATGAAAAGTAATTCGACTTGACTCGAGTCAATTTGCTTATTCACTCGACTGGTACTCGAGTCATTGCGCATAACTGGGACCAAGTCATATGACTCAAGACGAGGTCTAACAAGACAGGCATTTCATTGTAATTTCGAAGAATACTAGTAAAGTTATTGTAATATTATTATTTCGTCTTTCACTACGGGTACTTGAAAATGCTGCCGGAAACTGGTAAAAGTGAGGAAAATCAGTATATTATGAATGCAAAGCTATCGATATCACCATGCAGAGTTGTAAAAAGTGGGTTTCACATGATATTACCTTGGAACTGAACAGTCAACACGGTGACATGGGCTCGAACTGGAATCAAAACACTATGACTCGGACTTGACACTGTACTCCGTGACTTGGACTCGGACTTGACTTGGTTGCGAATTGAAAATGACTCGACTTGACTCGAGTCAGAACTATAAAAGTGAGATTGACTTGTGACTTGGAACCTTGTGACTTGGTGACAACCCGGATGGTAAGTAGCCGAGATCACAACAGCTCTACAAGTTCGATATGCTGCAATTGGCGTGATTGTATTCATCTATACAAGTATTTCAAAACATGCTGTATCTATGAACTGGTTATATGAGCAACGACCACACAGACTGCAACCGCAGCCAGTATGATAAGGCACAGTAAAATAGATCATTTTTCTGAGCATGTAAGCAGCACCATTTTCCCCGAGCATAAGACATTTCGAGACCAATGTAAGTGTAATAATTGGTTATATATACTGACAATAATCGTACTTACTTGCAGGTACAGTAGCCATTCTCGATTGCTAGTCCTGCAAGCACACATAACAACATGGACATCCTGGAATAATTCATGTCGCTGTTACAGTCTTTTTGCGCGTTTGGTTATCGCTGTTGACGAACACGATAGTATCATTTCGTTTATTGACAGCACATTAACAAAATACTCACGTCCACCAGCAGATGCTTTCGTGATACAGTTTTTAGCGGCGTCAGCAACCCAATTTATAGCGGCTATCCAACCATTACTCGACCGCGTTTGTACGACTTGCATCGGAAAGTCCGGGTATAAACACAGATCATACTAAGAAGGGTAACGCTTAACATAATCCATTTCAATCATCAATAAGCATTTTTTCGTAGCTGCGTCACATCTGGTTTCAGGTCCCACCTAAAATTGAACGGGATCTCGATCTAGAGCAGGGTCAGTAGAGAGGGTTCTTCAGGTATGGGTCGCGAAGGGTGTATATTTTGGTCGCGATTGCACCAGAGCGATCTTTATGTGTATGTAATATTTGTTGAGTTTAATTCAATAGAAAATTATACGAGTTTCGGGCGATTTCCTGTGGATAATGCATCCGAGATCATCGTAATGGTTACTTTACCCAATAAACGAGACATACAGAAATGTACCGACCTCTGTATTAACCAAATTGGTTTGAATTCATGACAGGATTTGGGATGCTTTAGAGTCGGGGTCTATGGAACCTGTGGTTTCCGAAATATGAGGCACAGGTATTTTGAAGCCAACCCATTCCACGCCGGGACACATAGGACACATAGGACACATAGGGTGTGAACCAAGCGGCGACTCGAGCCACATAATGCCACAATGCTGAAGTATATATTGACTTAAAAGTCGTCAAATGTATCAACTGGTTCAATCAAATGATACAATATTCCTGTAAAATCAATATCTTCCGTCGCATTGCCAACCCATTGGACGAGGACTTGCAAGGGAATATAAGCTTGCGTCTTAACGGTCTATTCCAGACCGGACAATGTATTTGGCGTCTGAGTGTTCCTACGGATATATTGAGCAGAGTACAAAACGGGTTTTACCCGATTAACAAGTTATACAGCAGTAGCCAACACCCCAATCTCACGGATTTGGTTTTTATGATACAATGAACATATGAAGTCAAGAATGACGCCGTACGCTTGCTATTTTTTTTACATCAGACAACGATATCAATTTCATTTGATTGGTTGAATAAATGCATCATTCGTGGACTACCTACAGCGTATTTCGCTCTTGATATCGTGTGATTGTGGTTGTGGGTCAAGCTCTCAGCAGAGAGTCTCTAAATATTCACAAACAGAAAGCTGGATATTTCGAGAAAACTTTTGGAACAAAGCAGGTAAAATTTGTGAGATTGTCCAGGTGCATGCTCGCTTAGTGTTGATTTTCTATGCTTCCAGTGCCATCCATATGGTGACTCGCAGTTGAAATGCAATACATTTCAACCAAAAATGTTTAACGACGTGAAAATTGTAATATACGAAAAAGGTTCTCAGTGCAGAACCTGCCAAGGTTCATTTTCGAACGCGAACCTCTAAATTTCTGAAGTTCACACACAGATCGCTAACGTGAACCTCACGTTCACACCATTCCTAACACATGAAGGCATGAAGTTTTCACCAACATACGGCTGGCAGAGTGGCGTGCTAAAAAATAGGCGCCGACAAAACCTTGGCCAGAATTTAGCGTCGCTGGTTGACTTAAACCTTTGACGTCGATATGTGTGGTCATCGATTTTGTCGTCACCGAATAGTCCCCATCCTTGCAATTTGAGTAGATAGTAGTACAAATGCGAGGCACCGATGAAAATAATGAAATTTGAAATCGCGTCCATCAGACATGTAAAGTAGAGCTGCGTTATATAATACTGTTGTCTACGCACTCTTTATGACATACATGTCCCTAATATAGTAGCATACTAACGTTAAAAAGCCATTTATTTTTGGGTGTGTGAGGTTTTGGTCGCGAGGTGCCACTAAAACTCCGATCAGTCTTAAAAGTTTTAGTACCACTCGACCACTGGCCTATGGGTTCGTTTAACGGGGTCAATGAAATCCAATGAATCACGACTTTATCCTGCATAGTGTATACTTCAAAGTTGAATATCGTAATTGCGTTCTGTCATTGCAACTATGAACCGATAATATTAGGGTTACAATACGTCCTCTTACGATTTGTCCTCTTTTTTGACCTTTTTGAAAGTATTCGGAGGACGCCTAATTGTACTCTTTTTTGAGAATTTTTCCTTTTTTAAAATAATTTATGTATAGGCCTAGTCATTTCAAGAGTTGAAATTTGCTTCATCAACTCAAGTAAGGTCTGTCTGCGAACCTAAATGGATGTTCCAAGCGTTTCATATTTATATGGACACATAATAATTCATCATTATGGCGTTCCGCAGGACAGTGTGTTTGCCATTTTGATAAACCAGTGATATGGAAAAATGAAGTACGTGGAGAAGTCGATAGATTATTCGCGTATTTTTCCACTCATACAATGAATATGTCGTATTTATTGCATACTTTAAGTTTAAAGCAATAGAGACCAACAACAGTATTTAGTGAATTTGTTAACCTAATGTACTTCAAAAGCCGTCGATGTGAATCAGGCATCAGTGGTCGATCAACGTTGTCAACAAATTATTTGAACTCTGACTGCATGTCAGGTGTAGAAACCCATACACACTAAGATCTGATTTCCAGTTATACATATATATATATATATATATCTGAACGCAGCCTTGTCTTGTTAATGTTTATGGTCGAAAAAATTTAATCACAAATGAATGTAGGATAGACCCGAGAATAATAAGTAAAGTTTCAAGACCGTCTCACTCATGTTGGTCAACTTGATTGATTCTGTGACGCCTTACATTTGTCAATACTTTCAGATTGCAAATTAACTTTCTGGGCAGAAGCTTTATATGGGCCGGATCCGGCCGTCGGGCCGTATGTTGCCCGTCGCTGTGATGCACGAATCTAACATAATTGAATTAACATGACTATTCTGCGATCGCAACGACTTAATGACAGGGTCAATAGAGCCACCCTTCATATTCACGAATGCCGTCAAACTGAAACTGGAAGCGTTGCAGTCCGTATTTATTCGGAAGCTGGAGTTTCGTAACGTGATACTTTCGCTTTGTTGGGAGCTTAAGCACCACAAATGCTGCGTAATAGCAAACACGCGCCGACGATTCCGCTGCAGTTTAGATACTTCCGATCCAAAGTGCAGTTTTCGCAGACAGACCCAGGCATCAACAAACATTTCCGTCAACTTGATATCTCTGCCTTCATGTGCGTTAATCTTTTCACGGCAAGGCTTTAATGTTTGAAATGCAACGGAGTCGATAGAAACTTTAACACATGTACTTATTTTTATAATTTTACTATTTAGATTACCTTCTTTACTGTGTATCTAGTCGGCAGTCAATGCGGATCGTCATCAGTACCTGTCATGATGCAACTTTCGTCTACCTTGCAAATTGAAACAAAGCTAGAAAGTAAATGTGATTTTCACTGGAATCGTTCATTTCGACAGTTTCATTTTTAGTACTCCCATGTTACACTGTTGATCGCTCTTCTATGTATGTGATATCTTGCATCTAGGATATATATACGGATCAGTGGCTCATTGAAAAATCTTTCCTTCTTCATGACTGAATTAGCTGCAGAGGTTGTTGGGGGATAGTATAGGCCAGTGCTTTTTAATCTGTGTGGCGATTCGCCCTTCTGCGAAAGAAAAACATTGTAGTGCGAATGACGAAGGTGGTGCGAATAAAAATTGGGAATAATTGTTAATTTTATTTTTCTGACGTAAATAATTAAAATAAACCTAATAGCAAATTTAAGGTCACTGTAACTTTTGAAGTTGCGACGCAATTGTAAAAACTTTTTTAGCGTATGACGTACAATCGTAGCTCTCAGAAGCCGTAGTGAATTAATATTTCCGCACTATAATTATTAAATAACCAAAAGCCTGGTTTGGAAGCTGGTGTATTGGCAGAAATACAGTATGTCAGCCCGTCTGAGCCGGCGACCAGCTAGAGAAACGACTTCGAATATCTTCGATTAGAGCGAGTCACGAGGATAGTAGTAAACACCATCATTACAGACTCACATTTGCAAGTTTTTAAAGTATGGACAGCAAAGTGTTTAATTTTGGGTCCACACGGTATCAGAGCTATATGTTAATATGTAGGTAATATTCGTTAAATTTATTGCAGAAAATCCTGCGATAGTTTTTACGTATCCAAGGTCACTGTGTTGGGTACTGTATCCAATAAGCGAGACACGTAGAAAATATGACTTTATCAGAAGAATTCAAGATGAGATTTGTCCGAATGGTTTTCTATAAAACGTGGTCGAAGACCGTTTGGATGAACTAGTGTAGGGGTGTGCAACGAGCGAATTGAGGTTTATGAGACTCATTCATTTCGAGGCAAACTCCTTTTCCGTCGGGGCACACGAAGACGTAAAGTTTTGTCCAACAAACCGCTGATAAAATGCGGTGCCAAAAACATAAGCGGCGGCAAAACCTTGGTCTAAAAATTACCGATGAAGGATGGCCAAACCTTTCGATGTGTTGTCGGCACAGAATAGTCCCGGTCTTGCAATCTGAGTAAACCTGGGGTTCTCAGCGGTTTTCAGGGGGTCCGCGAAGACCCTCAGTTTACAAAATAGTTGATACCCCAAATTTGTATTTTTTCAACGAGGAAAATCGCGATGCCCTTTCGCTTCATTACTAGTAAATCTCCAGAACTCACTTCAATAGACCGGCCGTCTGAGTTGAAATATCCTACTGTTGAGACTCATTTCAATTGCTAAATTACCAATAGTCTACTGATACGTAAATTTTGCTATTTCGCGATATTTTGCTGGGGATTGTGGGAAAAATAAGAAGTTGGATTAGTGAGGTCAATCACGATGACTTTGAAATGTGTACAAAAATCCATTTTCTCCTGTGATATACATTACCATTTTCCATGATAACTTCTGTCAGTATCAGTTTATTAATATTTTCATCATTTCAAACACCACAGAACTGCGATACAATGAAAAAATAGGAAGGTGTCGAAACGAATTTGAGTAGTTTTTGAAATCAGACACCGAAGATGAGCTGCTTGATAAAAATGACCAGGCTTGACATTAAATGTTAATTGAAAAAATTATTTATCATTTTTCTCCGATCATACACAAATGTGTCGTCGGAAGCGTTACGCGTTTTTATTACATTCACCACCACCTATCTTTGTGGAAATGGATTTTCGGCACTCGTTCATGTCAAATCGACGTCGCGGGTTTTCGAGACACGACGACGAATTTCAAGAAATGCAAATGCAACATTAACTTCGAATAACAAAAGTCGATCCAATTTCTACATAAATAGTATGTTAATTTTAAGAAAAGTCATCTTGTTGCTGGTTTTCACTATAGCCTATACGGATATCATTTGCACAAAAGAGATCACGATTGCACGATAATTGAGCTAAATTTGAGCTAAAACTTTTGGCGGTCCGCGGGGTCCGTGACGGTCCAAAAGGGCTCCGCGAAGACAAAAAGGTTGAGAACCGCTGCAGTAGGCAGTAGTACAACTTCGACGCGCAGAAGAATTTAATTTAATTTAATCTAATTTGAAATCGCTTGCGTCAGAAATGTTTTGTAGAGCTGTTGTGGGTGGAATTGTGGTGTCGGCGTTCTGTATGCCATACATGTCCCTAAAATCGTAGCATACAGCTGTGATAATAAAAATGAATCCCTTTTCATGGGTGGGACTCGGGTTGCGAGATGCCACAAAAACTCAGATTTTGGTGGTCTCCGGGACCTTTGTGTTAGCTCTCAAAAACGAATTCTGCCAGCAAGCATTGTTTACTTGCGAAAAATACGCGGTATCTTGGATAAGAGTACAGAACAGAATTTAAGACCCGGCCACCCAAGCACTAGTAGAAGCTCTTGTACAAAACCTAAAAACTTGTTTGGCGGAGAAGGGCTTTAGTGAAATAGTTGAAATCAAAACGAGCGAAAAAAGTTGCCTTTTTAACGAGACACTTGATAGCTTGAGCTACATAGTATTATGGCTAGGCACAATGATCCGAGTACTCGAATCTGAATCGAGTAATAATTTTAATGATTCGAGTCTAGTAGTAAAGGACGGTTTTTCGAGTACTGAAATTCTATGATCCTAGTACCTGAAAGTTGATCCATCAACGAGAATTATAGTCTCGATAGTATTTTCCTCTGTAGAAGCCTTGAAACCTGGATTACTCGTGTCTCATCATGCGAAACATATAGTACAAAGTAACGAACGTTGCTGGAAATAACACATTTCCAAAGTACTGGTCATCCCAAAACATTGTCACAAAGATCAATGAAATCGGTATGGTCGATAAATTGCTAAAGTAACTTTAAAGTGATGGATAACAGACATTATATTCTTGTGGTGGCATAAAATGTACATATTTGAACTTTGACGTATTTCATTTTGTTATGACGTCATAATGGTGGATACTCGACTCGAAGCAAAATACGTGATTCAGAATCGGATCACTCGGGGACTGATTTTGCCCAGCCCTACATAGTTGCCAGTTGGTAGCACATCTGGACAAAATGTTGCTAAGCATCTTCATCTTCTTTTTGTATAAAAATTTTCGAATAGTTTGTGTGAATGAAATTTCTTTCACAAAAAAGTGCGAATGGGGCTCATAATGGTTGAAAATCGCTTATACACTGTAAAAAATAAACTTGTTGGGTAACATGTTTCATCCTGGTACCTCTTAATACATGACCGTCATGTAAAACCAGATGACAGGTTCAGCTCTACTTGTTGCCTAACATGTTTCTTCCTGACATGTAATCTCGTAAACACGTCCGACCAAAGATTCCAATTGACCTTTAACCTTGACTGATTGGCACAGGATCAGTAGCCAGGATATGAATTGAAACAAGCAATTCAGTGTTGGATCAAATGATGTATATTGAGAACAAATGCATCAGAACAAGAAAAATTCTTGAAATGGCGGAAGTTTCGGATAATACGTAATGAAATAAGAATTACTATAACGGCTAAAAATATTGACATGTCATGAAGCAATTAATTTACTACTAACAGCCACAGTGTAAGCCGAAGAGTACCGAACGTTAAGAAGTTTTGGAACTTATGCAATGAAAGAAGAATTTTTACAACAATGGCTAAAAAGATTGGCCCGTCATCAATGAATTAGTTTACTACAAAAAGCAACAGTGTAAGTCGCAGATTGCCTAACGTTAAGAAGTTTTGCAACTTATGCAATGAATGAAGAATTATTACAACAACGGCTAAAAATATTGGCCCGTCATCAATGAATTAATTTACTACAAAAAGCCACAGTGTAAGTCGCAGAGTACCTAACGTTAAGAAGTTTTGGAAATTATGCAATGAAAGAAAAATTCTTACAACAACGGCTAAAAATATTGGCCCCTCATAAATTATTTAATTCACCACAAAAAGCCACAGTGTAAGCCGCCTAGTATCTAATGTTTCGAAGTTTTGTACATATGTAATGAAACCAGAATTATAATAACGGCTAAAACTATTGACCCGTCCTCAATAAATTAATGAAAATAATTCACAATGAACAGCCACAGTCAGCCACACCTAACGTTAGAAAGTTTCGAAACGTATGTAATGAAACAAGAATTAATATACCGGCTTTATACATTGACCGGTCCGCGATTAATTAAGTGATTACAAATTGTCACAGTGAAAGGCAGCAAGTACCTAATGTAATGAAACAAGAATTATAACGGCTAAAAATATTGACCTGTTACACCTAACGTTACAAAGTTTCGAGACGTATGTACAGAAACAATAATTGATTTGCTACGAACAGCCGCAGTGTACTTAACGTTCGGAGAGTTCGTGACGACGGACCATGAATTAGAGGCTCATGGAGCGAACTTGATGTTGAACAGCCAGTATATTGCCAGTATTGTGGCCATAGCATGATGGAAGCTTCTGACCCCTTTGATAACTTTGCCATAGAAGAGAACTTTCCATTCATTCAGGATCGTATTGTACTTGATCGTCGCGTATAATTCTTTGGCTCCTGATAAATGAAAATGATATTAGCTTAGTACTATCGATGTGGTCTGAGCTTAAGAATTGATTAAGTATTAGGCCTAATAATAGGGTTACCATACGTCCTCTTTGAATGGGATTTGTACTCTTTTTTGACTTTTTTAAAAGTGTTATCGGAGGACGCCCTTTTGTCCTCTTTTTTGAGATTTTGTCCCCTTTTTTGAAAATTTATGTGAGTGATATGCCGTAAATAAACACAGAAGTGACGCTGCGGCTGGTATTTCGGAGTGAAAAACGGTGATTGGATCTCTGAGCGAAAAGTTGACCTTTTTTATTTTTTTAGTAAACCTGTCACAAAGTGGGAAAAGTCATCGATTTTTGAGAATCCTTCTCTGGTTTCGCAAGTCTCAAATTTCTGAAAAAGTGTCCTCTTTTTAGATTTCCAAAATATGGTAAGCCTACCTAACAAGTCATTACCGCGCGAGTCGGGGTCATGCAAAGAGCTAAGAAAACGATCATACGTGATGGTGCTTTCAAGGATATCGGGCGACCATAATGGTACCTAGAGTGGAATGATTTCAGCATCAGTCGTAACACTGCAACTTTCTAAGTGAAATAGGAGGGGCCAATATTGGATTCACATCATCTTTTTTGATTGGACACCATATACTAGTGACAATTTCACCATAGTGTCCTACAGTAGCATGGACACGGGAAAATCTCGTTACTCACTGATATTGGATTACATCATTCTTTCGATTTACAGTGACCTGTCGAAATGCCAATTTTTATCAAATACAGTGTTAATACAGCAATACAGAGTTAATAGTGCCATAAATTGCCTTTTTTGTATGATGTGAATGATGTAGCCCGATGGCAGTGAGCCATGCGATTTGCTTGTGTCCACAACACAGTAGGACATAATGCTTTCACATATACCAAACAACTCACTTTGTCAACAAACAGGAAGCTGCCATAGTTGTCATTGAAGATCGTTGCGATCCCAACCATCCACCCCAGTTTTTGTTGACCTGAACGAGAAGTGCCAGAAATCAACTCAATGTATGTTTTGACGCGACTGCGACGTCGTAAAGTAAATCAGCGACTTTGAAACCTTTCGCGGGCCCCTCTAATGTTGATAAAGATTTTCAGTCATCTGACAGGAGGGAACAGGGTTGGGCAAGGGTGAAAACATGACATATATTACTACGCAGCAAATTCGATGACAATTATGTTATTATGACAAGCAAGTGTGCAGTGATATCCTGCAAGGATTTGCAGGTCGCCTTTGTATACCGCTGAACTCATTTGACAAGGAATATTCCAAGCTTGGACATATGAATATCAAGGTTGCGGCGAGGCTGCGCATATCGCGTTGTGCAAAGGTTTCACCGCTGACGATATTTCTGCGAGTACTAATAAATATTATAATCAATTTCTAGAATCGCCTTGCAGCCCGAGAGTTGGTCGCCCTTATATCTAAGGAAGAAATGTCTATGTCTGGAAGTATGTGCGATTAAAAAATTCAAGAAAACTAAAATCTGCCCAAAAATAACAATGTATGTTAATTTAAAAAGTACCTTTAGGTCACCTACGAGTTTTGTACATTTTGAAAACTGACTTCACTTTTTGCTAACCCATGGTTATAACTAGGGCTATTCAAAGTCATATTTTGTTCTATGCATCAGCAAGTCGTGAAATCACTTTCAACACAAAACCGTATCCCTTTGAGGTATATTAAAGCTATGAAGTCACATTTTCCTGGTTAGGTCATCAAGCTCAAAATTTACATTAAGAAGCGATTGGACAAAAATGAGGTTTAACAAATAATGGAGCTGCAAATACAAGACATTTCACCAGCGCTTTATGCACACCTGCAGAAGTGGCAACCCACATCAGCGTCTGTGGAGCTCTCACTTTCCTCACCAAAGTCATTTTACGTCCGAATCGTAACTTCAAAGACTTTAACATTTCACACTACCACTGTACTACAACAGTGATTTAGAATAAAAATGGATGTGTATAACTGTTGTTGCATAGGCTTTATTTACTCTTTTAGTTCCGTCAGTGCCGATGTTTGCATGTCAAAATACACCATTTTCACATAAATTCCTATTTTTCAAAAAATGAAGTCATATTATTGATTTTATAAGGTCATACAAAGAAGGCCCTAGTTATAATATATATATCATTTTTTGCGTCATGAAAAATGATTGCGCATGCCACAAATGCCGAGGGTTTGTGCCGTCAGTGACGTGATCATAACACTGCTTTATACCTACGGTTCTCTCCACTTGCCTCTTATTGCGTTTTAATGTATCTCGATGCTGCACTCGTCGTCTGTGGAGAGTATACACGTTGACTCTGTAGGACAAAATAGATCCTAATTAAAACATGACCGGTTATCGGTGCAAGGTGCTACTTCTCGCCAATGTTCCTTCTAAGCTGCTCGCATGCGCACAGACTCCAGAAAAATTAGACGCAACATTGTCTGTTGGTGTTACTAGTATCATATCAAAATATTCATATTGAGGATATCTAGATCAGGGCCGGCCAACCCGTGGCCTGCGGGCCACATGTGGCCCGCGAGATGGTTTTGAGTGGCCCGCGAGATAATTTCCGAAATTTCTAATATCATCAAACATGGATCGCAGAGATTGTGAACTTGAGATGTGATGCATAAAATATCAGTTTCGACTCATTGACAGATCAGATCCATCAACCATTCACATATTGGTAGCCTATATCTTCGTACACTACAATACAGCAGAATAATTTGCGATAGATTTATCAAAGGTAATAAATTTCTACAAGTATAGCGCAATATGTTGTCACTCGATTTCTTGTTTTTAAAATTGTTGCCCTTTTGTGAAAATTGAAGAACACCCAATGTATCAGATTGAGTCTAACTATCTTAGCGATTACGAGACAAAGTGTCGTTCAACATATGCGACCTTGCATTTGCGCTCGCAGTAAGACCGTCGACTATGAAACCTAGTCACGAAATGATTAACGCATGTTGATCTCAGCTTTCGATATCGATATGTCCATGCGCCGAATAGCCCAGCCCTCGCAAACTTATCCCAACGATATACAGCAGGCCCGCAACATAGTCAAGTGACAATATTATTGACCTATGAACTTTAAAAAATTTTCGCGCTTTGCGCGGATGGTGGCCCGCGCAAAAGTTCGTCAATCGAATGTGGCCCTTTGGCTGAAAAGGTTGGCCAGCCCTGATCTAGATGAAGAAAGCAAGATACTAAAATGCTCACATTGCATGTTGAGACTCGAGAATTCTTGCAGCGTTGACTAGATTTTTCCACAAGCTGCTGAGATTTCCATTTGCCGCAGCGTCCATGCTTCTGCTATTTCAAGTTCAAGACGAGAAATTCTTTTTCATGGTGTCTTCGCCATTCCCTCAACTTGTTGCAGAGCTTGTCTTTCCATGATCCCTGCAATGTGGCATAGTTGAAGAAAGGTTTGGATTAAGTTTGGACAAACTTCTGACATGTCTGTCACCAACATTGAAAAATTGGAATGTAATGCCGCCTCTGCTGTATGATATTACACATTGATATTAATCGTCAATAATTGGTGCGTGCATACGTCGTAGGACTAGCCTATTGCATGAACGTGGTAGGGGGATTGTCATTATCAGTGACTTGATCCCAACAATGCTTTATACCTACCCAATGCGCATCGATCAACATCGGCTAAATCTCGAATAGACTTTGTGTTGATATCCCATTCAAAATGGCCTCATGACACGATTCGAATGTTTTTTTCATCCTAACCTGAATCTTTTCTTGTCACGTAGTCTTTTTACCCACTCGACACTTATTGCTTTTTGCTGTACCTCGATGCCGCGCTCGTCTCCTGGAGAATATACCGATGCAGGTTGACTCTGTAATAAATATCTTCATCAAAGCCCAGCGAATTATCACCTTGCAGGTAATATTGAGTCAGTTTATTGCAGAAATAGCAAAAGTTTTTTCAGGCCTAACTATTTCGTAAGAACATACAGTTCCGACCAGAAATGAAGAGAAGCAGTAGCCTAAAATTTTAAGGTAATGGGGAGGGAACAGGCAATTTACATCTACGAGATCACAATTTCATCAAAATTAAGATTTTCAGGGTGAAAAATGTCAAAATTGTCAGAATGTCAGATTTTATCGGTCAAAATCTTCGGTTTTTAGATAAAAATAAAATCACCCTAGGAAAACATCACGTATTCGTTGAAGAAGTTCATATCAGCATATTCTAACATATTTAATTCGGGAAACAAAAAAGTACTAACCTATGGTGGATTAGTAGCCTAATCTATATAGACCAGGAATGGCCAACCTTTTCGGCTAAAGGGCCGCATGCAATTGACGAACGAGTGCGCGGTCCACTAGCCACACCAAGCGGGTAAAATTTTCGAAGTTTATAAATAAACAAGGTCAATAATATTATTACTGGAGTATTGCGGGTCTATTGTATACCACCCACTAGGCTCCGTTTGCAAGGACACGACTATTCGGCGTCTGGCCACATCGATAACGAAGATCTCCGATAATATGCGACAATCATTTTGTGCCTACATTTCACCATTGACGATCTTTATGCGAGCGCAAACGCGAAAAGACTTTCTCCCGTAATTGCGAATACAGTTAGACTCAATCGGATAAATTAGGTGTTTTTTTTTCGTTTTCAGTAGCGGGTAGGCTACCAAGCAAGAAATCGTGCGACAATTAAACACGCAAAGCGTGAAGAAAAATTTCGCTGCTATTCTTGTTTATTGTAATATACGACGATTTACTGAAAATGTGACTGGACCCTGCCAATGGATCTGCCAATGCGTCGGAACTGATATTTTAGTCATTAACATCCCAAGCGTCGCAGTCGGAATTGTAATTTTTTGTTGGCAATGCAAGTTCGCAATCTGAGCAATTGATTTTCAATAATATAATAGGAAATTAGCTAATGGGTCACGCAAAACCCGCTCGCTGGTCACCCCTGATATAGACAGGCCAATGCGATAATTTCGGAGCCGGAGCCGCAGCTGGAGCGGGAGCAGTTTAAATTTGCGGCTGCTCTAAAGCCCTGCATAACACGGTGTGATTTTGGCTGAAAATCTATATTCGTTTCTATTACAGATATCGAACAAGACAAGATAATTTTAGTACAGTATGATTACCATGATCATCGCTTTACGACGATAATTCTGTTGTCATGCATAGAATATCATTACTGACTTACATCTTCAAAATCAGTCATATTGTCCCATATCTTTGGCAGACAATTCATAAAAATCGCCGTTCAATTCAAGCGACTTGTCGTAATATTCCGTAGTGAATTTTCTGTCCTAGATGGTACTACGAACTACACATCTCACAACATCATAAAACTCAGGTAGGTGAACAACTGTGATCACCTTTCTAATATTACCATGGATGATCAGCATTTTCATATTTAATAGCACTAGAGTAATAAATCGCTAACCAATCTGATGAATCTGAAAAATAGAACGTCGTGTTCAAAGTTACGCAATTTTATTTACCGGTACTTTTCTCTATCGGCACATAGTTCACTAATAAACTTTGAAACATATTCTATGATGCAGTCTAATGTAGCCATCTCACCATCAATGTTCCCTCTAAGCTGCGCACGTGCGCAAATGCGCAGTGCTAACACGGTCTCTGCGCACAGAAAATGTAAGTTGTGCACAAAAAATCCAATATAATGACCTTTTATTCGTCTTTACGCACTGTTGTCCAAGGGTCTGCGCAGTGTGTTTGTGAGTGTGCTGCTTTGCGAAGACTCGTAAAAAATTAGAGGGAACATTGCTCACCATATTGTAATTTACCGATACAGTATACCGGTAAATTATGGAGTCTCTGGTATAATATTTCACCAGGTTGTAAAACACAAAGGAAACCGGTTTCTGTCAGCCTCACAGGAATAACAGAGTAAATATCGCCCAAAGCCTGACTTGAGGATACCACAAATGTGACAGTGCCCGTCAAAATCTTCATAGAAAAATATTGGATCATCTTGATCCTGATTGACAACATGGATTCTCTTTTGCAGTATTTGTCACATAATTTTACAGAGCAAACTTGTCCTTCAATATCTTGCATTCGACAATAATGCAACATATTGGCTTGGTATAAACATCTTCCTAATATGTTAACTGGCTCAACTTTCTTGGGTTCATCATTTACATAGATAAGCGAAGACATTCCCAAACATGATATACTGTAATCGACTGGTTACCGTATGCACTCTGAAGCTATATGGTAAGTGCTAAACCAGGGGTCACCAAGCCGGTGCCCGCGGGCACCAGGTAGCCCGCGCGGACTAGATGAGTAGCCCGCGAGCCCATTCTAAAAATAGTTGGAATAGCAGCATTTACCAATATTCGTTAGATTATTACCAGTGAGCTTTTAAATATATAGATTGATTGATTCAGCTATTCTTGTTTAAAACACACTAACATGTAACTTGCATATATAACACTTAAAAATATCTTCAATTACAATTAGTAACATATAGATGTATGTAATAGAATCACCAGAAATTCAAGATACGGCGCATTGCCTATACAGGTGACATGACGAAATGCCGTCCACGGTCTTCTTGAAATGGTGGGGGGATTCCGTTACGATAGCTCGACGACCAGGACAATGCCAAAGTAGAAAACAATATTACTATACCGACTCAGATAGCCGTGAAGTACTAGCAGATTTTCAGTATCTGTATACCCATTACGTATTGCATCTTTTGGCACAGCTTGTTTCTGTTACACTCAACGCAGTTTAATATACCATGTTTCTAACTTTTTGTACTCGTTGCTGCTGTCCGGTATAATGAAATCTGGTCATTTCTGGATGCTGAACAGTAGGAGATTGAAATTGTAACACTGCAAAATGACCCCCACCTCACTGTGCAGCAAATGTTTGGTGCATTGTTGATACGGAAAAGTAAAGTGGTGTATGCGGAGCAACTCTGAAGGTTGCAAGCGTCTGTGGTTCAACTTATCGTTGTGAATCAGCCTTTTCGGAGATGAACTTCATCAGAAACAATCACAAACCACGCTTAATTATTGCACATCTGGAACACTCACTCAGAATTGCAATGTCAAGTTAAATACCAGAGTAATAATAATAATAATATAATAATTTATAGAGCGCCGAATATAACAATATGTCATCACTACACTAGGGCGCTGTACATAAAAGGCAATAAAATATAAAAGTAAACGATATGTATAAAAGACGAAGTGCATAGTTGTAGGGCGGAAGGAACACTACTCTAGTTCAAACGCTCGCGTGAATAAAACGGTCTTGATTTTGCGTTTGAAAACATATAGCGAGTCACATAGTCTGATAGAAATTTGAAGATTGTTCCACAGAATGGCGGCCGAGGAAGAAAAGGTTCTCACGCCGTAGGTCGATGTTCTAACTCTTGGAACTGACAAGAGCATTTGGGACTGAGAACGTAGCGCTCTTCCGGGATTATACATTGTCACTAGCTCACGAAGATACGTTGGTGCACTTCCCTCCATGCATTTGAAGACGTACAGAAGAAGCTTGTATTCAGACCTAAATTTCACGGGTAACCAATGAAGGGATCTAAGAATCGGCGTTACGTGATCACGCTTCCTTGACCGAGTTACCAAACGAGCAGCGATGTTTTGGATCTTTTGTAGCTTGTCGATGCAATTTTGGTTTACCCCGTAAAGCAGAGCATTTCCATAGTCAAGCCGTGATATCACCAGCGACAGTATTATGGCTTTGCATGCATCCTCAGATAGGTAGTTCCTGATTCGACTGATCTTGTGGATATACATGAAACAGATCTTTGATGTATAGTCGATATGTTTTTCCATTGAGAGCATGCCGTCAAAGTGAATACCTAGGTTACGTACACAGGTCTTGGCTTGGATGGTGTCTGGTCCGAATCTGATGGTGAATTGATTGTGGTCGATGGGGCGTCTGGTTGGCGTAAAAATTATGAGTTCAGTTTTCTCTTTGTTCAACTTGAGACGATTTTGTGTCATCCAGACCTCAATATCGATAAGACATCGCTGTAACTTGGATGACACGCTCTCCCAGTCATTGCTATTTCTCATAAGACCGTAAACCTGTGTATCATCCGCGTAGCAATGGTGGAAGAAACCATGGCGGCGGCAAATATCTCCGACTGGCTTCGTGTACATGAGGTAGAGCAATGGGCCGAGAAGAGAACCCTGTGGTACTCCTGATTCGATTTGAATCTCTGACGAACGGACACCATCCACAGATACGCACTGCATTCTATCTTTCAGATAAGATTTTACCCATTCTAATGCCACGCCGGAGATTCCGAATACATGATGGAGCCGTTCCACCAATAGAACGTGGTCGATTACATCGAAGGCAGCGGAGAGATCCAGCAAGATTAGAGCGACCATGTTTCCGTTGTCGAGGGCAGAAGCAATGTCATTGTGGACACGTAACGTTGCTGTTTCAGTCGAGTGTCCGGCACGATATGCCGACTGATTCATATCGTGAAGATCGTACTCGGTCACATGGTCCACAATGCGTTTGGCGACAACCTTTTCCAGAAGTTTTGAGAGATGCGGAAGCTGCGATATCGGTCGATAGTTTTGCATCAGATCGGGGTCAAGAGTGTTCTTCTTCAGGAGTGGGGTCACCACAGCTCGCTTAAAGCATTGCAGTACCACGCCGTCTAACAGCGACCGATTTATGATTTCGACGACCAGAATCGCCAAGTCCGAGAAACATTCCATCAGAATCCAAGTTGGTATAGGATCAAGATCGCATGTCTTTGGACGCGTACCAGATATGAGCTCTTTAATCTCATCAACATTAGTAGGCGATAGATTATCCAGAGCGGCACCGTTGAAATTTTCCTTGTTTGTTTGTCCTTCTGATCGGTGTCGGTTGCCTTGCTGAGCAAGCAAAAATTGTCTGATAGAGCCGACCTTGTCACGGAAAAACGTGTTAAATGAATTTGCCAGACTTAGTGACGATGGATGATTCGATGGTAGTTTGACCGAGCTCGATTCTGCGATGAGGTTTTTCGTTACGCACTAGTTGATATCATACAATGCCAGGCTTCCCACTGACTGCTATAGAAACAGATAACATGATATCCAGTCCTGCCCAGTGCTATGAATATCAAAGCGAAAATTCAGTGTGGTACGGGTAAACGACGGGAGTAAATAGTAGCCCGCTGCTTCAATCATTACGCAAAAGTAGCCCTCGGTTGCAAAAAGGTTGGTGACCCGTGTGCTAAACGATACTGGTGGATTGCTGCTTCCACACGGTACCATACTGCAGTTAAATGCAGCACACCAACTATGCACACCCCGTAGCTGGCGCGTATATGAATCGGAAACACTTTTCCCGATGAAAACTGATGTTAAATGTATCCTGTACTAACTGGACAAATCCGATCAATAACCGTCAGCCGGTAATAAACTCTACACTCAGTTTCGCCAACTTCGCTCGCCGCGTAGTGATCGCCGAGGGAAGTGACTTCCCGGCACTGAAAATTTTTTAAACCAATCTTATCGCATACGGCAATCACGTGAGCAGTGAAGTAGAACTTCCGTTTTTTTAACCAATCACGTCGGATCGTGAAATAGTGTGAGTCGTGACAGGGATATCTAAAACTCCCTGAGTCGTGAACTGAAATTTTACCGTCGTTCTGCAACCAATCACGACGGATACGGAAATCGACTACCGTGAACTAAAATTTCCTGTTTTCCAACAACGGATTCGGAAATCGTGTGAGCCGTGAACTGACATAATTATACCTCCGTTTTCAACCAATCACGACCAATACTCAAATGTCATTCTTTTTTATAGATAACTAACCTACGCATAGATTCGCACCACCCATTATCACCCTTGCTCGCCGTGAGGAAATGACTACTGAAGTGTTCAGCAATCTGAACGCAGCATGATCGCTTATCCAATAGCTGAAGCCCGAACGCTCAAATTAAATAAAGTTGATCGTATTTGAAAGCTACCGTCGCGCTGATTCTGAAAATATACATTAAAATTTCATTAGGACAATGGAACTAACCCGAAATAGCCTTCAAAATCTGAAGATCGGCATCGTGCAGCGATGCAGCACAATCTCCATAGCAACGACCTTTGCGTTGTTGCGATTGTTCAGAACAATACCGATTTGCAGACTTTTGGGGTGCATTTCGAGGGGGTTCCTTTGCCCCGATAAGATTTTAATGTATATTTTCGGAATCAATGCGACAGTACCTTATAAATTAGCCCAACTTTATTTAATTTGAGTGCTCGGATCGTCAGCGATTGGATTAGCAATTATGTTGCGTCCCGATTGGTGCAATAAAATCCGAATCTGATCCAACTGTATCAACATTGCGCAGAATCCGCGTCCCTGACACTATTTCCGTGTCCATCTGGTCCTCATCATAGTTATCTTTGGTTTTATATCCAACCAATATATTTGGAGGTTGCATGGTCTTAACATAGAATGTAAAAACATGTTGCCTTTCAGTTTTGAACTTGATTAATTGGAAAACACGTCGCGTTTTCTGTTTTAAACTTGATTATTTCCAAAACACGTCGGCGTTTCCGTTATTAAACGTGTTATTGGAAAAAACGTGCAAAAAACACGTTAAATACACGGTTTATTTTTACAGTGTATACGCTATCTGACTTGTCTCCATCATGAGTGTGAAGGTGTTGTAATTATTCGGGGAAGTTCCAGATGTCATTGTCCTGATATGCAGCAACAGTTGCACGGTTGGTCTTTGGAAGATTTTCGTCTCGGGTTTCCAGAGCCGGCCACGGGTGAGCCAAACTGGTGTCGGTTAAAAGTCGAGGTAAAAGGCGGGCTTGAGATGAACATCATCCGGCATCAAGCTCTTGCCAACTGATGATGTGGATGAGTAAGCAAGTGAGCAATGAGCATTCATCGGCTATGGTAAGCTCAAACACAGGAGGAACAGGTGAACTTTCTCTCATTATCCTACTCTGCACAGACTCTAAATCAAGAATGTTCGTTTAAGGTAGTTGATAATAGTCCCTCTATTAAATAATTATCGATTGGAATATTCATATTTTACAGTGCGCCCGAGTATTGTTTAATATGAGAATTTGTAAGGATACAGTTCTATATCGGAAGTTTGCGCTTCTTTAGTTACTAATGTGTTCCATTGCGGATCAGTGACATTTACGTCCGCGTACTGGAGATAACGAGACGCGGATATATGGCTGATGTTTGGAAACTCTACCCGTGGAGACGCGGATATCATGAAGCTTTAAGATCTGTGAAATGGCTCTGCGTCTTACTGAGTATCTTCCACCATTGCACAATGCACAAGCACTTCCTAGGTTTCACTAATGTGAATTACGCACAAAAAGGACATGCTCCAGATCAGGGGCTCTCAAACTTTTTTAGACACGCCCCCCCCCCTTATCGTGAGATCATAAAATATTTAAAAGAGAAACCAGGGTGTTTGCAATTCCAACGCATAGTTTGATGGCATGGCAGGTTATCACTGTTGAGAGACCTCACGAATATAAAATCTTGACTATACACAGAGCAACAATTGAGATGGAAACATATCGCGCCGGATGCGAAAAAAAAGTTGTAGTTGAGTATTTCGTCACGAATAATCATGTGCAATGTTAGCACGTATCATATGAATATTTTAGCGATTTTGGTGTCTAGTCCCTTCGATTTCTTGACTGGCGTTTGGTTCAAATGTAGGAAATCGCGCACACCACGCGCCATCAAAACTTGACACTTATTAACACGACAAAAAATCTTTCTCTCCGAGTAGCAGGCGTTTGACAAGAGAATCCTTCGATTGATAACTTTTGGGATGCAATTAAATGACATTCTACAAAACAAGTCCTGATTTAGTATACTCGTAGGCGCTACTTCGACGTTAAAAGCTGCTTTGATTTAAACCCTTTTTCTTAAATACAAAAGGCATTCATAACATATGACATCACCTTATGGGCAAAATATTATTTTCCATAACTTTGAGTCTTTCTACGCCATCTGCACAGATGATTGACAGACAGACCATGAAAGCATCAGCTAACACCTACGCTACTACACGCATTCACCAGCTAATCCGTATTCAGAGATATCTTCTGATTTGCTCAAGGTCCGGTTACAGCAGTGGTTCTTAACCTTTTTTCCTCCAGCGCCCCCTTTCAAAAATTATCGTGCTCCAGCGCCCCCCAACTTCATATTGTAAACAATGAAATGAAGACAATGAGTAAGAGGGAGGGCCGTAACACCACTTCTGAGGGCTTCGCCCCCCGCGAACCCCATAGCGTGATTTCGATGGTCAGCAAAGTTTGTGTGGCCTGGTCGCCCTAGGTACCAAAATTTTCTATAATGCATGAATGAATAGATGGTAATTACATATATAAGTCGCTATAAACTTTTTATACTCTCAGCCCACGTAATCAGATTTACCAGTAGCGCTGAGTGAGCTGTTGTATAAGAAAATATAGGGCACGTAATTAATAATAAAACATATTCGGGCGTGCCCGTAGGTACAATTATTCGTTATCAGGGCCGTAACAACACTTCGTCAGCCCCCCTCCCAAACAAAAAACGTTGGTCCTGGGCCCCCATCTGGTGATAAACCAAACTTCCGGGGGACTTCACCCCCAGACCCCCATTTGGCTGTCCGCTATTTGCTGATACTAGGTATCTGCATTGGGTGTCCATTTACTGAGGCAGCTATTCTCGACTTGACGCGCGAAGCGCGAAAAATTTCACTAATTAATGATTGAATTGGTCAATATGGTCGGGAATTGCATGTAAATTGAGATCAATTTTTATCCTCTCTCTGCTCACGTAAACAGATTCACCGGTAAAGCTGAGTAATGTGTAATTGAAAAGGTAGGGCCCCTCAATAATAATTATACATCTTCGGGCGCATACCCGTTGGCAGGAACGAAACGTCACTTCGTCAGGCCCCCGAAAAAACTTGGGTCTTGGGTTCCCATAGGGTGATAAACCGACCGCCCCCCATCACGTCGTTCGCTTTTGCCACGGAATCAGCTGTACTGTTTAGCGATCCAGTGCGAAGCGCGAAAACTTTCGATAATTCATGCTAAAATCGGCCAGTAAGATCGGGGATTGCATACATATTGCTATCAATTTCTTGTCCTCTCTGCTCACGTTACCAGATTTACCGGTATAGCTGAGTGAGGTGCAATGTTCCCTCTAAGCTGCGAACGTGCGCAGTGCTGACACGGTCTCTGCGCACAGAAAATCTACGTTGCGCAAAACAAATCTGAAGTTAGGACCTTTTTTAGTCGTTAGGCACTGTTTTCCAAGGGTCAGCGCAGTGAGTTGTTGAGTGTGCGCAGACTCATCAAAACTTAAAGCGAACATTGTGAGGTGTCTTGGAAACTGTAAGGCCCGTAACTAGTAATTAAACATATTCGGGCGGGAGAACCCGTTGGTATGACTTCGTTGCATGATGTTATTTCGTGACCTCCAGGCTGCAATATCAAAAATTATAGAATCGCCCAACAGGGATATCGCCCAACAGGAATATCCCTGTCGCCCAATCGTACTAAACTAAAAGACGCACACGATTTCAAATTGTTATTTCTTCACTGGCATATAATTTTTCCCTGTCAGATGGAATTCGTCTTCTGGGGTTCAGATTGCCAAGACAGGAACATTCGGTGCCAGTCATTTTGGCGCCCATGGACAATTATACCTATATGTATTTTGAAGAATATATATAACGAAGTTTTCGGTATTAATTTGCTCTGAATACTCATTAAGGATATGTCCTATCACCACATCATCTACTGCGAAGCCATTTTTCTCCAGCGCCCCCCATACCGCCCCCTGAGCCCAGCGCCCCCCATATCGCCCCCTGAGCGATTCTGCCCCCTTCAAAATTGCCAGCGCTCCTTCGGGGGCGCTCCTTCGGGGGCGCTGGGGGCAAGGTTAAGAACCACTGTACTAAACTAAAAGACGCACACGATTTCAAATTGTTATTTCTTCACTGGCATATAATTTTTCCCTGCCAGATGGAATTCGTCTTCTGGGGTTCAGATTGCCAAGACAGGAACATTCGGTGTCAGTCATTTAGGCGCCCATGGACAATTAAACCTATATGTATTTTGAAGGCTATATGTAACGAAGTTTTCGGTGTTAATTTGCTCTGAATACTCATTAAGGATATGTCCTATCACCACATCATCTACTGCGAAGCCATTTTTCTCCAGCGCCCCCCATACCGCCCCCCTGAGCCCAGCGCCCCCCATATCGCCCCCTGAGCGTTTCCGCCCCCTTCAAAATCGCCAGCGCCCCCTGGGGGGCGCTGGGGGCAAGGTTAAGAACCACTGGGTTACAGTCACAATCTAGCATCGGTTTATGGATAGTATCACATTACTATGACATTTAAAATGGCAATATAATTAGGGGTATTGCCGTTATTGAAAATTGTATCCTTCAGTGCCATAAAACTCACTACGAGTTCATAAACTGTAGTTTTCTCAGGCTACTTCGCCCTTCCCTTCAAATGCTTTCACGCCAGCCAAGGGGCGCGCCCAACAGTCTGATAATCACTATTCCAGAGATAATATAAATAAATGTCACGTGCGCGACAAAATTATCAAAAGTGTCTATTACGAAAACTAAAACACGTACTCGAGACTACGAGCTGATATAAAATTGATGTTCAAACTGACAGCCTCATGTATTGCTTACACTAGATCTGTTGTGTCAGGGATTGGTGTCTATATAATGGAGCGAAACCTTGCATGTTGTGCGTGGGACCATTTAGTGCACAAATAAGAATGTCCGGTCTGCTTAGAGGTGGATTCCGAAGCATCTCCAATTACCGAAAGTGCACATAAATCCGGATTGGAGAATGTATATAGCACCATTCAGTGCATACCCAGTTGACCGACATGGATCAAAAATTAAGAGCGGCCAGATCCCTCAGTTTTGGTGGCTTATGACTATATGACTAGAGTAATGTCAACAATGCTGACCGGCCAGATCTTGCCATTTGGTATATCTTTGATGCTGTGAAGATCTGTCCCTTGTGGTCAGTGGTGAGCGATTAAAATTATACGAAACAAGTATAGTGTTGTGCTTCACGAATCCCTAGTCAAAGAACCTTTGTGTCCCTTAGCACGAGATTGACAAAAACGTTCCATTCGAGCCTGAACCTGAAATGTGATGTGATCGAGCTACCAACATTTATCAGTAATGGACGAACTGGAGCATGCTATGGACTTGTCGTTTCCTGATGAAAGCTGCATCCATTCCCGGATTTCCCGAGATATTGCGTTCCGAAGCGGTTGAGTGACACTTGAAGAGCCGTTATTAATCGGTTTACTAACAATTCTTTAAATCATACCACGAAAGTGTCTGCTTTTGGTATTTTTTAAATTTCCTGTCCACTACACAACCACAAAAATTTACCTACTCAAATAATTAATAGCGCAAAAGGATTGAAACAACGGAATTATTTTATTCGGGGACGTCATTGTTGTTATGGGTGCTTGAGGGAATATGATTCGAGAATGACTTTTGTAACTGCCGGTAAGTATAGTCATTGGAAGTACATACAACCAACCAATAGATAGACTTACATTGGTTTGCAAATGTTTCTGCTCTGTGTAAATTGTCCTACTTACGTGGTCAAAATTAGTTACTATTTTGTCGTCAATTTGTATCCTGACTGCGGTCCCAATCTACACGTACAATGCTCATATTATCTAGGTGTACCATTTTTGAGAATCTGAAGAGAACACTGTTTCAAAATTTTCAGACATCCAATACTGGAGGTAAATCCAAAAAATTTTCCCGACTTTGTGGTTGTTTGACTAAAAAAGGCTTCCGAAACATGGCCATTTTTCACATTATTCGTTGGTTGAGTATTAAAAAGGTCATTTTTCAGGCTCAAGTCCCAAATAACCCGCCGGACCGTTACTTGAGCGCTGATTTCCTATATATTAGTCCAATTTCCAAGTACATTTACCCAAATTTTAACATTTTCACGCAAAAGTAGAGGTGCGGATTTGCAGCTTATGTTTCTATTTTATCATTCAACACAGTAGGAATTGTGAGAAATTTATCAAGACTATCTCACAGCACCTAAAAGAAAACCCTTTTGCGGTTCGCGATTTGTTTCACGTCATTTATATCCTGAGCAGATACAATTGTAGTAATCGGAAAAGTTGGCGAAAATTGTTGGTAGTAGAATCATCTGTGATGTTCTTGGAGGTAGTTGCGTAACTTCATAGTTAGATTTGGGTGCTATAATTATTAATGGTATGAAGTCGCTTTCAGTGCTGTTGCTGTTCTTCATTGTCTCATTGCCAGATTTGCAACATTGAATTAAATCAAAAATTTGTTAGAGGTTGCACAACATATCGAGAATATACAGCGACACTGTCAAATTTCCATCGCAGGTGGTCTGAGTGAAAATATATTACACCCATACCCCCCCCCCAGACCTTTCAAGCATACAATTTCAGCATCAATTTCAGGATGGTACTCCGATACGAATATCAATTGCAAAACCCGTTTGCCGCAGCCTGTCTCCAGTTTTGATATCCATTGCCAGTTGAGCCACAGTCGGGAATTCTAGGTTTTTGGAATGGGTGCATCAAAAAATGCAGAACTCAAGAAGAAAAACGTCTCCGCCGAATCCGAGTCACCACTATTAGATGCTGAAGGCGGTGAAATCTCGAATCTTTTCTCAAAAGATTTATTTGATTCTTCAAGAACCACTGGTACCTATCTACCATGGTATTACCTTTTCCTATTGCCAAATGACTTCTTACTGTACATTTCTGTCCTTATGGTCAATTAAACGATTAGCTATCAATATCAATGCAATCTATGAAAATATACAATTTGATAAACCACATTTTACAAAGGAACAGCATTAATTTCTTCCCTAGTGGACGAATGGCTGCTGGCCTGCTCAGAGAATGTACAATAGGGCTGTTCAAAAATAACTTTTTTTCTTCCGGATTCCAGCCATTCAGGGGTTAAATTGTCAGGTTACCCTAAAAAACGCTGCACACCAAATTTGGTTAGATTCTAACAAGTATAAGGCTCCACAGATCCAATTAAAAAAAATTATTTATTAGGGAAAATTAAAAGAAAAAATTCCAATTTTTCTATCAACCCCATGGAATTGTTGAGCTGTCTCCAAAGACGATGCAAAACAAATTTGAGTCGATTCCAACTAGTAGAAGCGGAGTTATTTGAGTTTTTCGTTTATAATTATCGGTCAAGGTCAATTATTAGATTTACGTTGACTACCTGTTTCTTTTATTTTAGATTAACCTGGCTACGATACAGCAAATAGTTTTCAGTGCTGAATCAAATTGTGTCTCTCTCAATGCTGTATCACGATTTCCAGCGGACAAAGAGACGATAGCGTAGTTTGCCGAGATAGAAAATAAATCGCCTACGAGATAGATGTACGACAACGAAGGCTATTCGACTCTGCAAATTTTATAACCATTGAAATTTTAATTCAATATTGATCAACGCATTTGAACTCTAGATGCTGGGAGCATTTCGGAGTCAATCAATTTGCAAGAAAGCGCTTTACAGCATCGTGGAACAGAGGACGAACGCAATCCTACATTATTTGAAGAACCAAACAGGGTTGTAATCAAGTCACAAGGCTCCGAGTCACAAGCAAATTCCATAGATGAATTTGTTGCTGAACATTGAAATACACTAGAAGCATGGTAGATATCCAAATGTTGGGATTATGTGCGAATGCATACAATTTATGATCGTTTTAACCCTGTAGTTCAAAGTAAACTACGATACAACCAAACGAATGGAAAAGGTGATAAGAAGTTTTTTTTAACGACATGATCAGATCTAGCCGACGCGTTGAAAGTAGAACTATAGGCCTAGAGATACAACGGGAGGGGCTAGCGACACAATCATGTCATCAATGAAAATGAACACTTTATAGATTTCGCAAAATCTGTATCCGTCATGTTGTGCATCGACATCTGTAACATAATATTGTGTTCACACTTTCAAGTCGGTAGGAAGCCTTTTTTCCTGTGTTGTGCCGTTTGAACCAATTCAGTGCAATTCAATATTAGATAGAGGTTATTATTGTGAGCAATAGTGGAAATTTGTATTAGTATCAGGAAGATTTCAGTATTTGTCATGTATTGTAACCATTATAGCACCAAACACAGCAGCCCAGCCGAGTCCAGTCAAATTAAATCAATATATTGGGGTTTTGTCATCTGGGAATGTAGGCAAATTGACTTTCCGTATACTGGATTGAAGATACAAATCAAAGGGTTATTCTGCAATGGATAATTTCCGACGATACTTTCTGACAGCCTCAGCCAGTGCAGAATTGGGTTCAAAATTTGGATGCATACAATTTGAATTATCTTATTGAATTGGTCTTCCAAAACAAGAGTAGAACATGGCTAAACTTCGTCATATTCCTGATATACTTCCAGGTCTGACGGAGCAGTCGTCTGTGGATGAGTGCAACTTCGTACATTACTTTACATATTCCATACTATCAGAAAACACTTTTGAATAATAGCAAAAGGCTGAAACAGCACAAAAGCCTCGTTTTGATGCGGTAGTGAATTTTCCTCGCGCTTCAAAAAGACCGATGTTCATATATGGTATACATTCACATACCATGCACCCTACTGCAGCTTTGATCTGTACATGCGTAATACAGGAATGCTACTTACGAACGTTGTTGTTTGACAAGTCGTGAAACATTGGAAACGGCATTACACATAAACCCTATTGCAGCAGCAACAATATTCAACGGTGCATAGTAGACGATTTCTATTGTGGAAATTTGCATATGTATTACGGCAATCATTGTTCAATAATAAAAGTCGCATCACACGCGTATTGAATATTCTTACTACATCACATTCTGGACGACAAAACAGATCATTTATGGGCAGGGCATTGAATCTGAATGGTTTTATACTTGAACAATTTTTAGTGGGTACTGCAGAAAATCTCGAAGTCTCGTCGCAGACATAATGGTGGTGTATCTGACAGAATGTACAGTGCGCACTGCGTAACTTAATTTCATCGATATAAATGCCTCACATATCGCGTAAATATATAATCAACGATCACAATTAATTTCTGTCTTCTGTATACAATCCACGTGTACGAAAACGTGTAGAACTATTGGTTAATATCGTCCAGAATCTTTTGGAGGATTATCGTCTCAGCTTGTATATCCCGCAGTATTTTCGCGCCATTCTGCATCAACCGGTTTGCAGTCGGCTGATCATTGACTTCGAGAGATAGTTGGGATTCGATGTCCTCTAAATATTTAAAGTGCATATTGTGAACGCTAGCTACAGAACAATGTCTGATCAGAGTCTAAGTTCGCACGTCGTCCTCTATAATACAAATATTTGTTGGGTTTACCTTGAAGTAATTGCTTTAAATCCTCGCGACCAATGAACTATGTGGTCCTGTAATTTTGTGGAAAAGGCTCAAGTAATTGGTTTTATCTCTGGCAATATTACGAATTTGTAATGTGGACCAAATACATTCCCCCGTTGTTGTAGCTGTTATGTATTTTGCAACCACACCTTACTTAAGTTGTGGTATGTAACAGCTACTTATAAAGCCTACGTTGCTGTTGTTGTTCGTGGCATTTAAGATGCTTTTCGACTACAATATTAATTTACAACAGGCTGATATCAAAGTATGAGCCGCGAAGAGTATAAATTTTGGTAACTACCACACTCAAGCGATCTTTTGATATCAATTTATTATTTGTTGAATTTCGAATAATAAATTTTCCTCGCTCCTCGCACGATGTCATGGTGACAGTCTGTTCATGCCCAAAGTAACTGTGTTTGGCACTATATCCAATGAGCGATACGCGAAAAAAGCGTGCCTCACCAGCCATGAAATACACCGCTCCTCACTGCGGTAATTGCAACATTGTCAATTTTCAACTTTCATAGCGAAACTGTGATGCCTGTAGAAGCATACCAAAACTGTTTTTTAAAATTAGTGTTGTATTTACGCGAATTATTATTTAGTTTCTGGCGATTGCGAATATATCCACCAAAAAAGAAATAAAATCATTACTTGAATAACAGTAATCGTGGAGTAAACGTGGATTTAGCTCGTCGCAAGTTACTCCGCTATCCTTTAGGTTGCAGACATAGGCCTAGGCCTACTCATTTGAACAACGTAATAGGGCTTGCTTCAAATCGTTAATATCATAGCCTGACAGCAAGTGCTAGCTTCATCGGCAAATGGTGTTACTGTGACAACTATGTCTGCCCAGGGACGCACGCTTTACCCCTAGAAATATAAAGGCCTATACTTACCATCGCATCTTCCTGGATAACTGAAAAAATATATGAAGATGTTATATTCTTTCACTACCACACAATGTTATTTGTAAAATGTATGTGTAAAATTCGTTGGTATGATATCCGGACATAGATATTTATGTAGCTTTACCAAGGTTAAATGCTTTTCAAATTATAAACGGCGTCCACGTGTACGTATTTTGGGAAATTGAATTGCGATGAACCAACAAACTTTTTAAACAATTCCGTCACTTATGGAAAGGTTGACTTTGATTTCAGAGGGATATTCAATTATTTCATGATTTAACCCACCGCAATTTCATCTCAATATTGAAATTGGAAGCGGTTCATTTATGCGGTTCAGGTACTACAATAAATAATGCGATAGACCACAACATATCGACAGTATCTGTCTACGGTAGCTAGACGAGACCACGGCAGCTATATAGGTAGACTACTACATGCTGCATAATTGATTTGATCTCTTTCATATCCATAAGTATGTTAAAACGTGCGGTATCCATGAACCGATAGTATGACCAACGAGCTCGCAGATAGCGACCACAACCAGGATGGAAACACGCAACAAAATAGATCATACTTCTGACCACGTAAGGAGAACCATTCTCACCGAGGATGAGATATTATAAGACCAATGTAAGTCTATAAATTTGGTGATATACACCGTCAATAGTCCAGCTTACTTGCATCTACATAATCCACTGTCGATCGCTAGTCCCGCAATCACACATAACAGCATCGACATCCCCGAAAAATTCATATCGCTATTACAGTCTTTCAGGGCGTTTGCTTCTCTCTGTGGTCGAATATAGTATATGTTCGTTTATTGAGCGAGCAGATATAGTTTGGCGTGATATAGTTTTAGCAATGTCAGTAACCTAATTTATATCGGCTATTCAACCATTACTCAACCACGTTTGCACGCCATGCACCGGGAAGTCCGGGAATAAACACACAGCTTTTACCAGGAAGGAAAAGCGCAAAACATACTCCAGTTCAATCAAAATAGGCATTTTTGGTATCTCGATCTCGTTGCAGGTCCCGGCTGGAATTAAACCGTATCCCTATCTAGAACAGGGTGTATGCCAGGGGTGGGCAACCTTCGGCACACAGGCTAAATCCGGTCCGCGACGGTATTTTGAGCGGCTCTCAGAAATTTTCCGGTCTTACGTGATAATGTTGCACGCGGAAACAGTCTGCCACGATCCCTCACTACTCGCCTGCTTACTACCTTAAATTATAGTGATTTTACGTTATCATTTCACTTTTTTAGCTTTTTTGTGTTGTGCGCAGAGGTGGTCAAAGTAGCCAAGAAAGCTACTCAAGTAGAAGTAGAATTTGCGACAAAAATCGACTCAAGTACGAGTATAAGTACTTTTTCCACAAGCAACCTGAAACTATTTGAAGTAGAAGTAGAATTTGCTGACTTTAAATCTACTCAAGTAAGTAAGTAGTTTTAAAAACAGTCTTAATTCGTTCGCATGGGCTGTCAAAAGCTGCAAATTTAGCTATGCGAATAGTACGGAGAGCTTGATTCGGCATATGAGGATGTATCGATGTCCGACAAAATTAGCATTCTTTCGCATCATGGGATACAAATTATAGTATTGATATGAAAATGCGATACTAACCCTTTGTTTACTAGAAGTCCCCGATTTAGAGAATATCAGGGCATGGCGCCCTAACCCATATTATAAGGTCCCAAGTTTACGCGAAGAGCAATACGGAGAAGTTTTATCGGATGCGGTTTCAACACTTTGCGCGATTAGTATACGTTAATAACAAATATAGTGGATCGTAAAATTCATATTTGATGTAGCTTTCTTTTCGGAAAGTAGAGGCATTACCACACTTTCTTTTCTGCTTCAACATGTTTATTCTGCAGACAAAAGAACATATAGTAATTAGAACTCAAAGTGTGATGTGATGAAATATTTAATATGGGCGACAATACAGCGTGAGCGGAACCAAGCAATCTTGCACCTAAATTTCAATCACTGATACTTTCGTGAAACCATATTTGCCATTCCATAACCACTGTGCGCAAAGCGAAACAAAATTTCGGGGCTTTACTTGACTTTAATGAATATTAAATGTTGGAACTCCGTGAAAACAGTCCCGAAATTCGTCAGAATATCTTTCGTATTAGGGGACTAATCTACTTATACTTGACAAACTGAAAATAGCGAGTAGTAAGTAAGTAGATCACGAAATATTATGAAGTAGAAGTAGAAGTATGGAAAATCAGATTGAATTGAGTAAGTACCAGAAGTAGAGGAAAACTACTTGAGTACTTCCAGAAAGTAGAAGTACTTCGTTACTGACCACCTCTGGTTGTGCGTTCATGCGTCACTGCGTGTTTTCAAGTTTGTCAACCTGAGAACGATGACCACGAAACTGCTTGTTCTGTTCCGGTCGACATACATTTACGAGCAATCATTTTTGACCATGAACAATGACAAGAAAAAGCTGCGTGCCAGTCCAACTGATGTTCACGTGCAGTCGTTAGCAAGTGTTTCTACGACCGATGTACAGCCAGAGTTCAAGCAGCTTGTTGACAATTGTGATTGGCCACAGATATCAAATTGACTTCAACAGCTATATTGAGTACACTTTCGTTATTGAATTCACTGTATACCATTTTGGTCTCTATGCTTAAAACTCAAAGTTTACATCAAATACGATATATTTAGGTTGCATTTAAAAGAATGGTTTCCAAAAATGTGTATTCTTCAAGTTGTATAATTATGCCATAATCGTGTCAATAATTTTGAGAAAACATGTGGTATGAGCCTACGGAAGATTTACACCCGATAACACCCGACGTATACGATATGGAATGGTCGGTATCCTCGAAATAGTCAGCCCAACAGCTATATAGTACGTAGATATAGATCATTGGTACGGAATGAATGTTCTGATGATGATGACCGCCCACCGTAAAAATGCTGCATGACGATGTATTTTTCATCCGCATATGACAGGGGTTGGAAACATATTTCGTCAAAGAGTTATATCAAACCTATATGTTAGCGCGTACGCACGCGCTAACATACACCCCCCTTTGACTGGTCACAGTCAACCGAATAGTCTCTCTCCAGTAAGTGGAGTTTTTGAATGGGTCTCGTAAGAAATCCGCGGGCCGTTTTCAATTTGAACGTCCTCACGAGGCCATCTTTGCTTTTAAATGCCGTCACGATTCTGCCGACCTTCCAATTCGAGCGCGCGTATCCGTCGTCCGCAATTAAACAAACGTCTCCGACGTTTGGAACAGAATTTTCGAAAACCCACTTCTTTCTTCTGATCATCGTCGGGAGATATTCCTTCGACCATCTCGACCAGAAATGACGCAACAGCGTTTGCAGATAGCGAAATCGATTCGAGACGTTGACACGGGATTTGGCCGGGAAATTAGGTAGATGCCGCAGTGGTCGACCAATTGCTAAATGAGCCGAGTGATTGCTTGCGGATTCCCCGGATCGGAACCGAGATACGTCAACGGCCGCTAGTTCATCGCACACTCGATATCTGTCAAAATGGTGTAGAGTTCAGTGAAGTTCAATTTTGCCTTACCCAGAATCTTTCCGAGAGGTTCTTTAATGGATCTGTTCATCTTCTCGTAGAAGGCACCACGGTGTGGAGCGCGTTCGGTAATGTATTTCCACGTTATCCCGTTGTCGGTAAGGAATTTTTGCCGAGCTTCATTTTCTGACCGCTTTTTGAAGGACGCGCGTGTCGAAATCTGAATTAAACGTTAAGCCTTTTTGAAAGTGAGTTGGTTGTCGCATATAATTTCTCGACACCAGCCACGCCTGTTTATCATTCGTTGCAGAGCACCGATGAATTCCTCCGTGGACATATCGTTGGTCAATTCCAAATGAATCATTCTACTGTGGGGGCAAGTGAACAAACAAATATACGGTTTTTGCATTGCGTCGTCACCTACTTTAATATAAATTGGCCCCGTGAAATCCAACCCGACCTCAGAAAATGCCGGAGAAACGCAAATGCGTTCCTTTGGAAGAATGCCCATTTTCTGTTGGAGTGGTTTCGTGTTCCAATGTCGACAGACGATACAATTTCGCAATACCCTTCTGCAGAACATACATGTTGAAGCATAAAAGCAAGCGTACAGTAATGCCTCTATTTTCCAAAAATAAAGCTACATTAAATATAAATTTTACGATCCACAATATTTGTTATTAACGTAAACTAATCGCGCAAAGTGTTGAAACCGTATCCGATAAAACTTCTCCGTATTGTCTTCGCCTACTTGGGACCTTATAATATGGGGTAGGGCGCAATGTCATGATAATCTCTAAAACAGGGTTTTCTAGTAAACAACAGTTTAGTATCGCATTTTCATATCAATACTATAATTTGCATCCCATGATGCGAAAGAATGCACATTCTGTCGAAAATTATTACCTCCTGGGATGTATCAATACGAATCAAGCTCCCTGCACCTACCGCATAGCTCAATTTGCAGCTTTTGACAGTCCATGCGAACGAATTAAGACTGTTTATAAAACTACTTACTTACTTGAGTAGATTTAAAGTCAGTCAATTCTACTTCTACTTCAAGTAGTGTTAGGTTGCTTACGGAAGAAGTACTTCTACTCGTACTTGAGCAGATTTTTTTCGCCGCTACTTCTACTTCTACTTGAGTAGTTTTCATGACTACTTTGATCACCTCTGTTTAACACGTCCAATAAAATGGACGGAAAGACGACTTTTTCTGCATTTGACGCGAAAGTATACTAAAAAGGTCAACCCAACGGGAAATAGTCGCGAAAACCGGTTTTTCGAGCACCGACTCGGAAAAATGACCTTATGTCTGATGAAATCACCAGCAATAAGAGTAAATTTATTAAATGTCCCGTTAAAACGTCCTCATTTTCTGCCCCGTAAATATGGGGGGATGTGTGTCGAGCTTTATACGAGAGCGATGAGTCGGAAAAATTTGGGAACCACTGCACTACATGAAGGACGTAGCTAGTCAACGAACTGCGTGGAAATAAACGAGCAATTGATTATTCAGCGAAATTGAAAAGCAGAATGCATATTTTGTCTAAGTAAAAAGAAGTGTACTGTGTACACATGCCGTTATGCCACTACTTCAATATCATTCGGACTGAGACAAAAGGCGCTTTACAAGATTGCTCCTTTTAAAAGGGACGACTAGGGGAATTAGAAATGGCCATCCCGGACTGATGCTAACTTCAACAAGTGGGTACAAGACGTCATTGGCTAATATCCATCAATACTAATAATTATACATGTAGTCGTATACATACATTACTGCAATGTACAATGTACCTGCGTGAATGTAGTCACGGGGAGTTGTCGAACCCATTCGTGGCAATCCAGATTTGATATTTTCTACCGTCAATGGGTATTCTTCTTTTATTGCGTTATAAAAAAACTAGCCCCGAAGTCCTCTCAATTCTCACAAACGCGTCTTTCAAGTTACTATCCCTACATTCATTTCGAAACAATCGGAAACAAACATGTTTATTACATAGCAGATAGAATAAAAACGTAACGTTTGGATTGCCTATCATCAGCCGGTGCTTGTCAAAAAAACATTGATGGCATAGCATGCCACTTTGCTGCTTACATTGATTTATATAATACAACGGAGATTTTGCAGTTTATCTGTCATGCGTGTGAATTGTCACGTGTAACCTATCTCTGTTATTGTATGGACAATTGTAAGTCGACAGGAAGCTGCGTTTCCTGTATGAACTGCTAAAATTCAGTATAATGTTACATATCCGTAACTATACACACACAACAATTCGGAGATTTTGCAGCAGCTGTCATGTTGTGTATAGTCATCTGTGACCTATCGCGAAAATTGTATTTACACTTTTAAGTCGGCGGGAAGCCCCTTTTCCGCAACTAGCACCGTTCAGTATAATATTACAATAGGTCGTTCTAACTAATTGCAGAAATGCGTATTAATATCCGGGAGATTTCAGTATTTTTCATATATTCACATATATAGAAGAATACGAGGGCGACAACAGGGCATGGTATGGTGTGGAATGGAGCAGAATTTCGGTATGGAAAATGGAAAAGTGCATTTATGCTGGCATGGATATAACTTTCCATACATTCCATACTTTATCAATTCTGCCAGAACCATGACAATGATCCATCTTTCTATTCGTCAAATCGATTGCATACCTAAGAAAATCGTTCACTGACAAGTCCATGCTCACATATCAAAGTGCGACTCAGACTCGCCCAACCCCATCGACATTTATAAAGGATAAAAAAAAGTTGTGCAACTCTGATATGAGCAAAATAATATTACCGATAAATATTAATATTATTTTGGTGAACTTAGAAGTAAGTAATTTTCTGCGCTTTGCTCGGATGATCATCACACATCTATTTGACATTGCCTAGGCACCATTGTAATTCAAAATATGTAGCTTTGTCACGCAGCAGTATCTCGCTATGCCGGCCTCCAATAAGAATTGCAACTTGTAACGTTCCGTCTTCGATGATTAGCCAATCCACATCGTTCACATATGACACAAAGAAATCAAGGATAGAATTGGTGCATCAGGGTTGTTTAAATGGAAATGATTTCATCCAAAATAATCGTAATATAATTGTCGGAAATTCCCACTCATGAAAAATAGAATGTTATCTACAAGGTTGGGCAACTGGGAAAGTATGGAAAACGTATCAAATATGCTATGGAAGATTGTTGCTATGCCCTGGAAGATTGTAAGTATGGTATGAAAAAGATTGAGTCCGGTATAGAGTATCGAAATTTCTCATTCCATTCTATACCATACCATGCACTGAGCGACAACAGTATCGCATCGTTGTAATCATATACCATCATCTGCAAAGCAGTCCATTCACTGCTGATATGAAGCAGCCGTTTTAAATAAAATCAGTATATTCCCGAATAATCAGCAGGCATTGTAGTAGGGATGGTGTGAACGTGAGGTTCACGTTTGCGCTCTGTGTGTGAGCCTCTATAATTTGACGATTTGCGTTCACAACCGAACCTTGGTCGGTTCTGCACGGTGACCCAGTAATTTTGCGTAATACAATTTTTCATGTCATTATAACATCTCCGGTTGAAATAGTTTGCATTTCAACATCGGAATACTCTCCGCATGACGCTGACAGCACGAAAAGAAATTCCGGCACTAAACGAGCAGGCACTTGCCAATTTGCCAATTTCACAAATTATTTATTCGAAAGTTTGCTCGGAATATTCAGCTTTCCGTTTTCGAAGATTTAGCGACTTTGCCCAAAATCACACAATAGCTAGATAGAAACACAATACATGCAGGAAGTCAGTGATTGTGCTTAGTCAACCAATCAGATATTCACATCAACGAAATCGATACAAAGAATACATCGATGTGTTATGTAAAAAAATCAATCAAACAACCCTAAGCATATGCTTATTTTTCAACGGCCGAATGTCGTTTTTCGCCTAGCGATAGGGTGCGCAAGTGGAATGAAACGGGTCGCCCTTCCTGATTCAAGGTTGTAGCGATCGCAAATATGAAGCGTCAGTCTCTATGCCAGTGATTCCCAACCGCGACCCCAGCTAGCCTTCTTGCGGCCCCCCAGAAATATTAAGAAATCGAGGTATGAATTTTTTTTATAAAATGCACTTGCTTGGCTTGGAGTCTGGAGTTTTTAATTAGGATTTGGGATTGCAGGACAGTCGTGAGTAGACTGCTAACGTTACTTCATTGCTGTTTCAATGCAATGGGCCCAAACTTTGCAGTTGAACAAGCAGTAGCTATAGATATCGGTCGAGACAGGACCATAACTGCGGCACGCCAAACCCCCCAATGGTGGGGGGCGAGCTCAAAGGGGGCCCAAGATTACTTCGTGAAGTAGCATAAATTATATAGTATTTTTTGAAAATTCATCCATCATTTTCAAAATTTTTTCGCTTTAGGCGTGATTTCATGCTGCCAAATATCTTGATTTTTGGGTACTCATCATCCATCAAGAAAAAATAGATTTATCGAAATGGGCATATCGGCGTTGGCTATTACCGCGCCCCGACGCACCAAGACATAGCAAATTTCAGGCCATGTAATATGCGACTCCAAGAAGTGTGTCAGAACGATCGGCAGCGAGAAAACCGTGGCCGAACAGAACTGCCCTTATGATGACCGAAACTTCGTTATACATACAAAATACCGACTTGGCAATCTGAACCTCACAAGAAAAATATCATCCCGCAGGGAAAATTATATTCCAGTGCAGAAATACCAATTTGAAATCGTGTGCGTATTCTAATTTGGTAGCCTACGTTTAGGCGATTCTATATTTTTTATATAGCCGACAGGAGGTCACGAAATAATATCATGTTACGGAGCCATACCAATACAGAGCCCAACAGTTTCCAAGAAACCTCATTCAGCTCTACCGGTAAATATGATTACGTGAGCAGCGAGGACTAGAAATTGATGACAATATATTTGCAATTCCCGATCATATTGACAGATTTGATCATGAATATTCAAAAATTTTCGCGCTTCGCACTGCCTCACTTAACAATACAACTCATTTCGTGGCAAAAGCGAACAAGGTGATAGGGGTAGGTTTATCACCCTATGAGAGCCCGAAACTCAAGTTTTTTTTGTGGGGAGCTGGGGCCGACAAAGTGCTGTTTCGTTCTTGCCAATGGGTATACGCCCGAATATGTTTAATTATTATTGAGGGTCCTACCTTTTCAAACACACCTCCCTCGGTTCTACCTGTAAAACTGATTACGTGAGCAGAGAGAGGATACAAATTGATAGCAATATATACGCAATTCCCGATCATATTGACCGATTCAATCAAGAACTACAGAAATTTTTCACGCTTCGCGCGTTTAGGCTATAAAGGCTGACTCCCTAAACTTCCTTGAAAGCAGCATATTTGATAGTTCTATACCTCAGGATCGAAGCGTCCGAATAATTTGATAGGTCCGGTCTTTATCGAAAGCTATTGTCGCATTGATTCGAAAAATACGAGTTGAAATCTCGCCAGGGCAATAAAACTACTATGGAAAAGCCACCAAAGGTCGATTGTCTGAACAATGGGAGCGCAGCGACACATTGACCATAACAATGGCCAATGTTGTCGAGCGATGGATCGGAACAATGCCAATTTTCATATTTTGATGACTATTTTGGGTCTGTTTCATTGCCCTGATATTCGTGCGGCCCCGACCGTACTCGGAAATTCTAAATTTGGCCTCGACACCGAAAAAGGTTGGGAACCACTGCTCTATACTGTCAAGGGCATAGATTTGTTGATGTGTCGTAATGCGCCGTTGGCCAGGTTTTGTATAATGAGATCAATTGCTTTACGGGAATCGTTGTCTAAAGCAGTGCTTCTCAACCTTCTTCACCTCGCGGACCGGTAAAATTTCAAAAAATATTTGGCGGACTGGTGGACCTTCAAAAATTGAAATAAACCCAAAATTTTAAATAAACCCTAAATTGGAAGTATACAATCATTTATTTGCAAGTATGATCCTGGAGAAACCCTGAACAGAGTGCGGCCCGCGGAACTATTCTGAGCGACCCTCGAAAAGTTGCTTGGAATTCAAAACATAAAACCTACTTAAAACCGCAGGCTATATACACTGAACCGACATTTCGTGTACTCTCAAACCTATTCATTAACATGCCTCGATTACGCAGCCTACGCACATGGTTCTCAACCTTTTTCACCTCGCGGACCGGTAAAATTTCAAAAAATGTCTTGGCGGGCCGGTGAAATTTCAAAATTGAAATGAAGCCAAAATGCAAAGTATGCAACTGTTTTTGACAATGATATGGTGCTGAGAGAGTGATATTTAAAGGGTTTTGATCGTAATTAATTATCTTAATGGTGGCATCCATGTGATTTCATGGCAGTCAGTCTGCTGAGTCGAGGAAAAATTACCTTGTTCAGATGAACGTGCTACCGCTGAGAGTAGTTTACAGTCTTTCGCGCCAAAGACCGTGGGTTTAACCGATCACGCCAACTCTAATAATATTCTTCTCTTTGACAATATCAAGAGAAGAAGCGTTTCGGAGTCTAACCAAGCATCTTGCCTTGCTACCTTGTTTATTGCCCACTGCCACCCGACGCATAGACTACTCTGGCAACTACGAATACAATGCGTATCGCAAGAAAACACCTTATAGCAACCATACCGGCCATTCGCCAATCCGTGCCGAAGAAGCACTTCGTCAGCCCTCCTCCAAAACGTTGGTGTTGAGCCCTCACAGAGCGATAAGCCAAACATCCGGGGCTTCGCACCCAAACCCTACAGTTTGGCGGATGTTTTTACCTGTACTTGTGAGCACACTCATTCTACTCAGTGAAAGCAGAGAGTTTATGTAGCTCGCACCAATAGCGAAAATTCTCCATCATTCATAACTGAATCGGTTTTCTCGCTGCCGAATTTTTGGCACATCTTTAGGAGTCCCATGTTAGCCTGAACTTCATTATGTGTTGGTAAGTGGTGGCGTGGTAACGGCTGACGCCGATATGCCTATTTTTATAAATCAAGTGTATTTCGCGAGGAAGGGCACCTAATAAGCAAGACAATTAGTGACACTAAATCGCGCAAAGCGCGAAAAGAAATTGATGAATGTTGGGAAAAGTTTCAATTAAATACGGTATGATTTATGTTCATTTGCATTATAATTTTGGGCTCCTTTCAAGCTCGGCCCCTCTCAAATTGGGCGGTTTGGGGTGCCCCGGTTACGGTACTGCACAAAAGGAATGAATTGAAAACGAATGATCGCGCAAACTGCGCTGTTTAGCGATGAGTCAGCTCATACCTGCACTGTACTTGTCGCTCGCATGTTGTCAAATGACACGTCTTGAACTTTAAGTCAAATCGAACATGTGTCCAGCCCTAATGTTACCTCACGAAGTTTTGAATCAGTTTACAATTTGATGGTTTATTTATTTTATCAACGGACAACTCTTCAACATTGCATCTTGAATTTAAGGTATAGCATTGCAATATACCTGACGGACCGGCAGGAAAGTCGTCGCGGACCGGCGGTTGCGAACCACTATTACAATTTTTCATCAAGCGCTTCTTGATATGAGAATCATGCTATGCCCAAGCAGTTGTGATTCAGTTAGGATATCGCGGTACGTGTACCATTACACTATGTCAACCTATTTGCTTCATTTGACCGTTTATGATTCACAATGAGCAGACAATGAACCAGCTACAACGGTAGGCCTATCCTATAAAGTAGGCTACAAGCTGTAAAATATCAAATTACAAGTACACCGACAAACCGACAGTGCAAAATCTATGATACTAACTAAATGCAGAGGTCAAAAAAAGTTTGACTTTGTAAACAATTTTGATAAATTCTGACTAAACGCTACCATTTTGACGAAATTTTGACTTATATTGACATGTCAAAAAATCGCCCTAATCATTACACAATAATAAAAGTCGCATGGCATACGTAAGAAATATTTGTAATAAGTCACAATCGTGATAAAACAGAACATTTATTGCCATTGAATCGGAACAGTTTTGAGTCGGTTATGCAGAAAAGTCGACGAAATGGTGGTCTATCCAGCATAATGTACAATGTGCAATCTAATATCCTCGATTTAAATGCCTAACAGATGAGAAATATGTATATATTATTTATGAGCACAATTATTTCCCATCATCCGTATACAAACCACATTTCAGGAAACGAGTCAGCTAACGGTAAATATCGTCTAGAATCTTTTGAAGTAATATTGTGTCAGCTTGGATATTCTGCAGCATTTTCGCGCCATTCTGTATCTGCCAGTACGCAGTCGGCCTATCATTGACTTCGAGAGAGGGTTGCGATTTGATGCTATTCGCGCCGTTCTCTTTTTCCTGGTATGCAGTCGACTGCTTAGTCACTTTTTTAGCTTTGTAGTTTCCTGAATTGTAAATATTCAATGTTAACAGTTGTAGGCAGAATACAGAGCGATGTTGGCTATTGGGTGCAATTGCTCACGTTCACCTCTATAGTACAATTACTTCTTGCTGCGAACCTAAAATGGCTTATCTAAATTCTCGCCAGAAAAAATTCGCGTGGTAACGTAATTTCAGGAAAGTACTCTTCAATTATGTCAATAATTGGTATCATCTTAGGCCAAGTTGTGGAAAATTATGATAATCAGACGTTATTCCTCTTCATAAATTTGGTAGTCGGCATCGGTATCGGATTCTTTCCAATGTAACGACTTCTTTAGCATTACCACTTTACCAATTGTTAGCGAAATCGTGATGTGCTGCTCGCAACAGTGTACTAAAACAATATTTTTCCTAATCAAGTGTTATATTCACGCGAAATATTATTCAGTTATACTAGCAATTGTGATTACAAATACTTCTGTCAAAACGGAAACAATTCAATATACTGTTGACAAAGAACTTGGTGTAAATTAAGATCTTATGTTGTCGCTATTTACCCCGTCATCATTTCAGCTGCAGACCTACCCATTGTATGAAATGATAGGTCGTTCCAAGTCGGTAACATCACAAACAGTCAACAATTGCGAGGTTTATCGGGACATGGTAGTGCGCGTGAGTCTTATTGCGATCATTAATTAGCATTGTATAAGACGAGTAAAGGTAAGATATATATTCAGTCGACTAGGGTTAATATGGATGCTTTGGTTCTGGTCAATTTTGGCGAAGCTAAAGGGCTTTGTTCGAATTGAGCGGAAAACTCGTTCCGTGGTCATGCGACAAGACGGACAACGCATTAAAAATAATGGGACTATTGCGGGATAAATGAATTGCATTTGCGCTACACAGCAGTAGCCTAATTGACATTGATTACATAAAACGTACAGGTAAAATTGCATTGTACAATATTTCAATTGCAACACACACACAAAGGTTTAGTACCGTACAGTGCGGCACGGGCTGAAACAGCATTTTTGTGCCATTCTGCACTGCAAGATGGCCATAATTAAAGCGACTATGAAGCTGGCACGACCTTATATATTAGCTCATCATAGATTGTAACTGCATGGATCGTCATTGTTTTACAATCATCACTCATCTTGTGTTAAAACAAAGGAAGACCTTTTCGTGTTGCACTATATACGTCTTAAGGCCCCATTGTATATGCGCATGGGATCAACTATACCAAACCATTGATACCATCTGAGCATGTAAGAATTTACTACCATCAATTACCGACGATGTAGCTACAATTGGGACACGGCGAAAAGACGTGATCCTATTAAGAAGCAGTCGTTGCAGATTGAACCAACACTTGCACGGGATTGGTTGTTCTGACACTCCGCTATATCAGGACTGTAATGCAGATGAGTCTGCAGAACACTTTCTGCTACATTCTGGGAACCATCAACATCAAAGAAGACAGCTACATCATGCTACATCAGTGAACCGCATAAATTTGTTGGAATTAAAAGGCATTCCAACAGATCCAAAGATATTCGATAATATTGCAGAGTTCGTAATATCTTCATGACGATTTATATAGTATAAGAAATACATGCATATTCATTATTTGTATCACTAAAAGCGTACGCTTGTGTTAATCTCGTGTTGCATATGACATATTGTCGGCTAGTTTCCTTATATAGAATGTGACATGTTGATGTTGGTATGCCGCTATGACTGAGTGATATTGTAGACATTTGTGTGATGCAATTCCTTGTATGTACTATTATGGAAATGGCGCACAAAACCTGTGCTGTAATACGCGCCACTATCACGATTTTACTACTAGTAATATTAATAAAAGAAGGACGAGCTGTTTCTTTTTTTCATAATTAAACGGAAGGAAATTGTCCGAATTAAGAGTGTTATTTTACGTGCATGCATTTCTTGCTTTTCTTCCGTTCATGAGCATTTTGACCCAATAAAGGTTTGTTTCGGGTTATCCAATGGTTGTAATGATTCGGATCCGACTCGAGTCAAAACTACAAAGTTGACATTGACTTGTGAATCGGAACCTTGTGACTCGGACCCTGGGTTATTCTGTGTATGGATTAAGCGGATTCCACTATACTTAGCATTGCAATAATCTGGATGACTGAAAATGGACTGGTAAGCCTTATGCTTTAGCCATAATAATATATACTTACCATTGCCGCATTTTATCGGATGACTGAAAATATATGAATATGTTATATTCTTGAACTAACACATAATCAAATATGTAAAATGTATCTAAGTCTATGTACCACGGCGTCCAAAACGAATGGAAGACGTCTGTGCATATAATTCAATATCAATATGTTTAAGCCAAGAATAACAGTTTTCAAATTATTCAGGGGATTTAGTACAATATGCAACCGCATAATGCAGTAGAGCGGGACATATTGACAGTATCTATATGTGGGAACTGATCGAGATCATGGTAGCTATGCCTCTCCCACATGCCGGAATTGGTGCGATTTCTCTCGTTTCATAACATGCGGAGTGGAAATCTGGTAAATCCAATCACGACTGTATCCGGTATAGTGCTCAAACACAATCGTTGAATATTGTAATCACGTTCTATCTTTCTAACTACGAACCGATTACATGTGCATTGAACTCGCATATTGCGACAGTAAAAGGGATAGGAAGCGACAACAAAATAGACACCAATTCTGACCACCAAGTAGAACATTTCCGCCGAGAAGAGAACAGTTCCAGACCAATGTAAGTCCATCCCCTGGTTCTATATAGGCTACATGCTCTCAATATAAGCGTGCTTACCGGCAGTCACAAAATCCGTTCTCGAAAGACAGTCCCGCAAGCACACAGAACAACAGTGACGTCCCCAAATAACTCATTTCCATATTACAGTTCTTCTGTGCTATTGCTTATTTCTGTAGCTGCACACGACAGTGTCAGCTCTTTTATGGACTGAACTTCTGAGAGTATAACCAATAAGCAGTCTTGGAATCATGTAAAGAGATGTCAGTAACCCGATTTATATCGTCTTTTCAGTCGTTCCTAAACCGCTTCGGTACGCGATGTCTCGGGAAATCCGAGAACGAATGCAGCTTCCGCGTTTCAAAAGGAGAGGATAAGGTCTTAGCATACTACAGTTCTATCATTACTGATAAACTGTGGTAGCTCGATCACATCAAATTTCAGGATCGGGCTAAAATGGTCATTTTTTCAATTTGGAGCCGGGGGTTGCGGAGTTTATTTACCGGGGGACCATGAAACACAATGTGAAACTATACACCTATACGCAACTAGATCTCTCTTTATAGAATCTAAGATGAATCTGTACTTATTTTGCATAGTTTTATTCGCTCGTCTCCGACCACAAGCGGCGGATTTGCTTCAGCATGAAAGATATAGGCCTACCAGATGGCAATATCTGGGCGGAGTTGTTGACTTTTTTTCAATAATAAAACCATAAGCTTCAAAAATTTCAGGATTTCGCAATTTACAATTTTTGATCCATGTCGGGCCACTGGTTGTGCACTTAATAGTGCCATATACATTCTCCGGTCCGGGTTTCTGTTGACTTTCGGTAGTCCCCACCAAGAAAGGCATGACATTTTCATTTGTCCCTCAAATGGTCCCTAACACGACCAGCAAATCTTCGCTCTAATCCGTGGTATAACGGGTCAAGGGTAATAATATCTGAGGCTGTCGATTGGAACACGAATTTAACATTGGATTATATTAGGGTTATTTTGATATTTTGTCCTCTTATTTTGAGAATTTTGGTTAAATATAGGGCAAATCTCGACTGAGATACATCGAATCAGCACTGAAGTAACGCTCCGTCGGTTATCTCTGGAGCTGAGCCGGTAAGTTGACCTTTTATGTTAGTCAAACGACCACGAAGTGGGACGAATTTACCATTTTGCAGGATTTTCCTCCGGTATTGCAAGTCCAAAAATTTGGAAAAAGTGTCCTCTTTTCATATCTCCAAAATATGATAACCCTGGTTTATAGTTCCTGAATCTGTGAATTCATTTTGGCAATAGACACTTTTGGTCATTTTGTCGCGCTGGTGACATTTAGTATTATTATCTTTAGAGCATGTGTTACTTCCAGGACTTTTGCATATAATTCACGTCAGTAAAACCTAGGAAGTGCTTGTGCAGTGGTGGCAACTACTTAGGAAGACGCAGAGCGATTTCAGTAATCTTAATGCCTCAAGATATCCGCGACTCTGAGTAGAGTTTCGAAACATCCGTTATAGCCGCGTCTCGCTGTCTCTAGTATACGGACGCAGATGTGACTGATCTAAGTCGAAACAAATTTGGAATTAAAGAGGCGCAAGCATCCGGCATAGATCTACATCGATACAAATTGTGATAATATACAGTACTTGAGCGCACTGTTAAATATGAATATTCCAATCAATAACCATTTACCACTGGAGTATACCAACCATTATCAGCTACCTTAAACTAATATTCGCGATGTCTAGTCCGTCCGTGCAAGGTAGGATAATGATAGAAAGACCTCCTGTTCCTCTTGCGTTTTGACTTACCACAGCAGATCTGTGCTCACTCATGCACATCATAGTTGGCAAGAGCTTGACGCCGGAAGATGCCGCCTGTCGCAATCCCGCCTTTTTACCTCGGTTTTGACCGACACATGTTTGGCTCAGTCGTAGCTGGCTCTCGAGACCGGAGACCAAAATCTTACCAAAGGCCAGTCCTGTAATCGTAGCTGCATATCAGGACAATGATATCTGGAAATTCCCCGAATAATTACAACCCCCACACGGACATGATCACGACCAGTAAGGTACTATTAGCCAACAACTTCTGTTGCTGTCATATATTAGTACAACAAATTCAGTCATTAACAAGGGAAATTTTATTAATGAGCTGATGCTGCTGCTGCTGCTGTTGCGTGAGGATATCCAAGATGCAAGATGTCACATACACAGAATAATGATCAACAGTGTAACCTGGGAGCATCCAAATAATGATACCGCAAGGAACGATTGCAGTGGAGCACCCATTTACTCCCTATCTTTGTTTCAATTTGCGAGGAAATCGAAATCACCAGACATAACAGGGACTGCGCACTATCTGCATTTACTGCCGATTAGTTAGGTTAACTAGATAATAGAAGTATCAAAATAAGTTAATGTGTCAAAGTTCCCAACGCCTTCGTTGCATTTCAGACATAAAAGCTTTTGCGCGAAAGGAATCACGCACAGGAAGGTAGAGGCAGAAAGCTTGGCGGTAATATTTGTCGGTGGGTCGGTCTGTCTTCAAAAACTGCGATTTGGATAGGACGTATCTAAATTACACTGGAATCTCCGGCGCGTCTTTGCTACTAAGAAGCATTTGTTGAACTTAACTTCCCAACAACGCGGAAGTATCTTCTTATGAAACTTCAGCTTCCGAATAAATATGGACTGCAACGCTTCCAAATAGTAGTGATGGAATCGTTTCAGTTTGACTGCCTTCGGGACTATGAAGGATGATTTTTATGATGCTATCAATAAGTCGTTGCGATCGCAGAATATCCATGTTTCTTCATGTAGCCTACAACAGATTCGTTTATCACTATGGCAAACAAACTGTCCTCGGAACGCAATAACGATGACTTAATATGTGTGATTAACTTTGCAGCGTAATGTCCCGATTACGGAGACACGCTTTGCGTAAAGCCACTGATTCATACGGATATCAAACGGAACATAGGAAATACTTCTAGGTTCACGGACAGACTTTACTTGGTTTGGTGAAGCACATTTCTAGTGACATGACTATACAAACATTAACTAGAGTTAGTGTTCGGCAAGCTAACTTTTTAGTTTCTCATTTAACACAGTAGGAATTGGAGCAAATTCACCAAAGCTATCTTACAGCGCCAAAAGGAAACCCTTCTGCGCGTCGCGGTTTGCGGCACGCCTTCTATATCCTGAGCGGATATAATTGTAATTGTAATCTGAAAAGTTGGCGAAGATTGTTGCAAGTAGAATCATTTGTTATTTTCTTAGTGATAATTGCGTGACTTCACATTTAGATTCGAAAGCTTCAATTGCCATTAGTATGAAGTCGCTTTCAGTGCTGTTGCTGTTCTTCACTGTCAGTGGTAATGCCACAAATATGGTGTACGGACCACCTTGCAAGTAAGTATGCCTACGATAGCCCTGAGACTATTAGGTACTCAATATTACGGCAATATGACCATGACAGTTGTTAAGTTGTTCTATTGTGCGCTTTGAGTGGGTATTATAGTCCACTCGTAGCTTCTCATACATAATCCTATATTCATGAAATTTTTCATTTGCAGTTGGCCTGGTGGATGTACCAAAAATGTGAGTACTTTCAAAATTCGTATAATCATGATGGCAGATTGATTATTCATTTCAATTCAAAGTTTGGAAGTTATATATATGTTTAATAGGCTAATCCGTAGATGCAAAAATGTCATTAACCTATTGTTCCTATTATTCATGGTATTGATACCATCAAACGTGTCACTATACCACAATACTGTATCCAGATTCTACAGACATAGAAAGAAGTGTGCGTATATCAGAAATAGTGTATGAAACGGGAGACAGAACGATATTGCAGAAACGTGGTGTAATATGCGAATCACAAGGCTTTATTCAACTTTATTGAATACTGGACCTCCTGATATAATGACTAGGGCTATTTTTTGAAATGTCCAAATTTGTATACGTTAGGTGAAAGTTTGGTCAAAATTTAGTTTTTTTTAGGTAAAACAAAGTCAAAATTTAGATTCATTGGGTCAGACTCTTCCGTTTTAAGGTAAAAAAATCGCCCTAATCGCCCACAATAATTTATGTAATGGCAGAGCGGATATATCTTGCAGGTATAAAGATAGGTATCTCGTACTATCCGCCACAAGTATGCGACCCCTCGACCAAGGCTTATTTTAAAAAGTACTTACTCGATTAGTTTTCAAATTTCTTATCCATTACTTTCACTTGTTATTTGAACTTGTAATTGAGCAGAAATTCGTACCGATACGTCACGTTCTACTTGAGTAACGCCGCTGACTACTTTGACCATGATATTGACATGTACTGCCAATACTGGTTTTGCGATATCACTGGTAACATTGATGCAAATCCTATCGACATAAGTTGAAACTTGAAGACGTCAAAACTTTAAAACCCTCTTTCAGTAAACTTCCTGAATTACAGCTTTACTTCACCTTGTACATTGCGGTTAAAAGACTTTTACGATTTATTTCGAAGTGAGGACTAGATAGAAGGACTTTCTCACTTGTGATGGCTGCATGATAGTTAGCTGTTTATTGTTTGTAATATCAGGACGTTACTAAATCGAAAACCCGAGTGATTCCCGTTTTTGTCATTTTCACTAACGCACGTAACTTTGGATTATAGGCTACTTGTATGACTGGGATGCTATGATAGGACCATTCGACATTAACAATTACCATTGACAGACAATATAACTAATGGGAAAAAGCACGTATCATTTCACTACTCGAAGCGTTGAGCTGGGCCCTAGTTGTAATTTCTGTGTGATATGGAAATGTGTCTACTTTTACTGTTCAACATTAGAATTTGCAGATGAGATGCAACTTTATAACTTTCACTATTTCATCATAGACGCTTTGAAACTAAAATCAGAGGAAAATGACCTAGACATCAAGTCGATCGGCAATGCAATCAACTCGATGCGGCGTGTACAAGAAACCGTGGCTGAAGTGGAAAATTTATGACTGGACTGCACTTGGACAGCTGTTGTGCCGAATTCTCTGATAAAAGCTGGCATCGACGCTGTACAAGCCACTGAAGTGAAAAGCGCAAAATTAGTGAAAAGATTTGATCGAATGCTGAAGAAGGCTGATATAAAGTAGCAATCAAAATGTCACGCATCATGCCGTAGCCGTATACCTCAAAATTACAACATACGCTGTAAATATATAAAATGCCAATATGGTGGATGTGTTTATGCGGGACGTTTATGCGCCGTCGCAATACTGCGAATCACGAAATAGTATATTTCATTCTGTCTGATTTCGTTGTAAATCTAAAGTCACTGATCCTGTATTTTTGATTTCTGTTGTTGGAAAACCCCAACCACCCGGTATTGTCACGAGCCGCCACTGTGTAATATATATGTTGATGGTTTCGGCAAACATGCGGATGTCATTTTCAGCGTTGTTTGGTTCACACTGAAGGAAATAGCATGTTGACCGAAAATTAAAATGTATTGGCAAGTGTATCGTGGAGAAATGATAACAGGTCCCAAATGTATTTTTTTTATTTTTATAAATGATGCCTATTTTTGTCGGGTAGGTATGGGTATACCCACATTAAAAAGTAAAAATTGTATTATATTAAATCGCAGTATTTTATATTTATTTTCGAAATAATTTCATGCCCATTCGTGCTCATCATCAACATATATATTACACAGTGGCGGCTCGTGACAATACCGGGTGGTTGGGCATGGGCTGCAGGAGACTTTTTCTGAACATGACGTTACATTGGCGCTTTCCTACGAAAAAAGTAAATTTGTGGTAGTCACATGAATTGACCGACAAGATAGCGAAATGGTTAAGCGTCCGGCTTCTTGATCGGTAGGTCGTGGGTTCGATTTCCGGCCGGGTCAGACCAAAGACCTGATTAGTAACACTGGTATCCATGGCTTCCCTGCTTGGCGCTCATGCATTACTGGGATAGCATGGAGGGGTGGTGCATGACTTAGAAAGCTGTAAAGTCTATATCTGCACTTCCTTGTCCAGCGGCATATGCACATCATGCTCTCATGGTATGCATATGCACAGACTGTGTGTATGTGTATCATGAGTTGGTGTGTATGCCGCAAAACCATCAAGGACAAAAATAAACTACGTCCTTCCTTCCCTCCTTCCTTCAGAACTCACAGGGGTTTGCCGTGCGACAGTTGCGGTCCTGAGTGAGTTCAAATTAGTGCTACCAAGACGTCATGAATTTTTAATTGTGACTTGTAATTTGACTGGTATTGCTCTTTGAAAGTTAAAATGGGTTTAATAGGGTCAATATGGCTCTTCAGGCGTAAAAAGTCAGCGACCCCTGCGATCAGGGCTGTCGAGTCGGTAAATTTTACCACCGACTCCGGCTCCGACTCGATTCCAAACATTTTCAACATACCGACTCCGCCTCCTGAGTCTTCAAATGTACCGACTTCGACTCCGACTCCAACAGTATTACCAGTTTACTTTGAAAATTATATGCCACACTGTTGGTGGAATGACTATCATACGACCATTAAACATATGCAAGCATATGATTAACGTGGGCATGCAAAATTGTTTCATTGTGGCACGGCTTGAATTATCTGCTATGCAATTAATATGAAGGAATAATTTGATAAATATCATTCCTTTTTTCATGTTTTATAAGTTTTTATAACATGGACTCTTTAATATCCTATTAGGTGTTGATCATTCAAATGTGACATGTATCCAATCCTGTATAAATAAAATGTAGATACAAAATACAAGTGTAGCTCTTGCGCATGTGTATGAGTCAGCAACTGTTACAGAGATTGAACTTACTAATTTTCTCATTACATACTATACTGATTACAAGCACACACACTCTTGCTACTAATTGACATTGCTCATAAATGAAATCTAGCAAGTAGTTTAGTCAAATATCATAGCCTTGTCAAATAGCATATGTCTTGTCCACATGCACTTAGTCAAGTATTAAAGGACCAGGACTTGCAGTCTTTCTTGATCATTTTATCGACACAAACATCTAAGCTACACTACAAATATTTCTAATTTTTTCAAGTGGGAAAAATTGTTTGGTTATATTTACATCAATTTTACATAACGAGCCGATGCATTTGCTCTGTCACAGTATCATGGTATAATTCCAAAAAATGCATAATTTTGACTGCATCGCGAAAATACATATTGCGATTTTCTTCCTCTATGCCACTTAATTGTAATTTGCAAGTAATGTCTAATTTTATTGATATCAGAGTTGGCCAACTTGTTCGGCCAAAGGGACACATGAGATTCAAGATCCATGGCGCGGGCAACTGGAATGTTGATAACCTTTTTTAGTCGTCCGTTAGGAGCGAGCCGAATTAGGTAACATTGCAAACAATACATATATTACAACGCTCTAACATTGATAACAATTATGTCATGCAACTGTGCAGTGTGCAGTAGGGCTGTTCAAAAATAACTTTTTCCCTCGATTACAGCCATTCACTTATTAAATTGTCAGGTTACCCTAAAAAACGCTACACACCAAATTTGGTTCAATTCAAACAAGTATAGGACTCCGCAGATCCAATTAAAATTTTTAATTTATTGGGGAAAATTTTTTTTTTTTAATTCAAAAATTTTTTGCCAATCACATTAAAATGTTGAGCTGTCTTCAAAGACCATGCAAAACAAATTTGACTTAATTCCGACCAGTAGAAGCGGAGTTATGTGAGTTTTTCCTTGATAATTCTGGGATTATCTAACGATCAAGGATAATCCGAGGATTATCATCGATAAACTCACATAACTCCACTTCTACTAGTCGAAATTGAGTCAAATTTGTTTTGCATCGGCTTCGAAGACAGCTCAACAATTTGATGCGGTTTGCAAAAAAAAATTAAATTTTTTCTTTCAATTTTCCCCTAATAAATCAAAATTTTTAATTGGATCTGCGGAGTCCTATATTGTTAGAATTGAGAGAAATTTGGTGTGCAGCATTTTTTAAGGTAACCTGACAATTTAAGCAGTGAATGACTGGAATCCGGCAAAAAAGTTATTTTTGAACTGCCATAGTGTGCAGCCATGCCCTGGTCGCGCCAAGCGCGAAATTTTTTCAAAGGTAATGACTGAATTCTATCAATAAATATGTTACCATATATTTGAGTCACATCTGTTCTGTATACCAGTGGGCTTGTTTGGCAAGTATAGGATTATTCGACGTTTAGACAGGGCAATATATCTACGGTTTCGGTGAACATGCCTCACCATTTTCTACAAATGCTTCGTCGTCGACGATCTCGCTGCGAGTGCACAAGCGAAGCCGCATGTTGGACGACACGTTATCTTCTAATTGAGAATATAGTTAGACTCAATTCTGTGAATAACATGTATCTATAATTTTCAGAGGGGGCTCCAATACTGAATGCAAGCAATCTAGTGACAATAAATCACGCAAAGTGCCGTGAAAAATTTTAATTCAAATAAATCTGATGCGGAATAGTCTACATTATGGCCATATACGAAGATCTGCGATAAATGTGGCTGGCCTCTGGATACGTCAATGCGTCGGAACTGATGTTTTAGTCATCATCAAATTTCGCGGTCAGGCTAATCAAATTTTGGCTGGCCTTGTCATTTTACCAGATGTTTTAGATAATTTCGGGAATTATCTTGCAGAGGTCATACAGAACCTTCTCGCGGTCTAGAATCTGGCCTGCGTACCACGGGTCGGCCGCACTTGATCTGCATGGTAATTAAAAACCGTGATTGGTGGTTCATAAAAATTCTATTGAAAATCCTTTGAAAGCAATTGTTTTCATGATAGAGAAGTTGGAATCGGGAGTCAGAGTCGACGTCAGGGTCATGTTCATAAACTCCGACTCCGACTCCAGTCAGTATTTCCCCACGACTCCGACTCCGACACCAGCCATTAAAGTTTTCACGACTCCGACTCACTCAATCAAGCGAAAATGAGCCAAACTCCGACTCCACCGACTTTGACCACGACTCCACAGCCCTACCTGCGATATACGGTATACGCACAGTCCGATATGTTAGACTCCAGTGAAGGGACCCTGGGTATAAGCCAGGAGTTCTGAAAATAATGGTCGCGTGGAGTATAAATTTGCTTTCTACCAAACTAATTTATTCGCGCTTTGCAGGATCTCCTACGGATGATTTGTTAGAAGTGACAGAGACCTGGATCCGCCTGTGGTAGGGTCGCGTTACCTATATATGACACTTGAAGAGTATCGATGGATACTGCTTGCCTGCTACTACTTGCTATATCTTGCCATATCTTTAGATAATTTACGTGCAATGGCATATATGGCTAATCACGTGTAAGCACGAGGAGTGAGCACTCTACACAAAAATGAGAATATAAGAGGGTTTTGTGTTCTGTGTAAAACGAATTCTATTACAGTATCAAATAGACCTATTTAAAATACACTGTTTATCTTTGGCTACCATATCGCGTTGTCACATTACGTTGCTTGCCGAAAATTTTACATAACACAAATTAGGAATTGTAACTGACGCACATGTAAATTACTTATTTGGATGCTGAATAACTTTCATCTTCATTGACTTACGTAAAACTGTACGAGGCATATTCTAATTGAAATCGCTAAAAGATATAAGGTATACCACTAATGCCCAAATCCCTACTCATAGACGCGCACACTATATGGCTGGTAGTGATGGTGTGAACCACCGAAAGGTTCAGGTTCGTGTGAACGCGAATCTTTGTGAAAGGTTCTGTGTCAACGCGAACATGAACCTCGTGACGTCACGTGACGTGATATTGCTAATTCCAACCCTACACTTCAGTGAAGTGATAGCCTCTATATTAATGAACACAATATCTAGCGACGACTCGGGTCACATAATGCCATAATGCTGAAGTACATATTGACGTTTTAAACGTCGCCAAATGTATCATCGGGGACAATCAAATGATATAACGCTTCCATAAAATCAATACCTTCCGTCGCTTATCTAACAATTTCGACGAGGACTTGCAAGGGAATATAAGATTGTGCCTTAACCAGACAATGTAGTCGTCGTCTGATTATTGCTACGTTTATGTGTAGCAGAGTGTAAAACGGTTGTCTGTGCTTTCTACCTATATGATTAACCCTTAACACGTTATGCAGCAGTAGCCAACACTCCAATCGCACGGATTTGGATTTTATGATACAATAAACATATGAAATCAAGATTTTTTACATCCGACAACGACATCAACTTCATTGATTAGTTCAATAAGTATCATTCGCTGGCTACCTACATATAGTGTGTTTCGCCCATGCTGTTGTGTGATTTCAGGTCAAGGCCACAGCAGAGAGTCATTAAAGATTCACAAACAGAAATCTAGATATTTCGAGCTAACTTTAGTAACAAAACAAGTATAATGTTTGAGCTTCTCAAGGTGCCTGCCTGTTTAGTGTGGATTTTTAAGAGCTTCTTCGAGGTACAGAACTTCAATATACAATTAAATAGCATATTCATATTGAAATGAACCCGAATATTTTCGGATGATACTCGTCAGGGGTAATGTGGATTTTTATGCTGCTAACGCCATGCATAGAGTGCGGCCTGCAATTGAAATGCAATAAATTTCAACCAAAGATGTTATAATGAAGTGAAACTTGTAAGATACGAAAAAGGTTCACAGTGCAGAACCTACCAAGGTTCGTTTGTGAACGTGAACCTCTAAATTTCCGAGGTTCACACACAGAACGCGAACGTGAACCTCACGTTCACACCATCCCTAATGGCTGGTCATCAAATCACGATATTAGGTATTAGGGCGATAAGGATACGGAAAATCACTGAAATACATGGAATTCTATCGTCAGTTACTATCATCCGGCAAAAAAGTCATAATAGCTAATCGCACTCAACTACCGGGTATCGTATAATCGCTTCATATATTACACATTTTGTGAGTTGTACAATGAAATCCTATTTTTGAGTTCCTTCCCAAAGCACCGACAATGTTTGACATACAAAGTATTGGTACATCTACATATGTAATCATAATCATTTTCACATTTTGATGTCGTACGGATGTAATGGAAAATACAGCTATGGTAATAGGAACATCATATACATATATCAATACATACATTCCGATTAGTTAGATTACTTAAGCAATATTAAAGTTCTGCAATTTTATTGACATTACCAGTAGCATTTGATCGTTGAGTTGAATCAAAGTCTGTTATTGCAAGGAGTGTAAACACGTATACCACCGTTATATAGGCCTAGAAACATGTTAGTCCAGTGGTTCCCAACCGGAGAGGAATTCCCCCCTTAGGGGGAATTTTGCGATTTTTTAGGAGGAATTCCATTTCGGAATTGTAACGGATTTCCCAAATTGCTCATATTCGAACTATCATGTAGTCAACCAGTTATATTCGAACGTATATGCTCCTTATGGCTGTTGTTTGCTGAACGTATGTACAAATGCTACTTGAAATCTCTTTTTCACATACAAACTCCTCCCTTTAAAAAAATGAGACTAGTTCAGATGTGCTGCAGTTCGCAAGACAATTTTGTAGACCAGCGACGGCTTCTCAATCAAATATAACCTAAGCTAGCAAATGCCATGCCGAATCTATTACAACAAGGCCTCTAATGAAAGTATTTATCTTATATTTTCAAGTCAACATATTCCAACGTCATCGATTCCAGTTAAAGAGATAGCTAGCCTTGCTTTATTTTTAGTGAACAGCTGTCAGATCGATAAAAGACATGTCAAACTTGGCGCGATGGTGCCGAGACGTAATGGATGTCCTGAATTTTAATGAGCTCCGACAGGAATACTGATCACGTCTATGTTATATCTCAGAGCTGTAACCAAGTCACGAGGATCCGAGTCACAAGTCAATCTCACCTTTATAGTTTTTACTCGAGTCAAGTCGAGTCATTTTCAATTCACCATTGAGTCAAGTCCGACTCCAAGTCACCGAGCAGAGGGTCGAGTCCGAGTCATGGTATTATGACTCGAGTGCGATTCCAAGCCATTGTGTTGATTGTTCCGTTTAGTGATATTGAATGATTTGGATTTATAATATACTAATTTTCCTCACTTGAGCAGTTTCATGTCGCATTTTCAAGTACTGGGACCTATAGAAGAAATTCCAATAGGGTGGTCACTTTACTGTTCTTCGAAATTACAATGAAATGTCGGACTTGCTGTCTTATAGTCTCGATTCCTATGGCTTTGTTCAAGTTATGCACAATGACTTGAATCCAACTTGAGTCAATACTCAAATTGTCTCGAGTCGAGTCGTTTCCGTGTTTTGAGAAAATGACTCGAGTCAAGTCGAGTCATCAGAAAATGGTGACTCGAGTCTGGTCAACCTTGCTATATATGAAAATACCAATATTATTGGCCAAATGCATACGCAAACTTTAGAAAGAAAAAAATCGCTAGACCAGTAAATTTCTGCATAAAGATTTTTCACAGCAGTTATATTAGCGATTGGTGCATGGTAAGACGAAAACACAAGTCCAAGTGTGGGATCTGTTGAGTTAAGGCATCCAGAATTTGTTTGATTGGGACCAAGACCGTTGATTTTGGAGGTCTACAAAGTGTTGTTACAGCCTGCGAGAAAAACAACCACTCGGTGCCACCCGTCTTATTCTCTCGTTCAAGAGTTGTTTGCATGGTAAAAATGACCTTTTTTACTCCTCGGGCAGGTTTCTTATAAGGGGAGAATTTTGGCTTAAATTTAGGCCAAATTTAGGCACGAGATGACAAAGGTTGGGAACCACTGCGTTAGTCTATCAGGAAAAGTGATACAGAATATCTGCACATGCACATCCACTTGGATTTCGGAATTGATAAGAGGTTAATACCTTGGATCATGTACGTACGTTCGGTGAAGTCAATATAAATCGTTCGGAATTCGATTGGATTCAAGGAATAGTGAATCTCCTGTGCCAGTTCTCTTTAGACAAGACTTTTATTTGTCGAGCCACACAAAATCTTATCACAAAAGGAATACCACCCCATTCTTGCACGTAGATATTCTCCGCATGGATAGTTGAAACTAAATCCAATAACACCTGGATGGAAGTGGTAGCAACAGCCAATCGTTTGATCTGAATCAACAGAACGAACCAGTTAGTACACGAAACGGTGACAGTGATAGACCGCTCACTATCAAAACATAAACAGCCCATTCCGTTGAGTTTTTGTAGTTTCATAACGAAAAAGGCATTCTCACTTGTATTAATGTGTCGTTTTATATGCTTTCATCTGTTATGCCGGTGTTCTGTTTGAGATACCAAACTGCATCATAGACGAGACCGGAATTCATTTCTAGTCAGAAGCGCTCAATTTATATATATAGCAGTGTGACAGTCTGTGAATTAAATTGATTTGGTGTTTTGTAATCGAAATCTGATAGGCAACAGTCACAAAACTGTTTTTCGAGGCATTTGTCATTTACTGTGCATGGACATAGTTGTCGCATCCAAAGAATGATTTCTTATTGTAACTTGGTAGAAATTAACGGCGAGTGACACAGTTTGTTAAATACTGCAGTCAGGACACCAATGGTTACTGGTTCGAGTCTCAACTCTGTGAGGTTGTTATGTGATGGAGATTTATCTGATTTCTCATCGCCGATCCCGCTGTGAATACAGCGACTTGATAAGCCGAGCGGAAAAGATAGCCGAACTCCTCTTGGAAGATGGCAGCAAAAGGACCAGAAAAAAGGACGCCAGGCAAGCGTATGGCCCGAGTTGTTAAAGGCGCCAATTGTATGCCAATAAAACAAAACAAAAAACTGCTTGTATTCACTCGTTATGACATGACCCAAATTGTAACTTGCAGTCGAGCACACTCAATTAGGACACCGGATAACCCGGACATTTTCTGCATTCGGCCCAAGTGTCAGAGATGAGAACGGAGAAAAGTCAAAATTGCACGTTAATAATTACCATTTATTTGAACAATTTCTCGCCTAATTCGCACACAGCGTCGCCATTCATATCGTTAGGATATAGCACGAGAACAGTACTTCGTTTGTTTGAAAACAAAATCAGTGATTATTATTGGAACAATGACGATCCACGAAGTAACAATCTACAACGAGCTCATGTGAGACCGTGCTAACTCTCTATAGTCTATATAGTGTCTTCTACTTTGGTAGAATTACGACCTGCTTGTAGAAAAGAATGGGGAGGGAAATATCGCTTCAGCCCTAGCAACAATACTTGACAATGTATTTCAAGAATTACTGAAATACTTGATAATGTATTCCGAAAATTCCTCTTGTCTGTTTTACGCCATCGCTGCCAATTGCTGCAGTATTTCGACGCTGCAATTTATATATTACGCATCAATACGGTAATATTCTTCCATTGTTTGCCTACTTTATGCATGATCATGATCATAAATCAAATTTTCTGTCTCATTTGAACAAAACTGGGTTGATGAAAAATGTAAGTTGAACCAAAGTGTTCGAATTAAACGTAGTCGACTGTCCAGCAACTTATGAAACACCATAGCGAATCTCGATTGATCATGGTAATCATCTTTTTCTTCAATATTTCACTAATCCCATGACAGTAGTCTTTGCGAAACGTGTAGCGTTCTAGCAACCAAAACAAATTACTGACGTTTTCTTGATACCATCACCAGAGATAATTATCTCAATTATGAATAGCATTGTCGAACGAAGCGGTGTCCGGTCAATACCGAGAATCGACATTACCGAGAATGTAATATATGTAATGCAGGCAAGTTATGCATGTGGACAGGTCGTGTGTGTGCATCACGGCGTTGCCACATTCGGTATCGGATCTCAGGTGTAAATATATCGACATCGTCTGTTACATTAAGCTACATTCTTGGCAATGGCCATTCTCGGTAATAGCATTCTCGGTATTGTCCATTCTCGGTAATGTCCGTTCTCGGTAATATCCATTATCGGTAATGTCCGTTCTCTCGGTAATAGTATGGAACCGAACGAAGCAGAGTCGCATTCAATATGACGTGTATGTAAACGGATCCTCAAATGGTTGTTCCAGTCATCGGATTTGCCTAACTGATTGTATTATAGCTCACCCGGTCATGGTGAACAAGACCTTAGTAAAGAGTCAAGCACATTCAAACCCTTCATACACACTTACGTGGGATGACAATTTTAAATGCAATTTTATTGGCTAGAAATGTATGAACCGTGTCGGTCAAACTGCATTTGCACAGAAGGATACAAATTAAATTTGGCTAAATTGAGCAGCAGACATCACATAACTCTACTATTTAGTCTCCAAACATGGACATTTTTGGGCCAGGGCATGTTTCTTTTAGCATTGAGAATGAACGAATAACGAGCAGTATATGCGATGTCAAATTATTACAATTTGTCTACTACAACTTCCAAGAAACACTACACTTGAAAAGTTAAATCGGATAGCCGAGATATCTATAAATTACCTGGTATTGATTGAGCCCCTTCCCGAGCGATGTTATAGTACCGTCACTTGGTGAATTATGATTTCTAAAAACCAATTCTTCGAAACCGGATGTAGCAATGATGCCTCCAAGAGACTCCGCTAATTTACCTCTTTTCAAGCTGTCAACCTCCACATCCAAAGACTTTTTCTGAAAATCGATTACTGATACTAACAAAACAATTCACACTGTGATATGCATCTGTATATTTAGAAAAGAATAATAGAAATGGTCAAATTAAACAACAATCATAACTTTTTAGAAATATATGCTTCATTTCAATCAGAAAAGTCGCTTGTAGACTAGAAGATTTTCTGTGTGATTTCGAATAAAATATGTCTTCCATCTAGAGTCGTGGTTCCCAACCTTTCTCGACTCATCGCCCTCATTTGAAGCTCAACGCCGATCATTGCCCCTCAAATATTGGGAACCGAAAAATGGGCATACAAACTGGGACCACCGGCGAGTTGACTAATAAAAAAGGTCAACTTTTCGGCTTGACTTCGAAATTACACTTTTACCGCCTAATTTACGTGAGTTGACTAAAAAAAAGTAATTTCTTCAACGTGACTCCAATCAGGACCGTAACAGCTCTTCCTCGGCCCCAAAACGATGGTCTTTGGCCCATATAGGGTGATAACCCAAATCCCAGACACCCCCTCAGCCAGTGGGCTTTTTGTCGCTTTATATTAGCTATACCTTATTTCATGTACTGTTTGGTTAGTCACCGTATTTCGCCTAAACGCGCTATCAATACATTATCCTTTCTCCGCTCACGTCTTCAGATTTACCGGTAGAGCTGAGTGTGGTGTGTTGAAAAAGGTAGGACCCCTAAATAATAATTAAACATCTTCGGGCGGAACTGTTGTTATGTTGACTTCGTTGCATGATGCTTTTTCGTGGCCTCCTATATCTGCTATGTCAAAATATAGGGAAATCGCCAGAACGTACCAAACTAAAACACGTACATGATTAGAAATTGGTATTTCTTAACTGGCAAATAATTTTTCTCTGGTGGATGATATTTGTCCCGTAAGATTCAGATCGCCAGGACAGGAACGTTCGACGCCAGAACAATTAAACATACATGTATATCGAAGTTTTCGGTCAGCACAAGGGCATTCCTTTTCGGCCAAGGTCTTCTGGCTGCTGATCGTTCTGGCATACTTCTCGGAGTCGTATGTTGCATGGCCTAGCTTCATATGTATTGGTGTGGCGTGACGCAGTAATGGCCGACGCCGGAGTCTTCATTTCCATAAATCATGCGTATTTATGTTGGGAGACGGGGACTCATAAAATCAAGATATGTGACAATACGAAATCGCGCACAGCCCCCCAAAAAATTCAAAAAGTTGTATGAATTTCTAAAAAATTACTCTATAATTTATGGTAATTCACGAAATAATTTTGAACCCCTTCGAGTTCCCCCCCCCCCAATTGGTTGGTTTGGGGTGCGGCAGTTATGGTCCTGACTCCATATAGCCGTTTTACCGCGGCATCCCCTCTATCGCCCCTTCGTCCGTTTTCGCCCCCTATCGCCCCTTCGTTATTTTCGCCCCCCCTAGACCACCAAATCGCCCCTTGGGGGGGGGGGCGATTTCGCCGACTTTGGGAACCACTGATCTAGACTTCCGCAAATAATGGAAAAAAAGTGATCCTATCTAAAACACACCAATATACGACACCGTATAACCAATACAGAGTCGATTGCCGATACATCAAGTTACGGAATTGGATGGGTACTATGAATGCTTGTGCATTATTTACAATTATTTATAAAACTTGAACGAGTATCAAAAAAAAAGTCATCACATTTTTCAAACTTCCGAATTACACATTTTTTACGATACTTCTGTGGTGTTGACTAAAAAGGGTCATCTTTCTGAATAAACTCCCGATATATTCAGAACCGTTGATTTAAAAAAGTCATCTTTCCCATCTCTGCTCCCAAACTACTCGTCGAGCATTATATTTCGTTTATTGTCTTGCCAACTCTGGAGTTCGCAACATCGGAGTTCAGTTTTGTACGCACTTGAACACTTTTTCGGGAAAAAGGGGGCAAATTCTCTAAAAAGGACATCTAAGCGACTTTCGATGACACTTACAATTTTGAAAAAAAGAGGACAATTCCTTTTAAAAGAGGACCATATGGTAACACCAAAGTAAATCACGGTTACATACGATTCGGAACGACACCTTTCAAGCTCGAACGATTTGATATCTCAGTCGCCATGTTTTATTGGAGTGGTGTATTATTTTCAATTATGTAATCGGGGCAGAGGGGTCATTTCTTACATTTGCATGCTATTGAACTAGCGACAATGTTCCAATCAAGCCTCATAAATAAACAAATGCAATACGTGTAAGTGTATGTCGTCTATAGATAGTAATATATGTCCTTTCCGTCTACGAGCTAGTGGTATTTGTTGTTAAATCGAAACATGGCATAGGCCTATACTTGTGCTTTTCTCTGTAATACTGGCCCATCAAATACCTACCGCGCCGACCATATAAAAGAGGTGTCACTGAAGTATATTGCGAATATATGTACTACTTACTCAACTAGTGATGATTTTCGATTACTCTACTTGCGAGTTTCCGTTTTTTTATTTAGGCTGTATAATCCTTGAACAATATCTTTTCTACTCATTCAGAAATCTAAACAAAACCTATGCGCGAGTATAAATTTATGCAGTTGTTCCTACGTTAGTAACAACGATGACTGTAGTGACCTACTCTACTTTACATACTATGCTGTAGGTGGAAACTGTGAATAACCAGTTTAATGTTTCTGATGTGGTAATGAGCAGCGCGGATCATATATGTGATTTACCTCATGTCGTGTTCTGCTATAAAAACGAAAAAGAGTGTGTAATCATCATTTTCACCATTTCCGCTGATACGGAACTCCATTCCAACCCGTATTAGAAGCAATTCTTTTTAGGTATCTATCTTTTTTAATCATATAAAATCTAACACTGTTATCAATGTCAACAAGTGCCAGCCATTATTCTTTGTTCATGTGACATTAATATATTTCTTATTTCTTCTTCTGCATTTGTCCGGTAATGTAGGCCTATATACTCTACCATCTACACCAGGGGTTTCAAACTCAACAATCATCGCTGGCCGATTTCAATCCTTCAGGTCGCTCACGGTCGCATCAGTCATGTGATTCCATACTGTGACCTCAAAATCCATGGCATTGATTTTGACTTGAAAACTTTATTATAAAACACTTTATTCGATGATGAACCACACCAATTCTATTCATAACAACAGCGTTATTCGGGAAAGAGAGTGGTGTAGTTGGTTACGCACTGAGTCACGACACCAATGGAAATGGGTTCGAATCCCGGTTCTGACAACCTTTTACGTGAGGGAGGTTTCGCTTGGCTCCTCATCGTTGACCTCACTACTAAGGCAGTACATCAAAAAGCCCAGACTGAAATTGGGCCGCGCTACTAGTCGGCAACAAGGACCACGACATGGACGCACGGGAGCGAGAGTGCGTGGCGATGGACTGAGTATGACTGAGCATGAAATTCGTCCGTAATATTTCCCAAATAAAGAACCAATGCTCTTAAAAAATTCGTGTCATGGCGCATATAGCTTGAAAAAGGCGATTGGCGCCACTGTATTGTGCAAATATTATTAACAATATTTATTCGCAAACAACGGAATTGAAAAAATATGATGATTGACCGGTGCAATACAGTAACAAACTACTAAAACAGTGAATGTAACGGCGAAGTTACCATATTTCAATGCGTATGCGTTGTTGGGAATACAAGAATATCTTTAAACGTGGAGGTTGGAATTTGGTTCATATAGCTATCGTGAAATCGCGATACAGGTTTCTCTGGAAGCCGGCAACTTTTGAGTCACAAGTAATACAGCACTGCAATCAGGGATATTTGATATATAATATTCTTCATTTCACCTGTATACAACGGTTTTGCACTGGCGTTTTGTTGCTATAGAAAACTACTTTTCGGTATTTTTTCCATAAAACTAGAAATTGAGTGTGCAATTTTTGCGTTCTCGGAATTGGGTGTCAATGTCGCCGACTTTTTCCTGATAGTGAGTAGAGCGAGACTACAATACCAATCTCGGAAGGCTATATGTTGGATATGAATACGCTCGACATTTTATGTCTTGCGGAATTGTTTGATAGAAGTATTTCCTACTAAAAAAATCAACATTTGCTACAAATGTGCTTGATAATACAAACATTTACCAATCTACTCACAATTGCTTCGTGGACCGGATGAAAGTTGGAAGAAAGTGGCACTAAGTGTTAGAAATTTCCAATTGAGCTCTCGAATCGAGCCTGGCCATCAATCAATGGCAAATCATTGTGTTCAACCATTAACCTGATAATTAAATACGCCAGTGCAGGTCACAATCATTTTCGCGCCAGCAATGGTGAATACGTCGATCGGGAACCTATGGCTTGCGAGCCATATATGGCTCTTTTGGGTATAAGATATGGCTCTTCGCCAAATGTTTGTTTTTGTAATGATTTGATCGATATTGCAACGACTATTTAGTAAATTTTCATCACGACCAAAATAATTATTGGCGTGGCAGTATCAACATGTCTTTGAGAGGTATAGGCAATGCCGTCTTCAGGTGTAGGGTCTCGAACTCTTCAAAATCCTCAAATTTCAGTTTCTGTCGCTCCGGCGACCAAGATCACTCTAAAATCGATGTAGCCTATCCTGCTACCCGAATGGAAATCTTGGGTGGCGCGATACGACCCATGATATGAGACCCATCAATTTTGCCAATCCATCCATCCACCTAAATACCATATAGGTACCACGTGGTTGTGTACCTGGGCGCAGGGTAGTAATTTCGTTGACAACGTCGAGTATCTATAAATTTGATATGCCATCTAACTTACGGCAAATTGATCATATTGTTGCGCTGCGATTAACCAAACAGATAGATTCAGTCGAGTGTGACCTAACATTGGGAAAACGGGAGCTACCCGACTGGAAATCTTGGATTGCGCGATACGTTGATTGATCAAAGAGAATAGCAGACATGGCGACAACAATATGGCAACGAGTTTTTTTAAAATACACATTGTCTTCCTCCTTCCTTTCTTCCTACTGCACGAAATGAACTGCCGTTACAAACGTTACAAACTGGAATTACAAACAACGCCATGGCTATCCACGTTCTTGATTGGCAAGTATAGCTCTACCGGCGATAAAATAGGCGTGCATGTGGCGCAACGTTGTATGTTGCTGCCGAATACTTAGTCAATTGAGAAGTAGAGAAGCAGTATTTAGATTTTTGGAATCAGTGCGACAGTTACATTGGATTAATATCAGTTATAATAAATTCTAAACTATTTGCGATGAACTGCGTTGTCAATTGTGAGGTCTGGCCCGTCTGTCCCTCCCCTCTCGTTTCGTGATTTAGTTTCGAACAATAAAATGCAAATTTTGTGAATTCGGGAGAAGCATGTTCAAAATATAGTCATTCATGAACATCAATAGAAAATACCAATAATAACTGAAGGCTTCAAAATTTTCGCTAACAGCTTAGCGTGGGTAGGCCTATATAAATTGCTGCAATGACTATGTTTGGCTTCACCTAAGCAAGTGATCATGGGTTCTCGCATTTAAAAGGAACATCACGACAAACCTACGTTCTCGTAACTCAAGTTTCGCATGCTCAAGTAAGGCAACCAGCATGATTAGTACCCAGTACGAGTTTTTACAGAGAAAATGTGGCGCACACGACGAATCCCGTGTAAAGTGAGTTCAAATTAGTGCTACCATGACGTAATGAATTTTCAAGTGTGACGTAACAGCTGATTGACATCTATGGCTATTTGGGAGTTAAAGTGGAAAAAATAGGGCCAATATGGCTCTTCCGACAAAAAAGGTTTCCGACCACTGGTGAAGAGGCTAGCAATAACTGCATGATTTGGCCAATCAAATGTCGTTGAGATTACAGTGCCTAAATTCTCATCAGCACTTGAACGAGCTGCTCCGCACTGCTTAGGCACCATACCAGCCTGATTTCAAAGACCTTGCAGCCCCGTGGAGGCGTATCGTTTCAACCCACAATAATAAACTTCATTCTATCCCTACATTTCATTGTGACGTCATAAATTCCTACGGAATGAATTTTTGTGTTATGGCTCTTTCTAAGCTAAGATTTTTAATATGGGGCTCGTGCATGAAGCATGTCTGCCCACCCCTGTTATATAGCCGACAATCTACATCAAATGACACCAACTTCAAACGGATCACGGGCCGCTTTTCAAATTTCGTAAAGGCTGCGGCCGCAAAAATGCATTGTCGAGACAAAATCTGCCCACAGTAGACCATACACCTAATAGATATTTACGTTGGTAAAACGCTGTGCTCTCAAACATGGGTGATGGGCATATAGTTAGCACAAAAGAAGTGACATTTTAATAAATAAGTACAAATAAAATAACAAAAATCATGATCATGAAATTTAATATATTTCGGACTCTGAGCTGAGCATGATACCCGACATCGCATTTCAGCGACCATGCAAGCGATATCGGGAGTAACGAGAGACCTTACTAGCTGCAAGACTATTTCTTTCTAATGCTTGGCATACCGGGGACGCCCTAAGCCCCATTCTCTGAGCGTCTCGATCTTGGCAGTGTCTGGACCACTGCACGTCAAGGTAATATGCCCATTCACCTATTCATATCAGCTGATTTCCTTCGCTGGTGAGGAATAGTGATGTTGAGCACAGGCAAATAGCTTATTTTCGCTCTCTCTCTCTCACACACACCCACACCCACACACACACACACACACACTAAGCAATCGATTATGATCATGCATGCCAAATAACCGATTATGATTACCCGATTTCCGCTCACAGCGTCCGGCATACTCGTTTCATTTGTTGAATCGTGTATCGAGAGTTCAATTTGATACGACGGTCTCGGTAAATTGGATGCGACCGTGAATCTTCTTGCCTAAGTACCACAAAATGTATAATATTTCAAAATATATATTCCGCACGCAAGAAATTTTACACACCGCTAAGGCGCCATGGCCATTTTGCAGGGCTTCCAAATTAGGTACAGTCTCGAAATGGCTCATAAAATAGATGGTAGAGACATTACAATTTCTTATGCTTGTCCCTAAATCTCTCCAAATTTTCGATGTAAAAAGTGCATACCCGTGAAAAAGCAACCCTTTTACCTGGAAATCAGAATAAATGTGTCAATAATTATAAGTGAATGTCTGATCACTTATTACATTCTATAATATAATGTAACTAATAAAAGCAATAATGAAATGAATTTATTACATCGATGCAGAAGTTGAGTCAAGCTTTTCTCTTTTAGCTTTTCCGATTGTGCTGAAGTTGTTTGCGGTATTCATGGTTCTCAACTTCCCAGCATGTATAACAACCCTCATTTTAGCATCAAAAAGTGTTGCCGGCCGTATAATATTATTTCAGTGTAATCGTAGGCTACTATTAAATTCACTGTATTTACCAGTCGTATACGGACGATTAATACATGCTTATGCATTCTGAAGCATCAATGCACGGTGTTCGCAAGTTTGCAGGTGTTTCAATTTGTGTGAATATGTTATCTTCCAGTGGCGTAAGGAAATCACGCCGATTTTTACTTTTAAAAATATGCTTGCTATTGGAGGTAACTTCATGAAGCGTGCGTTGCATGCATTGCCAAGTAGCCTACGTATATGCACCAGGGTTGTAATGACTCGAGTCATTGCTAGATTCGAGACCGACTGGAGTCACGATTTCGTGATGACTCGACTCGACTCGAGTCAATCTGTGTGTTGACTCGACTTGGTCTCGAGTCGTTGCGCATGACTCGAACGAAGTCATATTATTTGAGACTCAGACGCCCAAGACCAGCATTTCATTGTAATTTCGAAGAATAGTGAAATAACCTCACCATTGGTATTTCATCTATTGCAGAGGTCTCAAACTCATACGTGCTCGCGGGCCAATTTCCCTAATCTTGAAGACGCCGCATCAAATAAAATAGCGGTATTCAGTCTTTTTTCCAAGTAGGCCTTATTTGACGGGATGGAATTGACCGACGGAAAGTGATCCCACCCGGCAGGCTGACATTCCACGCGCATCGCGAAAATTTGATTTAACATTATAACATTTTACACCTGGCACGAAAAATATCACATTTTTGAGTATTTGAAAAAATTGGTGTATACTTGGTAGAGAATGAGTATACTTTGTAAAAAATATGAGCTATAGAAACCATGCTAGAGGACTAAAGCATCTTGTCATCATAAAAAAATGTCGCGCTATGATTATGCAGCTAGCGGACAATTGGCGTGCCGCAACTATAGCTAGTATATCTTAGAATTAACAATGATTTATCTATATCACAGCATTTGAGCAGTATAGTCCCATAAAGGTTTTTAAGTATATACTCCTGATAAATAGGCTACTGATCATGCCGTTGCCTTATTCACATTGATGCAAGATTTTCCTTCGAATGTTGGAACAGAGCAATAATCACATAAATATAATAATCAACGTGTCATTGTAACACAAATGTCCAATCGTCGAACAATCCATTGGTGATACAGCGGTGGAGCGTGCCAGTACGTTACTCGTCACTATTAAGTGGCGCTAATAACATGGATAAAGAGGTCCAAACTATTTTCTGAATTATTACTATATTCCCATGACGCGCAATTAGTTTGTTCCGTCCATTGTTTGTAACCAAATAATTCTTTATCAAGTCGAATCATTTCATTTTGTTACCAAGTCAGTCCGAGTTCGAGTAATACTATACGAAAGGTAGAGTCCAAGTCTCGATATTCCGTCACGAATCACCAGCTGTAGTCGTCCGACCAATGTCGACTTCCGAATTCCGATACTTAAGTGTTGGATGTTTACCTAGGCTCCTCCTCGCCACCTCATCCGCGTCAGCGGTGTCTTGCAAAAGCCTAGAGGTGGACCGTGCTATAAATCGGCAGTTACGGAAAATAAGAAGAATATCGGCCTGGTGTAAATGACCACAGTAGTCGACAAACACCATGAATACCCCAAAACAAACAAACAAAACCTGCTGTAGTCATGGTAATGTTTTATCATCACAAATAGCCAATGCGACGTATATGATCTTCAACCGCATGGTTGCTTTCAAAACGGATGTGTTGGTGAAGTTGAATGTGTAGTCTTTCCGGTTTTGAACAACTTTTCAAATCAGAAAAAAAAGATGGGTGGCACTTAAATAATGCTACGTTATTCAAAGTCAAAAATGCTGGCGCGGTCCAAACAAAATGGTCTGACGGGCCGCGTGTTTGAGACCTTCCGTCTATTGATAATTGTCAATGTTACCCCTTAGATGCGCATGTGCGCAAATGCGCAGTGCTAAAACAGTCTCTGCGCTCAGAAAATCGGCAGTAATGACCTTTTTCAGTCGTTACGTACTGTTGTCAAAGGGTCTGCGCAGTGAGTTGGTGAGTGTGCGCAGACTCTTCAAAATGAACACGGAACATTGGTCCTGTTTCTTCAAAATGCGACCAAAAACTGCTTAAAGTGAAAAAATAGTATTTTATAAATGCGAACCATTCCATATCAACAATCAGAGTTATAAGGGGTGGGTTAAACAATACTTTACCTGGAAACTGAGCATTCAACGTAATGACGTGAACTCGGACTCTAGTGATAACACCATGACTTGGACTCGACCCTCCTCTTCCCGATGACTTAGACTCGTACTTGACTCGGTGGTGAATTGAAAACAACTCGACTTTACTCGAGTCAACACTATTCAAGTGAGATTGACTTGTGACTCGTAGCCTGGTGACTTGGTTACAGCCAGTCAGGTGTACGTACGTAGCCGACTCCATAAGCCTGCGTTTAACAAAGCATAACCAAACATCAATACACAAGTTACTATTTTAAACTAAGCAGAGTGGTGACTGGTGATCAGGGTTGTAACCAAGTCACAAGGCTCCGAGTCACAAGTCAATCTCACTTTTTTAGTTTTGACTCGAGTCAAGTCGAGTCATTTTCACTTCGCCACCGAATCAAGTCCGAGTCCAAGTCATCGAGCAGAGGTTCGAGTCCGAGTCATGGTATTATGACTCGAGTCGAGTCCAAGTCGTTGTGTTGACTGCTCAGTTTCCAGATAAAGTCTAGTAAAACCAACTGTTGTAACTCCGTTTGGTGATATCGAATGGTTCGCATTTATAATATACTAATTTTCCTCACTTTTAATAGTTTCTGGTCGCATTTTTAAGTACCAGTACCATCAGACGAACTCCTAAAAGGGTGGTTATACTTTACTACTCTTCGAAATTACAATGAAACGTCGCTCTTGGCCGTCTGAGTCTCGAGTCATATGACTTGGTTCGAGTCATGCGAAATGACTCGAGTCCAAGTCGAGCCAATACACAGATTAACTCGAGTCGAGTCGAGTCATTTCCGTATTTTGAGAAAATGACTCGAGTCAAGTCGAGTCATCAGAAAATCGCGACTCGAGTCGAGTCATGACTCGAGTCATTACAACCCTGCTGGTGTTTAATTATCCTGATGCGAGGTACTGGCGTGTGGAACGTGTCGATAACCTGATATACAGCACAGCGGGGGTTCTTACAAGCAATGTTCCCTCTAATTTTTCACGAGTCTGCGCAAACACGCAAACTCACTGCGCAGGCCCTTGGACAACAGTGCGTAACCCCCCCCCCCTCATAGGACGACGACCCCCCAACGACCCCCCGACGGCTATACGCTTTTTTTCCGGTACTTATCATCTACATTAGATGCCCCCTGTCTAGTAGTGGTGTCGCCTAAACGCGCGAAGTGCGACAAATTTATATATTTCATGATTGAATCGCTGAATATTATCGGGAATTGCATATATATTGCCATCAGTTTTTATCCTCTCTCTGCTTACATAATCAGATTTACCGGTAGATCTGATCGAGGGAGGTGTGTTGGAATAAATAAATAATAATAAAAGATCTTCGGGCGTACCTGCTGGTATGATGACTTCGTTACATGATCCTATTTCGTGACCTTCTATCTGCTATATGTCGAAAGATATTGAAATTGCCCGAACGTACTAAACTGAAAGACGCACACGATTTCAAATTAGTATTTATTTACTGGCAAATAATGTTCCCTCGATATGGCATTTGTCTTTTTGTGGGACTCGGATCACCAGGACAGGAGCATTCGGCGCCAGCCATTTAGGCGCCTATGGACAATTAAACATATTTGTATCTATATATCGAAGTTTTCGGTCAGCACGAGGGCATTCCTTTTCGGCCAAGGTAGTCTCGCTGCTGATGGTTCTGGCGCACTTCACCGGGTCGCATGTTACATGGCCTATAACTTCATGTCTTTGCGCGTCGTGGTGCGGCAATGGCCGACGCCCAAGTGCCCATTTCTGTAAATCATGCGTATTTTTTGTTGGGAAAGGATAGGCCTACCCAATCTTCTAGACATCCCGCGAAATTCAATCACGCGTAGCGCGAATTTTCTTTTAAAAGCCAAAAAAAAAAAGACACCATGATGTATGTTAATTCACGAATTAATTTTGGGCCTCCTTCGATCTCGGCCCCTCCAATTGGGGCTATGAGTGCGGCCGTTATGGTCCTGAGTAAATCTTACGCAATGTTCATGCCACGCGGAGAAGACTATTCGTTAGTTTCTCGCAAATTAACTTCGAGCAAGCCCACTGTTATTTATAACGTTGTTAAACAATGTTATTTAACCATTCCATGACAATAATACGCTATTGAAATATCAGTATCGCTCACGCGTACGAGACCATACTAAAAAAATCTCCTTCGTGAGGAGCACGTGATTGCAAATTCTCATTTCTTCTCGGAGCGAAATATTTACCTTTGCGGGCCACACTTGCACCTCGATTTCAGACTTCAGTCATAACACTATTTGCCCCAAACAATGTTCGCTCTAATTTTTCACGAGTCTGCGCGCCTGCGTGGTCCGTTGAATAACAGTGCGCAACGGCTAAAATAACATCACTTCGGATTTTTTTTTGTGCGCACATTGGATTTTCTGTGCGCAGAGACTGTTTCAGCACTGCGCATATGCGCACGTGCGCAGCTTAGAGGGAACATTGATTACAAGCACACCAATGTACATACGGCGAATGTCTATTTACTGCGTATACTTCTTACGCAATTACTAGCTCAGGTAATAGGCTGCTTCTTACATAATAATGAGAAATGGCATTTGAAAATCAGACGTTTGTGCTATCACGAACCTGGTATAATATATCTTCCTTGTTCACGAATGTTCACTTTATGTCATAGTCCTTGTACAAATAGAAAGTAATCGTTCTTTCACAAAGAAATCGATTATATATGGGAAGTAGTCGATTAAGATTACAATTACTTCGGAGTTTTTTCGAATGTAATCGATTGCGATTACGATTACTTGAAAATGCTCCAATCGTCGTAATCGATCACGATTACTAATCGCGATTACCCCATGTCTGGTTGTCATGAGCCCCACAAAGCGTCGGTCTTGGGCCCCCATAGGGTGATAAACCGTACTTCTGGGGGTCTTCGCATCCCAGACCTCTCATCGGGCTATCCGTTTTCCCACTAAGCTACTTATCACAGAGATCTGCAAGAATGTTTACAGAGAGACAGAGTATCAGTCAGAGTCATTATGATGTCTGGTTGCATTGGGCGCAAATAATTTTAAAAATTCGTGATTGAATTCAGTCAATATTAACTTGAAATTTTTAACCTTTCTCAGGTCACGTGATTATATTTAACAATACAACTGAGGGAAGTAATGTCTTTGAAAATTTGGGTTACGCAATTAGTAATTACACTAGCCCGCAAAAACAACTTTTTTGAGTGCCAAAGATATTTTAAAGGTTACTAGTTGTGTTTGGACTGCTGAGTCCGAAAATGACGTCCCTTTCTTTGAATTAGCTATAGTTTTTTAGATATCGCTAGTTTTGACTTATTTGTTTTCTTGTTGTAGTATATAAAGTGAAATTTACATATGCCAAGATTCGCGTATTTTGAGCACTTTTTTAAAACAAAAATGCGGAGTATGTCAAAGAATAGGGTATATTAGAAATGAAAACGAATGTCATTTTCGGATTCAGCGACATAAGAATGCCCTAAAACCGTAGTTTACAAAGATCCTTACTATACAAATAACATTTTATCTATGATACAAGTTGCGACTTTTTAGCATTTTTCCAACCAAAAATATGGAATATTTACAAAAATCGAGCCAATTCAGAAAAACTAATGTCATTCTTGGATTCATCGTTCTGAAAATTCCGTAATACCGTTTAAACCTTCTCGACCCCAAAATGTGTGATTACCAGATTAATTAATTGATTTTTTTTTCATGTTGTTATGCCGTTACCTCCCCTGTTCTATGAAAGCAAAATATTTTGAAATTGACCAATCGTAACAGACTAAACTAAAAGGAAAGCTTTTGTGCGACGCACACAATGTCACATTGACATTACTTCACGAAGCGCATTGTATATCTTTGTGGGTAGCATTTCTCCGTGCTGGGGCACAGGCGGATATGAATAGTGGAAGATTAGAAAAGTGTCTGCTAAGATTTTTGTTCCACTGATATTTTTCAGCACAATTCCAGAGTCCCATGTCAGCAGAAACTTAATTTATTTGTTGTGACACACTAATATCCGACATGAAATCCCTATTTCTATAACTTGTGAGTATTTTTGTCTTGTGCGGGAGGGTACTCATATTATACTACCTGCTATATCAGCGACGCAAGGCGGGAACTTAATTTGAAAAATATTACAGAAAAAAACATATATATATAATATATGTGTGATCCAGAGTTGGATCAATTCCATTATTTCAGTTCAATTACAATTACAATTACAATTACTTTCATGAATGTGTCAATTACATTACAATTACAATTACTCCAGGCTAAAAATATCAAATTACAATTACAATTACAATTACTCCTTGCATGCTTCAATTACATTACAATTACAATTACAATTGCTGCTGTTGAACATGTAATTGAGTAATCATAAATTCAACCGTGCTCCTTGACAACCGTAGCGTCGTATTTAACAACAATTCAAGTCTAGTTCAGATTGTGTAGTAATAAATGCGTTTATATGCGTACATAGTATGCTATGTGAGATGTCATTGTGACGTAATATAAGCGTGTTTTGTATGCTCGGTAATTATGGCTCACGTAATTGGAAATGTAAAATGTTATTTACCTAATTTCCTATGGGTTAGGATTAAGGATAGGGTGCAGTATGTCGTTGAAAAAGTATTATAATATATGCACGTGTTGGATTTGCGCATATAGTATATAATTAAAGAAATATTATTATTTTTATCGAGGGACGTAGGAATTAGGATGAGGAGTAAAAACAAAATGGTGCTTTGTCAGATAAGACGTTATATAATATCCAGTGGTCTGGTTAGTTAGCCAGACGAAGTAACGATGCAGCATCGTGATCTGAAATCGTATTGTAGATTGCCAACCCACGGATAGATGCGCAAGATGTGAGTCACGGATGAATGCACCGACAAACGTACCGCAGATCCGGCTAAAAGCAGCAAACTTTGTAGTCCTAGAGCTGGCGATCCATGCGTCCAAATTTGATGCATCTGGTCTTTATCGTAAGCTATTGATGTACTAATTCCAAAAATACAAAATAAAATCTCGTCAGGACAATGTAACTGCTCCAAAATAGCCGTTTAAGGCCAACTGTTCTGAAAAGTGAGAGCGCTGCCGCAGCATGACCACAACAATTACCAATTACGCCCAGCGATTGTTCAGAACAATGCCGATTCCCAGACTTTCACGACTATTTTGGGATGGTACCATTGCCTGGAAATATACTTTTATTGCGGAATCAGTGCGACACTAGCTTTCGATTAGGACCATACATATCAAATTTCGACGCTTGGATCGCCAGCTATGGGACTATCAATTCTGTTGCTTTTAGCCGGCTCGGCAGTTCGCTTCTCGGCGTATTCAATCGTGAGTCACGTGTTGCGAATCCGTCCGTTGGTTAGTAATCAAAAATTGTATACAATGGCAGCCGAGGCCAGCATAGCGGTAAAAATAAAAAAAACTTCGCCCGCAAGGGCGCAGTCAAGGGCTTCCGCGAATGGATCCACCAAATTCCTTGTCGACATTTAAAGAGAATGCATTATAAGTCAATTATTTTATGTTGTGCTTGTCAGGTCTCAATAGCAATTTAATGTAATAAAATTGTAATTGAGCAAAATTTTTGTCAAATTACAATTACAATTACAATTACACAAAATAAAAATGCTTAAATTACAATTACATTACAATTACATTGAAAAATGTAATTAATTACATTCAATTACAATTACAAATTACAATTGATCCAACTCTGGTGTGATCACACAATAATTTTGGCCCGAACCCTAATTAGGTATCGGCAGTTACGGCCCTGGCCAGAGCGATGGCATTATTGCCAGTATAAAATATCAATCACAAACCTGCAATTTTTACTGTTCAAATATTTCATTCTATTCACCTTCTCGCGATATTGCATTGCATACATAAATCGAATGTCAGCAATTCCGAATGCAATACGATTAACCGAAGACAAGATGACTTCGTCAATTGGCCCCACTTCTGCGATTTTAGCAGCTTCTATCCATTTTTTCACATCTATTTCTCCACACTATAAATGCGCACCAGTGGATTTATTCGTGTCTTTTTCGTTCGATATTTATTCAACATACCTCTGATATTTCAAGAGCAACAATGCAACGGGAGACGGTGCATTTCATGTCTTGAAAGGTTTTTTGCCATTCATCGGGATCAAATGAATCGAACTGAACCTTCACCCATAAGTTTGATATCTGAAAATGATAGATCGCATTGATATTTGCAATTCATATACTAAATGCCCAATAAAATGCGCCGATAAAGTTCTACATCTATTAAGGACGGCGCAATCGTAGGTTTAGGGTCTGGTTAACCTCGATATGCGTTAATATAGGAGCCCTATACATGAGAACTTTTTAGCGGAACGAAATACAGTTACACTAACCTTAACATGATGGTCGAGATACCGTTAATTTCAAATTATTATCACTCGCAATATCACAATGACAGCTAAAAAAGAAATTTCAATTCAAAATGATAAAGGGCCTACAGAACTTGGAACATTAAAAAGTTTTCGGTCAGCATGGGGTGTTACTCTCGACCAACATTTCTCCCCGACGATATTTTTCAGATAAATCCCCAGAGTCCCATGTTAGCGAGAACTTTATGGGCCTTGATTTGTCGTGACACGGTAATGTCCAACGCGAAATGCCTGTTTCTTGTAAGTTTTTTTTCTTGTATGGAAGGGTAATCCAATCATATTATATCAGACGCTAGTTAGCGGCATTAAATTTCAAGCGGCGCGAGGATAATTTGGAAATGCTGCTAAAATCTCCAAATAAACACGATATAATCTCTATCAAATCACATATTAATTTTGGCCCCCTTCGAGCTCGCCCCATCCCCAATTAGGGGGCGTGGGATCCGGCAGTCACAGCCATGGCGAGAGAGCTGACATGATTGTCATTACCAAATCCCGAATCAAAAATTCATATTTTTTTACTTTTGAAATGCTTCATTCTATTCACCTCTTGGCGATATTGTATTGCATTCAGTAATTGGATGTCTCCGATTCGGAGTGCAATATTATCAACCGAAGACAATACGACTTCCTCAATTGGCCCCATTTCAGCAATTTTGGCAGCTTCGATCCATTTTTTCACGTCTATTTCCCCACACTGTAAATGCGGGCTGTCGGATTTAGTCGCGTCGGGTTAGTTCAATATTTCTTCAACATCACCTCTGGTATTTCCGGAGCAACAGTGCAACAGGAGACGGCGCATTTCATGTTTTGAAAGGTTTCTCGCCATGCATCGATATCGAATGAATCGAACGGAACCAGCACCCATATTTTTAAGATCTGAAAACGACACAACGCGTCGATATTTGCAATTCATATACTAACTTCCCAATAAAATGCGTTGATAAAGTTATCCATTAATTAAGTATAGAGCGAGCGTAGGTTAAGGATCCGGTAAACTGGATAAACGAGATGTATATGCGGTAATATAGTAGCCTGATTGCTGTGAACTGTTTAGCGAAATGGAATAAAGTTACATTACCCTTAACCTGATGGTCAAAATAATGTGAATTTTAATTTACTGTCACTCGTAATATCACAATGACAGCGAGAAATAATATTTTAATAAAAATTGGACGAATCCAGCGTTGTCAAATATCCACTTCTCTCCGAAACTTGTGATTCATAATTTACTCGCCGAATCTCTCTTTTGGCATATTAACAGAAAATGTATCCCTCAGCATTACATGGTTATCACACTGGGGGTCATGAAAGCATCTGAAGAAGGCGCGAATTCGCAATCAAGTTTCTTCAACTCTGAATGAGTTAAATTTTTGCTGAAGCTTCTCGAATTTCACCAAATGCAACAATTCTAATTATATGACGGTTTCAACAGTCATAGTTACTTCTTACCATCCTTTCACCGATGCTAGATTGTGACTGTTATCGGACGTTACCCGATCGGTAGATAACTCTGGATTACAAGTAACTACCAGAGATGAGCATGGATTAGGATTAGGTTTTGAAAAAGCAGGATTTGGGAAATATTGTCGGATTTGGATTGGATTTGGATTAGACATTTTTTTCAGAACGGATTAGGATTTGGATTGGATTTACCTATTTTCTGGGAGATTGAAATGTCGTGTGGCGAATGGCGACAAACTTTATTCAGATCAGTTATTAATGTACTTATGGTTACTAAGTTATCTTGAATCAAGTGAGTCGTTGGTTGTGAAAGAAAATTTTCGAATCCTTCCGTTGTATAAATTAGCATTTTTTCTGAATTTCCAGTTGGAATCGGATTAGGATTGGACATGGACTTGAATATGAAAAAGTTATGGATTAGGATTTAGATTTGGATTTGAAGGTTCGGATTTGGATTGCATTAGGACATAGAAATTTCAAATCCGCTTATCTCTGGTAACTATACGGTAGATTCGCGCGAGGGAGCACATAAAGTTATGGAGAAATAACAAATTTCCCCATAAAATCAAATGTCATATGCGATGTATAAATGCTCTTTGCATCTACCAAACAAGGATTTAAATCAAAGCAGCCACTCAGAGTATACTCAATTAGTACAGATTTTGTAGAATACCTCACTTAAGTATCGCATTTTATGGCAACACAGAATTAATCAAATGAATTTGTAAACGACGGCCTAGACCAGGGGCAGGCAACATGCGGCCCGCAGGCCGGATCCGACCTGCCGAGTGTTTTACTCTGAAAGTGAAATTATATTCTGAAAGTATTGACAAATTTTATGCGTCACAGAATGAACCAAAGTTTGCCAATCTGAGAAAGATGTACATTAAACCAGTGCTCTTCAACCGGGGTTTTCATACACCCTAGGGTGTACCAGAATTTTCAAAGGGTGTACCACTCGGGTGGGGTGACCAGATCCGAATTACAATGAGCCGATGGCTAGCTATCTCAAAGGTAGGTTTATGCGTCAGTACAGGTTGACGCACAGGTTAAGGAGCAATGTGGCAGTGCTCTTCAATCGGGTGTTTCGTACACCCCAGGGCGTACCATAATATTTGAAGGGTGTACCACTCGGATTGGGTGTACACTGTACAGTGTACACTGTACATGGGTGTACCAGATCCACATTATGATGAACCGATGATACAGTGACTGTAGATATCACAATAGATAGCCTAAGCCAGTGGTTCCCAAAGTGGGCGCCAGCGCCCCCCTGGGGGCGTTCGCGAGCGTGAAGGGGGCGCTGGCCACGAAATGGGCGATTGGGGGGCGCTGGCTCGAAAAGTGGGGCGGTAGGGGGGCGCTGAGAGAAAATGGGGCGGTGTAGGTTTAGAAGACAACTGCTGCGTTGTGTCGAAACTATTGATAAATATAGCAGCTAAATTCACAGTAAAAATGCGGAATCGATTCAGCCAAGGCGATTTAGGGTCGTCCGTCTATCTATTCAGCTGTACCGGAAAAGTCCATTGTTACTTCACAATGTTGAACCTGCCCATCAATGGACTAATTTAGCAGAAGGCAGTATCCCTGAAAAGCGTGGTTCACTGTGTGTTGTGAGAATTTGAGCAGGTATTGCTCACTGCAAGGTGTGATGGCATTACAGAACTGCCGTGCGTGATTTTACTTTGTCTCAAACGATCGTGGATTTACCACAGTGCCGCGACCGCGGCCTTCGACACAACGTTTCTGGTTGCGAGAAACGATAACGCTTCGATTTGACGGGCATATTTTCCAAAATTTATGAGTAGAATATATCAGTTCTTAGTAATGCGATGAACCTGATAAAGGTTAAAATGGCACCGTACAGATTCAATGATAAGCCCGTGATATTTCACCGTAATTTGATGGAGAAACATAAGGCAATCAACTCAGAAAATTGCACGAGGAGATGATGATTTGATTCCAGGATATATTCCAATAAGAAATTCCTCTCCGGATATTCAATCCATTCTGTGAAGTTTACGAGCATGAAATGATTGGCGAGATGATTACATTGCAGTGTAGAACAAGTTTGAGTTCAACCCAAAGTTCAGTATCTACAATCAATCGTTCTGGATACACAGTCGAATCAAATAGCAATACACTCACTGGAGTCGGTTAGAATTTTTCGTCATTGCCGTTCCCCGCTCATATTTGATACAACGTGTTTTAAGTGCCGTGCTATAAGTCGGCAGTTACGGAAAAATAAAAAAGAATATCGGCCTGGTGTGAATGACCATAGTATTCGACAAACACCATGAATACCCAAAAACAAACAAACAAAGTGCCGCGATAAGGTGATAAAGGCTCACAGCAGAAATCGACTTGACAGTAGGGCCTACGGGACGTGAACCCTGGATATTTTAGAATAAGAATGTTCTTATCACGACTCAAACCCAATATGTCGAGGATGATGATAATATTTCAACAGCTTCATCCGTCTCATTATAAGCTGTAATAAATGCAGAACAACTTTCGTTTTTATCATTTAGGCGTGGTGTGAGGGGGGTGTCAGGGGGCGCTGGCACTTTATTCGTTTTCCAGTGGGGCGGTAGCTGAAAAAAGTTTGGGAGACACTGGCCTAAGCCAGTTTACGCTTCAAAACAGATTGACTGGATGTGTAATATCGTACAATGTGATGTCATAACCAAATGTTTCTCATCAGTTAACCTGTGGTAATGGACACATTACTTCCATTTCGAGGGTTCCATTATATTACCGGGAATGCTATTACCGAGAATGGACATTACCTAAAATGGCCAATGCCAAGAATCTAGCTCAGGGGTTTTCAACCCGCGGCCCGCAGACGTCTATTTTGCGGCCCGCGACATCTTTCATTATAAACGCAATTGCTACTGACACGATGTTACATATTAATTTAGCTACTTAGTTCTCTTATCGCACCGTCTATGTCTCGTTTAATTACTCATTCTTTAATATATTCTGGTTTCTTGATATATGCTCCAGTGTAGATTGTTATTGTTTTGAATCGGTATTCGGCTGGACTCTAGTTTCAGAGAATTCCTTTGTGTAGTACACTCTTAAAGGGTGTTTAACTCAACAAGAACAAGGAAAGGGAAATTAAACGGCGGGAACTGGGTTTGTAACTCCGTTTGGAACAATCAATTTGCTTTCTCAGATATAAATGGAAAACCGATGCTACATATTTGTCGAATAACAGTTTTCGTAACGAAGGGTAGAAGCTTAAAATTATACCACGGCACTCTCTTCTGAAGTTATACGTATTGCCTGATGTTAGAAAAAACATTGCTAGCTGGGTGTCAAGCCCACCAATCTATATTTCGAGGCATTGTTAAAATTGTCGACTATATTACAGACGCATGGTTTAAAATTGCTTGGAATATCGTTAAACCCGTGAAATTGGCCAAAGAATGTGCGATGTCAATAAAACGAATATTCGCTGCTTCCGATACTTAACAACAAGGACAACATCACCTGACAAATTTTGAAGTTACAGTTGTCTGTTTCAACCGTGACCAGAAGAGTAACAGCAATTTCAGTCGATCTTTCATCGCATGTTCTGAAATACGTTGACGCGTATTTTTTTAGCCTAGCATCGGACGAATCCACTGACTCGACGGACATTACAGAGCGAATTCATTATCTGAGGGCTTTCTATTAGACTGGGAATGCTGGCAGGGCAAACGCGAGTAGGGACCCGCTAAAAACATCAACTTTAAAACGCTGAATTCTGTCTGTATTCGTGCAGGGCTCCACCCATTGAAGGAAAGGAGTAGGGTTGATTAGTTTGTTCAAAAATGACCCAAACGCCAGACTTCTTCTCATATCACTGAGAGCTCAAAGTGATAATGGCCTCTGTAGCGAAAAAGTTATCGGAATTTTATACTTGCTCGCTCACGCATTGAAACAGAGACTTCTCTGGTGGAAGGGTTTGACGGTGCATATACTGACTTGACAATTAATGCAATGCACGCTCAATGACGGGATATGCTTGCGCCGCTGGAAGATAATATTCGCAAAAAAAAACGCAATCTTGCGAACTCTGTCCGTTAATGCTTTAGAATGCATAAAAATGTACTAAACGCACGAATGCGACTGGTAAATAGGCTATAGTAGCCTAAATTTAATAATATCCCACTATATACATGGAAATGATGATCTGCGGCCCGCAGCGTCTTTCGCTGTTAAAATGCGGCCCGTTATACGAGGGAAGTTGAGAACCCCTGATCTAGCTTAATGTAACGAACGTTGTGCAGAAATTTATACTTGAGAATCGATACCGAATTTGGCAACGCCGTTATGCACACACTCGACCTGTTCATATGCATAACATGCCTGTACTGCATGTATTGCATTCTCGGTATTGACCGGCCACCCTTTTCGCATAGAGTAGGGTGGAGTTAGCATGTGTTCAGCTTGCGATATCTGTCTGACGATTCTCGAGGAAAACACCGCTACAGCTCAGACATTTTGAATTGGTGCTTCCGGCGGCAAGCTTATGAATAGCGCAGAATACATGATTGCGCAGCTAGGGGGTCGAGTTTGCGAATCACTGCGTTAGATGGTGGTCGAGTAACCTCGAGCCCTTATTCGTATTTAGCATTTACTGTACGTTGCAGCCTTCATCCCTATTTCGGCTAGGCCAGGGGTGCTCAACCTGCAGATGTGCGGCCTCATTCAGCCGCAAACCCATAATTTTGCGACCTTCTACACATATTTAAATTAGCATGTGTTGACGGCCGTCATTATGCAACCAATTGATGCTGGTTCAAGTCTAGGCTTAGCCATGTTTATATGTGTCGGAGGTTTATCTGGGCTCCTCGTCGCCGTCGTAGCGTCTTGAAAGTCTAGCTAGAAAAAGATTGAGCCGAGCTCCAAAGTCAGCAGCAGAGTCCTGAAAGTGGACGCACGTTAGCGAGAGAGAATGAAGAATGGGAGTGCGCGTGCAAGCGAAAGTCGTCCTCATTACCCAATGCAAAGACACTAAACTTTAAGAAATGCACTGTAGAGGCGCACAAATTCTAAACATGCGATTATCGCCACTATCATTGATGTGTAATAGAAATACTAATAATAACAATAGGCTATAAACAATCCTGGTGGGAGGCCAAGAAATAACAACATGCAACTAAGTGATTAATAAAAACCGGAAGATACATCATTATTATTGTGCCCAATATTTTTGAAGATACCCTCCATCAGCTCTACGGGTTAATCTGATCACGTGAGCTAAGAATGAATGAACTTTTGACTATAATATGTGAAACTACCCACATTTTCGATTAAATCCATTCAAGGGGCAAAATTTTCGCGCTCCGCGCGACTGCACCCATAATTCTAGTATATTTTTTTGACATTGATACTCGCGATTTAGGTACATAAATTATATATTGTAAGCCTGCTGGGATGTTTTGCTTCTACAATAAGGAAATTTACGCAAGGCATATCTCAAGAAATAAGTGAAGGCACAGAACACCACAAGGGCTCTCCGCGGTGTTAAGTTCCCAATATCAAATTTCATACGAATGTTTGTCGTCCATGGGCCATGGCGACTCCCCGCTGGAATCTGGACGTATTGTATATGTAATCAAAATGCGGCTTTCTGCGTTATCGGTGTATTATATGGTCAGGGGTGTACGAGTTTTGAGAAAATGTTAAAAGGGTGTACAACGATGAAAAAGGTTGAAGAGCACTGGCTTACAATACCCATCTACGCATCCGTAAGAATATAAACGCACATACTATATTTGTTCGAATTAAATCATACAAGAGGTTTGGCAAAACTGAGCAAGTGAGCAATGCGCAGCGTAAGCATTGAGCCGTCTCAGAAACTGAGACACATTGCTATTAGATTAATCTGCTACTGGTACGACAACGTAAACTGTGATCGTTTCATTTGCGGTCAAATTATTTGTGATGTAACGTATCAGTGTAACGGATCAGTGTAACGTACAATCAGTGAATGAATAATTGCTCTCACAAGTGACACCGGCGTATCTTGAACAATCCGAACATGCACAAGATACATTGATTAAATCGACACTGTTTACTTAATGACTTGAAATTGACTCGTAAATTTTGCTCCCAGTCACGAGTCAATGCAGATTTCTGAAGCTCCGAGTCAAGTCAAGTCAAGTCATTTTGCAAAGTGACTCGAGTGGGGTTAAGGGGCCTAGATAACTGGAACCACTGGTAAGGTTTCGGTCAACATGGTGCGTTAGTTTCAAAAAACATTTTATTCTCTCCCATATTTTTCAGCACGAATCTTGGAGTCCCATGTTAGCGGGAACTTCATAGGCCTTGATTTGTCGCGAAAGGCCTATTTCTTTAACTTGAAAGTATTGTTTTCTTTTAGGCAAGGACAAAATCATATTATATCTGATGCTAGTAAGCGACAATAAATTTTGCAATGCGCGAAGGTAATATGGCAAATAATAAAAACCTCTCAGTATAAATAATATATAATTTTGTTGAATCTCATGATAATTTTTGCCCCCTTCGAGCCCGCCTCATCCCCAATTAGGGGCGTGAGGTGCCGACGCTACGGCCCTGGCCCTGGGTTGTAATGACTCGAGTCTGGAAATGGGAAAATGACTCGACTCGACTCGAGTCAATATTTGGATTGACTCGACTTGTACTCGAGTCATTACGCATGACTCGACCCAAGTCAATGAATCGGCTGATTTTATATGACTTGAAGATGAATAAATTTTCGAATCGTAATGCCTAGTTCAACAAATCTGACGAATTCTGCCGACATCGCTATTTGTCACCACTGCTTTCGTTGCACTCGTCTGATATCAGATATGCCGTCGCAAAAACAACAGACGATAGTACATAGTCGCAACGCATTGTTACGAAACATGAGTACCGTATGTCGTTTCTTCGGCTGGACGCATGACAGAGAGCACAGTTCGCGAGGAGAGGAGATGTTGTTATGAATGGCATCGAGCGTGTGTTAGATGTTTAGCGGTTGTGGAAAATGGATTTTTGCATTGTTTCTGAGGCAATCGCTAATATGCTGAGACGGTTTCGCAGGTTACTTTAGATTTTAGTTACTTCGCTATGTCCAGACCACCTACTGTCATCCAGTTTGCATACAGCGGCTATGAAGTCAGAGAAGGTAGCAAACAGATTGCAAAATGTAAATTGTGCGTGAAGCAGAATATTTTATGCGAGAAAGTTGGCACTACGTCCAACTTCACGAGACACCTCAAGCAAAGTCATCCAGACCAGTATGTATGATTACTCCAGTACTAGTACAGATGTTTTTCTTACTGGTATAGTACTGTGTTATATATATTGAGGATCTCTGTTTAAGCACTGATCGCTACATATGTTTCAATGTAAAGTTGTTCTTGATTGCAATGACATATTATTAAATGCGTGATATTTTAAGAAATCAGATATTGAACAGGCTAAATCCAAATAATGCCCCTATAACCTTTGCGACAAATGTGTCTTAAACTCATTTAGAGTATTGAGTGATGGCTACTATATTCAGTCTATTTGTGGAACCTAAAGAATTGTTAATATGTGTGTGAATTGAAATTGACCATATATTGATATTCCATATGAGGGTTTGGCATACTAAAATCAAGTGTAACGAAAATATTCCATTGCGGTCTGCTAACCAAATGTTGAGATAGGAATTTGGGTATCAGTGGACAAAGTCCCGTCTAAATCATTAAAATCGTTTTTTCTTCTCCATTCATACAGATATCAGTTAAAGATTCAAAAAACATGACCATTGACGAATCGCAGCCAACTATAACCGAATATATTTCTGGGAGTCGAACCAACGCAAGACAAGTTGTTCCAGGCAGCAGATTAGCAACCCAAATAAATCAAAGCATTGTGTATGATCTTATCGTTTGCGAAAGCCTGCCTATCAGAATTGTCGAAACACCCGGATTCGAGAAATTTCTACAAATTTTAGCCCCTGGACATAAGCCATTGTGTCGAGGGTCGGTCAAAAAACAATTACACGTCAAAGCCCAGGAAGTCAAGAGCAGCATTACGAAGAAATTGGAATGCTCCAGATCTGTAAGTGCTACCGTTGACATCTGGTCAGATAGAAAAATGATGTCCTTCCTAGGAGTAACGGCGTACGTTTTGAACCCAAATAAAATGAGTATCGACTCCTATACGTTGGCCTGTAATCGATTTCGCGGGAGGCATACTGGGGAAAATATTGCAGCAGCCTTTGAGAAGACATTGGTCGAATTCCGCATAAAAGACAAATTAGATTATGTCATTACTGACAATGCTGCCAATATGAAGAAGGCTTTTTCAGTTCATTTTGATTTGCCCAGGGTGGCAATGATTGCGGTTCGGAGGATTCTCTTGAGAATGCAACTATGTGGAAGACTCCGGAAGGTCATGAGCAAATTCTTGGTGAAATATCTGAAACGGTAACGCAGGGCCGCCTTGCTTGTTTCGCGCACACCCGTCAACTATGTATAAAAGATGGGTTGGAGCGTGGAACTCCAATGCGACCGGCGTTATCAAAGCTGTCAGCTTTATCTGATTTGCTCCATTCAAGCACAATATTCAAAGATACTTTCGAATCGAAATTTGGAGAAAGGAAGTCCATCGCTACATCAAACAAAACTAGATGGACTCCATGCTGTTTGAAGTACAAAGTAGGCCCTATTTGTGCCCTGGATCATACACAGCTGAGTGAACTATGTGAAAGTGTGGGTCACCCTGAAATGATATTCTCGGCACGTGAGTGGTCACAATGGGGCATTTCCACTTCATTTTGAACACTAGGGGCGATAAAGATAACTCGACCCAAAACTGTTTTGTTGCTATATGCTTTACTATGGGACTGGACTAAACATGGACCTAGTTTCGTCTCTTGAAGTACAATAAGGATGGTGAAAGTATCCACATCAATATAAATCATCCATATAGATATCAAATAGCTGTTAGCGATGATAAAGATGCTATTTCTTGGCGTCTTGTCCTGTCTTGGAAGTGCTGAAATTATGATTCTATCCTTATCACCAACTGTATTGGTTTATATTCCCCATTTATCACTCATAACTTCACCAGATGGACTGGATTCCACACAAACCCTTTCTAGATGTATTATAACCTTGGCCAAATAGCTGTCTGATTGAAACACTTCATGTATTTCAATACCCTCTTATCCTTTAATCTCATCACTATCTGTTGGTGTTTTTAAATGATAAAATACTATAACAATACCAACTAAATTTCATCCTCTCTAATGATTGACAATTGAAGGATGAACCATGTACCAGTTGTATTGTTGCAGTTATAATACTAATTAATACCAACTAGATCTCATCCTCTCTGATGATTGACAATTATATGATGTACCAGCTGTATTGTTGCAGTTATCTTGAACAAGCAGAGTATCTCGAATATTTTTTTGCCCGACACAGGATATAAATTGTATAGTAAGCACATAAACTTTCGAAGTAACGTATTATTCATGGTCATATTATTACTCGGTTACATAATAATTATTAACTTGGTTGAAGGAATGTCAACCCGCTATTTGAGAAACCCATGTATGGGACTGCTCTAAGACACAAAGCAAAATACTACGGTGGAAACCCAATTGATACAAATAGTATCACCATATCCAAGAATAATCAACGAGAATGATAATGAGGAACTTGCAGATTGTAACACAAAAATGAGCTCACAAGCATTGGTCATTCTTGATCATCTAGATCAGCGGTTCTCAACCGGGGGTCCGCGGACCCCTAGGGGTCCGTGAAGCAATTTCAGGGGGTCCGCGAGACCTCTAAATTTTTAAAATGGTTGATAACCTAATTTTTATTTTATTTTTTAATTTGAGAAAGCATGAGGCAGTTTCGCACCACAACTGCTAAAACCTCATGACTCATATCATCATAATAATCGTCCGACATGGACTATCGTAGTGTGAAAACTCATTTTCATTGCAAATATTCCAATAACCTGCTGATACAAACATATTGCTGTTTAGAGACGTTTTGTTGGGGTCTGTGAAAAAAATAAAAATATGGAGATAGTAACGTCAATCAGGGTAACTTCGTAATGTCTGCGAAACCTTCTCGATTTGAAGTTGTCGTAGTCTCATCAAATTAGTGAACAGTCGTTTGAAATAAAAATTTCCGAAGTATTTCCATAATTTGTCCCAATGCAGGGAACAGCTTCTTGGAGGTACAGAACTTTAATATACAATTGAATAGTATATTCATGTTGAAATGAATCCGAATATTTTCGGCTGACACTCGTCATAAATCGGACAATAATATACCTGGTCTTAAAGCTCGGCTATCAGATTTTGCGCATTCTTATTGCGGATGCCCTATCGACAAGGCTGATTTTTTGATGAACAACGAGTGTTTCGTTGCTATCAAAGCATTACGCTCGAACCCTGAAATTCATATCACCAGTTATATTGGTATGCAGCCTTGTCTTGTTAATGTCGAATTGTTCATGGTCGAAAATGTTTACTCGTAAATGTATATGTAAACCTGAACAGAACAATTCGTTTCATGACAGTCTTTCTCTGGTTGGAAAACTTGGATCCATTTGGAGCATAAAATTTGTCTATACTTTTAGATTAGGATTTCACTTTGACGGTAGAAACTCTCTGCGGGCCGATCAAAATGCCGTCGCGGGTCGAATCCGGCCAGCCGTCCGTATGTTGCCCGTCCCTGTGCTAGATGCTGGACGTGATATGTTCATAAAATATGTGTTTCTTCATTTTGGTACCATAAATGTTGCGATCACACCAAAAGTATCGTCGGAAGCGAAGAGTTATGCGTTAATATTGCATTAGCCTCCATCTATCTTTGCGGAAATGGTTTTCGGACTCCTCGTTCATATCAAAACGCAGACGCGGATTTTCAAGACACGACCACGTAGTTCAAGAAATACAGCAGCAAAATTAGCTTTGAAATAATAAAAGTCCACCACACGTAAATAGTATGATGTTATCTTCAAGAAAAATCATTATTTTGCTGTTTATCACAAGCCTACAGTTCATATTTGCACAAGACAGATGAAGGTTGCACCATAATAGAGCTAAAATTGAACTAAAACTTGAGGGGGTCCGCGAGGGTCCGTGACGGTCAAAAGGGGTCCGCGAAGCCAAAAAGGTTGAGAACCACTGATCTAGATAGTTGTACTGGAAAATCTTGAAGGTTTTAGCAAAGTTCGTTGCGCTACCAACATAATGTATCAGATACATATCATAAGAGTATCTGTACCGAGCAGCCTACAATAAATGATAATCGTCAGATTATACTTTCATCTGAACAACGCACACGCAATGTACAATGCGATGCAATGACTAATGAGCAGATAGGAGGATGCCGAACGACCAGTTGCGATTGCAGTTGCGGTCTCTGGCATCCACCTCGGCCTAGTGCCCGATGTCACAGCTCCTTTTTTCATGTCAGTCTCTTTTCCACAGCTCTTTCTTGCTTTTTCCATTCTTGCAAGTGCGCTTTTCATTGGGTATCCTGATTTGTCGAGGACATATGTGATCGTTTGCTTCACTGTCTTACAAGTAAGCATAATTTCCATCCCAGCAAACACATAATTGCCGAGGGCTATCCAAGCAGTGTCCGAGTGTCCCAGTGTCCGGTTGGATAGACGTGGGCTAATACTTGGCTATCCACGTTCGAAAATGTTCGGTTCGGATATCCTCGGACATACATACAGAAATACATTCGGGATAGTCCACTAAAATTTACAATTAAATTTCCACTGGATACCATAATCTGACAGTGTGGGGATTTTTCCATGTTGCTTCAGCTAAAAAGTCAACCTCTCAAGCTCTTGCTGATAAATGCACATATTTCATCCTTTCAAAATATTTAAAGAGTACAGTTCGAACAAAAATCGTACATTTGCACACTGATATTGGTGATAGTTCACTGAAAATGCGAATCAGAATTCCAAAGGATATCATATTCGGACAGTGTGAGGATAGTTCTATTTCGTCAACCTCTCATTAACTCCTGGCACTGATATGCACAGATTGCACATATTTCAGAATTTAAAAATATTTCAAGAGAATTTGAAAGAAAATCGTCACTGGATGTGATTCGTCACCGACGTCACGTAACCGGATTATGTATGCTGGCATTGAATGGTCGATATTCCCTGTTCGGCCTACATTTCAAGCTTTTAAACTTTGCTATTTCTGTGCCCTTCTGGCTGTTGTGCTGTGTTACTGTTTGTTCCAGCGGCGAACATTCGCCGTTCCGAAAGATGTTACTGACTTTTTGCGTGCGTCATACCGTGAGATGTTTAGCGGTTTTCACTTGAATGCGCTTAGTGGGTCGGCAGAAATGGTTACTGCGCACAGTGAATCTGTATTTCTTTATGACTTGATCGCCATATGGATTATATGCTGGTACTGAATAGTTGATGGTATTATCGACTTCGATAATGGTATATTCTCTTCCGTACTTTTATTTCGAGCATGTAATAAACTTTACAATTTTTGTGCCGCTTAATGTTTTACCGATGTTCCTGCGGTGAATACCACTCATCGATTGACGAGCTTTCCTCGTGCGTCTCGTAGCGCTATGCGTGAAGCCTGAAGTGAATGAGATCGTTAGCTTTTTTCCCTTACATGCGCAGTGGCGCATTGCGCAGCGAGCACAGTTCACGTGATTCAAAGTTTCATCTGGGAAGTTTGAACCGTAATGATTCTGTGAAGTGAATTGTTTTCAGCGGCCAGACGCGTTTTCCACGTCGGCTGTGTGCCACTTACGTCGGTGATAACTTAATCATAACCGCTGGTTGTAGTTAGTGTAGTCAGTCAATGATGCGTTATAGTCAGAAGTGGCGTCTGTGCACAACGAAATTGGGCTTGGTTATGGAATCACTATAGTAAAGAGCAATGATGGATGTTCGGTAGGCCTATTATTGTTTAGAGTTGACACTGTTATAGTACGTCCTTCTATTGTAACCAAACCTGATTTTTTGATCAGCATAAGGTAAGTAGGGATGGTGTGAACCTCTGAAAGGTTCAGGTTCGTGTGAACGCGAACCTTTTTGAAAGGTTCTGTGTGAACGCGAACGTGAACCTCATGACGTCACGTGACGTCATATTGCTGATTCCAATCCTATCTTTCAATGATGTGATAGCCTATATTAATGTGACAGAGTGTAAACCAGAGGTCTCAAACACGCGGGCCGCATGCGGCCCTCGAGAACATTTTGTGCGGCCCGCGAAGGTATTTTACAATTTCAACCATTCGACAATATATTCTAGTGTCATATATCTTTTTGTAGATTAAGGAACTTACAGTTCACTCCAAAACTACTACAAAAACCTGAAATCTAAACAAACTTCACTATCACATCACTTCCTAAAATCTACCATGCAGTTGAAGATCGCTATTACGTCGCATTTCAGGTTCATGATGACAAAGCATGAACCGTTGATGTTTCGTTACTGAAAATTGTTATTTTGTATGGTGCGACCTTTCGTCAAATTACTCGATTTTTAATTGACTGGGTGATAAACTAAAAATGACTCGAGTTGAGTATAGGGTCGAACGTTAAAATCGGAGAAGGACTTGCCTCCCGGAATAGTGACTGGGCAATGGGGGAATAGTACTATATCAAAAGCGCGTAGCTTGCGTTGCGTAGGGTATATAGAATATAGAAATCGAATCAGGTCTGTATGGAAACCATTGGCATTCTGTGGCCCCCGTGACGTATATTTGGTTACATCTTGGATGTTGTTTGCTCTCCCTGTCCATGTTATTATCGGTTATAGTGGTACGCTCCACAGCTGTAACACCAGTGGATTCTTCGGCGAATAGTCATTTCTATTCCAGGGGTTCTTAACCAGGGGTCCGTATCCCCTTCGTGGTACAAAGCACCACATCAGGGGGTACCAGATGCATTGTGGAAATTGGCCTATATGCTGTGGAATATTTTCTGGGCCAATTTATTCAACTGGAAAATATTGTTCGCGCTACGCGCGATTTTATGTAAATGGGCTTTCTGATTTTTATAGGTCCCATCAGAAATTGTGTTGGAAATCGACAGGGGTCACTGGAAATCTAATTGAAAGTACAAGGGGTACGATCGCTAAAACGGTTAAGAAACAATGCTATTACTATGGAGCAATAATGATTATATTTCAGTTGTTATTTATCTGTTCCAACATTAATTGAAGAAAACCTAACGCTGATTTAATTTGACTTTGGCAATGACAGTAACAATAGCCTATACTTATCACGTGTATATCAGAAACCCCGATTAGGCTACACCGCTCACAAGCTCTGATATCAGATCAATCTTTAGTGAATTCTAAAATATTCTACATAAAATTGTGGCATTTCAAAGGTCCAATAGCTGCAATATTACAACCCAACAGCTTATACGATATCATCATGCGTCTTCTCGTATGATGTCTAAACTCATTATTTCTAACAAATTATGCCCGACACAAAATTCATTTTATTCAAATATTTGAAAATGTAGTTTGTTTGCGAAGCGTGAATCGTATAATAGTAAATTACATTTTTTCGGTGGTTGTGGAATGCCTGTCTGCAAGGTGCCATTAAATAAGGCCTAGTAGGATATTATAGATTGAATACCCCTATTCATTGATTCTGCGGCCCGCGGGTCATCACAAATTAGGAAATTGGCCCGCGAGCACATTTGAGTTTGAGACCTCTGGTGTAAACACTGTACACGATACCTAGCGACGACTCGGGCCACATAATGCCACAATGCTGGAGTACATATTGGCGTTTTAGACGTCGCTAAATGTATCAACTGAGGCAATCAAAGGATATAATAATCCAATAAAGTCGATATCCTCCGTCGCTTAGCCGGCAATTTCGACGAGGGCTTACCAGGGAATATAAGCTTAATCCTTAACAGTCTAGGCCTGACCGGACAATGCATTCAGCGTCTGAGTATTGCTACATTGATATTGAGCAGAGAGTAAAACTGGTTTCTATACTTGCTGCCGATATTAACCCATTAACAAGTTCTATAAAACAGTAGCCAACACCTCAACGGTACGGATTTGGCTTTAATGATACAGTAAAATATGAAGTCAAGATTGACCCCGCACGCCTGCTAAATTTTTAACATCAGAAACGATATCAATCTCATTGCTTGGTTGGATAAGCATCATTCGCTGACTACGCATTTCGCTCGTGATGTTGTGTGATTGCGGGTCAGGCTCACAGCAGAGAGTCACTAAATATTTACGAAGGGAAGCTGGATATTTCGAGCAAACTTTTGTAACAACGCAACTAAAACTTTTGAGATTGTCAAGGTGCATGCTCGTTTAGTGTTGATTTTTTATGCTGCCACCGCAATGCATAGAGTGGCCCGCAGTTGAAATGCAATAAATTTTAACGAAAGATGTTATAATGAAGTGAAAATTGTAATATATGATGAAGGTTCACAGTGCAGAACCTATCAAGGTTTTGTTGTGAACGCGAACCTGTAAATTTCCGAGGTTCACACATAGAACGCGAACGTGAACCTCACGTTCACACCATCCCTAGTAAGAGTTACTGTTTTGCGATTTATAACTAAAAATGGATTGGAAGGTAGCTTTTGACTAATAATGACAAAGGGCTATATCAGAAGTTTTGAATTCGACCCGAAGCCCAACTTGAGTCATGGTTGCTGGTTTTGCAATCATGATTATGATATCATTGCTTGGCTTCGAAATTGTATTATTAAAGCACCGATATTCAATTCTACCCAGCCCTATATGGTTCCGTTACGCAAGAGTACTATATTGCAATACTAACTTATGGATAGCTCAGTTGCGGGGAAAAGACAATATATATGAAGATCTACTAAATATGATTCCGATTCAAGGTCTGATTCGATTCGATTCGAAGATTAGAAGAAAACGCACATGTTCCACTGATACGGATCTTGCTGAAGCTCAGGCGAAGCAGTTCGAAAAGGAATCTCAGCATCTTGAAGAAAGTGTAAAAGGAAATCTGCCAGGAATGTCATGAATATACTGACAGTGCATCAATAATTCATCAAATGCAGGTTAGAGCTTAATTCCTCGATATGGTATCAAAACAGCAAGAAATCCGCAGTTATGACCGTTTGATTTCTGAAAAGTTTATTAAACTCTCAAGTATAGTGAAGAAGCAGAGCTGAGTATAAATATAGAGAGCTTAAAACTGCATATGTAAGTTATGAATTTCTTGAAATTTTTTATGCACATGCAATGGTGACTGTAGAAACTACCAATTTGATAACTCAACGATAATCTTATAGCTCATTGCGACCAGAACGCACAATTTAATTACACTTACACAGGTCTCAATCGAAAGCTACTGTCGCACCGATTCCTTACTGAATTTGAAGGCAATTTTCGGGGGGGGGGGGGGGTTTCAGTGACCGGACTAGATATTAATTGATATTTTCTGAATCATTTGCAAAAGTAGCTTTCAATTTAGACCTGTTTTGTTGAATTTTGCGCTCAGTTCGCCAGCTATAAGATTATACCTACTTCAATGCGTTTATTCATGCCATGCCGGTTAATATGTGTGTTTGAGGTGCCACTGACTGTTATTCATCTGTTCAGATACGTTGTCCCAGCAAGTAGCCCTTCATAGAGAGTCGTCTAGGTTCATTCTGCTGGGAATTTCCTACTAGAAATTGTGAGTATATAGTATGTTTATTAGATTTGTGCTGAGTTTCCCAATAGAGTGGCAACTGATAAAGTTGGGCAGAACTGAGAAGAAATCTTTGTGTGCACTGAGTTAATGCAATATTGTATATCATCGGTTAAACTAGTTTGGCGTCTCAATTTGTTTAATATAATCTTCCTGTATAGGTGCTTGTTGCAATATTACTACGACTGTTCCGGAAAAAGACAGCAGAATTGCAGTCAGATCTGCGTTGTGCCATGCACCATCCAAAAAACAGAAATCAGCAATACGAGGTAGATGCAATATTGATTGGCTAAATGTATGCGGAGAGCACATAATGGTAATATTGTGTAACCATACTTCTAGGCGCCGAATTTTATTTCTACATAGGGTGAACAGATGAAATAAGGGAGTGGTTTGAAATTGTTAAAAATTTATCAAGTTAGCATCGTTTAAAACGGTTAAGTACATGCATCTTCTGATGTTTTAGTAGGCCTATTAGCGCTTATCAATTATGTCCGTTCGCGTCTGTTCGTGGCCAATTGCGCTGATTTAAAGCTATTCAATTTGACACTGTCAGTATTAAGCCAGTATATCATAACGATCGAATAAATAGAGATAACAGGCAAATCATGCCTGTAGCAGACGCTATAGTTACGGCCATGCAGCAATGTTATCACATGCGCCAGTCCTGCTGTAGACTCTAACTCGATAGTTCAGGCTGGTAACGATATCAGGCGTAGCCCGGTGCACATTAAGGTTCATGCCAGCAATTATAGCGTGCAGGCTTGGCTACTTGATAAAATTGTTAGGTTAGCTAATTTAAGCCTACAAACCAAATTTGGTTGAATTCCAACCAGTGGAAGCAGAGTCATTGTCCTCAAAAAATTTGGATTTGAATAAAATAGTATTTACAGTGAGCATAACTATAGTAAATAAACAAAGAATCGGTCACCGTAAAGACTCAAACCCGAACTTTTTTTAATAATAATTTTTATATTAATGAATCAGAACTTTCTTCTCCTGTAGCAATGCGACTACTGGCTGGAATTGAACCAAATTTGGTGTGTCGAGTCCATTGAAGTTTAATGTATTGGAACGTAGAAGGTTCCCGTTCAAACTAATCGAATAAATTCAGAATTTGCGCCACCGAGAATCTCGTGTTGCATCAAATTTGAGAACGTAATCAAACGCTGTGCACTGCACAATGCGCATTATTAATAACAAATCCAACACCGACAAGTGACACTGAAGGAATACGAGCGTATAAAGCAGACGCGAATCAGTAGCTTACCGATGATTGCAAACGAGAAAGCACGCATCCGAGGCCTACGATGCGAATATTGTAGGCTCCAGCGCATCTAATCAGTAATTCCTTAACTTGACTACAGCACAATGGGTTGGAACCTAGTCTGACATCGCAACAATTGCATGTCGAAATCCAGGATTACAATTTACTGGGGCGTTTCAAGCATTAGTTTGTCGCCGCCTACGAATCTGCGTATTCAATTATTTGCGAGTGTATCGGTTAATGGTTAATACTTAGCATTTACGCGATATCACGGACTCGCTCATCGACAGCGCTGATGTCGTATCGAAATGACCTGAAAATGGAAATATACAAAAATTTGGCGTTTCAGCATTTTGTAGGGGGTATTTTACCTGCGTGTCAGTTATTTTTCGTTTTCGTGTTCGTTAATTTTAATGTGAAAAGTAGTTTATTTGCAAAGAATATCACCAATTCACCATCATTTGAACGTGTCTACTGCCTATTTCAATGAAATCTACTAATTTCCAGCTAATCCGTGTCATATCTTTTATTCACCAACTGGTAATGTCTTCATCCAAACTCTAGCATAGGCCCTTGTAAAGATGAAAACGGGTGGAGAAAAGCATCCCTGCATCATACGCATTTTTGATCATCTCGGAGTGGTGAAATTTTCCACCGTAAATACTATTATTTGAAAAATGATTGGAATTTAGAATTGGATGACCTTGGCCTCTACTGGTTGAAATTTAGTTAAATTTGTTGTGCAAGGTAATTTTAGGTACCCTAATGATTTGCCAACTAATCCAATGAAATTGGAAAAAAGTTTCTTTGGACACCCCTACCCCTAGTGTCCACTGTTCAATAATGGTCGTAAATTTTAATATTCATGATTTGTGTGTTTATGCATAGTATGCTGTACTTAGTAAGTATTTGAATATTTTTTGCAAGGCGTTAGGAATTGGTAGCATTTTGAAGGATTATTTCATGTTTGCTTGTAATGATTTTGCTACTTATTTTAGGACAAGCATGCCGAACAGTCCATATCCAGTCTCAGCCTTACCCAGACGATGACGAGAAAGAGGATGCTGTGTAAAGACCTTTCTTCCCATCATACCAACTTTTCATCTCGTTGCAAGTTAAACCTGTATCGAGATTGATGATATTTCCAGCTAGAGAAATTGTTGATTGCAAGTGTGCAATGCTTGCTCTGGAATTTTTTACAAGTTACAGTGGAATCTGCTGATCATTATTTTCATCCGCTCTAGACAAGGTATATACGATCAAAAAGAGGTGAAAGTGAGTCATCCTTGCTGCTCAAGTAAAGGTGGATCTGAATCTGACTACCTGAGTACTTTCCAAAAGTAGAACGAGTCGCACACTTGTAGGTTACTGCAGTAGGTAGGGGCCGCTTTCGAAATTGCAGGATATATCACCGCAACAAATATAGAATGGCACTTAATTATAGTGTGATTTCTAAATTGCTCTCACTATAGCTACATTATAGGGGCTATCTAACTGGTTATGTCTGAAAAACCAAGTAGAAGTGTTTTATTATTTGTCACACTACACCTTGCACAATGTGGGACAGATCTGCACATAGAGGATGTCGGAACGACCAATTGACCAGACTGAAACATCCTATTTTTTGTATCTCTATTTGTATTACCTCTTCACCTCAATACTTGCCATCTTGAATGTCAACAACAGGTAGTTCCCTGTGCATGTATTTTTGCTGTCATTGGAGAACTTCAACCACCCATTTCTATGGAATTATCATATTGTGAACGTACTTTTTCAACTTGATTTGACGGTTGTTGCTTTGACTCGATGCTGTGCGTTTTTCTACTTCACTGCAATTTGTAATGTAGGCCTATCGCTTTGTCTTGTTGCATAATGATTTTCAAAACTTGCCAACCTCTGTATTTCAGATACATTTGTATACATGTAGTGCGGTGCTGTGTCTTGTTTTTATATTCTCATTGGCAGAATTCTAGGTAATTGCTTCGACCTATCTTCATTTTTCAACACTTGCCCATGTGTCGTATTCTGTAATCTTCCCAGTGTGCATGCTTCTTCACCTTGATTGTTTGACAGTTGTTGCTTCGACTTTTTGCTGTGCTTTTGTTGAAATTTTTACTATTGCCTATAATGATTTTCAAAACTTGCCAACCTCTGATATAGCTGTGTATGTGTAATGCGGAGCGTGTCTTGTTTTTATTCTCATGGACGAAATTGAAGGTAATTGCTTCGAACTTCCTTTTTATTTTTCACCACTAGCCCATGTGTGGTATTTTCCCCAGTGTACAACTGTACATAGTTCCTAGTCATTTCATTCTTGGCCCGATTGATTAATTGATTGATCGACTACTTATGTTATTTTTGAGTGCACCTGCTGCTTTATTGTATCTCTTAAACTTGAGTGATTGATTTTGACGTGATTTACAGCCGTTGTCGATTTTACTCATTGCTGCTCAACTTTTATTGTTGACAATGTGATAATAGAAGCTTTTTGCCTGAAAATCAATCTTGTTTAAGTGTATTTGTGCGTCGCCTAACCTGTGGTAAGGAAATATGCAGGTCCAGGAGCTAGCTAGTATTCAGAAGTTAGATCAGTGGATAGTCTATGGATATCGGTCCCAACAGGACTTTGTCCCTACAGTGGCCAGGAAGTGACTCAAAAATGAGTTGATGGATAGTCAGAGGTCACCCACTGGATAACACCAAGAGTCGACGCGCTCGGTTCAACCGGATGGCACTAGGATGAATCTGGGCCAAATGACAAGTTATCCGACGGATGGCCGCATGCCGTAATGTGTTTGCTGGGATGTCTTTCAGTTGGCAGTAGAAAAATGACGTCATGCTTCCTATATTGAAGTTTCATCAGCTTCATTGTAATTCAAACACATGATTTTTATATGTTGTAGGACCACACAGCAGCAACTGCACATTGCATGATTTTCCATAACGCACACAACGCTCATGGGGGAGCTGATTAACTGCAAGATAAGCCGGATAAATCATGTTGGTGAAATGATATTCTGCAGACAACTTTTCCAGGACCAGGCATCTATACCTCTTTGTAAACGGAACCATCCTCACGATAACTTTCTATTTCTGTTTGATGCATCTTTTGAGATCAAATGACCGTCATCCTTACACAATGAGCACAGCCATATCATATGACTCTCGAAAATTAACAGCAATGTAAGCTGCTAGGATGTCTATGTCCATCACGAGGACAAGACGCCAAGAAATAGCATCATTTTCGTCGGTAACAGCTATTTGATATCCTTATGGATGATTTATATTGATATTGATACTTTCACCATCCTCGTTGTACTTCAATAGACGAAATTAGGTCCACGTTTAGTCCAGTCCCATAGTAAAGCATATAGCAACAAAACAGTTTTGGGTCGAGTTATCTTTATCTCCCCTAGTGTTCAAAATGAAGTGGAAATGCCCCATTGAAAAAACTTATCAATATTTTGGTATTTTGGACCTTTGCTATTGCCACAGATCTCACTCAGAGAGAATATACACCCACCATCAGTTGTGTCGTACCAACCCTGCTCTCGCCACCATGCAAATAGGCACATCCTCACTGTTAATTACTTGCGCGCATTAGTTGAAGCATTGAAGAATTCTCTTTTACAGCGTTTTGCAGGAGTGTTTGAAAATGTGAACATGATCACAACTAATGAGTCTTTGGATAGGCCTATCGGTAATCCCGAACCGTTTGGTGAAACCATCTACCTCACATCCTGCGTGCTCGATCCGAAATTTGCTTTCCATTGGCTCATGGATCTAAATTGCTCAGAACAATCCCGAATTGCACTGCGTCAGAAAATAATCGAGTTGATAACGACTGAGGCTGACACTCATTCATACAATATGACCAGCCAAGCTACAAAATGATCCGGTGATGAAGAGGTACTAGATCAGGGGTGGGTAAACTTTTGAGCTCGCGGGCCGCATTCAACATCTGAATCCATTCGCGGGCCGCATTATGTAAAATTGGGATTATAAACCAAAACGCAATATTGGTATTTGATTATATAGTGAGGACATGGAGATAATATATATGCTTACTTAAAACAAACCAAATATTGCTTTGACGATATCGTACACGCGTCATAAACATCATAACCATGTTAGCTTCGAACACCATTCATACTATGTGTAGATAAAAAATAAATACCCTAATTAAGTAGTTCTCAAACTTCTTTAGACACGCCTGGGGATCGTGAAAAATTTCGCGCCCCCTTTTCATCATATCACAAAATGGAACCAGAATGCTTGCAATCCCAACGCACAGTTTGATGACATGTAGGGTTATGACTGTTGAAGAGAGAGTTCAGAAATATGAAATTCGGACTATACACAGAGCAAAGACCATGAATTAGAGGTTAATCGCGCGAAGGGCGAAAAAAAATTCAGTTGACCGCAGTTTTGCGCCCCTTCAGATGCTATCACGCCCCCAAGGGTGGCGCACCCCCACTCTGAGAACCACTGCCCTAATTCTACGCATACAGAGAACGATTCTACCGAAGACACGCGCGAATCGTTTTTGATAACCACATCACTAAAATAATTAAAACTGGAGTGGATAATCTGAAATTACACTCGTCATTATATAATTCTCGTTTAGCATTTATGTGCTGTTTGGCAGTTGAAACTTTTCAAACTGCGTGGGCCTTGAGATCGAGCTATCGCGCCATAAAAAATAATATAGGAAGTATTTACCCCAGAACAGTGGTTCTCAAAGTTCTTAAAACACGCCCCCCCCCCCCCCATATGATGGTGAAAGTTTTTGCCCCCTCTTATCGTCATATCGCAAACCGCAACCAGGAGGCTGAAAAACGTAACGGATAGTTTAACGGCATGGAAGGTTATGACTGTGGATGAGAGATTTTTAAATATGAAATTCAGACTAAATACAGAGCAATATGAAATTGGGGTAAATCGCGCGAAGCGGAAGAATTTCATTCGAGCTTTGCTTCGCGCCCCCCTTCAGATACTCTCACGCCCCTAGCCATCCCCACAGTGTTTGTGGACCACTGTCTTAGAATTATCATGTTGAAATATACTATTCGATTCGATAATATTCGATTTTTAGTACGCATTTAATCAATATTTTTAATAAGTTTCTTCAGACTCTCGCGGGCCGTAGTTTGCCCACCCCTGTACTAGATCCTCCGCAATCAAAGTGCTTAAGACTTTTCAATTATACAAGCAAACAATGCAAAGTTCAATTAGAGCCAATGCAATGACTTAGATGGTCAAGTACTTGGAAGAGACTGATAAGCTCATGTGTAGATTTGAAAGCGATGATTCTTTGCATTTTTGGGCGACTCGAAAGAATGAGTATCCAATGCTCTTCAGTGTGGTTCAAAAATGCTTGTCAATTCCTGCATCTAGTGCACCTGTGGAACGTGTAATCAGTAGAGTTGGATTTATTCTATAAGGCCATGCCGCTCTAATATATCTGAGGATCTCCTTTCCACTTTGGTATTTTTGAAGTGCAACTCGTCATTGATTTGATCTGCTGACTGATAAAACACACAATACCCTCTGTTAATTTGACGTTTTCAATGATTTGATCTGCTGTCTGTTAAAACACACAATACCCTCTGTCCATTTGACCTTTTGTTAGGTATGTGCATTGTGCACATGGGTAATAATGAATGGCTATTGCTTCGTGATGTTTGTACAGTGGGGCTTTTAAAATAACTTATTTTTTATTTAACTGGTGGCTACTTGATAAAATTGATACGTTGAATAGAAAGAACATTGAATCTGGCTCAATTTTACAAAGTAGAATCAATGATATGAGAGGAGAAAATTTTTGATTTGAAAATACGTGGAGTATCTTTAGTGAGAAATTCTTTCATATGATATAATAACATGCTAGTAGTAAGCCGACTATTTCTCATATCCAAAACATTCTACTCTAATAACTTCAGTTCTTCTAGTTGGAATTGAGGCAAATTTGCTATGAATCATATTTTTACACAATGTAACAATATCATGAGATAGCCGGTATAATTCGAAAATCTCTATTTGTAATTATTCCAAAATTTTCTTTCATAGCATTGCTTCCAACTGGTTAGAATTGAGCAAAATTTGAATTTTTTAGGCAATCTAACAATTTTGAAGTAGCCGGAAAATTTGGAAAAATGTTTATGAACAGCCCCATTGTACAGTTATTTCTCCAATGCTGTAACTGCGATGTAGTCTGTAATAAAATTGGGAAAACCTTTTTATGGTAATATCAAAAGGAATCTGTACTTTTGTTACTGCACAATGCACATAGCTGCATGCACGCTTTTACAGCATGCTGACCTGGTGTAAATACCTCTACATAAACATGCATCTGTTGATTCTCTATCAGCTGGTATCTTGACGTGAATTCGTTGGTTCTCTATCAGACAGTCTGATAAACGTGAATTCGTTGGCTCTCTATCAGCTATATGTAAGCTGTCGTCGATGTGCTCCTAATAAAAACTGAATGCTTGTACTGGTGATGTATCAGACTGACAAGACAGATATTTGATTTTAAAATCTAAGAGTAGTAAAGTTATCTGTAGCATCAGTAAATGAGGCCAGGACCTGTCCGTTATATGCCTAAATAAACACGTGCCAAGACTCTTGATAGGGACAAAATGAGCATGTTTGGCAAGCAAGGAATTCGATATCACCCAAGCAGGATTGAAAACATGAGTTGGAACGTGACTTCAATACTGTGACTTGGACTCGACTCGAGTCATAACACTATGACTCGGACTTGACCCTTCACACGGTGACTTGGACTCGGACTCGAGTCGGTGATGAATTGAAAATGACTCGACTTGACTCGAGTCAAAACCACAAAAGTAAGATTGACTCGTGACTCGGAACCATGTGACTTGGTTACAACCCTGCCTTGGCCACAGAGATGACATAATTGCCATTAAAAATCCCCAATCCAAAATCTATATTTTTTACATTTCAAATATTTCATTCTATTCACCTTCGAGCGATATTGTATTGCATCCAGTATTCGAATGTCTCCAATTCGGACTGGAATACTATCAATCGAAGATAAAATGACTTCTTCCACTGGCCCCACTTCTGCGATTTTGGCAGCTTCGATCCATTTTTCCACGTCTATTTCCCAACACTATAAATACGGAGTAGCAGATTAGTGGCGTCATGTTAGTTGAATATATATTCAACATTACCTCTGGTATATCCGGAGTAACAATGCAACAGGATACGGTGCATTTCATGTTTTGAAAGGTTTCTCGCCATGAATCGGGATCGAATGAATGGAACTGAACCTTCATCCATAAGTTAGAGATCTGAAAATGATACAACGCATTAATATTTTCAATTCATATACTTATTGTCCAATAAAATTCACCGATAAAGTTATCCATCTATTATGGATTGGGCGTTTTCGCACGGTGTGAATGACCATAGTAGTCGACAAATACCATGAATACAATAAAACAAACAAAATAAAATAAACAAGGATTGAGCGAACGTAGGTTCAGGTTCTAGGTAATCTCGATAAACAAGATGTAAATGCGTTGTTATAGGAGCCTGATACTTATGAAATTCTTAGCGGAATGAAATAAACTTACACTAACCTCAACATGATGGGCAAAATAACGTCAATTTTAATTCATTATCACTCGAAATATAAAAATGACAGCGATGCAAATTTCTCCGGGGAATGTACTTCAAGAAATCACTGTAAATCATGTCCTGTAGCTCATCGGTAAAAAGGCTCCAATCCCACTGCGGAACAGGAAATTTATTGCAGCAACCGATCATACGATATGGCCCAGTAGGCCTATTAGTTATGCTTCGCCGAGCATCACGATATTGCGTCGAAACTGCCTGCGCGAGGTGTCGATAAGTTCTGGAATCTTTTCAAGTTTCCAACCAGTAAGTCGGTTAAAGACATGATTCATACTCTCGTTGTTGTTATTTGTCCAAAATTTGTTTCCGGGAGATATCTTGAAAGTTTTCCAAACTGTGTTTTTTAGCAAATCGAACATCACTTCAGAAAGTATGGAATCAATTTTGGGCAGTCCGAATGGCAGCGTGAAATAACGTTATTTAGACGTTGTTCGAACTCATCTTCCGTGACACTGTCGAGAAGAATCAAAACATTTTTGACGAAACTCTGTCTCAGAACTTTGCAGACTCCAATTCCATTTTGCATCTTCTCGTTGAGATTTTCATTCAAATGTTTTAGGCAAAGTATATGTGTACACTTGGGAAACGACCTCTCCATGGCTGTATGAAGAGTTGTTTCGTTATCAGTTCCAACGGTTAAGCGATTGAAGTCTGAACCAAGAGATGTTGCGAGCTGGTTAAAAAAAAAGTCTTTATACGTTTCAGTATCCGATTTGTGATGCAAATACAATGGACTAATAAAGATAGGGTGGTAATTCGTTCTACCACTGATTAGCTTCATGTTTTTGAATACTGCAGCTTTCACGTAGATGTTTCCCAAGTTTTATGTTTTGTCGAAGCCGAAAACCGCGTTACCTGCAACGCATTGATTTTTCAAATCAATCATTTGTTCGTCAGTGCATAAAATTATGCTAGGGGGACTGTCTTCAGAATGGATGACTTTTTTAACAAATTGGAAGTATGTGCCATGTTAAACACTTGCAGCATCACGTCAGCGAACCCCCCCACCCTTCATATAAATCTTATTGTCAGGCTGCTCATGTTTTGTCCGATATTTGGTTTGGTGGATTTAATATGGATTTCGTGGCCTGTCACCTATCGCCTTTCGCAATCTGTCGTCTCCGTTTGCAACTTGCCGTAAAGTATATTTGCGGGAATATAGAAACATTTCTTTTTTATTTCAGTCGTAATGTTAGAATGCGTCCGAATATAGATTTCATTATTTTCACTGATGTTTCCATGACTTTGCATTCCACTAGCTCACCTTTATATTCCACAAGAGATACAGGGGCGGCGCATTTTCATCTTCGATCCAGGAAATTCTTTTTGGTAATTTGTTTCCTTTTAGGGTTGCGTAATACCTTCCAACTTTAATAACGCTTTGAGGATCTGGCTGGGGCGAGAGCTCGAGATATCCTCGCTGGTCAGAGTTGGGCTTCTTTTACCGTTTTTTGTAAACCATGGTATAGGCTTTCTCCGACACATTTATACACACAAATTTCCTACTGCGGCCGCAGGTTGGCCCCCCGGGCTCACACGAATGACATGGCGAGGAGGAGCCTAGATAAACCTTCAACACTTAGGAAGGAATAGCGAGGATCGAGTAGGAGCCTAGATAACAACACTTAGGTAGGAATTGTGGAGCCAACCTCGATCGGACTCCAACTCGCAACCCATTGGCCCCCGAGCGGCAATGACGGCATGGTCAGCAATGGCGGCATCGTCGATATTGGTGACATTGGCGACATTGGTGTCATTAGAGACATGTACAAATAAAAGACACCTCTCGCCGCTTGTCTGTTGTCGCATAATAAAAAAAATCCATCCCTCAGCACTACGAGGTTCTCACACTGGGTGTCATAAAAGCATCTGAAGGAGGCGCGAATTCGCTTGAGAGAAATCAAGTTTCTTGAACTCTGAATGAGTTCGATTTTTGCTGAAGCTTTCTTGTTTTATCAAATGCAAGAATACTAATTATATATGACGATTTTAACAGTCATAGTTGTTATGGAGAAATAACAAATTTCCCTATAAAATCCGAAGTCATATGTGATGTATAAATGCCCTTTGCATCTACCAAACAAGAATTTAAATCAAAGTAGCCACTCAGAGTATAGTCAATTAGTACAGATTTTGTAGAATACCTCACTTAAGTATCGAATTTTATGGCAATACAGATTTAATCAAATGAATTTCTCAACGACGGCCTAGACCAAAACAGGACGTCGTCCTGCACTCAGAACGTAGTTCTTGGATCCCCCCTCCCCCATGGCGCGGTAAGCCAATCTCCGAGAAAAATTCAAACAGAAGCTGTCGTTGCGAATAACGTTTTAGCCACTACTTTTGAGCGCGAAATCTCTTGTTATCAACAATCATTTTCTTTCTGATGTGTGGTTGCATGAAGCGACTATAATTTTAAAATTCATGATTGAATTCGATCAACATTATTGGTGATCGGATATATATTCCTATCAATTTTTATCCTTTCTCAACTCACGTGATCAGATTTAGCAGTACAACTGAGGGAAGTAATCTCATTGAAAATTTAGGGGAGCCGATTAATAATTATTATTCATATTCAATAGGCCCGATATTGAATTGACTTTTTTGCAAGTTGTTATTCCGTGACCATCCTTTCGCTATATGGTCAAAAGATAGTAAAATTGCCAATCCTACCAGACTAAACTAAAAGGGTCACTTCTGTGCGACGAGCACAATGTAAAATTGGCATTACTTAACGAAGTGCGGCGTTTCCTCTGCGGATGGCATTTATCCGTGGGATTAAGGCGGCTATAGAACTTGGACCATTGGAAAGGTTTCGGTTAACATGGGGCGTTAATTTCGACCAACATTTTATACCCGCCGTTATTTTTCAGCACGATTCTCGGAGTCCCATGATAGCGGGAACTTTAAAGGCCTTGATTTGTCGTGACACGATAATGACCGACGCTAACTGCCTATTTCCTCAACTTAAAAGTAATTTTTCTTGCAGTGAAGGATAACCATATTATATCAGACGCTAGTTAGCGACATCAAATTTCGAGCAGCGCGAAGAAAATTTGGGAAATATTGCAAAAATCGCAAAATAAATAATATGTAATTTCTATAGGATCACATAATAATTTTGACCCCCTTCGAGCTCGCCCCATCCCTAATTAGAGGGCGTCGGGTGCAATAGTTACGGGCCCGACGACAGAGATGACATGATTGCCATTTCAAAATCCCACGTCAAAAATCTATATTTTTTAGTGTTCAAATATTTTATTATATTCACCTTTTGGCGATATTGTATTGCATTCAGTAATTGGATGTCTTCAATTCGGAGTGCAATACTATCAACTGAAGACAAGATAACTTCCTCCATTGGCCCCACTGTGGTGATTTTGGCAGCTTCGATCCATTTATTCACGTCTATTTTCCCACACTGTAAATACGGGCTAGCGGATTTAGTGGCGGCAGGTTAGTTGGATATTTATTCAACCTTACCTCTGGTATTTCAGGAACAACAATGCAACGGGATACGGTGCATTTCATGTTTTGAAAGGTTTCTCGCCAATAATACGGATCGAATGAATCGAACTGAACCTTCACCGATAAGTTTGAGATCTGAAATTGATACAACGCATCTATATTTACGATTCATGTACTTATTGCCCAACAAAATGCGCCGATAAAGTTATTCATATATTAGGGATTGGGCTTTTTCGCTACCTCTTTCACCGTGCCATAAATAGGCAGTTACGGAATAGGAAATGAAGTATATCGGCCTGGTGTGAATGACCATAGTAGTCGACAAACATCATGAATACCGCAAAACAAAAAAGTGAAATAAACCAGCATTGAGCGAACGTAGGTAGAGGTTGTGGTTAATGTCGATAAACAAGACGTATAGGCGTTGTTATAGGAGACTGATACCTGTGAACTTCTTAGCGGAACGAAATAAAGTTACACTAACCTCAACATGATGGTCAAAATAACGTGAATTTTAATTTACTATCATTCGAAATATCAAAATGACAGCGGAAAAGAAAATTTAATTCAAAGTGAGGGGAATCCTGCTTTATCTTGAATCCGCTTATTTGCGAAACATTTGATTAGAATATGCCCCGCCGCTTGTCTGTTTTGGCATAATAAAAAAACTAATATCCCTCAGCACTACGTGGTTCTCACACTGGGGGTCATGAAAGCATCTGAGAGGCGCAAATTAGCTTGAGAGAATTGAAGTTTCTTGAACTCTGAATGAATTGAATTTTCGCTGAAGCTTTCGTGTTTTACCAATTTCAATATTCCTAATTACATGAGGATTTTAACTGTCATTGTTGCGTCCTACCATCCATACATCGATGTTAGACTGTGACTGATATCGGGCGTAACCCGATCAGTAGGTATAGATGGATTAGGAGATAGGATGGGTAGATGAGATAGGATAGATGAGCGCGGAGGAACACACAACGTTACGGATAAATAACATATTTACTTATATAAGGCCGTGTCATATGTGATCTATAAATGCCTTTTGGATCTACCAAACAAGGCTTTAAATCGAACTAGCCACTCGGAGTATACTCAATTAGTACATATTTTGTAAAATGCCTCACTGAAGTATCGCATTTTATGGTCACACAGAATTAATCAATTGAATTTATCAACGACAGCGTGGACAGAAACAGATCTTTGTCCGGCACCGAAAAACAAAGTTCTGGGATCCCCAATGGGGTGATACGCCAAACTTTAAGGAAAATTCAACCACAAGTCCTCGTTATGAATAACGTTTTGGACACTAGCCTACTTCTGAACGCCAATTCTCTTGTTATCAATTGTCAGTATCTCTCTGATCTGTGGTTGCATTAGGCGCCAAAGATTTTGAAATGATCGAATTCGATCAATATTATTGGTGATTGGATATATCTTCCTATCAATTTTTATCCTTTCTCAGCTCATGTGATCAGATTTAGCAGTACAACGAAGGGCAGTACAGGGAAACAATGTCATTGAAAATTTAGGGCAACCAATTAATAATTATTATTCATATTCAAATTGGCCCGTTATTGATTTGACTTTGTTGCATGTTGTTATTCCGTGACCATTCATTCACTATATAGTCATAACATAGAAAAAATTTACCAATCGTACCAGACTAAAGTAAAAGCGTAACTTCTGTGCGACGAGCGCAATGTAAAATTGACATTATTCAACGGAGAGCAGCGTTTTCCATGCGGATGGCATTTATCCGTGGGATTAAGGTGCCTAGAGAACTTGGACCACTAGAAAAGTTTTGGTCAACATGGGGCGTTACTTTCGACCAACATTTTATTCTCGCCGATATTTTTCAGAACAATTCTCGGATTCCCATGTTAACGGGAACTTCATAGTCCTTGATTTGTTGTGACACTGTAATGTCCGACGCGAAATGCCTATTTCTTTAACTTGAAAGTATTGTTTTCTTTTAGGCAAGGATAATCATATTATATCTGATGCTAGTAAGCAACAATAAATTTTGCAAGGCACGAAGATAATTTGGAAAATAATGCAAAATCTCAAAATAAATAATATGTAATTTCTATTCAATCACATGATAATTTTTCCCCCTTCGAGCTCGCTTCATCCCCATTTCGGGGGCGTAGGGTGCGGCAGCCACGGGCCCTGGCAAAATATATGACATAATTGCCATTACAAAGTCACCAATCAAAAATCTATATTTTTTCCAGCTCAAATATTTCAATCTATTCACCTTCCAGCGATATTGTATTGCATTAAGTAGTCGGATGTCTCCAATTTGGAGTGGAATACCATCAGCGGAAGACAAAAGAACTTCCTTAATTGGCCCCATTTCTGCGATTTTGGCAGCTTCGATCCATTTTTTCACGTCTATTTTCCCACACTGTAATTGCGGACTAGCTGATTTAGTGGCGTCAAGTTAGTTGAATATTTATTTAACTTTACCTCTGGTGTTTCCGGAGCAACAATGCAACGGGAGACGGTGCATTTCATATTTTGAAAGGTTTCTCGCCATGCATCGGGATCGAATGGATGGAGCTGAACCTTCATCCATAAGTTAGAGATCTGAAAATGATACAACGCGTCGATATTTTCAATTCATATACTCATTGCCCAACAGTTATCCGTACATTAGGGATGGAGCGAACGTATGTTCACGTTCTGGTTAACCTCGATAAACAAGATGTATATGCTTTAATATAAGAGCCTGATAGCTGTGAACTTTTTAGCGGAACGAAATAAAGTTACACTAACCTCAACATGATGGTCAAAATTACTTGAATTTCAATTTACTATCACTCGCAATATCACATTGACATCAAAAAGAAAATTCAACTCGAAATCAGACGAATGCAGCGTTATCAATAATCCACTTATTTCTTAAACTTGTGATTCGAATATCACTGTCGCTTGTCTGTTTTGGCATAATAAAAGAAGTTGTATCCCTCAGCACTACGTGGTTCTCACGCTTGAGGTCATGAAAGCATCTGAAGGCGGCGCGAATTCTCTCGAAAGAAATGAAGTTTCTTGAACTCTGAATGAGTTCAATTTTTGCTGTAGCTTTCGAGTTTTACCAACTGCAATAATCCTACTTAAATGACGATTTTAACAGTCATAGTTGCGTCTTACCATCTATACATTGATGCTATAGATTTTGACTGGTATCGGACGTTACCCAATCAGTAGATGTCTCTTGATTACAAGTAATTACGGTAGATGCGCGCGGAGGAACCCACAACGGTATGGAGAAATCATAAATTTTCTTTAGATGAGACCATGTCATATGCAATGCCTTTTGAATCTACCAAACAAGGATTTAAATCGAAGTGGCAACTCAGACTATACTCAATTAGTACACATTTTGTTGAATTCATCACTTAACTATCACATTTTATGGAAATACGGAATTAATCAATTGATTTTGTCACAACGGCCAAGAACTAGACTGAAACAGGACTTCGTCCAGAACCAAAAAATGTACATCTCGGATCCCCCATGGGGAGGTGAGCCAAACTTCAAGAGAAATTCACCCACAAGCCCGCGTTGCGAATAACATTTTGGCCACTACTTCTAAGCAGCGCGAATACTCTTGTTATCAAATGCCATTGTCTTTCGGATGTGTGGTTGCATTGGGCGCCAATAATTTTAAAATTCATGATTGAATTCGCTCGATATTATTGGTGCTCAGATATATATGCCTATGAATTTTAATTCTTTTTCAGCTCACATGATCAGATTTCGCAGCATGACGGAGCGAAGTAATGTCATTAAAAATTAAGGGCAACTAATTAATAATTATTATTCACGTTCAAACTGGCCCGTTATTGAATTGAATTTGTTGCATGTTGTTATTCCGTGACCATCCTTTTGCTATATAGTGCAAAAGATAGTAAAATTAACCAATCTTACCAGACTAAACTGAAAGGATAACTTCTGTGCGACGAACACAATGTCAAATTGAAATTACTTGATGAAGCGCAGCGTTTTCTCTGCGAGTTGCATTTGTCCGTGGGATTCAGGAGCCTACGGAACTTGGGCCATTAGAAAGGTTTCGGTCAACATGGGGCGTTACTTTCGACTAATAATTTCTCGCCGGCGATTCAGAACAATTGTCGGAGTCCCCTCCTATATGCCTTGATTTGTTGTGACACGGTAATGTCCGACGCGAAATACCTATTTCTTTAACTTAGAAGTATTTTTTGTAGGCAAGGGAAATCATATTATATCAGATGCTAGTTAGCGACAATAAATTTAACCAGACGCAAAGATAACTTGGGAAATATTGGAAAAATCTTCAAATAAATAAAATATAATGTCTATTGAATACATATTAATTTTTGCCCCCCTTCGAGCTCGCCCCATGCCCAATTAGGGGGCGTGAGGTGAGGCAGTTACGGCACTGACGACAGAGATGCCATGATTGCCATAACAAAATCCCCAATCATTCCATGATTTGAGATGAATTATATTTGTCTGAAGCACGATAGAGTTTGTTCGAAATACATTCTTTCAAACTTACAGTCGCGTCACCTGCTCCACTCTGGTAAGTTCGACAAAATAATGATTAACACTGCATGATATCCGTTGAAATGTTACTCGCCAAAGTTCTTTGACGAATGTTACCTCATCAGAGCTTATCCGCAGTTGTTTGATCTAACATGATATGAAATCGTTACTTGACATATTCGTTTTACAAGGTTTCTAAAACGAGAGCGACTCATTACGACTCGTCCCGCATAAACTGTCCCATAGTACCGATTGAATAATAGTGTTAATGGAGTGTATACTTTATTACTGTTGTCTGAATTGCGTATTGTATTCAGCAGTGTTATCAGTGAAGTTGGCTAACATACAAAATGCATACCTCTTGAAGGAAGAATTCAATCAGTACATACTTTCGTCAACTTTATATTAGACTTGACAATTTCTTCGAATTCTTCACTGCTTATATGAAGACATTCCAGACTACCAATTTCGACTTGAGAAACCGTCCTTTCAGTTGCTTTTGAAAGTTTGAAAACAATATCTTCACATTCCTAAACAATATAGGTGTACAGTATACAGGCGATGGCCAAAGAATCGCGCACTCAAAATCAGAATTTTGTTCTTTACCTGTACATCGCGAGGTATATCCATGAGTAACATAGAAACTTCCATATTTTCCAAAACCTCCAGCCAAGAATCCACGTTTGACCAGCTTGTATTTTTTCTTATATCAAATTTGCCGATCTCGGGAAGAAGATTCTCAAATTATTCCATCCTCGTTGGGTAATAATTAGGATGATGCGAACGAGAAGTTCACGTTTGAGTTGTGTGTGTGAATTTAGAAATTTATAGGTTCGCGTTCACAAACGAACCTTGGTAGGATCTGCACTGTAAAGCTTTTACGTGTATTACAATTTTTCACGTCATTATAACATCTTCATTCAGACGTTTTTGTTTTATATTGATTTTTGTAATAAATGCAACCCTAATGGCATGGTTATAGGGATGGTACAAACTTCTGAGTAGTTCTGGTTTATGTGAACCCGAACGTGAAAATATTACGTCATGTGAATGCATATTGCTAACCCCATATATCCGTGAAGGTATATATCAATGTACATGATAACTAGCGACGACTCAGCCAATAGAGTGCTACAATGCTAAACATGGACATGTGGTACCGATGGATCAGAAATTTCAAAATGATGTTTGGCCCTAACATCTTCAGCCGAGAATAGCGGATCTTTTTCTGGCTCAACACTTTGATGCAGGCTCTACCTATCGCGCACATATAATACATGAATACAGCCTCTTCAAAAAATATTTATGAACGTTCAAAATTTGTTTCTCGAGCGTGTCATCGGTCCCCACCCGGTGTATCCAAGGCACACGACCATGGGACCTATCAAACATACGCTCAAAAGCTTAAATTCTACATCCTGTTTTGTTGTGTACTAATCTAAGCTAAAGCAAGTCAATGAAGAATGTTTCGTCGCCGCCTTCACAAATAAAATAGATTTATCAACTCGAATGTAGACGTAAAATAATGGCACATACATAGCCTATTACCTGTAAATCGACGATTTGATTCTCAAATGCCTAGTTATAGCGATAAATCACCACAGTTACCTATGATATGCGGCCATTATATATGTAAGCGTGTTTCTGTTGTTTTGTGATTAGTTGGTCCAACTATTTTGCATGATGCGGCTATGGTACCATAGGCCCCACTCTATGAATATTATAATTGAATTGAAAATAGTCCACTCGAGGATGGTATTAAAATAAACAATATGTGGCCTCATATATCCCGATACAAGTTCTACACTTCACTACAAAAATCATGGCTGGTTTGTTAGTGTGGGAGGTGATATACAATTATGTATACGTCGATCCAAATTTATTTTACACTCCCGAAAACATAAATCATCCGTTTCAGGGCACATAACTCACGAAGGTGTAAGTTTTGTGCGTGTGAGGAAAGATTCTGACAGCATTTATCTGTAGACAAATTGGCGTACTATACTCATGGGATTATCACAGATAATTTCTCAAGTATTTTCTGTCCCGCTGTCTCATCGGTACCACATCTCCCCTGCATGCTGACTTTTTATGCGTCACTAAATGTATCAGCTGGACTAATCAAAAGCTACAATAATTCCACAAAATAATTCTGCCTGCAATCTCGACGAGGAGTCGGCTAGACCGAAAGGATGTGTTCTTCAGAGTCAAATACCGGTTTCTATACTTGCGCGAAATATTATCTTAAACACAAGTTATTGATTAGCCAACACCACAATTGGACGGATTTGGTTTTTGAGATAAAAAAGGATGTCAAATCAAGATCGATTCCGTACGAATGACAGATTTCTTAAATTAGACATCAATGCATTCTTCATAAAAATTTCGTTGATCGAAATAACTGATTACATGATTGACGAATCCCAATTCACTTACGTGTGGTGTGTTTCGTTCTTTCTATTAGGTGTGATTGCGGTCAAAGCTCACAGCTGAGACTCCTTAAAGAGTCAAAAACGGAAAGCCCAATATTCCGAGCAAACTTTCGAGCAAATAATTTTCGACTTTTTTAAGGAGCATGCTTCTTTAATATTCAGTGTTTAATTTATTTTCATGTTTTCAGTGCCATGGGGAGATTGGTCAACCGAATACGTTATAGTTTCTTGAAAATTGTATTACAGGTTCCCGGTACAGATTTATCAATGTTCGTTTGTGGACGCCAACTTCCAAATTCCAGGGGTTCACATACCGAACGCTAACGTGTAACTTACGTTCACACCATCATAAAGATTACCCTCTTTATAACTATAATCTGGCGGGAAAGCATTTCATGTGTTCTATGAACGGATCGTCAAATTAAAAAAATAATTGGGAAAGAGTAGGGTTACCATATTTTTGTGAAGCAAATTCTAGACACTCTTCATTGCCCACTAGCGGATTTTTAAAATGAGGTATGACCAGGGTTGCCATACCGTCCTTGTTTCTAAGAAATGTCCTTATTTTCGACTTGCGTCCGTCTTTTGTCTTATTTTCAACAACTACAGAACTTCTATCTTTTTCCTCTGGTATCTGTGTTCCACAATATTCTAAAATCATGATTTTAAGGGTAGATTTAATGACATCAGATAATGACACACTGAGCGAGATAGTGTAATGGTTATGCCAGGGATATATAGAACTCCGGGATGGCTGACTGCGTCAATTGCGTCATCGCGGTATTACCTAAGTGGGTCCAGATTCGCGCATTCAGTTTTGATGCACGTTCCGGTCAGCCGCTTCATCTGTGTGTAATTTTAAGTTTTTGAGACCGGTAGAGGCATATAATATCCATGTTTATGTTATTATATAAAGCTAAAGGTTAACTAGGTTATAAGATGTTCAGGTAGTCTGAAACTTTGCGGTATTAGCCCTATTCCTTCAGCAGCAATTTACCGGTATACCGGTACGGTCATTTACTCGCCTTCGGAATATCTCTGCTTCTGTAGTATCTTATGTAACATGTTTTGCTGCGCTGATAATCGTGAGAAGATAACAAAATGTAGATTAATTTCCAACGTTAACATTGATATCCGCAGTATGATTTTGATTACGCCTTGCGGTATGTTTTTCATTTACCGCTATGTTATGCGAATGTATGTCACCATCCAAGGCTGTACAGTGTACATTGTTTAAGTACAAGTGTACATTTACACTGTGCCGTGTCAACTATGAAGGCGACCGTTAGGAGGGACAGTTAAGATCTTGTACTATAGATTAATATGTGAATATGCAGGTAGTGCTGGTATTGCAGGCTTACCGGTATTCCAGATCATTGCTGGATTATTCCTAGTAAGAATTGGAGCCACTGAGTACACCACCGGTGTGCAAGATTCGAGAGACATTTCAATTGACGATAACCAAACATTTGAATCCAATACAAACGCAACACGTCAAGGTCGTTGCAGTTGTAAGTGTCCATAACAACTGTTGAATCCAATCTCTTGTTACAGATACTATTCATCAGTTACATGTCTGGTAAAACAAGGCAGGCATATGTTTGTTAATGAACGGCACCTCAATGCTACAGTACTGGAATTATACTTCAACAGAAGTGCACTGTTGTGAACTGTCAATGGCTGACTCCCAGTATATGGCCACAGCATTTGTTGACCATTTGCTCTTACTGAAGCCATGAAGATGCCTACTCCCTTGAATGGATAAGCCAACACAATCGTCAGGACACGATACGACCCTGAGATACGGACTGTCTTTACCATATAAACACTTATAGCCTATAGCAGGGGTCGCCAACTCAAAACGGGTCGCGGGCCACTTTTCAAATTTCCAAGCGGCCGCCGGCCGCATGAATTTAATATCGATATAAAGTAGGCAACCACGTTTTAAAACTCTATGTCAGTACAACGTTGTGCTACCGAACATAGGCGAAGGGTATAGTGACCACAAAAGAAGTAATATGTTATCAAAAGAATAAAAAGACAACAAAGATCACTGTCATCAATTTCAATTTCATACTCTGAGCTGTGCAAGATACCTGGAAACGCTTTTGGGGGCTAGCGAGATACAATGCTAGCTGAAAGACCATCTCCACTTAAAGCTTGATCGTATGGGGAAGCCCTGAGCCAGTGGTTCTTAAACCTGTTTAGACATGCCCCCTTCATGATACTGAAAAATTTCACGCCCCTTATCATCATATCAAAAAATGCATCCATAATACTAACAATCCCAACAGGTGGTTTGGTGGCATGGAAGGTTATGAAAGTTAGTGAGAGAATTCTATAATATGAATTCCGGATTATATACAGCAGAGCAATAAATGTAACCACAAATCCGAGGTAAATCGCGCGAAGCGCGAAATTTTTTTCAGTTTACCGCAGCTTCACGACCCCTTCAGATACTTTCGCGCCCCCAGAAGGGGGGTTTCTGAGCCACTGTCCTAAACCGTTTTCTAAGAGTCTTGCTCTTGGGAGTGTTTGGGCCATTGAACGTCAATTTCAACATTTCAAAATGTTTTCTTAGCTTTCTTACAAAATCTCAAATCAAGTCGCGGGCCGCAAAAAATGATCTCGCGGGCCGCGTGTTGGTGACCCCTGGCCTATAGGCTATAGGCCTGTACGATGGAGGAAGAGAAAACTCTGAAGATTGCTTTCAATTTGCAAGGTTTAGTCAAATCGTCGCAATAACGCATGGACCTCTCCTCAGTCGGCCCAAGGTAAGTTTGGCTGATTCTAGTGATACGCGAGCGATTTACATTAATCCTGATGTGGTTAAAGTAGTCTGCATTGCTACTCAAGTAACAGTTGTATTCCCGGGCGTACTGGTATTCAAACTTCCTCAAGTAGCTGTAGAAAGTGAAATGCCTGCAAGGTACTTAAGTTTGGAGATGGCTGCTTCAAAATTACAAGATGTATCTTCGAAAATAGGCAACACCTACTTGAGTACTGCAATGAAGTAGAAGTTCTTCATTACCGACCAACTCTGCATACATCTATATAGATTCTTAATGTTAATTTGTGTCTCTAAATACATCATTTGTTCATTTTTGTTGCAGATTCCGGAAAAACAAACGCGATGTTCCAGCATTTGCATCACGTCAACGGTGGATATCCTGATATATTATACTGGGCACATTCCATTGAAATCTTGGCAAAGATGGCCACGATCTGAATATTTGGATCTCGTGCCTCCTCACCGAGATGATTTTTTGACATGGAATCATCTATCGCTCTATCGGAAAATCTGCAAGACAATGATACTGAATATTTCTTAACTGATAAATGGCATGAAATGCTTCAGGAGGCCCATTCGTGATGTACCGTTAAGCCATGGTGGTAATTTCTTCACTGCGGTCATGAAACTATATCTCGGTGAACAAAATATCAGCTGAATTCATTAACTGGGTCTACCGAATGCTTCTTAAATTGATAATGATATGTACCAAACTGCTAGCCTGGCTACATTTGAACCTGAAGAGAAGTATCAATGGTGTGTTGATTTCTTGATCAACTTTCATTGATTGACACAGAAGCTGACAATGCTGCTATCACAATTTCGAGTCCTTACAGGCCGTGCTATCTTTTCGTTATTGGAAATGCTCCATGTTAGGGGTGCATTCAACTTTCATTTAGTGACACAGAAGCTGACAATGCTGCTATCACAATTTCGAGTCCTTACAGGCCGTGCTTTCTTTTCGTTATTGGAAATGCTCCATGGTAGGGGTGCATTTAAAACAAACGGTGTTTGAAACACCATGTTTAAAACATGCTTTAAACAGTGTTTTAAACAAAGGCCTTTTGAAAAAAATTCTTTTTAAGTTGTAAAATTATGCCATAATTGTGTAAATACTTTCCAAAATACGTGTTGTATGAGCCTACGGACGATTACCACCCGATATAGCCGACGAATATCGATATGGGATGGCTGGAACCCTCAAAATAGTCGGTTCAACAGCAATAGCACAGATATTTCGTCAAAGGAGCTATATTTACACTATATTTTCAATTGTCAATGTCAATCCAATATGACGTCACTATTGAATATTCTTGACGTCATGGCTTGAAAAAATTATGTTTTATACAAGGGCCTGGTTTTAAACATGTTTGTTTTAAATGCAACCCTATACTCCATGGTAATTGTCGATTAACGCGAATTGAAACGGTTAATTTATTCAATCCTATTAACCCCCCCTCCCCCCCTTCCCAGCTGCAAGGTTTCCGACAATGGCTTGTAAATAGGTAGAAGACGCTGATAATATTCGTTATTCACCCTGTTATTTATGGCCTGATGCAAATTATATGATGTGTAGAAATTAAACACATTCATGATTTATTGAAAATCAGAGTTGTCATAGTTTACTTGGTTGGCTATACAACAGTGTCATACTTTACGAGGTTGGCTATACAGCAGTAAGGTTGTGATAAGGGAAGAATGTCTAGCTTACTCACTGACTATTCCGCAAAAGGTTGAGGATCGTTATTCTAGAAACAGCTGTATCGCTAGTTTGCAGAAAAGTGGATATTTCGAGGCAGATTGCAGGTAACTTTCTGGACCTACTTAGGTAAAGGCCAAAATGAAGTCAGCCATCCCGGAGTTCTATATATCCCTGGGTTATGCCTCCGGCTTCTCGAGCGGTAGGTCGTGGCTTCGATCCCCGGCCGGGTCATACCGAAGACTCGAAAAATGGTATCCGCTGCTATCCTGCTTGGCGCTCAGCAATCACGGATAGCATGGAGAAGAAAAAACGGGGGCGCAGACTAGATGACCTCATGGGGCCGTATCGCAACTCCGTCCCCAAAGCATCTCGATGGTGCAGGCGAAAAAGAATATCATATCTCTCTCTCTCTCATCAGAAATAAAAGGAACGCCCGGCGTGTACACACCACAGGATCTGACTTCTAAGTGGTGAGATCTTATTGTCATAAACGGTGTGGACACAGCGAGATTGAACGGCTCATTGTATTTGGGTTTTTACATCATACTTTTCATTTGGCCAAAGGCAATTTTACGGCCATTTCTGACCGGCTTGCCGAGCGCTAACATTAATAAATTGGTAATAATGGAAAGCTGCTACTGCGCTGATTACGAAAATATAAATTTGACTCTGCTCGTGGTCCTGGAACCCCAAAAACCATCCCGTATTTTCCATTGTGAGACAACAATTTTGTCTGGTAAAACGAGAGTGCAGCTCGAGAGAAAGAGCCAAACAGCATCGTTACATCACCAAGTCAAATTCCAGCCCAATGCAAAATTTGAGGGTGATTTTTTGGGGGTGGGGGGCTCAAGGGCCATGAGCAGTATTAACTTTGTATTCTCGTAATCGGTATACAGCTATCCATTAATTGTTAAATTTAGCGCTCGGCAAGCCTGTCAAAGTGGACGTAAGATTGAAATGACAGTCAAATCCCAGCCACCAGTCACGGTAAACCTAGACCTCAGTTGTCGTGAGATCCACGAGGAACTTTCTAATAACAAGTAGTCCTTGGAGCAGGTTGTTTCTGGAAAAATGTATTCCGATCAAAATAACAATATGGCATCATCTGTTGGGGAGGCTGCCAGTGTTAGCGCTCTGAAGCCTCTGCAAAACCTCAGCTTCATGTTCTCCGTATCACAGCCAGGGCCCCAAACTGACCGGAATGTGTGCCCAGCAAATCACTGCTATAATGATTCGGTCTAAACATAAAAGATATGCGGAAACTAGAAATTGCCAGGTTTATGTATCAGTGCCACTGCCCCGAAAACTTCAATAACTTCACCTCGGTATCAAAGATGCACGACAGACGCGCGTCCACGTCGTCCAACTACCATATCGTAGGCAAAAAAAGATCTTCGCTCCATCAAATATGCCGGACACAATTTGTGGAACAGTGTCTCGCCGGCTATCCGACAGTCATCGAGTATGTCCTGTCCACATTCAAGTCGAAATACCACCAATTTATACTGAATGAATCTTAGTCAGCCCTCTAGTTTACCGGACCTGACAAATCGATCTCGCCTTCCGACATATCCCACTTTTTGTCATCTGTCCTTTCATAGTTATATTATCTTCTTTTACTTTTCATTCAGTGTTAAGGCTTCCTTTTTACATCGCTTAGGCCAGATGGGGGTTCGATTTCGGAACTACTACAAGTCGTTCCGACACCGTCCTATCTTTCATTGTTTCGCAGTCTTGCGGTGAATTAAAATGACGAAATTATTAGCAATAAGATGAATTGAATGTGATATACCGCAGCTCCTATAAATACAAACAAAGTATGTACAACAACGCCTTTTGATGCTAATCTAATTTTTGGACTGTCCTTATTTTTGGGTCCATGTCGATGACAACCCTGGGCATGACACAGTGTTTATCAATATGACGTCACATTGGCAAAGCTGTGTCTATCGAACAGAGGTGGTTACGTTCCGGATCAAGAGTCAATATAATGTTGGGTCGGTGCATTTGAGTGGTTGTGTGTAGTAACCAGGACCGAAACAACTTCTTTTCAGTCCACTTCCGTCCGAATAAAGATCTTCAGTCCACCATAGGGTAATTGATGCAGCTTCTGGGTGGGGGCTTACTATATACATCTGATTTCTATTTGCATCTGGTCGTTAATTTTATGAATGAAATATGGCTATACTATTGGTTTTTCCGTATATAACTCTAAAATATTGATCCTCACTCCGCCCACATGATCATCGTTTACGGGGGAGGTGGTGGAGGTTTATGACTTCGAAAATACAAGGAACGTAATCCTACGTCGTAAAGTCATGTCATGTTACGCGTATAAAATTATTTATTAGCCTAAATGTTGCTCCGCTCCAACTGGTTGCACACCCGTTGCTTTTCAACCTTTTATATTCGCGACTTCATTTCCAATTTGAAGATGTCCTGTGGCCCAGCTCAAAATTTGATAAGATGATTACTGTAAAACGGTGAGCACCTCTGCCTGGACTTACTGATGGCTTATTCTGGACGCTGATTACGCTCAACATCTTCGCGAATCCTATAATAAATACAAACGACCCCAGGTTTGCAGCCGCTACATTTGACTAAAGCATCTAAACGGTTTACCCCACTCTAGGAATATACCATTCTCCTATAATTGTGATGACAATTAGACCTATTTCAGTAAATGATGGTTAATTCATTTATTTTCGATTGCATGTTTTGCAAGGGTTTGGTTCACATACCAGGAATCAATGAATGCGACACTAAATCGCGCCTAGCGCGAAAAACAATTTCAAATAGCATAAATCTTCACAAAAATAATCTCGTTTTTATTGATTTATGAAAAAAATGGATCCTATTTCAAGTCCTCACCATTCCGGACCTTCCGGCATATTTTATAATTTACCCTCGGACGCAGTTTGAACGGGAAGATTCTGGACGTATGGCAACCCTAGGATACAGTGACTAATCTCCGCTACATTCAAGGAAGATGTCCAATTTATGGCGGCAAATAATCGTGGCAGTACTGGTAGTTGAACCAATAGATCCAAGATATATTCCTTCAAATAAACTACGACAGTATAGCGAGATTGTATCTACTCGGAACATATGTTATAAAGTCGCACCAGTACTAAATCTACTGAACTGACGATGAAATCAATTTTACCTCGATAAACTGTCTCTTCGTCTCAGAAGCTAGAACGCTCAACAAATCGTCATCGATGCCGCAATTATTAAACGATAAGGATTTCACTCTCCCGAGATTTCCAATCACCGAGCACAGCGTATTCAGTATTGCGGGTGTAAGAGGATAATTCGAGAAGTCAAGATCTTGTGCGTAACTTTCTAGTATTTCGAGCGTGGCAGCTTCTTTCAACGATGTGAAAATGTCCAATTTTTGAGCTGGTGTTATATCTTGCCTCAGTTGATATTTCAAATTTTGCATGAGATATTCCGCTTTAAGATGTAAATCATCTGTATCAATATACATAAAATAAAGATTAGCGTCAGAGAGGGTGTGGTAAAAAAGACTTCAACATTTCACAGTCAAATGTTTGCCGTCACACAGGAGTATTGTATCTAAGTGTGATATATACGTGGTCAATGATCAGCATATTTAATTATTTCGTAATCAAACATGAGATAAGTAGTCGCAGTAAATCAGTGACCATAACACTGGTCTTGGCGAATGGTTATAGCAGGGTGTTAAAAAGTATCGGCCGCAAAGACATAATTTTGGGTCGCCACGACACCAGACCGATCTGTAATTATGTATTTAGTATTTTTTAATTCCCCCAAAAATTATTTGCGAGATTGCCTATAGTATAGATAGTTTGTACATATCCCAGGTTACCGTGTTGGATAGGGCCTACTTCAGCCAACCAGCGAGACGCGCTGAAAAGTCGCTACTACAATATAGCTTGATCGTGAAAATGTGCCGACCTTTGTATGGATAAATTGGTGTGAATTCATGATATGATTTGTCCCACGTTTGTCTCATTTGGTTTCACACCTTGAAGCATCGTTGGGGTGCTTTAGTGCAGTGCTCTTCAACCGGGGTTGCCGTACACCCTGGGGTGTACCAGAATTTGCAAAGGGTGTACCACTCGGATGGGGTGTACTGGGGTGTACCAGATCCGAATTACAATGGGCCGATGGCTAGCTATCACAAAGGCAGGTTTATGGGTCACTATACAGGTTGGCGCACAGGTTAATGAGCAATAGGTACGATGTTACCTTAAGTGTAATACTGTACAGCGCTTGATTGTGATGTCATAAGCAAATATTTCTCCTATTCATTTAGCCGCCGGCAACAGACCAATGGTTCCGTTTGGTGTTGGAAAGTATGCAGTTAACAAACATGTGTCCAGCTAGTCATTTGTCTTTTAATGATTTTTGAGGAAACCGCCGCGATAGCTCAGACTTCTTGAATCGGTACTTCCTACCCTACGTTAATAAATACCGCAATGCACAAAAATGAAGTGACGTAGCCGGCCAGGGTCGAAACAGCTTCCACGTTGAAATCAAAACCCTTTCGTTTTAAAATGCCGATTTTATGTCCAATATTTCGCCAGACATTTGCAATTTAGTATTTTGTTATTTGTGATGCGAATTAGCGACAATAGACTGTGTATAGCGGCATACGATCTGAGGTTACTGACGTCTCTTGCAGCTAATGTGCTACTATCGACTGTGTGTGGCGTGGGGCAGGCCTGATACGCAGTAGGCTGGTGCGCCTGTTATCATCGCTGATCTGAATTACCGCTTCTGCAGCAGTAGCTTTACCTAATCTCTCCCCAATACTGTTACATTTAGGTTGATTATCGTTCGTAATGTCATGCTGTTTTTGGGCTGACACGAAATAAATTCCAATTTTCGTGGCGGGCGGCCTAACTAGCTGCGAATATATACACTGCGACAAAATACTATTTTATTCAAATCCAAATTTTTGACGGCAATAACTCCGCTTCTACTGGTTGGAATTGAACCAAATTTGAAGAACATCGTTTTTATAGACAACCTAATACTTTCATGGGGTGAACAGAATAATTTGAAATTTTTCGTTATTTATTTTTATATGATAAATAGAAACTTTCTTCTCCCGTAGCAATGTGGCTACTGGTAGGAATTGAACCAAATTTGGTGTGTAGGCTTAAGTTAGGTAACCTAACAATTTTATCAAGTAGCCAGTACAATTTGAGAAAAAAAGTCATTTTTGAAGACCCCTAATGAACAGGGGTGTACGAGTTTTGAGCAAACGTTAAAAGGGTGTACCACGTCGAAAAAGGTTGAAGAGCACTGCTTTAGTGTATGGGTGTACCACGAGCGGTGCCGTGTCAAAGTAATCGGCGGCGATGAAACGTTGACCAAAAATTATTGTCGCTGGTCGGCCAAATCTAGTTGTGATGGCCCGCTGAATGTAAAGTTCACAAAAATTTCACATCTTAAATCGGAGCATTTCTGCGACTCACATACACGTCGCATAGCAGCAACACCAATGGGAGTTCACTTTGTAAGAGTAACCATACGTCATTATGAACAATTGCGATAATATGGAAATGCGCGATTCTAAAACATTTCAATCCATGAAGGGTGCGACAGACTTGTTGGTGTTTGTTGTGGTATTCATGGTGTTTTTCGACTGCAATATTCATTTTCACCCGGGTGAAATTCCTCGTTACGATTCCATATCTACCAACCAGAAACACGTCCCAATGCTATACTTTTTCAAGACTCCGCTTATGTAGATCATAGCGAGGAGTAGCCAATGCGAGAGGCTTATCGTACTCGTGCAAGCTAATCATATATGGTAGTAGTGACTGAAGCATAGGAGAGTAGTGATTGTCTAAACCAGGGGTGGGCAAACTTTTGAGCTCGCGGGCCGCATTCAACATCTGAATCCATTCGCGGGCAGCACTATAAAGTGAGGACATGGAGATAGTATATGTGCCTATTTTAAAAAACATTGCTTTGGTGATATCTTACACGCGTCAAAAGCATAGTCGCGAGATTTCATAGGCTGGCCGACCTCAATAACCAACTTGTCAAAACTATAGAGATGAAAGTCGGTTATTCCGATTCTTAGAACAGGATTGAAATTTAAATATGTGAGCAACGATCTGTTCATAGATTTACTGATTCCACCTTTGCCTAAATTTCAGAACACGCAATGCTGACAGCATCATGACCATATATGTTTGCTTCAAACACGCAGGTGTATATAAAATAATAATACTCCAATTATACGCATACACAGAACGAATCTACCTCTAAGATCCGAGCGAATCGTTTTTTATAAGCACATCCCTGAAATAATTAAAACAGGAGTAGCCAATCTACAATCTCACTCGCGATCCGAATTAAGTCAATATCGTTTAGGATTTCTGTGATGTTTAGCAGTTGAAACGTTTTAAACTTGGTGGGCCTTGAGATTGGGCTGTCGCGCAGCGAAATTATTAACCTTGGAACGGTGGTTCTCAAACTTTTTAGGACACGCCCGCCCCCCCCCCCCTTACGATGGTGAAAGATTTCGCGCACCCCTCATCGTCATATCACAAAACGCAGCCAGGATGCTAGCAAACCTAATGAATAGTTTGATAACATGGAAGGTTACGACTGTGGATAAGAGATTTAAAAATGTGAGAATAATACAAAATACAGAGCAATAACTATGAATTGTATGTAAATCGCGCGAAAATTTTTTCAGTTGAGCTTAGCTTCACGCCCCCTTCAGATAATTTCACGCACCCAAGGGGGTGCCCCCAGTTTCAGAACCACTGAATTATCATGGTGAAATATACTAAGAAAAAGTTTAATCAAATCCCTGCATTATTTCGATTTTTAGTGCGCATTTTATCAATATTTTTAGAAAGTTTCTTTAGACTCTCGCGGGCCGCACAGGACCATGTTGCGGGCCACATGCGGCCCGCGGGCCGTAGTTTGCCCACCTGTGGTCTAAACTCCAAATCCTACTAGCACAGTGAAGATCGAAAAGCTACTGAGTACGCCCGGATAAAATATTTATACGCAGTTACTTATTGTGGTGCAATAATAAGAAAATACTTTCACAAATCCGACGTTTCCATTGTTCATAAGATATATCGCACCGCTCAGATCACACCAAAGTCCTGGTAAAATCAAACAGCTGAGTAATTTTTGTTTGCAAAGCAATCGGTTATGATTACTTCGCTATTTCTTTCTCATGAAATCGACCGTCGTGATAAATGATTAAAATGCCATAAATCACGATTACATCAAGCTCAGGCGTAATCGGGGTGTGGGTTATTGTTAGCTTGGGTCACCGTATTACAAAGTGAATGTCCAAAACTTCTTATACAAAATGAAACAGTTCTAAAGCTCGGTTCAAAATATATTGCATTCGTGCGCCAGAGGTCATTCATGTTTCCAAGTGACTTTATAGTAGGGTTACCATAATTTGGGAATCTTTAGACTTAGAATACTGGAGTAAAATCTCGAAAAATTGTAAATTTTTCTCGTCCTCTGTCAGGCTCAAATCCCGAATTACTGGCATTTTATGAGATTTTCCGTTGGTTGACTCCGTTTTTCTGGCTCAAGTCCGGAAAATCCCGTCGGACCGTTACTTGACCGCTGATTTCCTATATCTAAACTAAAATTCTAAAAAGAAGAGGACATTTAGGCGTCCTCCTATGACACTCTCAATAGAGTAAAAAAATACAAGTCCTCTTAAGAGAGGACTTATGGTAACCCTAGTTTGTATGACCTAGCGGTTTTTGGAGAAGTAATTTGAGTGAAAATCCATAAGTGATTTCGTCGGATCGTGTAGTCCACTAGTTGCCAAACAATTGATGAAAATTGATCAGACGACACCTTGAAATTTTTTATAAATGAATCACAAACACGTTGGATTTACATGTCAATGTAAAAAATGTAGCTGATGTTTGTTACCAGCTCAGGTATGTTTGATTGCATTACTTCTGAAGCAACTCTGTCTAATATCACGAATCCCATAAGAAAACGCAGGTCTTGGCCTTCAAACCTTATTACCCCTGCATGTAATTTAATCACTATCCTTCATACATCTGATTCACAAACGCTGTTATGCGATCCACAACGAGCCTAGATAAGTACAACCCAGTGTTTCGAAAAATCAGTGTGCGAATATATTTTAGACAATTAATTTAGTCAATACTATCGGCCTCGCATGAATTTTGTTTTGTGAAGGTAATGATTGCCGTTACTCGACAGATATTGGAATCGCTCGCACTTGCTAGATCAAACAAAAATATCATTATCACTTCGCAATTTAACACCAGGAGCATTATTTTTTTCAGCGGGTCACGTTTGTATCGCGCGGGGCATATGATGACAATAACTTGGCTATACAATATCTTCCATGTAAGCGGTGTCTTAGAAGTGGGACATGCTACAAGTCGGCAGTTACGGAATAAAAATGAAGAAATTGGTCAGAGGTAAATAACCACGGTATTCGACAAACGCCTCGAATAGCCTACATCAAACAAACTTGGCTATTCGGGCTGACTATTTCGGTATCTGAAAATATCAATGTCTAAAGTTCGGCAGACATTGATGATCATCTTGACTTGGATTGAATATACCTTCCCGTGCCTTGATGTGTTCTGGCTTGCAAATGGTCAGCGCCGAAATGCATACAATGCACCGGTCGATTGAAAAGCCCTAGACCAGTGGTTCCCAACGTGGGCGATATCGCCCCCCAGGGGGCGATTTGGCGGTTTAGGGGGGCGAAAATAACGAAGGGGCGATAGGGGGGCGAAAACGGACGAAGGGGGCGAAAACAACGAAGGGGGCGATAGGGGGGCGATGGCGCGTTAAGACGGCTATATTGGAGTCGGGACCGTAACTACCGCACCCCAAACCCCCCCAATTGGGGGTGGGGGGCCCAAACTCGAAGGAGTCCTAAATTATTTCGTTAATTAACATAAATTGTAGAGTAATTTCTTAATAATTCATGCAACTTTTTCAAAAAATTTTCGCGCTGGTCACTATTTCATATTTTCATATATCTTGACTTTGGGATACCAGTCCCCCAACAAAATTACGCAGGATTTATGGAAATGGGAGACTTCGGTGTCAGCCATTACTGCGCCACGACGCACCAAGACATATGAAGTTAGAGGCCATGTATCATGCGACTCCGAGAAGTGTGCCAGAACGATCAGCGGCGAGAAGACGTTGGCCGAAAAGGAATGCCCTCGTGCTGACCGAAAACTTCGATACCTATACATATATGTTTAATTGTCCATAGGTGCCTCAATGGCTGGCGTCGAATGTTCCTGCCCCGGTGACCTTAACCCTACAGGACAAATGCGATCCCGCAAAGAAAATATTATTTACCAATTTGAAATCATATGCGTCTTTTCGTTTGGTACGTTTTGACGAGTTCCATATCTTCTGACATAGCAGATATAGGAGGTCACGAGATAGCAACATGCAACGTAGTCAATATAACAACGATTCCACCTAATTTCGTGGCCAAAGCGAACAACGTGATGGGGGTCGGTTTATCACCCAATGGGAGCCCAAGACCAAAGTGTTGCTTCGTTCCTGCCAACGGGTATACGCCCGGAGATGTTTAATTATTATTTAGGGGTGTTCTAACTTTTCCAACACACCACACTCAGCTCTACCGGTAAATCTGATTACGTGAGCAGAAAGAGGATGAAAAAATTGATAGCAATATATATGCAATTCCCGACCATATTGACCGATTCAAACATGAATTATATAAATTTGGGGCACTTCGCGCGTTTAGGCGAAATACGGTGACTCACCAAACAGTACATGAAACAGGCAGGGTATAGCTGATATGTAGCGAAAAAAGCCCACTGGCTGACAGGGGGTCTGAGGGGGTTTATCACCCTATGGGGACGAAGACCAACGTTTTAGGGGGGCGATGATCGGTGTGGAGCTTCACAAGGGGGCGATGAGTCGTAAAAGGTTGGGAACCACTGCCCTAGACGAAAGCATCCCAATAACCCCAAGCGATGTATTACGAACACAATTCGACTTATTTCGTTGAAATTATGCGTATTTTGTTCGAGGGTGTGTTTACGCACAATAAAACCAAGAAATATAGTGACTGAAATTTCAAATTGAATATTATGCACCAAAAACTATACTTGATGTTGATTACCGAATAATTTTTGGGCAACTTTTGCGTTTGGTTCGTATATTAGGTTGTCTGAAGATTTATATATTCCAGAAATCCGAAATGTCGTGATAATTTTGAAGGTGCTACGCATTCCTAAAAAAGTGTCTCGTGGACCCCGGGAGGTATTAGTGTAGTCGGATGTTCACGGTGAAATTACCACATTTTCTGCAACTCTCTGCAGTATTGCAGAAAAGTGAATCGCATGCGTCTTTTGGATATCTTGTTGTACGCAATTTACATATAGATTTTCACCACGTAACCAGCGCGGGACTGTTATTTTTTGAATAACTGACCCCATGTCTTGATCTGAGCCATTTTGATCAAGTGGACCCCTCGGGTAGATTTCAACGTCGGATCTAGTCTCATACCTTACGGTTCTGTGACAAAATATGAAAACTTTGATCAGTCCATGTATACTTTCTCCTATTAAATATAGGCAGATTCTTCGCACTAAAATTACTACATTTCGGGAATTTTTCCCCTGGATGGGAACAAGGGGCATATCCAGCCGTATACCAACATATTGACATTTTGAGTACAATGAAATACCAACCTGGCTTAAGAATTGCAGAACTGATATCAGATCTAACACTTTCGTTTTTTAGAATACCACTCGTGAAATTGCGGACAACCGCCCAGTAGGGTTTGTTGAATTCGCGATCCACGATTTGCTTGAAATCATCCAGTTTCATGCTCACCACGAAAAGTGCCGCTAAAACTTCTTGAAGAGTCTGATGACTGAAAAAGTATCTATACATCCCAGCAAGCATTTTCTGACCTAGAATCGTCAATCCAGGAACTTTAATGATAATATCACTGATATCCTTGTACGCAAGGCGATATTTGGAAAGGTCTTCGTTGGTGAATGATACCTGTTGGCTCATGGTACCATTGAATGCCATTTCCTTCAATTTGCTGATGACGTCGTTTACATCAATGATATTGTTGATGTTTCGTGTATTCTCACATTCCAAGAAAATCTGTATTATAGTGACCATCACTCCGGATGCACAATTTGGAGGATGCGATGGGGCTCGTTTTCTTGTGATCATGTAAAATACAAGAAACAATGGTGTCAGGCACATATAGTGCATCGCGGGGTTGGATAACCTCATTTCATGCCAATCCTTTTCTGAATTTTGACCCATCAACTCGCAATACATCTTTTCCGCTTCCCCTTCACTGAATCCCACCAAAGCCACAATAAACTCCGGTCGCATCTCAATGGACAGACGGGCTACTGAATGCTCCCTCGATGATATGATAATAGAAATGTCGGGTAAAAGATTTCCTGCCAGTATATTACCAAATATCGTACGTGTGTTCGACACCTCCCATGGACCAATTTTTCTATCGTATATCGGATCCCATGTAGCTTGATCCAATCCATCGAAGAACATAATAATTTTAATCACCCCATCCAGTATTGCCTTAAGACCATATCCTAGCTCATTAACTGATAACTTGGTGACGTTAGGGCTAAATATAACGTTAGCCAAAGTAACGTTCTCCTGATCAGGAATATCTCTGATGTTCATGTGCATGACGATATTATATTGTTTGGCTTCATTGCGAAATACCTTAACAAATTTCTTCCATATAGCAGTTTTTTGAGTGTGGAGATTATTTGCAATGATAAGTTTCTTTGCTAATCTTTTCATCATGATGGTTTTACCACTTCCCGGTTGTCCGATGATGGCACAAGGCCCAGCATATTTTTCTTGGATGCGACTTAGACAAGCTTTGTAGTCTATATAACGTCCTGATTTTGGGTTGCCGTGGGCACTGAATCCTTCTTGTGGTAAATATTCTCCTTTGTATAATTTAAATCCTGTTTTCAATTGCGGATAAAACTCAGAGTCTGGTTCCGATAAATCTTCGTACGATTCTAGGACTTTACCCTGTACATTGTTCCACGAGAGACGTTTGAGGGTCTCCGTGAATTTAGCAAGATATTTTCCTAAATAAAAATTAATTTTATTCGCTGATCAACTGCGAAAATAGCTGTCGAATATAGTGGTAACATCTTAATTGGAGGTATTGGAACCAATTTGTTATCAGCCCACATAGTTTTGAAGGTTTTGCTCATTTACAAGACCGCATAAAATAGCATCTCCCTACATTCATTAACACACGGTAACTCTTCACTCCGGCCCTGAAGATTAAATTAGACGAGGCAACGACCATGAATTGTGCCATTGACAAACATTTGTTGCATAATTCTGTTAGTGCGGAAAGTTATCGAGACGACACATTTCGTGTCGTCAGGAGAAGGCGTTTTCACTTTCATATATGTGCATTTTAGTCGACTTTTGTCAAAATACGCCAAGTTAGTTTGTAACAATAGGAGGAGTTTGTGTACCATCTAGCATACTAAATTGAGCATAAGCGATCTCTTTCCCTCAAATATTCAAATATTCATGCCGGTGACGTTATATTTGGTTATACGATCGTTGTTATACATACAATGTTCTTCCAATTCGAAGATGCTGTGAAGATTACCCTCGACGAGTGTCAGCAGAAAATATTCGGGTTCGTTTCGATATGAATATATTATTTCATTGCGAATTCTATTTCATTGTGGTAGGAATTGAGGTAACAAGTAGCTTAACTGTTTTGATTCACTTTATTCCGATATTTCTGTCATAAGAGCGTATATACAATTTCTACATCACAAATTGGATTGATGGAAATTAAGTTAAATAATATTTTCTGATTGAATGTGTAGAAATATTGGCGACGAGGGCTTTACATCGTAAACCTCTTATGTCGACGGCTTTGAAAGAACTGATTACACTGTCTTGGTTTCAATCCATCCGACCGTGGTCTGGGACACTTGACATGCATGAGCAGAATCCTACCCAAATGTGGTTGTACTTGGCCTTATCGGTTGGCGATAATTTTGATAGCCAAACAAATTGTGAATTACGACCAGGTGCGTTGCAGTAAGCGGTTTGAATTACGGTCAGGTTTGTTCAAGCAATCTAGTGCGAGTTGAATGTTTTCATCTTTTCTTAGTTCTGATAGCGGTTATAGGTTGGACAATGGACATATTGCCTACGCGTTGGGACATGCTGTATCGCACATATATAATATAACAGAAAGAACCATGCATATTATATATACTTGCATACATAAAAAATTGCAATTATTTGTAGTATCAAGATTTATTTTTCGGTGGTCACGCATAAGTGTCTTGCCAGACAGAATATGGCCAGTGGCCACCTTCGATTAATTAAATTATTCGACCCTTCGATTAGATTACCTTTTCGGAATGACCTGAGTACTTCTCAAGCCTGGGTTTTTTACTTCCACTCAAAGTGACTTTGGTGTTACTGCTGCTGGAAATTGGGTCGGAAAGCTCCTCAGAAAAATCTGGCATTAGATTACTAATACCTTTTACTATATACCGGGCTGCATTTAAATCAAATGGTTGTTTAAAACACTTTTCTTAAAACCTGTGTTCAACAGTGTTTTCAACGAGGGCATTTCAATAAAAATGTATTTTTTCAAGTTGGATAATTATACCATAAGTGTGTAAATACTTTCAAAAAACATGTAGTATGAACCTACGGACGCTTCACACCTGGTATAGCCGACGTATATTATATGAAAAGGCTGAACCCTCGAAATAGTCGTATCCACGGCTAAATTACGAATATATAGAATTATAGATTACTGGTACGAAATGAATGTTATGAAGATGATGACTGCCGACGACCGGTAAATGCTCCATGACGATGTAGTCCTGGTAAATATTATTTCTGGTCCCAATATTACAGGGGTCGAAAGCCTATTTTGTCAGAGGAAGTATATTTATCCTACATTTTCAATTGTCAATGTCAATCAAATATGATGTCACAAAAAAAATATTCGTAACATGGCTTTTAAAAAAATATTGAAAAGCACGTTTCAAACACGGGCCTTGTTTTAAACATGTTTGTTTTAAAATATTTTTGCTTTAAATGCAACCCCAAGTATATTATGAATGTATATATATTGAATTTTCATCAACAACTATTGAAGTGAATCGATTGTCTGTTGACTGTAAAAAAGCAAGCGACAGATCTAGTAGACCTGTGGATGAAATAGGTGCAGAGAATGATGATAACAATTTAATTTATTTGATGCACCATCAACTACTTTTCGAAATAATACCTTAATATCTTCATGATTGTTATTTATCATCAAATTTGCTTTTATACAATCACTTGACTAATGCAATACGGTATTTAGGAGAATGCATTATTCCGCGTCTCATGTCGGGAGATCGTTGCACAACTGCAACTGAACTAAAATCCATACCTGTCATTCTTTCTTTTAACTTGACCTTCGAAGAATTGTGTTTCGGATCGAATACCGGGGAATGGACAATTTCGGGTACTTTCGTTTCGTTGCGTCCATCACCTCCGGCGATATGATCAGCTTCTGTATTTTCATCTGAGTCTGAATAAACACAGACGGCATCATTACGTTTGAGATATCGATTCGTTTATACCGGATATTTCATAATAAATCACAACATAATGCTATAAAATTCCGAGTTGTTCGGCCAAACGTGCAAAAATCTTTTCATTTGCATTGCCATTCAATCTGCGATCTAATATAGAACACAATTCTAAGTTATAAAGATATTTCTGTTATCATCGATATGACGTAACATAATATCGTATCACATACCTGACCTCTGGTAAAATTTATTATTATACTGATTTCCTCCAATCACATTAATGTTTGCGTTGACGAAATGCAGCTTCACGTGGTCGCCAACTGCTAATGCGGCTCTACCTTTAAACAAGTATTATATATCAGTTTAAACAATTCCTTCCCTTTTGCTTTATACCAGCGTGTAAGTCTACGTTGTGATTGTTGATGGATCTGCATCCTGGGGATTGAAAATGATTTTTAATGGACCAACCGTAATGATATCACTGCCTTCTACGTTTCAGTCATATCTGATAATTCTCGATATTCCGGCTCGTGGCAGTTTCGCAGCGACCAAGCTAGCCTCATTCTCAACCATAACCCCAAAAGCAGCCAATAATCAATCATGAACGCTTATATATCCACGAACCATCTCTAGTAGCCGCGCCACAATTGAGGATACACTGCTGTGAACATACTTTCCCCGCTATAAGGGATCCTTAAATTTCCATCCGTAGGCGTCTGCTCAATATTGGATGCGGTTCCATGAATCTGATTCCCACCTATAACATTGATTGTTGCATTCGAGATAGTTTGTTCAGTATTTCCTTCTTCGGCTGAGGCGGCGGACCCTATAAATATGACAAAATGTATACTTGAATGATGCATCAAAAATTAGTATTTCAAATTCAATACACATTGAGAACCAGGTGCCGATCACTAGAGAAACTGATGCGCCTTTCGATGTTTCTCGATATCAGGGATTACTTGAGTATCATAAGAAGTATCGTTAAGTGTCGGTAAGAACATTTATATATGACGCGATGGTGCAGACGCTGGTATTAGCCAAAATCTAGCATACTGGCCAGTAGTAGACATAGCTGGGTTATAGACCGGCCAATCACAGAAGGCCACGTCATCCTAATTGCCACGCCTATATGACGCCCATTGTCACGCCTACAGGATGCCCATTGCCACGTCACCTGCCACTGCCACATCGTGTGTATTTATGAGCAAATTTCATTGTTTTGTGAATTTCAATACCGGTTTTCCATGTATATTTAGCAATATGTATTGAATAACTTGAAATGTATCATCACTAATTAATTAATATAAAATGCGATTTTAAGCGCTGCGACTTGAAAATATTAATGTAATAACTTACTTTTTTGGATATAAATAACATTCCGATTACACATAAATTTCGAAAACTATGATGTCAATAGAATACTATATTTGCCAGATATTCACAGATAACACTCATCAACGTTGAACTAGGCGCGGGGTTCTATGATGATATATCAATATTCTACACATCATCACTAATTAATTAATTCATATAAAATGCGATTTTGAGCGCAGACAGATCGCGGTTTCGATTGCCGAGGTCTCCGCATTTCAAGACCTAATATGAGCGCACACTACAACTGAATTCATTCCAATACCTGCAAATTTACTTTGCATGTCGAGTATAAGGATAATTTAATCAGCGCTAAACGCCAACTGACTAGCCGTAGGCGCACAATGCTCGGCGTTACAATTAAACAAACTTTTCGCGGCAGGTACGCGATTGCTAACGGTTTCTACAGTTTCCACATTTCACGACTTATTTTCTTTGGACGCATACAAGCGATTCCCAAGGTCGAGGCTATGGAAACAAATCAAGCATGAGTACGTAAATCTCGAGCTTAGATCTCCGAGATTCTTGTATGCAACTAACATTATAGACAACCATTCGATAATATTCAACCAGCAATAATGCTTTCGCTATAGTGCATCATGTACAGCGACACGCTGATCAATTCAAATTCAACAATGGGATCCCCCGCACAATTATGAAGCCCGATTTTCTCGTTGTTATAATTAAACGAACACCTTCGCCGCAGGTACGCGATCACCGACGTTATAATGATAAGGACAAATTAGCCGCATGAAATCGAGTCTAATGAATATAACGACAGACAACAAGTTAGTTGAAAAGTAAAACTAATCGTGACCGATGCAAGACGGCGTGAAACAGCGCTTTCGCTCGATTCTTGTAGTGACCACATTTCATACGATTCAGTCCTTTTCATGTCACTAGAATAAGGGTGATTAAACCGACAGTGAAACGCCGCCGGCGTCTTATAACATAATAATGTAAGCTGCGTCGGGTGCTGCTATAATGTTCGGAGCGAATATAGTAGAAAGTTCACGTCTGGACACCTGTATGCAGATGCGCATACTACCGTAGTAAAACGCATAACAGAATGCATGCAAAATTCGATATTGCTTTGTGATGATTTTGATGTTGTTCCATACCGATTGGGAAGATAGGACTCCTAATTTCCTAACTAACTACAAAATCCCTAGTAACATAGTCGGACGCATAACGGAATTTACGCAAAATCGGCATTGCTTTGCGATAATTTTGACCACTATGTTTTGATAATAACTTGCTTCCGAGAAATAAATAACAGTCATTATACGTTAGATGATACTTTTCCTTGATATTCTATTATGTGTATTTAGGGCTTATGCGACATCACTATGCTGGCGACAGGCCTGATTTGAACACACTAATTTTGCGAATTAAACTTATCGCTCAACACGGACACTCAATGAAGAGCACCCTGGAGACCCACATAAATGCTCCACAATTCTTGACATATAATATACTGAGCATATAATAAGATGACAAAACCTATACTTGAGTACTCCGAAATGTGCAAGTACTTTACCTTTTCACGACATTTTTGTAAGATGAATACTAATTTTATCGAAATATAAAATTTATGCTCTCAAGTAGGTTTTTGTCTACACGCACCAACAACTCAAGTATTTATGACACAGGAATGATTCATTAAGTATAGCGCAAGCAGGCCAAACCTATAATTGAGTGCTCCAAAATGTACAAGTACTTCGCTATGTACTCCCTCCACGTAAAAAGTGACAGATTTAGGCAAAAGTTGCTATAGAACTGCGTTAGTTTTAAAGTTGTTCCATCATGCAATGTGTGATGAAATTTGGTATGCTGCATAATCACAATGCCCTGGAGCTCATTTAGATACGTTTTTTTAATGTAGTTACACATTCTAGTTGTTTTGATGTAAGGAAAAAATCATTCGATAACTCGATAGTTAACACGCGTTGATGTAACTTTCCTCATTTGTATGCATAGCCTACGCGAAATTATTATTATGTCATGAATAAGTAGTTTACAAATTCATACGATTTCTCTTGTTGCGCTCCGGAATAAAATGTAATTTTTCGCTCTTTTTTATTTTTTCAATAAAATTAGTATTCATTTTACAAAAAAACGTCGTGTAAAGATAAAGTACTTGTACATTTCGTAGTGCTCAAGTATAAGTTTTCAAACCATTACCTTGACAAAATTTTCAGAATAGCAACTTTTGCGTAAAGTCTGTCTTGCATTTAGTTGCCGGCTCTGAAAGCAAGCAAAGTTTGTGGTATTTGCGCAACATCGAAATTTGTACACTTCACGCGGGGCCTACGATACTTACGGCCTAATATGGCACATTACACTTGCTGGATATAAGAGGCCAACACTCCCAACCAGACATCACGACTGACTCAATGATTGCTTGCGATCTCACTTCTCGATACCAGACGCCTCGCCATACCAGTCTAATAAAGTATTATAACAGACAAAATTACTTCTTTCAGATGAAACAACCCAATTAAGAGCCAAGTGACAGCGTCGCAATGTATTTAATCGTTCAGGTAGACTTGAATCGTGATCCGGATCTCGTAACATAGTAAAATCGAGGTATGTAGTTTAATTACTCACTCACTACTCTATATGTTGGTGGTGGTCATACCCTGCAAACTTTTTTGCTGCGAACGTAGTGTTTCACCTTACATCAGTTGGTTCAATGTATGTACCGGGTTGCGAAAACTGTCGCTGTTTTGACTATGTGTCATAATCAATACTAAATACGAGAATTCGTTACTCGTCGAAACGCCGCAGTCAGACATCGTTAACAGCGATTCCGTGTATGGCAATCTTGAGTTCAATTGCGGTTTTGTGATGTTAACCAAGCGGCTATGTTTCTGCGGTGTGAAGACTGAATTCGTGTTGTTTCCCCACAAGAGTGCGATGTCTATTTCACACCTAGAGCAATTATAAAACGCATCTTCGAAACTTTTGGTCTAGTTCATCCGCTTGCATTTCGAAACGGACCATCACGACAAGACTCTAACCCACCACATCCGTGGTTTCAGTTGATCATATCGAAGAATATCATGTCCATTCGTGTTACCACCCACGGATTTCGCCATCCTCACACGGTAGTGCTAAGACACAGACAAGATGCGGTGGTGGAAATATTGAAAATGAGAAAGCAGATCTTGGTGTCATTTGATTTGGATTTTACACCCGATGAACCCACCATTCGTACTGCGCATTGGGATGAGGATTCTATCATTGATGTCGAGGGAAAGGAGATGTACAGATTTGTTTAACCGGATCCGGATATCAACTCTGAATCGCGACAAACCAATGAACAATATTCAAACATGTTACACCCCCGTGTTTCAATGAAAATAACGAGACATTACACATCCAGTATATACTTCACGATTGTTCATAGATACCAAGTATTCGCGTAAACGAGGTGTGTGACATTACATACATCATGGATAACATCATGGCCGGCATTACAAGCATCATGGATTACAAATTCATGTTCTGAAGTCTCATACATGTACCGACTCTGTACATTCAATGTGGGGGTAGCTGACTTGGAGACAGAAAAACACACATATTTGACCGTAACATGGTCTTAGTATGAACCGACATGCATTCGAATTGTGGAAAAATGTGTCGCACACTATTTCACCGAGATTACAACCCTTTCACGGATATTCGTTGGTGCTATCGATACGGTGAACAGCACGTTATGTATAGCGATATCTTCACAGTCAAATACGCGAACCATGCACAAGCATATACCCCGACTTTCGTTGAATATTCACGAGACCAACAAATCTGTACATCTCCTTTCCCTCGACATCAATGATAGAATCCTCATCCCAATGCGCAGTACGAATGGTGGGTTCATCGGGTGTAAAATCCAAATCAAATGACACCAAGGTCTGCTTTCTCATTTTCAATATTTCCACCACCGCATCTTGTCTGTGTCTTAGCACTACCGTGTGAGGATGGCGAAATCCGTGGGTGGTAACACGAATGGACATGATATTCTTCGATATGATCAACTGAAACCACGGATGTGGTGGGTTAGAGTCTTGTCGTGATGGTCCGTTTCGAAATGCAAGCGAATGAACTAGACCAAAAGTTTCGAAGATGCGTTTTATAATTGCTCTAGGTGTGAAATAGACATCGCACTCATGTGGGGAAACAACACGAATTCAGTCTTCACACCGCAGAAACATAGCCGCTTGGTTAACATCACAAAACCGCAATTGAACTCAAGATTGCCATACACGGAATCGCTGTTAACGATGTCTGACTGCGGCGTTTCGACGAGTAACGAATTCTCGTATTTAGTATTGATTATGACACATGGTCAAAACAGCGACAGTTTTCGCAACCCGGTACATACATTGAACCAACTGATGTAAGGTGAAACACTACGTTCGCAGCAAAAAAGTTTGCAGGGTATGACCACCACCAACATATAGAGTAGTGAGTGAGTAATTAAACTACATACCTCGATTTTACTATGTTACGAGATCCGGATCACGATTCAAGTCTACCTGAACGATTAAATACATTGCGACGCTGTCACTTGGCTCTTAATTGGGTTGTTTCATCTGAAAGAAGTAATTTTGTCTGTTATAATACTTTATTAGACTGGTATGGCGAGGCGTCTGGTATCGAGAAGTGAGATCGCAAGCAATCATTGAGTCAGTCGTGATGTCTGGTTGGGAGTGTTGGCCTCTTATATCCAGCAAGTGTAGTGCCATATTAGGCCGTAAGTATCGTAGGCCCCGCGTGAAGTGTACAAATTTCGATGTTGCGCAAATACCACAAACTTTGCTTGCTTTCAGAGCCGGCAACTAAATGCAAGACAGACTTTACGCAAAAGTTGCTATTCTGAAAATTTTGTCAAGGTAATGGTTTGAAAACTTATACTTGAGCACTACGAAATGTACAAGTACTTTATCTTTACACGACGTTTTTTGTAAAATGAATACTAATTTTAATGAAAAAATAAAAAAGAGCGAAAAATTACATTTTATCCCGGAGCGCAACAAGAAAAATCGTATGAATTTGTAAACTACTTATTCATGACATAATAATAATTTCGCGTAGGCTATGCATACAAATGAGGAAAGTTACATCAACGCGTGTTAACTATCGAGTTATCGAATGATTTTTTCCTTACATCAAAACAACTAGAATGTGTAACTACATTAAAAAAACGTATCTAAATGAGCTCCAGGGCATTGTGATTATGCAGCATACCAAATTTCATCACACATTGCATGATGGAACAACTTTAAAACTAACGCAGTTCTATAGCAACTTTTGCCTAAATCTGTCACTTTTTACGTGGAGGGAGTACATAGCGAAGTACTTGTACATTTTGGAGCACTCAATTATAGGTTTGGCCTGCTTGCGCTATACTTAATGAATCATTCCTGTGTCATAAATACTTGAGTTGTTGGTGCGTGTAGACAAAAACCTACTTGAGAGCATAAATTTTATATTTCGATAAAATTAGTATTCATCTTACAAAAATGTCGTGAAAAGGTAAAGTATTTGAAGAGACTCTTTGGGGTACAGAACTTTAATATACATTTTAATAATATATTCATATTAAAACCCGAAGCTTTTCGAGCTGACACTTTTCAAGGGCAATCGTCAGCAAATGGAGAATTTCAAAAACATGCATCTAGCTACATTGCATACAACCAATTATGACGTCATAGAAACAAACAACATGAAATACAGGCAAACCGCGAGCGCAGCTAGTGGCCAATTTTCAGATTCACTAAAATTCCTTCTGCTGACACAAGCGCGGTCGGTGGATTTTAATATAAGTCGATTCCAGTGCAGACAGATGGAAATTAGTGCGGCCTCTACCTAATATAGAAAATCTTTCATCGCAATAGTTTTTAGCGCAAGTTGCATTCTCAGCCAAATGCTTGCCGATGGCAGAGTTCATAGCCATGGCCTGATTACGTTCTAGTAATCGCAGATCAGTTACGGCTGCGTCTTCGCGAGAGTCCAGTGTGCGTGATCTAATAACGCTCGGAACATGTTGTTTGATGCGTTCCTGCAAGCGCTGAGTTGTTCTTCCCACGTACCGACAATCACAGTGGCACTTGAAATCATAGACTATATTGCTTTGTTGAGAAGCAGGTAGAACATCTTTTCGCGTTGCAGGAAGCAATTGTTTGGTGGTAAACACAACATTAGTTTTTACGTTATCGTAACAACGATTTACAGCAGAAATCAATTGCTTTTCAAACCGGGAAGAGATTGGGCCCAGCCACGGTAAATGTATATATACATTTTCCTCAGATCGTGTGTTCGTGTTTTGTGACTTGTTGGGATCGAAATTCCCGAGTTTTCTGTCAACAGAACTCTTGATGATGTGTTCGGGGTACCCGTTATCGATTAGAATTTTGCGGATATATTCTAGCTCCGCGTTTAATTTTTCCTCCGAACAAATCATCAAGGCTCTGTGCACCAACGTGCCAATCAAATTTAGTTTACGGCGATTCGGGCTAAAAGAATTCCAGCGTATATAATGCCCTGTAAACGTTGGCTTCCTGTAAATCGAAGTGACAAAGCTAATACCCCGTTTTTCTACTAGAACGTCTACGAATGGTAACGAGTTAGCACGCTCTTTTTCAAATGTGAATTTTAAAGACGAGTGTAGAGAATTCAAGTTATCAAAAAAGTCATCGAACTCCGTCTCATTTTGACAGATAACGAAAGTGTCGTCGACATAGCGACGGTACAAGAATGGAGCCTTGGTTTCATCTGTCGCGAAAAGTCTATTTTCATGGAATCCCACAAATATATTGGCTAAAATCGGGCCAAGAGGGCTACCCATAGCTACACCGTCGGTTTGCATGTAGATGGTATCGTTAAAACTAAACTCAACAGAGCAAGCAGCCGCATTGAGAAGTTCAACGAACACTTTACGCGAAAAGGAAGGTGGTGCTAAATCACCACCACCATTGAGCGCGTCCGCACAGATATCAATGGTCTCCTTCAGCGGCACGTTCGTGAAGAGGCTAACGATATCATATGAACAGAGAAACATATTCGAGTTTGAAAGGTCGGTTGTTTTCATCTCGTGCGCGAATGTAAACGAATCAGCGACGCAATGCGAATCATACATGGAACGCACTGGCTCCAAAATACCGATAAGCCACTTCGCGAGCTTGTGCTGCGCCGATCCAATCATAGAAAGAATTGGTCGAACAGGTACGTTGGTTTTATGAGTTTTCGGCAGTCCGTACATACGTGGCCTCTGTGCCCCGACCGGTCTGATGGAGGCATAGACCTCAGGTGATATGGAGCCGTTTTTCTTGAGGCTGAATAGTCGGCGCTGTATCCGTCTTTCGATCTTGGCGATGTTATCGAATTCAGCAGCGGGACCAAGTGTCTTGAATTTTGATTGGTCACCCAAGATTGCTTCCATTTTGAGTATGTAGTCCCGTTTGTTTAGGATTACAACCCCAGAGCCCTTATCCGGTTTGCTAATGTGAATGTCTGGATTCTGTCGCAATGCTTTTATTGCACGAGAACATTCCTTCGTCATTAAAAAATTTTCCGAGTCAATAGGATATCCACAATAGGCATGTGCCAAATCACTCAATCTTGCTTTGAGGGCAGGCAAATTATCAGCGGAGTTCGCCTTGCGATGATATAGTTGAGCCATTAGCACTTCAAATTCTGCGAATACCTCTTCACTTTTTATGGTAGTAGGTGGTAAACAAAAGTTGAGACCATGAGACAGTACGAACTCTTCAGTGGGCGTGAGCTTGTAGTCCGATAAGTTAACAATATTTTTCCCGTCAGGACTAGCATTGTTACCAAAGCGTTGGGTAATAAGACGGCTCAAGTTGCGATCATTCTTAGCCAAGTTCTCTTTTTCCTTTATGGTATCTATAGATGCCACGTACCGGGTGAACCGAATCAAATCAAAGAATGACAGAAATCCACGAATTTCTTTCTGTAGTGACCGACATATACGATGTAAGGTAGCAAGCAACTTGTTGTTCTTGTCGATTTCATCATATATAAATGCACGCTCAATATTTGGGGTGAGGCGTGCTCGAGACCTCTCTATCCTACCTTTGATAAACTTCGGTAACGTCTTTTTGGCGATGCAAGCCTTCAGAAAGGCTGTTGTAGATAAAGCTGTTCTCAATCTTCCCCGACTCTTTATCAGCGTATTGATGGTATTTAGCTGCTGCTTGTTTTACCGTTTTCGGAAGTATTTGAAGAGACTCTTTGGGGTACAGAACTTTAAAGGTCAACTATATCGACCAAAACAACTTTGGCTCATTTTGTAGAGTTTTTTATGCTGATTCCAATAATATACATCCTAACTTCTAAAATTACGTATTTTCTGTCCAATAATATACATCCTAACTTCTAAAATTACGTATTTTCTGAGATATCGCAGTGCAAACTGCCGACCTCTGAGAAACGGCTGTAAAATCAGCAACCGTGTCGATGACGTACTACCATGAGGATTTTGCCGATACATGGGAATGCCGATACACTGAATGGGATGCTTAAGTCAATCGTTGGTTGTTGTCTTCGCCTAAATTACATTATGCTGCGTTGTTTTGATTCGTGATGCCCGACTGGACTATTCAATCTTCATTTTATGGTACTTTAGGTTCTTATAATTTGCGATGGCTTGTGTATAGAGGAAGTACAGAAGCCAACGTGCAAGGCAAGCAGTTCTGTTTCCATCTCATGTATTGATCCCATGGAAACGCCACCTCGGTAAGCACGAGGACGGCTAGCTGCCCCGCACTTCAATGAAAACAGATGCGGAGAGCGGAAGAAAAGCAAGTCCGGAAAGACCCTTTTGCAGCCCAAGATAAGGAAGGCTGCTGTGCTCACCGATGTACACTGTACAGTGTTTTTCAGTAAGCTGCTGTAGTCGGAGTAGGATCACTTTGCCATCACACTTTCTCTACCGCAAAGGATGCTGTACAATGGTGAAGAACGACGTCTGGAGGCACATCTGTCATTCAATCATTGACCAGTTGACCACGAGGTGTGGCCAGAACCACTCCCCTTGCTGCTGCACGTGCAAGGTTGCAACGAGATCAAGCCATACATCACGACGATGCCGTGTCACGGTAGGTAATTATTACTTCAACCTCACTTTTCCCAACAAATTCAGAGTTTTGTAACTTCAAACAACCACCCCTGATCTAGGCTTACATAAAAAACTCTTGTCCTGCTGCTGGCTTTCACATAGATATTGAACCGGTGTTACAATAGAAATAAAGTAAATGGAGTGTTAGTGAGTGTATATCATTGAATTTCTGCTGTAAATTATTATTTCAGAAACATTGACAATCCTGGTCGAGGGCATCATGCTGGAGCATAACATCAAAAAAAGAAAATTCGCCGAAGAATCCTGGGAATATCACTTATTCACAGAGATTTATTGAGATAATTTCCTTCTATGATATTATAATTTTCGCCATTCTGTATTTATTAAAACCCAATAAAAGCTTTCGACTTTTCTGTATGTATTAGAATCCAATAAAAGCTTTCGAGTAAAGCCATTTTATTACATACAAAGATAAAGTGGAAGTAGCAGTCTGTGAGAACAGATCAGCGACGTCGGAATACTTAGGATCCAGTGCATGCGGCGGAGCTGAATTCCTATGAGTGAATCTAGTCAGGTCTAGCGTCTCTGAAAAGCCAATATGTATTAGTTATATGCATCGGTCTTCAAGCTTAGATCGTCAGCATACCGCACAATCTTACATGCATGCGTTACACTAATTGTTTTAGACGCGCAAGTCCAATCATTTGACCAAACAGTACGGTACTTTCGTCGTCCAGTAATGCCTGATTGTATATACCATTCAATGGATTACCTATATACGGGAATTCCTCAATAGTGTCGGAATCAGATTTACTAGACACCGTGTAGCTATCTGTTGAGTCCACAGCTTCAGAGGTTGACATTATCCCACTTCAATACATTCACCACAGCCGCAGCATCAGAAATCCTCATGGTAGTACGTCATCGACATGCTTCATTGATTTTACTACCGTTTTTGTCTGTGGTGGCATTTTGCGACTTTCGCTGCTCGATATCTCAGAAAATACGTAATTTTAGAAGGTATGGTGTATATTTTTGAAATCAGCATGTAAAACTCTACTGAATGAGCTAAAGTTGTTTCGGTCGATATAGTTGACCTTTAATATACATTTTAATAATATATTCATATTAAAACCCGAAGCTTTTCGAGCTGACACTTTTCAAGGGCAATCGTCAGCAAATGGAGAATTTCAAAAACATGCATCTAGCTACATTGCATACAACCAATTATGACGTCATAGAAACAAACAACATGAAATACAGGCAAACCGCGAGGGCAGCTAGTGGCCAATTTTCAGACTCACTAAAAATTCCTTCTGCTGACACAAGCGCGGTCAGTGGATTTTAATATAAGTCGATTCCAGTGCAGACAGATGGAAATTAGTGCGGCCTCTACCTAATATAGAAAATCTTTCATCGCAATAGTTTTTAGCGCAAGTTGCATTCTCTGAGAACAACACAGCGCTTGCAGGAACGCATCAAACAACATGTTCCGAGCGTTATTAGATCACGCACACTGGACTCTCGCGAAGACGCAGCCGTAACTGATCTGCGATTACTAGAACGTAATCAGGCCATGGCTATGAACTCTGCCATCGGCAAGCATTTGGCTGAGAATGCAACTTGCGCTAAAAACTATTGCGATGAAAGATTTTCTATATTAGGTAGAGGCCGCACTAATTTCCATCTGTCTGCACTGGAATCGACTTATATTAAAATCCACCGACCGCGCTTGTGTCAGCAGAAGGAATTTTTAGTGAATCTGAAAATTGGCCACTAGCTGCGCTCGCGGTTTGCCTGTATTTCATGTTGTTTGTTTCTATGACGTCATAATTGGTTGTATGCAATGTAGCTAGATGCATGTTTTTGAAATTCTCCATTTGCTGACGATTGCCCTTGAAAAGTGTCAGCTCGAAAAGCTTCGGGTTTTAATATGAATATATTATTAAAATGTATATTAAAGTTCTGTACCCCAAAGAGTCTCTTCAAATACTTCCGAAAACGGTACAACAAGCAGCAGCTAAATACCATCAATACGCTGATAAAGAGTCGGGGAAGATTGAGAACAGCTTTATCTACAACAGCCTTTCTGAAGGCTTGCATCGCCAAAAAGACGTTACCGAAGTTTATCAAAGGTAGGATAGAGAGGTCTCGAGCACGCCTCACCCCAAATATTGAGCGTGCATTTATATATGATGAAATCGACAAGAACAACAAGTTGCTTGCTACCTTACATCGTATATGTCGGTCACTACAGAAAGAAATTCGTGGATTTCTGTCATTCTTTGATTTGATTCGGTTCACCCGGTACCTGGCATCTATAGATACCATAAAGGAAAAAGAGAACTTGGCTAAGAATGATCGCAACTTGAGCCGTCTTATTACCCAACGCTTTGGTAACAATGCTAGTCCTGACGGGAAAAATATTGTTAACTTATCGGACTACAAGCTCACGCCCACTGAAGAGTTCGTACTGTCTCATGGTCTCAACTTTTGTTTACCACCTACTACCATAAAAAGTGAAGAGGTATTCGCAGAATTTGAAGTGCTAATGGCTCAACTATATCATCGCAAGGCGAACTCCGCTGATAATTTGCCTGCCCTCAAAGCAAGATTGAGTGATTTGGCACATGCCTATTGTGGATATCCTATTGACTCGGAAAATTTTTTAATGACGAAGGAATGTTTTCGTGCAATAAAAGCATTGCGACAGAATCCAGACATTCACATTAGCAAACCGGATAAGGGCTCTGGGGTTGTAATCCTAAACAAACGGGACTACATACTCAAAATGGAAGCAATCTTGGGTGACCAATCAAAATTCAAGACACTTGGTCCCGCTGCTGAATTCGATAACATCGCCAAGATCGAAAGACGGATACAGCGCCGACTATTCAGCCTCAAGAAAAACGGCTCCATATCACCTGAGGTCTATGCCTCCATCAGACCGGTCGGGGCACAGAGGCCACGTATGTACGGACTGCCGAAAACTCATAAAACCAACGTACCTGTTCGACCAATTCTTTCTATGATTGGATCGGCGCAGCACAAGCTCGCGAAGTGGCTTATCGGTATTTTGGAGCCAGTGCGTTCCATGTATGATTCGCGTTGCGTCGCTGATTCGTTTACATTCGCGCACGAGATGAAAACAACCGACCTTTCAAACTCGAATATGTTTCTCGGTTCATATGATATCGTTAGCCTCTTCACGAACGTGCCGCTGAAGGAGACCATTGATATCTGTGCGGACGCGCTCAATGGTGGTGGTGATTTAGCACCACCTTCCTTTTCGCGTAAAGTGTTCGTTGAACTTCTCAATGCGGCTGCTTGCTCTGTTGAGTTTAGTTTTAACGATACCATCTACATGCAAACCGACGGTGTAGCTATGGGTAGCCCTCTTGGCCCGATTTTAGCCAATATATTTGTGGGATTCCATGAAAATAGACTTTTCGCGACAGATGAAACCAAGGCTCCATTCTTGTACCGTCGCTATGTCGACGACACTTTCGTTATCTGTCAAAATGAGACGGAGTTCGATGACTTTTTTGATAACTTGAATTCTCTACACTCGTCTTTAAAATTCACATTTGAAAAAGAGCGTGCTAACTCGTTACCATTCTTAGACGTTCTAGTAGAAAAACGGGGTATTAGCTTTGTCACTTCGATTTACCGGAAGCCAACGTTTACAGGGCATTATATACGCTGGAATTCTTTTAGCCCGAATCGCCGTAAACTAAATTTGATTGGCACGTTGGTGCACAGAGCCTTGATGATTTCTTCGGAGGAAAAATTAAACGCGGAGCTAGAATATATCCGCAAAATTCTAATCGATAACGGGTACGCCGAACACATCATCAAGAGTTCTGTTGACAGAAAACTCAGGAATTTCAATCCCAACAAGTCACAAAACACGAACACACGATCTGAGGAAAATGTATATATACATTCACCGTGGCTGGGCCCAATCTCTTCCCGGTTTGAAAAGCAATTGATTTCTGCTGTAAATCGTTGTTACGATAACGTAAAAACTAATGTTGTGTTTACCACCAAACAATTGCTTCCTGCAACGCGCGAAGATGTTCTATCTGCTTCTCAACAAAGCAATATAGTCTATGATTTCAAGTGCCACTGTGATTGTCGGTACGTGGGAAGAACAACTCAGCGCTTGCAGGAACGCATCAAACAACATGTTCCGAGCGTTATTAGATCACGCACACTGGACTCTCGCGAAGACGCAGCCGTAACTGATCTGCGATTACTAGAACGTAATCAGGCCATGGCTATGAACTCTGCCATCGGCAAGCATTTGGCTGGGAATGCAACTTGCGCTAAAAACTATTGCGATGAAAGATTTTCTATATTAGGTAGAGGCCGCACTAATTTCCATCTGTCTGCACTGGAATCGACTTATATTAAAATCCACCGACCGCGCTTGTGTCAGCAGAAGGAATTTTTAGTGAATCTGAAAATTGGCCACTAGCTGCGCTCGCGGTTTGCCTGTATTTCATGTTGTTTGTTTCTATGACGTCATAATTGGTTGTATGCAATGTAGCTAGATGCATGTTTTTGAAATTCTCCATTTGCTGACGATTGCCCTTGAAAAGTGTCAGCTCGAAAAGCTTCGGGTTTTAATATGAATATATTATTAAAATGTATATTAAAGGTAAAGTACTTGCACATTTCGGAGTACTCAAGTATAGGTTTTGTCATCTTATTATATGCTCAGTATATTATATGTCAAGAATTGTGGAGCATTTATGTGGGTCTCCAGGGTGCTCTTCATTGAGTGTCCGTGTTGAGCGATAAGTTTAATTCGCAAAATTAGTGTGTTCAAATCAGGCCTGTCGCCAACATAATGATGTCGCATAAGCCCTAAATACACATAATAGAATATCAAGGAAAAGTATCATCTAACGTATAATGAATGTTATTTATTTCTCGGAAGCAAGTTATTATCAAAACATAGGTGTCAAAATTATCGCAGAGCAATGCCGATTTTGCGTAAATTCCGTTATGCGTCCGACTATGTTACTAGGGATTTTGTAGTTAGTTAGGAAATTAGGAGTCCTATCTTCCCAATCGGTATGGAACAACATCAAAATCATCACAAAGCAATATCGAATTTTGCCTGCATTCTGTTATGCGTTTTACTGCGGTAGTATGCGCATCTGCATACAGGTGTCCAGACGTGGACTTTCTACTATATTCGCTCCGAACATTATAGCAGCACCCGACGCAGCTTACATTATTACGTTATAAGACGCCGGCGGCGTTTCACTGTCGGTTTAATCACCCTTATTCTGGTGACATGAAAAGGACTGAATCGTATGAAATGTGGTCACTACAAGAATCGAGCGAAAGCGCTGTTTCACGCCGTCTTGCATCGGTCACGATTAGTTTTACTTTTCAACTAACTTGTTGTCTGTCGTTATATTCATTAGACTCGATTTCATGCGGCTAATTTGTCCTTATCATTATAACGTCGGTGATCGCGTACCTGCGGCGAAGGTGTTCGTTTAATTATAACAACGAGAAAATCGGGCTTCATAATTGTGCGGGGGATCCCATTGTTGAATTTGAATTGATCAGCGTGTCGCTGTACATGATGCACTATAGCGAAAGCATTATTGCTGGTTGAATATTGTCGAATGGTTGTCTATAATGTTAGTTGCATACAAGAATCTCGGAGATCTAAGCTCGAGATTTACGTACTCATGCTTGATTTGTTTCCATAGCCTCGACCTTGGGAATCGCTTGTATGCGTCCAAAGAAAATAAGTCGTGAAATGTGGAAACTGTAGAAACCGTTAGGAATCGCGTACCTGCCGCGAAAAGTTTGTTTAATTGTAACGCCGAGCATTGTGCGCCTACGGCTAGTCCGTTGGCGTTTAGCGCTGATTAAATTATCCTTATACTCGACATGCAAAGTAAATTTGCAGGTATTGGAATGAATTCAGTTGTAGTGTGCGCTCATATTAGGTCATGAAATGCGGAGACCTCGGCAATCGAAACCGCGATCTGTCTGCGCTCAAAATCGCATTTTATATGAATTAATTAATTAGTGATGATGTGTAGAATATTGATATATCATCACAGAACCCCGCGCCTAGTTCAACGTTGATGAGTGTTATCTGTGAATATCTGGCAAATATAGTATTCTATTGACATCATAGTTTTCGAAATTTATGTGTAATCTGAATGTTATTTATATCCAAAAAAGTAAGTTATTATATTAATATTTTCAAGTCGCAGCGCTTAAAATCGCATTTTATATTAATTAATTAGTGATGATACATTTCAAGTTATTCAATACATATTGCTAAATATCCATGGAAAACCGGTATTGAAATTCACAAAACAATGAAATTTGCTCATAAATACACACGATGTGGCAGTGGCAGGTGACGTGGCAATGGGCATCCTGTAGGCGTGACAATGGGCGTCATATAGGCGTGGCAATTAGGATGACGTGGCCTTCTGTGATTGGCCGGTCTATAACCCAGCTAAGTCTACTACTCTGGCCGCTGCACTCTAAGCGATAATCAATTTGAAACCTGCCCAGGGGTGCAAATAAAGTAGTTTAATATTACGGAGCAAACTTGTGCTTCCTCGCGCGTTAAATTAGGTGTAATCCACTGTTCTTTTCACAACTAAAGATGGTGTCATGAACTGTGGTGTCCCAACATTGTAACTAGGGTTTGTTCGGATATCAATAATTTTCACTATCCGGATAACGGATATATCCGGATATTTTGGAATTTATCTAACCGGTTAATCGGATAATAACTGTCAAGTGAGACAATCGATTTCATTAGGTCTGCATGTAAAACGGATCTCAAAATCATTACACAGTGTTATTGTAGAGTACCTACATACGCGCGCAGTATGAGCGAATACGAGAAAAACAACGCAAATTTAATGTTCACTGCTTCTGCAATGCCCTCTTTATAAAGCACAGATGCATCAATTGTGGGATCCTGTAGCCGGGACCGGAATTTTGTAACGAAGAGTCCGCGTTCATTGAATGCTTTTTCAGCTTCCACAGAAGTGGGCTGAATAGAAAGCAGCGCTTCGTAGAGAGTCAAAAGGTTGGCAGGTCGAACGCCGGAAACTTCAACGGCTTTACATCCTTTTGACCATCCTTATGTTTAGGTTTGGAGTACTAGAAGGACCACTAGCTGATACTGGAATTGATGCCGACATGATACCTCGCTCTAATTCACGTGATCAAGCACGCAGCCAGTCGAAAATGTAGGGGGATTGAAATAAAATCAGGGGGTTTCGATTTTTTTTTTCGAATTAATCATCAGCGGAAATCAATTACGCTTGCACGCACGCACATTTTTGCGAACATTCGATGTCATTCAGTTTCGCGGTGTCACTCTCAGAATCACTAATTAGAATACACTTAACGGCATATCGTCAACAAGCCATCGAGAGATAGGAGCCAATGCATGCTGGGTCCGAGATGGTTAGGGCAGCGATTAGATCGTTCGTAGGCCTATTGCAGATGCGATTGTGTAGGTCAACGATAATATCGTGAGCACCAAGCCAATGGAGATGCGATAGTGCAGGCCAGCGATGGAATAGTGTGTACACTGCACTGCACATGGCCTATTGCAGATGCGATTCTTCAATCCAGTGGAACTATCGGCTTGTTGAAGACGCGATAAATCAGGCCAGAGACGATAGCCGAGCGCGCGGCAATTAATGACCTAATTTAACGATCTTCTCAGCAGGAGATCGCGTCACATTACATCGTGCAATGTGTACAGGCGCATCTCGCTAATTGGCAACACGCTTCTCGTTAATCGGCCGCGCCAACACTGAATACGACTTATTGAAGCTTACTAAAACGTGTAAAATGCATTAGAAACGATTCTTCTTTATCCGGTTAACCGGCAGAAAAATATCCGAATATCAGATAGTGAAAATACCTCCGGTTAACCGGTTAACCGTTATCCGGATAATCCAACCCTAATTGTAACGCCTTACTGATAAAATAACTTCGAAGATTTCATACCAGGGTTGAGCAATTTGCTTTCCACGTCACAATGCATCCATTGCCAACATTATGGCTGGAAATTTCTCTGCTTCAGCAATATTTCATTCTATAGCTAGCACCCACATGGAGGAGAAGCGGATGGCTACGGGTGGGCTGCAGGTTATGTTCAGTAAAGAATTGAGACATAACGACTGGTGCCCGTTACAAGTAACGTAATTTGAGAATAAGTTAAAGTGTCCGAAAATTATATCCCACCGAACATTGATTCTTGTAGTTGAACGTAGATATGACTATACCTACAACCCACTTAATACAATATTGCGAGCTTCGTTATGATTTTTATCAGCAGCAGTTGATTTTTGTAGCTTCGATGTGGAAATTCTCATGTTCTGTTTGATGGGTACAAAATTTCAAACTACGTTCAAACCGCGTACAACTGAGCATATCCAAACATCAATATTAGGGATGGTGCGAACCCATGAAAGATTCGGGTTCGTGTAAATGCGAACCTTTTTGAAAGGCTGTGTGTGAACACGAACGTGAACCCATGACGTCACGTGAGGTCATATGGCTAATTCCAACCCTACATTTTTCTGTGAAGTGATATACAAGATACCAAGTGACGATACAGGCCAAAATATACTACCATGTTGAAGTACATGCTGACTTTCTAAATGTCACCAAATGTATCAACTGGAGCAGTCAAATGCTATAATAATCCCATAAAATCCATATCTTCAATGACTTTGCCAACAATTTCGACGAGGACTCTCAAGAGATTATAAGCTTTTACGCCCGAATGGTCTATGCCAGACCGGACAATGTAGGACTATAGGCTATTCGGCGTCTGACTTGTTACATTGATATTGGGGAAAGTGTAAAACGGGTACTATACTTCAGGGGTTCTCAACTTGGCATGTATAACGGGTCGCATTTCAAATTAAACACTATTACCATGTAATGGTAGGCTACCCTCAAATTCAGTATGTTTACAGTTATATACGGACGCTAAATACATGTTTATGCATTCTGACGAATTAATGGGTAGTGGGCAGCGTTCGTAAGTTCGCAGTTGCTATTATCTGTGTGAATATGTGATCTTCCCGTGACATAACTAAATCACGCTGGTTTTTCTCTCAGAAATATGCTTACTACTACTAGTAGCTTCATGGAGCGCGCGTTGCATGCATTGCCAAGTATAGATAGGCTATATGCAGTGCACATTCCAACCCCGCCACCACGGAACTCTCTGTTTAAATGCGTGAGAAAGTATAAAATTACGGAAAATGTTTTCGTCTCAGAGACTATTGATACTTTGAGCTTTCCGCCTCTCATGCAAAATACAGTGATATGAGAAGAAGTCTTGGGTTTCGGGATATCTTTTGAGCAAAACAATTACCCCTTTATTCCTTTCCTACCATGGCTTGGGCCCCATCAACAAGGTTATGACTCGAGTCAGACCCGACTCAACTTTTCGCATGACTTGACTTGATTCGAGTCACTTTGCAAAAATGACTCGAGCTAACTCATTGCTTCGGAAATGTGGATTGACACGTCACTCAGAGCAAAATTTACGGGTCAATTTCAAGTCATTAAATAAACGGTGTCGATTGAATCACTCTATCTCATGTATGTTCGTCATGTTCGGATTGTTCGCGATACGTCGGTGTCACTTCACTTGTGAGAGCAATCAGTCAATAATAACTGATTTCATGTTTCACTGATCCTTCATTGCTACATCACAAATAAATTGACCGCAAACGAAGCGATCACCGCTTACATTTTCGCAGTAGCAATAGACCGGTGATCGGGAAACTATGGCTCGCGAGCCATATATGGCGCTTTGTGTATAAGATATGGCTCTTTGACTTAATTTTATCGATATTGCAGCAACTTGTTAGTAAATTTTCTTAACGGCCAGAATAATTATTCTTGTGACATGTATTTGAGAGTTCAAGACAGTGGTGTATCCAGGGCTAAGGGATCGGAATCCTTTAAAAATTCCTAAAATTCAATTTGTTGTAGCGCTAGCGACCAACATCCCTCGCGAACCCGGCAACTCGGCATCGCGCGATGTGTAAGCTTGAGTTGCTCCATACGTTGGTTGATCATAGTGAATAGCAGACATGGGAACGCCTATATGACAATTTAATTTTAAAATACATATTGTCTTCCTGATCCAAGCCGAGAAATGCACTGCCTTGGAAGTGACATTCCAATTACAAATCCAAATTACTAACAACTCTTCGCTATCCACGTTTTTCATTGATAAGTAGCTTTTCAGCACTGCCGTAAAATGTAGGCGTAGTGCAACGTTTATGTTGCCGCCTAATTAAAAATCGATCAATATTTAGATATTCAGAATCAGTGCTACCGTTATATTAGCCTAATATCAATTATTACAAATTATCAGCTATTTACTTTGAATTGCGCTATCACAGGACGATTAGTAGCCTACCAGTTTTTACAGAGAAAATATGGCCCCCACGAGTAATCCCATGTAGTGTGTTCGAAATTGTGCTACCATGACTTCACGAATTTTCAATTGTGACGTAACAATTGATTGACATGTATGGCTCTTTTGGAGTTAAAATGGAAAATATAGGGCTAACATGACTCTTTAGATGAAAAAGGTTCCGGACCACTGCAATATACTAATCAAGTAGAATGTATCACTGTTTATTAGACGACTGAGTGCTCAGATTGCGCAGTCCTCACGTTTACCAACACAGTTGTATGATTTTAATCGAACGATTATATAGTTAATGCGTTTTTATTCTCACGGATGTGTAGATGGGTAATGTATTGTACTATATCAATTTGTTCAACTTCTCGAGGCTTCGTATTCGATCCTCTATATTGGCTGATAATAATAGACTGCAGCATGTAGCTATACAGTTACTCACGTATTTTAGTTGCATTTCGTCGTGTGCGTGAGCGATACAACACCTTTTTACGTATATATTTAACTTTACATTCGTTATTTGATTCAAGATAAATTACCAATTATTACGTCCTTCATCCTGTTAGCAAAATCTAATGACTTTGCATAATCACTCATACTTCGAAAACTCAATTTGACTTGAATTCTGACTTGACTCGTACCTTGACTTGACTTGACTCGACTTGACACGAGTCACCTCCAAAAAAAGTGACTTGACTAGTCTCGAATCACCTTTGAAAATCGATTGACTTGACTTGACACGAGTCAAAATGTGCAATCACTCGAGATGACACGTGACTCGAAGGTAGTGACTTGATCCTAACACTGCCCATCAATATATAAGGAAGTCAACTCTGTCAAGTAGGTATGTTTTTGATGGTCCTCGATAACGGCTCGCCATTCTAGCCCTACTGTCACCTCCTTACGTTTTTCCGGCCATCATTTACTCGACAAGTGTGTCCATTCTGAGAAGATTATTAGATATGCAATGTTCGTATAGTCGGCGACTCGGTGTATTCGTTCGATGCTGGGCTAAGGTAGCCTACTCGGCCACTTGTTTCGAAATCTACGATCAAAGATCGACTGACATTGCTGTTACTCATTTGAAAACGGTTGAATCGGACAACGGTATCTTTAGGACTTGCCAGATTGATGTCATCCTTGTTTGCTAAATTCCGAAAACAGGGAATTCGCTGAAGTCTCATCTCCTCAAGCTAACTTTTTGGCTTTACCGATGTTCCAAGCAATTTTCAATGCTTCGAAATATGGATTGTTGGGCTATCAACGCTATTTTCATAAGTATAGGTGAATATTTTTAACCTCGGAAGAAACTTTCAGAGTCAGTTATGTCATTTTAAACTTCCGCACTTCGCTATGATATATGTTCGTCGGCAAATAAGATGTCCGGAATTTTGAAGGCTTGAAGCAGGCACAAAAGTGTTTCATAAATCAACATAAACAATACAATTTTCAAGCAGATTCATGCTATTCAAGATTCTCCTTCGCGCCGCGCGCGAGTTAATACAACGTATAATAATATTTGTATGGGCACCAGGCACCACCCTCGCCGAAAAATGCTGTCAAAATAAACATAAATAACCATCATTTACTGAATTAAGTTTGATTGCAATTGCAATTATAAGCTAACGGTGTATTCTTAGAGTGGGTTAAGGCCGATTGGATGCTTCAGTCACCGACAGTGAGTGATTCCAAATCTTGGGGTCGTTGCATTTATCTGGGGATCGCGATGATGTTTGACGTAATCAGCTTCCTAGGCCGCGAGTAAGTTTGGGCAAGCTGATTTTTTTTAGTAATCAGCTTTTAAAGTTTTGAGCTTTGCCACGGAACATTTTCAAGTTCGAAATGAGATCGCGACCATAAATAGTTGGAAATCACCGGCGAAACCAGCTGGTGCATTTTATAGTAGCCCAATACATGGAATAATCGATATTATTGACAGAATTCATACATAACATTTAACAACCAAATGCATATACTATGTGCCGAACAAGTTACATCTACATCCCTATGGTGGGCCTTAGATCAGTACTTTTTTGGGCGGATGGGACAGAAAAATGTTGTTTAGTACCTGATTAAACACATAACCAGATATAGCCACACCGACCAAACATTATAGCTGTCAAACACAATCCCGACAGGAGAGACACAGCCCACCAGACGATTTCATCCGGCCCGTGAAGAAATCTATTGTAGCCCCTAGCAAACCGGTTTACCTTAGTTATCTATAGTATTATACAGTAGATGGGCTGGGCAATGCTTGGCTAGTGTGACGTCATATTGACGGATAATGTGCTACACCTCATTTTTAGAATCCGCTATAGTGGGCGCTAAACGGTGTCCTGAATTTGCTTCACAAAAATATGGTAACCCTAAAATAAGTCATTTCGGTTTTATCCCTTTATCTGTGCGAAAGCTACTTTATTGTTCCATGCTGAGTTGAAAACTCGGTTTTAGTGGTTAAATTTCCCTTTCATAATCATCTAAGATGTTGCGGGCCGCAAAATAAGCGTCTGTGGACCACATACTCTTCATATCGCACAATAGTCCAAACCTTGTTTTGATGAATGCAAACCGTAAAAGCAGCCAGACATGTTTATCGTTGCTACATAGCTCAAAATAAACCAGCAGCTGATTTCAATAAATTCATTCTCAAATCATTTGACAACGAGCAATCGTCGTCCTTCAGCGAATGTCTTTCAGATAACCTTTCCGTATATCAAAGTCTCTCGCAACGAGGTTAACCTAGGTCTGCAGTATGTTAATCTTCTCCACTCTAATATATTGTCAATATTGTTAGTTATCATCAGCGTCGACAACTATTTGCAACTCTATATTACCTTCATCTTCCTAAGCAATGCTCAATTTATAATGCCAGAATTTACTCTTTATGACGACCTTGATGCATTTGAATCTCGAACGGAGCTTGCAATTGTGTTTACCAGCATTGTCGATTGGATTCTCAACTTTATGGGATGACGTGAGACGAAGATGGCCTGTGCCACTCATACATGATAGAAGAGACATTCGAAAATTCCCTATTACATGTACGAGCACTGCACCTTAAAGCCCCCCAAAATAAGATTATTTGAAACTGTAGCCAGGCGGAACCATGTCGAGATGACTGCGCTGGCCGTCTTATCGAGTTAAAACGCTATTCAAACTATATCGTTCAATTGATGAACCTAATCCACCGGACTTGTACAAACCACCCTTTTAGTTGGTTGACGGTCAACTAACTTACGGGGTTTTGAGTGGTTCTAGTTCTAGTTCTAGTCGCAGACTTTGAAAATTGAGTAGTTCTAGTTGAGTAATTCCAGTTCTAGTTGCACAATTCAATAATCTTTAGTCGTCGAACAACTAGAACACAGGTGTCTTCGCTGCTGAATGTGCAGCGACTGCTAGCTCAGAGCCACCATTACTAGCAGTGGCGTAGCGAGTGTGAGGATTGGGGGGGGGGTCGAAATCTCTCTCATTTCAAACTCGGAACCACGTTGTTTTGAAATGTCGACGCTATATCTGAAATTTCGGATAAAATGAAAATTAAAGTGTTGCCTAGGAGAATGAAATTCAGCTCAGTATGGTTTTAAGCTTTCATGACTTGAGAACCACGAAGCCAGAGGTGGACGAAAATTTCGCTGAGACTGAGAAGCAGGAAATACGTTGGCGGAACAAGTCAAAGGTTTGCACTTTATTCTGCGGTGTACTAATTTCTAAATTGAACGTATTTAATTATATTGTTAACACAAGCTGCCGAGTGGATGTATTGCTATTACGCCATTGGGGAGTTGGAGTGCAAAAATAATATTTATTCCGAGTAATAATTTAAAACAATGGTAAGCAAAGAAACAGTGTTTACTGGTTTTATTCATACCAACCCCCATATACGTCCTTTGATCAAGACACCAAAATTTACGGAATATAACAGCTTGGTCACTACATGTCGAGCGGTTTGTAGCTTGGTTGTTTTGGTAGTTTTGCGGGCAGGGTTCCTGCAATTCGCCTTCTCGCAGTCTCAGCCGAGTGACTGTGTGTCTAAGACGTAATCCTTAAATTAACCCCTTCAATTAACCCCTGTGATATCGACTTTATTTTTAATAGATTACACGACGAATGTAGCTTTCGTAACCACGGTGCAAAAATGTTCCCTAAGTGAACGCATTCCCGGTTTAATTCATACAGCCCGTGGTTTTAGTTCACAGTAAAACGTATAGGTCAATATTTACTAAGAAGCCCAACCTTTAAAGTAAACACAATATAGGTTTGACCCGCGGGATGTAAAATGACGCTAATCGCGAAGCATTAAGTACGCTCCTAATTTCCAGTGAGTCACAAATACCAAAATCTACCACATTTCACATCTAACTACGCTTTCATATATTACTCAAATTATTCGCCCAGAACCAGCGGTCAACAACTAGTCAGTCGCTAGTCCTTATTTATAGTCCTAATTCTAGTTCCAGTTGATGGGTAGGAAAACCGAGTAGCTCTAGTTCTAGTTGTAGTTGCAGATTTGAGTATGTTCTAGTTCTAATTGGATTTGCGAGTTTTGAGCATCCAGTAGTTTGCACAAGTCTGATTTCAACCATATAGGGTGGCCGGAATATGAGGCTACTCTGCAGAGGGTAGGTCTACACCATTTCAGATTTTTGGTAATTTGACAATATATAAGTGTCACATACTTTTTTTTTCAGGTTATAAATTTAAAATTCCCTCTTAAATTGCTCCGAAAACCTGAAACTATTCAACAAACTTCACTATCGCATCAATTGCAAACGCTACCATATGCAGTGAAGGATTCACTATTTCGCCACATTTCCAATTCATGATGACAACACCTGACCCTTAGACGATGCGTGACTGAAATTTGTGAGTTGGACTTGGATGCGACCTTTTTTAGAATTACTCAGACTCGGGCTAACTCGGTGGCAAAATGAAGAAGACCCGAGTGGACCCGGAGTGACTCCGAATGCCGTGAATTGGTTAGAACCACGGACGCAACAAACTAATCGCGTATCATGGGAATAGTAATAGATCAGAAGGTGGCTGATTGGCATTTCGCTAACTAAGCAAGTAGTTATGGCAACCATTGGCCATCTGTTAGTTACATCTCTGGTCGCTTAACCCTGTTATTAAGGACACTTAAAGGTACCGAGTACCGTAGTGGTATGCTCCAACGATGAAACAAGGTATATAAATCAAGTATACTGCACTTTCAGGTACCACATTTTGCTTTCACATCATTCCATTGGATGAACATGAGTCAAATACACCAAGACTCATGAAAATGCATTTTTGGATTTTTGAGGAATTCATGGTGTTTTGTCGAATAATATGGTCATTTAAACCAACCCAATTTTATTCATTTTTATCCCGTAGCTGCCGATTTGCAGCACGGCCCACTTCTAGGCTTTTTATAAGACACCGCTTACACGGATGAGATGGATAGGGGGCGCTTAGATAAACCTCCAACACTTAGGTAGGAATTCAGGAGTCGACCCAGATTGCACTCGAACCCGCAGCCCATTGGTGTTGTAGCTGTGGATGAAACCAATACGCTCGCTATCTCGCCACGCAGTAAATATACATCTCATATGTGTAGTGGAATCTGTTCCATTGTGCACCACATTTTTAGACGTCATGGGATAGCACACGAAAACAGAACCCACTACATCCCAGAGATACATCCTAATTCGTGTATTTGACTCATTTACCCAATCGAAATGGCGTGGACCGCAATTTAATACCTGAAAACCGCTTGCCTGTAACTATACAATGACTTTGAATCATGCCTCGTACTTCGAAAATTCAACTTGACGTGAATCGTGACTTAGTGACTCGAGTGACTCGAGTTACCTTCTAAAATCGAGTGACTCGACTTGACTCGAGTAAAATTGTAGAATGACTCGAGATGTTTGTGACTCGAAGAGGGTGGCTTGCTCTTAACACTGATATCAATCTGAACTAGGCAATGGTTCCCAACCTTTTTCGACTCGTCGCCCCCTTTTCAAGCTCAATGCCGATCATCGCCCCCCAGATTTTGTGAACCGAAAAATCGGTATACAATCTGTAATCAACGGCGGGTTGACTAAAAAAAAGTCAACTTTTGGGCTCGCTGTCGAATTTTGCACTTTTCCAACTAAATTTCCGTGGGTTGACTGACAAAAAAGGGTCATTTCTCCAACTTGACTCCAACATAGCCGTTTTAACGCGTCATCGCCCCCCATCGCCCCTTCGCTATTTTTGCCCCCTATCGCCCCCTTTGTCCATTTTCGCTCCCCTATCATCATTTTCGCCCCCCTAGGCCGCCAAATCGCCTTCTGGGGGGCGATACAACCAACGTCGGGAACCACTGAACTAGAGCCTTCATCAATGTTTGATTAGCAATACGAATGAAGTATTGCAATCGATCGAGTACAATTAATGGGTGAATGGGAGGCCATAACAGTAAAAAATCAAATGGAAGAAGATAGATTGATAGAACATATTAGTAGAAATGCATTTAGCCAAGCCACGTAACAATTTTCAATTCAATCTACAGCGCGATAATATCAACTTATAGTATACATTTTTCTCCTCATTACAATTCTATATAATAATATGCTGCCAGCTGGCATAGTCGAAATTATAAGGCGACTAATTCACTAACGATACTTGTTTTAGAGTCGCGCGACGTCATGACACGAAGACAATATTACCATAGCTGTGTAATTGATCGCTGCATACACAGTCTGTAGTCGAAAATGGGTCTCCATGTTTTGTGACCCATGTCAAAAACGAATTATTTCGATTCTAGGTAATGTTATAAGAATTATACTTTTTTATGGGAAATTATCGAGTAATATAGATGAGCTCTCTATGAACCTCAATCTAGCTATGCCTTCACTTATAAATCGACCGCTCATATGCTCAATACAACAGTTGACTACTACTGACAAACATTGCGAGCTCTCGGCCATGAAACGAGTTCAGTCAACAAAATCACTTTCATGTAAGTCATCGGACGTTACTCAAAGGCCACTTTTGTTATGCCGTTATGTACAGTCGACTCCACTCAATTCATACACTTTGGTTTCATTTACATTTGACGTCAACATAGCATTGTTAGAATTAGGCAGAAAATTTAATATCTGGTAATGCGTTAAGGCAAACAATGGAAGAAAAATTCTGTACTGATGCGTGCAAAATACTGCAGTAATTGGCACTGATGTCATAAAACGGACAAACCACAGTATTTCTTCAAATACAGGATTGAGCATGTTAGCGAAGGCTGAAACAGTATTTCCTTCACCATTCTGCTCTACAAACAGGACGTATGATTCTGCCGAAATGAAATAAACTATATGAAGTTAGCAAGGTCCTATATGCAGGGTTGCCATACCGTCCTTATTTCTAAGATTTGTCCTTATTTTGAAGGGCCACGTCTTAGAAAACTCAAATGTCCTTATTTCTAAGAAATGTCCTTATTTTTGACTTGCGTCCTTATTTTGTCTTATTTTCAACAACTACATAACTTCGACCGTTTTCCTCTGGTATCTGTGTTGCATGATATTCATAAATTATGCTTTTGCGTCGAGATTTTATGACATCATAAAGTAAAGGAACTATCGTGACGTACACACCATAAGATTTGACTTCTAAGTGGTGAGATAGCTCGGGCCGTGAGTGGTTTCGTCTGTAGCAAGCTACCACGGCGGACGTCATTTTAGCAGTAAACAGCAGAACCAAGTTCCTGCTGTTTGTTCTGCAGCAGAATAAGCTCAAGCTGTGGGGAAGGCAGCATCTATTGCGTAGTGAAAAAAGGCGCAGTGCAGTTTGTATGTTTGTTTTGGGGTATTCATGGTGTTTGTCGACTACTATGGTCATTTACACCAGGCCGATATTCTTCTTATTTTCCGTAACTGCCGACTTATAGCACGGCCCACCTCTAGGCTTTTGTAAGACAACGCTGACGCGGATGAGGTGGCGAGGAGGAGCTAGGTAAACCTCCAACACTTAGGTATCGGAATTCGGAAGTCGACCTCGGTCGGACTCGAACCCGCACCCATTGGTGTTGCAGCCGCGGATTATACCACTGCGATATCTCGCCACGGCGCACTGCAGTCGACACATTGGTTAAAGAGTAGTAAAGATATTAGTCATTGATAAATTGTTCTAAATTATATTGCTCTTGCGCACATAGTTTTAGCTACTAATAAGGCTAAATTTGATGTAGTTAAAATGAGCAGGCGTAAAAACGTTTTTGGTGAATATTATTAGAGATGATTCAAAGGTATCTCTAACGAAGTTTTGAGGGCAAGTGTTTCGCACTTTGCAATATCTGCAATTGTGACATTAACCTGGAGGCCATAGGAAGACCGCTATTTAAACTCACATTGATACCCCAAAACACAAGAACTGTGTCATAATGATTAATTAGAGTCAGTCGATGATTAGTTTTTCTACAAGTTAATAGCACAAACGTGTCGGGCTGACGAAGAGCTGTTCCGGCCCTGAGTGAAGGTAAACCTCCACCTGAACTGTCGTGAGCACTTTCTAATAACAAGGAATTGCAGCAGCCGATTGTTTCTGGCGAAAAGTATGGAATGTGATATACCACGGCAAAGTATGTTCAAAAACGCTTATTTATGCTAATATCGTTTTTCGACTGTCCTTATTTTTGGGTCTGTGTCGATGGCAACCCTGCCTATATGAGTGCATTGCCGATTGTTAATTTTTTATCGTCAGTATTGTTTCACCATAGTCACTTATCTTTCGTTCATATGAATGAAATGATGTTTTTGCGTCACGGGAATGGCGAACCTGTCCCCTAATTAGGCGGTTAACTGTCCGATTCATCGAAAGCTTTTAACTGCCCTTTTTCGCTTTTGTTGCCTTCTCTTCTCGAGCATTTTGGTCGAATACAGGGAATATGTCGTTTATCCGATGTCCCGAATAAGTGGGAACCGCAGTAGTTTACGATTTGGCCCATGTCAATTGGTAGCCACAGCGAGTGAAGAGCCTACACCATGATCATGAGAAGTTCTCATATACAGGGTCGTAACTGCCGCAGTCCAAACCCCCAATTGGGGGGCCCGAGCTCGAAGGGAGCCCAAAATTATTTAGTGAATCAGCATAAATTTTAAAGTATTTTCTTCAAATTTAGGCACATTTTTCAAAATATTTTCGCGCTGTGCGAGATTTCAAGTTGCCAAATATCTCAATTATTGAGTACTCTTTCCCAAGAAAAGTATACAAGATTTATAGAAATGGGCATATTAGCGTCGGCCATTACCGCGCCAAGACATTAAGTTTTGGGCCATGCAACATGCGACAAAAAGTGTGCCAGAACGACCGGTAGCGAGATAACATTTGCCGTGAAGGACTGCCTTCATGCTGACCGACAACTTCGTTATATATACAAAATACTTATAGGTGTAATTGTCCATAGGCACCTAAATGACTGGAGCCGAATGTTCCTGTCTTGACAATCTAAACCGCACAAGACAAATACCATCCCACATCCAGGGAAAAATTAGATGCCAGTGAATAAATACCAATTTGAAACCGTGTGTTTGGTACGTTTGGGTGATTCTATATTTTTGATATAGCAGACAGGGGGTCACCAAATAACATCATGAAACGAAGCAGTGACGTGCGGTCCAATAAGGCAGGTGAGGCAGTGCCTCACCTGTCGTCAGGGTTAGTAAGTGAAAATTGTGAAAACCCTCCATGAGTCGATGATAATTGATATTTTACACCGATGCTCATAAATAACTGAAATTGAATATTCATTTCTCCACCTAACATCATCGATTTGCAACATTAGTTATGCCACATTTTGCGGTCGGCGGTTCTCATCGTCAGAACAACCATTTCAAACCGATAATCTATATCTTCATGCTATAACTAACGCTTTTGACTAGAAATTATGGCTGGTCTCCACCTGGACCCATCTATATGAGGTAGTTTGGTATCTGAAACAGAAAACCAGCGTAACAGACGATGTAAGAATCCGAAACGACCGTGAATACAACTTCAAATACTTTCGCCATTATGAAACCACATAAAAATGAATGGGACTGGCTGATGATATTGCAATATTGAGCTGTCACATTACATTCAGCCTTACTGTCAACTCGCATTTTACCAGCCGGTTCCTTCTCTTGACTTAGATCAAAATATTGGATGTTGCTACTAACTCCATCAAGGCGGTATTGGATTAACTTTCTCCTGTTCAAGTGAAGAATATCTACGTTGAAGAATGCGAGGTTGAATAAATCATTGTTTTGACACTATTCCCTGTATTATTCCCAATCATTCTTACTAACTTCACCAAGCGGACCTACGTGATCTGAGTTATTAACCTATTATTAATTCCGAAATCCATGTGGATGTGAGTGTGCAGTGTGCACATATATTTTGCATATACTCCTCCCAACAGACTAACATGTTAGTAGTCTTATATAAATGTGGTATACGCAGTGATTTTCGGCGTTTCGGGAACCAAGTGCCAAAACTGTAAAAATCAAAATAGTAAAATGTCAAAAATAAGGCATTTTTAAAAATATATATTTTTATGAAATATTTTGACAAAAATGTTAACAAGAACTTGCAGGAGTTTCTATGAAGCGACAAAACATGTGTGTGAAGCATCATTCTTAAATTAGGGTCCGTGCAGCATTCATCGATCCGCAGACTTCTTACTATCCGAGCGGTCCAGGGTGGATGAAAAAATCAGAATTCCAGTGATTGGATATGGATTTACGACCAAACTGTGGATTAATCAATCCAGCAATTAGGAATTACATGATATTAGGCGATTAAAAAGTAGATGATATCTCAACGCCAAAGTAGTAATTAGCATATTTTGCAATCTGTGATAGCGGGACCTAATTTTAAAATTTACCGCTATTACTTGGTATTTTTCTGTTGTCAATGCTCATGAATTTGCATCATGTAGCCGCCACGCTCGATCCAGGCCCCACTCTCTCTCTCCCTCTCGATACTTCTGCTTCACAAACTGTCAATTGCGTAAAGTAAGTAAGTAAATCCAAAAATATGAAGAAGTAGAAGTAGCAAAAAATTAGATCTACATGAGAAACTACTTGAGTACTTCGTTGCCGACCACCTCTGGGTATAGTCGCCAATGGTAAGCAAGATCATTTGGCATAGACACGGGGTATATGCAATGTTCCCTTTAATTTTTGAACAGTCTGCGCACACTCACCAACTCACTGCGCAGACCCTTGGACAACAGTGCGTAACGACTAAAAAAAAGGTCATCACTTCGGATTTTTTGTGCGCAACTTAGATTTTCTGTGCGCAGAGACCGTTTATTCCCTGCGCACTTGCGCACGTGCGCAGCTTAGAGGGAACATTGGGTATATGGTAACTGAATATTAACAGACTCGAATTAACCACAGAATACGTTTTCGTTCGGTCTTTATGATGAAGCAAGAGTCACAGGACATCCAGTATCGACTCTGTGCAATGAAACAGCAAGATTTAAATCCGAATTGAAAACGATGTTGGAGACCAAATTTATACCCGATACAAAACCGAGTGCTTTTGTAATATCTATTCTCTATAGTCGATTCACTATGCGTGCAAAATTACCGCCATTCACACAGGTCACAATACTTATGATACCAATTCAAAACAGCTTCTGACACATGAGTGACTTTATATTCAATATAGCATGAAAAATTACCCCCCCCTCCCGGCAATGAAATACTCGGAAAATACTCAATATATATATGCTCGCATGTTTAATGTAACTGCGTGAAATTCTAGGATCACTTGTTTATTATACAATACAGGACTATAGTATCTATAGTTACTATGATATCCACTTTAGATTTTTGCATATTTAATCGCAATCATTCAGTTGAGATTGTGAATAGCTAGCAATAAATTGTAGCATAACGAAATATTAAGTCTGCACTTGCTACCGACAATGCGTAGGAAATGTTCAAGCGCAAAGGATCGATGTCCACCGATCGGCATTCATTCTTCGATACGTTGAAGCCAGGGCTTTGGAACCGGAGCCGGAGCCCGGAGTCGGAGCCCCGGAGCCGTGCATTTTCACCGGAGCTGGAGCCGCAACTCCACATAAAATTCAGCCGGAGCCGGAACCGGAGCTGGAGCCCGTTATTTCAGGAGTAGCTCCGGCTCCGACCTATATTTCATAAGATGCTATTATATATGCAACAACCACATCTACTGATTTATCACAATTGAACAGCAGGCCTGAATTTTAATGCTGTGTACAGCAATGGCATAGAGTAAAGAGCGTTGTAGTGCAACAATGATGTTGTCGACAATTGAGAAGTATTCAGTATGACGTCACAAACCGGCACGGCGGCACCTATATGTCTTCGTTGCTACATCGGATGTTACTGACGGCTGACAGACTCTAGATTACTATAGATAACTAACCTATGGGTAGATTAGTAATCTATATAGACCAACAATGGCCAACCTTTTCGGCTAAAGGGGCACATGCAGTTGACGAACGAGTGCGCGGTCCACTAGCTGCCCCAAGCGGGTAAAATTTTGTAAGTTTATGAACTAGGTCAATAATAATATTACTTGAGTATTGCGGGTCTATTGTACACCGCCCGCTAGGCTCAGTTTGCAAGGACACGACTATTCGGCGTCTGGTCACATCGATATCGAAGGTATCCGATAATATGCGACAATCATGTTGCGCCTACATTTCACCGTCGACGATCTTTATGCGAGCACAAACGCGAAAAGACTTTCTCCCGTAATTGCGAATACAGTTGGACTGAATCGGGTTAATGGGGCGTTTTTTTCATTTTCAGTAGGGGGTAGGCTACCAAGCAAGAAAGCGTGTGACAATTAAACATGCGAAGCGTGAAGAAAAATTTCGCTACTATTTTAGTTTATTGTAATGTACGACGATTTACTGAAAATGTGACTGGACCCTGGTTCTGCCAATGCGTCGGAACTGATATTTTAGTCATCAACATCTCAAGGGTCGCAGCCAGAATTGTAATTTTTGGTTGGCACTGCAAGTTCACAATCTATGCAATTCATTTTCGATAAGATAATAGAAAATTATCTCGCGGGTCACGCAAAACCCTCTCGTGGGCCACATTTGACCCGCGGGTTGGGCACCCCTGATATAGACAGGCCCATTCGATAATTTCAGAGCCGGAGCTGGAGCCGGAGCAGTGGTAATAATGCAGCTCCGGAGCTGGAGCCGGAGCTAATGTATGATAAAAGAGAGCTCCGGAGCCGGAGCAGTTTAAATTTACGGCTGCTCCAAAGCCCTGGTAGGACCTACGGTAATTTAAAGTAATTCTGTATGTAAGATGCTCCTTCATTTGAAAGTATTGTTGACTTGGAAAACTCTGAACGTCAAGAATGTGCTGGCCTATTACAGAGTTAAATATAAACCAAAACACAATATTGTGTAGTGAGGACATGGAGATAACATATGTTCTTATTTAAAACAAGCCAACATTGCTTTGATGATATCATACATGCTTCAGAAACATATAGTGGCGAGATTTCATATAGGCTAGCGGACCTCAATAACGAATTTGTTAAAACTATAGAGATGAAAGTCGGTTGGCCCGATTCTTAGAACAGGTTTAAATTTAAATTTGTGAGATCAATCTGCATTCAACTTTTTTTCAGTTCCAGGACACACAATGGTGATAGCATCATAACCATGTTAGCTTCAAACACGCTTCTACTATGTGTAGATAAAATATAATTACCCCAATTCTACGCATACATACAACGAATCTACCTAAGACCGGCCCGAATCGTTTTTTATAAGCACAACACTGAAATAATGAAAAATGGAGTGACCAATCTGAAATCCCACTCCTTGATCCAAATTATGTCAATCTCGTTGCAGCTATCCCGCTGTAATATCAAGTATTTACCTTAGATCAGTGGTTCTCAAACTTTTTAAGACACGCGCCCCCCCCCCCCCACACACTTCCACCCGCTGTGATGGTGAAAGACTTCGCGCCCTCTTATCGTCATATCACAAAACTCAACCAGGATGTTAACAAACCTAACGGGTAGTCTGATGTCATGGAAGGTTACGACTGTGAATGAGATATTTTTAAATATGTAGGGGAGATGTGGTAGGCTACCGATGGATCACTGGGACCGAAAATACTTTGAAAATTCTCTATGATAATTCCATGATTACACTCCGTGAACTTGTCTACAATTGCATGCTGGCAACATCTTTCCTCACATACAAAAAAAAATCGACGTGCGCGAGCAATGGGGTCTCTCACAGATGATTTTTGTTTTAGGGGGTGTAAACTAAATTTAGATCGACATATACATTTTTCTTTGTAACCTTCAACACGAACAAACCAGCAATCATTTTTATTGTGAAGTGTAGGGCTTGTATCAGGCTATATAATGGCACATATTATTTTTTTCAGTACTTTCCTTGAGTGGGCTTTTTTTCGATTCATGTATAAAATTCGTAGGGTGGGTCCGATGATACAATATCAAAATCAAGCAAACTAATCAAGCATACTAATCATGAAACAAATGAAACATGTCTACGTACAGAAAATCTTTATGTAATAATTGCATATGATGTTTTGTCGCTATGACGAGGTATTTGGAAGTCACACTGTCGATTTTCGGAAAATATGTATGTACCCTCAAATTTATAAGCCCGAGCCTAAATCGAAACGTGATTTTATTACAACATTTGAGTTAATAATTATTCTATTTTTTGACAGTTGCGACCAAACACTCTTCTTGGGCTTGCTGTAGCTTAGATTATAATACTGAGCAAGAAAAGTAGTCACATTTGAGTGTTTTAGGGTATATGTGTCATAGGTATCCGGGTCGTGTGTCATTGGACCCACCGGGTGGGCACCGCTGACACGTTCGAGCAACAAATTTTGAACGCCCATAAATATTTTTTGAAAAGACGGATATTCATGTATATGTGCGCGATAGGTAGAGCTTGTATCAAAGTGCTGAGCCAGCAAAAAATCTGCTGTTTTCGGCTGAACATTTCAGGGCCAGCGATCATTTTCCGATTTTTCATCCATCGGTACCACATCTCCCCTACTTCATACTAAATACAGAGCAGTAACTTCGATGTAAATCGCGCAGCGCGCGAAAAAAATGTTCTGTTGACCTCAGCTTCGCGCCCCCTTCAGATGCTTTCACGCCCCCACGGGGGGCGCGCCAACCAGTTCGTGAATTTTGCTCCGAGTCACGAGGCAATCCACATTTCTGATACGCCGAGTCATGTCAAGTCGAGTCATTTGAGCAAAGTGACTCGAGTCAAGTCAAGTCACGCGAAAAAGGTGACTCGAGTCAAGTCATCACTCGAGTCATCCCAACACTACCCTGAGCTCGCGCGTAATTGGGTTGTAAGATAGCGTTAGCTTGGGTTACCGTATATTATAAACTGAATGTTCGAAACATCTTAGGCGAAATGAAACAGTTCTAAAGCTTGGTTCAAAATAAATGGCATTCGCGCGCCAGAGGTCACTAATGTATCGGTTTTCCCATTAAGTTTGCACTCAGGTTACCATAATTTAGGAATCTGAAAAGAGGAGACTTTTCAAAATTTTCAGACTTGGAATACTGGACTAAAATACTGAATAATGGTAAATTTTTCCCGTCGTCCCGACTCAAATCGCGAATTAGCGATTTTTGTGGGAATTTTCGTTGGTTGACAACGTTTCCTGGCTCAAGACCGAAAAAATCGTCCGAACGTTACTTGACCGCCGATTTCCTATATCTTATCGGAAATTCTCAAAAATGACGACACTTCGGCGTCCTATGATGACACTTTTAATCAAGTCAAAAAAGAGAACAAATCCTCTTGAAAAATCGACACGTGATTTCGGCGGATCGTATAGTCCAGTATTTAATAAACTATTCATGAAAATTTCTCAAACGACACCTTGACAATTTGCTCAAATGAATCAAAAAACACGTTGGATTCACATGTCAATGTAACGAATGTAGTTGATTTTTGTGACCAGCTTAGGTATGTTTGATTGTGTTCCCTCTAACGCGGTGGTTCCCAACCTGGGGGGGGCGCCCCCCTTGGGGGGCATGAGCGCATCTGAAGGGAGGCGGGAAGAAGCGGTCAACTGAAAAAATGCGCTATGCGCGATTTACCTCCTACTCATCCGTGTTTCTCCATATAAATACCTAATTTCGTATTTTTTAATTCTCTTATCAGCAGTCATTACTTTCCATGCCATCAAACAATCCGTTGGGGTTGCTAGCATACGGGTTGGATTTTGTGATGTGACGATAAGGGGCGCGCGAGATTTTTTACTATCATGAAGTGGTGCGTGTCTAAAAAGGTTGAGAACCACTGCTCTAACACAACTCTGTCTAATATCACGAATCACATTCGAGAACGCTGATCTTGGCCTTCAAATTTCTTACCCCTACGGATAATTTAATCACTACCCTTCATACATCTGCTTCAGAAACGCTGTTATGCGATCCACCACTAGCCTAATTAAGTACCAACTAGTGTTTCCAAAAATCAGTGTGCAGATACAGATATATTCTAGACAAGAAATTTGGTCAATTGTATCGGTCTCGCATGAATTTTATTTTTGTGAAGGTAATGATTGCCGCTACTCGAAAGATATTGGAATTGCTCACACGTACAAGATCAAACAAAATATCTTTTTTAATTCGCAATTTAACACCGGAGCCATTATTTTTCTCAGGAGATCACGCGTGTACCGCGCGGGGCACAGATGACAATAACTTGGCTATTCGGGCTGACTAGAACGGTACCTGGAAATGCCAATATCCAAAGTTCGGCCAACATTGGTGATCATTTTGACTTACATTGACCAAATCTTTCCATGCCTCGATGTGTCCCGGCAGGGAAATGATCAGCGCCGAAATGCGTATGATGCACCCGTAGGTTGTACAGCCCTACATGGAAGCATTATAATAACCTCAAGCGCTGTACTACTCCCATAATTACGAATACAATTCGACTTATCTCGTTGAAATTCTGCATATTATGTAGTGACACTAAACCACGCAAAGCGCGACTGAAATTTCAAATTGAATATTATACACCAACAGCTATACTTAATGTTGATTACCGAATAATTTTGGGCTACATTCGAATTTGGTACGTATAATAAGTTGTCTGAAGATTTATGTATTCCAAGAATCGGTAATTCAAAAAATTCTGAATCGTGATAATTTTGGAAGGTGCTACGCGTTCCTAAAAAACTGTCTCGTCGACCCCACTTTGGGAGCTATTAGTGTGATCGGATGTTCATGGTGAAATTAACATATTTTCTGCAACTCTCTCTCTGCTGTATATTAAAAGGTGAATCGCGTGCGTTTTGTTTGGACATCTTGTGAGGACGCAGTTTACATAGCTTTTTATTTTTCCAATTACTAACCGCATGACTTGATCTGCGGTTCACAACCTTTTGGGTCTATAGTAGACCTCTCGTGTAGATTTCTACGTCGGAACTAGTTTCATACCTTACAGTTCAGTGACAAAATATGAAAACTTTCACCAGTCCATGTATACTATCTCCCAGTAGACAGAGGCAGTTTCTCCACACTCAAACTACTAAATCTCGGGAATTTTTTCCCGGATCGGAGCAAGAGACATAGCCGACGTAGACCGACGTATTGACATTTTGAGTACAATGAAATACTAACCTGATTTGAGAATTGCAGAACCGATATCAGATCTCACACTCAGGGCTTGGGAGCAGCCGCAAATTTGCATTACTCCAGCTCCGGCTCCGGAGCATTCTTCTACGATACACTAGCTCCGGCTCCAGCTCCGGAGCCGCATTACTGCCACTGCTCCGGCTCCAGCTCCGGCTCTGAAAACTATCGAAGCTGTCTGTCTATATCAGGGGTGGGCAACCCGCGGCCTCGGGCTATATGTGTCCCGCGAGAAGGTTTTGAGTAGCCCACGAGCTAATCTCCCATTATATTATCGAAATCCTGTTATATTAACGCAATTGAATCGCTCAGATTGTGAACTTGCAAGACCAACCAAAATATGATTAGTCTGGCCGCGACACTTGGGATGTTGATGACTAAAATATCATTTCCGACCCATTGGCAGATCCATGGTCCAGTCCCATATTTAGTAAATCGTCCTACATTACAATAAACTAAAAGAGTAGCAAAATTTTTCTTCACGCTTCGCGTGTTTAATTGTCACACGCGTTCTTGCTTTGTAGCCTACCCCATCCTGAAAACGAAAAAACGCTTGATTTAGCCGATTGAGTCTAACTATATTCGCCATTACGAGAGAAAGTCTTTTCGCGTTCGCGCTCGCAGAAAGATCGTTGACGATGAAATGTAGGCACAAAATGATTGTCGTATATTAGCGGAAATCTTCGATATCGATATGTCCAGATGCCGAATAGCTCTGTCCATGCAAACTGAGCACAGCGGGCGGTATACAGTCGATCCGCGATATACCCAAGTAATAATAATAATACCTTTGAAAATTTTACGCGCCTGACGGGGCTAGCGGGCAGCGCACCTGTTCGTCAATTTCATGTGGCCCTTTAGCCAAAAAGGTTAACCACCCCTGTCCGATATAGATTCCTAATCTACCCGTAGGTTAGTTATTTATATTATTCTAGAACAGCGGTTCTCAACCTTTTTTTAACACGCGCACCCCTTGGCGATGGTCAAAACAATCGCGCCCCCTTACCCCCCTTACATTTATCGTCATGTCAAAAAGAGCACATCATCTAATACAGAGGTGGGCAACCTTTTTACTAATCATGGCCGCATTTCGATGACTTATGTAGCCTAAGGCCGCGTTCCAGGGCATAGCCGCAATGATCGATCTGGACGCAAAATACCTCTGGTAAACTGTCCATTTCCATTCCAGGTGAACTCTGGACTATTCTGCTTTTCGCAACGGCCTATTGTACGCACCGAAATCGCGAGTGGCAATGTTATGAATAGGGGCTGGGAGTGTATATTGTCGCGCTGAGCGCGAAAAATTTTCATAGCCGCGAATGAATTGTTATTTCTTGACGATTCCCATTCCGTCTCAGTTTAAGAAGAGCTCGACTGTTTTATAATTGAAAAATGAAGTCTTGTTGAATTGCGCGGAGCGCGAAGAAAATTTCAAGATTAAATAAAATCTCTCGAAAATTCGGGAGTGAATTCGTAATTGCAAACGGCCGCTAACACATACTATTTGACGTCGGCGGCCGCACAAATTCCCTTCTACGGCCGCAGGTTGCCCAACCCTGATCGAATAGTATGCATGAGGTATATCTTACGGCAATTTTTAATCCGCATTCCAGTTGTTGAGTCTTTTACATTGCTGACAAATTTGCCTAAACTTGTTTGCAAATAACAAAAAAACATTGAACAGGACATCAATTAATTTCAGGGTATAGGTTGCACTGAGACTAATCCTGATGCTGGTGGTAACTACAGAGAGCATGGCGTCGTTCTGTCCTGCCATGCTAAAACTGGTCAGTTTTGGAAATGAATTAAATTGTTTTGATTTATAGCCTAATTGAGGGCGAAACGGGGCAACCTATATTGCATCTAAGTCTGTCTTAGACATTGCAGGTCGCCAGCCATAACAGCAGCTACCAAGCGCACCGAGATTTAGGCTACTGCCAAAGCTATAAAGTAATGAATGACTTGCATGTAAGAATTGCTCTAAATCTCCAAAGAATATCAAAAATTTTCTCAAATGAAGTTGAAGTCAGCCTATACTTCGTTGAGCGCGACTGCTGGAGTTTGAGTTTGGCAAGCTTTCTAGAATACGAGATATGTTTAATTGTCAACAATCGTTATTCCAAAATGATTGTTGAACACATGTTTAGTCACAATTTATACAGACTTTGTCAATTTCTCGCCCCCCCCCCAGGTTGAGAACCCCTGATCTAGAGTCTGTAAACCGTCAGTAACATCGGATGCAGCAACAAAGACATTGGTGCCGCCGGGTGGGCCTGTGACGTCGTCATGAATACTTGTCAATTGTCGATGACATCATAGTTGCACTAGAACGCACTTTACTACATGTCAGTGCTGTGTACAGTATGAAAATTCTGATGCGGCGTTTTAACAATGGCACTGTACTCGTTAACATTAAGCCATACAGCTCAATTCAATCTAACCGATTATTATTCAACTGTAACTGAAGTAAGAGCAATATGGGCGGACATCACGACCTGATCAATAAAAATTCGATTTGTACCAAATGGCCAATGGTTTGACGTTCGACATTGGTGAACCTGTTACCAGTCCATCCGGTGTCGCTCAAGTTTATTGGAATATAATATTTTCTCGTTGAAACGAATCGAATAATCAAATTAAACACTGTGCCACGCACATTGCGCCATGCCCATGACGAATTAAACTATGCCGTATGCACATTGCGCCATGCCCATAACTAATTAAACTATGCCGTATGCACATTGCACCATGTCCATAACGAATTAAACTATGCAGTATGCACATTGCACATTTACAAGTCACAGTGCTCGATGATCTGGGAATACTAGAGTATCAAGCAGACATCAAGAATGAATTTACAAAACAGATGATTACAAATTGGAAATCGCGTATCAAATCAGTAATTTGTCTCCAACATAAAATACCATGGGGTCCTGACATCTCATTCAGTAGGCCGCACCGCGACAATTGTTCGCTGAGTGTAGGCCTAAAGGCGTTTTGGGCTACTCTTCTGCCATCCCCAATTAACGCTCGAAAATCCTTACTGGAGTGAATATCGATCATGCGCACCCATGAACTCCAATTCACATACATAATTGTATACTCAATAACACTGGTTAATTTCGAGGCCAGATTAAAGAACGAGTATTTGCTCGTCCGATTCATGGCAACGATGAGATGAAATTTCGCGGCCCGATTAAAGAACGAGTATTTGCTCGTCCGTTTCATGGCAACGATGAGATGGAATTTCTCGGCTCGTGCTCGTCATATCGACGTGTTCAACGACATCACGTTTTTATCCTCTCTCCAATTTCGCGTAATACATAGAAATCATTATTTTCGAACCGTATACAATAGGCCAGCAACGTTGTGTTGATGATGAAATTGCGGGTATGCCGAATACCCACAATATTCACAGGAATATCTAGCATACCGAGGTTCGGCACTCATGTATCAAAATTGAACATTGAACATATGACTGCTCCCAAGGAACATGGTTAGTCGGAATAGGTAGAGCCAAAGAGGCAAATATTCATAATTTCGCGAAGGCCTGCTGTTGACTTATTTGTGAACTCAGAAGATATGGTTGTTGCATATATATTAGCATCTTATGAAATACTTCGGAGCCGGAGCTACCCCTTAAATAAGTAGTTCCAGCTCCGGCTCCAGCTGAATTTTATGTAGAACTCCGGCTCCAGCTCCGGTAAAAACGCACGGCTCCGGGATCCGGCTCCAAAGCCCTGGTTGTCACTTTCTATCCTGACTACGGTCGCAATATACACGTTTAATGCTCATATTATCTAGGTGTACCATTTTTGAGAATCTGAAGACGACACTTTTTCAAAATTTTCAGACATCCAATACTGGAGTGAAATCCGTAAATTCTTCCCGAGTTTGTGGTTGTTTGACTGAAAAAAAGCTTTCGGAATATCGCCATTTTTCAGATTATCCGTTGATTGACTATTAAAAGGTCATTTTCAGGCTCAAGTCCCGAAAAACCCGCTCGTCCGTTCATTGAACGCTGATTTCCTATATCTCAGTCCAATTCCCAAGTACATTCACCAAAATTTTTACTGTTTCACGCAAAAGTAGAGGTACGGATTTGCAGCTTATGTTTCTATTTTATCATTCAACACAGTAGGAGTTGTAAGAAATTTATCAAAACTATCTCACAGCACCTAAAAGTAAACCCTTTTGCGGTTCGCGATTTGTTTCACGTCATTTATATCCTGAGCAGATATAATTGTAGCAATCGGAAAAGTTGGCGAAAATTGTTGCTGGTAGAATCTTCTGTGATGTTCTTTGCGGTAGTTGCGTAACTTCATAGTTAGATTTGGGTGCTACAATGGTATGAAGTCGCTTTCAGTGCTGTTGCTGTTCTTCATCGTCTCATTGCCAGATTTGCAAAATTTGCAAACATTGAATCAGGTTAGACATTTGTTAGAGGTTGCAAAGATGAACTAACGTATCAAGAATGCACTGCGACATTGTCAAATTTCCATCGCAGGTGGTCTGAGTGACACCCATATTACTCCCGAGATCACGATTTTCGGATGACTCGACTCGACTCGAATCATTTTCTCAAAATACGGAAATGACTCGACTCGAGTCAATCTGTGTATTGACTCGACTTGGACTCGAGTCATTGTGCATGACTCGAAGCAAGTCATTGACTCGAGATTCAGACGGCCAAGACCGACATTTCATTGTAATTTCGAATCCAACACACTATTGGGATTTCGTTTGTTGGTACTGGTGCTTGAAAATGCGACCAGAAACTGCTAAAAGTGAGGAAAATTGATATATTATGAATGCGAACCATTCAATATCACCAAACAGAGTTAAAAAAGTGGGTTTAGGAAGACTTTAACTGGAAACTGAGCAGTCAACACAATGACTTGGACTCGGACTCGAGTCATAATACCATGACTCGGACTCGATCCTCTGTTCGCTGACTTGGACTCGGACTTGACTCGGTGGGAATTGAAAATGACTCGACTGGACTCGAGTCAAAAATATAAAAGTGAGATTGGCTTGTGACTCGGAGCCTTGTGACTTGGTTACAACCCTGGTAAACAGGCACCGCCCTCGCAAATAATGCAATCAAAAATAAATATAAATTACCATCATTTACTGAAATAAGTCTAATTGTAATCGCAATTGTAAGCTAACGGCATATTCGTAGAGTTGGTTGAGGCCAATTGGATGCTTCAGTCACAGACAGTGGTCCCAAATCTTGGGGTCGTTTGCCTTTATCTGGGATCGCGAAGATGTTGGACGTAATCAGCTTCCAAAATAGACCCTGAGTAAGTTTGGCAAGCTGAATTTTTTTAGTAATCTGCTAATCAAGTCAAACACAATCCCGACAGGTCAGACACGGCCCGTCAGACGATTTCATCCAAATCTATTGCACACCATTGCAAGACCAGAGCTCACATTACAGATGACACAATTCATGACCTATTTTTCACTCCATTCTTGTATATTGTCGATGGGCAATGCTTTGCTAGTGTGACGTCATATTGACCGACAATGTTTTAATCCTCATTTTTAAATCCGCAAGTGGGCGCTATAGAGTGTCCGGAATTTGCTTCACAAAAATATGGTAACCCTACATCAGAGTCGGACGAAAAGCTTTATGTAGCATACGTATAATTCATGAATAACATGAATATAGTTTTGAATATATGAACATAAAAAATATAACCAACTTTCACTAATTCCACAATTTTCCAAATAGCCCTGTGGCCTACCATTTGCGAATCCCTGGCCCAGAGATACAATTAGAGCAACGAGCGACACAAATATGTCATCAATGAAAATGAACACTTTAGAGCAGTGGTTCCCAAACGGCGGGGAATTCCCCACTGGTGGGGAATTCAGTGGTTTCTGGTGGGGAATAGACGCATTTGTTCAAAATTATATACCGGACAGTCTACATATTCACGAAGACACATGCGCGATTACCGTTACCAGTTAACTGCTCTGGAATCTATGTATCGAAAATTATGCTGCGTGTTGTTCACAAATCTCATTTTTAACTCTGGATGGCAAATGATGGCGTCACAAACGCCTCCAGCACGACCAGTATGACGTGAAATTACGCCTTCGCGAAATTTTGATCGTCACCGGTATCGATTCACAATAAGTTTCATGTTGCAATTATAGGCGATTGTCTTGCGTACTGGTGTTGTGTGGTTTTGTGTAGTCAAACCAGCAAATAGCTGCTCTGTGACGACAAAAGTGTTGGGTAGTGTGGAAACTGCCGGGCGAGCTCGTAGGGAAACAAAATTATTTCGTGAATTAACATAAATTATAGAGTATATTTTTGGAAATTTATGCCACTTTTTCAGGTTTTTTTGGCGCTGGGTAGGTGATTTAATATTGCCGAATATCCTAATTATTGGGTACCCGTCGCCCAAGAAAATACGTAAAATTTATAGAAATGGAGAGTTCGGTTTCGGCCACGACGCCGCGACGCACCAAGACATATGTAGTTATAGGCCATGTAACATGCGACTCCGAGAAGTGTTCCAGAACGAACAGCAGCGAGATGACCTTGGCCGAGAAGGAATGCCCTTGTGGTGACCGAAAACATCGATATATATACAATATACATGTATGTTTAACTGTCCTTGGGCGGCTAAATGGCTGGCGCCGAATGTTCCTGTCCTGGCGATCTGAATCCCACAGGACAAATAACATCCCGCAGGTAAAAATTATTTACCAGTAAAGCAATACCAATTTGAAATCGTGTGTGCCTCGTAGTTTTGGCGATTTCCATATCTTTTGACGTAGCAGATATAGGAGGTCACGGAATAGCATAATGTAACGAAGTCAATATAATAACGGGTCCGCCCGAAGATGTTTAATTCTTATTTAGAGGTCCTGCCTTTTCCCACACTCCTCACGCAGCTCTACTGGTATATCTCATTACGTGTATAGAGAGGGGATACAAAATTGATAGCAAAATATATGCAATTCCCGATCAGATTAACCTATTCAAACATGAATTATAGAAATTTTCCCCGCATCACAATAGACCCAATGTTGCTGATAATAAGTAGCGGGGAAAAAGCGTACAGGCTCAAGGGGCTGAGGGCGAATTATCACCATGTGGAGGCCCACGACAGTAGTATGATGGTCTGGGTTATACGCAGACCAATCCCAGAAGGCCACGTCGCCTTAATTGCCACGCCTACATTGCCACATCATCCGCCCATTGCCGCACCTATAGCACACCTATTGCCACATCATCCATCCATTGCTATGTCATCGCTGCATTGATTGCCGCATCTTGATACTTTTCTCAGATATTGTATTATGTGTATTTAGGACTAATATCATCCGTCCATATTTTTTAAACTTGATTTTATGTGTACAAGTTACGGTTTCTGTAGTTTCCACATTTTACGACTTATGATTGCTGCGTCAAAACTTACCTTGGCTAGAATCGACAGATTTTCTATTATGTGTATTTAGGACTATATATTTAAATTCCTATTCAGATTATACATAAATACGAAAACTATGATGTCTATGTAAGGTTATATTCTCCGGATAATATTATTAATATCAAAATTCTACACATCATCACTAATTACTTAATATAAAATGCGATTTTGAGCGCTGCGACTTGATAATATGAACCCCTACGCTTCTGATGCATGATTTTTTTGTGATAAGGACCTAGGTAACATTCAGAGTCTGCAACGATTGTTTGGATATACATTATAGCAATACCCCACTAAACTATAGGCGGTTATATTACTCTATTGGTCAGAGATAACCCATCCGACCATAATTTTAAACTTGATTTTATGTATACAAGTTACTGTCTCTGCAGCCTCCACATTTTACGACTTATTTTCATTAGACGCAGGCAAGCGATTCTCCAGTTCCGAGCTACAGAAACAAATCACTCGCATGTGCGCGTTCCGAATAGTATTGTAGAATTTTCTAAAGTCGTAACAGCTTAGTAGCATATACGCGAATCCCAAGGTGAAAAATAATCGAACGAACTATAGCCGTAGGCGTGCGATTCGCAGGGCTTTATTTATACAAACTCTATCGATGCCTGTACGCGAACCCCTGCGTTAAGAAACGATTAGGTCTAATTAACACGTTCTGAAGCCGAAAATTTAGTCAACATCATTGAGATAGCCATGATTTGAAGATGGTGATCGAGTGTGACAATAGCACTCGCCAAGGTTAGACAAACATAACCTTAAACTACTCTCTACTTCACAAAATATAAAGTTATAAAAGTAAGCAGATTTCTATGAAAACCCGTGAAATAGAAGTAAAAGTAGCCTAGAAACATAACTACTTAATGAAAAATCGTGATTCTTGAAGTGACCACATTTCATACGATTCAGTCCTTTTCATGTCACTAGAATAAGGGTAATTAAACCAACAGTGAAACGCCGCCGGCGTCTTATAACGTAATAATGTAAGCTGCGTCGGGTGCTGCTATAATGTTAGGAGCGAATATAGTAGAAAGTCCGCGTCTGGACACCTGTAAGCAAGTGCGCATGCTACCGTAGTAAACGCATAACAGAATTCATGCAAAAGTCTATATTGCTTTGTGGTGATTTTGATGTTGTTCCATACCGATTGGGAAGATAGGACTCCTAATTTCCTTATCCCGGAACGTAGCAAGAAAAATCGTATAAATTTGGTAAAGTAGATAGAAAACTACACTATTCCGATGCAGTAAAGACTCTTACACGCTGGATTTTGTGCAGTATATACTAATTTTACATTGCGGAGTATTCCATAAACGTTAATCCAGTGACCCTCCTTCTATTTTCAATCACGATCCGCTTATTATTCTAGGCTTCGAACCCCACACCCAGTACGTTTTATGGGGATTAATATTTTTAGATTAAATATAGGGTATCGAGTAGGGCTGTTCAAAAATAACTTTTTTTCCTGAATCTTGCTGGTTACTTGATTAAATCGTTAGGTTGCCTTAAAAAACGACGCACACCAAATTTGAATTCATTCCGACAAATATTCGCGGGTTACGTAGAGTTTGAAAATTTTGGATTTGCCCAAAAACGCAAAAAAAAAATTTTCTCAAATTTTTTTGCCAACCCCATGAAATTGTTGGGCTGTCTTCAAAAACTATGCAAAACAAATTTGACTCAATTCCAAGCCGTAGAAGCGGAGTTATTTCAGTTTTTATTCGATAATTCTGGGATTATCCTTGATTGGTGGATAATCCAAGAATTATCACCGAAAAACTGGAATAACTCCGCTTCTACGGCTTGGAATTGAGTCAAATTTGTTTTGCATAGTTTTTGAAGACAGCCCAACAATTTCATGGGGTTGGCAAAAAAATTTGAGAAAAATTTTTTTTTGCGTTTTTGGGCAAATCCAAAATTTTCAAACTCTACGTAACCCGCGAATATTTGTCGGAATGAATTCAAATTTGGTGTGCGTCGTTTTTTAAGGCAACCTAACGATTTAATCAAGTAACCAGCAAGATTCAGGAAAAAAAGTTATTTTTGAACAGCCCTAGTATCGAGACTTCGTGAAACTTACTCGGAAATAGTTATTTCTACCCTAATTTAATAGATTTCTCAGATATCGTAGCAACGGAACTGGCTTCAGCCAGCGGTTAAGGCGTTGGACTTAAGTTTCAATGAACAAGTGTTCACATAGGTTCGAATCCCACACCCACTACGTTTACGAGAATTAATATTTTTAGATTCAAATTTAGCGTATTGAGTACTTTTTCTGCCTTTTTCAGTGCATTAGAGACGTTTACACTATTGATTTCGTGAGCTTTACTTAAGTTTTATAAATTAACGTAAAAGTAGCCATTTCCGAGTAAGTAAAACGTTCGTATTGTAGGTTCATTTCTGCTTAATACTATAATTATCATGGAGTTGAAGCAGTCCAATATCAAAAACACCCGAAAGTATTTGTTGCATATAGCTAAAAACCTAATTGAGTACTCTGAAGAAGTACAAGTAGCACAGTCTGTGGTATTTCTATGACATCGAAATTTAGCTAACCAGAACTTATACTTGAGTACTCCGAAATGTACAAGTACTTTACCTTTACACGACGTTTCTGTAAAATGAATACTGATTTTATTAAAAAATAAAAAAGCACGAAAAATTACATTTTATCCCAAACCATCAGAATACTAAAGTAGCTTATCGCGTATATGGACCTAAAGTGTTTATGATTTCAGTTCGCTTCAACTTCATGACATTTTCAGTATTAAACAGAAGTATAGGCCTAGAATGCTAACTTTCTTCGTAAATTGCTACTTCTGCCTTAATTTAACGGATATATCTGAGATCATTGCTTTACTTAATCTCTCCAAAATGTGCATTATACTAGTACGTCACCATCGAATCCCTCTGGCTATAACTACCCGATAGTATAATTGAGCCAAATACTCGAGTACTAATTTTAAAGTAGCTTAGGTATCTAAATGAACCAACGGTCAGTAAACCATTTCGAAGTGCAAGTACAGGAATATCATAGTTCTTGAACCGTGCTCAAATTTTGTAAAGTAGATAGAAAACTACACTATTCCGATGCAGTAAAGACTCTTACACGCTGGATTTTGTGCAGTATATACTAATTTTACATTGCGGAGTATTCCATAAACGTTAATCCAGTGATCCTCCTTCTATTTTCAATCACGATCCGCTTATTATTCTAGGCTTCGAACCCCACACCCAGTACGTTTTATGGGGATTAATATTTTTAGATTAAATATAGCGTATCGAGACTTCGTGAAACTTACTCGGAAATAGTTATTTCTACCCTAATTTAATAGATTTCTCAGATATCGTAGCAACGGAACTGGCTTCAGCGAGCGGTTAAGGCGTTGGACTTAAGTTTCAATGAACAAGTGTTCACATAGGTTCGAATCCCACACCCACTACGTTTACGAGAATTAATATTTTTAGATTCAAATTTAGCGTATTGAGTACTTTTTCTGTCTTTTTCAGCGCATTAGAGACGTTTACACTTTCGATTTCGTGAGCTTTACTTAAGTTTTATAAATTAACGTAAAAGTAGCCATTTCCGAGTAAGTAAAACGTTCGTATTGTAGGTTCATTTCTGCTTAATACTATAATTATCATGGAGTTGAAGCAGTCCAATATCAAAAACACCCGAAAGTATTTGTTGCATATAGCTAAAAACCTAATTGAGTACTCTGAAGAAGTACAAGTAGCACAGTTTGTGGTATTTCTATGACATCGAAATTTAGCTAACCAGAACTTATACGTGAGTACTCCGAAATGTACAAGTACTTTACCTTTACACGACGTTTCTGTAAAATGAATACTGATTTTATTAAAAAATAAAAAAGCACGAAAAATTACATTTTATCTCAAACCATCAGAATACTAAAGTAGCTTATCGCGTATATGGACCTAATACTAAAGTGTTTATGATTTCAGTTCGCTTCAACTTCATGACATTTTCAGTATTAAACAGAAGTATAGGCCTAGAATGCTAACTTTCTTCGTAAATTGCTACTTCTGCCTTAATTTAACGGATTTATCTGAGATCATTGCTTTACTTAATCTCTCCAAAATGTGCATTATACTAGTACGTCACCATCGAATCCCTCTGGCTATAACTACCCGATAGTATAATTGAGCCAAATACTCGAGTACTAATTTTAAAGTAGCTTAGGTATCTAAATGAACCGACGATCAGTAAACCATTTCGAAGTGCAAGTACAGGAATATCATAGTTCTTGAACCGTGCTCAATGCTCAATAGACCATTTTTGCTATTTTTCATCGCCATAAATCATTCTGGACCGCGTAAACGCATTGTACGTTATAGATGAAACTTATGCAAATCCCCGGAAAGCAACAAGAAAAATCGTATGAATTTGTAAACTACTTATTCATGACATAATAATAATTCTACTTGTACACATTTTCACATTTTATAACACTTTAAGTAGTACTTGAAAGTTTTGTCAAGTTAACAGGTTAAAAACTTATACTTGAGCACTACGAAATGTACAAGTACTTTACCTTTACACGACGTTTTGTAAAATGAATACTAATTAAAAAATAAAAAATAAAAAAGACCGAAAAATTACATGTTATCCCGGAACGCAACAAGAAAAATCGTAGGAATTTGTAAACTACTTATTCGGTAAACTACTCTTTACTTCACAAAACAAAGTTACAAAAGTAAGCAGATTTATATGAAAACCCGTTAAATAGAAGTAAAAGTAATAACAATGCATCATACCAAATTTGATCGCAATTTCATGATGCAATACCTTCAAAACTAACGCAGTTCTCTATACACTTTTGCGTAAATCTGTGTTTCGCTAGCGTAGCACGTACATATACATAGTAAGCTTCAATAACGGAATTACCATGCTAATAATCAAATCCCAACCCTGAAACTCGGTACGCGGTTGTAGGACATTATGAAAATACAACATACCAAATTTCATCAGACATTTCATGATGTAACACCTTTAAAACCAACGCAGTTCTATACCGACTTTTGGCTAAATCTGTTATCCATAGCGCAGCACGTACCTATACATAGTCAACTTTAAAACGGAATTACCATGTTAATAATCGGCTCCCCACCTTGAAACTCGGTACGCAGTTATTTTTTTCCTTACATCAAAACAACTAGAATGTGTAACTATACATTAAAATCGTTCCTAACCCTTTACACACCAGCGATAACTCGTACAAGCAACAAGTTTCGAGTATCGAGTTTTAAATAACGTGAAAGTATCACACCACAAACTGCGCAAACCTTCAAAGTTGATAAGTAAACAAGTACTTGCACTCCATCAGAATACCAAAGTAGCAGAAGTATAGACCTAGAATGCTAACTTTCTTCGTAAATACCTACTTCTAGCTTAATTTAATAGATTTATCTAACATCATTGCTTTACTTAATCTCTCCTAAATGTGCATTATACAAGTACGTCACCATCGAATCTCTCTGGCTGTATCTATATGGCAGTATAATTGCGGCAAATACTCGAGCACTAATTTTAAAGTAGCTTAGGTATCTAAACGAGCTCCAGGACATTGTGATTATGCAGCATACCAAATTTCATCACACATTTCATGATGGAACAAATTTAAAACTAACGCAGTTCTTTAGCAACTTTTGCAAGTTTTAGAAAATATTATACCGACATCGCGACATCTTTCAAAAACAAAACCATGATCAAAGCTTGAGAGATCATTTTTGCTATTTTTCATTGACATAAGTCATTCTGGAGTGCGAAAACGCATTGTACGATATAGATGAAACTTGAGCAAATCCTAGGATCCTCATTTTCAAAGTAGCTTAGATCTCAAAATAAGCCGGGATTTACAAATTATCTTTAGCATGAGATATATAGTGTATCTGCTCTCTAGAGTCCATATCACCTCTCGATGATAAAATTCAGCTTTACCATCTAATTCGCTTCCCAATTTATATTCTACGACACGATAACTTTCCTCCGTATGATCATTAAGGCTTCTATCTTTATTGCAGGACGGCTTTGTAGAATTCTTTGATAATACCGCTTTATACTACAATAAAGTATGGAAGGGCCTCATGTTTTTCGGAATCGGACTGACATCTATTGTAATAGCATTATCAAGATAATGGATGTTCGCATGTTTTGTCTCATGTAATATTTTAAGAATATAATTCTTCATCGTTTAATCGCGTCCATTTTTCTGTAGGATGTATACAGTTTTTCTGAGAATACTCGAAAGATTGCCCCATAAGAAAACCTTCTTTGTACTTTTAATTTGTCAAATTTCTACAGCTACGTAAGGGAATTTTTAGGGTTACCCAGAATGACGATTTTTTCAATATATTTGAGAAATGACATAACGCACCTTTAGGGCTGTGCAATCTGTTCCATCATTATACGCTTGTAAGTCGCCCCGAGCATTCGTGTGTCAACGAGTATGCAGTAATCATTTTCTTCGCTACCTGAAATGGAACGATTTAGCTTCGAACTCAACGCATTAGCATAGCGAATTTAAGTATAGACGATAAATAATATACAGTATAGCTCTACCTAATTAATTCATAATATTGTAACCACAGCGAGATTCGAGTAATAAGCGGGGCTAGATAGTCTACCCTTAACAGAGAACTTGCATATACATTCGAATTTATGCGACTTCGGGCATATTGCCGGTTAACATTATAGCCGCGCACAGGACTGATTATTACGTTATAGCTATTTAAATGGTACGATATAGGAGAAATCTCGGTACGCTGGCGATTTTTTCATAATAGTTGAGAAATGATATAACGCACCTTTAGGGCTGTGCAATTTGCTCCATCATCATACGCTTGTAACTCGTCCCGGGCTTGAATGTGTCCGCGAATATATGCCGTGATCATTTTCTTCGCTACATGAAATGAGACGATGTAGCTTCAAACTCAACGCATTAGCATGCTAAATTTAAAAAAATAGGTCGTAAATAATATAGCGAAGCTCTACTTAATTAAATCTTAATATTGTAATAGCACAAATTATGACGTAGCGTGATCTAGGTATTACTATAGATGTAATATATGATTATTCAGCATTCGAAATGATAAAGCTTCAGTCATGAAACTCTGGTGATTTTTTCAATATAATTGAGAAATGATATAACGCACCCTTAGGACTGTGCCATCTGCTCCATCATTATACGCTTGTAAGTCGTCCTGGGCTTGCGTGTGTCAACGAGTCTGCAGTAATCATTTTCTTCGCTACCTGAAATGGAGCGATTTAGCTTCAAACTCAATGCATTAGCATACCGAATTTAAATATAGACGATAAGTAATATACAGTATAGCTCCACTCAATTAATTCACAATATTGTAACCACCGCGAGATTCGAGTAATAAGCGAGGCTAGAGAGTCTACCCTTAACGGAGAACTTGCATATACATTCGAATTTACGCGACTTCGGCTATATTGCCGGTTAATATTATATCTGCGCACAGAACTAATTATTACGTTATTAGCTATTGGAGAAATCTCAACGTAATTCAATCTGCGTGCACAATCCACGTAAGCTAATACCGCATCGAGAAATTATAGCTAAATTTAGTTTAAATCGATACAAAAATACATGGATCCTACCTTACCTGTGATGCCTGCCTCGTTCGCTGTGCACATAACAATACTGGGAACAGAAATGTGAAGTTTTCAGAATGTGAATTACTTTACGTCGGAAGTAAACATTCTAATTCGTATCGCCATCGCAACTTTATTTATAATGTTCTAATTCGCATTGTCGATGTGCCCCGACTTCTTGGAATCGTAATCAACTATATTCGTGGCACATTTACACGCGTCAATTTCTTGGAATAGTATTCGGCAACATGCGCGGCCCCAGCAATAATCGCGCAGACCTTAATGTTTTTGAGCTGCATAGCAATGAAATCTTTTGACTGCAAGCGCGAGTTCACAACTGACAAATATGTTAGATCGCACGAAATAATAGTCCCGAGTTGCGTAAAGTTAATGTTCTCCGCGTAGCTGAGATCGAGGTTTTTCAAGATTTCATCATCACACATCTAATGATGGAACACCTTTGAAACTATCGCAGTCGAATACCGACTTTTACGCATATCTGCTTTTCGTGAACACAGCATATACCCATACATAGTCAATTTTAATAACAGAATTAGTATGCTAAACATCAAATTCTCACCTTGAACGTTGGTACGCAGTTGTAGGACATAATAAGAATGAACCATACCAAATTTCGTCACGCATTTCATGATGTAACACCTTTAAAACCAACGCAGTTCTATACAGACTTTTGGCTAAGTCTGTTTTTCCGTAGCGTAGCACGTACCTATGCATAGTCAACTTTAATAACGGAATTACCATGTTAATAATCGACTCCCAACCTTGAAACTCGCTACACCGATGTAAGACATTATGACAATGCACCATGTCAAATTTTGTGACGCATTTCATGATTGAACAACTTTAAAACTAATCCAGTTCCATGCCGACTTTTGCGGGGGCGTAGCACGTACCTATGCATACTCAACTTTAATAACGGAATTACCGAGCTTAACATTGAATGCGCAACTTGAAGATCGGTTCACAGGTGTAGGACATTATGACAATGGAACATACCACTGCGCTAACTTTCAGAATTGTTAAGTATAGTACTCGCACTTTGTGAGAATACCCAAGTAGGTTTTTTGCCTACATGCACCAAATACTCTCAAGTCCTTATGATATTGGAGTACATCAACTTCATGATAGCTAGAGTATTGAACAGAAATGGACCTAGAGTACTAACGTTTTACTTACTCGGAAATGACTACTTCTACCTTATTTTAAAGGATACCTCGTTCAAAGCGAAATTTATGTGGTTTTGGATAATATCCAAGATGTAGGCTCACTTTGAAGGGTACTTCCTAAAACTCAAATATTGCGCAAAAGTACAATTAGGGATCTAAAAGTAACTAATATAGATGGTTATTTCCGTAGATAACTTACCCTCTACTCGAAAGGTTTTTCAGGTGGAACTACCTACTTTTAGGACTGTGTATGTCAAAGTAGTTTGAGCTTACGTTTATATCACCTTGACAAGTGACATTATCAGACATGAAAATGATATTATCACGTAATACCAGAAGTTAACACACGTCAATGTGTTTCGGAATTCACGAGAAATTGGTTACTAAGAGAAGTATATTCTTGTGTACACAATAGCGGAGAGAATATTTAAAATGTAGTAAGCAGGCCGATGGGTATTCATTGAGTTGTATAAGCATAAAAACATTCCCGCGCGCTCCTACACCCTGCCTAACCCTACCACCTAATCCTAAGACGCGCGCGCGCGGGAATGTTTTTTATGCTTATACAACTCAATGAATACCCATCGGCCTGCTTACTACATTTTAAATATTCGCTCCGCTATTGTGTACACAAGAATATACTTCTCTTGTATGAAAAATGAGGCCCTTCCATACTTTATTGTAGTATAAAGCGGTATTATCAAAGAATTCTACAAAGCCGTCCTGCAATAAAGATAGAAGCCTTAATGATCATACGGAGGAAAGTTATCGTGTCGTAGAATATAAATTGGGAAGCGAATTAGATGGTAAAGCTGAATTTTATCATCGAGAGGTGATATGGACTCTAGAGAGCAGATACACTATATATCTCATGCTAAAGATAATTTGTAAATCCCGGCTTATTTTGAGATCTAAGCTACTTTGAAAATGAGGATCCTAGGATTTGCTCAAGTTTCATCTATATCGTACAATGCGTTTTCGCACTCCAGAATGACTTATGTCAATGAAAAATAGCAAAAATGATCTCTCAAGCTTTGATCATGGTTTTGTTTTTGAAAGATGTCGCGATGTCGGTATAATATTTTCTAAAACTTGCAAAAGTTGCTAAAGAACTGCGTTAGTTTTAAAGTTGTTCCATCATGAAATGTGTGATGAAATTTGGTATGCTGCATAATCACAATGTCCTGGAGCTCGTTTAGATACCTAAGCTACTTTAAAATTAGTGCTCGAGTATTTGCCGCAATTATACTGCCATATAGATACAGCCAGAGAGATTCGATGGTGACGTACTTGTATAATGCACATTTAGGAGAGATTAAGTAAAGCAATGATGTTAGATAAATCCATTAAATTAAGCTGGAAGTAGGTATTTACGAAGAAAGTTAGCATTCTAGGTCTATACTTCTGCTACTTTGGTATTCTGATGGAGTGCAAGTACTTGTTTACTTATCAACTTTGAAGGTTAGCGCAGTTTGTGGTGTGATACTTTCACGTTATTTAAAACTCGATACTCGAAACTTGTTGCTTGTACGAGTTATCGCTGGTGTGTAAAGGGTTAGGAACGATTTTAATGTATAGTTACACATTCTAGTTGTTTTGATGTAAGGAAAAAAATAACTGCGTACCGAGTTTCAAGGTGGGGAGCCGATTATTAACATGGTAATTCCGTTTTAAAGTTGACTATGTATAGGTACGTGCTGCGCTATGGATAACAGATTTAGCCAAAAGTCAGTATAGAACTGCGTTGGTTTTAAAGGTGTTACATCATGAAATGTCTGATGAAATTTGGTATGTTGTATTTTCATAATGTCCTACAACCGCGTACCGAGTTTCAGGGTTGGGATTTGATTATTAGCATGGTAATTCCGTTATTGAAGCTTACTATGTATAGGTACGTGCTACGCTAGCGAAACACAGATTTACGCAAAAGTGTATAGAGAACTGCGTTAGTTTTAAAGGTATTGCATCATGAAATTGCGATCAAATTTGGTATGATGCATTGTTATTACTTTTACTTCTATTTAACGGGTTTTCATATAAATCTGCTTACTTTTGTAACTTTGTTTTGTGAAGTAAAGAGTAGTTTACCGAATAAGTAGTTTACAAATTCCTACGATTGTTCTTGTTGCGTTCCGGGATAACATGTAATTTTTCGGTCTTTTTTATTTTTTATTTTTTAATTAGTATTCATTTTACAAAACGTCGTGTAAAGGTAAAGTACTTGTACATTTCGTAGTGCTCAAATATAAGTTTTTAACCTGTTAACTTGACAAAACTTTCAAGTACTACTTAAAGTGTTATAAAATGTGAAAATGTGTACAAGTAGAATTATTATTATGTCATGAATAAGTAGTTTACAAATTCATACGATTTTTCTTGTTGCGTTCCGGGGATTTGCATAAGTTTCATCTATAACGTACAATGCGTTTACGCGGTCCAGAATGATTTATGGCGATGAAAAATAGCAAAAATGGTCTATTGAGCATTGAGCACGGTTCAAGAACTATGATATTCCTGTACTTGCACTTCGAAATGGTTTACTGATCGTCGGTTCATTTAGATACCTAAGCTACTTTAAAATTAGTACTCGAGTATTTGGCTCAATTATACTATCGGGTAGTTATAGCCAGAGGGATTCGATGGTGACGTACTAGTATAATGCACATTTTGGAGAGATTAAGTAAAGCAATGATCTCAGATAAATCCGTTAAATTAAGGCAGAAGTAGCAATTTACGAAGAAAGTTAGCATTCTAGGCCTATACTTCTGTTTGATACTGAAAATGTCATGAAGTTGAAGCGAACTGAAATCATAAACACTTTAGTATTAGGTCCATATACGCGATAAGCTACTTTAGTATTCTGATGGTTTGGGATAAAATGTAATTTTTCGTGCTTTTTTATTTTTTAATAAAATCAGTATTCATTTTACAGAAACGTCGTGTAAAGGTAAAGTACTTGTACATTTCGGAGTACTCAAGTATAAGTTCTGGTTAGCTAAATTTCGATGTCATAGAAATACCACAAACTGTGCTACTTGTACTTCTTCAGAGTACTCAATTAGGTTTTTAGCTATATGCAACAAATACTTTCGGGTGTTTTTGATATTGGACTGCTTCAACTCCATGATAATTATAGTATTAAGCAGAAATGAACCTACAATACGAACGTTTTACTTACTCGGAAATGGCTACTTTTACGTTAATTTATAAAACTTAAGTAAAGCTCACGAAATCAATAGTGTAAACGTCTCTAATGCGCTGAAAAAGGCAGAAAAAGTACTCAATACGCTAAATTTGAATCTAAAAATAATAATTCTCGTAAACGTAGTGGGTGTGGGATTCGAACCTATGTGAACACTTGTTCATTGAAACTTAAGTCCAACGCCTTAACCGCTCGCTGAAGCCAGTTCCGTTGCTACGATATCTGAGAAATCTATTAAATTAGGGTAGAAATAACTATTTCCGAGTAAGTTTCACGAAGTCTCGATACGCTATATTTAATCTAAAAATATTAATCCCCATAAAACGTACTGGGTGTGGGGTTCGAAGCCTAGAATAATAAGCGGATCGTGATTGAAAATAGAAGGAGGATCACTGGATTAACGTTTATGGAATACTCCGCAATGTAAAATTAGTATATACTGCACAAAATCCAGCGTGTAAGAGTCTTTACTGCATCGGAATAGTGTAGTTTTCTATCTACTTTACAAAATTTGAGCACGGTTCAAGAACTATGATATTCCTGTACTTGCACTTCGAAATGGTTTACTGACCGTTGGTTCATTTAGATACCTAAGCTACTTTAAAATTAGTACTCGAGTATTTGGCTCAATTATACTATCGGGTAGTTATAGCCAGAGGGATTCGATGGTGACGTACTAGTAAAATGCACATTTTGGAGAGATTAAGTAAAGCAATGATCTCAGATATATCCGTTAAATTAAGGCAGAAGTAGCAATTTACGAAGAAAGTTAGCATTCTAGGCCTATACTTCTGTTTAATACTGAAAATGTCATGAAGTTGAAGCGAACTGAAATCATAAACACTTTAGGTCCATATACGCGATAAGCTACTTTAGTATTCTGATGGTTTGGGATAAAATGTAATTTTTCGTGCTTTTTTATTTTTTAATAAAATCAGTATTCATTTTACAGAAACGTCGTGTAAAGGTAAAGTACTTGTACATTTCGGAGTACTCAAGTATAAGTTCTGGTTAGCTAAATTTCGATGTCATAGAAATACCACAGACTGTGCTACTTGTACTTCTTCAGAGTACTCAATTAGGTTTTTAGCTATATGCAACAAATACTTTCGGGTGTTTTTGATATTGGACTGCTTCAACTCCATGATGATTATAGTATTAAGCAGAAATGAACCTACAATACGAACGTTTTACTTACTCGGAAATGGCTACTTTTACGTTAATTTATAAAACTTAAGTAAAGCTCACGAAATCAATAGTGTAAGCGTCTCTAATGCACTGAAAAAGGCAGAAAAAGTACTCAATACGCTAAATTTGAATCTAAAAATATTAATTCTCGTAAACGTAGTGGGTGTGGGATTCGAACCTATGTGAACACTTGTTCATTGAAACTTAAGTCCAACGCCTTAACCGCTGGCTGAAGCCAGTTCCGTTGCTACGATATCTGAGAAATCTATTAAATTAGGGTAGAAATAACTATTTCCGAGTAAGTTTCACGAAGTCTCGATACCCTATATTTAATCTAAAAATATTAATCCCCATAAAACGTACTGGGTGTGGGGTTCGAAGCCTAGAATAATAAGCGGATCGTGATTGAAAATAGAAGGAGGGTCACTGGATTAACGTTTATGGAATACTCCGCAATGTAAAATTAGTATATACTGCACAAAATCCAGCGTGTAAGAGTCTTTACTGCATCGGAAAAGTGTAGTTTTCTATCTACTTTACAAAATTTATACGATTTTTCTTGCTACGTTCCGGGATAAGGAAATTAGGAGTCCTATCTTCCCAATCGGTATGGAACAACATCAAAATCACCACAAAGCAATATAGACTTTTGCATGAATTCTGTTATGCGTTTACTACGGTAGTATGCGCACTTGCTTACAGGTGTCCAGACGCGGACTTTCTACTATATTCGCTCCTAACATTATAGCAGCACCCGACGCAGCTTACATTATTACGTTATAAGACGCCGGCGGCGTTTCACTGTTGGTTTAATCACCCTTATTCTAGTGACATGAAAAGGACTGAATCGTATGAAATGTGGTCACTTCAAGAATCACGATTTTTCATTAAGTAGTTATGTTTCTAGGCTACTTTTACTTCTATTTCACGGGTTTTCATAGAAATCTGCTTACTTTTATAACTTTATATTTTGTGAAGTAGAGAGTAGTTTAAGGTTATGTTTGTCTAACCTTGGCGAGTGCTATTGTCACACTCGATCACCATCTTCAAATCATGGCTATCTCAATGATGTTGACTAAATTTTCGGCTTCAGAACGTGGTAATTAGACCTAATCGTTTTAACGCAGGGGTTCGCGTACAGGCATCGATAGAGTTTGTATAAATAAAGCCCTGCGAATCGCACGCCTACGGCTATAGTTCGTTCGATTATTTTTCACCTTGGGATTCGCGTATATGCTACTAAGCTGTTACGACTTTAGAAAATTCTACAATACTATTCGGAACGCGCACATGCGAGTGATTTGTTTCTGTAGCTCGGAACTGGAGAATCGCTTGCCTGCGTCTAATGAAAATAAGTCGTAAAATGTGGAGGCTGCAGAGACAGTAACTTGTATACATAAAATCAAGTTTAAAATTATGGTCGGATGAGTTATCTCTGACCAATAGAGTAATATAACCGCCTATAGTTTAGTGGGGTATTGCTATAATGTATATCCAAACAATCGTTGCAGACTCTGAATGTTACCTAGGTCCTTATCACAAAAAAAATCATGCATCAGAAGCGTAGGGGTTCATATTATCAAGTCGCAGCGCTCAAAATCGCATTTTATATTAAGTAATTAGTGATGATGTGTAGAATTTTGATATTAATAATATTATCCGGAGAATATAACCTTACATAGACATCATAGTTTTCGTATTTATGTATAATCTGAATAGGAATTTAAATATATAGTCCTAAATACACATAATAGAAAATCTGTCGATTCTAGCCAAGGTAAGTTTTGACGCAGCAATCATAAGTCGTAAAATGTGGAAACTACAGAAACCGTAACTTGTACACATAAAATCAAGTTTAAAAAATATGGACGGATGATATTAGTCCTAAATACACATAATACAATATCTGAGAAAAGTATCAAGATGCGGCAATCAATGCAGCGATGATATAGCAATGGATGGATGATGTGGCAATAGGTGTGCTATAGGTGCGGCAATGGGCGGATGATGTGGCAATGTAGGCGTGGCAATTAAGGCGACGTGGCCTTCTGGGATTGGTCTGCGTATAACCCAGACCATCATACTACTCACGACCAGAGATGAGCGGATTTGGAATTTCCATGTCCTAATCCAATCTAAATCCGAAGCATCAAATCCAAATCCAAATCCTAATCCATAACTTTTTCATATTCAAGTTCATGTCCAATCCTAATCCGATTCCAACTTGAAATTCAGAAAAAATGCTAATTTATGCAATGGAGGGATTGGATTTTTTTTCTGTCACAACCAACGATTCTCTTGATTTAAGATAACTCAGCATAGGGCTGCGCCTCTCATGTTCATTTGCACCGAGTGTACCATAGTGTAGTGTACCCTAAGTACTTTAATAACTGATCTGAATAAAGTTTGTCGCTATTCGCCACACGACATGTCAATCTCCCAGAAAATCGGTAAATCCAATCCAAATCCTATTCCGTTCAGAAAAAAATCTCCAATCCTAATCCAATCCAACTCCGACAAAATTTCACAAATCCTTTTTTTTCAAATCCTAATCCTAATCCATGCTCATCTCTGCCCACGACCAACGTTTTTTTTTTTGGGGGGGGGGGGGCTGACGAAGTGCTGTTACGGTCCTGGTGGGGAATGAAGGCTCGGCTTAAATATAAAGTGGGGAATGAAGACGAAAAGGTTGGGAACCACTGCTTTAGAGATTTTACAAAATCTGTATCCGTCATGTGTATTGACATCTGTAACATAATATTGTATTGACACTTTCAAGTCGGTAGGACGCGTTTTTTCCTGTGCTGTGCCGTTTTAACCAATTCAGTGCAATGTAATATTAGATAGAGGTTGTTATTGTGATCAATGGTGGAAATTTGTATTACTATCAGGAAGATTTCAGTATTTTTCATCTATTGTAATCCAGGGTTGTAATGACTCGAGTCATGACTCGACTCGAGTCAGACTCGAGTCACGATTTTTTTGTGACTCGACTTGACTCGAGTCATTTTCTTGAAATGGGAAAATGACTCGACTCGACTCGAGTCAATATTTGGATTGACTCGACTTGTACTCGAGTCATTACGCATGACTCGACTCAAGTCATTGACTCGGCTTATTTTATGTGACTTGAAGGTGAAGAAAGTTGCGAATCACAATGGTTAGATCAACGCATGTGACGAATTCTGTCGACATCGCTATTTGTCACCACTGCTTTCGTTGCACTCGTCTGATATCAGATATGCACCGCCGTAAAAACAAAAGACAATGATACATAGTAGCAAAGAGCAATGCATTGTACAAAATCATCCAGTGATGAAGAGGTAATAGATCCTCCGCCATCAAAGTACTCAAGACATTTCAATTATACAAGCAAACAATCGAAGCAAAGTCCAATTAGAGCCAAAGAAATGACTCAGGTGGTCAAGTAGCCTACTTGGAAGAGACTGATAAGCTCATGTGTAGATATGATGGCGATGATTCTTTGCATTTTTGGCCGACTAGAATGGATGAGTATCTAATGCTCTTCAGTGTGGCTCAAAATTGCTTTTCAATTCCTGCATCTAATGCACCAGAGGAACGTGTATCCAGTGGATGTGGATTATTCTAAGGCCATGCCGCCTCAACATATATGAGAATCTCCTTTTCACTTTAGTATTTTTCAAGTGTAACTCATTGATTTGATCTGCTGTCTGTGAAAACACACAATACCCTCCGTCCGTTTGACGTTTTGTTAGGTATGTGCATTGTGCACGTGATGATAATAAATGGCTAATGTTGTGTGATATTTGTACAATAGGGTCGATCAAAAATACCTTCTTTTTTATTCTACTGGGTGGCTACTTGATAAAATTGCTACGTTGCATAAAAAGAACACCGAATCTGGCCTAATTTGAAAAAGTGGAATCAATGAAATGAGAGGAGAAAATTTTGGATTTGAAAATACATGGAGTATTTTTAGTGAGAAATGATTTCAAATAATATAATTACATACTAGCAGTAAGTCGACTATTTTTTCATATCCAAAATATTCCACTCTAATAACTCCGCTTCTTCTAGTTGGAATTGAGCCAAATTTTCTATGAATCATATTTTTACACAATCTAACAATATCATGAGGTAGCCGGTATATTTCGAAAGTCTTTATTTGTAATTAATCCAAAATATTTTTTCTTAGCATTGCTTTCTACTGGTTGGAATTAAGCCAAATTTAAGTTCTTTTTAGATAATCTAACAATTTTAAGAAGTAGCCTCTTTTTTTAGATTCTGTCCTCATTTTTGAGAATTTTTTGGTAAATGTAGGGCAAATTAGAATAAGACAACAGTAAATCAGCACTAAAGTAACGCTCCGGCGACTATTTCGGCAGCTGAGCAGGAAAGTTGACATTTTTTCTGGTCAACCACCTGATATGATGTGAAAGCAAAACTGTACCTCTACATAAGCGTTTATCTGTTGATTCTTTACCAGCTTGTATCTAGCTATACGTGAATTCGTAGGTCTTCTATCAGATAGTATGTAGACGTGAATTCGTTAATTCTCTATAAGCTATTTATGAGTGGTCGTCGATGTGCTCGTAATAAAAACTGAATGCTTTTATTGTGATATATCAAACTTACAAGACAGATATTTGATTTAAAGTTTTAAGATTAGTAACGTTATCGTATTGGCGTTATCGTATTATCTGTAGCATCGGTATATGAGGCCACGAACTGTCTGTTATCTGCCTAACTAAATAAACTTGTGCCAAGACTATGATAGGGACAAAATAAGCATGTTTGGCAAGCAAGGAATTCGATATCACCCAAGCAGGATTGAAAACATAAGTTGAACATGACTTCAATACTGTGACTTGGACTCGACTCGAGTCATAACACTATGACTCGGACTTGACCCTTAAAACGGTGACTTGGACTCGGACTCGAGTCGGTGATGAATTGAAAATGACTCGACTCGACTCGAGTCAAAACCACAAAAGTCAGATTGACTCGTGACTCGGAACCATGTGACTTGGTTACAACCCTGTTGTAATCATTATAGCACCAAACACAGCAGCCCAGCTCAGTCCAGTCAAATTAAATCAATATATTAGGCTTTTGTCATCAGGTAATGTAGGCACATTGTCTTCCCGTATACTGGATCGTAGAGACAAATACTTATTCTGTTATGGGTAATTTCCGACGATACTTTCTGAGAGCCTTAACCAGTGCAGAATTGGGTTCAAAATTTGGTTGCATACAATTCGAATTATCTTGTTGAATTGAGCCTCCACAACAAGAGTAGTAGATGGCTAAACTTCGCCATATTCCTGATATACTTCCAGGTCTGACGGAGCGGTCGTCTGTGGATGAGTGCAACTTCATACAGATCTTTACATATTCAATACTATCAGAAAGCACTTTTGATTAATAGCAAAAGGCTGCAACAGCACAAAAGCCTCGTTTTGATGCGGTAGTGACTTCTCCTCGCGCTTCAAAAAGGCCGATGGTAATATATGCGATACATTCACATGTCATGCAACCTACTGCGTAATACAGGAATGCGACTCACGGACGTTGTTGTTTGACAAGTCGCGAAACATTGGAACCGGCATTACACATAAACCCTATTGCAGCAGCAACAATATTCATCAGTGCATAGCAAACGATTTATATTGTGGAAATTTGCATATGTAGGCTACAACTGCAATCATTACATAATTTTAAAAGTCGCATCACACGTGTATTGAATATCCTTAATACATCACATTCTGGGCGATAAAACGGATCATTTATAGGCAAGGCATTGAATTTGAATGTTCTTCAACTTGAATAATTTTTGGTGGGTACTGTAGAAAATCTCGGAGGTATTGTCGTAGACATAGCCTAATGGTGGTGTATCTGACAGAATATACAGTGCGTACCGCATAACTTAATTTTTTCGATGTAAAAGCCTCACATATCACGTAAATATATAATCAAAGATCACAATTTATCTCTGTCATCTGTATACAATCCACATGTACGGAAACGTATCAGCTATTGGTTAATATCGTCCAGAATCTTTTGGAGCATTATCGTCTCAGCTTCAATATCCCGCAGTATTTTCGCGCCATTCTGCATCAACCGGTTTGCAGTCGGCTGATCATTGACCTCGAGAGATAGTTGCGATTCGATGTCATCTAAATATTTAAAGTACATAATGTAAACGCTAGCTACAGAGAAATGTCGGATTAGAGTCTAAGTTCGCACGTCGTCATCTATAACCCAAATAGTTGTTGGGTTTAACTTGAATTAGGTGCTTCAAATTCTCGCGACCAATGAATTATGTGGTCCTGTCATTTTGTGGAAAAGGCTCAAATAACTGTTTGTTACTCAGGCAATTTTTCCCTGCTTCAATGTAAGTCGCGGTGTCGTCTGATCGTCGTGATAAAATAGGTACTCGGCATCGGATTCTTTACCACCGTACGGTTATTCAGTGACGTGCGGTTAGGGCATGCTAGTGAGACAGTACCTCGCCTGTCGTCAGGATGAGTAACAGAAAATTGTTGAAACATTCAATTATTAGTGATATTTTTCGTCGATGTTCATGAATTGCTAAATTCGAACATTTTTTCACCCATCTTCATCAATTTTCATATTTATAGTTCAATAATACAACGCGAAAAGAGAGGTGAGATACAGGTGAGGCACAGGTGAGCACAGAAAAATCTTAATATTGACAATGTCAGAGAACCAGAACTCCATTAAATTCGCCAAGGAATTTGAAATTCGGCATTTTTACTTACAGTGACGGCGAAGGGAAACAAGAGCCCGGTGAGGCACAGAAGAATCTGCCTCACCCACTATTCGCTTACAATTGGAGCTTACACACAAAAAAATCTGGTAGATTTACAAAGAAATTTCTGTAAATTTTACAACGAATTACCGGTCGCAGTCAATAGCAGCGTGTAGCTTGTCATTTTACATTTTGATATGTAATATTACATTAATTTAGCTGCTAAGTCAAGTTACCAGAATTTCTTCGCAAGGTTACTGACAGTTAATCGCTACGGCATTTTACCAAGCTATTGGCAAAATTGATTAGCTTCCAAGCCCCAGCAACCAGTGGATACGTGGAAGGGCATGTCACTGTGATATCATTCTCGTTGCGATTTGACCTGATTCAACCTCGTTCGCGAGACAGGATTAGGTCACACGGAACTGGTTGACCGTAGTACCAATTTCGGTATAGTGCATAGTTGGGTGCAAGAAGCAGCTGACAATGTATAGTTACACCATATACATTATATTATAAGGCTATGGCTACACGGTCGGTCTCGGCGGTTAGATTTGTTGTAACAGGGCTAATGAGGTACAAAAATCAGTTTAGGATATATAATCTTATTCCTAAAACTAGAAATATCAGCACAGCAGCAGGCTCAGTTGACCATTTCTTAATGGCGGACACGGCGACCTATAATAGGTTACCTTAGGTTGCGCGTGGCAGGTTTTTCTGAGATTCGTAGTAAACAACCAACAATCAACTGTGACATCACAAATAGCGTCCGGTTAGGTAAGTAAGTAGGGAACCACACGTGGAGCAATAAATATCAATATATACGAAATTCGATGCAAAAGAAAGGGACTATAGGTGTTGATAGATGTTTCTGTATGAAAAACCAAACTGGATTGAACCTTATAACGTGGACAGTAAATATTATTGGTGGCATATGTGAGCGGATGAATATCACTTATTTCAAAGTCGTCTGCGTGTCGAGCCCAAGCCCCGAACTACTGCCATCTCCGGCTAAGCAAATTTGCGTTGTCACCATGTTACAGTTGCATTGTGGGGGATAGGCTGGACGACTCAGTACAGGCGCTTATGGAAAAACGTACAGTTTTAAAATATATTTGATTCGTATTGGGTTTGTAGTATTTTATTCGAATGGAGCTTTGAATGAATAATCATCGTAATATTCAGGATTTGTTTCAGCCCAATATCTCGTGTTTATATCTGTGTTATCTGTGTATTCCGACATGTCGAAGACATCTCGTTTTGGTGGTAGCGTTTGTTGCGCCTATGGGTGCAGTAAAAGGCAGAAAAAGATATCCACGGAGTCATATATGAGAAGTAATAGCGATGGTAGTAGCGATGAAGAGTCTTTGGTAAAGCGTCGGCATCCAAGAACATTTCACCGGTGAGTGAATGGCAGAATATGCAGGGCAGCAAGACTATCTTTGAAGAATCAGTTTCTATTTTCAATATTTCCTGACCATCACAGTTAATCAATGTCCAGATAAGCCACAGCATTAATGATTAGGCCATGTTAAAGTGTCATTATACCAGAACATTTTGTCACAAGTATATGGATGTTGGTATGATCAGAGCCAGGGTTGTAACCAAGTCACATGGTTCCGAGTCACGAGTCAATCATACTTTTGTGGTTTTGACTCGAGTCGAGTCGAGTCATTTTCAATTCATCACAGACTCGAGTCCGAGTCCAAGTCACCGTTTAAAGGGTCAAGTCCGAGTCATGGTGTTATGACTCGAGTCGAATCCAAGTCACAGTATTGAAGTCATGTTCAACTCATGTTTTCAATCCTGCTTGGGTGATATCGAATTGCCTGTTTGCGAAACATGCTCATTTTGTCCCTATCAGAGTCTTGGCACGTGTTTATTTAGGCAGATAACGGACAGGTCCTGGCCTCATTTACCGATGCTAAAGATAACTTTACTAATCTTAGAACTTAAAATCAAATATCTCTCTTGTCAGTCTGATACATCACCAATACAAGCATTCAGTTTTTATTATGAACACATCGACGATAGCTCACGAATAGCTGATAGAGAACCAACAAATTCACGTCAAGATACTATAGTTGATAGAGAATCAATAGATGCATGTTTATGTAGAGGTCTTTACAACAGGCCCGTATGCTGTAAAAGCGTGCATGCAACTATGTGCATTGTGCAGTGACAACAGAACAGATACCTTTTGATTATACCAAAGGTTTTCCCAATTGCATTACCGACTACATCGCAGTTACAGCATTGGAGAAATAATTGTACAATGGAGCTGTTCAAAAACATTTTTTTCAAATTTTCCGGCTACTTCTTAAAATTGCTAGATTGCCTGAAAATCAAATTTGGCTCAATTACAACCAGTAGAAAGCAATGCTATGAAAGAAAATTTTAGACTAATTACAAATAGAGATTTTCGAATTTTACCGGCTATCTCATGATATTGTTACATTGTGTAAAAATATGATTCATAGCAAATTTGACTCAATTCCAACTAGAAAAAGTGAAGTTATTAGAGTAGAATGTTTTGGATATGACAAAATAGTCGGCTTACTACTATGTAATTATATTATATGAAAGAATTTCTCACTAAAATACTCCATTTATTTTCAAATCCAAAATATTCTCCTCTCAGATCATTGATTCCACTTTTTTTCAAATTAAGCCAGATTCAGTGTTCCTTTTATGCAACATAACAATTTTATCATATAACCACCCAGTAAAATAAAAAAAGAAGTTATTTTAGAACAGCCATATAGTACAAACATCACACAACATTAGCCATTCATTATTACTCACGTGCACAATGCACATACCTAACAAATCGTCAAATGGACGAGGGGCATTGTGTGTTTTCACAGACAGCAGATCAAACCAATGAGTTACACCTCAAAAATACTAATGTGGAAAGGAGATCCTCAAATATGTTGAAGCGGCATGGCCGTAGAATGAATCCACATCTACTGAATACACGTTCCACTAGTGCACTAGATGCAGGAATTGACAAGCATTTTTGAACCACACTGAAGAGCATTGAATACTCATTCTTTCTAGTCGCCCAAAAATGCAAAGAATCATCGCCTTCAAATCTACACATGAGCTTATCAGTCTCTTCACCATCTGAGTCATTTCATTGGCTCTAATTGAACTTTGATTCAATTGTTTGCTTGTATAATTGAAAAGTCTTGAGTACTTTAATTGCGGAGGATCTATTACCTCTTCATCACTGGACGATTTTGTACAATGCATTGCTACTATGTATCATTTTCTGTTGTTTTTACGGCGTCATATCTGATATCAGACAAGTGCAACGAAAGCAGTGGTGACAAATAGCAATGTCGGCAGAATTCGTCGGATGCGTTGATCTAGCCATTATGATTCACAAATTTCTTCATCTTCAAGTCATATAAAATAAGCCGAGTCAATGACTTGGGTCGAGTCATGCATAATGACTCGAGTACAAGTCGAGTCAATCCAAATATTGACTCGAGTCGAGTCATTTTCCCATTTCAAGAAAATGACTCGAGTCAAGTCGAGTCATAAAAAAATCGTGACTCGAGTCATGACTCGAGTCATTACAACCCTGATCAGAGCAGGCTATATCAGCAGTCTCAGCACCATGTCAGTTCATCAGTATACCTGTAATAGCATGACCAGCCAGGTCACTGTTTGTATTCTGTATGGGCAGTTCAGCCAATAACTTGCTTAGTACTCAATCCTTGCATAAAATTGTCGTGAAGGTTGGAGTTAGGACTAGAAGGAAAGGTATAATTGAGGGCCACACGGTTTTGTCCAGCATAGTTGAGTAATAATTCTATATTTCTGGTGCCAGATGCTCACACTAAAGTTCAAATTGCTAATTCCGTGGCCGAGTTCATTATAGCTTTGTACGTGCGAGACGTTCGATTTGTCTCGTAAGATGTTTTTTTAGGTTTACCTTTGGCTTTAGATTTAAAAGGTTACCTAATAGTTTATCCTTCTGGGGTAGAAAGTAACAGATATATCTAAATCAAACAAGATAATTCCACATATGTTCCTGCTACTTTTATCATCGTTCATAACAGAGAATGGTCAATTCGGTGTGCTTCGTATCATAGAATTACTTGTGAACTGATACAATGTTCTCTACAACGCAGCTTTCCTACCAATGATTCCCTGAAAGAAAGATGGATAGAATGTATTAGAAGAAAAGACTGGGAGCCAGCAAGATCGTCGGTCATCTGCTCTGATCATTTTACAGAAAGTGATATTTACCGTGTTGGCGGGAGAATTCGTTTGAGGACGAATGCGGTGCCGACAAGATTTCTGAATTTTCCAAAATATATGAGGCCAAAGGTACGGTAGACACTAAACAGTGACTATATATTTATGAAGTTTGAGTTCCAATTACTATACCTTTATTTCAGCCCTAGTTAACATAAAATTCACAAATTTCAGGCTTCAAACAACCGACGAGTGAGACCTTCTGCAGTTCCAGATAAGAAACGGCAATATGAAGCACAAACCGCTGAACCTGAAGTAGTTCTTCGCGACCACAGCTACTGTGCGCACACGTCACCTCGAAAAGTCGTTCAACAGCAACGCCGTAGGGTCGCAGAAATTAAAAAGAGGCTGGTTGCAGCCAGAATGAAAACATACCGTCTGCAAAAAAAGTGAAATCTCTGGATGAGGTCATTGCATCTCTTAAGAAGAAAAATTTGATAAGCGATTCGTGTGTGGAGGTAATGTCACAAAAATCCAGTGGTCTACCAAGTGAGCTCTTGCAACGTATGAAGCTACAAGCTGGTGGAAGAGGAGTCAAATACTCTAAGGAACTGCAATCATTTGCAATGACGCTTCAGTATTATTCTACCAAGGCATACAATTTTGTGCGTCAGAATTTTCAACTTGCTCTTCCCCATCCAAGTGTGATAAGACGCTGGTATGGAAAACTTCCCGCTGAGCCTGGCTTTACTAGTATTGCCTTTTCTGCCATCAGAGGAAAAGTAGAGGCATCAGCAAATCCTGTAATATGCTCCATAATGATGGATGAAATGTCGATCCGCAAACAGGTTTTTTGGGATGGAAAACGATACCGAGGATATGTAGACATGGGTACTGACTGTGAGGATGATGATTCTTTGCCTCTTGCTAAAGATGCATTAGTTTTTATGGCTGTTTGTATCAATTCATCCTGGAAGATCCCGCTTGGATACTTTTTCATTAATGGTTTAACAGGATCGGAACGAGCAAATTTGGTCAGAATTTGCGTAAGCAAGCTTAATGAAGTGGGTGCAACTGTTGCTTCATTGACATGTGACGGACCTTCATGTCACTTCGCAATGCTTTCTGCATTAGGGGCAAATATATCCTCCAGGAACATTGTGTCTAGTTTTACTAATCCATATTTACCCGATCATCAAATCCAAGTAATTCTAGATCCTTGTCACATGCTCAAACTAATCAGAAACTGCCTAGCAGAATGGGGTACTTTGCAAGATGGTAGTAGGCACCAAATTTCTTGGAATTTCATCATTTTACTGCAAAAACTCCAGGCATCAGAAGGCCTGAGACTTGGCAATAAGCTGAAGAAGTGTCATGTGGAATGGCAGCAGCAAAAGATGAAAGTGAATTTGGCTGCTCAAACAATCAGCAGCAGTGTTGCTGATGCAATCGAATATTGTGATAAAAACCTCAAAATGAGATGCTTTCGGGGTAGTGCTGCTACCGTCAAGTTTTTGCGCAGTTTTGATCGCCTTTTCGACATACTCAATTCGAGAAACCCGTTTGCAAAAGGGTATAAATCTCCTTTAAAGGAATCAAACCAGCACTTGTGGCGTCCATTCATGTATGAAATGATGGATTATATTGCCAAATTACAGGACCCCTCGGGAAAACCCATTGTTGAATCTCGCAGGAAAACAGGATTCCTTGGATTTCTGGTTTGCATAAAGAGCACGCAGAGCCTTTTTGATCGCCTAGTGGCTACAAAAATGGTGAGGTACTTGCTGATGTACAAGTTCAGTCAAGATCATCTTGAGCTATTTTTTTGTGCTGTCCGTAAAGCAGGAGGCTTCAACAATAATCCTACTTGTCTGCAATTTACTGCTGCGTATAAAAGGTTATTGATGAAGTTGGGAATCCGTGCATCATCAGGAAATTGCGAAGAAAGAGACGCAACCGCCATGTTGGACCTCTTGGATGATTTCAGGATTCAAGAAAGTGGACTCTCTTTCTTCTGCGACCTTGATCAGAAGATACGACTTGGAAGCGAAACGACCTATGCAAGATGAGCATGACTACTCCGATGTTCCTAAAATAACAACTTTGTCTGAGTACAAAAATCAAGCTATATCATACATTGCTGGCTATGTTGCCAAGTCAGTGGCTGAGCGATGTCTTTGCCCAACGTGTAAAGGGTCGCTCATGGTGGCTTCGGCAACCAGTGGCAGTTTCCTGCAATTCAAGAACAGGGGTGGCCTAACTAAACCATCTACTGGTGTTATTGCAATATGTGAGGAGGCTGAAAAATGCTTCCAGCGAATGATTCATGTTACTTCTGGAAAGTTACCTCATTGCAAGGGCTTGATCAACGCCTTTGCCACTGCTATTCTGTCGAACATGTCTTGTAAATCACCAGCTTTCCCAGAACTTGAAGACCATATTTATGACACCTCAGTTGGTGACGATCATATAATCACTCTGACAAAAGACATCGCCAAGACCTATTGCAAGATTAAATTCAAACATCTAGGAGTAGAATACAATCAAAGGACATCAGACGAGAACGTCCGCAGAGTGTTAACAAAGCTGATTCTCTTCAAAAATCAAAAATCAGTAACTGCCACAGTTGGTCAGTCAACTTTCAGGTTGCTTGTTTTCAATTTGCTGATGATCTTCGCCAGCTCGAGGGCAACGACACGCTCAAAGTTCCCGCTTCATTAAAGATTCAGGAAATGTGTCGTTGTTTACCCAGACTGGCACCCCCGTGAAAGGGGGGGTCACATTGTCAGTGAACCGCTGTGCTAGAGGATCTTCTGAACCTGACGCTATGCTATGCTATGCTGCTTGTTTTAATAGAAAAATTCGTTTCTCATAACCGAAGCTGGTGTTTCTGAAAACGAGAGTTCAGCATTTTGGTAGGAGACAGTACAGCGCGTTATTGCGTGTGACCACAGAAATGGTTGATCTAAAGCCATGTGCTTCATCTAGTAGGGTAGGCAAGTATCGTGGGCAGAAAAACTGAGTTGGAATGTTCACATCTCCAGTTGGTTTTGAATCTAAACTAATTTCTGGTTTCATGAAAGTGCAAAACGAGCCAAGCTTCATGTACACACGTATATGGGTAGCTATAGGTGTAATTATGATAAAATACGGTGTAATTATGATAAAATACATGTACGCCATTTAGATTGTATCTTGTGCCGTTTTGATTCGATAAAATTAATATTTATTATGAACTCCCAAAGTGCACAGATTGCTGTTACAACCAACATAGCCCCAATTTCACTGTGAATTGGGCAATTCTAGCTACATCTGAATAAGGACCCATGCGTTTCTTGTTTCTCTCATTCAATGAACTCATTCAGTCACTTCTACAGAAATCACTACCCCATCGCCACACATAGCAGACATATCTTTACTTTATCTTTTTTGGATTTATTTAAATACGCTGAACCAATAAATATGTAGAATAACCACAATGGCATTCAGTTGATTTCAGCAGTGCCTTTTGATATGTCCCATGATGCTGAATTTTCTCCATCAGCAATATTCACAGCTGGCAGTTATAGCATTCACATCAGCTCCATTGAAGTATGAAGATTTTGAATCCAGGATAGGTAATTCCGAGGCACGCTCCGATAATAACTTCAAGCTGACAATCGTAGATGCTTTTACTTCCTATAGATTCATATATCTGAAAGATAACTGAACTGGTATTATACATCTTTTGACAGCTTGGTTATTTCTGTACACGTAAAATATGCTGGATACAACGAGTAAAGCAATCTACATCAGGAATATAACCACAAAAAATACATAAAATGACACATAGACAACCTTATTTTACCACAAACAGTCGAAACCACTTATATCTTCGACATGTCGAAATACACAGATAACACAGATATAAACACGAGATATTGGTCTGAAACAAATCCTGAATGTTACGATGATTATTCATTCAAAGCTCCATTCGTATAAAATACTACAAACCCAATACGAATCAAATATATTTTAGAACTGGACGTTTTTCCATAAGCTCCTGCACCAAATCGTCCAGCCTATCCCCCACAATGCAACTGTTTCTAGTGACAACGTAAATATCGCGAGTAGCGCACTCCAGTGTTTATATAGCTCAGTGGTCGAGCCGAGTAGCCGACTGGTCGGCCATTAATATTGAGCTTTGGGCATGCAAAGGAAGTAACGACTTTCGTTGAAGATTCTCAGGACTGATGAATGGGATACGCATCGTAAAAGGTACAGTAGCCTACTGTATATAGTATTAGTTACCGTGAATATCTACGACTGTGCACACCACCCGGATGACTTTGGTTTCATGATTTAAATATTTCAGTCGCCCCATTCTCAGTTCTATTTTGGGATATTAGTCGACTTGTATAATGACCTGCGACACCACATACTCTGCCGCGGAGTAGTTGAAACTGTTAGCTTGTTATTGACATTTATCGGGTCATAGCTTAGATATGTTTTCATCCACTGCTCGATGTTTGGCTCACATGCCGCATCAAATGAGGCACCTTTTCTTTCAATACATTGATCATTTAAGTCATGAATCTCTGCTATATCATGTCAAATGAGGAGTCGTCAACTCACAATGTACCAGTACCGGTACTTCAAAACTTGTTATATTTTTGTTAGCCTATTTGTCTTAGTTTTTATAAGTCATATGTCTAGGTTAGCAACTTGGCTTAGTATAGCGACTTACGCATGAAATATTTTTAGTGGAACTGCAAGATACTAGTCACACAGAAGGAATGAAGACGAGAAAAAGAAACAATTGGAAGTTTATCCGGCGTTGGAATTAATTCACCTTTTCTTGGGACCACTCGTGCTATATTTGCATGCCTCCTAAACAACCTCCAGCAGCAATACTTTTTCATTGTGAATCATGAATGAATATACAGTTGTCCTAATGTCGTCTTGAGAGCGTGAGGAAACTTTTGCGGTATTTTGGCATCGCGTTGCTTTGGGATAGGTATGGATGTAGGCTGAGACGTGAATTTACAAGCTGGCATGTAATCTGATTTACAAGGACAGCATGTAGGGTTGTAGGTAGGTAGGTAGGTAAGGCGGTAAAATTACAGTCTCGGTGGTAAATGTACACATAAGAAAATGTAGATTGAATATACCAGAGGTGACTGTAACATTACAGTCTGGCATGTAAAGTTAGATTACCGGACGGTTGTCATTCGCTCAGAGACGTCGTAGCGTGCGGACGCATCGTCGTTTCAGTTCATTTAAGCTTAGCAGATTGGGTAATCAAGACAAGTGTCCGACTAGCAATTGACGCTTCGCCGTGTAGCCAGATGGATATGGAGACAAGTTCCTCCGCAAAGAGGAAGTCTTCAAGTACCTTCACTTCTTCTGAGGAAGAATGCGGGGATGGGGAGTGGTGCGAAGTAAGAAGCAAAATACCTGCCAAGAAATTTGCACTGATGGATAATGCAGTTGGGAAGGAACGGGAATCTAATAGCCAAAAAACAGCAAGTCAGCAACTTGACGTGCTACTATCGGGGTCTGATGGAACACGCATGGGACACCAACATCCTACAAAGGTATGTGAGGCACTTAAGATGAACATTGGCAATTTTGAAAAAATACGTAGATTGCCTTCTGGAGATCTAGTTGTAACTTGTAAGACCAAAGAACAGGTTGATAAACTTCTCACTATAGACCAAATAGGAAAGGACTCCAACTTGATCGAAGTCAAAACCTCATTATTTGGTGCCAAACCTTATGTAGCACGAGCAGTGATATCCGGTGTTCCGCTGGATATAACAGAAGAAGAGATATTGAAAGAGTTCTTTGAAATTGGCGTCAATTTCGTTAAACGGTTAAAGCGCAAAGTAGATGGAAAATATGAGAGCAGCCTATCGATTTTGTTATGTTTCGCGTCTGAGACAATTCCTGACTACGTGCATTTTTCATACCTACGGTTCCGTACAAAACCTTATAACCCGCCACCGGTCAGATGTTTTGGATGCAATAGATATGGCCACACAAAAGAGAATTGTGGGAAATATTGCTGTTCAAAATGTGGGGGTCGTGATCACGAGGTGGAGAAGTGTACCAAAGATTTATGTTGCATTAATTGTAAACAACCGCACAGTGCTGCTTATGCCGGGTGCCCAGTATACAAAGAACAGGCAAAATTACAAATCATAAAAGAACGTTCCAAGGTGACTCACTCCGAAGCTAAATCAATACTAAATTCCGAAACACCCGAAACACAAGATACGCGTCTTTACAGCGAAGTGGCGCAGGATCCCAGGTAGCACGCCTACTTGGGTACCACAAGGTATCAAGGTGAGATGAATTGTGGTAACCAGCTGGTGAAAGCAATCGGGAACCGTACATTTTTGGCCCCATATTACAGAGGTATTTTCTGGGGAACCATGTGGGTAACCCACCAAGCTGATAGCGAAGACAATATTACGACCCCGGTCCTTGTGGCAGTAGCAGTGACAGTGTAAGTGGGCCGAGAATTCGGTGTAGACATTTGCTAAGGCGATGATAGGTAAACCCTACACGTTAGTTAACTTTATCATTGTATACTGTACAGTACATACGTGCTACCAACACTCACTCAAACCATATATATACGGTAATCTGAGTATATAATAACCTTTACGGTGGGTGAGTGAGGCCATCATCACTGTTTAAGTGTAATCGTTGAGTTATATTTTCAACTGAACAAGACACACACAATGTACAATGCGATTAGATGCAAAGCGATGTCATGAACAGATAGGAGGATGCCGACCGACGCGCAGTTGCCGTCTTTTAGACTGACATCTACCTCGGCTTAGAGTGCCCGCCGTCACAGTTACTCTCGATGTTGATCATTTTCGAGGCCACGGCCCTTGCTAGCGATTTCCATAACTTGTGAGTGCATTCTTTCGTCGAGTCATTCTCGGGTCTCATGTCGCAAGAAGAGGAGCCCGGACAAACCTCCAACGGGAGTCGAACCGAGGCCGCCCGATTCTTAGGCGCTTATTGTCACCAGTACCCGAATTCAATTCATATGGTGGTGGAATTAAATTTGGAAATGTCCCAGCGACCAGCATCGCAAATGAATAAATCGGAAACCGATTATAATATGACTTTACTATATAGATGAACAAACCTTGCTGTAGGAAAATATAATAGAAGCATCTATTTCGGAAAACTACTCGGTCACATGTGGGAGCCGTATGAAAAGTCGACCATTCTTCATTGACGAAAATAACAAGTTCCAATTATCTGATCACAGAAATTTTACGAGTAAAATTAATCATGAGTTAAAAATAATAGATACAGATAAGGGATAAAGGTAATGGGATCTACGCAAGAAAATTATACCGCACGCTGTGAGGAATTGAGTACTCTAGCAACGGAAATTTAAGTTCACTTCAGTGTGAAAAACGGTCAATTTTAAATAGTTCAAATCACATTGACGAAGTAAAGCGCTGGTAGGGGTTTTAATGTTCGAGGTTCGAGCAACCAACAGGGATAGCATAATAGCTAGAAAACTTCACTACATATGGAACCACCTTTATTATTCGATGAAATAAACCAAATAACATTGATGGAAAATAAGGTTGGTTCCTGTGTGGGTGATATATGGGAAATCTGAGCTCCTCCATAAGTGGATTTCTCATGTTTCAAGATGATTTGATATCAAAAACTCAACAAGTAAAACTCCCCCGAGTTCAAATTGATAGGTACAATTAGATGAGACTTATTGCAATCTACCTGGGATTGGTATGGTATAACCACGCATCTTTATGGATGGAAATCCCGCTTGGTTTCGATGTGGGTTACATGTTACTAACCCATTCCGATCATCCATCCCACCTAACCACTTAAATTCCACCTGGATACCAAGTGGGCGTGCTAGCTGGGATAGCGCAACGCGTGTCAACAATCAGCAACAATCAACAACCCAAGTCACCGAGCCACCATCAGGAAGATTCCGCGACAAACAACCTCTAATCACATGAACAAAGACAATAAAAGCAACGATCCAAACAATCATCCTGATTTGCAACCAAATAATCAATCTTCGTTAGCGTATATTGATCCGATCCATCTTATTGCTTTACTGGCTGAAATAGTGAAGCTTACATTGGCGGCCTGCAACTCGGACAAGGAGTGCGACGTATACAATATAGTATCCAAAGTTTCTTTGAAATATCTCGGTCGACAGGCAGATGTTGTCACGATGAGAAACATTTTCGAGCCCTTCCATGATATCAATGACACCAATCCGATGACAAATCCCATAAACGATGGATAATATAGGACTGAACTTTTTACAGTGGAATTGTAGAGGATTATATAGGAAACATCACGAACTAAAACACTTTTTCACGACTCTGGAACGTGCTCCAGATGCGATAATTCTCCAGGAAACACACCTTATCGAAAAATACTCTCCGAAATTTCCAGGATATCACTGTCACAGAAAGGACAAATCCCTTCATTCTGGTGGATTGGCGATCTTCATTAAATCTTCGCATAACTCCAGCATCGAAGCAGTTGCTACAACCGACATCGAGGTACTTTGTGTGAAGCTTCACGGCCTATCATTGTACAATGTGTACATCCCACCCGACTGCCGCTTACGCGACAGTGATGCGAACATTTTCGAGACGTTACCACCAAAATCCATCGTCTTTGGCGACTTCAATGCGCATCATTGGTCGTGGAGTCACCAAACGAACCAACGAGGGACTAAACTTTTTAATGTCCTCGATCACGCAAACTTAGTCATGTTAAACTCTTCAACTCCAACACATATCAATCTCGCGAGCAATGCTGTTAATCGTTGGTCATTGCTAGATTTAACACTCGCTAGTCAAGATATAGCCGCGAGATGCCAAACTGAAATATCTTCGTCGCTGCTAGGAAGTGATCATTTCGTAGTATTCACGAAGTATATGACAAACTCGGCGATAACTTCCTTTTATCGACCACCATCGTGGTCTCTCAAGAAAGCCAATTGGAAGACGTTCTCCCGAATTGCAGATGAAATGATCGATTTGTCCGATCAACGAGATGTTGAGTCTGCAAATACTATTCTAACAAAATGCATAACGACAGCAGCGTATTGATCAATACCAAAGACAAGGAATATGGACAAGAAATATGTCCCTTGGTGGAGTCCCGAATGTGAGAGAATGATTCGTAGGAAAAGAGCAGCATATTTAAGAATGAAGCGCACCTTTGATATAACAGACGTTATAAACTTCAAAAAGGCCAGGTCCGCATGCAGAAGAACTATACTCGAAGCAAAACGCTTTTGCTGGGAGTCTTTCTGTTCCTCGCTGAATAATAAATCACGTTTAAATCACGTATGGCGGGTTATTCGTAGCATCGCTGGTACAAGAGCGCATCAGCAAATTCCTCATATCCGAGTAAATGAAGTTGATCACATCGAAGACACGTCAAAAGCTGAAATAATAGGCGAGCACTTCGCTACCATAAGCAGATCCGATAACTACGCTTCGAATTTCCTCCTTTCCAAGAGTCAACGTGACCAACATATTACATCGTGTCTACCTTTCAATGTGAATCTGGAAGATCCAATGAATGCGGCGTTTCAGATGTCGGAACTTAGGGAGGCACTACAGAGTCGGAAAATCTCTTCTCCTGGACGGGATTCGATAAATTATCAAATGCTGCAAAATCTTTCGACGTCCGCCCAGACCGAGCTTTATAACATTTCATGGAGAGATGGAAAATTTCCTAAATCCTGGAAACATGCTGTAGTAGTTCCTATCCTAAAACCACGAAAGGATCCTTCTGAAGCGGGATCATATCGACCCATCTCATTGTCCAGCCATCTTTGTAAGGTTATGGAAGTGATGATAGTAAATAGACTTCAGTGGTTTCTTGAGGCGAACGATCTTCTTCATTACTCCCAGTCGGGTTTTCGTCACGATCGCAGTAACCTAGACCAGTGGTTCTCAACCTTTTTCACCCCGCGGACCGGTCAAATTTCAAAAAATGTCTGGCGGACCGGTGAACTTTCAAAATTGATATGAAGCCAAAATGTAGACTATGCAACCGTTTTTTGCAATTATATGGTGCTAGAGAGTGACATTTTATGGTAGTGAGTCTGCTGAGTCGAAGTAGAATTGCCTTGTCGAGATAAACGTGATACCGCCGAGAGTCGTTTACAGTCTTTTGCGCCGAAGGTCGTGGGTTTAACCGACCACGCCAACTCGAATAATATTCTTCCTTTTGACAATATCGAGAGAAGAAGCGTTTCATAGTCGAATCAAGCTCATTGTCGTGCTACCTTGCTCATTGCCCACTACCACCAGATGCAGGCTATTCTGGCAGCTATACGAATACAATGCGTACCGCAAGAAAACACCTTACAGCAGCTATACCGGCCATGCACGGAACCGGGCCGAAAAAGGACTTCGTCAGCCCACCCCAAAAACGTTGGTCTTGGGCCCCCACAAGCCGATAAGCAAAACTTCCGGGGGCTTCGGCCCCAGGCCCTGCTGTTGGGTCGAGGTTTTCACCTGTACTAGTGAGCACATTCATTCTACTCAGTGTAAGGAGAAAGTTTATGTAGCCTAGCTTAATCGCGCCAATAGCGAAAATTTTTAATCATTCATGACTCATATCGGTTTTCTCGCTGCCGAAATTTTGGCACACCTTTCGGATGAGTTGTAACCAACTCACAAGGCTTCGAGTCACAAGTCAATCTCACTTTTATTAATTTTGACTCGAATCAAATCTATAGTCATTTTCAATTTACCACGGAGTCAAGTCCGAGTCCAAGTCAGGGAGCAGAGGGTCAAGTCCGAGTCATGGTATTATGACTCGAGTCCGAGTCCAAGTCATTTTGTTGACTCTTCAGTTCCCAGTTAAAGTCTTGTTAAACCCACTTTTTAGAACTCTGTTTGATGATAACGAATGGTTCGCATTAATAATATCCTAATTTTCTTCAATTTCAGCGGTTTTTGGTCGCATTTTCAAGTACGAGTACGGATAGACGAGATCCCAATATTGCATGTGGTTGCTTTAATATTATTCGAAATTACAATGAAATGTCGGTCCTGGCCGTCTGAGTCTCGAGTCATATGACTTGGTTCGAATCATGTACATCGACTCGAATCAAGTCGAGTCATCCGAATACCGTGACTCGAGTCGAGTCATGACTGGAGTCATTACAACCCGGCCTTTCGGAGTCACATGTTAGCGTAAACCTAATTATGTGTTGGTACGTCGTGGCGCGCTAATGGCTGGCACCGAAATGCCTATTTCTATAAATCATGCGTATTTCTCGGAGAAGGGAACCTAATATGCAAGGCATTCAGTGACACTAAATCGCGCAAAGCACGAAAAGAAATTGAAAAGTGTTGGAAAAAGTTTAAAAAAAAAAACACGCTATGATTTATGTTCATTTTGCAAAATAATTTTGGGCCCTTTTCAAGCTCGGCCCCTCTCCAATTGGGCGGTTTGGAGTGCCCCAGTTACGGCTCTACACAAAATGAATGAATTGAAAACGAATGATCGCGCAAACTGCGCTGTTTAGCGATGAGCTCGTATCTCTTCTGTACTTATCGCCTTCAACATTGTATCTTGGAATTAAGGTATAAAATTGTAATATACCTGGCGGACCGGCAGGAATGTCGTCGCGGACCGGTGCCGGTCCGCGGACCGGCGGTTGAGAACCACTGCCCTAGACCATATACTTCGCCTACACGACACCATATATAAGGCACTGAACAATCAGAGATCAGTAGTTGCAGCTTTTCTCGACATTGAGAAAGCCTACGATATGGTATGGCGAAATGGTTTGCTCTATAAACTGTCTGCCCTCGGCATACATGGGAGGTTGCTGAAATGGATATCAGATTTTCTACGTGACAGATCGTTCTCGGTTCGCATTGGTTCTTCGCTATCCACGCCATTTCAACTTGAAAATGGTCTTCCGCAAGGAAGCTCTATAAGCCCCATCCTCTTTGCAGTAATGATAAATGATTTGGCACCCTTATTGCAGGTGGGAAATGGTCTCTTTGCGGACGACTGTGCAGTATGGGACAGTGAGTTGTCGTTAACTGACGCAGTGGCGGAAGTTCAAAAATCATTAGACGTGATACACAAATGGTGCTCAGATTGGGGTTTCAAGATCTCTACTGACAAGTCAATTGCAGTGATATTCACCAGAAAAATTAAAGTTGGTCATCATACGCTAGATTTTGGTGGAGTTCCGTTGAGATTTGAAGATAAAGCGAAGTATTTGGGAGTCACATTTGATAGAAGACTAACATACAAATATCACATTGAAAATATTGCCTCGAAATGCACAAAGCGATTGAATATGATACGACTCCTAACCGGCACTTATTGGGGGGCAAGTCGACCTTCTCTGTTACAGTTGTATCGAGCGATGATTAGGAGTACAATCGATTACGCGATGCCAGCATACTTTTTTGCCGCGGAAAAACATTTGGATAGACTGAATATAATACATAATCAAGCTCTGAGGCTCTGCTGCGGTGCAATGCGAAGCACTCCGATTTGCGCTTTAGAAGCCGAATGTAACGAGATGCCGCTTCACACCCGGCATTTACACCTCTGCCTTAATTATCGCTGTTTTTTTCTGGCCCATTCCACCGACAACAATCCAGCATCGGAATTATTAGATGATACCTGGCACGAAATATATAGTTTGACAAATCCAAAATTTCGAACTTTCAACCTTATCTCAAAAATCGACTTGCTCCAACAATTCACAATAGATACGTATCGACACACAACTGTGCGTGTGCAACCGTGGAAAATTCCTGTTCCCTGCGTAGATTTTCATCTACTGCATTCCAAGTGGTCCGATACTTCATTTGAACAGTTACGTCAGAATTCCCTGTCATATATAACAGAAAAATACATTGGATACGACCATATTTATACGGATGGCTCAAAAAACGACTTCGGAACGGGATGTGCAGTGTATATCCCAAACCACGTGTCGATAACCGAACGATGTTCCTTGTATTCGTCAAGCTTCACAGCTGAACTAACTGCTATCTCCGAGGCACTGAAGTGGATTTTAGAAAACGGTTCGTATGTCAAGAAATATTTACTACTGTCGGACAGTTGCAGTGCATTGCAGCATCTACAAAAAGCGCGTTTCCGAAGGATGAGTAAGGTATCAAATGAAATTTCAACTAATCTACTTGATCTTAAATTCCAGAAAATACATATTATCTTCGTTTGGATACCAGCACACGTCGATATTAAAGGCAACGAGACGGCAGACCAATTGGCAAAGTCCGCAGCAACGTCATCTGAAGGGCGGAATCCTACAAATACAGTTTTGACAAGGCATGAAGCTAAGCAAGTCATACTGAAATATTGCAAGCAAATTTGGAACCAACATTACCTCGAAGAAGATAAAGGCTCTCATTTCAAACTTTTTCGTGAATCCCTTAATCATAGTACACCAAGTCTTGAAAATCGCATTTGCGACCGAATATTATTTCGATTGCGCTCAGGTCATTGCGGACTGAACGCACACTTGTTTAAGATTGGAATCGCACCGTCGCCACATTGTAGCTCCTGCAATAAGCCTGAGACGGTTGAGCACTTTATAATAGACTGCCCCTCGCATGAATTTCATAGAACGTTCCTGCGCCGTGCTTGTGTTTGTATGAATATTCCATTTCGCCTCGTGAACTTACTAACGGATCCAAGCATTTTAAAATACGTGGTAGAATATGTGCTGAGTTGTGATCGATATATTTAAATTGCTGCTAAATTAAAATTTAGTAATGTCGTGGCGCACAAGACCTGACGGTGATAGGCGCCACTCTTTTTCTTCTTCCAACAATAAATACCGGACGGTTGTAAGTTGAATTTACATTGAGTGACGGTAATGTTATATTACTGCCAAGTGGCTGGCCACCCTGCTTCCAGACATTTCGCGGTAAATCGAGGTAAATTTTTTTTTCAGTGTACAATCGCAGTAAAGTGAAACGCGCGATTGATTGCAGAAACCGAGCGTGTTGTATGAATCATGAAGTTGCGATGGGCAATTTGTAATGCGGTCCAAATACATTACCTTACTGTTGTAGCTGTTATGTATTTTGCATCCACACCTTGCCTAAATTGTGGTAAGCAATAGCGACTTATATATCCTACGTCGTCGTTGTTGTTCGTGGCATTTATGATTCTTTTCTACTGCAATATTCATTTATAACATGCTGATATCCTGCATCAGGGGTTCTTAAAGTATAGGTCGCGAAGTGTATAAATGCTAGCAAAATTCTGATGCCAGTAGAAGCATACCAAAACCCTAATTTTTTTAAATTCAGTGTTGTATTCACGCGAATTAGTATTTAGTTTTTGGCGATTGCGAATATATACACCAAAACAGAAAGAAAATCATCACTTGAATAACACTAATCTTGGTGTGAACGTGGACGTTGGCTCGTCGCAAGTTACTCCGCTATCATTTCAGTTGCGGACATACTTATTTGTACGACGTGTTAGGGCTTGTTTCAAGTCGGTAATATCATAGCCTGACAGCTATAGTGCAAGGATCGTTGAAAATGGTGTTACTGTGACAATTACGTTTGTACAGGGGCGCTCGCTTTACCGCTAAAATATGAAAAGGCCTACTTACTAGGGATGGTGTGAACCTCTGAAAGGTTCAGGTTCGTGTGAACGCGAACCTTTTTGAAAGGTTACGTGTGAACGCAAACGTGAACTTCGTGACGTCACGTGACGTCAAATAGCTAATTCCAACCCTAGCTTTCAATGAAGTGATATTCTATATTATTGTACACGATATACCTAGCGACGACTCGGGCCACATAATGCCACAATGCTGAAGTACATTTTGGCGTTTTCTACGTCGCTAAATGTATCAACTGAGGCAATCAAATGATATAATACTCCCATAAAATCAATATCATCCTTCGGTTTGCCAATGATTTCGAAGAGGAGTTGCCAGGGAATATAAGCTTACGCCTTAACGGCCTTGACCAGACCGGGCAATGTATTCGGTGTATGCGTATTGCTACATTGGGCAGAGTGTAAATCAGGATTTTATGCTTGCTACCGATATTAGGCTACCCCAAAAGTTATACAGCTGTAGCCAACACCTCAATCGCACGGATTTGGTTTTAATGATGCAGTAAACATATGAAGTGAAGATAGACCCCGTACGCTAGCTAGATTTGTTACATCAAAAAACGATATTAATCTCATTGATTGGTTGAATAAGCATCATTCGCTCTCTACATGTTATGTATGTCGCTCGTGATGTTGTGTGATTGCGGGTTAGCTCACATCACAGAGTCACTAAATATTCACAAACGGAAAGTTGGATATTTCGAGCAAAATTTTTGTAACAAAGCAAGTAAAATCTTTGAGATTGTCAAGGTGCATGCTCGTTTCAAGTTTTTTTTTATGCAGCCGGCGTCATTCATAGAGTGGCACGCAGTTGAAATGCAATAAGTTCGAACCAAAGATGTCAATATGAAGTGAAAATTGTAATATATGAAAAGGTTCATGTGCAGAACAGACTTGGACAACTAGAAAATTTTCAGCTTTTCAGAATTAGATTAGAATTAGAATTAGAGCTCCACAGTTTTTTTCAAACTAGATTAGAATTAGAATTAGAGCTGCACAGTTTTTCCAAATTAGATTAGAATTATAATTAGAGCTACACAGCTTTTTTCAAATTAGATTAGAATTAGAATTAGAGCTACTAAGCTTTTTCCAGATTAGATTAGAATTAGAATTAGAGCCACTTAGTTCGCAAAAACTTGGAAATTGAATGAAATTGTACATGGGAAAGGAATACAGCAAAATGCAGTTCACATCAAATCACAGTGCGTGGTGCAAAAGGCCGTGAGGCGATAAGCGCCACATATTTTGGTTAATAAACAACAGCAACAACAGTGCATTCCCATAAACATGAGAATGGTTAACTTCTGTACACCAAGCTTGGCTCGATTTTTACTATACTTTAATAAAACATTACTTCTTTTATGGTAACCGTGGGCATCGCCCATGTTAGTCAGAGTGGCGATGTACTAACGTAAAGTTTTAGTAACTAGAATGTTGTTCGCAGACTACAAGCTACTCTAGCAGGCTATAATTGTCATAATATCTACTATGACTGCACGGTGTAAGTAAGGCGATGGCGGCTTGGCACTGGATTTCCCTGCGCAAGAGAGATATTCTTTTTAACTCACTGCAATAGTGCAATATGCCTCGGACAAAGAGACATTTTCAGGAAAACAATAATTAGATTAGAACTAGAATTAGAGAATATGGACATTTCACAAATTAGATTAGAATTAGAATTAGAGCATAAGAACATTTCACAAATTAGATTAGAATTAGAATTAGAGCATGGAAGCATTTCACAAATTAGATTAGAATTAGATTACTGGCATTTCGCTCTAATTTAGTGAAATTAGACAACTAGAATTATCTAGTTGTCCAAGTCTGGTGCAGAACCTACCTAGGATCTGTTGTGAACGCGAACCTCTAAAATCCCGAGGTTCACACACAGAACGCGAACGTGAACCTCGCGTTCACACCATCCCTACTACTTACCATCGCATCTTCCCGGATAACTGAAAAATATATGAAGATGTTACATTTTTAACTACCACGCAATGTTATTTGTAAAATGTATATGTAAAATTCGTTGGTAAAATATCTGGACATAGATATTTTTGTAGTTTTACCAAGATTAAATGCTTTTCGAATTATAAATGGTGTCCACATGCACTTATTTTGGAAAACTGGATTGCGATGAACCAACTAACTTTTCAACCAATTCCGTCACTTATGGAATGGTTGACTTTGATTGCCGAGGAATATTCAATTGATTCAATTAACACACCGCAATTTCATCTCAATATTGAAATTGGAAGCGGTTCATTAGCGCGGTTCATGTATTACAATAAATAAAATGCGTTAGACTACAACATATCGACACTAACTGTATATGGAAGGCAGTCGACACCCCGGCAGCTATATAGGTACCACATGCTGCATAATTGATTTGATCTCTTTCACATCCATAAGTATTTTAAAGCGTGCGGTATCCATGAACCGGTTATACGAGCAACGAGCTCGCAGATTGCAACCACAGCCAGGATGGAAACACGCAACAAAATATATCATACATCTGACCACGTCGTAAGGAGAACGATTCTCACCTAGGATGAGAGATTAAAAGACTAATGTAAGTGTATAAAATTTGATAATATACACAGTCAATACTTACTTGCATCTACATAATCCACTGTCGATCGCTAGTCCCGCAATCACACATAACAACATCGACATCCCCGAATAATTTTATCGCTATTGCAGTCTTTCAGAGCGTTTGGTTCTCTCTGTGGTCGAACATAGTATCAGTTCGTTTATTGGCAGCACATTAAAAAATACTTACAATGCGCGCAGATGCTTTCGTGATATAGTTTTAGCGATGTCAGTAACCTACTTTATATCGGCTATTCAACCATTGCTCATCCACGTTTGCATGCCATGCACCGGGAAGTCCGGGAATAAACACACAGTTTTTACCAGGAAGGGAAAAGCGCAAAACATACTCCAGTTCAATCAAAATAAGCATTTTTGGTAGCCCAATCATACCTCGTTGCAGGTCCCGGCTGAAATTGAACCGTATCCCTATCTAGAACATAGGGGTGGGCAACCTTCGGCGCACTGGCAGCATAGAGTAATCAACAATAAACGACCAAGCATCTTGCCAATCTCGGAAGTTTTACTTGCTTTGTTACAAAAGTTTTATCGAAATGCCCTTCTTCCTCACTGTGAAAAATAAAGGTGGGTTATTAGCTAAAATCAAGGAGGAAACGATAACCCCTCCTTTCACGTGAGGAGGGAACATGCCATACAGCACCAAAGAAGGTGTAATACACCTCCCCACGTCCGAAAATACATCTTCTACCTCCCAAAACCCTCCTATAATGTGAATTATTAGCTTTTGTTGCCTCCTCACACTTATACTCCTATGAGCTGTAACGGCGGACGCACAAATTTATAATTAGTGGAATTCATATTTTCAGTTTTTACCCTCATATAAAGATCGTTTTCAATACCGAGCTATCGTTGTCGTTGTGACAGTATGTGTAACGTATACCGTATAAAGTTTGATCTATAATTCAGATATTGTTATGCGGGGTATCGAGATAATATTAGTTTAAATTAATGCAACGCGTCGGTTATTTGCGCGGCGATTCCGTGAAGTCAGAGTCAGCTGTGTTTCCGCGGGAACCATATTCTCACGGGAAACCCCGTTCAACCTCAGAATTTCATAAACACTGATGGTACGACTTAAATCTTACTATCCTATTCAGTCAATTTTTAGTCTGTACTCAGTAATGATAGTTATAATATTTATTTCGTGCGCTAGTAAGTAAGACACGCACTAAAAGCGAAGATACTAATATCTCAAGCTGATTGATTACTGATCAGCCATGTCGGTTACACTTTAGTGACTCACCGACCGAGCCTCGAAGCAGAAAGATCGAAGACACCGCGACCGCGACGGCGGCGCATGTCTTGCAGTTCATTATGAGGCGAATTCTTAACAGTTAGTTGCGCTTATTCTTACTACTGTTCAGGCAATAGTTGTACGTTTTAGAATAGGAACTGATTCGTCCTATTAAGGAATGCGGTATGAATGCATACTGTTCTCGCTCGCATATACCCGTATATAGTTGCTCGATCGTTCCTGTCGTTGTCGGCTGTCTGACGGCCCGCCGCCATATTGGAGATCACGACACGTGATGAAATGGACGGTGAGACGATAATGGACTCATAAAGTGTATATTGCATGCTTCAAACTACCTACGTCTTCGTGTGTCTCGGAACGGAAATGTTCGGAACTAACAGCCGACGGACAATTACCCTCAACATATAGTCGAAGCTATAGTACGTAGATATTTCGTAATCAATAAATAGACCCGACATTTGCCGTCTCGAGGGATTAGGGATTAATAAAAAAGTATTTATTATTGAAAATCCAAGCATATGTAAAAATATGGTGGAAAATATATGCATTTTCTAATATGCTCAGAATTAGGGTTATACGTCCTTACGAGGATTTGACATCCTTTTTCAAGAAATCGAAAAAAATTACCTTTTCGTCATTAAACCTAACAATATTTCACATACAACATTATATATCACCCGTTGTATTGTCCGCATGTCGGGCAATATAGCGATTTATTACACACGGCCTCACAGAAGCCAGCATGCCATCGGAGGTGGTGATCAGCCAGCACTCGCTAGTGAGTTTCCGGCTGGGCTGTATGCGCCAATATCTAAAGTCCTCCAGAACTGATTCCAATCAAACGGCAGAAGTTGTCATCGAGTTAATGATGGACCTTCATCTCCTACTTGGAGTTTCTCGTTCTCGACATGTCGCCGCTTTGTACGCAGGAATTTTTAAGCCGCCTTTTTAAGCGACCGGAACGCTTTTCACATCTACGTTTCAAGTCTTTTCGCAGTCTCGAGTCTACTGCTAATCTACTTTTTAAAACTGCCTGACAACTTTAAGCAACTTCCTTCCCTTCTTTCAGGCAGTCCTTGTCATGGCGACTTATGCTCGTGATAAAGTACAAATTTCTTGTGCATCGTTTTTGTGGACAACTTAACAATTACGTTGGATTGTCAGTAAACTTTGAAAAAATTTTATCCTTACTTTAACTTTATTCACTCGTAACAATACTTCTATACGTTGGAACTGAGCCAAAATTGGTGTGCATGGTGTTTTTAATAGACCTAACGATTTTATCAAGTCGCATATTAAATTTGACAAAAAAATAGTTTTGAACAGTTTTTGCTCTCGACATGTCGTTGGAAATGGTGGCTTATATGCAGAAATTTTGAAGCCGCCTTTGTAAGCGGCTGGATCGCTTTTCACAACATGTGGCTAGTTGGATGCTGCCAATATAGTTTGCATTCAACGACCGACTTCTGGTGGAATACCAAAGTTCAATATGGTTGATTCATTATGCGTACCAATTCTATCTCCATACGTACATACTGCAATACGTCTTTTTCGTCGAGGTTCACTAGGGCAGTAGCCGGTAAAGTACAGGGATTCCCTTCGCGGTTTTCCGAAGCGGCCATGAAGTGGATTAGAGTGAACTAATATCGTTCATTTTGGCAATGTAGATGAAGATTGACTAGTGCCATTGGAGGAGACAAACAACAAATGCCCATCATTACTACAACAACGTGAAATCTATATCAGTGGTCGGGAAAGTATGGCTCACGAGTCATATATGGCTCATTTGGGATAAGATATGGCTCTTTGACATATTTTTAATTTTGTAGGCCTACTGAATTTTACCGATATTGCATCAGCTTGTTGATGAATTTTCATAACGGCCAGAATAAATATTCTCGTGGCAGCATGAACATGTATTTGAGAGGTCAAGACAGTGGCGTATCCAGGACTAAGCGCTCTGACCCATTGTTCCCTTCAATATTTGACCAGTCTGCGCATACTTACCAGCTCACTGCGCAGACCCTTGGACAACAGTGCGTAACGACTAAAAAAGGTCATCACTTCGACCTTTTTGTGCGCAGCTTAGATTTTCTGTGCACATACAGCGTGTCAGCACTGCGCACTTGCGCCCGTGCGCATCTCAGTGGGAACATTGCTCGGTTCCCATTACAAAATCCCCAAATTTAAGCTGATAGCAGATATCAGACATGGGGACGCCTATATGGCAGTCTAGTTTTCTAATACACATTGTATTCCTAATCCATGCCGAAAAATGAACTGCCTTGGAAGCAATGTTCCCTCTAATTTTTCAAGAGCCTGCGCAAACATGCCAACTCACTGCGCAGGCCCTCGGACAACAGTGCGCAAACACCATCCAATAGGGTGATAAAACTAACGACTGGGGCTTCGCCCCCCAGACCCCCCTACGGCTCTAGGCTTCTTCCGGTACTTATCATGTACATGGGGTGCTCATTTAGTAGTAGCGTCCCTAAACGCGCGAATCGCGAAAAAAATTATATAAATTATATATAATTCATGATTGCATCGGCCAATACGATCGGGAATTGCATATATATTTAAATCGCCAAAACGTACTAAAGTAAAAGACGTACACGATTTGAAATTGGTATTTCATAACTGTAAAATAATGTTCCCTCGATATGGCATTTGTCTTGTTGTGGGACTCGGATCGCCAGGACAGGAACATTCGGCGCCAGCCATTTAGGCGCCCATGGACATGGACAATCACATATATATTTGTATTTATTGAGTTTCGGTCAGCACCGGGGCAGTCTTTTTCGCCCAAGGGTTTCTCGCTGCTGATCGTTCTGGCGCACTTCTTGGAATCGCATGTTACATAGCCTTGGCGCGTCATGGTGCGATAATGGCCGAAGCCCGACTGACCATTTCTTTAAATCATGCCTAATTTTTGTTGGAAAAGGGTACCCAATAATCAGATATCTCACAATAATAAAATGCGCGTAGCGCGAAAAAAAATCCTTGAAAATTTCAAAAAGTACACCATGATTTTTATTAATTCTCGAAATAATTTTGGACCCCCTTCGAGCTCGGCCCCTTCAATTTGGGGTTTGGGGTGCGAAAGTAACGGTCCTGAGTAAATCTTACGCAATGTTCATGCCACGCGAAAAATACTATCATTCGTTAGTTTCTCGCAGATTATAACTTCGAGGTAGCCCATTGTTGTTTATAACTTTGTTAAACCATGTTATTTCGCCATTCCCAGAAAATAATGCGCTATTGAAATGATATTAGTATCGCTGACGTGTACGAGGCCATACTAAAAAAATATCTTCCATGAGGCGCAGGTGAGTGTGAACTCTCATTTCTTCACGGGGCGCAATAGTTACCTTTGCGTGGCGCACTTGTACCTCGGTTTCAGACTTCAGTGATAACACTATTTGGCCTTGGCAATGTTACATCTTAATTTTCACGAATCTGCGCGCCTGCGTGGTCCATTGGACGACATTGCGCAACAACAACAAAAAAAAACATCATTTCTGATTTTTGTGCGCAGCGTAGATTTTCTGTGCGCAGAGACCGTTTCAGCACTCCGCATTTTCGCACGTGCGCAGCTTAGAGGGAACATTGCTTGGAAGTGAGATTCCAAATGTAAATACGAATTGCAAACTACGCTTCGCTATCCTCGTTCTTCATAGGTAAGTAGCTTTCTATTACTGCTGTTAAAAAGTAGGCGTGTATAGTGCAACTTTTATGTTACCGCTGGATATTTGGTCGATCAATATTTAGATTTTCGGAATCGGTGCTATATTTATATAAGATTAATACCAGTTATTATAAATTCTGATCTATTTACCATGAAGTCAGTGAAGGTGAAAGGTGAAGAGCCTCATTCTACTCTACTTCGTCGTATTATAAACAGCATTCATCACTGTGATTCGTTCAATCCCTATATACGGCCGCAAACCAAACTTTGCGCTGATTGGTCGAGAAACAATGGCAATGGATACGGCGCAGCAACGGTGAACGCTGTATTTACTTAAGGCTAGTTGGCACTACGATGTATTCCTATAGCCGTTTAGATTGTATAAAAACGACAAGATTACAGTTAAATGTTTATTTATTCATCAATAACAGAATAGGATATGAAATATTCAGTAACATATACTAAAATATAATGTCGAAATACTGCTGCGTTCATAACTGCAGTACCACTATAATGACTATCAACTGAGGAAGAACATATCTTTCCATTCATTTCCCTCCGATGCAGACGACATAGGAAGGCTTCCAGCCCACTTCCACAAACTTAATTTGCTCCTCATCGCCGACCTCACTGCAATTGCAGTGACGACTTAAAAAGCCAAGAAATCACAGTGAGCCGAGCTACAAGTCGGCAGCAAAAGACCCGATGAATCGCGAGCGAGTGCATGAGAGAGTGGAAAGAATGTCAAAGACAAGAAGAAATGCATTGATCGGTTCGCATACTGTCATGTCGTGGGGCACAGAGCCTTACAGGCTAAAAGCGCCACTGCTTTGTACAATGATAATATTAATATTAATTTGCTCTTACAAATTTTGCAGGGAAGATTTTGCTGCTGTGGTATTATAGTCTACACACCAATACAGTTTAAAAAATCACGTATAAAGCGGTGCGATTCCCAGTCACAATCTCAGTGGTTAAGCATAAGATACGCGCATTGCAAAAAGGTGGAGCCTGAACTCCAGGCCGTGTCACCTTTCTTCCTCCAATGTTCTGGATGCTGCACACGCAAATCCTACATTGTCATCAGTTGATCCGGATCTAGAATCCCGATCTTGTAGCCTTGAAATGGAATTTTCAACGCCATCACATGAATCTTAGGGTTAGAATCAGCGCTTTGGAGCAGCCGTAAATTAAAACTTCTCCAGCTCCGGCTCCGGAGCTTTCTTCTATCATACATTACCTCCGGCTCCAGCTCCGGAGCCGCATTATTAACACTGCTCCGACTCCAGCTCCGGCTCTGAAATTATCGAATGGACCTGTCTATAGCAGGGGTGGCCAACCCGCGGGCCAAATTTGGCCCGCGAGAGGGTTTTGCGTGGCCCGCGAGGTAATTTCCTATTATATTATCGAAAATGAATTGCTCAGATTGTGAACTTGCAATGCCAACAAAAAATTACAAGTCTGGTTGCGACAATTGGGATGTTGATGACTAAAATATCAGTTCCGCCGCATTGGCAGATCCAGGGTCCAGTCACCTTTTCAGTAAATCGTCGTACAGTACAATAAACTAAAATAGTAGGTTGGCCATTCCTGCTCCATATAGATAACTAATCTACCCATAGGTTACCCATAGGCTCATAACGTGAATAAATTTCAACCTTATGTTTGACTTTTGTCTTTAATCTTGGTGATTACATATATTGCAGATAATTTTTCATCTTCACCCAGTCCGCGTGATCAGATTTACTGTACTGTTAGGGATGAGGGAAGTGGTTACTTCAGATATCAATCACAGGACTACTCCGCGCCTAGGCTGTGATATATATTGATGGTTTAGGGCGACATACTGATGTCATTTTCGGCAAAGGTCGGGTAATACAGTTCGGGAAGTAGTATGTTGACAGGAATATTCAAAAGTCTTGGTACATTTGTCGTGGAGAAGTAATGGCAGGGGCTGAAATGCTAATATTTTGCATAAATTATACATATTTTTGTCTCTGCGCTACGGCTACCCATTGAAAAGTATATATTTCATTATACTAAATCGCACGAGGCGCGAAAAATATTCAAGTTGTTAGAAATCGCCCTCATATTCAATAATTTTTGTTGATTCGCGAAATAATTTTCTGCCTCTTCAAGCTACCCCCCACTAATTAGTGGGTTTGCGGTGAGGTCAAATTATTGCTACCATAACGTCACGAATGTTCAATTGTGACGTGACATTTTATTGACATGTATGACTCTTTAGTAGTTAAAATGGATTTAAAAGGATTGAGCACTTCACATAACATTGAGAATATAAAGGGGTCTTGTGTTCTGTGTTCTGTGGCATAGAATTTCCCAAAATATGACATTTACGCATCCTCCGAGGACACTTGCAATTTATTTAAAAAAGAGGACAGATTCTCTTAAAAGAGAGCATATGGTAACCCTGGAATAACATCTGAGTAAATCACGGTTATATACGATTCGTACCAACAGCCGCTAAGTTCGAACGATGTGTCGCCATGTTTTATTGGAGTGGTATAATATTTTCACTTATGTAATCGGGGCTGGGGGGGTCATTTCTTACATCTGTACAGTATATGGGTAGTCATCAAATTCACAATATTTTAGGTAGTTGGGCGATGTAAGGATTCGGAAAATCAATGAAATATATGATGGACTACTATCGTAAGTTTGTATTTGTATTTTATTGAACAATTTCTGGCGCTTATCGCTGATAAGATCATTTGCTCCCGATCATGAATATTATCCTTTTTGCTTGGTCTTTTCCTGTGGAACGATTTCTCAGGACGACTTCCAGTCACACTCTCATTCACGTCTTCCACTCTCTCTCTGGCACGCGTCCTCATCAGAGTCATTTGCAGCCTATTTTCGTAAGCTCGACTTTACTTGCTTCATCCGGGCTTTTCGTACGACACTGCATATGGGTGTCAGGATGCATAGTGAGGTCAGCGATGAGGAGCCCAGATCAACCTCCGACACATAGAAACATGGCAGAGCCGAGACTCGAACCAGCAACCATTGGTGTCGTGACTGCAGTGTTTTACCAACTGCACCATTCGCTTCCCCACTATCGTCAGTTACTATCGTCAGTTACTATCGTCGGCCAAAAAAGACAAAATTGGTAATTCCACTCAACTCTCTGGTATCTAATAATCGTTTGGTATATTATATATTTTCTAGGACTTAGAACAGACGTTGCTCCCTATCATTCTTAAAATTCAACAACGTTATTGGCATGACCTGCAGCATTTGATCGTTTAGCTCAGTGGTGCCCAACCTTTTTCGACTCATTGCCCCCTTTTCCAACTCCAGACCGATCATCGCCCCCCAAATATTGGAAACCGAAAAATGGGCATACAGACTGAAATCACAGGCGAGTTGACTAAGAAAAAAGGTCAACTTTTCGGCTCGGCCTCGAAATCACACTTTTCCAGCTAAATTTTGGTGATTTGACTAACAAAAAAGGTGATTTCTCCGACTTGATTCCAAAAGGACCGTAACAGCACTCCGTCAGCCCCCCCCCCAATACGTTGGTCTTGACCCTCCTCCATAGGGCGATAAAGCAAAGTTCTGCACCCCTCAGACCCAACTCCCCCGATACCTCTTTACCGCAACTTCTCAGCACAAATTTTTGGACTCTTTAGTTAGACGGCTTACTTCGCGCGAAGCGCGAAAAATTTCTATCATTCATGATTGAATCGGTCAATATGATCAACATATTCGGACGGACCCGTGGGTATAATGACTTCGTTACGTAATGACATTTCGTGGCCTGTCTGTTATGTCAAAAGATATTCAAATCGCCCATACGTACTAAACTAAAAGACGCACACGATTTCAAATTGGTATTTCTGCACTGGCAATTAATTTTTCTCTGCGAGATGGCATTTTTTGTGGGGTTTTGATTGCCAGGACCGAAACATTTGGCGCCAGCCGTTTAGGCGCCCATGGACAATTATATCGAAGTCGGTCAGCATAAAGGCAGTCCTTTTCCGCCGAGGTTTTCTCATTCTGGCACACTTCTCGGAGTCGCATGTTACATGGCCTGAAACTTTATATGTCTTGGTGCGATAATGGCTGACGCCGAGATGCCCATTTCTATAACTCATGCGTATTATTTCTTGGAGGAAGGGTAACCAATAAGCGATGAATATGCGACCACGAAATGGCGCGCAGCGCGAAATTTTTTGGAAAAAGTTGCCTTAATTTCCAAAATAATACTTTATAATTTATTTAATGTTAACTCACGAAAAAACTGTGGGCCCCCCATCCCAATTGAGGGTTTGGGTGTGGCAGTTATGTTCATGAACGCCAATATAACCATTTCAACGCGCAATCGCCCCCCTATCGCCCCCTTCGTCCATTTTCGCCCCCCTATCGCCCCCTTGGCTATTTTCGCCCCCCTGGACCGACAAATCGCCCCCTGGGGGGCGATATCGCCCACGTTGGGAACCACTGGTTTAGCTGAATCAAAGACTGTGATCACAATGGGTATGAATACGTATACCACAGTTATATAGGCATACAAACATGTCTATCAGAAAAAGTATATACAAAATATCTGTATATGCACATTCACTTGGATTTCGGAATTGATAAGAGGTTAATACATCAGATCATGTAAGTCAGCTTGGTGAAGTTAATACAAATCGATTGAAAATTATCCTAGGAATAGTGTTAAAACAATGTTTTATTCAATGTCTGTAAATCTCATGTGCCATTCCTCTTTGGACAATACGTTTATTTGCGGAGCCCTCCGCAATATATCTTCAGTACGAATACCGTCACATTCTTCCACGTAAATCTTCTTCGCCTGGATAGTTGAAACTAAATCCAATATCGCTGTGATTGAATTGGTAGCAACAGCCAATCGTTTGATCTGAGTCAACAGAACGAGCCAGTTAGTAATCGAAAAGGTGTCAGTCAGACTGAATATTAATAGAGGGCTCAGTATGGTCATACCAACAGCCTATTCCGTTGCGTTTTTGTAGTTTCATAACGAGAAGTCATTCTCAATTGTTTTAATGTTTCGCTTCAGTTTCTTACATGGTCTGTTATGCCAATCTTCTGTTTTAGATACCATACTACTTCAGACAGACCGGTCCGCGTAGAGACCAGCAATCACTTGTAGTCAGAAGCGTTCGATATATATAGTCCGCAGTCGAACAGTCTGCGAATTTATGTGATATTGTGTTTGTATGCAAAACCTGAAAGCCAACAACCACAAAACTGTTATTTAGCACATTTGTCATTTACTCTGCAGGGACACAGTTGCCACATCTTAAGCATTTTGTTTTAAATTTGCGGCATGAATTCCACATCTACTTGAGTAGGAACGCTGACGCTGGCCATGTATGTAGTGACCAAACGAAGAAAATCAATAATCTCGATCGGGTGTTCTGCAACGCCTCTACATGGGTGTTATGCGTTGCTGCACAAAGTACGATTTTCGTGCGCTACCCCAGAAGGCACAAAAAAGGTTGTAAACGTGAGCAGGACACTCTCCTCTACAGGGATATTTCTACATATGTATTGGTGTATTTGACTCGTGTTCGCCCGTAGGAAATGGTGTAAAAGAAATTATTTTGACGGGAAACTGCCGACGGTCCAATTTGAAAGTCATACGATGTGGCATATTTGGTAAATACAGTTATTGTACATCGATGCATTTACAGCGCACGATGTAATAATATGTCGAAATACCTTCGACTCTTGTTTCATGGCAAATATATATTGATGTATTCACTTCCTATGGCACGGCCCAAATTGTAAACTATGAATGAACCCGCTTATTCGGGACAGCAGGACACAGAATAACCCGGATATTTTTTGCAATCGGCGAAACTGTTAGAGAAAGGAACGTAACAAAAGTCATAAAATGACACGTTAATAATTCCCGGTGATAATTTTCGCTCAATTCGTGCACAGGTTCGGCATTCATGTCGTTTAGTTATGACACAACAACAGTTCGCTATAGAATTGCGTCCTGCGTATAGACAGAATGGTGAAGGAAATACCGTTTCATCCCTAGCAACAATAGTTGATACTGAATTTGAAGAATTACTGTCCTGGGGTCTGTTTCATGCCATCAATGCCAATTGCTGCAGTATTTCGCAGCAGCAATGCATATGTTACGCAGTCGTTCAATATTTTTCTTCCGTTGTTTGCCTGCTTTACTTATGACCATCAATCGAATTTTCTGCTTAATTCGAACACTGCTGTGTTGATGCCAAATGTAAGTGAAACCAAAGTGTCGAAATTAAGCGTAGTCGACTGCATAGCAACCGGTCGCACGCCATAGGGAAACTCGATTGATCATGACAGTCGAATTTTTCATCGATATTTCACTAATGCCATGACAGTATAGCCATTGCGAAACGTGTAGCGTGCTAGATACTGATATTTTTTACTGACATGTCCTCGATAATATCACCGGATATAATATATAAGAAGCATATCCGAATGAATCATAGTTGCCTTTAATATGACGTATATGTAAACGGATCCTCTAAATTTTGTTCCGGTCGTCATTTGCTTCATTGATTGTATTATAGCTTACTCAGGCCTGGTGTTGAAGGCACTTGTACAGCGGTTCTCAGCCGGGGGTTTCAGGACCCCTAGGGGTCTACGAAGCAATTTCAGGGGGTCCGCGAGACCTCTAAATTTTTTGAATGGTTGATAACCTAATTTTCATTTTATTTTTTAATTAGAGAAAGCATTATAGTCAGTTTCACACCACCACTGCTAAAACCTCATGACTCATATCATCATAATATTCGTCTGACATGAACTATCGGAGTGTGGGAGTTCATTTTCATTTCCAATTTCCATTAACCTGCTGATACTAACATATTGCTGTTTAGAGACGTTTTGTTGGGGTTTGTGAAAAAATAAAAATAATGAGATAGTAACGTCAATCAGGGTGACTTCGTAATGTCTGCGAAACCTTCTCGATTTGAAGTTGTCAGTCTCAACAAATTAGTGTACAGTCGTTTGAAATAAAAATTCCCGAAGAATTTTCCTAATTTGTCCCAATGCAGGGATTGAAACCTCGCTAAGAAATCAATTTCATCCTGTGATATACACAACCATGATTTGAACAGCTTCTTGGAGGTACGGAACTTCGATATACAATTGAACAGTATTCATATTGAAATGAACTCAAATATTTTCAGCTGACACTCGTCATAAATCGGACAATGTAATCCCTGCGCTTAGAGCTCGCCTATTCGATTTGGTGCATTCTTATTGCGGATTCCCTATATCGACAAGGCCGGTTTTTTGACGAACAAGGAGATCTTCGTTGCTATCAAAGCATTACGCTCCAATCGTGAAATTCATATCACCACTTACATTTGTATGCAGTCTTGTCTTGTTAATGTTCAATTGTTCATGGTCGAAAATGTTTGCTCGTAAATATATATGTAAACCGGAATTGAACAAGTCGTTTCATGACAGTCTTTCTCAGGTTGGAAAACTTGTATCCATTATTTGGCGCATAAAATTTGTCTATACTTTTAGATTAGGATTTCACTTTTACGGTAGACACTCTGTGTCAGCCGATCACAATGCCGTCGCGGGCCCAATCTGGCCCGCGGTCTGTATGTTGCCCGTCGCTGCGCTAGATAATAATATAATAAAATAAGAATAAAATATATGTTTCTTCATTTTGACGCCATAAATGTTACAATCACACCAAAAGTATCGTCGGAAGCGTTATGCGTTAATATTGCATTAGCCTCCATCTATCTTTGCGGAAATGGATTTCTGCACTATGCGTTCATATCAAAATTAAGACGCGGATTTTCAAGACACGACCACGTACTTCAAGAAATACAGCAGCAACATTGGCTTTGAAATAATAGAAGTCTACCAATTTTTAAAAATAATTTGTATGATGTTATATTTTCAAGAAAAATCATTATTTTGCTGTTTATCACAAGCCTATACAGTTCATAGTTGCACAAGACAGACATGAAAATTGCACCATAATGGAGCTAAAATTGAACTAAAACTTGAGGGGGTCCTCGAGGGTCCGTGACGGTCAAAAGGTTTCCGCGAAGCCAAAAAGGCTGAGAACCACTGCCGTAGTATATAGTCAAGCGTCATGAAACTCTTTATGCACACTTACATGGGATAGCAATTTCTAAATGCGATATTAGTGGTCGGAATTGTATGAGCACAGTCAGATGAATTGCATTTGCACAAGATGAGACAAACGAACTGGGCTATGTTCAGGAACAGTAGCAGACATCACATAATCTCTACTATTTATTCTCTGGTTGGGCTAAGACATGCTGGTTTTAGCGTTGAGAAGACAAGAATACCGAGTAGCATCTGCAACGTCAAGTTATGGTAATTTTTCTGGTGTAACTCTTCCAAGGAACGCTAAAGCTGAAAGTAGAAGTCGGATGGCCGACATATCTTACCTTGTATTGATGAAGCCCCTTACCGATCGATGTTATGGTATCGAGACTTAGCCAATTAAAATTCAGCAAAACCAATTCTTCGAAACCGGATGAAGCAATGAGGCCTCCAAGAGACTCCGCAAATGCCTTTCCTTTCAACCGGCCAATCGCAACATCCAACGACTTTTTCTAAAAATCCATTACTGGCTTTAATAAAACAATTGTTATTGTAATATGCATCTGTGGGTTTATATTTAGAAAATAATAATAAAAAAAATGGTCAATCTAATCAGCCATCATAACATTTTAAAAATATATGCTTTATCTCAATCAGAAAAGTGGCTATCAGACAAGGAGACTTTCTGTGTGATTTCGAATAAAATACAACTATCATCCAGACGTCATCTGCGCATTGCTTGGCTTCCTCAAAAACTGTCAATATTGGTGCTAACTAAAACACACCCATGTACGACACCGCATAAACTGTACACAGTCGATCGATTATAAATTAAGTTTAGTAATCAGAAGTGTACTGTGAAGGCCTGTGAATTATAATACTTTATAAAACGTGAATTACTGCAAAATGTCACCGCTTTATCCCGACTCTCCAATTACATACCTTTTTACAATACTTCTGTGGTGTTAACTAAGAAAAAGGTCATCTTTCTTAGTCAACTCCCGAATTACCCGCTTTTACCCTTATTTCAGAGATGTTGATTTAAAAAAATGTCATCTTCTCCATCTCTGCTCCCAATCTACCCGTCGCGCCGTATTTTCGTTGATTGTGCATTCAACGCGTATCGTCTTGGTGTTGTTTCTTTCCTTGCGGTTTACGCAAGACTTGTAAAATTTATAGGACAGTAGCACCAACGGGTTGAAATTTGCAATTGAACCCTCGAATTGGGCCTGGTCATCAATCAATGACAAATCATGGTGTTCAACGAGAAACCTAATAACTAATTGCGCCAGCGCAGGTCACAATCATTTCCGTGCTAACAATGATAGAATACGGCTCTTCCATATATATTGTAAAGGCTAGCAACAGCTGCAGACTTTGGTCAAGAAAATGTCGTCGAGTTTTTTGAGCTTCCTTAAATTCTCATCAGCCCTTGTTGGAACTGCTCCGCACTGCTTACATTGCTTAGGTGTCATACCCACCTGCATCAAACACCTTGCAGCAGCCGTGGAGACGCATCGTATCACCACACAATAATAACCACCATTCGATCGCCTACATTTCATTGTGACGCCATAAATTCATATTATTGAAGGTATGTGTTGTGGCTCGTTTCAAGCTAAGATTTTTGCTATGGTAGGGAAAAATGTTGGAATATTTTTGTATCACAGATTCCAGATGCTCTTTAGCGCCAACTAGCGGATTTCAAAATAAGGTATGAGCGCATTGTAGATCAACATGACGTCACACCAGCAAGCTTTGTCTATCGACTCGAGGTGGTCACGATCACGTTCAGGAGTATGTGGTTGTGTGTTGAAAGTTGTGACCAGGGCCGAAGTCACATGTTTTCAGCCCCTCGCCCCAAAACATCTGATTTGAATGAATTATGTCAATAATATTAGTTCTTCCGTATATTACTATATAATTTGATCCTCTCTCCGCCCACATAATCAGAGTTACCGGTAGAGCTGGTGAAGGATGATGGCTTCCAAAATGCAAGAAGCGTGTTTGTAGATCGTTAAGTCATGTTTACGTCACACCAATAACATTATTTATCAGCCTAATGCCGGTGCGCACTATACACCAATGAGCTATATAAATACCACACATCCGGTGGTTTCCAAACTTTTATAGTCGCGACTTCTTTCCCAACTTAAAATTTGATGGGCTGATTACTAACTAAAGGGCGGCACAATTGCCCAGACTTACTCACGGCCTATTTTGGAAGCTGATTACGTTCAACATCTTCGCGAACTCCAAAATAAAGACAAACTACCCCCAGGTTTAGTACCACTATATTGGAATAATGAGAATGGCCTAAGCCGGCTCAATGAATATACCGTTATCTTGTAATTGTAATTATAATTAGACTTATTTCTGTAAATGAATGTTGTTTTTATTTATTTTTGATCGCAGTTTTTGCGAGGGTGGTGTACACACACTAAAACCAATGTATATGACGCTAAGTTCCGCGCTACGTGAAGAATTACATGTAACATAAATATGCTCAAAAACAACATTGTTTACATTAAATTAGGAAATATTTAAGAGCTTACTTCAAGTCTTCCGGACATTTAGGCATATTTTAGAAATTCCACCCGGACGCAGTTTTAACAGTGAAATTCCGGACATGTGCGGGAAGTAAAGTTCCGGATGTATGGTAACCCTATTATATGCGGCTTACGCATGAAGCATGGGCGATGAGCATATAGTTAGCACATAAGAAGTAATATTATATTAAATAAGTACAAATACAATACAAAAAATCATGATCATTAATTTTATTTTGGACTGTGACCTGCGCACGACAACTGACAACGCCTTTCAACGACTAAGCAATCGATATTGGGGCTAACGCGACACCTTACTACCTGAAATAAAATTTCCTTCTAAAGCTTGATCTACTGGGGACGTCCCTATATAGTCCCGTTCTCCGAGCATCTCGGTTTTGGTAGTGTCTTGTCCACTGCACGCCAAGGCATTATGCCCAATTGCCTATTCATATCAGCTGATTTTCCTTCGATGGAATGCTATTGCCATCGCAGATGCCGTTTCCGCTGGTGGCGAATAGTGGTGTTGAGCATGTGCGAATAGCTGATTTTCAAACGACAGCAATATTTTGAAACTGAAATCAAGTACATCATTTCGAAATGTTTTACATAACGTTCTTGCAAAAATTCCAAATCAAATCGTTATAATGTAAAAGAAAAACTGTATTTTGGACGGGGGGCGAGAAGGTTGACTTTTTTTTGGTCAACCGATCACAAATTTGGAAAAATTTACCGTTTTTTCAAGATTTTTCTCCAGTATTCTGTGTTTGAAAATTTTCAAAAAGTGTTCTCCTTTCCCGATTCAAAAATATGGTAACCCTAAAATAACCGATAATGATTACCTGATTTTTGCTCACAGCTTGCGACATATTCGTTTCATTTTTTGCATCGTGAATCGAGAGTTCCATTTGATACCACGGTTTCGGAAGATAGGATGTGACCGTGAATCTTCGTGCCTAAGTACCACAAAATGTATAACATGTCAAGATATGTATTCCGCGCGCACGAAATAGCACGCACCGCTAAGGCGGCATGGCCTTGTTGTAGGGCTTCAAAATTAGGTACAAACTCGAAATGGCGAATGAAAGAGATGGTAGAGACATTACAATTCCGTATGCTTGTCCCTAAATCCTTCCAAGTCTTCGATGTAAAAGATGGATAGCCGTCGAATATCAACGTTTTTACCTGAAAGGCAGATTAAATGCATTATTATTCATAAGTAAACTAATGATCGTGTAATGACGATTCTAGAGCATTAATGGACGGCGTTCGATAGTTTGCAGTTGCTTCACTTTGTGTGAATATATTATCTTCTATTGGCATAATTAAGTCACGCCGTTTTTTCTCTTAAAAATATGTTTACAATTGGTGGTAACTTTATGGAGCGTGCGTTGCATGTATTGCCAAGTAGGCATATATACCTGCCACCACGCAAATCTCTGCTTCAACACGTGAGCACGAGCAGCTATGAAATTACGGTAATTGTTTCCGTCGCATGGGACATTTTCACTTTGAGGTCTCCACCAGACTTGGTCAACTAGAAAATCTTCATCTTTTTTAAATTAGATTAGAATTAGAGTTCGAGCTACACAATTTTTCCAAATTAGATTAGAAATAGAATTAATGCTACACATATTTTACCAAATTAAATGAGAATTAGAATTAGAGCATAGGAACATTTCACAAACTAGATTAGAATTAGATTACTTGCATTTCGTTATAATTTAGAGAACAGATATAACATAACTAGAATTGTCCAGTTGTCGTGAGCCAACCGCCCCCTTGAAAAAAACACGTTGTTCTTGTGCTCCCATAGGGTGATAAACCGTACTTATATCTGTTTCCCCACTACTTATCACCGATAATTGTGGGAATGTTTATAGAGAGACAGAATCAGAGCTGCTGGTGTATATTGAGCTATGTGGCAACGATAAACATGTCTGGCTGCTTTTCCTGGTTGCATTCGTCAAACCAAGGTTTGGACTATTGTGCGATACCAAACGCATGCGGCTCGCAGACGTTTATTTTCCGGCCCGCAACATCTGCGATGTTTACACTGGCCAACACATATTTTTAGGAAGACAAAGTAAGTATAGGGTTGGGGGCTCTGAAGGGCACTGATTTCGAATATGGCCTTATTTTTTCAAGTTGGCTCTTATTTTGGAGATAACCTATGGGGCTGTTTCGACTAAAATCTTCCATTATCGCTGTAATCGCTAGATCAGGGGTGGGTAAACTATAGCCCGCATGCGGCCCACCACGCCTTTCGGTGCGGCCCGCGAGAGTCTAAAGAAACTTTTTGAAAATTGTGATAAAATGCGTACTGAAAATCGAATTATTGTAGGAACTTGATTAATATTTTCTTAGTATATTTAACCATGATAATTCTAAGACAGTGGTTTTCAAACTGATGGGCGCGCCCCCCTCGGGGGCGTGAAAGCATCTGAATGGGCGCGAAACTGAGCTCGACCGAACAAAATTTTCATCCAATTCATAATTATTGCTATATATTTACTCTGAAATATATGTTTAAAAATATTTCATCCACAGTCGTAACCTTCCATGCCATCAAACTACCCGTTCGGTTTGCTAGCATCCTGGTTGCGTTTTGTGACATGACGAGAAGGGGGCGCGAAATCTTTTAGCATCAGTTGAGGTGGGCGTGTCTTAAAAAGTTTGAGAGTCACTGATCTAAGGTAAATAATCAATATCACAATGGGATAGCTGCAACGAAATTGACATAATTTGGATCACGAGTTGGATTTCCAATTGGCCACTCCATTTTTAATTAATTCAGTGTTGTTTCCTATAAAAAACGATTCAAGCGTGTCTTAGTTAGATTCGTTTGTATGCGTAGAACTGGGGTATTTATATTTTATCAACACATAGTAGAAGCGTGTTTGAAGCTAACATGGTTATGATGCTATCAGCATTATGTGTCCTGGAACTTAACCAAAAATAAAATTAGTAAATCTATGTACAGATCGTTGTTCGCGGATTTAAATTTCAATCCTGTTCTAAGAATCGGGCCAACCGACCTTCATCTCTATAGTTTAGACAAATTGGTTATTGAGGTCCGCCAGCCTATGAAATCTCGCCACTATATGTTTCTGGCGCGTGTACGATATCATCATAGCAATGTTTGGCTTGTTTTAAATAAGCACTTAGGTATATTATCTCCATGTCCTCACTATATAATCAAATATCAATATTGCGTTTTGGTTAATATTCCCATTTTTATATAGTGTGGCCCGCGAATGGATTCAGATGTTGAATGCGGCCCGCGAGCTCAAAAGTTTGCCTACCCCTAGTATAGGGCAAGCTTGCGACTTTTGCAACTTTGTTTTACAGCTTCCAGCAGCTTCCTAAATCCTCGAAAGATATGTAGAATGCTGTTTTAAGCTGTTTGAAGGAATCTTACAGTGCAACTTTTTGCAACTTTCTCGATTTTTCGTGAAAATATTTTCGATTTTGGTGAAATATACGGTCAAATTCGACTGAAACACCGTAAATCAGCACCGAAATAACGCTTTTACGGGTATTTCGGGAGCTGAGCCGGAAAATTGACCTTTTTTTAGTCAACCGAGCAAAATGTGGTCAAAATGCAACTTCTGCAACTTTTCAAATTTTTTCAAAAATAAATGCGACTTTCCACTGATTTAACTGCCAAAAACTTGCCCTAGTAATCATATTATATCAGATACTAGTTACCGACATTAAATTTCGCGAGGCCAAGATATAACTTGGAAAATATTACCAAAATCTCCAAATGAATAGTGCATAATTACTATTGAATCACATATTAATTTTGGCGCCCCTTCGAGCTCTTGCCACGCCCAATTAAGGGGCGTCATGTGCTGCAGTTACGCCCCTGACGAACGAGTTGATATGATTGCCATTATAGAATCCCAAATCAAAAATCTATATTTTTTACTGTTCAAATATTTTACTCTATTCACCTTCGAGCGATATTGTATTGCATTCAGTAATCGGATATCCCCACTTCGGAGTGCAATACTATCAACCGAAGGCAGGATGACTTCCTCTATTGGCCCCATTTTTGCGATATTGGCAGCTTCGATCCATTTTTTCACGTCCATTTCCCCACACTGTAAATGCGGATTACCGGATTTAGTGACGTCAGGTCAGTTGAATATTTATTCAACATCACCTCTGGTGCTTCCGGAGCAACAGTGCAACGGTAGACGGTGCATTTCATGTTTTGAAAGGTTTCTCGCCATGAATCGGGATCGAAAGAATCGAACTGAACCTTCACGCTTAAGTTTAAGATCTGAAAATGATACAACGGATCGATATTCGTAATTCATGTGCTAGTTGCCCAATATGAATTAAGGATTAACGATGGAGCGAACGTAGGTTCAGGTTCTGTTTGACCTTGGTAAACAAGATGTATAAGCGTTAATATATGAGCCTAATACCTGTAAACTTTTTAGCGGACGAAATAAAGCTATAACAACCTCAATATGATGGTCAAAATAACGTGAATTTTAATTTACGCTTACTCGCAATATCACAATGACAACGAAAAAGAAAATTCAATTCAAAATTAGACGAATCCTGCGTAATCGAGAATCCACTTATTCCCGAAACTTGTTCTTAAAATATTACCGGCCGCTTGTCTGTTTTGGCATATTAAGAACTTGTATCCCTCATCACTACGTGGATCTCACACTAGGGGTGATTATTATTATTATTATTATTATTATTATTATTGGATACGATAGTGGTGCTTTTAGCCAGGTTAAGGCCTTGTGCTCCACGACATTGCAATTACACGGACAGTACACAATGAATTTCATTTTTTCGGGTCTCTGACGTTCTTCCACTCTCGCTTTATCGTCGTATCTTTGCTTCACTTTTTCATTCTTCTTGCACTCTCACAGTCTCTTTCACGCACACTTCATCAGTTGATAATCGTCTCTGTTGCTACCGAATTATAGCTCGGCTCACTGTAGCTGGGCTTTTAATGTCACTGACTAGCAGTGAGGTCGGCGATGAGGAGCCCATAGAACCTCCGACACATAGTAATTAGTCCGAACCGGGATTCGAACCACCACCATTGGTGTCGTGACGCAGGCGCTTAACTCACTGCGCCACTCGCTTCCCCACACTAGGGGTGATGAAAGCATCTGAATTCGCTTGAGAGAAATGAAGTTTCCTGTAGCAGTTAGTAAAACTCGAAAACTTCAGCAAAAATTGAACTCATTCAGTGCTATGATCCTAAATAAATGACGATTTTAGCATTCATAGTTGCGTCTTATCATCCATACACCGATGCTAGATTGTGACTAGTATCCGACGTTACCTGGTCGGTAGATGTCTCTGGATTGGGAGTGACTACGATAGATGCGCGCGGAGAAACACACAACCTTATGGAGAAATAACATATTTCCTTATATAAGACCATGTCATATGTGATGTATAAATGCCTTCTGAAGTGGCCACTCGGAGTATCCTCAATTAGAACACATATCCTAGAATGCCTCACTTAAGTTTCAGTCAACATGAGGCGTTTTTTTCGTCCAACATTTTATAGTCGCCGATATTTTCAGCACAATTCTAAGAGTCCCATGTTAACGGGAACTTCATATGCCTTGAGTTGTTGTGACAGGGTAATGTCCGACGATAAATACCTATTTCTTAAACTCGAAATTATTTTTTTCTTTCTTTTAGGCAAGCATAATCATATTATATCTGATGCTAGTAAGCGACAATAAATTTTGCAAGGCGCGATGATAATTTGGGAAATATTGCAAAAATCTCAAAATAAATAATAGATAATTTCCATTGAATCACATGATAATTTTCCCCCCTTCGAGCTCGCCTCATCCCCAATTAGGGGGCGTGAGGTGCGGCAGTTACGGCCCTGGCCACAGAGATGACATAATTGCCATTACAAAATCTCCAATCAAAAATCTATATTTTTTGCAGTTCAAATATTTCATTCTATTCACCTTCGAGCGATATTGCATTGCATTAAGTAACCGAATGTCTTCAATTCGGAGTGGAATACAATCAAACGATGATAAGATCACTTCCTCCATTGGCCCCACTTCTGCGATTTTGGCAGCTTCGATCCATTTTTTCACGTCTATTTCCCCACACTGTTAATGCGCACTAGCAGATTTGGTGGCGTCAGGCTAGTTGAATACTTATTCAACATTACCTCTGGTATATCCGGAACAACAATGCAACAGGAGACGGTGCATTTCATGTTTTGAAAGGTTTCCCGCCATGAATCGGCATCGAATGAATGGAACTGAACCTTCATCCATAAGTTAGAGATCTGAAAATGAAACAACGCATCGATATCACCAATTCATATAGGGCTACTTATTGTCCAATAAAATGCGTCGATAAAGTTATTCATTTAATAAGGATGGAGCGAACGTTCGTTCACGTTCTGATTAACCTCTATAAACAAGATGTATATGCGTTAATATAGGAGCCTGATACCTGTGAACTGTTTAGCAGAACGAAATAAAGTTACACTAACCTTAACATGATGGTCAATTACCGTGAATTTTAATTTACTATCAATCGCAATATCACTACGACAGCGAAAAAGAAAATTCAATTCAAAATGAGACGAATCCTGCGTTGTCAGAAATCCACTTCTTCCGGAAACTCGTGATTATAATATCACACGTGTCTTTAATTTGTACATGCCACCAATGTCACCAATGTCGCCAATGTCACCAATTTCGCCAATGCCGACATTGCCGACAATGCTGCTGACATTGCCGCTCGGGAGCCGAATTTAGGGTTTTAATGACTCGATTAAGGATATTTCAATGCCGACAATACGAAGCGGCATATTGGACAGCTGCAACACCAATGGGTTGCGAGTTCGAGTCCGACCGAGGTTGGCTCCAGAATTCCTACCTAAGTGTTGCAAGTTTATCGAGGCTCCTCCTCGTTGCGCGCTCGCGGCGCGCGATTAGTTACTTCGTTTTTCTATTTTAATGGTAGGGCCCTACTCGCTGCGCGCGATTCAATGGTACTTTGTTTTTCTATTTCAATAGTAGAGCCCTTTGCAATCAAATCCCCACACTACAGAATGGAACAGCATCCATTCTGCATCCATCCCTGAATTTTTGAAAACACCCTCTCCATCAACTCTACCGTTGAATCTGATCTGAGTGACATCTTGAAACTGAATAACATCGAATCTGCGCGATTGGCCTCAAACTTTAATGGGTATAGCCTAATTGATATCCGCTAATACTAAAACATAATGTTCAGAAGATTTGTGTCAAGGCTCGAGTTATTAAAAGATAAGATTTGCGAATATAGTTCGTTCTCGCCAAGATTGCGCCAAATGTAGCCCCGACGCAATTTTGAGCGATACTATGTCTTCTATATCCAATACGCACGCCATCATTGACTGGTTTTCTTTTCTTCTTACGCCATTATTGACCGTGGTGCAAAAATCCGACAGGTGATAAGTGCCAAATTTTTCTTTAAATAATTAACAACAACAACCTCTTTGGAATCGTGTGCGTCTAACAATTTTCTTTTTCATACGTTTAGGCAATTCCAATATATTTTGACTTTTGCGACAAACCTGATGAGAGATCAAGTAATTATAACATATAACAAACTGATTATTTACCAATGTTTTGCATTCATTATATATCTTAGTTGCGCTAAATTTTCGAAGACACCCCTTCAAATGGCTCGAGAAACGATGACATTAGTATGTACAACAATACCAATATTATTGACGAAATTCGTATATAAAGGGCCAACGTACGTCGTATGAGCAATTCAAATTTAAAATAAAATCAATGTACCCAAGTGCGCTGTTGTGACTTGTGACAATTAAATTCACTTTCCAAACCCTCTTTGTTGCCATTAGACCAGAGGTCTCAAACTCAAATGTGCTCGCGGGCCAATTTCCAAATTTGTGATGACCCGCGGGCCGTAGCATCAATAAATAGGGATATTCAATCTATAATATCCAACTAGGCCTTATTTAACGGCACCTTGCAGACAGGCATTCCACAACCACCGAGAAAATGTAATTTACTATTACTATATTCACGCTTGGCACGAACAAATTACATTTTCAATATTTGAATAAAATAGTTTTTGTGCCGGGCATAATTTGTTAGAAATAATGAGTTTAGACATCATGCGAGAGGACGCATGATGATATCGTAAAAGCTGTCGGGTTGTAATATTGCAGCTATTGGACCTTTGAAATGCCACAATTTTATGTAGAATATTTTAGAATTCACTAAAGATAGATCTGATATCAGAGCATGTGAGCAGCGTAGCCTAATCGGGGTTTCTGATATACTCGTGATAACTTGATAAGTAGTCATTGCCAAAGTCAAATTAAACCAGCGTTAAAACCGCGCGTAGCGCGAAGAATATTTTCCAGTTGAATAAATCAGCCCAGAAAATATCCACAGGCCAATTTCCACAATTCTTCTGGTACCCCCTATGGCGCTTTGTACCACGAAGGGGATACGGACCCCTGGTTAAGAACCCCCGAAATAGAAATGACTAATCTCGAAGAATCCATTGGTGTTACAGTTGTGGAGCGTACCACTACCTTACTCGCCACCGATAATAACATGGACAGAGAGAACAAACAACATCCAGGATGTAACCAAATATACGTCACGGGCAGGGCTTTGGAGCAGCCGTAAATTTTAACTGCTCCAGCTCCGGCTCCGGAGCTCTCTTCTATCATACATTAGCTCCGGCTCCAGGTCCGGAGCCGCATTATAACCACTGCTTCGGCTCCAGCTCCGGCTCCGGCTCTAAAATTATCGAATGGTCCTGTCTATATCAGGGGTGGACCGCAAATGTGGCCCGCGAGAGGGTTTAGCGTGGCCCGCGAGGTAATGTCCTATTATATTATCGAAAATGAATTGCTCAGATTGTGAACTTGCACTGCCAACCAAAAATTATAATTCTGGCTGCAACACTTGGGATGCTGATGACTAAAATATCAGTTCCGACGCATTGGCAGATCCAGGGTCCAGTCACATTTTGAGTAAATCGTCGTACATTACAATAAGCTAGAATAGTAGCGAAATTTTTCTTCACGCTTTGCGTGTTTAATTGTCACACGATTTCTTGCTTGGTAGCCTACCCCCTACTGAAAATGAAAAAAAGCCTAATTTACCCGATTGAGTCTAACCGTATTCGCAATTACGGAAGAAAGTGTTTTCGCGTTTGCGCTCGCATAAAATCGTCGACGGTGAAATGTAGGCACAAAATGATTGTCGCATATTATCGGAGACCTTCGATAACGATGTGTCCAGACGCCGAATAGTCGTGTCCTTGCAAACTGAGCCTAGCGGGTGGTATACAATAGACCCGCAATACTCACCTACTTTATTTATAAACTTGGAAAATTTTACCCGCTTGGCGTGGCTAGTGGATCGCGCACTCGTTCGTCAATTTCATGTGCCCCTTTAGCCGAAAAGGTTGGCCATTCCTGGTCTATATAGATTACCAATCTACTAATAGGTTAGTTATCTATAGTAATCTAGAGTCCGTCAGCCGTCAGTAACATCCGATGTAGCAACAAAGACATATAGGTGCCGCCGTACCGGCTTTTGACTTCATACTGAATACTTGTCAATTGTCGACAACATCATAGTTGCACTAGAACGCAATTTACTCCATGCCATTGCTGTGCACAGCATTAAAATTCAGGCCTGGTGTTCAATTATGATAAATCAGCAGATGTGGTTGTTGCATATATAATAGCATCTTATGAAATAGGTCAGAGCCGGAGCTACTCCTTAAATAACGCGCTCCAGCTCCGGCTCCGGCTCCGGCTAGATTTTATGTAGAGCTCCGGCTCCGGCTCCAGCTCCGGTGAAAATGCTCGGCTCCGGGGCTCCAGCTCCGGGCTCCGGCTCCGGCTCCAAAGCCCTGGTCACGGGGGCCACAGAATGCCAATGGTTTCCATACAGACCTGATTAGATTTCTATATTCTATATACCCTACGCAACGCAAGCTACGGGCTTTTGATATATTACTATTCCCCACGACAGCTTCCTAGATTTTTGCGTCCGTAGGATTGCCAAATCACTATTCCGAGAGGAAAGTCCTTCTCTGATTTTAACGTTCGACCCTACTCAACTCGAGTCATTTTTAGTTTATCACTCAGTCAATCCAAAATCGAGTAATTTGACGAAAGGTCGCACCAAACAAAATCACAATTTTCAGTCACGAATCATCAACGGTTCATGTTTTGTCATCATGAACCTGAAATGTGACGTAATAGCGATCTTCCACTGCATGGTAGATTTTAGGAAGCGATGTGATAGTGAAGTTTGTTTAGATTTCAGGTTTTTGTAGTAGTTTTAGAGTGAACTTCAAGTTCCTAAATCTAAAAAAAGATATATGACACTAGAATATATTATCGAATACTTGAAATTGAAAAATGCCTTCGCGGGCCGCACAAAACGTTCTCGAGGGCCGCATGCGGCCCGCGGGCCGCGTGTTTGAGACCTCTGCATTAGACTGTACAAACTACTGGATTTTCAAAAAGTGCAACTATATAACTAGAACTATTAACTTTTCAAAACCCCGACTAGAACTAGAACTAGAAATAACGACCGTTAAACATCCGCAACTAACTACATGACCCCACTTCCGTTGAGTTCAATCGTGCCAATGAATGCCCACTTCCCAGCTGTTTTAAATGAACCCCTAGCTTGTTCAAAAATAAAAAAATTCAATAACCAAACGAAACTGATTTTATTCAACAACGTACATCAAGTAGCTGCATCTGTACTAATACTAACAACAATCAATAATCACGAGTATTTTTTCTTCGTTTTTTGCTTGATGGCAGATCTGGAATATTGGCCTGGTTTACTTCCACTACGATTTGGTGGAGTTCTTGTGATCATCTTCGAATCGCTGGAAACAGAAGTCTTTTTATCAGCATGCAAATTTTTCCGGGGAATGTAGGCCTACTTCAAGAAATCATGGTAAATCATTTCCTTTTGCTCATCGGTAAAAAGGCTCCAATCCCGCTGCGGTACAAGAGATTTATTGCAGCAACCGATCATACGATAGGGCCCAGCATTAGTTATGCTTCGCCGAGCATCAACATATTGCGTCGAAACTGCCGTGTACAAGGTGTCAATCAGTTTTGTAATCTTTTCAAGTTTCCAACCAGTAAGTCGTTTATAGACATGGTTCATACTCTCGTTGTTGTTATTTGTCCAAAATATGTTTCCGGGAGATATCTTGTCAGTTTTCCAAACTTTATTTTTTAGCAAATTAAACATTCCGTTCTGAAGGTATGGAATCACCTTTGGGCAGTCCGAATGGCAGCGTGAAAGAACTTGATTTTGACGTTGTTCGAACTCATCTTCCGTGATATTGTCGAGAAGACTCAAAACATTTTTGACTAAACTCTGCCTTATAACATTGCTGACTCCAATACCATTTTGCAGCTTCTCGTTAAGATTTTCCTTCAAATGTTTCAGGCAAAGTATATGTGTACACTTGAGAAATGAGCTCTCGGTGGTTGTATGAAGAGCTATTTCGTTATCAGTTCCAACAGTTAACCGAGTGAAGTCTGAACCAAGAGATATTGCGAGCTGGCTAAAAAGTCTTTATACGTTCCAGTATCCGATTTGTTGTGCAAATACAATCGACCAATAAAGAGAGGGTGATCATTGGTTCTACCACTGATTAGTTTCATGTTTTTTATTACTACAGCAGTCACGTAGACGTTTAGCAAGTTGTATGTTTTGTCGAAGCCAAGAACCGCGTTACCTGCAACGCATTGATTTTTCAAATCTATCATTTGTTCGTCAGTGTTCAAAATCATGCTAGGAGGACTGTCTTCAGAATGGATGACTTTTTTACCAAAATTGTATGTCCGTGCCATGTTATCCACTTGCAGCATTTCGTCAGCAAACCCTCCCTTAGTATAAATCTTCTTGTCAGATTGCTCATGTTTTGTCCAATATTTGGTTTGTTGGATTTGATACGGGTTTCGTGGCCTGCTGTTCTGTCGCCTCCGTCTGCAACTTGCCGTGAAGGATATTTGCGGGAATATTGGAGCATTTCTCTTTTATTTCCGCCATAACGTTAGGATGCGTCCGAATAGTGTTCCTTATTTTCACGGCTGTTTCCGTAACTTTACATTCCACTGGCTCACCTTCATATTCCACAAGAGCTACGGGGGAGGGGGTGCATTTTCATCTTCGATCCAGGAAATTCATTTTATTAATTTGTTTCGTTTTCTTGCGTAATACCTTCCTACTTTAATAACGCGTTGAAGAACTTGTTGGGGCGAGATCTCGTGATATTCGCGCTTGTCGGGCATCTTTTTACTGGTGAAGAAAGCCCAGTTTTTGGAGGGTTGTAAACCATAGTATTGGCTTTCTGCGACACACATACGCACAAATTTGGCCACCCCTGGCTCGCACGAATAACATGGCGAGGAGGAGCCTAGATAAACCTCCAACGCTTAGGAAGGAATAGCGAGGATCGCAGGATTGCTGAAGCTTTCGTGTTTTATCAAATGCAAGAATACTAATTACATGACGATTTTAACAGTCATAGTTGCGTCTTACCATCCATTCACCGATGTTAAATTGTGACTGGTATCGGATGTTACCCGATCAGTGGATGACTCTGGATTAGAAGTAACTACAGTAGATTCGCGTGAAGGAACGTGAAGGACGTTATGGAGAAATACCAAATTTCCTTATAAAATTCCTTGTCATATGCGATGTATAAATGCCCTTTGAATCTACCAAACAAAGATTTTAATCAAAGTAGCTACTCAGAGTATGCATAATTAGTACACATTTTGTGTAATGTCTCACTTAGGTGCACTGAAAAAAAAATTACCTCGATTTACCGCGAAATGTCTGGAAGCAGGGTGGCAAGCCACTTGGCAGTAATATAACATTACCGTCACTCAATATAAATTCAACTTACAGCCGTCCGGTAATCTAACTTTACATGCCAGACTGTAATGTTACAGTCACCTCTGGTATATTCAATCTACATTTTCTTCTGTGTACATTTACCACCGAGACTGTAATTTTACCGCCTTACCTACCTACCTACCTACAACCCTACATGCTGTCCTTGTAAATCAGATTACATGTCAGCTTGTAAATTCACGTCTCAGCCTACATCCATACCTATCCCAAAGCAACGCGATGCCAAAATACCGCAAAAGTTTCTTCACGCTCTCAAGACGACATTAGGACAACTGTATATTCATTCATGATTCACGATGAAAAAGTATTGCTGCTGGAGGTATAATTCTTGTTTAGGAGGCATGCAAATATAGCACGAGTGGTCCCAAGAAAAGGCGAATTAATTCCAACGCCGGATAAACATCCAATTGTTTCTTTTTCTCGTCTTCATTCCTTCTGTGCGACTAGTATCTTGCAATTCCACTAAAAATAATTCATGCGTAAGTCGCTATACTAAGCCAAGTTGCTAACCTAGACATGACTTATAAAGACTAAGACAAAAAGGCTAACAGAAATATAACAACTTTTGAAGTACCGGTACTGGTACATTGTGAGTTGACGACTCCTCATTTGACATGATATATCAGAGATTCATGACTTAAATGATCAATGTATTGAAAGAAAAGGTGCCTCATTTGATGCGGCATGTGAGCCAAACATATCGAGCAGTGGATGAAAACATATCTAAGCTATGACCCGATAAATGTCAATAACAAGCTAACAGTTTCAACTACTCCGCGGCAGAGTATGTGGTGTCTCAGGTCATTATACAAGTCGACTTATATCCCAAAATAGAACTGAAAATGGGGCGACTGAAATATTTAAATCATGAAACCAAAGTCATCCGGGTGGTGTGTACAGTAGGGCTGTTCAAAAATAACTTTTTTTTCCCGATTCAAGCCGGTCACCTCTTAAATCGTCAGGTTGCAGTAGAAAACCTTGATCACCAAATTTCACTCGATTCCAACCAGTAAAGGCATCCGCAGACCCAATTAAATTTCTTAATTTATTATGTAAAATTTAAAAAAAAAATCCAAATTTTACTGCCAACCCCATGAAATTGTTGAGCTGTCTTCAAATACGTTGCAAATCAAATTTGAGTCAATTCCGACCAGCAGAAGCGGAGTTAGGTGAGTTTTTCGATGATAATCCTCGGATCATCCTTGATCGGTGATAATCTGCGATTTATCAACGAAAAACTCACCTAACTCCGCTTCTACTGGTCGGAATTGACTCAAATTGGTTTTGCAACGTCTTTGAAGACAGCTCAACAATTTCATGGGGTTGGCAGAAAAATTTGGAATTTTTTTTTTTAATTTTACATAATAAATTAAAATTTTTAATTGGATCTACGGAGTCCTATACTTGTTAGAATCGAACCAAATTTGGTGTGCAGTGTTTTTTAGGGTAACCTGACAATTTAATCAGTGAATGGCTGGAATCTGAAAAAAAAAGTTATTTTTGAACAGCCCTAGTGTACAGTCGTAGATATTCACGGTAACTAAAACTATACAGTAGGCTACTGTACCTTTTACGATGCGCATCCCATTCATCAGTCCTGAGAATCTTCAACGAAAGTCTCTATACTTTCTTCAATCACAAGTCACAAGCTTCGCACCGTAAGCCTTTGCATGCCCAAAGCTCAATATTAATGGCGACCAGTCGGCTACTCGGCTCGACACGCAGACGACTTTGAAATAAGTGATATTCATCCGCTCACATATGCCACCAATAATATTTACTGTCCACGTTATAATGTTCAATCCAGGTTGGTTTTTCATACAGAAACATCTATCAACACCTATAGTCCCTTTCTTTTGCATCTAATTTCGTATATATTGATATTTATTGCTCCACGTGTGGTTCCCTACTTACTTACCTAACCGGACGCTATTTGTGATGTCACAGTTGATTGTTGGTTGTTTACTACGAATCTCAGAAAAACCTGCAACGCGCAACCTGAGGTAACCTATTATAGGTCGCCGTGTCCGCCATTAAGAAATGGTCAACTGAGCCTGCTTGCTGTGCTGATATTTCTAGTTTCAGGAACAAGATTATGTATCCTAAACTGATTTTTGTAACTCATTAGCCCTATCTGTTACAACAAATCTAACCGCCGAGACCGACCGTGTAGCCATAGCCTTATAATATAATGTATATGGTGTAACTACATTGTCAGCTGCTTCTTGCACCCAACTGTGCAATATACCGAAATTGGTACTAGGGTCAACCAGTTCCGTGTGACCTAATCCTGTCTCGCGAACGAGGTTGAATCAGGTCAAATCGCAACGAGAATGATATCACAGTCACATGCACTTGCACGTATCCACTGGTTGCTGGGGCTTGGAAGCTAATCAATTTTGCAAATAGCTTGGCAAAATGCCGTAGCGAGTAACTGTTAGTAATCTTACGAAGAAATTCTGGTAACTTGACTTAGCAGCTAAATGAATGTAATATTACATATCAAAATGTAAAGTGACAAGCTACACGCTGCTATTGGCTGCGACCGGTAATTCGCTGTAAAATTTACAGAAATTTCTTTGTAAAATCTACCAGATTTTTTTGTGTGTGTCGCATTTTATGGCAACACAGAATTATTCAATTCAATTTATCAACGACGGCCTAGGGACCAAACAGGACTCCGTCCTGCTCCCAAAACGTAGTTTTTGGATCCACCATGGCGTGGTAAGCCAAACCTCGAGAGGAATCCGAACAAAAGCCGTCGTTGCGAATAAAGTTTTGGTCACTACTTTTGAGCGCGAATTCTCTTGTTATCAACTGTCATTGTCTTTCTGATGTGTGGCTGCATTAGGCGACTATAATTTTAAAATTCATGATTAAATTCGATCAATATTATTGGTGATCGGATATATATTCCTATCAATTTTTATTCTTTCTCAGCTTTCGTGATCAGATTTATCAGTACAACTGAGGGAAGTAATGGGCAACCAATTAATAATTATTATTCATATTCAAATTGGCCCGTTATTGAATTGACATTTTTGCATGTTGTTATTCCGTGACCATCCTTTCGCTATCTGACAAAAGATAGTAATATTATCAATCGTACCAGACTAAACTAAATGGGTAACTTCTGTGCGACGAGCACAATGTAACATTTACATTACTTAACGGAGCGCACCGTTTTCTCTGCGGATGGCATTTATCCGTTGAATTTAAGGGCCTGTAGAACTTGGACCATTAGAAAGGTTTCGGTCAACATGGATCGTTAATTTCGACCAACATTTTATCCTCGCCGATATTTTTCAGCATGATTCTCTCTGTCCGATGTTAGCGGAATCTTCATAGGCCTAGAGTTATCGTGATACGACAGGGGTCGCCAACTCAAAACGGGTCGCGGGCCACTTTTCAAATTTTGTAGCGGCCGGGGGCCGCATGAATTCAATATCGATATAAATTAGGCAACCATGTTTCAAAACTCTACGTCAGTACAGTACACTGTGCCACCTAACATAGGCGATGGGCATAGTGATCACAAAAGAAGTAACATTTTATTAAAGGAATAAATATACAACAGAATATCGCCGTCATCAATTTCATTTTATTTTGAGCTCTGAGCTGTGCACGATACCTTGAAACGCTTTTTGGGGCTAGCGAGATACGTTACTAGATGAAAGACCATCTCCACGTAAATCTTGATCTTGTGAAGAAGCCCTAAGCCAGTGGTTCTCAAACCTTTTTAGACATTTCCCGCTTTATGATACTGAAAATTGTCGTCCCCCCTTATTGTCACATCACAAAATGCATCCATAAAGCTAGCAATCCGAACGGATAGTTTAATGGCATGGATGGTTATGAATGTTGATGAGAGAATTCTATATAGGAATTCGGGACTGTACACAGAGCAATAACTATAAGTATGAACTCGTGGTAAATTTCAGTTGACTGCAGCTCCGCGCCCCCTTCAGATGCTTTCACGCCCCCACAAGGGGACGCGCCCACAGTTTCAGAACCACTGCCCTAAGGCGTTTTCTAAGCGTCTCGGTCTTGGCAGTATTTCGGCCATTGAAGGTCAATCTCAGCATTTGCAAAATGTTTTCTTAGCTTTCTTCCGAAATCTCAAATCAAGTCGCGGGCCGCAAAATATAACCTCGTGGGCCGCATGCGGCCCGCGGGCTGCGTGTTGGTGACCCCTGTGATACGGTAATGACCGACGCTAAATGCCTATTTCTTTAACTTAAAAGTAATTTTTTGTAGGCATAGGTAATCATATTATATCAGGAATTAGTTAGCGACATTAAATTTCTAAGCGGTGCGAATATAATTTGGGATATATTGCCAAAATCAACAAATAAATATTATATAATCTGTATCGAATCACATAATAATATTGCCCCTCTTCGAGCTCGCCCCGTCCCCAATTAGGGGGCGTGGGGTGCAGTAATTACGGCCCTGACAACAAAGATGACATGATTGCCATTACAAAATCCCAAATCAGAAATCTATATTTTTTACTGTTCAAATATTTCATTATTATCATTATTTATTTATTTATTATGTTCACCTCTTGGCGATATTGTATTGCATTCAGTAATCGGATGTCGCCAATTGGGAGTGCAATACTACCAACCATACTATCTCATGCTGTAAGCTGATATAAACGGCAAGTAAACATATATGCACAACAATCCAAAAACAGCCGTCCCTGCAGTATTAGTTAGTTATGGCATCATTCAAAAACAATTTAAACACGGCAACTAGTTCCAAACCTGAGAGGTCTCTTATTTAGTCGCACAATCGCATGTCGGTATCCTACCTAATGCCATAATTGTCGGAGTCCCATGTTAGAGGGAACTTCATATGCTTTGATTCGTAGTAACACGGTAATGTCTGACTCGAATTGCGTAGTTCTATAACTGATGAGTATTTCCTCTCTTGTAGGGACCGGTACTCATATTACATCAGCTGTTTTTATCAGTTAGAGACATTAAATAACGCGACGCGCATGGATTATTTGAAAACCATTGCACAAATCTCCAAATAAATATTATATACTTTCTGATATTCACACAATGATTCACCCCCACCCTTCAAGCTCGCCCCACCACAAATCAAGGAGTATGTGTTTCGGCAGTTGCGCGGCCCTGACGACAGAGATGATATGATTGCCATTACAAAGTCCCAATCACAAATCTGTAATTTTTACTGTTCAATTAGTTGATTCTATTCACCTTCCCGCGATATTGTATTGTATTCAGTAATCGGATGTCTTCGATTCCGACTTCAATACTATAAACCGAAGACAAGACGACCTCATCAATTGGCCCCACTTCTGCGATTTTGGCAGCTTCGATCCATTTTTTCACGTCTATTTTTCCACACTGTAAATGTCGACCAGCGGATATATTAGCGTCGTATTAGTTGAATATTTATTCAACATTACCTCTGGTATTTCAGGAGCAACAATGCAACTGATAACGGTGCATTTCATGTTTCGAAAGGTTTCTCGCCATAAGTATGGATCAAATGAATCGAATTGAACCTTCACCCATAAGTTTAAGATCTGAAATTGATACAACTCATCTATATTTGCAATTCATATACTTACTGCCCATATGTGTATGCAACCAGCCGATCATCCTCATCAATTCCATTGTTCGCGAATAGTGGTGTTGCTACTTGCTAGAATAAAATCCCTACGGTTCGTGATACAATTTTTATACTATTATCTATATATGCTTGATAATACAATATTCCAGTGAAAATTAAAGGGTGTGGCCATGTTATTATCGCTGGTGTCGAGTAAGGTATTGGTACGCTCCACAGCTGTATCACCAATGGATTCCTCGGCTATTGGACATTTATATCCCAAAGGTTCTTATAACCAGGGGTCCGTGGATACCTTCGGGTTACGAGATGCATTGCCGAATTAGGTCCATATACTGTGGGATATTTTCTGGTACAATTCTTTCAACTGAAAAATAGTCTTCGCGCTACGCACGATTTTATGTTATTTTAATTTTAAGGTAGGCTACCATCAAAAATTGTGCAGCAAATGGACAGGGGCAAAGAAACAATGCTAATACTATGGTAAATTAATGATTATATTTAAGTCATTATTTATGTGTTATAATAATCGAGGGCCTATCAAACGCTGATTTAATTGGACTTTGGCAATGACATGAGCAATAGCCTACTTATCAGGACTATATCAGAAACCCGGATAGGCTACACGGCTCAAATGCTCTGATATCAGATCAATTTTAGCATATTCTAAGATATTTTACATAGGAATGTGGCACGTGAAATGTCCGCTAGCTGCAATATTATAAAGCGGCAAATTTTACGTGTGAATGATACAACAGCAAATTACATTTTCACGATGTCTGTGGAATTCCTGTATCCAAGGTCCCGTCAAATAAGGTCTACTGGACTATAAAAAAAAACTGGATTTGCCGCGAAATGTTTCGAAGCACGGTAGCCAGACATTTCGTGGTAATTTAACATTACCGTTAGTCAAAGTTAATTTCACTTACACTCGTCCGGTAATCTCACTTTACACGCCAGACTGTAATGTTACAGTCACCTCCGGTATATCCAATCTACATTGTATCCTGTATATTTGCCACTCAGACTGTAATTTTACCGACTACCTACATGCATGCTGTCTGTGTCAATCAGGATTACATACCAGCTTGTAAATTCACGTACATCCCATACCTATCGCAAAGCAACCTGATGCTAAAATATCGCAAAAGCTTCTTCACACCCCCAAACCACATTGGTACAAACTGTATATTCATTCATGATTCACGATTAGAAGATTATCTATGGAAAAGTATTAGCTGGAGGTCTAATTCTTATTTAGGAGACATGCAGTAACACGAGTGGTCACGAGTGGCTGATCGGAGGTTATAGTTGCTGGGTGAAGTTAGAAAAACATCTTTCAAAATCGATTTAATCACAAAAATTTTTACCGTCCCACAAAAATCCAGTCCAATCATATTTTCAACTTCTCCGATGTCATAGATTTGAAATGACACAGGTTGATCTGAATGTACAGATACTTCTTTAACGGTTTCAATTTTCGCAGTTTCTGCTACGTCGGTCCATGATTTAAGATGGATTATCTTCGTCTGAAGCACGAGAATGAGTTAGTTCGAAATACAGTCTTTCAACTTCATTGTCGCGTCACCTGCTCCACTCTGGGAAGTTCGACAAAACATTGATCAACACTGAATGATATCCGTTGAAATGTTGTTCGCCAAAGTTCCTTTACGAATGTTACCTCGTCAGAGCTTATCCACAGTTGTTTGACCTAACATGATATAAAATCGTTACTTGGCGTATTCGTTTTACAAGGTTCTGAAACCGACAACGATTCCAATTGATTAAATAATGGCATGAGGATGCATATTTATTACAGTTGTGTGAATTGCGTATATTGTATTCAGCAGTGTTATCTGTGGAGTAGGCTAGCATACAAAATTTCTACATCATGAAGTACCCATTTAATCAGTACATACTTTCGTCAACCTCAAATTAGACTTGATAATTTCTTTGAATTCTTTAATATTGATACGAAGATATTCCACAACTATTTCGATTTGAGAAACAGTCCTTTCCATTGCAGTTAAAAGTTCGAAATCAATATCTTCACAATTCTAAAAACAATATAGATGTACAGTGTACAGAGTATGGCCAAAAAATCACGGACTCAAAATCAAAATTTTCTTCTTTACCTGTCCACCGCGATGTATATCCATGAGTAACGTAGTAACTTCCATATTTTTCAAAACCTCCAGCCAACAATCCACGTTTGACCAGCTTGTATTTTGTGTCATATCAAATTTGTCGATCTCGGTAAGAAGATTCTCAAATTATTCCATCCTCGTTGGGTAATAATTAGGGATGGTGAGAAGGAGAAGTTCACGTTCGCTTTATGTGTGTGAACTTCAGAAATTTAGAGGTTCGTGTTCACAAACGAACTTTGGTAGGTTCTGCACTGTGGAGCTTTTACGAGTATTACAATTTTTCAAGTCATTATGACATCTTCGGTTGAGTTTCTTTGCATTTCCGCTTCGACCACTCTCTCCGTGGCGGTGGAAGCATAAAAAAATAATCCTAAATGAGCATGCAACCTGCTAATTTCACAATACTTTAGTTGCTTTCTTATAGAAGTATGCTCGAAATATCCAGCTTTCCATCTGTGAATATTTAGTGAATCTTCTGTGAGCTTGGTCCTGAATCACACAACATAAAGAACGACAAACGGTACGTGTTGAGTCAGCGAAATCTGTTCATTGAACCAATCAATGAAGTTGATATAAAGAATACATCGCTGTCTAATGTAAATAATCAACCAGGCGTCCGGCCTCCAGCTGATTTGATATGTCTATTGCATCATAAAAACTACTGGCTACTGTATGACATGTTTATGAGGTAATATCGGTACCAAGTATAGAAACCGGTTTTACACTCTAATCATTATCAATGTAGCAATAATCAGACGCCGAATACATCGTCCGCTCTAGCCTAGACCGTCAAGACGTAAGCTTATATCCCTTGCAAGTTCTGGTTGAAAAAAGCTACCGCAGTTTTGGTCATTATTGAATCCTCAAAACTGTGTAAAGCAGAGGTTTCAAACACGCGGCCCGCGAATATGTTTTGTGCGACCCGCCGTTTCGTGATGGTAGTATTCACGACATCTGGAGTACGAGGTGCATTGTGTAATTAGCCGTATATGCTATCTAGAGCTTGAAATCATTTTGCAAACAAACAATGTGATTTCAATATATATACCATCGGAACTTGTGTTGAAAATGAACGAGGGAACGAGAACTTTTACTGAAAGCACAAGGAGTACGGTCGCTAAAAAGATAAAGAGACACTGCTATAGCTATGACAAAATAATTATCATATTTACGTTGTTTTTAATCAGTTGCAGTCGAAGGCAAATCTGAAGCTGATTTGAATTTATATTGACAATGGAATAAACAATAGCCGACTTATCAGGATTATACCAGAAACCTCGATTAGGCTACACTGCTCAAATGCTCAGATATCTGATCAATCTTTGGTAAATTATAAAATATTCCTCCGCTGCCTACGATACGTAGCGTAGGCCCTGATTCTACCGATAATTGTGGTACGTCGAATGTCCGCTGGCTGCAATATTATAACACGACAGTTTTTACGATGTCGTGATGCATTCGTGATCTAGCATGGTGTCAATACCTCATTATTTTGACAAATTTTGCCCAGCACAAAAACTATTTTATTCAAATATTTAAAAATAATATTTTTCTCGTGTCAAACGTGGATAGTAACTTACAATAGGAAATTAAATTTTGACTGTGTTTGTGGAATGCCAGTCTGCAAGGACCAGTCATATAAGGCCTACTTGAAAATTATACAATGAATACCGCTATTATTGATGTTTCGGCCAGTGACGTCAGCAAAACTAGGTAATTGGCCAACGAATACATTTGAGTCTGAGACTGAGAGTCTGAGTCCGGATTATTGCGAATGAAAATCGTGAATAATTGTTAATTTTTCATAAGTGGAATAATTCAAATAAACCTAATAGGAAATTCAAGCGCAGCGTAACTGCAGTAGTTGCGACGCAATTGTAAAAACTTGTTTAGCTTACGACGCACCCCTAATCGTAGCTCTCACAAGCCGTAGTGAATTATTATTTTCGCATTGTAAATACTACGTAACCAAAAGCCTGGTTTGAAAGCTGTTGCAGTGGCAGACATACAGTATATCAACCAGTCTGAGCGTTGGACAGGCTGGAAAAGTGACGTCAACTTGGCTTGCTGCTTTCTTTCGCTTAACAATCATATTTGCGCAATAACTCTTTCGAATGGAACAAGTCATGAGGATAGTAGTAAATACGATCATTACAGATTCATATTTACAAGTTAATGTAACGCAAATTTTACCCCTTCCAGTTTTATCAAGTATGAATCGCAAAGGGTATAATTTTGGGTCGGCAATGTGCCAGAGTTATCTGTTAATATGTGTGTAATATTTTTCGAGTTGATAGCCAAAAATCCTGCGATAGTTTTTACATATCCAAGGTCACTGCGTTGGGTAATGCAGCCAATAAGCGACACACGCTGAAAACATGGCGAGTTCAGGCCTATGGGACTCATTCATTTCTAGACCAACCACTTCAGCGCTGGGGTACATGAAGAGGTTAATCAACCGCTGATAAAATGCGGTCCCAAAACATAAGCAACGACGAAACCTTGACCAAAAAATAAATGGTGGTGAATGGCCAAACCCTTCGATATGGATATGCTCCGTTGTCGTCACAGAATGGCCCCTTTCTTGCAATCTGACTAGACAGTAGTTACAGTAGTACAACTGCGACACGTAGAGAAATTTATTTCACCATAATTTGAAATCGTACGTCAGACATGTTTTGTAGAGCTGTGTTGGGAATAGAATTGTGATATGCGCGTTCTGTATGTCATACATGTCAGTAAAATCCTGGCATACTACAGTAATATTGAAAATGAATTCCTTTACATGGATGAGGCTCGGGTGGCGAGATGCCACAAAAGCTCAGATTTTGTTGGTAGCCTAAAAATCTGCTTTACAGGTATTAAATTGTTATGTACTCTCTAGTTAGATTGAGCTAAAGGGCTGAACGCGCGTGAGGTGAGATTATTTGCTCTTCTCATTTACGCGCAAGACAGAAAATGAGAAGAAGAAAAAAACAGCACACAAGTTTGAGCAACCTATCATAAGGTAGCGAGCTCTAATGTGCCTGCCTACTCACCCTCTCGCACACAAACATGTGTTTTTCCACCTATTCGACAAACTGGAGCCTCCGGGACCTTTGTGTCAGCTCCCAAAAACGATTTCACCAGCAAGCATTTTTCACTCGCAAAAAATACGCCGTATTTTTGGATAGAAGTGCAAAACAGGTCTTAAGACCATCCAAACACTAGTAGACGTTATTGTACAAAATCCAATAACTTGTTTGGCCAAAACGGGTTTTTGTGAAATAGTTGAAATCAAAATGATCGAAAAAAGTTGCCTTTTTAATGAAACACTTGACACTATGTCGAAGGAAACAACTTTGACTTATGCTAGAGAGTTTATTCTGCTGATTCCAATAATGTGCATCACCCTCCAAAATTAAGTATTTTCTGATGTATCGTAGTGTAAACAGTCAACTGCTGAGAAACGGTAGTAGAATGATCAACCATGACGAGTGACGTGGCCAGCATGATGTTTTGCAGAACTCCAAGCCTTCAAGCCAGAGATATGTTGCTAAACACATCTTGGCTGATTTATTTTGAGTTTAATTACTTCGTTAGGTTCGACTTGGCTATTCAATCGTAATTTTATGTTACTTTAGCGACATTTAATTTATCATGTATGGTGTCACCAAATGTACCAACTGAACTAATAAAATGCTACAATAATTCCAAAAAAAAAAATACTTTGCCAACATTATTGACGAGGAGTCAACTATACCGGACAGATTTATTGAATCAAACATCGGTTTCTTTGCTTACGCGAGTTGTGAACTTAAAAACAAATTATTGATTAGCCAGCGCCACGATTGGAGGGACTTGGTTTTTAAGATAGTAAAAATATATCAAATCAAGATAGATCCCGTATGCCTGGCCGATTTCTTAAATGAGACATCAATGCATTCTTTATGACAATTTCGTTGATGGAAATAATTATTTGAATGGTTCACAAAGCACTATTCCCTTATAATTCCTGCGTGTATATAGGTTACTTTGTTCTTGATATTAATTGCTCGCAAAGATCACAGCAGATACTCATTGAAGATTCACAGACGGAAAGCTGAATATTCCGATCATACTTTCGAGCAAATTATTTTTGAAATTGCTATGCATGCTTTTTTAATGTTTAGTGTTGAATTTCTTTTCACGCAGCCAGCGCCATGCGGAGAGTGCTCCTAAGTTGAAATGCAAAGAATCTCAACCGAATACGTTATAATGACTGGAAAATTTGATTACACGAAGAAATTTGAGAGCCTATCAATATTCGTTTGCGAAGGCCATCCTTCCATCCATTCCAAAGGTTCACATACACAACGCAAAGAACGCGAATCTTATGTTCACACCATCCGAAAGGTTACCCTCTTTATAACTATAACATAGCGGTAAAGAATTTTATCTGTTCAATGAACGAATCATCAAATCAAAAAAATGAATTGCAACTATTCTCCGCCACATATTCAACGAAGATCTACAATTTATGGCAGCCAATAAGCTGTGCAATACTGGTAGTTGAACCAATGCCTTCAAAAAGAATCCTTCAAATAAACTACCATAGTATAGTGAGTTTCTATCTACTCAGAACATCTGGTAGAACGTCGGACTGATACTAATGCTACTGAGCCGACAATGAAGTCAATCTTACCTTGATAAACTGTCTCTTCGTCTCAGAAGCTAGAACTCTCAACAAATCGTCATCGATGCCGCAATTATGAAACGATAAGGATTTCACTTTCCCGAGATTTCCAATCACCGAGCACAGCGTATTCAGTACTGCGGGTGTCAGAGGATAATTCGAGAAGTCAAGATCTTGTGTGTAACTTTCCAGTATTTTGAGCGCCGCAGCTTCTTTCAACGATGTGAAAATGTCCAATTTTTGCGCTGGTGTTATATCTTGCGTCAGTTGATATTTCAAATTTTGCATGAGGTATTCCGCTTTATGATCTAAATCATCTGTATCAATATACATAATATAAAGATTAGCGTCAAAGTTGGTGTGGTAAAAAAGACTTCTATATTTCGCAATCGAATGTTTCCTTCCCACGGGAGTATTGTAAGAATACTACGATCCACGTCTAGTATGTACGTGATCAGTGAAAAGCATATTTAATTATTCTGCATTCAAATGTGAGATATGTAATCGCAATAGAGCAGTGACTATGACACCTGTCTTGGCGACTGGATATAACAGAGTTTTATAAAGTATCGGTCGCGAAGACGTAATTTTGGGTCTCCAAGGTACCAGACCAATCTGTAAATATGTATTTAGTATTTTTACATCCCCTCAAAAAAGATCTTTGCGAGATTGTCTGTAGATAGTTCGTACATATCCGAGGTTACCGTGTTGTATACTATAGCCGACCAGCGAGACACGCTGAAAAGTCGCTACTACAATATCGCTTGATCGTGAAAATGTGCCGACCTTTTTATTAGATAAGTCGGTGTGAATCCATGATAATATTTGTCCACCATTGGTTTCACTTGGTTTCACACCGTGAAAAATGGTTGAGAAGCTTTGGTGTAGGGGTGTACATCAACGAGCGGTGCTGTGTCAAAATAATCGGCGGCGATGAAACGTTGACCAAATATTATCGTCGCTGGTCGACCGAATCTAATTGTAATGGTCCGCTGAATGTGTATAGTTCACAAAAATTGCACATCTCAAATCGGAGCATTTGTGCGACTCACATTATCGCCGTATAGCAGCAACGTTCAATGGGACTTCACTTTGTACGAGTAACCAGACGTCATTATGACCAATTGCCATAATATGGAAATGCGCGATTCAAAAACGTTACAATCCAAGAAGGGTGCGACAGGCTTGTGGAAGTTTGTTGTGGTATTCAAGGTGTTTTTCGACTACATTGTTCATTTTCACTCGGTTGAAATTCCTCGTTACGATTCCGTATCTGGCGACCAGGAACACGTCCCAATGCTATACCTTTTCAATACACCGCTTATGCAGATCATAGCAAGGAGGAATCAATGCGAGAGGCTTATCGTACTTGTGCAAGCTAGTCATATATGATTGTCTAAATCCTACTGGCACAGCAAAGATCGAAAAGCTTTTGAGTACGCCCGGATAAAATATTTATACGCATAAGGACAGGTAGTTATTGTGGTGCAACAATAAGAAATGAATTTAACAAATCCAACATTTCTATTGTTCATAAGATACAACGCATCGTTCAGATCACATCTAAGTCCTGGTAAAATCAAACAGTTGAGTGATTTTTGTTTGCAAAGCAATCGATTACGCTGGTCAACAAAATGAAGAAATTTTTTTTTAGGGCAGAACATCTGAGAGCCGTTTCTGGTTTTTTTTGTGGTTGCTGATTACGAATATCACAATAGTTTTGTCAGATTGGCTCTTTGTCAGCAGATATTTATACCCCTATAAAGCCCGAAATTGCTGTATTTATGATTAAATATTTCACTTAGTAGGAAGAAACTCGTAGTTTTTTCTAATTTTAACTAATAATAACTAATTGACTATGAAGAACCCTCATGTCATTCTCAGTCCTTCTATCGATATTTACATGACATGATGCAAAATATTTGTTTGTCAAAAAAGCAGGTTGTCAAGCCTAAAAATCGTACTTCTGCACAACGGAAATACATATTCCCCTGTACCAATTGGTCATTTTACCAAGATTAACGACGAGTATAAAACATATTGGTTGAATTGAGAGACTTGGAACACAAGTGGATTCTCGCTCACACAGGAATACGTGGCAATGAAAGGGTGGATAAACTCGCCAAACTGGCCGCTAGCCAGAGGTCCTGGCTGAGAAATGGTCAGCGCCGGAATGCCTATGATGCACCCGTCGATTGAACAGCCCTACACGGAAGCATCCCAATAACCTCGAGCGCTGTATTATGAGCACAAATCGACTTATTTCGTTGAAATCATGCTTATTTTGTTCCACGGTGTGCATGCGCACAATAAAACATAGAAATGCAGTGACTGAAATTTCAAATTGAATATTTTTCACCACAAACTATATTTTATGTTGATTACCGAATAATTTCGGGCGACTTTCGCGTTTTGGTTGGTATATTAAGTTGTCTGAAGATCAATATATTCCAGAAATCCGAAATTCAAAATTTTCTTGGTCGTGATAATTTTGGAAGGTGTTACGCGTTCCTAAAAATGTGTCTCGTGGACCCCACTATGGGAGCTATTAGTGTAGTCGGATGCTCACGGTGAAGTTACCACATTTCTGCAACTCTCTGCAGTATTGCAAAAAAAGTGAATCGCATGCGTTTTTTGGATATCTTGTGAGTACGCAATTTGCACATAGCTTTTCACCACGTAACCAGCGCGGGACTATTATTTTTTGAATAACTGACCGCATGACTTGATCATTGTAACAGTAGGTTTAGAGCCCATTTGAGCAAGTGGAACCCTCGGATAGATTTCCACGTCGGATCAGGTTTCATACCTTACGGTTCTGTTACGAAATATGAAAACTTTGATCAGTCCATGTATACTTTCTCCTATTAAATATAGGCAGATTCTTCACACTAAAATTGCTAAATTCCGGGAATTTTTCCCCAGGATGGGAACAAGGGGCGTATACTAACATATTGACATTCGAAGTACAATGAAATACCAACCTGGCTTGAGAATTGCAGAACTGATATCGGATCTAACACTTTCGTTTTTTAGAATACCACTCGTGAAATTGCGCACAACGGCCCAGTAGGGTTTGTGGAATTCACGATCAACGATATGCTTGAAATCATCCAGTCTCATTCCCACCACGGAAAGTGCCGCTAAAACTTCTTGAAGAGTTTGATGACTGAAAAAGTATCTATACATCCCAGCTATAATTTTCTGTCCTAGAATCGTCAGTCCAGGCACTTTGATGACAACATCACTTATATCCTTGTACGCAAGGCGATATTTGGAAAGGTCTTTGTCGGTGAATGTTACCTGTTGCTTCATGGTACCACTGCATGCCATTACCTTTAATTTGTCGATGACGTCGTTTACGTCAATGACGTTGTCGATGTTTCTCGTATTCTCACATTCCAAGAAAATCTGAATTATAGTGACCATCACTCCGGATGCACAATTGGGAGGATGCGATGGAGCTCGTTTCCTGGTTATCATATAAAATACCAGAAACAATGGTGTGAGACACATATAGTGCATTGCGGGGTTAGATAACCTCATTTCATGCCAATCATTTTCTGAATTATGCCCCATCAACTCACAATACATTTTCTCCGCTTCCCCTTCACTAAATCCCACCAAAGCTGCCATAAAATTTGGTCGCATATTATTGGACAGACGAGCTACCGAATGCTCCCTCGATGATATGATAATAGGAACATCAGGTAAAAGATATCCTGCCAGTATGTTACCAAATATCGTACGTGTGTTTGACACCTCCCATGGCCCAATTATTCTATCGCATATCGGATCCCATGTAGCTTGATCCAATCCATCGAAAAACATGATAATTTTTATCACCCCATCCAGTATTGCCTTAAGACCACATCCTAGCTCAATCACTGACAACTTAGTGACTTTGGGGCTAAATATAACATTTGCTAAAGTAACGTTCTCCTGATCAGGAATATCTCTGATGTTCATGTGCATGATGATGTTATATTGTTTGGCGTCATTGCGAAATAGTTTAACAAATTTCTTCCATAGTGAATGTTCTTGATCGTGGAGATTATTTGCAATGATAAGTTTCTTTGCTAATCTTTTCATCATGATGGTCTTGCCACTACCCGGTTGTCCGATGATGGCGCAAGGTCTAGCGTGTTTTTCTTGGATGCGCTTTAGAAAACCTTTGTAGTCTATAAAACGTCCAGTTTTGGGGTTGCCGTGGGCACTGAATCCTTCTTGTGGCAAATATTCTCCTTTGTATAATTTAAATCCAGTTTTCAATTGCGGGTAAAACTCAGTGTCTGGTTCCGACAAATCTTCGTACGATTCTAGGACTTTACCCTGTACATTGTTCCACGAGAGACGTCTAACGGTCTCCGTGAATTTAGCAAGAAATTTTCCTGAATAAAAATATATTTTCGTCAATGATCCACGGTCAAAATAACTGTCAAATATTGTGTTTACTACTTAATTGGAGGTATTTGGGAACAATTTGTAATTACATACTTTGGCAAGTGTACAGGAACGTAGATAACAGCATGTCCCCAGATTGATTAGCACACGTTGTAACTCCTCACTCATCCCCTGAAGTTTAAATCAGATCGGGCAAAGGCCATGAATTCTGCCATTGACAAACATTTGTTGAATAATTATCGAGGCGACAGATTTCGTTTTCAATTTAATTTGTGTGCCTTGGAGTTGACTTATGTCAAAATACGCCAAGTCTATACCTACAGAAGGAGCTCGTGTACCATCTAAGATAGTAAATTGAGCTTAAACGATCTCTACGCATTGAATATTTAAATTTCATGTCGGTGACGTAATATTTGGTGACACCGTCGTTGATATACATACATTGTTCTTATCAATTCATAGTTGCCAAAGATTACCCTTGATCAGTATCAGACGTAAATATTCTGGTTTGTTTGAATATGAATATATTATTCAATTGTAAATTCTATTTCATTGCAGTAGGAATAAAAGTAACAAAAATTAAGTGATGTCATTTGCAGTTGGAGTTGTGAAAACCTAACAGTCTTGAGCCACTTTATTCCGTTATTTTTCGTATGAGGCTCTGTACAGTTTCTATGCCACAAATCAGTTTCGCGGAGATTAGGTTGAGTCCTTCCAGAATGATACTTTTCAATTTAAAATTTAGGAATATTGGGCGTTATATTGCAAACCTTTTATGTAGAAGGCTTTGCAAGAACTGATTCCACTGCCTTTGTTGCCATCCGAGATCCGACCGTGTTTTCGGACACTTGGCATGCTCGTGGAGAATTCTACACAATTCTAGTTGCACTCGGCCTTATCGGTTGGCGAGAGTCTTGGTAGCCAATCACATTGCGTATTACGAACAGGCGCGTTGCAGTACGTGGTTTGAATAAAGGCAAAATTGTTTACAAGCAATCTACTGGGAATTGGATGTCTTCCTCTGTCCTTAGTTATGATACCTTTTATAGGTTGGACATTTTGCCTACGCGTTTAGGACACGCTATATTACGCAGTGAAAATAAAAAAAATAAAAATGTATAAATATATATATTTAGGCCCACCTTAATACATACAATAGTCATTTTTCTTTAGTCGCGAGCGGGTACCTGGCCAGTTCAAATACGGCTCCCTTCGATTAACTGCTCAAATTATGAGACACCTCGATTAGATCCACTTTTCGGAATGACCTAAGTACTTTGCAGGCTTGGATTTTCTACTCCCACTTACAGTTACTATGACATTACTGCTGCTCGAAATTGGGTCGAAATGATTTACCGAAACTCCTCAGAAAATCACACATTAGGTTATCATTCATGTTACTAAAATGCTTAGCGAAGAGAAGTTGGCTGAGAACCGTCTGTTTATTACCTTCAAGTATATTTACGGCTGCATTGAAAACAAATGATTGCTTAAAGCACTTTGTATATAACCTCTTTTAAACAGTGTTTTAAACAAAGACATTTAAAAAAATATGTTGTGTATGCGATATTGGACACAACTCAGTGGAGCTTATCGCATTTGTAGGCCTTGTGCTCCACGACGCGAATTTCATAATGTTCATAGGTATTTGCTTTTTTTCTGTATTATTGGAAACGTTATTCAATCTCTCTCGCAGTCATTCTTCATTCTCTCTCGCTCACATAGGTCCACATTAGGGTTGTTCAAAATTTGGAAAATGTTTGGAATTCTGCGTGTCCATCGCTTATTCTGTAGATTATTGTTAAAAAACAATAATGGGCTTGAAAGAAGCTCGCAGAAAAGCCGGTAATATTTGTCTAAATGCGTTTGAAAGTAGCCGTCGCAGAGTGGGCGGGGAATTGATGAAGTGGGCGGGCAAAGAGAAACCATTAATCCTGATTGGTTGAAGCCGGTAATAATAAGCTAATGATTGGCTGAAAGACCGACTTTGTGAACACTGCTGGTAACGATTTTTGCGTGCTGTTGTGCAGTCGTTTCTGTTGGTGTCATTACAGACATGATATATTGCCTTTGTTAATGTTGTCATCAGGAGTCCATAGAACAACATTGAAGCCGCCTAAGTTAATATCTACCTGCAGATAGTGCTATGTATTGCACAGGTGCTCTCGCTAGTTGAGATACGAATGAACTAGATTCATGCATCTTGCTACCTTAACCTAAGTTCCTAAAGTTACTGACAGTGAGTGATACTCAAAAATTTACCACCAGGAGTCAACATCTCAGTAGAAGCCTACTTGTTATGACTAGTCGTCTCACCCATAAACGAACGCATATTACACTTTTTATTCACAATTGAATGAAGGCGAAAAGCACTATTTACAAAAGACATTAAAAAAGTACGTTGCAGATCAGTGTTGCATTGTTAGGCACAAGTTGCAGATTACAGGCTTTTGATTAGAGTTGACTTCCTGCTGTTTCCAAGTGTCTTTCTATGCTGTTCCACAGCTTGAAGCAGACTGTCTCTTTGTTGTTCATTGTCAGTCAAGATTGCAGCATAGTCTGTGCTTAGCTTTACACCTCGTTCTGCGGCATCATTAACGACTTTGACAGAACTGATGTAGGAGCTCATTCTGGTGTAGGAATCTGATAAGGGCCAAACATCAACCGGTTGAGCTAGCCACGCCCCAGAGCATTCAAAAACATCAAATATGTACCACGACTGTGGCCCAATAAAATCAGACAAAGTAGTGTCCTTGTTGATGTGTAATGTTGCATTCAACGAGGGCGGGCCTCTCCTGAAACTTGAAAGTTCGTTCTACCTGCAGGAGCGTATTTGCCATATTTTCTCGGGTTTCATTGCTTTCACTCGGCGAAAACAAGGCATATACAGCGGTTTCCAGCGATATACCAGTCATGCTTTAAAAGCTTTTGTGAAGCAGCTTTGGAAACTTGTACGTCATGTTCCTTGTAACTCAACATGTCCTGGATGAATCTCTGCATCACGACCGATGCAAATTTTTCCAAAATGTCCTGAGATATTTCCAGGCGATTTGTTTCTCTGGCTCTCTTCGTTGCAGATCTTGACAGGGAGAACATGGCTATATCTCCTCCACAAGCCTTAATAAATGCTCCCATCAGCATCGTTGTCAGTTAGGCTACTTGCAATCGATCCAGAGCTTGGGACACATGCGTATTTTTCATAATATTTTTAGCTGCCATCAGTTTAATGGATTGGGTCGAGGTGCCAAGTCCAACATCATAGTCAGAACTTGAACTCAAACTGTCACCCTCTTTTGAAGATGACGATGATGCTAAAACAACATAGTCACAACTTGAGTCGTGTGAAACGTTTTCAACAGTTTGATCTGCAGAGCTGCTGTTTTCTTTTTGAGGTCTTAGCCAGAATTTTGTCTCTTCCCAACATTATTGACTGGCGAGATTGCCGTTGATCTTTATAAAATGCAATGTCTTCAAGCTTTCTTTCATGTGGTAGATAAATGTCATTTTTATTGTTGTTATGGCATCTCTACTTCCAATATCCCACAGCATGTCCAAATTATCAGTGAATTTTCTCCTCTTACCCTTGGGATCACTTTCCTGTTTCGGATTCTTCTTCAGATCACGTCATCTTTCGTGCAGGTTTTGAAGAGATCGCACCACATGTGATTTCTGCATTGTCGCAATTCTCGCCATTTTTAACACTGTCATTACATCATCCACCACCACAGTACATAGTTCATGAGTAGGGGTTGACTGAGGACAATGCTCTTTCAGATGCAGCAAGAAACTCATTACTTCTCGTATAGTAGGTAATCTCGAGCCACAGATGTAATCGCAAGTATATCCGACCAAGTACTGCTCAGATTTGGATCTTGTTCTTCGCTGCGGCATGTGTGCAATCTTTCGCCGTTTTGCCTCTGCCATGACTGCACTATTGTTGCTCCAAATCATAAACTACTGCTATCGACTCTGAAGCATTCAAAGAACACGTGTTACAGTACTACTAATGACTCATCAACCCACAACGCGCATGTACAGAACCACAACCGCTACTAACAGACCTACCTCAGCAAAACAGACTTTCAAATTAGTAAAGCGAGGCTCCCGAATCTGAGTCAGCTGTTGCAGTAATCAGTTAAGCTTAGCCGATTACCCAATCAAGAACCGTGATTTCATGATTGCCCGCCTCCGCTGTCGGTTGCCCGCCCACTCTTCAACGACGACTTTCAAACGCATTTAGACAAATGTTAGCGGCTTTCCAGGGAGCTTCTTTCAAGCCCATTATTATTTTTTAACAATAATCTACAGAATAATCGATGGACACGCATAATTCCAAACATTTTCCAAATTTTGAACAACCCTAGTCCACATAGAGGTCTCTGCTGCTAACTTATAGCACGGCTCACTTTCAGTCTGGGCTTCTCAGTGCACTACCGTAATAGCGAGGTCGGCGATGAGGAGCCCAGAGAAATCTCCGACACGTAGAAGTTTGTCATAACCGGGTTTCGAACCCGCGTCCATTTGTGTCGTGACTGCAGTGTTTAACCAACTGCGCCAGTCGCTTTTGATTTCTATTAATGTGCCATAATTGTGTAAATACTTTCCAAAAACATGTAGTATGAGCCTACGGACGATTTACACCCGGTATAGCCGACGTATACGATATGGAATGGCTGAACCCTCGAAATAGTCAGTTCAACAGCTATAGTACGTACATAGAGATCGTTCGTACGGAATGAATGTTCTGAATATGATGACCATCGACCGTAAAATGTCCCCTGACGACATAGCGAAGGTTACGAATATTTCTGGTCAGTATACGGCAGGGGTGGGCAAACTACGGCCCGCGGGCTGCATGCGGCCCGCAACGCCGTTCTGTGCGGCCCGCGAGAGTCTAAAGAAACTTATTAAAAATATTGATAAAATGCGTACTAAAAAATCGAATTCATGTAGGGACTTGATTAAACTTTTTCTTAGTATATTTCACCATGATAATTCTAAGGAAGTTGGTCTAAACGTAGGGGACGCGTGCCCCGTGGGGTCATGAAAGCATCTGAAGGGGATCGCGAAGCTAAGCTCAACTGAATTTTTTTTCGCGCTTCGCGCGATGTCCTTCCAATTCCTAATTAGTGCTCTGTATTTTGTATGAATTTCTTTTTTAAAAATCTCTCATCATTAACGTAACCTCCCATGCTACCAAACAATCCGTTAGGTTTGTTATAGCATCCTGATTGCGTTTTGTGATATGGCGATAAGGGGGCGCGAAATCTACACATATAGTAGAAGCGTGTTTGAAGCTAACATGGTTATGATGCTGTCAGCATTGTGTGTCCTGGAACTGAACCTAAAGCTGAATTAGTAAATCTATGAACTGATCACTGCTCACAGATTTAAATTTCAATCCTGTTCTAAGAATCGGGACAACAGACTTTCATCTCTATAGTTTTGACAAATTGGTTATTGAGGTCGACCAGCCTATGAAATCTCGCCACTGTTTCTGGCGCGTATACGATATCATCATCGCAATATGTTTGGTTTGTTTCAAATAAGCATATACTATATATTATCTCCATGTCCTCACTGTATAATCAAATACCAGTAATATTGGTTTATGATCCCAATTTTATGTAGTGCGGCCCGCGAATGGATTCAGATGTTGAATGCAGCCCGCGAGCTCAAAAGTTTGCCCACCCCTGGTATTCGGCATGGGTTTGAAGCCTATTTCGTCAACGGAGCTATATTTACCCTACATTTTCTATTGTCAATCCCAATCTAGTGTGACCTCACAATTGGATATTCGTTAGATAATGTTTTAGAAGAAACATTAAAAAGCATGTTTTAAACAAGGGCCCCAAATATATTGAATTTTCATCAACAACCTTTGAAGTGAAACGATTGAGTGTTGATTATAAAAAGGCAAACGACGGAACTAGATGACTCAAACAGGTATGGAGAATGAGGATAACAGTATTGAGTCTGATGCTCCATTAACTACTTTTAAAAATAATACCTTTGTTGTCCTCGTGATTGTTATTTATCATCAAATTTGCTTTTATACTGTCAACTGACGAATGCGGCATATGCGCTATTTGTTCGAAACAATGCATTATTGCGCGGCTCATTTTGGGAGGCCATTGCACAACTGCAACTTAACTAAAATTCCCTACCTGTCATTTTTTCTATTAACTTGGCCTTCACAGAATAGTCTTTGGGATGGAATACCGGGGAATTGACAATTTCAGCTACTTTCTTTTCGTTGCGCCCATAGCTTCCGGCGACATGACCAGCTTCTGTATTTTCCACTGAGTCTGAATATACAAAGACGGCTTTGTGTTTAAGATCCTTTTTCGTTTATACGGAATATACACTGTTAAAAATATTCGATACCAAATTACTGGTCTGGTCCTTGCAGCAGTTTTACGGCTCTGAGACCAGTAAATTTGAAAAAAAAATCATGTAAATATTACTGACCGTAATTTAATTTTTCAAAGACTGACTGTTAAATTTTTTACGGAAAATTCCCGTCACCTGATGCACCAGAAAACGGCTGTATTACCAAATTACTGGTCTGGTCTAGTGCAGCAGTTTTACGTTCCTGAGACCTGTAAATTTGAAATATGTTTTCCCGTATTATAATTTTAAAAATACTGACCGTAATTTTTTTCACGGGCATTTCCTGTGAATAAAGTTAACAGGAAACAGCTGTAATATCAAATTACTGGTTTGGTCCAGTGCAGCAGTTTTACGTTCATGAGACCAGTAAAATAATTTTACGGAAAATTCCCGTCACCCAAGGTAACAGAAAACAGCTGTAATATCTTTATACTGGTCTGGTCCAGTGCAGCAGTTTTACAATCCTGAGACTAGTAAATTTGAGAACGCTTTGCCCGTATTTTCTTCATATAACTGTTTCCACTGACTAACCACATGTTTACTTTCCTGTCGTAAATATACGGCACCCAATGACCACACTCTTGTAATCTTTTGGCAATTTTATTGGTCACTGCCAAATGCCAATCACAATGGTTCTGCTTAATGCCAATCATAGGTGAAAGTCATGATTGTCATCATCATCATCCAGAAAGCAGTCTCACTAGACCAAGCACCTTCGGATGGACTGCTGCTCTCTTTCGTGACATGCTTGATCTTGTTCCCTCCGGATTTATGCCAGCAAAGTACCTAGACAGAAAAAAAATCAAGAGTGAAATTCACATACAATTAGGGTTGGGACTTCGGGATCAAATTTGAAATCCCGGGATCGGGATTTTCCCGGGATTCTCGCTTCTCAATCCCGGGATTTCCCGGGATTGGAAAAGTAATAAAATACACATACAAGCTACACAAACAACATTTATTCCTTGTATTATTGACCCAAAACATAAGAGCAGCAAGAGTATCATCGTCTCGACCACTGGTCTCAAACTCGAACTTGCTCGCGGGCCAATTCCGCAGTTTCTGATGACGCGGCGGGCCGCAGCATAAAATAGAGGTACAATATGTATTTCCAAGTATAGGCCTTATTTGACGGGCCTTGCACAGACTGGCAGTCCATACACATTGTGAAAATTTGATTCACTATTGTAATATTCCCGTTTGCCACGAAAAAGACTTGACGCGAGTCCGATTCGAATCACCTATTTTGTATGACTTGACTGGACTCGAGTCACTTTGCTAAATTGACTTGACTTGACCTTACTCGGCCTATCACAAATGTGGATTGATTCGTGACTCGGAGCAAAATGCGCGAGTCAATTTCAAGTCATCAAGTAATCGCTGTCGATCCAAATCACTGTATCTTACATATATTCGGATTGTTCGCCAAACGATGGTGTAACACGTGAGAGCGACCAATCATTTAATGATCGTGCGTTATTATGAGCCTCCATTGTTTTCTCACAAATAAATTGACCGCAAACGAAGTGATCGAAGCTGACATCAGCTTACGTTGTCATAAACTAATATAGTAAAGTAAATTCTGTTCTCTGTTTTTACCTTAACCAAACCTATTGTTTATATTGAAACTGAAGTCGAATATAGTTTATATAGTCCTCAACCATTGGCGCAGGCTCGAATTGTATCATATCGATTTGTAAATGCGTAATGTATTGCATCTTATCAATTGGTATCTATTCACTATCATGGCTGGTAACTATAAACTGAGGTGTATAGTTAGCGATACAGCGTCTTTTTGCGTGTATATATAACTTTATATTCGTTCATCGGTTCAATATCAATGACCACTCCATCTGTATTTCAGACAGCTAGCAAAATGCAATGACGTTATCATGCTTCATACTTCGAAAAGGCAACTTGACTTGAATTGTGACTTGACTCGTGACTTGACTTGGCTTAACTTGACTCGACTTGACTCGAGTCACCTCCAAAAATCGAGTGAGTTAACTTGACTCGAGTCCCCTTTGAAAATCGATTGACTTCACTTGACTCGAGTAGAAATGTGCAATGACTCGAAATGACTCGTGACTCGAAAGTAGTGACTTGATCCCAACACTGTTAGACACCATACGAGACGACAATTGCATCATATCAACGTAAAAACTGTTGCGCCAAAAGTTTGCAGCTATCGGACATATGACACGTGAGAGCGATTCGGGTGTTTGGAGTTTAGAGTGAATTTTAAGTTGTCAAATCCGAAATAAGAAATTTCCAGTTAAATATTGGCGAATAGTTGAAATTTCAAAATGCTGACGCTGTGACGCAGGCTGCAGAAAATGTTCTCGCGGGCCGCATGTTTGAGACCACTGTTTTAGACAATCAGCCGAGTTTGTGACAGTGCTTTATTACCAAAATAAGAGATATGGCGGTACGTAAGCCTTGGTAGATGCTGTTTACAAATCCCGGGATTTCATCGGGATTGATCCCGGGATCGGGATTGCTTCAAATCCCGGGATCCCGGGATCGGGATTTCCCGGGGTCCCAACGCTACATACAATCCTATATGGCCCATTTGAGTGACAATGGTTCGATATCAGTCACGGATACAGGTTGGCTGGAGCAAGACATGTCCCACCAAATTTATTTGGAGCGTACAAATTTATTCGGAGACGTACTATATAAAAATTACTGAAATAATCTGATACATTAGAATTTAGTCAATACTTTCAAATTACATAGTTGACTATCATTAGAACTTGTGAGAATGTCATATATATGATCATTTGATAAGCCATATTAGGCTACTGGACTAGTGCAGGTATTTCCAATGTGTAAGCAGTCTCTTGTCTCTGTAATAGACTTGGACTACTAGATAATTCTAGTTGTCCAAGACTGTTACAGAGACAAGAGACTTCTTACACATTGGAAATGGATAGATAATTCTGGTTGTCTAGTTTCACTAAATTAGAGCGAAATGCCAGTAATTTAATTTTAACCGAATTTGTGAAATGTTTCTATGCTCTAATTCTAATCTAATTTGTGAATTGCTCCTATGCTCTAATTTTAATTCTAATTCTATTTATTTCCTATTAACAATTTCGTTCAATATTCAAGTTGTTGTGAATTCAGTGATTCTAATTCTAATCTAATTTGGGAGAGCTGCAATTTTTTGCGTTCTCAGACTTTTCTTTGTAAACACCTATAAAGTCTCATGACAATGTTAATAATGGGTAGGAAAAACTCACCTTTGAATGAATTCATATGTGGCCAGACATTTCGATGGATACATAATGTTCAGTACGTAGAATGAACAGAATTGATAGGCCAGTGCTTCAGCAAGAGTTGTCGTTGAATAATGCAGTTGACTCTCAATGTAGACATGAAATTTCGAAGCATTGTAAATGGATGTACCTGAGAGTAACAAAAGTTAAAAATTAATCAGGTTGAAGTTAGATGGGCTGCTCTACTTTTGCGAGTCAAAATTCCTAGGGGGTGTGGTGTGCATTTACTGGCGCCGAAACAAGACCATCAATTAGTTCATCAGACATCGATGATAAAATGTCTACTATTTGATAAATATGCTTGTTGTGTACGAGTCAAATAAACTTTGGAAGCAGCACAATGATGTAGTAAAACTCGATAGTTTTAGAAAAATATCTTCTGGAAGCAATAATTGCAATGGTAGGTACATGCATAAAGATTTTCCCCTAGTCATCGATTCTCTCTAACACGCACCAATATAATAATCTGTATTGAAGGCTTTTGATTCAGAGACCAATTTTTCTAAAAAAAACACTTGGTTATGATTACCTACCGATGACAACAATGAATGGCTGAGGCGGTGCATCTTTACATAGATCCGAGACCAAGCAGTCCTGAAATGAAAAACTGCAGTTAAGCAACGATTGTTAAAATGAGGTACCGTAGGAATTCTATGACAAAATAAAATGTTGCGAGTAAAAAAATACAGGAGAATTTTATATTAAAAAGTTTATTTCAAAAACAGAACACAGCGATTGTATCGATTCCATTACCTGTGGCTGACAATGATACAAGTCAGAAATTGGTTCTTTGAAGTAACAAGATATCAGATCCACCAGTGCATTAGACTTGATATTTTCTCTGTCATTCACACATTTGATGTTAATTTCAAGCAGCTTATGAATGACAGCTACTTTGAGGCTTCTCTGCTTGGCGGGATCTTCTAGAGTTCTGAACAAAGATAAGACAGTTAGCTTTTGAACTTTTAGGCCCGCGAATGTGATCAGATCTGGCACAACTAGGTAATTAAATTCTAATCTAATTTGAGAAATGTTTCTATGCTCAATCTTCATTCTAATTTCTGGTTTTCCTGATAATGCTACAGGAGAACTACATAGTGCAAACCGAGCTAAGCTCTCTGTGCAGACATTTGCCATGCTCCTGCTTATGAATTCTGATTTGATAAGAACTGAACTTGATTAAATTCTCAAGTTTTCGCAAATTTATTAAGTCTAATTCTAATCTAATTTGGAAAATGCTCTTTAGCGATAATTCCAATCTAGTTTAGAAAATTCGAAAATCTTCTAGTTGTCTTACTCTGAGTGTGATATATTGCAACTAGAAGTTCTTGTCACATTTCTTAAACGATGTATAGGATAGCTTAATGGATCGTCCGTAAATACCTGAACAGTTCTTTACCCCGAACTTCCAAATTTTCCAGAAAGTTTGCCTTCGCATCTTTCTTTTCCACCAATAAGGCATAATGTTGAAGCATACACTGGTCATTGAACAAAAATGGCCATTCATTTTTTAGAGATGAAACTGATGCATTATCATTGATATATCGCCTCTGCAAGCTGTAAGTCCTTTCCATGCGAGTCATGACCTGCTTCATGTCAGGCTTACTTTTCGCTGATTCTGTAAGCAACCATACCCTGTCCTCTTCGCCTGTTTCAGGCTCTAGTACTGGTGGTGCCCAGTTAACACAGCCATATTGGTCTAACCTTTCTTCTCCTTTGTTGCTGGGAGCTGATTTCTTCTGTTTTCTTTGCAGATTCTCAATTCGGTAAGTCAGTTGATTCAGCAAGGACAAGTGCCCAGTGCCAATAACTTGCCCATCAACAATATCTTTGAAGCTTCTTGGGTACTGATTAACGATCACGTGGCAAATACACTCCAACTCTTTCCGCTTGGGTTTTTCACTAATTTGTAATATAGTACTGGAAATGACTCGGATCATCTCTCTTCTGTCACAACTGGTAGGCTGCCGTCCACTTCTGCAGCACTCCATAAGGTCTGGAGGGAACTGATTCCAAGGGACATTGAACTCAGTGTACCAAGACATATCGCTGCTTGAAGAAAATGAGCAATCAGATTCTGTTGTGAAGGATGTGATGATTTTTGACGGAAGGTTGGTCCAGGCTGCTAGTAATTTTCTAGCAGATATCCGATTTAATACTGAGGCAAGATCATCTTCAGTGACTAACTTGAGATCCTCCTCTTTTTCAACGCCCATATCTTTCACCATGTTTTCCACCTCAGTTACAGTTTCAGCTGATAGTTGCGGCAAAACGTTACTAATATAAAGATCCATTATAGTCTTACTAAAAAATTAATTATATATTGGATTAGTGTATCGCGTGCGGCATAGTGTACTTGGAAACAAGATAATTCTGACCATCAAGAACATACGAGGAAAGCGGATTATAATCAATGCAATTGGCAACATGTAAATATGACAATGGAGTTAACTTTGGTTGCAAAGTGAAAACACCTAGATCAAAATTGTATTCTCCAATAAACTTTTCAAGAACTACAACAGGCCCCAATGTCTTACTGTTCTCAACAATTGCTAGTGCTACAATAAGGCCTAGCTCAAGATCCACATCACAAGCCAACGTTATATATTGACCAGTCCGATATTCAGTACCCTTGAACTCCGCTTTATTCAGAAAGCATGTTACTTCGAAATCTTTGAATATGGCCTGCACTTCCGTTGGTACATCAACATTCTTGTCCGAGTCATATTCTAAGTCGCACGAAATCAATCCAGATTTTGACAGATAAGCCTGCCGCATTTGATGGCCGATTGATAGCGTCAAGGCGACATTTTTGAAGTTTTTCTTTTGTCGGATCAATTGCTTGAAAAAAGAATGCTTGCTCTCAAATCTCAAAGTCCAAAGATTGATCAATGGCCCGAATTGTGTAATGAGATAGGGATAATGAGTTAATATATGATGTTTCGGTAATACAGTAGCATCAGGAAAAAGATTCTGATACATTTCAAAATATTCATCAATCAACCTTGATAGCACAGCAATATCATCTTGATGAATACACCTTGAACAAATCCTACTGATAATTGAGCGAAAAAGCAACATAATTTTCCAGACATCATCATCACTATCAACAACTCTGTTTATAACTAAAAGTGGAAATAAGCGGACAAAGCACCAATTTTGACTGGCATTTCCAGTCAGTTTACTGTCGCCATGTTTCAATATAGTAGGTTTCGAGAGCATATCTTCTTTTGAATAAGGAAAGCTCGAGATTTGACGGTTCAGGTACTGCATATCAATCCAACCACGTGAAATAAAATAGTTGACAAATATCACCATATCAGATGAAGCAATGCCCTCGAATAGATCATGAGCCAGACATGGTGAAAGTCCTGGATTACACACATGGAAATATTGCAAACAGTTGAAAATTGATGACTTCTTGATACCAAAAGCATTTGTAATGCGATTTGAAGATGAACATTGTTGAGCACAAGTTTCATAGCTTGAAGGATTGCGTAGTAAACATCTCTCAGAGCCAACGGCCAAGAACTTGTCTCGCGGCGCTCTACAAAATCGACATATGTAAGTTGCTGTGCTGAAGTTAGTCACAAACCCCCCGAGCCAATTACTTCCAAGATTATCGCCTAGAATACAGAGAATGCTACCTCGAACATGTACTCCAGTTGCAATTTCAATACCAACACTCTCTAAATGTTTCAAATCCCTGATTAGTGGCTCAAAAATATAATCCACAAATTGATTGGATGCATAACTTTCTTTGCAAAGCAAGATCAACTGTATAGAGTCTATCTTTGATCTTTGGTGTATTGGCATATTGCCAATTGAGTAATACACAGCAAGCAATTTATGCTTTTTTCGTGCCGAACCGAGTGGATTTACGATCTCAAATGCATCTTGATACAGGATGATTTGGATAGAATTAGATTGATCAAAAAACGCGTTTTGCTTGTAAACCATTCCATGTTCTATATCACAATAGACGCCTTCTGGAGATGGAGTTCGCCTCTTAAATACATTGTCACGCACAATATGATTCATAATGATTTGTTTGAGACTATCAAGCAAAGGTATATAACAATACGTTCCAACCTCTTCACAAAGCATACCAGCCGGGGCTGATTTCAACTCTACAGGACTCACATACGGTAAAAATGCTTTCGCGAATTTAGTGCGATAATGAGTGGAAGTTTGACTGAAATTGTCTGAAATGCACTGATTATGAAAGTTCACATCACTAATCTTGTTCGTCAAGGACGTATTGCCATTGTCATTTATATTCATCAGGTTTGTGACCTGCTGAGAGAACACTTTCAAATGACTTGAAACCAATTCCTTGCACCCAGACATAATTTCAGTAATGAGTGAAGCTGGTATCATATGTTGATATTCCAATTTCATACAAAACATCTGAATTTGTTGGTTGACATCTGCATCGGTACCTTTGGGATCACTTTCCAGGAGCTGAACATGTGGTACATGGTTTTGCTGAATCATGAAATCACTATTTCGTCCTTGTTCAACATCTATATCTAATACACGCGGTGGAGGGGATGAAAACATTGTTGCTTTATGATTTCTTTATGCGACGAAAATGAGGAAACAATGTTGTAACTGTTTGTACACTCTCTAAATGGGCATAATATTCTGTGTCCCGTTCGTAGATGGGACTTCAAATGCTTCAAGAATGTCACGTCATTATGAAATTTACGCCCCATACTTCTGAAAAGAATATAATAAACAAGACTCAACATGAACAGTCTGCACCTTACAGTAATCTACGGGGATCGCAGCCTCGGAAAATGACAAGGGATTCCAGCCTCGCATCGATTGACCGATTCTAGGAAGCAACAAGCAATACCTTGTCATTTTCCGAGACTGCTATTCCCATTGGTCTCGCAGCAACTCATCCTGTGAAAATTCTGCTATCAACACTTGCAATATTCTAAAGTTAAAGCTAAGCCTAAGCCCTGGCTTCGATTCGAAAATCTCAAGACCTTGCACAGACGCATCCTGCTAATATCCAATACGAAATAATCGCGCGCCATAATATCTATCTCGCGACATTCAGTAATTCAGTAATTCAACCGCACGTGCTCACTCTCAGTCTGAGGTCTGACTAGAACTCCTATGATGTCACAATCAAATGTTCGCTCGAGCAACTCGGAATTCATCAGACCAGTGCTTTTCAACCTTTTTGCGCTTCATTCGCACTTTTTTTGTAAAATAAATTTCATTCGCACAAACTAACCGAAAATTTTTATGCAAAAGGAAGATGAAAATACAAGATTTATTTGTTCATGTATACAACAAATTGGCTACTATGTATCTTAAGCTATCAAGTGTTGCGGGTTCGAGTCCGACCGAGATCGACTTCAGAATTCCTATACTTAGTTGTTGGAGGTTTATCTAGGCTCCTGCTCGTCACCTCATCCGCGTAAGCGGTGTCTTACAAAAAGCCTAGAAGTGGGCCGTGCTATAAGTCCGGCCTAGTGTAAATGACCATAGTAGTCGACAAACACCATGAATACCGCAAACAAAGAAACAAGTTTAGTGTCTCATTAAAAAGGCTACTATTTTCGCTCGTTTTGATTTCAACTATTTCACTCAAACCCAATTCTTCTCCTCAACCAAGTACTGCTTAAATGCGAATCTCCACTCAACTAAAAATCGATTGGTACTCAGCGTTGAGTGCGCGCCAATTCTCTCTGCTCAGTTAAGTATCGATTTCCAGACGTCGTTTTCCAAGATAGGGTTGCCAGATTTTTTTCGCCTTCGACCGGAACGCGTGAACGATTTTGTCATGACAACACGACGCTGTCGTCACTATTTCGTCACTGACGTAAAAACTAGAGGCAGTTCTCACTGATTTATCTAAATGCAATGAATAGCCTCAGCTGATCCACACTCTTTGAAGATGACCCAATAGAAATATATAAATCCTTGAAGATACCCGGAACGTTCCTATGCCCCACAGAAGTGTATTTGCAAGACGCTACAACCCCATTCGAAATATATAAAGAGAAGTTTCACAGCAGGCGAACACGTAAGTGCAGGCCTGAAATAACAAAAGAATGCATCTATATCGTGAAAATAAATTGAAAAATTAACATATTTCCAGGATTTCTTTCCAATTGAAGCTCCTCTTTGAACCATTCACTTTGCCCCTCTACCATTCAACTTCCCGATATAGCTAGACCCACCCGACATTTTCTCCCTTAAATATCCAGTATCTCTTATATCCAATATCTTATTGCTGCTATCGTCTAAACTGGCTTGAAGGTATAGCGACTTCATCCTAACCCTGATAGTACCTGGAACTCTATCTGCTGAGGTTCATGCTGGGGGTCTTTTCAAGATGTTTCATCTATTAAATTGTGGAAAGAGCATGCGTGGTTGATATGTGAGCAATAACAATCGTTGGGCTATATTATTCATCTGAACAAGTCACACACAATGTAGAATGCGATAAGACACAATGCGATGTAATGAACAGATAGGAGGATATCGAACGACACGCAGTTGCGATCTTTTTTTTTATACTGACATTCATCTCGGCCTAGAGTGCCCGATGTCACAGTTCTTTTCGATGTTGATCTTTTTGAAGCCACGTCCCTTTCTAGTTCTTTCCATTCCTTGTGAGTGCTTTCTCTTTGTCTGGTCTTTTTTTGTCGCCGTAAGAACGGCGACGGCGGGGGGATGCTAGCGCATTGAGACTGCAGAAGTTACCGTTCCGGTATACCGGGATGCCGTACGACAAGAAGTCGAAAGGGTACAAGATAATTACAAATACAATTATAAACACAACATCCGTCCAAGCGCCACTGATTTCATTCACTCAGCAGAACCTCACATCACGAAATAGTGTACCTATATCAGCTATATACGACAGTACCGGTACTACGGTATTTGGCGGGTGTTGCCTGCAGTTGGCTGCTCGACCGTGAAAATTGACACTTAAGTCTGGTGGTGCGCTGACTTAGATTTGGATGCCGATCTGGACGCATTTGAGTGTGAGTATACTTTTTGGCGTGAGTTGAGTAACGAAATCGTTGCTGAGTAGAGAATCGCTACTCAGCAGAGAAATTGGGCTCCACCCTTAGTTGTTGGAGGTTTATCTAGGCTCCTGCTCGTCACCTCATCCGCGTAAGCGGTGTCTTACAAAAAGCCTAGAAGTGGGCCGTGCTATAAGTCCGGCCTAGTGGAAATGACCATAGTAGTCGACAAACACCATGAATACCGCAAACAAAGAAACAAGTTTAGTGTCTCATTAAAAAGGCTACTATTTTCGCTCGTTTTGATTTCAACTATTTCACTAAAACCCTTTTCTGCCTAACAAGTTGTTGGGTTTTGGTACAAGAACGTCTACTAGTGCTTGGATGGCCACAACTTAAAATTTGTTCTGCACTCCTATCCAAAATACAACGTGTTTTTCACGAGTGAAAAATGCTGGCTGGAAGGAATCGATTTTGAGAGCTGACGAAAAGGTCTAGGAGGCTCCATAGAGTATGTCGAAAGGCTGAAAACCCCACCTGTTTGTGTTGAGGCTTTTGCCTTATGTCTTGGAAAATAAGGTCCAAACGATCAAGAAGAGTATAGGCACATTGGAGCTCGCTACCCTATGAGACTTTTTTCGATTTAACGTATTATGTCTCGCGAGTATGTGGGAATAGCAAATAAACTGACGATACTGTGTGTTCTGCTCTTTAGATCAATCTAACTTGAGAATTCATAACAGTTTAATAACGTTAACGCAGCTTTTTAGACTACTACAAAAATCTGACTTTTTGTGGCATCTCGCGACCCGAGCCACACCCATGAAAAGGAATTCGTTTTGAATATTACAGTAGTATGCTACGATTTTACGCACATTTATGACATACAGAGCGCGCACACCACAATTCTATCCAACACAGCTCTACAAAATATGTCTGACGCACGCGATTTCAAATTAGGGTGCATTAAATACCGACGCGTGTCGCAGTTGTACTACTGTTATACTCAAATTGCAAGAACAGGACTATTCCGTGCCGACAACGGAGCATATCCATATCGAATGGTTTGGCCATACAGCATCGTTCATTTTTTGGTCAAGGTTTTGTCGAATCTTATGTTTTGGCACCGCATTTCATCAGCGGTTTGTTGGCCGAAACTTTGCGTCTTCATTTGACCCGACGCAAAAGGGGTTGGCCTCGAAATAAATGAGTCTCATATAGACCCTAACTCGCTCGTTGCACATCCCTAGTCCCTGCACTAGTTCATCCCAACGGTCTTCGACCATGTTTTCCAGAAAAACCAGTCGGACAAATCTTATCATGAATTCTCAGGATAAAACCATATTTTTTGCGTGTCTCGCTTATTGGCTAGAGTAGCCTACTCAACTCCGTGACCTTAGATTTGTAAAAACTATCGCAGGATTTTTTCAATAAATTTAGGAGATAATACATACATATTAACGGATAGCTTTGCCACCGCGTCGACCCAAAATTATACCCTTTTGCGGTCCATACTTTAATAACCTTTGAAGGGGTAAAAATTTCCGTTACAGTAACTTGCAAATGTGAGTCTGTAATGGTGGTATTTACTACTATCCTCGTGCCTCGCATTAATCGAACAGTTATTACGAAAGTATGATGATTTTTAGCGAAAGAAAGCAGAAAGTCGATTTGACGTCATTTTTCGAGCCTGTCGCAGGCTCAGACGGGCTGATATACTGTATTTCTGCCACTACACAAGCTTCCGAACCAGGCTTTTGGTTACGTAATAATTATAGTGCGAAAATATTAATTCATTGCGGCTTGTGAGAGCTACGATAAGGGGTGCGTCGTAAATTAAACAAGTTTTCACAATTGCGTCGCAACAACAAAAGTTACACTGCCCTTGAATTTCCTAATAGGTTGATTTGAATTATTCCAGGTCAGAAAAATTAACAATAATTATTCACGATTTTCATTCGCACTCATCCGAGATTTTCATTCGCACCATTCGCACCACTTTCGTCATTCGCACTCACCCTGAATTTTCATTCGCACCGTTCGCACCACCTTCATCATTCGCACTGCAATTTTTTTCATTCGCACTAGTGCGAACCGTCACACAGGTTGAAAAGCACTGCATCAGACAATTCATGAGGCCTTTCGCGAGAAAAAGGTAAACTACGTGGAACGCTCATCGCAATGGCAAAAGAACATGGCTACGCCAGCACATGGTTACATCTTGCATGCGTTAAAATGTCTGCGATGGGGACAGAACTGGCGTAGCAGATCATTACATAAAGTTCATACCTGCTGTAAAACTGCGTAAATACCAAACACGCTTGGCATGCTTCCTTGATGTCTCAAAGGATACCCATTATAAAGCGATATAAACGACGTTCTCTGTAATATTCCTAAATGCTCAGACACCAGCAGAGTGCTGTTCACTGAGTGATTAGTATCCAGCATGGCCATTCGCCATCGATGACGTAAATTGCTTGATAATTGATACATGATGCGATGATGAAAACCAGATATGACAATAATAGAACCTTAAGCGCATAAAATTGTCGATTTGTAAATGCAATAGCGATGTTGCGATGTAAAAACTGATTATAATATCTAATTATCCAGTAAATCACTTTTACGAATGCAAATGTAAATCCTAAATACTGATCATCCAGTATATTTCCGTTACGAATGCAAATGTAAATGTGAAAAACTGGCTATCCCGTAAATTGCTTGTACGATTTGAATCTGTATTTTTTTTACCCTCTAAAAACAAGTAAAATTCATCTTGTCCTGCCCGTATACTAATTCAACGGGCTTTTACCGTTAATTTAAGTGACGGTATAAATTTACAGGTATAATTTGGGTAAATCTACGAATATTTCTAAGAGTGTATGTCATGATAAATCTTTTCAGAGTGCGAAATTCATCTTACCGAATTCTCTCACCAACAGTCATAACCTCCCATGCTATCAAAATATCACGTGGGATTGTCAGCATTCTGTTGCATTTTGTGAGATGACGATAGGGGACGCAAAATTTTTAGTTTCATAAAGGGGGCGTGTCTAAGAAAAGTTTGAGAACCACTGGCTCAGGGCTTCCCTATAAGATTAAGCTTTACGTGGAGATGTTCTTTCAGCTAGTATCTTATCTCGTTGGCCCCGATATCGATTCCTCAGTCGCTCAAAAGCGTTTCCGGGTATCGTGCACAGTAAGGTTATGACTTGAAAAAAATTGTCTGCAGCAGGAATCAATGAACATTTTGGTATAAATTAATAAAATTATGATCATTTTGTTCAAATCGAAAAAAATATCCCGCACAAACTAACTTCAATTTTCGACATTGGTCCAAATAGAGAGGAAATTTACAATTTAAAGGCATTCTTTGCTACAGATTTAATCATTAAATATATGTCCTTTTGCAATTTTGGTAAAGTTCATCTATCAACCTAACTTCCCTTCTTGTTATTATGTTAGTGCCACGGACATCTACGACCTATATCTATGACTTCCACTGGGGTTTTAAGGCACTTTATAGCTGCAGGACATTTGAGCGCAAAGATAGCAGCAAATAATATTTGATGTATTCTAGAGCCCGTTAGCAATCCCATAAATTCAATATCTTCCGTCGCGATGCCAACAATTTCGACGAGGACTTGCAAGGAGATATAAGCTTGCGCCTTAACGGTCTAGGCCAGACCGGGCAATGTATTCGGCGTCTGAAACTGCTACGTTGATGTGGAGCAGAGTGTAAACAGGTTTTATCCCATTAAACAGGCTATACAGCAGTAGCCAACACCCCGAACGCACGGATTTGGTTTTTATGATAGAATAAACATAGGAAATCGAGATGGACTCCGTACGTTCACTAGACTTGTTACATCAGACCGCGATATCTATTTCATTGATTGGTTGAATAAGCATCGTTCGCTGACCTACCTGTAGCGTATTTCGCTCTTAATGTTGTGTGATTGCGGGTCAACCTGACAGCAGAGAATCACTAAATGTTCACAAACAAAAAGCTGGATATTTCTAGCAAACTCTTGTAACAATGCCGGTAAAATTATTGAGATTGTAAAGGTACACGCTCGTTTAGTGTTGATTTTTATGCTGCCAGCGCCACGCAGAGAGTGGCCCGCACTTGAAATGCAATAAATTTCAACCAAAGATGTTATACTGAAGTGAAAATTGTAATATATGAAAAAGGTTCACAGTGCAAAACCTACCAAAGTTCGTTTGTGAACGTGAACCTCAAAATTTCAGAGGTTCACACACAAAACGTGAACGTGGTCGTGAACCTCACGTTCAAGCCATCCCTGTACTCAAGTATAGATGAATAAGTAACGCTGTTAATTTCCAGTCGATCTAAGTAGAGGTATCAGTTCCAAAGACATATCAAAATTATCCTACTCGAGAAACTAGTTTTAAAAAGTTGATCTTGCAGATGGTTCACATAAATGTAACAGTTGATCGCCGTTGGCCACTTTCAAAATTGCATGAAGCATCCTCATGATCCAACTGGCCGGTGAAAATACAAATAACTGTCACTTCAAAAATATGCATGCCCGGATGTCCTGACAATTGCATTTATAAAAGTGTTGCAAGCATATCCCAAAGCTGCCCTCTGCCTCTTCTATGAATGGTGCATCAAAATTATGATAATTTATATAGGTGGCTGGATGGTATATTAGACCAGGGGTCACCAACACGCGGGCCGCGGGCCGCATGCGGCCCGACGAGTCATATTCTGCGGCCCGCGACCTGATTTGAGATTTCGGAAGAAATCTAAGAAAACCAATTTGAAATACTGAAATTGACTACAGTTTCAGCATGTTACTGTTGTTGTTTCAAAATAAGCTATTCTCTTGTGCCCAATATCACTATTCGTCACTAGCAAAAACGGCTGTGGTGATGTCAACAACACTCCATCGAGGGAGAATCAGCGGATATGAATGGGCAGTCGCGAAAGAATGAGAAGTGGAGGCGGAGATGCGCTCAACTGAAAAAAAAATTCGCGTCCCAGTTTTAGGAACCACAGCCCTAAGCAGTTTTCTAAGCGTCTCGGTCTTGACAGTGTTTGGGCTATTGCAAGTCAAGACAGAATGCCCATTCATATCAGCTGATTCTGCCTCGGTGGAATGTTATTGCTCTGTGTATAGTCCGGAATTAATCTTAGAGGGAATTAATCTTAGAGAATTCTCTTATCAACACTCAACAGTCATACCCTTCCATGCCATTAAACTAGACGTTGGGATTGCTAGCATTCTGGTTGCATTTTGTGATCTGACGATTTTTGAGTATCATAAATGGGGCGTGTCTAAAAAAGTTTGAGAACCACTGGCTTCGGGTTTCGCCACAATGTCAAGCTTTACGTGAAGATGGACTTTCGGCTAGTCACGTATCTCGCTAGTCCCAATATCGATTCCTTAGTCGCTGAAAATCGTTTCCAGGTATCGTACACAGATCACAGTTCAAATAAAATAAAATTGATGATAATGATCTTTTGTTGTATTTGTAATCCTTTATTAAAATGTTATGTAGTTTGTGATCAATATGCCCATCGCCTATGTTAGGTAGCTCACAGTAATACTGACGTAGAGTTTTAGGACGTTGTTGCCTATTTTTCATCGATATCGAATTCATGCGGCCCGCCACCTCTACGAAATTTGAAAAGTGGCCCGCGACCCGTTTTGAGTTGGCGACCCCTGTATTAGACCATTGTACTAAATCGTCTCCAACATTTACTGAGCACAGGGAATATAGGAGCCTACTAGTGCGGGGCATGGACCGGAGCCGGATCGGATATCCGGCCGGATTTTTTCAATTTTGGTCGGGCCGGATCGGAGCCGGATCAGTATTTTTTCTGCTACGGCCGGAGCCGGATCGGAGCCGGATCAGTATATTTTTGATCCGGCCACAGCATGACTATAGTAACTTCCGACCACAGTGAGAAAATAACCAAGCCATATCTGTAAAATCACTGAGCCATGACCCAAATTTATGCTAACTCATTCAATCGCAGCATTTATTATATGACTAAGCATTTATTACAGTCTCCAACATCCTTGTTTCAACTGTATGTGGTCGATGCGGTCTCCTTAGCGTGCAGTGAGATGGCTGGTAATCCTATTATTATAAGATCATCGAAAATATCAAAAGCCTTGTATGAAGAAGGGAAACCAAACGCGGTTGATGTGAAGGGAAATAAAAGTGAGGTGTGGAAGAGTTTTGCCTTACCAACTGGCCCTGGCACCAGTGAAGTGAGGAGGGCGGTGACTACTCAGGATTTGTTCTCTGTCGGCATGGTGGTTTGACATTCAAGCATGAGAGAAAGAACAGTGGCACAACACATTAAGCCACTCATATCAAAACCAGATGCAGTGTATCGAAAGTCATACCATCAGCGGGCCAACGTTCAATGTCATCCTTTCTGACAAAAACAATCTGCTCCGCTCCGACTAAGGCCAAGGTACAATTGGTCAAAGCAGCCACATCATTCATTGTAAAGGATTTGAGACCATTCCGATCTTTAGAGGGTAATGGTTTTGTCGAACTTGCTCAAACATTTATGGATATAGGGTCGGTGTATGGTCGAATGAATGCAGAAGAAATAATCCCATCCAGACATACCGTTAAAAGGGAAGTTCTAAGCCGTGCTGCACTGGAGAAGGAAAAAATATCTATCATTGTGAAAGCGACTATTGGCGAATATGGGATGATTGAGCTCACCACGGATATGTGGGCTGATGTCAATAGCAGACATTACCGTACATGTCACTGACAGCCCATTACATTCGCGAGGAAAAGTTGCACTCTGTAGCAATATCTGCAACAAAGTTTGAGGAGCAGAAATCAGGTGTAAATCTGCTAAATAAAATCCAGGAATGTTGCACTGAGATTGGACTATCTAGCTCTCTGCTAGACTTCTGTTATTTTGTAACAGATGACGCAAGCAATATAAGATCTGCACTGACAACACATCAGAGACTGACATGTGCTTGCCACATGTTGTCGACTGTCCTGCAGCACACGTTACAGCCCTCGATGTCCGTGCATAGTCACTGCCCTATAGTTCTGTCTGATACTGACATGATAGAAAAAGTTTCTGATACAATATCTCGTTGCAAGTCGTTGACCGCATATAGTCTACCTTGTCATTTTTAATTCGATACCAGCCTGTGAGTGTAGTTTTCATATCCCATACAAACCTGTGAGTTTTTGTTACCATGTAGCCTACCTTGTCTTTTTGTATTTGATACCAGCCTGGGAGTGTTTATGTAGTGTTTGTGTAGTTTTCATATTCCATACAAAGCTGTGAGTTTCAATGCCATGTTCCTTTTTTTTTAATATAACCTGAACCCATTGCCTGCTACTGCATTTGTTGTTAATAGCTAGTCGTACATGAATATTATCGGAGTTTTTTTGGATCGGATATCGCTCATTTCAAGTATCCGGTCGGAGTGGAGTCGGACCAGAGGATTGTGGAACAGGATCGGAGTCGGACCAAATAATTTGTCGATCCGCCCCGCACTAGAGCCTACGTACGGATGACCGTCGCTAGGCTACCGTACTGGTATCGCGAGACGTAAATGTGCGAATTAGACCATGCTATACGGGGCATCATACATTCTAAACTACTGCATTTTTACGTGGATTCGATGTCACCGAATTGCCGCAAATTACACAGCACGATGCTTGGATTAGTCGGCCATGGCACTGCAACGATACAATTCATTATGGGCATATTTGATGGATAGCATATATTTGAATACAACGCCCATATATACAACTGTCCGAACAAGGAAATATTTAACCAAACTCACCTTCATTGCGTGGCGTTATGAAGTTTTGTGTGGTTTGTTTGATTTCTATTTTTCCTTGGTCGGTCACTTTCAATTCCACGTTGCCATCAACGTTTTGAGCAAGGACAACTAGAAATAAATTCTCATTTTTAATACACTGCATGTCGAATTGCATCAAACTTGATCCTTACATGTGCCAAAGGAGGCTGCTGATCATTGATAATTATACACAGGTTACAATCATATGTATTTTGAAGTTGATGGAGTAGTTTTGTTTGAGGACGAGCGTGGACTGTGAAACCATGTTGCCGTTGTAAAATATGTGACGTCAATTCACAGTGTTTCAATAAAAAAAACCTGGTCGAAGGGTCCCCCTATTTGGATTATGCGCCTTTTTCAATGATAATAACGAATAAACATGCAAATCCGTGTAAAGCAAGAATAGGATTCCGTACAGATGTGTCAATCATCATCAAATCTCTGCATTTGTGACAAAAGTACCATATCCCGATAATCATCACGTCTATGCATGCGGTAATGTTACTTAGTTTTGATGTAGTATATCCTTGCACACATTCAAAATAGACATGGCCGAATCCAGCACCTGGCCAAACCTTGCCGTGGTGAAATATAGATAATAATAACATATGGAAACGGGGTGTCTGGGGGGCGAAGCCCCCCCCCCCCATAAGTTACGGCTAGATACAACTAGGGTCCCCCGGTAAGTGTCGCCTTGCCCCCCCCCCCCGTTCGTAGGGCCACCACTGCGATGTAGCAAATATCGAAATGAGAGATTTGAAAGTTGAAGCTGGTTTCATATGAGTAGCAGTTGAACATGGGTCGGCCGACCACAATGAACATACGAACGCAGTCGCTCGGGGCATTGTTTGTCTTCGCCCACGCGGCGGCTGAATGGGAATCTATAGATAATATTCCCGAGTCTCAACGCGGAGATTGGCGCTTCCGTGCGCACTGCAGCAACGCAACTGAGCCCGGAAGAGCTGGTGTGAGTCCCGGTGAGTGAGATTGTCTTACTCTAAGTGAAGAAATCCAACTGAACACGGATAAACGGCAGGAGTAAGTGGTAACCCGTCGGTCGTCACAATAATCAGTACACAACTACACAAGAATGGCTTTTTGTTTCAAAACGGTTGGTGACGCCTGCTTCAGCAAATAGCTGGGTTTGAAATGCATACCTCTTCCTTTCAAGGAAAAACCTGCGTAGTCTATTTTATAGGAAACATGCATTTCGGAAGCGGTCATTACCGCGCCACGATCCCACAACACACCAAAAGACAGTTTCGGCCAACACGCAACTCCACGAGATGTGATACCATAGAAATACCTTGGCCGAAACTTAGGGTATTCGTCCATTGTCAATAGCCGCGCTGGATGGGCCTGACCTTCCAATCCGGGCCCACTATGCAAATGTCACCCAGCGCATCCACAAAGGAATAAAGCCATGACAATTTCTGTGTGCGTCTCACAAAAGATATTCTTTTAGTCTGCTACGTTTGGGCGAGTACGATATGACGTCACACTAGAAAAGCTTTGCCTATCGACCATAGGTGGTCACCAGACGGAGCAGGAACCGGTATAATGTTAGGTCGGTACATTTAGGTGATTGTGTGTTGTAACCAGTATCGAAAGAACATTTTTTCAGGCTCCTCCCGTCCAAATAAACACTGATCTTGAGCTCAACATAGACAAATCGATGCAACTTCTTGGTCCTTAGTATATACCTCTGGTTTTGAAATGCATCTGGTCGTTAAATTTTGTGAATGAAATCAGTCTATAATATTGCGTCTTCTATGTATTACTATAAAATTGTGATCCTGTCTCCGCTCACATGATAATAGTTAGAGGTGGAGGACGATGATTCGAAAATACGAGGATCGGGATTATGCATCGTAAAGTCATGTCATGTCACACGATTAACACTAATTATTAGCCTATGTGCAGATCAGAACCAGCAGTTTTCACATCCGGTGGTTTTCAACCATTCATGATTGCGACTCCATCTGTTATTTGAAAATGTTTTGTGGCTCACCTCAGAATTAGATAAGCTAAATACTGAAAACGGTCAGCACCTTTGCCCAGACTAACTCACGGCCTATTTTGTAAGCTGATTACGTTCAACATCTTCGCGAACCCGAGATTAAAGACAGACGACCCCAGGTTTCGGGCCAATATCTATGACTAATGCATCTAAATGGCTTCAACCGACTCCAGTGATATACCATTCTCCCCTACTTGCGATTAAAATTAGAGTTATTTCAGTAAATGATGGATATTTTTAATAATTTTTGATTGCATATTTTTGATGGCGTGGCGTGAAGAAAATTTCAAGTGGCCTAAATCTGTCAAAAATTGACAAAAACATTTTGATCCGATTTCTAATCTTTAAAATTCCGGACATTTAGACAGATTTCAGGAATTCGTCCCGGACGTAGTTTTAGCAGTGACATTCCGGACGTATGGCAACCCTAAACATATCGTTACAAACTTTTAAAACTGAAACATTTATTGACCAGGTGTCACATTTTATTATTATATCACCAACCCACAATGCGCTGACAAAATCATTGCCGTAAGCAAACTTCTTGAATGAGTAGAAGCACATAATCAGCAAGCCAGTGCGGTCGTGATCATTGAAGTAAGATGATTAACAGAGGTGGTCAGTAACGAAGTACTTTTACTTTTTGAAGTACCTGAAGTAGATTTTTCCTACTCACACTACTTTCAAATAGTTATAATTTTAGACTACTTCTACTTCTACTTGACAGTTTTCAGTTTTGTAGGCAAAAATAAGCGTAGAATACCTACTTACTTACTTACTTGTGAACAACCACTTCTACTTGAGTAGATATTTCGGCGTTACTTCTACTTCTACTTGAGTAGCGACGGTGACTACTTTGACCACCTCTGCTGATTAACCAATCAAGGTCTGTGATTTCGTGATTATTAGGGTGGAGGCCAAAAAGCTGAGTAAAAACATCCTGGATTTTCGCCTAATCTGCGAGTTCCAAGATCTCCCGATTTAGAAGTAGATGATCCGCACGCCAAAACATTGGATGTTCGTGCGAAGTTAGTAGATCTACAAATCCAGGATGTAGGACGCTATTGCGTCAAAATGACGCAAAATGTAGTGATCCGTGAAAGGTTGCCATGTCAACCCATCGACTTCGTAGTAAATATTATGCTTTGGCAATGCTGATTGGCAATGTCGTCGATTTTGGTCATGTGCTATGAATGCCATCGTTTCCTAGGTAGACTTATGAAATTGATTTGAAGCCACTTTGCAGCTTTAATGCATATTACTCTGTAGTTTATTCACAGTTATAAGTTCTAAAGACGGCATTGCAAATTGGTACTGCTGTTATTACTGTCTTTAGTATGGATATTTTGGACATCGTAGATGGCAGTTCGGACGACTAGAATACAATTGTCATGCCCAGTCATTACTTGGCAAACATATCGGACTCATTTGTAAAATACCCAGAAAATGAATTCGTTGACCGCTACAGATTTTACAAGGGAGCTATGGTAATTCTATTGGACATGATTAAAGACAGCCCATGGTTGGATGTACGGTGCCAAGCTTTGCACCACATGATGCAATTACTCTGTGCTCTCCGATTTTTTGCTACGGTCATTTTCAACAAACAGACGCTGACTTGATTGGTGGCAGCCGGACAACTGCACGCCGAATCATCCACTGCATTTCTTGGGCATTATCAGAGAATAGAGAAAATTTATCCCACGATTGGATGATTTGTTACAAACAAAGAGTGATTTCTTTGACATAGGTGGAGTTCCAAATGTCATCGGTTGCATTGATGGTACCCATATCCCAATAAAGTCCCCAGGTGACTCTGTACCAGAAAAGCTTATCGTTGCAGGAAAGGATATTTTTCTTCGAACTGTCAAATGGACTGCAATGCCAAGAGAATACCGGTAGTGACTAATGCTGTTGTGCGATGGCCAGGGAGTACTCATGACTCAAGAACTTTTTCAAATTCCAGATTAAAATACAAGCTCGGCCAGAAAAAATACAATGGTATTTTGCTGGGAGACAGAGGCTCTATGCTCTAAAAATGTACCTGGTGACTCCATTAACAAATCCACAGGCTGCACAAGAAAAAAAATACAGCTATATGCACTCAAAGACACGGGTGCTGATCGAGCAATGATTTGGCGTTCTCAAACAGCGTTTCCAGATGTTGCTAAATCACATGCGAATGCAAATCGAAAACACCATCCTGGCAATCATTGCAACAATATGTTTGCACAATTTTGCTACAAAAACCAATGAGCCAGTTCCTGATATTGCAGTTACTCCCGAGGAAGCTACGGATATAACATCTGAAGTTGGATACACTGACGCAATAGCCTATCTTGAAAATAAGATGAACACATATTTCTACTAATTATGTTTATTTTAAAATTTTAACAAGCACAGTAAACCGTGCTGGTGTAAAAATAATAAAGAGAATGAAATGTGCATGACTTCGTGGAATGAAAGATTCAACTACCATTGCACTGTAGATAATAAACAAAGAGCAGGTGTCGCATTATTTGTATTCAAATTGACAAATATGAATTGAAAAAATGTACCGAAATATTTGCACCGTCGACAATACCTATAAGGCGAGGAACACTTGGCAGGCATGCACAATGAAATGTTATAAAGAAATGTTGCTTTTCAGAAAATGCGTATTCGGCTATTTACATAACTTGACATAATTGAACAAAGAAATATTGCATTACATATGTCACTAATTCCTCAATTGTCCAAGTTCTAATCTATATTTTTCCATTTTTATCGCATGTTCTTCAATACGCATTTTGAATTCTTGCTTTCTGAAATATCATTCTTCGTCTCTCATGTCTTTTCTTTCTTTGAGCTCCTCAATCTTGGACACCATCAGTTTAATTCTCAGCTTATTGTTTTTCTGAATTAAAAGAAGTTCATATTGACTCTGCGATGAGGTAGTAACCTATGATTAAATTAAAACTTGTATTAGGAAGCTAATCACAAAGAAATCATTTGGAAATTCTCCTTGCCTTGTTGGCTGATATTTTTTCCTCTAATGCCTGATATCAATATCCGTTTCCAAGTGTGGTATCCAATCGATATGAGCGGTGAACCCATAATCGGTCAGTCTCTAGTCATTAAAAACTTGTATTCTGCAACCAGCTGATCACAGAGTGCAGAATTGGTAGTTTTCATTGTATTGTATTTGTATACTAGAGCCCGACTGATATTGGAGTTTTGGGCCGATACCGATAAAACCAATATCTAACTCCTTCACCGATAACCACTATAGCCTATATTCAAATTGTGTGGAATACCTTAAAATGCGCATTTGAAAAACTTCAGGGCTTCTATTTGAACAGCCAATACTAAACTTGGACAGGAAATAAACTAGAAAGGCTGTATCAGGACACCTGTAGAGTGTAATATATCAATATTCTCAGTCTAGTGGTCAAAGATTATAGTTTATGGACTTCCTATCACCATGCTGTGACCTCACGAAAACTGCCCATATATATTCATTTCCAATAGCCGATACCAATAATTCTTTCAAAGAGTGATATCGAGTCTATATTATCGACAAAGCGATATAATCAGTCAGGCTCCATTGTACACCATCTTATATCAATTGTTACAGGATTGTAACTATGTGCATTGCTCTGGTAATCAGCAATCTTTCGAGCAGTCAAACACCATTTCCAACTCTATCGTTCGCAGATACAATTTACACTAGAAAACTAAGTAAAAGTGGGAAATTTTTACATAACGATGGTTGGGACAGTGGAGCAAAAGTTTGCCAAACCCTCCGAAACTGCAAGATTGTATATTTTAAAATGTCAGCTCGACTTGAAATCCAAATGAGTATAAGCTACATACCAGGTCTTGTCACGCATGTTGACTGCGATTCCATGTACCTTGTTTCTGAAAAAAATGTGAATGTTTCAGAAGGATTTGAGGCTATACGTATGTTTACACATGTACAATGCCCAATTGCACATGCATATTTGCTAGTGACGGTGAAAAATACTGAAACCGATCATTCGACGATGAGCAAAAAATCTCATTATAAAATCGCTGAATGTATGACAAGAACGTTCGATATTGTGAATGCGTTCCCTTCAATACACCACCGGCTAAGAAATCGATATAATATACATCTACACTTGTACAATTGATATGTTAGCAAAAAGTAGTGATGAAAATAACGAGAAGAGTTGCCTCTGACACGAACCGATCTTCATCATGGGGAATACTTCTCGATGTGGTCAATGTATCGAACAAGTTCTCATTACTCTCTCGCAAATTAACTTACATGATTGATTTTCTGCAGTAGCTACAAACAATATGGTGGAATCACTTTCAAAATGATGTTCAAATGGCTGAACCTGTGCTGGTATGACAGCTTTAACCATTAATTTACTGATATGCGCCATATTATGGATATAATTAATGTCTACAATCTTACCTTGCAATAAATAGCACCGTCACCGGGTCAGATACCATTGAATGTTCTGAAGGCCTTCTGTCATTTTCAGTTTTGAGACTTTCTCTTGTTTTGAAGCAACCTTCAATTGCTGTTCTGTTTTTTGCCATGTTTGGTGATGTGGCATTTCACGGCTTGGTTGATTGTTTCCAATGCAAGAGAACGGCAGAACTCGTTTATTACATAGTTTGTATGCAATTATCATTAAACATTCTGTAATAACATAATCATCAGTCAATAAGGAGAAGCACAATTGAGTACCGGTAACAAAATATCGCTAACATGCAATATTCACCATCTTTATAATGAGCCTCAGATAAGCAATTTCAATCTACAATGTCATAACTATTACAAACCTCGCCAAATTTATATGCTTGTGTACCTTAATCTAGACTTTAATCCTGGTGGCGACCAGGATCAAGAAGCAGCAGTCTATACTCAGTCTGTTCTGGCAGAATCTTACTAATCTACCTTTCTGGTCCGCAGAAAATCCAGCAACGTGCAAAATCGCCAGATCTTTTATTTGATCTATATTTTTGGCCTCCACCCTTAGTCTTCTCGCTGTTCTAAGGTCGCAGGGAAGCCCATTGTACAGCAGCTACTTTCTGACGCTTTAGGCTACATCTTAACGACTTTCTTGTGAGCTTATTGCAGGCTCATTGATGTTTTTTTTTATCAATAAGACTGGTCTACAAATTTCGAAAAAAAAAATTTGAGTTAAAAATTTTAATGAGTAATTTAAGCTAATTTATGGCTGTTGAATCCAATTCTGTACTCAGAATTTCAACATCACGTCAGATTTTTTCTGTATGAATTTTTCTCATTTTCATAAATTAATCAAATTTTGGGTTTCATTAGTGGCATCACGGTAAGCTTACAACAGCAACAGATCAAATATTGTTATTGAAATCATCTATCATAAAACCTGGGTTGTTGTAATACAGAATTAGTGAGTTTTTGGTGAACTTGAATCCAGTAATTTTCGATTTTCGTTCAATCAGAAGCTCTTTTCGACCAATAAAATTACGCTGGTCTAATAATTCCAAAGATAATTTGTTCCGAAAATTTTATCCATTGATATACGCTAATGTTAGGTTGCTGAATCCGATTCTGTCGTCGGAATTGCTCTATCACGTCAAATCTTATCTCTATGTATTTTTTTCATTTTCATGAATTAATCAAATTTCGGCTTTCGTTAGTGACATTGCGGTCAGTGTACAACAGCAACAGATTGTTATTGTTATTGGTATTGTTATTGAGATCATCTATAACAGTGGTTCCAAGCCTTTTTTTCCACCCACGTACCATTTTGAGGTTTTATGCACTGCTCGCGTACCACCTATATAAGTTACGCACGTCTCTATCATTTATGACGTCATACTCAGGTATTTGACCTATGGGAGGTATCTTAACAAATTTTATAAAACTAGGCCAGGGATATCAAACATACGGCCCGTGCGCCGGATCCGACCCGCCAGACGATTTTATCCGGCCCGCATAGCAATTCTGAGTACATTAAAAAAAGATTATATTATCCATCACCACAGTAGTAAATAAAATTAGAACGTCCGCGTTGACAGTTAAATATCTTGTATTCATCACAATGCATACGCAGGGATAACGCAAGATTATGACTAATGCAGAGGTGGCCAATCTTTTTGCCATTCACGGCCGCATTTCGATTACTCGTGTTTAGCCTGCGGTCGCATTCCAGGACTTAGTCGTAATGATCGAGCTGGACGCCGAATACCCAGGTTAACGTGTCTGTATGTCCATTTCTGGTGAGCTCAGGACTAATCTATTTAATGGTACGCATACTATGCGCACCAAAATCGTGAGTGGTCACTGGTAATGCTAAAAAAAATCAGTTTCGCCAATGAATTTCGTCATTGATATTAGTAGTTTTACATATTACCATGAAACATTTATCCTTTCTCATCCCGTGTGATCAGATTCACTGGTATAGAGTTGATGTAGGGGTGTTTTCGAAAATTTAAAGCAAGTTATAAATTAGGATCCATCTTCGGGTGGGCTAATTTGTATTAGTCACTGTATAGCATGCTGTTATTTCTTGACCTCTCATCAGGATTGTCACTAAAGTGAGGAGCACACAATTCACATATCCACTTGAAAGAGGGTGTATGGCAGTGATGAGCACCGGAGCGGAGTCGGAGTGGACTCGGAGCGGAGTTTTGCCAATTTTGTGATACCCGGAGTGGAGTCGGAGTTTACAACAGATATTTTTCCGGAGTTTTACGGAGTATTGTAAGTTTTGCCCCCGATATCTTTGACCAGAAGACACTATTGATTACAAACCAAAACACAGACAGTTGACACCTTGTAAAGTTGTAATATGACGGGTAACATGCAAAAATGATTGCCAAGTGCATAAAAATCAGCCATCTGCACTGCAGGGACTGGAGAGTAACCTAGTGATCTAGCAAGGCATTTCCGTTGAGCAGTATCTGTAGTTCACAAACTTGAAGGCACCCAATATCATTCGCAGTGCATCATTTGCTCCCTGCCTTGAGATGCAGTCTTTGAATCCACTGCTGAATGTCACCATATTATGAGATAAGATCTCCAGAATCTTTCACGTTGCTGTCATTGCAGTCTTCTATAGTCACATTACATTCCTCCTTGCATATTTGTTTCGTGACTAATTTTCATGCTACCCCAGTAATTGTGCGAAACATTTACAATCAGCAACATACAGCGGGGCTTCCCTATGGTACAGCCTTTAGCTACACTGATTCTTCCAGCAAGTTCATGATCATAACGGAATATATCCCATTATCCTGATGACATTCAACATAGTAATAGGTCCATTTTATGAAAATGTATTCCCAACGTTGGTATCAGTTGAAACAAGATAATATCCGATACCACTTTTGTGATAACTTTTCGCAACTGTCATCGTACTTGCAATTTGCAGTGAGAGATATCGATAATAAGTGTTACATCAATAATACCTTTATATCTGTGAGAAATATACATACAACAAGCAAGTATCTGGATGGAAACAATAATAACTTATGCAATGTGTTACATGATTTAATGATTGCATTTCTGAACAGCCACACTAAATAACTTCAACCGTCTGCTCTGCTCGCATCAACTCAACTACGCTTCCTTCAATATTGATTGACGTAGTCAGTCATCCAGAACTCTTCTGAATTTTCGTCATGTAATGTTTGGTTTGATTGAGAAATGACTTTGATGTGATAAGAAAAATCAGCACCGCAATCAAGTTTCTGCTGCTGGTCTGTCTCAGACTCCAAATTCCAGATATCATGTATCAGCTTCAAACTTGGAAGCCACTGGTCATTTAGTCAACTCCAAGGAGCGTCGATCGGTGCGTCAGTGATGCATCATGTATATTTAGTGCAGTGCAGTTCCATCAACTGTTTCATGGCGATGCGGAACTTAATTTACTGAAACCTGTGATGTGATCGTCGATTTCAGTGGTGTTAGTGGTAGTTAGTTCGAACTGACTGGTCTTCCTTCGTCGTTTTAATATAATGGCTGAAGCACCATCGACGTCAAGTGAGTTACTCACAAAGACGCAGAAAAAGAGTGACGTGTGGAAGGATTTCACTCTGATGCTGCATGATAATAACGGCCAGTATACTGGGTTTGCGAGGTGTCAAAATTGCAATGCTCAGCTAAAGCATCACAAGTTGACAAGTGGTACGTCGCATCTTCGAAGACATATCGAAGCGTGTAAGAAGAATTGATCGCAGTTGTCCAACAAAAAAGTAAGCAAGAAATCAAAGGAGAAGGTGATCATGGGGAACACTGATCGCCGGGTGGAGAATACCGAATTAGTGCCGGTTTGCCGTGGTGTTGTGCAGAAGACGTTTTGCCATCCAGATTTACAGCGAAACGTAAGTTGGATGAGGCTTTATCTTTGAAGCAGAAGCTGTCAGAGGAACTAAGAGTTGCTATCAAGTGTTATGGGCTGGCTGGCATCACCACAGATATGTGGACCGATCTAAAGGGTCGCAGCTCTATTAGCTTGACTGCCCATTTTGTTGAAGAGAACTTGACCCTCAGAAGTAATGTTGCGACTGTTCGGCAATTCACGGATACTAAAAAACTGGTATGAATATCAGACAGGCTATCGAAAACATCGATTGGGGTTCTTCGACAATGGTCTGAATATGTTTCGGAAACTGGACAAGATTCTTCGGGTTATCTCGGAGTCTGGGATTGAGATCCCCGGAGTCGGAGGGACTTTGCCTCAGAGACCAAGGTTGTCGGAGGGACTCGGAGTCTCGAAAAGCAGACTCCGCTCATCACTGGTGTATGGTAACCCTATACTATGACTGTACGGTGTAAGCAATGCGATGGCGGCTTTCCACTGGATTTCCCTGCACGAGAGGGATGTTCTCTTTACAAAATGGGAAAAGAGGCATTTTCAGGAAAACCGTAAATTAGATTAGAATTAGAATCAGAGCATAGAAACATTTCACAAATTAGATTGAAATTAGAACATAGAAACATTTCACAAATTTGATTAAAATTAGATTACTTGCATTTCGCTCTAATTTAGTGAAATTAGACATCTAGAATTATCTAGTTGTCCAAGTCTGTCCCGTTCCATATAGCGCACCAAAACTAAGTTGGTAACAATAGATACGAAAGGGGAGTATGTGGACGGAGCTCCCCAGAAGCTGCGATCACATAAATATCGCCCCCCTCCCCGGAAGTCTTGGCCACCACCACCCCAATCGCCGGTCCACCACTGTTGATTAAGAAAGGAATTACACTGATCCAGAATTACTGATGCAACAGCTTTGGAAACGTCTGTCATTAATGCTATAAACGCGTCTGAATATTTCGGACTAATTATATGTTCTTCTGCAGATACACATAAATGCACGATACCGGAGTCTACTGCAATTCCTTTCATCGCGCAATGCCGCTCTTGTCTCATCTTCATTATTGTTATTATAATAATAATTATTATTATTGATGAAAGGTTGCGTGACGCTTTCCGCCTGTGAGACCAGGTGCGTCACGGACTAGAATGTGCGATCGATATACCAAAATATGGGCAAGACCCGATTTACAACTAAGAACCACAAGATAGAACAAATTCTTCATTGAAATAGTACCGTCAGAAGTTGCAACTTTTTTTCCTGTTACTCGTGTGATGCATCCGTGATTTTCGTTGTGAATTTCCCCTTCATTCCAGGTTCCGATAGCATTTCCTGTGTTTACGTCCCCGCCTGCTATGTTTGCTGGACCATAAAAGTTCATCACCGTGTTCACGTCTTTTCTGTCGCCTCTAGGTTGATACTGATCGTCACCTGTATCAATCATTATTGGTAAACGAAGTAAGTCAAAGTTTAAATACAACACGATCGTAGCGCGGGCACGCTGCGGGCCTCATAACATTATTACTAAGTATTTGTGGGTTACTAATGAATTTAGGCTACTGTAGCCTATTTAGCAGTCGTAAATGGGCATTCAGTACCTTTACATGCATTTCTAAAGCATTAATGGACGGCGGCGCAAGTAAACCTCTTCATGGAAAATGCATTGAGTTCGTTGCCAAATCTGTATATTCACCTTCAAACCCTTCCACCAGAAAACTAAACTCTCTGTTTCAATGCGTAAGCGAGCAAGTATAAAATCACGGTAACATTTTCGTTACAGAGGCCAATATCAATATCAATTTCCGAGCAAACCCTTCTCCTTTAGTTCCATGGCTGGAGCTTTGCGCCAACAGTTATAGAAGTCAGCTTTTTCAAGTTGATGTTTTTCGCTGGTGCTCTACCTACGTATGCTCGGTCAGGATTTACTGCGGGAAATATGTCCTCAGTCTTGTAAAATGCACCTAGATAATTAGCTATACGATGTGTGTGGAGTCGATGCTAGGCTAAAGTAGTCTGGGCGGCAATTGTTTTTAGTATATGCTATTAAAGATCGACTTACATTACTACGACTCTTCTGGTCACAGTTGAATCAGACAACTCCGAAATTTATCAGGTGATGTTGTCAACAAAATCAGGAAACAGCGAATATTCGCACAATACGTCAAGGTTTAACTAAAGCCACTCATTCTCTAGCAGATTTCTTGGGCTGAGCGATATTCCAAGCAATTTTAAATAATGTGCCTGTGACGCCTTCGGCAATTTCAACAATGCCTCGAAGTGTGGATTGCTGGGCTTGACACCTAGCTATCAACGTTTTTATAAGATCGGAGCATATATAGGCCACAACTTCAGAACAAACAGTTATGGTATCATTTTAAGCTTCTACACTTCGCTACAATTACTGTTCTTCGACAAATATGACGCATAACAACACTGTTCCAGCAGAAATTGCCTTCATAATGAAGGCTGTCGCAGGCCGCAAAATAATCGTCTGAGGGCTGCATGCGGCCCCCGCGCCGCGGTTTGAAAAGCCCTGGTCCATAACTATGATAAATTGAATACCCCTGAATACAGTACTGTTGCTGTATTTTGATTTGAAAGAGTTTTCTGTGTGTAACAATAGCAAGTAGACTGAATTTGTAAACTTTATCGTAAGACTGGGCTGATTTTCTATCTAGCGATTACAGCGAAAACGGGAGATTTTAGTCGAAACAGCCCCATGGGTTATCTCCAAAACAAGAGCCAATTTGAAAAAATAGGGCCATATTCGGAATCAGTGCCCTTCAGAGCCTCCATCACTATACTTAATTTGTCTTCCTAAAAACATGTGTTGACTAGTGTAAACATCGCAGATGTTGCGGGCCGGAAAATAAACGTCTGCGGGCCGCATGCGTTTGGTATCGCACAATAGTCCAAACCATGGTTTGACGAATGCAAACAGGAAAAGCAGCCAGATATTTTTATCGTTGCTACATAGCTCAATATACAACAGCAGCTCTGATTTCAATAAATTGTTTCTTCCTTCATTTGATAACGAGAAATCGTCGTCCTTTAGCGAATGTCTTTCAGATAACCATTCCGTATTTGAAAGTCTGTCGCAACGAGGTTAATCTAGGCCTGTGGTATGTTAATCTTCTCCACTCTAATATATTGTCAATATTGTTAGTTACAACTTATTAAATCACTGCCTCAATTTCACCTGCCTCTCCCTAAGCAATGTTCAATGTATATTGCCCAAATTTATTTCTTATGACAACCTCAGGGAAATCGAATCGCGAACGGGGCTTGTAATTGTATTAAACACCATATTAATTCACATTTAATTGATCTGAAAACTTGAGACGAAGATGGCTGGGGCCACCCATGCATGTTAGAAGAGACAGTCGAACAGCCCCTATTACATGTACGAACACTGCCCATTATAGGTCTAAAATATAAGACATTTGGAGAATGTAGCCAAGCGGAACCATGTCGATATGACAGCAAGGGGCTAATTATTGACTCCAAACAGTATTGAGGCTATCGTTCAATTGATAAACCTATTCAAATCAGACTGGTACAAACTATCCTTTTAGTAGTTGACGGTCAACTATAACTAACGGAGTTTTGCGCAGTTATAGCTGCAGATTTTACGATTGGATAGTTGTAGTTCTAGATGCAGATTTTTAAAAGTGAGTAGGACAAGTTCTAGTTCTAGTTGCAGTTGCGGATATTAAAAAGTGAATAGTTCCAGTTCCGGTTTTAGATCTAGATTTTAAAAGTCCAGTAGTTCTAGTTCTAGTTGCACTATTGAAAAAAGGTTAGTCGCCGAACAACTTAACTTGAACACATGTGACGTCGTTTTGCGTGAATCGTGATACCGCTGTTCTGTTGAATGTGTAGCAATTGCTAGCTCAGAGCCATCATTACTATCAGTGTCGTAGCCATTGTGAGTTTTTTGTGATCGAAATCTGTCCCATTTCAAACTCGAAACCCCGTCAATTTGAAATGTCGACTCATGTCTGATATTTTAGATAAAATGAAAATTAATGCGTTGCCCAGGAGAATGAAATCCAGTTCAGTATCGTTGTTAACCTTTAATTACTTGAGAACCACGAAGCTAGAGGTGGGCAATAATTTCTCTGAGAATGAGAAGCAGGAAATACTTGGCGGATTAAGTCAAATGTTTGCTTGAACGCATTGAATTACGTTGCTAACACAAGCTGCCGACTGTATGTGTTGCTATTACACAATTACAAAGTTGGAGTACAAAAAATAATATTTATTCCACGTAATAATTTAAATCAATCGTAAACATAGAAACATTGTTAACTGGTTTCATTCACACCAATCCTCACATATGTCAGTAGTATAATCGATCGCTGGTGATTCGTAAAATACCGGAAGTCACAAATGTTGTATTTCGAAACCAGAAACGGTGCAGTTTGAGCTAGCTAGCAGTCGAAAATCGGGCTATGGAGCTTCGGAAAAGCGTCATTGTGGTGCTTCATGGACGCGATTGTGTATTTCGTCGAAGTAATTACATTGTATAACGTGCATATGGTTGATTTTCCACGATCGGTTTTGAAAACAGGTGTTTTTAATGTATAGTGACCTACATATTCCGCTGGGACAAATGACTATGGTATCCTGTCCACTGAATTACTATAGTGGTTATATCGCGAATTGTTTCCCGTACAACAGGTTGTCGAAAAGCAATCCGTGAGCGTACACAATACGAACCAAATACAACCGCTCAGCGCAAAACTGACTCAATGTGTTGAGTAGGCCTATATCATGAATCACAGATGACACGAAAATATGCATCAACCATTGTGTATTGTGAAACAGTAGACACACATACATATCATTCTTTTAACTCTAGAATTCGAGTTAATTGGTCAATCTTTAATCTTCCTTCGTGGTTTTTGACGCGCGTTAGTGCATACTTTTTCCCTTTTTTAAACCAGGCGAGGTCCATTGATCGAGTTTGACAGTTCCGGTGTCGTCGCTTAACGTAAAACTATGTAGTTTGAGGTCTTCGCCATTGACAGGGATGGATTTTTCCTCGTGATCGATACATACCGCGTTGATTGAAATATATTTTTCGCTGCCTATAGTGTTACAGCTTACCACGGGGTACTCGTCCGGGGTGTGTTTTGATGTGCCATGAATAGTAACAGACGAACTTCGACCGATTAGCAAAGTAGGTTCTCCCGTGAACTTATCGAGTCGAGTCCAGGCTGTTTTAATGAGTAGTCGCTTGCGTTTCCTAAAAGCTTTTTCGATGGCTTTGAACAGTTCTTGGTTGAAACAAGTGAAGGGTATAGTATTGTCCTCGTTGTCTATAAATACACCTTTCAGGTAACTACTAACGAGCCCCTTTTTCGGGGAGGAAACAAACTTGACTGCAATTCGCAGGTCCGATGATTTCCCAATGGTCAATTTTTATATACTCCCCATTGCCATGATGTCCAGATAATGATCATTGTCGTGGGTTACTCGTATTTTATAGACCTAGTCACGTGACCATAAACGCGTAGTTACTCGGTTTCGAAGTTGGATAAATCGCCTGAACAGACTGGGTTTGAAATAATCCCTGCAGGAATTCAGTAAATGGAATCATAATGATAGTTTTATGATTGTGTAGTCTGAAATTCAGCATACCCAATCATTTGTCAGTGAGATAAAGTGTGTATTCAAGAATTTCGATGATGCATCTGTGTACAATGAGATAGTATGAACATCACTTTTCATAGCTGTGATCGCAACAATACAAATAACACCATTCCAGTCCACACCGTATCCCAGAATCGTGTTGGTTAGTGATGTGAAATCACATTTCTCGATGCTCTCAACAATTTGATCAGATATGTTTAAATCAACGATATCGTGAACCAACTGTTCTGTTTCGCTCAAATCAGAGACAGGTAAATGGTGATGGTGAAGTAGATAATTTTCTATAATCACTCGGGTATGAGTTGAGTTCATATTGTGTAGTTATTGACAACAGAAACTGTAAAAATAATTCCGGTAATTAGGTGATCATACATCGGAAATTAGAATGAATAAAAGGTTGTTATAATGAACAGAGTAACACGATACCAAATAGGAAGAAGGGGACTGATGGCGGGAAAGAGGAAGTAGTTTTGAATAAATAGGTCCTCAGTAAACTGGTAAATCCCACTCGCTCATACCGAATATCATCCGTCGATCAGTATACCTCGATTTTAATTTGTGTTAATCATGACCCAGGCTCAGTTGAACAGATTTAATACCATCGGGTATGAACCTAATTCTTTTGAACTGCAATTTGAAGAAGATGCGGATATTTTGGAGGCCCTCCTATCCGAAGACCTCGTTACTTCAACGACAGAGGTCGTTGAGTGTGATTCCACGACACCTATCGAAAACCAACCGCCTCACCGTGACATCACACTACAGGCATGGTTGGAATCACGTGGTTCGAACCAAGTCACGGTTGACAACCCGACAACCTCGGCTTTGAACTTACCCCTTCCAGATGAACCGACAACTTCAGCTGTGTTACCAGTTGAGAAACCGGCAACTCCTCGTAAGATTTTTCCAAAATCTAGAGTTCGATCCACGGTACCATCTGAAAAACCGACGACTTCTCGAAGGTTATTTTCCGGTCTACCAAAACCACAGATCCCAATCGAGAAACCATCAAGTTCTAGAAAGCGAGATGTACCCACAACCTCGCAACAAACCAGTCCACCTCCATGTAAAAAGATACGTCTCTCTAAATAGAAACAAAAAACTTTGGTTCTTAACCAGGTGAAACTCGGCTAAGATGAAGATCGGGCGAAGACATCGAGAGGGAGACGACAAGAGGAGAAAATATGTCTGTGCACCGCCAACAATATTCGAGACCATCTCAAGACTCTTGATGTGGTCATACCACACCTAGGCATGATTCTAGGTTTCATTGATTCCCTTACAGAAAAGAAGAAACCTTCCCTGCACAAAATCATTCTTGAAATAAAAAAGCTATTGGCTTCGGCTATTGAACGCAAGTGATCTTGATCAGATTTAAAAACAACTGAACGATGCAACCGACCAATTCCTGAACCAGCTCTTAACAATTAGAACCACCTTGAAATATATTTGTGATTCAGTGTAATGTATTTATTGTGTGAATGTGAATGTTCATGTGCTGTGTATGAAATTACAGATAATAGGCTTACAAACAATCTGAAAATCGTGAGCACTAGATGGTGCTCGCACTAGATTAACCTCGACGCAGTCAAATCGGTCTTTTCCACCTGGACGTCGCAGCGAGAAGATGTGAAATCTGCGCTCGTGGATATATTACAATACACGTGTAAGTATACACTGATCTAATTAAATAAACTAAAGTTTGTGTTAACGTGATGTTTTCTTGCTTCATCGAAACAGATAAAGAGAAAGAATCAAGTCCAATCACCGAACTTATTGCATCGGTAAGTTCTCTGTTTTTACTACCTCAGGTTGGTGAACATAATTTGAGGAAGGTTGTTTCTTTGTTTACTAGGTGAAAAGAACTCAAGATTTCAAGAAAAAAATACAAGTAAGTATTACTATCTTGTTAATTACTAGAATACAGAGTGTGAAATTGAAATCGAATACAAATGTTACAGATGAACCGTCGCAGAAGACACCGTATCCGTGAGGAAGATGAATTTCCACCAGATATTGGTGATGAACGCCAAGAAATTTTAACACAGAACTGGCAAGCCATAAAATCGTATGTAGCAAATATAGGCAGATCTCGAGTGGTGTACAAAATTAGGATTATAAATCGTCAACTCTCGGGTGTTTACGAGGACATCGAAGCGATATTCTTTTCTGAATCATATAGATTTAAAGTCAACTATTCATATGGTTGTATTCTATACCACACCGAGACTCTAAGATATCGTTATTTTCATGCATCGTCAAATATCGATCGTGTTCTGGATATACCATTGGCTATTTCATCATTGATACAGTTTGAAAAATTTGTTGAATCCATTAAATGGGAAACTGCATTTGATATATTGCGTAAAGCCCGACCGGATACTAAATCGCAGCCTGTTTGTCTAACAAATATACAGTTTTACATATTCCCTAGCGATCGGTTATTGATAGGGTGTGCTGATGTAAAACTTCCACTGTGGCTTACAAAATCGAAATGTGTCATGACACTACTTTACGATAAAAATCGTAATCGGTATAATGATAATCTGTGTGTATTTCGTTGTATTGGGCACTCACTCGATCGTGATGCGAAATCATTGGCTGAACAGTATACCCAGGTTTATGGTGTGAACGTTTTTGGTGGTGTAACTTTTGAGATGTTGCCTGACATCGAGACATTGCTTGATGTAGCGATATCTGTCTATCGTAAGACCGATGGTAAAGCTATTGCTGTCCGACGTAGTACTTATGTAGGCACTCCTGTTTATTTACACCTCGAAAATTCTCATGCTTGCTTGATAACTCAGATCAACAGATACCTCGAAAGCTATCATTGTGAATCTTGTGGAAAATTTTTCGATCTTGAATATGAATTGACCAGACACAACTGCATCACTGAACCAGTCGAGATTTTTCCGGGTGGGATATATAGACCAGCTTTGACGACATTTGAACGAATGAAGATTGAAGGCATAATTGTCCCAAATCATTTACATTTTTTAAAATATCGGATCGCCTTCGATATCGAGAGTATGTTTCAAAAATGTGATTTTGATCCCTCGGCTAAAACGACTTACGAGTGGAAGCATATTCCAATTTCAGTTAGTATATCATCAAATGTGGATGGATATTTGTAACCACAAGTAATTGTTCCGAATGGCGACCCGAATCAGTTGTGTGAAGAGATGGTAGAAATTTTTCATACAATTCAGAGTCGATCCTTCAGTCTGTTGCTAGTCGAATACCGTCAATATCTGGATTTGTTTGAATCTAAAATCGCGGAAATGAAAGTATTAGACCCCTCGGACAAGCCTTTACCATTGGAATGTTTACAAGATGAATTCATGTGTTATCTAAGGCAAATACCAGTTATATCTTTAAATGGCGGTAGATACGACTTGAACTTGAACAGACTTCGTTTCCTTGATATTGTCAATTACTTGGCACCTGGTTTTTCTTATGAAAAATATCTGAAAGCGTTCAAATGTGGTGGTACAAAGGGTCATTTTCCATATGAATTTCTGACTAGTATTGAACTGTTGGATTACCCTATGCTCCGGACTCATCAGTCATTTTATAGCTCGATAAAACGTTGTAATATATCGAAAGCCGATCATGAAAACTTTCTCAAGGTTTGGAATGATCATAATATGACATCGCTTCGTGACTATCTAAAATGGTCAGAGGTGGTCAGTAACGAAGTACTTCTACTTTTTTGAACTACTCAAGTAGTTATCCTCTACTTCTGGTACTTACTCAAGTAGATCTGATTTTCGCTACTTCTACTTCTTAATATTTTGTGATCTACTGACTTACTTTTCGCTATTTTCAGTTTGTCAAGTAGAAGTAGTTCAATCTTCCAATCAGGAAGATAGCCTGAGGAATTTCGGGGCTGTTTTCACGGAGTATCAACATTTAATTTTCATAAAATTTTAGTAAAGCCCAGAATTTTCATCGCGCTTCGCGCGCAGTGGATATACGGAGTGACCAGAATGATTTCACCAAAGTATCCGTGAATATAATTTAGGTAGAGGATTGGCGTGGTTCCGTTCGCACCACATTGTCGCCCTTCGCCCATATCAAATAATTCATCACAGTACATTTGGCTCATAAGAACTTTTGAAACTGATGTTTCGCAATCTAGCATTTACTTGTCATATCGTAATCTAGCATGTCCATGGCGTGTCCAAATCAGGAAGAGTGGGTTCTTTGAAACTTTCTGGACTAAAAACATGAAATACATGTTCGGCTTTCAGAAGTAGTATTTATATTTCACTTTCAATTCCCGGTATCATATACTTTGAGTTATAATTATTATCAGTTCTTTTTTCTGGATAACATACATGTTGAAGTATAAACGCAGGTGTAGTAATGCCTTTAATTTCTGGAAATGAAGCCACACAATATGGCATTTTTATAGTCCACAATAATTTTTATCAACGTTTACTAATCGTGCAAAGTGTTTACACCGTATCCTATACAACTTCTCCGTATTGCTCTTCGACTAAACTACGGGCCTTATGATATGGGGAATGGCGCCACACCATGTTATTTTCTTAAACGTGCTGTTCGAGAAAACAGAGGATTACCATCGCATTTCCATATCAATGCTATCATTTTCATCCCACGATGTGGACGAATGATTATGCTATCGAAAATTGGATAACTGCTGGTATGTATCAATATGAATCAAGCTCGTCACTTATCGCATAGCTCAATTTGCACCTTTTTACAATCCATGTGAACGAATTAGGATCGTTTTCACAACTACTTACTTACTTGAGTACTTTTAAAGTCAGTCAATTCTACTTCTACTTCAAGTAGTTTAAGGTTGCTTAAAGAAGAAGTACTTCTACTCGCACTTGAGTAGATTTTTTCGTCGCTACTTCTACTTCTACTTGAGTAGATTTATTGACTACTCTGACCACCTCTGAAAATGGTACAATGCAATTGACACTCAATACTTCATTGAAGGGCTAGAAAAGCAATTCGACTCTTTCAAGTCTCAATTTAATGTGGATATATTTAAAGAAGCTGTCTCGCTGCCGGGTGTTGTTTCGAGGCATATATTCAATTCCATTCCAAGGTGCTTTACCTTGTTCAGTGAAAAGCATAAAGATCTAGCTTTACTTTTTCGTGAAAATCTTGTTGGCGGACCATCAATCATCTTCAATAGATATATAAAAAAAGGTGTAACTCGCATAAAACAACTTTTCTATGGTAAAGACGCGGAAATAACGCAGTATATAACAGAAATGGATTGCAATTCGATGTACGTTCGAGCAATTTCGCTTGCGTCACCCGCAGGGTATCCCATTCATTCGAAAAGCCTTGATAATGAGTGTTCTAAATTTAAACCGGTCAAGACTGCTCCTACCTTTGGTCATAAAGCACGTGAATGGATACAGTACTATTCTCATGTTCATGGTGTACATGTCCACCATGCTTTCAATGGGTCAGAAGTAAGGATAGGTTCCAAGGGGTACCCTGCAGATGCATTCTACCGTGACTCATCGGGTCGAGGCGTTGTGTTATCGTTTCTGGGGTGTTTCTTCCATTCTCACAGTAAATGCCGCTTTGCATATTCATATTACAGAAGCCTAGAGCATCGTGTTATCATGATGTGGGAATGTCACTGGGATATCGCTAAACGTGAAAACTCTGAAATCGCTCAATTTATAAATAGTGTTCGACCTCGATTGATTCGCAACAAGTCACTAACAGCTCATAAGTTGATTGAAATGGTGTTAGATGGAACGTTCTTTTGGGCTTTATTGGTTGATATTTACACTCCTTCCTATTTGAAAAGATATTTTTCTGAACTGTGTCCAATATTCAAAAACACCCTTGTCTCACGTAACGATTTGAAAGGTCACATGAAGCAATTTGCTATTGATCACAACCTATTATCAAGTCCAACGCCGTATGTTGGTTGCTTCGTACTATGGCCAGAAAATTCTTTTGTCATCGATATTGATAAAATGGTATATAGAACATGGTCTCATAGTTTCACGAATATACGAGGCAATCGAGTTTACAAAGTAAACTTGTTTTGAAGGGTTCGCAAAAACTGTCTCTGACGCGAGACGGTTGGGTGACCGGGATCCCGACAAAGAAATTATTGCCTTGACTCATAAGCTCTCAGGCAATGTCATATATGGGAAGATGATAATGAACCCCCTCAAATTTAAACGAACCATTTTTTTGTGATAAAAGTCAATTGCAGAGATATGTCAATGATCGGTTTTTGTGAATGTAGAAGAGATGAGCTCTAATTTATATGAAGTAACCAAAAGGCCTAAAAAAACATAAAATGGAATACTTGTATTCACGTCGGGTGGTTCGTCCATCAAAACGCGAAACAGCAATTACTATCGTTTTTTATGACTGTCTCTGTACGTACTTTGACGACAGGAAATGGACAGCGGCTATGTGCGACACAGGCTCGATCCATCTCGGGCATTCAGCTTCTTTCGGTGATATGCTAATCCCAGAAACAAGATCTGAATTTTATCTGAATTATGAAAAATGGTTCCCACGCTATTTTTGTAACGAACATAAAAATGAGTTCCTGTCCAACCCAATCTCATTCGATAGAACAAGACAATGCTGTAAAGATGTTTATGCATACTTTCTACGGCAACCGGGTTTGTTCAAGGTCGAATACGAGGACGGTACTGCATTTTGTGGTCTCCAATAAAAAAATTACTTTTGTGATGGTCCAAAACAAAAGTATGCCTCGAAAGGTCTTCAGAAATCTGGTCAAGTAAATTTTGAAACATTCCTTGAAGTATTGACATCTCAAAAGCCTATGGGAGGTCATAATAGAGGTTTCAGGGTTCATAATCACGGTATTTACACGTACCAACAGCATCGCGATACCTTGTCTTATTTTTACGCCAAGCGTCATGTCCTGGACGATGGTGAATCTGTAATGTACTTGCTTTTGTGTATTTCTGATCATGTTTTTTCTTGTTTTCGCAGATGAATAGTGCAAGTTCTTTCATCAAATCGGTTGTAATAGAGCTAGATCTGGATACTTTGCATAAGCAAACCATTGGGTTGAGACAGGATTTAACGCAACACTCTATTATCGGCACCCAGGACGATCCACTCACCGGTACGATATCCGACCAGAGAGCGCCTGAATCAGCTCGAGCAAAGATGGAACTCTATTCGAGAAATATGCATGGAAGCACTGCTACAGCTTCGATTCCCAGACCGCAAGCTACCGAGCGATCACAAAGACATTTTCTATCGAGCCAAGCTGACAAATTATGTCGTTTTGGGTAAAACCAGGACTTGGATTCCACTTTACGATAGGGAGGAAAAAAGAGTCAACTTCAAGAATTCTATGCGTGGTCGTTCCTTGCAGTTCTTTCTCGATCAGCATCGTGCTGCCAACTCTCGAAAACGATCTCATTCAGACTCGGAAAGCAGTGATGCTGGAACACAACCTTCTGAATTGAGAAACGATGGCTTCCCCGATAACTATAACTGTGCAGTAGGGTGGTTCAAAAATAACCTTTTTTCCTGAATCTTGCAGGTTACTTGATTAAATCGTTAGGTTGCCTTAAAAAACGACGCACACCAAATTTGAATTCATTCCAACCAATATTCGCGGATTTCGTAGAGTTTGAAAATTTTGAATTTGCCTAAAAATGCAAAAAAATTTTTTTTTCAAATTTCCTTCCAACCTTATGAAATTGTTGCGCTGTCTTCAAAAACGATGGAAAACAAATTTGACTCAATTCCAAGCTGCAGAAGCGGAGTTATTCAAGTTTTTTGATGATAATTCTGAGATGATCCACCAATCAAGGATAATCCCAGAATTATCAAAGAAAAACTGAAATAACTCCACTTCTACGGCTTCGAATTGAGTCAAATTTGTTTTGCATTGTTTTCGGAGACAGCGCAACAATTTCATGGGGTTGGCAGAAAAATTTGAAAATTTTTTTTTTTTGCATTTTTAGGCAAATTCAAAATTTTCAAACTCTACGAAATCCGCGAAAATTGGTTGGAATGAATTCAAATTTGGTGTGCGTCGTTTTTTAAGGCAACCTAACGATTTAATCAAGTAACCTGCAAGATTCAGGAAAAAAGGTTATTTTTGAACCACCCTACTGTGCAGACCCCAATTTGTGATATTTTGCTGTTTAGTGATAATGCTTATCAATTTTAGGTGTTCAAATGTAATATCTGATCGGGTTAAAGACCAGTTTTGTACTGGGATGGTTAATGTAGGCTATTTGTGTTTTGTTTTACAGATGGCTACTAACTTCTAAAAATCTATACTGCAACGTTCCAACCTGGATCAACTACACGACAAGACACTGCGCCGGTATCACGATCGCATTCAATTTGTCGACATGTATTTGAGGCATGATATGTCGAATGAATTCTACAATCGATGCATTTCAAGCCAACGCCACGATTTAGAGCAATGCTCCAATGGTGATATAGCATGTATGATTTTGTGTTCTCATGGTAGACATTTTCATCAAATCACTTTCTAATTTAACTCTAATATCATTTCATATCTAGACTGGGAACAACTGCTCGACGATCTTCAAAAAGCCTTCGTGACCTTGCAACTACCCTTGACGAAATTACAAGGCAGTGATGAGGACTTTGTCACACGCGGCAAACTGCTGAATCGAACTTTGCTGGGACTATACATCTCACTTGAAGATTAATACAACAGTGGATTTTCCCAGTCCGCAGACTCGTGATATATATATAAATACATTCGTTTTTCGAGTTTGAATAAACAGCAACATGGAATTGAAGCATCCTTTCTCGTTCATCCTATCCGGACCATCTCGCAGTGGTAAAACTACTTTCATAACTAAACTGATCAAGAATGCAGCCTCAATGACCAAACCTAATATTTCTAGAATCGTGTACTGTTATAATAATTATCAGAGTATTTTTGAGAACATGCCGCAGGTTGAATTTTACAACGGGTTGGTGATTTTGGAAGATCTTAAATCAAATAATGAGGATGTATTGATAATAGTTGACGATTTTATGACCCAGACAGAAAAATTGGGAGAATACTTTATACGTATAAGTCACCACGGGGCCAAATCAATAGCTTTCTGCACACAGAATTTTCATCATCAGGGTAAAGGAGCCCGCGACCTCAGTCTATCGGCTATGTATGTCTTCCTGTTTAAAAATCCCAGAGATCAAAATCAAATATCCGTGTTGGGTCGTCAGATGTACCCAAAATCAAGGTTTCGAACAGAATGTTATAGAGACGCTGTCAAGAGACCTCATTCGTATTTGTTCCTCGATCTCACGCAAGAGTGCCATGATGATAGACGGGCTATGACCAATATATTTCCAGGCGAAACATTGACTATTTACACTCAACCGCTATAAATACCGGGGTGTATGCTGTTCTGGTTTCAAAATGACACGAATCCCCCGACGAACACGAGACCATTTGCCGACGTTAGCATTCTTGCACACCAAGCTAAACCCGCGATACGCAAGGAAATTTGATCTGGGGCTAGTGAAGGTCTAATACGTTGTATTTGTGAGTGTGCAAAGAATTTATTAAACGGAAATATACCACTGTCACCGTCTCAGAAGAAACGATTGTGTTACCATAGAAACATCTTGAGGAAGCTTACCAACAAAGACGTTTCATTTCGACGTAAAAAGAATCTTGTTGTTAATCAACATGGTGGTATGTTTATGTCTCTAATATCAAGTATACTTCCAGTGGTTAAAGGATTACTAGGGAATTTATTTAAGAAATGACACATTTCAAGAAAATTTACGTCACGCCGAATCCAATCAACCATGTCGACATTCAAAAACTGAATTCAGACATCGATAAACGTATATATGAAATATTACAAATGAATATTCCGCGGGATAAAAAATTAGCGTTATATAACGACGCGTTGAATCGGTTCCAGAACAGACACGATGTTCTGAATCAACCAATGAAAATTGATGTACCAGATCAACCGAACCTGTTTTCTAATGCTGAATTGGATGCGTTACGACATATGATAAAAATCAAACCCGAATCTTCAAAGATCCCCGTACCGAACCAGTCACCTGCTAGACCCACAACTAAAATCGCTTCGCCCCATGTCACAACGAAAAGGAGGCGGTCTATCAAGACACCGTCGCGATTCAAATGGAGCGTTTACTGAATATTTCGCTCCGGATCGACCCGGTAGCTATCGCGGAGCGTATGTATTCGGCAGGGGGCGCAATGGAACCGCGGTAAAAGACTTTCTTAGGCGACGCGAGGCCTATACCAGACACTTCCCTGTGGACAAAAGTTTCAACGCCCAAAAGTAATTACATCGGGTTTAGGTGTCCAATATCATGCACATGGAAAACCTAGCAGCAAAAAATGATGGTTTCATATACGTAATATTGGTTGTGGACATTTTCAGTAAATTTCTATATCCTTTTCCGCTTCGAGATAAATCTGCAAAGGGTGTTATTCGATGTTTCAAAGAAATCTTTACACAAATTAAACCACACATCATTCAGAGCGATCAGGGAACTGAGTTTACAAACCGCTCCTTCCAGAGTTTTTTAAAACAGAACAGAGTAAAACACTTTTTCACACTTAGCGAATTGAAGGCGTCTATAGCCGAACGTGCCATCAGAAGTGTGAAGTAGATACTATTCTCTACTTTAAACATAATAAAACGTTAAATTACGTCAATGTTTTATCGGAAATGTGCCTAGGATTTAACTCGACTTACCATACCAGTATAGGTCGCGCTCCAATTGATGTTAATTTTTCAAAACAAGAGGATGTCTTTCATCGATTATACGGCGATATCACACCAAAGCAACCAACACTATCCATTGGTACCCCTGTGCGGATTTCAAAAAACACGACAGCGATTCGTAAAATCAGCATTGGCTGGTTGGAGCGAAGAAATATTTTTCATTTCGAAATGTTTTTCCGGGGACCCAGTTAGTTATCAACTGAAAGATTATGCAAACGAAATTATATCCGGTCGTTTTCAACGCGAGGAAATTCAACCTGTAATTATTGATAATGACATTTTCAACGTCGAAAAGATTCTGTCTACACGTAATAAGGCTGGAAAAACTGAGTACCTGGTCAAATGGTCTGGATACCCCGAAAAATTTAATTCGTGGTTTTCGGATTACTATATAAAGCCTTGAGTAATGTTTTATATTGTAAATATGGATTCCCAGTCCACGACAAGTCGCGTTACTGAATTCAAGCTTGAAATAAAAAATCAGTGTGCATTTGTCGTACAAATTTTTATGTTAGTCGGAATAATCATTTTTTCATTATATCAAATTTCTGTGAAACCCGATCGCGAAATATATTTAACGCTGTTATCGAGCTGTCTAGGATATTTACTCCCACAACCATCTGCGCTGAGAATACAATAAAATGCTGCTAACTTTACCGTCCAATGCTAGTATGTCAATTTTTGAAAATACACCATCAAATTTTTAAACAGAACTCTACAGCGAACTAGAAATGGCACAACACCTTGTCGGTCTTTCTGAGATAAGTTTTGAAAACAATTTTCAACCCCGGATTGAAGTGGCAAGAAATGTTATAGGGTTCAGATTTGGTGATGAAAATTCAGATGTCAAGCAATATTATATTCCAGAAGGGTCCTATCACAATATCGCGGAAATGTTAGAAGCTTTTGAAAAATACTACATGGGTGAAATATTCATCATTCAAGGATATGACGAGCTTAGAATCGCTTTTCGATATTTACCATCACACAGAGTTAGACACACGCGAAGTATATCGACAAATAATAACATCGGGACTATGATTACGAGACCGAAAGACCTTAACACCGAGAAATCAATAGAGACTTACGGATTGTCACCTATTGGTCCCGTATTGAGCAAATTAGCTTTTAAGCGCATATATGCCCCGCATTCCACTATGCCGATAGAATTCATATTTTCCCCTGCTGTGAAATTAGATACCATCGATCAAATTTATGTATATTCTGATTTGATTCAACCACGACCCCATGGTAATCAGTTAAAGGCACTCTTACGAGTCATCACAGTAACATGTGAACCAAACCAGAATCAAACTAGTGTCTTTCATAAACCATACTATTTCCCGTTGGCGAAAAACAATTTTCATCGAATACGAATATATTTACATGATAAATTTGGTAACCCAATTAAATTTCAAAAAGGACCTCACAGAGGTGGTCAAAGTAGTCAAGAAAGCTACTCAAGTAGAAGTAGAAGTAGCGACGAAATAATCTACTCAAGTACAAGTAGAAGTACTTCTTTCATAAGCAACCTAAAACTACTTGAAGTAGAAGTAGAATTGACTGACTTTAAAAGTACTCAAGTAAGTAAGTAGTTGTGAAAACGATTCTGATTGGATGGATTATAAAAAGGTGCAAATTGAGCTATGTGATAGGTGACGAGCTTGATTCATATTGATGCATACCCGCAGGTATCCAATTTTCGATAGCATAAGCATTCATCCGCATCATGGGATGAAAATGATAGTATTGATAAGGAAACGCGATACTAATCCTCTGTTTTCTGGAACATCACGTATTAGAAAATAGCTTGGTATAGCGCCATCCCCCATATTATAAGGTCCTAAGTTTAGTCGAAGAGCAATACGGAGAAGTTGTATAGGATACGGTGTAAACACTTTGCGCTATTAGTAAACGTTACTAAAAAATATGGTGGACCATAAAAATGCCATATTGTGTAGCTTTATTTCCAGAAATTAAATGCATTGCTGCACTTGCTTTTATACTTCAACATGTATGTTATCCGGACAAAAGAACTGATATTAATTATAACTCAAAGTACTGTATATGATACTGGGAATTTAAAGTGAAATATAAATACTACCTCTAAAAGCAGAATATGTATTTCATGTTTTTAGTCCAGAAAGTTTCGAAGGTGGTATGCTAAAACAGCTCTAAAACTAAGAAAGAAAGTCAAAGTCCACTCTTCCAGATTAGGACACACCATGGATATATATGCTAGATTACGATATGACAAGAAAATGCTAGATTGCGAAACATCAGTTTCAAACGTTATGATGAGCCATATATACTTTGATGAATTATTTCATATGGGCGAAGGGCGACAATGTGGTATGAACGGAACCACGTCAACCTTCCACCTAAATTATATTCACCGATACTTTCGTGAAATCATACTGGTCACTCCGTATCCACTGCGCGCCAAGCGCGACGAAAATTCTCTGCTTTACTAAACTTTTATGAAAATCAAATGTTAATACTCCGTGAAAACAGCTCCGAAATTCCTCAGGCTATCTTCCTGATTGGAAGATTGAACTACTTCTACTTGAGAAACTGAAAATAGCGAAAAGTAAGTAAGTAGATCACCAAATATTAAGAAGTAGAAGTAGAAGTAGAGAAAATCAGATCTACTTGAGTAAGTACCAGAAGTAGAGGAAAACTACTTGAGTACTTCGAAAAAGTAGAAGTACTTCGTTACTGACCACCTCTGAGGACCTGTCACTGTCAGTCTTTTATCCCGCCGAAAAGCTGTGTACTCGATATGACATACGTCACAATTTCTGGTGATCACGCGGTATTCTCAGTCAACGTTACCAATACTTTCATTTGCAATGAAATCTCACTTATGGACATAAGCTTTAATGTTGAGTTAAACAATCAGATTATTATTAAACACAATGAAAAACTTTGGGAGTATCGTAATTCTCAACAATTACTAGATATATACCTTGCTCCTATTGTAAATTATGCTACCCCGAAACAGTTGATGTATAGGATTTTATCTGAAAGATTTGCGTATAATACTGTTTATAACATAGAGAAAATCAATGGAGAACTATTCCGAATTCTAACCCCGATATATATTACAATCCATCCCGGCAGTATTCTAGAAAAATATTTCAATGTCACACGCGACCTAACATAACGGTTTTGTAATTCCACATTAATCAGGTGTAAGCCGGTGTCCAATGAGATAAGATATCTTTTTGTTTATTGTGACTCAGTCAAGCATCGTCACGTGGGTGATTATATGAGTCAACTACTTCGCGTTATTCAAATCAAAACCACTCCACGTTACCGCGAGGAGATCATTTTTGAGAAACAGATATATTTTCCAGTATCAACAAATCACATCCAGAATATAAAAATCTCCATTACGGACCAATTCGGTCAGTTGATCCATGGTATACACACTACGTTGACACTTCATTTACGATGATTTTAACGCTGACCAATTCTAGGAATGATATAGGTTTCCAGCACTCGCTGTCCACTGTTAACGAAATCTCTACGAGATACCGTGAGATAGCGCTTATGGAGATGAATATGACATTGACCAATCCTATACCAGGACGATATTTGTTTGTTTATTGTAATATTATCAACCCACGATTGGTCGGAGACACATTAGCCAATTTACTCCTCTCATCCCGTTACAAAATAACACCATGTCGCAAAATTGGATATCAACGAATCCATATTATTTTCCGATATCGCAAGATGTAATACACTCCGTTTGTATTTCACTGAGAAATGAATTCGGTGACCCTATAAATATAGACAACCAATCATTGCAAGTCACATTTAACATTAGGAAGCAATTATGAAAGTTGCATACACCTGCGACCATCACTCGGTATACAACCATTATAATCAAACAGGGAATGGATTTGGATATTTCACCGGTGGCCACCAAACAGGGTCTGGTATTGGTTTCGTGACCCCTGTTGTAAAATACGCCGGCGGACAATTGTTACGCACCGGCAGCGAGATAGCCAGAGATCTTTTGAACGGACACTCCATCAAGTCCAGTGCCCTCAAAAGAAGTAAGCACGCTAGGACTCGCGTTATTGATCGAATTTAGAAACCCACCAATGGTATAAAAAGAAAGAAAAATACTAAATCAAACATTTTTAAGAAGCGACGCCGCAAAGAGAAGGACATCTTCGATTAATATGATGATGCATGAAGATTCCCGCGAATGTCATAATAACGGATTAAATATATTTAGTGTTCCTCATACCCAAACCTCGATAGAGAATTCACAATATGTTATCGTTAAACCACACAGTCTGGGAAATGTAATGGAAATTTCATTACCTAAAACAGACAGATACATCGACCAGCAAAACTCATTCTTACGATTATGCCTAAAGCTTACTAAACCCGATGGAACAGATTTAGCAGATGCCGCGGAAGTAGCATTTGTCAACAATATATTAGATTCTCTTTTCAAACAAATTGATGTAACTATCGGAAATGAAGTAATCACCAACTCAGACAATTGCCACGCCTACAAAGCGTATATCTATCGACTGTTGAATGACACACCCGCTGGGTGTAACAGTTTTATTCGTGGTCAGGGCTTCCACAAAGACACCGCAAAATTTATGGATACTATAGGCGCTGAAAACACAGGGTACGTAACGCGAAAAGGTCTTTCGAAAAGTAGTAAAGCATTGGAGTTGATTGGTAAAATCCGAATGGGACTTTTCGAGCAATCAAGATGTATGCTGGATAATGTCGATATGAAATTACGATTCACATGTAACGACGAAAAATTCTGCCTTATTGGAACCACGGAAGACGTGAAAATTGTAATCACGGATATGGAACTATATGTCAAACAAATGAAAATTGCAGAGAGTGTCAGCTTAGCTCACAAGTCGATATTACAGAAATCGAATGCTAAATATCCGTGGTCTCGTCTTCAAATGTCAACTCATACATTCGCAGGGGGACTGACGAAGCTTGACCGCGAGTTAATAACGGGACTTTGCCGAAAAAAATTATAATTATTTTGGTTGAAACCACAGCGTTTAACGGGGCTAGAAACAAAAATCCATTCAACTTTAAACATTATGACATTCAGAATATGTCATTGTCTGTTTGTGGCAATCAATTACGAGGCAGAGAATTTCATTTCGATTTCGAAAAATCAGGGGGTTTAGAAGGTTATATGATGCTCTTTTCTGAGACAGGTAAGTGGGAAGGTGAGGCACCTCTAAATATATCACCTACCGACTATATGAACGGGTATACTCTGTTCGTGTTTGATTTGACCCCAGACAATAGCTTAGGGTGTTACCAACTACACAAAACCGGAACCGTACACCTGGTTTTGACAACCTCCAAGCCACTACCAACGCCTGTGACATTGCTGTGCTTAAAATAGTACCAACACCTCTTACAACTGAACCAGAAAAGACAGGTCGTGGAAATATGAACACGGATGAGATTAATAATATTCTCTTCAATCATACTGACACGAAAAATCTATTCATCAGCTACCGAAAAAAACAGTTAACAAGAAATTTGCTGTTGTCATCAATTACGATGAATCAACGTTACCAGGTTCTCATTGGGTGTGTGTATATAGCGATAACTCCACTCATTTTCATGATTCACTTGGTTACCCACCCCTAAAACCCCAGATAATCGAGTTTCTAGGTCCAGAGGACTCCACCGTTACCAGGCAACAGCTTCAAAGTAAAAAATCTGATATGTGCGCTCATCATTGTATTTCATATTTGATTAGAAGATCTCAAGGTTTTTCAACTGAACAGTATCTAAATTATTTTGGTGATAAAAAATATGAGAATGATAGAATTGTTCGTGTTTTTGTAAAGAGCTTGATTACAGGTGCCTAATAAACACATTAAATGTATACATCTGTGATTCGTGATATACTTAACACAGTGAGTCAGTTTTGCGCTGAGCGGTTGTATTTGGTTCGTATTGTGTACGCTCACGGATTGCTTTTCGACAACCTGTTGTACGGGAAACAATTCGCGATATAACCACTAGAGAAATTCAGTGGACAGGATACCATAGTCATTTGTCCCAGCGGAATATGTAGGTCACTACACATTAAAAACACCTGTTTTCAAAACCGATCGTTTGAAAATCAACCATATGCACGTTATACAATGTAATTACTTCGACGAAATACACAATCGCGTCCATGAAGCACCACAATGACGCTTTTCCGAAGCTCCATAGCCCGATTTTCGACTGCTAGCTAGCTCAAAATGCACCGTTTCTGGTTTCGAAATACAACATTTGTGACTTCCGGTATTTTACTTACGTCCTTCGATCGAGACAACAAAAATGTAAGGAATATAACAGCTTGGTCACCACATGCCGAGCGGTGTGTAGATTGGTAAAATCGACTTGTTGTTTTGGTAGTTTTGCAGGCATGGTTTCTGCATTACACCTTCTCGCGGTCTCAGCTGAGTGACACTGTGTCTATGTCATCATCCTCACGTAATTCAACCCTTGTAGCATCGACTTTATGATGAATAAATTTCGCATACGACGAATGTAAGTTGCGTCACCACGGTGCATAAATGTTTACCAAACAGCCTTCAAAGTAAACGCATTCCCGGTTTAATTTATACTGTTCGTGGTTTTAGTACACAGTAAAACGTATAGGTCAATATATACTAAGTAGCCCAGCTTTTAAAGTAAACATATCCTAGGTTTGGCCCGCGGGTCGTAAAATGACCATGTATGTCATACGCTAATCAGCAAGCCATCGCGACGCTCCTAATTTTCAGTGAGTCACAAAACCCAAAATTTACCACATTACACATCTAACTGCAATTTCATACATTGCCACCGGTCAATAACTAGTCAGTCGTCTTTTATATATGGTTCTAGTCGGTAGTTCTAATTCTAGTTCTAGTTGATGGTTTGGAAAACCAAGTAGCTCGAGTTCTAGTTCTAGTTGCAGATTTTGAAAATAAAGTAGTTCTAGTTCTCGTTATACTTGCGAGTTTTGAATATCCAGTAGTTTGTACAAGTCTGATTTCAGCCATATAGAGTGGCCTGGATATGAGGCTACTCTGCAGAGGGTACACTAAACCATGCTTATACAACGCCTCTACAATGCTACATTTACATATATGGTCGATGCTTTTGTAACAGGCCACTAAAAATATTCGTTGGATTGCAAATTGGAGGTCGACCCATAGTGATTTTTGCAGACCGACACCGATACCCACTATCGACACACTCACAAGACCGATAATAATATGGAAGGATCAGAAAGCCATTTCGCCAAAAATATTGTATATTAGGCAGAACGGCACTTGTACATGTCACAGAAAGCTGAACAACAAACGAGAAAACAGAAATTAAAAACAATTATTGCTTCATTTTGCAAATTCATTGAAATTTGGGATGATCAAATAAGTGAAACGTGATACAGAATTACAGATTAGTCCAGTAGAGGTAGATTGCATTAAGCTCTTGGAGTCACCGATTTCTTGAGATTTGTAACACGGAGCATTGAATTTCCAATATTTTCGGATTATTTTATTTATAAAATATCGGTCGCGAAGTCATAGGCCGACATCGATAAACGGGAAAGTTCCAAATATCGATAATCGGCAAGGTCGATACTGTGTCGACATCTATTGCAAATTCACAGATATGCCAACCAGATAACCCTTGCTGTAAGATGGTTATAGATGACGCAACGATTCATTTCTTGTATTCGGGTCGATCAAATATAAGTAATTTGTTTATACCACGTATCCAATTAGCTAACTATAGCGTTGCTTCCCTGTCACGATAAATTTTTACAGCGCATAGAAATTGGTTATTTCACTGCTAGTTTATTTAATTACTGCTTTTGAACATAGGGGTTTGTGAAAGTTGTACCTGCTCTCTTTCCATGATCGTCCATTTCAATGAGATTTATTTGACGGCGTCTCAGTCGGTCGAAGCATTTATGGTACCAACTAATATAGATAAACGAAATTGCGTTGATAACAGTTCAATAAGATTTATATGCAGTAAACACTAGGGTTAGTTCGGATATCAATACTTCGCGTTACATTGTGTACAAACGTATCTCACTGATTGGCAACACGCTTCTTGCTAATTAGCCGTGCGCCACACTGATATACGACTTATTGAAGCTTGCTGAAAAGTGTAAAACGCATTATCAACGATAATATTTTATCCGGATATCAGATAACAAAAATACCTGCGGTTAACCGGTATCCGGATAATCCAACCCTAATATACACTTGTTCAAGTCATTTCGGGCAATTATTTTTGCTAATATTTGCTAATATATATATATATATATGTTTCACTGCCGCTCAGGCCGATATCACAGTGTAAATTCATTGATGAAATATAGGTGTGTATCAGTTTTCCACCATAGCGCGGAGTATAAATCAGATATACTCCACTTTCGGATACCACATTTGGCTTTCTCAGCATTCCATTGGATGAAAATGAGTCAAATACACCAAGACTCATGAAGATACATTTATTGTTTGTTTTGAGGAGTTCATAGTGTTTCGTCTAATAATATGGTCATTTAAACCAAGCCAATTTTCTTCATTTTCATCCCGTAGCTGCCGATTTGCAGCACGGCCCACTTCTACGCTTTTTATAAGACACCGCTTACACGGATGAGATGGCGAGGAGGCGCTTAGATAAACCTCCAACATTTACGTAGGAGTTCTGGAATCAACCTAGATCGGACTCGAGCCCGCAACTCATCGGTGTTGCAGCTGTGGATGAAACCAATACGCTCGCTATCTCGCCTCGCAGTAAATATACATCCCAGGTGTGTAGTGGAATCTGTCTCCTTGTGCACCATCTTTTAAGACGTCATGGGATGGTACACGAATACAGAACCCACCACATCCCAGAGATACATCCTAATTCGTGTATTTGACTCATTTGCCCAATCGAAATGGCGTGGACCCACAATTTATTACCTGAAAACCGTTTACATGATATTAAACATTGACTTGGAATCATGCCTCGCACTTCGAACTTTCAACTTGACCTGAATCGAGACTTGACTTAACACGAGTCAAAATATAGAATGACTCGTGGTGACTTGGTCTCAACACTGATATCAATATGAACTAGAGCTTTCATCAATGTATGATTAGCAATACGAATGAAGTATTGCAATCGATCGAGTGCAATTAGTGGGTGAATGTCGGATAGAAGAAGATAGAAGATATTCGTAGAAATGCATTTAGTCAAGCCACGTATCAATTTTCAATTCAATCTACAGCGAGATAATATCAACTCATAGTATACATTGTTGTCCCCATTACAATTCTACATAAGAATATGCGGCCAGTTGGCATAGTCGAATTTATATGGCGACTAATTCACTAACGATAGCCTACTTGATTAGAGTCGCGCGACGTCATGACACGAAGACAACATTAGGCTACTATAGCTGTGTAACTGATCGCTGCATACACAGTCTGTAGTCGAAAATGGGTCTTCAGGTTTTGTGACCCATGTCAAAACCGAATTATTTCTATTCAATGTAATGTTATAAGAATTATACTTTTTATGGGAAATTATCGCGGAATATGGATTAGCTCTCTGTAAACCTCAATCTAGTTATATCTATACATATAAATCGACCCGCTCATACGCTCAATACAAGAGTTGACTACTACGGACAAACATTTGTATTGCGAGCTTTCGGCCATAAAACGACTTCAGTCAACAAAATCAATTTTATGTAAGTCATAGGACGTCACTGTGATGGCATTAGTGCAATTGTGAATTAATATTTGACTTCCATGATCAATCCAGTGTTGGTATGCCGTTCCATAGGTTGATAAACAGTCGCCTCCACTTAATTGATACACTTTGGTTTCATTTACATTTGACGTCAAAATAGCATTGTGCCAATTAGGCAGAAAAGTCAATTTCTGGTAATGCGTAAAGGCAAACAATGGAAGAAAAATTCTGTACTGCTGCGTGCATAATGCACTGATGTCATAAAACGTACAAAACCGCAATATTTCTTCAAATACATCATTACGCATGTTAGCAAGGGCTGAAACGCTATTTCCTTCACCATTCTGCTCTACAAACAGTACGTAATTCTGCCGAAATAAAACAGACTTAAGTTAGCACGGCCTTATATGAGTGCATTGCCGATTGTTACTTCGTTGATCTTCATTGTTTCAGCGTAGTCACTCATCTTGTGTTCAAACGAATGAAATGCTGTTTTTGCGTCATAGTAATGGCGAACCTGTCACCGAATTAGGCGGGAAACTGTCCGATTTAACGAGAGCTATTAACGGCCTATTTTTGCTTTTGTTGCGTTCCCCACACGAGCATTTTGGCCGACTACAGCGAAATTCCCGGTTATCCGGTGTTCTTATTAACCGTGCACCACAGTGGTTCTACAATTTGGGTCATGTCAATTGCTAGACCACAGCGAGTGAATACATCTTGATCATGAGAAGTTTTATTTTGCTATGAATTAGGTTTCGAAGGAATTGCTACATTTTTATACATCGCGCACTGACGCGCATCGATGAAAATTAAGTGCGTGCCGCATCATATGGGTTTCAAATCAGGTCACCGGCAATTTGCTGTCAAAATATTGTCGAGTAAAATACAGCAATCTATATGGGGATAGATCCCAGTAGTGGGTAATGAACTGTCTACGTTTACAGCCTTTCCCCATGCAAAGTAAATGACAAAGGTGTTAAATAGCAGTTTTGTGATTGTGACTATGATTGCATTTAAAAAAAATCAATGTAAAACAAACATGTTTAAAACATGATCCTTCTTTAAAACAGATTTTAACAATGACGTCACAGATCTTTAATTATGACGCCACAGGAGCTGAATGGCATTGACAATTGAAAATATATGGTAAATATGACTCTTTCGACGAAAACAGCTTCCGACCACTGTCATAAACTAATCAAAATTATCTTCAACCAGGACTACATAGCCAAGCTAAATTTTTACAGTCGGCAGTTCTCATTATCAGAACAACCATTTCGCACCGATGATCTATACCAGTGGCTCTTAACCTTGACTCCAGCGCCTGCCAAGGGGCGCTGGCGATTTTGAAGGCGCGGAACGCTCAGGGGGCGATATGGGGGGCGCTGGAATCAGGGGGCGATACGGGGGGCGCAGAAGAACAATGGTTTCGCAGTAGATGATGTAGTAGCAGGACATATCCCTAATGACTATTCATAGCAAATTAACATTCCACAAAATATGTCAATTCCAGAAATTTTTGGTCGCGCTGCTCGACAATGTTTGATACATATGTTTTCATAAATATAGTGGGTTATCATAATATATGTAAAATGAATTGATCGTTAATTTTCCGTTAGATCACTGCCGTCACACTTGCTAGGGGTATTTTCAACAAAATGTTTCGAACTGGGTATTATATCATGCAGCGCACAGCGTGTGGAAATCGAAGAAAGAGGCACCGGATATCACATTAGAAAGTGAAAGCCCTTTGTACATCAAATTTGTTTTTAAGCTCTGTGCGCGAAATGAATAACTAAATATACTTGTATTTGATAGCTAAAAATTAAATCGTCAGGATATTTTTTCATCGCATCATAAATTATGATGCTTATCTAGTGTTGTGGTCCACAACTTCACATGAACGTTATATAATATTAGTTGCTTTGTTTGGAATACATTCATGTTTGAATTAATAACTAGGTACAGTACTGAATTCAATGTGAGCAGATCCCATTCTCTTTCTCAATTGACTTACTTAGTCACACAAAGCACTAAAACAAAATCCAATACCATTAACTTCCCTGTATTGAGAGAGAGAGAGAGAGTCTTTATTTTCATCGAACCAAAATACATAACAAACGGCAGTGATGGTGGTACAGAAAATATGCGTGCACAGTATTCCGTATTAGATAGGAATGATCGATAAGACCGTGAAGGTCATCTAGTCTGATCACACCAGCATCAAACAGGTACACTTGACTCAGAACAGTCTGGCTGTAAAAAAGTGTTTAGTTAGGAAAGGAAAATAGAAAAAAAATTAAACAATGGTAGCAAATGATCAATGAAGCAATGTCTGGGCGGGGTAGGGCAACAGTGTTAGTGTAACGACAAGAGGTGATCAAGTAGGGCTTTTTTGAATCTATTATAAGGCAATTCACGGATATGTGATGGTAATGCATTCCAGATGATAGGTCCCGAGTAGTCGATAGATCTCTTAGTTAGGTTGCTATTGGGTTGGGGTAAGTAGACGTTTCCTTTAGACGAAGATCTCGTGTAATGGGAATGGACATGTTTAGCAGGTATGAAAAAGTCATCAAACACAGGAGGGAGACTATTGGAAAAATATTTGTGAACAACTTTTGATACTTCGAAGCGATACAGTTCATCAACTCGCAAAATTCGATGCTTACGGTAGTAAGGCGATAAATTGGTACGTAAAGGTACAGATGAGATCAGCCGTATCGCACGGTTTTGCAGGGTTCGAATTCTGCACAAAAATGTTGTACAAGCATTTCCCCATACTACGATTCCATATTGCAGATGCGAGTGGAAAAGAGAGAAGTAGATGGTTCGTAGTACTGATCTGGAAACCAAAGATTGGAGACGGGTCATTATTCCCACACACCGAGCTATTTTTGATATTGTGCATTCAATATGCTGCTTCCAAGACATTTTGGCATCAATGGTGACGCCGAGATATTTTGCTGAGTCACATATTGAGATTTGTTTATGATTAATGTTCACGGTGAAATTATGACTGGCATTATTTAAAACGAGCATCTCGGTCTTATCTGCATTCAAACTTAGTTTGTTTCCTTGCAGCCATCTCGACACTTTTGGGAGTTCCCTATTCACAGATGCATGCAAATCATCGACAGTGTTGGAGGTTATGAAGAGGTGAGTATCATCAGCAAATAGCGTTGTGCGGAATAAAGATGCATTAACAATGTCGTTAATATAAATGAGGAAAAAAGTCGGTCCAAGGACTGAGCCTTGTGGCACTCCACAAGTTATATCTCTGGTAGTCGTTCTTAATGTCCCCAGTTTAACAAATTGTTTGCGGTTTGCCAGGTAGCTTTCAAGTAGAGTTGCTGCAACACCCCTGATCCCATAGTGTTCTAGCTTGTATCTTAAGATTCTGTGGTTAACAGTGTCGAAAGCTTTGCGGAGATCGATAAAAATGCTGCAGCCACTTTCTTTTTGCTTGATGGTTTTGTAATAGTCCGTTACAATTGATAGTATTGCATGGTTGGTGTTGTGGTTGGATCTGAATCCATGCTGAGTCGGAGACAGTACTGCATTCAATTCAAAAAAGTTCTTAAGTCGGCAGTCAATCAGTTTCTCAAAAACCGTGGCAAGATTTGGCAAAACAGATATTGGTCGGTAGTTAGAAATTAGCTTTTTACAGCCTTTCTTAAACACTGGCATTACTCTGGCAGTTCTCAATGCATCTGGGAAAATGCCTAGACGTATCGACTCATTAAAGAAAATGCATATAACATCACCAATAATACTAAAGACTAGCTTCAGAAAGTGAGTTGGGATGAGATCGGGTCCTACTGCTTTGTTACTTTTCATTTCAGATAATACGATCGCAACTTCTCCTTTGCTCGTCGGCTCAAGAAAAATGGATTTCTGAGGGCCAGGACTCAAGTACGAGAGAAAGTCATCGGAGGAGTTTGGTATTGAAGCTGCAAGATCCGGACCAATGTTGCAAAAATACTGATTGAACTTTTCTGCTACTGCAAGCTGGTCTTTGATAACGCTGCCATTCTCGAGTAGCTGGATGTCATCAGTACTCTTGGGAGCATTACCTTTAGTTAGGTTGATAATTTCTCCAACGGTTTTCCATGTGTTCTTGGGATCTTTGGAGCACTCTTCGAATCTTTTTTGGAAGTACGCTTTTTTGGCATTTTCTTTCATATGCGTCACTTGGTTTGCATATTTTTTGTACACTTTTTTGCCTTCGATGGTGCCTTGCAGATAGTAGTGCTTATGCATCCAATCCCTTGTTTTGATCGCAACTAGTATGTCATAACCAATCCAGGGTTTCGATTTCAAGCGCCTTGCATTGCGGTTGACTTTCCTAATTGGGAAAGATGTGTCGAGGGCTGCCCGCAGTTCCTCAATAAATTTTTCAAAATGGCAGTTGTAGTTGTCAGTTGTGAGTGGAGGAATTTTGTAGTTGTTGAAGGTATTGCTGACAATTTCAATATACTCCTCTATACCGCGTGGGTTTAAGGGCGTTCTAGATTCAAATTCTTTAGCACAATGTGGCAGGGCCAATTTCATGTGACAGATGATGGGATAGTGATCAGTCATACTGTGTTGGAGCACAAAAGGGGACAGGTGATATTGATGAGTGTTGCAGTAGAAGTGATCTAGTAGAGTTTTGGATTGATCAGTTATTCTTGTGGGTTCGGTAATTATCTGAGCTATTCCATAAGAATCGAGCATTTCACGGTACCTTGTGGTAAAGTTGGTGGTCTTCAGCAAATCAATATTTATATCTCCCATAATAAATATTTGTTCGTTAGCTGCCGTTAGCGTTTCCAGAATATTTGAGAATTCGTCAAGAAAAGTCTCTTGTTTTGTTCCTGGGTGTTTGTAGATGACTGCCACTGTGAGAGCTTTTTGTACATGTACTCTGACAAATATATATTCTACGCCTTCGGTTTCAAATTTTACTTCGGGCATCATGTCATATCTTAGACCTTCGTTGATGTATAGTCCAACACCTCCAGCGTTCGTTTTAGATGGCGAGTGTAAAAAGTTGAAACCTGTCAGGTTAACATTAGTCGTTGGATGTTCTTTCAACTTGGTCTCAGAGATTCCGATGAGGGTTGGTGAGCAATTGAACATTTCAAACAGGGGGGAATTTCATCTAGATGAGCTTGGAGGGATCTTGTGTTTAAGTGTGCAAGTAAAATTCCTTGAGATGAGGGGATATCACTACTATTCGTTGAATTGATAGATCTGCAGTTGCTCACGTTGAAAAAGTTTTGAGCCATTTTTTAGTGTGGGTTGCGTTTGCAGTGAGAGAGCAGTATAGCAGTTTCTATTTGAGTTTATCGAGGTCATCCTTTGACTCAATGTGGATTCTGGGTGCACCATCATTCTTTTTCATGTAGATATTTCCATTTGCAGTCCAGAGGTATTTGAAGCTTTTCTTTTGTTTCGCAGCTCGCGCTTCAAAGAGAACATCTCTTCTGTAATTTGTTAAATTTTCGTTTATGAAGAGTTGTTTCATTCCATCTACACCAAACTCCTTGATATCCCTTTTGGCCTTTTTCACTTTGAGGAATTCTTTTTTTGGTTGCTCTGAAGAGAATTTGGCTATAACGGGTCCTGTTTTGTCCTTATTTCTGAAGCGCACTCTATAACACTGCACAATCTGTGGCGCAGTAATCTCAGCTTTCAAGGCGTTAGCTATTTTCATGATGGTTTCAGGCAGATTTTCTTTTTCGGAGTGGGGAACACCATGAAATTCCAGGTTGTTGTTTCGAGATTGCTGCTCCACGTTGTCGTTGGTGCGTTCTAGGTCAGATATTTTTTTGCTCAGGAATCTCATAGTTGACTCAAATTTGTCGTGTTCGTTGAGCATGGATTCTTGTGAGGCGCGTTCTAGTTTTTTCTTGGTGTCCTCAAATTCTGCATTCATGAATTCCATACCAGACTTGCAAGATTCTATCTCTTTTCGCAGTTCTTCTACGGCAGAACCAGACTTTTTGATATCTTCAACTGTAGTCTGCAGTTCTGAGATGATGTTGCGCAGTTCCTTGTTTTCTTCCTTTAACACTTTGACTTCAGCGAGCGTATTATCCAGTTTACTCTCCATCTTTTTCAGTCTCAGCAAGATGACTTCTTCGTTTGTTCCGGGCTTTGTCATTTTGTTTCTTGGATGGGTATATAGCCTAGATTATAGCCTAGATTACTTTAAAGCTTAATACAACCAAATACTCCAAGATTGTTGCTAATCGCAGATGTGAATTCGGGATGGTTCGAACCACAGGATATGGGACCGTGCCCGATTGTTGCTATAAATACCTTGATTTGACCCTGAATATACCACATATAATTATCATATGGTTTAATATAGTCCAGTGGTTCTTAACCTTTTTTCCTCCAGCGCCCCTTTTCAGGAAATTATCGTGCTCCAGTGCCCCCTAACCCCATTTTGTAAGGATTGTAATAAAGACAATGTGTAAGACGGAGAGCCGTAACAGCACTTCCTCAAACCACCTGAAAATGATTCTCTTGTGTACCCATAGCGTGATGAGCAAAACTTCTGGGGGTATAACCCCCAAGAACCGCATGAATGTGTTAAACTAAAGTAAGCACACGATTCAAAATTGGTATTTCTTCACCGGCAACAATATTTCTCTCGTGGATGTTATTTGTCCTGTGGGGTGCAAGGTGTTTCTAGCAACAATCGGGCACGGTCCCATATCCTGTGGTTCGAACCATCCCGAATTCACATCTGCGATTAGCAATACAGGGAAGTTAATGGTATTGGATTTTGTTTTAGTGCTTTGTGTGACTAAGTAAGTCAATTGAGAAAGATTTGAAGAGCTTCTTGGAGGTACAGAACTTCAATATACAATTAAATAGTATATTCATATTGAAATGAACCCGAATATTTTCGGCTGAGACTCGTCAGGGGCAATCGTCTCCAACTAGTAGAGAATTAGAAAGAGCATTGTATATCAACAATCGTATCACAAAATATTACGTCACCAGCATGAAATTTTGAATGAGAGAGCATTCAATGTACTATTTTTAGGTGGTACACGACAACAAAAGGAGTCAGCCGAAAATATTCGGGTTCATTTCAATATGAATATACTATTTAATTGTGGAAGAGAATGGGATGCATAGATCTGCTCACATTGAATTCAGTACTGTACCTAGTTATTTATTCAAACATGAATGTATTCCTAACAAAGCAACTCATATTATATAACGTTCATGTGAGGTTGTGGACCACAACACTAGATAAGCATCATCATTTGTGATGCGATGAGAAAATATCCTGACGATTTAATTTTTAGCTCTCAAATACAAGTATATTTAGTTATTCATTTCGTGCACAAAGCCTAAAAACAAATTTGATGTACAAGGGGATTTCACTCTCTAATGTGATATACGGTGCCTCCTTCTTCAATTTCCACACGCTGTGCGCTGCATGATATAATACAGACGTCTTAAACTCAAATGTGCTCGCGGGCCATTTTTCCAGTTTTGACGGCGCCGCGGGCCGCAGCATTTATAGGGGTATTCTATGTCTTTCCAATTAGGCCTTATTTGGTGGGGATGAATTGTCCCATTGAAAGTGAGCCGATCCAGCAGACTGGTAGTAATCAATCATCGTCAGAATTTGATTTACTCTCGTATCAATTTAGACCTGGCACGTAAAGAATCATCACATTTATACCTATTTGAATAGAATTGTTGTTGTACTTAATATACATTAATTATAAGATATATACACCATATGGGTGGGAAAATGCCAGATTCCATCATAGAAGCTATCGGGTTATAATTTTTCAGCTACTATGACTATTTTGAATTTAACAGATTGATAAAACAGACTGATCTGATATCAAAACATTTTTAGGTTGAGCATTGTAATTCCAATCCAGGATTCGGGTATACTTCTGAAAAGCATATGACGGCATTCTGAATCACTCCGAGTCCAATCGAGTCATTTTCATTTTGCCATCGAGTTAGCCCGAGTCTGAGTAATTCTAAGAAAGCTTGCGTCCGAGTCCAACTCACAAATTTCAGTCACGAATCGTCCAAGGGTCGTGTTTTGTCATCATGAATTGGAAATGTGACGAAATAGTGAATCTTCCACTGCATGGTAGCGTTTGCATTTGCTTTGATAGTGAAGTTTGATGAATACTTTCTGGCTTTCGGAGCAATTTAAGTGGGAATTTTTGCTTTATAACCTGAAAATATATATGTGACACTTATATATTGACAAAATAATAAAAATCTAAAATGTCGTCGCGGGCCGCACAAAATGCTCTGGCGGGCCGCATGCGGCCGTATCGCCCCCTGATCCCAGCGCCCCCCATATCGCCCCCTGAGGGTTTCCGGCCCCTTCCAAATCGCCAGCGCTCCTTGGGGGGGGGGGCGCTGGAGTCAAGGTTAAGTACCACTGATATGGTCGAATGGTCCTCGAGCGCGATTAAAGCGCAAAATATTTATAATACTTAAGTTCCGAAAAGACCGACTGGACTTCGACCTCTTACCAGGACCGAAACTGCCGCAACCCTAACCCCCAATTTTGAGCTCGAACGGTGCCCTAAATTATTTCGGAGAATGGACATAAATTACACATCGTGTTTTGACTACTTCCCCACGAAAAAACACGCATAAGTATAGAAAACAGAAATAGGCATTTCGGCGTCGGCCATTACTACGCCACGATGCACAAAGCCATATGAAGTTCCGGCCAATATCGGTCTCCGAGAAGTGTGACAAAAGATCGTCAGCTAGAAAACCTTAGCTGAAGAGGGTTGTACTTATGTTGACCGTGAACCTCGATGTATATATAAGTCTTATTGTGCATACGTGCTTAAATCGCTCGTGCCGAATTATCATGTCGTCGCAATCTGCACCACACAGGACAAATAACATCCATCAGAGAAATATTGTTGCCGGTGAAGAAATACCAATTTTGAATCGTGTGCCTACTTTAGTTTAATACGTTCATGCGGTTCTTGGGGGCTATACCCCCAGAAGTTTTGCTCATCACGCTATGGGTACACAAGAGAATCGTTTTCAGGGGGTTTGAGGAAGTGCTGGTACGGCTATCCCTCTTACCCATTGTCTTTATTACATTCCTTACAAAATGGGGTTTGGCGGCGCTGGAGCACGATAATTTCCCGAAAAGGGGCGCTGGAGGAAAAAAGGTTAAGAACCACTGATCTATACCTACATGCTATAACTAACGCTTCTGAATATAAATGATTGCCGGTCTCTACATGGACCCGACTATCTTGAGTAGTTAGGTATCCGAAACTGAAAACTAGCGTAACAGACTATGTAAGAATCTGAACAGAACGTTAATACAAATTCATTTGCTTCTCCCATTATGACACTACAGACAAATGAATGGGACTGGCTGATGATATTACACTTGTGAGCTGTCAATTTAAATTCAGCCTCGCGATCAACTCTTATTTTATCAACTGGTTCCTTCTCTTGACTTAGATCAAAATATTGGATGTTGCTACTAACAGATATCCATCAAACATTGTCTTGACACTATTCCTTTGATTATTTCCTATCAATTTATACTAATTTCACCAAACGGGCCTACATGATCTGAGGTATAAACCTCTTATTAGTTCCGAAATCCAAGTGGATGTGCGTGTGCAGTGTGCACAACTGCACATATATTTTGCATATACTTTTCCAAAAAGACTAACGTGTTTGTAGTCTTATTTAGCTGTGATATACGCAGGCCGAGTTATTTTTGGCGTTTCGGGAACCGCGGGAACCGCGTTTCGGGAACCGCGATACTTCTACTTCCCAAACTGTAAATTGCGTAAAGTAAGTAAGTCATACCCCAAAATACGACGAAGCGGAAGTAGCGGATAAATAAATCTACTTTAGAAAGTAGTAACCTCTGGAGGAAAACTACTTGGGTACGTCGTTACCAACCACCTCCGGGTATATTGGCCAATGCAAACCAAAATCATTTGGCATAGACATGGGGTATGGCAACTGAATATTTATAGACTCGAATTAACAATACAAAACTGTTGAGTTTGATCTTTATGGTGAAACATAAGTCACAAAACATGCAGTATCGACTCTTCGCAATCAAGCAGCAAGATTCAAATCCGAATTGAAAACGTTGTTGGAGACCAAATTTATACTCGATACAAAACCGAGTACTTCTGCGAATATTTATTCTCTATAGTCGATTTAATCTGCGTGCAAAATTACCAGCATTCACACAGGTCACGATACTTATGATAAAAATTCAAAGGGGTTCTGACGTTCTGATGTGTCTGTGACGTCTTCGGCAATTTTAACAATGCCTCGAAGTATATATTGCTGGGCTTGACACCTAGCTATCAACGTTTTTATAACATCAGACGATGTATAGGCTACAACTTCGGAACAAACAGTTGTGGTATCATTTTAAGCTTCCACGCTTCGTTACAACTACTGTTCTTCGACAAATATGACACATCGGATTTCCTTAACAATACTGTGCCAGCAGAAATTGCGTTCAAAGTCGAATACCCCTAAATACAGTGCTGTTGCTGTATTTTGATTTGAAAGAGTCGTTTGTGGGTAACAATAGGAAGTAGATTGATTTTCTAAACTTTATCGTAAGACTCGGCCGATTTTTTATCCAGCGCAGGGGTGGGCAAACTTTCAAAATCAATCACGGGCTGCACTATATAAAAATGGGATTATAAAACCAAAACGCAATATTGATATTTGATTATATAGTGAGGACATGGAGACAATATATGTGCTTATTTAAAACAAGTCAAATATTGCTTTGATGATATCGTACACACGTCAGAAACATATAGTGGCGAGATTTCATAGGCAGGCGGACCTCAATAACCAATTTGTCAAAACTATAGAGATAAAAATCGGTTGGCCCGATTCTTAAAATAGGATTGAAATATGAATATGTGAGCAGTGCTCTGTTCATAGATTTAGTAGTTCCACTTTTGGCTCAGTTCCAGGACACACAGTGCTGACAGCATCATAATCATGTTAACTTCAAACACGCTTCTACTATGTGTAGATAAAATATAAATACCCCCATTCTACGTATACAGACAACGAATGTACCTAAGACACGCCCACATCGGTTTTTATAAGCACATCACTGAAATAAAATAAAAATGAAGTGGGCAATCTGAAATCCCACTGGTGATCCAAATTATGTCAATCTCGTTGCAGCTATCCCGCTGTGATATCAAGTATTTACGTTAGATCAGTGGCTCTCAAACTTTTTTGGACACGCCCCCCACCCCCCTTACGATGGTCAAAGATTTCGCGCCCCCTTATCGTCATATAACGAAACGCAACCAGGATGCTAGCAAACCTGACGGGTAGTTTGATGGCGTGGAAGGTTACGACTGTGGATGAAATATTTTTAAACATGTAATTCAGACTAAATATATAGCAATAATTATGAACTGGATGAAATTTTTTTTTCGGTCGAGCTCAGTTTCGCGCCCATTCAGATGCTTTCACGCCCCCGAGGGGGGCGCGCCCATCAGTTTGAAAACCACTGTCTTGGAATTATCATGGTTAAATATACTAAGAAAATATTAATCAAGTTCCTACAATAATTCGATTTTTACTACGCATTTTATCACAATTTTCAAAAAGTTTCTTTAGACTCTCGCGGGCCGCACCGAAAGGCGTGGTGCGTCGCATGCGGGCTATAGTTTACCCACCCCTGATCTAGCGATTACAGCGATAATGGAAGATTTTAGTCGAAACAGCCCCATAGGTTATCTCCAAAATAAGAGCCAATTTGAAAAAATAAGGCCATATTCGAAATCAGTGCCCTTCAGAGCCCCCAACCCTATACTCACTTTGTCTTCCTAAAAACATGTGTTGACTAGTGTAAACATCGCAGATGTTGCGGGCCGGAAAATCAGCGTCTGCGAGCCGCATGCGTTTGGTATCGCACAATAGTCCAAACCTTGGTTTGACGAATGCAACCAGGAAAAGCAGCCAGACATGTTTATCGTTGCCACATAGCTCAATATACACCAGCAGCTCTGATTTCAATAAATTCTTTCTCAATTCATTTGACAACGAGCGATCGTCGTATTGTAGCGAATGTCTTTCAGATAACATTTCCGTATATCAAAGTCTGTCGCAACGAGGTTGATCTAAGCCTGCGGTTTAATAATCTTCTCCACTTTAATATACTGTCAATATTGTTAGTTACAACTTATTAAAACACTGGCTCAATTTTACCTGCCTCTTCCTAACCAATGTTCAATGTATATTACCCAAATTTGTCTCTTATGACAACTTCACGGTACTCGAATCGCGAACGGGGCTTGCAATTGTATATTTAACAGCATATTAATTTACATGTAATTGATCTGATAACTTGAGACGAAGATGGCCGGTGCCATTCATGCATGTTAGTAGAGACAGTCGAACAGCCCTCTATTACATGTGCGAACACTGCCTATTATAAGCCTACAAATAAGATACTTGGAAAATGTAGCCAAGCGAAACAATGTCGATATGAGAGTTAGGGGCTAATTATTGAGTCCAGACAATATTGAGGCTATCGTTCAATTGATGAACCTATTCAAACTAGACTGGTACAAATTAGCCATTTAATTTGTTGACGGTCAACTATAATTAACGGAGATCTGAGTAGATCTAGTTCTAGTTCTAGTTGCGTATATTATGAATTGGATAGTTATAGTTCTAGTTGCGAATTTTCAAAAGTGAGTAGTTCCAGTTCTAGTTTTAGTTGCAGATTTTGAAAATTCGGTAGTTCTAGTTTTAGTTGCACAATTGAAAAATTTTAGTCGCCGAACAACTTGTCGAACACTAGTGTCGTCTTTTTGCGTGAATCGTGATACCGCTGTTCTGTTGAATGTGCATTGTGCAGCCAATGCTAGCTTGGAGCCGTCATTACTAACAGTGGCATAGCCAGCGTGAGGTTTTTTGGGGTAGAAATCTCTCCCACTTCAAACTCCAAACCCCGTCGTTTCAAAATGTCGACTATATGTCTGATATTTCCGATAAAATCAAAATTAATGAGTTGCCTAAGAAAATCAAATTCAGTTCAGTATAATTCTTAACCTTTATTGACTTGAGGTAGGCAATAATTTCTCTGAGAATGAGAAGCAAGAAATACGCTGGCTGTCCAAGTCAGAGGTTTGCACTTTATTCTAAAGTATATTAATTTCTTAATTGAACGCATTGAATTGCGTTGTTAACACAAGCTGCCGGGTGGATGTGTTGCTATTACGCAATTAGAAAGTTGGAGTACAAAAAAATAATATTTATTCCACTAATAAATTAAATCAATGGTAAACAAAGAAACATTGTTAACTGAGTTCATTCACACCAACCCCCACGTATGTCCTTCGATCGAGACACCAAAATGTAAAGAATATAATAGCTTGGTCACCACATGCCGAGCGGTATGTAAATTGGTAAAATAGCCTTGTTGTTTTGGTAGTTTTGCAGCCATGGTTTCTGCAATACGCCTTCTCGCAGTCTCAGCCGAGTGACAGTGTGTCTATTGCATCATCCTCACGTAAATTAACCCTTGTGGTATCGACTTTATCGTGAATAAATTTCGCATACGACGAATCAAGTTGCGTAACCACGGTGCATAAATGTCTACCAAACAGCCTTCAAAGTAAACGTATTTCCGGTTTGATTTATATATCCCGTGGTTTTATTATATATTAAAATATATAGGTCAATAGTCACGACGCAGCCTTCAAAGTAAACACATTCTAGGTTCGATTTATACACCCTTTGTGGTTTTAATATTAATTCAAATGAATAAATCAAATTTCAAGCAACTTTACTCGATCCGGATTTGGCCCGTGGGCCGTAACATGACCAGGTCTGTCATACGCTAATCGGCAAGCCTTCGGGCCGCTCCAGATTTTCAGTGAGTCACAAAAACCAAAATCAACCACATTACACATCTAACTACACTTACATGCATTACTTAAATTATTCGCCCTGAACCAACGGTCAGTACAAAGTCAGTCGTCTTTTGTAGTTGGCTCTAGTCGTTATTTCTAGTTCTATAGTTGATGGTTTGGAAAACCAGTAGTCCTAGATCTAGTTATACTTCCTAGTTTTGAATATTCAATAGTTTGTACAAGTCTGATTCCAACCATATAGGTGGCCGGGATATGAGGCTATTCTGCAGAGGATACACTAAACCATGAGTACACAGTGCCTGTACAGTAGTTAACTGATACATTTACATATATGTTCGATACTTTTGTATCAGGCTACTAAAAATATTTGTTGGATTGCAAATGCAAATCCACTGATATGCCACTCATATAATCTATGCTGTAAGATGGTTAAAGATGACGTAACGATTCATTTCTTGTATTCGGGTCGATCAAATATAAGTATTTGTTTATTTAGTATATTCATATTCAAATGAACCCGAATATTTTCGGCTGACGCCCGTCAGGGGCATTCGTAAACCACTAGTAGAGAATTGGAAAGAACATTGTACATTCTCTACTAGTTGCTGACGATTACCCCTGACGAGTGTCAGTCGAGAATATTCGGGTTCATTTCAATATGAATATACTATTCAATTGTATATTGAAGTTCTGTACCTTCAAGAAGCTCATCACGTATTCAATTAGCTAACCATAGAGTTGCTTCTCTGTCACGATAAATAGATTTTTACATCGCATGAAAATTTGTTATTTTACGGCTAGTTTATTGAATTACTGCTTTTGAACATAGGGTTTTGTGAAAGTTGTACCTGAGATCTCTCCATCATCGTCCATTTGCAGTCAGATTTATTTAACGGGGTCTCGGTCGGTCGTAGCATGTATAGTACCAGTATAATGAAAAAACGGCAGGTTGATCACAGTTCCATTAGATATATATGTATTAAACACTCCATTCGAGCTATTCTATCTGCTAATATTTTCAAGACGCGGAAAATCGAGACCGACATCTGGATATTCGGGTTATTTCTTACTAACATTAGCTTCGATTTGTTGCGATGTATCTGACTATATCAAGGATTGACAACCATTTTGCTATTCACGGCAGCAAATCAATTACCCATGTAGCCTACAGCCGCATTTCAGGGAGTAGTCATAATGAACCAACTGGACGCCAAATACCAATGTTAAATTGCCCATGCCCATTTCTGATGAGCTCCGGACTGATTTATTTATTCAGATCGGCTTACTATACCCACCGAAATCGCGAGTGGTCATGTTATGAATATTATCTGGAACTAGCTATGGACGCGCGAGGCGCGAAGATTTTTCCGTTTCACGACTTAATTTCGTCATTATTAATAATAGTTTCACATATTCCTATCAGGCATTTAGCGTTTCTCGGCCCGCCAAATAAGGCCTACTTGTTAAGACATAGAATACCCCTATAAATGCTGCGGCCCGCGGCGTCGTCAAAACGGAAAAACTGGCCCGCAAGCACATTTGAGTTTGAGACCTCTGAACTAGAGCCTTCACGAGTATTTGATAAGCAATACGAATCAAGTATTGCGATCGGTCGAGTACAATAAATGGGTGAATTCGAGGCCGTTTCAGTAAAAATTCAAATTGAAGAAGATACCATATATTCGTAGAAATGCATTTAGTCATGACACATAACAATTTTCAATTCAAATCGCAACGCGATAATATTAACTCATAGTATAGGCTACATTGTCCTCAATACGATTCTATATAAAAGTATGCGGCCCACTCGCAACAGCGCAATTATAAGGCGACTAATTGACTAAGATACTTGTTTTAGAGTCGCGCTACGGCATGACACGAAGTCACTATTAGTATAGCTGTGTATAACTGATCGCTGTATAGACAGTCTGTAGTTGAATATGGGTCTTCATGTTTTGTCACCAATGTCAACCAAAGAATTATTTTTATGTGTCATGAGAATGACGCCCAGATTTTGGGAAATTATCGAGCAATATAGATTAGCTCTCTATGACCCTCAATTGTAGCTACACCTTCACTAATTAATCCATCCGCTCATATGCTCCATACCAGGGTTGTAACCAAGTCACATGGTTCCGAGTCACGAGTCAATCATACTTTTGTGGTTTTGACTCGAGTCGAGTCGAGTCATTTTCAATTCATCACAGACTCGAGTCCGAGTCCAAGTCACCGATTAAAGGGTCAAGTCCGAGTCATTGTGTTATGACTCGAGTCGAGTCCAAGTCACAGTATTGAAGTCATGTTCAACTCATGTTTTCAATCCTGCTTGGGTGATATCGAATTCCCTGTTTGCGAAACATGCTCATTTTGTCCCTATCAGAGTCTTGGCACGTGTTTATTTAGGCAGATAACGGACAGGTCCTGGCCTCATTTACCGATGCTAAAGATAACTTTACTAATCTTAGAACTTAAAATCAAATATCTCTCTTGTCAGTCTGATACATCACCAATACAAGCATTCAGTTTTTATTATGAACACATCGACGATAGCTCACGAATAGCTGATAGAGAACCAACGAATTCACGTCTACATACCATCTGATAGAGAACCAACAAATTCACGTCAAGATACTAGTTGATAGAGAATCAATAGATGCATGTTTATGTAGAGGTATTTACAACAGGCCAGCATGCTGTAAAATCGTGCATGCAACTATGTGCATTGTGCAGTGACAACAGAACAGATACCTTTTGATTATACTAAAGGTTTTCCCAATTGCATTACCGACTACATCGCAGTTACAGCATTGGAGAAATAATTGTACAATGGGGCTGTTCAAAAACATTTTTTCAAATTTTCTGGCTACTTCTTAAAATTGCTAGATTGCCTAAAAATCAAATTTGGCTCAATTCCAACCAGTAGAAAGCAATGCTATGAAAGAAAATTTTAGACTAATTACAAATAGAGATTTTCGAATTTTACCGGCTATCTCATGATATTGTTACATTGTGTAAAAATATGATTCATAGCAAATTTGACTCAATTCCAACTAGAAAAAGTGAAGTTATTAGATTAGAATGTTTTGGATATGAAAAAATAGTCGGCTTACTACTATGTAATTATATCATATGAAAGAATTTCTCACTAAAATACTCCATTTATTTTCAAATCCAGAATATTCTCCTCTCAGATAATTGATTCCACTTTTTTCAAATTAAGCCAGATTCATTGTTCCTTTTATGCAACATAACAATTTTATCATGTAACCACCAAGTAAAATAAAAAAGAAGTTATTTTAGAACAGCCATATTGTACAAACATCACACAACATTAGCCATTCATTATTACTCACGTGCACAATGCACATACCTAACAAAACGTCAAATGAACGAAGGGCATTGTGTGTTTTCACAGACAGCAGATCAAATCAATGAGTTACACCTCAAAAATACTAATGTGGAAAGGAGAACCTCAAATGTGTTAAAGCGGCATGGCCGTAGAATGAATCCACATCTACTGAATACACGTTCCACTGGTGCACTAGATGCAGGAATTGACAAGCATTTTTGAACCACACTGAAGAGCATTGAATACTCATTCTTTCTAGTCGCATAAAAATGCAAAGAATCATCGCCTTCAAATCTACACATGAGCTTATCAGTCTCTTCACCATCTGAGTCATTTCATTGGCTCTAATTGAACTTTGATTCAATTGTTTGCTTGTATAATTGAAAAGTCTTGAGTACTTTAATTGCGGAGGATCTATTACCTCTTTATCACTGGACGATTTTGTACAATGCATTGCTACTATGTATCATTTTCTGTTGTTTTTACGGCGGCATATCTGATATATCAGACAAGTGCAACGAAAGCAGTGGTGACAAATAGCGATGTCGGCAGAATTCGTCGGATGCGTTGATCTAGCCATTATGATTCGCAAATTTCTTCATCTTCAAGTCATATAAAATAAGCCGAGTCAATGACTTGGGTCGAGTCATGCGTAACGACTCGAGTACAAGTCGAGTCAATCCAAATATTGACTCGAGTCGAGTCGAGTCATTTTCCTATTTCAAGAAAATGACTCGAGTCAAGTCGAGTCATAAAAAAATCGTGACTCGAGTCTGACTCGAGTCGAGTCATGACTCGAGTCATTCCAACCCTGCTCCATACAACAGTTGACTACTACGGAAAAACATTTGTCCTGCGAGCTTTAGGCCATGGAACGAGTTAAGCCAACAACATCAATTTAATGTATGTCAGCGTATGTCACTGTTTGTTTTTTAAGTAAATTCTGCGAGATAGCAGAGAACTGCAAAGGCTGACATTATTAAACAGCAAATATTTATTGACGGTACAGGTACAAATTTTGCAACAGTGCGTTGCTCCTAAATTTGCTCGAAATATTGTATTCCCAATCACCTGCACTACCGATATGCTTTGGCGAAGGAGATGCGACACAAGACGCGATACCTTTAGTAATGTCATCTAGGCTGCACGTGCACAACCGTTTTATCACCTCTATATTATCCGAAGATGATGAGCGCCTAGCGGGATAGCCGCTGATACCAGTTTTCGAGTCTTTAGTCCGGGATCGAACCCACTACACCCTCTCTCCCCCTCTCTCTCTCTCCCCTCTCTCTCCCCTCTCTCTCTCCCCCTCTCTCTCCTCTCTCTTTCTCTTTCTCTCTCTCTCTCTCTCTCTCTCTGTGATACCTACTGATTTCCACTTCTATTTGTACGAGAGCCATAGCAAAGACATGTGGGACATTTCGACAATAACAGGCCTGATACCACAGGCCAAGAATTTTTTCAGTAGGCTATATATTACAGATTATTTATTTTATTTATTACTTATTATAGATTCAGTCTATTTTCAGTACGAATTAGGCGTACATCAGGTGCGCCATGTCCGGAAATACCATTACTTTTACCGAATTGGCTCTATTTTTTTGACATATTGATATTGCTACTTCCTATATATGCCATGAAGATGGAAGGTTAGTGGGTAACATATTGTGTTTTGCGGTCCGGGGAGGTGAATGTGGCCTCAGATTAGTTAATATCAGTGGTTCCAAACTTTTTCGACTCATCGCGACCTTCTCACACAGATTTTCGCCCCCGCAATATTCACGGATCCGCAAAAGACGACATGTAAACGAGAAATTTATTCACCTAACTCTGTCCGCTGGTGAATTGACTAGGAAAGGTCATGTTTCTGAATAGGTGCTGGAAAAAACGGTTCTACTAGCCGTTGAGTTAACTTTTTTTGCGCAATTCAGAATAATCCGTCTACATGTGCATTTTGGCCGTGTTAATTAAATATATCTCACTGGCATTTTCGCCCGCTATCGCCCCCTACCCTGTCGTCTCTTCGGGATTTTCGCCCAATTGTTTCTCAAAATCGCCCACGTTGGGAGCCACTGGTTTATATCATCTCTCATCCATTACTAACATATGATTTGTAGTGTAACGATAATACAATCGTTAGTTTCATTCTGAAAATTATCATTTGGAGGCTATTTTTCTGGTAGACTACGGTAATTTACCCCCTTTCCATTTGAGCTACAGAAAGAGTCAAATGAAAGTTATCCCATCACCAACGATTGATGAGCTCAAAGGCAACACGCTTTGAATATCAGACATTGTCCCCTGCTATAATTTTCAGAAATTTTAATTCATGTGTATTTTAAGTATGTTATAAAAAGTGTCGTGACGGCCCACAGTTGTTTTTTTCACATCTGTGACGAGAACACGATGAACACGTAGCGATTCAATGTGTGAAATGTCACGAAGATAGCTTACAAAGAGTAGGGTACTTTTGTATGACGTTGAGAGATCAGGATTACTGCTGGGCACCTCAAACGGTCTACCTGCATTAGACTGACACTTCACGCTTGTGGACTCGAGGTGAAGTCTAATGAATGCAATTTGTAATCTCTGTGGTTTGGTAAAAGCCAGCGTAACACCGTGATGATAGATATTTTTCCATGAATTACATGCCAGGTTGGATCCAAAAAAAGAAGTCGAAGCATTAACCCAGCGTTGCTTCTGCTTTATTACCAAATGTACACTCGCCTTAAATTCTAGTGGCAGCGTTACGTCACTGACAGATTTGAGTTCGAATGATGCTGCGATATAGGATGTCATGAAAAATGAAGTTGACAATAGTAGATGCTGTAGCAACTGCAATGACACCGACTCCTCAACATTGTCACGAATACACAGTAAACCAACGCTTTTTACTCGGGATTAGCTAAACAACGACCTGGGTTGGAATGACAGAAGCAAGCAACCAGATAAATCGCGTCAAAATGATGCTAACGAAATTTTTTGGATCATGGATAAGCATGAGCATAAACATTCACTATCATCGCTTCCCTGATAACCTCGGAAATATGAGTCTATGAACGAGGTGGAAGGCGTCACCTATATAGCCACTAAATGGAAGAGATATATCGAGATAGCTGGAATCCTTGCATGATGTCGGAGGAGATAGCGTAGTGGTGACGATAAGCGACTACCGCCTGGCGGCCTGGGTTCGCGCTTCAGGTTATTCTGGGCGGGCACCTTTTTCCCAGCGTCGATGTTTTTACGGCGACAAAGCAAGCCCAGAAACGGACCCAATAAATGAGCGACGAATGGAACGAGCAAAATGGAGCCGCGGAATAGAGACTACAATCGTTAAAGGAACTATGTCGGCCACCTCGGCTGAGGTGGGTGCCAGTTTAGAAAACCGTAACCGTAACTGGTCTTTCGGCATCGTCCTATTTGTTCATTACATCGAATTGTGTCTTATTGTATTGTTAATTGTGTGTCTTGTTCAGATAAAATATAATCTGACGATTATTGATTATTGGCAGATTACGGCCACTGCCTAGTCAAAGGAGTAATAGAAAACTGTCCTGCAAATGACTTAAGGCTAATTTGAGTAAATAATCAGAGTTGTATCTATGAACTTCAGTTAGGCAAATCCTGCACATCTTTCACCGCTTCTTGGTAAACAACAATATTGCATTTCGTTGGTGTCTACAAATCGTCATCTCTTTGTAGGCTCAGGCATACTATGTTTGTTATTGCCGAATATAGGCTAACTGCTATTTATTGTTCACTTTAATCACATTTATAAGTAGATGAAATTTAGTGTCAGGCATTGCAACATGAAAGATTACGATGGAAAAACCAATAAATGAGAGATTTTTGTGTTGGATCTGCGGAAAAGAATAATTTTATGCAGCACAGCTTCGGTGTACTTTTCGCATATTCTTGTGCTTTCAGTGCAGACAGACTTACTAAAACAGTTGATACAGGCTGTTCAGATAACATGTAATCTAGTTTAAATTAAATAAAAAATAATCAAAAATGAACTAAATTCGGTGATATCATGAAAAATCTTTCCGGAACAGTTGAAACGAGATGTTGATATTTTTGGCTCACAGCCCTAATTACCAGAACAAGTAGCGGCCTCCCTTCTTAATATATTAGGTGATATCTATCTGGCAAATGAAATTCGGGAAAGTAACTGAATTTCGCATACTGGGGTAAATCCCGTTTTACATTCTGCTCAATATCAACGTAGCAACACACAGACGTCGAGTACATTGTCCGGTCTGGCCTAGACCGTTAACGTGTAAGCTATTATTCCCTCGCATCTCCTTGTCGAAATTGTTGGCGAAGCGACGGAAGATATTGATTTTATGAGATTAATATATCATTTGATTGCTCCACTTGATATATTTAGCGACGTTTAAAAAGTGAGTATGTACATCAGCATTGTGACATTGGATATGTGGCGAGAGTCGTCGCTAGGTATCGTGTACAAATCACTTCACTGAAATATAGGGTCGGAATTAGCAGTGCGACGTCACGTGACGTCATGAGGTTAACGTTCGCGTTACACAGAACATTTCAAAAGTGTTCACGTTCACACGAACCTGAACCTTTCAGAGGTTCACACCATCCCTAGTAATTATTCATATTACTTAAGTCATATTCATGCCACACGGTTAAGAAGACTATTCATCAGGGTGTTGCGGATTATAGCTTCATACAGAGCCATTTAATTGTGAATGAAGCAATGTAATTGTAATGAAGCAATAATTACAACGCAATAAAAAGGTATGAAAATGACGAAATTTAATCTCATATAAAATTATATAAACAAAGCAATTGAAGCTCATGTGTAGCCTACTGAGAATGTTAGTAGAATGAATGCATGAGGTGACTCACAAAATTCCAGGGAATAGTAATAGTAAAAATATCGAACCTTATCGAACTTACATATATTACATATATATATAACAATGAATATAACGGAAATGCTTCATTTTTCAAATGACCGAGTATAGCCTGATTGGACGTTTAGCACTTGGACACACGTTTGGACGCACTTGGAAACGTGACATCAACCTTCTGTAGTAGATCATGCTATTTGTGGCGCCAAACTGCCAAACAGACTGTGTCCAGAATGGATTTCGACCATCCCGCCGTACAACAGAGCATATCCTGGCACTGCGTACAATCATTGACACCTGCCGCTCACATAAAAATAATGCTGTGGCTGTATTTGTTGACTTAGCAAAAGCCTTCGACTCGGTCTCGTACCCAGCCATGGCGAAGATCCTCAGATTCTATGTAATTCCTGAGGTGATCAGGAACGCCATTATGGCCCTCTACATTGACACACGAGCGCGAGTCCGAACAGATGACGGTCCAAGCGGAGATTTTACCACTTCGGCTGGCGTACTTCAAGGTGACAACTTGGCACCATTCTTGTTCGTGATAATCCTTGACTTCGTGCTACGAACGGCCTTTCCGGACAACTCGGACTTCTTTGGATGGCGGCCACGGCAAGGAACGCGTACCGTACGCGTACGACTCCCGAGGCTATCCACGTGAGTATTTTTGCCTACCCAGACGATCTCGCCTTGCTTGCCCCGAATACCGCATCGGCACAGCGCCTCATCAACCAACTAGACACTAGAGCAGTGGTTCTCAACCGGGGGTCCGCGGACCCCTAGGGGTCCGCGAAGCAATTTCAGGGGGTCCGCGAGACCTCTAAATTTTTTAAATGGTTGATAACGTAATTTTATTTTATTTATTAATTTGAGAAAGCATGAGGCAGCTTCGCACCACAACTGCTAAAACTTCATGACTCATATCATCATAATAATCGTTTGACATGAACTATCGTAGTGTGGAAATTCATTTTCATTGCCAATTTTCCAATAACTTGCCGATACAAATATATTGCTGTTTAGGGACGTTTTGTTGGGGTTTGTGGAAAAATAGAAATATGGAGATAGTAACGTCAATCAGGGTTACTTCGTAATGTCTGCGAAACCTACTCGATTTGAATTTGTCAGTCCCATCAAATTAGTGAACAGTCGTTTGAAATAAAAATTTCCGAAGTATTTACCTAATTTGTACCAATGCAGGGATGAAAACCTCGCCACGAAATCCATTTTATCCTGCGATAGACATAACCACTATATGAACAGCTTCTTGGAGGTACAGAACTTCAATATACAATTGAATAGTATATTCATATTGAAATGAACCCGAATATTGTCGGCTGACAGTCGTCATAAATCGGACGATGCTGCTTTTGAAGCTCGACTATCAGATTTGGCGCATTATTGTGGATGTCCTATCTACAAAGCTGTTTTTTTTATGAGCAAGGAGTGTCTCGTTGCTATCAAAGCATTACGCTCCGACCTTGAAATTTAATTTATATCACCAGTTATATTGGTATGCAGCCTTGTCTTGTTAATGTACAATTGTTCATGGTCGAAAATGTTTGCCCGTAAATAAATTGTAAACCCGAACAGAACAAGTCGTTTCATGACAGTCCTTCTCAGGTTGGAAAACATTTGGCACATAAAATGTGTCTATACTATTAGATTAGGCTTTCACTTTGACGGTAGGAACTCTCTGCGGGCCGATCATAATGCCGTTGCGGGCGGGATCCGACCCGCGGTCCGTATGTTGCCCGTCTCTGCGCTAAATGCTGGGTTGCGGGCGGGATCCGACCCGCGGTCCGTATGTTGCCCGTCCCTGCGCTAAATGCTGGACGTTATATGTTCATAAAATATATGTTTTTTTTTTTCATTTTGGTGCCATAAATGTTGCGATTACACCAAAAGTATCGTCGAAAGCGTTATGCGTTAATACTGCATTAGCCTCCATCTATATTTGCGTAAATGGTTTCCGGCCCTCATTCATATCAAACGAGGACGCGGATTTTCAAGACACGACCATGTACTTCAAGAAATACAGCAGCAAAATTAGCTTTGAAATAATAAAAGTCTACCAATTTCTACATAAATAGTATGATGTTATTTTCAAGAAAAATCATGATTTTGTTGTTTATCACAAGCCTACAGTTCATATTTGCACAAGACAGATGAAGGTTGCACCATAATAGAGCTAAAATTGAACTAAAACTTAAGGGGGTCCGCGAGGGTCCGTGACGGTCAAAAGGGGTCCGCGAAGCCAAAAAGGTTGAGAACCACTGCACTAGAGGCTGCCGCCGCTCTTATGGGCGTCCAGATCAATGCCAAGAAGACTGAGGTTCTGGTCATACCAGCTCTGTCGCAGAACGCGACACCAATTCCACGGTTGTAATGACTCGAGTCATGACTCGACTCGAGTCCGACTCGAGTCACGATTTTCTGATGACTCGACTTGATTCGAGTCATTTTTTCAAAATACGAAAATGACTCGACTCGACTCCAGTCAATCTGTGTATTGACTCGACTTGGACTCGAGTCATTGCGCATGACTCGAACCAAGTCATTGACTCGAGACTAGGGCTGGGCACAATGATTCGAGTACTCGAATCTGAATCGAGTATTAATTTTACTGATTCGAGTCGAGTAGTAAAAGACGATATTTTTGAGTACTGAAATTACACGCTCCTCGTCACTAAAAGTTAATTAATCACTGAGAATTATAGTCTTGATACTATTTTCCACTGTGGAAGGCTTAGAACCCTGATTGGCCGCATCGAAGCATACGAAACATAGCACGAAGCTACCAACGTTACATGAAATAACACATTTCAGAAGTCATAATCATCTCATAAACTTGTCACGAAGTGCAATGAAATTGGTATGGTCGAAAAATACCAAAGTCTCTTTAATTTGATGGATAATAGGCATTATATTCTTTGTTCTGGAATAAAAGTTAATATCTGAACTTTGATATACTTCATTCTGTTATGACGTCATATTGAACGATGCTCGAATACTCGACTCGACTCGAAGCATAATACGTGATTCAGAATCGAATCACTCAGGTACTCGATTTTGCCCAGCCCTACTCGAGACTCAGACGGCCAAGGCAGACATTTCATTGTAATTCCGAAGCCAACACACTTGGGATTTCGTCTGTTGGTACTGGTACTTGAATATGCGACCAGAAACTGCTAAAAGTGAGGAAAATTGGTATATTATAAATGCGAAACATTCGATATCACCAAACAGAGTTATAAAAAGTGGGTTTACCAAGACTTTAACTGGAGCTGAGCAGTCTATACAATGACTTGGACTCGGACTCGAGTCATAATTCCATGACTCGGACTCGACCCTCTGCTCGCTGACTTGAACTCGGACTTGACTCGGTGGTGAATTCAAATGACTCGACTTGACTCGAGTCAAAACTATAAAAGTGAAATTGACTTGTGACTCGGAGCCTTGTGACTTGGTTACAACCCTGACCAATTCAACTGGAAGAAGTCAGGCTCAAGAATGTCAAGAGTTTTATATACCTCGGTGTTGACGTCGCGGACTCTGGAAAAGCACTAAAGGCGAGGCGAGCAAATGCCTGGGGCGCAGCAAGACGGCTACATTGCCTCTTCCACTCAAGTGCCTCACTCCAGCTCGAGACCCGCATTTTCCGTGCCACTGTCGAGCAGATTCTTCTCTACGGAATAGAAGCACTCACGCTGACAAAAAAGCTGGCTAAGACACGTAACGCCAACTACGATGCAATCCTCCGCTACGCAATCGGCATCCACCTCCCGGAGCACATATCCCCCAATGCTCTGCGCAAACATACAAAAACGGTCCCATGTCGTTTGCTGGCTGCTGAACGACGCTTCCGCCTAATCGGTCACCTAGTGCGGCATCAAGACGATCAACCAGCCGCCGCCATCATCAACCACATTCTGACGGAGCCATGGCGCAGAGGTGGCTGGAATAGACCCACATGGCGCTAGACAATAGAGACCAAACTAGCGCAACGCGGGCTTTCGCTCGAAGACGCCCACGACCGCCCACGCTGGAGGCGCTTAACAAGGGCCCAAAACGGATTATCTTGATATTCTTTTGTTTCCTGTTTTATTATGCCCTTTTGTTTAATTATTTAATTGAAAGCAATATGCTAACATTACTTTAATTTCCGATGAATGAACGGTATGCCTTCTTTTATTGATTTTAAGGCATTTCACGACCGAAGGAGTCAAGTTGGTGCAATAAAACCTATAGTTTCAAGTCATATAGTCATCGGTAATACCAAGGCTATTGTAAAATTGTCTGAGACAATGGCGACTATACTGGACGGTATGGTAGGCATAAGAACTCTCTATCTAAGATAATCATGTCAATCCACCACATATATGGGAATAATCATTGGCTGTCATTGCGTACACTAGACGGAAACAATGGCTCAAGAAAAAGAATGAAACTGATATGTACCAAGATATCTATATAGCTGGTTCGTTCCGAATGTAACTTGAAATATTTTTGATATCATATCAAAATCGGGTAACTGATAAGTCTGACCTAACTCCGAAACGACCGTCTCGTACCATCAAAGGGAATACCATTTAGGGCAGTGGTTACCAACCTTTTTGTCTTCATTCCCCACTTCAGGTTTACTCCGAGTCTTCATTCCCCACTACCCAAATATTCTATATAGTCCACCCTCTAAAAAGGCCCTGTATATGTAGATATACTGCTGTATCAGTTGTATCAGATGTATCAGCTGCATCTCTCAAGTATCCGATGCATCGACTGTATCAGCTGTATCATTCAAGTATCAGCAGTATCAGGGAGGTTTCACACTGCAATAAGTATCACGTCTAGACTACGTCTGGGATGCGCGAAATAGTCTGGCACCGATAGCGTGAGAATCCAAACGTCTGGGGGTTTCGCCCCCAAGAACCCCGTCGCGCGATTTCGATGATCAGCAAAGTTCGTGCGGCCTGGTCACCGTAGGCGCCAAAATATTCTATAATGCATGAATGAATATAGGTGGTAATAGCATATATATGTCGCTATAAACTTTATATCCTCTCAGCCCACGTAATCAGATTTACCAGGTGCGGTCAGTGAGCTGCTGTTTTGGAAAATGAAGGCCACGTAATTAATGATTAAAATTACTCAGGTTTACTTGTCCGTACAATTACTTCGTCACATGTTGTTATTTTGTTACCTCTTGTCCGCTATATAGTCAAAAGATATTGAAACGCATAAACGTATTAAACTAAAGTAATCACACGATTCAAAATTGGTATTTCTTCACTGGTAAATAATTTTTCTCTGGTGGATGTTATTTGTCCTGTGGGGTGCAGATTGCGACGACATGATAATTCGGCACGAGCGATTTAAGCACCTCTGGACAACTAGACTTGTATACATCGACGTTTACGGTCAACATAAGGGCAATCCTCTTCGGCTAAGGTTTTCTCGCTGACGATTTTTTGGCACACTTGTCGGAGTCCCATATTGACCGGAAGTTCTTCGTGGTAATGGCCGACGCCAAATGTCTATTTCTATTTCTATAGTTGTGCGTACTTTTCGTGGGGGAGTCGTCAAAACATGATGTGTAATTTATGTTCATTCACCAGAATAATTTAGGCCACCCTTCGAGCACATCCATCCCCCTCCGATTGGGAGTTTGGGTTGCAGCAGTTTCAGTCTTGGTATGTGGTCAAAGTCCAGTCGGTTTTTTCGGGACTTTGGTATTGGAAATGTTTCGCGCTGTAATCGCGCTCGAGGAACACTCGACTATAATAAACCATATAGTAATTGTATGTGGTATATTCAGGATTAAATCAAGGCTAATATAACAACAACCGGGTGCGGTCTCATACCCTGTGGTTCGAACCATCCCGAGTTCACATCTGCGATTGGCAATACGGGGAAATTACAGGGGTTGGATTTTGTTTTAGTGCTTTGTGTGACTAAGTCAACTGAGAATGGGCTGCATATATCTGCTAACATAGAATTTAGTACTGTACCCAGTTATTAATTTTAACATGAATGTACTCCAAACAAAGCAATTCACATTATATAACGTTCATGTGAGGATCTGGATCACTACACTAGATAGTATCATCCTTTATGATACGCTGGCGAAATATTCTGACTATTTAATTTTGTAGCTCTCAAATACAAGTAGGCCTACGTCTATATTTAGGTATTCATTTCGTGCACAAAGCTTCAAAGCATATTTTATGTGCATGGCTCTCACTCTCAAAAGTGACATACAGATTCTCCTCCTTCGATATCCACACGATGTGCGCTGCAGGATATAATACCTAGTTCGAAACATTTTGTTGAGACTAACCCTAGCAAGCGTAACAGCAGTGTTTTGACGGGAAATTGGTGATCTCAAAGTATGCACAATTCATTTTACATGAATTATAATAACCCACTACATTTATGAAAACATATGTGGCAAAGGCGTAGCGCGACCAAAAATGTCGGCGCTGGAGGCAAGGTTATGAACCACTACTTGAGGAAAACCACTAGACGAAAACTACTCGAGTACTTCGTTACCGACCACCTCCGGGTATTTTGGCCAATGCAAACCAAAATCTTTTGGCTTAGACATGGAGTATGGTAACTTAATATGGCAACCGAATATGGTAACTGAATATGGTAACTGAATATGGTAACTGAATATTTATAGACTCGAATTAACCTTAGAAAACGATTGACTTTGGTCTTTATGGTGAAGCAGAAGTCACAAAACATGCAGAATCGACTCTTTAGCAATCAAAGAGCAAGATTCACATCCGAATTGAAAACGATGTTGGAGACCAAATTTCTACCCGCTACATAACCGAGTACTTCTGTGATATTTATTCTCTATAGTCGATTCACTATGCCTGCAAAATTACTAGCATTCACACAGGTCACAATATTTACGATACCAATTCAAAAGGGGTCCTGAGTGATCAATATAATATGAAAAACTAAATATATATGTTGCCCGCCCCTGAGTCATAGATAGATCCTTTCAAAAGGTTCTCGTTCAACAGAGCCTTTAAGGGGTTTGCACCATACTTACAGTTGCCACAGCTCTATGGAGTAATAAACCCTATAATAAATGACCAAGTACATTGAACGTCAACGGCGAAATCATATATTTTGGAATCGGTGCGGCAGTAACTAGATTCCGACCGATATTTCGGGATATGTGTCTTCATGAAAATATCGGGATGGGGCAACTCCGGTCGTCAACCTCACAATTGTTTGAAAGTGATATGGTCATGGTCATCAGTGCGACTGGACTGGTTTATGAGCACCATACACAATACAATAAAAGTTCACTTATAGGTGAAAACGCTGTGAATATTGTGTCCTTAACTACATGTATTTGGAATTGTATGTAGGCTGCTATATTTTTGCACTCAGCTGGAGTTTTGCTGCATGAATATGAAGATTATATAAGACATCAGTTTCAAATCACCGCAACTAATTAATTAAAAGGTCTAGTTGTAATATGTGACATTTTGATATCGGCAGAAAATTTTGACTATTTCTTCTAGAATATATTGTATCGGCGACATCGCTATCCTCTCCTAATTCTGATATCCATAAGGCTCAAACTGCGAGCATCAAAAATGTTTATCATCGTCTAAACGCCAGTGTGGGGATGACTCGAGTCAACTTCTTCGTATGACTTGACTTGACTTGACACGGCGCTTCAGAAATGGGGTTGACTCGTGATTCGGAGCAAAATTCAAGTCATCAAGTAAACGGTGTCGATTGGATCACTGTATCGTATGTACTTTCGGATTGTTCGCGATACGCAGGTGTCACTTGTGAGAGGAACCAGTCATTCACTGTTTGTAAGTTTCACTGATCCTCCATTGTTACATCACAAATAAATTGACCGAAAACAAAATAATTACAGTTTACGTTACCTTAGCAGTAGTAGATTAGTCTGATAGCAACGTATCTCTGTTTCTTAGTCGATTCAGTGCTCACCTTTACCAACCCTCTTGTACGATTTAAATCGAACAAATATAGTGTATGCGTCTATATTCTCACGGATATGTAGATAGGCAGTGTATTAGACCATATTAATTTGTTTCAACTTCTCTAGGCTTCGTATTCGATCCTCTATTATGGCTGATAATAACAGACTTAGCATACAGTTAATCACCTATTTTATTAGCAGTGCTACGTGTGCGTGACAACAAACACCTTTTTGCATATTTAGTTAACTTTATATTCGTTATATGATTTTAGATAAATGGCAAGTTAATATGCCTTTAACCAGGGTTGTAATGACTCGAGTCGCGATTTTGGTGACTCGCATTAACTTGAGTCATTTTCTTAAAAATGAAAAATGACTCGACTCGACTCGAGTCAATTTGTGTATTGACTCGACTTGTACTCAAGTCATTGCGCATGACTCGGAACAAGTCATATGACTCGAGACTGGGTCTACCAAAACAGGCATTTCAATGTAATTTCGAAGAATAGTAGAGTTATGACACTATTATTATTTCGTCTATCAGTACTGGTACTTGTAAATGCTACCAGAAATTGTTTAAAATGAGAAAAATTAGAATATTATGAATGGAAAGCATTCGATATCCCGTAGCAGAGTTGTATAAAGTGCGTTTTACATGACATTAACCGGAACTGAACGGTCAACACAATGACTTGGACTCGGACTCTAGTCAAAACACTATGACTCGCACTCGACACTCTACTCCGTGACTTGGATTCGGACTTGACTTGGTGGTGAATTGAAAATGACTCGACCTGACTCGAGTAAAAACTATAAAAGGGAGTTTGACTCGTGACTCGCAACCTTGTGACTTGGTTGCATCCCTGCCTGTAACACAGCTAGCAAAATGTAACGAATTTTGATCATCCCTCTTACTTAAAAAAATCAATTTGACTTTAATTGTGACTTGACCCGGGACTTGACTTGACTGAACTTGACTCGAGTCACCATCAAAAATCGAGTGACTTGACTTCACTCGAGTCACCTTCGAAAATCGAGTGACTTGACTGCTGGACTCGAGTCTAAACGTCCAATGACGAGATGACTCGTGACTCGAACGTAGTGACTTGATCCCAACATTGCTAAATACAGATCTAACCTGAAATCTCCACCATTGTACGCGACTAACAAGGCGGTGTCATCGGCACAAACCAGCATATATATTTCACAACGATTCCAGCTCAACACATACGAACAAACACGTCCGGTCGGGAGAAGATGCAGATTAGAAGAAAGACATTAAGGCTTTTAAATTCAATCGATATTCCGGTAATCGTTTTGGTAACTTTTGAATTTCGGATTTGTTATTCCCGACTGCCATGGCGCTAAGAATTCATCCTGCTTGTAAATAGGCATGTTGTCATCCGCAAGAGCAGCAATGACTTCTTCATCCCAATCCGACTTCTTTTCATTTTGTGGTTTATATTTTGGCGGATTCCGTGGTCGGCCGATGAAATCTGCGAAAAGAAAACAGTCGTTTCAAACCAAGCATTCGTCTATTGATAACAGCTCGCGCGGGAATTTGGCTGTGGTGCGTGTGATAATTATATAGGGGGGTCTCACAAGGAATCGAGGTATTCTCTAGTTCCAACCGAGAAATGAATCGAGTCGGTTGGCGGGAACCATTCTTTCGAGCAGGCCTTTCTTGATCACGCATAGTTTTGATACCTTCGTACCCACCAACTTAGTTCGGTTGCATCACAGAATCCAAAACTCATAGCATAATGCTACGCAGTTAACAGTTGATATATCCTCAGTGCTACGAAATAGGTATGTTTTACGTGTGTATTTGGCATTATTCATTTTCTTACTATTGATCGGGGTGCATTTTTTGGTACGCAATCGTTCACCGTGGTGCAAAAGACCAACCGGCTACAAGCACCTAGTTTCTGTTTATTAAATAGGCTACCAACAAATTGATATTATTTTCCTTGTGGTCGAATAAATGGTGCATAATTGAACGTTCCAGGTCAATTGTGATATCATGACGTCAAGATTAGTGATAAGAAGCGAATGATCGACTTGAAGCATAACGATTCGGAATAAAATCAGTCAGGTACTTGGTTTTGGCGAGCCCTTGTGATGACGAGTGACGACTTTACAACGACTTTCATGGCAACGATAATAATAATGTCGCAAGATGTCGCTCTCGCCCCATTTCGTGGTTACGACCAATGGTAAGGATGTAGATAACGTCCAGTCCATGCTTATTTGGTCTTTGGTATGCGAGCATGTATATTTCCCACTTGCAATAGGTGGTGTCGCGGTTGTCAAACATATGGCCTGCGGGCCGCATCCGGCTCGCCTGACGGTTTCATACAGGCCGCGAAGCAATTTGAGGAAATTAAAACATGAATATATTATCTAGCACAGGGGTCGCCAACTCAAAATGGGTCGCGGGCCACTTTTCAAAATTCCTAGAGGCCGCGAGCCGCATGACTTCAATATCGAGATTAACATAGCCAACGCAACTTATCAATCATGTGTGATAACTCTACGTAAGTACAATGCTGTGTTCTCTTACATGGGCGATGGGCATAGTCACCACAAAATGAATAATATTTTATTGAAAAAACACAAATACAAAAAAAATATCATGCTCATCAATTTCATTATATTTTGAACAATGAGCTGCGCACGATACCTGACGACATTCTGTAGCAACCAAAACAGGGGTGGCCAACCTTTTTGGTATTCACGGCCGCGTTTCGATTATTCATGTAGCCCGCGGCCGCATTCCGGTGCATAGTAATAGAGAAGCTGGGGCCAAATATCTACGTTAAACTCACCATGTCCATTGCTGGTACACTCCTGACAAATCTATTTACTCATACCGGCTTACTATGGGCACCGAGATCGTGAATATGTAGTGAAGATGAGCAACAGGGATTCGGATACTGTAGTTGCGCGAAGCGCGAAAAAATTTTCATGTTCATGAGTGGATTTCTTCATTGTATTATTGGTATTGTTTCACATATTAATATCAAAAATTCATCCTTTCTCGGCCCATTTGGTCAGATTCACCGGTAGAGTTTATGCAGGGGGTGTCTTCCAAAACCTATTTATTATTATTTATTATTATTAATGCTGTGGTGCATCTTTGGGTGGGCCAATCCTCATTAGTCTCTTATGTTGCATGCAGTTATTTCTTGGCCTCCCATTAGAATTGTCGTTATAGTGGAAATATATTGGATTCGCCCAAACGCAGGCCTACCAGAAAGAAAATTAATTCGGGATGAGGAGAACACGATTAAAAATTGGTATTTCTTTAGGGGGCGCATAATTTTTCTCTGCTGTTCGCATCTGTACTGTGGGACTCAGATTACAATGGACACTGCTATATTAATATCAAAAATCAACTCGCGAAGAAAATTTCAAGAATAATTCAAGCCTTTCATTAATTAGGGAGTCAATTCGTAAATTCAATTAGCATAATATTGATAGCCGCGAACACGTCCTAATTGAATTGAGTGTCGACGCCCGCATAATTTTTCTTCTACTGCCGTAGATTGGCCGCCCCAGGAATAAAGAAGCGATATTGGGGTTAGTTGTAGACAAGGTAGCCTATTTGCTGGAACACTATCTACTTGTAAAGCATGGTCTCTTGTAGAGCCCGATGTCGTTTATCAAGCCTCCCGGTCTTGGCAGTGGTTGGCCATTTCACGCCAAGGCAATATGCGCATTCATATCAGCAAATTATTCCTCCATAGAATGATATTACCATGCCGAACCGACGGAATAGTGATATTGGGCGCAGTAGAATGGCTTACTTTGAACAACAACAACAATATTTTTAAACTGAAATCAATTTCGGCATTTCGAAATGGTTCGCTGAGCGTTCTTCCGAAATTTCTCCAAATCGGGCCGCGGGCCGCAAAATATGACCTCGCGGGCCGCGTGTTGGTGACCCCTGATCTAGCATATTCCTAACAGCTAGTAATGGTACTTTTAGTAAGAACTACTTCCGTTCAATAATTCCTCACGACAGCAAATGTAAATTAGGCTATGTTTATGTTGATAGACCATAACCATCCGACAGTGGTGTTGTGATTTCACTTTAGTCACCACTAGGAGCAAGTCGTTGACGTTGATACCCAATTTGGAGAAGGCAAAAAAGTCCATGCAGCGCTTAGAGTTTTATGGAAAAAGATCCCCTAAACTAGTTATTCACAGAATCGAAAGCGCCATTGCGAAATCTTTATATGCAGGTTACATGAAGAATTTAATATATTTATGCGGAAATACAATTCAAATATATGGGGCAACTCTTGTATTACTCAAAACGCACACGCAGGGCTGACGCCAGTATACGACTAAATCAAAGGGTGCATCGAAATTTAACAATTTATATCACCGTAAGAGCCTCAGTTTTAGCCATTTATAACTGTATTAAACCCCCTTGTCATCGTATTCACCATATTCCATTGCTTCCAAATAAAAGTGTAGCTAGAATAGGACCCCTGTAATCCGTTATATAATGTGATACATGCCTACTATATTAAGTGATAGGCTTGATAATAAAGTATTCAAATTGAAACAATGGCATGAGTTTTGAGGCAATATTTTGGAATCATTTTACTGGTGCGACCCGCAAGCGATCGGAAGGTTTGAATCTGGCCCACGACACAAGTTGAGTTTGACACAACTGGTATAGATATTCTCTACAACTGTAAACGTATCGAAGTCATGGACAATTTCTAGAGTCGCAACAACCACGTGATCAAAATTACTAGCTGCATCAAGGCTGTAGCAAAAGATACAAATCAACGCAAGGTAAATTTTGTATCGTCATGTATTACACTGATACTTCAAAGATGTGATTCAAGTATCACGCTATTCCGGTTGTGAATGACAAAGCGACTTGCTTGCCATAGGTGGAAGCAAAATAGTACGCCCAATTTACCGTAATATTCAAGTAGATTAGGCCTAGTTGCGCTATAATTACACGGACGGGTGATTGACCAGGGAATGGAATATGGCGTGATCATAAGATGATATTCTGTGCAGTGTCAGGGATGGCTATGCATGATGCGACCCCTCCGTCAATGATATTTGCGTTCCGTTCTGCAAAACCACAAAGGACGGTGAAAAGTCCCTTTGAAGTCCGACAATACGGGATGCGAATGATGGGCCATTAGGGTCGGAAACGTGACTTCGGATATTTTACCATCTTCCAACGACTTGTTATAAGTTCCTAAGATCCTGTGACAATTTGCTTCGTCCATGGTCGTCCAAGTTATAGATTTTCCAAAATTGTCGTATATAATATTAGGACGTGGTTATTGTTGTCGAAAGAACATTTCCCAACGCACTAAAAAAACATCGATTCTACGACTATAAAACGTGACAATGTGTTTACTGTCATGTATTGAAAGGTGCACACGACTCTTATATGCCTACTCTTAACATAGCCAATATATATGTTTGGTCTACGGTATTATATGTGCGTCAGTGAGACACGGGAATTTTATCCATCTTACAGCAGACATAAAACCAATGCAAACACAGTGAATGATTCCTTCGCGACGTTTAAATCCGCATTATGATGATAAATGGTAACGAATGAATATTTGGAAGCCGTAAAGAACCGCTGACATATGTTTACAACTCGGTATTTTCCTAACCAGCAATGCTTTTGACTGATGTTAGAATGTATCTTATTACGTACGAAATTCTATCTCCTCCACCTAGAAGGCACTCCTCTAAATACGACTTAGAGGATGGAGATAGTGGAAACGGGGAGATGGGAATACCCTTACGTCCAGAACGTCACATGAGTACCGCGCGGCGAAAGTATGAAGTCACCAACGCTTTCTGGTGGAAATGAAATATTAAATATTCGCTATATTCGCTAAATAATTCGGGGTGCATATCAAGTCCCACTGCAATTTCTGGTACACAATTCCAGGCACAAACATCTATATTAGTTTTTAAACGCCTATAACATTAAGTTCGAAGATTGTAGAGAGTCACTCACTTCTTCCTTGAAATATACAATCGAAATGCCTGAAAAAATAAGCTCGGGTTAAATTTGGATTGGACGGCGAATGGCTCTACTGTTGTTCATTTCGTCTTTACGTGAAATATAGGCAGCGTGGGTAAGCTTATCGTATTCTTAATATTTCTATGATTTATTAGGCGAGAACGTTGGTATTAACACGGACAGTCGGCAAATACATTTCAGACTGAAAACACTGTCCAATCTCAAGCAGACTTGGTCAATAACAATGTAATTCAACTACTTCAACCTACGAGATAGCGTAATGGTGAAGCGTCCGGCTTCTTGGTCAGTATAGGTCTTGGGTTTAATCACCGTCCGGGTCAGACCAAAGACCTGATCAGTAACACTGGTATCCATGACTTTCCCTCTTGGCGCAAAGCATTACCGGGGTAGCATGGTGGGGTTGTGCAAGCCTTACAAGACTACATCTATACTTTCCTTGTCCAGCGGTATATGCACATCATGCCCTCATGGTATGCATATGCATAGAACGTGAGTCGGTGTATACGGCACAAACACATCAAGGACATAATACATTGCGTCCTCTCCTTTCCAGTGTGTCATGTAAATTGTGAATTTGAATGATACTTGAGTATGAATTTCGCCATTTCTTCTACTTCCACTTGCCTAGAAACGCTGACTACTTTGAATTTCGGGAGCAACCCTACATTCCCAGGCGTAGAATCACGTCAACTTAACGGAAAAATAATGTAACGACACTTACGAGCAACTGGACTCGACTCCGTGATGACACAGCAAGACAGCCATCAGACAAACAGTCATCAGTATCAGCGTTGATCTTGCCATATTTAAGAGTTCTATGGATCTAACGTAATCTGTGAATCGATACTTGGCGTTATCAAAGTGATCAATAACGAATCCAGTCCGACGTGGAGCAAAAAGAACCAAAATCTGCAATGGCTCACTTGGAAACATAGAACGACTTAAACGCATAGATAAAATTCGTACTAATTGAGGCATAGCGTCGTGAAATCCGTGACGTTATCATTATCAACGCCAATTTTGTATAGATATTTAATGTGAAATCGTATAGGTAGAGTATGATAGTCTTCCAGTGAAGCGAGTCGACATGAGGTCTTGAGTATAATGTGCTTCATAGCGTAAGCAGGACAAGACTGCTATCACAGCCGAACAGCATTATTTTGAAACTCTCGAGTAACAACGAACCGTTGTACAATGTCTAACAGAACCATACTTTCGTTTAGCACAGGGGCGGGCAACTTCTCTCGTCGGTAGGCCTAATATGGGAAAATTAACTACTTGGCGGGCGGATTATTAAATGGATACATTAATCGTGTATTTATCGATCTATATACAAGGAACAACTCGTATTTATTGTGAACTTCATGTTTAACTCATAGAGACCAAAAAGCACCCAATGAATTTATTACCGTAATGTGCTTCAGGAGCTTTTGAAGTCATGAGACATCTGTGGTAGATCAAAGTTGTCGACACGTTCTTTGAACTCTGGATGCATGTCGTACGTAGCAACCCTTAGTAACGATTGCACGTGAACATCAGTTAGATTGGAACGCAGCTTTGTCTCGTTAATGTTCAAAAAACGTTTGCTCGCGAATGTAATGTAGACATGGGACATGACCACATTATCACGTGAGACCGGAAACTGTCTGCGGGCTGCTCACAACGTCGTCGCGGACCGTATGTCCCCCCCCCCCTGCTTTAACACATGATGAAGGACTTGCGATGCGAAAGCTCGTGTAGCAAACAAGGTTATATTCATGTGTAAGTGGACGTTAGAAAAGCCGTGAAAGCTATCAAGTTCTTAAATCATAAAATACCGCATTCAAAATCCACACAAGTTCCAAGTCACAAATCCAGACTATGATTTATCTATGGAATTCTAAACTGTTTGGGGTAACATATGGCTGGCATGTTACTATGAATATTTCACAGTGGTCACTGGTCACAAAATATATACACATAATTGATCATGGCGTGTTTACCTAACTAGTAGGAAGACATATAATTTGTGATATTCGAATACTAGTTGCGGTTTCAAATCACTGCGGTATCCGACTTTGTCCGGTCCTAGTTACAAGTTGACGCAGTTATTTAAGCGCAGACAATTGATTCGACGTATGCTACAGGTACGCAATCTCAATATACGGCAGACTCTTGCGAACATTTATACTTGATTACTTAACAGCCAACCTATAGCACGATGTTGCATTTGCCACACAAGCTTTGCGTAAGAGAAATACACGTATGTGACATATTATGAAATGATGATTATTCCTTGTTGTTAAACCTGCAATGCATAGTCGGATATTTCGTTGACAACATCGGTGCGATCCCATCATCGACAAAGTAGCCCGGATAGATTACTAAAACTATTTATGCTCTCCTAATTACCTGACCATTTACCATTTCTACCACGATTGCTATAAGTTAAAATGTAGACATCTCCCGACCGAATATCAGGGTTCTACCCTTCACCAGTTTACGAAACACGCTACATTGGGAGATAACTCTAGGTTAGCATTTAAGTTGGTCATCGATGGCCTGTATCACTTTTGTTCGAAAAGCAAATTTTCAATAGAAATTGCTACTGGATTTTATTACGCCTGAAAAACAAACATGGGTGTCACGTCCGGTTTATTTGCGGTAAATTTTATAATATTACCGGGGTTGCTAAATGTTTTTTCCTCACGCATCTCACTGATCATCCCAAGATTCAGTTGTGGGAATAAAGCACCATGCGGTAGAGGTCGTGTTTCCTTGACCCAGCGGTTCTCAACCTTTTTGACCTCGCGGCACCGTTTGAAATGGAAAAATAGTTATCGGCAACCGTGCACTTCGAGTAACCTGACTGCGAATTAACGCAAGAAAACGTTTTACCGCTACCATACCAACGAGTTGCGGGTCCTAGTATCCGAGTCCGACCAAGGCTTACCCCACGGTCTCTTCCGAAGTGCTGAATGTTAATATCAACTCTTATGCGCTAACCACTATGCGTAAGTGATGTTCTACGAAAAGTCTGGAACGAACGTGGGTCGTCCTATAAAAAGGCTTCTCAAGGAATCACAATAAGCGATATCAGCAATACCTCGACCGCAAGATTTGGCACAACGATGTTTGGGAATGGGACAAGTGTGATCTAATTGCGACATGTCATTGTTCGGACCGCGGTTCTGATGGAGACGACTCGAAGAAAGGTAAACACCTTCGTTCGGACCTCAACATCACAGCCAAATTACCCGGGTGATTGTGTTTTGTTTAGTTATATAAATGCTACTATATATGAGGGTGCGTTTGCATTCCAACACCATCGACAGCGGGGGCCTCGGGTGAGCACGTTCATTAGCGTCAGTGGTATTTGAGATTCTCCCGTACGTCGATGAGCTTATATCGGACTCACAACGAAGGCCGACCCGTTCAAGGACGAATTCAAAGTAGGAATGAAGATTGCGACGAGGCCTGAAATAAGAAAGATCGAATATGGCGAGATAGCACAGTGGTATAATCCGCGGCTGCAACACCAATGGTGCGGGTTCGAGTCCGACCGAGGTCGAGTTCCGAATTCCGATACCTGAGTGTTGGAGGTTTACCTAGGCTCCTCCACGCCTCCCTATCCGCGTCAGCGGTGCCTTACAAAAAGCATAGAGCTGGGCCGTGTTATAAGTCGGCAGTTACGGATAATAAGAAGAATATCGGCCTGGTGTAAATTACCAATGACCATAGTAGTCGACAAGCACCGGTAATACCCCCAAACAAACAAACAAGATAGATCGAGATTCGACCAAGTCATATGACTCGACACATTCTATATCAGTGTAGTTCTTAAACTGCTGGCGAGAAAGCAGGTGAATGGAGGTGCGAACCCGCCTGACGGAAATGATGTTTCTTGAACTCGGGGTGACTTAAATTTGTGTTAAAACTTCCAAGTTTCAACAATGGCAATATTCTTAACCATATTTCCATTTTAAATGTCATAATTGGACATTGATACTAAATTTTGACTGATACCTAATCTTGCACCAATCAGAAGATCTCCATGAATGAAGTCTAACTGCTGAATGCATGTAGCTGTGCCATTGGTTTTTGATTTTGCGTATAGTCAGGTACGTTTGAGGTAAGCTCAAGGGTAAAATATGGAATTATGCAGCAAATTTGTGAAAATATCTATGTGTGCTACGTGCTACCATTTCAAACGATTATGTTTAACAAAATGTTCAACTTGACTTTTCGTAATGTTTTGTGGACTTCGCCCTCGCGCATTCTCAACCCAATTTTCGCGTGTCCATTGTCAGGTCTCTACTGCCAGCTAGCAGCTCGACTGACTTTATCTCTGAGCTTTACGCTAGTTCTACAGCGATAGCAGCGATGAGAAGCCTAAACAACCCTCCGACGCATAGAAACTTATCACTCGACAGAGACGCTACACGAAGCCTCCGTGAAAGCTAGACAGCACGATCTCGTCTTTGATGCAAATAGCAATGACAGAACCGGTATGAATTTCCCACCCGCGATGGATATAAAATACTATGCATGTTGCGTTATTGGACCATGAATGATAAAATTTCAACATTGGAATCCCACTTTATAGATTTCCGTGATTTATGCTTTCCAGATGTGTCCGTACGGGTGTTTTGAGACCGAAAATGGCATGTCTCGAGTATTTCGCTGTACACTAACCGAAATGTCATAGGAATCAAGTATATCAAGACTTTTGGTTATGCAACTCTTTTGCGAATGAAACATCAAATTGTTCGCGATCAAAGTTGATATCGTACTCTACTCATTGCCATAAATCTATCAAATTGCAACAAATTCTTAGAATTTACGTTACTTCGCTCGTTGAATGTTTCTGCCGGCCACCCCACCCACAAAATCGGTGTCCGACAAAAAGCTGGTGACGAAAGTGGGTCGTGCTACAGCTCGCCAGCTCATGAATCACAATAAGATAATAGGCATAGTGTAAAATTTCATCACGCAGAAACACCATCAATACTGAACAGCATTCTAATTTAAGTCATCGTGTTGTCGCTTTAGCTTGAATTTACGCAGACCTCTCTGCCGGTGCTATACGAGGCACGTACTGTCGAGTTATCGCTTCGACCGTGTTATTTATACCATGCACGGGGAATTTATTAACGAGGCTTAACATAATCTGGGGTAGGAAGTCTCCAGTCAAATTTTGACTCCTGTTTCGATTTCTCTCGCATAACGGAGAGAACGTACTGTTCAACAACCTATCTGTTTGATCTCGGTGCGAATGCAAACGCACATACAGTAATCCTCAACGTTTGAAGTAACTATATGTTCATAATATAATTCTGATGGCACCATTTCACACTCTTAAATTTCGTTCCCTACGTAAGTTTATGTACATGAACGAAGATATTTGTAAACAACGATGAAGGTCGTAAACATGTCCTTTGGATTCTTACACTAAAACATAGTCCTTATAACAAAACATTACAAGGAGTAACGACTTGGTGCAGCGACTGTAACGTTAGCGAATAGAATGTGTATTCACACCCAAAGGGTCGAAAACAGAAGATAACTCAGAATTCTATCGCGGTCATAAATTTCACGTTCCTACGTGCAAGCACAATTTGGATTGAAATGTGGTACTCGATTTATACCTCGGTATAAGTCTGAGGTAGATTCTGGTATTGTGTGCCAAGGGTGTATATCTACACGGTACATTGGAGGAAATACACCGTGTTTTCGCTAAGACTGTGGCGATAATTGACATATAGAGGTTATACCCGCTACACTATCACGGTTATGTGGAAATTGGCTGATTCATAATGTCAATCTGTACACATATAGCCTGCGTAGATTTTTAAGGATTTTAAACATGGCATGGGCGCGAACTAAGCCAGTGGTATTTGCAGCGACAAATTTTTTACGTCCATATATACAGGCGGTATGTGAGGCAATTACACCCATCCCTACACACTGTGGCAAATGTAGGAGGTGATATAATAAATATTAAATATGTCTCAACCATTACTGTATTTTGTAATTTCGGGATATCAAATTTACAGGCGTCAACATGAATAACGAGTGGTCTATCTCATAGCTCAGTGTTTCTCAAACTTCTTTCGACACTCCCCCTTGATGTCAGCGGAAATCTTCGCGCCCCCTTATCGTCATATCGCAAGATATTAGAAAAACAACCAGAATATTTGCAATACCAGTGTTGGTTGGTGGTTTTGAGTCACGTCTCAAATATGGAATTCGGTTAGGCACAGAACAATAATTAAGAGTCAGTTGAATATTTTGTAAGACATAATCATATGCAATGGTAGCACGTAGCACAGCATGGATTGTTAACAAATTTGAAGCCAAATCATTTCTGTTACCATTTCGAGATCCTCTCAAACGTACCTGACCATAATCCAAATTAAAAATCAACGGAACAGCTACACGCATCTACCGGTTATACTTCATTCAGGGACATCTTTTGATTAGCTCAAGGTTCGGTAACAGTAAAAATCTAGCATCATTGTGCGGTACGACACAATTATAACATTTAAGATCCAAATATAATTAGGATTATTGCCGTGGTTCACACTAGGAAGGTTGGCCACAAATTAAACTCATTCCGAGTTCAAAAAAGATCAGCCCCCAGTTTGAGAACCACTGTCCTGGGATGGTCACTAATTACTGAAAAGTAGCTTTGAAAACCTACACTTGCAACGATACATAAGCACTACGAGCGACTATTTCCCCTCACCCGTAATAAATATCTTTGAAACGGAAATTATTACACCGGATGATATTGAAAATTTGATGCGCGGTGGTGACCATCTCCAGCGAGACCAGATAGAACGCAACTGATTACGACTAATTATTCACCACATAACCGTGTTAAGCCAACTGTACCCGTAGTTGCGAGAACTCGGTACGCCTTAAAGGCGTCACATGTAAATACGATAACACTCTAAACTAAATATTATAATTTATTTAGACACCAGTCAATACCGATAGATGCTGACAGATTAATCCCGATTACGGAATTCCTTTGCATTTTAATCCAACACAGCTTCATGTCCGCGAAGGAAATAATCTAAATCCGTGAAATGGCGACTTATGCAGGAATATATTTTTTGAATTAAGCTGTTTTGCAATTTTCAAAGTGTGTATGGAGAAAAAAACTCCCATCATTGGAATCCTTACCATAGTCTTACTAATACGTCGACAGTCACTTTGAACCCTAACAAGGTTTAAGTGTAGTAAGCAGATTATATATCTCGAATTTTCATAATTTTCGTAAGATCTGCCAAGTTCGTATTCACCAGCTGAAATACCGCATTCGTTGACGGCATCGAATATAACAGGGTTGCCAACTCAAAACCGGTCGCGGGCGCTGCGCTGCGTGAACATGAACATATAAGTGAGCAACAGTTGCGAATGACAAGAGGACGTCTTGCAGAAGATAAATGAATCAGTGTTACTCTAAATATGGTCGAACGATTCGGAAAAATCATCAGTATTTAACAATGTTCTCGAGAGTATTTCGCACGTTTACTGAATAAAACATCACTATTATCTTCATAACAACAGTCATACAAACTAAATCCACGACACGCCCCTAAGTAAACAAATTTTCAAGCTCGATTTCATTTCGTCCGCGCTGCCGGATGCGCAACGCCATTGTACCACCGAACTTTTACAAAGGTATACTATCTGCTTCAACTACACTTCACGTGTTCTGGTCATTTTCCCGTACTTACGACTTACTTTTCTGGTAAATTAAGCAGTTGCATGATTCATCCCAGACTGTATTTGTTTATAAAGGTTGTTTGGAATTGATCGCTCTTGGATTACAAATATCAGCTCGCCAACAATGTAATCTCTATCAAAACATAACCTTAATCCCAAACTAATCCGCATCCAATCAATCTAGATATCCTTCACGCAATACACCAAAGACTTGTAAACTTCGTGCGCAAGTTCCTGCGTAAGAGACAGGTATTTTGAAATGAGCAGCCGTTAGAAAAGAATCTCTGTTATAGGCGTACAGTCATTTAGAATAATCCTTTTGTATAGCGGGCGGCTAATTATTGTACGCATGATGAATGCAGCATAAAATTTTATGAGAGAATATGCCAATCCAATGATGTAAAGCTCATTAGCGCGAGTCTAGTTTTTGTGAATCGATTATGATGTAATACGCTGATTTACAGACGAATTCTTATAACCTGAAATCGGACGTTATATTTGCTGATTCGTTCATACCCATTCCCGATTTTAAAAGGGGCCTAGATGTGCGCAATCGATAAAATGTATTGACAAATTTTGTGACCAACGATGAGGTGAGAATTTTGAATAGTGTCTGGCCCGCAAAATGGGTTCAAACTTTGATTATTTGGGTAGCTTACTGTACCTAAACTGTGGTGGGTTGAAATATACACTGTAATCCCAATAATATGTTGACTTTGTACATGAATATTTTCAGTTCGTTCAATAATCGGGTTACCAGCATACGCCCTCCTTTAGGAGGATTAATTCTCACTTTCCAGGAAATGGAAAATGTCCTCCTTTTTGGCAATTCGTCCTCCTTCCTAGTTTTGGGGGCCAGGCGACAGGCACAACTAAAAATGCCATAAATGACGGGAAGTCTGGAATCTGGACATTCGAGCAGGTCTTTCGAGAGTCGATTTTTTTTTAGTCGAAACAACTTTTTAAGTAATCCGTTTTATCGTTCTATATTATAGCTTTTTTGTAATTTGCAAAAAGTTTCATCCTTTACGGATCTCTAAATATGGTAAACCTATTCAATAACCTGAAGCAATTTCGTCCGCAAGAATTCACAGCTGTTCCCAGTGGTCAAATATCCAATTTCACTGATACTTCTCGCCCCCCCCCCCCCCCGCGTGAACAATTCTGTGGGGTGGTGAGCCTGGCGGCTACTAGAAGGTCTGTGCGACCCGCGGTTACATTGACTTAGTTATATCTGACCCGCTTGTCAACAAAGTTTCAAACCCTGATCTACAGGACATGGTTTATTTATACCAGGCCGTAGGCGCTTAGCTGAATTAAAAGTAGCTTGCAGTATCGCAATATACATAAAACCGGTGGAAATTATCAGAACTAGAAGTACTTTGGAACTAACAAGCCTTTTCAATTACTACGCTGTACTTCTCGGCAGCGTGGATTACAATGTAAATATTCCATCATCCGTCATTTCGGTATTTTTTTACTTGCTTATACAATATACAGTGTCCAACTTGGGTATATATGATCGTCGCTAATGAGCCCTGGTTAATAATAATATTCTTACTCAATGTTCGTAGCTGGTCACGCAGGAGGCTCACCGATTTATTTTCTGATTACTATATATTCATTCAGATAAAATAAGAACTGTAAATTTAAGACATGAGCATTATCCGGTGGTTCTTTGGTGATAATTCTTATTTGCTATGGCATGTCTGTATCTGCAAAGTCTCATTATACCAATCGAGTGCCCCACAACACGACGTATTTGTGATAAATCTGGACATGCGGACACCGTATGCTGCTTCGGCCGAGTCAGAATAATGCAAAACGATTTATGCGTAATCCTAGTAGCATGTTACTGGACCAAATGTTTTATTATTCGTTCAATGTTGATTTGTAACAGGATGACCGTATAGCGCAAGGATTAATTTATTGTGTGTGATAATCATCATTCGCAAACAGATGGCGGGCGCAATGCAATCGGTGTCGATCCTAGTCTTTACATTGTTTCCACGGGTATGTATTTTGTATTATAGAACCATAATTGATCGCTTACCTTAAATTATTCATAATCGACCTTTACCGCTACCAAGCCCAATGAGATTTTGACTGGCTAGTAATTTACCAATTTCATATAGTGTTAGAGCACTACATAACATCTAGGGGTGGTGGGAACCGGTGAAAGGTTCTCGCTCGTGTAAACACGAACACGCAGACAGACACATGGCGTGATAATGATAATTTACAAATTTTGTCTTGGGGTCAACGCCGCTGTCTGTATCATATATTTCCGAAGTATAGTAAGCATTCTAAAGATGTTACTCATGAATGCATGATGATGGGTCTGGAGCTAAATGCTCTATAATAATCATCTTATTGGTAAATTCTAATGCAGATGTATCTGCTTAATTCCGACCCCGAATAACCCGGGCTACCGCATTATTCGACGAACGGAGCAAAAGTAAAAATGGCGCGTTAAATACCCCGGCTAATTCCTGCAGTCACCCGCTTAATTCGGACAGATATCGGCAAATGTGATTGTAGGGTTATGACACAATAGACAGTACTTCGTTCGTTACAATGCAAGGTGGTTGCTTTAGTGAAATATGACGATGCATGCGGTAACAATCGACAATGAACTCAAATAAGGCCGTGACATCTTCATATTCGCTTTAAGTTATGTAAAATGACGTGCATCTTGTAGAACAGATTGTACAGATACGTTTGGCGGAAAAAGTGAAATTGCTCACTAAAGCAGTGGTTCCAACCTGTGGAACACTTATTTCACGGAGTCATCAAAACAAAACTCCAACACAATTCACATCTAACAACACATCTAATACATTACTATAAATTACTGGTGTACAAAATAAACTATTATCAACAAAGCCATTAAAATATAGTTTCACACAAAGTGAAAACCTTATGATGAATATTTATTGCAAATCGGCGTGACTTCTACTGTTCACTTTCATGTACCAGTTCTGAAGTACATGGTTTTTCCCTTTAAAGTGAGATCGTATTGTTCTGTCTAAACCAAGGGTAGGCAATTATTTTTCTCCGAAGGCCAAATGAGAAGCGAAAAATACGGTGGCGGGCCGAGTGAAAATTTTTTGCTGCATTCTCAAGTGTATTAATTTTATGCATGAAAGACATTGAAATACGCTGAATAAACGCTGCTCAGTGGATGTGTTGATTTTAGGGAACGAGAAATTGACATTTAAGTTGAGAGTGCACGTCCTCATGTTTTTGTCATAGGACCGACTTGAATTATACTTTTTAAACATGGCGACCAGCTCGGCACTAAGCCACTAACTACTTAAAAAACAGGTTTACCGCTGACTACGCGGTAAACAAATATTAGGTGCTCCAAACCGTCTTTCAATTTCAGCTTTCATTTTGACATGCCCGTTCATCCTTTGTGGGTGATGATGACACATAGTAATCAAGGTCACTGATTGACTTGTTTTGCAAATGAGGGATATGGAGACGTATCACGTAACAATTCGAAGCACAGACCAAGTAATGCGTAATGTGACAACGGCAACAAAGACGTTTCCGTGACTTCTTGTGACTTTAATTGTTACGGCATAATTTGCTACATTGACATTTTTTTCAATATGGATATCGCATGCGAGGTAGGCCTAGGTAGGCTGCGTAATCGCGCCATATTTATGAACTGACCTGAAAGTAAACGAATTTTCGGTTCAGTTTATACAACATACGGTTTCATGGTTTCACGCAGCAACATTAAAAAAGTAGGATGCATCTTTTGAAATCGAAACAACTTTTCGCGCGCCGCTCAGAATAGCTTCGACGGCCGCATTTTGCTCAGATCTGGTCTAAAAGCTACAGAGTGAAGGCAATTTGCTAATTTAAGAAGAGCTTACAAATAATATATATAGAATTGACGATTTCAGAAAGACGGAATGTCACTGATCGAACCCCAAACTCCCCTGCATACGTCAGGTACACAACGGTACCGCCTCCATAGCCTCACTCCGGCTATTTATCGGGTCTAGCTGCCTGCAACCATGATGCCCAAAACATCTCGTTCGTGGCTCTCGACATCCACCGAACCCCTAGGACTGGCTGACGGAAACCCTAGTGTTTTATGACACACCGGTTAATAACCAATGAAACGAAGGAATCAGTAGAGACGCTTCCCTGACAATTAATCAGTGAGCTGTGTTGTTGGCGATATCAAAACGTAGGCTACTATATTTTAGCCCTATATGCGTGTGCTATATAATAATACAGTATAGGCCTACAACAGTGGTCAAACTTCTTTAGATACGCCCACTTTACGATAGTGAAAGGTTTTACCCCTCCCGTTGTCGTGATATTACAAAGTACAACCAGAATGCTAGCAATCCCAACGAATAGTTTTATGGTATGGAAGGTTATGGCTGTTGTACTGTTGATGAGAGAAATCTCAATTATGACATTCGGTTTATACGCAGAGCAATAACTATGAATCGGAGGTAAATCGATCGAAGCACGAATATTTGTTTTCAGTTTACCGCAGCTTCGCGCTTCCTTCAAATGCTTGCACCCATTACTGTTGGGCGGCTCAGAGGACCCGCGGATACCAGGTACAAATGTTATATGCGGTCGCATCAGGCAAAGGTTACTGTGCTTACGCGTGGCCAGACATGCTCATGATATCATGATATGTTTGCTGGAAAATCGTGTAGCAGTGACGGAAGTGTGAGCTAATTTAATTTTTTACTACCGGAATCGCGTGATATTTCTGGCCATATTCTGGTAATCTCAATATTCGTTGTTTATGCAAGGTATATTTTACTTTGTTGTTAAATTTCCTTTTCTTTGGTGTCATCGTGGTGCTGTCAGTGATAAGATATTAAAAACGAAAGAGTTTTGGTCACAACTAGCAAGATTCAGTGAAATGCTGATGGTTTACCAAAATGTTCACTGTGTAGATCCTGCCTAGGCTCCTTTAGCAGCGTGAATATCGGAATCTTCAAAATTGAAATGCACCGAATAGAAAGACGAACCGAACATCTAGACCAGTGGTTCTCAACCGGAGGTCCGCCAAGCATTTTCAGGGGGTCCGCCAAACCTCTAAATTAGTAAAATGATTGATAACCCAATTTTTATTCATTTTTAATTAGGAAAAGCATGAGGCAGTTTCGCTTCATAATTGCTAAAACCTTAGGACTCGCATAATGAAAATGGTCTAAGATGAAATATCCGACTGTGCAAACTTATTTTAATTGTCAAATTATCAAAAGCCTGCCGATACAAACATATTGCTGTTGATGCTTTGTTGGGGTTTGTGGAACATGAAATGTTGGAGATGGCATTTTGGAGTTCCTGAATTCTTTTCCTAATCTGTTCGGGTTTAATAAATTTTCTACTACGATGAATGTTGTATTGAAAGCTATAATCTGGTCCAATGAAGGAATTGAAACCTCGCCACGAAATTCATTTTTTCCTGTGATATAACCAATAAATAACTGCAAGATGAGATTCTACATTGAAATGACTAGGCTTGACGTGATATGTTCATTAAAACACACACCAAAAACTATCGTCGGAATCGCTACACGTTGTTATTCTATTCTCCACCAATATATATTTGTGGAAATTGATTTTCGGCACTCATTCATATCCAATCGAAGACGCGGATTTTCAAGACAATAAATACAGCTGCAGAATGCGTTTCGGAATAATATATGTCTAACCAATTTCTACATAACGGGCGATGTTATTTTCAAGAAAAGTCATTGTGCGGCTGTTTATCACTGCCCGAGTCAGATGACCGTTGCACGATAATTGAGCTAATTTCGAACGAAAAGTTTCGGGGGTCCTTGGGGGTCCGTGGCTATTCAAAAGGGATCCGCGAAGATGAAAAGGTTGGGAACCACAGACTAGACTATTGTTAACTGCAGAGCCATCATTGATTACGCTGATTCCTTGTCGTTCGGTAACTTGATCGTCACGTTACCAATTGTTGGCTCATAACGTCTTCAGGCAAGATAGATAGGCTAAAATCCTAATCCGTATTTACATTATTTCCTCATTACCGTAGTTATGGGCGTTCGAAGTCTCCTAAGTATAAGCATTCAGATGAATCGAGCACGATGTTGAAGGTATAGAGCACATTTCCTGACTAACATGCACTTCGATGAATCTTTTGATTTGCTCCATTCCCCACATATATATAGGGTGTAGTGTGTGTGTGGAATGTGGATCGTAGCTATCGGAATATGTGTGTATTTATGTATATATATATATATATATATATTCTATGCTCATTTACACATATTTACACATATCAGATATCACGATCCGCTGAGAGCTGTTACATTACATTATAGTCTTAATATGATCATAATTCAACGCTCTGCGCACGAAATCTGCCGGGCTTGCTGGAAACAGGAATATCAGGGGTCTATCCCGGCGTATTGAAGGGGGAATTCCGTCGACTGTAAATATCGTTGGCAAATCCACTAACAGTGAGAGAGATGGACATCCGTGCAGGCTATTCATTTTCCGATTAATTCATCAAAATATCATTCTCATCGCTGGACGCGGGGATCAAGAAACGGAACCACCATATGTTTTCCTTGTCAGTCTTATGAATACGACAGCGTCGTCACGTTTGCAGTGAGGCCCCCGTGAATTTTTAATATCAACCCCTTCGAAGATAATAATCTATAAGCCGCGATAATATATTCAAAGCTGTAGTCTTGCTTTCGGAAACACCAGTGCGAATGAAGGCATGGGAATCAATGAGCAATTATGAAGGGAAACAAATTGCGCAATGTGACGGTTCTCTGATTGGGGTCTCAGTTACTGATACAGTGACTTTTATCCACGCTCGATGATGGGCTGATTTCTGCTCGCATTTCATAGTTAATTCGGAACGAATGTCTCACAGGCCATTTAAAAATCGGTAACAGCGAATCCACGAAATAGGACCACTCTTTGTGGCGGGCCGTAAAGAGGATGGGGACATCGATGCCATGTCTCTAGAGCGAGAATTGATGACGGGCTTTCGCCTCGATGAGTATTGCTGCACAATCTCACCACGATATCCCATCTATACTATTGGTAGTGGACAGGATTAGAGGCAAATAAAAAAGGAAATTTGAGCAACGATTTTTTGAAATGGTGACGTCACTTCACGAATATCCAATGTTACCCAGTGAAAACGAGTGACAACATAATGCGCAAGTCGAAGATTTGGAATGAGCATTCGCGTGTTGCGTTCCCAAACCAATGGCTGCAGCACTAGACAGCCAAGTTGATAAAATGCAAGTGCATAAACTGAAACTTCACATATAGATATTACTGCAGAATCTTGTCACTCTTGGGCTGTAGCTTCTGTCCCTAGCCCCCATGACTTCTATCATTCCGGTACACACGTCTATAAACTAAGTCACGTGTAATAAACTGGCCTATAGTTGTCCGAAAACTCAAACCCAAACTATTCAGGGGACATTAGCAACCCATGGTACGCAGCCTTAGTCAAATAGTGCATTTCTTACCTTTTATGCTTTAATCCATCAACAGACAAATCGTATTTTTATAGTTACGCATGATCTACGCGCACGTTGTTTTAATTGCGGCGTCAGCCTTGGAGTAAATGCCTGTTTTTTCTTGGAACTAGCTGAGCACATACTACTACTGTTAGCCAAGATTTTCCCAGGATATTTTCGCATAGCTCAAACATTTTAGATAACATTAGCGAGTCACCGTACGTATACCATCATTCAATCACTACGCCGATGCTTACATTTGTCTTATAAATAAACAAACACACATATCATATTTTCATTGTTACGCGTAATTTGCATGCGATGTGTTTTAATTGACGAGTCGGTCTTGAAAATATGTTTGTTTTTCTTAGAACCAGCTGGGGAACATACCGAAATCATAATTCAAATTTCTCAATTATATGGCGAATCACTGAATCACAGATACCTAATGTAATGGCGGCGTACATTTTGGTGATCAATTGTGTAGATTATCGCCTGGTTGGATGTTAAAATCACAATGAGGTTGTATGACTTGACATAAGATTCTATTTATTGGCATTCAATTGTTATACTGTATCATTAAGAGCAATATTACGACTGTTAATCACTGCCATGCCTAAAAATAATACCAGCTTGGATATAGGCCAGGATTGCATTGTCTAGTCAACACCATGACATGCGCGTGATTGAATACGCGTGATTACGAGAGCATGATTCGTTTGCGTTATGATGAATGGCGGAAATTTCCTCGGGAAAGGCGCTATGTTGTATCGATATGTAATGTGACTTATTCCCACACGTGGCATAGATGGCTATTTATTGTAGATAGGCAAGGTTTCTCTGACGTTGAGATGAATTTAATGTGAAACGATACACAATGCCGTAATGTGTAACCGATGTGTTAATCGCGACGCGAAATGCTTCCTGCCCTAGTAACCAATATAGATGACATTTCAGTCCATATCAGCGAGCAAGATATATCCGTTGCTGGCGATGGGAATCGTTTATGAAAAAAATTACCCAACGCCATGTCGAATACTGCGTTGCCGTGGTGAATACACACTACACAGCATTGCTGAATTTGTTGTACTGTACTTGATCGTTTCTTAACGCAAGAAGAGGCCTACTTGTTGTAGTTGTTGTTTCGGCTACATTGCTTATTTTACATCAGGCGGATATTCCTTATGTTTACAGGACAGTCTAATTATTTTCGGAGACACATGCGCAATTACCGTTACCAGTTAACTGCTCTGGAATCTATGTATCGAAAATTATGTTGCGTGTTGTTCACAAAAACTCATTTGTAACTCCGGAAAACGAATGATGGCGTCACAGACACATTGGGTATGACCGGTATGGCGAGGAATAACGCTTTCGCTGAATTTTTAGGGTTATCGGTATCGGTTCACAATATGTTTTATGTTGCATTTATAGGCGATTGTCTTGCGTATTGGTGTGGCTGCGTGTCTTGTGTACTCAAAAACTAATAGCTGCTCCGTAATGCCGAAGGTTTTGGGTAGTGGGGAACGAAGGCTCAGATTAAATCTCAAGTGGGGAATGAAGACAAAAAGGTTGGGAACCATTGCTCTAAACTGTGTGTAACAGAACCGACTAGACCAGGGGCTCCCAACCAGAGATGCGGTTCAGGAACCGGAAATGGATTTCATCGATTTTCAACGTAGTCGGACTGGATCATGATTTAAATTTTCGTTGACGTTCGGTTTTTGGCCGGATTTCTCCGCTGACATATGACAAATTAACATGATTTTGGCCTGATATTTTCGGACTCCGACTTTTCAATATCCACCCGGAGACGGATAAATTGGGGATCAGAGCAACTCTGCTCCCAAACGTGGCGATTTTGAGAAATATGGGGGGAGACACCAAAGGGGGTGATAGGGGGCCGAACATGTTAAAACGTCTAGTGAGACATATTAAATGAACATGGCCAAAAATGCACTTGAAGACTGATTATTCTGCATATGTCGTGAAAAAAGGTCTACTCAACGGAAAGTAGACGCGGAAACCGGTTTTCCGAGCAGTTACTCGGAAAAATTACCCTCGTTTCCATTCAATTCACTTGTGATCATAGTGTAATGAATAAAGTTCGCGTTACATGTTCTCTTTTGCGGATCCGTAAGTACGGGGGAAGGGAGGGGAGGGTGGAGAACGAAAAGTTGTGTCGAGGTTGATAAGGGCGCGGTGATTCGAAAAAAGGTAGGTCCGTTAATTGCTGCAATGTACTGCATTGTCGATAAACTTATTTTACAATTAGTATTAGACACTCAATGCCGGAAGAGTCGTGTGAGTCAGAATGAGTATTAGCTCGTGATATTGCTGAATACAATTACAAATCGAGAAATACCCTTCATGTAAAGTTAGGTATTCGAGTGTCACCTGATGTGAGTTGATAACGGTGATTTCGCCTGAAAAAGTTTAAATATGTATTCTCTGCGCTCACAAGGCATACGGTGCTTGCTCCATGCCATGCAAAATAATTCCGAATTTCTTGAGAATGATCATTCAGTTGCGCGTTGTGACCATTGTGAAGCTCGATCACTACATGACGGAATTGTTGTTCCGTGAATTTTCGTAAACTTGTGCAGCATGCATTTCGACGCTGAGATGGAGGAAATAATGTATTAGAAATATTAGCTATATTTTTCGTTGTTAAAATGTGGTAGGAAGGAGCATATGTTTGTTACTCGAATAAATATACTCTTATCACCGGACTGAATCATTGTGTACAGACCTAACTATTGCGCGTGAGAAATTTGGTTGGCAATTTCCATGTGAACCGAGAATATTTGACGCCTAACTGAATTCTCTATTTATTACGACCACTTGCAATTACGTAATGTATACATTCGCATAGTATAAGAGTATAAGAATCGTTCCTTCGTCTTGTATATTTACCCAAATAACATTTCTGGCACTCAGCGCCATTCCATTGCGTAAATGAGAATGTTATTTCTCGATTTACAAGTCGATTTGCTGGCTGTGCGATAATTGCTCAAGAGACATAATCTTCCGAGAAATACGCAGCAGATGACTCGAGGGAAATACTTTCCGAGATAACTCAAATGACTAATTATGAGTGCAAATATTTTATCTTGATAACGATATTTTGAGCATTGCCGTCTACCGGAATATGTATTTCTTTAGGTATAACTTAAATTCATTATCCGGTATCGTGACAGAGCTGACTTGAGTCGCAATAAAATCAATTATCTGGTACCATGACAGAACTGTGTTTATACGTCGGAGAGTCGTTTTATTAAGTAGGCCATCAACGGTGCACTTCTTTGCCGATATTATCGTCTTTGGCGTGACACCAAACGTAAACTCTATTTTGGTTGATATGCTGAAAATAGTCAAGTAAACTTCTGCTGGTAAAAGTCTTGTATGCATCATTCCCGTTGTTTGAAAATATTCTGTCGCGACGCGCGCACAAGCCGCGTCGTCAAAAATGCGCTCATGAATGCAAGTGTAAATATTATGATCAGCAAACTATCAATAGTGGAAACAGATGTGGCGTAAAAATTGCCAACTCGATATGGTTGCAATGTAGATAAAAATGACTGCGAGTTGAATTCAATTGGGTTTATCATATCCTATGGCGTATTGGGGATATATGGTCGTTTCTGTTGCGAAAAAATACCTGCTGCTCGTAAGGCAATTTCGCGAGAAATTCAATATCTTGAGCGCAAAATATGATCAATCCACGTTTACGATATGAAGATCTGATAATGCAAACATCATGATCTATTCATGTACTCATGAAAATTGAAGTAGCCTACTTCGATATTAATAACACCAAGCTGCAACCCGTATTTTTATCTCAGACTGATACGAAAAGCAATATCTTTAAATCAGGCAGAGGCCCCGTTGGCGAAATCACAATATTACATTTAATGATAGCAATTCAGACAGGTGTTCGAATCATCCTGCACTTACCGTTCGCCAAAACGCATTCTATTATCGCTTGCCCGCACCCTGTGCGTGATTACCATTTCCTTATAATATAATGTGGATTATCAATTCGTCGCTAGGCAATAGGCATACATATACATTTGACATTTATGATTCGTAATAGATCAGCGGATTGCGTCAGGATACAGCGAGGAAAAATAATTCAACACTGCGTTAGAGAACAAATGCGTATTATCACGCCAGCAAATGCTACACATAATCATCATTAAGTGAATGAAATTATATGCATATGTGCATTATCTGCATTTCACAGTTTTAAACCAACTTATATGAAGAGACTCTTTGAGTTACAGGAGATAAATAGATATTTGAATATATGTTCCTGTGTGTCATCGTTGAAACTTGAGTCAAAAAAGACAACGGCCACGAGTTCATCCATTGGCAACCATTTGAATATGCGAAAAGTTATCGAGACGACCGATTTCGCGTTGTCGGAAGAGGCCGATCATATTTTAATTTGTGTGCCTGACAATATACTATTATCCAAATACGCCAACCCGGTTTGTGTCAACAGAAGGAGTTTGTGTATAAACTAGAAATAAAACATTGAGTTTATTTCATCTGTTAGCCTCGAATATAGGAATTTCCATGCATGTGACGCTACATTTTATAATATTTGATATGCCATGTCCTTTTCACTTCTCTACTAGTTACTGAAGATCATCCCTCACGAGTGGCAGTCGAACACAATTGGTTATACCTCAATATGAATACATTTTCCAACTTATATGAGTGTAGAAGCTGAATTACCACAACTCGTTCGTTCTGAGACACGACTCTAAACACGATAAACCGCACTACAGCGGACATCATCCGATGAGTGTCATAATCTACACTAAGATTACAAAGACTAATTAACGCAAGTAGAGGCTTACTAGTTATTCACTATTCTCCAACGATAGGACACCCACAGATTGGGTCAAAATAAAGTTACGACCTAATCAAAACCTTCCGAATGGAGAGAAGTGTAATTCAATTGAAATGTGTTTCAGTTTCCAGTTTATGTTCAACAGAACCGACCATGAGCTCCGTGCATTGTTGCAATATATTACACAGTCGATAATCGCAGTTAGTAATTAGACCCTCATTTCATGAGGTGTATTGTACGTGACAATGAGTGATCACGGCTCATTTAATTGATGAATATACGCATGGTACAATCCATCAACAATTATTGTGTGGTGTAAACGAATTCACAATATACGAATAGCTGTAACAAGCATGAGGAATCTGACACAGTGTTCCTGCATGTGACCGATATTCCTGGGCGTAATTTCCTTCTGTGATTGATAGAATATTTATTCAATTCAATACTGGAACTGATTCGTGACAGCATGTGATAGCGCACATATTCTACAGATACCACGTAATTTAATGTTGTGAGGTCTGACTGACATACAAGAAATTTCAAAGCGCGACATTTATTTGACACCATGAAAATGCGATAGAATGTCTCGAAAAGATGCGGCACATAAAATGTCCGATCATAATAATCACCTGATTGTCTAGCAACTTCAATTATTTTCGCGGGATTAGACCTATAAAGGCAACACTTATGATCTGATTTAGCACCGTGTTCATCACCGCAAGAGAGATACACAGTATGTTACAAAAACCTCTTGTCAAAGCATCGGTTCAGTGAGTTTCTATTTCGCGTATTAGACAAAAGTTCTCACTTGAACTGAAAACTAGTCTTGAATACGCATTGACTCAGTAGATCAGTTATTATGGACCAAAAACGGTAACTTCTTGGAAGTCTAGGTAAGCAGCACATGCAAATAGCATATTCGGTAACGAAATATTTAACACAACCCACATATAAACACTAGAAAGTACCTGGCTGATCATTCGCTGTGCGGAAGCATTTATAAATTCAAATGCTTATGAAGTACTACAATTGAATTGTCACACGAGTAAACATGTTTTACAATACAATATGCGGTTATTATTTTGACCGCCTAAACTACAGATTACCAACCGACTAACCGGATACCAAGAGAGGACTGCTATTGAACCGACTAAAAGCAGCGTAATTAGTAGGCCTATAGCTGGCGACCAGGGCGCTCAAATGCTATAATACTGGTGTTAATCGAAAGCTACTATCACACCAATTTTGCATATGCATATTAAAATTTTGCAATGGCAAGAGACCAGCACTGAAATAGCCGTCAAAGCCGATTGTTCCGACCAATCGGAGTGCCGCTACACAACGACCAGAACCATGGCCAATTGCGTCAAGCGATTGTTCGACACAATGCCGATTTACAGACCTGGAGGGCTATTTAGGGGTGGCCTCATCGCCCTGGCCGTATTTTCGGAATCAGTGCTACACTTTCGATTAAGACTAGTATTATTAAATATGAGCGCTCGCGTCGCTAGCTATAGGGCTACCGATTATGCTGCTTTTAGCAGCGTCATCAGTAGACCTCTCTGGGTATCGAAGCTGCGCATCTATCCGTAGGTTAGGAATAAATACTTAAACCCAGAACTGTACAGTGCGATGAACAGGAAGATGTCGAAACGAAGATGTGCTGTTTATCAAGCCAATCACCACCCTTGACTCTACGAGTATTAAGTAGGCCTATTAATAAACATCGTTTCTGCTATTCTCGACTTGACTCGATTCAAAACCATAAAAGTGGGATTGAAATGTGCATCGGAACCTTGTGACATGGTTACAACCATAGCGGAATATATCGCTGTTATCGGTGAAGGTGCTAGTTTTATTGGTTTTGGCTCAGAAAATACTATATCAGTCGGGCTCTATAGCGGAGTGTCATGAGACTGCATTTGTCATTTTTCTAGATCAGCGGTACTCAAACTGTTTTACACCGCGGCCCCCTTCGGTTATTTTTCAGAAAATCTATGTCCCACCCTTATTTTTCAAAATTTTGAAAAATTAATAAACACCATTTTTATACAGTAACTGGTAGTTAAAACTATAAAATGATGTAAATACAGCACACAATAACCGTGATAATACAATAATTAGTAATTATAAATTCGTTTAAAATGATATGGCTTTTTTGCTCTGATACTATTGTAATTGCTGCTTTGTTCGTGGAGATAAGAATCGGTTGATAGCCCATGCTCTAGAACCACTCGCATTGTGGTATAACGATCCAGATGCTTCGTGACTTCGCTGACGCAGATCCCCACTCAATTTCATAATACCCATTATATGACTTTTGTTCAACCTTACTGTATCGCTCTTAATCTTCACATCCTGGTCTATATTTTGAGTGGATAATGAAATTAAATGCAAATATTATGTCATGTGTTATGCGTATTTGTATCTTATCTACAATCGGTGAGTATGAAGAGAGGAGTTAAACGAATTTTTATTTTACACCTTTACACAGTCCGCTGTGCGCTTATCTGTTCTGATCACACATATTACTAAATTAACCGTAGGACTACCACGCCTGAATTTTCCCATCACTAATTACCATTTGAACACATGACAAGGGCACTTTTCATTCATCACAAATATCATATTCGTTCATATTTCAATGGCGTAATCGAGTCACTATAAAGCACTGTACAGAAGAAAACTAATGACCGCTTGAGTGGTATCATATGCGAAATATCGTACGTAATTTTGCACTTTCTCAAGGCTAGACCCAGCTAGGGTTGTAACCAAGTCACAAGGCTCCGAGTCACAAGTCAATCTCCCATTTTAAGCTTTGACTCGAGTCAAGTCGAGTCATTTCAATTTACTACCGAGTCAAGTTCGAGTCCAAGTCATCGAGCAGAGTATCAAGTCCGAGTCATGGTATAATGACTCGAGTCCGAGTCTAAGTCATAGTGTTGACTTCTCATTTTCCAGTTTAAGTCTTGTTATCCCACTTTTGATAACTCTGTTTGGTGATATCGAATGGTTCGCATTTATAATATGCTAATGTTGCTCACTTTTAGCAGTTTCTTGTAGAATTTTCAAGTACCAGTATCGATAGATGAATTCTCAATAGTGTGGTTTCTTTACTATTCTTCGAAGTTACAATAAAATGTCGGCATTGGCCGTCTGAGTCTCGAGTTATATGACTTGGTTCGAGTCACTCGCAATGTCGCGACGCAATGTCGCGACGCAAGTCGAGTCATCAGAAAATCGTGACTCGAGTCGGACTCGAGTCGAGTCATGACACGAGTCATTACAACCCTGGACCCAGCGGAATAATTGCACATACAACGTTGTGACCAATGACCATAGCTAGCTATTGACCACGCGACACTGAAAGAAACTTTGCGCCCTTTGGAAGCATGGGGTTAGCTAGGATTAAAAATTGGGAGAAACGAAAGAGAATGTTGGGCGTGGAATTTAACAATCACGTGACCATACATACTCATGTTGACCTAAATTGTGATCGTGGATGATATTATGATGCTTGGGGAAGAATTGTGAGCGCATAGCCTCGTCTCGCCTCCTGGTTGCACCATTGATTAGGAGTACGATTGGAAATTGACCTATTGTGACATGTTGTCTGTGGTATTAATGATGTTTGTCCACTACAATGGTCATTTACACCTGGCCGATATTTCGTGTTTCGATTCCATAGTTGCCGACTTGTTGCGCGGCCCACTTCTAGGCCTTTTAAGACACCGCTTACGCCGATGATATGGAAAGGATGAGCCTATAGATCAGTGGTTCTCAAATTTTTGTCTTCGTGGACCCCTTTTGGTCCGTGATGGACCTCGCGGACCCCCCGAAGTCTTTAGTTTACATTTATCTCAATTGTCGTGCAACCGTCATCTTTTTTGCGCAAATATCAACTCAAGGCTAGTGATAAACAGCAACAAAATGACCGTTCTTGAATAATATCTTACTATATGTAGAAACTGGGTGGATTTTTTATTTCGAAAAGACTTTTGCAGCTGAATTTCTAATTTCTTGAAATATGTGGTTGTGTCTTGAAAATTCACGCCTTCGATTTGTTATGAACGAGTGCCTATATTCCATTTCGACAAAGGTATGTGGCGGCGCCTAACCCTTCCGACGACAACTGGCGCTTCCGACGACACCTTTGAGCACGATTGCAACATATATGACACCAAAATTGAGAAACGGATTTATCAATGAAATTATCACTTCCATACTAGTCATTTCTATATAGCAGCTCAACTTCAAGATATTCTGAAATAGTGGTTATGTAGTGGTTATGTATATCACATGAGAAAATGGATTCTGTGAATAGGTTTCAATCCCTTTTTTGAAACAGACCAGGAAAAAGTTGTTTTCAACAAACCTTAACAAAACATCTTTAAACAGCAATATATTTTTCTTATGTTCGTCCACTTTACGTTGGTATTAGTCTAGGATTAGTAATTACCGCAAATCATTATTTCCTCGTGTGTCGTGCTTCGTATTTATACCCTGTGTTCTGTTGTCTATTTTTTTTTCGTTTAACTGTACTCTGGACCGTGTCGCTGCCTTAAAGTTATTCTGCTGATAATATACTGATTTCATATTGCAACCTCGTCGTATGAGTTATTGCTCTAACAAGATCAAAAACATAACAATTTTCAGTAGGCTATTGTCAATTTGGCAATTAAAATGAGTTTACACAGTAGGATATTTAGTTTCATACGGACATTCTGTTGATGTGCTTACTGAAGCATTACCAGTTTAGAAGCGAAACTGCTTCTTGATTTTCGTAATATGAAAAGGCTATGTTATGGACATCAGTCATTTTGCAATTTTCGAGGTTTCGCGGACCCCCTGAAAATGCTTCGTGGACCCCCGGTTGAGAATCACTGCTATAGATAAACCTCCAACACTTGGATATGAATTCTGGAGCCGACCTCATAGCCCATTGGTGTTGCCGCTGTGGATTACACCACTATGTTATCTCGACACTTGCCTATAGTGCCTTGATGATAAAAGCCCTGGTAAAGGCGGAAAAACAAGCGATGAACGAAAGAGAAACATTATTGGTATGACATTTAGCGTTGTGAGATTTACGACTTCGTCAATATGAACTGTAAACTATTTCGTTTAGTGACGGGTTAGGCGGCAGTTCCGATTATGGATCACATCTCATGGATCACATGTCATGAATAATATATGTTGATACACTGGGCGTATAAATACATCTATCATTAAACTATAAACGAGCTGACCGCCCGTTAACGCCATGAATACCCATGAGGCGTACCAGTGCTTTATCGCTACAAATGATTGATAGCATCCTGTATTGGTAACTTTTTAGTATCGTCACTTTATCAACATCCCGGTGGGGCTGCTACGCGTATCTTTTATAGCTACGTAAATGTGGCGTATACACAAGTTTTTCACGACCTAGTGTGTTGCGATGATAAATATCGCGAAATTCACAGTTCACGTCGCGACGCTGTAGTCGGTAGTAACGGATATTGGGTAAAAGAAAACTCCGCTACTGGAAACTAGATAAGCGGTAATTTCCGTTGGGATGGGTAACTTGACGAGTACTTACAATAGGATATTTACCGCCAGGCTAATAACGTTACAAGCCCGCGCTGTTCTGAACTCTTCGTGAGTGTGACTATAACTGTAACTTTGCTGGGAAAATTTGCAATTTTCATCATCATCAGGTCATTGGGTGATAATATTCACTGATTAATGAGCAACACACTTCAGAGTAATCCGGAATTCACGGACGCGCTGAAAATCTGTTGTCTTTTTACGTTGTCGTCCATTAGTAGTTTTATTTGACCTGCTTCATACAATGCGAGCGGTCCCTACATCCAGTTCGCCACTATGACGGTTCAGCAAAGCGAACAAGTTTCTCCGAGATGACAATAATCTTTCAGGCGTCAAAATATACGATGTCCCTCAAGCGACACCTTGCGAGACTTCAGTATCTTTCGAAACACAATCTCGATCCTTGCGTTGCGCATCGTCCCCTAACTCAATGCTCTCGTAGTCATGGTGCCTCCGGGCTGCACTGTCGCCCTTGATCTGTAGCGTTGCAGACGGTTGATGGCTTCTTGGGGATATTCCACCTTTGGAATCCTTGTACAAGTGATCGTATTCGCCTTCTTGCTGATCTAAATTACATGCAACTCGGCTTGGAAGATCAGCGGCAGCTGGATCGATAGAATTATATACAGGCTCTTCAAAGCATTCGTCTTGACCAATTTCAAAGTCGCCTGTATTTACCCGGTGGCTCAATACAGTATTCGCATCGTTAACATTACTCTCTGCACCCATGATAATGGCATCGGGTTCGTTGTTATGCAACACTCTATCGTTGGACTCGGTTATTTCATTATCCGTGGAATTTGTAGACCGATCTGAGTTCAGTCGATTTTTGGAATCAGTAGCAACACGACTGCATGCTGGGTTGTAACTCTTCATAGGTGAGGTCATCGGCATTGCGAGTGACTCGCCCTCTCTCGCTACACTCCAATACTCATTCTCTGTCGGAGCAACAACTTCGCCGCGGATACTCTCAATGCCGTTTCGCTCGTGAGGATACTGGTCGTTATGACGTCCGGTGCTGCAAAAGTACATAATCGATTAAACTGTGTAATTGATAGTTCTGTCAGTGCGAGTCCGGTATGCAAAGGTCCTCCACCAAACCCTTTCGTAAGCAGGCACTGTAGTTTGGATTTATTTTCCTATACCGTCGACAAATGAGCAAAGGCGATCAGCAACGAAGTACATTATTCGGACACTAACGTAGGTTTAGCTTATTCGCAATATTTACTCAAGTGGTTTGTTTTATATTATTCCCAGTACTTCTAGAGCAGTAGTTTAGTTTTGAGTTCAGAACACTTTTGTGATAGACATTGTCACAACATCGCGTGACTTAAGCCCCGTTTCACAGTCACTGAATATCATTTCAAAGATCTTACCTGTTTGTGGTGTGGTGGAGACACCATGCGGTATCGTACTTGTGGTCATAAATTATTTTATCCTAGTCGCTAAGATAACATGCCAAAAGTATGCTACCTTAGTCCAAATCTACTTTTCGGACATACTTGAATACTCTCCGGGCCTTTCGTTTACTACGTTCTCTACGTTCGCTGGAATTGTATATAACGGCCTGAGAATTGCTACTTATACTTGTTATTGATCAAAACATTACGGCTTCCTTACTACCTCTGGATGAGTTGCTACGCTGACTGATTTGGCCAACTCCACAAAAAAGCTATTGTAAGATAATATGCTGGTATTCTCACTTTGAAGAAATAGTATAAATATCACGAACTTCTACTATTAGCTAATCAGGGGTTCTCAACCCGCGGCCCGCGGGCCACATGCGGCCCGCTCACGTTTATTTTGCGGCCCGCGACATCTTTCATTATGAACGCAATTATTTCTGACAAGGTATTGTTGGATATTAATTTAGCTGCTTAGCTCTCTTATCGCACCGTCTCTAGTTCGTTTGATTAATCATTTTTGATGTGTTCTGATCTCTTGATATTTGCTTGTTATTGTTTTGAATCTGTATTCGGTTGGACTCTGGTTCACGACAATCCCGCTACGTAGTACATTTTTAAAGAGGGTTTGCTTTCTCAGATATAAATTGAAGACGGTTGTGTCATACTTGTGGAAGAACAGTTTTTCGAAGAACAGTTTTCGTAAGTCGTAACGAAGCGTAGAAGCTTAAAATACGACAGTTTCTTCTGGAGTTATTTATATCGACCGATCTTATAAATAACGTTGCTAGCTAGGTGTCAAGCCCAGTAATCCATATTTTGAGGCAATGTAAAATTGCCGACGGCGTGGCAGAAACATCGTCCCAAATTGCTGGGAATATCGCTGAACCCAAGAAATTTGCTAGAGAAGGTGTGATTTCAATAAAACTCTGCGAGTATTTGATATTTCCGGAACTTAGCAACTATGACAACATAACCTGACATGTCGAAGCTACAGCTGTCAGATTCAACCATGAGTAACAGCAATGTCAGTCAATCTTTTATCGCATGTTCTGAAACACGTTGTCACGTAGACTACTTTATCCTAGTATTGGATGAATTCACCGACTCTACAGCCTTTGTATAGCTAATTATCTGGGTGCATTATGTCAGAATGGACATATTTGTAGAGAAAATGCAGGCTGAGCCAACGTGAAAGGGGGACTAGCGAAAAACATCAAGTTGACAAAGCTAACTTATGTAATTAATGGGGCAGGGCCCACGCCATGGAATGAAAGGAGAAGGGTTGATCGGTTTGCTCAGAAATGACCCCGAACGCCAGATTTCTTCTCATATCACTGAGAGCTCAATGTGATAATGGCATCTCTATTCCGCTTTTAAACAGAGAGTTTGGTTCTCTGTTAGAAGAGTTCAAAGGTGCATATACCGGCCTGTATACGACTGGTAAATGGGCTACGGTAGCCTATATTTAATGGTAGCCCACAAATACATGGTAATAATGTTCTGCGCCCGCAGCGTCTTTTACTGTTAAAATGCAGCCCGTGGTATAAGAGAAGTTGAGAACCCCTGAGCTAATGTGATGGAATGTATTCGGGATTTAGTCTGAAATCGAATATTCAAAACAAGGCATGAAATAGCCTAGGCCTACGTCGCATCTAATCTGCATTTGCTTTTCGCGGTAAGAAGAAAAGCCAGTTGATTAGTCCAATGTAAACTTATAGCTAGTTTAAGGGCGGGAAACTTATCTATTTTGGGAAAGTATGATATGGAGAAATTCAGTTCTTGACTGGCTGAATTCCTGACTCGATACATTAATCGCGGATTCGTCCACCTATGAACGGAATATATGGTATTTATTGTAAGCTTCAAGCGTAATGCAGCGAGACCAAAACAGTATTCAATGTATTCATTAACGTAGGGTACTTCAATTCAATTCAAAGACACAAAAGCTGTCGAAAAGTTCTTTCAACTCATGCTGCAAGTTTGTCGACCCTTAGTAACGACTGCACGAGTGCATGTGAACATCAGTTATATTGGAACGCAGCTTTGGCTTGTTAATGCCCATGGTCGAAAATATATCTAGGCGCCAAACAGATCAAGCAGTTTCATAGCCATCTTATTTAGGTTGGCAATCTTGGAATTACTCAGTGACGTATATAGTCACTACTTTACGTGGCAAACAAGTATCGTGGCATTGCGGCGGTCCGTGGCATTGCGGCAGTCCGTGGGCAGCGGGTCACGTTGTCGTGTAAGACCAGAATCTGTCCACGGGCACCTTAAAATCCAGGTGCGTGCCCGTGGGGGCTGTACGTTGTCTGCCGCTGAACTGGTTGGTTTAATGGAAATATATTCGACGTCTCCGAATTAACGACCTCTACTTGTAATTACCTATCAATTTACCGCTTTACTAACACTCCTATTTCATTGCCAACAATGACTGCTTTTATTCCTATGCATTTATGATCTGAAAACTCACAAAGTTTTCTGAAACGGTGAGTGTATTCATGCTTACCTCGACCTTCCTGTCCCACCAGGCGATCCCCTCAGTCGACTGGTTCGGTTATCATTTCCATCTTCGCACGCATATGGTCTGTCTGCAGGTCGACCGCTTACACTGTCGTAACGTGCTCGAATGTGGTCCCTATTTGGAGAGTTTATATCATCCCCATCAGAAGTAAGACCGGTGTTTCGACTCGCATTTCTTTTAGCATTCGACATTCCGCTAATTGCCAATCCAGGGGGAAGCTCCGGCAGGATAGGAGGGAGTGGCTGAACCACGCTGGGAACAGCCGTGATACCGGTTGTCGAAGATGTAGATGATAGAAGAGAAGACGTCGACGGCTTTTTGGAGCCCATATTCCGTTCGCTCGTGGGCGTTTGCTGCTTAGCGAGCTCAGCGAGAGATATCCTTGTTCTCTTTGAGTTTTGACGCCCAGAACCAGCAGAGTAAATCGCCCCGCCCGACGTGAAAGACAGATGAAGCCTTTCCCGCTGTTTATCTCTGCTGGTTGCGTTGCTGGATGAGCTACGTACGCTTCCTTTGCTGCTCATCGCGTCGCTAAAGTTGGGCGGATACTCACTGCGTCCGAACGTGCCCGAGCCATACCTCAGGCCCAACGGTTGCTGAAATCCGTGCATCAGCCCGCTCGGGATCGAACCCAGCGTCCCGGCAGAGAACGAAGGCTGAATCGGATAGCAAGCGCGGCTGGAGCGCTTCAGCACATTCCAACAGACGGCGATGAGAGCGAACAGCAACAATACAATGAACACGAGGAGCGCTGTAAGTATAATAACTTGAGGTGGGAAGTAAGAATCTAGTGTAACAGGCTATTGGCATCACTGCCGTCATTGGATTAGTTGCGCATAGCAACGATCGACTAGTTGGCAAACTACTATATCGTCTGCGCAGGTGCAGATCGCTAAGTTCTGAATTTCAATCTTCGGTTTTAGGCCTGTGACGTAGCAACATGTTTTAGGGAAGTCATTTCACACTTTGCTGTGTTAGATGCGTAGGCTCCGCAAGATTATTTGGTACTTTATTGGGAAAAAACACGCATAAACGATTATCGTTGTATATTCGTAATTCGTGTAGTGAACGGCCACTGGATAATCTGATAACAGCATAAATTCGGTATTGATTGTAGCGGTATGAGCTTCGATTATTGCAGTAATAATAATGCTTAATTGCGAATTAGTGAACACTGCGGTAACTATTCTCGCGAACACACCGCTATTTATTGGGCTAATGTTCATTGAACGCATGGCGTAGTCGTCACGAAATCACCAATGTTTCTAATCTGTTCCAACATCTCGCAGTCTTCTTATCCTACCGATCAAGATAGTGTAGTGGTGATGCGTCCGGCTCCTTGATCGGTAGGGTCTTTGATTCGATCCACGGCCGCGTCTGACCAAAGACTCGAAGACTGGTATCCGCGGGTATCCTGCTAGGCAATCCGCATCCACGGATAGTATGGAAGAGAAAGAAACGGGGTTACAGACTAGATGACCGGTCGTATCGCGTTTTCATCGTCAAAAGCATCTCGATGATGCAGACGAAAACGAACATCCCCTTCTCCCTCTCTACAGCAAATCAGACCTACTGTGCTACTGCTACCAATAACTCTAATAAATCTACGGAGTTCAGATCATAAACATGCCATGGTCACTGTTTAATTAGGTATCCCTTTACCACGGACGTGTGCATACCTTTATTGCCTAATTCATATGGGCTACTCGTTTCATCAATTTAATCACAACTCAGTACTTGCTATACACTGGTTGTGGATGTAGCTAGCATTCAAAATCAGTCCCCGTAATGACTTTGACAGTCAACAGATTCTAATAGTATTACTATAGATTGGGCATCACTAAAATATCCGAATGAGAAATACATTTACGGTTCCCGCTATACACCTTCGTTATATTATTAGTTATCGACTAGATAAGGTCTTATCTCACAGTGAAAATCGAGCATCGTGTTTACTGCGAACATATCATTCTATGTTGCTGCAATCAGCAGCTGAAATGATCCGGTCTCTGCACACAGAGTGAGCAGTACGCAGTGTTTGTTGCCGCAATACGAATATACGATGCCAAATATTCCTGCGCGTTTTATGAAAAAATGTAGCGACCACTTACGGCGCAGACACATCTCAAATAGCAATGTCGCAAATTAATATCGCCGTGAAATTTTGATACGTTCACAACCCTACGAGGAAGATATAAAATGAGAATTTATTACCATAAGCAGTTGCCAAGAAGCTAGGTAATTTGCTAATTGCGCGACCGACGTCCTGCAAATAGCAACATCAAAGCGACCTTACATCCAATATGAATTACTGCGTAGTTGTTGATGACAGTTGTGAAACCGCCTTCGCCCTCGACAGTGAATGTTTGGTTGTTGCGTCGTTTTGGTCCGTGCAGCTTGGCGTTAGTGGTTGACGTCTGTATTGTTGTCGATTCCGTAACATTTGATGTGAAATACTGGGTGTCCTATGTGGATATTTCCTAAAAAAAAGTAAGCGGTTTTGCTGTATAGAATCATCGACAATTTGTCCGTCTGTCACATGTTCATTATACTGTTGTGGGATTTGATTTGTCGCCTGAGAGCTATCAATCAACCGCAAACAAACTCAGGCTACGTATATATCATATCATAAGCAAAAAAAGGAAATTTCTTCTCTGTGACTCACTTATGATTGTCGGGAATATTGAAAGTTTACGTCAGTATTGAATCTGTCGGTCGCTTCAACACGCAGATACGCCTCGGCGTCTGTATCTTCGTAATGCCCAATCGGCCTATCTCCAGCCTGTGTTTGATTGCGAGATCGTCGTATAACTAATAGGTATATACTCAAAAGTTACGATTTCGCCATTGGTTTTGTGTATTCCGCGTATCGAACGCGTTGAGTAGGGTTTCCCCGAATCTGAGGTATTTCATTCAGCAGGAATTGTCTCGTTATCACCCCATAGCCAAACTTGCAAACAGGGTCACTTAATGGTCCTCCAAACATGGCAGCTATTTCGCAAATATCACATTTTTATCGATTTTAATCATTGCTGATATGGCGTATTAAAATATCCTAGCTATTACCGCTATGACACAAAGCAATGCAAACACAGGTGGATTGTCATTTTGTATCATGATACGAACCCGATGTTTAGCTGCGAATATGAGGAGCTCACAAAGGATAAAAATCGTCGTATTCGATGCCCATTCTCAAATGTCCGTTTACCTGCTCCTCGCTAAGACTCGAGGTGACATCGTTGAGGTTCGGGAAAAGTTGCGTGGCCTGATCAAACGCAATCTGTGACATAATTCTTGATCACGTTTTGTTACTGACCATTTAATGTGCCTCCTTGTGGAATAGTGGCAAACACTGTATTTCTTTCTGATATAAATAGTTACAAAGCAGATGAGACATTGGGGTTGGCCATTGCAATCAGAAAACAACGTAGTAACTTCATTCTATAACCCAAGGGTCGGAAACCTTTATCGGCGAAAGAGCCATATTGACCCTAAATTTCCAATTGTCATGCCCAAAGAGGCAAACACCAATGTCAACTGTCACGTCACGATCGAAAATCCATGACGTCATTAAGACACGAAATCAATTTCATGCCTAGGTCTATTTTTTCACCTAAAAAACGGAAGATTTTGACTTGAAAAACTCAAAATTTTACCCAAATTCCGACCTCACGTATGCAAATTAGCTGTTTCCCATATTATGTTGAAATTGCACTACTTATCTTCATTTCTGGTTGGAGCTGTCAGTCGTTACGAAGTAATTTTGCCTGAAAAACATTTTTGACTTGAATCTGACAAATTTTTACCTTATTTGAACTAAATTCAGTAGTTACATCACGTGTTATAGTAGAAAAAATTAAAATTTGTTGTTGTAGTACGACGATAGATACTTTCCCCACATTATCGGGTAGAAAGTGTCTATCCTTACTAAATAGCTTACCAAGAATTGAGAACGAACGTTCAGCAGCAGCAGTTTTTGGCTGACAACACTGAAGTTGTGCGTACACTGCTGGTGACACACCGTGTTGCTTCATTCTGACAATGTTGTCTTCAAGAATGCGGCCTCTACTTCTTATTAAATACCTGGCTGACGCATGAATCAGTCTGCGGTTTACGGTCAAACGCTGAATAGTGTTTTGATCGTATCGATTGCATAAGTTGAGAAAAATCAGTCTCTCGTGTTGAAAGATGTTATCTCTGTCGTAGTTAACAGCACGTATATATTCGCGCTAGGTTTACGTAGTGGACTCTATAAGGAAGTAGCCAAAATGTACATTAGAGATGAGCTTCGTTTCCATAGACAACCTAACAATTTCATGGGATGAACAGATTTTTTAATTTTTTTAATTTATATTTATATAATAATTAATAAAACGTTCTTCTCCTGTAGCAATCTGGCTACTGGTTGGAATTGAACCAAATTCAATGTACGGGCTTTAATTAGTTAACCTAACAATTTTATCAAGTAACCAGCACAATGTGAGAAAAAAAGTCATTTTTCAACACCCGTAATGTACATTTTTACAAGGTTTCTAGTCTTCTAGGCTATATACATACGCGGTTGAACTGTTCTCGTTGCGTTTCATAGCGTAGATCAGTGGTTCCCAACCTTTTTCGACTCATCACCCCCTTTTCAAGCTCAAAACCGATCATCGCCACCCAAATTTTGCGAAGCGAGAAAATAGGCATACAAACTGTAATCACCGGCGGGTTGACTGAAAAAAAAAAGGTCAGGCTCAATGTCGAATTTCACGCTTTTGCAACTAAAAAAAAGGTAATTTCTCCAACTTGACTCCAATATAGCCATTTAACGCGTCATCGCCCCCCTATCGCCCCTTCGCTACTTTCGCCCCTTTGTCCATTTTCGCCCCCCTATCGCCCCCTTCACCCCCCCCCCTAGACCATTAAATCGCCCCCTGGGGGGAGATATCGCCCACGCTGGGAACCACTGGCGTAGATGTTTAGAAGTGGATATTCTGAGTCCAACGATGTATTCCAGTTTACATCTAGGGCTGCGCACAATGATTTGAGTACGCAAATCTGAATCGAGTATCAATTTTAATGATTCGAGTCGAGAAGTAAAGACTATTTTTTCTAGTGCTGAAATTATACGCTCATTGCAACTGGAAGTTGATTTATCCACAAAAATTATGCTTCCCCGATATTATTTCCCCCTGTCGAAACCTTGAGACCACGACTGGCCGTATTGCAATATATGAAACATGTTGAAGTACTAGTACAAAGCTACAGACGTTACGGGAAATACCGTAGTTCGGAATTCATGATATCCCCACAATATTGTTACAGTTTGCAATGAAATCGGTACGGTCGAACAAATACCAGGTATCTCTAATGTGCTGGATATCAGGCAAATATATTCTTTGTTGTAACGTCATAACGAGTGATACTCGATTACTCGGCTCGACTCGAAGCATAATACGTGATTCATAATCGAATCACCCAGGTACTCGATTTTGCCCAGCCCTGTTCGCATCCCGTTGAGGTCGTGTTTTTCAGTTTTGAAAAGTGAAGCAAAATTGTTCGGAAAAACCCGCTAGTGCCAATCGGTTAATCAATTCTATAGTAGCAACAAGCTTAATATCAGTGCTCGAAAAAATCATATCTCACTACTCGACTCGAACATTTGAATTAATATTTCCTTCAGATTTTTGAAAGTATACCAATATTCTGTGATACGGCCACTATTTTTCCTGGTCAAATCAACCGATTCCTATCTTCTAGGAAAGCTCGGAATGAAAGAACAGCGTAAAGCGACATGTGTCACAAAGAAGAAGACAAAGGAGGAATTTGAGTCGTCGAATGATGCCGATCCTAAATCGAATCCCAACTGACAACATTTGAAGAGAAAGTCACCGGAAGATTCGGTCTCTCCTAAGAAAACACATAACGTTGAATAGATCGACCCGGTCAGCAGATTCCTCATATCCAACTAGACTTCCGTTTCAAGGCAGCTTCGACGCTACGACCAGCGCGGAAACCAAAGATCCCTTCGGGATACTAGATGGTGGGGCAAAAGTATCGTGAGCCAAAGGACCATCGGCTTCGAGGGAGAGGCCATAAATCAACAAAGGCACTACTGGCAGACGCACAGTGTTTGAATCTCGTTTCGAAACACACTTGCACCTTTTGCCGTAAGCCGGAGTTGAGGAATCTATCCAGAAAAAAATAATTGATAGAAGTGTGGAAGTTGATGTTTTCTTCCGACTCCATAGACAACAACCTGCTGATGCATGCGTAGTACGTTGCTGCACCATTTGACAACATATAACGCTGGAACTTGGCAAGGTTGGCACGATGAGTCGACCTTACTCGAGTTACTTTCTTGAAAACTGAAAATCAATCGACTCGACTTACTCCTTTTGTACTCGTGTCGTTGCGCATGATTCGACCAAGTCATATGACTCGAAACTAGGATAGTTGAGACAGGTATTTTCATTGTAAATTCGAACAATAGTAAAGTTCCATATTATTGGTATTTCGTCTATCGGTACTCGTACATCGAAATTGAGGTCAGAAATTGCTAACAATAATAGAAATCAGCACATTATGAATGCGAGGCATTCGATATCAAACGAGCAGTGTTGTAAAAATTGCGTTGAAAATTACTTGAACAGTAAACATAATGACTTAGACTCGAGCGCGATCCTTTGCACCATGACTTGGACTTGACTAAATTATGCAGTCGAAATGACTCAATTCCATTAATAACAGTAAAGTAAGATTGACTTGTGACTTGGAACCATGTGACTTAGTTACAGCCGTTGAATTCGGGTTTTGTAGTGAATAATTGGAACGCCGAAATAGGTAGGCTAATTTTTATTGTTATTTTGTTGCTGCTAGTCCAGGGGTTCTCAAAGGGTGGGCCATGGCCACGAGTAATTTGAGGTGGGCTACAGAGCTATTTGGAAAATTGTAGAATTGATGAAAGTTTAGTTATATTGGTTATGTTCATATATTCAAAAATGTATTCATATTATCGAATTATACGTATGCCACATAAAGCTTTCCATCCGACTATGATGAGACTGGCACGTATAGAGTCACAATCTACAATTCGAAAATGGGAGGGGAAACGACGGCGTTTGTCCCCCCGGCTCTGACAACCTATCAGCTAACAGTAACGAAAATAGTTTCGATTATATAATAACTGGAAGTTAATGTTGAAGTAACCAAGTAGTCAGGCAATGTCATTCGTCGTATGCCCTTGAAAATGGTGTGCAATAAACTCTGACTGAAGTGCATTTGATGTAGATTTACGGTACTTCAGCAGATCGTATTATAGTATACCATAACATAGTCACAATTGCAATTTATTATCAATTTTCAACTTCCTGTTGAAGTAGGCCTACACGGCATCACCGCAACGAATCGTAATGGATTGAGGAGTTAGCGCAGCACATTCCTCTTTGGAGTCGGTCTAAAAATTTCCTGACTTGAAACCATTGTACATAATGTAAGAGTCAAATGAATTGATTGTATCATTGGATTTAATCAGTGTTGGGATCAAGTCACTACCTTCGAGTCACGAGTCATTTCGAGTCATTGCCCATTTCGACTCGAGTCAAGTCAAGTTAATCGATTTTCAAAGGTGATTCGAGTCAAGTCAAGTCATTCGATTTTTGGAGGTGACTCGAGTCAAGTCGAGTCAAGTCAAGTCAAGTCACGAGTCAAGTCACAATTCAAGTCAAGTTGCCTTTTCGAAGCACGAGGCATGATAACGTCATTGCATTTTGAAAGCTGTCTGAAAAACAGATTGAGAGGTCATTGATTTTGAACCGATGAACGAATATAGAGTTTAATATTCACGCAAGAAGACGCTGTATCGCTCACAGATACGTAGAACTGCTAGACCACAGTTTATAGTTACCAGCCTAAATAGAGGATAGATACGAATTGATAGGATGCAATACATTACCCATTTACAAATCGATATGATAAATTCGAGCCTGTGCCCATGGTTGAGGACTATATAAACTATATTCGAATTCAATTTCAATAAAACAAGAGGTTTGGTTTAGGTAAAAAACAGAGAATAATTACTTTACTATATTAGTTTACGACAACGTAAGCTGTAAGCTTCGATCACTTCGTTTGCGGTCAATTTATTTGTGAGGGAACAATGGAGGCTCAGTAAAACGCACGATCATTAAATGATTGGTCGCGCTCACGGTTGCACCAGCGTTTCGCGAACAATCCGAACATATGCAAGATTCAGTGATCTTCATCGACACCGATTATTTGATGACTCGAAATTGACTCGTTAATTTTGCTCCGAGTCACGAGTCAAGTCAAGTCAAGTCATTTTAGCAAAGTGACTCGAGTCAAGTCAAGTCATTCGAAAAATGTGACTCGAGTCTGACTCGAGTCAAGTCATGACTTGAGTCATCCCAACACTGGATAGTATGTCTTGTACTTATTGAAGTTGCGATGTCAGAGTATTAAATCCAGTGTTGGGACGACTCAAGTTTTTTTAATCTGCTAGCTGTACTATGTACATTGTACATAGTACATAGTACAGCTAGCATATTAAAAAATCTTTCTCCACTTCTCTGTATAGTATCCCATTCACTGAAGAATTGCTTGAAGTGGACCTATAATGGTTATTGGTTGAATTATTTCCCACCATTGTGGAACTAAAACGACAATCACGCGGTGGATGCAGGGATTGGTTCATTGGGTTTCGCGACATGAGTGGAACAGTGGATGTACACAAGAGTGATACAATCTTGCAGGGCCGTAACTTTCCCACGCGTAAACCCCCAATTGGGGGAGAACGAAGTTGCACAAAATTATTTCGTTGGATGTTTGTTGGAGATTTATTCCACTCTAAAATTTTCGTCGTCCTTCGCGCGATTTCATGTTCATACAGGCACATATTTAAATATGATTAGTAATGTGCATATTTTAGAGAAATAGCCATATCGGCGGTGGCGATTACCACTGATTGAACAGGACTATTACTCTAGGACAGTGATTCCCAAACAGTTGGGAATTCCCCACTGGTGGAGAATTCAATGGTTTCTGGTGAGGAATAGACGCATTTGATCAAAATTATATACAGGAAAGTCTACATATTCACGGAGACACATGCGCAACTACTGTTACCAGTTAACTGCTCTGGAATGTAGGTCTATGTATCGAAAATTATACTGCGTGTTGTTCACAAACCTCATTTTTAAGTCTGGATGGCCAATCATGGCGTCACAAACGCATCCAGCACGACTAGTGTGACGTGAAATAACGATTTCGTGAAAATTTGAGCGTTACTGGTGTCTATTCACAATACGTTTTATGTTGCAGTTATAGGCGATTGTCTTGCGTACTGGTGTGGTTGGGTGTCTTGTGTATTCAAACCAGCAAATAGCTGCTCTGTGATGACAAAAGTGCTGGGTAGTGGGGATCTGAACCGTAACTGCCACACCCCAAACCCCTCGATTGGGGGGGGGGGTGAGCTCGAAGGGGTCCAAATTATTTCGTGAATTAACATCAATTCAAGTATTTTTTTAAAATTTATGCCACTTTTTCGAAATTTTTATCGCGCTTGTTGCGCGATTTCGTATTGCCGAATATCTGATTATTGGGCACAGGGAAAAAGCTTACACGCTCAGCGGGGCTGAGGGGGTTGTGGGGGCCCAAGACCAAAATTTTTATGGCGGGGCTGACAAAGTAGAGTTACGGTCCTGGTGGGGAATGAAGACTCGGAATGAATCTGAAGTGGGGAATGAAGACAAAAAGGTTGGGAACCATTGCTCTAGGATAACAGGTGGGTCACAGAACATTTTCAAACCGGAAAATGGGCCACAGTCAAAAAATGGCCGAGAACCCCTGTGCTGGACCATGTCGATTTTTTAATTTCTCGAAATTGTTTGGCGGATATTTTCGAAGTCAGCGTGTCAATAGTATTTCTCGAGGCCATATCAATCAATTTTGCTCTTGTGTCGTGATCTATCAAATATTACCAAATCCCAGGGTTGTAATCTAGTCACAAGGTCCCGAGTCATAATCAATTCTACTTTATTAGTTTTGACTCGAGTCATTTTCAATTCACCACCGAGTCAAGTCCGTGTCATAGTCAGGGTTCAAAGGTTTTAGTCCATATAGTCAAAGTGTTGAGACTCGAGTCTGAGTCCAAGTCATTGTGTTACCTGTTCATTTTCAAGGTCAATCATGTTCAACTCACCTTTTTGTAACTATGTTCAGTTGATATTTATTGCCTAGCATTATGCGGTAGCCTAGCCTAGGCTACTATTTTTCGAAGTTACAACGAAATGCCTGTCTAGGCCGTCCGAGTCCTGAGTTTTATGACTTGGTTGAGTCATGTGTAGTGACTCGAGTACAAGTCGAGTCATTACAGAAATTGCCTCAAATCGAGTCGACGAAAGTCTAGTCACTGAAAAATCGCGATTCGAGTCGAGATATGACTCAAGTCATTACTAGGGCTGGGCAAAATCGAGTACCTGAGTGATTCGATTCTGAATCACGTAATATGCGTCGAGTCGAGTCGAGTAATCGAGTATTGCTCATTATGGCGTCATAACAGAATGCAATACGTCAAAGTTCAAATATGTACCTTTTATATGCCACCGCAAAGGATATAATGCCTGTTATCCATCACATTAAAGATACTTTGGTATTTTTCGACCATACCGATTTCATTGCACTTGGTGACGATGCTGTGAGATGATCACGGCTTCGGAAATGTGCTATTTCCAGTAACGTTCGTAGCTTTGTACTAAATGTTTCTTATGCTACGATACGGCCAATCAAGCTTTCAAGGCTTCGACAGTAAAAATTTGTATCGAAACTATAATTTTCGGTAATAAATTAACTTTCAGTGGCAAGTAGCGTATAATTTCAGTACTCGAAAAAATCGTCTTTTACTACTCGACTCGAATCATTAAAATTAACACTCGATTCAGATTCGAGTACTCGAATCATTGTGCCCAGCCCTAGTCATTACCACCCGACTGATCTGAAATTTCGGTATTAGCTGTAGTCCATATTCCTCATTTCGTTTCACTAGTATTTTCCTTATGAGAATCATAGAAAGTTGGGAGATGCGTTACATGCGTTGTATGTAAACCGTGCAAAGTACAGCACGAATGTGTATTTCTGATGAAGAATAACAAAGCAGATTTGAAAGAGATTTTGATTTTGCTTTCAATTTGATTTTCATTAATACGAAATAAATCACATTTTATATTTCTCTGAGAGTCATATGTCATCAAAAGAACCATAGATTCCCAAGGAACCCCTGATTTATACCAAGGTAAATATTTTCTAAAGACTGCTAATGTGTTCCGTATTCATTTCATTTCAAGTCATTATCAAATCTCGTATATATGGTTTTGAATAAACTGATACAGTTTATACAAATATATTACACATAAACATTATAGCTTTGTTGTTTATGGTATTCATAGTGTTTTTCGACTTTTGTGGTCATTTACATCAGGCCATTTTCCTTCATTTTTATTCTGTGGCTGCCGACTTATAGCACGATCCACTTCCAGGCTTTTACGGCCGATATGGCGAAGAAGAACCTAGATAAATTTCCAACACATACGTAGGAATCCTGAAGTGGACCACCGTCGGAGGTCGGACTCGAATCCGCAATCCATTGCCGTTGCTGCTGTGAATTATACAAGTAAACTAATCACCACTGATATGACCTTAAGTTGTATCTTATGAATGTGTAGGTGGATTATCATGCCGTCAGGTGGCGGTATATATGTGAATTGTGAACTAAGAGGTATCGTCAGTGATGCAGTTCAAAAATGTTTATTCTTGGAATACACACGTCACGCTATTAAGGCGCGTGGCATCGGATGTCTGTAGTGAAATGCAAAGTAATAGCATATTTATCTAGTTCAGTTCGATAATCGATCAGACTACTTGCACAGTAGAAGCAATTGCACGCTGACTCGCGCGTCATCGGTTTAGAATGCAGACATGTGAGATCGTACACCGCACAGGAATCCGTTCGCAGCGATGTAACGCAATCCCCGAGCTTCGTGCAGAAAGTGACAGCATATGCGACGAGTATGCAGTCTGGTACAGGAACTGTCAAGTTAGTATTGTTTATGCTAAATTGTAAAACCTATACTGCTGTTATGAACATAGCGTCACAAAGGCAGTTAGAACAGTTTGCGAACAGCAAAAGCGAAGTGTTAATAGTGTTTATTACCGTATGTAACATAATTACATATCGACAAGATAGCATAGCATTATGGGGTTTTGCACATATTCATGCACATATCTTCCACTGGCTACTTTCCTCATTATTTGATATCACACTTCATTATAGGGCTGGGCACAATGATTCGAGTACTCGAATCTGAATCGAGTATTAATTTTAATGATTCGAGTCGAGTAGTAAAAAACGATTTTTTCGAGTAGTGAAATTATACGCTTCTCACCACTGAAAGTTAATTTATGAACGAGAATTATAGTTTCGATACTAATTTTCCACTGTTGAAGCCTTGAACCCTTGTTTGGCGGTATCGTAGCATACGAAACGAAACACATGGTACAAAGCTACGAAGGTTACTAATTATCCCACAACATTATCACCAATGGAATGAAATCGGTGTGGTAGAAAAAATACCCAAGTATCTTTTATGAGATGGATAACTGGCATCATATTCTTTTATGACGTCATAATGAGTGACACTCGATTACTCGACTCGACTCGAAGCATATTACGTGATTCAGAATCGAATCACTCAGGTACTCGATTTTGCCCAGCCCTACACTTCAATCAAAAGCCTGAGTAGAATTTATGATGATGAAATAGCGTGTCCCAGCTAAGTTGCCACTCAGATAATATATTTACCATGTATGACATATAAACTTGTTAAAACTATAATATATGTAATTTCACGACTCGTATTTAATTTCACAACTGGTATAGAGAATAAACTCTCAATGCAATGGCAATGTCGACTTAATCCTTACAGAGCTTATTGCACCAATATTCTTCAGATCTGCCTTACCGCATAATCTGTTCAAAATGCAGATTGAATACAGAAAAACAATTCCCGCAAAATACAATGTGTATCTCAGTTCGCCTGAATGGACGCTAATGTTATATTCAGGGTTGTCATACCGTCCTTATTTCTAAGATTTGTCCTTATTTTCAAAGGTCAGGTCTTAGAAAACTCAACTGTCCTTATTTCTAAGACATGTCCTTATTTTCGACTTGCGTCCTTATTTTGTCTTATTTTCAACAACTACACAACTTCGTTCCTTTACCTCTGGTATAATATTACATAATATTCTAAAATAATGATTTTGCGTCAAGATTTTATGGCATTAGAAATGGAAAGAACTCCCGGCGTGTACACACCATAGGATTTGACTTCTAAGTGGTGAGATCATAGAGTCCCAAAACGGTGTGGACACAGCAAGATTGGACGGGTCACTGCATTTGGATTTACATCATACTTTTCATTTGGCCAAAGGCAATTTTACGGCCCTAGAACCCCAAAAATCATCCTCAAATTTTCCATTGTGACACAACAATTCTGTCCGGCAAAACGAGAGTGCAGCTCAAGAGAAACAGCCTGACAGCATCGGACGCACATTGACGTAAGATTGAAATGACAGTCTAATCCAGTGGTTCCCAACTTTTTTCGCCCCATCTCCCCGTTTTCAAGCTCCACACCGATCATCGCCCCCCAAATTTTGTGTACCGAAGATTGGGCATACAAACTGTAATCACCGGCGGGTTGACTAAAAAATAAAAAGGTCAACTTTACGGCTCAAAGCCTAATTTGACACTGTTGTAACTAAATTTTCGTGGGTTGACTAACTAAAAAAAATAGGTCAGCTGTTTTGACGCGTCATCGCTAGGGCCATTTAAAGTCATTAAAGTCATATTTTTTTCTATGCATCAGTAAGTCGTGAAATCAATTTTGGCGCGAAAACCACGTCCCTATGGGGTATATTAGGAAAGTTATAAAGTCATATTTTCCTGTTTAGGTCATATTTGAGTTATAAAGTCATGTTGTTGTATACTTTAAATAAAAAGTGCCAACATAAGCGGTGAAGCAATTAAGCACTAAAGCACTAATAAAGTAGGGCAATTTCTGATTGAACGAAGGCAAGCTGTAAGGTTAGCCTACATAACGCTACAGTCACAGACCTATGAGGTCACACATTGCATTGTGTAGCTACACAATATGTTTCTGTGCACTGAAGTAGGACGTCAATTGAAGTTCAGTCAGTGGGCAGGCAGGCTAACAGGCACTATCCTGGTCTACTTATATATAAATACATTTGGATTTGAATAAAATAGTATTTATGGTGGGCACCACTATAATGAATAATTGAAGAATTGGTCACCGAAATATGCCTCCACTACAACAATATTTCAAACTTGATACTGAAAATGGAAAGTTGTACGTACACCATCAGAGAGGCTAATGCTGATCTAAATGCCCTTGATTTCAGAAAAGATCCGCTTGGAGCTCAAAAATTACATTAAGAAGCGATTGGACAAAATCGATGTGAAACAAATTATGAAGCTACAAAGGCAAGACATTTCACCAGCGCTGAATGCAAAACTGCAGAAGTGTAAACCCACATCAGCGTCTGCGGAGCGCTCATTTTCCTTACTAAAGTCATTTTTATGTCCAAATTGTCACTTTAAAGACTCCAACATTCCACACTACATGAAACTGTACTACAACAGTGGTTTAAAATAAAAATGGATGCGTATTACTGTTATGTTGTGTATGTGTTACTCGTCAGTTCCATGAGTGACGTTGGTTACATGTAAAAATACACTATTTTCTCATAAAGTCATATAAAGTCATATTTTCCATAAATTAAAGTCATATAATTGATTTTTTACGGTCATTTTAAAAATGGCCCTAGTCATCGCCCTCTATCGCCCCCTTCGCTATTTTCGCCCCCCGTCGCCCCCTTTGTCCATTTTCGCTCCCCTCTCGCCCCCTTCGTCATTGTCGCCCCCCTAGACCGCCAAATCGCCCACGTTGGGAGCCACTGGTCTAATCCCAGTAAAGGTAAACCTAGACCTCAGCTGTCGTGAGATTCATGAGACCCTTTCTAATGACAAATAGTGGCTGGAGCGGATTGTTTCTGGCAAAAGTATTCCAATCAAAGTAACAATATGGCATTATCTGTTGGGAGAGGCTGCCAGTGCTAGCGGACTGAAGCCACTGCAAAAACCACAGCATCAGGTTCTCCGTATCATAGCCAGGGCCCCAAAGGGACCGGGATGCGTATCATGCAAATCACTGCTCAAAATATTTGGTGTTCTAAATATAAAAGATATGCGGAAACTAGAAATAACCAAGTTTATGTATCAGTGTCACTGCCCCAAAATCTTCAATAAATTCTTTACCTCGGTATCAAATATGCACGACACACGCGCGTCCAGTCCACGTCGCACAACTACCATATGGTAGACAAAAAAGATCATCGCTCAATCAAATATGCCGGACACAATTTGTACAACAATATCTCGCCGGCTATCCGACCGTCATCGAGCAAGCCCTGTCCGCATTCAAGTCGAAGTACAAACAATTTATATTGAATAAATCTTAGTCAGCCCTCTTGTTTACCGGACCACGACCTGACATATCGATCTCGGCTTCCGACACATGCCACTTTTTGTCTCCCGTCCTTTTATAGTATCTTCTTTTACTTTTCATTCAGTGCGCATGCCTCCTTTTAACATCGCCTAGGCCAGGTGGGGGTCTGATTTCGAAGACTACTCCAAGTCGTTTTGACACCTTCCTATCTTTCATTGTATCGCAGTCTCGTGGTGAATTAAAATGACGAAATTATTAGCAATAAGATGAATTGCATGTGATATGCCGAAGCTCGTATAAATACAAACAAAGTATGCACAAAAACGCTTTTTAATGCTAATCTAATTTTTCGACCGTCCTTATTTTTGGGTCCATGTCGATGGCAACCCTGGTTATAATCCTTTATATCTTTCGTTCTACGCGTCGTAAACAGACACAGTTGTCGTTTTAGAGTAGTTGTTGATCGCAAGAGTTCATTGAAACCATAATATCGGGAATTAGTTGGATAGAACACGCTTCAAATTGATGTGAAATATCGCAATATTCTGTTACGTGAAAATGCCGCGCACGCGTGAGCACTGAGCATATTGCCGCATAAGGCCATATACATTCACTTACGATTGCCTTATACAGTTGAATGTCACACACATAGTTAGATGCAGTCCATAACACTTCAACAAGGTCAGTATCACGAAGGTTGGTCTTACATAAGTTACCCGACGCCAGTGCTAAACACTGCAGACATGGGCAGGCCGTGTTATTTTTGGCATATGCCAAAACTGCCAAAAATAACTTATTTTTGGCATTTTTCGATTTTTATTTTTGGCAGTTTTGGCATCGTCCTCTAAATAGATAGTTTCAGCCTCGAATTAGTCACAAAAACGCTTTATTTGGGCCAGTTTGTCAAAAGACACCACAAAATTTGCAGCATCCACGTATAATCAGTGCCTACGAACAATAAGAAGAAGAAAAAAACCTAACGATTTCATAGGTTAATAATATCAAACGAAACCACAAAATGTACAGTATCGATCGGAATCGATGCCAATAAGCAAAAAAAGAAAGAAAGCCTAACAAACACGCTCCACAGTTGATTGTTACAGCTTTTGAATAGACTTAAATCGTTTGCACTGTAACAGTGCTTCCAAACTCAGGTCAGCCAAGTTTCTCCTGAATTAATTTCTCGCCCAGCGAATCTGGGAAATATCGGCTTCAGCAGTAGCCGTTGAGGGAAAGAATGTTGCCAGTCATCCACAAAAGGTTTTCAGAGCTTCAAAATCTTTGGAGGGCCGAACCGGCTTCCATGCATCATGAAAATAGATCACTTCACCAGTGCCATCGATCTCATCGCGGAAAGAATTTTCTTCCCGATCCTTTTCCAGGAGTTTCCTGTGTTGTCTCTCTACACATTCTATTTAGTAGCCCGACTATCGTTTCTCTTTCAGTCTACCGATATATTTTCTGAGGACTTTTGTCACTTCAGGTGGCTTTAATATTACCAACTCGCATGGAAGAGTCCTGGGAAGGTTAGCTATTTCAAGAACATTGACGCAACAAGACTGTCTGGCAAAACGAGACTATGCAGCTCGGAAATAGCCACACAGTTTGTTGCGTCACAATGTTCAACTCGATCACAATGCAAAAATCGTAGTTGATTTTGGGGGTTCCAGTTCCCTGAGCAGAATATAATTTATATTTTAATAATCAGTACTGCGGTAGCTTCTCATTGATACCCGTTTTATCAAATTTAGCGCTCGGCAAGCCGGTCAAAAATAGTCGTAAAATTGCCTTAGGACAAATGGAAAGTATGATATAAACCAAATGCAGTCAGCCGTTCAATCTCGCTGTGCCCACACCATTTAGGACACCATGCTTTCACCCCTAATGGGTGGGCTGAACCCAGATTAAGAAACCTGCCTTTCACAAACGCTCTTCTCGCTTGTAACGCGGTCCTGTTAACACAACACCATGAACGAAATGCACCATTTGGCAGGCCGTGTTATTTTTGGCATTTTCAAATTTTTATTTTTGGCAGTTTTGGCATCTGGCTCCTGAAATGCCAAAAATAACACGGCCTGGACATGGGTGTGTAAGTTACGCGAGTAGCCTACGGTACTCGCGCCTGTAATAACAACATCATACAGACAGTTGAATCATCCGTTTTATATATGTTATACGAAGTTACTGTAGACTTCAATGAATAGATGTTGATCATATGCCAATATGATGACAAACCTGCATCTTACATTCGATGTGTAGAACACGTTTCAAACTGATATGAAATGAGGCAACACGAGAAATCGCGCGCCTATGAGAAGTGTCAAACAAGGCCTTATATTTACTTACGATGGCCTTGTGCAGCTGCAAATTGAACATTTTGTTAGTTATGTGCGATCAATAGTATCTATAAGATCAGTAACACGGATTTGGACTTATATAACTGGGCCAGGCAAAGCCAAATAAACACTAATTACAAGGCGCGTTGCCTCTATTGCGATGACGTAATCAGCGGCGGCCGTGAGTAATGTTGAGAACGAAAACTTCCCAGTCGCGGTGGGTTCGACTGCGTAAAGGTATAGAGCTCAGTAATGCCTTGTTTGAATGCTGAAATGGATATGTAAGACAACCACGTGGTCATTCACCATGGGAAGGATTATGTATCACGTCACATGAAAACGAAAAACAAATTTCTCTTTCACTTTTGAGAAATCGCGTAGACTTGTTTCAATATCATCGTCACCTCACTCGCCTGAGCCTTCCGAGTAGCTCAGTTAGTCAGGCTGCTATTCCCTGATCATGGTGATATATTGGGCGTCGGTTCAAGTCCCGTTGTTCGCATTTTATCAACTTTTTGGTTGATGCATTAGAATGAAGTCAGCATCGACAAACATTAAAATTAAGACATCAATCTTTCAACCCAGACCGTACGCAAATCGCGCAGTTATCCCCGGAGTACCTGTCGAAATATCTGAACAGGAGCTCTTAGAAAGTTTTCGCAGCATGAATGTAATTCATGTGAAAAGGCTCACCAAAAAAACTAAAAATGGCACGGTCACGATTCCATCGCACGTTATGTTCCACTATCTCCGTTTTAAAACCAGACAATACAATCCACCGCCAACGAGATGCTTCCAATGCAATCGCTTTGGGCATGTCGCCAAGCACTGTCGCGGAAAACGTTGCTGCTCCAAATGCGGTGGCCGTGATCACACGTACGATGACTGTTCAAACAACAACAAAATGTGTAAATTGCAACGCGGAACACAGCGCTGCATATGGCGGTTGCATAATATATAAGGAAGAAGCAAAAATTAATGCTCTTAGAGAGGGATATCATATGTTCCTCGCACAACCCAAGGAAACTCCCGAGTCCATGTCCGAGTACCATGAGTCGGTAATCGTAGACGATCCTGCCCCCAACAGACTTAACGCACACACGATCTCGAAGCCATACCCGCAGTGACCTAATTATAGGAATATACTAACCCGTGGTCGGAGTTGCAGACCTACCACCCCACAACCCAACGACGGTGACCTGCGCCACTGGCGACAACCACCACCCTCTCGAACTGCTGCCAACCCCACAGTCGAAAACGCAACAAGCGGGCTTGCTTCTATTGACCCCGTAGTCCTCCTCGCGCTGATTGCTGAAATCGTTAAGATAACTGTAACTGCTTACAAATCTAGCGATAGTGGTACCGTTCTATATAATATTGTAGCCAAAGCTGCCAGCAAATATTTGGGATTTTCTGTTGACCCAGTCTCTTTGAAGAATGTCACGAAAAGCTTCGGAAACCGAAGACACTCCCTCCAAGACGTCAAATAACACTTTAAATAGATAATCACAACTCTTTAGTCCTTTTACAGTGGAACTGCAGGGGCATCTATCGCAAACTACACGAATTTAAGCATTACTTGTCAACCTTAACCATTCCACCATACGTTATTCTTATTCAAGAATCCCATCTTGTCCAAAAGTACACACCAAAACTAGGTGGGTACCAACTATTCCGCCGTGATAAGACGTTGCACTCGGGCGGCATTGCCACTTTTGTCCGAGCATCGCTCAATGCGTCTCTTTCAAACAATGTCTCGTCATCCGTTTCTGAGGTACTATGTGTGCGAGTAGGGAACTTGAACATATGCAACGTCTACATACCCCCGGACTGTGAAACTACAGCTAGTGACTTTAGGATATTTGACTCTTTGTCATCACGCTCCATTATATGCGGCGACTTCAATGCGCACCATTCTTTATGGAGTCAATCGACAAATGCACGTGGCAACCAACTCTGCGAAATAATGGATAGAAACGACCTTGTCCGGTTGAATTCATCGTCACCCACTCGTATGAATATAGCGTGTGATGCCCTCCATCGCTGGTCACTTCTTGACCTGTCGATGTCGTCTCGGGATATTGTGGCGAGATGTGCCACAACAGTAACCGACAAGCTTATAGGTAGTGATCACGTTGTAGTCCAGATCACATACAATAATAAGGCGTCGTGCAATTCATCAAAACGAAGATGGGATTACAGTAAGGCGAACTGGTCAGCCTTCTCGGCTGCTGCGGATTTCCACCTCCAATCCAACTTCGTTGCTATGGGGGACACTGAAGGCCTCCACCGCCATTTCACAAATAGCCTACTTTTAGCGGGGGGAGAGTCGATCCCACGTCCAAAAATATCAACGAAAATAGCCGTACCTTGGTGGAACGTGGAATGTACTCGTGCTGTGCGCACGAAAAGGGCTACTTACTTGAAAATGAAACGTACTATTCACATTCGAGACGTGATCGCCTTCAAACGTATGAGAGCCGAATGTCGAAAAACCATCCTTTCTGCTAAACGCAAATGCTGGGAGGATTTTTGTGGTACACTGGACTCCCGTACACAGATATCGAAAGTATGGCACGTTATGCGATCTATGTCGGGGATGCATGCGTTCAATTCCATACTAACGCTGAAGTTGAACGGATCCATTTCATAAAATAACAAAACCAAAGCTAATACACTGGCTTCACAATTCGCTAAAACGAGCAGCTCCGACAACTACCCAGCCGGATTTCGTATAACGAAGGCTAACTTTGAAAACACGGTTCATCTTACCGCTGACAACGAACCAGATCGGCACAGGAATTCGAACATACAAACATCGAATTCACTCTTGACGAACTAAATCAAGCTTTGCGTACCCGAAAAACCCGAAAATCCACTTCACCCGGGGAGGGTTCCATAGGGTATGCGATGTTAAAAAAAATCTATCATCCTCCGGTCGCACCGATCTTTTGAAACTATACAATGCATCCTTGGAGACGGGGAAATTTCCAGTCTCGTGGAAACATGCTATAGTCTGCCCAATTGCCAAAAAGGGCAAAGATCCTACCTCGGCGGACTCGTACCGCCCTATATCTCTCACGAATCACATTTGTAAAGTCATGGGAGTAATGGTCACCAATCGCTTAAGATGGGATTTGGAGTCGAAAAATCTGATACACCCCTCACAGTCCGGCTTCCGGCGTGGTCGAAGCACCCAGTACCACATACTCCGTCTCCACGACACGATTTACAAGAATATTCATCATCAGCGGTCGGTGGTAGCGGTTTTCTTAGACATAAGTCGAGCCTACGACATGGTGTGGCGCCACGCACTTCTGTACAAACTATACCAACTCGGAATACGCGGACACATGCACCGATGGATTACAAATTTCCTTTCTGACAGAACTTTCCAGGTGACCGTAGGAAACACTCTTTCCGACAGTTACGTACAGCAGAACGGTATACCCCAGTGAAGCGTTCTCAGCCCTCTGCTGTTTGCGATTATGATCAATGATTTACCGAGCTCGTTAGGTCATCGGTCTGAACATGCGGTGTTCGCAGATGACTACGCTGTTTGGGATAGCGGTCTTCTTATCAAGCCCCTCTTGTCTTCCATTCAATCATCACTCGATGTAATAAGCGACTGGTGTTCCAGATGGGGGTTTACCATCAGTAAGGCCAAGACCGTAGGCATGCTGTTCACGAAGAAAAGGAAAATTCCTCCACTCATCTTGAAAACTGGTGACCATGAACTTGAATTTGTCGACACCTACAAATATTTCTGTATCACGTTTGACAAATTGCTGAACTGTAAGCAACATATCGATACGATTTCCAAAAAGTGCGCCAACAGACTGAATTTAATCAGAGTCGTGACTGGTACCACATGGGGAGCGAGCAAAAAACCATTGCTGCAGCTTTTCAGGGCGCTGATACGCTCACTTATTGACTATGGGTTACCAGCATATTACTTCGCCCCAAAAAAGTATCTGTACAAGTTACGCACCATACGAAATCAAGCTATCCGCCTCTGCTGCGGCGCAATGCGCAGCACCGCCATTTGTGCACTGGAAGCATCATGTGACGAACTTCCTCTCCATCTACGCCACAAACAGCTAAGCCTTAACTATCGCTGCCACCTTAGACGTTACCAGGCTCACGAACACCTAACATTAGTAGTGCTTGAAGACTCCTGGCAGGAGATATATAGCCTCATGAACCCAAAATTCATTACCTTCAACATCGCCACTAATGTCGAGTCTCTGAATAACCTTGTCCTGGAAAGAAAAACTCTTCCAGATTTTCCTCCATGGCTGATGCAATCACGTACCATTGATCTAGACCTTGCCAAAATCATTAAAAAAGATATCGCACCTCTGTCACATAAACCCATAGTCCTGGACTTAATATTCGAGCGATATAATGATGCCACTGAAATATACACTGACGGCTCTAAATCAGCAGAAGGAGCCGGTTTTGCATTTACCATCCCGTCGCTGATGATAAACTTTTCTCAGCCGTGTTCCGCCCTAAAGTCAATATTTTCTATAGAAGCACAAGCCATTCTCCACGCTCTAAAATGGATCTGCCAGAATGGCTCATACCATCAAACATATGTGATTCTTTCGGACAGCCTGAGTGTACTATCCGCTATGACCAACTTGCAGGCACAGCAAACGCAGAATGTTATATTTGAATGTGGTCGATTGCTGAATCGAGCGGTTCAGAAAGGCGCCATCGTTGTCCTGGCCTGGGTACCGGGGCATGCTGATATCGCTGGTAATGAGTTAGCCGATAAATTGGCTTGGCAAGCTGCCAGGACCGATATCGAAAATACCCCCTCTCAGACGCTTCCAGACGAAATTAGCCTCGCTGAGGCGAAAGCCAAAGTACGTCAAAACTGCAGAGCGACCTGGAACGCCGAATATCAACGAAATGAGCGGGGAGTTCACTATTGGAATTTCCATATATCATTGACTGATGGCCACTTTCCATCGATGCATCGACATAGGCGTTAATATATAAGGTGGAGAGGACTCGTCCAAGTACTGAGCCCTAGGGTACATCACACAGGTCACCAGCTGAGGAGAGGACAAGGTGTTTAAGATCGCAACTATTTGTGGATATCCAATGAGGTAACTTTTCATGAGCTCAAGCTGTGGGCCCCGGAGTCCGTAACGCGCCAATTTCGAGATGAGAATTTTATGATCTACGCAGTCGAACGCATTTTTTAGATCGAGAAAAATGCTACATCCCAATTTCGCTTCTCTGAGATATCATAATACAGTTCGGCCAATGTTAGGAGGGCATGAGCGGTTTGGTCTTTGTTTCGGAAGCCAAATTGTTGAGGGGTAATGACAGACATTTTGGCGAGGAATGAGGATAGGCGGGAGAGGAGCAACTTTTTGAATACAACCCCGATGCATGGGAGAACGGATATCAGACGGTAGTTGGTGACATTAGTTCTATCCCGAGCTTTGTGTACAGGGACTACTCTGGCGTTTTTTAGATAGTTCGGGTAGACTCCATTTGTTGTCATGAAGTTGAAAAAGTGGGCCATATATTGACCGATATTAAAGAATCCATGTTATAAAAACTTGAAAAAGAAGGATATTTAGCAAATCTTTTTTCATGTTAATTGCATGGTGGATAATTCGAGCTGTGCCACAATGAAACAATATAGCATGCCACCGTTAATCATATGTTTGCATATGTTTAATGGTTGTATGATAGTCATTCAACCGACAATGTAGCATATAATTTTCGAAGTAAATTGGTAATAATGCTGGAGTCGGAGTCAGGAGTCGGAGTCGGAGTCGGTACCTTTAAAGACCCAGGAGTCGGAGTCGGAGTCGGTACGTTTAAAGACTCAGAAGTCGGAGTCGGAGTCGGGGTCGGTATATTGAAAATGTGTGGAGTCGGAGCCGGAGTCGGTGGTAAAATTTACCGACTCCACAGCCCTGGGTGAGGTTAAACATTTTAAACCAGGTGGGTCAAACTCAACTTGGGTCGCGGGCCTGATTCAAAAGTTTTGATCGCTCGCCGGCCGGCCTAGTCAATGATTACAGATTACCTCCAAATCCATACCTTTGTTTTCACGGGAATGCCATCAACTCCAAGCACAATAGTATTATACATTATATCACGAAAACTATGGGCTCTGTTCGAGAAACATATTCATTCGCAGCAATTGGAATTGGCACAAATACGATAATCAGCCGATTGACTACTGTTACAAACCACTCAAGCAGTGGCTCTGATGACGATACAAGTTGGAATATTTCTGTGCTCCCGTTGTTTTGATCGTGATGCGTCGTTGGCCCTGACACAAGATATTGTTAACAGCACGTGCTCTATTATTTTTATATCACCAACCAACTTATCATTCGAGTTTCTCTGGGGCTGCGGTGCTTTTCGGGTCAAAGTAAGGTAAACAGCAGTGTGAGCAAATAAATCTGAATTATATTCATCGTGTAGCTATTACAGTCTCCATGTATTTTACATGAAGCGATTCCGCCTCTGTGGATATATAACTATTATTCGATCCATTTTGCCTGAAAGTTCCGAACAGAGTGTGCAATTTTTGCCTTCTCAGAATAATGCAATGACAATGTCACCGACGTGTTCCTTATGGTTACTTTCAAGAGTGAGAACTTAACACTGTCGACAGATGGTTATCGCCTAGAAACATGAGCTTGAACATGCTCGACATTTACCGTCTTGATGAAATATAATTATTTGCGTCAAAGTATTTATAACTAACAATTTCAACTTCTGTTGGAAATTTGCTGGATGATACGATGTTTTTTTAATTTACTCAGAATGGCCTCGCGGGCCGGATGAAATCGTCTGGCGGGACGTATGTTTGCAACCCCTATTTTAAACTATGCGGATGGTAATTCCCAGCCGCGCGTTATTGAGTTGATGCGATATGCTGCATTTCCTCGATTAGCATGGTCGTCATTCGTGACATGTTCTTTTATTGTTATTATTATGACTAAAAAAAAAAATTAAAATAATCATGATTTGTATTATTGCTCTGATTGACCCTATAGGCTTTTATGAAATACCGTTATTTCTCGTTACTTTGACACTTTGAAATACTCTTTACCACTGGTTTATGTTATTTCGTCGGCAACGGGATTTCTATTGGTATTCCTGGATCCGAACATCTACACAATGTAGCTGTGTAGTAGCTCCAGGGTTGAAAACTAGTTTATAGAGGAGTTACAATACAATGTTGTCAGTAGTGGTATAATTGGAATCCTCAATCGTTTCTTTTTTTATCCCTGATAACGAGCAAGTGCCATTTTTCATCGCTAATCTTCATCAGGCCAAAACGGACAATCGCTGAGAAAGTATGGTGTAATCCTCGCTTTGCTGCTCTGCACAGTAGGAATACTTTTTTACGTTGTCAGTATTGTCCGGCATTTCCTGGAGTAGCTTGGTATTTGCGCATCATGCGAGTTTCGTTCGAGGCATCCATTTAATTCTTCAGTATGTAACTAATAAATATTCCTTTTTGGTGATTAACCGGCACTTTTTCATTCCCTAATATCAACACAGACATATTCACTAAGCAGCATTGAATAACAGTGTAATTCACAGCCGTCAATTTAGAAATAAAATCAATTCGCTGGAGAACACGGCTACATTTTTTGACTCGCCCCGCCAGCGCATTTTCTGCTTCTCATTTGGCCTGCGGATAAAAATAATTGTCAAACCCTGGGTTGGATTAAGTGACGCACTGAAATGAGTTAAACAAATCTTGCCAACAAGTAGCGGCGAAAAGTTGTATCATTATCGGGGTGGGGTATGTTTGATTTATCGTTCTATGGGGGGGGGGGGGCAAGACCAACGTATTTTGGGAGAGGCCTGACGAGTTGCTGTTTCTGCCCCGGTTAGCTGGTCGCGGCTCGCGTAAACATTTTCATGAATTCATAATTGAATTTGGTCGATGATATTGGCAATTGCATATATTATTATATTTTTTTTCCAGCTCTCTCAATCCATGTGATCAGATGTGCCGGTAGATTTAAGGGAGGAGGTGGGGTAATCGAAAATTGTGGATACATACTCATTTATTATTGCATACAGGTTCGGTTGTGTTTACAAAAATCAATTCAAAATAAACATGTTTAAAACAAGGCTCTTGTTTAAAACATGTTTTTTGCTGTAGTGCTTTTTAAGCAATGACGTCACGAATATTCAATTGTGGCGTCATGGTGTATTTACATCGGCAGTTGAAAATATAGGGTAAATATAGCTCCTTTAGCGAAATAGGCTTCCAACCCGTCATCTGAATATACATTCCGTACCGTTGAACCCACTATTTCGCGAGTTCCAACCATTCTATATCGTATACGTCGGTTATATCGGGTGGTATTCGTCCGTAGGCTCATAGAGCATGTTTTTGGAACGTATTTACACACTTATGGCATAATTATACAACTTAACAAAAGCACATTTTTAAATGACTCTGTTTAAAACACTGTTTTAAACAAAGTGTTTTAAACAACCATTTGATTTAAACACAACCCCACATCCAGGGCAGGGTAGGGTATATGGTATGGAACGAAGTATCGGTATCGGATATGGAAATATGCAAGTATGGTATGGTATAGAAATCTTTAGTCTTTTATGGAATTTTTTTATCATGCTCCTCCCTACTGTAGCAATCTTGCCACAACCATGACAATGAGCCTATACTCTCGATTTGTCAGAAAATCAGAAAATCTCAGAAAATCGTTAACTGTCTTTGTTCACATCTCAAATTGCGATTCATGACTCATGGTTTGTGACCAAACCCGGTCGACATCTACTTGTAAACAACAAAGTTGTGCAACACACACATATGAAGAAAAGTAATGATATTAAAAATTATTATTCCAATCCAATTATATCCGACCACTGTCGGTTTACGACTTGCATTTCACTTATCATAACTTCCACTCCGTAAACTACGAAGATAAGTTTTAAAATCGCAGACTCTGAAAATGTAGCAGTTACATGATTATTTATATAAATTCGTTGTTGAACTTGGAAATGATTTCCCGCAGTCGGATAGTCATCACTAGGGCAAGTTTTTGTTGCAGTCAAATCTGTGGAAAGTTGCGTTTATTTTTCACAAAATTTGCACTAAAAAGTTGCATTTATGGACAAATTCCTTGAAATTATTTGGGTATGAGATACTCGAATCAGTCCGTATACAAGGCACTGTATCAAAGTTCAGTGTAGGCGAGTTCAACAAAATCAATAGCCCGAAAAAATTGACCCAGTGAAAATATAATTTTCGGCGGTCTAGCCTAAATATGTACGTCAAATCAGAAAGGACCTCAAATTTAAACGCCAGTGAAATAATCGAGTGATCTATCTATTTGCAGTAAAAAGTTATTTGCATGAAAAATCGAAAAAAGTTGCATGAAAAAAGTTGCAGAAACTTGCCCTAGTCATCACGCAATATCTATTCGACATAAGCAGCATGTGACTGTTGACAGGAGACAATTGCTCCAATAATCGATCAGGTCTTCTATAGCCCGCTGTGCTCAGGATTGATAATATTAGCTTGTTGTTCAGAAAAGAAACATAGAATAGGGTTACCATAATTTGGAAAAAATAAAAGAGGACACATTTTCAACGTTTTCAGGCTTGCAATCAGGGCTGTGGAGTCGGAGTCGGTGGAGTCGGAGTCGGAGTTTGGCTAATTTTTGCTTGATGGAGTCGGAGTCGTGATAACTGTGGTGGCTGGAGTCGGAATCGTGAAAAAATACTAACTGGACTCGGAGTCGGAGTTAGTGAAAATGACCCCAACTTCGACTCCGACTCCGACTTCTTTATCATGTGAACAATTTCTTTCAAAGATACCTTTTAAATTACTAATAATATATATAGTAGGATTTTTATGTACTATGAATCAATGGTATTAGTAACGATACAGATAAGGGGCGGCCAGACCGTGCCCCGCAGGCCAAATGTGGCCACGAGAAGGTTTTGTATGGCCTGCGAGGTAATTCTCGAAGTTAGTTATAACATCAGGTAAAATTGCAAGGCCAACAAATATTTGATTAGCCTGACCGCGAAATTTGATGATGACTAAAACATCAGTTTCGACGCATTGGCGTAACCGTGCATGCTCCAGCCACATTCAGCGCAGATCTTCGTATATGACCACAAAGTAAAATATTCCGTAGCAGATTTATTTGACTTGAAATTTTTCTTAGCACATCGCATGATATATTGTCACTTTGCTTCTTTCTTGCATTTAGTATTGGAAACCCTCCTAGGAATTGCAAATACGCGTAATTTACAGAATTGAGTCTAACTATACACGCAATTAGGAGATAACGTGTCGTACAACACGGTACTTCGCTTGTGCGCTCGAAGCGAGATCGTCGGCGATGAAACATTTGCGGAAAATGACAGAGCCATCCATGTTCACCGAAACCGTCGATATTGCTATGTCTAAAACGCCCAATATTCCTTTCGTAGCCAAATGAGCATATTGCTATACATAGGCAACCCCCAATATGTGCAAAATTTCGTTCTTCGCACGACCAGGGCATGACTGCACATTGTACAGTTGCACACTGAGTTTTCATGACATAATTACTATCAATTTTAAAACGTAGTCATGTAAGTCTTGTTTTCAATATTACCGAATTCGGTTCGTTCCTATCAGGCGACTAAACAAAGGGTTTTCAACATTCAAGTTGCCCGCGCAATGGTTCGTAAATCTCATGCGACCCCTTCGGCCCAAAAGGTTGGCCAACCCGGACATAGGTAGAATTTAACATTATTTGCAAAATACAACTCAGTTGCAAAGAGTATGAAAGAAGCAATATGTATCTTCGCGATGCAGTCACAAATTGATGCAATTTTTTGAATTATATCAGGATATTGTGAAGGAGCAAATATATCGTCTGGTTGTAAAATTGATGTAAATATAACCATATGCTCCTTCCCACTTGACAAAATCAAAAATATTTGTGGTGTAGCTTAGCTGCTTGGGTCGAACAAATGATTACGAAAGACTGCAAGTCCTTGTATTTGAATACTTGACTCAGTGTATGTAGATTAGACATATGCTATTTGACTACTTCCTAAATTTCGTTTCTATTTGTTAGTAATGAGACTTGTGTGTGATTGGAATCAGTACAGTGTGTAATGAGAAAATTATTATGAAGCATCTATGTATTAGTTGCTGAATCATACACAAGAGCAACACTTCGATTGTTTTGTCTACATCTTAATTATACAGTATGGGATGTAGGCTATGTCGTGTTCGAATGATTCATGCATATTAGGTTATTACTTATTAGCAGTGTGGGGATGACGCGAGTCACCTTTTTCGCATGACTTGACTTGACTCGGCGTATCAGAAATGTGGATTGACTCGTGACTCGGAGCAAAATTCACGAGTCAATTTCAAGTCATCAAGTAATCGGTGTCGATAAAAATCACTGTATCCTGGATATGCTCGGATTGTTCGCGAAACTCTTGTGTAACCCGCGAGAGCGACCAATCATTCAATGACCGTGCGTTTCACCAAGCCTTGATTGTTCTCTCACAAATAAATTGAACGCAAACGAAGTGATCGAAGCTCATAAGCTGACGTTGTCGTAACTCTAGTGGTAAAGTAATAGAATAACAAAATGTATACTTCTGTTCTCTGTTCTTACCTTAACCAAACCGCTTGTTTTATTGAAATTGAAGTCGAATATAGTTTATATAGTCTTCAACCATTGACGCAGGTTCGAATGGTATCATATCTATTTGTAAATGGGTAACGTATTACATCTTATCAATTCGTTTCTCTATTCTCTATTTTGACTGGCAGCTATAAACTGAGGCTATGCAATTACCTAGTTTAACAGTTCTACGTATATGTGAGCGATAAAGCGCCTTCTTGCGTGTATATCTAACTCTTTATTCGTTCATCAGTTAGGAATCAATGACCACTCAAACTGTATTTCAGAGACCTAGCAAATTGCAATGACGTAATCATGCCTCATACATAGGCTACATCGAAAAGGCAATCTGACTTGAAATGTGACTTGACTCGTGACTTGACTTGACTCGACATGACTCGAGTCACCTCCAAAAATCGAGTGACTTGACTTGACTCGAGTCACCTTTGAAAATCGATTGACTCGACTTGACTGGAGTTGAATGTGCAATGACTCGAAATGACTCGTGACTCGACGGTAGTGGCTTGATCTCTACACTGTTAGAGAGTCCATGCTATGAAAATTGATTAAATATGAAAAAATAAAGGAAATATGTCGAAGGAAATAATTCGAGCTGTGCCACAATGAAACAATTTTGCATGTCATCGTTAATCATATGCTTGCATATGTTTAATGGTCATATGATAGTCATTCGAAGTAAATTGGTAATACTGTTGGAGTCGGTATTTTTAAAGACTCAGGAGTCGGAGTCGGAGCCGGAGCCGTAGTCGGTACGTCTAGAGACTCAGGAGTCGGAGTCGGAGTCGGTCCATTGAAAATCTGTGGCGTTAGAGTCGGTGCTAAAATTTACCGACTCCTCGGCCCTGCGTTGCAATACCGGATGAAATCATGATAAAATGGTAAATTTTTCTCACTTCGTGGTCGGTTGACTAAAATAAGGCCGACTTTCCGGCTCACCTCTCGAAATAGCCGCCGGAGCGTTCGTTACTTCAATGCGGATTTACTGTATCTCAGTCGAAGTTTGCCATATATTGAAGCATAATTCTTCAAAAAAGAGTAGCCTACATTTGGGCATCGTCCGAGGACACTTTCAAAAAAGTAAAAAGAAGAGGACAAATTCTCTCCGTATGGTACCCCTAACACAGAATGTTATTATATATTTTCAGTTTTGTCATATACCCTAGCTAATTAGTACCAGGTTATCAAGAACATGGCAGAAGGGGGTAAATATAACAATTCTGATGTCGCTGATGTCAAGCCTACATCAATATCGCCCGAAATAAGCGGTGAGTAGCCCAATGTCTGTTGTATTGAGGTCAGACTATTTAAAATGCATGATTATATTACACTGGTCTACAAATTTCAACTTTTTTTCGGGTTTGGGTTTTGATAACTGATTTTGGCTAATTTTGGGGTGCTGAATCCGATAGTGGCCTCAGATTTTCTCTATCACATCACGTTTTTGAGATATTAAATATTCCCCTTTAAAAAAAAAATCAATTTTTGACCCTCCTCTGTTTTCAAAACAAGGAATTCTGATGCAACAAACACTGTTTTATCTGCAATAATCCAGCTCTAATTAGCAAACAAGCATTCAGTATTATATTCAAACAAATTTGCGTTGTCTTTATTAAACTTTCATGCCTTGGATTAAACAATATGCATGCAAAAGAGCAACTCTCAAAGCTGGTACAAGCGTGACATTTTATCGCAATGAACAAGGAAATGAGAGTATCAGAACATCAAAACCGTTCTCGAAAAGTTCAAGTACCATGACCATGGCTGGCTCATATGTCTAGATCTGAAAATGGTGAACTTTTTGCTGGGGCAACAAAGTGGCTACACCGAATAGCCTACCCTTGTTTCCTATTCTACTGGGACAGCAGGGTCAAGGATCAGCACTGGCTCACCTTGACGCCTGGAGACAAAAATATCATGTGATCAGTTTGTTGATATCAAAAGGATCCTCTTGTCTCCTCTTTACATCTAACTTGGATTGTGAAGGGGGGTGTTTTAATGATATATGTTATGCTTTTTCTGGTCTCAGCGAAGAGAAAAAAGAACCGGCATTTTCAATGGACCTCACATTAGGCAATTGTAAAAGGCTAAAAATCTGGTACGTAATCAATGTTGCCATTCGAGGCTAGATCGTCGAATGCTTTCGGTGCTGTTTTTCGGGAAAGAGAAAATCAGAAAATTATGAAGATCTCTAAAAGGAGCTACTGCTTAGTTTTGAAGATTTGGGACGTAGGATGAACATCAAAGTTGACGCTTTGAAGAACCATGCGGATGAGTTTCCAAAAAAATTTGGGAAAGTTAGTGGAGAACAGGGTGAACGTTTACGCCAAGATATTAAAATTACGAAGGCCCGTTATCAAGATCGGCGGGATTTCTGGATTAATTTCTTTCTCACACCCGTGAAAATCCGTTACAGGCAAGGACAAGGACACAGTCGCCAGCTGTACCTGGATTTTCGTATGATAGTCGACTATTGCTGGAGTTTGAAAAGAGAAATTCCAGATGCTGATCGTAAAAGAAAGTCCATCAAAAGAGCATTTTTAAGCTTATAAGTAGGGCTGGGCACAATGATTCGAGTACTCAAATCTGAATCGAGTAATAATTTTAATGATTCGAGTCGAGTAGTTAAATACGATTTTTATCGAGTACTGAAATTATATGGTCCTCGCAGCTGAAAGTTAATTTATCAACGAGAATTATAGTTTCGATACTAATTTTCACTGTTGAAGCCTTGAAACCTTGATTGGCCGAAGTCATGATCAACTCACAACATTGTCGCCAAGTGCAATGGAATCGGTATGGTCGAAAAGATACCAAAGTATCTTTAATGTGATGGATAACAGCCATTATATTCTTTGTGGGCACGTAAAGGGTACATATCTGAACTTTTACATATTACATTCTGATATGACGTCATAATGAGTGATACTCGATTACTCGACTCGACTCGAAGCATATTACGTGATTCAAAATCGAATCACTCAAGTACTCGATTTTGCCCAGCCCTACTTATAAGTGAAGAGTTCATATATTATGAAAGCGTTTTTTTACTGTGTCTGAACTCGCCCTGCCCAAGTCTGTGTCTTCATAATTTTTGAACATCATTGGAATGTCTATGTAGGTATTGTGCGAACTCTACGCTATAATTCAGATAATACATTGTTACTGTCCTATCGATATGTTCGTCAGCACGATGTACCGTTTAATTTTAGTATGGTTGCTCTTTTGCATGCCTATTTTTTATTCCGGGGCATAAAATTTTAATAAAGACGACGCAAATCTGTGTGAATCAAATATAGAATGCTTGTTTGCTAATTAAAGCTAGATTATTGCAGGTAAAACAGTGTTTATTACATCAGAATCCCTTGTTTTGACAACAGAGGGGGGGTCAAAAATTGAATTTTTTTTTTAATCTGAGATATTTCATATCTCAAAACCGTGATGTGATGGAGAAAATCTGAGGTCATTTTCGGATTCAGCGCCCCAAAATTAGCTAAGATCAGTTGTCAAAACCCAAACCTGAAATCTTGTGTAGACCAGTGTTATCCATCTAAAACAGTTGAGAAGTTATTCAAATACCGTACTTTTTGCTCGTTGCGGAAATAATATTCCGAAGGATATCGAAGAAAATAAAAGAATTCATATCATTTTCTAATAAGGCTCTGTGTGGAACCTGGCACGCAGTACAATAACAATGTATTTTTCTTAGGATCCGCAACTTTGGCCAACTTTGCGTCCCAATGCCAATCTCCATAACAATGAAAAATTCAATATACCATTTGCAGAAATTTCTTATACTTCACTACCGACTAATCTATATTTTTGTCAGCCCTATTGTTTCAACCCTGTTAACCTATTCAGGGGTTCTCAGCCTTCTTTTGGCCGTGGCCCATTTTCTGGCTTCAAGATGTTCTGTGGCCCATCTGTTATCCTACCCAGAGTCAGAGTCCTGTTTAATGTGTGGTAATAGCCGCCGCCGATATTCCTATCTCTCTAAAATTGGCGGATTTTTCTCTTACCAATCATATTTAAACACAGGCCTTAAGGGACACGAAATCGCGCGAAGAAAATTTTCAAGTTCTATAAATCTCAGCCAACAACCAACCCATGAAATAATTTTGGGCCCTTTTGAGCTATCCCCGATTCGGGGTTCGGAATGCGCATAACTCTCACTTTGAGAAACTCAACGATCTAATCCCCGCATCCACTATGTGTTTGCGGTTTTAGTTCAACTATATGGTGGGGAATAATATTGTTATTCTGGCCCCGCTTCAAACAATTCTTTGGTGAATGGGATACTACAGAGAAGTGGAGAACGAATTTTTATATGCTAGCTTGTGTACCTTAGGGCTGTTCAAATATAACTCTTTTTCCTGAATCTTGCTGGCTACTCGATTAAATCGTTAGGTTGCCTTAAAAAACGACAAACATCAAATTTGAATTCATTCCAACCAATATTCGCGGGTTTCGTACGGATTGAAAATTTTGAATTTCCCAAAAATGCAAAAATATTTTTTTCAAATTTTTCAGACAACCCCACGAAATTGTTGGGCTGTCTTCAAAAACTATGCAACACAAATTTGACTCAATTCCAAGCCGTAGAAGCGGAGTTATTTCAGTTTTTCTTTGATAATTCTATGGATATCCTTGATCGGTGGATAATCCAAGAATTATTAAAGAAAAACGGAAATTCAAAATTTTCAAACTGTACGAAACCCGCGAATATTGGTTAGAATGAATTCAAATTTGGTGTAAGTCGTTTTTTAAGGCTACCTAACGATATAATCAAGTAGCAAGCAAGGATCAGGAAAAAGAGTTATTTTTGAACAGCCCTAATGTACATAGTATGTCTTGTACCTATGGAAGTCGTGTTATCAGAACATTAAATCCAATATTACAATCAAGTCATGTTACTCGTACATTATGTGCATTGTACAATGACTTCAAGGCCACACATTGTCAGAGCGACTTCAAAGATGAATGTTCTGTGCTAGGTCCTCAATACATTACGATTCGCTTCGGTGATGCCGTATACTTCCATAGGAAGTTTATAATTGATAATAAATTGCAATTGTGGCTATTTTTATGTTACAATAATACGAACTGCCGAAGTATAGGCCTACCATCAATCTATAATTCTACATCAAATGCATTTCAGTTCAAGCACATCTTTTTCAAGGGCATACGACGAGTGACACTGCCGGAATACTTGGATACTTCAGCATTGACTTCCAGTTATTATATAATCGAAATTATTGTCGTTGCTGTTGGCCGTAGGTTGTCATAGCCAGGGGACAAAATTCGCTGTTTCCCCTCCCATCTTCGACTTGTTCAGAGCAATGGTTCCCAACCATTTTTTTTATTCCCCACTTCAGATTTATTCCGAGCCTTCATTCCCCACCAGGACCGTAACAGCACTTCGTCAGCCCCGACAAAAAACGTTGATCTTGGGCCCCCATACGGTGATGAACCCCCCTCAGCCCCGCTGAGCCTGTAACCATTTTCCCCGCTACTTATGAGCTACATTGGGTATACTGTTTAGTGCATCGCCCTATTTGGACTAAACTCGCGAAGCGCGAACAATTTATATAGTTCGTGTTTGAATCGGTAAATATGATCGGGAATTGCATATATTTTGTTATCAATTTTTTATCCCCTCTCTGCTCGCGTAATCAGATTTACCGGTAGAGCTGAATGAGGTGTGGTGGAAAAGATCGGTCCCCTAAATATTAATTAAACATTTTGAGGCGGACCCGTTGGTATATTGACTTCATTACGTTATGCTATTTCGTGACCTCCTTTATCTGCTATGTCAAAAGATATGGAAATCGCCCAAACTAAAAATCACACACGATTTCAAATTGGTATTGCTTTACTGGCAAACCCGCGGCCAGGGATAAATAATTTTTGCTGTCTATAGTAAATTTATTTGAAAATTAAGAATTTTGGTCTGAGTTTACGTATGCGCATGTTTGGATTAGACTTGTTTATGGTGTGAAAGCTATAGAAATATGCTATCTATAGAGAATAGTTTTATTGCTTTGTCAATCTCTCGGATCTTGAAATTATGGTAAGAATCCCCAAGATGGAGTGATTGAGGTGTGGGCTTTTCAGCACGCTGGTCCATACCTCAATAGGCTGGGTATGGCGCAGCACATCATATACCTGAATTCAATATTTGATTGATCCTCTTAAATATATATATCTCTACAATGGAGAAGGCGTTGGTCTTATCCCCCCCCCCCCCCATATACAATCACTTGCGAGTAAATCATGAAACCCACAAAATGGCCAGTTTTCATAATCAGATCTGAGCTTGGCAATACGAAAAGTTAAAGCATTGGACTGATGGGAGGTATCAAAACGAGAAGCACGCCGTCAATACAAAATTGGTAGAGCTACATTAAACAGGTCTCTGGAGAAGACAGGGGATGAATCTCACATGAAAAAGATTTCAAAATCGTTTGCCAATACTGTCGTCAATGAAGAGGTGAAAAGTTGGTTAGCACAGTAGGCCTATATGTCATCATATGCTCCAATATGTATTATGGTTTGTCACTTCCACTTTAACAAGAAATAGAGCTGTGACATTTGGATTTGATGGGATAGTTGATGCGAAAGACGCATAATTTGATAGTGATTTTCATGTTACATATTTTTAGTTATCTGGTTTTGTTATGCGTTATGACTTTTGATCAATCCAGGAATTGAAATAAATGAATTGTCCACTTCCAGCCCAGCTTTATATCAGTATATCCAAATTGTTGGTAACTGTGACAGGAGTTGAGGTTTTAAGGATATGAATAGCATTTATTAATTCAATACAGACAGCGGGCCATACCTCATCACCCCCCGGCTAGGGATGTTCAAAAATAACTTTTTTTCCCCGATTTAAACCGGTCACCTCTTAAATCGTCAGGTTACCCTAAAAACGCGGCACACCAAATTTGGTTCAATTCTTACAGGTATAGGGCTCCGCAGATCCAATTGAATTTTTTAATTTAAACAGGAAAATTAAAAAAAATTCAAATTTTAACGTCAACCCCATGAAATTGTTGAGCTGTCTTCAGCGACCATGCAAAACAAATTTGATTCAATTCCAACTAGTAGAAGGGGAGTTATTGGAGTTTTTCGTTGATTATACTCGGATTATCCACCAATCAACCGGGGTCGTAACTGCCGCACCCCAAACCCCTAATTAGGGTAGCGCAAAGGCGTCCAAAATCATTTCGTTAGCCGTTTGTTGAAGGATATTTATTTACTTTAAAACTTCTCGTCGCGCTCACTGTGATTTCACGAGCGCCCAGGTCAGGCAGGGGTGGCCAAACTTTTTGCCAATGACGACCGCATGTCAAAACACCCATAATCCCATATTGTACACGGCCTCATACCAGGGCATGGTCGTTATAAACTGGACGCGAAATACCTACCACCTACTGGAATGTTGAAACTGTGCAGTATCCATTTCCGGTGACCTCAAGACTAATTTATTCATTCATGTCTGCTCAGTATACACACCGAAATCGCGAGTGGTGACTGGTCATGTTATGACATTGGCTGGGATTAGTCATCCTCGGGCGAAAATGTTTGGGAATCATCTATGAATTTTCCAATTCATATTAGAAATTTCGCATATTCCTATCAAACATTCATTTTTCTCGGTCCATGTGTTCATATTAAACGGTAGAGTTGATGGAGCGGGTGTTTTCGAAAATTTAGGACAAGTTATAAATGGTGATGGATCTTTGCGTGGGTCAATTGTTATTAGTCACTTTCTTGTATGCTGTTATATATCTTGACCTCCCATCAGAATTGTCGCTGGAGTGGAAATATATTGGAATCGCAGGTTGACCGATCCTGGTATAGAGGTATAAATTGAAACATGATTAGTATGAGAAAAATGCGCACATGTTAGACGAATAGGCATATCAGCGGCGGCGATTACCGCAAATTAAACAGGATCATGACTCTAGGATAAGAGGTGGACCACATGGCGTTTTAAAACCGCAAAATGGGCAATTGCTGAACAAAGGTTGAGAATCCCGGCACAAGATTCTGCAATATTCACAATATAAATCTCTATATCTTTCTTGAATACCTAGGTGCTGGGTTATATAGAATAATAACAAAAAATAGTAAGAGCTTTTCTCCAATCATTTCTATTCATAAAATATAATGAAGAACGAATATTGTTATCTTCCAGAAAAAGCTTCAGCCCTGATAAAATGCATAAACGATATTGCGTCTCAAAAGTCGACGGACAGAATCCTCGAAGACATCGGCGCCTACGACCTCAGCAAACCTGATTTCTATGTTCATCCCCAGATGAGAAGGGTAACAAAGTCAGAATATTTCAAAGACAATTATGAAGAGGTGCAGGAAATGGAAGTTGCAGTAAAAAGAAAATTATTCTTCTGGCAAAAGAAAAAGGTTGTAAAAAATCAGTTGAGAAAGGAGTTCGGATTCCTTCGACAAAAAGTTGACGACAACAAATTCATCGAGCTGGATGAAGTTTTGCAACAAGCTATCAACGGAGGAAGTTCTATCACTGCTATCGTTGCGTCTGCTGGATCTGGAAAAACCACTCTCATGCGCAGAATCGCCAGAAAAACTTTAGGCCATTCACTGACAAATGCGGATGCAACTGTCAGCCCCTCTAAGCTCAAGTACAAATTAATATCTTATATAGAAATAAAAGGAATGCGAGATGAAGGCTCCATGAAACCATCTAAATTTCTCTTCGGTGGCCTCTTTCAGGATGAGATCGACGAGGAACATGCGTATCAGTGGTTGCTCGAACATCAATCAGAGGCAGTACTATTTTTCGACGGCTTGGATCAGGCTACTTGGAAAATTAACAGACATGGTCACAAGAGCATAAACCCCTATACTCCAGCCAAAGCAGCAACGATAATGTACAATATCCTCTCACGTAATCTACTCGCTGATACGAAGATCGTCTTCTCTTCCCGGGAATTCCAAGTCTCGGATTTGCCCGCGAAAGCTCGGCCTGCCGACATCATCACACTTTCTGGTCTGACCCTAGATGACGCAAAGAAGCTTTTTGTGTTTCTAATACATCAGCATGGGGATGAGGCATGGGAGAAGATGGAAACGACGTCACCAAGGCTGATCAATTTAGTTTCCATTCCCGTTTTTCTAGTCTTAACCGCAGTGATCATGGCCCAGAATCCGAACGAAGCTCCTCCTAAGACGATCACAGGACTCTACAAAAAAATTATATCCACTCTAAGTAGCGTGAAAAACATCAGAAAGGCTGATGCAATCGCCGGAGTTATCAACAAATTGAAAGCGATGGCATATCGTGGCATGAAAGAAGGTAGAGTGACATTCTCTGAAAATGATTTGAAGAAGTTTGGACTTTCAAAAGAAGAAGTTCGAGATCTCGTGATGAAGGTTCCAGGAAATAACCTCCTCAGTTGCAATCTGTTGGATGGCAATTTCATTTTCTACTTCTGCCATCAAAGTCTCCAGGAATTCCTCGCAGCGGGCTTTGTAGTCGAAATGACGCGTACAAAGTTCATCAGCTTCAACTCTAAACACTTGCACAAAGAGCGATGGTCGGACGTCCGCAGATTCGTGTGCGGCATCATATACGACGAAACGCCGGATGATCTTCATGAAGGTAGGTCTCATCAGAGAATATAGTTTTTTGTGATTCGCTTGATTAACTTGATTTCGCATGATTCACTGCAGACAGAGATGCCACTGAGATATTTTGGAAAAACCCAGATTTGGACGTTGAAAAAACCCAGAAAAACCCAGATCCTATATTTCACTCAAATTTATATGATATAGCTGCAAAACAGTGACTGAGAGTCATCAATGACAGTTATACGAACATAGAAGAAGTTTTAGCCCTTGATATTGAAATCCCAACTGTGCATTTTCATACTATACATTTTGCTCAGTTAAATGAGCAAATTCATCGAAATATGATGCTTTCCTCTCGACACATTGCTACGGGTATTCGGTATGGAGGGGGGGGGGGGTCAATACGTAGTTTATTATATATTCGTAATGTTTGTCACAATGCTAATCCTCATCTATGATGAGGATGATTTTAGGGTAGTTCCAGTGACTGTGAGCTGACCAGAGAGATTAAAAATAGCTTTCGATTCATTAAACCTGGGACAAGCACTTTTATCTGGGATGTTTAGTCGAAAAAGAACGGACGCACATATTAGTCATGTACTCGGATAACTCGTTTCGTTCAAGGTCACTTGAAGACTCCACGAAATTCAACTTCAAGGTTTGCGAATATCTGTGCTCAGCATGCTTACGTTTTACTTTCATCTGCTAGCTTTGCTGTATTTCAAATTCTTTCATGACGTATCAAAAGCAATTCTAAATACATTATAGCGATATTTCAGGGTTGAGACAATCCCTATTCTCAAGTTGACGACGATAACGTTGAACCCATACACTTTAATGCCCGCAATACACAGACACAAAAAGACGTAGGCCTGGGTTACTCAGGCAGCGTATAGGCTACTCGACGTGATCAGGATACCAAGTCGTTCCGTCGCTTTCCCAGTTTTTCAATCAATTGCAATTTAGTGAAATTCGAAATATCGGAATTATACATAAACTGAACTCAAATCGCACACAGTGACGTAGCGTAACTGGAGCTCGAATACCCCCAAATTTATTTCGGTAATCAAAATATTGTAGTGTATTCGTCAACATTCGTATATATTTACCGCAGTGGTTCCCTAACTTATCCAGATTGCACCACAATAGAAATGTCGCTTTACAAATATTTCACGTTTTAAAAACGATGGCTGCGTGCCTGTTTATACCAACATAGATTGAGATAATCTTGATTGCTTTTGTATCGATTATGGTTAGGGATGTAGACGACAAAAAATCATCTATTTTTTCTGTAGAAGCAGCGTCCTAGAATACGGTCGTTGCGTAAAGCAATTAGCTGTTCTTCTTCTGCGAAAGATTGGCTGATTCATTGCTTCCAGATGTTTCGACTACCCAACGATACGGATGAAATTATATAGATATTTCGGTAGCCTATACATATGGACTAATTGTGATATATTATAAAATAAATTTATAAATCATATTTCCGACATCAATACCATAATGCTGCGTTTTACTAAATAGTTATTGCCACAACTAGGGCTGGGCACAATGATTCGAGTACTCGAATCTGAATCGAGTATTAATTTTAATGATTCGAGTCGAGTAGTAAAAGACGATTTTTTCGAGTACTGAAATTCTACGCTCCTCGCCACTGAAAGTTAATTTATCAACGAGAATTATAGTTTCGATACTAATTTTCACTGTTGAAGCCTGGAAATCGTGATTGGCCATATCGTAGCATACGTAACATATAGTACAAACCTACGAACGTTACTGGAAATGTGACACGATATTGTCACCGAGTGCAATGAAATCGGTATGGTCGAAAAAAATGCCTAATTATGTTTAATGTGATGGATAACAGGAATTATATTCTTTGTGGTCGCATTAAAGGTACCTAATTGAACTCTGACTTATAACATTCTGTTATGACGTCATAATGAGTGGTACTCGATTACTCGACTCGACTCGAAGCATTTTACGTGATTCAGAATCGAATCACTCGGGTACTCGATTTTGCCCAGCCCTAGCCACAACGTATCAAAAATGTGGTGGATGAATATCGTGAAATTAACCCTTTTAATGGGGGGTCCGATTTTGCAGAACTGACCATCACTTTTCAAATTCATACCGTGACCTCACCAAGACCTTAATCTGAGTTATTCCAGTTTAAAAGTGGCCGGAGTATAGCCGTCTACCGTTTCCACCCTCGATCGACACCCCATGCCATGTCTAGGGTTCTTTATACGACTAAATATACAAACTTTTTCTCTGAAAAATCTCTTTCTCTCTCTCATTTCTCCCCTCTGGCCCCCAGGATGGCGTCAGAGAGTCAAAAATGATGCCTCAGTGCGTAGCCACCGTTGCCTGGTTTCAAACAAGCCGTCAACCATGACCGTAAACCGCGCGGCTCGCCAGACATCGAAAAATCAATATTACATGAAAAATTTACATATGGGCGTGGTCAGTGAGTGGTCATAATGGTCAAGTTCAAGATCAATACCGAATCGGACCCCTACCACCCGGTTAATGGCATAAAACAACGTGGTATACTTTCTCTTGTCATATCCCACTATTTGCAGGCATAGTAAACCAGTTTATGACTCATTTTCCGTCTTGAACTTGGCTATGTTCTTGAAAATCACCGAAGCGTGACCACAATTACCAAACCCCCTCAGAAAACGCCCCAGAACAAGGTTTGATGTTCCAAACGGTGATAAATCACACAGAATACCGTACAAGTCGACTTCCTATGTTCTGGCAGAATTTCTGACTATATTTTCCACTCGGAAAATATCTGGAAATTTTAGGTATGGGTATTTTCAGCCGAACTCTTCATGTAAGATCGTCGGTATTCGAAAATTTTCATGCCCTGTACCTTCAAATTAGGTATCATATTAATCAGAAGATAGCAGGCTTTTCATAGAAACCAAAAGCAGTCCGCTACGACATATATCTCTGGAGAAATTGCGGGATGAACTTGAACTTGGGTCACCAGTGACCCCCCCCATTAAAAGGGTTAAGGGTACATTTGAATTTGACAAACCCCTCTCCCTCAGAATAATAACTTGCCCGGGTGCCCAAACTGTCTCTTTGAGTGTCCCTGTTGAAAATGAATATACTCTGATGTCAACATGGTTAATTAGTTAGATCAACATTTGGTCTTTCCTGTGCATTAATTGCATACTTTACAGCAGTTACATACTATTTACTGACACACAACGAATTTGTTGCAGCGCTAACATTCAAGTCCTAAATCGTTTTAAATTGCAAAACAAATGCTCCAGAGTTGCCTTGTGAAAATGACTTTCTGTGACCTAGTAGTCAGTATTCAATTAAGCTCTCTCATCACGCCAAGACCTCTCATTTTAATAGTAAATGGGTCTCTTTAGACTCAATCACAGTACAATCCGTCGATGTTATAAGATCTTATCAAGCTAATAATCAATTTTGCGCCTCAAAATTGACCTGACAAACATGATGTTGAAAAAACCCAGATTTCTAGCACAAAAACCCAGAAACCCAGGTGATGCTCGAAAAACCCAGATCTGGGTGGGAAAACCCAGGAGTGGCATCTCTGACTGCAGAAGGATCATATTTATCTCCTGAATACGTTTACCAAGAACATCGATTCAATTTCAAGACAGATAGAATGCAGTGAAACCGTATTCGTCATTTGTAAATTGCGAAACCCGCAAAACAAAATTATATTACTGTGATATTTGAACTGACACTGTTCATGATTATGTCAGATTTTCCTATTTTTGGGCAGTATACGACATAACTCTTTCCTCGAGATATCACTAATAGGCCTAACGGTTAGATCACATCTTGAATTGCCGGCATTCATTTGTGTAGCCGCAACCCACAGATCGCGCCACAGGGTGGATTGAAATATCTGGCTGCTTATATTCCCTTTCGGCACAGAGCAAAAGACTCGCTTTGTTGGTGCGTGTTTTCTATTAAAAATGAAATACAATAAGCATTGGCAAGTACGTCCTAGGCTAATCAAATAAAAGGCATCTTACTTGACAATGTGTCTTCCGTTTTTTTTTATATTTATAGATTTACTTTGACTGTAACAAGATATCAAAACAGTGAGACAATGAATGAATTAACCATATTCTAGCAATGCAAGAGCCTTACTAATCCTATTCTATCAAGTGAACTAATGCCAGCACGATCCTACCACTAACGCACGTGCACGAAACAGTGAGTTAGGCCTACACCACGATACGTCAAACCAAGTTACCGCTGTGAGGTAACAATGACACTGAGTCCACTTCCTTGCTGGGCGGGAGTGTGAAGGAGCCACAGCGACACCTTAGGGCAGTACGGCGGCTACAATTTGCCAGGTACATAACGACGAAATACGCCTATGAGCTACTTGCAAAATCATATGATAAAATATGAATCCATAAGAAAACTCCCATTAAACACAAGGCTGTGAATTATCCGCCTCTAGGAGCGAGTGTGGTCTTTTCATATATTAAGTATCGGAGTGATTCAATTGTGAGCTGAGTCTTACGGTTTGAGTCTAGTTTACCAACTGTGATCGTTCATTGTTCCGAACAATCGCTCGACGCAATTTGCCATTTCTTTTGAGGTATTCGTGGTGTTTGTCGAATACAATGGTCATTTACACCAGACCGAAATTCTTCATTTTTTATTCCATCTCAACTTATTGCACGGCTTACTTCTTTTTGTAAGACAACGCTACGCGGATGAGACGGCGGGGAGGAGCCTAGAAAAACCTTAAACACTTAGGTGTAGGAATTCTGAAGTCGACCTTGGTCGGACTCGAACCCGCAACCCATTGGTGTTGCAGCCGCGGAATATACCACTGCGCTATCTCGACCCACCGATAGGCCATTGCTATTGTCATGGTGTAGTGGCGGTCCGATTGCTCGAACAATGCCAATTTCACGACTTTCAGTGCTATTCGGGGTGGTTTCATTGCCCTGGCAGGACTCAAATATTATATTTTTGGAATCTGTTATCGTTTAAGATCTGCTTAGTTACTGTTAACGTTCGGATCACCATCTGTAGGAGTACTGATTATGCTGGTTTTACGCTGCTCAGCAGCAAATGACATTGTGGATTCCAGCGTTGCGTTTCTATTCATAGGCTGGACAAGTCTAGTCGAGTATTCAAGTATCACTCATAGCATCACCACTAACTGTATGATACGCAAAGCCACAAGGAAAATAGTACTACTTCTATACCACATGAACATAATTTGGTATTTTCGATCATACCGACCACACTAGACTTAGCGACTATGCTGTAGTTTTATCCAGGGTATGGTATGGTATGGTATGGAAGTATGGTATGGTATGATATGGATCGATATTTTGGTATGGAATACGGAACAATGCAAGTATGGTATGGAATGGAAGATTTTAATCTATGGTATGGAACGACATTTCCATACTCCCTTACTTTGGTATTTTATCGTGATCTGTGCAAGCTTTAGGAAGCTTACGTTGTTCGCTGTTAACGGAGTACGATCGCTTTTGTCGTGTGTGTATGAACGTGAACTATTGAATGCTGTGTAGGAACATATACAGTATACACGCTTGTGCAACGGTTTTATAAGAGCACTTGTAATGACATGATCCTGTGATGTAATAATGACAACAGTAATGTTGATCCTATTTTCTACTGAGTCTAGACAAGACGTCTCCGAGCATAGTCTATCAGGTGACGCAATAATTGGTAATGTAGGCCAGTGGTTCTCAACCTTTTTGAGCTCGCGGACCGGTAAAATTTCAAAAAATAGTCGGCGGACCGGTGGATCTTCAAAAATTGAATAAACCCGAATTGCAATTGCGATAAAAGCATGCAACCATTTTTTGTAATGCCACTAGAGAGTGACATTTTGAGAGTTTAATTTGTGTTCATGACGGCATTCATGAAATTATGTGGTAGTGTGCCGAAGGCCGAAGGCCTTGGATTAACCGACTACAACAGGGGAGCCCAACCCTTTTATGGTCGCAACCTCAAGACACCTGATACCATTTTGAAAATGTCCCGCGACCTCACCTCTCAATTTGGCGTGCTGACTACAAAAAATGGTGATCACTCCCCCCGCCCAAACGTACTCCTATGGTCTTGACGACCATGTGCGTATCAATCTCGTTCTCCGTCCCAGACTATATACCAATACATTCATGTTTTGGAACGATTTCTATCTATATCGAGTCAAAGAAGTCGAATACTGCTACGTGAAATTCTACGTCGCGCGAAATGCAGACAACAATTTCTAAGTTGCTCGGCCGCGCTCAAGGTGTTTGTTTGTTCTGTTAACTCTGGTTCTCAAACTTTTACGAAAACTTCACGAAACGGTCGCTTCGCAATCTTTTGTATGACTCACGGCGCCTTACCAAATTAACGCAAACACCCATAAACGGTGGGCTTGGTCGTCAAAGGGCGATCAATTTAATTTCTGGGAAAGAATTCTTCAGACCCCTCTTATCGCATCCGGTAATTTCAATACTACCCTTTCGCGAAGTCTTTTAGGGAGTATACATTTTGTCAATATTACAGTAATTAATTTGTTGAAGCATGTTGTTATTTCGTAAACCCAGGTAATTATTGTGGCTAATCGAATAATATTGGAGAAAAAATCATTTTGCAATTCGCATTTTAACACTGGGAGAATTATTTTCCTCCGCGCGCGGCTTAGATTAGGACTATTCCGTGACGACTATTTCAGTGCCTGAACAGATCAATATCGACGGTTCCGGCCAACATGCCGCCAGTGATATTTTCCAGCGCACTTCTCGTGAAGTCGTTTGTTGGCAAAACCGGTCTATGTCGTAGTGTGTCGTGACGCGTAACGTTCAGCGCCGGAATGCCGATAATGCAGTCACGCTTTACGCGTTCCTAGATTAAAGTATTTCAACGGCCTTAAGCGATGCTCGCATCATTGCGAATGCAGGAATATTCTTTAGATTTCAATTCTGTAAATCTATGCGTATTTTGTTCCTGGGTGGGAATACGCACAATAAAATTGAGAAATGCGTAGTGAAACTAAAGCGCGCAAGGCGAAACTCAAATTTAAAATTGAATAATTTAGCACTAAAATATTCTACTTTATCTTGATTAATGATATTATGTCGGCTACCATCGAGTTTGATTTAACAATAATTTGCCTGAATATTTTTATATTCCAAAATTTAGTTTTTTTCGGATTGTTTGAATTTTTCGGAACATTTCTCGCAGACCCCAAACGAACCTCGGGACCCAGTTTGAGAACCACTATGTTAACACATATCACTATCGGTCACTTATAGTTTTCCTGGAAGGAAAATTACCATCCCATTGATTTCTAGCCTCAAGACATTTGAATTTTAATAGAGGTGGCCAGATGCCAACCTTACGTTAGAGTGAGTGGCGTTTTAGTATGACCCTTCGACTGACCCGATACCTTGTTTACCAAGTTCGCATTTTTCCGAGGTCGTTTTTTTCTATGTTGCAAAATGAACTAGAATATTCAGAAATGAACTGCCGATAGAACCCGGTTTAATGGCATTCTTGCAATGGTCATTGGTATTTAATTTCTGTGCCCGCGACTACGTAGAATAGGTCAACGGACCCGTTGGGGTCGTGACCCCTAGGTGGGGAGCCCCGGGAATACCCCAACTTGAGTATTTTTCTTCGATTCGATAATGTCGAGAGAAGAAGCGTTTCGGAGTCGGGACAAACCCCTTTGCTCATTTCCCACTACAACCAAACGTACTACGAAATGCGTAGTACGAATAAAATGGGGATGTTTTTATTCAGTTTTAAATGTGATGTGTTGCTCATTTTATCCATTTATAAGCCTTCTACTTATTTCATTTTGCTATTAAGTATAAAATTACAAAATGTCTGGCGGACCGGCACCGGTCCGCGGACCGGCGGTTGAGAACGACTGATGTAGGCTACTCCAACTACCTCATTCCTTGAGTGACGACAGCTTACAAGCAATCTTGATGCAACATAGCCTACTAATTGCTCAATGTGATTGATAATGACATTTCCTCTGAAACATTGTCCGCACATTTACACTATTTACATACCGAGATATTTTATTGGTCATATTTCAAACGCTCTCGCATTAGGATTATAGATCAGGGAGTGGGGTATATGTAGTTTGTAATTCTCGCCACACTAACCCCAACCAAATACTGTACTAATAATCACGCAGATCGCTGCTGTATTGATCGCCTGCAGCTGGGATATTTTATGGGTGGGCCTATATTATGAATTATTTGTAAATATTTACTTCAAACTTGCATCGGCATCATGCCAATGTACCGGAAATGCGATGATATTCTTATGGAGCATGGGCGGACAACTTCTCCAATCGGCGGGAAAATGAGAAACTTGGCGGGCTGGATTGCTGAATCGATACATTATTCATTCATATACACAAGGAACAAATCAAATTTAATGAAAGTATTGTAACGATAGCAATGTCACTTCAGATCCATTTCTCGCCGATAATGACGAACATAATGTGGATTTGAGAACAGTATTGTCATAGCCGCCATGTCTGCTTCTCTGATCAACTAACTCACGGTGCAATCCTTAATCAAGATTTCAAATCATTTGATAAGCCCGGTACCCAAAATTTACCAAGATATCAATTCATTAGGGTTGAGTACATCATAAAGGCCGATGGCGATAGTGCAAGTCTTCTCGCTTCGACGAACTTACGCGTAAGCTCCACTCTTGCACGCTGCGCAGTGCGCACACGTAAATATTAACATACAGTCACTAAAATTTGACGTTTAGGCAAGTAGTGGGAAATCTCGGGAGACTGGAGCCCCGGGCCACATTATCATGTAAGACGGGAAACTGTCCGTGGGCCGGACAAAATCACGTAGCGGGCCGCATCCGGCCCGCAGGCCGTATGTTGCCCGTCCCTTTTATGGACGGTCCCAGATAACAATCTACCGATTATCTCATTTTGCTCGCAGAAGCTGTAGAGTAGACGTACACGGCACCACACCACCGTGAACTAAACCTCACCAAAACAGACTCTGTAAAACGATATTACCGGGAATTAGATTCGCATCATGGCTAGTTTAAGCAATAATGACATCAGAAATCAGGGCATGGTATGGTATGGTATGGAACGAGAATTTTCCATACTCCATACTTGCCTTACTCTCTCCATACCATACTTGCAATTTTCCACACCATACCAACATTGTTCCATACCATACTTGATACATATTCCATACTTTCAAATACTTCCATATCATAAGTATAGTACCTTTTATAGCACCTATATTATTGATATTTCGGATGTCATTATTGCTTAAACTAGCCGTGATGCGAATCTAATTCCTGGTAATACGTAGTTTTACAGAGTATGTTTTGGTGAGATTTAGTTCACGATGGTGAGGTGCCGTGTACGTCTACTCTACAGCTTCCACGAGAAAAATGAGATAGTCAGCTGATTGTTATCTAGGACCGTCCATAAAAGGGAGTGGCAACATATGACCCGCGGACCGGATGCGGCCCCCAACAATATTTTGTCCGGCCCGCGGACAATTTCCCGTCTTTCCCGTCTTACAATTTCCCGTCTTCCGGCCCGCGGCCCAAGTCTGCCGAGATTCCCCACTACTTGCCTAAACGTCAAATTTTAGTGACTGTATGTTATTATATAGGTGTGCGCACTGCGCAGCGTACGAGAGTGGAGCTTACGCGTAAGTTCGTCGAAGCGAGAAGACTTGCATTATCGGCACTAACGATGCACTCAACCCTAATGAATTGATATCTTGGTAAATTTTGGGTGCCGGGCCTATCAAACGTTTTAAATCTTAATCAAGGATTGCACCGTGAGTTAGTTGATCAGAGAGAAGCAGACATTGCGGTGCCTGCACGTGTACGACAATGCTGTTCTCAAATCCATATTGTATTGTCATTATGGGCGAGAAATGGCTTTGAAGTGACATTGCAGTCGACAAAATACATTCATTAAATACAATTTCTTCCTTGTATATATGGGCGAATAATTGATCCATTCAGCAATCCGGCCCGCCAAGTTCCTAATTTTCCTATATCCGGCCCGCCAACTGAAGAAGTTACCCGCCCCTGCTCCACAAGAATATCATCGAATGTCCGGCACATTGGCATGAGGCACATGCAAGTTTGAAGTAACTACTCGCTCATAATTTAAAATATAGGCGCACCCATAAAATATCCCGGCTGCAGGCGATCAATACTGCAGCGATCTGCCTGAGTATTAGTACAGTATTTGGTTGGGGTTAGCGTGGCGAGAAGTTCAAACTATATATTTATCCCACTAGCTGATCTATAATCCTAATTCGAGAGCGTTTGAAATATGACCAATAAGATATCTCGGTATGTAAATAGTATAAATGTGCGGACAATGTTTCAGAAGAAATGTAATTATCAATCACATTGAGCATTTAGTACCTTACATCATGATTGCTTGTAAGCTGTCGTCACTCAAGGAATGAGTTTTAGTTGGAGTAGCCTACATTACCAATTATTGCGTCACATGATAGACTATGCTCGGAGACGTCGTGTTTAGACTCAATAGATTCTATTAGAATATAGGATCAACATTACTGTTGTCATTATTACATCACTAAATAATGTCATTCCAAATGCTCCTAAAACCGTTGCATAAGCGTGTAGGCCTATTTGTTCCTACACAGCGTTCAATAGTTTACGTTCACACATAACAAAAGCGATCGTATTCCGTGAACAGCGAACAACGTACGCTTCATGAAGCTTGCACAGATCACGATAAAATCTATAAAACATCAAAGTATGGAAGTATGGAAATGTCGTTCCATACCATAGATTAAAATCTTCCATTCCATATTCCATACCAAAATATCGATCCATACCATACCATACTTCCATACCATACCATACCATACCATGCCCTGTCAGAAATATCAATAGTTCAGGTGCTAGAAAAGGTACTATACTTATGATATTGAGGTATCTGAAAGTATGGAATATGTTTCAAGTATTGTATGGAACAATGTTGGTATGGTATGGAAAATTGCAAGTATGGTATGGAGAGAGTAAGGCAAGTATGGTGTATGAAAAACCCTCGTTCCATACCATACCATGCCCTAGTTTTATTACGACCTCACATAAATATCATGCCCGATAGCGTGCGTAGCTTCGCACTACTACTTCGTTTTGGATGTTGTGATGTAAGCACTTGAGGTTTCAAGGCTTCCACGTTCCTCGAAACTATAATTATCGAGGATAACATAACTCTCAGTGTATTGAGGCATATAATTTCGGAACTCTAAAAAATCTTGTGCTATTTGATTAGGCCTTCTCAATTCGGATTAGAATACTCAAATCATTGTGCGCATCGCCAGTCATATTTTCCTTGGTATATATGTGCAAATTCAAAAAGATGCTCATATTGCTCATGGCCTTACAGCGACGGTGACTGTGCTTTAAAAACGTCTGTCTCCGAAAAATGAGGTGAACACAGCTTCTGTGGCTTTGCGATAAATGGAATTGAACCAAGGTAGTTACGGAATCGGGATGGCCGCTAGTATGCTTGAAAATTTGATATTGGAATGCAATATGTATTCTAATGAGTGCAACAAATAAACAAGTCGTTATTAACAGACTGCAGTATCTTGCTGAACGGGTAGAAATTTGAAATCTAGTGCATGGGCGATAAAATATATGCGATCAACATGTATACGTAATATATTGTGATGTAATGCAACTTTTACGAATGGCTCCAAGTCGCTGTTCTTCCTACTGAGAATGCTTGTAATAAATATTTATTTTGCTAAGTTTCAAAATAATTTCGAGGAATTTAATTGTAGGAAAACAATCTAAAACGCTTGACAATATGGTGGGCATGGATCCAACGAGCTTACTGAATTCATGCTCTTTCGCACTATACGGTCACAATGCAGTAAGAGATCAATGCAATCAGAAATTTTTCATATTCTGTCGGCATGCGTACATTAGGTCGCGTAGGCAGTCGAATAATCTCCGACGGGTAATTGTAAATTTTACCGATGCAACTTTAGATTCGATATTTCACTAATGAGATAGCGTCTTGAATTCATTGTGTCGTTGTGTAAACAGGTGTCCGAGTCAAGAATATGTGGGCAAAGGTGCCTTCAATCCGTCCACTTGGCTGTTCTTCTGTGAAAACTGTGGTTTCTGTGTACTCAATTGTAATATCATATAGTGAGGTGCAATATTTGCTTGACAGTCTCAAATCGGTCGCTGAGAGAACGATTTCTCGCCGTAAAGATTCTTTCGCAACTCAAGGAGAATGAGGACAACGAGCGCGTTCGCATGGAACTGTATACAGCAATCTATGAATCAGGAGAAGACGATCTTATGAGACAAATTTCTGATATCATTGCATCTCAGATCTCATTGAGTCGCGATGAGGCTCATATCGTTGGATCGCTTGCAGCAAGGAGTGAAAGTCTGATGTACTTGGGTTTGTATGACTGCAACATAAACGATGATCTTGTGGCGATCATTACGGCGTGTCTGAAAGAAAGAACGCAAGTGAGTAAACGCACAAAACACTTGAATTAATATGTCGTATGTAAATTGCAAGATGCATGTCTGGCCCGAGTGAGTGCTCCACGGACCGTATAATTAACATGCGAGTTCAAAGTCGTCCACTATAACTAGCGTGACTTCCAGCAGTAAACTCATAACCTATTCGTCAATTAAAAACGCATCGTGCATCGAAGCCTGATTTTTCCATCATCGATCGCAGACATATTTTCTATTTCATGCTGGCGTCTGAATGAAATTGTCATGATATGAGGGTGGGATTTAGATCAGGGGGTCAAACTCGACTTGCGTCGCTGGCCCGATTCAAACCTTCATATCGCTCACGGGCTGAACCAGTCAAATTATTCCAAAATGTTACCTCAAATCCAATGCCCTTTTTTGTCACTCTACTACTTTATTATGAAGCCGGTGTACATGATAGTATATTACATTATTTTAAACATCATATGGGTTCTAATTCGGGCTGGGACAATGATTCGAGTACTCGAATCTGAATCGAGTATTAATTTTAATGATTCGAGTCGAATAATAAAAGACGAGTTTTTCGAGTACTAAAATTATACTCTCCTCACCACTGAAATTTAATTTATCAACGAGAATTATAGTTTCGATACAAATTTTCACCGACGAAGCATTGAAACCGTGATTGACCGTATCGTAGCATACTAAACATATAGTACAAAGCTGCGAACGCTACTAGAAATAACACATCTCCGAAGTTATGATCATCCCATAACATTGTCACAAAGTGCAATGAGATCGGTATGGTCAAAAAATAACCAAAGTTTCTTTCATGCTATGAATAACAGCAATAATAGTCTTTGTGGTCTCATAAAAGGTACATATTTGAATGTTAACATATAACATTCAGTTGTGACGTCACAATACGTGAAACTCGATTACTCGACTCGAAGCATTTAACGTGATTCAGAATGGAATCACTCAGGTACTCGATTGTCCTTTCCTAGTTCTAATCTAAATCTAGTAACACTTTTATTCGCAAACAATCAATTTGATAAAAGTACGATTTGCGAGTTGAATAAATATATAAACCGCTAAAGCAGTTGCCCTAACGACGGTATAAGTTGGTATGCTTCTACGTTCTCTTATTGTTTTAGCCCTGGTCTGGCGTTAGCCTTAAGTATACGGTGTGGTAGCCCTAAGTATACGGTGTGAGGAATAAGATAGATTTAACTGTAAACGGTGAAGTTGGAATTTGGTTTTGAATTTGGTTTGGGGACCAGGGACCGTTTGACCCCAAACTGACACAGCGCTGCGAAAACAGGCATAAGAAGTATATTCTTGTCACTTTTCAATTATCCGTGTGACCTGCATATAACGGTTTTGCATTGTGTTTTCGCTTCTATGAAGAACTACTTTGCGATACATTTTTAAACAAACCTTTGAACTCGGTGCGCACATTTTGCCACTAGAGTGGGTATAATTTGGCCTATGAATATCACTCGACATTGGTGTTCTTTGAACCTACTGACTTAGATCATCGCAGTGCTATGTGGGTATTATCCGAGCGCATAGTTGCATCACAATAACATTGCTCTTGTTGAAAAACGCCCTCACGTATAATTGTCCGAAATTCTCAAGTTATTAGGATTGCCATACGTCTGGATTTTCTGGGACATGTTCGGAATTTCACTGTTCACGTTGTGTCTGGAAGGAACTTTTAATATATGCATGAAATTCCGTAATTTTGAAGGCTTGAAGTACGTTCGAAATCTTTTCCAAATAAACATAAACTATAATAGCTGATTTATGCTACTGAAATTTTTTCTTGGCGCTACGCGCAATTTAGTACACTGTGTATTAATTTTAATATGGGGCCACCTATAAAATTGGATCAATTAAATTAATTCAATTCAATTCAATTTCAATTACTATTGCTTTATTGCATGTTTTAATTACATTATAATTACAATAACTCTATGCTAAAAATATCAAATTACAACTACAATCAGGGTTGTAGCCTAGTCACGAAGGCTCCGAGTAAAAAGTTAATCTCATCTTCATAGTTTTGACTCGAGTCAAGTCGAGTCATTTTCAATTCACCACCGAGTCCAAGTCAGCGATCAGCGGGAGGATTCGGAGGCATGGTATTATGACTCGAGTCCAAGTCAGCGTGTTGACGGCTCAGCTTCCAGTTAAAGTCTTGGTAACCCACTAATTATAACCCAGTTTGTTGATATCGAATGGTTCGCATTAATAATATATTAATTTTTCTCACTTGTAGCAGTTTCAGGTCGCATTATTAGGTACCAGTACCAATAGAAGAAATCTCAATAGTGTGGTCACTTTACTATTCTTTGAAATTTCAATGAAATGTCGATCTTGGCTGTCTGAGTCTCGAGTAATATGACTTGGTTCGAGTCATGCGTATGAGTCGATTCCAAGTCGAGCCAATACACAGATTGACTCCAGTTGAGTCGAGTCATTTCCGAATTTTGCGAAATTGACTCGAGTCAAGTCGAGTCATTAGAAAATCGTGACTCGAGTCTTTAGAACCCTGACTACAGTTACTGTTAAACATCTAAGTAAAATTATATTTATAATTACAATTACTAGTAAAAGTCTGATTGATTCGCTAGAGAGGTCCTCTTTGACAACTGTAGCGACGTAATTAGCAACAATATTAAGCTATTCATGTTTCATTCATGATTCGTACTGTAGATTAACCTTTAATTAGAAAAAAAAACTTGAACGTATTTGAACTATTCCTAATCATGAGCACTGAAAACTACAAAACACAGAAAATTTTTTTAAGCGACTATTAACAACCAAAAGTTTGAGTGACTGGCAACGACTAATAGCGAATAGGATACAAGACAGTCAATGAAATGCAGTCAAGCGAATACTCAGAGCAGAGTATGGCGAATCAAATGCAATTGGTAAGGCGATAAGGATGATGCCGATAAGGTGTGTAAAATTTAAATAAATGCAAAGGTAATGAACCTCCTGATAACTACGAATTACAAAGTTTTGGTTCGCGTTTACATTTTCACTTGCCTAAAGACGGTTCGACTGTATTTGATGAACAATATGGTGCGGAACGTTTCTGGCCGCAGTAAATTAAGCTAAGACTAGAGGTAAGATCGGAATAACATCTCTAAAAATCTGTGATCAAGTTTGATGAAGCCTTGGTTGAAAACTTGAATTTCCCTTTGCAATTGTTGCAGCAAGCCTTAGTAATGGACAGAAATTGAGAGCAAAAAAAAACAGACCGTGGTGACCGGAAGAAGACGTTTGAATGGTATAGTAAGAGACCGTGGCTCTAAACCTGGGGCGGTTTCCCTTTATTATGGGAATCGCAAAGATGTTGAACATACTCATCTTTCAAAATATGCCCTGAGTATGTCTGACCAAGGCTTTGATAGTTTACCATCATATTGGCAGACATCGTATTCATATTTCATTGTGAAGCCCGCTAGTAGGCACTAAAGAGTGCCACAATAATATGGTAACACTAGCATAAATACGTAAATCTGGAAAAACATAATATTCTTGGAATCCAAATCCATGTCGATTTTGTAATTATATCTAATAGAGGCAATGAATTCGCATTATATTGCTTCGGGAAATATGCATCAAATTAAATTTCATTGATTACGAATTTGCTGATAGCACGGACAATCAGCATTGGCTTTGTCATGTACGTTGTATTGGATATCCTTCGGCCGTAACGTAAATAGATTCTGGCTTCCATACTGTCTTTTACGATTTGTTCTCCTAAACGTTTCGTGAAATATTTTCATTTTTTCAGGTAAAGGTAGTTGATTTGCGAGACAACGAGATCTCAGCAACTGCACTACGCTCACTTCTTGGACATCGTCAGATTAAATCGCTAACTGGAAAATTGGATTGGGAAGTGAGATCGATTCTATAATTGAGTTGTGTACTAACAAGCATATAGGCGCCGAACTATAGTTTTATGTGGATATGCGGAGACTTGCGACGTGACAATCGCTCGTGAATGGTGACGCCATAGTCGTGATAGAAAGCATTGATTATACTACATATCCTCTGCATTAAGGCAGTTCGAAAACCTTTTTCTTCAGATTTCAGCAGCTATGTCATAAAATTGTTAGTATGATGAATATAACGCTGCACACCAACTTTGGGTCAATTCCAACCAGTAGAAGCGATTTTCTTGCAGTAGAAAATTTTGGGATTTATCATTAAAAATGAAAAAAAAAAAATTCAAAATTTTTCTGTCAACCGCCAAAAATTGTTAGGCTGTCAGAAGGGATGATGCACACCAAATTTGGCTCAATTCAAACCAGTAGAAGCGAAGTTATTGCAGTAGAAACATTTGGATTCATTTAAAATAGTTTTTTTTACGGTGGCTAACTCTTTAATTATTTATTGAAATAGCTGGTTCGTGGTACAGATCTTGATTATAGCATTCAATACAACATCCATTGTAGTAGAATATTTATTGAATTCCAAGACTTTCGGGTGTCTCTTTTCAATAGTTATGGGCACACTAAAGCAGGGTTGTAACCGAGTCACAAGTCAATCTTACTTTTATAGTTTTGACTCAAGTCAAGTCGAGTCATTTTCAATTCACCACCAAGTCAAGTCCGAGTCCAAGTCAGCGAGCAGAGGGTCGAGTCCGAGTCATGGTATTATGACCCGAGTCCGAGTTCAGGTCATTGTGTTGACTGCTCAGTTTCCAGTTAAAGTCTTGTTAAACCGACTTTTTATAATAATGTTTGGTGATATCGAATGGTTCGCATTTATAATATACTAATTTTCCTCACTTTTAGCAGGTTCCGGTCGCATATTCAAGTAACGCAGTACGCCATAGACGAAATCCAAATAGTGTGGTTACTTTACACTTCGATATTACAATGAAATGTCGGTCTTGGCCGTCTGACTCTCGAGTCAGATAACTTGGTTCGAGTCATGCGCAATGATTCGAGTCCAAGTCGAGTCAATACGCAGATTGACTCGAGTAGAGTCGATTCATTTCCGTGTTTTGAGAAGATGACTCGAGTCGAGTCCTCAGAAAATCGTGTCTCGAGCCGGGACTCGAGTCATTACAATCCTGCACTAAAGGGATTTGAACAGATTTGGGTTTGCTTCTAAATGCGTTTAAATCCCTTTGATATGCCGGTAACTCTTAAAAAGAGGCAACCGAAAAGTATTTGAGTTTAATAAATATTGTAGTACAATGGATGTTGTATTGAAAGCTATCATTATTTCTTATAAAATCATGGAATTGGAAATTTTACTACTGCAATAACTTCGCTTCTAGTGATTGGAAGTGAGCCAAATGTGGTTTGCATCACTTCAACTGATAGTCTAACAATTTTATCGTATAGCCAGTAAAATCTGAAGAAAAAGTGTTTTTTTTAACATTACTACTCTGCATTCATCCCGAAGCCGCACAGTATTTACCAACTGATACGATGTTTTGATATCTGCACTGTTTCATTAATATCGTGCTATGTAATCGAATTTATAGTCACAGTGTACTGGCAGCAATGAGAGCGCTGATCTAATGTCATCACCTCACCAACAGTCACCAGTCAGGCTGGTGGTGATCAAGTTATGCAGCAATATTTTGGAAAATTGTATCACATTTAAGTAATCAAACACCGCGTGCCGTTAAAAAATGTACTGCACGAGTAACAAGTAACATTGCTAGCATCGTCACAATTCTGGAGTGTGCATGTAGACATTATCGGTACGCAACAGATACATACCAGTCCTTGTCAACAAAGTGCGCATCGAAAAAGTTTTTACTGAACATAACAATGTTTTGGAATGCAACGTTTTGTTGCCCTTGTAATATAGGAGTCAACGTGATGTCCATGAAGTAATTATGAGTTGCATGCTGACAATAGCAAACTTTCCAATTTCGCGTTCGTGTCAAAAGACAGTTCACTCGAGAATTCGTGTAAATACAGGAATACGGTTTTGGGTGCTTGCGATTTCCTTTAAAGGTCAACTATATTGAACTAAATGTTTTTCTCTCAATTCGTAAAGTTTTTTATCCTGATGTCGCCATTACTTCTTGCCTCATATAAACGATTGTTTGCGAAGATATCAAGTCACAAATGTCCCAAAAATGCCGCCACTGGCAGAAACGCCGGTAAAATCAGTGACCCGTGTCGATGACGCATAACACATGATGATCTGTGATGCTGCGTTCGTCACTGTATCTGCGATATGACGCCACGATATTTGGTGGATATTCGATAAAATGCACGGTCTCGAGCTTCACATTTGAACAATATTGAGGTTGTCGAGCTGACTGTAGGAGAAGAATGCGTTGAATTGAAGAACGAAGAAGATGTCATCAAGATAAGTAACTCGGTTGAAGGAGACTTCATGATCAAGGTTGGATATCAAGATGATTCAAGTTTGATAACCAGTCCATACCAGAGTTGGATCAATTGTAATTTGTAATTGAGCTGAATGTAATGAATTACATTTTTTAATGTAATTGTAATAGTAATTGAAGCATTTCTATTTTGTGTAATTGTAATTGTAATTTGATCAAAATTTTGCACAATTACAATCTCAATTACATTTTCATGGAAACCTGACAATCACAACATAAAGTAATCATTTAATCAATCATTTATTCATCGGACCAGTGAAAATCCGGTACGAACCAGGATAACGACGACGAGGGACCTTAAGGCGTTAGTAAACAGTCAGCACATGTAATAATTAGCCTATTTACATTGGTGTTCTATGCGTGCTGCACTATAACTCGATAATTCAGTCACGCTAAACTGTTTCCCATAATTCAGTAGCAACAGAAAACTTTTGTGAATTACAATATAGGCTAAACCAGTGGTTCTCAAACTGGGGGCGTGCCCCCTTGGGCGGCGTGAAAGCATCTGAACGGGGCGCGACGCTCAAGTGAACTGAATTCTTTTCCGCGCTTGGCCCGATTCACCTCTGTTTCATGGTTATTGCTCGGTGTATAGTCTGAATTTCGTATTGGAGAATTCTCTCATCAACAGCCATAACCTTCCATACCATCAAACTATATGCAAGGATTGCTAACTTTCTGGTTTCATTTTGTGCTATGACAATAAGGAGAGCACAAAATATTCACTGTCATAAAGGGGGGCGTGTCTAAAAAATTTAGAGAACCAGTTGGATAAACTAAATTTTAATATTTCAAAAATGGATAAATAGCAAATAAACTCTTCTGAAACCTGTGCTGAAACATTTCCCACACCACAGCCAAAGCTTTTTTTAAATCTCTGACCAGTACCGAGGCTTGTTGCAACAATAGCAAAAAAATTCAAGTTTCCAACCAAAGGCTTCATCAAACTTGATCACGCATTTGTAGAGATGTTATCTCAATCTTGCCTCCAATCTTGGCCAAATTTACTGGGGCCAGAAACTTTTCGCACCCTAATTTCCATCAAATGCAATCTAACAGTTTCCGAGCAAGTGAAAATGTAAATGCAAACCAAAATATTGTAATTCTTAGTTATCAGGAGGTTCTTTTCTTTTGCATTTATTTCAATTTTGCGCACCTTATCGGTATCATCCTTATGGCTGACGCCTTACCAATTACATTTCATTATCCTGATCAGCTCTAAGTAGCCTAATCGTTTGATTACATTTCATTGACTGTCCTGTAGCCTATCCTCTGTTAGTCGCTCAAACCTTTGATTCTTAACAGTCGCTTAAAACATTTTTCCGTGCTTGTAGTTTTCAGTACTCATGATTAGGAATAGTTCGAATACGTTTGATTTTTTTTAATTAAAGGATATTCTATTTATCAGGAAGGAAACATGAATGGCTAGAGATTGTTGCTAATAACCTCGCTACGGTTGTCAAAGAACACCTCTTTGCTGAACCAATTACCTGTTTAAAGTAATTGTAATTGTAATTGTAATTATAATTGTAATTAATTACATGTTTAACAGTAATTGTAATTGTATTTTGATATTCTTAGTATTGAGTAATTATAATTGTAATGTAATTGAAACATGCAAGGAAGTAATTGTAATTGTAATTGTAATTGAATAAAAATATTGTAATTGATCCAACTCTGGTCCTAACTAATAATTGGATTGAACTTTCGCTCATTTCACTGACTTTACTATGCGCGAAACTGTAAACAACGCTAGGCACGTAAAGCGATGACTTGCAGTTTAGTATAGCCTAGCTGTAGCTTATGACTTAATTATGAGCGTCTTGAAGACTCGGTAATTTTGTAGGGAATAGTAAGCTTTTTGCTTGTGCTAATTTCATGAATAATTCTTTTGCCTGCTGAATTTGAAGATATTTTGTCGTCACTGTAATTTAATTTTCAATTCCATTAGGAATTTCAGATCACATCGATTAAAAATCGAAGGCTATTTCCTTTCGTTGTTTTAAACAGTTAAATCAAACCCAGAATTTATCAATGTCCAAGTACCTCTACTTTTCCGTGGTACTCAAGTACTCCCGTACTTGTAGTACTTAAACAAGTAAAGCCAATATTCCCATACTCCATTTCTACTTGGACTCTGACATATTTTTAGACTTACTTACTTTTCGACATTAACAAATTATCAAGTAGAAGTATTATGTACTCCAAAAAGAGGGAGGAAGAGAGAGACCAAGACGAAGAAATTCAGTTGCAGAGTCCAAAATTTTGTCATGCTTGGCGCAAAATAGATATGAACGGACTAATATATTTCCCAAATATTTTCGGTCAATACAATGCATGTAGCGTTTACGTGGTTCATATGCGCAATTCCAGGCGACTCGTTTGAAAAGATGTGCTCTCATAACGCGACGATTTGGCCTAGCCCGCAGAGGGCAGTAGTAGTCACTATTGTAAAGCGAACCTCGAGTGATCATACGATACGCTAGCCGAAATTGATCTGACTGGCTTGATTCCTTCATTGTTTTTTTTTATTGAGTTAATTTCTTAGTCTGTGTTATCTACGTTGTACATTCTGTAGTGCTTTATAATTGAGTTTGTGTTTGAGTGCTCTGTACGACGGTTATTCTTCTCGGGCGATGAGTCAAATCGACAATTTTCGAAGGCTACTGCGGGCTCAGCGGGCATCGTATTCTAATTCTTGGAGCTTGGGGTGTTGGAGTAATTTTTCGTCCTGACTTGGATTTGTCTGTTTGCAAGTCACTGTATTTCTTTTGAATTTTACTAATAACATTCTTCAGTCACACATATATCTTAGGGATTCTTGTTGGTGGATTGTGACCTCACCCGCAACACTTTATTTTCGCAGGAATCCACTCTATCCTTCACAATGGTTCATTCCATCGCAGCAGTGAAATTTTTGATCAACCTCTTCGATGCAGAATTGATTGAAGAACTGTGTGTCACGCAGGCTGGTTTGCAGGAGTTATCAGAGTGTGAAGTAGAGAAGGTCACTGACAGATATATTTTTCTTTTGCTATTTATTTAGTTTCATGTCTGCTGTAGATTTGAACTTTGACCGATTCGACAATTCGATTTGCTTCTACTTTCAGACGTACTTCATTTTACAGTAGGTAATCCAGTAATCAGTACCTAAATATCTGACAAAAATAAGAAACCGAACGATTTCTTGTGCGCGCTTAAATTAATAATAATTATGGTTGGGTAGTGTACAGGTGGCCAATTCGTTTTGGGGGTTCAAGGCATCTCTTCATGACATATCTGCTTCAATTTCAGTAGAGTGGATGTGGTATTATTTTAATAAGAGCATATAATGCAAAAATCTTATAAGATATCGAATTTGATATTTTTAATAACGAGAGAATTCGCAATGCAGTAAGATTTTTTAGTCTCAATTTATAACTTTCGCTGTCAATTTCTACTCAACATGCGTTTATAATACTGCGAGAAGGTCTTGGGCATACGTAGAAGTGGTTAATCAAGTCGCTAATCAAGTCCAAGCAGAAGTAATGGTTTGAATTTATACACAATTCCAAGTAGAATTTGCTCTTATAATACCTGTTAAAAGTAGAAAATGTAACGCCTGGGAAGTACTCAAGTAAGAAGGTTTTAAAAGTAAAAGTAAAAGCTTTCTGCATCCAAGTACTTATGCAAGGGGTCATCTTTCCGTTATGAGTGAATCTGTGATAATAACCATGTATTCTGGAAATATGGAAGTGACTCCTTAATAGATGTGGTTAGCAAACCAGTACTTCTCCAGAATACTGAAATAAATTTTGCCTACTTCTGCTACTTACTCAATCGGCAATGTTTTTGACTACTTCCAATTCTACTTGAGCAGTTCTTTTACATAGGGACGATAGGGTTACCATACGTCGGGTTACCCGCGTTACCATACCACACGGGAGCTGAGAGAATGTTGACCTTCTTTTTATTTTTTAGTCGACCACCTCGTGACTGTGATAAGTAATTCGATGCGAGCTCGTTAGAGACGTCTTCCATTTCGATAATGCGCGTGTGCCAGCACGTAGCCACAAGGGGTTGAACCTAACTATTTGAAACGCCAAAACTATGTCATTTAGAAATGGTCTAACTCTAATATTCAGTTGTAATTTAATAATTGTGATATCAGTGTTCCGCGCAGCAGATTTGCGAGAAGCGTGTTGTCAATTAGGGAGAAGAGTCTGTGACGTTCTCCTCATGAGATGGTCTCGAAATTAGGTTATTCATTCCCGTGCGCGTGGCAATCGTCGCTAGCCTGATTTATCGCGTCTCGAACAAGCCTGGTTCCGCAGGATTGAATGATCGCCTCCGCAATAGTAGAATGCTTTCAGAAATCCAATGCGTGAAATGTATGTGCATTTTCGAAAAAGCTATTCGAGTAGAAATGGAAGTAGCATAAAATCGAAACCAATTGAGTTAGTAATGCTAGTAGGCAAAACATATTTTGTACTCTGAAAAGTGGTTTTTGATGGATGTGGTTTATAAAGTTTTCATGCTTTAAGTACTTACGCAAGTGGTCATCTTTCCGCGCCGACTTGAGCAATTTTTCGGCAAGACTACTTACTGGTTACAATTTGCATTCTGAAAAGTATTAAGCAGTTCGTAAGTTTCCATCAAAATGTTGAGTGAAATTGTCATGATAACCATGTACTCTGGAAATATGGAAGTGACTCGGTAATAGATGTGGTTAGCAAACAAGTACTTGTACTTTTCTGTAATACTCAAATAAAGTTTGCCTACTTTCGTTACTTACGCAAGCGGCGATTATTTTGACTACTTCCAATTCTACTTGAGCATTTCTTTCACAAGACAAATTGCTTCTTTTACTTTTTATTTTGATACGTAAAAAGTATTTCGTGTTAAGTTTTCGTAAATTTTGATTCTGGAAATTATAAAGTACTTCAAGAATAAGTTTTCATCTACTTTATAGGTGTAATTGTCATATGAACCACGTACTTTTGAAAAGTAGAAGTGGATCGTTGTTGAGCTTCTCGTATTGTACGCTCAAGCATTTGCGTTGTCAGCGGTGAATATCAACAATGCCTGAGCACTACAAATATTGGTTTTGGAAAGCAGGCAGTTAACAATTAAAGTAAGGTGTGCTTCTTCGTGCCAAGTATATATGTAGTTTCGAGTAAACATGAGTGACCGCGTTACATAGCCAACGTTTCCTACAACCTATATCCAGAGGTGATCAGTAACGAAATACTTCTACTTGTAGTATTTCAAGTAGATTTTTCCTACTTTACTACTTACTCAAGTGGTTATTATTTTAGAGTAAGCCTACTTTTAATTCTATTTGACGGTTTTCATTTTCCAAACATAACTAGACCTTGAATACTCGCTTTTTTACTAACTGCATATTGCTTCTACCTCTATTTGAGTAGAAATTGAAGGCGTTACTTCTACTTGACTACCGACAATGACTACTTTGACCACCACCTTCTATATTATACGTTTTTACAGTGCATATCATATTCTTAAGTAGATTTAAAAATATATATATATTCTGGGTTGAGACTAAAACCGATGTAGTCTATCCATTATGGAGAATCGAAGAATTCATACTAATAGGCTTACCATATTTTGGAAATCTAAAAAGAGGACACTTTTTCAGAAATTTGAGACTTGCAAAACCGGAGAAGAATTCTCAAAAATCGGTGAATTTTTCCCACTTTGTGATCGGTTGACTAAAAAAAGTCATCTTTCCGCTCAGAGCTCAAATCGCCGTTTTTCGCTCCGAAATACCCGCAGGAGCGTCACTTCTGTGCTAATTACGGCATATCACTCGCATTTTGCTCTAAATGTGACCTAAATTTTCAAAAAAGAGGACAAAATCTCAAAAAAGAGGACAAAAGGGCGTCCTCCGAGGACACTTTCAATAAACTCAAAAAAGAGTACAAATCCTCTTAAAAGAGGACGTATGGTAACCCTACATACTAATTACTATTGTACTCTAACTATATGGATAGTTATTCAAATGTGCGATCATCAATAATCACCCATCTTACTTAATGAAACTAATATTGTGTTCAGATAAGCAAGATCCTGCTCAATTGCACTGAAGAAGAAAACATCGACTGGTCTTTGATTGAGACTTGCTGGAGAAAGTATCAAGTACGATTCCTGATTCTATTTCCAAAATATTTTTAACCGCATTTATATTTACCTATCATTTTATATGACTTCGAACCCAATCATCTCTTCGGCGGCTATCTTAAAGTCTGGAAACAGCTTTTTTTCGCATTTTAGTTGGATCTCCTGGGTATTGCCGTGAATGGCCTGATACCTGTCGATGATTACATCCGAATTTTGGAGCGCAGGAGAGCAATTTCCGTTCCTGTCCATATCCATGCCATGTTTTACGTTGAGAATGAACTCATGAAGGTGTTAGAAGCTTGTCAGCAAAAGAAGGTAGTACTTGTCTGTTGTCATCCAGTATTAATTGCATTGGATATATGGAACGTTCTTCTCCCCCCATTGCAAGTTTATCATTAAATTCTGTCGCGCAGTACGAGTCCCTCCACATGAATTACCTTATATTCTATGCCCGCGATATCCATCGCAGATTCCTGATAATTTGCTCATCTAAAGCAGGGGTGTCAAAGTCAACTGGTGTCGCGGGTCGGATTCAAACCTTCAGAGCACTCGCGGGCCGGGCCAGAAAAATGATACCAAATATTGCTTCAAAATCCATACCCTTGTTCTACACGAAAAATAAATGGCTAAACAGCGGCTTTACCGATGATATACGTTGGCATATTGCTATGATTGCTTTTTTTTTTAGTCGTAATCTTGGAATTGAGTGCCAATTAGGGTTACCATATTTTGAGAATCTGAAAAATACACCTTTTAAAAAAAATTCATACTTACAATACCGGTTAAAATTCGGAAAATTTGCTAAATTTAATCCATGTTTGTAGTTGGTTGAATGAAAAAAGGTCACCTTTTGGGCTCAACTCCCGAAAGACCTGCCGGAGCGTTACTGCAGTACTCATTTCCAATTTCTCAGTTGAATTTTCACATGCATGTTACCAAATTTTTTTAAAAAGATGACAAATTCTCAAAATGAAGTCATTTGAGCCTGCTCCTTAGGGGTGTTATAAAAAATTTATTTTTCCAAATTTCATCGGCTTGGTTATCAAATGGTCAGGTTACTTAAAAAAACGTTGCACACCAAATTTGATTCAATTCCAACCAGTAGAAGTCGAGGTCACTCAAATTTAAATTTCGGTCAGTTTTGAAATGATAGTATTTACGGTGATCAATTTCGTCTCACCGAAATGACCAAAAATCGTGTTCCGGGTATGCCCGAAGTGGCAGGGATGTCTTTTTCACTTGTTTTGATCATGATACGGGCCTAGCGTGTGGTTTGGATGAAGACATCGCCAGTAAACGAAAAAAAAAGATATGACCTGGATTGCCTGGAAATTGATCCACTTTATTGAAATAGACATGTCAAAACGATGGTGAGATAGAGTACTTAACACGCTAAAATTACCGCCACGAAAATAAAATGAACTGGCAAGCAGGTAAAATACTGGCAAATATATTTTACAAGTGATAGTCATAGCTAGAAGTATTTTTGGTTGGACAAATTTAGATTTCACGACATCTTTCCCAGTTATGCAGGCCATACTCTCTGCCTTGATTCAAAGTTTTTCTGATTGCAAAGTCGCCATTCCAAAAACTTCATCCACAGAGACATCAGTTGCATTCCTCAGCAGCTCAGTGTTCGAATATTTCTCTGCTGTTTAACATTGACTGATCCAGGGCGTTGAAATTGGTACCGATTGCAATTCAGAATGGGCTATGCGACTAAATAGCATTTATGAGTTGAAAAACATTTTTGATACTTCACATATGCGAGATTTGGGGAAACCAAATAGTAACCCAGTGAGCTTATAAAGCACATTAGTCATTTTCTGGTCTTTCAATATCACCAGGACCCCTTGTCAAAGAGTTATAAAAGGTATTGTAGTTTTACTACTCTATTTGAAAATTATCTATGCCATCGTTTTGACATGTCTATTTCAATGAAGTGGACCAATTTCCAGGTAGTCCGTGTCGTATATTTTTTCTGTTTACTGGCGATGTCTTCATCCAAACCCCACCCTAGGCCAGTATCAAGATCAAAACAAGTGAGAAAGACATCCCTGCCTTCGGGCATACCTGGAACACGATTTTTGGTCATGTCGGTGTGACGAATTTGGTCACCGTAAATACTACTATATTTAAAAAATGACCGAAATTTCAATTTGAGTGACCTCGGCTTCTACTGGTTGGAATTGAGTCAAATTTGGTGTGCAACGATTATTTAGGTAACCTAATGATTGAAGAACTATGACGATGATTTTTTTTTTAAAGTTTTTTTTGAGCACCCCTAGTGCTCCTAGAACACTTTAAAAAATAGAGAAGATGACCTATGGTAACACTAGTGTCGATGGCAGTGACTTGTTTCTGATGGTGACTACAGTGTAACCTCAACACCACGGTCGGATAGTCATAATTTGACCTGAACAGAAAATGCTGGACATTTTCTGTCTTGAGAGAATGGAAGTGTTTCCTACTAGAAATCTCAACATGTATTAGAAATGTGTCGGATAATACGGTCATTTTTTTAGAATCACCTAGCGGGCCAGGCTAAACCGTCAAATCTGGTGATCCAAAGTATATTGTAATACATGATGGTCCCTGGTTAAATGGTCAACAATAGTGGTAAGCATCATTGTAATACACAATAATATTAGTAATCATTTCTCGCTGCAGATCGAATATATCCGGTGCATATTCGCAGAAGGATGTCGTCCTTCACTCGATAAGATTTCGTCTCTCGTCAACAACTCCAATTTGAAGAAAGTAACATTGAAATACTGGGATGAAGATGATATGTTGAAAGGAGACGAATTGCAGAAAGTCAAGAAGATTGTAAACGATCTCGATACTGAGTTGGAAGTTTTAAAAAGTGAGTCATTGTTTGGTTGCTTCATATCGCAGATACGTTTAATGTGGTATATTGAATATGCGCGATCATTTCGAATGAAATGGTCAATTCACGTAACAGGTCTAATTCGTTACTGCGCAGCTAGAAATCTCGAACCTTTAGTTTCATGCGTGACGTAGCGTCGTTACCAGGGTTACGTAATAACGCAAGGTATTTGTGAATTCTAGTTTTATCAATTTTGAAGCAAGGTTTCTTTGAAGTGTGTCAAAAACTATTTCTCACATGACAATATCAAGTATGCAACAATTAGTATTCACAATAAAAAACTGTTGATGTAGAAGTAGTATATGAACAAAACTACTTGAGTAAGCGAAACAAGTATTTAATAAGTACTACATAAAGGCACAAGTACTTCGCTGCTGATAGTACCTCTACCTTTAATGGGCGTGATAAAGATATATCGAGTTGGATAAGGGGACCATGAGTCAAATAAGCCTGTGAAACACTTTCATATACTTCCATATCCATGGGACTAAATTCAATGCTCCATGCAGGTTATTTGCGACATCTGGTGACCATTCGGACTCTGATTGGTTCTGAGAGTTGCTAACACTAGTTCATGAATGATTAGAGGTAGTCATAGTAGTCAGAGATAAGACTCATGCAGAACTATAAATTGCGCCGTAAGCTGCTGCTGAGATAAAAGTAGAAATAGCAATTTCAAAAAAATCACAAATTGACTCGAGGTGAAGTAGAAATGTATCAGTCTGAAATGTAGTGAAATAAGTAGTTTCAAAAAAAGTAGATTTGGTCGAAGAGCAGCATAGTTTTAGCAGTTTATAGGACATTTCTACTTTCGAAATTGCAAGATATGTCTTGGCGGCTAATGCAAAATGACTAATGACACTGCAAGTGAGTGGAATATTTGAAAATATGTTCATGCAGTTACCGTGATACATGGGCTATTTAAGGCGACTCCTATAATAATTTCACTGAAAACGATGACGAATACGCAGCTAGGTACAACTTGATACTTTCAAAATCAATATTGTATAAAGTAAGTAGTTTTGACTAACAACTGTGACAAGAAGTAGAAACAAAAGTAGTCTAAATTGACAACCCCTTGATTAGGCGATGCAAGTAGACAAGACTACTTGAGTATTCAGATAAAGTAGAGTTACTTTGCTACTGACCACATCTCTGCAGGATTTGTGGTTTTCTTTCGTACAGCATTCCACTTTTTATATTGGCGTTGATACGAATTCGTTATCGGGTAGTACCGTCATTAGAATATGTGTATTCCATGAATTTACGTTGATGTACGTTGTGCATCCTTCAATTAGAACTGAACTATAATCAACATTGCCACAATTCCGAAATCGTTTTGTCCAACCTAATCAATTACTATAATTCTGGAAATAGCATTCGGTAAGACTTTGTTCGATTTACCTTTGATGTGAAAACGAATATTCGAGTTTTTATTCGTTTTGTGAAAGTATCTCACAGAACGTGGAAAAAGTTACAAATATTCATCGAACACAAATTTGGGTGATTTAAATCGATGGACAATGCGTAAATGATTAGCTGCATATTGTAGGATTTTCAAACGGATTAAAGTTACTTTCACTCATTCGCATATATAATTGATTAGATATACGTAATATGCATTCTACTGTCGGGGGATCATATTGTGTGTGATTTCCCATTTCACTTTCCGCTGACATAACCATAACACATTAAAAGGACACTTTGCTCTAAATATAATGTAGTCTCAAATGAAAGTTGAGAGTGCGAAAAACATTTTGGCCGCAGCAATTTTCCTATCGAAAGTCACCGCTTTCTAACGGAAACTAGAAATAATATAACGATTTTTATTACTCCACTTTATACATATGTATGGTATTGAGGTCACGCGTCTCTTGTACCTGGCTTTTGATCGGCTGTTTATTTATGATTCATTCGAAGATGTATTTGCATCTGTACTTTGACATGGAAATTCTCGTAACTTTCCATTTCCATGCGACTTTTTGATCAAGTTCCCACCATTACCGGACTGGACGTGGATACGGACACGATACGAAATTAAATAGGGATTTGTACTTGGATTTGAGTGTATCATCAGGAATAGGATTCGGATTTAAAATAGTAGATAAGCGCAGGTTCAGTACGCCTATCTACCATAACTAAATCGCCGTGTATCGTAGGACACAGTTCATTTATACTTTTGATTATTTTATTTCAACTAGCTTCAAGCCCGATGACTGTTTCAGATATTTCGCAATAGGTTCAGAAACAGAGCACAATTTATTTTACTAACAAATATCTAATATATGTAAATTCTTTTTCATTTTAGTGCCGCGATTATTTGTCCATGTTAAAGATGACTGGCAGAGACTTGACATTGATTTTTGGAGGAGGTGAGTAGATGTTGCGAAGTCTCACCGTTATAGAATGAGAGTTGAGATTTATCCTTCCATTAAATCGACGAACCATTCTCATACACATCAGCTTTCAAAAACACCCTAGAAATATTGTGACACGTTCTCTGTAATATTCAAATTATTATACAATATTATTTATTGTAATGTCGGATAGTGACGTCATAACGATAACAAGCGGTACACCACACGTATCTTTGATAAAATTAACTTTGTTTTACCTGCAATAATGTAACAACGTTGTCATATATCACTTTAGATCCAGTCGCAGCAAACTTATCACATTATTCCTAGTTCTGCCAAAAAACTGAAAATTGTGAAGTAGATATAAAAGTAGTCAGTATTGATAAATGCTTCAGTAAGTAGTGAAAGTGGGCAAACGTATTCTTGTACTTTGAAAAAGTAGAAATAGTTGGTTACTTTTCACCTCCGCTAATGCGCAATAGTGAAGTTGATCTTCGCCAGTGATGAGTCACTTCAATTCATGATTGCTTGCTGCGTTCAGACCATGCAGATTTCATTTTCTTGAGAGAAATATTTGTTGTATTATAAAGCTGAGATTTGATGAAATACCCGTAAATAATTAAATGTCAATGAGTAGTAGGTCGAAAATGGATTCGTCTGGATTGTTTAGATGCTGGAAGCGAGATGAATAGAGGTAATTGTCGTAATATGTTGTCGCATAATTTTCATAGAAACGATCGGACAGTCATTGATTCAACTCGAACAGAAGTTGGAGTGATCCCGTTAACTTTTTTACGCGGGTGCATGTAGAAATAGTGTAACCAGTGATTCCCAACCGCGGCCCCGAGGGCCGCATGAAGGCCCCTGCTAGCCTCCTTGCGGCCCCCAAAAATATTAGGAAATCGAGTTATGACAAAGAATAAAATTTATGTTTATGAAATACACTTGCTTGGCTTGGAGTCTGGAGTTTTTAATTAGGATTACAGGACAGTTGTGAGTAGACTGCTATGGTTACGTTACTGTTGTTTCAATGCAATGTGCCATAACTTTCCAGTCGTACCATCTCTATTCCTGACTGAGTGGGCCCGGCCGAAAATGGCTGTGTTGACGTTTTCGGGGATCGAAGTAGAGCGTCGATTGAGTTATGAGAATTTCACAATTAAGGGAGAGAGCACGGCATCAGATAGAGGAACAAATATATGCAATTAATGCACGGATTGCACGCGTTGCTCATTTTGTTGTCGAGACATGCAAGAATTTTCCAATGATTCCAGTGGAGAGGGACGCTATCTGGGCAAGATCAAACATTCCTAAGTCGAAGAATTTTCAATTCAATGTCTCATTAAAACGATTTTTTTCGTCGCAACATCGAAGAAAGAACTATGACATCGGGCAACATTGGTCAAATGAGGATGGCACCTCAAGAGACCGCAACTGCAACCGCAACTGACCCTTCGGCATCCTCCTCTGTTCAGTACGTTCTATCTTATCGCATTGTACATTGTGTGTGTGTTGTTCAGATAAAATGTAACCTGATTGATATTGCTACGACTCGGCAGATCGACATTGCAGCCCAATCCCGATCATCGTAAACGGATGACCGAACCGCAGCTGTCCTCACGCCGTTCGTGTTAATTGTCTTCGCATCGCATCATATATTTTTTTTCAAATAGTTGATTTGTTGATGGCGTGCTTCTCATTATACCTGTCGGCAATAAAGTTTAGCAACGCAAACAACTTTAGAGTATCGAAATATGGTATTTATTACTTGAATTTAAACCAGCACCATGAGAACTAAATGAAAATTGAATCAACGAGAACTTGAGATGCGGAGCCAGTTTCGGGGATGTGGGCGATGGCTCGGTAGAATCAGAAACTGGGATATTTTCCGTAAGAGCTTTTTGGATAGGAATGAGCTTTCTATTGGTGCTTTTGGCGGGTGAGGGATTCGCTGTACTGCATAGGGAAAGTGCAAAACGATTTATACACCGGTTTCGGTTACTAGGCAAGCGTTCACTTCAGTCTAAAGGGCGTCATCCCTCAATGGCTCCTCACCTTTCTAGCCGTATAGTTCTTTTAAATGTTTATGATTCGTACCGTATTTGAATGTGGGCTTTATCTACTGATCCGATTATATTGATATGTACAGGAGAAAAACATTCGGATAGATGACAAAACTAAATAGATTATGAAGTAAATGTGATATCGAGCAGCATGAGTGCTATCGAATTGACGCCGTTCGTTCTTCCGCGTGGTGGAGCTAATGTCTCATGTGCATCAATGGCTCTGAGTCAAAACAAATGCATGGAATCAGCTGATTGAGTGTTCTAGTATCAGTTTTAATTCGAGAGGACGTTGGACCACTGTGATTCCGCCAGAAAATGCTTACGTCATATTTCCGAAATTAATGAATCATTGTTATCGCAATGATTCACTTGTGCTAAAATCAAATATTATCACCGGAAAAACAATTTCGCGACAGATTTGGGGTGCAAGCGAACTGAAACACACGAGTTTTATCGATAAATGGCGCAAACGGTATGATCAATACAATATGTCATCGAAACTTGAAGGTGTGCTTCATTTTACAACCACCAGGTAGTACTTATGGCATCTAAATTTTCAGCCGCTACGTAATCTACGCAGGCGAATCTTTATCAATTCTCGCCTGTAGCCGAAGCATCAGAGGTTAATTTGTGTTCCTTCCCCCCATGTGTGACTATTTCTTGCGGCGGTGAGAGGCCCGGAAAAAAGACTCCACAAATGAATATATGTGATATCGAAGAGACAAAAAAGTACAAATATTATTATTTAACGAAGACAGCCTATCCAGCACTGTTAGGCTACATCGGCCAATTGGCTCAAGTCGTTTTTGATTAAAATATCATAATAGGTAAATGCAACATCTTCCTGCCGGTCACCTGCATCGCATTGCACACTATGTGCCTTGAGCATATCATAATATAAATGATTACGATTATTGCGATTCACGTCGTGTTCGTGTTTAGTATAGGTTTACTGTAATACAGTATTTTATGAATTATTCAATAAACAGTTACAACAAAAAAGCAACGGCGTTGCTTCTGCTTCGGACATTTTATATATTTTGAAAACTATTTCATCTTGGTTTTACGTAGGCTACTTTTTAAAGATCAAAACGCACGATTTTGGGTCAAATACGACTTTTCGTCCAATTCGATTTTCGGTCAGTTTCAATCGACAATTAGGACACCTAAAATCTAACGGCATGCCCTCTGCTTCGGATATGTTATATATTGGAATAAGTATCACATCATGATATAAACGATAAAGTCAACAAGTTGAGAAATTGCGTACTTTTTCAAGATCAAAATGCATAATTTTGTGTCAAATACGACTTTTCGTCCAATTCGATTTTCGGTCAGTTTCAATCGACAATTAGGACACTTAAAATGTAACAGCGTTCCCTCTGCTTCGGATATGTTATATATTTGGATAATTTCTACATCATGATATTACCGATAATATCAAAAGTTGAGAAATTGCGTACTTTTTGAGGATCAAAATGCACAATTTTGCGTCAAATACGACTTTTCGTCCGAATCTATTTTTGGTCAGTTTCAATCGACAATTAGGACACCTAAAATGTAACAGCGTGCCATCTGCTTCGGATATGTTATATATTTGGAATAAGTATCACATCATGATATAAACGATAAAGTCAACAAGTTGAGAAATTGCGTACTTTTTCAAGATCAAAATGCATAATTTTGTGTCAAATACGACTTTCGTCCAATTCGATTTTCGGTCGGTTTCAATCGACAATTAGGACACCCAAAATGTAACGGCGTGCCCTCTGCTTCGGATATGTTATACATTGGAATAAGTATCACATCATGATATAAACGATAATGTCAAAAAGTTGAGAAATTGCGTACTACTTTTTCAAGATCAAAATGCATAATTTTGCGTCAAATACGACTTTTCGTCCAATTCGATTTTCGGTCAGTTTCAATCGACAATTAGGACACCCAAAACACGCCGTCACATTTTGGGTGTCCTAATTGTCAATTGAAACTGACGGAAAATCGAATTGGACGAAAAGTCGTATTGGACGAAAAATCGTGCGTTTTGATTTTTAAAAAGTGGCCTACGTAAAACCACGATGAAATAGTTTTCAAAATATATAAAATGTCCGAAGCAGAAGCAACGCCGTTGCTTTTTTGTTTTAACTGTTTATTGAATAATTCATTAAATGCTGTATTACAGTAAACCTATACTAAACACGAACACGACGTGAATCGCAATAATCGTTATCGTTTATATTCTGATGTGCTCAAGGAAAATAGTGTGCAATGCGATGCAGGTGACCGGCAGGAAGATGTTGCATTTACCTATTATGGTATTTTAATCGAAAGGTCATTGGGTGAGATTATTCACTGATTAATGAGCAACAAACTTCACAGTAATCCGGAATTAATGGACGCGCTTGAAATCTGTAGTCTTTTTTACGCTGTCGTCCTTTTGTATTCTTATTTGACCTGGTTCATACAATGCGAGTAGTCCCTACATTCGGTTCACCACGATGCAGTGTTGGGATCAATTCACTACCTTCGAGTCACGAGTCATCTAGAGTCATTGCACATTTTGACTCGAATCAAGTCAAGTGAAGGCAATCGATTTTCAAAGGTGACTCGAGTCAAGTCAAGTCACGAGTCAAGTCACAATTCAAGTCACGCTGCCTTTTCGAAGCACCAGACATGATTACGTCGTTGCATTTTGCTAGCTGTTTGATATACGGACTGAGTGGTCATTCATTTTGCATCGAGGAGCGATCATATGGTTTAGTAGACATGCAAAAAGGCGTTGTATCGCTCACACATACGTAGAACTGCTAAACTACGGAAGTAACTGGATATCGTCAGTCTATAAATATCAGCCAAAATACAAAATCAAATGCAAGACATCTGAAATTATAAACGAATTGATATGTTGCAATACACTACCCACCTATACATCCATGAGATACAATTCAAGCCGTCTGTGTCAATAGATGACTAGTAATGTAGGCTACTATAATTAGGGCTACCGAGCATTCTCCTGTAGGAGGATTTGTCCTCCTTTTTCAGGAAAGTGAAAATGTCCTCCGGCAATCGTACTCCTTTATAACTTTTACAGCTAGGCTAATGGACAGGACCAACTCAAAATCGGCATAACTGATGCGAAATAGGTAATGCGTACGTTCGAGTGGGTCATTCGGGAGTCGGGGCAAAGTGATGACCTTTTTTAGTCAACACAACAAGATTTCCAGTAAATAATCCAAACTCAGCTTTTTCAACAAACTCTTATGATTTCAAAAAAGTGTCCCCCTTACCGGATTCCAAAATATCGTAATCCTAAGTTAGGGTTGCCATACGTCCGGAATTTCACTGTTCAAACTAGCGTCTGGGAGAAATTTCTAAAATATGCCAAATGTCCGGAATTTTGAAGACTTGACGTAGGCTCATACTTTTTTCGTAAATCAGCATAAAAACAATATGTTTGGGAATATTTATGCTGATAATATTTCTTTTCGCGCTGCACGCGATTTGCTACCGCATTTATTGATATTAATGTGGCGACTGCCATCCTCGCAAAAAACTGCAATAAAATATAGAAACAAGCTTCATTTACACTGGAATAAGCCTAATTGCAATCGCACTTATAGGAGAACGGTATATTCCCAGAGATCGTTAAGGCCGCTCAAATGCTTTATTCTGGAGTTTGCGAATATGTTGAACGTAATCAGCTTCCAAAATAGCCCGTGAGTAAGTCTGAGCAAAGGTGCGGCTCGTCAAATTTTGATCGGGGCCACGGAACATATTCAAATTGGAGATGGAGTCGCGACCATAAAACGTTGGAAACCACTGGATGTGGGGTGTTAATAAATCTCCGTGGTGCGCCCCAGCATAAGGCTGATATACAATTTTATAGTTAGGACATGAACATGGCGTAACGATGTGCAATTACGCTCCCCGTATTTTCGAACTGTTCATTCTCCACCAGCTCTACCGCTAACTCTGATCATGTGGGCAAAGAGTAGTGACTATTTAGTAATAGATGGAACAACCAATATTATTGACAGAATTCATTCAAAACATTTAACGACCCGATGCATATAGAAACTAGATTCATATAGCAAGCACCCCGCCCAGAAGTTGCATGGATTACCCAATAGTGTTGGCTCAACATAACTGTTTATTTGTACGGGAAGGGGCTGAAAACATGTGCTTTCGGTTCCGGTTGCACAACACACAGCCACATACTCCTGAACCGGATCGTGACCACCTCTGGTCTATGACCAATTGACCAAAGCTTCGCTACTGTGACGTCGTAACTCATTTTGAAATCCACTAGTGGGCGCTAAGGAGTGTCCGGAATTAGGGTTGCAGAAATATGGTAACCCTATCCTAAGTATAATCGAATTCTAATAAAAATCGAACAAACCGCAGTTTGGTTAAGGTGATAACTTAGCACAATGAGCATTCTGTAGAACAGTGCTATTAGATCACTTCACTACTAGTTGACGACAACGTATACGTAAGCTGTAAGCTCCGATCGGTCAATTTATTTGTGAGAGGCTCAATAACACGCAATATCATGAATGATTGGTTGTTCTCACATGCTACACAAGCGTTTCGCAAACAATCCGAACATATGCAACAGCGATTTTTTTACGACACCGATCACTTGATGACTCGAAATTGACTAGAAAATGTTTGATCCTGGTCACGAGTCAATCCACATTTCTGATACGCCGAGTCAAGTCAGGTCAAGTCATTTTTGCAAAGTGATTCGAGCAAAGTCAAGTCATACGAAAAAGGTGACTCGAGTCATCCCTACACTGTCACGATGACGGTTCAGCAAAGAGAAAGCGAACAAGTTTCTCTGAAATGACAATAATCTTTCAGGCGTCAAAATATACGATGTCCCTCAAGCGACACCTTGCGAGACTTCAGTATCTTTCGAAACACAACCTCCATCATTGCGTTGCGCATCGTCCCCTAACTCAATGCTCTCGTAGTCATGGTGCCTCAGGGCTGCACTGTCGCCCTTGATCTGTTGCGTTGCAGACGGTTGATGGCTTCTTGGGGAAATTCCACCTTTGGAATCCTTGTACAAGTGATCGTATTCACCTTCTTGCTGATCCAAATTGCACGCAACCTGGCTTGGAAGATCAGCGGCAGCTGGATCGATAGAATTATAGACAGGCTCTTCAAAGCATTCGTCTTGACCAATTTCAAAGTCGCCTATATTTACCCGGTGGCTCAGTAAAGTATTCGCATCGTTAACATTACTCTCTGCACCCAGGATGTCGGTAACACGTTCGTTGTTACACACCACGCTATCGTTGGACTCGGTTATTTCTTTATCCGTGGAAGTTGTAGACTGGTGTGAGTTCAGTCGATTTTTGGAATCGGTAGCAACACGACTGCATGTTGGGTTGTGGCTCTTTATAGGGGAGGTCATCGGCGTTGCGAGTGACTCGCCTTCTCTCGCTACACTCCAATACTCATTCTCTGTCGGAACAACAACCTCGCCGCGAATACTCTCAATACCGTTTCTACCGTGAGGATACTGATCGTTATGATGTCCGGTGCTGTAAAAAAACATATTCAATTTAACTGTGTGCTAGATAGTTCTATCAGTGCGAGACCGGTATATGAGAAGATCCGCCACGCAACCCTTTCGTAACCGGCACTGGAGTTTGGATTTATTTTGCTTCCATCGACAAATGAGCAGAGACGTTCAGCAACAATGTACATTCCTGGGACACTAACGAAGGTTTGGCTTACTTGCAATGTTACTCAATTGGTTTTGGTTTTGTTTTATATTATTTCCATTAAGGCTACTTCTGGAGCAGATTTTATGTGAGGCTTCTTACCTTTACACTTCGGATTTTGAAGTGCAAGCAGTAGTTTTGTTATGAGTTTGGATCACTTTTGTGATAGACATTAGGGATGGTGTGAATCCCTAAAAGATTCAGGTTCGTGAGAGCGCGAACCTTTTTGAAAGGTTCTGTGTGAACGCGAACGTGAACCTCATATTGCTAGTTCCAACCCTACATTTCAGTGAATTGATAGCCTATATTAGTGTACTACTGTACACGATACTTAGCGGCGACTCGGGCCCCATAATGCCACAATGCTGAAGTACATATTGAAGTTTTAATCGTCGCCAAATGTATCAATTAGGACAATCAAATATTATTAAAATCCCATAAAATCAATATCTTCCGTCGCTTTGTCAGCAATTTCAACAAGGACTTGCAAGGGAATATCAGTCCACGCCTTAACGGTCTAGGCCAGACCGGGCATTGTATTCGGCGTCTGAGTGTTGCTACGTTGACATTGAGCAGCGTGTAAAACATGTTTCTGTTGCTACCGATATTACCCCGAAATTAGGATTTGTCCCCGTACGCCGGCCAGATTTTTTACATCAGACAGCGATATCAATTTCATCGATTGGTTGAATAAGCATCATTCGATGACTACCTACATGCAGTACAACACTCTTGATATTGTGTGATTGAGGGTCAAGCTCACAGCAGAGAGTCACTAAATATTCACAAACCGAAAGCTGGACAGTTCGAGCAAACTTTTGAAACGAAGAAAATAATATTTGTGAGATTGTCAAGGTGCATTTTCGTTTAGTGTTGATTTTTATGCTGCCCGCGCCATGCAGAGAGTGGCCCGCAAATGAAATGGAATAAACTTCAACCAAAGATGTTATAATGAATCAAAAATTGTAATGTATGAAAAAGGTTCACAGTGCAGAACCTACCAAGGTTCGTTTGTGAACGTGAACCTCCAAATTTCCGAGGTTCACACACAGAACGCGAACGTGAACCTCACGATCACACCATCCCTAATAGACATTATCACAACATCGCGTGACATACCCCCTGTTTCATGGTCACTGAATATAATTTCGAAGATTTTACCTATTTGTGGTGTTGTGGCGACACCATGCGGCATCGCAACTGTGGTCAATAATTATTTAATCTTAGTCGCGAATATATGCAACTTTGAATTTAGTCATCTCCTATTGACTGCTAAAAGTATGCCACTTTAGTACAAATCTACTTTCTGGATATACTTGAATACTTTGCAGGCCTTTCGTTACTATACGTTCGCTGGAAGTTGTATTTAACTGTCTTGAGAATTGCTATTTATACTTGTAATTGAGAAAAACATTACGACGTCACAACTACCTCTAAGTGAGTAGCTATGCTGACCAATTTGACCAACCCTACAAATGAGCTATCGTAAAATAATAATGCTGGTATTCTTCCAATGAATTATTATTTTGAATACTACGAACTTCTACCATATTAGCTAATGTGATGGAATACTTACGAGATTTTTAGTCTGTTATCGAACATATTTAAAACAGGCATGGAACACGTCGCACATAGGCCATTCTGCATTTGCTTTTCGTGGTAGGAAAAATCGCCAGTTGATTAGTCAAAGGTAAACTTATAACTATTTCAGGGGCGGTAAACTTATCCAGTATGGGAAAATACGATATAGGAAAATTAAGTAGTTGAATGGCTGAATTACTGACTCGCGAAACATTAATCGCGATTTCATCCGCCTATAAAGGAATATATCGTATTTATTGTAAGCTTCAAGCGTACTGCAGAGAGATCAAAACAGTATTCAATGAATTCAATAACGTGGGGTACTTCAATAGCTGTCAAAGACACATCTGTGGTCGATAAAAGCTGTCCAAGAATTTCTTTGAACTCGTGCTGCAAGTCGGTCGACCCTTATTAACGACTGCACGTGAACGCCAGTTATATTGGAACGCAGCTTTGGCTTGTAATTATCCACGGGGAAAATATATCTAGGCCCGAACAGATCAAGTATTTTCGTGGCCATCTTATTCAGGTTGGCAATCTTGGAATTACTCAGTGACGTATAGTCACTACTTGACGTGGTAAACAAGTATCGTGGCATTGCGGCAGACCATTGCAGCGGGTCACGTCATCGTGTAAGACCAGAATCTGTCCACGGGCACCTTAAAATCCAGGTGCATGCTCGCGGGCTGTATGTTGCCTGGCGCTGAACTAGTTGGTTTAATTGAAATATATTCGACGTCTCCGAATTAACGACATCTACTTGTAATTAACTATAAATTTACAATGACTGCTTTTATCCCTATGCATCTATCATCGGAAAACTCACGAAGTTTTTTGAAACGGCGAGTGTATCCATGCTTACCTCGGTCTTCCTGTCCCACCAGGCGATCCCCTCAGTCGACTGGTTCGGTTATCATTTCCATCTTCGCGCGCATATGGTCCGTCCGCAGGTCGACCGCTTACACTGTCGTAATGTGCTCGAATGTGGTCCATATTTGGGGAGTTAATATCATCCCCATCAGGAGTAAGACCGGTGTTTCGACTCGCATTTCTTTTAGCATTCGACATTCCGCTTATTGCTAATCCGGGGGGCAGTTCCGGCGGGATAGGAGGGAGTGGTTGAAACACGCTGGGAACACCCGTGATACCGGTTGTCGAAGATGTAGATGATAGAAGAGAAGACGTTGACGGCTTTTTGGAGCCCATATTCCGTTCGCTCGTGGGCGTTTGCTGCTTAGCGAGCTCGGCGAGAGATATCCTCGTTCTCTTTGAGTTTTGACGCCCGGAACCAGCAGAGTAAATCGCCCCGCCCGACGTGAAAGACAGATGAAGCCTTTTCCGCTGCTTACCTCTGCTGGTCGCGTTGCTGGATGCGCTACGTACGCTTCCTTTGCTGCTCATCGCGTCGCTAAAGTTGGGCGGATACTCACTGCGTCCGAACGTACCCGAGCCATACCTCAGGCCTAACGGTTGCTGAAATCCGTGCATCAACCCGCTCGGGATCGAACCCAACGTCCCGGCAGAGAACGAAGGCTGAATGGGATAGCGAGCTCGCCTGGAGCGCTTCAGTACATTCCAGCAGACTGCGATGAGAGCGAACAGCAACAATACAATGAACACGAGAAGCGCTGTAAGTATAATGCCATGAGGTGAGAACTAAGAAGGCAGTGTAATACTTCCGCTATGTGATTAGTTGCGAATAGCAACGATCGACTGGTTAGCAAAGTACTTTATATAGTCTGCCCCGGTGGGCAAAAGCACTCATAAACGATTACTGTTGTATAGTAGTAATTCGTCCAGTGGACAGCCACTGGCTCATTTGATAACAGCATACTTCGGTGTCCATTGTAGCAGTATGAGATTCGATTATTGCAGCAATTATAATGCCTAATTGCGAATTAGTGAACACTGCGGTAACTATTCTCGCCGACACACTGTTATTTATTGAGGTAATGGTAATTGAACGCATGGTGTAGTCAGCATGAAAATCACCAATGTTACAATTCTATTCCATCATCATCATCCATCCTACAGCAAATCAAACCTACCGTGCCTTTTCTACCAATCCCTATAATAAATCTACGGAATTCAGATCAATTTACATCCCACGGTCACTGTAAAATTGGGTGTCCCTTTACTACGGATGTATTCGTACGTTAATGCCTAATCCATATGAGCTACTCATGAGTTGTGTTTAAGACAAAAAAACAATGTAAAACAAACATGTTTGAAATAACATGCCATTGTTTAAAACATGTTTTCTATTTTGTTTTTTTGTTTGTTTTATTTTGAAGCAATGACGTTACGAATATTCAATTGTCGCGTCATGGTGGATTGGCATTGACAATTGAAAATAAAGGGTACGACGAAATAAGCTTCCAACCCCTTCCATATACGGACCAAAAATGTATTTAACCAGGACTACATCGTCATGCAGCATTTTTAAGGTTGGCGGTCATCAACATCAGAACACGCATTCCGTACCAATGATCTAGACCGGTGATTCCCAACCGCGGCCCCGAGGGCTGCATGCGGCCCCCGAGGGCTTCATGCGGCCCCCAGATACCCTTCTTGCGGCCACAAGAAATATTAGGAAATCCAGGTATGACAAAAAATAAGATTTATATTTATAAAATACACTTTGCTTGGCTTGCAGTCTGTAGTCTTTAATTAGGATTGCAGGAAAGTCGTGAGTAGACTGTTATCGTTACGTTACTGCTGTTGATATGGGAGCCCAAGACCCGAGTTTATTATTATTATTTTTTTTGGGGGGGGGGGGTGGGCTGACGAAGTGCTGTTTCGTTCCTGCCTACCGGTATACGCACGAAGATGTTTAATTATTATTGAGGGGTCCTACCTTTTCAAACACACCTCCGTCGGCTCTATCTGTAAACCTGATTACGTGAGCAGAGAGAGGATAAAAATTGATGGCAATACATATGCAATTCCCGATCATATATTGACCGATTCAATCATGAATTACAAAAAAATTTCGTGCTTGGCGCGTCTTGGCGATAAAACCTAACACACTAAATCGCCCCGAAAGCAGCATATTTGGTAGTCCTATAGCTCACGACCGAAGCGTCCGCATAATTTGATAGGCCCGGTCGTTATCGAAAGCTAGTGTCGCACTGATTCCAAAAATACGATTTGAAATCTCGCCAGGGCAATAAAACTACTCCGAAATATCCACGAAAGGTCGATTGTTCTGAACAATGGGAGCGCAGCAACACAATGATCATAACAATGGCCAGTGGCGTCAAGCGATTGATTGGAACAATGCCAATTTTCATATTTTGGTGGCTATTTTGGGTCCGTTTCATTGCCCTGGTATACGAGCGGCCCCGACCGTAATCTGAAATTCTAAATTTGGCCCTGACACCGAAAAAGGTTGGGAACCACTGATCTGCACCTACGTAGCCTACTATAAGCTGTTGAACCGAATATTTCGCAGGTTACATCCATCAGTTATAGTATACGTCGGCTATATCGGGTGATAATCGTCCGCAGGCTCACACAACATGTTTTTGAATAATTATACAGCTTGAAAAACACATTTTTAAAGCCATGCTAGCTACATCCACTTAAACCAGTGTATAGCAAGTGCCGAGTTGCGAATAAATTGATGAAACGAGTAGCATGGGTTGCATTTAAAACGATGGCCTGTTTAAAACACGTTTTAAACAGTGGTTTAAACAAGCATTTGCTATATACTGGTTTAAGTGGATGTACCTAGCATTCAAAAACAGTCCCCGTAATGACTGCGAATATCAACCGGTTCTAGAAATATTATTGTAGATTAGGTATCACTAAAAGTATCCGAATGAGAAATACATTTACGGTTCCCCTATACACATTCGTTATATTAGTTATCGACTAGATAAGGTCTTATCTCACAGTGAAAATCGAGCATCATGTTTACTGCAAGAATATCTTTCTATGTTGCTGCAATCAACAGCTGAAATGATCAGGTCTCTGCACACAGAGTGAGCAGTACGCAGTGTTTGTTGCCGCATCACGAATACACGATGCCAAATATTCTTGCACGTTTTAGCGACCACTTACGGCGCAGACGCGTCTCAAATAGCCATGTCGCAAATTATTATCGCCGTGAAATTTTGATACGTTCACAACCCTACGAGGAAGGTATGAAATGAGAACTTATTACCATAAGAAGTTATCAAGAAGATAGGTAAGTTGCTAATTGCGCGACCGACGTCCTGCAAATAGCAACATCAAAGCGTCCTTACATCCAATTAGAATTACTGCGTAGTTGTTGATGACAGTCGTGAAACCGCCTTCGCCCTCTACAGTGAATGTTTGGTTGTTGCGTCGTTTTGGTCCGTGTACCTTGACGCTAGTTGTTGACGTCTGTATTGCTGTCGATCCCGTAATATTTGATGTGGAATACACGGTGTCCTGTGTGGCGGTTTCCTGAAACAGTAAGAAGTTTTGCTGTATAGAATCATCGACAATTCGTCTGTCTTGTATGCCATATGTCCATCATATTGTTATGGGATTTTATTTGTGGCCTGAGAGCTATCATTCAACCGCAAACGAACTCAAGCTACCTATACCTATACCATAAGCACAAAAAAGTAAATTTCCTCTCAGTGACTCACTTATGATTGTCGGCAATATTGATACTTTACGTCAGTATTGAATTTGTCGGTCGTTTCAACACGCATAATACGACTAGATGTTTGTATCTTCGTAATGCCCAATCGATCTATCTATACAGACTGCAGCCTGTGCTTGATTACGAGATCGTCGTAGAACTAATATGTATACACTTAAAAGTTTGCAATAGCTTCTATGTATTCCTCGTATCGAACGCGTTGAGTTGAGAAGGGTTTTCCCAAATCTGAGACATTCCAGCCAGCGGGCATTGTCTCGGTGTCCCCCTATCGTCAAACTTGCAAACTGGGTTAGAGTATCACTGAATGGTCTTTCAAACATGACTGCTGTTTCGGAAATATCGCTTTTATCCATTCCAATCGCTGCTATTATGGCGCATTACAATATCCGAGCCATCAACACTATGACACAACGCAATGCAAACGGAGATGGATTTTCATTTTTATTATGAACCAAACCCGATGTTCGGCAAAGATTAGCAGCGACTTTGCGAAGTTCACACCGGTTCAAAATCGTAGTCGTTTGTTCTATGATCGTTTGCAAATGTTTGTTTTTAGCAGTTTCGTGAGTACCGCAGATTTATTTACATTCGCTGAAAATTGAATTTGACGTCACTGAGGTTCGGGAAAAAGTTGCGTTGCTTACTCAAACGCAATATGTGACATAATTCTTGTTCGCGTTATCCTACTGACGATTTGATGTGCCTCCTTGTGGGATGGTGACAAACACTGTATTTCTTTCAGACATGAATAGTTCCAAATCAGATGGGGCATTGGGGTTGGCCAGTGCAATCTAAAACAACGTAGTATCCTCATTCTATATAACCTATAACGCAACTTAATTAGAGGCTATATGGGTTGTTGAAAGTTGGCTGAACTGTCACTCAGTATATTTACATTATAAACGGGTTGTAACCAAGTCACAAGGTTCCGAGTCACAATTCAATCTCACTTTTATAGTTTTAACTCGAGCCAAGTCGAGTCATTTTCAATTCACCACCGAGTCAGGTCCGAGTTCAAGTGAGCTAGTAAAGGGTCGAGTCCGAGTCATAGTGTTTTGACTCGAGTCCAAGTCCAAGTCATTATATTGACTGTCCAGTTTTCAGTCCAATCCGGTTCGATCCACTTTTTTCAACTCTTCCCGAATGATATAGAATGGCTCACATGCATAAAATAGTAATTGTCCTTAGTTTTAACAGTTTCTGGCTCTATTTTGAAGTATCAGGACTGATAGACGAAATACCGATAATGTGGTAACTTTCCTATATATTCTTCGAAGTTACAATGAAATCGCTGTCTTGGCTGCTCCAGTGTCGAATCATATCAATCGCTTCAAGTCATTACAACTCTGCATTACAAAGCACTTCGAGTAAATATTTGAATCAGTGTTACCTTATTCGTGCGATCATCGTCGTATGCTGTTGATGCACCATCTGTCGAGTCCTCTTCACTGAATGAGTCGGTTGACATGTTCTTGTATTCCACTTCACACATTCGCCATTGCGATGTGTTACCAGGACACGCTAAATGGTCTGGATTTCTTTGTCCCAGGCAGACCCTTTTTCGTGTAGAGGTCTGTCGTCTCGCTCCGTTGACTTCTGTTTCGCTGTCCGTGAGCGTTTGAAGCGATGGATTTGATATGTTTCCTCCAAATGCGAGCCTGGATCGTCGCGTATTTGGGTTATTCCTCACTGCTGTTATTTCCCTTATGTCCTTCAGCGGGCAGTCTGTCCAGCTCTCCCAATTAGTCCAGTGGGGACATACGTTGTTCATTCCACACTTTTCGTTTTTGTATTCCGACTCCTTGAGATAAGCTTTACAGAGATAGGTGTGCGTCTTAGAGAATACGGGTGGACCGCCAGCCGAACGGGCATCTAAATTCAATGTGTCGTAAAATTGTTTGTTATGTGCTGTTCATGGTCATTTACACCAAACCAATTTTTTTCATTTTGATTCGGTAACTGTCGACTTCTAGGATTTTATAAGACACCGCTTACACGGATGAGATTTATGACTGATTTATGGCTTATCGTTGCTCGACAACGGAATCGTTTACAATTGAGAATACAGCAAATTCATGCAGTAGGCGATTATACGTAAGGCTGCAGGTTGGTCACCCCATGTCATAACATCTGTAAAACTAAACGGTTCAGTAGCCAACTATTCAACCAATAAACAAATCGGTTATATATGTAAACTAACCTATTACAGTCGACTCTGCTTAATTCGGTCTCTGGTTCTGCTCACTTTCGATCAAGCGGCGAACGGCTTTTCCCGGGCAGAAAAATTCATTTATTGAAAAGCTAACAACGCTAAATCATGGCTAAAACCGCAAACTACAATGCTTCTGTGGACCTACAAGCCGTTATACGAGTCATACTTGTCTATTTTTACGGCATCAATCATCATATTTCCATCATATTCACTAATCTTGTGTCACAACGAACGAAGTACAAGTGATTGTGTAATAACAATAACCGAATAATAAGATTGCGAAATTCCTGCAAGTTTTAGTTTGGATCCGTTCCGGAGTATTTTATACGTAACTTATAAGTATTTTCATCGAATTCCTCTGAACTCTATGGATATGACCTATATTCTTTTCTAATTCCCCTCTTCACAGGCATATAATAGGCTGGAAGTCCTATCATACAATGAACTGCCTTCACAAGAAAATTGCCTGAGTAGGCCTACATATCAGCAATGTTCACTCAAAACTGCGCGCGTGCGCAATCGCGCAGTGCTGACACGTTCTCTGCGCACAGAAAATCTAAGCTGCGCACAAAAATTCCGAAGTGATGACCTTGTTTTTTTAGTCGTTAACGCACTGTTATCCAAGTGACCTCGCAGCGAGTTGTTGGTTGCGCGCAGACTCGTGAAGAATTAAAGGGAACATTGCATATCTGGATTATCAATATAAAGGGTTTGGAAGACGCATAACCAGAATTTAATCAACAACATGTTGAGACCGGTTTCAACCAGTAAAACTGCTATCTGTAAAATCCACATGATTCATTTAGGAAAGGTTGATACCTGGTGGCTCCATGATGAGACAATCTCTCACGTACTTCCGTACCCCTGGACGTCCGCATGTCCTCGAACAAGACGATAACAGAGTCCAATTTCCCCATTGGTAGCAAGTGGAACAATGTTTGATTTCAGCTTTACAGAAGTCAATTCGGCGTCGAGTGCCTTCTTCGGACACCATTCCCCTGTAGCATGGTCGGAATATAGCTCTCACTCGGTTGGTGTTAGGTGATGTTGAGTTAGATTCGGGTTTCGGTAGCATGCAAGCTGCGCGGCAACTTTCTTCCCCAACTTCGTTTCGCTGCTCCTCATCACACGATTTATCGAGAAAGTACCTGTGAATAAATTTATTCGAATGTACGTTTTTTTCATTTCGAGCGTCACGACGGCTCAACAGTAGGCCCCGTCTATGGCATGATAGGATAGAGATGGCTTGGGGACTTTAGCGTTCAAGTATGTATTTCTCCATTAGTAACTGTGACAGAAGTTGAAGACATTGAAACTCCAAAGAGCGGTTATTACGAATCGATGTATGTTCTACAACAGGGTTACCGTATTTTGGAAATCTGAGAAAAAGGACACTTTTTCAAAATATTCAGACTCGTAATACCGGAGGACAATCCTGAAGATATGGTAAATGTTTTTCACTTCTTGATCGGTTGATTGACAAAAAAAGGTCGACTTGCCGGCTCAGCTCCCGAATTAGCTGTCGGAGCGTTACTTCAGTGCTGATTTACTGTATCTCAGTCTATTTTGGCCCTATATTTAACCAAAATTATCAAAAACTTTTGTGCGGCTGTCATCACATAATTCAATTAGTATGTGTTAGCGGCCGTCGACATGCAAATTTAATTCTCGAATTGATTCCCGAATTTTCGTTGAAATTTCCTTCACGTAAGGCGCGATTCAATGCGGCTTAATGTTTCGATTTTGATATGGGCACCGCCCTTCGCAATCTGAGCCCCGTAGTACACAGATGCGAGCAGCAGAGGAAAAATAATGCGCCCCATTTGGAAATACCAATCGTGGAATCATGGAATCGTGTGCTCCTCACGAAAGAAAATTGTTTCTGGTATACGTTTGAGCGATTCCAATATCTTTCCACTGTACCGACAATCGTGATAGAAGGTCAAGTAATACCAGCACCAGCATACAGGTAATACCATGACAAATACCAATTGGCCCACCCTAAGATGCATCATAATTTATAACTTGCTCTAAATTTTCGAAAACACTCCCTCCAGAAGCCCTACCAAGGAATCTGGTCACATGGGCTGAGAAAGGATAAATATTTGATAGCAATATGTGAAAATACGGAATTCATACGAGAATCCAATTCACAACAAGACCACTCGCTATTTCGGGTCGTATAGTAAGCCGATAGCAATAAAAGTAGATTAGTCCGTAGTTCATCGGAAATGGACAATGACACTGGGCACAGTGGGCAGTTTAGCATAGGTATTTGGCGTCCAGTTAGTTCACTACGGCTACGCCATGGAATGCGACCGTAGGCTACATAAGTAGGCTACTCAAAGTGCGGCCTTGAAGAGCAAAAAGGTTGTGCCACACCTGATATAGAGTGTTGTTATTTTATGCAATGTTAAATCGTGTTGTCCAGTTACTTATAGCTTAGCGTGCGGTGTTCCAGGGCATCATGGCTATTGCTGGTCATGATTACAAAGAACTCGAACCGATATGGAGTAACAATTATAATCATTCGTGTCGAGTATTGAGATTATAGATGTTAACTAATAACGCAAAATATCTCAGTAGTTTCCACTCATCGCGGAATCTTCTCGGATAAAACTATCTCAAACACGCAGCTTATTGTAGCACAAGAGTGGACAATTGGCATGCTCTTGGAAACAGCAATTATGGTTATTAGTGATCCAACTGCACCATTTGTACATACTACATCAAAAGATTCATTTTCCAGATATACGAAATTATATTCGATAACGTGAAGCTGGCATTGTTATCTTGAAAACGATAAAAATATTCACTTTGTATATGTCATTATTAATGTTATTGGGCAATAACTGGCTACCTGGGCTCGAATGCTGGACTCGGAATCTAACCGTCAGATATTCGGACTTTACCGGGCCCTAATTATGATCCATCCCACATTCACCGAACACAGTTCGAGCGGAGGTATTTATAGTAACTAAGGATCAAGAACGAAACAAGAGAAATGATATTGTAGCTCCTTGTGATGGAAGGAAATTATGTATCCTATGGATAATTTCAGATAGAGCGTAATAACCAGAGCGCATCTGCTTGGATATTGACTACCACAGACAAACCTCATATCTAACTCCTATACCGTACCTATAATTCGTTCGCCGGCAAGTTTGCTGTGTTTGCGACTGGCTGCTGGATTGAAATGACTGCATCCGCATGAGCGCGCAATAGACGTCTTCTTTTGCGATGATCACCATGCACGTTGAGAGACCGTCTGCATTTTGGATATCGACCCTGCGTGTCGCCTTTTGTTTCCAGTCTGAGCTGCGTGTCATACTCGACGGGCAAGTGATAGAGCATTCACTAGTGTCTGACGATGTCCTCGGAAATATATTTTTTTCTGCAAGGTAACCATTGAAAGTAATCTTGAAATCCAATACATCCGATTTTTATTTCAAAGATCTTCTCGGACTGGTATATATACGTTCTTGGTTTTAGATCAGCTAAGCTAATAACGTAGTCTTACAGGTATCAGAGTCAAGATTGTAGCCGGACCAGAAGTGGAACATTTGAAGCTTCCGACTTAGAACGGTGGAGTTGGACTTCATTGAGAAGAACGAAGCGGACCTACAGTGCACACGATCAGCGATCGAGACATTTTTCACTATGGTGCTGCAGCATGGCTTATGGTATTATTACCATATGTCCCCCTTTTTCAGGAAATAAAAAATGTCCTCCGAGGACACCTAGATGTCCTCTTTTTGTGGTAATTCAGTAGCCGAGTCAAAGTGATGACCTTTTGTTGGTCAACAAACTACTATCGATCGAAAAATTGTCAAATACACCAATTTTCCTGGAGATTTCAGAATTTATAAAAGTGTCCTCTTTTTAGGATCTCAAAATATGGTACCCATAACTTTGGTAATCAAGTAGAAGTAGAAGTAACACGGTAATTTCTGCAAAAGTACAAGCAGATTTCTGTGACATTTTGAAACTACGTAAAGTTGAAATAGAAGATAAATGTTTGAAGTAGACTCAAGATTTGGTTCATCAAGTAGATCCGTATTATGCTTATCCTTGGAAATATTGGTATGAACACTATTCGCTAAACATAACATGAACATGCAACGTTACCGGTGGTGGTCCATAACGAATTGCTACTACTTCTTCCGAATACTTAAGTAAGCTATACTTATGTATACGACAGCTGATGTGGCTATGCTTTTGACTGCTCCATACTTCTACCTGATAGTTTTATACAGAAAACTATACTTACGTCCGACATTTAGAATGTTGTAAGGTAGTAATTATTTTGGAATATGCTGCCATCACTTGTGGTAGTGCAATGTCATGCCAACTGGACGAATGAACCTCATATCGCTGTATTGTCATTGGTCATTTTGTGTTAGTCGCGAAGATACGTCTGTAATTTTGAACGTGCGCGCATAACAGCATCCGACTAATTGACCGAATCTACTTTCTGAAATGACATAGGTGACCAATTTTCATATGTTGGTTTAAGAATTCCCCTGTAGAAGAAGTTTTGACATGTCTAGGAGATGCTACGACTACTGTAATTGAGTGGAAATCTACGGCGCTATTTCACCTTGTCCGGTAGTAGGACGCTCATTGCTTTGTTGACCTCCTGCCAGTAAATACAACGCTTGGCGAACATGAAATGAATGTTTACCAAAATGCCAACATGCATATCAAGAAAAATCTACTACTCATAGTTCGAAGGACCGAGCGAGATAGTGTAATGGTTATGCGTCCTGTTTCTCGATCGGTAGATCGTGGTCGGGTCTTACCAAAGACTCGTAAATTGGCATCCGCATCTATCCTGCTAGGCGCTCAGCAATCACGGATAGCATGGAGGAGAAAAAAACGGGGTCGCAGACTAGATGACCTCACGGCCGTACCGCAACTCCGTCGTCAACGCATCTCGATGGTGGAGGTGAAAAAGAATATCGTATCTCTTTCTCTCTTTACATGTAACCAGGCAATCGTCGGCATGATGACTAAAGTGTTTGATATAATTTTGATTTCCGGGGCTATAGTGTTGACTTCTGATATATATATTTAATCAATCCTCAGAGAAGAGCTCTTCCATGCACTCAGGGTGTAGAGCAAGAAAATGGCAAAGATAATATCTAGTATACAACATCATTACTGGATTTGCTTCAAGCGAACAACGCCAATTTCGCAGCATCAAAACCTACTCACCAGTAATACCGTCACATTCTTTGGTACATCGGAATGGATCGGACCACCAATAAGGTGGCTGTCCAGTTCTTTGTGCAAGCACCGTGACCTCGATACAGAGGTTTAATAGTAGGATTATGAGCATATCTCTCGCCTGTATACTCCAAACATGGGTAGCTTTGATACAGAAACAGCAATTGCAAACACCTTTACTGGAATCCAAGATTAGGGTTTACATATCGTTGCCAGTGGCGTAAACAACAACACCTGCAATATATATTAGGCGCAACTCATAAGATGCTCTCATACGGAAGGTTAGAAAGAATAACAAACGATATAGAATTCCGTATCGTCCACACAGGTAGAGCCATATTCATTGTAAGTCCCCTTACGGAGTTTCCAAGGACATATTAACTGAAATCTATTTATTTACGAAGGAGAAAACTTCCAAGCTATATCACTTTATACAAGTTACGATGCTAAAAAAAATAACGCAGTTAATATCTGTATTCTCTATCTCAACGCTCCATAATTTCTGAAGTAATTGGTCTAACCCAGTGGTTCTCAACCTTTTGTCCTCGCGGATCCCTTTCAGACCGTCACGGACCCCTGGACCCCAATGAAGATTCAATGGAAATATAGGTAAAGTATCGTGCAATCGTCATCAGTCTCGTGCATCTGATAACAGTAGGCTTAGTGATAAACAGCAAAAACATGACTTTTCTTGAAAATAAGATGATACTGTTCATGTAGAAATTGGGTTACTTCTATGATTTCAAAGCAAATTCTGCAACTGCGTTTCTTGAAATACGTGGTCGTGTCTTGTAATACGTGGTCGTGTCTTGAAAATCCGCTCCTTCGATTTGATGTGAACGCGTGCTGAAAATCCATTTCCACAAATATAGGTGGTGGCAAATGTAATAATAAGGCATAACGCGTCCGACGATACATTTGGGTATGATCGCAACAAATGTGCCACCAACATTGACAAACAATTTTTTTAATGAACATATAACGCCAAGCCTGGTCATTTCTATCTAGCAGCTTATTTTGAAGTTATTATGGGAAAATGGCTATGTATATCGCAGCAGAAAATATATTTTGTGAACATTTGGAGGTCATAGTGATTGACCTTACTCATCCAACATTTTTTCAACAGTGCCCAACAAAATATTTCTAAACAGCAAAATGTGGGCTATCGACAATTTAGCAATTAAAATGAGTCTGAACAGCAGGATATTTCATCTCAGAGGGTCATCCTGTTGATGTGAGCTCTGGAGTTTTACTAGTAAAGAAGCGAAACGGCCTCGTGGTTTTTCGAAGTAAAAAAATACAAATTCGGTTATCAAAATGTATGTATCAGTAGGCTATTGACAATTTATCAATTAAAATGAGTATGCACAGTAGGATATTTCATCTCAGACGGTCATTCTGTTCATTTGAGCTCTGGACTTTTACTAGTGATGAAGCGAAACTGCCTCATGATTTTCCGAATTCGAAAAAACACAAATTAGGTTATCAACTATTTTGAAGCTTCGCGGACCCCTGAAAATGTTTCATGGACTCCCGGTTGAGAACCACTGGTCTAAACATTGCTAGCCACAAGGTCCAATTCTGCATATCCTTCACTTTCTTTAGTGCGATTAGTTAGTTAAATGGGTTGCGTCCCTGACGCGACTCAATACCGTGACAGCTGAATGCGGAAACCGGAAACGCAAGATATGATTTAATAACAACGAACTAGGCTATAAGCGCCCTCGCTCACTGTTAACTCTCACAGCGAATACTGACAAGTCGAGACCAATACCAAATCACGAATATAGGAATGGAAGCATTAAAATATGCCATCTTATATTGTCGTGACCTGTGAGTCAAGAGCTATTGCGTAGTGATTGTTTTAATCGGAAAAAATAATTGCATTGTTATCAATTCTATTATTTGCGTGGAATGGCATTGTTATGGAATGGAGAATTAATCAAATAGTATGTATAATGCTTCGACAAATTGGGTACTTGTGTGATTCGATTCTGAATCGAGCATTATAGGCTTTGTTTGACTCCAGTGGAGTGGAGTGGAGTATCGCCCATTATGATGCCATGACGCTATGAAAGATGCGGAAAGTTCAAATATGTAGGTTTTACGCTACCACAAAGAGCATAGTTCCTGCTATGCATATTACATTAAGGATAATTTGGTATTTTTCGTCTAAGAGTATTTCATAGCGCATTGCAACAAGGATGTGGATTGATTAAGGACTAAACAAAACGTGCGTATAGCTTTGTTCTAAATGTTTCGTTCGTTGCGATATGACCAATATAGATTTAAATAATACTAGTTAGTTTTAAAAGAGCCACGACACAAAAATTCAAAAATAGGAATTTACTACGTCACAAGGAACTGTAGGCTAACGAATGAAGTTCATTATGGTGTGGTGACACGGTGCGTCCCAACCTGGGCAACAGGGTGTTTGAAATCACGCTGATATGAAGTCAAAGCAGTGTGTAGCAGTTACTTCAAGTAATGCGTGACATTTAAGGAAGATTTCAGCACGGTAATATTATCACTCCGTAAATTTGTCATCGTTGTGTAACTCGTGGTCGTTTTGGTCTTACTGTCGCAATGACGCTTCAAGTTGCTAGCTGTGTAATTATTGAGCAAGACGTAATAGAGAAAGCACATTGGTTTATACCTGCATTATCACTGAAAGCAAACTTTTCTTCATACTTTCTTTATTGCAATTATCTGTCAATGACATCGTCCTGGCCGAACTCTGCAGTTATTGCTAGACTTTACAATACAAATGGAAGAGACGCATTCACCCTTGTTTGTCCGGAAATTATCGTGACCTGCACGAACGTGATTAATATATCGGGCTCATTCAATCGTTTAGCATTGATGGATGACCGAGGACCATGTACCATTGTTGCGGGTGGAACGGTTATGTGCTTTCGGTTCGAGAGTTCAAGAGCAAACTTCTAATCATGTGGTGCCACCATACCCTAAATTTTACAAACGTAAACCATAAGGAAAGAAACAACTCGAAAACAATACGCATCTTGTTAATACGTGATAGAACTCATCGATTTATATTCAGGTTAAACCTCTGTCGAAAAATGACAATCATTAAAAGGGCCGCATGTGGCTCGCGAGCCGCAGTTTGCCCACCCTGTTAAAAAGCATCCCCTGAGAACGGCGGTATTCTTTAGGTGTGACAAATGTGACATTCTAGCCTTGTTTGATTGCGGCATTACTTTACTGGCACGGCCCGAATGAGGTCAAAAGTCCTTAATTCAGCTCGAGATCATAACTGAGTTTGACATGACTGGCATATGCTGTCTAGTAGGCCTATTACGATAACAAGTAATAGGGATGATGTAGATAAAGCACCTACTTTGACCTACATATTCTAGTGAACATATCATCATACATCGTAGCCGGGAGGTATGAGGTGTTTCTGCCTATGCGAATGTTGGATCATGAAAATCGCGTCTTCAGATCCAATTGCTATACGTTACGAGATAGCTGACTAGCAGTACTGTAATGACGTTCTCGAATTCGACCCTGGTCAAATTCATACCCGTATGGACCCTGCTTTTGTAAGCTGCATAATGCTAAATACCATTCGCATTCTCAACGTGCAAAATAATTTTACTCTCTGAAATGGCATGGTTTACTAGCATTTCAACTTCTCACGGCATAGGGTAATTTCGACTGCGCTATTAAAACGAGACGTCGCGATATTGGAAACTAGCAACAATCGGAAGCAATATTCAGTTGCCTATTGCAAGAGATCTCGTAGGAGTATTCCTTTTCATTATGAGAAGCAAGTATATCCAGCATAGTAGCAATTCAATACAACATCAATTGTAACAGAATATTTATTAAACTAGAAGACTTTTCGGGTGTCTCTTTTCAAGAGTTAATGGCACACTAAAGGGATTTAAACAGATTTGAAAGCAAAAATCTAAAAGGCCAAGTATGACGCAACAGTCAAAATCACAGACCATGAAATTCGCATTGTACCAATGGCAACAATAACAAACTTGAAGTATATAAGCAATTAGCTGCACGATCACGTTCTGAAATATCACCGGGGCGCGCATTTAGCACCCAAGCCTATATAAATATTCTGCATGTAGTCCATGTAATGGATATTTTGGTCGCACCGTCATTCGCATCGCGGAATTGAAATTCGGGTAAAGAAAACACGATGTAACGTGGGCATTGCATCAAATCAACACCGTGTACGAATTGGATAATCCCTCGGCGAACTTCTAAAATGTGAAACAGGTGCGACAAGAGATTTACTATAGGCTTCTCAATCCGTTATGCCTCCATTTTGATTCAAATATTACGCTGCTCACGGGACAATAGTTGGGAGTTCAATTGACAAAAGGCCACTTGCGAAATCCGAATGGATATTTCAATTTCCAATCAACCCCACGATGTAGGCCTACCCGTTGGGTGTTCTTCCGAAATTTGAAGTTACCTTATGGAACTCTCTGCATGAGATAGCAAGCTTGTCCATCAGCACGACAACAACAAAACAACAACAAAGCAAACTGGTATCTGATTGGACGATTACCCTGACGTATGAACGGAAGCAATATGAGGATATATGATCACTTTGAATACTTGCCTACCTGCAGATACATTGAAATCATTGTCAGCATGACATTTATCTTGTGTTTTTATGTCTTTTAGATAGCAAGTGTCGAGATCGAGTTATGTTTCATCTGCCACTTGCCTAAAGAGTGGAGGTTCGTTACTCAACAGAAGTACACCATTTTAATCACAGAGGAAATGGACGGCTTGTGCACCCTAAATTATCGAATTTGACGTTGATGCGACGTATTTGTTTCCTGGGTCACAATGATCCGTGCTGTTATGACAATATGTACATTGTACATTGTTTAGTACTGCTAAAATTCATCTTTGCTACGACACTGAACGTTTTTCGGCATAATCCAGTTCCTATCATACATATTTCAAGCCAGTGTTGGCTCGTAACCCGATTTGATTTTTGTAATCTGGATTCAAAAGGGTTTCCTACACCTTGTGCTGGTGACCGTGTGGATTTGATCTTTTAATTTTAGTTGATTCAATGCTGAAAAATCGTGAGTAACCACGGCTTCGTATATAGTCAACTCGTTGAAGCCAAGAAGACCGAATTAATTGACGCATGAGGGTGGAAATGAAACCTTAATTTACCTTGGAAACTGCAACTAATCAATTCGATATCTCAAGGTTGTGAGATCCTCTAATACAGTGGCTAGCACGAGCTGGGCCGCGGATCGGTGCCTGTCTGGGACAAGGTTGCTACTGGCCCTGAAAACGTTCGTATACTTTTGAAATATAAGTGAAGATTCATAATTACAGTGACCAAGCTGACTGATATGAACACTAATCTCCTTAATATGTTTATTCGAAACATGCGTGTTAGTCAAGTAGGTGGGATCAGATACCTGTTCTTCTCTAATCCAAAATCTAGCTTTCAGGACAACTTTCCCATTGCGCGCCTAAGCGAAGCTACAATTGTTGACGATTATATGGCACACTCTCGAATAAATATTGGTATTTAGACATTGCCATCTCAACGCAGCAAGATTGCAACGTTTTATCATAGCAGACGATTTGTATATATCATATTGGTTCGAAGCTGACGACACGTAGTGGAATTAAACCCGATCTGCAGAAACCTGCTGTGAATAATTGAAACTAAAGGGGTTAAATTCATTTATACGAGTAATACAACAGGACAATTAGTAGATGTTCTGGCCCAGAATAACAAAATATCAGAGAGGCGGGCAGTGAAATTATCTATGGCGAGATTGCGTATAGTTATTGAAATCGGAATGACGAGGTCTCCGCCTGTGTTGTAGGCCTATCATAATCCGCACGTACGTGGTAAACTTTTCATCTCACATTAAATAACGCACTCATTATAGTGCGTGAGCTACAAGAAGTTTTCAATGTTGCACATTTGTGTTTATCTTAAACCGGTCACGAAAAACTTCATATTTGAAACCGGTCCGCAGAGCATAAAGGGTTTCCGACCCCTGCTCTAATCTACTTATCGGTGAGTTGGAGATCTTTGAAACTCAACGTTGCAAATTAGTATCAATCGAGTGAGAAAAATTGAAAAAGGATATCATATAGAAATGAATATCAATGTTTGTTAGTTATCAGCGTCCTGGCTTTTGAGATATTATTCAAGTAGTTCAAGTTCCCGTTTCATTGAAAAGCTCATTTTTCTTACAGTCCGTAACACATGATACCGATTTTATATTATGTCTGGGAGATATATCTACGTTATATTTGGAAGAGTCGCTAAAACATTTCTAGGCTTTCACGATGCATAAGTTGACTTGCTACACGTCCTATTTTCGGAGGATTTGTCCTCCGAGGGCACCCAATGTCATCTTTTTGCGCATTTCGTTAGTTGCTTAGACTGTCAACAAGCCTTTTAGACGAAACGTTGTATTTATTTCCAAAAAAGTTACTGTAGCCATGGAACATGCTGAATTAGTGGTTTAAAAAATGTTTTCTAACAAATTGTTCAACATCCCCTACCTTCTCGGTGGTTATTGCAAACATTGTTCGAGGTTATATGCCTTTTTACTTGCGGGTTTCTGTCGCAATTTTTCTGGCACAATTTCGACCTTATACATACCTATAGGATCAGTTGCGTCGTTTTCGAGTATCATGGCGGTTGTAATATTTTCAATGATATTTAGTGAACGCAATTCCTTGTACTCGTTAAAAACAATCAGTCCTTATTGAAAAATGTTAAGGGTACGCCAGAGTATTCACGGGCGGAATCTGAGAAAAGATTTGATTTGTTGTTTTGTGTCTGTTCTCGTTATTTCTGCTTTGTCTTGTTTTTGTAACTTTCGCCTGCAACTATATAAAGGAAACTCCAAACACCATAAAACTCAAGCAAAGCAATTCTAATTACGTTTTATTTGCTGACAAAATAATGTTGTAATTTGGGTTGCTGAGAATATGGCACGCCCATTAAGGATATGAATATAAGTTGATGTTGGTGGTTAAACTATTATCATAAGAAGCCATGCAATTCGGAATACACAGTATACATACACATTCAGCAAATACATATATAACCGTGATACATAATTGAACACGGTCACTGGATGTCGTGAATATATATATCGGACTATGCTAAATCAGTCACCAATTTTGCGGGACGCAAATCACTTAGAATCTACACTTCTTCCCGGGCTGTCAAATATAATTTGACGCATATGGACGGCATGCCGCACGTACCACACGAATAATCATGCTGTATAATTTCGCGTATACATATAAAGGAAGATTCAACAGCAAGGAAAGTAACTCGATGTTGTATCTCGTCTAATTCCGATTGAACGAGTATTAATGATATTATCATTACTATTTTAAAGCTGTACTTATAAACGGTTAGGGACACGTGCTCCACGGACTATATGACGTTAACAATATTCAGCAAAATGTGATTCGATTAAACCTGCTACTGTAAATAACATGACTTCAATACATTCAGAATCATGAAGGGTAGCAGGGCTATATAGAATCGACGCGTCACGCCATCGATATAATTGGAATCGCCACTGCGATCATTTTGATATTCATCACTAGATTGGCACTGTTGCTTTAAAACTGATGTAATGCGATCATAATTCTGAAATTGAAATCTTTTGGCGACCTTGGATTGGTAACAAAGTCTATTCTTGGAGATGTTTCAGGTCAAGCATCCACCAGGCATCTCGGCTATTGCGTTGGCCTGTGAGATTAGAGAAAATATAAAATACTTGAGGGTATCTGTTATTGCTGTTACTGGGAAGTTGCCGCTGAGTGGCAGTTACCATCATTGAAAAGACAACAATTAAATGCACCATCCCGGTGTCTTATTAGGCTATACTATATATCAGCTCCGTACAGATAGATGGTAGGTGGATAATGAAGAATCATAACAGATTGCTTACATTTGGACAGTAGGCGTCATATATGCTGGTTTCTAAATAATAATGGTAAATAAGGATCTTTAGCGTAATGATAGTTAATTAGAAGTGATGCACATTTACTGCTACTTTATTGATGAAGCAGCAGGACAGCATATTAATCAAAATATTTACTCACAGCACAACACTTCCAGCCGAGTACCAATTTCTCTTGATATATCATGAACTATTCTCAGTTCCTCTCTTTCCATCATGTGGTCGTCGTCGAAGTACACCAATGTCAGTGTTTGCACATTCCTAACGATTGTGATAATATCATCCACTGATGGGTGATATCGCCAGTCAAACACGCATCTGATTGATTCCATCTGCAGTGGAGAAAAACCGTCAAGCTATGCAGGTGATACCGATTATTTTGAATATCACTTTGTTCTGCTGACAAGCTTCAAGTATCCCATGAGTGTCCTGCGCATTTCCAGCGCAGAACATCCAATGAATACTAACGCAAACACCAACATTAGAGATCTCATTGTAATGTGTCAAAATGTCTTCATATTCTCCCGCGGAAGTTCCACCCTTCACAGCAATATTCAAGAATGCAACCTAGCAAGAATAAGAATTAACTGATGAAAAGGTAATTCGATCTGTGGCCAGACCTTGTATTTCTCGGCAGCATCTTCCACCAATGACCAATTGATATTTTCCTCATCACTACAATCAAGCAACAATTTGTTAATCTGAAAAGAACATCGATTTCGAACAAGTTTATGATTTTAACTTTCTTTCGAATTATGATTTTATTATACGTCACTGGCCGAGGACTGCAATTCATTGGAACTTACCGTTTCCAATGGTGTTTGTGATATCTCTCGCAAGTCTTCCATTGTTGCGTATAGAAGTTGTTCTGGTACTTCGAAGCATTCAGGCTCGAAAAGTCTCAAATAATACGTCAAATGCGAAATCCAATGGACTCTGTCGAAAGCGAATCTTGATTCCTTCGAACGAAACTGAAGTCAGTGACGTACTGGCATACTTTTGGTCATTTCGTGTCGTCATATCAATTCTGCATTCACAGCCACATGTCGAAAATCATAAGTCTACTATTTCTGGGATGTTATCATAAAACAATTGATAAATCCCGTTACATTTTCAAAGCGCTTAGAAATACTGATCAGCTGTGGTTTGCAGTTGACAAGAGATTTGAACGTATTAGTCGATGTGTTTTGATTGTATTTATAAAGCTAATAATATAAATAGAGCAGGGCGTCATGAAAAAAACTAAGAATAGTTAACAGCATACTGTGTAGCAAGTTGATCGTAATGGAATCATCCACAAATCAAATAGCCCTGTTGTGAATGACGATATATGTCGACAGGTTCGAAAAATATGCAACTTTAACATAAATCACAACACGTCGTTGGTATGCCAACGACCACAATCTTGTATTTCTCGAACACTGCGACATTCTTGTGTCGTAGTAGTTTGGTGTGACGTTTTGAAAAAGATAGAATTGTAACTCACGTTCCTGTTCCATCGTCCTTTGAAGCATATTTCATCATCGCGCACCTTGATGATACCTTCTTCATTTGTCAATTTGAAGTGCCGAGACATGAAGAGATCAAATGAAATAGCTGATTTCGGCAGAGGTCGAGTAGATCGAACTACCTGAATGAGATGATAGGTTGACCGCCGTTGCCGCAACAACAAGTGCCGATCGATGCAATCCCTTTCCACGCTTTTATTCAATTCGACCAATGATTACTAGAGTCATCACAATTTCACTAAACTCACTTTCCAGTCAAGGTATCGTGATGCGCTCGGATGAAGTCCGAGAAACGAGCCCAGCGCCTTTGGCGAGAAGCGATTTCCTTGCAATTCAACATGGTTGACCTTGAAAGGAAATTATGTAAAAGTACAGAACATGGTATAGTTATGTGGAAGTATGCGGCGGTATTTTGTGTTATACAAATTTATCTAGCCAGCCAGGTGGAAAGGTACTCTTGCACAAGAATTCAAGATAAGTGCGTCATCGACATGACAGGTCGCAACTGAAACGTGGTGTTCTAGCTTTTTGTACGCTTTTCTGATCAATGTGAACATGTGGCGACATATATAGGCTCGCATTCACAAAAACATAATTATGATATGCTTTGATTTGAAATGTTTGAAGTCATACCTCATGTATCAATTAAAGTTCCTGTTCCGTAGAATATAATTCTGGGAGAATGAGGTCAAATGGTTGGAAAATTAGAAAACCTCACCTGAATTCGTTCCTTCAGGCACAGTGAGATAATTTCCAAAATTTCATTGTCGATATCGCAGAAATTTAAATGTACATATTTAAGACCTCCACTTCCCGCAATCAGTGATCCAACTATATGAGCTGCTTCGCGGCTGAGTGATGTTTCAGAGACATCGATCACAGACAGATGTTTCATCAGATAATCGTTGCTTGATTCATAAATCGTTGCATACAATTCCATGCGAGTTGTCGTGTTGAGATCTGGCTTCTCCAATTGCACGAGTATGGAGTGAGATAATATATTTTGTTTCTCCATTCGATCTGACACTGGTATACAAAAAATAATATCCTAATGTTGTCAAAGTAACACAGAATAAATTATCGATGGAAAAAGTCCCGTTGTAATTACAATCTAGCAACGATCCGATTTCAAACTTTTTTGTGGTCAACTATTGCGAAAAGTAACCACGTTGTCTTTCATTTAAACAATACGTATATACCGATATTCTATCCTATAGTTGATGTATGGTTGGTACAGTAAGGGAATAGGTGGTCAATAATTTATTTATTATCGACAATAACAACGCGATGACACTTTGTGGAGTTCCTAGTTAAGTATGTAGTAACTATTGTACCTACTTGCGGTGGTCATGATTTTCGACCACGCCAACTTCGACTTCAACAGTTTTCGGAGGCAAAATGGTCAGTTTTGAAATCTGAGATTCTATTAGGTAGCCTAGGAAGTAGTATGTGAATATATTTACATCACTATTACTGATCAACTTGTCAAAAATAATGCATAACGATGCCTAGCATAATTCCGGATATTGAACGAATGTTGCTCTCGTTCTTCGTTCGTCGCAAGATGTGTCTCGCAAGGTCGTAAACAAATGCCGGCGACAAAAGCCAGCAACGCCTCCACTCAATCTACGTATCGAATATATTCACCCCTTCCGTATACTGACTCCACTGCAAGTTGGTCTGATATGTTCTAAGATTATTAGAAATTTACTTGAACGGAATAAACGAGTATTTGGAACACCGCTGGTTCGGAATGATGCTATAGTAATAAGGTCTCGGACTGATTGAAGATGAGTGAGGATTTTGATGTCTGCCTCAATACATAATAAATCCTGACCTGCGTGAAGTCCATTCGTGAATTCGGAAAAGATGATTCCTGCGACCATTCGCCGAACCTCCGACCAACGTTTGGCATGGAGATGTTGGTCATCGAAGCGAGAGAACTTGTCAGTTGCCATTTCCGCAACAAAACTTGCAGTGAGAAATTTCTGAATGCCAGGATAGTGGAAGACCAATTTTGCATCGTATTGTCTAAGATTAGAGCTGCTCGGAAATCTTTTCAATAAATATTGGACGACTGCGGGAAAAACATGAAATTGTTTCAAGTCACTTCTGTAGAACACAGTCTTCCCTTCCCATATGCCTCTAAATGCTAGAGCTTTCAATTTTCTGGTTATCTCAGGAATGTCGTTCTCTGCGCTTTGGAGGCTTAATAAAAGTCGATGGTATAATGCTGTCAGTGTAGTGGGTGGAAGTGTGTTTTGTTCGCTTCTCATTAAGATTGCCGTCAGAATTAGGTAAACAGGCACCGATACTAGCTGGCGTAAGCATGGAGAAGAAGATTGAATTTTTTCCCATACTATTTTCCCGTTCTTGCCGAGCAGGGATATGAAAAGTCTTCTGGCGTCTTGAATAGAGAAGCCCTTCAGTGTGAAAATTCTTTCCGGCCAGGCAATCATCGGTAAGTCCGAGGCTTTAAATTCACGCGAAGCGACGAATATTTTCACATGACGAAGAATATTGCGAGCCAAGATGTTGTACATGATCGTTGAGGTACTTGCCGTCTGATACTCCTTTATTTTCCGAAAATATTGACCTGCTTGATCGAGCCCATCGACAATGGATATTGATTGATTTGACAGTTTTTCTGACATTTTACGAGAGCCACCGAATAGAAATTTGGATGATTCGAAATCGTCAAAAATTAAAATTGCTTCAGTTTGATGTTCCACTAAGTGTCTAAAAGCTCGATCCTCATCTTCTTCAGCTATGTCTAAATCACCAAATAGGAATCTTGATGCTTTAATGGACATATGTTCTTGTATATCCTTCAACTGGACATAGTGTACCATTTTAGGAAGCATATCTTCATCGTAGGGCCGTATTTCCATAATTTTTTGAATTATTTTACCAAGCAAAGTGATTTTCCCCGTACCGACTGGCGAAGCAATGAATGTGACACTAACTGCCTGAGACTGTGCTGATGCTTGCCTGACGAATCTTGGTGCCATGATGTCATCGATTGTGGCTAATTGGGCTTCGAGTTCTACTCTTCCGCAACGACCCTTACGAGATGTGCTCTTGGTGCTCACGATTCCCACCGTAATTTGTGGGCTAATGTCAAAGTCGGGTTCGTGGGACAATTTATGGTCCTCGTTCTCGAATAAGCGAATTGATGTCATTTCCCGAGCATTTTCGTTGATAATCTCGATCAGTGGGCCAATTGAGTATAATGGATCTGTCCCTCCGCGAAGATAATCTCGGGGATCTAAACACAAAACATTTTCAATGTGGCTGCGCGGACTAAAACTATAGGTTGTATGAACTGAAACGGAAATTCGTTTACTTACCAGATTCAAAATGAAGTCAATGAAGCAAAATTATGCAAAATGTATTATGCTTAACAATTTTTGGTGTTTAACCGTTGCTTTCTCGTTTCCTAATATCTACACATCCACTGACCAGCATATATCAACTGAGATTCACTACCTTCAATTTAAAGATAAGACTAATACACATGGCAAAACAGCTAATTTTTCAGACTCGGCAGTCGGCACGCCAAAGCATTTTCTGCTTCTCATTTGGCCCGCGAAGAAAAATAATTGCTCACCATCGTCCTTCATCGCAGAATTCATTTCCTCTCTTTCTGCAAATATAATTATTTCATCATTTGTTGGTTATGAAGGTATACAGCCTGGTTGGCATGGCTATTAGTATGCAATCTTCGCCGCCGTCAATGAGATGTATTAGTGTTGCAATGTTGGTGTTCCGTCGATTTTTTGCTTTTTCTACTCACTATGACAAATTCTGTGAGAACGCATCAAGGGATATCTATGAAATATCAACTTAGTTTCGTTCGTAAAGTGGATTTTAGTATGCTAGTTTATCATTATTTGGTGGTCGGATTATCACCAGGTTTGCGGAATCGATAAGTTGTAGCATCGACCCGACTGTGGCTCCGACTTCGACTTCAAATATTTCCTCACAGAAATCGACTCCGACTGCAACAGTACTCGAACATTATATGTTACAGCGAAAGTAAAGTGACTTTATTAGAATCATTAAAGGTATACAAACACATTATTGACGATGGCATGCAAAATTTGTTTCACTGTGGCACAGCTCGTAATATTCAGTGTTGAATTAGCATTCATTTCGAAATATCATTCCTTTTTTTATGTTGTAATTTGTTTTTATATCGTCGACAAGCCACGGATACTCGAATATTTTAAAATCATTCAAACATGACCGATATCTATTTTTGTTTTGGGTATTCATGGTGTCTGTAGACTACTATGGTCATCTTCACCCTCCCGATATCCTTCATTTTTCCGTAACTGCCGACGTAGAGCACGGCCCACTATAGGCATTTTGAGAGACACCGCTTACCCGGATGAGGAGGCGAGGAGAAACCTAGATAAACTTCCAACACTTGGGTATTGGAATCCTATACCCTTTCTTGTATTGTTAGAATTGGGATTTTAAAAAAAGAAGTTTGGCTCTTTTATAACAGTCACCAGCTAATACAGAGATGTGCAAACTTTCGTACTACACACTATACCAGATTAGAGGGAGGGTAAAGGTTCTGCCAAGACATCAAAACAACAAAAGAAATTTATCAGTGACGATGAGATTAATTTATTATGGAGTCTTTTACTGGACCATACACTAAATTAAACAATCAAACAATAAACCATTTCATTTTAAGATTAATTAAAAATATTGTATTGCTATTTAATACTTTGAACTTATATACAATAGGTGGTTGTCATAAAATTGATGGAATTAATGCCATGTCAATTGATTATTTGGGAAGATACATACGTATATAATTGGAGTTTATTTATATACAAGTTATCCGTGAAAGTTTCCAACTCGGATGTATATAATACCCTCGACTAAAATGATGTTGGTTTATTTTGTTTCAAAACAGTCGCCAGTGTATAAAAATAGCAAATAGATTTAAATATTTAAATAAATCTATAATACGACTAAGCACTTTTTCCTCAGCCCATACATCTAAAATATAAGATTCTAGTCAAAATAGCCCTTTGGATTACCGCTAAAACAAGAACTAATCTGAAAAAGGGTCATATTCAGAATTAATGCCTTTCAGAACCTCAAAAAAACTGATCTTAATTTGTCTGCCTAAGAATATGGGTTTCCCAGTCTTAATAGATCGAAGCTATTCACAATAACTTGCGCTATCACAGTAGTGGGGAGCGGATCGACACATTTTTCTGTCTGACTTCGATCCGTCTCCGACCGTATCAGAAAAATCCAAAAATTAAAAAAGTCCGAGTATCCTCCGCCTTACGGCGATAAGGTGGTTCCATGAATTTATAAATGTGACTCGTTTGTTTACGCACTGGCTTGGCGGTTACTGACGTGTGGTTGGTAGTCATTACAAAGGCCATGCTTTTAAATAAATATTGTGGCCGCATTAAAAAAGTACTAAGCTCTCTCCGATCCGACTCCGGCCGTATCAGAAAAATTGCTGTTCCGGCTCGAATTGGATTCAGGACCAAATTGAGGAAATCCGGTCGGATATCCAATCCGGCTCCATGCTCCACACTACACGCGTCAGGTTTGTAGGTATGTTACTCACCTGTACCTGACCTCTCCGTTTCCGGCGGATTGATGCAAAAATGTTCCAAATCTAGTCAATAATGAACATAGATAGATAACATTTATCAGTCATGCTGCAAAGCTATCAGTAATATCACAAAATGATTGCGGTTACAAAAAAAAAATACATTGGAAAAGTAATCACGATTTTTCGCGGTTTTATTTATTTTGCTTCTTAGAAATTATCTTTCAACACATATTGAACGACAATATAACCATTGCGATGAATATATAGCATGAGAGAACAACTCTATTTGTAAATTTGCTGTTTACGTCATAATATATCCATTGCTCAACTTTAAAGCTGACGATTTCTCGAAACCAACGATCTGTATTCTAGCCTGGGCCGTAACCAAAACTCCCAGTAGGATGGGGAGCGATCTCGAAGGACAAACAAAATTATTCCATGAATCAACACAAATTATACAGTATTTTCGAGAGATCTAACAAACTGGAATTTTTTTTGCGCCTCTCGATTTAATGTAGCTAAATATTTTGATTTTAAAATGCATAGCTCTCCTATTCAAAAAAAGCTAAATTTATATATAGGTAGGCACATCACGACACAGCACACCAAGGCATGCAGTTTCGGATAGCACGCGACTTCACGCTGTGTGCTACCAAAGAAGGAGAACAGATTTACGCCTTCAAAGTATTATATTTAAATAATTATATCACCATCGCTTTCACTAGGCTATTTCAATGTCGTTGACTCATTTGCAGCAAATCCGTGTCAAATTAATTTTTCATTAATTAGTAATTATATCAAGATCCATGACTCGACTATTCAGTTCACAGACTAATGACCCTATCTGGCGTGGCTATGACCCGACCTATGAAACCTAGGCATATAACTCTGCGATAGATTAGGACGGTCTAACGCACAGTGTGCAAAATCCTACAGTTGAAACCGATTTTAATACTGCTCGTGTTTGACTCATTTCCATTTATAGGTTATCGTATAGACTATCATAAAACTAGAACAACCTATTCTATTCCGACAGAAGGGCCAGCTATAATCTCTGCACGTGTTTCATTGATGCTGCGCTTTGGCTATGTATTATCGCCAATTCGCAGCACTCTCGTTTTGTGACCCTCTTATTGTGTTTTAAATCGGTATTGCGTCAAACTATATATTTCATATTGAACTTTCTAAAAGCAATATCCGTATTTATTGACGGTCGCTCTCGATGAAAGTCGATTGAAAAGCTTCAAGTTAATATATCTGCGAATAAGAATGTATTGATCGTTGAAATATTAAATACATCAGGAATGCGTGTTTTGCACATCACTCGATACAGTATGCTAGAGTTCGTGAGATCCGTAAATCGATTACATTTCTTAGCTGGACTTAGTATCCAGTTATTTTGAAATAATATTTAAATGAACGAATAAGTAATTTCAAAACCTTGAATCCAGCAGCATTGCATCCATCTCATTGGAACATCATAGAAGCGAATCCAGAATGAAGTACCGGCAAACATCGGGCGCAGCTAGTGACCAATTTTTATGTTGATCAAAACTCCTTCTGTTTTCACAAACGCAGTTGATAGATTTTAATAAACGTGGATTTGAATGCGGACATAAGAAAAAGTGTGCTGCGTCTCTCAAATATAAAAATGTGTAGTCACTGTAGTTTTTGACACAATTATACTTCTCTTATAAATGCTTGCCAAAGCCATAGTTATTAAATATAATCATTACAACGGTTACCATTTCAACTGCTCAACCAAATACTATATCTCCTAATAATTTTTGATTAAAATTACTCATTTCAGTTAATCTGCGAAATATTTTATTGCTATATTTAGCCTTTATTTTACGATGGAGACTGAAGCCATTAAGTGACTGCGATATGCCCAAGCATCCGTATACGTCTGATGGTGAATTGAAAGAAATGTAGCGTTGGCGATGGCAGCAGTTCATAAAATATCGTTCTCTAAGCATTTGTTCAGCCTGCAGCTACAATGTCCTTGATCAGTCGAATATCACTACTAATGATATCTCGCTTTCTTTACATCGATTAATATGAGGCCAGTGGAATTACCCAGATATCAGAGTCCAAGCCAAGCCCAAACGCGGGTTTTATCATTCACAATTGGGCTCTGGATGAAGTTAGCGTCTCACACAGTGCACTGGCTGCTGATGGTAGCTCCGCGTTGCCTTGACCCTATTCTTCCCGCCAAGGCACAGACTTGTTTGATAAACCAGATTTTGTCTTCATTTCAATTCACGAACAAGAATAGTTGTATCAAACTTGTCCCGGAAAGAACATCTCTCTGTATCTCGACTGAAATCGAAGTGTCGTTTTATGCATTTTATATGACTGTCTGTCTGTATTTGACCGGTATTTTGAATGTATGCTCGTGGTGGATTTTATTATAACTAACACGATAATGAAGATACATTGTCAAATTGTGATGTCTTGCAACATAAGGTTAATATATCTGCCAGAAAGCAACAATAATTCAGGTAGCGATAGGTTTACTAGCGGTTGTAAGCTGCAGTAGCGAGAGGGTTAATGAACGACAACTAAAGGGTCAATGAGTCTGCAGCTGAAATGCGAAAAGTGTATCATTTTGACATCGAATGCGCAAAATACGCCGGGCGATCGCTGCCCATTTTGTTGACTGGGTGACGTCAATATTCAACATCTGTGGGTAAACAGCGAAGCTGGGCTGATGAAGATCTTCCAGCTTGAAGCCGACGAGTAGGCTGACTGATGTAATTCTCTTGGTATGGTCGTTGACGGCTTTTATCAGATCTTCGTAATTGACTCTTGCTACATAAAAGATTCAATACTCGAATTTATGGATATATCGGATATGTGTATACGGTAATTCAAACGTCTCTTTTGGAGCCCTCTGATGACTGCTGAATATATTAAATATGGAACAAAATCATCGTTATCCAGTTGATAAAGTCTCAGCTATTATGGTAGCTCATATTGAATGAGTGTATGAATCAACAACAAAATTGCCTAGCAGGGCATTCCAAAATATTCACTCATTCAATACCAACTGCCAACACAAACCATGTGTTTTGAGACTTTCAAATGTATGTATTGTGCATATCTTACCATTTTACAACAGATCGTACTCCATGAGTAGCATTGGATTTTATCGATGGATTAATTTGGACATTTTACATTCCAAATTCGAATGAATGTTCGAATGATGATCGCAATTTATTCTCTAAATAGTTGCACATTATTCTAGATTCACGATCATCATCAATTTTGAAGGGAGACCAAAGGTGATATAAATGACTATCACTTTTCCGATCAATGTGACCGTTCCGGGATCTGGATTCAGATAGCTTTAGGTTAAAACGAAGTTCCGCACGGCAGAGCCTCTGATTTTGCCACAAATTGCTGTGCGAGTAGTTGTCATCTAGGGTGTTTTATGAGCCGATATGTCAAACTTTTTCTCCAAAAGATCATTCTTTTCTCTGACGTGGTCATGGCCAACACCCAATATGGCGTCAGTGAGTCGAAAACAATGCTAGAGATTCGTAACAGAGTTGGGATGACTCGAGTCTCCTTTTTCGTATGACTTGACTTGACTCGCGTCAATTTGCTAAAATGACTTGACTTGACTCGGCGTATCAGAAATGTGGATTGACTCGTGACTCGGAGCAAAATTTCACGAGTCAATTTCAAATCATCAAGCAATCGCTGTCGATAAAAATCACTGTCTCTTGCTTATGGTCTAATTGTTCGCGAAACGCTTGTGTAAGCCGTACTAGCGACCAATAATTCAATGATCGTTCGTTTTCCTGAGCCTCCATTGTTCTCTCACAAATAAAATGACCGCAAACGAAGTGATCCAAGGTCACGGACAAGATAGCGTAACGGTGAAGCGTCCGGCTTCTTTATCGGTAGGTCGTGGGTTCGATTCCCAGCCGGGTCAGACCAGTTTTGGGATGCTAAACTGACTTGACTTGACTCGGCGAATCAGATATGTGGATTGACTCGTGACTCGGACCAAAATTAGTCAAATCATCAAGCAATAGATGTCGATGAAAATCGCAGTATTTTGAATAAGGTCGGATTGTTCACGAAACGCTTGTGTAACCCGTGAGAGCGACCAATCATTCAATGATCGCGCGTTTTACTGAGCCTCCGTTGTTCTCTCATAAATATGTTGAGCGCAAACGAAGTGATCGAAGCTTACAGCTTACGCTGACGTAACCAAACCTCTTGTTTTATTGAAATGGAAGTCGAATATAGTTTATATAGTTCCGAACCATTGGCGCAGCCTCGAATTGTATCACATCATATTAATTTGTATACGTGTAATGTATTGCATCTTATCAACTCGTTTCTCTACGCTCTATTTTGGCTGGTAACTATAAACTGAGGCTGTGCAATTGCTTACGTAGTTTAGCATTTCTACGTAGGCTATGTGTGAGTGATACAGCGCCTTCTTGCATGTGGATTCAGCTCTATAATCGCTTATCTGTTTAGAATCAATGACCACTTAATCCGTATTTCAAACAGCTAGTGAAATGCAATGACACAAGCGTGCCTCATACTTCGAAAGGGCAACTTGACTTGAATTGTGACTTGACTCGTGACTTTACTTGACTTGACTTGACTCGACTCGACTTGACTCCAGTCACCTCTAAAAATCGAGTGACTTGACTTGACTCGAGTCAAAATGTATAATGACTCGTAATGACTCGTGACTCGAAGGTATTGACTTGATCCCAACACTGGGTCAGACCAGAGACCTGATTTGTAACGCTGGTATCCATGACTTCCCCGCTTGCGTGGTGCATGACTTGGAACGCCGTAAAGGCTATATCTGCACTTCCTTGTCCAGCGGCATATGCACATCATGCACTCATGGTATGCATATGCACAGATTGCGTGTATGAGTCGGTGTATATGCCGCAGAAAAACATCAAGGACAAAAATGAACTGTGTCCTTCTCTTCCTTCACAGCCTACGCTGTCGTAAACTAGTATAGTAATGTAATTTAACAGCAAAATGTCTATTGCTGTAGTCTGTTTATACCTCAACCAAACATCTTTTTTTTAATTGAATCCGAATATAGTTTATATAGTCATAAGCTTACCATATTTTGGAAATCTAAAAGGGGGACACTTTTTCAGAAATCTGAGGCTAGCAAAACCGGAGAAGAATTCTCAAAAACCGGTGAATTTATCCCATTTTGTGATCGGTTGACTAAAAAAAAAGGTCTTCCTTTTGCTCAGAGCTCAAAATGCCGTTTTTCTCTCCGCAATACTGGGTGGATGACTAAAAAAAAGGTCGTCTTTCCGCTCAGACCTAAAATCACCGTTTTTCACTCCAAAATACCCGCCGGCCTTACAAAGCGGGACGTTTGGCTGACTGGTCGGGACGCCGGGACAAGACGTTAAAAAGCGGGACTGTCCCGCCTAAAACGGGACGTATGGTAAGCCTATATAGTCATCAACCATTAGCGCAGGCTCGAATTGTGCCATATCAAATTGTTAATGGGTACTGTGTTGCATCTTATAAATTCGTTTCTCTATTCTCTATGTTGGCTGGAAACTATAAACTGAGGCTATGTAATTACTTATGTAGATTACACTGAATATCAGCTAAGCTATGCTAAACTCAGCTAAGCTAAGCGAAGCAAAGCTGAAGTTCACACTGCCGGCGTAAATCGTATGCAGCCACGTATGACCTACGAGATCGCTCCATCGTAAACGGACATTTCCAGCTCCCGGTTACCATTCACTAAGCCTAGTATTGCGCACCTATGCAAACTTCGTCGAAGGCTGCCGTCGAAGGCTGGTCGAATCTATTAAGTAATTTCCGTCACTGCATGTCAAGTCGCATCACCGTCTTCTATCCACAGATGAGCTATTCGAAAAAGACACAACCTATTCAAAATTGATGATATTTTAGGTAGACTGCAATATCAGTAGGATTTCATTGTGATTCAATCTGTTCACCTGTATACTGTTCCCTACCAGCAGTTTCCCCTTTGACGTTGTCGAACGACTGTAAATAACAAATCTACATCCAATTGTATTCATTATTCACACCACCACGGCATCAGGAGCAGTATAAAAGCAGTTTTCACATTAACAAAACAGACATGTGTATAATGCACTCATTTTCATTCTGACACTTCATATTGAAATTGGTCTCAAGTAGTGATAGCGAACAATTTTTTCTTCTACGGCATAGAATCTATAAAACAATTCAGTAGAATTGGAGTATGATGAAGAATCAGCTACTGCTAATAGCAGACTAATATACTTTTTATAATTTAAAATTGAGCCAAAATCGGCTGTTGCTTCCCAACATATTGTAACACTTTAATGGAGTAGGTCTACATGAATCTCATCTCCAGTCCACTAAACATGCGCTTATATAGACTCGTAATCATTGAAATCGGAAGTCTTAATCGTATCCTGATATGGCGTGAAATACAAAATGTTGGATATTATCATATAGTCCCGCAATCAGGTGTATCACATCTGTATCACAGCTGTATCGGCGGTATAAATTGCAAAACTCTGCAACAGCTACGCAGCGGTTGCCTCTGATCGAATGAAAGCCAGATCCAATGAGATCTGCTTGCGGTTAGTAGGTTCATGTAGGTTTGAAGATTGTCAATTACCATATACTCCTGCAATATCAATGCGTTTTCATTATAGATCCAAGGCAACTGGGAAATGTTATATCATGTTGAATTCATCAGCTGTCTTCAACAATTCATTTTGTTATATAATCAATTGGTGAAACAACAATTTCCTGCTTCAATATGAACAGAATATGGTTGTTGCAGTTCGAATTGGTAAATACTGAACTATCATTCACCTCGACCATACGTGAAGCGTCACATCATCTACCGTGCTACGAATAGCACACTACCAATTTACTATTTATAATTGCAGAATACTGAGCCAGACATGGTCGATCTGGTGGGTGCTTGCGAGTTGCAACATAACATGCTTTCCATCCAAGGCAATTCTGGAATGACATGTCCTGTTGAATTCATCAGCGACATTTCCCTATTCATTTTGTCATAAAACAAGGTTGGAGTATATCCCAGATTGAGTAATTTCTGCTGCAGCAGATTTGCTGATTAAGTTGGAAAATCCAGTTGCTTAATAAAAGTCGCCAGTCATCAATATCTGCAAAACAAGGATATAGAACAGTGTTTCGAACAAGGATTTTCTGTTACTACTTGTGATACAGCTATAGCGTGCACAAAATAGATCTACAGCAATAGCATGCACAAAATAGATGTGCCAACAATGTTCCCTCTAATTTTTCAAGAGTCTGCGCAAACACACCAACTCACTGCGCAGGCCCTTGGACAACAGTGCGCAACCACCCTCCAATCGGGTAATAAAACTAACTACTGGGGGGCTTCGCCCCCCAGACCCACCTGCGGCTCTAGGCTTCTTCCGGTACTTATCATGTACATTGGGTGCCTATTTATTAGTAGCGTCCCTAAACGCGCGAAGCGCGGAAATTTTTCTATAATTTATGATTGCATCGGCCAATATGACCGGGAATTGCATATATATTGCTGTCAATTTTTATCCTCTACCTGGTCACATAATCAGATTTAGCGGTAGAGCTGATCCAGTGAGGTGTGTTGGAATAGATATGCCCTCTAAATAATAATAAAACATCTTCGGGCGCACCCGTTGATATAATGACTTCGTAACCTGACGCTATTTCGTGACCCCCTATCTGCTATGTCAAAAAGTATTGAAATCGCCAAAACGTACTAAAGTACACGATTTCAAATTGGTATTTCTTAACTGGAAAATAATGTTCCTTCGATATGGCATTTGTCTTGTTGGTGGGACTTGGATCGCCAGGACAGGAACATTCGGCGCCAGCCATATAGGCGCCCATGGACATGGACAATTACACATATATTTGTATATATCGAAGTTTTCGGTCAGCACCGTGGCAGTCTTTTTTGCCGAAGGTTTTCTCGCTGCTGATCGTTCTGACGCACTTCTTGGATTCGCATAGCCTTTACCTTAATATGTCTTGGCGCGTCATGGTGCGGTAATGGCCGACGCCCAACTGCCCATTTCTATAGATCATGCCTAAATTTTATTGGGAAAGGGTACCCATTAATCAGATATCTTACAATAATAAAACGCGCGTAGCGCGAAAAAAAATTCCTGAAAAATTTCAAAAAATACACCATGATTTATGTTAATTCTAGAAATAATTTTGGACCCCCTTCGAGCTCGGCCCCTCCAATTGGAGGGTTTGGGGTGCGAAAGTTACGGTCCTGAGTAAATCTTACGCAATGTTCATGCCACGCGAAGAAGACTATCATTCGTTAGTTTCTCGAAGATTAACTTTCGAGCTAGCCCATTGTTATTTGAAACTTTGTTAAACCATGTTATTTCGCCATTCCCAGAAAATAATGCGCTATTGAAATGATATCAGTATCGCTCACGTGTACGAGGCCATACTAAAATAATATATTCCGTGAGACGCTGGTGATTGTGAACTCTAATTTCTTCACGGAGCGCAATAGTTACCTTTGCGGGGCGCACTTGTACCCCGATTTCAGACTTCAGTGATAGCACTATTTGGCCCTGGCAATGTTCCATCTTAATTTTCACGAATCTGCGCGCCTGCGTGTTCCATTGGACAACAGTGCGCAATAACTATAAAAAAACATCATTTCTGATTTTTTTGTGCGCAGCGTAGATTTTCTGTGCGCAGAGACCGTTTCAGCACGTGCGCATTTACGCACGTGCGCAGCTTAGAGGGAACAAAGAGCAAGACAAAGATTGGCTGACGGCCTAGTTGACTTTAACATGCAGGGCATAAGCAATTTGGTATTAGGAATTCAAAATAGCGACGAAAATTTAGGTGAAAGCCAAGCATGGTATGGCACAGCAACGGTATTTGACATGACAAGATATGATCGAACAGGCCAGGTTTGAATCCTGATACATCCAGCATATTATATTTGGTGTGACGAGGCGGTTTCTACTTTCAGGCATAGGTATAATAAACAAAATCTCTGGTGTACTGTGCAGTGTGCACAAGACACCGATTCCACATTGGCGCACAGGAACCGTGTCTATATACTTGAAGCTTCTCGTCTGTTTAATATTGGGTGAACTCACCTTTTCTTTTCCTCGCAATCGATCACGTGGAGTAATCTCAACGCCAAAAGCGGTAACTAATAGCTATACATATCTTTTGCGACGTCTACTTAACGCCACCGGCATCGGGACCACCGACTACCTCATTCGATTTTCAGTTATCGCCGCTATACGCTTCTCTAGGTCTCGAATAAAACGCTCGGAGGGCGTTTTCGAGCGTAGCGAGTCGAAGCGTAATGAAACGTAATGAGGTATATTGAGGCGCTCGAAAGTATAATAAACAAACAGAGCTTTCGCCTTCAGTGTAGACCAGAGTCCATCGCCCTAGCACCTTCTCGCGTATATCCAACTCTATATTCGTTCATCGGTGCAGAATCAATGATCGCTCAATCTGTATTTCAGACAGCTAGCAAAATGCAATGACGTAAGCATGCCTCATAATTTCAAAAGGCAACTTGACTTGAATTGTGACCTAACTCGTGACTTGACTTGACCTAACTCGACTTGACTCTAGTCACCTCCGACAATCGAGTAACTTGACTTGACTTGACTCGAGTCACCTTAGAAAATCGATTGACTTGACTTGACTCGAGTCAAAATGTGCATTGACTCGAAATGACTTGTGACTCGAAGGTAGTGACTCGATCCCAACACTGAATCATAGCCGTGGTTGCCAGGTTCCGAACCTGCCGTCAACCCAGATCGTAGTACATACTGTTCAATACATGTCGAAATATGAATATTGAAAATATGTTTGAAAGATTTACATAGGTTGGTGGGCAGGGCGTGATAATCAGATCAGAATCCCAATCAGTGCGTGCTGTGAATGGCGATAAACTTCATTCAAATCAGTTATCAATGTACTCAGGGTACACTAAACTATGGTAGCCTCGGTGCCAATGAACATGAGTGATGCAGCCCTATGCTAAGTTATCTTAAATCAAGAGAAATGTTGATTGTCAAGGAAAAATTTCCTGTTCCTTTCTTGCATAATTTAGCATTTATTTTTCAACTTTGAAGTTCCAATCGGATTAGGATTGAACACGGGTTTGAATATAAAACAGTTCTGGATTAAGATGTCCATTGGATTGTCACATAGAAATTCCAAATCCTCTCACGCCTGGTGAAAATCCATTTCTGCGAAGTTCAGCATAAGAAAATTTCCTCACGAAAAAATATGTATAAGCTGTCAAACGAATCGAAAATACAGGCTTTTCATAAACTCCAAAACCGCTTGTCTACTCCATGTACTGACGGAGAAATCGACATCGTAGCCCAAATATGACTTGATGCAAATATCCACCCCGCCCTTCAAAAGAGTTAACATAAGCCTACTCATCCTTTACCGATACCAAGAGTAAAACCAGATCAATTATTCTGCTTGGCAAAAAAGCGCCCAAATATGCGAACCTTTGTTTGTAGAACCTCCTTCAGATTGTATGTAAAGATACTTTATATTGTTTGCATGAATATTGGTGCTCGATCCTTCTTTTTCGCGTTCTGCCAATGCTGCCGCTCCTGTGAGAGAAGTTTTCTTCAATAATCTGTTTTTTCCAGTAGCCGGCTACGCATTCCTATAGGTTCCTTTCATTGAGTTAGCAAGAAATTAGTAAAATAAAATCTATTGAGTGACATGCTTGCTATTTCTAACTCATATGCCGATTAGGGATGGTGTGACCGTAAGATTCCCGTTCACGTTTAGTGTGTGAATCTCAGCAATTTATAGTATCGCGGTCTCAAACGAAACGTCGTAGGTTCTACACCGTGAGCCTGTTTCATACGCAGGTAGTCTATTACCATTTGCATGTGATTTTCGGTTGAAATACTTTGCATTCCAACTTCGGCAACTTTGCATGTCGAAGGCAATATGAAAGGACATTCAGCACTAAACGAGGATGAGCCTTGCCAATTTCGAAAAGTTTGGGTTCCCTTACATGTTTCCCAACATGTTTATTTGTTTGGTATTCATGGTGTTTCGACTGCATTGGTCATATTACAACGTACCGATATTCTTTAGTTTGATTCCGTATTAGCCGACTTGTAGCACGGCCACTTCTAGGCTTTTATAAGACAACGCTTTCTCGGATCACGTGGCGACGAGGAGACTACACAATATGTATTGTGACAGTGCTGTGGCTGTCAAACGGCGAGGGATTGAAAGCATCCGAATTGGGACGCGAATCTGCGGTCAACTGAATTTTCTTTCGCACTTACCTCCAATTTATAGTTATTGCTCCGTGTATAGTTCTAAGTTCCCATTTGAGAATTCTCTTACCAACAGACATAACCTTCTATGCCATCAAACTACCCCTTGGGATTGCTAGCATTCTGGTTGCATTTTGTGATTGTTGTGTGTTTGGTGTCAAATTGGTACCGACTTCAGCTTTGTAGTGATTACCTTGCTGTGTTAATGATCATTCTTCGTAATGTACCGGCGTGAACTGCAGACAGTCTGCCTATTTTGCGTACTAAGAACCGTTCTCCATTTATGCTGCTGTTGTCCTAACTGTTGGTATAGCGAGTATCGTAGTCAAAGTATTAGTTAGTTAGGCTAGCATATACTTGGACAAGTAGAAATTTTTCAGCTTTTTACAATTTGAATTAGGATTAGATTACTGATATTTCACTCTAATTTAGAGAATTTAGACGACTAGAATTATCTAGTTGTGCAAGTCTGTTTCCAACCTTTGAGATCATATTATGTTTTTGTTTTGTATAAATTTTTAGGCGTTTGTATTAGGATAATTATGGATGAAATTTACCATTTAAACAACCCTGATGAACCTATTCTATATACGAGATATGCGTGACCACTAGCGATGTCGGTGCATATGGTTAGCAGATATGGTACACAGATTAGTCATAAGTTTACCGGAAATGAACGTATGCTCCCGCGAAGCGCAAACATATTTTCAGATCCGCCAATGAATATCATCATTAATATTCGTAGTTGCACATATTACTTCCAAACACTTATCCTGTCTCAGCCCATGTTATCAGATTCACCGGTAGAGTTGATGGAGGGGGTGTCTTCGAAAATTTAGGGCAAAGTAAAATGATCATTTAACTTAGGGTGGGCCAAATTTTCTTGGTTACTTCGCAACATGCTGTTATTTTTGATCTCCCATCAAGATTTGCGGTGCAGTGGAAATGTATCGGAATCGCCCAAACGTATATGAAACAAATGACTTTCGTGTAGAACATACGATTCCCAGTTGTTATATCCATTATGCAACGCATCATTTACGTCTGCTGTGCGCATTTCGCATCTGTTAGTGTGCAGCTCAAATTGCAACGGGTGCTACTATATAAAATTCGAAAATTGAAGTCGCAAGAAATGGAGCAGAGGGCGAAGAAAATTTCAAGATTGATAAAAATCACTCAAGATATTCGGGAGTCTGTTTGTGAATTCTATTTGCATGTCGACGGCCGCAAAAGCCTGCTCATTGAATTTCGCGTTGACAGACGGACAACTTTCATTCTACCGCTGCAGGTTTTTCCACCCATGATGTAGGAAGTCAGCGAATTGTGCCTGGTCAACCAATCGATTATTTGCATCAACAAAATGGATTTAAAACGCATATGTGTCAATTGTAGAAAATCTTTCTGCCGTACGGGATATTTCTAGGTTTGATAATTTAATGGTAATATGAAAACCAAATCCATCCGATCTTTATAAACCGGTGTTTCAGTTTTAAGCATATATATATGCAATCTAGCGAAGTCCTCGTCGAAATTGTTGGTGACTGAAGATGATGATTTTGTGAAAATAATATATCATTTGTTGGTTCCAGTTGAAACATTAGGGGACGTTAGATGAGTCAGCACGCTAATAATATGGCCTGGGTGGTCTTTAGTTTTCATGTAAATTAATATATTACTTCACAAAAATGTGGGGTTGGAATTCGCAATATGAAGTCACGTGACGTCATAGGTTCACGTTCGCGTTCACACGGAACCTTTCAGGGGTTCATATCATCCCTAGTATAACCTTATTTGTATGGTGAGATCACCAGGTGATTTCGATTTGTACCTGCTGAAACCTTGGTAGGTTCTGCAATGTGAATCAATTCCATACATTACCATTTTTCACGCCATTATAACGTCTTTGGTTGATATTAATTGCATATCAACTATCACTAAACGAGCGTGGATCTTGACAATCTCAAAAGTTTTACTGCCTTTGTTACAACGGCTTTCTCAAAATATCAAGCATTCCGTTTATGAATATTTAGTGACTCTCTGCGGTGAGCTTGACCTGCAATCATAACATCATGAGCGAAATAGGCTACACGTAAGTATTCAGGGAATGAGGCTTGTTCATATAGAACCAATCGGTAAAATTGCTAGCGTTGTCTAGTGTGAAAGATCTAGATTTGATGTGGTTATCGTATCATGAAAGCCAAATACCTGCAATTGCCGTTTTGGGTATTGCTGTTAGGGATGGTGTAAACGTGAGGTTCACGTTCGCATTTTGTGTGCGAACCTTGGAAATTTCGAGGGTCACGTTCAGAGACGAACCTGTTCTGCATTTATTAAAATTTTCACGTTATTATAGCATCATTGGTTGAAATTTATTGTTTTCAACTGTGGGCCACTCTATGAATGGCGCAGGCAGCATAAAAATTCAACACTGATCGAGCATGCACCTTAGCCTCAGCACCTCATCCGCGTCAGCGGTGTCTTACAAAAAGCCTAGAGGTGGGCCGTGCTATAAGTCGGCAGCTACGGAAAATAAGAAGAATATCGGCCTAGTGTAAATGACCATAGTAGTCGACAAACACCATGAATACCCCCAAACAAACAAACAAACCTTGGCAATCTAAAAATAATACCTGCTTTGTTACAAAAGTTTGCTCGTAATATCCATAATATCAATATTTAGTGACTCTCTGATGTGAGCTTGACTCGCAATCACACAACATCAAGAGCGAAATACACTACATGTAGATAGTCACCGAATGATGCCTATCCAACCTATCAATGAAATTGATCTCGATTTCATATGTTCATTGTATCATATAAACCAGTGGTTCTTAACCTTTTTTCCTCCAGCGCCCCCTTTCAAAAATTATCGTGTTCCAGCGCCCCCCCAAACTTCCCAACTTCGTAAGGAATGTCATAAAGACAATGAGTAAGAGGGAGGGCCGTAACAGCACTTCGTCAACCACCTAAAAACGACTGCCTTGCGCACTCATAGCGTGATAAACCGAACTTCTGAGGGCTTCGCCCCCACGAACCCCCTATCGTGATTTCGTTGGTCAGCAAAGTTTGTGTGGCCTGGTCGCCCTAGGTACCAAAATTTTCTATAATGCATGAATGAATAGGTAGTAATTACATATATAAGTCGCGATAAACTGAGTGAGCTGTTGTATAGGAAGATAAAGGGCACGTAATTAATAATTAAACATATTCGGGCGTGCCCGCAGGTACAATTATTCGTTACCAGGGCCGTAACAGCACTTCGTCAGCCCCCCCCCCCCAAACAAAAAACGTTGGTCCTGGGCCCCACTCGGGTGATAAACCAAAGCTTCCGGGGGACTTCACTCCCAGACCCCCATTAGGCTGTCCTCTATTTCCTGAAAGCCTGTTAGGTATCTACATTGGGTGTCCATTTACTGAGGCAGCTATTCTCGCCTATTCGCGCAAAGCGAATGAATTACCTTTTTTTAGTCGATACGCACTGTTGTCCAGGGGTCAGCGCAGTGAGTTGTTGAGTGTGCGCAGACTCATCAAAACTTAAAACGAACATTGTGAGGTTTCTTGGAAACTGTAGGGCCCGTTACTAATAATTAAACATATTCGGGCGGGCGAACCCGTTGGTATGACTTCGTTGCATGATGTTATTTCGTGACCGCCTGTCTGCAATATCAAAAAATATAGAATCGCTCAACGGGGATATCGCCCAACAGGAATATCCCTGTAGCCCAATCGTACTAAACTAAAAGACGCACACGATTTCAGATTGGCATTTCTTCACTGACATATAATTTTTCCCTGCCAGATGGAATTCGTCTTCTGGGGTTCAGATTGCCAAGACAGGAACATTCGGTGTCAGTCATTTAGGCGCCCATGGACAATTAAACCTATTATATGTATTTTGAAGGCTATATGTAACGAAGTTTTCGGTGTTAATTTGCTCTGAATACTCATTAGGGATATGTCCCATCACCACATCATCTACTGCGAAGCCATTTTTCTCCAGCGCCCCCCATACCGCCCCCCTGAGCCCAGCGCCCCCCATATCGCCCCCTGAGCGTTTCCGCCCCCTTAAAAACCGCCAGCGCCCCCTGGGGGGCGCTGGGGGCAAGGTTAAGAACCACTGATATAAACCAAATCCGCGCGATTGGGGTGTTGGCTACTGCTGTCAACTTGTTAATGGGGTAAAACCGTTTTACACTATGTTCAACATCAACGTAGCAATATTCAGACGGCGAACGAATTGTCCGGTCTGGCCTAGACCGTTAAGGCGTCAGCTTATATTCGCTTGCAAGTTCTCGTCGAAATTGTTGGCACGAAGCTGAACCTTTCAGAGGTTCTAAAAATCCCTCATTGCTGTATAACTTGTTATTGTGGTGATATCGGAAGCAAGTATAAAAATTCGTTTAATACTCTGCTCAATATCAACGTAGCAATACTCAAACGCCGATCATTTGTCTCTCGCAAGTCCATGTCAAAATTGCTGACAAAGCGACGGAAGATATTGATTTTAAGGGAATATAATTTCGTTTGACTTTCGAAGTTGATACATTTGACGACGTTTAAAAAATCATTATGTACTTCATTATCGTGGCATAATGAGGCCCAAGTCGCCGCTGGGTATCGTAAATATATCACATCACAGAATTATAGGGTTAAAATGAGCAATATCACGTCACATTACGTCATGAGGTTTACGTTGACGTTCACACCGAACGTTATAAAAAGGTTCGAGTTCGCACTAACCTTGAGCTTTCAGAGGTTCATACCATTCCTAGTAATTATATAATATCCGCAAACTCCTATCTTTCTATCTATACAGTTAATATTTGCACAAGACAGATGACTGCTGCAGGATAATTGCGATTAATTTGCATTAAAACTCGGTGGATCCTCGGGGGTCCCTGATGGCCCAAAAGGGGTCTGCGAAGACAAAAGGTTGCGAACCACTGGTATAGAGGATGTACTTGACAATCAGCAGGGTGGTTTATCGTGACCAAAGTATCCCAGGCAGACTCGTCATTGATCGTATTTCCACTATGAAGGGGTCTATAACTAGTATATGCGTAAAATTGTCAGAGAAAGCTATTTCTCATTGTCACATTTACTCTACTGTTTTTTTTTGTCATCCCGAAAGTGAAATTGTGGATCATGATTTCGTTCGCATCCGCATAAGATTCACTATTTAATGGATGAGTTTGTTAAGTGTCGATAAGTGTAGGCGTGCGACTGCCAAAATTGACTTCATATTTTAGGATAGAACGTACCATGGGTAGAGATCGAGCCTTGCCTTTATTCAAACTCTTTATACTGATTAAAGTCTTTTGATTGAAATTATTATACATGGGTGGATTGAAATTATTATACTTGGATGAGCGACAATGATACGATGTTTTAAGGATTTCGTGTACTATGAGGAAACATCGTGACTTGCCTTTCTTCACTACCACCAATAAATTACTATCAATTGGGTATTTCATGAACTTTTTGTGTGCCAAGTAAACCGTACAGTAATGACCAAACTAATTACCATTGAAAATTGCGAAGACTTACCTTTAGTGGAACTGTCTTGTAAAATAAGTTTCATCCTTCCATAATCTTCAATGTTTGCGAATTCCAAATCAACGAAGTGGTCAAACTCTTTGACGAAATACCGTATCTTATATGGCCGGTTCCGAATTTCATCTTTGAAAGCTTTCTCGACGGCATTTTTGATCTCCGATTTTTCTGTCACTTCCACGACTTTATTCGAGGCGTTGGATATTATTAATAGCTTCATAACGTTGTGGGTAAATTATATCCAAACATCTGTAGGCTACATAACATCAAATTGAAATCGGCCGTGTGGATATAATTTGATATCATTTCGAGGAGACCAACTAATCAGATATCACCTATATCAAAATTATACCAAGGTCCCACACGTCAAGTAACACATTGATTGTAATTATTCAGTGGGGGATAACATATTTCTAATATGTGAGTCTCCATTACGTATCGTCGTAGGCAACAATATTTGGTATTTAAGCGCATCCGTAAGACGTAGTTGTAAGACTTCAGTTCGCGGTGATTATTGAGGATTCGAATATCCACATTTCATTATTTACGTGAATTTCTGTACCCCCTGCTGTGAAGCGAACGTCTAGGACAGGGGTTACCAAGACGCGGCCCGCTATATTATATTTTGCAGCCCGCGACTTGATTTGAGATTTTGAAAGGTTTGAATGCGGAAACTGACTAAAGATTCAACATATTGTTTCTGTTTCAAAATAAGCTATTCTCCTGTGCCCAACATGCGATGGCAACAGCATTCCGTCGAGAAAGAATAATCAGCTGATATGAATGAACTGGGCATATTGCCTTGACGTACAATGGCCCAAACACTGCCAAGACCGATGACTCGTAGTAAACGGCATAAAGCAGTGGTTTTCAAACTGTTGGCGTACCCCTCTTGTGGGGTAGTAAAAGTATCTGAAGGAGTGCGGAACTGTGCTCAATTAAAAAAATTTCTGAGCAGGGCGCGATTTACATATAGGTTGCATTTTGTGATATGACGATAGGGGATAAGGTGGAGCTAACGTTTTAAGTATCATAAACGGTGCATGTCTAAAAAAATTGACGGCCAGTGGCTTATAGCTTCGCCACAAGATCAAGCTTTACGAGGAGATTGTCTTTCAGATAGTAACGTATCTCGCTAGCTCCAATATTTATTGCTTGGTAGCTGAAAAGCGTTTCCAGCTCGGAGTTCAAAGTAAAATGAATTTGATGATTATGATTATGAATTTTTGTTGTACTTGAATTCATTTAATAAAATATTACTCCTTTTGTGGTCACTATGCCCATCGCCTATGCTAGGCAGCACGGTGTTGTACGGTCATAAAGTTTTTAATCGTGTTTGCCTAATTCATATCGATATTGAATTCATACGAACCTCGGCCGCTGAGAAGTTTAAAAAGTGGCCCGCGACCGATTTTGAGTTTGCGACCACTGGTCTAGGACGTGAGTGATAAACATACGGCCCGCGAAGCAATTATTAGAAGATTGGAAATGCGTGTAGTATCCATCACATTTCTAAAAAATGTTGATTTTATTTAGTACGAAATACGTCCAGTAAAGAATACTTATTCAAGATTATTCACAGAAGCGAGAACGCCAAGGCGAAACTATTACATACGGGTTACATGGCGAATACAATAGTTACACAGCACTATGATTCAAATATCTGTGATCGCACTGCTGCATCACTTTTGACTCAAAAGGTCTCCGGTCTCGAGAGAAGCCGTAATTGTAATAAAATAGTATTATGAAGTAAATTCGGAAGTCGGTGATTGCAGTTAAATATTTTCCATTCCTCGCAACTCATACCCCGGATTGATGCCATTATACGACTAAAACAAAGGAGATATAGGCAACTTGCATCATCGTTATAGCCACTGTTTTATAGTGGGGTGTATCCTGCCTCCCGATCATCGTACTATTGCCAGTTCGATTGCTGACTAATAAAGGTGCAGATCGACTATAATGCATTATACTACTTTGTTATAGATGCTTGATCATTAAGTATTCAAATAACAAAGAAGGGCATGGATTTCGAAGTAATATTTTGGAATCATTTGACGGGTTAGGCCCGCGATATCCTTGTCTAGGATTCTATTTAATCAGAAATAACGAACAGATTAAATAACCGTAGCTGGATCATACTATTGCTTTGTAAATATGGACATAAGGGCTGTTCAAAAATAACCTTTTTCCTTAATCTTGCGGGCTACGTGATTAAATCGTTAGGTTACTTTAAAAAACGACGCACACCAAATTTGAATTCATTCCAACCAATATTCGCGGTTTACGTAGAGTTTGAAAATTTTGAATTTGCCCAGAAACGCAAAACAATTTTTTTTTTCAAATTTTTTTGCCAACCCCGTGAAATTGTTGGGCTGTCTTCAAAAACTATGCAAAACAAATTTGACTCAATTCCAAGCCGTAGAAGTGGAGTAATATCAGTTTTTCTCTGATAATTCTGGTATTATCCAACGGTTCCGTGGACCCCCACGAAGTGGGAATCACTAGTGCTGTATACTGATGACGATGGTGGGAATGATATGGTCTCAAAATAAGTTCAGAAAAATTGTATAAAACGCTCATTTATAGCTAACAGTGCGTCACGCTTATAGCTCGCACCAAACTGATTCTAATATTCTCATAATCTTAATCAACATTACCTCTAGCTAGGCTATCTGTGTAATGTAGGTGTCAAAGTCAAATTCTGTAAGGAATAGGGCTATCAAAATTTTCCTATGAAGCCAGAGGATATGTCGAGATGTAACTAGTTACGCGCCTGGTCATCGTTAAGTGTTTACGATCAAATCCTCGGCAAATAGTCGTTAGAAAAACATTGATAACTCCTCCTTTGTTACCGCATAAAGATGTTTTGGTCAAACATCTCAAACTCGGACTAGGTTAACATCTGTGACTCATCCCGCGCCGTCGCCATCATTGTTGGGCCTATTTGAGCAAAACTCTGTTTTTCGGATTTTTGATTGCAAGTCTCGCCGTCGAAGACTATGTGATGATCACAGCACATTCAAAGTTCTGAACGCAAGTAAACAGTGTTGCAGGTCGACAGCTAAGACGGCGATCTTGAAATCCCAGGCCAATCCACTTCCGCTGCTGATCTATTTGTACTCTACCTGACAAAGCCTATAAACATTACCGAAGATACTGCCTTGGCGTGCGCGGCTTTATTGCGCGATAAAGGTCATTGCTATGTATATATTTATGATATTATAAATAATTGCATGACACCTATATCCCTAATACTTTAATATGTCGAGGAAGTAACGAGGTCGGACACAAATCTCGGAATCTTTACTCTCCGTGGTTCCTATGGAAAGAATATTGCATAAGCGTAGATTTATATACCCTTGTAATCCGGTGGGATTATTTTATAATCGACACTCCGAAAAAAGACTAATTAAATATGATTACTGTGAACAATGCGAACTCAACCTGTGCTAACAGGCATTGTGACGAATGAAACAAAAGATCGGTCAATAAGTTCAACCTACCTGTTCTATTCCAGATGCCTAATGGGAGTGGCTTAAATTATTGTCTTCAGTACAAAGATGTCTATTCCAATTAAAACGTGACCACTTAACAGTATCTTATTTGTTTTCTCGGTCGAGTTGTGCGCCGAAATTGTCTGGATATGGATTAAACCGCGTGAGCAGCTTTGTTTTGATTTGTAATGCTAGCCCGACCCGCCAAACACTGCCAATATTTATCTTATAAGGATGGGAAGTATACTAATCCGATATCAAAGTGATTCGGAACTGTATTCTCGGTCATAAAGGATACCAGTAAATTATTACACCAGCATATCAACTCACAAAAAAAGCAGCCAAGACGCCATCCGAAGGGAATGAAATAATCTGGTACAATCTAAGAAATGGAGGCTCCTCGTTTCTGAGGTATGACGAGAAAAGTGAATAAATTTCCTAAATTGCACTTCCGATGACTTGCAGTTAAAACAAACCATCGGTCAGGAGATGGTCATATGGTCATGTGATGTTATGTCGTTCGAATCAACCGATTTGACTGAAGCAAAACGTTTCAGAGAGTGGGAGTTTTATCTTTGCTACTCCTCCCACGTGTAGCCCGTTTTTACGGTGACAGAAATACCAAGAAAAGGAAAATGCTTAATGAAGGATATCGCCACACCATAACATCATATTGACAATTTATTCGCTAAAAGCTTTTTGACCGACTCTCATCAGTAGCAAACTTCAGTAATAGAGTGAATCAAATTACAAATGCAGGAGCTATTTTGTCTGTATGACGTAATAATAAAATTAACATAAATGAGAGAGAGAGAGAGAGATGCTGTCCAGCAATTGCCGAATCACAAGCAATCACGCAGTGCGTCAACAGACTGCGATGATGGAGTTGGAGAAACATTAGTTATTATAATTTGCCGCGGGACATTCTGGCGAATTGTAACCCACAAGCGCTGAGACGTGCGACTTAGCCTACATACCGACTATCGCATCGGCAGGTGTATTCATAGATTATGCTGCTTTGAATTATCGCGGGTAGCACCTTCTTTTGCGCTGCAGGCATCAGAGATTTCGTCATGAAGATTATATTAGGGTTACCATATTTGAGCAACCCAAATTCCGGACACTCTTTAGCGCCCACTAGTGGATTTCAAAATGAGTTATGACGTCACACTAGCAAAGCTTTGCTCATAGACCGGAGGTGGTCACGGTCCGGTTCGGAAGTATGTGGCTGTGTGTTGTGTAACCGGGACCGAAAGCATATGTTTTCAGCCCCCTCCCGCCCAAATAAACAATGATTTTGAGCCCACACTATGGGGTAACCGAGGCAACTTCTTGGGGGGTGCTTGCTATATGAATCTGGTTTCTATATGCATCTGGTCGTTAAATTATTTGAATAAATTCTGTCATTAATATTGGTCGTTCCATATATTACTATATAGATAAGCCTACTACTCTCCGCCCTCACGATCAGAGTTAGCGGTAGTGCTGGTGGAGGATGATGAGTTCTAAAATACAGGGAGCATAATTGCACATTGTTAAGTCATGTTCATGTTCTACCTATAAGATTGTTTATCAGCCTTATGCCGGTGCGCACCACGGAGCTTTATAAACACCCCACATCCATGCATAGCTATCATCAGGGTGAACTGCCACTATATTTTGATAATCTGTTCAAGATACCTTCAGATACCCACCAACATCATACCAGATTTTCTTCCAACTTGTCTCTGTCTGTGCAACACCACTCTACCAGTCTAGTACAAAATTCAAGCAGTTTTATTGGTGTCAATGTTTGGAATAAGCTGCCACCTAATCTCCGCAATTTAGACTCTTGTGCTTTTAAAAAACAATGTTTTCATTCTCTTATCTCTAACTACCGGTAAATTGTATTTGCATTGTATTTCAAATTGGTCCATGATACTGCCGTGTCTTATTTTTCCTTTCGTTCGTTAGTTTATTTTCTTTTTCTTTTCATTAGTTATCGACTGTGAAAATTGCTCTTGTCCCGGGTGGCTTGGCTCTGAAGACTATGTCATATCGAGCCTCCCGTCTACCTTGCATGTCTCATTTCACTGTTACATTTTTGTAGTGTTATGTTGATATGTAATGTATACGAATAAAGATTCTCTCTCTCTTCTCTCTCTCAGTGGTTTCCAACCTTTTATGGTCGCGACTCCATCTCCAATTTGAAAATGTTCCGTGGCCCAGATCAAAATTTTACGAGCTGATTACTAAAAGAAGTCAGCACCGTTGCCCAGACTTACTCACGGGCTATTTTGGAAGCTGATTACGTTCAACATATTCGCAAACCCCAATATAAAGGCAAAAGACCCCCTCCGTTTGGAACCACTATCTTTGAATAAAGCATTTGAACGGCCTTAACGATCTCTAGAAATATACCGTTCTCCTATAATTGTGATTACAATCACGCTTATTCCAGTAGATGAAGGTCGTTTTTATTTATATTTTATGGCAGTTTTTGCGAGGGTGGTAGTCTCCATATCAAAATCAATAAATGTGATGGTAAATCGCGCACAGCGCGAAGAAAAATATCATACATCAGCATAAATATTCCCAAAAAATATTGTTTTTATGCTGATTTACGAAAAAAATTATGAGCCTACGTAAAAATTCCGGACATTTGGCATATTTTAGAAATTCCTCCCGGACGCTAGTTTGAACAGTGAAATTCCGGACATGTCCGGGAAATTCCGGACGTATGGCAACCCTAGATTATATGCGGTTCTACTTGTGAAAAACAATGCCCCATTGACGATTTAATACCAATTGGATAGCTCCCTACACAAGGAAGGGGCAAATAAACAGTCCTGGAGTCTGCAATCATAAAGCTGCGAAGCGGATTGTCTGTCACCAGAAGGAACGCCTCAACAGTCTTGGAATATTTCAGGTCGTTTCGGACTCACCCTGCCTTCTCTTCACAGCGTGCTGTGTATTGCCCATAGCAGAGAACGCAGATTCCAGACTAATATATTATTGTCCGTTTCGCTGCACTGTCGCACAAGGTCGAAAACGGCGACAGGCACAGCTTTTAAAACTCACTATCAATTATAATATTGATAATATTTTATTGTATGGTATTGTATATTGTGTGTCTTGGGCGGATAAAAATATGTAATTTAGCGATTATTAACCCGGATAATGTTCTTATGAGTAGGGAATCTACAGTCGTAGATATAGATTGCAGACTCGTCACTTCAAGTGGAACGGTCATCTCTATTGGCGAATGAGTCACGATAATTAGACGTTTTGATACATGTAGGGTCACGGAGCTTTAGGCCATATTATTCTCCATATAGCTCTTCAGGCCCATCCACACGATAGCACACCACCGCGCAGTACCATACAGCAAGTTCGTTGGATTGTTCAAATCACCATTCCGGTTCCTTTCAAGGCTGGGAACCATTTGAGTTAGAAGTTATAAAGCAAAACAGCCGCATATAATTGAATTACATTCTTTGTCTAAATATATTTTCGACGTACCTAACATACAACGTTGTCGTAATTGTCGTAATCGCCTTTGCGAATGGTTATTTATTGGTCGATTTTGAGGAAAAACTGTGAAATGGGTGTACAGTAGGGTTGTCCAAAATTTGGAAAATCTCAAGAATGTTGGGTATCAATGTCTTATTCTATAGATTATTGATAAAAAACAGTAATGAGCCTGAAATACGCACACAGGAAGGTCGTTAAGATTTGTCGCAAAGCGTTTGAAAGTAGCAGCCGACGAGTGGGCGTGCCAGCGACCATAGAACGACCACAAGACTAGTAATCACGAAATCGCGACTCTCGATTGGCTAATCGGCTATGCTTCAATGATCATGACGGTGGTGGCTTTCTGATTAGTTGTTAAAAGAGTTTGGTAACGGCGGTGATTCTGTAAGCGCATTGTAGGTTGGCTCCCAGATAATGATTTAAGATTAGTTCAGGACATGTTGAGTTACTAAATACATGATGATGAACAAACAACAGCTGCTTCACATAAACTTGAAGTATGACTGGCTTATTGTGAAGGAAACCGCAGTAGCCCACATGTCTGTTTTGACCGAGGGAAAGCACAGAACACGCGGAGAAATATTGCAAAGGCGCTTATGCAAGTGGCGAACGAATTTCTTGTTTCAGAAGGAATGCATCATCATTGAATACAAATATAAAGCTTAACAATGACACTACTTTGTCTGATCTTATTAGGCTCCAGCCGTGCTATATAACTAAAGTCTTCAATGCTCTAAGGATTGGCTGAATCATCCGTTTATGCTGGATACTTATTAGACTCTTACAGCAAAATGAATTCACTCGTAAGTGCTGTCAAAGTCGTCAATGATGCCGTAGAAGGAGGTGTAATTGTAGTCGTCAATGATGCCATAGAAGGAGGTGTAATGGTAAGCACAGACTATGCTGGTATGACCGCTACAATTGCTGGAATCAAACCAGACATGGATATAAAATGACCTTAAAATGCAATTATAGCGGTGCGATTGTTATATTTCTTCAAGGTTTCAATATATAAGCTATCTGGTCGGTCCATATAACATCTTCTGAGCAGATAAGATTTTGTGGACAATCATCTCACATATGGTGTGCTGCACCAGTTTGCGATGACTAATATTCTTTACTTACGCCCAGAAAAGTAGAAGCACTGACGTAATTGCAACCATAACTAGGTATTTGTCGGATTTATATTTAGTTCTAAAAGTGCACAATCATTCGCTGTTTCGCCACTGTCATGCTTGCAATTCTCTAAGGCTAAACTATACAAGCAAACTGTATTTTTAATTGTCATGCCAGCATAGTCTGTGCTTACCCTTTCAACTCTTTGTGCGGCATTATTGACGACTTTGACAGCACTTTAAGAGTGAATTCATTTTGCTGTAAGAGTCTAATAAGTATCCAGCATAAACGGATGATTCAACCAATCCTTAGAGCATTGAAGACTTTAGTTATATAGCACGGCTGGAGCCTAATAAGATCAGACAAAGTAGTGTCATTGTTAAGCTTTATATTTGTATTCAATGATGATGCATTCCTTCTGAAACAAGAAATTCGTTCGCCACTTGCATAAGCGCCTTTGCAATATTTCTCCGCGTGTTCTGTGCTTTCCCTCGGTCAAAACAGACATGTGGGCTACTGCGGTTTCCTTCACGATAAGCCAGTCATGCTTCAAGTTTATGTGAAGCAGCTGTTGTTTGTTCATCATCATGTATTTAGTAACTCAACATGTTCTGAACTAATCGTAAATCATTATCTGCCAACCAACCTACAATGCGCTTACAGAATCACCGTCGTTAGCAAACTCTTTTAACAACTAATCAGCAAGCCACCACCGTCGTGATCATTGAAGCATGGCCGATTAGCCAATCGAGAGTCCCGATTTCGTGATTACTAGTCTTGTTGCCGTTCTATGGCCGCTGGCACGCCCGCTCGTCGGTCGCTACTTTCAAACGCTTTGCGACAAATCTTAACGACTTTTCTGTGAGCGTATTCCAGGCTCATTGCTGTTTTTTATCACTAATCTATAGAATAAGACATTGATACCCAACATTTTTGAGATTTTCCAAATTTTGGACAACCCTAGTCTACAGTGTACACTAGATTGCATTTCGTGTCGATGTAACCTATGTCCGGAATTTGCTATATTAAGGGATCAGTGTCGTGACATTATTTCTTACTACTTACTTCTTAACGTTTATTGGAAATGTGCTAAAAAATACACATGAGTGGTCGTGATCGACTAGTTGTTGGCAAGGAAGCAATATTCCCCATTGTGTACGATTATTTGACACGTTGATCCCTCCGATCTAACGACATATCAATGCTAACAAAGGTGATTCGCAGAACTTATATTCTTTAACGTGTATATTTTTTAAAATGGATTCATTGTCAACCCCGCATGACAACCAGACATTAATCGTGATATTCAATCGTGAGCGTGGGGAAAGCTAACACAAAAAGAGAACGGTAATTACTAATTAGCAATCATATCAAATCAAATACAATCAGAAAATTGACAAGACAAATTAATAAGAAAATCAAATACTATTCTTCTAGCACAGTGATTAAAAACTTTTTACTTTGCGTCTCATGCTCACTAGATCAAACTTCTTGATGCTTCAGCATTTCAAAGAATGCTCTGAATAGTGACGGATAAGAACTTGTGGTGGAGTATAAGTAGGCTTACAATACGTCCTATTTTTTGACTTTTTTTGAAGTGTCCTCGGAGGACGCCCTATTGTCCTCTTTTTTGAGATTTTGTCCTCTTTTTTGAAAATTTAGGTCACATTTAGAGCAAATTGCGAGTGATATGCCGCATATAAGCACAGAAGTGACGCTCCGTCGGGTATTTCGGAGTGAAAAACGGTGAACTTAGCTGTGAGCGAAAAGATGACCTTTTTTTTCAGTCAACCGATCACAAAGTGAGAAAAATTCACCGTTTTTTGAGAATTCTACTCTGGTTTTGCAACTTGCTAATTTCAGAAAAAGTGTCCTCTTTTTGGATTTCCAAAATATAGTAAGCCCAAGTATAAGGCATGTCAATTATCGCATTTATTTCAATTTCTGTGAAACATTGGCGCAAAGTATGAAACAAATTGATAAATGTAATTCCCATGAGAAGAAAAGCTCCAAAACCCATCCACATCTATCTTCAAAACAAATAACACTCAATGTGCTCAATGTGGAATTTTGACGAATGCCGCTTGCAACCTTCCCCCCACACGAAGTAACTCTTGATGACTGCTATACGCAAAACCTCACTCGCTCCGAAACTCAGTTAGCAAGGGAACGTTCGGTCAAAGGAGGCATATATAAGAGATCATAATCTATTATCTCGTTGAACTTAAAACATTAAAACAGATCCAAAGATACTGGATAATGTTGCAGAGTTCGTGATATTTTCAGGACAATTTATTGTAAAGCTAATAAACGTATATTCAATATTTGTTCAACCAGATGTCTTGATGTCGTCTTTCTATTGTATATTTTCGGCTAGCTCCGTATATTCAATGTGCATGTTGGTATGCCAATAGTACTGAGCGATGCTGTATATATTCGGAAATTGAAACAGAGGGTGAAGCGAGTCGATTTTAGGAGATGCTGAAGTCCGGTGTAGTCATTCGCTCAAAATCGTCCTTTGCATCTCCAATCCCTGTCGTACCGAAGGGGTTAGCGTTAGATGATATTAGAATCTGAGTCGACTGTAGGAAATTGAACAATCAACCGGTCAAAGATCGCTGGCCTGTCCCATTTCATCGTGATTTTACCAATGAACTGTCGAAGTGTAATGTCTTTAGTAAAGTTGACTTAGCGAAGGCGCATCATCGAATTCCTCTTAATCTGGTAGATCAAAAGAAGGCTGCTTTCATTTGTCCAGAAGTACCATTTCAACCAACGACGATGAAATTCAGCTTGACCAACGCTTATAGTACTTTTAGCCGTTTTATATCCGAGGTAACTGAAGGACTGGAAAATATTTTTGCGTTTTTAGGCGACGTTTGAATTGCGACTCGGACTGAAGAAGAGCACTTGGTAACATTACCGGAATTGTTTTGGCCACATTACCGGAATTGTTTTCAAGGTTTCGTAAGTTCGGACTGGTCATAAATGTCGATAAGTGCAGTTTCGGTAAGGAAGAAATCTAATTCTTGAGTCACCTTGGCAATGAAAAGGGAATACCATCCAAGGTTGAGGTATTCTCTAACTATCCTCGTTCCGAAAATGTGAAACAACTACGGCCATTCCTTCGACTAGTTTGTTATTACTACCAGGGTTGTAACCAAGTCACATGTTTCCGAGTCACGAGTCAATCTTACTTTTGTGGTATTGACTCGAGTCAAGTCGAGTCATTCTCAATTCATCACCGACTCGAGTCCGAGTCCAAGTCACTGCATTGAAGTCATCTTCAACTCATGTTTTCAATCCTGAATTAGCTTATAGCTTATAGAGAATCAACGAATTCACGTCTATATACTATCTGATATAGAACCAACGAATTCACGTCTAAATACTATCTGATATAGAACCAACGAAGTCACGTCTAGATACCAGCCGAAAGAGAATCAACAGATGCATGTTTATGTAGAGGTACAGTTTTTCTTTCACATTATCAGGTGGTTGACTAAAAAAAGGTCAGCTTTCCTGCTCAGCTGCTGAAATAGCCGCCAGAGCGTTACTAGTAAAATTTTGGATTATTTCAAATAGAGATTTTCGAATTTTACCGGCTACCTCAGGATATTGTTATATTGTGTAAAAATATGATTCATAGCAAAATTGGTTCAATTCCAACTAGAAAAAGCGACTTTATTAGAGTAAAATATTTTTGATATAAAAAAACAGCCGGGTTACTACTAGTATGTAATTATATTATATGAAAGAATTTCTCACTAAAAACACTCCATTTATTTTGAAAAATAAAAAAAATTTCTCTCATATTATTGGTCCAAATTTTTAAAATTAAGCCAGATTCAGTGTTCTTTTTATGCAACATAACAATTTTATCAAGTAAAATAAAAAAGAAGTTATTTTTGAACAGCCCTATTGTACAAACATCACACAACATTAGCCATTCATTATTACTCACGTGCACAATGCACATACCTAACAAAACGTCGAATGGATGGAGGGTATTGTCTGTTTTCACAGACCGCAGATCAAATCATTGAGTTACACTTCAAAAATACAAAGTGGAAAGGAGATTCTCGTATTTGTTATAGCGCCATGGATTTGGAATAAATCCACATCTACTGAATTCACGTTCCACTGGTGAACTAGATATAGGAATTGACAAGCATCTTTGAAACACATTGAAGAGCATTGGATATACCTATTCTTTCTAGTCGCCCAAAAATGCAAAGAATCATATAGTTTACCACAATAATTCCAAATAGATCCACTACAGAAATCATATACTGCGTCTTGAAATGGACAGTTTATTTTCTGTTTCGATGCCTTCAGCAGCTCAACTTGATGGCAACATTTTTGACCACCTTCAGCGTGCGTAATTTATGTCGGTGGTACGGTGTGTCAAGTTGCATTTTTTCGACTGAAACGCTCCGATTGCTTGTAGGTCATTGTCGATGGAATTCACACACTTTATTTAAAACCGGAGTAGGTCCTAACATCACACCTATATTAAACGATTGATATAATCGGCGATCAATCAGTTAAATATGTACGTACGTAGTCAGCACTTCCGACATCACTACTTCTGTTGGATCGTGGGATTAAATGTTATTCGCTGTGACAGTCATGACATGAATGCTTAAAAAAATCTTGATATATTAATTCCAATTTCAACGTCGTTATTGAAGGTTATTGAAGCTTGCTGTACTGGTTATGGCTATTGGCGAAATTGTTAACCAGACGATATATATTTCACTATATTGCATATGTATCGATGGTGAGGTTTAAACTGTGAATTCGATTTGAAGATGTTACAAAAAAACTTTGACAATTTACCTTTTGTGATTATGATAAATTCAAGGAACATTCTTAATTCTTCTGAGTCTTTTGAATAGCTTAACCACTCAGCAACACATGTCTCCCGCAAATAGTCCTCTTTAAAAAATGTTGAGGATAGTCGTTATTGACGTTACTGTATTCAATGATACAACGTATTGTCCTGTATAGCATGAATTTATGACTTCTTTACGTAGGAATCAGGCATATACATCGCATCAGACTTCTTCAATTATATTATATAACGTATATCATATCCAGTGTTGCTAATAGCTAGGTTAGGGTTGCCAGACGTCCGTAATTTCACGTACATGTCAGGAATTTCACTTTAAAAACTGCGTCCGGGAGGAAATTCTAATATTTGTCTAAATTTCCGGAATTTGGAAATCTTGAAATAGCCTTAAAGATAATTCGTAATCAACGTAAATATTATTATTTTGAATCAGATTTATGCTATTTGACATTTTTCATCGCACTGCGTGCGATTTAATACATCGCATATTGATGTTAATAGCATATTGATGTTGGAAGTCACGCTTATATTTATTCAATGCGCATATTGATGTTAATATGGGGACTGCGCCGCTCTTGCAATAAATGCTATCAAAAATAAATAAAAATAACCATCATTTACTGAAATATAGTCTAATCGCAATTATAAAATGATGCTATGTTGTTAGAATTGGTTAAAGCTGTTTGGATGCTTTGGTTTAGTCAATGACAGTTGTTCTAACCCTGGGGACTGTTCGCCTTTGGACGCAATAAGCTTCCAAGATAGGCCGTAAGTAAGTCTGGGCAAGATGACTTTTTTATTAATCTGCCTATCATTTTTTGAGCTGGACCACGGAACATTTTCAAATTGGAAATGAGCTCGTAGCCATAAAAGTTTGCAAATCACCGGATGTGCAACGGACTGGAGTATGGAAGAACGAATAACATTGACAGAAATCAATCACAAATTTTAACAAGCAGATGCTTCTAGTAAGCCCGCAAGAAGTTGCATCGATTACTCTACTCACCCAAAGTGAGTTTTTCGGAGGACGGTGACTAACAAAATAATGTTTCGGACTGGGTTCCAACACACATCCAGATAACAGCACCGACCTATAACAGTATAACAGGGATGTCAGGAACGTCCACCATGCAGACGATTTCATCCGGCCCGTGAAGAAATCTGTTTCAGACCCAATCAATATCTAGAGCCCGCATTAGATATGGCCCCATTCAAAACCAATATTTCACTCCATTCAGACACCGTCGATAGAAGAAACTTTGCTAATGGGACGTCAGATCGACTGACAATGTGTGTAAAATTCGCTCTAGGACTTTTTTCGGATGAATATCCTTCACATTACCGTATATATATACTGCCAATGCCCATGGTGATGTCTAGTCGAAATCTATCTTCTAAAATACTATCGCAAAGGAAAATAGTTTGAGCAGCCCTATTATAGTTATCTAAGGCCCTTTTCATACCGGATTTACGAAACTCTTTCGGGAACAAGTTCCGAAACAGGCGATGTTCACATAGAGAAAAAATTACCGAAACAGTTCCGGGAAAAGGGCGCGTTCATACCTATTTAGAGTTACCGCGAACTTATGTTCATACAGGACGTTTTTTCGGTAAATTCGCGGGAAATTATGGCCAGTATGAACGCGATTCTCCGTAAGTGTTGATAGTTACGAAACCATGTCTGTGGGGTGTTCCAGTTGTAATATGCTTGTGGAAAACAATGTGGGAGAGGCATATACGTGAGATGCGGAGAAGTTGGCTCAAACTTTCAGCTATGGGATGTTGCGGATATGCCTTCTCGAAGTGTATGGGGCTCTATACTCAATATCTGTATCAGCAATAGAGCCCGAGCATGTTCCTGGCTTGTATATTATCAACCGAAGCTGAGTGCAGAAACTGAAAGCCAGCAAAGAGGATTGAGTCCTGGAATGAAAAGAACCACCGAGGCGATCACATCTGCGTACGAGGTACGACAAAGTCAGTTTATCTTTGTGATTGCTGTATAATGGTTTGGGTAAATCTAATCTTATGTACACTGTACAGAGAAACCAAGTTTATCTTTGTAATTGCTGTATAATGGTTTGGGTAAATCTAATCTTATGTACACTGTACAGAGAAACCAGGGAAATCGAGAAATTCGTGAGAGAAACATTTGGTTTACTCTGCGACGAGCTTCGAGACCATAGCGAAAAGCAGCAAGCAAATTACACGAACTCAATTTCTCTTGCTTGCTGAGTAGCTTTCGCTCTTTGGACGCTAGCCAATGAAGCCAATCGTTTATAGATCCAGGTAAACATCAGATGTATTTTAAGAAGGCAACTGTCACAAGTTGATTATAATAAAAATTGCTGGTGCCTATAGTAGGGCTAGCCACAATGATTCGAGTACTCGAATCTGAATCGAGTATTAACTTTATTGATTCGAGGCGAGTAGTAAAATACTACTTTTCGAGTAGGCTACTGAAATTATACTGAAAGTTGATTTACTAACGAGAAATATACCGCAGTTTTGATAAACTTTTCCACTGAGTAAGCCTTGAAACCTTGATTGGCCGTGTCGCAACATACGAGATATAGTACAAAGCTACAAACGTTGCTGGAAATAACACATTTCCGAAGTCATGACCATCCCATATAACACTGTCAAGCAGTGCAATGAAAACGGTATGGTCGAAAAAACATTAAAGTATCTTTAATGTGACGGACAATAGACGTTATGTTCTTTATGGTGGCATAAAAGGTAGCCTACACATTTGAATTTTGGCATGGTACATTGTGTTGTGATGTCATCATGATGATAATCGACTCGAAGTGTAATAATTGATTCAGAATCGAATCACTCAGGTACTCAATTTTGCCCAGCCCTAGTGCATAGTAATATTTCTATATTTGTCATGGCGGAATGTCAGCCAGTTTTTGCGTAGCATACCACTGCAAAAAGGTCAGACAAATTTGGTCTTGAATCATTATGTCAGAAAAAGAAGTCTGAAAGACCAGTTGTTCTTGCCAAGTAGGCTACTTTCTGTCTCAAAAGTAAGACCCAAATTGATGGAAAATAGACTTAAACTGGAAACTGAGCAATCAACACAATGTCTTGGACTCGAGTCATAAAACCATGACTCGAACTCGACGCTCTGCTCGATGAGTTGAACTCGGATTTGACTCGGTGATAAATTGAAAATGACTCGACTTGAATCTAGTCAAAACTATTGAAGTGGGATCGACTTGTGACTTGGTTACAACCCTGCTCACTTGACTGAAATTGCTGAAAATGAGACCAAATTTGTATATTTTTTGTAGTGTAGTCAGACATGTACATCAACCTACTTATTTAGTTACTTTTAGTTACTAAAACTATGTAGTTCTAGTTGTGGATTTGAAAAAGTGAATAGTTTCTGGTTCTAGTTGCGGATATTTGAAAGTGAGTAGTTGAGGTTCTAATAGCAGATTTTGAAAAGTTCAGGGCCGGCCAACCCGTGGCCCGCGAGTTAATATCCGAAATTAGTAGTATTATCAAAAATGGATTGCACGGATTGTGAACTTGCAAGGCCAATCAAAAATTTGATTAGTCTGGCCGCAGCACTTGAGATGTGATGACTGAAATATCAGTTCCGACGCATTGGTAGGTCTATGAGCCAGTCACATTTTGGTAGATCTTCATACACTACAATAAAGCAGAATACTTTGCGATAGATTAATCAAAAGATTAATCAATTTTCTACACACTTGGCGCAACATCTTGTCACTCGATTTCTTGCTTTTAATATTGTTACCCCTTTGTGAAAATGAAAGAACGCCTAATCTACCAGATTGAGTCTAACTATATACATATTCGCGACCTCCCGTTTGCGCTCGCCGAAAGACCGTCGACTATGAAACCTAGGCACAAAATGATTGCCTCATGTTGGACGAAGCTTTCGATATCGATATGTCCAGGTGCCGAATAGTTCAGTCCTTGCAAACTGAGCCCAGCGATATACAGCAGGCTTGCAATATAGTCAAGTAACAATATTATTAATTTATCAACTTCAAAAAATTTTCGTGCTTCGCGCGGCTAGTTGCCGGCAGAATAGTTCGTCAATCGAATGTGGTGATTTGGCTGAAAAGGTTGGCCACCGCTGTTCTAGTTGCTAGTTTAAAAAATTGAGTAGTTCTAGTTGAAGTTGCGCATTTTGAAATTCCAGTACTTTGTACAAGTCTGAGTGTTGTGGGCGGATAAAAAATTACCACAGCAACATTTGTACCAAACATGCATTTGCTGCATTCAAGTTTTTTCAGGATGACTTCATGATTGGGAGCCAGAGGGTTCCGTACTAGCCTACATAACTGATGACGCAGCCTATCCCTTTCAGCCCCGGCTCATGGAGCCTTTTCCCTGAAACACAAACAGAGCATAAGCTAAAGCTAATTTAAAATATGTAATATAAATTTCCTTTCTGCTGCCCTTAAAATTCACAATTGCTTTTTCAGAAACTTGGCAAAGCACACATGAAGGTTGAAAGATTTTGGTCGACTGAAGGCGCGGAATCACCTTTTCTCATAAACTGCAATCCGCTAAGGCCAGAATGATACAGAGGATGTTATACGCAATGAAGACAAGACCTGGTGGTGATCCAAGTATCGCTGGCCCAGACGTCGGAAATGCCCTGTGTGACTTTCTCAATAAACAATGCTCTTGCTTAACCAGATGTGTTTGTGCTGTTTCATTTTATTCATGAGAGAAACTATAATTTGATGCACACTTGCACAGTTCCGCCTTTTCACCTTTTTCATCAGTATCCTCCATCTAGACCTGCGAAAAGATCAAATTAAGTTACACTTGCCTAACCTTGTATTACAAAGGAATGGCTTGGTTGTAACAAGAAAATGAAGGCATAGGTGAAAACCAAATTATGGCTTGGATGATGTACGATGGCTTACCAGCCCGTTGGTACAATTTGAGTTTTTGGTTAGTGAGTCAGAGCTAAGGACATGCTGTGCTGCCACTATCAAAGCAGATGTCACTAAATCCCCTTTTCAGTAGGCGTATATGACGGTGACTAACCTACACACAGCATATCCGTGGTTAGAAACTTGCCTTTGATGTAGCAAATTTGGTAAGGGTTAAGATCACTTGCCAAATTAGTGTTGAAGTGCTAACGTTTTCAGGCAACTCACCCAATGCTGCATCATTTGGAGATGGTGTTCTATCTTTTTAGCCGTGCTCTGTTTACAAAACCACAGAAAAAAGAAGCTGACTAGTAGTCAGTGACTGCGTATTGTGAGCATACAGAATATAAATCCAAGAATAATGCATTACCAAGAAGATCAAAATGCCGCAGGTATCTGACCTCGAAATACAAGCAGCCTGAATGAACAGCGCGTTACGGTAACTAAAAGTTTGATTGACAGCGTTTCGGGAATCCAGCTGCGCCATTCGTGTTCATACTCAGTCGGTCCCGTAAAAATCTCCGAAAATAAGCGCGTTCACACCGCCCCGAATCACCAGTGTTATGTTCACATAGAGGGGTTCCGGTAAACATTTTCGAGAAATGTCATTCCCGGAACCCCGGTATGAAAAGGGCCTAAGACAGTCTAGCACAGGGGTTCTCAACTTCCGTTGTATAACGGGCCGCATTTCAACAGTAAATGACGCTGCGGGCCGCAGAACATTATTACCATGTATTTTTGGGCTACTATTAAATTTGGGCTTCTGTAGCCTATCTATACCAATCGTATACGGGCATTTAGGACATTTTTATGAATTCTAAAGCATTGATGGACGGCGTTCGTAAGTTTGCAGTTGCTGTATTTTTTTGAGAATAAGTATCTTCCAGCGGCGCAAGTAATTCCCTTCATGGAGCGTGCATTGCATTCGTTACCAAGTCGTTATATGCACCTTCGAACTCTTCCACCAGAGAACCGAACTCTCTGTTTCAACGCGTGAGCGAGCAAGCATTAAATTACTGTCACTTTTTCAGTACTGAGGCAATTATTACTTTAAGCTCGCAAATATATGAGAAGAAGTCTGGCGTTCGGGGTCATTTCTGAGCAAACCAATCAACCCTTCTCCTTTCATTCCATAGTTACAAAAGTCAGCTTTATCAAGTTGATGTTTTTCGCTGGTCCCTCCCCACTTTTGCCCCGCCAGCATTTCGCCTGCAAATATGCCCACTCTGATAAATGTACCCAGATAATTAGCTCTGCGATGTATGTGAAGCCAGTGGATTAGTCCAATGCGAGGCTACAGTAGTCTTCGCGGCAACGTGTTTCAGAAGATGCGGTAAAAGATCGACTGACATTGCTGTTACTCATCTGGTCACGGTTGAATCAGACACCTGTAGCGTAGAAATTTGTCAGGTGATGTTGTCCTTGGTGCTAAGCGCCGGAAACAGCGAATATTCCCACAGTATGTTGAAGTTTAATTGAAATACACCTTCTCTAGCAGATTTCTCGGGTTTAGCGATATTCCAGGCAGTTTTCAACGACGCGACTGTAACGTCGTCGGCAATTTTAACAATGTCTCGAAATTTGAATTGCTTGGTTTGACACCTAGGCAGCAGCGTTTTTTCGAAGATCAGGTGATATGTATAACTCAGAAGAAACTGTCGTGGTGCAATTGTAAGCTTCAACCCTTCTTTACTACAAGTGTTCTTCGACAAATATGACACATTGGTTTTCCATTTATATCCGAGAAAGCAAATTCATTGTTGCGCGCAGAGTTACAAACCCAGTTTTCGACGTTTAATGTCTCGTTCCTTGTTCATGTTTGTGTTCAAATCATTCGCGGTGAGTGAAACGCTCTTTAAAAGTGTACTACGAAGCGGGGTCCCCTTGAACCAGAGTCCAGCCGAATAGCGATTCAAAACAATAACAATCTAAACTCGAGCGTATATCAAGAATCCAGAACACATCAAAGAATGAGTAATCAAATGAAACAGACGGTGCGATAAGAGAGCCAAGTAGCTAAATTGATATGTAACAATACCGTGCCACTAATAATTGCGCTCACGATGAAAGATGTCGCGGGCCGCAAAATGAACGTCTGCGGGCCGCGGGTTGAGAACCCCTGGTCTAGCATTTCATAAAACAATGCCTATCGCAATTTGCATATTATAAATTACATAGCAGTAGCGTTATCTTCATCGCTTTATTCAATAGAATACAGAGTAATACGTAATTGGAAACAGTGTGCAGCGCGAAAAATGCTATGTAATGCCAGTTGCTTTTGACGGATTCAAAGAAACCAAATATCCTCTCCATATTTCAAGAACACTCATCATCATCGTTGAAGTCGATCGGTATCGCCCCCAGTTTTTTGTCGAAACGAGATTTGGTATTTCGTTGGCCGAACTACTTGATCCCTGCTTCGTCCGGTCGGTCGGGTGAGTAAATATTTTTGCTGTACTTTGCCCTTTTTTCTCTAAAAAGGAAAGAGTGCATTGGAATTAGCGTCATCATATTTCATACAATATAGGTCACATATACGAAACATACTGGTTGTGTAAATATGAATCGTGTGCCATGTAAAAGCCGCGTCTGCTCATGCATTAGACAAGTACGTCGGGAAGGGGCAGTATTGGCAGAAAATAGGACAAAGGAACAGTCCTGTAGGCTATGTATAGTAAATCAGTGAAATGAAAAACTGAGAAATTTCACGGAATGAGTATAGTTAAATACGGATGTATAAAATTATAGCAGAGTCAATCTTCACGCATCGAACACGAAAATATGTACCTGTTGGATTCTTTTTTCTGATTGCCCCAAGGTACGGGTCACGACATTTTGGACGTGATGTTTTGGTAGTCGTCGTAGTTACTGACTTTTCGAACGGACTCAAATTGTTCAGCAACTCAGCCAGAGCTCGTTCCGAGTCGCTGTTCTCAAACCGCATTGGCCCGCTGTAATAAAATAGTACTTATAAAATTGAACTATTCAAAACCCTCATGTTTCATTGATACGAAGAGAAGTACGTTGAGTTCATTTACCAAAATTAAAATACATTTTTACTTTTGCCAAAATATCGCCGGGCTAACTTGGGTTTCTTTCTGCTCGTCCATAATCTTTTCTTCATTTCCGAGAGACTTAAATTATATATTTCGTATAACTGAAATGAAAAAAATTATGCTTATTGGATCCGTGATCTTGCAATAACTGATTAGATGAGGTTCTCAATAAATTGATATCTGAATGTAGGATTGGTACGCCTGAATAACATGTATTTACTCACTCTGTATAACATTCTACATCCAAGTCCAGTAGTTCTTAATCCTATTTCTCTCCACGAAGTATATAACCAGGAATTACGAGAACTAATGGGAGTAATCCCAGTGGTGGTTTAGTAGTTGCCTTATTACCCGTAGATAACATAAATGCAAAGCACTTTCTGATGAATAGACATCCTGTGAATTCAAATCTGTTTGTGTAACGAGCTGGATGAATTGATAAGACTGCTCCGTTGTATGCAATTAAATATCAGACGTCATGGCCCGTTCGGGAAGCGCCAGACGGTACGGAAGCGGCAAAGATAAAGAGAGAAGCACCAATCGCGTAATATTTGTATTGACACGGCAACAAATTTATGTTGGCTGAATCGATTATATTTGAAGATGCTCACGCATTATGGTTTCGTTCATCTGATTTATCAAACGCACTTTGTATTAGGGCCGGGAAGTGTTGCGCGGCAGAGATAAAGAGAGAAGCGCCAATGCCCGTAACAGTCTTTATCATGCAGGATCAATTAACTTTACAGAAATATAGATATGTCGTTTCCGAAGCGGTTCCAAATATGTATCCGCTTTATCAAATGCAGTTAGCCGACAAGATAACGCAATGGTGAAGCGTCCTGATTCTTGATCGTGGGTTCGTGGGTTCAATACCCGGCCATTACGAACCAGAGATCTGATCAGAAACGCTGGTATCGCGCTTGGCGCTTAGCATTACTGCGATAGTATGAAGGGGTGGTGCAAGACCTGGAAAGCCGTACAATGTCATGATATAGGCTACTTTCCTAATTCAGCAGCATTTGCACATCATGCACTATGGTATACATATGCACATATCGTGTGTATGTATATCATGAGTCGATGTATATGCCGTGAAAACACCAATGACTAAAATGCGTGACGTTCTTTCCTTTGATAACACTGATCAACACATATTTTTAGGCAGATAAAGTAAGAATGGTTTTGGTGGTTCTGCGGGGCACTGATTCCGAATATGACCTTAGTGTTTTCAAATTGGCTCTGATTTTGGAGATAATCCATGAGGCTATTTTGACTAAAATCTCATATTTTCGCTGTATGGAATAAATAAAAATAATCAGCTCAGTCGTACTATAAAATTCAGAAATTCAAGCTATTTGATATTTTGGTGCGCTCAAGACTGTTTTAAATCAAAATGCATCAACAGAATTATAATTCGGTGTATTAGATTTATCATAATTGGGGACTTTCATAGTACATAAATAAACTTCAATCCTGTATATAAGTATTTATCTAAATACTCAAATAACGTTGCAATAATTGAATCAGTTTTATGTCAACCACCTAACTTAAATTCAAAATAATCAGTTGGAATATAATAACTTATCTTAAAGTAAAATTGTTTCTTGTACTATTCTCGGTGGTAAGCAATAGTCTGCCACAATATGTTCGTTGCATCTGCACTGATATATTTCTTTCGTTGCTTTGATGCAATGGTGGGACCTTTCCGGTTTCTTTTCCCTCTAATCAAGCATATTATCATGACTGAATAGGAAGTTTAATTTAATGCTCATGTTTGCCCCAAGGTTTCCATATCCAGATACCAATTCTTTCGTGGACTGTTTGTAATTGGGTGCTTTGTGGTTTTCCAAAAAGTTTTATTTACTACATCTTAGCAGTGTTGAGGTGATTCGAGTCAACTTTTTTGTATGACTTGATTTGACTTGAGTCACGTTGCAAACATGACTTGACTTGACTTGACTCGGAGCTTCAGAAATCTGCATTGACTCGTGACTCGGAGAAACATTTACGAGTCAATTTCAAGTCATTAAGTAAACAGTGTCGATAAAAATCACTGTATCTTACGTACGTTCGGATTGTTCAAGATACGCGGGTGTCACTTGTGAGAGCAGTCAGTCATTCACTGATTATACGTTACACCGATCCTCCATTGTTACATCACAAATAAATTGAGCGCAAACGAAACGATCACAGTTTACGTTGCGGCACCAGTATTACTGTGTCTGTGTTTCTTAGGCGGCTCAATGCTTACGTTGCGCAGTGCTCAGTTTTGCCAACCCTCTGGTATGATTTAAATCGAACAAATATAGTATGTGCGTATATATTCTTACGGATGTGTAGATGGGTAGTATAGGCTATTGTACCGAATCAATTTGTTTCAACTTCTTGAGACTTCGTATTCGGTTATACATTTTGGCTGATAACAACTGACTGTAGCATGAAACTGTACAGCTACTCACGTATTCTAATAGCAGGTCTACGTGTGCGTGAGTGACGCAACCTCTTTTTGCATGTTTATTTAACTTTAAAGTCGTTATTTGACTCAAGATAAATGGCCAATCAACCGTCTTTCACACATCCAGCAAAATGTATTGACTTTGAATCATCACGCATACTTCGAAATTCAATTTGACTTTAATTATGACTTGACTCGTGACTTTACTTGACTTGACTCGAGTCACCTCCAAAAACGGGCGACTTGACTTGACTCGAGTCACCTTCAAAAATCGGTTGACTTGACTTGACTCGAGTCAAAATGTGCATTGACTCGAGATGACTCGTGACTCGTAGGTAGTGACTTGATCCCAACACTGCATCCTAGAAGGGATTCCATGTAGTATGCACCTATCATAATAATAAATTATAATCATTAGTCCGTATTCGAATCTGAGATTCATCAAAGATTCCAGATTTAAGTTCCTCGTTGGTTATGGATACAAGGTTATAACCACTTGGTTGGCTTTACGGAAAATTATCCATTTACAAGTGAATAGAGATGAGACGCATATGAGTATTTTAGTTTTGCTTTCCAATAAGGACAAACTTGATAGTTTTGTACTCCTCTTTCATCTTGGTAAAATGACCAATTGGTACAGGTGAAAATATATTTTCATTGTGAAAAAGTACAATTTTTAGGCTTAACAAATAACGTTTCACATCAGGTCATGTTAATATTAATGGAATAACTGAGAACGACATTAGTGTTCATCATAGTCAATTACCCATATTTATGCGCAGTATAAAAGCAGAAAAGTCTAAGAATTACTTCCTAACATTTGAAATAATCAATGGTAAATACAGTGATTTTAAGCTTTTTAGGGGTATTATTATATTCTTTTCTAGAGCAAATCTGGCAAAACTAATGTGATATTCGTAATCAGCAACCTTGAAAACCCTAGAAACGACTCCTAGACAACTCTCTCCGTGATCACATAATTGGGCTAATCAGCATTTTGAAGGGGTGGATCATATAGCAGGTAAAATGTTTGGCTTTAATATTTTGTTCAGGGATTCCATTCTTGGGTATTCGAAGTTTATTGGATTATCCTATCTGTTGCTTTCTGATTTGTTTGTGCAGAAATGTAGGCTATTTGTTGTCGACGAGGCCATGTTTGATATCCAAGTACAGTTTCATATGTTCTACTGTTTCCTTATTTCTCCTGCACCGCAAAAATGGCGTACCTGGCCGTTTAAAACTCAACCAACAATATTATCAGAGTTTGACACTGAAATCAATCTAGAATCCAACGCTTCTGCAGAATTCCTTTTTAATTGTATTTCCCTCGCTTCTCGTTTCGAAACATTAGAATAAAATTCGATTATGATTTGAGTGGCGGGATAGCGTAGTGGTTCAATCCACAGCTGCAACGCTAATGGATTGCGGGCTCGAGTCCGACCGAAATCGTATCCAGAATTCCTATCTAAGTGTTGGGGGTGTATCTATGCTTCTCCTCGCCAAATCACCCATGCAGGTGGTGTCATATAAAACCCTAGACCTGGGCCGTTCTGCAAATTGGCAGCTACGGAATAATTTATCTTCTAAAATGGGGTCGCAAAGGAAAATAGTTTGAGAAGCCCTGATATAGATCCCAAGACAGTCTTGCAATTCATGACACAATGCCTATTGCAATTTACATATTATAAATTACATAGCAGTCAAGTTATCTTCATCGCTTTATTCAATAAAATACTTAGAAATATGAAATTGGAAACAGTGTTCAGCACGAAAAATGTGATGTAATGCCAGTGGGTTTTGAAGGATCATATATCATCTCCATATTTCAAGAACACTCGTCATCGTCGTTGACGTCAATTGGTATCGCGCCTAGTTTTTCGTCGAAACGAGATTTGGTATTTCGTTGGCCGGACTACTTGATCACTGCTTCGTCCGGTCGGTCAGGTGAGTAAATATCTTTGCTGTACTTAGCCCCTTTTCGCTAAAAAGGAAAGAATGCATCGGAATTAGCGTCACGTAGCATAGCATATATACTGGTTGTGTAAATTCGAATCACGTGCCATGGCAAGGCCGCATCGACTGATACATTGAACAAGTACGCCGGGAAGGGGCAGTATGAGCAGATGTGAACCACATATGTTAGCATAAAAAAGGACAAATGAACAGTCCTGTATGCTAAGTATGGTAAATCAGTGAAGTGAATGCATGTAAAATTTCACTGAATGTATATAGTTACATATGGATGTATGTAATTATAGCAGAGTCAATGTTTACGCGCCGAACACGAAAATATGTTACTGCTGGATTCTTTTTCTCATTGCTCCAAGGTACGGGTCACGACATTTTGGACGTGATGTTTTAGTTTTTGTCGTAGTTACTGACTTTTCGAACGGACTCCAATTCTTCAGCAACTCAGTCAGTGCTCGCTCCGAGTCGCTGTTCTCAAACCGCATGGGCCCGCTATAATATGATAGTACTTATAAAACAATTACATGCTCATATTCTATTGATGATGCCTGGAACATGATGTTGTACGTGTTGGCGATTTCCATATCTTTTGACATGGCAGATATCAGTGTTGGGATCAAGTCACTACCTTCGAGTCACGAGTCATTGCACATGAACATCATGTTCCAGGCATCATCAATAGAATATGAGGATGCAATTGTTTTATAAGTACTATCATACAACCTTTTAGTTTGTTTACGTAAATCAAAATACACTGAAAGCATTGACAAATTTTGAGCGCCACATAACGAATCCTAATTTTTCAAATTCAGATAGATGGTCATTGGTCATGAAACTACTGCGAGCAAACACTTTCGACAATGAAGATTATCATGACAAGTCTGCGTTCCAATAAAACTGTTGTTAACGTACATTCTTTACTAAGGGTTTCTTTTGGATCCGACATCCAGAATTCAAAGAACTTTTTGACAACTTTGATCGACTACAAAAATGACAAATGTTTGATTGACTTATCAAAGTGGGCGGATAAATGAGCGATCAATGTATCAATTCTGTAATCCGGCCAGCCAAGTACTTTACTTTCCCAAATCAGCCCCGCCGACTAGAGAAGTTGCCCGCCCCTGGTTTAGTACGTGTTGGCGATTTCAATATCTTTTGACATGGCAGATATCAGTGGTGGGATCAAGTCACTACCTTCGAGTCACGAGTCATTGCACATTTTGACTCGAGTCAAGTCAAGTCAATCGATTTTCGAAGGTGACTCGAGTCAAGTCAAGTCACTCAATTTTCGAAGGTGACTCGAGTCAAGTCAAGTCACTCAATTTTCGGAGGTGACTCGAGTCAAGTCAAGACAAGTCACGAGTCAAGTCACATCTCAAGTTAAGTTGCCTGTTCCAAGTATGAAGCATGATGACGTCATTGCATTTTGCTAGCTGTCTAAAATACAGGTCGAGTGATCATTGATTTCGAACCGATGAACGAATATAGAGTTAAATATACACGCAAGAGGGCGCTGTATAGCTCACATATAGGCTATGTAGAACTGCTTTACTACGTAAGTAATTGCATAGCCTCAGTTTATAGTTACCATCCAAAATAGAGAATAGAGAAACGAATTGATAGGATGCAATACGTTACCCATAAACAAATAGATATGACACAATTCGAGCATCCGCCCATTGGTGAGGGCTATATGTAAACTATATTCGAATTCCATTTCAGTATAACAAGAGATTTGGTAAAGGTAAGAAAAAAAAAGAAAATAGAATGTGGCTGCGGATTCTATTCTGTATTTTGGCTGCTAATTATAAACTGAGGCAATACAGTTACTTACGTTGTTTAGCATTTGTACATATGTGTGATCGATACAACGCATTTCTGCATGTGTAATTGTGAATGCAACTGTAGGCTATCTTCGTTCCTCGATTCAAAATAAATGACCACTCAAATAAATGGATATATCCGTTATCGGGATAGTGAAAATTATTGATATCGGTACTAACCGTAGTCACTACTGAACTGAAGTAATTGCAAGCTCAGTCATTCTATATACTGAAATATGGGCATGTTAAATCGATAGCCGCACAGGAAGTCGAGCTTAACGACGAAACGCAATCTTTGAGTTTCGTGCTATTGAAGTACACAACAGATATGATATAGTCTATCAATCTATATAGTCTAACACTGACTGTGGTGAGAGTTTCTGCTAGGTTGGATAAATTGTGATCCTCTTATGAAGATAGCGACGAAGACATAGGAAGATTCGTTAACTAACTAAAGTTACATAAAAGTATATCATGTAATGCAAGCTCATAGGTGCAGGATAATATGATAACATAGCATTTTGTAGCAGTTCTTTGCCGATGAGAATCTTCTATTGACAACTCTCCCATGGTCATTATTTAATATCGTTCTCAAATTAGAAGACCCACCAAACTTTATTATAGTAAAGTAACCTCTCCTAGCTTAGATGCCAAATAAATCGCATGCTACCAGCTGACCGTGCTTGTCGTCAGACATGGGGTGATTACTTAAGTTAAGGATAGCTACTACTTATAGGGGGCCCCCGGTATGTTGAACATGGGTCGGCCGACCCCAAGGAACATACGAACGCAGTCGCTCGGTGCATTACTTGTCTTCGCCCACGCGGCGGCTCAACGGGAATCTATAGTTAACATTCCCGAGTCTCGACGCGGAGATTGGCGCTGCTGCGCGCACTGCGAGTGAGCGTTTTTTGTTCTTGGTAAGGGCGGAAACCCGGACAAGTGCTCTGATTGTCTTATTTTAAGTGAATAAATCCAACTGAACACGGATAAACGACGGGAGTACATGGTAACCCGTCGGTCGTCGCAATAATCAGTACACACTACACAAGAAGTAGCTTTTTGTTTCAAAACGGTTGGTGACCCCTGCTCCAGTAGATAGCTGGGTTTGATATGCATAATGCATATACTGCGAGCTGCAGTTACGTAGGCTTACTGTTATGTTCTTGATCTTGTTTGAACAATAACTCAATACGACGAGGTTGCAATACGAAATCAGTATATTATCAGCAGAATAACTATAAGGCAGCGACACGATCCAGAGTGCAGTTTAATGAAAGACGACGAGACAACGGAACACAGGGTATAAATACGAAGCAAGACACACGAGGAAATAATGATTGGCGGTAATTACTAATCCTAGACAAATAAGAAACAAACGATACCAACGTAAAATGCACGAACATAACAGTCCTCCCCTGTAAGTTGAGAATACAAGGTAGTTTACGTTGGCCGATAGAACTCAGTTTGTTTTCTAAGTCTAATCGGATAACGTCTGCCCGACGTTCGAGCAGGACTAGCTACAGGACGTTGTGCCCTATTCCTGACCAATGGTTGCTCAACTTGTGGTTGCCGAGGTTGAACAACTTCCTGTGTGGCTGTATTATTGCCAGCTGAAATCAAGCGTGGTTGGAGTTGGTTCTTATGCCTTCTCCAATACCCATGATCTGTTTTTACAATGTACACAACACGCCCCAGTATTTCCGTCACCACGCCAACAACCCACTTCGGTCCGCTTCGGTAACTGCGAGCGTAAACCGAGGAACCAATCTCGAAATGAGTGACTGATTGTCTAGGCGTAACGGGTTTCGATTTATCGAATGGCGAGCACAAACTTAACAAATTGCGCGGCTGTCGACCATGTAAAATCTCGGCAGGCGTTTACCAGTCTATGCCCGGGTGCGGTGCACATCGGTACGTAGCGAGAAGTGTTTGGAGCGCGAAGTTGAGATCTTTTTCCCCGTCGCAATTTTTTAATAATCCAGCTTTTAAAGTCTGGACGAAACGCTCCGCTTCCCCGTTCGAGGCAGGGTGAAAAGACGGTGATACGATATGGCTGATTGCCAAATTAGAGCAAAACGTATCGAATTCATTCGGTGTGAATTGCGGCCCGCCATCCGTGACAATTGTTACGGGCAAGCCTTCAATAGAGAAGACTTCCCGCAAAGCGTTGACCACACACAAGGTTGTGGTAGAACCGACATTCATTACTTTAGCGAAAGGATATTTCGAATGCGCATCGACGATGACAAGAAATATTTTATTGTTTGTTGGACCTGCGAAATCCAAGTGAATTCGTTCAAAGCTTTCAGAAGTTTTAGGCCATTCGCGATACTGACGATCAGGCGCTTTCATTACCTTACGGCAGGGGTCGGCAACCTTTTGCTAGTCGCGAGCCAAATTTTTGGTGTACAACTTTCTGGCGGGCCGGAATTTTTCTTAGTACTATATTTTACGCTCACTTCGGTATATTATCCTACATTGCTGCAATCTCAATCATACCTATCAGAAGACATATGTATTTACACTTCAACAACACAGAATAAATGTGACAATTGACGCAGCTTGCTTTGTGAAAGGTTTTCAACTTCTGGTAACAAGTCAGATGAAACAAAAATCAGACCCTATTCAAAATGGACGTCCGAAATACGTGATCTTAGCTTGCTCTTCGTGAATTTCATTGTTCAAAACTATTGTTCACATGCGTACGTGCTTCCAAAAATCGATGCAATTTCTTTTGCATTGTTGGTCAAGCTGGGATAAAGACCAATTTTAAGAACCTACTCTTTGTCAAAGTCATGCAGCGATATGCTCTTTGTATGAAATTTGGCATTCAATTCAACTGCATCGCCTTTCAGAAAGGCCTATTTGAAATTTTCAGGCAATGGTATTGGCGTCCACATTAAACAGAGTACTGAATAGTCAGAATTCATTTTATAGAGAAGGAATGTCGGAAAAGCGGGTGAATATTCAGCAGTTAAATTTCGTATCACAGTTAGAAATGTAGTGTCGGTACTAGGTTTTCTCTCCTCCAGTATAGGAAAGTGAGCATAATTTTCTTTGTACTGTTGACATTTCCAGAGTCACAGATTTGTTTTAAATGCGCCTCAACATCTCATGTATTTAGTTGTTTTCCCCCTGAAGTTGCAAATTCAATTTGTTCAGGTGTGACGTTAAATGTACCAGCAAAGCAAGATGAGATACCCATTTTCGATTACAAGATTATGGGTCGACGATATTTGTGTTTTCGAGGAAAGTTGCTATTTCATTTCTCAGTTCATACACTCGTGTAAGCATAGCTGCTTGACTTAATGCGCGAACATGACAGATATAGGCCTACATGACATCGCCATATTGATTCTCTGCTTCAAGTAATATCATATTAATAGTTTTCACCATTGTGGCCAAAACACTATTCAGGTTTTTTGTCTTGGCTCACAATGCCTTCTGGAAAATTAAACTATAGATAGGCTAAGTAACATACGGAGGCTAGGCTAGTTATCTATAATTGAGCAGTTTGAGATTCCGTCTTTGCGTCTGCAGTGTTCCATGCGTTTTTGAAGCAAAGGAAGAACAACTTTATTGTCACACCCCATTAGAGTGGTAAACCCTTTAAAAAAGTATGGAACACCTTTCGGTTGCGAGACACACCCGATTGATAAGCACTGATCCAGTCTAGCCTATCTCCATCTCCTACTTCAACCACCTTCGTTTTATGGCGTAACAATGGACTAATACGATGTAGGCTACTATTATATCGTAGCAATGCCGCATTTTTTTCATGCATTGCTGCACTGCAGATTGAAACTGATTATGAAACGGCGGGCCGTATTCTTGTGATAACTAATTATTATGTCGCGAGCCGGACGATTTCGCTTGGCGGGCCGGATCCGGCCCGCGGGCCGTAGGTTGCCGACCCTTGCCTTACGGCAAGCGTCGCAACTCTTAACGAGATTTTCAATGTCGCGATTAATGGAAGGCCATGCGATGTAACGTCGAGCCATCTGCTTCATTTTCGCGATACCCCAATGTCCTTCGTGCAACAATGATAAGACTCGCGAGCGAAGTGACTGCGGAATTACTACGCGCTGAAAACCATCAATATTGAGCATGACTATGTCTTCGTGCAGAGAGAGCGAATGTTTGCGAGTCGAAAACCAAGAAAAATCATCAATGTGCGTCTTTGGATTCCAATTACCATGAGTGACAGATAATTTTACTATTTTCATGGTTTTGTCCGTCAGCGTCGCGTCGCGAATTTCATTGCGAGTTAACGGTAAGCCATCGAATGCAATATTATTAGCGTGAACGATCTCCGCGTTTTCACGAATTTCCAGTTCGTCAAACTCAGGGTCTGGACCCTTTGGTAGACGAGATAAACCGTCGGCGTTTCCGTGCTGATTAGTCGGTTTATAGCGAATATCGTATTGGTAAGCCATGAGCGTTAGTGCCCATCGCTGTAAGCGTTGCGCTGTAATCACGGGAATTTTCTTGTCCGGCGAGAAAATAGCTGAAAGCGGTTTGTGGTCCGTCACGAGCGTAAATTTTCTACCATACAAGAATTGACGAAATTTAGTGACTCCGTAAATGATTGACAGAGCTTCCTTCTCTATTTGAGAGTAGGATTTTTGCGAATCCGAAAGCGTTTTTGATGCGTGCGCGATCGGTCTCTCTTCGCCATTGTGCTCGATTGAGAGGACAGCGCCGATTCCGAATTGAGAAGCATCCGTTGACAAAATGAGCTGCTTGTTTACATCATAATGAGCTAACTGCGTAGCGTCGATTACGTCGTTTTTGAGAATGCGAAAAGCTGCGTCACAGTTCGTATTCCAAATGAATTTCGCGTCTTTTTGAAGAAGACGGTACAAGGCAGCGGCTTTGTTCGTGAAATTAGGAATAAACATGCGATAATAATTGACTTTGCCCAGGAATGCCTGTAGCTGGTGAACATCCTGAGGTTTAGGCAACTGTTTGATTGCTTCAACGGATTTGTGAGACGGGCGTTTGTCGTCCTTGTCGATTATGTGACCAAGGTACTCGATACTACTTTTGAAAAATTCACATTTTGCGAAGTTGACGGTGAAACCGTACTCGGTGAGGCGCTCAAAGAGTAGCGATAAGTTGCGAAAATGGTCGCGTTCATCAATGCCAGTAACGATTATGTCATCGATAAAACTAGCAACACCGGGTAAGCCGGCGATCATGGCATCAATGCAGCGTTGGAAATTGGCGGGACTAGATGCGACTCCGAAACACATGCGTCGATAACGGAATAGACCGAATTGCGTGTTGATGACACACAAATTCTTCGCATCATCATTCAATTCTAGCTGAAAATAAGCATCGGCAAGATCAATTTTCGTGAAAATACAACCACCCTGTAACTTGTGAAGGATTTCATCCAAGGAGGGCAGGGGATGTTGATCTATCTGAATCTGTTGATTCAATGCTTTGAAGTCACCACAAATGCGTACTGATCCATTTGATTTAGTGACGGCAACATTTGGTGCTGCCCAATCACTGTAATAGGCCTTTTGCAGGACTTCGATCACGTGACTAGATACGCATAGCAACAACAAATTGGTTAGCAAGCTACTTTCTCGAGCACCTGCTTCAGTGCTAAATATCGCATAGTGTACTGTTGATTTCTGGTTGTAAACGTTTCGGAAATTTGTTGTAGAAGTCATCAGAGATTTACCTATGCTAGATGTCAATCCTGTACAAAGCACATAGAATGATATCGTGAGAATTACGCAGAAATCCGTCGTTAACGTAGCCGTATTTCGGATACAGTATATTATTGTTTTCGGGCTGTAAACGTTCGCAAGTGTCATGGAGATGCGCAAGGATTCAAATATGTTGGATGTCTTTGATTCATGAACTATGTAAACTCCTTGCGTCAAAATGATCGACATTGTAGCCGTTATTTGGTAGTCAACTATGATTTTATGACACAAAATTCGACATTGCAGGACATTGACTGCGTGATATTTATTGCAGCATTAAGTTAGGTGTGGATAGTATACTATAGTTGTATTGTAGCGGTAGTTGGTAATCATTGCAGCATTTTGATGATTGATATCGATTGCAATATAGGATACTGCTATTTTTAAGCCTAAGAGACAATGACTGCCAGTGCCAGTACGTTGATGTGTTATGAATTCATGCAATGTGCTACATACCATATATATATTAAATATCCTAAGCTATTGTATGACTTCTCAGTTAAACAATTCAAAATGTTTAGACCTCTACACCTATATTACAAGTTATTGATCATTCTGTCATGCTGCCAAGTGCCACTACCCGAAGGAAAATGATCATCAGCTCCAATTGAGGGTGAAACAAACTGTCCCGGGGCCTGGATTACTTGATTGATTGCCTGGATTGGATTACTTCACTCTATGGCACAGTGCAAATATCTTGAGTTTCAAGACATATGGCTATACCACATGCATACGGAATAATGATCTGATGGATTATCCCAAGAGAGCCGAACATAGGCAACTAAGAAATTGATGATGCCCTCGTCAAGAATTCAACCTGGAGCCAATTATTATCACCACATAAAATTTGGTCATGCGGTGGAAGGCAGCGTGGTTTCATGCCAACAGAAAATGTCAGCAGATGATCTGACCACTGACTAACTGTCCTGAACTTCTTTCCCGATGTTGATGTCTGCTTTGAAAATGATATTTCATTTGTGTACAGCAAGACAAGCGCTCTTCCGTGGATGCTATGAATATGTCTAGACAAGTGGCTATGGAGGTAGAGGAAAATACATAGGCATAACAGTCTCGGCAGTTATTGAACTTGATAAGGTTAACATCCATTTTTCTTCAACTATTTCTTATGCTCTGGGTATCGAATGCACAAAAATTAATAAATCGATCTTCTTTACAAGTTTATTTGTAAATTCAATGAATCAAAGAATATCATAAGTTCAGAATATTACGGAGTCAATGCGAAAGAAACAATGTTAGTCGTCTTTAGAGGATGTTTCTGAGTTGGATGAGCCAATACACAGAGGGGGTCAGCAACGAAGTACTATTTTACCTGAGTACTAGCGTCATTATGAGTTTAGGCTACTTCCACTTCTACTTGACACTTTTTAGGTAGTACTTTTTTGTCAGGTTTGGGATTTTGTCAACTAGAAAGTAGCTTTGGCGCATGATTGCATCCCCTTCAAGCGTGAGGTTGTCATAACAACTGGGCAAAATAGCCCCAGTACCACGGTAACTAAATTAATTTTTGAAAATTGCACTTATTTGTGGTGTCATCACCCTTTTGCGTTGATCAAGAAGATGCAACATGCAATGTTTACAGTTGTCACATGGCATCAATTTCTAAAACTAAGTGACCCTCAACCAAATCTACTTCATGTAACGAATTTCTTGACCGCTTTTCAGAAATTCATTTCTACTTCCACTTGAAGTACTTTGGACATGTCCTGGAAGTAATTAGTGCTACTTGTACTGGAGTATAAATTAAGGCATTACTTCTACTCGGTTCCCAACAATGACCACGTTGACCACGTCTGGGTATAGGATGACCGATCTTGTCACTGCGTTTGAGCTGCTCTAAGAGTTATATGATAGTTACTTCCCTTAGTTCGCTAAATATCGCACATATGTGACATCAACTATTTATCAAAATCGAGTGTGATTTGCCAAATCCACTTCAATCGCAGTTGCGAAGTAGTTGTAATAAAATTGGGATTGTATAAGGCAACAATAAAGTGCACTGATTTGCTTAGTCTTGACGGCAGGTTCTCCCAAAAGATACTTCCGATGTGTTCAGCGACATTTGTTTTATAGCAGCACGCCAGCACCCAAACCAGCAGACAGTATATCCTGATCCTTGCGGGTCCCGGCTGCTTCAGTCATATCTTCCATCCAAAATCAGGCTCCACAACAGACAAATAGTACTGCTTGAACTAACAAATACTCTTACCAGAATATAAGCCAATCGCTTTACTTCAAATGCATAAATTTAAGTACATATGATCAGAGTTGAGTACCGTAATACGACTACGTTACCGATGGATTTCTGCGTAATTCTGACGATATCATTCGAAATGCTTTGTACATGATTGACATCTAGCATAGGTGAATCTCTGATGACTTCTACAACAAATTTCCGAAACGTTTACAACCAGAAATCAACAGTACACTATGCGAAATTTAGCACTGAAGCAGGTGCGCGAGAAAGTAGCTTGCTAACCAATTTGTTGTTGCTATGCGTATCTAGTCACGTGATCGAAGTCCTGCAAAAGGCCTATTGATTCGTTCGAGAATACCTTGATTGACTAATCTATCCAATTCGGTTTGAACAGCGATTTGCCTAGCGAAAGGCAAAGGACGTGGCTTGTTGAACACGGGCTTGGCATTAGGTTTCAAGTGAATTGTCACCTTTGTCTTGGTGCATCGTCCTAATACATTAGAGAAAACGGAGGGAAATTTGGACTGAAAAGATACCAATTTGTCGTTCGAATCAGAAATGTCAATAGTATTACATGATTGCGATTTGACCATCTGCGAGAAAATTGCATCCAAAGCAGACGTTCCCTTAGCGGTCATGGAGAAAGCATCGCTCCAATCGAGACCAAAAATGTTTTGCCCACGGTGTTCGTCGAGAACTACCAATTTTAAGCCAACTCGAACTTCCGAGCCCACCTGCACGGTTACAGTGCAAATACCTTTCACTTTCAGTGGTTTGTCGCCATACGCTACGAAGGAGCAATGGTATGCTGAGAGTTTCGGAGAGCCCAAAGTTTTGTAACCAGTCAATCCCACCATGACGGAGGGTGCACCAGTGTCCCACTGTGTCGGCAACGGAATGCCGTTGATGCTGGAGTTGATCCAGACCTGGTTTCCTACGCGTCGATATAGTTGATCGATGTCGAAGGAGAGGAGTGGCACTGAGCAGAAATTGACGGATGTGACCTGTTGCGTGATACTAGGTTTGGTAGACATGCACACAGGCTTAATATGACCTTTAAGACCACATTTCTGACATACTGCATGTCGATATTGACAGTCTTTTCTCTGGTGATCGATGAAACAGCGGCTGCAGGATTTCAGTCTTTCCGGGAAGTTGCCTTGGATGGATTTTGAAGGTTTTCTCCCCTTCTGATAACTTCCTGTCATTTTGTTGACGACGGAAGTGTCTTTACCGCTACTCTAGCCTTGGATAACCCTATCGGTTTCCAGCGTTCTCACGTATGTTGCAGCTACTTTGAGAACATCGTCAAGGGATGGATTGGTTTGTGTTAGACAATGCCGTCTCACATCCGCGTGCGGCGTTTCTTTAATGATGAGATCGCGCATTAGCTCATCAACGTAGCTTTGATCACAGCCATCTCTTGAGCATGTGAAGTTGCAATCCTTGGAGATTCCGCGTAGAGTAGCGATCCAATCGGCGTACGATTGTCCCGGCTGCATTTTGCAATTGTAAAATTCGTACCTGGCTGCTTGCACATGAATTGAGTCTGTGAAGTGTGAAGACAACTTCTCAGTCAACGCGTCGAAGGTTTGCGCACTGACATCAGCAGCACCAAACAAATTACGTAGAAGCGAGTAGGTTTCAGGTCCGACCCATGAGAGTAGACACGCTCTTTTCTTCTCCATATTGGAAATGCCGTAAATTGCTAGGTGATGGTTGAATCGCTGAAGATATTGGTCCCATTTCTCCTTTGATTTTACAAATGAATCAAACTTGGGAGCGGTAGCTTCAGATGTTGACGCACCGGGACTCAACCTCTGCGTCAATTGCGCCATCTCTGTCATGACTTTTGCCATTGCTTCGTCATGCTTTGCTTGTTGTTGCACCATCATCTCTTGCTGCTTCGCTTGTTGTTGCGCCATAATCTCTTGCTGCTTCGCTTGTTGTTTCAAATCGTCTCTGTGCCGAGCATTTTGCTGCTCCAGCTCTTCTTTACGCTGTGCGCGTTGTTCCGCCATCATTTCCTGCTGCTTCTCCAGAAGCTTCAATATACTTGCTTCCATGATATATATTCGTCGCAGAAATAACTATGAATCCGACTTCTGACACCAATTGTTATGTTCTTGATCTTGTTTGAACAATAACTCAATACGACGAGGTTGCAATACGAAATCTGTATATATTATCAGCAGAATAACTATAAGGCAGCGACACGATCCAGAGTGCAGTTTAATGAAAGACGACGAGACAACAGAACACACGGTATAAATACGAAGCAAGACACACGAGGAAATAATGATTGGCGGTAATTACTAATCCTAGACAAATAAGAAACAAACGATACCAACGTAAAATGCACGAACATAACACTCACCATACGTCCTCTTTTAAGAGGATTTGTCCTCTTTTTTGACTTTTTTGAAAGTGTCCTCGGAGGACGCCCTTTTGTCCTCTTTTCTGAGCTGTCCTCTTTTTTGAAAATTTAGTAAAGATTTAGAGCAAATTGCAAGTGATATGCCGCAAATTAGCGCAAAAGTAAAGCTCCGGCGGGTATTTCGGAGTGAAAAACGATGATTTTAGCACTGAGCGAAAAGATAACCTTTTTTTTTAGTCAACTGATCACAAAGTGGGGAAAATTCACCGGTTTTCGAGAATTTTACTCCGATTTTGCATCTTGCAAATTTCTGAAAAGTGTCCTCTTTTTACTTTTCCAAAATATGGTAAGCCTACTGTTAGGGGAAACGGCTAAACACGGCTCGGTTATGATATATATCAGCAGCTGTTTATTTGTAATACTTCGTTGTGGAAACTGCAATGTTTTATTCGACGAGTACAAAATTCCGAATCTTCGTCGTGTGTACGTAGGCCTCCTGCTGGCCAAGCAGCAATGGTAAACTGCTTTTAACTAAGCAGAACCAAACATCAATACATAAATTACTATTTGAAACTATAGACGGAGTGGTTATCAATATCCTGCTGCAAGGTAGCGGCTTCTGTAGTGCATTGATAACCTGATATACACCACGGGAGGTGTTCTTACAATCACACTACAATGTCCACCGAATGTCTGTTTAATATGTGTGGATACTTCTTACGCAATGACGAGCGGAAGTAATACTTCTGACGTAATAATGAGTCAGTGGCGTTTGAAAACAGACGGTTGCGCTATCAATAACCTGGTGTCGTGTAACATCTCTTCCTTGTTCACGAATGTTCAGTTTATGTCATAGTCCTTGTGCAAACAAAAAGTAATCGTTATTTCACAAAAAAATCTATTATATATGGGAAGTAGTCGATTACGATTACGATTACTTCGGATTTTTTTCGAATGTAATTGAATGCGATTACGATTACTTCAAAATGCTGTAATCGTCGTAATCGATTACGATTACTAATCGCGATTACCCCATGTCTGCTTGTCGTAAAGGTTTTTTTTCACTCAGTACGTGTATGTGATGGAAAAGAAATAGTTTATGACTACTGTAAATCAAGTCACATTTACTACGGTAGGCCTATCAGCTTTGTCGCTAAGGAGCTTGTGGCTCCAAGATTAATCATATCAGCTGAGAAAAACTAATGATGATATTAGTATCGATAAGATGAACATTGTATTGGCGATGGTTTGTAGACGAGCAGTACAAAATTTTGCTTCATGAAATCTGGTCCTAAAGTATTGACACACGAAAGCAGCTTATGAGTGAAGTATATTCATCAAATTACCTGATCGGTCAAATGCACATTTGCCGCATGCGTCAAGTAACGTTGCGGGAATCGTCCATTGCAAAATGACTGCGTTCTAACAGATTCTTGCGGAAGCAAATTCAATTTTCGTCGTGTCTCACTGCATGCATTATTAAACCATAAACCGAATCATAGTTTAGGAATGGTGAACGACAAACCCCATGTTACACAGTAACGGGCCACATGAATTTTAGTCAACCTACTTATAAATTCAAGTTTTATCCCGAGCAATCTGATCGAACAATTAACGTTTCTTGCTGAATTTATGGTCACTTACAATACTTTAAATACTAAATGCCCTCGTTGTAGGAATATCGCATTATAGATTTTGGAGTATGTTGAATTATGTTTCTGACGATGTACTGTAATTGGGAATAATTCGTCCCGTTTCGAGAAATGACTGATACTCAATCATAACCCGGAACACAATTCATATGAAAATATTGTTTCGTCGAGGTTTCAATCAGACTTGGACAACTAGCAAATTCTCGTTGTCTAATTTCACTAAATTTGGGCGAATTGCCAGTAATCTAATTTGTGAAATGTTTCTATGCTTTAACCCTTTCTAATCGGCCGGCCTACTGACCAAAATTTTACTGCATCCACAAAAAAGACGATAAAATGTCATCCATATGGTTTAAATCGACGCCCAATATATTGCCGTAAACCTGAAGTAGCCGCCTAGCGGTCTGAGATACTCTTACGGCTCAGACGCCAGAGGGAATAGCGGTGTGCGAGAAAATATTCTCGATTTCTTGAAAATAAAATACAATTTTGTTCTTCTATATCTCCTGACGTCATACTTAGGCCCTCTCTTAGTATATGACCACCTGATTGCGTTTCGCATGAATCTCTACGTTCCAACGAGACATTACACGCTACTATAGCACTTTATAGCCCAGCGCTACGATCTTGGAAAGGTAGACATGATAAGCCGAATCACGCGGCCGCTGCCGATGAGTAATAATCGATTACGTAATCCCGCAATCTCTCGGAAGGCAATTCACTTCCAATTCTACATTACATAGTAACTATTTTATATATCTCCATGCTATTGAAGTGGTATCAACCCCAGTGGCTTGTTATATGTAACTTGCAACTGCATAACGGATTCGTAAGTATACATATATTGGCTTATTCGACACTGCCCAGTGCCCATATACGCTCGAGAAGTCATTTCATGTGATACATTATTGCTTTATTTCAAATCAATTTGAACTGTATTCTACACGGCTAATGTTCCATGTATGATCAACAGTAGTCATAGAAGCCAATTTCAGTAACTTCGTGTGCCATCTAAACCGATATATAACCGATAATAGCTGATGTTGTTATTACAGGCTGTGGTACCAAAATAGCCTATTTGTGTAGCATTAGGGCTGGTGTCGGCTTTCTTCATACAATACTAAACCCCAAGATAGGGATATTGATGAATATGCCAGGATAATGGCCAACCATATGTACAATTTGCAATTGCCTGAAGCAATTGTACATCTGTTTGAAGCCGCAACGAGTCGGATGAACTTACGCAGCCATGATTTTCACGTAAAAAGGTATCGCTTTCTTTCACGTCGATTTGAAACATCTCTACGTGCTAATCTTCGATATAAGGACTTTCATTGAATAGTATGAACAACAACAAGTCATAGAAGATAACTGTAATTGGTTATATGACGTCTAGAACGGAAGATACAATGGTTTATAATCCAGGCGTTCATTCACGCGAACATGATTACAAATTCAATTTTGCGGGAAACGTTTTTGCGTGTTCAATCTGCATTTCAAGCAGGATATACATTGATATAATAGGTTGTACATGGTCTTATGTATGCGTATTCATAATAACTATCCATATTAATCGATTGTTACCGTTTAGAAATTAATGCAGGTCGCGCTATCTTAGAATAAATAACGACTCCTCCGTATTAAACAATCGCGGACTGGTCCGCCGGATGCAAAGGGTTAATTCTAATCTATTTTGTGAAATGTGAAATGCTCTAATTTTAATTCTAATCAAATTTATTGTTTTCCTAAAAATGCATCTTTGTCCGAGGCATTTTGCAGCGAGTTAACAAGAATATCCATCTTGCGCAGGGATATCCAGTGCCAAATCGCCATCGCCCTATACTTACACCGTACAGCAGAGGTCACCAACCTTTTTTGCAACCAAGAGCTACGTTTTTTCAGTATTGTATCATACAGGTACAATTTAATATCACGTAATCGTAGTTATGTCGGAAAAGAGGCAAACACAAGCTTCTGGTGTCACTGATGTGCCTTCATCATTATCACCCGGGACAAGCGGTGAGTAAATACTCCTATATTTTGATTCATATTCATTTTATCAATGTTATCAATATAAACCCGTTTTAAAATGTTACGCTGAGACGTTTACATTGACCTATTCTGGTTTAACAATCCATTATCTCTTTAATAATATACATCGCAATATCGCGGACCGTTACTATATTTTCTTGTGTCTCAGGATCTACAACGCTGGCAGAAGGTGGACACGTCAATCTGCAGATCATAAACAGCACGGTCAACGTTGTGGCAGGACATCAGATTAATGTGAAGAGTCCTGCAAAAAAAAGTGAGTGTAATCCTGCAATATGCGGTATAATAGTGAAGCTCATTATATAAATACACCGGTCATGGTCGTTCCATGACCAATATTGCAGATTCATATGCCCCGTCACAAAGCCAAGGTAATATCTGCCCAAACATTCCACATCAATATCAAATTCGCAATGCCCTTTGGCGATTATAAGAATTATAAAGATGTGATGCAGGCCTCCGGCGCTCTTCGATATACCCCCGAGATCAAACACATCAGCATTTGTAAACGGAAAAATCAATTCTTTTTTCGTGTTGGGTACGGAATATTAGGATTGAAGTGGGTTAGGTTTATGGTCGGGGTTGGGTTTAGGGTATCCCAACATTAGGGTTGTTGGTGATATATATTAGGATTGTGATATATTAGGGTTACGAGATGACAGATATTAGGGTTGTGTGAATGACGTATATTAGGGTTAGGCGTGCTAAAATCCTCGAACTAGCGTCCGGAACCCACAACCCTAATATATTTTATTCCCCAAACCTGACATCCGTCATCCTCCAACCCTAATATCTCCCACTCACAACCCTAATATCCCTATCCCGCAACCCTAATATCTCCCACTCACAACCCTAATATCCCGCCACTACACCCTAATATGTCCCACTCACAACTCTAATATCCCTCCCCCACAACCGTAATATCTCCCACCCCAAAACCCGAATATTGGGATGCCTTCATCATTACCCCAACCCTAACCCACTTCCAACACTAATATCCAGCACCCACAGCTCCTATTTCATCCCAATCCCAACACGAAAGCGAATGTATTTTTCCGTGTATAAATTTTGATCTTGCGGGTTTATCGGAGAAGCGCCGAATAGTCTACCACCCGTATTACTAGCAATCATCGATATCTCACAAATATATCGTTCGAGTTTCTATCACCAGAAATCCCAACACATAACACAGGCGAAGGCAGCTTTGCAGATAGAGTAGTTTTAACAGTCTCGGTTGTCCAATCATGCGAAGTTCGCTGAAATTTACATGTTTTAATAATTCCGTGATATGCCGTTCAAGCACTATGACGTTGGTACTGTTCCCCCGTCGATGGCTGTGTCACGTCGCATTTCTATCTTCGATTCTGACTAAACGTGGCGTTATTGATGGTGGATTTAGTGCAGATGCTACAGATAAGTGATTCGGTTACGGAACGACCAAACATTACCAATCTTTCCTCGACTTCTATGGGTAGGACTTGGTGACGTTGGTGTACAAAGATTTGTCGCGCATTTTCCGCAAGTCATTCTAGGTAACCAGATCAGGGTTGTAACCAAGTCACAAGGCTCCAAGTCACAAATCAATCTAACTTTTATAGTTTTGACTCGAGTCAAGTCGAGTCATTTTCAATTCACCGCTGAGTCAAGTTCGAGTCCATGTCAGTGAGCAGAGGGTCGAATCCGAGTCATGGTATTATGACTCGAGTTCGAGTCCACGTCATTGTGTTGACTGCTCAGTTTCCAGTTAAACTCTTGTTAAACCCAATTTTTATAACTCTGTTTGGTGATATGGAATGGTTCGCCTTCATAATATACTAATTTTCCTCACTGTGAGCAGTTTCTGGTCGCATTTTCAAGTACCAGTACCAACAGGCGATATCCCAATAGTGCGGTTACTTGACTATTTTTCGAAACTACAATGAAATGTCGGCCTTTGCCGTCTGAGTCTCGAGTGATATGACTTGGTTCGAGTCATGCACAATGACTCGAGTCCAAGTTGAGTCAAGACACAAATTGACTCGAGTCGAGTCGAGTCATTTCCGTATTTTGAGAAAATGACCCGAGTCAAGTCGAGTCAACAGAAAATCGTGACTCGAGTCACACGAGTCGGACACAAGTCAACTCATGACTCGAGTCATTATAACCCTGAAACTGATACATAAAACATGTCAGATTACGATGTCCACTTGATCTCGCATATAAACCGGGATTTCCTGATGATTAACTGATTGATTCTGAGTTTTCAGTGGGGTCTATAGCAAGGGTCGGCAACCTACGGCCCGCAGCACTGCTTGGTAAGAATGCGGCATTGCTACGATAAGTATCCTACGCCGTATTAGTCTATTGTTACGCCATAAAACTGATGCGAAGGCTGTTGTATTTGTATTTGTATTTATTGAACAATTTTTGGCGCTTATCGCCGATAAGGTCATTTGCGCCCGATCACGAATATTGTCTTTTGCTTGGTCTTTGCTTGAGGAACGATTATTTTTCGGACTACGTTCAGTCACACTCTCATCCGCGTCTTTCACTTCCTATCGCACGCGTCCTCGTCATAGTCAGTTGCAGCCGATTTTCATAAGCTCGACTTTACTTGCTTCATCTGGGCTTTTCGTACGACACTGCATATGCAGTGTGAAGGCTGTTGATTAGTAGCCTATCTCGTACTAAAAGTAGGAGATGGAGAATGTATGTAGAGTAGACTAGACTAGTGCTTATCGAGCGGATGTATCGCGCAACCATAGGCATACCAATCTTTTTAAGGGGTTGCCACTCTGATAGGGTGCGACATTAAAGGTGCGGTTCCTCTGCTTCAAAAACGCTTGGAACATCTCAGACGCAATGACAAAATCTCAAACTTTCCGTTTCATTTTAGATAACTAGCCTCCGTAGGTTAGGGTTGCCATACGTCCGGAATTTCCCGGCCATGTCCGGAATTTCACTGTTCCAACTAGCGTCCGGGAGGAATTTCAAAAATATGTCAAATGTCCGGAATTTTGAAGACTTGACGTAGGCTCATAACTTTTTCGTAAATCAGCACAAAAATAATATTTTTTCGGGAATATTTATGCTGATGCATGCCATTTTTCTTCGCGCTGCGCGCGATTTACTGTCACATTTATTGATTTTATTATGAAGACTACCACCCTCGCAAAAACTGCAATAAAATATATATAAAAACAACCTTCATTTACTGGAATAAGCCTAATTGTAATCGCAATTATATGAGAGCGGTATATTCCTAGAGATCGTTAAGGCCGTTCAAATGCTCTATTCAAAGATAGTGGTTCCAAACGGGGGGTCGTTTGCCTTTATTCTGGGGCTTGCAAATATGTTGAACGTAATCAGCTTCCAAAATAGCCCGTGAGTAAGTCTGGGCAAAGGTGTTGACTTCTTTTAGTAATCAGCTCGTCAAATATTGATCTGGACCACGGAGCACTTTCAGGTAGAGTCGCGACCATAAAAGGTGGGAAATCACTGGATGTGGGTTTTTTATAAAGCTCCCTGGTGCGCACCGGCAAGTTGAATAGATTACCCTATAGTGTGGGCTCAAAATTATTGTTTATTTGGGTGGGAGGGGGCTGAAAACATGTGCTTTCGGTCATGGTTACACAACACACAGCCACATACTCCTGAACCGGATCGTGACCAGAGATGGGTGGATTCCTAAATTTCGGGATCCGAATCTATCCGGATCCGGCTGGCAAATGAAAATTCACAGTCCGAAAAAATCCGGCTGGTGGAAGGACCAGTTCGGAATCCGAAAAATCCAGCCAGAATAATGCTAATTAATCATATTGCAGCAACAGAATCCGGCTAAAATCCGACCGTCACTGCAAATTCAAAATCCGGATCCATTCCGGCCAGGTACAAAAGCAATGAAATCCTGCTCCGGCTCCTGAACCGGACTGTGCCCATCAATGATCGTAACCATCTCTGGTCTATGACAGGGGTCGGCAACCTTTTGCTAGTCGCGGGCCAAATTTCGGGTGTACAACATTTTGGCGGGCCGGAATTTTTCTTAGTACTATATTTTACGCTCACTTCGATATATATCAGGGGTCGCCAACTCAAAATAGGTGGCGGGCCACTTTTCAAATTTCGTAGCGGCCGTGGGCCGCATGTATTCTATTCAATATCGATATAAACTACGCAACAACGTTTAAAAACCCAACGTCAGTACAACGCCGTGCTACCTAACATAAACAATGCGGGGCATAGTGACCACAAAAGAAGTAATATTTTATTAAAGGAATACAAATACAACAAAAATCATTATCATCAAGCTCATTTTATTTTGAGCTCTGAGCTGTGCACGATACCTGGAAACGCTTTTCAGCGACTAAGGAATCGCTATTGGGGCTAGCGAGATACGTTAATATCTGTAAGACCATCTCCACGTTAAGCTTGACCTTGCGGGGAATCCCTAAGCCAGTGGTTCTCAAACTTTTTTTATACACGCCCCCTTTATGATACTGAGAAATTTCGCTCCCCCTGACCGTCATATCACAAAATATGCAACCATATGCTAGCAATCGTAACGGATAGTTTAATGGCGAGGAAGGTTATGATTGTTAATTGATGAGAGAATTCTATTATATGAATTCCGGACTATACAGAAAATATGACATTAATGTAAATCGCGCAGAGCGCGAAAAAAAATTTCAGTTGACCGCAGCTCCGCACCCCCTTCAGATGCTTTCACACCCCCACAAGAGGGGCGCGCCCAGCAGTTTCAGAACCACTGCCCTATACCGTTTTCCAAACGTTTCGGTCTTGGCAGTGTTTTGGCCATTGCACGTCAAGGCAATAGGCCCAGCACATTCATATCAGTTGGTTATTCTCCCTCGATGGAATGTTGACATTGCCAAAGCCAAAGCTAGTGAGGAATAGTGATGATGGGCACAGAAGAATAGCCGTATTTTGAAACAACAACAACAGTAATATGTTGAAACTGTAGTCAATTTCAGCATTTCAAAATGGTTTTCTAAGCTTTTTTCCGAAATTTGAAATCAAGTCGCGGGCCGCAAAATATGACCTTGCGGGCCGCGTGTAGGTGACCCCTGATATATATTATCCTACATTGCTGCAATCTCAATCATACCAATCAGAAGACACATGTATTTTTACACTTCAACAACACAGAATATATGTGACAATTGACGCAGCTTGCTTTGTGAATGACTCTATGAGCAAAGCTTTGCTAGTGTGACGTCACTACTCATTTTGAAATCCACCAGTGGGCGCTAAAGAGTGACCGGAATTTGGGTTGCTGACATATGGTAACCCTACCGTAGGTTAGTCATCTGCAGTTTAATTCACCAGAAGACATTGTACACCAAGACAACAAACGTGAATAGTGTTTTGGACACAGTGGGGAAAGCTGATTTTGTCTCACGAACTTAATCACCGACAGTTAGCCTACCCCATATATTACTAGAAGCAGAGAATCAATATGGCGATGTCCTGTATATCTGCCATGTTCGCACATTAGGTCGAGCAGCTATCCTTGCACGAGTGTATGAACTGAGAAACGAAATAGCAACTTTCCTTAAAAATACAAACATCGCCGACTCATAATCTTGTCATCGACAATGGGTATCTAATCTTGCTTTCGTAGTACATTTAACGTCATATCTAACAAATTGACTTCAGAAAGAAATATGTGAACACATGAGATGTTGAGGCGTATTCGAAACAAAACTGCGACTCTGAGAATGTCAACAGTAAAAAGAAAATTATGCTCACTTTCCTATACTGGCGGAGAGTAAACCTAGTACCAGCACTATACCTTTGTAACTGTGATACGAAATTTAATTACTGAATTTCCACCCGCTTTTCCGACATTCGTTCTGTATAAAATATATTCTGACTGCTCAGTACTCGGTTTAATGTGAGCGCCAATACCGTTGCCTGAAAATTTCAAAGGGGCCCTTTTGAAATGCGATGCAGTTGAATTTAAGGACAAATTTCATACAAAGAGCATATCGCTGTATGTCTTTGACAAAGAGTACGTTCTTGAAACGGGTCTTTATCCCAGCTTGACCAACAATGCAAAAGAAATGGTATCGACTTTTGATAGCACGTACGCATGTGAAAAATATATTTCAACAGTGGAATTCACGAAGAGCAAGCTAAGATCACGTATTCTAATGCCCATTTGGAATGTGGTTTGATTGTTGCTTCATCTGACTTGTTATTAGAAGTTGAAAATCTTTCACAAAGCATGCTGCGCCAAGTGTCACATTTATGCTGCGTTGTTGAAGTGTAAATACATGTGTTTTGCCCTTTTTGTGATTTGTATGATTGAGATTGCAGCAATGTAGGGTACTAAACCGACGTGAGCGCTAAATATAGTATCAAGAAAAATTACGGCCCGCCAAAAAGTTGTGCACTCGGTATTTGGCCCGTGACTAGCAAAAGGTTGCCGACCCCTGGTCTATAGCAACGGAAATCGACGTCGATGTTGCTCATTTTCAGACTGTAATGAGAATACACGGCATCATTGCCACACCGTATGGACATTGGACAGTCGGGCGCCCAACTGTTAAGACTTGGATGCTAGATTTCAGAGACAGGTTCCTCGTGTTAAAGGGAAACACTTGCTGCTAAGCGATGGCATCGGTATTATAGACCTCGCAATTTCAAACTCCATCCGTCACAATACAAAATGCGTAGCTGACTTTTTTGGGGTTCCAGGGTCATGAGTAGAATAAAAATGTATACCTTTGTAATCAGTACCGTAAGCTTCAAATTGATGCCACACTGATAAAATGTAAATTTACATATCCGTCCATGTAAATTTTACGATGTATTCATTATTGACATCATAGAACCAGGCATAGCTAGTAATTTAACATTTTATGTGATATCATCGCGATTTAGCTTTGAAGTAAATTTATCTGAATTTATCGCTAAACAACGAACCATTCGTTAATCCAATTTATTGCCGCACCCGCCTACGACTGCATAGTAATATGATGAAGTCACTACGGTAAAAACTTTTATGATACACAGTGCATACTGTCGATTGAATAGCCTGCTTCAAATCCATGAACATCTGATATGCGTAAGCGGTGTGTTACCGATCTACAAGGGACTGTGCTACAGAACGGCAGATGTGTTGATAAAAGATATCGACAGGTGTAAATGACCTTTGTAGTTCGTAGAACACCATAAACAGCCGTTACCACTATCAGAGGTGGACAAAGTAGTAAAGAAAGCTACTCAAGTAGACGTAGAAGTAGCGACAAAAAATCTACTCAAGTACAAGTAGAAGTACTTCTCTCATAAGCAACCTAAATCTACTTGAAGTAGAAGTAGAATTGACTGACTGTGAAAACGATTCTGATTGGATGGATTATAAAAAGGTGCAAATTGAGCTATGTGATAGGTGACAGGTTTGATTCATATTGATGCATACGCGCAGGTATCCAATTTTCGATAGCATAAGCATTCGTCCGCATCATGGGATGAAAATGATAGTATTGATAAGGAAACGCGATACTAATCTTGAAATATTTTTCCGTGCTTGTAGTTTTCAGTACTCATGATTAGGAATAGTTCGAATACGTTCGAGTTTCTTATAATTAAAGGGTATTCTACATATCAGGAATGAAACATGAATAGCTTGAGATTGTTGCTAATTACGTCGCTACGGTTGTCAAAGAACACCTCTTTTCTGAATCAATTACATGTTTAAAAGTAATTGTAATTGTAATTATAATTGTAATTAATTACATGTTTATCAGTAATTGTAATTGTATTTGTAATTTCATATTTTTAGCATTGAGTAATTGTAATTGTAATGTAATTGAAACATGCAAGGAAGTAATTGTAATTGTAATTGAATTAAATATTGTAATTGATCCAACTCTGGTCACCACTGACCACAAACAACGACAACGCAGGCTATGTTGAATATAGCTATCACATACCTAATTAGGGGTTCTAGGTATTGCAGTCTAACACAGCATAAAGGACACAAAAAACGACAATGCAACCTATGCAAGTAGCTCTAACATACCAAGTAGCCTCACCTGCCTCATTGTACCGCACGTCACTGGTCCTTTGTACAAACTAGATCCATTTGTGGACTGTAACGGCTTGATAAGAGTTGGCGGCAGAATCCGTAATAGCTCTTTGTCTTCTGAAGTCAGAATCCAATTTTGCTGACTCGGAAATCTCATGTAACGGACTTGATTATACGCCATTTTCATGGAAATGTCAATGATATGCAGAGGTGGTCAGTAACGAAGTACTTCTACTTTTTCGAAGTACTCAAGTAGTTTTCCTCTACTTCTGGTGCTTACTCGAGTAGATCTGATTTTAACTACTTCTACTTCGTAATATTTTGTTATCTACTTACTTACTTTTCGCTATTTTCAGTTTGTCAAGTAGAAGGAGTTTAATCCTACAATCAGGAAGATAGCCTGAGGAATTTCGGGGCTGTTTTCACGGAGTATCAACATTTAATTTTCATAAAAGTTGAGTAAAGCCAAAAATGTTCGTCGCGCTTCGCGCGCAGTGGATACGCCAGTATGATTTCATCTAAGTATCGGTGAATATAATTTAGGTAATTGATTTCTGCTGTAAATCGCTGTTCCGATAACGTAAAAACTAATGTTGTGTTTACCACCAAACAATTGCTTCCTGCAACGCGCAAAGATGTCCTTCCTGCTTTTTACCAAAGCAATATAGTCTATGATTTCAAGTGCCACTGTGATTGTCGGTACGTGGGAAGAACAACTCAGCGCTTGCAGGAACGCATCAAACAACATGTCCCCATCGTTATTAGATCACGCATATTGGACTCTCGCGAAGACGCAGCCGTAACTGATCTCCGAATACTAGAACGTAATCAGGCCATGGCTATGAACTCTGCCATCGGCAAGCATTTGGCTGAGAATGCAACTTGCGCTAAAAACTATCGCGATGAAAGATTTTCGATATCAGGTAGAGGCCGCACTAATTTCCATCTGTCTGCACTGGAATCGACTTATATTAAAATCCACCGACTGCGCTTGTGTCAGCAGAAGGAATTTTTAGTGAATCTAAAAATTGTCCACTAGCTGCGCTCGCGGTTTGCCTGTATTTCATGTTGTTTGTTTCTATGACGTCATAATTGGTTGTATGCAATGTAGCTAGATGCATGTTTTTGGAATTCTCCATTTGCTGACGATTGCCCTTGAAAAGTGTCAGCTCGAAAAGCTTCGGGTTTTAATATGAATATATTATTAAAATGTATATTAGAGTTGATTTAGCATACCAACCTTCGAAACTTTCCAGTCTATAGACATGAAATACATGTTCCGCTTTTAGAAGTAGTATTTATATTTCACTTTCAATTCCCAGTATCATATACTTTGAGTTCTAATTAATATCAGTTCTTATGTCTTGATAACATACATGTTGAAGTATAAAAGCAAAGTGTAGTAATGCCTTCAATTTCCGGAAATAAAGCTGCACAATATGGCATTTGTACGGTCCATCATATTTTTAATTAACGTTTACTAATCACACAAAGTGTTTACGCCGTATTCAAAACAACTTCTCCATATTGCTCTTCGACTAAACTACAGGCCTTACAATATGGGGTAGAGCGCCATACCATGATGTTTTCTAAAACGTGTTGTTCGAGTAAACATGGGATTAGTATGGCCTTTCCATATCAATACTATCATTTTCATCCCATGATGCGGACGAATACTTATGCTGTCGAAATTTGGATACCTCCTGGTATGCATCAATATGAATCAAGCTCGGCACCTTTCGCATAGCTTTAATTTGCAACTTTTGACAATCCATGTGAACGAATTACGATCGCTTTAACAGCTACTTACTTACTTGAGTAGATTTAAAGTCAGTCAACTCTACTTCTACTTCAAGTAGTTTTAGGTTGCTTATGGAAGAAGTACTTCTACTCGTACTTGAGTAGATTTTTTCGTAGCTACTTCTACTTCTACTTGAGTAGCTTTCTTGACTACTTTGACCACCTATGATGATATGGGACGTGGAATCACACACAATGAGATACGTCAACATGGATATTGAATTATAGGTGGCGTGAGCGCTGTCTCTCAGCACATCCACCAATGCATAACTTGTCGGAAATTACGCCACAAAAGATGTGCGATGACAACTATGTTAAACCTTGAAGACCGATAAAACCTATTGCCTAGGTTAAAATAGGCTTACCATATTTTGAAAATGTAAAAAGAGGACACTTTTTCAGAAATTTGCAAGATGCAAAACCGGAGTAGAATTCTCAAAAACCGGTGAATTTTTCCCACATTGTGAGCTGTTAAAAAAAAGGTCATCACTTCCGCTCAGACCTCAAAATACCGTTTTTTCCTCCACATTGCCAGGTGGATGACTAAAAAAAAAAAAGGTCATCTTCTCACTCAGAGCTAAATTCACCGTTTTTCACACCGAAAGATCCGCCGGACCGTCACTTCTGTGCTAATTTTCGGCATATCACTCGCAATTTGCTCTAACTCTGACCTAAATTTTCAAAAAAGAGGACAAAATCTCAAAAAAGAGGACAAAACGGCGTCCTCCGAGGACACTTTCAAAAAAGTCAAAAAAGAGGACAAATCCTCTTAAAAGAGGACGTATGGTAAGCCTAGGTTAAAACAAATTGGGACGCCGGTTTCTTGTCAGTGGGTAAAAACTATGAACACCTGTCAAAAAACTTGGTTTTCTTTACGCGGGGATGATCACTTCCATTTATGTAGGGTTATAAATTTCACCTATAGAAATTCTATACCAAAGTCTCAACTAATTTTATTACTCGCGTTATTTCGCAGGTAAATTACCGTACGGGACGTGAATAATCATGAACTTGTATGACTTGTAGATATTAAATTTTTATATATAATACATATATATCCTCTCGACATCTCATTTTTCAGATATCAATGACAGAAACCTCATACAAATTTGCAACGAAAATACTATGGATGTCGCGAACATTGACATCTTGGATGACTTCAGACATGAAGACCTTCAGCAACCTGACTTTGAAGTTTACCCGCAGATGCGACAAGTTGATGTAAACGATTATTACAAAGGTCGATATGTCCATACTCAGCTGACAAAGGAAGTTGGATTTCTGCGGCAAGACAGAATTCAAGCGAAAAACATCGAAATTGAGGACGTAGTGGCATCGATTTGGAAGAAGAAAAAATTATTTTCATCAAAAGCAGTTGGTGTAACCGGGATTGTGGCATCTGCTGGGTCTGGAAAATCCACACTTACACGCAGAATAGCTAGACAAACTCTCGGTATATTACCAACAATTAAGCAGAATGATGATCCGTCCTATTACGGTAAAAAAATGGTACATTTTATTGAATTGAAGGACATTGAAGTGGGAAGCAAAATTAAACCGTCAAAATTTTTATTCGGTGGAGTCTACGAAAATGAATTTGAAGAGGATCAGGCATTCAAATGGCTAGATGGGCATCAATTCGAGGCAGTTCTAATTTTCGACGGGCTTGATCAAGCTAGCTGGGATTATATGAAAACTCCTAGTAAAATAAAAAAGTTTGAAAAAGCAAGCCCCTGGACAGTCATGTACAACATTCTATCCCGTAACATTCTCCGTAACGTAAAGATCTACGTAGCTTCACGTGAATTCAAGGTTTCGGAGTTACCAGCGATGGCGCGACCCGAAACCATCATTACGCTGAATGGTCTTACTGTGGAAGACGCGCATAGACTGTTCGCCTTTTTACTCAAAGATGAAGGAGAGAATCTCTGGCAAAAAATTGAAACTATGTCACCGCGATTGCTTAATTTAGTCTCAGTACCCGTTTTCCTGATTCTAACGGCAGTCGTGATGGGGAGGGATCCGAGCAAGCCTCCTCCCAAAACGGTAACTGAACTTTACAACCGAATCATATTAGCTCTACGAAGCGTCGAAAACATTCGAAATCGGGAGCAAATTTTTTCGATCGTCCACAAACTGAAGGCGTTGGCATTTCAAGGCATGAAAGAAGGACGGGTCGTGTTCAAAGAGACTGAATTGGAACGATTTAGAGTTTCCGCAGAGGAAGTCCAAGATTTAATGACGAAAGTTCCGGGGAACAATCTACTGAGTAGACATTTGATCCAAGGTGATTTCACATTCTTCTTTTGCCATCAAAGCATTCAAGAATATCTGGCAGCTATCTTTATATCGGAAATGGAGTTCAACGAATTCTGTCGCTTCGATGAAGAACATCTCCATGAAGAACGATGGCGCGTCGCGCGAAGATTCGTGGCAGGCGTTGTCTTCTCAAAAGCACCAAATAGTCTTTATAGAGGTAAGACATCATACATTTAACTCCGATTTACACTATTGGATATTCCACTACTTCAAAGCCAGGTTCGAACGCTAGTGACGTCGACTACCCAACCCCTTATTAAGAGCTGAAGAGGCCATCTAGACTGCAGCGTGATTTTTTACGAGAGCCAGGAATGAGAATTGGTCCATGCTTCCAACCGGCGGTTGTTGAATCAAAAAATTAATAAGCTGCATGGCGTAGATTTTAAATTCGCTGGCAAGTGGCAACGGGTTGAAAAAAGACGCAGCCCCCAATAATTCATTTGCGTTTCAATACTTCGACATGAATACTTCGTATATTCATGTCAACTTAGTAACTTGACTTGATGAAGCCACATTATACGTGTGTAATACGGCGACAACGGATTATAATAATGAAATGGTGGATTACATATCGTCGCAGTTGCCACCTGCACAGTGTGACTGGACTGTGACTGGAAGAACTTGGGCTTCCACACTCTATTTGTAAGTGTATGTGCCGGAAACTTCAATTGGTATGCAACAACAAGCCTATTCACATGAGTTTCGACTTTAACACGACAAATTCAAATAAAGCGAATCTTCTCTCACGTTTCAGTAGTAAAAGTCCCGAGATCTGCCGAGTGATTTGCAATCTGGGTTTTCACACATGAAGCATTGAAAACTGCTATCGTCGTAGCACGATTTTCATATAAACGGAAGTAAAAATTGATCCATTATGAACATAACAATGGAAAATGTGAGAAATCTAGAATAGAAGTACTAGTATAAGTGTTTCTCTACTAGTAAGCTATATCTAATAAAATTAGCAGTCTATCGCTTCAAGTCAATAGAAACCACATTCACCTCGGAAAAGTCAAGTATGAATTGCGCTGAGGACTAGCGCGTCAACACCTTTTTTCAAATTTCAGCTAATATCATCCAGGACTGTTTCCCGAGGAACACTCTGATTTTAATACACTCATCTGATTCCATACTGTGAGATAAAAGTAAATTTAAATCTTTCTAGGTCCGACACGATGTCCAACTATCACTTTGAAATTGGCCTATCAATACGCGTATATTGCGATTACCAGCCGCGCATATGTACCATTTTCAAAGTTAATTTAACGTCACCCAGAACAGTTTCCCTATGACCACTCTGGTTTTAATATACTCACCTGATTCTATATAGCCTACTGTGAGATAAAAGTAAATGAAAATCTTGTTAGGTTAGACACGATGTCCAACTATCACTTTGACATTGCCGTATCATTACGCGTAAATTGCGATTACCAGCAGTGCGTATGTACCATTTTGAATTTGAAGTGAACCGACCACTAGGATTGTCGACTAAACATGAGCGATAAATCGGGATCAGGACACAGGATTTATTATGATTGCGATTACCGCTCATGTTCAGCCGACAATCCACGTCATCTAATGATCGGTTAACTTCAAATTCATATTTCAACATCGTGCCGGGCCTAGAATTGTCTAGCTCAGTGGTTCTTAACCTGGGGGTAATTACCCCCAAAGGGGTAATTTACAAATATTTGGGGGGTAATTCAAAATGAAGTTTTTTTTATACACCTATTACGCTGCACAATAGGAATGTAGGCTAACATATATTTTTGTGAGCTTGCAGATATCTTGTTTCACTTAACACACCATGCTTGCTGTGATATAGTGACCATTAGTGATTATGAATAACAGGGCCGATTGTAGTTTAGTATAGTGCTAGGTAAGTCCAATTTAATTTGCAGTAGTGCGGATCATATTGTTGCGCATACTGACAATTTGAAAGACAACAAGCGGCAGTAAGAATATACTAGAAATATATAGTTGTTATCATTGAAAAGTGTAGTGGTGATGTGGTCTAGTCAGTAAAATTAAGTCTGAAATCATCAAATTGCCCTCGCAGAAACGATGGGAAGATATTTGGAACCTTTTATTTCGTTTTCCAAATGAATAACCAATCTTTGTCATCATGGCATTGGACTTTCTGATTGAATTTCCTTCAACATATTGCAATGCAGTAGGATTTCTTACAATGGTATCTATCAAAACGAAATAAGTTTGCGATTGACAATTATGCATGAGAGATTATGTTTATTCACCTCACCTTTGTCTAGATTTGACCACTGGATAACACGAATACAGCATCAGCCTTCCCATTGACTTGATATTTTTAACAGGCATTTCAGTGTACATTATCACGTCATATTGGTGCTGTTTTACATTTATTTGAGTGCAAGCTGTACCTTGTTCCTTTTTGAAAAGGGGTAATTGCATCCCATCATTTCCGTCTTGGGGGTAACAACAAGAAAAAGGTTAAGAACCAATGGTCTAGATCAGGGGTTCTCAAAGGGTGGGCCATGGCCCACTGGTGGGCCACAGAGCATTTTGAGGTGGGCCACAGAGCTATTTAGAAAATTTCAGAATTAATGTAAGTTCAGTTATATTTCTTATGTTATTCGCTAAAACTACATTCGTATTATCTAATTATACGTAGGCTACATAAAGCTTTTCATCCGACTCTGATTAGACGTAGTGGCACGTATGAAGTCAGTGTACAAATCGAAAACGTTAAGGAGAAACGGTGGCTTTTTCTACTGGCTATGACAACCTACAGCTAACAGCAACTAAAAAAAATTCAAGCATATAATAGGCCTAACTGGAAGATAATGCTGAAGTAACCAAGTATTCCAGCAGGGTCATATGTCGTTTGCCGTTGAAAGGGGTATGCAATGAAATCGCAATGAAGTGCAATTGATGTACAGATTTACTGTACTTCGGCAGGCCGTATTATTGCAAGCTAAAAATAGCCATGATTGCAAATTATTAGCAACTTCTGGCGGAGGTATACTGCACCACCGCAACGAATCTTAATGGATTGAGGATTTAACGGAGCGCATTAATCATGGAAGTCGGTTTAAAATGTCCGGCCTGGAAATCATTGTACATAATGAAAGAGTCACAGGAATTGATTGTATCATTGGATTGAATATTCTGACATCGCAACTTCAGTTGTTTTGGTACAAGACATACAAAGTAGCCTACATCATGCATATTGAAAAATCTTTCTCCACTTCTCTGTATAGTACCCCATTCACCAATGAATTGTTCGATGCTGGCCCAGAATGATTGTAGTATTCCCCACAATAGAATCACTCAAGTCCTAATCGCACAGTGCGGGGATCTCATCGTTGTGTCTCGCGAAGAGAATGGAGCAACGGACGAAAATAATCTACTTAAAGAGTTTTAGCATATGATCTACCAGGGCCATAACTGCCGCACCCACACCCCCAATTGGGGGAGCTCGAAGGGGCGCAAGATTATTTCGTTGGTCGTTTATTGGAGGATATTTATTCAACTTGAAATTTTTTTTCGCGCGTTGCGCGATTTCATATCCCGGGAGATCGAGATTTAACTATCATCAGTTAGAGAAAAATGCACATATTTTAGAGAAATAGGCATATCGGCGCTGTCCATGACCACGCATTAAACAGGATTATGACTGTAAGATATCAGGTGGGCCACAGCACAATTTTAAACCGGAAAATGGGCCACGGCCAAGAAAGGGCTGAGAACCCCTGGTCTAGATAGACTCTAGAGCAGGGGCGGGCAACTTCTCCAGCCGGCGGGCCGGATTAGGAAAATTAAATACTTGGCGGGCCGGATTGCTGAATCGATACATTATTCACCCATTTATCCACATATACAATGAATTATTCGTATTTAATGAATGTATTTCAACGACCGCAATGTAACTTCAAAGCCATTTCTCGCCGATAATGACGAAGACAATGTGGATTTGAGAATAGCATTATCATACAGGCGCCGCCGTGTCTGCTTCTACTGATCGACCAACACACGGTGCAATCCAATCCTTAGGCGTTCGATAAGCCCGATACCCCAAATTTACCAAGATATCAACTCATTAAGGTTGAGTAGGTGACGAGTAGCGTCGTTGTTCAACTGTATGGCCTGATTAATCTCGCTATTGAATGCATGCCCGGGTCCTCTACGAAATTTGAAAAGTGGTCCGCGACCCGTTTTGAGTTGGCGAACCCTGACGTAAGCGGTGTCTTACAAAAGCCTATAGAGGTGTGCCGTGTTACAAGTGGGCGGTCACGGAATCAAAGATAAGAAATATAAGCCTGGTGTAAATGACCATTGTAGTCGACAAACACCATGATTACCACAAATCACATTAGGGTTGAGTGCAGCGTAAATACCAATGATGCAAGTTGTTGTTGTTTGTGGTATTTGTCGACTACTATGGTCATTCACACCAGGCCTATATTACTTTTTTTATTCCGTACCTACCGACTTGTAGCACGGCCCAGTACTACGCTTTTTGTAAGACACCGCCTACGCGGATGAGATGGCGAGGAGGAGCCTAGATAAACCTCCAACACTTAGGTAGGAATTCTGCACTCGACCTCGGTCGGACTCGAACCCACAACCCATTAGTGTTGTAGCAGTGGATAATACCACTACGCTATCTCGCCACAGATAATGCATGTCTTCTCGCTTCGACGAACTTACGCGTAAGTTACACTATCGCACGCTGCGCATTCACGTATATAATAACACAGTGCTCTTCAACCGGGGTTTTCGTACACCCTAGGGCAGGGGTTCTCAACCCGCGGCCCGCAAACGTTTATTTTGCGGCCCGCGACATCTTTCATTATAAACGCAATTACTATTGACACAGTATTGTTACAAATTGATTTAGATACTTGGCTCTTCTATTGCACCGTCTCTATTACGTTTCATTACTCATTATTGAAAGCAGTTGTTCTTAAACTGGGGGCGCGGCCCCGTGGGGCCTGAAGGCATCTGAAAAGGGCGCGAAGCTGCGGTCAAGAGAAAATAATTTCATATTTGAGAAATCTCTCATCAACAGCCATAACCTTTCATGCCACCAAACTAGCCGTTGGTATTGCTAGCATTCTGGTTGCATCTTGTGATATGACGATAAGGGGTACAGAAATTTTCCCTATCAAAAAGAGGGGTGTGTCTAAAACAGTTGGCGCGTAGACTACTTTAAATCAGCCTTGGTCGAGTCCACCGACATTGCATAACTAATTATCTGGTTGAAATTTATCAGAGTGCACACGTATGTAGAGGAAATGCTGGCTGGGCAAACGTGGGGATGGGACCAGCGAAAAATATCAACTAGGCAGAGCTGACTTCTGTAGCTATTGCTGCAGTGCCCAGGCATTGGAGGAAAGGAGAATAGTTGATTAGTTTGCTCGGAAATAGCCCGGAACACCAGACTTCATCTCATATCTCTCACAGCTCAATGTGCTAATGGCCTCCGTAACGCAAAAGTTACCGTACATTTATACTTGCTCGCTCACGCATTGAAACAGAGAGTTCGGTTCTCTGGTGGAATGGTTTGAAGTTGCAAATACCGACATAGCAACGAATGCAATGCACGTTCAATGAAGGGATTTACTTTTGCCGCTAGAAGATACATCGTCTCACAACAAGCAGCAGCTGCAAACCTACAAACGCTGTCCATCATAATGCATAAAAACGTACTAAATGCCCGTATACGACTGGTAAATAGGCTACAGTAGCCTAAATTCAACATTCGCCCACAAATCAGTGCTGGGATCACGTCACTACCTTCGAGTCACGAGTCATCTCGAGTCATTGCAGATTTTGACTCGAGTCAAGTCAATCGATTTTCGAAGGTGACTCGAGTCAAATCAAGTCACTCGATTTTGGGAGGCGACTCGAGTCAAGTCGAGTCAAGTCAAGTCAAGTCACGAGTCAAGTCACAATTCAAGTCAAATTTAATTTTCGAAGCATGAGTGATGATTCAAAGTCATAACAATATTGAAAGCTGTGTGAAAGACGGATTAATTAGCCTTTATCTTGAATCAAATAAAGAATATAAAGTTAAATATACATGCCCAAAGGCGTTTCGTCGCACACGGACACGTAGAACTACAAATACAGTACGCGAGTAACTGTATAGTTACCTGCTACGGTCTGTTATTATCAGCAAAAAATAGAGGACCAATTGCGAAGCCTCGAAACATTTAAACGGATTGATATGGTAGAATACACTAGCTATCTACACAACCGTGAGAATATAAACGCATAAACTATATTCATTCGATTTAAATGATGCAAGAAGGTCGGTAAAGGTGAGCATTGCGCAATGTAAACACTGCGCCATCTAAGGAACATAACTATTCGATTAACCTACTACTACCACAGCAACGTAGCTGTGCTCATTTCGTTTGCGTCCAATTTATTTGCGTACAATAAGGGAAAATCTGGTTGCTCTCACGAGTGTCACTGGCGTATCGCGACTTATCCGAATACACTAATGATACAGTGATTAGTCGACATCATTTAATTATTGATGACTTGAAATTGACTCGTAAATTTTGCTCCGAGTCACGAGTCAATCGACATTTCTGAAGCGCCGAGTCAAGTCAAGTCAAGTCATTTTTACAAAGTGACTCGAGTCAAGTCAAGTCATATGGAAAAGTTCTCGAGTCATCCAACACTGCCACAAATACATGTTAATATTGTTCTGCGGCCTGCAGCGTCTTCTGCTGTTAAAATGCGGCCCGTTATACAAGAGAAGTTGAGAACCCCTGCTCCAGGGTGTACCAGAATTTGCAAAGGCTGTACCACTTGGATGGGGTGTACCAGATCCGAATTATACAATGAGCCGATGGCTGGCTATCACAAAGGCAGATTTATGTGTCAGTATAGGTGTTTATCTGAAGTGTAATATTGTGCACCGCTAGATTGTGATGTCATAATCGAATATTTCTCCTATTCATTTAACCGTCGGAAATGGCCAATGGTTCCGTTTAGTGTTGGAATGGATGCCGTTAACATGTATTCAGCTAGCGATTTGTCTTTTAGTGATTGTTGAGGAAGCCGCCGCGATAGCTCAGACTTCTTGAATCGGTACTTCCTACCCGACGTTAATAAATACCGCAATGCACAAAAATCAGTAGTTTTTGACCTTTTTTTTCTCCAGCGCCTCCTTCACCCCATATTTTAAAGACTGTAATAAAAACAATGGTTAAGAGGACGCGTCGTAGCAGCACTTCGTCTGCCTCCTGGGCCCCGATAGGGCGATAAAGCAAACCTATGTGGGGCTTTCCCCCAAGCCACCCGCGTCACGTGATTTCGATATTGAGCAAAGTTTTATGTGGCATGGTCGTCAAATAGACGCGAAAGTTTTTTTTTATAATGGATGAGTAAATCGGTCAAGAATATTTGTAATTACCGCTATGATTTTTTATCCTTTCAGCCGACGTAATAAGATTCACCGGTAGCGTTGAATGATCTGTTGTGTTGAAAAATGTTGGGCACGTAATTAATAATTAAACATATTCGGACGGGTCCGTTGGTACAATTACTTCGTTGCATGTTGTTATTTTGTGACCTCCTATCCGCTGGCTATATAGTCAAAAGATATTGAAATCGCATAAACGTACTAAACTAAAATATAAGCACACGATTCGAAATTGGTATTACTTCAATGGCAAATAATTTTTCTGTGATGGATATTATTTGTCCTGTGGGGTTCAGATTGTCACGGCATGATAATCCGGCACGAGTCATTTAAACACCTATGGACAATTAGACATATTTATATCGAAATTTACCGTCAACATGAGGGCAATTCTTTCCCGCAAATGTTTTGTCGCTGACGATGTTTTGGCACACCTCTCGGAGTCCCATATTGGCCGAAACTTCACATGTCTTCGTCCATTATGGCGTGGTAATGGCCGACGCCTAAATGCTCATTTCTATTTTCGATAAATATTGCGTATTTTTTCGTGGGGGATGGGTACCAATAATTCAAAATTTTGCAACGATAATTCGCGCGCAGCGCGAGAAATAAGGAAATACTTGTAGAGATCGTCAAAAATTGATGTGTAAATTTTGAGAGAACATATGTAGCAAACATCGCCGAAAAATTCAGAGATTTGACATGTTTTGTGGAATCTCAATTTGCTCTGAAAAACCATTAATGATATGTCTTACTATACTACACCACATACTGCGATGCTATTATGCTTCAACCCTCACATACCGACTCCCTGAGCCCAGCGCCACCCGTATCGTCCCCTGAGCGTTCCGTCCCCTTCAAAATCCAAATCGCCCCTTGGGGGCGCTGGAGGCAAGGTTAAGAACCACTGCTCTATGCCATAGGCCAGGGGTCGGCAACCTTTTGCTAGTCGCGGGCCAAATTCCGAGTGCACAACTTTTTGGCGGGCCGGAATTTTTCTTGATACTATATTTAACGCTCATGTCGGTTTAGTACCCTACATTGCTGCAATCTCAATCATACAAATCACAAAAAGGGCAAAACACATGTATTTACACTTCAACAACGCAGCATAAATGTGACACTTGGCGCAGCATGCTTTGTGAAAGAATTTCAACTTCTAATAACAAGTCAGATGAAGCAACAATCAAACCAATTCTAAATGGGCATTAGAATACGTGATCTTAGCTTGCTCTTAGTGAATTCCATTGTTTTAAACTATTTTTCACATGCGTACATGCTATCAAAAGTCGATGCCATTTCTTTTGCATTGTTGGTCAAGCTGGGATAAAGACCCGTTTCAAGAACGTACTCTTTGTCAAAGTTATGCAGCGATATGCTGTTTGTATGAAATTTGTCTTTCAATTCAACTGCATCGCATTACAAAAGGGCCCATTTGAAATTTTCAGGCAACGGTATTGGCGCTCACATTAAACCGAGTACTGAGTAGTCAGAATTTATTTTGTACAGAACGAATGTCAGAGAAGCGGGTGGAAATTCAGTAATTAAAATTCGCATCACAGTTACAAAGGTATATAGCTGGTACTTGGTACTAGAGTTTACTCTCCACCAGTATAGGAAAGTGAGCATAATTTTCTTTTTACTGTTGACATTTCCAGGGTCGCAGTTTTGTTTCGAATGCGCCACAACATCTCATGTATTCAGTTATTTCCTCATGAAGTTGCAAATTCGATTTGTTCGATTAGATAGCCATTTTCGGTGACAAGATTATGAGTCGACGATGTTTGTATTTTCAAGGAAAGTTGCTATTTCGTTTCTCAGTTCATACACTCGTGCAAGGATAGCGGCTCGACTTAATGTGCGAACGTGGCATATATACTGGACATCGCCATATTGATTCTCTGCTTCTAGTAATATATGGGGTAGGCTAACTGTCGGTGATCAAGTTCGTGAGACAAAACCAGCTTTCCCCAATGTGTCCGATGTGTTTGAGATTTTGTCATTGCGTCTGAGATGTTCCAAGCGTTTTTGAAGCAGAGGAACCGCACCTTTTATGTCGCACCCTATCAGAGTGGCAACCCCTTAAAAAGTATGGTATACCTATGGTTGCGCGATACACACACTTAATAAGCACTGGTCTAGTCCACTCTACATACATTCTCCATCTCCTACTTTTAGTACGAGATAGGCTACTAATCAACAGCCTTCGCATCAGTTTTATGGCGTAACAATAGACCAATACGACGTAGGATACTTACATCGTAGCAATGCCGCATTCTTACCAAGCAGTGCTGCAGTGCTGCACTGCAGATTGGATCTCATTACGAAACGGCGGGCCGTATTCTTGTGGTAACTAATTATTTCGTCGCGGGCCGGACGATATCGCGTGGCGGGCCGTAGGTTGCCGAGCCTTGCCATAGGCAGTGGCATTCTTGAGCTTTATAACTAGTTGTTCCAGCAAATCCTGCGAAATATCATCGCTTCTCCGTTTAACTGTAGTGTCTGATAATGAGACGGCTCTTACTTTCCTGAGAGCTTTTTCACCAACATGCAAATAGTTAGCTGCGATTTCAAGACAAGTAAGCACTACAGACTCCAACCCTGTGTATGGCCGCTTTTTCTTCAGTAGAACATGAGCCATTTTTAGGCAAACGACCACTAATTCTTTTTTCACACCTTTTACTTCGTTTTCAAAGCAAGAAACTTGCTTTTGTTGATAACTCAGATTTTCTTCAAAAAAATGCATTTGATTTGTTTTGGTGACTAGGATGTTGTGCTTTTAAATGTTTGTTTAGCCATAGAGCTTGATGAAACGACAGATATTTCAGATGAATCGCAATTGATTGTATATCGTAGGTTCGCTGATGCAGTCCTAATTAGTATTTGGCAGTTCCTATAGCTTGCTAATCCTTATGATAATTAGGCCCATTACCGACTTGGGTGTTTTATATGAAGAGGGGTGTACGAGTTTTGAGCAAACGTTAATAGGGTGCACCACGTCGAAAAAGGTTGAAGAGCAATGTAATAACGTACAGTCGCTAAAATTTGACGTATTAAGCAAGCAGTAGTATTAAGCCATATAAGACGGATAACTGTCCACGGGCCGGACAAAATCCCTTCGCGGGCAGTGTGTTGCCCGCCCCTGCTCTAGAGTATTCATCGGGAAACGGTAATGGGTGACACTAAATTAATTTTGAAAATTTTACATATACGCGCTGCTGGTAATCGCAATTTAGCGTATTGATACGGCAATATCAAAATGATAGTAGGATATTGTGTCGGACCTATAAATGTCCTAATTTATTTTTTATCTCAAATTATATGATCGTTTGAGTGTATTAAAACTGAATTGGTCCTCGGTAACAGTTAGTTCAGGGCTTTGCTAAACTATATATTTGAAAATACGCGCTGCTGGTAATCGTAATTTACGCGTAATGATAAGGCAATTTCAAAGTGATAGTTGGACATCGTGTCGGACCTACAAATATTTTAATTTACTTCTATATAAACGTATAGGATCATTGGAGTATATTAAAACCAGATTGGCCCTGCAAAGTAAGCATATATCGCGTCAAACTTTGAAATTAGCCGATCAATTGAAATATATCATAGTTGTTAACATTTCTCGGCCAGCGATCTTCCCTACATCACACGACAAAGCACGAAATATCCTGCTCCAAAGACGAGTCACTAGGCTCACGCCAAAACACATGACAAAATCTCCTGCCACGACGAAGGACTCAGTATTCTCTCGAATCGGTCGCACATAACCGATCAACTGGAAATCTCATGACGCGTTCGGATGTGTCGTGATACCAAATTGCTGCATGTGAAAAGGCTTAATGTCGGCCGTATCCCACTACCGAATTGATGCGAGAAACGACCAGAGAGAATATATGAGATACTTGAGAGTTGAGAGTGAGTCATATGACTTGGTTGGGGCATGCACAATGAATCGAGAAAGGCCGAATACATAAGAAACTGATGCAGGGGCCAAGTCTAGTCACGCAATTGTCTACACTGAGGAAAACGACTCCAGCCGCGCCTAGTCATGACCTTACTCATTACAACGTCTTGGTTAAGAGCTGACCATATTCGACACCTTGTTGTATAGTACTTGCTTTGGTATTCAAGGTGTTTCTACTATACTGAGCTTGTTTAGTATGATTCCTGATTCGTCAACACTTTGCCCGACCGACTTAAGTTCTGAACACCGCTAACATGGATCAGATGGCGACAAAGAGTCTGGATAAACATTCAATACTTTGGCTGGAATTCTGGAGTCGACCTCCCTCGGACTAGTACTCGCAAATCATTGGCGTTGCAGCTGTGGAACGCGCCACAGCGCTCTCTGGTAGCCACCTTGCCACTAAGATTCCTTCTGACTATTATCAGCAATCCACAGAAGCTATTGGATTAATTTTGCATTGTATAATAAGAAATCACAATCTGTATCAGATTGTCGTAAATAATAAGCTGCGTCTTGATGCAACTACAAAATCGAGTTGAATATCAGTGTCAATCAAATTAGTGTTTCAGGTAATTGGGACATTCTTTAGTTGTATAATGTTCTTCAGTCACCGGATTTTGTTGTTCTACTGCCGGGCAATCAGGACTGTGGAGTAGGGTCGGAGTACGAGTACGAGTTTCGCTCATTTTATCTTGATGGAGTCGGAGTCTCTTTTAGCACACCTTGGAGTCTGAGTCGTGAAAAATTACCGACTGGAGTCGGGATCGGAATCGTGAAAATGCTCTCGACTACGATCCCGACTCCAACTTATATAATATGAAAAAGAGTGCTTTCAAAGTCCTCTTAAAATTGCTAATGATAAATAAAATATAGTTTGTATATACCAACAACCACAGTCATTAGTAACTATATTGATAAACTGCACATTTATTGCGAATTCCAATTCAATTGATTGGTGGAAAAATTTCAAACAAATCGCGATTAACACAAAATTACAGATGCAGTCACAAATTGGTTCAATTTTTGGAATTATACCATGATATTATGAAACAGTAAATACATTGTCTGGTTTTGTTATCACTTACAACTTTAATGGAAATATAACCAAACACTACTTCCCACTTAACCAAATCAAAAATATTTCTAGTAAGTAGCTAAGCCACATGGGTCGAACAAATGTTTAAGAAAATGGTGCAATAGCCCTAGTTCACGAATACTTGACTAAGTGCATGTAAACCAGTGATTCCCAACCGTGGTAGCGTTCTTGCGGCTGTGATTGAAATCTAAATATGCCACAAAATATAATATACGACTGTTGCTGTTTATTCTGGGAATAGTTGCAGTCAATTTCTGTATATGAATGTTAAAAGGAGGGATATTAGGTATATTGGAAGCCGTCCAAGGCCGCTTCTGAAAACCGGCTAAGAGAATTCTTGCAGACTATCGTCAAACGCAGGGATGAATACCCGTCAAACAAGGATATATCTCGAGATCTCATGGTCATATAGACCTTTATATATCGTCTCTGTGAAGAGTAAACTTCGACAAAATTTTGCTAATATCAAAATAACGGTTCATAGTCAAGTATGTACAATAAGTCCAATATTACTTGGCGTACCACGCAAACTTGGGCATTACGTGTTGAAATGTATGAAGACTGAAGAGCTATCACATAACGATATAACAGCATGTTGTAGTAATGATATTTCTTTTCAGTTTATTTCAATATATAGCACTCGCTAATCTGATCCTATCAGTGCTAAAATAACCGATATATATCAATAGAAGGCTATGTCCAATACATTGTGCATGCTTTTGAATTATCTGTATGGTAAGATCCAGAGGTAGGCAAGCTACCTTTAAATTTTCGTTATAAGTCTGTACGTGTTTTCATGCTGACCTATACACACTCTGATGTTTGAAATGCGGCTCCAGCATCCAAAAAGGTTGGGAACCACTGTTGTATACATATGTTATTTGACTGCTCCCTAGATTTCGTTGCTGACCATCGTTTGTTGGTAGCGAGGTATTGTGTATTTGTCATCAGTATAGTGTTTAATAGGGAAGGTGTGAACGTGGGATTCACGTTTACGTTCTGTGAATGAACCTCATATATTTAGATGTCCACGTTCACAAACGAACCTTGGTAGGTTCTGCGCTGTGTTCTTTTTCATTACAATTTCCACTTCATTATAACATCTTTGTTTGGGATTCATTGCATTTTAACTGCGGGTCACCTTGTCTTGAAAAGAAAAAGTCTTCCAAATTTGCCTCCATGGATGATTCAATCACCTAATATTGATTTAGAACTTGCAAAAATCATTAAAAAAGATATCGCACCTCTGTCACATAAACCCATAGTCCTGGACTTCATATTCGAACGATATAGGGATGCCACTGAAATATACACTGACGGCTCCAAATCAGCAGAGGGAGCTGGTTTTGCCTTTACCATCCCGTCGCTGATGATAAACTTTTCCCAGTCGTGTTCCACTCAATCTTCTCCATAGAAGCACAAGCCATTCTCCACGCTCTAAAATGAATCTGCCAGAATGGCTCATACCAACAAACATATCTGATTCTATCGGACAGTCTGAGCGTGCTATCCGCTATGACCAACCTGCAGGCACCGCAAACGCAGAATGTTATATTTGAATGTGGTCGCTTGCTGAATCGAGTGGTTCAGAAAGGCGCCATTGTTGTCATGGCCTGGGTACCGGGGCATGCTGATATCGGTGGTAATGAGTTAGCTGATAAATTGGCTTGGCAAGCTGCCAGGACCGATATCGAAAATAACCGTTCTCAGACGCTTCCAGACGATATTAGCCTCGCTGAGGCGAAATCCAAAGTACGTCAATACTGTAGAGCGACCTGGAACGCCGAATATCAACGAAATGAGCAAGGAGGTCACTATCGAAATTTTCATAGATCATTGACTGATGGCCACTTTCCATCGATGCATCGACATAGGCTTTACGAACGAATAATATTTCGGCTTCGTTCAGGCCACTGCCGCCTGAAAGCGCATTTATATAAAATTGGATGTAGTGACACCGACCTATGCGACCACTGTACAGTACCTGAAACAGTCGAGCATTTTTTGCTGCACTGCAATCGATATGATTTTCATCGGAACTTTTTAATCGACAGGGCGCGCGAGCTGAAAATCACTGCAACACTCGAAAATCTACTGATCATCCCCGAAATGTTATCCCATGTTGCAGAATTTGTTATATCTTGTGGTACTTACTTGTAAATCGGTTATTGCCCATATTTTGGTAAATCGCTCATTCTAGTCCGTGACGCACCTGGCCTTACAGGCGAAAAGCGTCACTCATCTTTTCATCAATAATAATAATAAATAACTGCGGGTCACCATATATGCATGGCGCTGGCAGCATAAAAAAAAACTCAACACTAAACGAGCATGCACCCTGACAATCTCGAAAATTTTACTTGCTTTGTCACAAAAGTTTGCTCGAATATTTAGTGACTCTCTGCTGTGAGCTGGACCCGCAATCACACAACATCAAGAACGAAATACACTACATATAGGTAGTCAGCGAATGGTGCTTATTCAATCAACCAATGAATCTGATGCCGTATTCTGATGTAAAAAATATAACAGGCGAACGGGGTCAATCTTAATTTCATATGTTTATTGTATGATAAAAACCAAATCCGTGCGATTGAGGTGTTGGCTACTACTATATAAATTGTTAATAAGGTGATATTTTAGCAAACCAGTAGCAATACTCAGACGCCGATACATTGTCCGGTCTGGCCCGGACTGATAAGGCGTCAGCTTATATTCCCTTGGAAGTCCGTCGAAATTGTTGGCAAAGCGACGGAAAATATTGATTTTATTTGATTAATTATTATATCATTTGAGTGCCCCAGTTGATACATTTGGCGACGTTTAAAACGTCAGTATGTAGGGGAGATGTGGTACCGATGGATCACTGGGACCGAAAATACTTGAAAAATTGTCCATGATAATTCCATGATTACACTCCGTGAATTTGTCTACAATTACATCCTGGCGGAATCTTTCCTCACATGCAAATAAAATCGACCTGCGTGAGTTATGGCGTCTGTGACAAATGATTTACGTTTTAGGGGGTTCAAAGTAAATTTGGATCGACATTTTCATTTTTCTATATCACTTTTGAGACTAAAAACCTGCCATAATTTTTGTTGTGAAGTATAGGGCTTCTATCAGGGTATATAATGGAACATATTTTTTAAATCAATAACATCCTCGAGTGGACTATTTTCAATTCAATTACAATATTTATGGGGTGGGGAACCTTTGGCACCATAGCCAAATCAAGCAAAATAGATGGACCAACTAATCACTTAACAACAGAAACTCGCCTACATATATATAGGCTGTAAATCATAGTTACCTGTGGTGTTTTATTGCTATTACGAGGTATTTGAAAGTCAAAATGTCGATTTACGGGTAATAAGTATGTGGCATTAATTTTGGAAGTTTTGGCGTAAATCAAAACATGATTTTATGCCAACATTTGAGTCGATATAATCTATTTTATTCTTGAACGTCGCGACGAAACATTTTTCATTGGATTGCGGTAGGTTAGCTTATAGTACACAACAAAACAAGTTAGCAAATTTGAGTTTTTGAGCGTATGTCTCATAGGTCCCATGGTCGTGTGTCTTTGGACCCACCGCGTGGGGACCGATGACACGTTCGAGCAACAAATTTTAACCGTTTATAAATATTTTTGAAAGGCGTATATTCATGTAAATGTCCGCGATAGGTAGAGCTTATATCGAAGTATTGAGACAGCAAAAGATCTGCTATTCTCGGCTGGTGATTTGAGGGCCAAAGATCATTTTGCAATTTTTGATCCATCGGTACCCCATATCCCCTACTTCAGCATTGTATCGTTATGTGGCCCGAGTCGTCGCTAGGTATCGTGTGCAAGTGTGCAACAATATAGGTGGTCCCTTCACTGAATGTAGGGTTGGATTTAGCAATATGACGTCACGATGATCGCGTTCGCATTCACACAGAACTTTTCGCAAAGGTTCGCGCTCACACGAACCTGAACCTTTCAGATGTTCACACCATCCTTAGTGCTTAGTGGTAAATTTTTTAGATCTCTGTATTGGTTGATGAGTCACACAGAAGAGCAACACTGCTATTATATATATCGCCATCCTAATTATACAGGGTGGGATATATATCATGTTTGAATGATTCATACATAATAATTAGAGCATGGTGGGTTCTCAACCTTCTCTTGGCCGTGCCCCATTTTCAGGTTTAAAAATGTTTTGTGGCCCACCTATCAGCCTAGACAGGGTCATAGTCTTGCTTAATGCATGGTAATCGCTGGTGCCAATAGGCCAATTTCTCTATATTATGCGCATGTTTTATTGCAGTTCATATTAAAATGTGAAGACCTCTAATCGCACAAAGCGCGAAGAAAATTTTGATGTTGAACAAATCTCCTCCAAAAACGTCTGACGAAATAATTTTGATCCCCCTTAGAGCTCTCTCCATTGAGGGGTTTGGGGTGCGGCAGTTTCGATTCTGGTAGCACGTATAACTCTATTGTAACTATCATGGCCGTACACGGTTCCACGCTCGTCGCGAATCACAATGATCTACTCCCCGCATTCACAAACTTAGTTTGCGTTATTGGAGTTTTTGTTCCACTATGGTGGGCAATAAATATAACACTAGTCGACATTTTTCAACTTTTCTTTTGCTATTTAGAGCGAATAATTGAATTTATCGCTTCTGAAGATGCTGATTCCTAATTTGCCGCCAGAATTCACTCATCACGTCACAATTTTTCGCCAAAATCGAAAAAAAAACTTATTCAAAAACGGCTGTATTGAGGGTGCATAAGCCCGTTTAGGTCCGTATACGATACGAATCACATCTTACAAAGCTCCCAACTTACCTTATCGGATTCGAGGTTCTATTATCCTAAACTAAGCCCTCCAAATAATCAGGATCCTTAGCATTTCAAAGAAATTTAGATTCACCTTCAATCAAAGATAGTCATGTATTTTTTTCCAAATTCGCCTTCCTAATAAAAATAGGGGGTTTTGGTGAGTGCTCTGATTTGAGGTTTAACAAATACACCCTCTATTATAGTGGTTCCCAACCTGGGGGGCGCGCATCCCTTGGAGGAGGGCGTGAAAGCTCGGAAGGGGATGGGGCGAAGAAGCGGTCAACTGAAAACACATTTCGCGCTTTGCGCGATTTATCTACAATCCACGCGTTTTTCTCTATATATAAACATAATTTTATATTTTTAATTCTCTCCCCAACAGTTATAACCTTCCATGCCATCAACAAATCCGTTGGAGTTGCTAGCATCCCGGTTGGATTTTGTGACGTGACGATAAATATCCGCGAAATTTTTCACTATCATAAACGGGGGCGTGTCTACAAAAAGGTTGAGAAACACTGCTAAATTATATAGAATCAAGTGAGGAAACTTTTCGTGAATGTATTTAGAACGTGCACTCTCTTGGATCAGAGCCTTCAAAAATTTTTCCATGACATCCAGTTTGATATATATTGATGGAAATACAACAATATATCTGTCGATAAGAGCAGGCTTCGAAACATTTTAAAGCTTGGTGTAAGACTAACTCCCTCATCGGCCACTTACGTTCAATTCAATGATTTCTCATAACCCATTCACACATAAAACAAGGATACCTTCTAGTTCTGGACAGTTAAACCAGTAACATATTCATGAGTGCAAAATCATCGGAAACTTTACCCGTTTGAGCACTATGTTTTAAATTTGAAATCAAAAGTTTTATATTCTCGTAGGGCCCCTCGATGCCAGTTGTTCCAACCATAGCAGACCTGGGCAAAGTGCGGCCCGCGAAGCTATTCTTTGCGGCCCGTGAAAGGTTGCTTGTAATTCAAAACATAAAACTTGCTTTTTGAATGACTAAACAGCTGTATCAAATCAACAGGAGATTCGTTTACCTTGAAGCCTGTTCATTAATATGCCTCAATCACGCTGTCTACTTACCTGGCAGCGTGATCCAGATTCAAAATAAAGGCAACGTGGTAAAGTATGAGTAGCAATTGAAGTCAAAAGAAATCACTCTTTCCATATAGTTTAGCTCAAACCTTCCTTGTTGACATTGTCACATTACGCTTCATACGGTATGTGCTTCAATTTGTGACGTGATATGTTTCCAAATCCGTAATTCGTAAAACAAGTCAATCAGTGCTCGCGATTACTATATGACTCATCATAGCTATCACCCATACCGGATTAACGGGCATGTTGGAAAAAAAACGAAAATGGAAATTCAAAGAAGGTTTAGGTTTAGAATTTAGAGCACTGAATATTCGCATAATGGAGTCAGGGGTGAACCCATCCTTTCGGTTTTTTACCGATAATTTCGCCGAGATTAACGATTTTAATTTAAGTCGGTCCTATGACATAAGCACGAAGCACTCAGTCAAGGGAGGGCGAAGTTCAGAAAAATTGCAAGCTTCGTTCAACGTAAAGGCTATTTGACCTGCACACCGCTCGGACGGCAGCGACCAGGAAAATATGCTTTGTACTATTGCATATATAACATTTCAGTGCAGTGGTTCTCGAACTAGGAGACGTGAGAGCATCAGAAGGGTGGCGCGAAGCCGAAGGTTGTTGAAAAAAATTTTTCCGCTGCGCGTTCGAGTCAAAACCATAAAAGTGAGATTAACCTGTGACTCTGAGCCTTGTAACTTGGTTACAACCCTGGATATTACAATCCGATTGCGAGCCCGGGAAATATTCCGTGACACAGATTCCGGAATTTTCCCCAATCAATTCCACAACTTCTATACTTTCATTTACAATTCGCATACTCTCATTTACAATTCCCTCAATCCAATCACTGCACCCCGACTATCTCAAATTGAATATTACGATTTCGACTCCGACTCTAGACCCGAGCAATCTACATAGCACGATTCCGACTTGGATTTGGAGGTATGTTGACCGAGAATGTCCCGATTCTCAATTCATATTCAGGTGTGCTACTTAATTTATATTTTTGGAAATAATGCGACCGCAGATTTCTCTCAAAGACGGTTATAATAAAGTATGTGCTCGGCTCGCCAGCTAATTCATGACTAGGCTATATCAGTTTGCGAAGAGAGTATAAGATCTGTCGAATGTAAACATCGAATAACGACGACCGACTTTTCTGCTTTGTTCGCTTCGCTGAGGCTGGATTCTGGATTTATTCGCGACAGCGACTATAGGATTTCTGGCGATCTAAAAACTATTGTCCAGAGCGCACTATTACCTGATCTGGTCTTGATCGAAAGCTACAGTCCACCGATTTCGAAAATATAAATTAAAATACGATCATGCACTGGAACCGCCATGAATTCGCCCGACAAGTCCGAAATATCTGCATTTTACGAACAATAGGATAGCCGTAAATGGGTCATTGTTGTGGTCACTGTTTTACGGTCATCCGATTGTTCTGAACCACACGGATTCTAAAGTTGAGGTTGGTTTTTGGTCAGTTTCCGAAGCCCTAATTATATTTTAATTTATATTATCGCAATCAAAGCCACAATAGCTTTCGCCCATGACCAGATCCAGTAAAGTCCGCACACTAGATGATAATTTTGGATTGCCAGAACTCCTACAGTCGCAGCCGCGAAACACTTCAGAATCCAGCCTCAGCGAATCGGAACGAAGCTGCAAAATCGGCCGTGGCCATTTCACCTTAATATTCGCTAGAGTAACTTCTCACACCACGCAGTGACGTTTTCGCATCTTGATGTAAGTTCGTTATCTATAACTGAACGTGACCTCTTCCGCGAGTTATCACCAAGCACATCGTTGATCACTATGTGTCATGGTGGGCAATGTAGGGTATAAAATACCCATGTGAGGTCGATCCCAGAGATCAATCGCTCAATTTGAACCCTGTCTCTACATTGTAGTAAATTTTCCAATCGGTACGTAAACGGCGAGGAAAGAAACGCCACGACTACAGCGATATTGCTTATTGCTTGACAGTCTCGGATCAAACAAAGAAGCAACAAGTGCTCGCTCAATCGTTTCTTTCGCAACTCCAGGAGAACACTGAAAGATGCGATAATCACATTCGCGTGGAACTATATACAGCGATCTACGAAGCAGATGACGACACTCTTTTCAAACAACATTCTGTCGTTGATGTCTCCGGCATCTCATTGAGTCGCGATGAAGCTCATATTATTGGATCGCTTGCAGCAATGAATAAAACCATCAATACTTTGAGTTTGTCCGAATGCCGGATCAACGATGAGCTTTTGCGCATCATTTTCAGGTGTTTCAAGGATCCAATTCCAGTGAGTCACTCTGTATTAAATGATTGTTTTCTTAGGTATACTATTTAATGCATTATTCTTGAATTATACAGTTCTTACCCAATGCGTGTTTCAATACGAATCCGTCAAAATCCTACTATTTGATAAACTATCAAACCATCACAGCAGAAAATTTAGATGTAGCATTATGGACCATTGGTCTTCAAACCTTTTATCCCCGACCAAATTCGGGTTTGAAAGGACCCGCCAATCAAGTAGATGTGATTTTATATCGAACTATTCGAATTTAGTGTATTATGAACTGCCGTAGTCAGTGGTACGTTGATACGTACATAGGCCAGGTGCAATTAAAGATACGGTGGGGCCTAGGGAGAAGCGATGATTCCTTTTGATCGGTCGTGAGTGTGACTGGTTGTCTCTAATTCTCATAAAACATTTGTACGTGTATATGAGGTAGAATTGTAATGTCACCCGCAGAGTTAACACGAGATCATTGAATGACATCATTATAACATCACCCCATTTCAGATGTGCAAGATTTGCAACTTTTCCCCGCGCTGCAGTGCTCGTAGCATTCACATTGATGTCATAATTTGAAATAGCTTAGGCCAGTTGTAGGAAGGATAGAAATTTTACAATTGTGTTCGTTGGAAATGACAAAGTAGCAACCTGTTGATACATATTATATGAGCAGTAGCCTATGTCACGAGTATTTTCATCAATATCGAGAACCGAAACTTACGGCCGAATGATAGAACTACAAGTATAGCTACTCCAAATACTTGATTGGCATATAGACATCAGCTCCTATTTTAAAATACAAATTTAGCGTCAATCCAATTTCGACACTATTCGTACTTCGGACAACAATTATTGTCATTCGATAGCAATCTCGCCAGGGCCACAATAAGCCTCGTTTGTAAGTTCTTCATTCTTGCGTTATAACATGGAAGGATCTCTATTTTGATATCTGTGAATTTGTCAGATGCAGAAGCGATATCGAATGCGCGAAACCAAAAATCACCTCGAAGAGTGTGAATTGTCGACGATTACGATAAAAGATACGTTTCTTGACGAGATTCACATATATGAATCGCGAACAGGACTTCTCCAGTATATGCGATAATGGCCCACATGTCGACCATAGGGCTCGCCACAAATATGTATATCTGAAAATGACTCATGTTCATGTACTTACAAGCTCATAACGAATGTGAGTTTCGCGAATTCGTATCACATCGATACGTGAAATATATGAAAATTTTGGAAATCTTGGACATTTTTTTTTATTCACTGGCGAGATTATTATTAACAAGAGCAACGAATATCATTTTGTAACATACGCCGTATTGAAGATCCTTCGACAGTAACCTTAATAGCTTACGGCTCAATGATTCTGTATCGCGATGCCGATAATTTCCCTCCATGCTGACTTTCATACTTAGTTGTCGTCAATATTTCCTGAATGATGTCCATCCTTCCAGGCGAAGTTCGTGGATTTGCGTGACAACAATTTCTCAGCAAAAGCACTTTGTTCCGTTTTCAGACATGGTCTGATTGAATCGCTGCCTGAAAAATTGGATTGGAAAGTGAGTTTCATTCTACGATTTAGTTGTGTACTAACAAGCAGAAGCGCCAGACCGTAATGTCAAGTGGGATGCAGAGCATTGTGACGTTAAAATGTTTCATGGGCAGTGACGTCATGCCTACCGAGAACGCATTGTACCACACGGCATCGGTCTCATTCAAAAGATGTAAATTCTTTAGAAATTTATTTGATATTTTGATGTCTGGACTGTGTCAGTATTTCGAGCCATGAAGTCGAATCAGATAATTTAAATCAGAGGTCTCAAACACGCGACGCAAATATTCGACAATAGTTAACTGTCACAGGTCGTTTTATATTTGGGAACATAAAATTCACTCCAAAGCTTCTTCGAAACCCTCAAACTGCTCGTCAAACTTTAATATCGCATCACTACCATGCGGTGGAAGATCTGCTGCTACGTCACATTACATTTGATGACGTTATATAATGACCTGTGAATGATTCGTGACTAAAAGTGCGATTTTGACTGGTGCGCGATCTTTAGTAGAATTACTCGAACTCGAATTGACTAAGTGATAAAATCAAAAGGACTCCAGTGGGGTCGGTTCAAACGTTAAAATCAGAGAAGCACTTGTGACTTGGAACGCCGTGGGTTCGTAAAGTCATGGATGCAACAAACGTAATCAAACTGTCGTGAGGAATAGTAATAGCCTATTTCAAAAGGTCGTAGCAGGCGCATGCTTGCCACCCTGATATATATATTGTTAGCTACATCTTGGGTCTCTCTAACCATGTTATTATCGTCAATTAAAGGTGGCTGTCGCCGATTGAAAGTGGCGAGTAACAAAGCGGTTGGCTAGACAGCTGTAACAACGATTGATTATCAGGCGATTGGACATTTTATTACTGTACTATGATGAATTAATTTTGTATTCATGTCGTTATTTATTTATTCCGATATTCGAAGGTAAATCTAACGCTGATTTAATTTGACTCTGGCAATGTTATGATCAATAACCTACTTATCGGGAGTATGCCAGAGCCTGGATTGGGCTGCACTTCTCATATGCTCTGATATCACATCAAACCTTGGTAAATTCTAAAGCATTCTCCCTATAATTGTGGCACGTCAAACGTTCGCAAGTTGCTACATCAGGGGTTCTCAAAGGGTGGGCCATGGCCCACTAGTGGGCCACAGGAGTAATTTGGGTGGGCCACAGAGCTATTTGGGAAATTGTAGAATTTGTGAAAGTTTAGTTGCATTTTTCTTTTATTCATATATTCAAAAAATATATTGATGTTATCGAATTATGCGTATGCTACATAAAGCTTCTCATCCGACTCTGATGGGACTTAGTGGTATGTATGGAGTCACGAATGTACAAGTTGAAATGGGTGGGGATACGGCGACTTTTGTACCCCCAACTATGACAACCTCCGGCCAACAGCAACGAAAATAATTTCGATTATATATAATAACTGAAAGTTAATGCTGAAATATCCAAGTATTCCGTCTGGGTCATAATGGATTGAGGAGTTGGCACAGCACATTAATCTTCGGAGTCGATCTAAAAATGTCCGGCCTTGAAATCATTGCACATAATGTAAGAGTCACAAGAATTGCTGGTATCATTGGATTTAATGTTATTACATCGCAACTTCAAAAGGTACAAGACATATACTAGGTAGGCCTACATTGTACTACTAGCATTAAAAAAAAATTCTCCACTTCTCTGTAGAATCCCATTCATCAAATAATTGTTTGAAGCGGACCCAGAATGGGTATAGTGTTCCCCGCCAGAGTGGAATTGATCCCCCAATCACACAGTGAATGCGGGGATTGGATCACTGGGTTTCGCGAATTGAGTGGAACTGAAGATGTACGCAACAGTTATACGATATTGCAGGGCCGTAACTTTCGCACCCCTAACCCACAATTAGGAGAGCTCCAAGTTGCTAATAATTATTTCTTTTGTTGTCTGTTGGAGATTTATTTACCTTGAAATTTTTCGTCGCGCTTCGCGCGATTTCATGTTCACTCAGATCGACATTTAAACATGAACACTGAACAGTAATAAAAGAAAAATGCGTATATTTTAAAGAAATAGCCCAATCGGCGGCGATTAGCCTACCACACATTGAAATGCACTATGACTTGAAAAGAGGTGGGCCACAGAACATTTTCAAACAGGAAAATGGGCCACAGCCAAAAATTGGCTGAGAACCCCTGTGCTACATTATCATGCGATAGTTTTTACGGTGTCATGATGCATTTGTCCCCTTGCGTTGTGTCTGTATCTCATTATTTCGCCAAGTTATGCCAAGTACAACAACAATTTGATTCAAATATTAAAAAAGTGTTTATGTTAATGACATGCGTGAATATTACGATATTACATCGCATGATGTGTGTGGGATGCCTGTACACAAGTTCCCGTCAAATAAAGCCTTCCAAATACATTGAATGCCTCCACTATTGATGCTGCGGCCCGCGGTGTCATCGAACACTAGGAAATTGGCCCGCGAGCACATTTGAGTTTGAGACGTCTGATTTAAATGTTGGATTACACTGCGGGCCACAATTTTGAACGAAAAATTTGTTGACTTTGATTTTGCACTTGATTTAGGCTAATTTCGGCGTGCTGATTCCAGAAATGACGTTGGTTTCCTTCCATCACGTCCAGTTTTTGCTTTACAGTCTACGCCAGGGGCGGGCAACTTCTCCATCCGGCGGGTCGGATAGGGGAACATGAACATAAGGCGGGCCGGATTCCTGAATTTTTTATTTATTTCAGAGGAACTCCCTCCGTGGGAAAGAGCCACAGATCCGTCCATCCTGCCCGGCTCTACCCTTTGTACATACAATTCAGAGACGCACACATTCCTGTAATTTCGAACTATATCTGGATTGGGCAACCGATTCATGAGCTTATCGCAGATTATTCACGTCGGGCGGGCATTCTTAATAATTACTTTGTTGAAAAATAAACTCCTGCAACCCAACGGCCTCGGGCTATTATAGTGTATCTATGATACTGTATTCTTATAATCAAGACACGTACGTAGAGACACTGAATCGCGCGAAGTTCGCGATATTTTTTTTTTTAGTTTGAATCCATCTACCCGAAAATAATCGACTATTTACAGATATCACGACTATTTTCGAAAATTTTGGGAATGGCATGGCCCCATTCGCCCCTGGTCACGTCAATGCGATGAACATCAGTTGTATTGGAACGTCGCTTTGTCTTGCTAATGTTCATGATCGAAAATGTTTGCGCCTAATTCCCTGTAGACGGCGACGCGGGTCACATCATCACGTAAGACCGTAAACTGTCGGCGGGCCGCACAAAATCCCGTCGCGTACCGTATGTTGCCCGCCCCTGGTCTACGCCATAAGCCCAAAATATGCAAATTTTCACGAATTTAGCCATATTACTTTTGGATACCATATAAAAATCCACATCCACACTTTTACCAGATAATAAGTTATATAGGCAAGTGCTTCATTGAATTATCAAGAAAAAGGGTGCACATGATAATCTGTGATACTACGGTCATCACTGTATCTGTGATATGACGTCACGATATTTGTATGGATGATGTTCGATACACTGCACGATCGCAAGTTTCACATCTGAACAATATTCAGGCTGTCAAGCTGACTGTAGGAGGAGCGTATGTTGCATTGAAGAACGAAGAAGATGTCATAAAGATAAGTGGTGACGAGGTTGAAGGGCGCTTCAACATCAAGGTTGTAGATCGAAATTGCTCAAATTTGATAACGAGTCCATACTAACTATTTGAATAAAGTTTCGCTCATTTTACTGACTTTACTATGTACGAGGCTGTAAACAACACTAGGCACGTAGAGCGATGACTTTGCGGTGTAGTATAGCTAGGCTATAGCTTATGACGTAAAAAGGAGCGTTATGAAGACGCGATGCTTTTGTAGGAATCGTAAGCTAACAGCTTGTGTTAATTTCATAACTAAAGTTTTTTTGCCTGCTGAATTTATTCATTTTTGACGGCACTGTACTTTGATGCTCAAGTCCATTCGGATTTTAGATTACATCGATTAGAAATCGAATGACAGAGGGTTTTCCCATCGCATTTTTTAACAGACAAGCAATCTTTTTGAAATATTCTGAAATCCTTCTCCGCTAAATTCTGTTGTTGGAATGAAGGCATTCATGCAAAGCACTATCGTGGAAGTAAGTGGTACTTGACACTTTCTCCAACGTTTCATACCAGTCAGAGGGTTGCGATTTTAGATCGAATAATCAATTTTACCCAATTAAAATATACTTAAAACAACCTTTAATTACCTTCGATTCAAATAACTACGCGATTGCAATACAATGAAACAATGATTAAGAGTTCAAGCGAATTAACTATTAATTTAAATCCAGACGAGATTAATGGCGAAGTACTTCCACTTTCCGAAGTACTAAATAATTCTCCTGTACTTGCGGTACTTACTCAAGTAAATCCAATTTTCCGCCTCTCCATTTCTAATTGTAATTTGTCATATTTTGTGACCTACTAATTTACTTTTCACTATTTACAGTTTGCCAAGTAGACGTATCATACTCTTCCGATGAGAGAGTGAGAGAAAGAGACCAAGACAAACAAATTTAAGGCCCGTTTTGCGGAGAGTATATAATTTCGTCATGCTTCGCGCATAATATATATGAAGGCAGTAATATATTTCCACGAAAGTCTCGGTCAATGTAATTCATGTAACGGTTGTGTGGTTCACGAGCGCTATTTCAGGCGACTCATTTCGTAAGCTATGTTTTGATAACGCGATCTCATCGCCTTGTCTGCAGTATGAGTTGTGGCATTAATCTCTCATGCTTTATCGTATCTGTGAGAGTTTGTTGTAATGTAACAAATTCTGACGTAACGGATAACATTTATTTTCACAGGATTCCACTCTATCATTCAGCTGGATTAATACCGTATCACAACTGAGATTTTTTGTCATACTTTTCGATGCAATAAATTACAATGAACAAAGAGAACTGTTGGCCAAACAGGATGATTTGCGGAAGATATCGGAGTGTAAACTGAAAAAGGTTAGTTATCTTCGCATATTCATATAGTTTCAAGTATACAATTGAATAGTATATTCATATTGAAATGAAACCGAATATTTTCGGCTGACACTCGTCAGGAGTAATCGTCACCAACAAGTGGAGAATTCGAAAAAACATTGTATATTTCAAGTGTGTGAAAACTTGAACACTGATTCGTCGCTGACTGACTCAACTACTCGATTTTCTTCTGCCTTCAACCGTCCCTTATTTTCCAATACGTAATCAAGTAATCAATGTCTAAATATGCAAAAGAAATGACTAACATAACGTCTTCTCGTGCGCACCTTAATCACGAATAATTATGGGTGTGGAGTGTACAAGTACATGTGGCTTATTACTTAATTGAGAGCTGCATGGCATCCATTAATTTATGTAGAGTAGAGTAGATGTGCTGTTTCGGAATCACAAATTTATCAATTCCATTTTAGTAGTACCATCGAATACTATACTAAAGTGTAAGATATCGAATTGGACATTTTTAGTTGAGAGAGGATGTGCAATGCAGTAAGGCTCATGTTTCAATTAAAAACTTGTATTCTCAATGTTTGCTCAACTTCCGTCTAGAATATACCGAATCGAGTCTCGAGTGTACGCAGAATTTGTCCAAGTTGACAGCTTGCTAATCAAGTAGAAGTAGAAGTATTGGTTCAAAATTCTACGCAATAACAAGTAGAAGGCACGAATAGTACTCAAGAATAATAAGGTTTTAAAGGTATTTTAGTCGGTGTTTCGCAAATATTTGGCACTTTATCGGTGATGGCTGCTTTTGAAAATGGAAGATTCGTAACTGCGACTGACGCAAAACGATTAACCGATGTCACAAGTAGGCTCAATTTTGTAGAATAGATTCAACAGATTTGATAGCTCATGACGATTTCGTACATTAGAGTTATACAAACGTATCACAAAACTACTTTTAACTTTCCAAAATCCTATGCGCGAAAAGTAAGTAATTTTGCATGAAATATTTACAGTAGAAGTGGAAGCAATCTTAAAGCTTTGCCATCTATGCCAGACCTGGGCAAAGTGCGTTCCGCGGGCCAAATGCGACCCGCGGAGCTATTCTGATGGCCCACGTGCCCGTTTGGTTTGAATTCAAAACATAAATCTTACTTTTGAATATTGCTTCGTGGAATAAAACCATAGGCTGTATAAACTGAACCGGAACGGAAATTGGTTTACTTTGGAGCCTGTTTCAGTGTTTATTAATATGCCGCGTCCCTCGCGGGTTCGCATGCGTAATTCAGATTCAAAATAAGGCTAATTTAGCGAAGTATGCCATAACAATTAAAGTAACAAGAAGTGACTCTTTCCATATAGTTTAGTTCAAATGTAGGTAACTAACCAACGGAGATTAGTTATCTATAGTTCAAACTAGGGATGGTGTGAACGTTAGGTTCACGTTCGCGTTCTGTGTTTGAACCTCAGTAATTTGGAAGTTCAAGTTCACAAACGAACCTTTTTCGAGTATTCCAATCTTCCACTTCATTATACAATCTTTGGTTGAATTTCTTTGCATTCCAACTGCGGGCCACTCTATGCATGGCGCTGGCAGCTTGAAAAAAACACAAAACGAGCATGCACCTTGACAATCTCAAAAAATTTACTTGGTTTGTTACAAAGTTTGCTCGAAATATCCTGTCTTCCGTTGGTGAATGTTTAGGGACTCTGCTGTGAGCTTGACCCGTAATCACACAACATCAATAGCGAAATACGCTACATGTAGGTATAGTCATCAAATGATGCTTATTCAACCAATCAATGAAATTCACATAAAGAATACATCGATGTCTAATGTGGAAAATCTAGCAACTGTATGGAGTCCATCTTGCTTTGATATGTTTATTGTATCATAAAAACAAAATCCATGTGATCGGGGTGTTGGCTACTCCTGTATAACTTGGTAATGGGATAATATCGGTAGCAAGTATAGAAACCCGTTTTACACTCTGCTCAATATCAATGTATCAATACTCAAACGCCCGATAAATTTTCCGGTCTGGCCTAGACCGTTAAGGCGTAAGCTTATATTCCCTTGCAAGTCCCCGTCAAAATTGTTGGCAAGCGACGACAGATATTGATATTATGGGATTGTTATAACATTTGATTGCTCCAGTTGATACATTTGGCGACAATTAAAAAGTCAGTATGTCCTTCAGCATTGTAGCATAATGTGGACCGAGTTCTAGCAACATATCGTGTGCGTACAATAATATATAAATTCACGGAGATATAGGGTTAGAATTAGCAGTATGATATTACGTAACGTCATGAGTTTCACGTTCGCGCTTACACAGAACGTTTCAAAAAGGTTCGCCTTCACACGAACTTGAACCTTTCAGAGGTTCACACCATCCCTAGTTCAAACCTTCTTTATTGCCATTGTCATATTATACATTACACGGTCTGTGCTTCGAATTGTTTCGTGATAGGCTACGTTTCGAAATACCGATTTCGTAAAACAATTCAATCAGTGCTCGTTTTTACTATGACACATCATCATACATAAAAGATGAACGGGCATGTCAAAAAATAATGCCAAAAGCTGAAATTCAAAGACGGTATCGAGCACTAAACACAAGGCCGTAACTACCGTGCCCAGACCCCCTAATTGGTAGGGCCCGAGCTCGAAGGGGCCCAAAATTATTTCGTAAATTAACATAAATTATAGTGTGTTTTTTCAGATGTTTATAAATTCTTTATTCAAATTTACTTCGCGCTGCGCGCGATTTATCGTGACCAGGGCGGGGCAAAATCGAGTACCTGGGTGATTCGATTCTGAATCACGTAAAATGCTCCGAGTCGAGTCGAGTATTCGAGTATCACTCATTAGGACGTCACAACCGAATGTACTATGTCAAAGTTAAAATATGTACCTCTTATGCCACCACGAAGAACATAATGCCTCTTATCCGTCACATTGAAGATACTTTGGTATTTTTTCGACCATCCCGATTTCATTGCACTTCTTGACAATGTGGTGGGATGATCATGACTTCGGAAATGTGTTATTTCCAGTAACGTTCCTAGCTTTGTACTATGTCTCGTATGCTGAGATGCCGCCAATCAAGGTTTTAATGCTTCCTCATTGGAAAATATTACCGAAACTATAACTCTCGTTAGTAAATTAACTTTCAATTTCGAGGAGCGTATAATTTCAGTACTCGAAAAAATCGTCTTTTACTACTCGACTCGAATCATCAAAATTAATACTCGATTCAGATTCGAGTACTGGAATCATTGTGCCCAGCCCTAATCGTGACCAGATGTCTTGATATTTATATTAGTACCCCTCTCCCCGAATGAGTGCCTAATTTATAGAGATCAGCATTTCGGCGTCGGCCGTTAACGCGTCACGATACACCAAGACGTTAACAATTACGTTTCGGCTGACATGCGACTCAGCGAAGTGTGTTGCCAAAAATCTCGACGGCAAGATAACTTTGATCAAAATTACTGCGTCATTGTTGGACGAAACCGATATATATATGCATATCATATATGTCGATCTCAATCCGCAACTGTTCGGAAGGCAACGATCAAGACAATAAGATTTGTAGTATCCCAAATACATTTGAAAATCTTGTATAATAACGTGGATTAAAAGGAAATCAAAATGTATGATGTTAAATATTGTTTCGAATTATGACGGAAAATAAATATGTTATTGTTTTTTGTTAATAACCGTCATGCACATTAACGCATCCACTCAGCAACATTTATTAACATTGTAATTCACTGCGTTCAATTTAGAAATAAAATTATTACGCTGGAGAATATGGCTAAACATTTTGACTCGACCCGTCAACATATTTTCTGTTACTCATTTGGCCCGCGGAGAAAAATAATTGCCCTTCCTTCATCACCAACGCGGTGCCAGAGGGCCCCAGGTAGCCCACGATGACCAGATGAGTAACCAGCGAGCCTGTTCAAAACATATTTCGAATAGCAGCACTTTCGAGTGAGGTTTTATATGTATAGATTGAATTAGCTATTCTTGTTTAAATCACACTAGCATGTGACCTACAAATGACAACACATGTATATATATATTAGGGTTGTTCAGAATTGATCGACTTTCAAAATGTCGTGGTTTTCAGTCCGATTCCCATTGCCTTATACCATAAAAACATATTCTAGGTACTTTTTTTCGTAATTCATCCCTTGCATCCGTGTGCACATTGAGCTGGAAGAATATCGGCTAAAATTAGGGGATTCCCCTAAAATTTCAATGTCGCTTTTCGGACTAGGCTAGTAAAACGTCATATATAAGCTGGTTTATGTAGCTATTGCGGTTGGAGTGCTACATAACCTCACTATAGAAAGTATTGTCAGTTCAGGACACCATTTTCATGTCCCACACTGCCTTAGAACTCCTCAAAACTGCCTAAGACTGATAGTCATTTTGTTGGATCACCTATCCTACACTCCTCAACCCTACCCGAGATTGTTCATCAATTGCCGGGATCACCACGTGCAAGAATACAACTGTAAATGTATCATTCACTCACAGCCACATTATAAACATCACATTATTCAAAGGAAACGAAACAAAAAGGCAAAGAAACAGATCAACTTGGCAAATACTACTTAAATCAGGTCCGGATGAAATGGTTGCTTTAGAGAAACCGGCATATCTCTTCCCGTTATCTTCCAAGGCTTGTAAGAGGCTCGCTCGCTGTTCTTTGTCATCTGTTTTGAAAGCATCAAACTCGGTATTCAATTTCACCAAACGCTCTGCTGCGCCGTTAACTATTTCAACACTACTCACAAATTCTTGAGCAGTCACGAGATGCGAATCAGTATGCCATTCCGAAACTGGAAGACTAAACCAATCATGTTCGACATGTATAGCATTGAATGGAAACCATGATTCCGGTTCAATTAAAGCAACCATACTCATTGACTCAGAGACAGAGTCAGAGATTAGACTCAGAAGTATAGCCTACCTCTGCGAAATTGTTCAAGGATTGGCATTTGCAGCAATTTAGCAGCCATCGCTTCCTTCAGTTTGTCAGGAATCTTTGGTTTAGCCGAGAACATTGTTGATACCACCGTTTCCTCGGTGAGATGCCAATGATGTTCTCGCATCTTTTTATATGCCACATCAGCAACTGTGAAATCGCACAATGAAAAGTCTGTCATGCCATGAAGGAATTTGTGATCAATATACTGTGCGTCACATGCATTACCAGTTTTCAACCAAGCTGGGACATAAAACAGGGCAACTTTCTAAAGAACTCTTCAGAATAGCCCATTTGCTCTCTCCACATGAACATTTTTGACAGTACAGCACTTGACTCATCCATCCAGTGCTATTAGTAGCACCAGGCTTGCGAAAACGATTATCAATATATTGGGCAGCTACAATCGCCAAGGTGCCTGTTGCACATTCTCTGTAGTCATTTATTATCAAGACTTCTTTCTGCTTTCCATTATATGGCTTCATCAGTGGAATTATTTCTTGCTTAGCTTCATCAGATTTGATCGCCAACCAGCTGCATTCATCGAACTGAAGTGTTTTAGAGCTTCTTAATTGATCAATATCTTTCCACTTCTTGGAAGGCATTAAAATCTGTGTTTTCAGGGCCTGTGGTCGCAGATCCAAACACACTTCACTTCCAGACCTCACCGGATGACTAGTTCATAAATATGATGGCAACAAGCAGAAGTAAAAAGTAGAAAACTTTCCTGTTTATCAATTCTTCATGTAACAGAACCGCACCTTTATTTTTTCCATTGTTTGAGGGTGTTGTGTCAAACACAAGAGCTCTGACATTATTTGTTAAATTATAAAGTTCCAGCAGTTCAAATGACAGATCAGTCTGTGCTTTTTCTGTAGCACTCTCCAGAGTTCGATTGCCAAGAAGTTTGCCTTTCTCAAATGCGTTGAAATACGCAGACTATGCCAGCATTGCCAAGGCCTCAAATTTCCGTCCGAAACGACTTCTAGTGAGCTTTGCATCCCACTGCAATGCAATGTGCCAAGTTGATCTGTTTCTTTGCCTTTTTGTTTCGTTTCCTTTGAACAATGTGATGTTTATAATGTGGCTGTGAGTGAATGATACATTTACAGTTGTATTCTTGCACGTAGTGATCCCGGCCATTGATGAACAATCTCGGGTAGGGTTGAGGAGTGTAGGATAGGTGATCGAACAAAATGACTATCAGTCTTAGGCAGTTTTGAGGAGTTCTAAGGCAGTGTGGGACATGAAAATGGTGTCCTGAAATGACAATACTTTCTATAGTGAGGTTATGTAGCACTCCAACCGCAATAGCTACATAAAACCAGCTTATATATGACGTTTTACTAGCCTAGTCCGAATAGCGACACTCAAATTTTAGGGGAATCCCCTATTTTTAACCGATATTCTTCCAGCTCAATGTGCACATGGATGCAAGAGATGAATTACGAAAAAAAAGTACTTAGAATATGTTTTTATGGTATAAGGCATGGGAATCGGACTGAAAACCACGACATTTTGAAAGTCGATCAATTCTGAACAACCCTAATATATAAATATATATATAAACGCCTTAATTGATGACATCAAATATCCTCTAATTCAATTAGTAATATGCCAAAATGTAATCTTGTCACAAGATATCGAAGACTGAGGATGCGGCGCACTACCAGTACTGGCGACATGACGAAATGCCATCCACGGTCTTCTTGAGATGGCGTGGGGTTCGTTATGGTAGCACAACGTCCAGGACAATGCCAAAGGAATGAACAACTTTACTAGTCGGTGGCAGATAGCCGTGAAGCCCTAGCAGATTTTGATTTATGTATGCCCATTACGTATCTATCTTTTGAGACAGCTTGATTTTCTTACACTTAACGCAGTTTAGTACCAACTTACTGTAATCGTTGCTGCTGTCCGTCATAATGAAATCTATTGAGCCTGGATGCTGAACAGTTGCTGATTGAAATTGTGACAATGCATGATGACCTCCCCCTCAAAGCCCACCAGGATGCACCAAACTTTGATGCCTTGTTAACATGGAAAGATACTGTGGAGTGTGTGCAGCAGTTATAAAGGTTGCAAGTTGCAAGCATTTTTGGTTCAACTTATCGTCGTGATTCAGCCTTTACGGACACGAACTTCATCAAAAACAAACGCAGAACATGCCTGACAGATGCACATCTGAAAGAATCAGTCACGATTGCAGTATTAAGTTAAATATCAGAGTATAGCGCACTGGTTATAGCGATATTATGCAAGGCCAGGCTTCCCACAGATTGATTTAGAAACAGATAACATGATGTCCAGTGTAAAGTGTGACATGATTTATTTAAAAATTTGAGTTGACTGTTGTTGCATAATCTATACAAACATGGTGCGAAGTAATTCATGATTTCTTTAAAAATGCTAGGGGCTAGCTAGTTTATTTGAGATGTTTTAAATTTACAAGACTGTCTTAAAAGTCTTCTCGCAATGGGATTCCTGTCCGGTGCTGTGCATATCAAAGTGGAAATTCAGTCTGGTTCGGGTAAACGGCGGAAGTTATTGATAGCCCGTTGCTTCAAGAAGTAGCTCTACGTTGCAAAAAGGTTGGGGACCGCCGACTTAAGCAGTGTACGTAAGCAAAACCCACTTGGCTAATCTGACAAAGTAGAAATACCTTGTTTCCAGATTTGGTGAGCAATAAAGTACTTTTACTTTTTTGGACTACTCAATAAAGTTTTAGCACTTACGCAAGGGTTTATGTTTCTACTTGAGCATTTTCTCGACAAGACTACTTGTGACAATTTGCATCTTCAAAAGTAGAAACCAAATGTGGTCAGTAACGAAGTACTTCTACTTTTTCGAAGTAATCAGGTAGTTTTCCTCTATTTCTGGTACTTACTTCAGTAGATAAAATCTTCGCTACTTCTACTTCTACTTCAAAATATTTTGTGATCTAATTACTTACTTTTCGCTGTTTTCAGTTTGTCAAGTAGAAGTAGTGTCACCCCTAATTAGAAAGAGAAACTGGGGAATTCTAGGGCTTTTTTCACGGAGTTCTAACTTTCCATTTTAAGAAAATTTAAGTCAAACCCAGAATTTCCGTCGCGCTTCACATCAAGTAAATATAGAGTTACAAATATGTTTTCACGAAAGTGAATATTATTTAGGTTGCATTGCACCGCATTGTCGCCCATATGACATATTTCATCACAGTAAACATGGCCCATCATAACATTTAAAACCACCGTTTTGCAATCTAGCATTTACCCATCATATCGTAACCTATAGAAGCCCATGGCGCGTTTTAATCTGGAGGAGCGGGCTCTGACTTTTTGAGCGTTCGATCTGTTTTATCAGACCACCATTGAAAATGTCTCGACAAAAGACATAAAATACATTTTCCGTCATTCTGATGTAGTAGGCCTATTGCTATTTTTCGTTCAATTCGCACTATCATTACTTTGAGTTCTAGTTAGTTTCAGTTCTTTTGTCTGGACAATATATGTTTAAGTTGGAAAGCAAGTGTAGCATCGCCGTCTATTTTCGTAAAATACAATTACACTATATTGGCTCGAAAGTCACGGGACTTTTCATCATAGCAACCACCGTCTGGGGCTAAGCGCGTTTGTGGTATCATCTTCCCTGCGACAGTAATGCATTCGTATGTCGCAATTTCTGCTACTGCGCTGGTCTTTGCTGTCACATTATGTGTTTGTGTTACGAAAGTGGCTAAAACACGATTGATTTATTTTTTCGTGCAGATAGATGACAATATGTAGTATTCAATTAACATGATGAAGTAGAGTAGTTTAAGATATCCAAACAAGTAATTCCATGGTTTAGTACCTTCAACTGGACCTACTAACTATTTTACTATTCATCGTTTGGCTGCAGCATTATTATGCTTCAAGTGTATACTTATCGACACGGAGACAGTGATCAGTCAACATCGGAGATTAGTAATATTGTAACATTACCGTACCGTGTAAAATTTGATTTCAGATGAATTTGGTTAAGCTACTTTTACGATTTGCGAGTTCTTCAAAATTAATCCTAATCTGGTCAGAAGAAGTCAAAATGATTTAGACAACGACCTTCCAATATCAGCAATGTATGGTGGTGATGGCAGAGAATTGGGAAATATTCAGTTCAGCCATGAGTAGAAAGGAAGTTTATGACGTAGAGGTTGGTAACTGCAAAATTACCTGAAAAATTGGGGAAGCGTTGGAATCGAGTTCGAATCCCACTTGACGCAAGTGGGTCGGAGGCTTATCTGGACTCCCCACTGCTTGCCTAACTACATGAGCAGCGTTATGTAATCAAGCCCAGATGGCAAAGTAAAGCCGATGAGGCTCGAAAATCAGCACCACTGACGAGGACGTATGGAAGCAAGCAAGAGAAGAAAGATGGTGAGCTAATGGGTGACAGGAACTCATCAGAAAAAGGTTATCAGAAAGCAAAGAGACCTTTGAATTTTAAAGCATTCATGTTGTGGTGCAAACAGACGATCATCATCACCATCATCATTATTGGTTTATTAGCAATTTTATCAGTTCAATACACCACAAAATCCGATACAATGAAAAGACAGGAAGATGTCGAAGCGACTTGGAGTAGTCTATGGAATCAGACACCCATCTTGGCCCAGGCGATGTAAAGAGGAGGCATGCACACTGAATGAAAGTAAAGAAGATAGTATTTCCACCTTTTCAGAGTACTATGTAATATTGCATACTTGCTAGAGTGTTATATTTTTTAAAGTACTTTTAGGCCATGTTTGCGGCACTTTTGTGATGTGTGTATTGATAGATATCAAGTATCCCTATTCTACCAAATCAAGATCATTAATAGACTTGAGCGTTTAGAAGAAAGTCTTCATTTTGAAATGAGTCGGTGATACTATAGTACTTGCCCAGCATCACAAGTACTTGGACAAGTGCAGGGCAGCTTGTGCATTGCATACTCAAAACTTATGCCATTTATTCGTTTTGGACCCGATGATACCCTAAGATTCTGAATAGAAGAACTACCTAATTCTGATATAATAATATTTCCACAACAATACTTTCTTAATCTTGCATACTCTCGCTTGATTTTACAAAATTCTAAGAGTGCTCTAAGAGTGCAATAACTGGCCAATAAATTTGACAAATTCACAACTTGAGAATGTATTTCCTTTGTACCGAGAATGAAACAAATAGAATGAAGGTATTGGTCACAGATTAGGTATTCCTGATTAATGTTGCCAACTTGCCATAAACGGATGCAGTTTTGACTTAAGCTAGGCTTACCATACGTCCCGTTTTAGGCGGGATAGTCCCGCTTTTTAACGTCTTGTCCCGGCGTCCCGACCAGTCAGCCAAACGTCCCGCTTTTTAAGGCCGTAAGGTACTGCTGAACTAACAACATTTTCCAAATTTTTTTTATTGCAGAATCCTAGAGTATGAAACTAGTTCTTTTCAAAAATGTATTGCTTTTGTCTGATTTCGAATTAGAAGTATGTTAAAATACGATTTGAAATCAACCATTTTCGTAGAAATTCACCCCCCATACAAGTTCATTTATTTAAACTCACTCAAAATTGTTATAATCCCTCTGCCGTAAGCATTACCGGTATTTGCTACAGAAAAGGAGAGGCTAATACGCCCTACCTATATCTTTACCACCCCTGACGACGTGAGATGCTATGGTAGAGTTGCTTTGGACTGAGTCATATTCATGCTACTATATTACCCTCTGCTTATACTATGAATTATTTTGTTAATCTTATTTCCTTATTATCACTTAACATTTATTTATACTTTATCTTCCCATAAGAACTCTTTATCCTATATACTCCCAGATTTTATGTTACATAATATCTACCCAAAACACCCATGCTTTGAATTCTTGTCGGTAGGGTCAAGCCCGCCTATGACAGCTTACGGATGAAGATCCTTTGGCTAAAACACCAGAATGTCTTGTTCACTAAGTTCCTACCAATATATATATATCTTAAATGTATATAATATATCATGTCTTAAATCTGAACAAGAACTGTGGTGGATCCATTGCGGAAACTCTGTACTACGCCCTTACGGGCGTAGCTATAAGTTTTCTCGCTATGCTGCCTTCGGCAGCTTAATATTGTAAAATTCTGATCTGGGCTACGGAACATTTTCAAATTGGAGGCGGAGTCGCCCAGAAGTTGTATCGATTACCCCATAGTGTGGGTTCAAAATCATTGTTTATTTGGGCGGGAGGGGGCTAAAACATGTGCTTTCGGTCCCGGTTACACAACACACAGCCACATACTCCTGAACCGGACCGTGACAACCTCGGGTCTATGAGCAAAGCGTTGTTAGTGTGACGTCATAATCTAATTTGAAATCCGCTAGTGGGCGCTAAAGAGTGTCCCGAATTTGGGTTGCTGAAATATGGTAACCCCACCTCAAGCTATACAATACACTGCTACTGTGGAGGTAGTCTTAATCTGACGACTCACTTAAACACACAGAGTTGGCTTGAAAATGGGCAGGCATGAGTAATACAATTAGGAGGACTGTGTTGGTGGTAGCAGCAGCAGGTATATCGAAATTGACGTAAACGAGAATAACAGCAGGCAGTGTAAATGTGAGTACTCCATGGCAATCTATTGTGTTGCTGCATCGCGTCAACGTCAGTATCTTCCATTGACAAGCCAAGATCCTGAACGGCGTCTGTGTAAATTAGGGTGCACTGACCCTGGCACTGGGATGGATGGTAAGGGATACAAGTGTTGTTGGGTCCGTATGGTTACGAGGCTGGTCTCACACAAATGACCTACTGGTGGCGTTGATGTGCCGTATGTCGACAACAATGTCAGTACCTTCACAGCGTTTTGGGTGGATTTCTACCAAGTTCAGGAAGTATATGTGGTCCCGACTTTTAAGGTCGGTAGCGTCTTGAAGTGATCGCTCCACCCCCCTACGGTGACGTCATTCCATAGACAGTTGAGCTGCATTTTCTCACGGTTCAAGGGGTAAATAGCGTGCGTGTGCTTCTCGTTCTTGCAATACAGGAGATGGTGTCTTCTGGAGAGCAGTTTGTGGCAGAGTTACCAATTGCATCATACAAGATGCCGGGATCAGAGATGCCCCGAATATGGTTTACGTATTGCGCACAGTGGAACTTTACTAGCACAGCAATCAGGTACAGATTAGTGAGGCTAGCATCAATGTTTGCATTGATTTGTTAAACTTCCAAAAGTATCTATAAAGAGAATAAAATGGTTATGAATTACTATCCTCTGATTTTTGTTCAAGAAATTTGTGTAAATTTTGTACAGAGCAATGCAAAAGCTACTGAAGGTAGAAAATTTTAAATTTGGCTCAACCAGCCAAATTTGCTATACATTTTTTTGAAAACGCAACAATTTCATGGCATAGCCAGTAAAATTTAATAAAACAATTTTATTTTTTCAATAAATTCATTTGAAAAAAAATCTGATAGCTTCACTTCTGCATGTTGGAATTGAGCCAAATCTAGTGTGCAACCTTTTTTCAAGCCAACCTAACAATTTTGTTCAGAAGCCAGTGAAATTTGGAAAAAAATTATTTTTGAACAACGCTGATGTATAGAAACTTGAACAAAATTTAGAAAAAACATTGGCAACAGTGCCAGTACTAAATTATACGAATTAGTGTCATGAGTAACAGCAAGACCTGGTATCCCATTAAAAGAATATATACATTCCAGCCAGAATGATACCAAATTGTAAATCGCTGCATCATCACAAAAACCAAGTCGAAAGTACGGTACTCTTGTCCTTGTCCGGCAATAGCAGTATTCTCAGCACTATCCTTGAAACAATCAATAACTTCCTTCTGATTGGCATGGTTAACCTTATATTTGGCTGACCGAAATTATTGATTATCTTTTTCGATAAATGGCACAGATATCTTAATAGCTAACCGATGCCTGCAGTTGATGCATCTATTCTTAGGCCACTTTCACTATATAAACACTTTAATAAAAATCTAATAATTGTGGCTTATCTTAAATCATTTGCCATTGAAGCTGACTCGATTACGCTGTCTTGGGGCACACAAGATACCGGTATGACATTTGATACCACCAAACAAACAAGTCAACATAGTACAAATGTTAATTATATTTATCATTCCCACTAGCTTTATTAATTTCAGTCACTTTCCTGTCGTCTTCTGGCAATTCAGAAGTCGATGGAAAGACTACTCGAATTGTTTTCTCATCCATTAAAACAAATTGGCACGTTATACCCTGGTATGTTGCGCGGCTGTAAAACAACATCAACCTACCTAGTTAGTATCTAAAAGTCCTGAAACTAGCTAATAAGTCATCGAAGATAACATAAAACCCAGAACAGTAGCCTACTTCAAACAACCTCACTGAGACAGAAAATACGATTTGGAAACAGACCAAAATCGCAAATTAACATAGGGAGCGGCCATCTAAGATAGTTGTTTGGCCCCAGCGCGTGACTTTCGAGCCCAATGGCGTGTTTACGTTACGGCATATTTTTTATCATCGTATACGAATCGCGCAAAGTGCTAACATCGTATCCATACAACTTCTCCGTATTGCTCTTCGACTGAACTGAAGGCCGTAATTTGCGTGGGGGAACATGCCATGACATTTTCTAAAACGGGATGTTCGAGTAAACAAGATTAGTATCTCATTTCCATAGCAAAACTATCATTTGCATCTCATGATGCAGTCGAATGTTCATGTTATCGGAAATTTAAACCTTCTGAGACGCATCAATATGCATTGTGCATGAAGCTCTCTGCAATTTCCGCAAAGCTCAATTTGCAGTTTTTGAAAGTCCATGCAAACTTATTATGACCGTTTTCAAACTACTCACTTACTTGAGTAGACTTGAAGTCAGCAAATTCTACTTCTACTTCAAGTAGTTTTAGGCTACTTATGTAAGAAGTACTTCTACTTGTACTTGAGTAGATTTTTGCGTCGCTACTTCTACTTCTACTTGAGTAGCTTTCTTGACTACTTTGACCACCTATGGTAGAAACTGAATCGTATATAATTTTTCATCAACTTTATGAGTGAAATTATCATAATAAATAAGTACTTTTAACAAGTAGAAGTAGATCTTTACTGAGCATCTCGTAGTGTACGCTAAAGCATTGTCGTAATCAGACGTGAAAATCAACAATGCCAGCTCCATATCGGGGTTTGGGAAAGCCAGTAGGTGAAATTTAAAATATGATTCATCATGCCCAGTTTTCAGGCAGTTTCCAATATTTCTCACTGTCCGGGTAAGACTTATCCCTGGCGTCAACATAAGTGACATCGTTACATAGCCAGCGTTACTTACGATCTATTTTCAAAGGTGGTTAATGACGAAATACTTCTACTTGTGTTAGTACTTCAATTATATTTTTCCTACTCGCACTACTTACTCAAGTGGTTTAGATTTTAGACTGCTTCCACTTCTATCTGAGAGCATTCATTTTTTTAGGCAAAACTAGGCCTAGAAGACTTGATTTTTACTTACTTATATTTCGCTACTTCTACATCTACTTGAGTAGATATTGACGGAGTACTTTTAATTCTGCTGAGTGCCGACGAAGGCTACTTTGCCCAGCTCTGACTATATAATACGTGTGTACAATACATAGCATATTCATAGGTAGATGTTAACGAGAAGTAATACTAAGGAATGTGACTAAAATCAACGTAGTGTGTGCATTATGTAGAATTGAAAATTCTTAAGAATCGCTATTGTTCTGTAAATATATGATGAATTATTACCGCTATATCTACCCATGAAAACAATATTGTGTTCAGATAAGCAAGATATTGCTTGATTGCACAGAAGATAATATTGATTGGTCGTTGATTGAAACATCTTCGGAAAACTATCAGGTAAGATTCTTCATTCGATTTTAGAAATGTTCATAAATTAATTCATACTTTTCTATCATTTCATTGGGAATCGAAGTCGATTATCGGCGGCTAATGACGATTAATGTCCGGGAAATAATTTATCGGCGAATCGTCGTATCTGATATAAAAACTGATCCACGTCTGTCTTTCTCGTTTGAGGTGGAAGTGCTGGATATTGCTGTGAATGGCCAGATATCCGCCGTCGAATACAACAGAATTTTGAAACACGGTAGAGCAATTGCCATTTTTCGCAATGTCCATGTGATGTTCTTTGTTGGGCGAGAAAATGACTCGAGAAAGATCATTCACACATGTCACGAAAAAAAGGTAATTTTTATCATCCGGTCTTATTTGCATGTTTCGATCGTTATTCTCCCATCATCGCAGCTCTATCATTTAATTTTACTGTTCAGTCCCCTTCACTTGAATTAACACATTTTCAATGCCCGAGATATCCATCGAATTTGCCCAGTTTTCGATTCAAGGTTATCTGAAGTACCTTGTAACAAATCACATCCCATGGCGAAATCGCTAACAATAGTTGTAAGCATCATTATAATACAAATAGTATTAATAGTAATCTCCCAACGCAGATCGATTATATCAGATGCATATTCTTCGGTGGATGTCGTGCTTCACTCGATGAGATTTCGTCTCTGGTCAACAACTCCAATCTGAAGAAAGTATCATTGATATACCTGGTTCAAAATGATATGTTGAGAGGAGACGAATTGAAGAAAGCCCAGATAATTGCTAATGATCTCGAGACTGAGTTGGAAGTTCTAGGATGTAAGTCATTGTTTCGTTACATCATATCTTCGCGAAATAACAAATAACGTAATAAAGACCGGTTGTTGTCATCTTATTAGATAATTCCTTAGTTTACTTTCACATAAACTGCGGAAACGAACCAAAATCAAGTTCGGCATGATACATCAAGTTGAGAACACACAATCTTCTATCCTATTACTTGGTTTGTGTATGTCGCTGAGTATGTCAGAGTTATTTTAGATTCCGTCGGTCACATGTGGTTTGAATGGAATTTGTATCTGGTTTTTGAGAAAGACATCATTGGCATCGAAATCGAATATTGAACTTATATTGAATGACAGAAACATCACATATTCATCATATCGATAAAATTTTTGTAAAACGCGATCATTTTGCTTTAAATGGTCATGTCACATAACATGACTAACGCGTTCCTAACCAAACTAGAATAGTTGTGGCAATCGCTACCTGTTAACGCACGACATATGTGAATTTTAGTTAGATTCGATATCCTATACTTAATACTACTAGTTATTGTACAAAATATCGGCATGATTTCTCACAGTTTCTGATTTTAAACTCTTTTGTGAATTCGATCAATTTCGGAGCAAAACTACTTTATCTTGAAAATATTAGGTATGCAGGAATCAGTATATTTCAGCATTAAAAACTGTTGAAGTAGAAGTATTATGCAAACAAAACTACTTGAGTAAGCGAAACGAGTAGCTAATAATAATTAACTTCATTACTACATAAAAGCAGAAGTTCTTCGCTGCTGACAATACCTATACCTTTGAGAGATGTGGCAAAGATATATCGAGCTTGATAAGGGAGCGATGAGTCGAAGAAGCTTGTGATCCACTCTCTATATGCGAGAAAATGCCTATGCGAAAAAAATTATTAGAAGTAGTTAGTTAGTTACTGACCACCTCTCTGAATCAACAGTGGTTTCCTGTCATACAGCATCCTACTTATTTTATTGGAAGTGATACGTATAACCTTATGATCGGTTAGTGACGTCAGGAGATTGTGTATTACAGTAATTGACATTGATGCGCTATGTGTATTCTTCAAAAATACTTGAATTATAATCGGCAACATTCGTCATCGTTTTGTACGAACCGATCAATTCAATATTCGCTCTCTTAAAGTATACTGCAGAACGTTGAAACGGTACAAATATTAATCGAATGTCAATTTAGTTGATTAAAACCGATTTGTCAATACTAAAGTTCTTATCTGAATAATTTAAGAATGATTTTCCAAAGTATTGAAGTTATTCTAATTTCTGTCTCGTGACTAATTGTATTAGATATACGAAATATGCATTTTAACTTCGAGTGCATCATATTGTATTTAATATCTCATTTTACTCCCCAATCAGTTACCATAACACATCAAAACGGCACTTCGCTTTAAAGGTGACTTTTTATGAAATAAAAGCTGTGAGTGTGACAAAATTTGGCAACAGCAATCCTCATCGAACAGAACCTAGAGCGTAACAGACCACGAGCTGTAACACTCCACTCTATATATCTATATCACTGGTCAACTAAATGGAATAAAACATTTGGCAGAACATCTAGGAGTCGTTTCTGGAGATTTCAAAGTTGCAGATTACGAATATCACATTAGTTTTGCCGGATTGGCTCTAGAAAAGAAAATATTTATACCCCTATAAAAGCTTAAAATCAATGTATTTACCCTTGAATATTTCACCTGGTAGGAATTAAATCTTAGATTTTTCTACTTTTATACTGAGCATAAGTAGATAATTGACTATGATGATCACGCATGTCGTTCTCAGTTATTCCATCAATATTAACAACATGACCTGACGCAAGAACTTTGTTTGGTGAAAAAGCTGTTAACAAGCCTAAAAATTGTACTTCTGCACAATGGAAACATATTTTCTCCTGTACCAATTGGTCATTCTACCAAGATGAAAGAGGAGTATAGAGCTATCAAGATTGTCCCTGGAAAGCCTAACTAAAATACTTACATGCGTCTCATCTCTTTTCACTTGTAAATGGATAATTTTCCGTAAAGCCAACAAAGTGGGTATACCTAGTATCCATATCAAACGAGAAGCTTAAATCTGTTATCTTTGAAGGATCTAAGATTCGAATACGGAATAATGATTAAAATTTCTTATTAAGAAAGGAGCTCACGGCATGGAATCCCTTCTAGGATGTAGTAAATAAAACTTTTTGGAAGATCACAAAGCACCCAACTACAAACAGTTGGTCCAAGAATTTATATCTGCATATGGAAACCATGGAGCAAACATGAGCATTAAATCTCACTTCCTGTTCAGTCATCTTGGTATATTTTCTGATAATATTGTTGATTAGAGGGAATAGAAAGGGAAAAGGTTCCACTAACACGTCTAACACATCATAACAACAAAAGAAAGATATCAGTGCTAATGCGACGAACATATATTATGGAAGACTATTGCTGGAACCTTTCGAAAAACTGCACTAAAAATGTTATTAATAATATATTTCAACTGATTATTCCAAATTCAAAATAGGTGGTTGACATAGAACTGATTCAATTAATGCAAAGTTACTTGATTATTTAAGTAAATACTTATGTACATGATTGAAGTTTATTTATGTACATGATATACGTGGAAATCTTCAATTATGATAAATCAGATACCCCGAAATATAATTATGTTGATATATTTCGATTTAAAACACTCTTCAGCGTGTCAAAATAACAAGTCGATTTAATTTCAGAACTCTATTATATGGGTGAGCCGATTTTTTTTTATCGAGCCCATAGAGCGAAAATATGAGATTTTAGTCAAAATAGCCCCATGGATTATCTCCAAAAATAAAGCCAATTTGAAAAAACTAGGGGTATATTCGGAATCAGTGCCCTTCAGAACCCCCCCCCCCAAACCACTCTTACTTTGTCTGCCTAAAAATATGTGTTGACTAGTGTATGATATTGAGGTCACGTTTCATCGCTTCTAAAAACTTTGCGAAATTTATGTCACGCATTTATCCACAGTTGCACTTTCTCGACGTGATCGTGGCAGATAAGGAATTTTAGATTATTTTATTCCATATTATTAAGACACTATGTCTTACGAACGATGGCGGTTTAGACACGGTAATCATGGATTAGCATTCGGTTTTGGAGAAAAAAGATTTGGATCGGACATGGATTTATGATTCATCCGAATGTGGATCGGGATACGGACTTGAACTTAACTATTGTCGTCATTTTCCGTTTTCATGCGATTTTCAGATTAACTTTCAGACATTCCCGGATTTGGCGTGGATAGGGACGTGATACAGAATCAAATCTGGATTCCGATTAGGACTTGAATTTGAATCTATAATACAGAACAGGATTTGGATTTTAGAATATTGGATAAGCGCAGGTTCCGTACGCCTACTTACCGTAACTAAACCGCCGTGTGTCGTAAGACACAATTCCTTCATATTTTTGCTTCTTTCAACTCGCTTCGAGCCCGATGACTGTTTCAGATATTACGCAATATTTTCAGCAACTGATCACATACATAAGCATACATCTTTTACTAACGACTATTTTTTGCTTCATGAATTATTTCTCATTCCAGTGTATCGTGAAACAGATGCCTGGCAGCGACTCGACTACGAATTTCATGAGAGGTGAGTAGATGTCGCGAAATCTGACCCTTCTAAAAAAAAATTTGAGATTTATCCTGCCATTTCATGATCGATCCAATCTCATGCACATATGCACGGACAGTTTCGAACAACAGGATATAGATATTGTGATGAGATCTGTGTATGAATTAAGATAATAGAGTGATGTCTTAACCTGGGCTGTGGAGTCTGTGAATTTTAGCACAGACTCCAACTCCGACTCCAACTCCAGACATTTTCAATAGAGCGACTTCAACACCGACTCCGACTCCAGAGTCTTTAAACGTACCGACTCAGACTCCGGCTCCGACTCAGACTATTATCCTCACATAACCCCGACTCAGACTCCAATAGTACTGCAAATTTACTTCAAAAAGTAAATGCCACGCTGACGGTGAAATGATTTTCACATATTACCATTCAATCATGATATATATCACATTCCTGCGCCGAACCTGCCACACCAATAAGGCATCTGAAAGCGTGTTACAATTATCGAACTGTAATAGCAGTGGTCGGGAACCTATGGCTCGCGAGCCATATATGGCTCTTTTGGGCATAAGATATGGCTCTTTGCGACTTTTTTATTTTTGTGCCTAATTTATCAATATTGCAGCAACTTCTGTCATTAAATCTTCAGCACAACTAGTATAATTATTCTCGCGCCAGTATTCGCTGAGAGGTTAATACAGTGGCGTATTTAGGGTCAGGGGCTCGAACCCCCCCTTTTTAAAATCCTCAAATTCAAGTTGTTATCGCGTCGGTGACCAATATTACTCCAGAATTCGATGTACCCGCCACGAAATCTTTAATTGCACGATACGTCGATTGTTCAAGAAGAAAAGCAGACGCGGCGGCGCCTGTATCACAATCAAGCTTTCAAATGCACATTGTCTTCCTGATCTACGGCGAGAAATGAACTGCCGTATGGAAGTGACATTCACAAAACAACTAAAATTACTAACAACGCCATAGCTATCCACGTTCTTGATTGATAACGTAGCTTTGAAATCGCTGTTAAAATGTGGGCGTGTGGCGCAACGTTTTGTTACCGCCGAATACCTTTGAAACTGGGAAGTCGTATCGGAATCGGTGCCACAATTACATTCGATTAATATCAGTTATTATAAATTCTTTGATATTTACGATCAATTGCGCTGTCACGGGTAAGGCATCGCCCGGCCGTGCCTCACCTATGCCTTACTTCTCCTTTCACGCTTTAATGTCGAGCAATAAATAGGCAATTTGCGTGATTTTGGCAGTAAAAATGTTCAAAATCTAGTAGACAGGTGAGGCACTGCTTCACTTGCCTACCCTGACCCCACCTCACCGACTCATCACACATTTTACAGTGCGGGAATGTATACTGCTGTAGTGACTATGTTTGGCTCCAGCAGGGTTGTAATGACTCGAGTCATGACTCGACTCGAGTCACGATTTTTTTTGTGACTCGACTTGACTCGAGTCATTTTCTTGAAATGGGAAAATGACTCGACTCGACTCGAGTCAATATTTGGATTGACTCGACTTGTACTCGAGTCATTACGCATGACTCGACTCAAGTCGTTGACTCGGCTTATTTTATATGACTTGAAGGTGAAGAAATTTGCGAATCACAATGGTTAGATCAACGCATGTGACGAATTCTGTCGACATCGCGATTTGTCACCACTGCTTTCGTTGCACTCGTCTGATATCAGATATGCCGCCGTAAAAACAAAAGACAATGGTACATAGTAGCAATGCATTGTACAAAATCATCCTGTGATGAAGAGGTAATAGATCCTCCGCCATCAAAGTACTGAAGACTTTTCTATTATACAAGCAAACAATCGAAGCAAAGTTAAATTAGAGCCAATGAAATGACTCACATGGTCAAGTAGCCTACTTGCAAGAGACTGATAAGCTCATGTGTAGATTTGAAGGCGATGATTCTTTGCATTTTTGGGCGACTAGAATGCATGAGTATCTAATGCTCTTCAGTGTGGTTCAAAATTGCTTTTCAATTCCTGCATCTAATGCACCAGTGGAACTTGTATCCAGTGGATGAGGATTATTCTAAGGCCATGCCGCTTTAACATATCTGAGGATCTCCTTTCCACGTTAGTATTTTTGAAGTGTAACTCATTGATTTGATCTGCTGTCTGTGAAAACACACAATACCCTCCGTCCATTTGACGTTTTGTTAGGTATGTGCATTGTGCACGTAAGTAATATTGAATGGCTAATGTTGTGTGATGTTTGTAGAATAGGGCTGATCAAAAATAACTTCTTTTTTATTCTACTGGGTGGCTTGGCTACTTGATAGAATTGTTACGTTGCATAAAAAGAACACTGAATCTGGCGTAATTTTAAAAAGTAGAATCAATGGTATGAGTGGAGGAAATTTTGGATTTGAAAATAAATAGAGTATTTTTAGTGAGAAATGATTTCATATAATATAATTACGTACTAGTAGTAAGTCGACTATTTTTTCATATCCAAAATATTCCACTCTAATAACTTCGCTTCTTCTAGTTGGAGTTGAGCCAAATTTGCTATGAACCATGTTTTTACACAATTTAACAATATCATGAGGTAGCCGGTAAAATTCGAAAGTCTCTATTTGTCATTAATTCAAAATATTTTCTCTTAGCATTGCTTTCTACTGGTTGGAATTGAGCCAAATTTAAGTTCTTTTCGTTAATCTAACAATTTTAAGAAGTAGCCTCCTTTTTGAGATTTTGTCCTCATTTTTGAGAATTTTTGGTAAATGTAGGGCAAATTCGACTAAGATAACAGTAAATCAGCACTAAAGTAACGCTCTGGCGACTATTTCGGGAGCTGAGCAGGAAAGTTGACCTTTTTCTGGTCAACCACCTGATAATGTGAAAGCAAATCTGTACCTCTACATAAACGTTTATATGTTGATTCTCTACCAGCTTGTATCTAGACGTGAATTCGTTGGTTCTCTATCAGATAGTATGTAGACGTGAATTCGTTGGTTCCCATCAGATAGTATGTAGACGTGAATTCGTTGATTCTCTATCAGATAGTACGTAGACGTGAATTCGTTAATTCTCTATAAGCTATTTGTGAGCGGTCGTCGATGTGCTCGTAATAAAAACTGAATGCTTGTATTTGTGATATATCTGACTGACAAGACAGATATTTGATTTAAAGTTCTAAGATTAGTGAAGTTATCATATTGGCGGCCTGTCTCGTCTATCTGTAGCATCGGTAAATGAGGCCAGGAACTGTCCGTAAACTGCCTAAATAAGCATGTGCCAAGACTATGATAGGGACAAATTAAGCATGTTTGGCAAGCAGGGACTTCGATATCACCCAAGCAGGATTGAAAACATACGTTGAACATGACTTCAATACTGTGACTTGGACTCGGACTCGAGTCATAACACTATGACTCGGACTTGACCCTTAAAACGGTGACTTGGACTCGGACTCGACTCGGTGATGAATTGAAAATGACTCGACTCGACTCGAGTCAAAACCACGAAAGTAAGATTGACTCGTGACTCGGAACCATGTGACTTGGTTACAACCCTGGGCTCCAGCTACATATGGCATCATGGGTTCTCGCATAGCATCAAGACGAACCTACAATCTCGTATAACTGACGAAAGTCTCAAATTTTGTATGAAGCTTAACCGCAACCAGACTACAAAGCCATCAGGAATACCAAGCAACACCAAAAGACGTATTAACTGTAAAAAGCGTGTAACAAGTAGATTCATACTTTTACTGTTGTCTACGTCTTTCGGAACTCTAAATGTTATCTGACTCAAGCTTCGAAAAATATCATATGCCTCTCAGTGCTATACAATTAAAAAGATAACTTGCAAAAGATCTGTATAACTGAAGTTTCGCATACTCATTACTCAAGTAAGGCAACCAGTATGATTAGTACGAGTTTTTACAGAGAAAATACGGTGCAAACAACGAATCCCATGCAGAGATTTCGAATTTGGGCTACCATGACGTCACGATTTTTCAATGATGACATAGTAGTTGATTGATTGTATGGCTCTTTGGGAGTTAGAATGGAAAATATAGGGTCAATATGGCTCTTTGGGCGAAAAAGGTTCCCGACCACTGTGTTATAGCGTCGTTGCCGTGCGCAACAGTAATTGATGATTCTTGGCACGAAATTTTCCCGGACTCGACGTTATTTACAACCTTTAATATGAAAACTAGAAATGCGAATCTCATGCAAATTAAACTACATAACCATGAAGTAGTTCCTCTACCGCCATGGCAGGAAATATGTTGTCGAATAGTTTGCACCTAAAATCAAGAAATGTAAAGTCTGACCTATCCACAATTGCCAAGTCAAAGTGTAATCGTCATATCACAGAAACGTACTCGAACCATGTAAAAATATATAACGGTGGGTCAAAAACTATTCACCGATGTGGTGCAGCCTTCGTAGTCGAAGAAATTCCGTTTTGTCACAGCGAATCTCTCAGTAAATATTCATCAGTATTCTCATCCGAGTTAGTTTCCATTCTGCGTGGCTTAACCTGGGCAAAAGAAAATCTAGGGTCTCGAAAACTCGCCATCCTATCGGACAGTCAAAGTGCCCTTACAACCATTACCACCGGCTCTACTAACAACAAACTGATATATATGATATTATTCTGTTATGCGCAGATCTCGAAAGGAAAGGAGTGGAGACAAATTTGATGTGGATCCGTGACCACATGGGAGTTGGACAAAATGAAACGGCTGACGAACTAGCAAGAGCGGCTGCTTCCACAGATCACGCAGCTGACATTGGAGAACAGGTCGAACTGTCTGTTCCAGAAGTGAAAACGCTCATAGCACCCATATGCCGCGATAAATGGATTGAAGACTTCAACTCGTCATATAACGGGTCGGCATATCACAAAATACACGCACCCATCACAGAAATTCCTGCTTAGCTGAATTTTTCACGAAGACAGTCCTCGATTATATTGAGGTTGAAATCGGGACATTGTCGCCTGAACTCTCATCTTTATCGCATAAAGTGTCACGAAGATGGCCTGACCCACACGTGCATGGCCGACGAAACAGTCGAACACTTTATGATTGCGTGCCAAGTATATGCTTCTCAGAGACAATAATTGAAGAGTGCGGCTAGACGGAACCATGTCGACATGACAGTACGGGCCCTATTATCCAGTTCATATACAATTCTGACTGTTATTGAATTCGTATTAGCGACCCGATCAATCTAGTTTTTGTGGATATATTATTTTCGACGTGGTCTGGTGCACAAGACCTTAGCAGTTAAGCACCAATAACCCCACATACAACACAACATGGACAAGCCACGGATATTTTAATATGTTTAAACCATTCAATCATGATATATATCACATCATGTATAATTAGAATGTGGATATAAATAATAGCAGTGTAGCTCATGTGTATGACTCAGCAATCAATACAGAGATCTACAAAGTTTATCACTAAACACTATACTGATGAGTGATGACAAGTACACACTATCTCACTACCAATAAACGATGGTCAGAAACGAAATCAGTGGTTCCAAACCGTTTTGGATGTTGGAACTTCATTTCCAACTTCAGAGTATGTATGGGGCCGCATGAAAACAGGTATGTGACTTACAACGAAAATTCAAAGGTAACTTGCCTACCTCTGCATCTTTACCATCCAGCTATTTCAAAAGCATGCACAATGCACATGCACATAGAGCTCTACAGATTCAATATCGCTTACTTTAGCATTGATAGGGGCAGATTGGCGAGCGCCATACATTGAAATAAACTGGAAATACATATCATTACTACAACATACTCTTATATCGCTATGTGATAACTAGCGCAAGTTTTTTCTTGCAGTCAAATCCGTGGAAAGTTGCATTTATTTTTCTCAAAGGTTGCACTAAAAAGTTGCATTTATGAACAAGATCCTTGAAATTATTAGGGTATGAGATACCAGAATCGATCCGTATCCAAGGCACTGTAGCAAAACTGAGTGTTGGTGACTTCAACAAAATCAATAGCCGGAAAAAACGGAGCAAGTGAAACTAAACTTTCAGGCGGTCTAGCCCAAATATACATCAAATCAGAAAGGACCTCAAATTTAAACGACAGTGAAATATTCATGCGATCTATTTACATATAGTGCCAGAATGAGCGTAACATCAGCTTGCTTCTCAAGACACGGTATGGTACCAAGGCAGTCGGTGGCAGACATGGGGTAATCGCGATTAGTAATCGTAATCGATTACGACGATTACATCATTTTCAAGTAATCGTAACCGCAATCGATTACATTCGAAAAAATTCCGAAGTAATCGTAATCGTAATCGACTACTTCCCATATCTAATCGATTTCTCTGTGAAAGAACGATTACTTTTTATTTTTGTAAGGACTATGACATAAACTGAATATTCGTGAACAAGGAAGGGATATATTATACCAGGCTCGTGACAGCACAAACGTCTGTTTTTCAAACGCTAGAGCTCATTATTACGTCAGAAACAGCATATTAGCTTTGTGTGTCATTGCGTAAGAAGTATCCACACTAAATAGATATTCGATATACGTACGTCGTACATTAGTGTCATTGTTAGAACACCTGCCGTGCTGTATATCAGGTTATCAACACGTTCCACACGCCACTACCTCGCAGCAGTATAATTTGTATCCGCTCTGCCTAGTTTCAAATAGTAACTTATGGTTGATGTTGGTTATATGCTTATGCTAAGTTAAACGCAATTTGACCGTAGCTGCTTGGCGAGCAGTAGGCCTATCTAGCACGTACGTACACCGGAGAAATATTTGAAATTTTGTACTCGTCAAATAAAACAGCGATTTCCACAACGAAGCAGTAAAAATCAACAGCTGGTGATATATATATATTTATCAAAACCGAGCCGTTTTTGCCGTTTCTCGTAACGGCAGCTTGCAGTACAATATCTGTATTAAGTTGAAGGTAGAATTTTATGTTCACTTCGTCTTATTCTCATATGACTCTACTTGAAAGAGCGCCAATCGTTATTTCACAATTCTTTACTCAACATTGGGACCTGCCGCCATGGCCATGGGCTTATATATTAGGGTTGCCATACGTCCGGAATTTCCCGGACATGTCCGGAATTTCACTAAAAAATCTGCGTCCGGGAGGAATTTCTAAAATATGCCTAAATGTCCGGAATTTTGAAGGGTTGAAGTAGGCTTAAAAGTTTTGCGTAAATCAACATAAACAATATTTTTTCCAAGCATGTTTATGATATTCGAAATTCTTCTTCGCGCTGCGCGCGAGGTAATGCAACGTCAATTGATATTAGTATGGCACCAGGCACCACATTCACCAAAAAATGCAATAAAAATAAATATAAATTACCATCATTTACTGAAATAAGTCCAATGGTAATCGCAATTATAAGCAAACGGTATAGTACTAGAGTTGGTCAAGGCCGATTGGATGCTTTAGTCACAGATAGTGGTTCCAAATCTTGGGGTCGTTTACCTTTATCTGGGGATCGCGATGATGTTGGACGTAATCACCGTCCTACGCCGGGAGTAAGTTTGGGCAAGTTGTATTTTTTTAGTAATCAGCTTATCAAGTTTTTAGCTGGGCCACAGAACAATTTTAAGTTTGAAATGAGGTCGCGACTATAAAAGGCTGGAAATCACCGGATGCGCAACCTGCTGGTGCATTCTATAGTAGCCTAATGGAAGAATCAATATTATTGAAGAATTCATTCATAAAATTTCACAGCCAAATGCATATAGTAATTGCTCAAGAAGTCACATCGATTACGCTATGGTGGGTTAGAGATCAGTGCTTTTTTTTCGGCGGAACGGGGCGAAAAGTTTTTAGTTTCGGACCTGATTAAAATAAAAACACAGAATCAGATAGCCGCATCGACCTAACAGTATAGCAGGGATGTCAAACACAATCCCGACAGGCCAAACACGGCCCGCCAGACGATTTCGTCCGGCCAGTGGAGAATTCTATTGCATACCATAGCAAGTAGCAATCACCAGAGCTCACATTACAGAGGGCCCAATTCATGACCTATGTTCCACTCCATTCCTGTATACTGTCGTATGTCAATGCTTTGCGAGTGTGACGTCATATTGTCCCTCAATGTGTAATTTTTAACTCCGCTAGTGGGCGCTAAAGAGTGTCCGGAATTTGCTTAACAAAAATATGGTAACCCTATTATATATGTTAGCATGGGTTGTAGCTATGGAATCAAGACAAAAACAGCAATTCGTGCCCTATAGGGTGGTAATCGCAAGTTGAAGACTGCATTTCGTCGAAAATTGCATTATATTACTATTGATTTTTAATCCTCTCTCAACCCCCGATGGTCAGATTAACCTGTAGAGTTTGTTTGTTTGAGGTAATCTTGGTGTTTGTTGACCACAACGGTCAGTTTCACCAGGCCGATTTTCTGCATTTTTGATTCTGTATCTGCCGACTTGTAGCAAGGCCCACTTCTAGGCTTATTGTAAGACACCGTTTACGCGGATGAGGCGGCGAGGAGGAGCCGTGGATTATACCACTGCGCTATCTCGCCACATAATTACCTACATGTAGAGCTGGGGGCACGTAATTAATAATTATAACCTCTGGTATCTTGTTATTATTACTTTAGTGTATGTTGTTAATTCGTGACCTCCGGTTTGTTATATAATCAAACGATATTGTAGTGGCTCAAGCGTAGCAGACTAAAAGAAAAACTTTCGTGAGACGCACAAACAATTTGTCATGTCTTTATATCTGACTGCATGTCTAGCAACTCAAGTTGTAAATTACCATGATCAGTCGCCACATTAACTACAATAGGACATGAAAACATTTTCATCTTGGGGAAAAAAGCATTCATTCCGTCAATGCGGCCGTTGAACTTAACAATCAAGTCAAATGATACATTGGTTTGATGGTCAGATAGCGTTGTAAAACGTGCTGCAACACCGCCTGCACTTAATTCAGTCTGATGATGAGCAGACTTAAATTTGAGTGACGATCCAAACGCATTTGAGTGTGAGCATACTTTTTGAAAAATGAAAAATTCGAGGCTGATTGTGGGAGTTCCAGGGCCACGAGCGGAATAAAATTTATATTTTCGTAATCAGTGCAGAGTCAGCTTTCGATTGATACCCGTTTTACCAAATTTTCTGCTCGGCAAGCCGGTCAAAAATGACCGTCAAATTGCCTGTAGCCAAATGGAAATTGTGACGTGATACAATTTCACTGAGCCGTGAGATTTGCTTGTGTCGACACCATATAGGACACTATGGTTTCAGCGTCTACTATTGACCCTCGAGAAGGCGGGAAAAATCTTTTCTGCTGTATACGACGACATCAGAGTTCAGACCCACTGGCTCCAGTCGACCACGGATGTATGGTCTTTCGAAGACTCATAAATCGAATTTACCCTTATGTCCGATACTATCGATGGTTGGATCAGCGTATCATAAAGTCGCGAAGTGGATTGCGAGATATCTTGAGCCGGTGAGTTTGTTTTATGGTGGTAACTGCATTCGTGACTCGTTCACATTTGCTGATACCATTCGTAATGTTGATCTCGATGTGTCCGGAATCTCTAAGTGTTCGTTTGATATATCTAGTTTATTCACGAACGTGCCAGCTCAAGAGACTGTTGAGATTTGTGCTAATGAACTCTATGGTGGTGTCCTTCCATCTCCACCATCCTCAAGGTCTTCTTTCGTTAAATTAATGCGCTTGCTTACTTGTGATGTCGAACACCATATATAAACAGACCGATGGTGTTGCGATGGGATCACCTCTTGGTCCCATTCTGGCCAACATTTTGTGGGGTATTACGAGAAACGGTTATTCGATGATATTGATCGACCATTAATGTATCAGAGATATGTTGATGACAGCTTCGCCATATTTGAGAATGAATCCCATCGTGATTTGTTTCTGAGCAAATTGAATGGTCTTCACCCGTCACTGAAATTCACCATGGAAAAAGAGGTTAATAATTCATTAGCATTCCTTGATGTTGTTGTTGAAAAGACGGGTGCTAACTTTGTTACATAAGTTTACCGTAAGCCTACATTCAGTGGGCAATATATTTCGCGGGATTCTTTCTGTCCAGTTATACGTAAAGTTAATTTGGTAAGAACTCTGGTGCACATGGCTCTGATTATTTGTAGTAGAGTCAAACTTGATTCTGAATTGGAGAACATTGGTCAATCTTTCAGTCACATGGTTATCCTGATTATATCATTAAAATGACCATGGATCGTAAACTCAAAGATTTCAGAAAAGTTAAACCGTTTGGACCTATAGAAAATGTCCCGTTTACTTGCATCTTCTTGGATTGGGAAAGTGTCCAACAGGTTTGAAAAGCAAATTAAATCGTCAGTGAGGCATTTTTTTTCACAAGAAGAACCGCAGATAATCTTCATGATGAAATCTCTGATGCCTGCAATGCAAAAGGATGTGCTACCTGCGACAAATCAAAGAAACATTACATATGAATACACGTGCCGATGTGACAATCTGTATGTGGGTCGCACGTCTCAGTGCTTGCAGCAAAGAATTCGCCAGCATAGCATATCCCACGGCAAATTAGAATAAGTAATGTTTCTCCAACTGTATCATCGCTGTCTGTTGACACACTGCGTGATTATGATCAAGTTACTGCTTATAATTCGGCTATTGGACAGCATCTCTTATCCCATCCAGAATGTGCTGATCATCACAATGACAGTCAATTTTCTATAGTTGCTCGTGGCCGTTTTCTTTTTCATTTGAAGGTCCTGGAATCTACGATCATAAAGCTGCGAAAACCGATTCTCTGTCGCCAGAAGGAACGCCTCTACACCCTTGTAATATTCCCTTATTGTTGTGTGGCGTGTTCTTGGATATTTATAACCGAATATGTACTCGTTAACGTTTGTTTTGTATCGTTATTACCGTATCTTGCCCGTCTACTAGTTGGTTGTTTTTGTTATATTTACGTCATAGACACAAAATAGTTCTTACATCTCGAATTTGATTCACCCTATCACTGACGTTCGCTACTGATGAGGGTCAGTCGTTCAAATTTCATGTAATTTCCCATTTCACGGACGCCCATGCGAGACTGCCGACAATTTTATTTACACTGGGTCACCTTTTCAGGCAATTTATTTTATTAAAGTCGCCTAAAGTGAGTTTTTCTGCAATGCCTTGGGTCAAATTTGCAGACCTAGAGCGTTTGGGGAGTGGTATTTTACTCGTGCTTAGCATTACCGTGATAGCATTGAGGGTTGGTACAAGGCCTAGAAAGCCTTACAAGGTCATGACATAACTTTCTAGTCGAGCGGCATACGCACGTCATGTACTCATGGTATGCATATGCACAGATAGTGTGTATGTATATCATGAGTCGATGTATATGCCGTAAAACATCAAGGACAAAAATACGTCACGTCCTTTCCATTGATAAATCGAAGTTGTTGAGTAGTATCTCAAGGGTTCTTTAAACAAACAATCATTAGGGTTTTCATATGTCACATTTGAACCTTATCCATGTTCTTGTCGACAACTATCTCCGTAATCACATCATAGGGCTAATCAGCACTTTTGAAGGAGGTGTATCATATAACAGGTAAAATTTGTGGCTTTAATATTTTGTTCAAGGACTCCATTCTTGGATATTCGAAGTCTATTGGATTATCCTATCTGGTGCTTTTTGATTTATTCCGCGAGGAAAATGCGCAGAAATGTAGGCTATTTGTTTTCGGCGTGGCCATGTTTGAGTACAGTCTCGTATGTTGTACAGTTTTCTTATTTCTCCGCGCACCGCAAAATGGCGTGGCTGGCAGTTAAAATACCGACCACCAATATTATCAGATATTTTTGCACTGCAATCAATCTAGAATCAGACGCTTCTGCAGAATTCCTATTTAATTATATTTTTCCCGTTTCCCGTCTTGAATCATTAGAATATAATTCTATTAAGATTTGAGTGACGAGATAGCGTAGTGGTATAATCCACAACTGCAACACCAATGGATTGTGATTGAGATCGACTTCGGAGTTCCTACCTAGGTGTTGGGGGTTTATCTAGGCCCCTGCTCGCCAAATCATCCGTGTAAGCAGTGTCATATAAAAGCCTAGACCGAGACCATGCTGCAAGTCCGCAGCTACGAAATAATTTATTTTCTAAAATAGGGTCGCAAAAGAAAATAGTTTGAGCATCCCTGATCTAGTCACCTGTGACAATCTTGCATTTCTTGCAATTTGCATATCATAAAATTCATATAGCAGTCGCGTTATCTTCATCGCTTTATTCAATAAAATACTTAGAAATATGAAATTGGAAACAGTGTTCAGCAAGACAAATGTAATGTAATGCAAGTGGCTTTTTAAGGACCATATATCATCTCCATATTTCAAGAAGACTCGTCATCGTCGTTGAAGTCAATCGGTATCGCTCCTAGTTTTTCGTCGAAACGAGATTTGGTATTTCGTTGGCCGAACTGCTTGAACACTGCCTCGTCCGGTCGGTCGGATAAGTAAATATCTTAGGTGTACTTTGCTCCTTTTCGCTAAAAAGGAAAGAATGCATCGGAATTAGCGTCACGTAGCAAAGCATACCTCTGGTTCGGTAAATTCGAATCATGTGCGATTTCAAGGCCGCATTCAACAAGCACATCGGGAAGAGACAGTATGAGCAAATGTGAACCACATACGTTAGCATAAAATAGGACAAAGGAACAGTCCTGTATGCTAAGTATAGTAAATCAGTGAAGTGAATAACTACAATTTCACTGAATGTATATCGCTATACATGGAGGTATAAAATTGTAGCGGAGTCGTTGTTTACGCGTCGAACACGAAAATATGTACCTGTTGGATTCTTTTTCTCATTGCCCCAAGGTACGGGTCACGACATTTTGGACGTGATGTTTTAGTCTTCGTCGTAGTTACTGACTTTTCGAACGAACTCCAATTGTTCAGCAGCTCAGCCAGGGCTCGCTCCGAATCGCTGTTCTCAAACCGCATCGGCCCGCTGCAATAAAATAGTACTTATAAAACAATTGCACTATTCGAAATCCTCATATTCTATTGATGATGCTTGGAACATGATGATGATAAAGAACAGTACCTTTTAGTTCATTTACGAAAATCAAAATACATTCTTACTTTTGCCAAAATATCGCCGGGCTGACTTGAGTTTCTTTCTACGCGTCCATAGTCTTTTCTTTATTTCAGAGCGAATAATAGCCTATTATATATTTCATATAACTGAAATGAACAGAATAATACTTTTTGAATCCGCGTTCTTGCAATAAATATTTAAATAAGGTTCTCAATAAATTGATAACAGAATGTGGGATTCGTACGCATGAAATACATGTGTTCACTTATTCTGTATATCTACATGCCAGTCTATTAATTCCTAATATAATACCCTTCCTCTCTTTACGAAGTATAACCAAGAATTACCAGAACTAATACGACAAATAGCCTACCCTAATTGCCGATATCCTATCACTCTCCACGAAGTGTAACCAAGAATGACAAGAATTAATGCGAGGTGGCGCAATGTATAAGGTGGTTTATATAGTATAGTGCTCCGTTACCCGTAGATAACAGAAATGCATGGCTTTGATAAAGTTGGCTTTCTGATGAATGGACAATAGACATCCTGTGGATTCAAGTCTGGTTGTGAAACGGACCGGATGGATTGATAAGAGTCCTTCAGCGTATGCAATTAAATATTAGACATCAGTGCCCGCCCAGCAAGCGCCAGACGATACGAAAGCGGCAAAGATAAAGAGAGAAGCTCCAATCGCGAAATATTTGTTGTGATTAGAGCCTGGCCGATTATCAATTCGCCGATAATATCGAGTTGATATCACACTTTGAAAGAATTATCCGTATCGGCAATTGGAGGTGAAAAAATATCGGCAATTTTCGTGAAGTCAGAACATGGTAGTAGGAAGTCCGAAAACTACAATCCTTAACCACTAGATTGGGTATATTGCTGTATTTCATATAGCATACAGTTTCAAAGTGTCCAGATGCAGCCTTTCTAGGTTTGTGATAAACAGCAACAAAATGACTTTTCTTGATAATGACATCATACTATTTATTTTGAAATTAGGTGGACTTTTATTATTTCAACGCCAACTTTGCAGCTGTATTTCTCAAAGTAGGCCTACGTGGTCTTGAAAATCCGCGTCTTCGATTTGATATGAACAAGTGCAGGATAAAATGGACTTCATGGCGAGGTTTCAATTCCTTCATTGGGAAAACTAGTAAAAATACTTTAGGAGTTTTTATTTCAAACGACTTAACTAATTTGATGACACCGACTAAGAAGTCACCATGATTGATGTTACTTTGTCACTATTTTTATTTTTTATACAAACCTCAACAAAACGTCTCGAAAGAGCAATATGTTTTTATAAGTAGGTTATCAGCAATATGGCAATTGAAAGGAATTTGCACAGTAGGATATTTCGTGTCATACGATTATTCTGATGATGTGAGTAATTAGGTTTTATCAGTTGTGGAAGGAAAACTGCTTCATGCTTTCCCTAAATTAAAAAATTACAAAAAAGGTTAAAAATCATTTTAAAAATTTAGAGGTCTCGCGGACCCCATGAAATTGCTTCGCGGACCCGCGATTGAGAACCACTGGACTACAGCATCGGATTCTCGGTATCATTGCCAAGGTACCGAGTGGACTAGATGTGCAACTGATGAATCGCTACTCAGAAGATTTGGTTTTCTAAACATAGAAGACAAGAGGATGCTAGAAATTGCCAATCAGTCAGTTTCATTGTGGTGGCGGTCCCACGATTTTCAATGACTACTTCACTTCAGAATCAAAAGCGCACAACTACTATACACACGCGCGTTTTCGAGGGGCAACTACCACATGACAAGAACGGAAGAAAAGAAAACCAGGGCAACAATTAGGTACATCGAGGGTGCGGAAAAACTCAATACAAATAATGCGAGGTTTAATAATATTCGCGCCCCGCGCGTCTAGAAAACGAATCCCGATAACTTTTCCTAACAGTAATACTCGCGATTTTATTGCATAGTAAATTTGCGGAGGTGTTCTTCTTCTACATTGAGAAACTTTTGTACGCAAGATAAGTCGCAAGAAAACAATGATGGCACAGAACACCACACGGGCTCTTTGCAGTCCAATGTTCACGGTAGCTAATTTAACATGAGCATTCGTCGTCCAGGTGGGCCATGACGACCCTCTACTGGAATGCGGCATGTAATCGAATTGCGACCGTGAAGTACGTTGAACACCCCTGGATTAGGCTTGCTACGGAATCGGTATATAGTGTGCTCAGGGGTGTGCGACTTTCGAGTAAGTGTGAAAAGGGTCTACCACGACGAAGAAGAGCACTGCACTAGAAGACAAGATGATTTATTTATGCTGATGAAAGGAATCTAGCTAAATAACATCGAATGACACTATAACTGTATGGCACTGGTTCCCAACCCCAAAGGTATTCCAGGTGGTATGCGAGTAGATTCTATGTTTTTCGACCGAAGGGAGTTATTAGTTCACATGGGGTTGATTTTGAGTTTTTTGAAGCCGTTGTCGTGGTAAGGTCGTCGTCGTGGGTAGATGCAATCCCACCAATGACAGCCTACGGGGAAGGGATCTGGTCGTAAAGTGTTGGGATTCTTGCCTATCCAAATTCCATTTTATTATATATTTGACCACAAGAATTCCAAATGGATCCACCACAGAAATCACATACAGCGTCTTAAAATGGACAGTTTATTTTCTGCTTCGATGCCTTCGGCAGCTCAACTTGATGGCAACATTTTTGACCATCTTCAGTGTGCGTAACTTATGTAGGTGGTACGCGATCACTGCATAACACCTCGTAATGGTATGGGAGGAAAACGGTTGGAAACCACTGCTGTACGGTGTGTCAAGTCGCATTTTTTCGACAAAAACGCTTCATTTGCTTGTAGGACAATGTTGATAGAATTTACGCACTCAATTTAAAACCAGAGTGAGTCCATAACATCACACCTATATTACGGACCAGCAGGGCTTTCCACGTCATCTATCGCTTTCCCAAAGGGGGTCACGGCTAGCTAGGCTTAGCTAAGCCATTGATATAATCGGTGATCAATCAGGTAAATAGAAACGTTGTCAGCACTTTCGACATCACTACTTCTGTTGGCTTGTGGGATTAAATGTTATTCGCTGTGACCGTCATGACATGGAGGCTTACAAAAATCGTGTTCTAATAATTCCAATTTCAACGTCGTTATTGAAGGTCTAGCTTGCTGTACTGGTTAAGGATATTGGCGGAATTGTTAACCAGACGATATATACTTCACTATATTGTAGATGTATCGATGGTGAGGTTTAAACTGTGAATTCGATTAAAAAATGTCACAAAAAAAACTTACAATTTACGTTTTGTGATTATGGTGCAGTGGTAAAAACATAGTTTCCAAGATATAAAATAAAAATGAAACTCATGTTCCGGAAAACACGATTCCCTTCGGATAAAAAGCCATTTTATTACCATAAGTATACTAACTATTATGATAAATTCAAGGAACATTTTTAATTCTTCTGAATCTTCTAAATAGCTTAACCACTCAGCAACACATGTCTCCCGCAAATAGTCCTCTTTAAAAACTGTTGAGGATAGTCGTTATTGACGTTACTGTATTCAATGATACAACTGTTCCGGAAAACACGATTCCCTTCGGATAAAAAGCCATTTTATTACCATAAGTATACTAACTATTATGATAAATTCAAGGAACATTTTTAATTCTTCTGAATCTTCTGAATAGCTTAACCACTCAGCAACACATGTCTCCCGCAAATAGTCCTCTTTAAAAACTGTTGAGGATAGTCGTTATTGACGTTACTGTATTCAATGATACAACGTATTGTTCTGTATAGCATGAATTTATGACTTCTTTACGTCGGAATCAGGCACATCCATCGCATCAGGCTTCTTCAATTATATTATATAACTATCATATCTTGTGTTGCTAATAGCTAGTTTAGGGTTGCCATTTAGAAATCTTGAAGTAGGCTAAAAGATAATTCGTAGATCAACGTAAATAATATTATTTTTAATCAGATTTATGCTATTTGAAATTTTTCTTCGCGCTGCGTGCGATTTAATACATCCTATATTGATGTTAATATGGGGACTGTGCACCGCTCTCGCAAAAAAATACCATCAAAAATAAATAAAAATAACCATCATTTACTGAAATAAATCTAGTTGTAATCGCAATTATAAGATAACGCCATGTTGCTAGAATTGGTTAAAGCCGTTTGGACGCTTTGGTTTAGTTAAAGACATTTGTTCTAAACCTGGGTACCGTTTGACTTTATTCTGAGGATCGCGAAGATGCTGGACCCGGACGTCATAAGCTTCCAAAATCGGCTGTAAGTAAGTCTGGGCAAGCTGATTTTTTTGTAATCTGCCTATAATTTTTTGAGCTGGACCACGGAACATTTTCAAATTGGAAATGAGCTCGTAGCCATAAAAGTTTGCAAACCACCGGATGTGCAACCTACTGGAGTATAGAAGAACGAATAACATTGACAGAAATCATTCACAAATTTTAACAAGCAGATGCTTATAGTAAGCCCGCAAGAACTTGCATCGATTACTCTATGGTGGGCCCAAGATGAGTGCATTTTTTGGAGGATGGTGACTGAAAAAATAATGTTTCGGACCTGGTTCCAACACACAACCAGATAACAGCTCCTACCTAACAGTATAACAGGGAAGTCAGGGACGTCCACCATGCACACGATTGCATCCGGCCCGTGAAGAAATCTGTTGCAGACCCAATTAATAACTAAAGCCCGCATTAGATATGGCCTCATTCAAAACCTACGTTCCACTCCACTAATGTGACGTCATATCGACTGACAATGTGTTCATACCTCATTGTAAAATTCGCTCTAGGACTTTTTTCGGATGAATATCATCCACATTACCATATATATATACTGCCCATGCCCATGGTGATGTCTAGTCGAAATTTATCTTCTAAAATACTGTCGCAAAGGAAAATAGTTTAAGCAGCCCTGATATGGTTACTTACGAGCTACGACAGTCTAGCATTCCATGAAACAATGCCTATCGCAATTTGAATATTATAAATTACATAACAAAGCGTTATCTTCATCGCTTTATTCGATAGAATACTTAGAAATACGAAATTGGAAACAGTGTTAATCACGAAAAATGCTATTCAATGCCAGTTGCTTTTGATGGATTCAAAGAAATCAAATATCCTCTCCATATCTCAAGAACACTCGTCATCATCGTTGAAGTCGATCGGTATCGCCCCCAGTTTTTTGTCGTAACGAGATTTGGTATTTCGTTGGCCGAACTGCTTGATCCCTGCTTCGTCCGGTCGGTCGGGTAAGTAAATATCTTTGCTGAACATTGCCCCTTTTCTCAAAAAAAGAAAGAATGCATAGGAATTAGCGTCATCAGATTTCATGCGATATAGGTCACGTAGCGAAGCATACTGGTTGCGTAAATATGAATCATGTGCCATGTAAAAGCCGTACCTGAACAAGTACGTCGGGAAGGGGCAGTATTAGCAGAAAATAGGACAAAGGAACAATCCTGTAGGCTAAGTATAGTAAATCAGTGAAGTAAATAACTGAAAAATTTCACTGAATGTATATAGTTAAATATGGATGTATAAAATTATAGCAGAGTCAATCTTCACGCGTCGAACACGAAAACATGTACCTGTTGGATTCTTTTTCTCATTGCCCCAAGATACGGGTCACGACATTTTGGACGTGATGTTTTAGTCTTCGTCGTAGTAACTGTCTTTTCGAACGGACTCCAATTGTTCAGCAACTCAGCCAGAGCTCGTTCCGAGTCGCTGTTCTCAAACCGCATGGGCCCGCTGCAATAAAATAGTACTTATAAAAAAGTGAACTATTCGAAACCCTCATGTTCCATTGATGATGATGAAGAGAAGTACGTTCGAGTTCATTTACAAAAATCAAAATACATTCTTACTTTTGCCAAAATATCGCCGGGCAAACTTGAGTTTCTTTCTGCGCGTTCATAATATTTTCTTTATTTCCGAGAGACTAATATTATATATTTCATAAAACTGAAATGAGAAAAATTATATTTATTAAATCCGCGATCTTGCAATAAATGATTAAATGGGGTTCTCAATAAATTGATATCTGAATGTAGAATTGGTACGCCTGAATAACATGTATTCACTCACTCTCTATATCTACATTCTACATGCAAGTCTATTAGTTCCTAATACCCTATTTCTCTCTACGAAGAATATAACCAAGAATTATGAGAACTGATGCGAGTAATCCCAGTGGTGGTTTATATAGTATAGTAGTCACCTTATTACCCGTAGATACCAGAAATGCAAGCGCTTTCTGATGACTAGACATCCTGTGGATTCAAGTCTGTTTACGTAACGAGCCGGATGAATTGATAAGACTGCTCCATTGTATGCAATTAAATATTAGACGTCAGGGCCCGTTCGGGAAGCGCCAGACGATACGAAAGGGGCAAAGATAACGAGAGAAGCACCAATCGCGTGATATTTGTTATGACACAGGCAACTAATTTATGTTAGCTGAATCGATTATATTTGAAGATGCTCACGCATTATGGTTTCATTTATCTGATTTATAAAACGCACTTTATATTAGGGCCGGGAAGCGCCGCGCGGCAGAGATAAAGAGAGAAGCGCCAATGCCCGTAACAGTTTTTATCACGCAGGAGCAATTAATGTTACAGAAATATAGATATGTCGTTTCCGTAGTGGTTCCAATTATGTATCCGCTTTATCAAATGCAGTTAGCCGACAAGATAGCGCAGTGGTGAAGCGTCCTGATTGTTGATCGTGGGTTCGTGGGTTCAATACCCGGCCGGTACGAACCAGAGATCTGATCAGTAACGCTGGTATCGCGCTTGGCGCTCAGCATTACTGCTATAGCATGGTTGGTGAGGGGGCTGGTGCAAGACCTAGAAAGCCTTACAATGCCATGATATACCTTCCTAGTTCAGCAGCATATGCACATCATGCACTATGGTATGCATATGCACAGATCGTGTGTATGTATATCATGAGTCGGTGTATATGCCGTGAAAACACCAATGACTAAAATACGTAACGATCTTTCCTTTGATAACACTGATCAACACATATTTTTAGGCAGATAAAGTAATAATGGTTTTGGTGGTTCTGCGAGGCGATTATTCCGAATATGACCTTGGTTATTTCAAATTGGCTCTAATTTTGGAGATTATCCATGGGGCTATTTTGACTATAATCTCATATTTTCGCTGTATGGAATAAATAAAAAATCGGCGTAGTCGTACTGTAAAATTCAGAAATTCAATCTAATTGGTATTTTGGCACGCTCCAGACTGTTTTAAAACAAAATACAACAACAGAATTATAATTCGGGGCATTAGATTTATGATAATTGGGGACTTTCACGGATTTCATGTACAAGTACATAAATGAACTTCAATCCTGTATATAAGTATATTCCTAAATACTCAAATAACATTGCAATAATTGTATCAGTTTTATGTCAACAACCTATTTTAAATTCAAAATAATCAGTTGCAATATAATAATAATAACTTATCTTAAAGCAAAATTGTTTCTTGTACTATTTTCGGTGGTAAGCACTTTCGTTCGGAAAGTTCCAGCAATAATCTCCCATAATATGTTCGCTGCATCTGCACTGATATATTTCTTTCGTTGCTTTGACGTATTGGTGGAACCTTTCCCGTTTCTTTTCCCTATAATGAAGCATATTATCAGAAAATATACCAAGATGACTGAACAGGAAGTTAGATTTAATGCTCATGTTTGCTCCAAAGTTTACATATCGAGATACCAATCCTTTGGCGGACTGTTTGTAGTTGGGTGCTTTGTGGTTTTCCAAAAAGTTTTATTTACTACATCCTAGCAGTGTTGAGGTGACTCGAGTCATGACTTGACTCGAGTCGGACTCGAGTCGGACTCGAGTCAACTTTTTCGTATGACTTGACTTGACTCGAGTGACTTTGCAAAAATGACTTGACTTAACTTGACTCGGAGCTTCAGAAATCTGCATTGACTCGTGACGCGGAGCAACATTTACGAGTCAATTTCAAGTCAATAAGTGAAACAGTGTTGATTAAATCAATGTATCTTGTGTATGTTGGGATTGTTCAAGATACGCCGGTGTCACTTGTGCGAGTAGCAAAATGTAATGACTTTGAATCATCACTCATACTTCGAAATTCAATTTGACTTTAATTGTGACTTGACTCGTGACTTGACTTGACTTGACTCGACTTGACCCGAGTCACCTCCAAAAAACGGGTGACTTGACTTGACTCGAGTGAAAATATGCAATGACTCGAGATGACTCGTGACTCGAAGGTATTGACTTGATGCCAACACTGCATCCTAGAAGGGATTCCATGCAGTGAGCACCTTTTTTAATATGAAATTCTAATCATTAGTCCGTATTCGAATCTGAGATCCATCGAAGATTTCAAGTTTCTCGTTTGATATGGATACTAGGGATTGTGTGAACCTCTGAAAGGTTCAGGTTCGTGCGAACGCGAACCTTTCTGAAAGGTTCTGTGTGAACGCGAACGTGAACTTCATGACGTCACGTGACGTCATATTGCTAATTCCAACCCTACATTGCAGTGAAGTGATAGCCTATAATAATGTACACGATACCTAGGGACGACTCGTGCCACTTAATGCCACAATGCTGAAGTACATATTGACGTTTGAAACGTCGCCAAGTGTATCAACTGGGGCAATCAAATAATATAATAATCGCATAACATCAATATCTTCCGCCGCTTTGCCAACTATTTCGACGACGACTTGCAAGGGAGTATAAGCTTACGCCTTAACGATCTAGGCCAGACCGGGCAATGTATTGGGCGTCTGAGCATTGCTATGCTGATATTGAGCAGAGTGTCAAACGGGTTTCTATATACTTGCTACTGATATTGCCCCATTAAAGGGGCACTGCGCTCTAAAAATGATATGGTCTCAAATTCGAGGTAAAAACGAACAAAAATTTTTGGCCGCGGCCATTTCCTTCAGAACGCCACCATAATGGAGCTGCAATTTATTGAAATTTCTACAATTTCTACAACTTCTCGAGTCGGCGGGCCGGATATAGGAAAATTAGGTACTTGGCGGGCCGGATTGCTGAATCGATACATTATTAGCCTATTTATCCACATATACACGGAATAAATCGTATTTAATGAATGTATTTTAACGAAAGCAATGTCACTTCAAAGCCATTTCTCGCCGATAATGACGAAGCCAATGTGGATTTGAGAAAGCATTGTCATTGTCATACAGGCGCGGCCATGTCTACTTCTGTCTCATCAATTAACACACGGTGCAATCATAGTGTCCTATAATGAGAGGCTTGCCGAGCGCGAAATTTAATAAAACAGGTATCAATCGAGAGCTACCGCGGTACTGATTGCGAAAATATAAATTTTATTTTGCTCGTGGCGCTGGAATCCCCCAAAATCATCCTCGAATGTTTCATTGTAACACTATGGTGCAATTCTTAATTAAGATTTCGATGCGTTCGATAAGCCGGTACCAAAATTTACCAAGATACCAATTCATTAGGGTTGAGTAAATGGTAAATGCCGATAATGCAAGTCTCCTCGCTTCGACGAACTTACGCTTAAGCTCTACTCTCCCAGACTGCGTACACACGTATATAATAATATGTAGTCACTAATATGTGACGTTTAAGCAAATAGCGGGGAATCTCGGCAGACTGGGGCCGCGGGCCAAATTATCATGCAAGACGGGAAACAGTCCGCGGGTCGGACAAAATCCCATCGCGGGCTGGATCAAGCCCGCGGGCCGTATGTTGCCCGCCCGTGCCCTAAGTGCAATACACTTGAAAATATAGAACTTGCAAAATATCTATGTTACTCAATTCTCGCATACTCATTACTCAAATAAGACAATCAGCATGGTTAGTACCAGTTTTTACAGAGGAAATATAGGTGCAAACGACGTATTTCATGTAGTGATTTCGAATTTGCGCGACCATGACGTCACGATTTTTCAATTGTGACGTAATAGCTGGTTGACATGTATGGCTCTTTATGAGTTGAAATGGGAAATGTAGGGTCAATATGACTCTGCGGACGAAAAAGGTTCCCGACCACAGAACATGAGGTGGGTGTATCATATATGGCAGTGGTCGGGAACCTTTTTTGTCCGAAGAGCCATATTAACCCTATATTTTTCATTTGAACTCCCAAAGAGCTATACATGTCAATGAACTATTACGTCGCATTTAAAAATCGTGACGTCATGGTAGCGCAAATTAGAAATCACTACATGGGATTCGTGCACCTTATTTTCTCGTCCTAATCATACTGTTTATTTTATTTAAATAATGAGTATGCAACACTTGAGTTATATAGATCTTTTGCAAGTTATCTAGGCTATTTCTAATTGTATTGCACTGAGGAGCAAATGATATTTTTCGAAGCTTAAGACAATAATCATTCAAATTTCATACAGACGTAGACCATACGGTTTTACAGTCAATGCGACTTTTGGTGTTGCATGGCACTCCTGATGACTTTGTATAGTCTGGCTGACAATTGTCGTGGTTAAGCTTCATACAAAATTTGAGTCTTTCTTCGGTCATACGGGATCGTATGTTCGTCTGGATGCTAATCTTAAATGCAAGGACCCATTCGTAGTCGAAGCCGAACATGATCACTCTGCATCAGTACCCACTGATGTGTCTGATGTGTCAGTGATGGGGTGAGGGGAGGCAGGGGATGCTGTGCATCACCTGTCTACTAGAATTGGAACATTTTTACCACCAAAATCATGTAACTTGTCCATATATTGTTTGAAAATAAAGCGTGAAAGGTGAGGTATGGCATAGGTGAGGCACGACAGGGCGGTGTCTTACCTGTGACAGCGCAATTCATCGTACATACCATAGAATTTATAATTACTGATATTAATCGAATGTAATTGTTGCACTGATTCCGATTAGACTTCTCAATTGTAAAAGTTTTCGGCGGTAACATAACGTTGCGCCACACGCTTACATTTGAACAGCGACTACAAAGCTAGGTTATCAATCAAGATCATTGATACTTATGGCGCTGTTTATAATTTGAATTTGTAATTGTGAATGTCACTTCCACGGTAGTTTATTTCTCGCAGTAGATCAGGAAGACAATGTTAATTTGAAAACTGCTTTCTGATACAGGTTCCACAACGTCTCCTACTCTCTTTGATCAATCAACATAACGTGCAATCCAAGATTTCGTGGCGGATATTGGACGCCGGCGCGACAGCAACTTAAATTTGAGGACTTTTGAAAAGGGGGTCCGAACCCCTAACCCCGAATACGCCACTGTATTAAACTCTCAAAGACATGTTTATTGTTCATACTGCCACAAGAATAATGATACTGGTCGTGCTGAAGATTTGAAAACAAGTTGCTGCAATATCGATACATAAAGCACAAAAATAGGAATTACGCAAAGAGCCATATCTTATGCCCAAAAGAACCATACATGGCTCGCGAGCCATAGGTTCCCGACCACTGATATATGATATGGCATGTCTCCGACACCGATTTTTCCATGTTGACACGCCATAGACATCGGGGACTACGTTTTTGGAAAAGCTGAGACTTTTCCGATGCATTTGGTACCTTACTCAAAAATTTTGGTTTGCAAAAATAAAAATAAAAATAAAACACAATGAAAAAATGGTTATCACCTAAAATTTCCAGATATTTTCCGAGTGGGAAATATTGTCGGAAAATCTGCCAGAACATCAGAAGTCGACATGTACGGTATTCTGCATAAATTGTCACCGTTTCAAACATCAAAACGTGTTCTGGATAGTTTTCTGAGGGAGATTTGTTGATTTTGGTCACGCTTCAGTGATTTTCAAGATCTAGGTCAAGTTCAAGAGCAAATTCAGGCGGCATATGAGTCATAAACTGGTTTGCTCTGCCTGCAAATGCTTGGATATGACAAAAGGAACCATATTGCGTTGTTTTATGCCATAAACCGGACGGTAGGGGTCCGATTGAGTCTTGATCATGCACTTGACCTTGATGACCACTCACTGACCACGCCCATTTGTAAATTTTATATGCATTTTCCATTTTTCGATATCTGACGAACCGCGCGGTTTACAACCATGTTTGACGGCAGACTTGGACAACTAGAAAATTCTAATTGTCTAATTTCACTAAATTAGAACAAAATGCCAGTAATGTAAGTTTAATATAATTTATGAAATGTTTTTATGCTCTAATTCTAATCCTAATCTAATATGTGACATGTTCCTATGCTCAAATTCTAATTCTAATCTAATTTGTTTTCCTGAAAATGCCTCTTTGACCGGGGCATTTACCAGCGAGTTAACATGAATATCCCTCTCGCTCTGGGAAATCCGATGTCAAGCCACCATCGCATTACATACACCATACAGTTTTTTTTTTATCGTGGTGACCTTGGTCACCTATATATTTATTTCTTATATCAAAATTTCAGTACAATAAAGTCGAGTAAAATTTGCATAAACAAAAAAAGGGTGTAAATTCAATTTCTTTCCTTTGGATCCTTCGTCGTCATCGTCCAGCATCGTTCATTCTCATCCTCCATTCGATTCTTCAGGTTTGTGTTTTCGGTGTCTGTTTTCCCTTTTAGATTAGGTGTTCTTCCGCTTTTTCTTCGATGTTTTTCAGGGTGTCGATATGTCTCCAGGTTGGCGATTTTCATATTCGTGTCGCCAACTTCCGCAGGATATTTCGGGTCAAGTTTCTTTTTTCCTCTTTGTCGTTTTCGGGTTTTTCGTTTTCAATGTCCAGGTTCCTTTTGTATTTCAGGATGACTTTTTTGAAGATCGAAATCAGGGCTATGGCTGCTTCACTCGTTGTGCCTTGATGTTGCAATATGAGCTCCGGATCTCTGAGTCTGATGTCGAGTTTTATTGCTTGTTTTTTCAGGATGTCTTGTGTAAATCTACATCGCCCAAATACATGTTGGATTGTGTCATTTTCCATCTGACACAATCTGCATTTGTGGGTTTCTGTTTTTCCATTTTTAATTTTCAGTAAATTTCGTTTTTTCTTTGCTTCGCCGAATAGCTATCCTTCATTTGCTAATCTGAAATTGATAATTTTCTCTTCATTTTTTAGTATAAGGTTCATCCGTGATTTCTCAAGGGTGAGCTAATCCCAGTTTGCTTACTGGGTTGTTTGGTTTTCATGAAATAGTTCGATTTTCTGTCAGTCATTTTTTTATGAGCTTTACGTGATCTACGATGTTCACCAAATTTGGTTCTATTCCAACCAGTGGCAGCGGAGTTATTGCAGTCGAAAAATTTGGATTATGAATAAAATAGTATTTACGGTGGGCACCACTATAATAGATAATTAAAGAATTGGTCACCGTAAATACTATTTTATTCATATTCCAAATTTTTCGACGGCAATAACTCCGCTTCCACTGGTCGGAATTGAACCAAATTTGGTGAACAGAAAATTTTCAAATTTTATATATTATATTATTTATTTTTATATAATAAATAGAAACTGTTTCTCCTGTAGCAATGCGGCTACTGGTCGGAATTGAACCAAATTTGGTGTGCAGGCATAAATTAGGTAACCTAACAATTTTATCACGTAGCCAGTACGATTTGAGAAAAAAGGTCATTTTTGAAGACCTCTAATACACAGTTGTGCTGTAAACAAAAGCTTCCTCAGCAATACTTATTTGAGGAACTAGCAACGATATATGATACATTAGGTATTTTTATAAGTGACGACTAGCGTTAACGTGTTGAATAGTTTTAGAAACGCATTTCTGGTTCGCGTCTGGGATTTTTTCTGATTAGGCTAGCGGACCACTGCCATATAAACGCGGGCTCACGTACACACGGTTCACAAGTTAAATTTCGCGCGTCATGCGCGTTTCGCAAATCCAATTCACACATTGGCGACTCGCGATTATACGTAATCACTGTGCTCTAGCATTGTGACGACCAACGGGGCGTATATTCACATAGTTGCAAGTGACACAACCTTCATTCCAACTTGAGATGTCGCTTTTCCATCATATTAATACATCAATAACATCAAAGATAAATAAATATCAAGCAGAGATATTTTTTAGAGAAGTAATTCTAGTTATTCTGAGTACTCGAGCAGGTTTGCCTACTTCCTAGGGTGATTGTGTTTCCCTACCACTCACTAAACAACAACATCACAACTTAGTTTTTGTCAGGGATATCCCTGGGTTTTGAATGTCTTTGAAAATGGCACCCACATATTCATTGTTCAATGGTCACTTTGTCGTAGTCACAAAGCTTCACCCTGCAATTTCAAAAGTGACTATTTCCAACTAACTGCGAGCCAACAACCAAATCTACTTTTCGAACTTTTTAAAAGTACTTTACAGATTTATATTTTCGCTACTTATATTTGAACCTGAATAAATCATTGTAGCAAAACTTCCACTACTTCAGTAGCAACGCTGTATACATCAACCACCTCTGACAAAAAGTCACCTATCCATGATCATTCAAGAAAATCTCGATGACTCAAAATACAGAATTGAATTTTCAGGATCCCATCGTGTTATCTGAGCGTTGGGCTTGAGCTGGATCAGCCGCTCGCCTAATGGCATTTGACTTTAGTGTTCGGATAGAGCAGGTCTTAGACTCCGTGCTTTAAGCTAGTGTCGCGTGTCTTGATTTGGCTAACTGCGTTCGATTCCGCCGGCGCAAAATTAACACATGCTGGTTGATCGCTGACGTTTCCCGACTCGCGTTGTGAAACAAAATGGCGGGATAGACATCCCCAACGTGCGTGATCAACAGTTTCTTCTTGTGCAGTGGCTCTCAACCGGGGGTTCGCGGACCCTCAGGGGTCCGCGAAGCCTCCTAATTTAAAAAGTAGTTAATAACCAAAATTGTATTTTTATAAATTAGGAAAATCACGAGGCAGTTTCGCTTTCTTACTATAGTATAACTCCAGAACTCCCATCAACAGAATGGCTGTCAGAGATGAATTATGCTACCGTGCAGACGCATTTTAATTGCTATATTACCAATAGCCGACCGATACAAATATTTTGCTGTTTAGATACATTTTGTTTGGGATTGTGGAAAAAATAGAGAGTTGGATTAGTAATCACGGTGACTTCGAAATGTTTACAAAGATCCATTTTCTCCTGTGATATTCATAACCATTTTCCGCAATAACTTTAAGATGAACTGCTAGATCAGGCGCGGCCAATCTTTTCGGCCGAAAGGCCACATGAGGTTTACGAACCATTGTGCGGGCCATATGATGGTGATGACCTTTTTTAGTCGTCCCACAGGAGTGAGCTGGATTGGGTACCGGTGAAAACAAGACTTCTGTCACTACGCATAAAATCGATGATAAATGTGTCATGACAAGTCAGTGTGCCTCATTGACGTAACCGCACCAAGTTAATTGAATTCGGTCAATAATAATGTCACTTGCATATATTGCTGGTGACCTCTGTATACCGCTGGGCACATTTGGCAAGGACAGGATTATTCGGCGCTTGGACATATAAATATAAAAGATGCGTAGGCCTATATAAAATTGTTCAATGCTTTCATCGCCGACTTTGTTTCTGCGAGTGCAGACGCGAAGTCTTATGTTGAACGACACATTCTCCCACAATTGCGATTATATAGTCGGACCCAAATCTTCTAATTGGTCGTATTTTTAATTTTCGGGAAGGGTTACCAATACTAATAGCAAGAATCTACTGACAATAAACCACGCGCAGTTCTAACAGATAGATCAGGTCAAAAACATTGTTACGAAATAATTTAATTTTTGGCCATATCCGAAGATCAGCGAAAAATGTGGGCGACCGCTGGCGACGCCAATGCGTTGGAACTGATATGTTAGTCATCAAGAACCCTTGCAAGCAGGTCTTGCAAATTCACAATAAATTACGTTCATAATCTACTTTTTTATTGTTACTAGTTTTGAGAATTACCTCGCGCGCCACGGTTTGACCGCTCCCGTGCTAGATAGAAATGACCAGGCTTGACGTAATATGTTCATTAAAAAATTGTGTGTCAATTTAATGCCATATTTGTTGTTGCGATCATAGCCAAATGATTCGTCAGAAGCGTTACGCGTTATTATTACATTCGCCACCACCTATCTTTGTGGTACTCGTTAATATCAAATCGAATGCGTGGAATTTCAAGACATGGCCACGTATGTCAAGAAATGCAGTTGCGAAATTCATTTTGAAATAATAAAAGTAAACCCAATTCCTACATAAATAGGATGATGTTGATTTCAAGAAAAGTCATTTTGTTGCTGTTTGTCACTAACCTACAGATATCATCTTCACGAAATCTGCTAAGTTTTTCCTGTGTCGGACTCATTCTCGGCCACCCATACCTAGCCAATATATTTCATCCTGAATATACTAATTTTTCATTGGTGCTTGCGTGAAGCAAGCTCGGCCTTTCTAAAGGAACGCTAACGACTGATTCCAAACCTCACCTCTAATCTCTGCGTTGAGGATGCGACCAAATGAGAATTCCTCCAGAATTTCTACCTAACTGTTGGAGGTTTATCTAGGCTCCTACTCGTCATCTCATCCGTGTAAGCGGTGTCTTATAAAAGCCTGAGTGTGCCGTGCTACAAGTAGGCAGCGTGGTGTAAATGACCATATAAGTCGACGAACACCATGAATACAACAAACAAACCAAATGAATTAGTAAATGGACTCAATCTACATCTACCAATTAAGGAAGAATATGGCAGAGCGTCATTATAGCGTCGTGTATATTGGAGTACATAGATCCGATCTATAACGTCAAGTCCATAATAAAAGTTTATTGTTGTTCATAAATAATAAACATCAATATAGATGGATAGCAATTTCTTTGTAAATTGAAAACGTGGTCGAATAAATCTAATCCACATTTAATGCTACCCCCATAACATGTGTCTTCCCATTCAATGCGCCGTAGTCTATTACTGGTAAATGTGGCATCATCGCTTTTACTCGCGCCGCCACCTCTTCAATTGACATAGCGCCTTAATAACTATGTGATATAGATGGGTTCTGAATTGCCACCGGATGTGATGGCGTAGCGTGAAGTTCACTCCCACTCCCATATAAATGAGTCATGTGGCGTGAGGAATCTCGCTGACATCGGCTGTGTTGGCCCAAGTCCGTGAACAGTCTCCGTCCCATCAGTCGCAGTTGCGGATCGTATTCAAATATTCTCCGAACTCTATCTGAAAATTAAACTTAAAATAAATATCACGAGACGAAACATTTGAAATACTCATACCTAACATTTCCCTACCTAAAGTTAATATACACCTTAGCGTGGCGTTTAAACCGGGGGTTGTGCCATACGGCCACAAAGCATAGTCTAGGCTAGGGTGCAAGACGCTTCCAATTCCATTTCCTTAGAACACTTACTGTTATCGTGGATTGCTCTCTTCAGCTGCTCAAATGCTTCGTTAGAACTGATTGCAACGATAAATTCTCGCATTAATTCATCGTACGCATTTCTGTCAATTATTGACCACTGCGCGTCACACCCATCTAACGTCGCCAGCTTTCGGTACAGTACGACATTTACCTTTCCGGGATCGGCCGCGGTTGCCAGGCGATGTCGTATGCTATTCTGTAAAAGGAAAGAGTTCGAACATATTGAAACATGACGATAACCAGTGTTCGACGAGGGCGAATACGTTCTAAATTAATACGGATTCGTATTGACATAGCACGTATCATGTAAGTCGCTAAGTTAAATGATCTTGCATCAAATAAATCCACATCGTCACAATTTGTGACTCTAGGTATGGTCTTATCGTTTCGACAGTTTATCTATTCTTCGAAACAGAACGGCATACAAAAACTGCTGTTTGCTATACTATAATAAAACTACTGGATATGAGGAGGACCAATCGTTCAAATAGAACCTATCGTAGTTTGAATCGACTGTAAGTTCAGCGTTGCACTCACCTGGAAGGTCTTTTTGTGCGCTCTGGTATAATAGGGGAATATCATGGAAATATTGTGATATATTTCGCTATTATGTAGTGCCGCGCAATTCGCCATTTTGAACGCGAGAAAGATGGCAACATCGTAACTTCCAGGATGACGAGACAGAGGATTCACTGCCGCCATCGCAGCTGCAGACCCCAAAATGATGTTGAGAATGTTGTTCTCGTCCAACTCCACAGAAATACGACGTTTGTATCTTCTTTTCGTTCCTCGTCTACAACAAAAAACGTGAGTTATCGATAATGGAAGAGACATATGCACAGGATAGTAGAAGTATAGACACAAAAATATGAGTGATTACAGTCAGATATTGAGTATAATGTAACGAATCGTGGCTACAAGATTAGTTCACTAAAAATTGTGACAGACACCCCGACAGTATCAAAGCTCCATATGTACACAATTTGTTGAAATGAAAACTGTTAGATCGCACCAATCATATGCATTTGTCTATAGCGTTGTGCAAGTCAATGTTAATCAAATATATCTTACAAGATTTTTCTTGCGTTGTCCTTCAAAACGTTCAAACAATTCAAACTTACTTAGTCCCGGAATTCATACTCTCCAGCGCCTTTCGTCGAAGATCCGAGAAACAATAGGAGTTCCAACCAATCCTGTCGAGGAGGATTCGCAAATTTTCGGGGGATTGGGGGCCGATTTCCGGATGTAAAATACGTCTGATGCCGTCGTGGTGCGATTCAAAAACATTGTACGCAATTTCGACGTCTGCCGCGGCACAGGATACATCATGGTTTTGATCCTGGAGTAGGAATCGGTTGGGGGCGATGAAATGACGTTCATTCTGCAAATATTGCGCTTGTACGGGGACAGACATTCCAACTTCACGCTCGGGATCGCAGTTTCTGGGAATGTGATCTCCTGCCGAATGGAAGTATCTGGAATATAAAAATAAAGATTCATGCTCTGAACAGCATCATTCAAAACATAGTACAAAAATTTCATTGCACAAAGTCAATCAGCGTGACACGAAAACAAACTAGTTTTTACGGAGAGTTCCAGAGAAATCGAAAACACAAAGTTCTGTACTGTTTACCGGAAATTTGTTGCTGTATTTTGCCGACTAGACAGTGGCTCGGTGTTTTCCACATGTCTCTTCTTGCGAGGTGGTGTCGGCAAAGGGCTTGTGAAAATTTCTGAGTAAAGTTCATTGACAAACTTCGCGGCATCTTCATCGCTCCAGCGACCTGTGGTCGGGTGTTGTGAGTCGGAGAATCGGTTTCTTTGATGAAAGCCGCTGCGTTGCTGTAAAATTATGGACTATGTTATGAATATGCACCAGACAGCCTATATAACTGATGCCCCATGGTAAGGACATTTTATATTTAAATTCGGGTTAATTCAGTACATATTTATATTGTTCGGAGAATCTGTGGTCTTTCCCACGCTTAAATAAAGAAAACTCACGCGAACATTACATCTACTTCAAGTTTCCTATTCAAATGCTACTATATTGTTAATGACCTTACTAAAATTTCCAATGTCAGTGCTATTTCTAAATTCGAATTCGTATAACTTTCTGCTGTGCAAATTCGGGTGACATGCCCTTAGGGATAGTTTGCTCACATGCGCATCGGCAACGATCTTTGCTCCGTAATTTTGGGCCCGAAATAAACTTTCGCAATGTGGCGATAGGCTCAGATAATATAGATATTATTCCATTACTTTGGGGGATAGGTTCACAATGCGGCAATGTCCTGAAATTCATTTCTTCAAATTATACTACGGCGATATAGTGGAGCTTATATCTGAGGTATTCGTCAAGACAAATCCGATAAATCTTATAACGACCTACCTCGGAATCCCGCACTACTTGCTCAAGAATATCTGGACATCTTTGGCGTTTCATACTGCACTGCTGCCTTCGTCAAGTAGTATGTAAAATCAAATGACACAAATACAAATGTAATGGGTTTTAAATTCACCTTATCGCGGGTCAATTTGATTGGATTATTGAAATTTCTCTCACTTGCATACAATGTTCGATGCATTTTGTTGGCTGTTGCAACAACTTGTAATTAGGAGATAAGGGTCTGTCTACTGTGATATCTGATATATATTTTCTCTGGATTAGTGGCCAATTAAGCGAAGGTATATCAATGGTCTCATCCAGCGACACAAATTCAATTAAGGTGATATCATCACAACATCCATTGCAATAACACATTTATGATAACTCAAAGACTCTTTGGTGCTTCTTCTCAATAGTAATCGGCACAATAAAGGGATTCAAACATATTCAAAAATAAAACGAAATTATTGGCCCTTAGTCCAAGGTATCAATCGTCTGATCCAGAGGAGCATATTCAATTAAGGTGCTTTCATCACAACATCCATTGCAATAACACCTTTATGATAACTCAAAGACTTTTTCTGGGTGCTTCTTATCAAGAGTTATCAGCACAATAAAGTTATTCAAACATATTCAAAAAGCCAAATTGGGAATTGTGGCGGCAATTCGGAAAAGATCATTGAAGATGTAAGTTAGAAATCGTGTCTCTGTGCGAATTAATACCATGTTCCTTTTACACACACGTAGGAACGTCATATTTTGGCGATCTGCGATCTGGTCGATCTTACGAAATTGTTTGATACTCTGCGCCTATTGGAACCTGTTGCATGGCTTCGAAACAGTTGTCACGTTTCGTGATATATTATGCGGCCATATAGGAAATAGATCAAGATTAGTGAACAGTATCATTCGATATTCCCGCGGATTTACTCGTCTCGACAATACGAGGCACGACAATTTTCCAGTATATTAATTCTACCGGAATATTGGCACTATAAAACTAAATCGAAGAACCGTCTCTGTACTGCTAAGGTCATAATCTGACAGTGCGTTTCGAAAGCTGCGTGGTATATTCTTTGGCAGACACTTAGATCGTTGAATGCTCCAGTGATGTGCGTTTGGGGGATGTAAGTGAAGCAGGGCCTCATCCGTCGTCAGGATGAGTAACTGACAATTGCGGAGATCTCCGATAATGATTGGCATTTTCTATTGTTCGTGAATCAATAACATTTGTACACCCAATATAAAGTGAATTTGGATATTTTTCTTACATATTGCGTAAAGGAGAGGTGGGCATGGAGTAAACAAATAGGAAGCAAGCCTCACCTATGACAGTGTAATTCATCATAAAATTCGGAATTTATATTAAATGGTATTAATGGAATGCTACCGTCTCACTGATTCCAGAAATCGGAGTATTAATAGTTCTGCAACATCAAAATCCCTCGAAATCGGCAAGGACTGTGAAATTCGGCGCAGAAAAACAACATCCCAGTAAAGCACAGATTAATTTGCCTCGGTGATTGTTGGCTCATAATCCGGCAATGGCAGTGCAGTGAAAGCGTGCTCTATAGCAGTGCCGTTCAACCTGTGTGACGGTTCGCACTTGTGCGAATGAAAAAATTGCACTGCGAATGACTAAGGTGGTGCGAATGACTAAGGTGGTACGAATGAAAATCTGGATCAAGTGCGAATCAAAATCGTGAATAATTGTTAATTTTTCTGACGTGGAATAATTCAAATTAACCTCATAGGAAATTTAAGTTCTGTGTAGCTTTTGTAGATGCGACGAAATTGTCAAAATTTGGAAAAAATTCTGCGATAGTTTTTAAATATCCAAGGATACTGTGCCGGGTACTGTAGCCAATAAGCGAGACACGCAGAAAATATGGATTTATCATGAGAATTCATGATAAGATTTGTCCAACTGTTGTTTTCTGTAAAACATGGTTTATGACCGTTGGGGTGAACTAGTGTAGGGGTGTGCAATGCGCGAGTTTTCGAGGCCAACCCCATTCTGCGTCGGGGCACATGAAGACGTAAAGTTTTGGCCAACAAACCGCTGATAACATGCGGTGCCAAAAACATAAGCGGAGACAAAACCTTGGTCTAAGAATGACCGATGCTGGATGGCCAAGCCTTTTAATATGGATATGCTCCGTTGTAGGCACGGAATAGTCCCGTTCTTGCAATCCGGGTAGACAGTATAGTACAACTGCGACACGCAGAGGAATTTAATTCGCTCTCATTTGAAATCGCGTGCGTCATACATGTTTTGTAGAGCTTTGTTCGGTAGAGTTGTGGTGTGCGCAACGTCATACATGTCCGTAAAATCGTAGCAAATATACAACTGCAATATTAAAAATGAATTCATTTTCATGTTTGAGGCTGGGGTCGCGAGATGCCACGAAAATTCAGATTTTGGTGGTAGTCTAAAAGCTGCTTTACCGTCAGGCCTATTAAACTGTTATGAATTCTCAAGTTAGATTGAGGTAAAGAGCAGAACACACAGTATCGTGAATTTACTTGCTCTTCTCATGTGCTCTCTAGACCAGAGGTCTCAAACTCAAATGTGCTCACTGGCCAATTTCTTAGTTTTGATGACGCCGCGGGCCGCACCACCAATAATAGGGATATTCAACGCAGAATTTTCAAGTATGCCTTGTTTGACGGGAGCTTGGAGACAGGCATTCCACAGACTTCATGAAAATTTAATTTAGTATTGTGTTATTCACCCTTGACACGGAAAAAATCATATTTTCAAATATTTGAATAAAATTGTTTTTATGCCGGGCATTATTTGTTCAAATATTGAGTTATAGACATCATGCGAGAAGACGAATCATGATCATGACATCGTCAAACTTTCGGGTTATAATATTGCAGCTAGTGGACCTTTGACGTGCCACAAATATATGTAGAATATTCTAAAATCTATACTGAAGATTGATCTGATAGCAGAGCATTTGAGCGGTGTAGCCTAATCCGGGCTATGATATAGTCGTGATAAGTAGGCTATCGTTACTTTGTCATTGCCGAAGTCAAATTAAATCAGCGTCATATTTTGCCTTCGATTATTATTGGAACATATCAATAGCAACTTGAATATAATCATTATTGAGCCAGAGTAATAGCAATGTTTCTTAACCTTAGCGATCGTACCCCTCGTGCTTCCAATGACATTTATCGTAGCACATACGAATTTTCAGCGCAATTTCATTAGAAGCCTAGCGCGAAGACCATTTTCCAGATGTATAAATCGGTCAAGAAAATATTCCACAGCATATAGGCCTAATCCCACAATGCATCTCGTACCCCATGAGGTGGTGCTCCGTACCCCGAAGGGGTCTGCGGACCCTGATTAAGAACTCATGGAATAGAAATGTCCAATCGCCGATGAATTCATTGGTGTTACATCTGTGGAGCGTACTACTACCTTACTCGCCACCAATGATAACAAGCATAAAGAGATCGGACAACACCCAGTATGTAACCAACTATGCGTCGCGGGGGTAACATATTGCCGATGGTTGCCACACTGTCCTGATTAGATAGCTATATACACCCTACGCAACGCAATCTACGGCCTTTTGATAGATTACTATTCCCCATGACAGTTGCATAGATTGTTGCATCCGTAGAATTGCCAAGTCACAGTTCAAGTCGCAAGTCCGTTTCCGATTTTAACGTTTGATTCGACTCATCTCGAGTAATTTTCATTTATTCACCCAGTCAATCCGAAATCGATTAATTTTACGAAAGATCGCACAAAATCAATTCACAATTTCCAGTCACGAATCCTCAACGGATCATGTTTTATCATCATAAACTAGAAATGTGATGTAATAGCTGATCTTCTACCGCATGGTAGCTTTTACAAGTGATGTGATAGTGTAGTTTGCTGAGATTTCAATGTTTTCAAAGCAGTTTTAGGGTGAACTTCAAGTTCTTATATCTAAAAAGATATGTGGCACTGAAATATATTGTTGAATACTTGAAATTCCAAAATGCCGTCGGGGGCCGCACAAAATACTCTTGCGGGCCGCGTGTTTGAGACCTCTGCTCTAGACAAATGTCGGAGGAACGTATCACAAGGTAGCCAGCTCGAATGTGCCTATACTCTAGGCTTACCATATTTTGGAAATCAAAAAAGAGGACACTTTTTTAGAAATTTGCAACTTGCAAAACCGGAGTAAAATTCTCAAATACCAGTTAATTTTTCCCACTTTGTGATCGGTTGACTAAAAAAAAAAAAAAAGGTCATATTTTCGCTCAGAGCTAAAATCACCGTTTTTCACTCCGAAATACCCGCCGGAGCTTCACTTCTGTGCTAATATGCGGCACATCACTCTCAATTTGCTCTAAATCTGCCTAAATTTTCAAAAAAGAGGACAAAATCTCAAAAAAGAGGACAAAAGGGTGTCCTTCGAGGACACGTTCAAAAAAGTCAAAAAAGAGGACAAATCCTCTTAAAAGAGGACGTATGGTAAGCCTACTATACTCTCCTTGATCGTTTTGCACCGTATGCTCCATGACATAAGGCAAAAGCCTCAATACAAACATGTAAGTTTTTCACCCTGTCGACAAACTGGAGCCTCCGCGCGTGACCTTTGTGTCAGTTCTCAAAAACGGTTTCTGCCAGCAAGCATTTTTCACTCGCGAAAAAGGCGCAGTATTTTGGATAGAAGCGCAGAACAGATTTTAAGACCTGGCCATCCAAGCACTAGTAGACGACAATATTGTTTGACCGAGAAGGGTTGTAGTGAAATAGTTGAAATCAAAACGAACGAAACAATTGCCTTTTTTAATGAGACACGTGATAGCTTAAGCTACATAGCATAGCCAATTTGATGCACATCTGAACCAAAAGTGTCTTCGTCTAACAATTTTCGATTAGTCTGAGCGAATGAAATATATTTTACAAAAAAGAAAGTTCGAATGGAACTCCAAAAGGTTGAAAAGCACTGCCTATCGAATTCGCAAACTGACGGTGTATAGTAGCCTACAGTGCTTCCCAACCGGTCGCTCGCAGCCAATCACTGGATCGCGAAGCTATTTCAGGTGAGTCACGAAGAATCTTCCATTCCATTTGCCAAAGATGCTAAACACGCGTTCTCGCGGCATTTTAGAAGAATGGACTTCGAGCCCCAATCTCCCCGCGTACGCCACTGCACGCGACGTGCCATCACAGAAGTCACGTTTCAATGAAATACACTAATTGCCTGAAACCGACGATGGCCGAGACGAGTGTGTCATCACGATTCGCAGCTATGAGTTGGTGTGTGTGGTCTCCAGGGAATCCCTAAGACAGGTGAATTTAGAAAACTACTGGTATTCCCTGGAACCCCGTTTAAGAACCACCGATATAGTGACTATAGCAGGGGTTCTCGGCCATTTCTTGGCCGTGGCCCATTTTCCGGTTTGAAAATGTGCTGTGGCCCACCTCTTGTATAGAGTAATAATCCTGTTCAATGCGTGATAATCGACGGCGCCGATATGCCTATTTGTCTTAAATATGCGCATTTTTCTTTCAATTTACTGATGATATTTAAATGGAGACCTTTCGGCCCATGAAATCGCACCAAGCGCGACAAAAATTTTCAAGTCGAATAAATATTTTTTAACAAACGACCAACAAAATAATCTTGGGCCCCTTCGAGCTCGCGCAATGGGGGGTTTGGGTGCAACAGTCACGGCCCTGGTAGTCCATAGGCTGAAACTCCTGTGTATATTATTATGATCATCCGCTGCTTCATTCGCGACGCGAAACACAATGACCAAATCCACGCATCCACTGTGTGATTGGGATTTTAGTTCCACTTTTGTGGGGAATGATATAATCAGTCTGGGTCAGCTTCAAACAATTCATTGGTGAATGGGGTACTACAGAGAAGTAATATGCATGCTGTACGATGCACACTATTGTATATGTCTTGTACCAAACCAACTGAAGTTGCGATGTCAGGATATTCAATCCAATGATACAATCAATTCATGTGACTCTTACATTATGTACAACGATTTCCAGGGCGGACATTTTAAACCGACTACAAAGATTAATGCGCTCCGCTGGATCCTCAATCAATTGCGATTCGTTGCGGTGGTGCAGTGTACCTCCGCCATAAGTTGATAATAATTTGCAATTGTGGCTGTTTTTGTCTTGCAATGATACGACTTGCCTAAGTACAGTAAATCTATGCATCAATTACACTTCATTCCGAGTTTATTGCACACCCCTGTCAACTGCATACGGCATATGACCCCGCCGGATGACTTGGTTACTTCAGTTGTCATATACACGGAATTGTTTTGGTTTCTGATGGCTGTGGGTTTTCATAGCCAGTGGAAAAAGCCGTCGTTTCTCCTTCCCGTTTCGGCTCGTGCATGCTGACTCCATGCGTGCCACTGCGTCTCATCGGAGTCGGAGGAAAAGCTTTACGTAGCTTACGTATAATTAGATAATATGAATATATTTTTAGCGATTAACAGAACAAATATAACTAAACTTCAATTAATGCTAAAATTTTCTAAATAGCTTTGTGGCCCACCTCAAATGCTCCTGTGGCTCACCCTTTGAGAACCCCTGGACTATAGCAATTACCCGATTGAATGAATATATAGATAACGCACTGGTTTAATTATTGTCTCATTCCCCACAGTTGCATACGCCAATAGGTCGCGAACTAGAGTCCGAAAGAGGTCGACCACAGAATATCTACTCAGGTGTTAAAGGTTTATCTTAGCAAAATTATGTGGTGCCAGAACGAAGGTGTGTCGTGTGGTAAGTTGGCAAATCATGAGAAACGTCGGCATGCTGTAAATGACCATAGTATAGTCGAAGCACCATGAATAGGTGCCTACCACAAACAATAACAATCACATTATGTAATTTGTCTGTAAAATGCTGCACGGAGCTAGGTATGGATAATATTGGAAAGCGTGGCGTGCGGGGTTATGGTTATATACTATCGTGAACGTTCGATAGCTCATGCAAATCATTCAATTAGGAATCTCCTCGTCTTATATTAGCATCGTTAGATCAAATGGCCTAATATTGTAATTGATCCTGTACGTAATCCATTTTCTTCGAACTGCGTAACCGATCCATTCACTCTTGCAGTATCAAAATGTGATATACACCCTTCGAATCTGTTTTCCATCTCCTATGCTGTGACTGTATATTTTATTTGCGTGGCGGTTCGCCACCAGATCAGGTGTAGAGGGTAAAGGTGCAGGAAATGGATTTCGTAAAATTGCCGTCACAAATAGAATCGCCAATGTAAGTGCATCGGTTACGTTTGGCAATCACCTAATCCAGTGGTTCTCAACCGGTGTGCCGCGGCGCACTAGTGTGCCATTTACTTCTCCCAAGTGTGCCGCGAGAGATTTCTTCTAAATTTTGAAATTATGTGCAAAATAATTCTAGTACGTAGCAAACGACCAATATTCTAAATCAGACTCGACGTGAAGAGTTTACATATGACAAATCAAAATTACTGTCATGACATCGCGATCTTTAAAGGCTGAAGTCAGTTTTACGCAACATCGTTATTGATCGCAGAGAAGAGCCGACATGGCGGCACCTGTGTGGCAATGCAGTTTTCTAATCTTCATGGTCTTTTCATCATCATCATTGGTTTATTAGCAATTTTTATCAGTTCAATACACCACAAAAAATGCGATACAATGAAAAGACAGGAAGATGTCGAAGCGACAGGAGTAGTCTATGGAATCTGACACCCACCTTGGCCTAGGCCTGGGCGATGTATAGAGGAGGCATGCACACTGAATGAAAGTAAAGAAGATAGTATAGAAGATGAAAGCGACAAGAAATAGGGCGGCATGTCATGGGAAGCGAGATCGATAGGTCAGTCGTGGTCCGGTAATCTTGAGGATGGACTGTATTTATTTAGTAGTAATTGCTTGTATTTCGACTTGAATGTGGACATCCTCGTTGACTGTCGGATGGCCGGCGGGATACTGTTCCACACATCAGGTCCGGCATATTTGATAGAGCGATGATCTTTTCGGTCGATCATATGATATTTGGACGACGTGATCGCGCGTGTGTTGGACTTGTGCGCTTTTGATTCCGAGGTAAGGAAGTCATTGAAATACTCGGGGCAACGACCGCAGTGGAACTGATACATAAACTTGGCGATTTCTAGTTTCCGCATATCTTCTAGGTTTAGCACGCCGTATCTCTTCAGCAGCGACTTGTTGGATGGGCAGCCAGGCCCCTTTTGGGCCCTAGCTCGTCTTCCTAATCACCAGCGAGAAATGAACTCCTTTCGAAGTGATGGTCACGTTTACAAATTCGAATTACAAACAATACCGGGTGGTCTCTGATGTAGTACTTCTGCCTTGTCGGAGCACTGAAGTAGAATTTGCTCTGCTCCAGAGTAGAAATTACTGTATCTTCTATATCGGCGGACATATCACAAATAAGTCTGCAAATCGTATCATTCGACATGGGAATCGTTTTCAACTCTTCCACAGCTGTGGTCACAAACATTTTTTTACAGTTCTAGTGCAAGCCGGAAGAACAACATTCTCTGTTTCCGTGTAAGTTTTTGAATTTTTAGCTATTACCTCCGCTTCAACAGAACTGCTATCTCGTTGAAACTTTATGGTGCGCGTAGATTAGGGGTTCTCAGCCGGCACTGCCGTAGGCTCGGAGCGTAACGTTATGTCACATGCGACGAATTTAAGAATTGAGATGTAAATTAGATCAAATAATATCATTATATCAATTCTCCCGCACCCACTGTGTGTTTGGGGTTACAATAACAGGACCTGCCGCAAGTACCGTAAATCTACATCAGATACACTTCAGCCCGAGTTTATATGAATACCATTTTTCACGGCAGACGACAAACGACATGACGCCGCCGGAATATTTGGTTACTTCAGCATAAACTTGCAGTTACTACATAATCGAAATTATTTTCGTTGCTTTTAGACGTAGGTTGACATAGTCGTGGGACAAAAGCTGCCGTTTCCCGTCCCCTTTTCGACTTGTACAATTGTACATTGTGACTCCGTACGTGCCACTGTGTCTCATCCGAGTCGGATGAAAACCCTCTCTCAGCGCAGCCCGAGGTTTCACCGAGATTGCAGCGGGTAAGTTATGTTGTAGCAGAGGTAATAGCTAAAAATTCAATATTTCACAGCGAAGCGAAGTTATTCTTCCGGCTTGCACTAAAACTGTAAAACAGTTTTTGTGACCGCGGCTAATTAGAATTGAAAACGATTCTCATGTCTAATGATAACATTCATAGACTGATTTGTGATATGTCTGGTACAGAATATACCGTAATTTCTTCTTTGAAGAAAAGCAAAATCTATTTCAGTGCTCCGAAAAGGCTGAATTGTTTCGTCAGAGATCACTTTATCATTGCTACTGTGGGTTCCACTGAGCATTCTGGTAGTTTAAAGCTGCCGTAAGTCAAAAATGTTGCGAACCACTGTGCTCGTGTGCCGCGAACTATTTTTCATTTTCAAAGGGTGCCGCGGGATCAAAAAGGTTGAGAACCACTGACCTAATCGATCGCGTCGTGAGTGGAGTTTAACCTGACAATGGATCAGCAGTGCTCTACGTATAAGGAATGATGTGAAGTGAGGCTAACGTTCGCGTTCTGTGTGCGAACCTCAGAAATTCAGAGGTTCACGTTAACAAACGAACCTTGGTAGGTTCTGCACTGTGAACCTTTTTCATATATTACCATTTTCACGTCATTATAACATCTTTGGTTGTAATTCTTTGCATTTCAACTTCGGGCCAGCCTGCATGGTGTTGGCAGCATACAAATCAACCTTAAACTGCATGCACCTTGCTAATCTCAAAACTTTTACTTTGTCACAAGTTTGTTCGAAATATTCAGCTTTCCATTTGTAAGTATTTAGTGACTCTCTGCTGTGAGCTTGACCCGCAATCACATAATATCGAGAAGGAAATACACTACTTGTAGGTAGTCAGCAGATTATGCATATTCAACCAATCAATGAAATTCATATACATTGTTGTCTGATGTATAAAATCTAGCAGGCGCAGCGGATCTATCTTCATTTAATATGTTTGTGCGTGGCGAGCTAGCGCAGTGGTCGGCTAAATTGTTGGGAAAGAGAAAAAAAATATTGAATTCACGGGATTAATATAGCATTTGATTGTTCAACTTTGTACATTTGGTGACGTTTAAAAACTCAGCATATATATACTTCGGCATTGTGGTATAATGTGGCCTGAGTCGTCACTAGGTATGTGTACACGTACAGTGTACATAAATGGCGTTATGCTTTGGTCAGCGGGATGAAGTTTGGTTTCATGGAATGCTACAAATATGCTTGTTTTGGGGCCATGGGGAAATCACATAGCTACATCGTCGCATGTACACCACGGTATTAAAGCTGAAATCTCCAGAAAAAGTTTCACGTATACTTGGGCGCTGTTAGTGGTGAAATATTCACAGTGTGGGACCCAGGACAATATTATCTGGTACGGGTTCGAAATTCATAGGGCCGGAGGTGAGATTTTACAAGATGTGCCTCGTGACAGCGAATCCTTCCTATATGCTTTCGGAACGACATGCAGTCATGAGAGAAATAGCGCGAGGCACTTTCAAATCGGTGCCCACGTATAATGATTGACAACCGGTCATAACAATATCCAAACTCGAAAACCTAGATCATTGTAGTGGTATAATTAAACAAATTCGAGCAGAACGCCGATAATCTAATTCTAATATAAGTTTTAAAATGTTTTTATGTTCAATTCTTAATTCTCATCAAGTTTCTGGTTTTACTGAAAATACGACTGAATCTTGCAAATTGAGCCAAGCTTGCTGTACAAGCATTTTCCTTTCTCGTGCCTGTGACAATGAACTCTGATTTGAATGAATTGAGCTTTTTCTTGTATTCCTTTGTAATTCGGAATGGAATTCAATTTTAAAGATATTATAAATTCAGCAATTCTAGTTCTAATATAATCTAGAGAAAAACTGAGTTCACATCATTTTAATTCTAATCCCAATTTGGATAGCTGGAAATTTTCTAGATGTCCAACTCGGCCAGTAGCGAATTCAGTATTTATTTGAAACTACTTATAATATCAACTTAACGCCTTTGAATTTAATGGCAAGCTTATGACTTACTGATGCGAGGTACCATATGCATTGTCCTGGCCCACAACGAGACAGGAGCGATAAGAATTGAAATGAATTGAGTCTGATGTCTGAATCAGACAATGGAGATGAAATTTTAAAGTAATCCGTCGTATCTGTCTTATGCGCCTCTGAATAGTGACCGCGCTCAGACATCAACGAAATCTGATAAGACTCACAGACACACCGGAGCAGACGTCCTGTAATGTTTATACTTTGATAACAGTACCGCAATAATCCGCATCAATATCGCAAACTGTCTACTATAAATCAGCATGGGGCTTGTTGAGCGATGATTAAAATACCATCCTCAGATAAACATATAGGGACTGCCGTGTCCCATTGTAATTACCGTTTGATAATGTTGGAGAAATTTATTAAACTAAAGGATTCGAGTGGAGTTGTCGCTGAAGAAATCAGATTTCTTCTGTAGAGTGTGCAGTAACCCACAGTTACTTTGGTGCTGACGAACAGTCTGAGAATACTACGCATAGTGAGGAGCGATGAACTGAGTTGAATTATTATGAAATACGCTTGAATATTGTCCATATATGCGTTCGTGAGGTTCGTGAAGCTGTTACCAAGTTGACTCGCACTGACAAAAACATGGAGTCGAATCGCGTATAGTCCGAATAGTTGGACATCTGATCATTGAAATAATATTATACGGCTATTGATGCAATGGTGATTCAATTGAATAAGATTGAGGTTGAAAATCTGCTCAACTTCCGATTGACAACAACCTGAAACTATGCGAATTACTGTCAACATCGCGCATGTAGGGATTTTATGATTGAGACTTAAACGAGAATGGTATTAATCATTTTCATTATCCAACCACTCGCCACCTGGTTGCAATTCTCAAATCGTGTTCAACGTCGGACAGGATAGACTAGATTGTCGACATGAGGATGTTGTAAAATCGAGAATATATATATCGTCACATCAGCGTGTCATGCGCCACGCAAAGCCAAACGTTATTGGCATCAACTTTTCCGAGCCGAACTCTCCCTGAACTTGGAGGTTTGACGTCGATATCTAATAGGCCAAACGTCCTTTATCTGGTCACCATGAGGTTTCGATCGCGGTTCAAAAGATGAGCTGAGACTTCAAATCACAGTTATTTGAGGACTTCCTAAACTATACCTCAGCAACTAGAATTATGTATCACAATTCGCAATCTGCAGGCTCCTGCTCGAATTGTGGCACCAACTGCTATATGGTTGGAGTCCCGGCTTAAATATATTGATGTTCGGCGTTAATATAATAATATTGGTATAGAGGACGGGCAGGTTGTTGGATTTATAGTTCGCACATGGTCGTTGCCTGACCGATTTAGGATATTTGAACCGATTCTGATAGAACCATTATCCAGCACCTTCCTCGATGTGATCAGCTGATATTAAACATAATGTCCAGATAATAATGAATTTCCAAAGCTCCAGAGAGTCTATTTAAATAGCATTACAGCCATTTCCATGCTCGGACCTGATATAAATACGAAAAAGTTCATCTGGACACCCGTGAGCTATATGAAATGGATCAATATCCCTAGCCTAGGGGTCACATATTATAGTTATTCGACTGCTTACTACCATTCTGAGAGTCAGAAAAATTGACGATCTTTTTCCTTTGCGCAAATGGCTGATACCGATAGTTCTTTCAAAGTGTGATATGGACTCGATTATATCAGCCAATCGATCGTCAGACTGGCTTTAGTCTAGAGCAGTGGTTCTCAACCGCCGGTCCGCGGACCGGTGCCGGTCCGCGACGACTATTCTGCTGGTCCGCCAGACATTTTGTAATTTTATACTTAATTGCAAAATAAAATAAGTAGAAGGCGGCTTATCAATGGATAAAAGGATCAACACATCACATTTAAAACTGAATAAAAACATCCCCATTTTATTCGTACTACGCATTTCGTAGTACGTTTGGTTGTAGTGGGAAATGAGCAAATGTGTTTGTCCCGACTCCGAAACGCTTCTTCTCTCGACATTATCGAATCGAAGAAAAATATTCAAGCTTGGGTATTCCCGGGGCTCCCCACCTAGGGGTCACGACCCCAACGGGTCCGTTTACCTACTCTACGTAGTCTCGGGGACAGGATTTGAATACCAATGACCATTGCAAGAATGCCATTAAACCGGGTGCTATCGGCAGTTCATTTCTGAATATTCTAGTTCATTTTGCAACATAGAAAAAACCGACCTCTGAAAAATGCGAACTTGGCAAACAAGGTATCGGCTCAGTCGAAGGGTCATACTAAAACGCCACTCACTCTAACGTAAGGTTGGCATCTGGTCACCTCTATTAAAATTCAAATGTCGTGAGGCTAGAAATCAATGGGATGGTAGTTTTCCTTACAAGTGACCGATAGTGCTATGTGTTAACATAGTGGTTCTCAAACTGGGTCCCGAGGTTCGTTTGGGGTCTGCGAGAAATGTTCCGAAAAATTCAAACCATCCGGAAAAAAAAAACTAAATTTTTGAATTTAAAAAAATTCAGGCAAATTATTGTTAAATCAAACTCAAGGGGAGCCGAAATAATATCATTAATCAAGATAAAGTAGAATATTTTAGTGCTAAATTATTCAATTTTAAATTTGAGTTTCGCCTTGCGCGCGTTAGTTTCACTACGCATTTCTCAATTTTATTGTGCGTATTCCCACCCAGGAACAAAATACGCATAGATTTACAGAATTGAAATCTTAAGAATCTTCCTGCATTCGCAATTATGCGAGCATCGCTTAAGGCCGTTGAAATACTTTAATCTATAGGAACGCGTAAAGAGTGACTGCATTATCGGCATTTCCGCGCTGAACGTTTCCGCGCCACGACACACTACGACATAGAGCGGTTTTGCCAACAAACGACTTCACGAGAAGTGCGCTGGAAAATATCACTGGCGGCATGTTGGCCGGAACCGTCGGTATTGATCTGTTCAGGCACTGAAATAGTCGTCACGGAATAGTCCTTATCTAAGCCGCGCACGGTGTAAATGCGATCCGCGGGGGGAAATAATTCTCCCAGTGTTAAAATGCGAATTGCAAAATGATTTTTTCTTTATTTCAGTCTGGTACGTGTTAGCGACTCCAATATTATTCGATTAGCCACAATCATTACCTGGGTTTACGAAATAACTACACGCTTCAACAAATTAATTACTGTATTATTGACAAAATGTACTCCCTGAAAGACTTCGCGAAAGGGTAGTATTGAAATTACCGAATGCGGTAAGAGGGGTCTGAAGAATTCTTTCCCAGAAATTAAATTGATCGCCCTTTGGCGACCAAGACCACCGTTTATGGGTGTTTGCGTTAATTTGGTAAGGCGCCGTGAGTCATACAAAAGATTGCGAAGCGACCGTTTCGTGAAGTTTTAGTAAAAGTTGCAGAACCAGAGTTAATAGAACAAACCTTGAGCGTGGCCGAGCAACTTATAGATTGTTGTCTGCATTTCGCGCGACGCAGAATTTCACGTAGCAGTATTCGACTTCTTTGATTCGATATAGATAGAAATAGTTCCAAAACAACGATGTATTGGTATATAGTCTGGGACGGAGAACGAGATTGACACGCACATGGTCGTCAGCTTTCCGTATAGACCAGGAGTAGGTTTGGGCGGGGGGAGTGGTCACCATTTTTTGTAGTCAGCACGCCAAATTGAGAGGTGAGGTCGCGGGACATTTTCAAAACGGTATTAGGTGTCTTGAGGTTGCGACCATAAAAGGGTTGGGATCCCCTGGTGTACTCGGTTAATCCGAGGCCTTCGGCACACTACCACAGAATTTCATGAATGCCGTGATGAACACAAATTAATCCCTCAAATGTCACTCTCTAGTAGCATTGCCAAAAATGGTTGCATGCTTTTATCGCAATTGCAATTCGGGTTTATTCAATTTTTGAAGATCCACCGGTCCGCCGACTATTTTTTGAAATTTTTACCGGTCCGCGAGCTCAAAAAGGTTGAGAACCACTGGTCTAGAGCGCATGAAGGTAATTGCACCGCTGATTATTAAATATTAGGAATATGCCGTATATGCTAATCGAAACAAAATTTATGTGGTTTGCAGACATAATCACCATTAGATCGTTTTACTGACTATACAAACTTGCGTCATGAAAAGGAAATTGTCGTCAGATCTCAGTAATTCGCGCGACGTGAACAGACCCCGAAAAATGCTGATCATGAGCAGCAGTTCTGAGGATTCGAATAGCGAAAATTCGCCGGCAGTTCGGAAGAGGGAGAAAAAGGTGGTACGTCGCACCAGGCGCCTACTACGTACGCCGCATGTAGAGCTGAATCCTGCCGTCATACCACCTGATGTCATGTTGGAACGCGTACCTTGGACGGCATTGTACGACGAGAGAGAAGAAATTGGGTCGGGTGGGGGCGGCACGGTCCACGCTGGTGAGTTATCTTTTCCAACATTCGATTTAACGAAATTAGGTTATCTTTCAGAGCATTATTCATTTGTGTTGGCGTACGGTTATTTTGAAATATTTGACTTTGTAAATAATTTAAAATATTCGCCTAAATGACTCAAATTTTTATGCATAAGATTTTCCTTTCAATACTCTTGCCAGAGTCAGCTACTTACTGACGATTACCCTGACGATATCCAGCCGAATCTATTGATATATATCACAATATGAATTTTTATTCAATTGTTCAAAGTTCCGTACGTCTAGGAATCCCCACAATAAATACTGCGGCATCTCACAATTTACATCTTACAATGAAATATCTCACACATGATTTGATCAATCTAACGTCTCATTTATTTCTGCAGCGACTCGGAAATCAGACGGCAAGGCCGTTGCCTTAAAATTTATACCCAAGTTCAACGTACCTCAATGGGTTCAATTTTCAGGCTGCACGGTACCGATAGAATTCGAGCTTCTTCACAAAGCGTCTGTGTCGAAACATCCAGGTTAGTTATTGATGTTTATTACGGTCGATATGCTGCAGTTATACGTGTGATAGCGAGGATATCCTTGATTGTAAGCCTACCTATTCAGCAGAGTATACAGGAGTAGCCATACTCGTGTAGTAATAAAAGTTGATTGTTGATATACCATGTTCTTTCCAATTCTCTACTAGATGCTGATGATAACTTATGACGAGTGTCAGCCGAAAATTCTCGGGTGTATTTCAATGTGTCTATGCGAAGCCCTTCTACTAGAAGTACGGTTGTACATTTTACTCGATTACGATCATAGACCAATCGATTTCCGAGACACGTCAAACCTACTTCAAGTGGAAGCAGATAACGAAAATCTTACGGATTTGGATTTGATCACGTTCCATCTGATGATTAGCCAGGATTCTCATGACTTGCCGCTTGAGCTGAGATCGATATGGAACAATATGTAAATTATGATGATCTCTAGACTGCGTATTGAAAGTACGTTACTACATTTTTATCGCTTGGATTCGTGCCGAATCTTTTGATACCAACATAAACGAGATTGCGCTACTAATAACTTTATCACCGTCTTGTAGGAAGGTGATCAATGATCATGCATGTGCATGCGTAGTTGGTACTCAAGTTGAAGTAATTTATGACTAAAATAGAAATAAAAGAACCGATTTACACGTAGTGAGAAAAGCTAGGTTTTCTCGGCCTAGTTTAACCGAAAAAAACTCAAAACTGTGAAGTAGAAGAACAAGTGAATAAGTACCGCTCGAGTTTAGTTGTAGTAATAATAACCTACTTCAGTACTTGATAGAATAACGGTTCTTCGTTCGGCTTACTGACCAACTCCATGGTAATGTCACACTATTCTTCTTAATACTCGCGACTCAAATCGAATGACTAAAGGTTCTCGATTATGCCTAGAGGTCCTAGTAATAACTTGAAGTAACTGCTTACAGATCCATTCTTATCATCTAATTTTGCAGGAATCATCGGTATGATTGAATGGTTTGATGAAAAAGACGAATTCGTGCTCGTGATGGAAAGACCGAACCGCGCTGTCGATATTCGGCAGTCGCAGTGCGACTGCGGCGAATTCTCAGAGGATACCGCACGAAGCGTCTTCCATCAGGTCGCTCTAGCAGTTTCACACTGTCACGAATCCGGGGTAGTCCATCGTGATATCAAGCCGGAAAATGTACTTCTGGATCCGCGCACTTTTGCGTCAAAGCTGATTGATTTTGGGTGCGGTATGAGGTTGCAGGTACGTGGCCGACGATTTATCATCAAGCCAAACAAAAGCTAATTTGATATTTCAAAATCCAGGAATAAATTTGTTATCATGTCCATATTTCGTGAAGACACCTCGCGCCAGCGTTGGTATTTTATCGCGGGCTTCAATTGTTAACTTCCATAGACACTTCTGACATTGAATCGTATATTAATCAATTGTTATTCCCTATTTCAGACACCCCGGGAACATCATTACTCCGGGACACTGATGTATTACCCTCCAGAATGGTATACGGAACATTCCTACCATGGACCTCGCCTCGATCTATGGCAGTGCTCTTCAACCTTTTTTGACGTGGTACACCCTTTTAACGTTTTCTCCAAACTCGTACACCCCTGTTCATATAAAACACCCAAGTCGGTAAAGGGCCTAATTATCATAAGGATTAGCAAGCTATAGGAGCTGCTAAATACTAATTAGGACTCGAGATTACCGTATTATCTAATATATCGATAAAGCGTAACGACACATGTCTGTTATGTCACTTTTAAATACATTTGTTGTACATGTTTTTTTTATCGAAATTGCCTAGCTAGTCGAAAGGATCTCATTAAAAGACTACTCGCAATCTTGTGGCGTTTGTAATTGACGAAAATGATTATATAACGAACGAATTTATGGACCAATGTGCATTCAAATACAAAATTACAAAATAATGCCAGACATTCAATGCGACCGTTGCTGCTGTATTTCGTACGCCAGCTGCGCGAAGTTAGGCAGTAGCCTTTTTTCGAGTGCTCCTCTCATAAGCATATCGACATCCTTGATGCAATTTCTTTTTTTCGATTTAATTTGAACTAGTGCCGAAAATCCTTGCTCGCAAAGATATGTCGTAGGCATGCGAACAAGAATCGTAATCGCTTTTTGACTCAGATTTTGATACTCAGGAATTTTAAGAAGTGATACCCAGAAATCAGTGTAGCTTTTGAGCTGTTTGAACTTTGCCTTTTGAACCAAATCTGATCGTAGTTCAATAACTTCCCCGGTCAAGTTGCCCAAATCCAACCTTTCATTTGTGAAAGGTTGCACGATCCACAATAGAGAGTCAAGATCCAAATATTCGTCCTCTGGAAAATAAGCTTCAAAATTCTGCTGCAGCACATCGAGATGCTGATGTACGGTGGACTTTACTTTTAATTCAAGGCTTGGGTTATCGGTTTCCCAATTCCTGTTCTTGATGAAATTGTTCAAACATTCAAAATCTGAATAATCACATTTTGAAACATTGTTCTGCCATAACTTCAACTTACATTTAAAAGCTTTAACTTTGCTGGCAACCTCAAATACATCAAATCCTCTGCCTTGCATTGATAAATTCAACTGATTGGTGGTCTCTAAAATTGCAGTTAAATAGGACAGATTTGCAACCCAAAAGATATCTTCAAATTTAGCAGCCAATACATGCCCTTTTTGAACCAGGAAAAAATGCACCTCTTTCCGCAGTTGAAATACTCGCTTTAAGACCTTTCCTCTGGACAACCAGCGTACCTCGGTATGGTATAACAACCTTATTACTTCTTTTCCCATGTCTTTGCAAAGATCTGAAAACATTCTATGTGTCTTGGAATGTGAACGAATAAAATTTACAATTTTGACAACATCATGAAAAACAATCTCCAGAGGACATTCCACCTTTTTTTCTTGGTTTAATTTCTTTACTACAAGTGCCTCTCGATGTATCATGCAGTGATTTGACACACAATCCGGTGCGACTTGTTTAATTTTCTGAACAACTCCATTTGTACGACCTTGCATGGCTGCTGCTCCGTCAGTAGTGACTGATCTACACTTTTTCCAATCGAGAGTATGTTCCACAACGAATTTATTCAACGTACCAAAGATGGCTTGAGCTGTGGTACGAACTCCAACTTTTACACAGCACAAAAAATGTTCGACAATAGTTTCTGCTTCTGCATCAGCGAACCTACAATATACAATCAATTGCGCTTCATCTGAAATATCTGTCGTTTCATCAAGCTGTATGCCATAGGCAGCAGAGATGAGCATGGATTAGGATTAGGTTTTGAAAAAACAGGATTTGTGAAATTTTGTCGGATTTGGACTGGATTTGGATTAGACATTTTTTTCGGAACGGATTAGGATTGGATTTACCTATTTTCTGGGAGATTGAAATGTCGTGTGGCGAATGGCGACAAACTATATTCCGATCAGTTATTAATGTACTTATGGTTACTAAGTTATCTTGAATCAAGTGAATCGTTGGTTGTGAAAGATATTTTTCGAATCCCTCCATTGCATAAATTAGTATTTTTTCTGAATTTCCAGTTGGAATCGGATTAGGATTGGACATGGACTTGAATATGAAAAAGTTATGGATTAGGTTTTGGATTTGAAGGTTCGGATTTGGATTGGATTAGGACATAGAAATTTCAAATCCGCTCATCTCTGATAGGCAGTGGCATCCTTAAGCTTTACAACTAGTTGTTTCAGCAAATCCTGAGAAATATCATCGCTTCTCCGTTTAACTGTAGTGTCTGATAATGGAACGGCTCTTACTTTCCTGAGAGCTTTTTCACCTCCATGCAAATGGTCAGCTGCGATTTCAAGACAAGGAAGAACTACGGATTCCAACTCTGTGTATGGCCGCTTTTTCTTCAGTAGAACATGAGTCATTTTTAGGGAAACGATCGCTAATTATTTTTTCACTCCTTTTACTTCGTTTTCAAAGCAAGAAACTTGCTTCTGTTGATGACGCAGAGATTCCTCAAAAAATGCATTTGATTTGTTTTGGTGACTAGGATGTTGTGTTTTTAAATGTTTGTTTAGATGCCGCGGAGCCAGGTTACAGAGATGAGCATGGATTAGGATTAGGTTTTGAAAAAACAGGATTTGTGAAATTTTGTCGGATTTGGATTAGACATTTTTTTCAGAACGGATTAGGATTTGGATTGGATTTACCTATTTTCTGGGAGATTGAAATGTCGTGTGGCGAATGGCGACAAACTTTATTCAGATCAGTTATTAATGTACTCATGGTTACTAAGTTATATTGAATCAAGTGAATCGTTGGTTGTGAAAGAAAATTTTCGAATCCCTCCATTGCATAAATTAGTATTTTTTCTGAATTATCAGTTAGAATCGGATTAGGATTGGACATGGACTTGAATATGAAAAAGGTATGGATTAGGATTTGGATTTGAAGGTTCGGATTTGGATTGGATTAGGACATAGAAATTTCAAATCCGCTCATCTCTGCCAGGTTACTATTACTAAGGACGACAGGACAAAACAAACAGCGTGCTGGCGGATAAGGGTTCAGCATTTCTTCTTTTGTGCGATAAAATCCATACCGGATGTAATCATCATTCCATTTGCGTTTCTTGGCGGCACCGGACATTTTCTTTCGAATGGTTTTCGTTGAATCAGATCTCTGCTGCTGCAAGTTGCTGATGATACTTTCAGGACACTGTTCTGCATTTGTCTCAGTATATGTTTCACCAACATTGCCTGGCTTGCGTGATTCAATAGAATTATCACTTTCACTTACGCTGGGCTTCGTGAAGAACTTACGCATGTCCATGTTTATTTAAATTGGGGCAAACAACCACGTGAACACGGTAACCTCTGTAATCTCTTTCAAATTTACCAATATAGTTAAGTACACGCCTAAAGCATGACAATACCTGGATCACACAATATTACTCGTGTTGGAGAACTGACGTTATAAAACGTCCACATTCAAACGCTATTATAAAATTTCAGCGAGTTCCGCTGCGCTGTTAATTCGCGAGTTCGAGATCTCCGGGTAATACTCTACGTATTCACTATTCGCCAATGCCCTGGCCAGGCATTAGCGGCTGTCAATCACTCCATTTCGCGAACGAATAGGTACCAGAGATGAGCATGGATTAGGATTAGGTTTTGAAAAAACAGGATTGATGAAATTTTGTCGGATTTGGATTAGACATTTTTTTCAGAACGGATTAGGATTTGGATTGGAATTACCTATTTTCTGGGAGATTGAAATGTCGTGTGGCGAATGGCGACAAACTTTATTCAGATCAGTTATTAATGTACTCATGGTTACTAAGTTATATTGAATCAAGTGAATCGTTGGTTGTGAAAGAAAATTTTCGAATCCCTCCATTGCATAAATTAGTATTTTTTCTGAATTACCAGTTGGAATCGGATTAGGATTGGACATGGACTTGAATATGAAAAAGGTCTGGATTTGGATTTGGATTTGGATTTGAAGGTTCGGATTTGGATTGGATTAGGACATAGAAATTTCAAATCCGCTCATCTCTGATAGGTACACCACCTCCGCGACGACGGATTATTTTCACGAATCAAAATTTCCGAGTCTGATCTGCAATTCTGGCAACTTCAGATGATTCAGATATTTCCCATATTTTGATATCTCGACCCTTGACACACCTATTCTGATCTCTATGTTTTATTAATAGCTCAAATCAAGTACGGGATTCAGAGTCTATTTGCAGCCAGTTAGGACGCCCGCCACGCAAATTAAAATTTATTTCGTGTCAGCCCCAAAACAGCATGACATTACGAACGATGAGAGAGTAGGTAAAGCTACCAGCTGCAGAAGCGGTAATTCAGACCAGCGAAGATAGCAGGCACACCAGCCTACTGCGTATCAAGCCTGCCCCACACAAAGTCGACAGTAGCACACGGGCTGCAAGAGATGTCAGTAACCTCAGATCGCATGTCGCTATACACTGTCGTTTGTCGCTAATTTGCACCACTAATAACAAAATACTAAATTGCAAATGTATGGCGAAATATTGGACATAAAATCGGCGTTTTAAAACAATAGGATTTCGATCTCAACAAGGAAGCTGCCTCGACCCTGGCTGGCTACGTCAGTTCATTTACGTGCATTAGGGCTGTTCAAAAATAACTTTTTTTTCCCGATTCAAGCCGATCACCTCTTAAATCGTCAGGTTGCAGTAGAAAACCTTGCTCACCAAATTTCACTCGATTCCAACCAGTAAAGGCCTCCGCAGATCCAATTAAAAAATTTAATTTATTATGGAAAATTTAAAAAAAAAATTTCCAAATTTTTCTGCCAACCCCATGAAATTGTTGAGATGTCTTAAAAGACGTTGCAAAACAAATTTGAGTCAATTCCGACCAGTAGAAGCGGAGTTATTGGAGTTTTTCGTTGAAATTTCTCGGATTATCCTTGATTGGTGGATAATCCGCGATTTATCAACGAAAAACTCTCATAACTCCGCTTCTACTGGTCGGAATTGACTCAAATTTGTTTTGCAACGTCTTTGAAGACAGCTCAACAATTTCATGGGGTTGGCAGGAAAATTGGGAATTTTTTTTTTAATTTTCCATAATAAATTAAAAATTTTAATTGGATCTGCGGAGTCCTATACTTGTTAGAATCGAACCAAATTTGGTGTGCAGCGTTTTTTAGGGTAACCTGACAATTTAATCAGTGAATGGCTGGAATCCGAAGAAAAAAGTTATTTTTGAACAGCCCTAATGTGCATTGCACTATTTATTAACGTCGAGAAGGACGCACCGATTCAAGAAGTCTGAGCTGTCGCGGCGGTTTCCCCAAGAATCACTAAAAGAGAAATCTCTAGCTAGCTGAACCCATGTTAACTACATCCTTTCCAACACCGAACGGAACCATTGGTGAATTGCAGACGGCTAAATGAATAGGAGAAATATTTGCTTATGACATCACAATCTAGCGGTGCTCAGTTTTACACTTGAGATAAACATCGCACCATATTGCTCATTAACCTGTGCGTCAACCTGTACTGACGAATAGACCTGCCTTTGAGATAGCTAGCCATCGGCTCATTGTAATTAGGATCTGGTACACCCCTGTACACCCCATCCGAGTGGTACACCCTTTGCAAATTCTGGTACACCCTAGGGTGTACGACCACCCCGGTTGAAGAGCACTGATCTATGGGGCCTAGGAGTGTTGTTGTACATCATCGTGGAAGGTACGGACCCGTTCGAAAGTCCGGAAGACATTATGGGATGCGATCTTCGCCATCGTCGTGGGTACGATATGTCCGATGCATACATGGATCTTATAACAGGAATGTTATGCAAAGACGAAAAATCGCGGCTTACAATCGATGAAATCATTAACCATCCGTGGATTCACGAATACTGACGGGTATGTTTAGTTCTTTATTCAAGTTTCAGGTTTTTGCTGTAAACCTTTACCTTTTAATCTTATTGTTCTCTGTAGGCAATTAGTCGTTACCGTGCTTTTATATTACCTGTGAATTAGTTTTAATCTAATGAAGAGTTAGAAGACAATCCTAGTAAACGAGTCTGATATGATCGGCTGGGCGAGTGACATGACGTATAGGCCAGTGGTTCTTGAGCCTCGACGCAAGTCTGAGTGTAGCTGTAGTGGCATCTCGCGACACATAATAGAATGCATTTTTATGATTAATATGCTGCGATTTTACGAGCACATAGACTACGATATAGAGAAAGCCCAGATAACAGTGGTGCGCAATTCAGCTCCAGGCCTATGAAGCATATCAGGCGCGTGTGATTTCAAATTGAAGTGCGTTAATTTCATCAGCGGGTCACATTTATTTTGCATTTGTACTACTGTCTTCTCAAATTGCAAGAACGGAACAATGCCGACTATTTCGGCGACCGGGCATATCAATGTCCACGGTTTTGACCAACGAGCGACGGGAGTTACTTCATGGTAGCTCGACGTCCAGGACAATGCCAAAGTAGTAAACAACATAACTATATTAGGGTTACCATATTTCTGTGACACAAATTCCGGACATTCTTTAGCGCCCACTAGAGGATTTCAAAATTAGTTATGACGTCACACTAGTAAAGCTTTGCTCATATACCAGAGGTGGTTACGATCCGGTTCAGGAGTATGCATGTGACTGTGTGTTGGGCAACCGGGACCGAAACCCCCTTTTTCAGCCCCTTCCCACCCAAATAAACAATGATTTTGAGCCCTCCATAGGGTAATCGATGCAACTTTCAAGGGGGGGGGGCTATATGAATATGGTTTCTATATGCATTTGGTCGAAAAACTTTTTGAATGAATTCTGTCAATAAAATTGGTTGTTCCATATATTACTATATAGTTACAATAGTTACTATACTATCCGCCCACATGACCAGAATTAGCGGTAGAGCTGGTGGAGGATGATGAGTTCGAAAATACAGGGAGCGTCATTGTACATACATCGTTAAGTCATGTTCCTGTCCCACCGATAAGATTGTTTACCAGCCTTACGCCGGTGCGCACCCCACATCCAGTGGTTTCCAACATTTTATGGTCGCGACTCAATCTCTAATTTGAAAATGTTCCGTGGCCCGGATCAAAATTTGACGAGCTGATTACTAAAAGAAGTCACCACCTTCGCCCAGACTTACTCGCGGGCTATTTCGCATTTCAACATATTCGCGAACCCCAGAATAAAATCAAACGACCGCCAAGTTTGGAACCACTATATATCATTGAATCATAGTCGTTTACAGCACTGTACAGTGCTGTAAACGACTATGATTGAATTAACCATTTAAACGGCCATAAAGATCTCTAGGAATATACCGTTCTCCTATAATTGCGATTACAATTAGGCTTATTCCAGTAAATAAAGGTTGTTTTTGTTTATATTTTATTGCACTTTTTGCGAGGGTGGTAATCCCCATATTAAAATCAATAAATGTGATGGTAAATCGCGCGCAGCGCGAAGAAAAATATCATACACCAGCAGAAATATTCCCAAACATAATGTTTTCATGTTAATTTACGAAAAAATTATGAGCCTACGTCAAGTCTTCAAAATTCCGGACATTTGGCATATTTTAGAAATTCCTCCCGGACGCTAGTTTGAACAGTGAAATTCCGGACATGTCCGAGAAACTCCGGACGTATGGCAACCCTAAACTATATTCGGTAGCATATAGCCGTGAAGTACTAGCAAATTTTCAATATCTCTATGTCCATTACGTATTGCATCTTTTGACACAGTTTGTTTCTCTTATACTCAACGCAGTTTAGTGCCATGTTTCCAATTTTCTGTAATCGTTGCTGCTGTCCGGTATCATGGAATCTGTCATATTTGGATGCTGAACAGTGTGAGATTGAAATTGTAACGTTGCAAAATGACCTCCACCTCAAAGCCCATCAGGCTTCAGCAAAGTATTAGTGCCTTGTTGACACGGAAAAGTACAGTGGTGTATGCGCATGCGCAGCAGCTATAAAGGTTGCAAGCGTGTTTGATTCAACTTAACGTTGTGAATCAGCCTTTCGGACATCAACTTCATCAACAACAAACACAGAACACCCCTCACTAATGCAAATCTGGAACACTCACTCAGAGTTGTAGCGTCAAGTTACCTACCGGTGTACAGCGCACTTTTCAGCAAACTTTTCAGCTGGCGGGTCGCATTCAACATCTGAATTGATTCGCGGGCCGTACTTATAAGTCAAACGCAGGCTTTTATACGATTATATGAATCCGTCGTTCTTAAACCATTTTGACTGAGACCCGAATCCGAGTTTTAGTGGCATCTCGCGACCCAAGCCTCACACATCCAATCGTATGCATTTTTAAAATAACTAGGCTACATTTTACGGGCATGTAGGCTATACGTTATATAAATCGTATTGTATATACGATATAGAGAATGCGCAGACAGCAGTCGTACGCAATGCAGCTCTATGAAGCATGTCTGACTCACGCGATTTCAAATTAAAGTGTGTTATTTGGGCACGGGTCGCATTTGTACTGACTTTCTACTCAGACTATTGACTATTCCGTACCAACCATTTTGACGAATGGACGTATCAATATCGAAGGTATTAGCCAACCAGCGACGGTCATTTTGATTTCATCGCCGGCAATTTTTTGGCACCGTACTTCGCCTATCGATATGCTGCCCAAAACATAATATATCCTGGCGCGTAGGGGTTGGCCTCACAAGTCTTTTCTGTCATAGTCCCGCACCTGATTGTTGCACACCCCTACATTAAAGCATCCTAACGCTCTCCGACAGTGTTTTTCAGAGAAACCATGGTCGGACTAATCTTATGGTAGATTCAAACCAACACATAGGTCGGCACATTTTTATGATACATCCACTCACAGGCGTTAGAAACCTTACTGAGATTTTATAAACTGGCCATACAGAATCAATTCGTCAAAATAGGGGATGAATGAAGGTTGCGCTGATTCTTAGAATAGGATGTAATTTTGAATATGTGAGCAACGATCGGCTTATAGCTATGTTGATTCTGCCTCTGGTCAAACTTCAGAACACACAATTCTGGCAGTAGCATGTTACCTTTAAATGAGTTTCAGCATAGGGAATATTGTACTCATCTTGCCTCTTTCACATTCTTTTGTGAGATCAACATAATTTATTATTGTCTTAAACATAATTTCATTGATTTATTTTGCATCATCATCATCATCATCATTGGTTTATTAGCAATTTTTACCAGTTCAATACACCACAAAAATGCGATACAATGAAAAGATAGGAAGTTGTCGAAGCGACTTGGAGTAGTCTATGGAATCAGACAACCACCTTGGCCCAGGCGATGTAAAGAGGAGGCATGCACACTGAATGAAAAGTAAAGAAGATAGTATAGAAAAAGCAAGCAACAAGAAATGGGGTGGCATGTCATGGAAGGCGAGATCGATAGGTCAGTCGTGGTCCGGTAATCTTGAGGATAGACTAGTATGCATTTAGTAGTAAATGGTTGTATTTCGACTTGAATGTGGACATGCTCGTCGACTGTCGGCTGGCCAGTGGTATACTGTTCCACACATCAGGTCCGGCACATTTTCGGTCGTCATATGATAGTTGGACGACGTGGACGCGTGTGTGTTGTAGGCTACTTGTGCGCTTTAGATACCGAGCTAAAAAAAGTTATTGAAATATTTGGGACAACGACCGCAGTGTAACTGATTCATAAACTTGGCGATTTCTAGTTTCCGCATGTTTAGCACACCGAATTTCTTCAGAAGCGACTTGTTGGATGGGCAACCAGGCCCCTGTGGGGCCCTTGCTATGATACGGAGCAAAGTTGGATCAATTGTAATTTGTAATTGAGCTGAATGTAAAAATTACATTTTTCATGTAGTTTAATTGTAATTGTAATTGAAGCAGTTCTATTTTGTGTAATTGTAATTGTAATTTGATGAACATTTTGCTCAATTACAATTTCAATTACATTGCTATGGAAACCTGACAATCACAACACAAAATAATCAATCAATCATTTATTCGTCACACCAGTGAAAATCCGGTACGGACTAGGATGATGACGAGGGGCCGCAACCCGCAAGGCCTTAAGGCCTTAGTACACAGTCACCACCTTAAATAGTTAGCCTATTTACATCGGTGTTCTATGCGTGCCGCGTTATAACTAGATAATTCAGCCATGCTAAACCGTTTTCCACACTTCAGTAGCAATAGAAAACTTTGTGAATTACTATATAGGCCAGTGATTCCCAACCGCGGCCCTGAGGGCCGCATGCGGCCCCCAGCAAGCCTTTTTGCGGCCCCCACAAGAATATTGAAAAATCGATTTATGAAAAAGAAAATTTATAAAATACTCTTGCTTGGTTGGAGTTTTCAATTAGGATTGCAAGAAAGTTGCGAGTAGACTGCTAAGGTTACGTCACTGCTGTTTCAATGCAATGTGCCCTAACTTTCCAGTTGAGCGAGCAGTACCTACAGATATTGGTATAGATATAGGTATTGATAAGACCGAAACTGCCGCACCTCGAGCCCCCCAATAGGGGGGAGCGAGCTCGAAGGGGGCCAAAAATTATTTAGTGAATTAGCATACATTATAGAGTATTTTATGAAGTTTTATGCAACTTTTTCAAACAATTGTCGCCCTGCGCCCGATTTCAAGTTTCCAAGTACCTTACTTATTGGGTACTCTTCCACCAAGATAAAATACGCAAGATTTATAGAAGTGGGCATATCGTCGTTGGCCATTACCGCGCCACGACGCACGAAGACATATGAAGTTTTAGGTCATGTAACATGCGACTCCAAGAAGTGTGCCAGAACGATCGACAGCGAGAAAACCTTGGCCGAAAAGGACTGCCCTTACGCTGACCATAAACTTCGTTATGTATATACAAAATACATATAGGTATAATTGACCATAGGCGCCTAAATGACAATCTGAACCTCACGAGACAAATAGGCTACCATACCGCAGGGAAGAATTATATGCCGGTGAAGAACTACCAATTTGAAATCGTGTGTATGTTATAGGTTAGTACGTTTGGGCGATTCTATATTTTTTGATATAGCAGACTGGAGGTCACGAAATAACATCATGTAACGAAGTCGAACCAACGGGTCCGCCTGTCAGAATATATTTAATTATTATTTACGGGTCCTATACAGTTTCCAAGACACCTCACTCAGCTCTACCGGTAAATCTGATTACGTGAGCAGAGAGGACAAGTTAGCATGTACGCAATTCCCGATCTCATTGACATATTTTATTTTGAATTATCGAAAATTTTCGCGCTCCACGCTGGCTCACTAAACGGTGATCCTGATTTCGTGGCAGAAGCGAACAACAGGACGGGTGATCGGTTTATCACCCTATGGGAGCTCAAGACCTAAGTGTTTTGAGAAGCCTGACAAAGTGCTGTTTCGTTCCCGCCAACGGGTATACGCCCGAAGATGTTTAATTAATATTGAGTGGTCCTACCTTTTCAAACACAACTCACTAGGCTCAACCGGTCAATCTGATTACGTGAGCAGAGAAAGGATAAAAATAGATACCAATATATATGCAATTCCCGATTACATTGACCGATTCAAGCAGGAATTATAGAAATTGTTCGCGCCTCGCGCGATTAGTCGACAGAGGCTGCCTAAAACGGACACCCGATTTAGATGATAAATAGCGGCAAACAGCTATCTAGCCTGGTGGGGGTCTGGGGGCTTCGAAGTTCGGTTTATCACCCAATGGGGTCCCAAGAGCAACGTTTGGGGGGAGGGGGTGACGAAGTGCTGTTACGGCCCTGGGTATTGATAACTTTACGGATTTTTTTTTGCGGATAGATGTGCAACAACTGACCCACGATTGAATACGCCGAGATGCGTACTGCCTAGCCGGCAAAGAGCAGCATAATTGGTAGTCCTATAGTTCGCGACCCAAGCGTCCGAATAATTTGATATGTCGGTGTTTATCGAAGCAGGTGTCGCACTGATTCTAAAAATACGAATTGAAATCTGGCCAGGGCAATAAAACTACTCCGAAATAGCCAGCAAAGATTGATTGTTTTGAACAACGGGAGCGCGACAACACAATGGCCGATGTCGTCAAGCGAATGATCGGAACAATGGAATTTCCATATTTTGGTGACTATTATGGGTTCCTTTCATTGCCCTGGTATTTGTGCGGCCCCGACCGTACTCTGAAATTCTTAATTTGGCCCTGCCACCGAAAAAGGTTGGGAACCACTGATATAGGCTAAACCAATGGTTCTCAAACTGGGGGACGTGCCCCCCTTGGGCGGCGTGAAAGCATCTGAAGGGGGGCGAGAAGCTCCGGTAAACTGAATTTTTTTCCGCGCTTGGCGCGATTCACCTTCATTTCATAGTTATTGCTCTGTGTATAGTCCGAATGTCATATTGGAGAATTCTCTCACCAACAGTCTTAACCTTCCATACTATCAAACTATATGTAGGGATTGCTCTGGTTTCATTGCGTGATATGACGATAAGGGGGGGGGGGGCACGAAATAATTCACTGTCATAAAGAGGGGCGTGTCTAAAAAAGTTAAAGAACCAGTGGGCTAAACTAAATCTTAATATTTCAAAAATGGATGACCAGCAAGTAAACTCCTGTAGCCTATTCGCTGTTAGTTGCTCAAACTTTAGGTTGTTAACAGTCGGATAAAACATTTTTCTGTGTTTGTAGTTTTCAGTACTCATGATTAGGAATAGTTCGAATACGGTCGAGTTTTTTTTTAATTAAAGGGTATTCTACGTATCACGAATGAAACATGAATAGCTTGAGATTGTTGCTAATTACGTCGCTACGGTCGTCAGAGAACACCTCTCTACCGAGTCAATTACATGTTTAACAGTATTGTATTTGTAGTTGAAATTAATTACATGTTTAACAGTGATTGTAATTGTAATTTGATATTTTTAGCATTGAGTAACTATAATTGTAATGTAATTCAAACATGCAAGGAAGTAATTGTAATTGTAATTGTAATTTAACTGAAATATTGTAATCGATCCAACTCTGATACGGAGTACCTTATTTTGTAGTTTTTGCAGTGGCTCGAGTGCAGTTTTATTGGCAGCCCCCCGACAGAGGATGCCATATTGTAATTCGATTGCATTGAGGATTTAAAGAGTATCAGAAGAACGGCTATAGATTAGATAACGTACAAAGGCACCTTTTCATCTGCAGATGTATTCTTACTAAACCATACTCTGAAAGGAGGCTACTATCCAATGATGCCTGATTGCCTTACATTTCTCAAATTTCGGACTTGGTAAATATCCGGCATGTATCGTATATATCCGAATTGCTGCAAAATCCTGTAACATCCTGCCAAACTACAATAATAAAGGACGGACCGAAAGAAAATTCTTAACCACAAAACCAACCATGCTCAGTGAGGTGGACCATGACAAAATCGGTCAATGGTACGTAAACAGAGGCACCCAGAACATGCTGTTCCCGTCCCACAATAGAAGGAGAGGTGGACCTGCGGATAATCACAAAATCCCGCATTTGAAATAGATGTGCCGGGAACAGGCGCTACTCTTAAGTCAACAATTCAAGCCTACAATTCTTCGGTATATAACGATGAAACCTTATGTTCAATCGGAATGCTGAGTAGGCCGTGTTCGACCAACAGCAAGGTAACGGTAGTGATTGCGGCGTCTTCGCCATAACCAATGCGATAACCCTGTGTTTTGGGTTAAATCCAGAAACAGTGGTTTATAGGCAACAACTTCGACAAATGTGCCTCGCCCTGATTGCAGTAGAAAATGTCGATTTAGTGGAATTCTCTGTCGTGGATCCAAAACCAGTCCCTTTCTCAACGTTAAACCTGTCACTATTTTGTTAGTGCTAGTTGCCTTATTGTGATTCTCAACCTTGAATGGTGAAATGTGATCAATGTGACAAATGGTAGCATGCTTATTGCTATCCTGTCCCAATTTCGGATGGTGTTTGGAGTGATCCGTCTTTTCTATGGTTTTGTTCTGAATGTCAAAACCCAACCCCAGTGCTTGAGTTGCGACCATCTCCAATTTGCTATTTAAATTCATTCATTGACTATGGCCTACTTTATATACTATATTTTCTTCCATTCTACATATTTACGACATTTATATCTAAAATCTATTAATGTATTTATTATAAATATAAGATTACATTTGTATATTATATATTTTATACATATCACTAGTATTGAGAATTTATGCATTGATCAATTTGGTCTAATTCCACCCGTTTCATTTCTGAAGCTGATTAGTTTTGATTCGTCTAACTTCATCTAATTTATCTCTGGTCATTGATGTACTGATCCATTCTAAAATTGTGGTACCAGCTAATAGATCGACATAATAACCTTTTTCGGTAGACCGTAATCACAACGCTACGTAAGAGTGTTATTATCAATAACCTTTCACACACATGCTGACTCGCTCAATTTATTTTTCAGACCAACTACTATTCGTAGCTTCAAGACGGTGGACATATGGAAAAGCAAGACACTTTTGAGCACCTGGATACCAAAGCACGTACGTTTCTTATTATCAATAACCTTTCACATACATATTGTGCTGCCTCGCTCAATTTATTTTTCAGAGCAACTACTAATCGTAGCTTCAAGACCATGTAGGCTACATATGAAAAAGCAAGACAACTTTTAAGAACCTGCGTTACCAACACGTACGTTTCTTATTATCAATAACCTTTCACATACAAATTGTGCTGCCTTGCTCAATTTATTTTTCAGACCAACTACTAATCGTAGCTTCAAGACCATGTACATATGGAAAAGCAAGACAACTTTTAAGCACCTGCGATAATAAAGCACATACGTTTCTTATTATCAATAACCTTTCACATACAAATTGTGCTGCCACGCTCAATTTATTTTTCAGAGCAACTACGGATCGTAGCTTCAAGACAGTCGAAACATGGAGAAGCAAGAAAGCTTGCCAGAAACAAGGCGATTACAAGCAAGAACGAGATGACGCGATTACGAATGGATTATGGAGCTGGATACTAAAAAACTGCTTCTGGCAACCGATTTCTCTGGATAAGAATGGGTCCTGGCGACCATGGCGATCTTTCATTTTAACCGGGTTTAAACTTTGGTCTCCACGGTGCATCTCACTCGCCGATTTCCGATACTTCCAGTTATGCCCCGGACGTGCCTGCATACCTCGTCTTCAATATCCAGTGAATCGATTTACCAAAAAAAATATTCCATTTACCAGTGCTGGTAGCTTGGTAGCGTTGTTTGGTTTAATGACAGCATTCGTAATGCAACAGCGACATTATTCACCGCGGCACTTAGACAGTACAAGTCAGTGGCGGCTCATGATAATATCGGGTGGTGGGGCAAGGGGTGTACGTGATTTTAATTGTCTAAATGACGTCATAATGGTGTATTCCGACGTGAAAATGTGACTTCGTGGTGGTCACACACAGTTTGTATGGGGTATATACATTAAGCATGGTAAACAAGACTTACGTATTTCAAATTATTCGAAAGAAATTATCAAGTACAGTTGTTCATACCTGCATATTTTAACGTTTGTATCAGCAGGCCTATTGCGCGCGGCGTGATTTCATAGTTGCAAAATGTTCAATGACGAGTTCATTGAAATCTGGAATACCCAGAATGAGAGCGTTGAGAATCGGGAGCACATCTAACGCATCGAGCCTAATTAATGCAGCAAAGTTGATAGAAAGCGATTTTTCAACTATAGGAATTTTAAAGGTTCACTAATGGTTACTACTTCGGAAAAAGATGTATTAGAATATAAACAAGTCAACTCGAGCCGAGCAATGTCGACTATCGGGTAATATCGAGACGCCGTTTGCAGTAGGCAACATGCTTCAGATCACGATACCCAATTTCGGTCGAACAAGAGACACTGTCCACTGGCACCAGCAGTGTAAAAGTGTATAACAAGGCGTCATTATCCTCGCTTATACGGCAGCCTTTCATTTTTTATCGCAATACGTTGGGAAAAGGTAAGAGTGCGCTTTCCTCCCGTGTACGATTAGATCAATGGACAATTTCCAGGCTGATAAGGGCCGAGTCTTGCCTAAAAACACTGAATTTTGCGTAAAATATATCGAGGAATAGGCTGATCATTTGATCAGCTGTTAGCCGTCGATCGAAAACGAGCTAGCTAACGCGCTTGACATCGGGTTGTCGGCAAATAGCTTGAAGGCCACAATTTCTCGGTGAAAATGACATTGGAGAATATAAAATAAAGTAAATATTTGAATGCAAACCGAGAATCTTAGTAAACTGTTTCATGAGATCATCATCTCATCACCTATCTCAGTATGAAACACAGTTAAAATTAGCACAGACCAACGCCGGCTTCTGCGCGAAATCCGCAATGCGGTAGTCAGCGTTAGGCCTACCATACTCGACCTCGATAATGAAATTACTGCCCTAATCATTGAGTGTCAACCTCGGGACTTGGCACAGCGTTCGATACTGAAATCAAGATATACCGTCCAAAAGCTCAAGACGGATATAGGTATGGAGCATCGTTAAAATCGATAGAGACCAATACCGGCATTGCGTAAGATCTGTTAGTGATAAATGGCGAGTCAGCTCTCACTCGACTTAGGAAACGAAATTACCACCCACATAGTTCAGTGATACACTTTAAACTTGGTACGGCGATAGATACTAACACTAAGACCAACTATGCCAAATGTCATGACCGATCTCGGTATGGAACATCGTCAAAATAAATGGAGACCAATACCGGCTTTTGAGTAAAATCTGTTTGCGATACTTGACGGATCAGCACACAGTCAACTTTGGAAACGAAATTACTACCCTACACTTTAAGTAGCGACCCTGAAACTTGGAGCAGTGTTAAATACGACCTTCACGACATAACATACCAAGTTTCAAGAATTATCGTGGAGCGAAACATCGTCAAAATCGACCTATACCAGCAAAGCTCGACTCAACGCATATGACGGTAACCAAGTTCAGATATAGATACAATTGTTACATCACACCTTAAGGGCAGCCAGGCAAGGTTGCCGCAATTGCTCGGTAATTTTATGAATAGGAGAGAGTAAATCCCCGTTTCTTTATTGTGCGCGGCTTTGAGAGAACCGACAGTGAAAGCTTGTTATGAGCGCTACAGGGGCAAGCCCCGGCTAGGCATTCACAAAGCGAAAACACAGAAGAGAATTCGATTTTCGCAGAGACTTCGCTGGGTATGGGCATTTACAAGCGAAAGCACAAGAATAATGCGGGTTTCGCTGTGATTTCGGTATATATTGATTGCTGTGCGTCTATAAATGGTAAATAATTGTTATTGAACAGAATTTTAGGTGGGGCAATGCCCCAGTTGCCCTATAGGACGAGCCGCCACTGGTACACGTCTAGTCTAGAAGTACAGGTCTTGTCTAGAATAGACGCGGTGGCATCGTTACCGGTGATGTATGTTCGTAATTTCTAGAAATACATTGGCCATATGATAATTGCGTAATATCTACGGAAAGTAAACCCAAACTTCGAGCTGAGCAGGACATGGAAATTCGCTCATATTCTGTTCGAGTGTGGTTCATATCATGGTTCGACTCGTGAACTAGTTCAGAAGTACAGGTCTTGTCTAGAATAGACGTGGTGGCATCGTTAACCGGTGATGTATGTTCGTAATTTACATGCGCCAAATCATAGTTGTCTATTTTGGACACATTTCCGCGACGGATCTGCATGGAATTGGTGTGGACAGAGCTCCATCTACGTTCCATCATATGCGAGTGTCAAAATTTGGATACGCCAACCGGATACGCCGTTGCTTCATTAATATGATAATACTACCGTTTATGTTGCCACATGTCTTATTTAGTAGATACCCTTCGATTTGTGTGATAGAATTTTGTGTTATAACCACACTCTGATAGTCACAACAGTGTTGCTACTCGAGGTTCGTGAAAAATACGAGATTTGCAACTAAAACACTAGATCGCTAAAAATACACTATTTTAAATTTCGTGCAAATATATTGTATAAATCATAATATATGATGGGGTGCAATGATTAACTCCAAAGTAGTTACAAGAAGACAAAATGACAAATTCATCACGTTTTCTGCAATCTTTTTCACATCAGACAAAATTGAAAGTCATTTATTTCCCGCTGTAGCAAATTCAAATATTTTTCGGCTCTAAACCAAAACAGATTCTCGGGAATATGCACAGATATGTCCATTACATTCAATACACTCCGATTTAGGGATAAAAAAATTGTTGGAGCGTCATACACTCACATACCAATGAGTGGTTTCCAGCTTTTCCACAGTCAGATCAGAGTAAGCGATACACACGACACAAGGACATTTTAAAAAAGAACATAAAAACATCGAAGCCAAATCACTTCTGGCAAGCAAGAATGTCAATGCAAAATTAGAGTTTAGCGTTATGATGTCACACCATTTTCAATTCAAATATTGTACCGCTAGACATTTTTTACATCCTTGAAACCACCAGGGAACTCAATGTATATCCCAGGGCTACACAGAATATGCAATTATTCATGAATTGGTCCATGCAATTTGGGCAAGTTATTATATTCGCTTCTGTCATCGGTTCCCTTTTAGGACTTGAAAACGGTCTCAGGCCAGGATGTTCACTCGCCTGCCAGTGGTAGAAATGAGTTTCAGCAAGGCAATTAACGTATGGGGTTTGTTCTTGTGCTGAATGAGCAAGTCTAGACGGATAATAACACTGGTCAACACATATTTTTAGGCAGACAAAGTAAGTGGTTTTGGGGGTTTTAAAGGGCACTGATTTCGAATATTACCTTAGTTATTTTTCAAATTGGATCTATTTTGGGACATTCTCCATGGGGCTAGTTTGACTAAAATCTCATATTTTCGCCGCGCTAGATAAAAATTGGCTCAGTCGTACTATGAAGTTCAGAAATTCAATATATTTGTTATTTTGACACGCTGAAGACTGTTTTAAATAAAAATACATCAACAGAATTATATTTCGTGGTATTAGATTTATGATAATTGGAGACTTTCATGGATATCACGTAGCCTGCATAAATAAACTTCAATCATGTATATAAGTAGGCCTATTTACCTAAATACCCAAATAACGTTGCGATAATTGTATAAGTTTTATGTCAACCACCTATTTTAAATTCAAAATAATCAGTTGGAATATAATATTATTAACTTATCTTAAAGCAAAATTGCTTATTGTACTATTTTCAGTTATACGCAATTTAGTACAGTTTTTCGAAAGGTTCGAGCAACAGTCTGCCATAATAGGTTCGTCGCATCTGCACTGATGTCTTTCTTTTGTTGTTTTGATCTATCGGTGGAACCTTTCCCCTTTCAATTCCCTCTAATCAACAATATTATCAGAAAATATGTCAAGATAACTGAACAGGAAGTGACATCTAATGCTCATGTTTGCTCCAAGGTTTCCATCTGCAGATACCAATTCTCGGACCAATTGTTTATAGTTTGGTGCTTTGTGATCTTCCAAAAAGTTTTATTTACTACATCCTAGAAAGGATTCCATGTAGGGAGCACCTTTCTTAATATGAAATTGTAATCCGTATTCGAATCTGAGATTCATCAAAGATTTCAGATTTAAGTTTCGCGTTTGATATGTGTTATGTTCTTGATCTTGTTTGAACAATAACTCAATACGACGAGGTTGCAATACGGAATCAGTATATTTTACAGCAGTATGAATTCAAGACAAGCGACACGATCCAGAGTTCAGTTAAACGAAAGACCACGAGACAACAGAACACAGGGTATAAATACAACGCAAGGCACACGAGGAAATAATGATTGGCGCTAATTACTAGTCCTATACAAAATAGAGTGAAACGATACCAACGTATATACACGAACATAACAATATGGATAATAAGTATACCCATTTTGTTGGCTTTTCGGAAATTCTCCATTTACAAGTGAAATGAGATGAGACGCATATGTGTATTTTAGTTGAGCTTTCCAGGGACAAACTTGATAGCTTTATACTCCTCGTTCATCTTGGTAGAATGACCAATTGGTACAAGAGAAATTATATTTCCATTGTGCAAAAGTACAATTTTTAGGCTTGACAAACTTCTTTTTTAACAAACAAAGTTCTCGCAGCAGGTCATGTTGATATTGATCGAATAACTGAGAACGACATGAGTGTTTATCATAGTCAATTATCTATTTATGCGCAGTACAAAAGTAGAAAAACCGTGCATGAACGTGGCTTGCTGTTTGTTGTTTCTATAAACTTGGACTCGGCTTATTTCAGCACTGAATCCCTAATAGCAAACATCAATGCATTGCCGAAGAAGGCCTATAATTAGAAAAATGTCAGCATATTATCAGTATTCCGTTTTATCAGACAGGATTGAATACGGATCTGGAAAAACCTTGACCAGTAGGCTACATCTCTCTAACTCAGGGGCGTGCAACTTTTCCCGTCGGTGGTTCGAATATGGGAGAATGAAGTGGTTGACGGGCGGGATTACAGAATCGATACATCGCAGGCCCCGTGTCAACATTGCGCATTGTAGGAAAGTAATTACCAAGACTTGACCAGAATGGTATCCCTCATCGCAATTCTTCAAATTCTGTTCAAAGTGGTATACGATAGACCAGTGGTTCCCAACCTTTTTCGACTCATCGCCCCCTTTTCAAAATCCAGACCGATCATCGCCCCCCAAATATTGGGAACCGAAAAATGGGCATACAGACTGAAATAACCGGCGAGTTGACTAAGAAAAAGGGTCAACTTTTCGGCTCGACCTCGAAATTACATTTTTCCAGCTAAATTTTGGTGAGTTGACTAACAGAAAAGGTAATTTCTCCGACTTGATTCCAATAGGACCGCAACGGCACTTCGTCATCCCCCACCCCAATACGTTGGTCTTGAACCTCCTCCATAGGGCGATAAAGCAAACTTCTGCACCCCTCAGACCCAACTCCCCCGATACCTCTTCACCGCTACTTCTCAGCACAAATTTTTGTTGTCTTTAGTTGGTCAGCTTAATTCGCGCGAAGCGCGAAAAATTTCTATCATTCATGATTGAATCGGTCAATATGATCGGGAATTGCATATATATTGCTGTCAATTTTTTATCCTCTCTTGGCTCATGTATTCAGATTTACCGGTAAAGCTGAGTGAGGTGTCTTGGAAAATGTAGGGCCAGTGGGTATAATTACTTCGTTACGTAATGACATTTCGTGGCCTGTCTGCTGTGTCAAAAGATATTAAAATCGCCCATACGTACTAAACTAAAAAACGCTCACGATTTCAAATTGGTATTTCTGCACTGGCAATTAATTTTTCTCTGCGAGATGGCATTTTTTGTGGGGTTTTGATTGCCAGGACAGAAACATTTGGCGCCCATGGACAATTAAATCTGTATATGTATATAGTATATATATCAAAGTTGGTCAGCATAAAGGCAGTCCTTTTCCGCCAAGGTTTTCTCATTCTGGCACACTTCTCAGAGTCGCATGTTACATGGCCTGAAACTTTATATGTATTGGTGCGATAATGGCTGACGCCGAGATGCCCATTTCTATAACTCATGCGTATTATTTCTTGGAGGAAGGGTAACCAATAAGCAATAAATATGTGACCATGAAATGGCGCGTAGCGCGAAATTATTTGGAAAAAGTTGCCTTAATTTCCAGAATAATACTTTATTATTTAATTAATGTTAATTCGCGAAAAAACTGTGGGCCCCCCATCCCAATTGAGGGTTTGGGTGTGGCAGTTATGGTCATGATCGCCAATATAGCCATTTCAACGCGCAATCGCCCCCCTATCGCCCCCTTCGTCCATTTTCGCCCCCCTATCGCCCCCTTGGCTATTTTCGCCCCCCTGGACCGACAAATCGCCCCCTGGGGGGCGATATCGCCCACGTTGGGAACCACTGCGATAGACCAAACCAGTGTCTTTCAACGCGTTGGATGGTATACGCACATGTACGGATAAAAGAGATTACAGTGCGGATGACCAACGTGGTGCGACTGAGTGCGGTTGAAAAGTGTGCATATTTCTTACTGTTCCAGGAATGGGATAATTCAAATGCACTTATTAATAGCATATTAGGCATAGTAGCTTCCTAACTTCTGTCACTGCGACGAATATGTAAAAGCTTTTTGAACTTTCGACGCATTGTTAATCGTAGCTATTACAGTGATTTTGTCTCACATCAACCGGAGTGAAAGAATATTTTCGCCCAGGATTATTATTACGTGGTAAAATCAGGTTCCAAAGCGGGTGTAGTGGCAGGCATACACTCTGCACTGCATACTAGCTTTAAAGCTTTTTTCCCAAGCCACCATGTAGAACAGGGGCGGGCAACTTCTCCAACCGGCGGGCCGGATAGAGGAACATGAACATGAGGTGGACCGGATTCCTGATTTTTTTTTAATGAGTTTAGGGAATCTCTCCCGGGGAACGCGCCACAAATCCGTCCATCCTACCCTGCACTACCCTTTTACATACAATTCAGAGACGCACACATTCATGCAGTTGCAAACTATGTCTGGATTGGGCGACCGATTCACGGGTGACCCCAAATCGGTGATATGAATGTGATCAAAAATCAGAGTATATTTGGCTTCTAGTCGCGTCAAGCGCGAAATATTTTTTGCTTAATTGAATGAATTTGATCAATGATATTGGTGAGTGTATGAGCAAGTGGTTTCTTGGAAAATTTACAGCAGGTATAATTACGAATTTTAACATTGATCATGGAATAAGAATATACATTAATGAGCTTATCGCAGATTATTCACTTCGGGCGGGTTCATTGTTAACAATTACCTTGTTGAAAACGCCTGCAACCTCACGGCCTTGGGCTATTCTAGTGTATCTATGACACTGTATTCTCCTAACCAAGACATGAACGTAGAGACACTAAATCGCGCGAAGCGCGCTAAAATTTTTCAATTTGAATCCATCTGCCCGAAAATATTCCACTATTTATAAATAGTACGAATATACAAATTTGAGTATGGTATGGTCCCATTCGCCCCTGGCTACGTCAATGCGGTGAGCATCAGTTGTATTAGAACGTCGCTTTGTCTTGCTAATGTTCATGCTCGAAATTGTTTGCGCGTAAATGCCTGTAGACGGCGACGCGGGCCTCATCATAATGTAAGACCGAAAACTGTCGGCGGGCCGCACAGAATCCCGTCGCGGGCCGGCTCCGGCCCGCGGGCCGTATGTTGGCCGCCCCTGATACAGCAGGAAAAAATTTTGGCTTTAATATTTTGTTCCGGGATTCCATTCTTGGATATTCGAAGTTTATCGGATTCTCTATCTATTGCTTTTTGATTTGTTCCGCGAGGAAAATGCGCAGAAATGTAGGCTATTTGTTCTCGACGAGGCCATGTTTGATATCCAAGTATAAGTTTCGTATGTTCTACTTTTTCCTTATTTCTCCCACACTGGTGAAATGGCGTTACTGGCCGTTTAAAACTCAACCACCAATATTATCAAATAGCTTTGCACTGCAATCAATCTAGAATCCGACGTTTCTGCAGAATTCCTATTTAATTGTATTTCCCTCGCTTCTCGTATTGAAACATTAGAATAAAATTCGATTAAGATTTGAGTGGCGAGATAGCGTAGTGGTATAATCCACAGCTGCAACACCAATGGATTGCGGGCTCGAGTCCGACCGAAATCATATCCAGAATTCCTACCTAAGTGTTGGGGGTTTATCTGTGCTCCTCCTCGTCAAATCATCCATGTAGGTGGTGTCATATAAAAGCCTATACCTGGGCCGTGCTGCAAGTCGGCAGCTACGGAATAATTTATCTTCTAAAATGAGGTCGCAAAGGAAAATAATTTGAGCAGCGCCGATATAGTTACCTATGACAGTCTTGCATTTCATGACACAATGCCTATTGCAATTTTATATTATAAATTAGCCTACATAGCAATCGAGTTATCTTCATCGCTTTATTCAATAAAATACTTGGAAATATGAAATTGGAAACAGTGTTCAGCACGAAAAAGGTGATGTAATGCCAGTGGCTTTTGAAGGATCATATATCATCTCCATATTTCAAGAAGACTCGTCATTATCGTTGAAGTCAATCGGTATCGCCCCTAATTTTTCGTCGAAACGAGATTTGCTATTTCGTTGGCCGAACTGCTTGATCACTGCCTCGTCCGGTCGGGTGAGTAAATATCTTTGCTGTACTTTGCCCCTTTTCGCTAAAAAGGAAAGAATGCATCGGAATTAGCGTCACGTAGCAAAGCATACTGGTTGTGTAAATTTGAATCAAATGCCATGTCAGGGCCGCATCAACTGATACATTGAACAAGTACATCGTGAAGTCACAGTATGAGCAAATGTGAACCACATACGTTAGCATAAAATAGGACAAAGGAACAGTCCAGTCCTGTATGCTAAGTAGAGTAAATCAGTGAAGTGATTAACTGTAAAATTTCACTGGCGTAAATAGTTACATCTGTATGTATAAAATTATAGCAGAGTCAATGTTTACGCGTCGAACACGAAAATATGTACCTGTTGGATTCTTTTTCTCATTGCCCTAAGATACGGGTCACGACACTTTGGACGTGATGTTTTAGTCTTCGTTGTAGTTACGTTCTTTTCGAACGGACTCCAATTGCTCAACAACTCAGCCAGGGCTCGCTCCGAGTCGCTGTTCTCAAACCGCATGGGCTCGCTGCAATAAAATAGTACTTATAAAACATTTGCACTATTTGAAACCCGCATATTCAATTGATAGTGCTTGGAACATGATGATGATGAAGATAAGTACATTTGAGGTAGTTTACGAAAATCAAAACACATTCTTACTTTTGCCAAAATATCGCCGGGCGAACTTTCTTTCTGCGCGTACATAATCTTTTCTTTATTTCCGAGAGACTAATATTATATATTCCATATAACTGAAATGAACAGAACTATGCTCATTGAATCCGCGATCTTGCAATAAATGATTGAGTTGGGTTTTCAATAAATTGATATCTGAATGTAGGATTCGTACGCCTGAATAAAATGTGTTCACTTAGGCCTACTCTGTATATCTACATGCAAGTCTAGCAGTTCCTAGTACCCTCTCAACGAAGTATATAACTTGGAATGACAAAAACCAATGCGAGTAATCCCAATGGTGAAGCGCCCTGCTTCTTGATCGGTAGGTCGTGGGTTCAATCCCCGGCCGGGTCTGACCAAAGACCTGGTTAGTAACGCTGGTATCCTTCTTGGCGCTTAGTATTTACGCGACAGCATGGAGGGGTGCGGCAAGATCCAGACAGTCACGTATTTCAAGACATGCGGCTGCAGAGTACGATTCAAATTAGTAAGAGTCCGTCGTCATTTTCAAGGAAAGTCCTTTTGTTGCTGTTTATCACCAGTATACAGTTAAATTTCGCACAAGACTGATGACGGCTGCACCATAATGGAGCTAAATTTGAACTAAAATTGTGAGGGTCCGCGTGGGTCCATGATGGTCCAAAGAAATCCGAGAAGATGAAAAGGTTAAGAACCACTTCCATACACAGAGCAGAGACGATGGTCAATCGGTTTTCCAAAGAGATGGCAAATTCGAATGGTATATGGCCGCAAGATAGGTTTCAAATGTAGCTTAATTTGGCGTGTTCTAGCCAGCGGTTCCAAACTGGGGATCCGTAAAGCATTTTCAGGGGTTTAGGGAATTGTTAAAATTTGCGACAGGAATGATGACCTGATTTATGATTTCCAAATCCCGTTCATATCATCATGATCATCAGCTCAGCAAGGCGTGTTTAGGATACTTCTAGGGGAGTAGAAATGTAGGTTTGAGTAGTACTCAACTATAGGTGGTTTCAGAAACTAGGCATTATCGAGGGTGGCCCGACATGAGCATGCAACACAATGGAAAACGACAGTTGAGCATGGGACACTTTAGCATGCTTCACTTCAGCATGTAACTTTATAACCCCAAAACTATACCTAACCCGAAACATAACCCTGAAATTACCCTCTATATATCCTAACCCCAAGCCTTACCCTAATTCAAGCTTAAATTCAACCCACCAACTCACTGCGTCGTCCCTTGGACAACAGTGCGTAACGACTAAAAAAAGGTCATCATTTCGGTTTTTTTGTGCGCAGCTTAGGTTTTCTGTGCGCATAGACCGTGTCAGCACTGCGCAATTGCGCACGTGAGCAGCTTAGGGGGAACATTGCCCATGAACTTTATGTCGTGGAGCACAAGGCTTAAAAAGGCAATAAGCTCCACTGTGTTGTGCCAATTTGTACAATACAATACGTATGAGTTGAGTGTACGTTTTGACCTGCAGGGAATCGCCGAGGCTGGCTTGGAGCAGAGATGAGCATGGATTAGGATTAGGATTTAGAAAAACCGGATTTGTGAGACTTTGTCGAATTAGGATTTGATTAGGATTTCAGAATATCTATTTAATGGAATCGGATTAGGATCGGATTTACCGATTTTCGGGGAGAGTAATGTGATGTGGCAAAGTTACATCAAGTTCTTTGGCACTAATTATGCGTTTTATTTCTTTTAAAAGAATTATAGGCATCAGATGTAAGCTTTCCAAGAGGAATTCTAACTTGATATTGGATTAGGATTAGGATTAAGATTGGAATATACAAAATTTTTGGAATAAGACCAGGATTAGGATTTGAAGCTTCGGATTTAGATTGGATCAGGACATAGAAATTCCTAATCCGCTCATCTCTAACTGCGAGTAACCCCTAGTGGTCCATGGATAGAACCACTACTATAAATATTAGAGATAGAATCGACATTTCAAAATGACGAAGTTTCGATGTTAAACCAGAACCCTCATGCGTACGGCTCTGCACACGTTCTGAAACCATGGCATCCACAATTTGCCCACTGGTTGCGCCAAATTGCCTGCAACCATTAACGGCGTGTCATCACCAATCATATATATGTCTTCGTTGTGTATTGACCTTCTGTGGAACCTCTGAGACTGGCTCACGGAAGCTCTGGTGTTCCGTGGAAAACCAGTTAAGAATCACTGTTTTAACCATTCTAACTAAATGATATATGAATGGTCGTTGCATATACCAATAGCCAGGATGAAAATTTGGAAGTGGCAGTATATAATATTTGTGGGGCAGGATTTCCTTATCACGAACGTGACGTTAATATAACATTGTGAAGTAGGCTTAATGAGTTTACGTAGGATTGTCATATTTTGATATCCTAAAAAGAGGACACTTTTCGTAAATTTTTAAAGCTCCAGCACCGGACAGCAAAACTGGAAATTTTTCGATGAATATAGTACTGTGTCGACTAAAAAAAGGTCATCACTTTTGCACCACGCCCGATTTATCCGTTTCTTACGGAACTCTGACGTTCGCTGCGTTGTCGGAGACAAAGAGGACAGATTCCTAAAACATACGAAATTTAGGCGTGCTCCGAGGACACTTTCAATTTACGGTACTTCATCATGATCAAATCAGAAAAATAGAGGGGGATGAGAATAGGACCACGTCTGTAGCCTGTGCGCTATTTCGGTGGGTGCTGCACAGCTGCTATCCTACCAACCCTTATCACCTCATTCATAGGCTAGCCAATTCGTTCTTGACAATGTATCTAGGTAATACATGCAAAATAGATATCCGCAATCACGCTGAATTTACCATTCCCATACAATCAGGCATGTCTATCGTTGGCATTTCGGGAACCACATGCCAGATTTGATTTAAAAAAAATTGAATATGTTAAAATAAGGCTTTTTGTACATATAGATTTTTACGAAATCTTGCAATTACAATGCCTAAAATATTTGAAAGCAGTCCGTATGAACTGACAAAAGAAGTTTTTGAACCAGAAATCTAAAATTAGGCTTCAGGAACCCGTCGAGATCCTCGGTGAATGAGAGCTCAAACATTTTGATTGGGCGCAATGACTAGGCCAGCCTTTTTGACGTCACGGAATCCTATGACAGGGAAGATAATTCGAGTCATCCTATCACTCCTAGTACCCTGACTGGCGAGAGAGCGTAGTGGTACGTTGCTCCGCTGCAACACAAGCGAGTACGAGGCCAACTGATGTCGACTCCAGAACCCGTGTGTTCCAGTTTATCAAGGTTTATCTCAGTTCCTCCGTGAATTCAAGAAATAGAATGAAAAGAACGGGTAAGCCTTAAACAAGAAAGATCAATATCGAATACCGTCATATCGATCACAACAGGCTGAGATGGGTGAAGGATGCTAGATGGAGAGACCGTACTTTGTCGTTTCGATATTCTCCTATCTGTTCATTACATATCATTGTACATTGTGTGCCATGAGCTGATAAAAATAATAGAACAGCCGAATATAGGCTATATATGCCATACTCAAAATTTGGATTCCATATTTCTTGCTACACGTCGACTTTTTTTTCACATTCCCTCGCGGCACCCCTGAGCAGTTCAATTGGCACACCGGTTATCATAGTCGCTACGCGCCGCCCAGGTTGCATTTAGCGACATGCGAAATATATTCACTGAATTCCATTCACTGTTAACTTGCTATCGAAAAATGTGTTCATGGTTCAATCTCTGATAGACTGTATCATTTACTCCAATATAGGAACATAGTTTCATCAGTAAACGTGAACACATATCGTTTTCAAGGCGTTAGTCTCCAAGAAGATACCCTCTATACGTACCATACAGACACGCAGACACGTACGTATAGTCAGTCCTTTCCCAGATAATTATTTTTCCGGGTGGATATTTCTTCATATTTTATTGAAAATTTGAATCGGCTCACAATTTCTAAACATTGATAAGGTGGTGAACGCTGCGATCCAAACGTGTCAGCAATCCTTTGGAATTGTCATGTTAAGTGGTATATTGTGTTCTGTGTTACTGCTGGTAATTTTGCACGCATAGCGAATGACTATTGGAACTAGATATTGCTGAAGCAGTCGTGTAAATTCGCTCTGTCACATCGTTGTAGGTTCTTATTCTCGCTGTTTTAAATAATCAACTTGACTTTGCAATTTTGAAATAATGACGATGCCAAAGTTTCTAAAAATAAAATTTGAAAAACGCCAAAAGTCAACCTACCTGCATAGAATGCTATCGAGAGGTAATATATTTTGTCGCACAGTTGCTCCAAAAGCTGTCTAATACAAATTTACGTCAAAACCCATGTGCTACTTCTATTTACTAGACATTGTAACATGAGTGCTTGAGTCTCAATAAATTAATGTCACCAAAGTAATTTGAAAATACCAAAATCACAATTTTGAATGTGAATTCAAAATGCAGTGATGTCAAGTTGCATGGTTTGTACCTTTGAGTAGCAATTTACCCTACATCGATTACATACGTGTGACGAAAGAACGTGTTTGTAAAAGATATATCAGGTATATACACGTAGCTCGTTTGTTGAGAAGATATATATTTGCGTTTAAGCGATTCTCCAGTTTGATGAAGGCAATCGATGTATAGATAAATCAATTAATCAACTTACGACGAACCAACGCTAATCTCTACACCATTGGTCAATAGTTATCCTTGTTAATAAGTGAAAAATCGCTAGTTAGACATTTGCAATTTATCTAGGCCTATATGTGTATACTGTACATGTATATATGTTATGTATATGTATATATGAATGCTATATTGATATAATCAATTATTAGGGGCTTTGCATATAATACCGTATTCTAAAATGTATAATAAATTTCAAGTACAGATATGAGAGTGTTCGATTACAATAATGTCTTTCTAGCTAATTATCACAAATGCATATGCGTTCAGATAGTTGACACTCAACAGCAATAACACGACATTATTGCTATCTCACAGAGGAGACTCCGAGAAATCCAGAAATACTGGACTGGTTTCATAGCAGTCTCTGTACGACACGACTCTCACTTTCGCCAAATTGAACATTTTTTTGGTAGGATCTGGCCTACTAATGCCCCGATCAAAATAACGACGATTCACATCATCATGTTGCCTGGCGCATCCGTTTTGACTTGCTTGCTCTTGTCTCTGAACATTGACTTCATCCTGGTGCCTGCTGCATCCTTTTTGATTCGCATGTGCCTGATCTTGTTTTTCCATGTACACAACAGCCTTTATTCCTGGAGAAAATAGTAAACAGGACAATACACGGAAGAGAATGAATATTTATATATTGATGAAAATATTTTATCCATTTACCGATGCAAACTAGTTTGTAGGACACCATATCATGTATCGGAAATTTATTACATGCACTTGAAAATTTAATTTGAGCGATTGATTGACAGCTAAATGAACGGTTTCTGTTAAGACGCACTAGTGGTTCCCAAGGTAGGTTAAATCGAACCCAAAATGTGTGTGCAGTGAATTCAAAGGGTCTTGGTTTTGATTTTGAATAAATCTATACTTTTCCCATGACCACAAGGACGACAATCCTGCTAGGATGCAATTTTGTCGCCGATGGTCGAATCGCAACCATAGCATTATCGAAATTTGCGATTTTAACTACAAATTGATATATTTTCACTCTATATTTCCCTCCGCTTTTCTTCAATTTCTCAGGTTGATGAACCAATACAAAGGTAGCGATTCAATTGAAATGTAATCCATCACCTGTGCCTACCTTACCACGTCATTCGCATTTCCCAGGAGAACAGCTGTTCCGAATGAAGTGAGCAAATTAGTTAAGCATGGTTTCCTCGAACGAATTTATTATAAGAAGCTCTGACACCTTTCGATATCTGTGATTCAGTACCATCGATCTCACCTGACTGCACAATAACTTTGGCGCATTCATTGCATGGGAAACAACTGACGTACAGAGTGCAATCCCGTACAGAAACGGGATTCGTGTTTACAATTGCGGCGACTGGTGCATGCTGATCTGGAAATATATATATCATATATCATGGGTTGATAGTGCATTGTTTGTCTGGATGTTAGAAACATTCACGATACTTGACAAATTTAGGAAATATCCCATATAACGATCCCAACATGTTCGAGCCGGTATTTTCAGTTTCAGAACGTGTTCTTGCTCGAGAGTGGAAATCGAAACGAAGATTAATCGCACGCCACCGACCATTATGTTATCTCTGTTGATTATTTGACTTATAATTTGTGACAGTTATAATACACCTGCACACGTTACAATCGCTTTTTATGTCGTGGGCAATGGTCTTGGCAATTACAATTTAGTGGCCTGATCGATATCCACGGGCTATCAGTCAATATAGTAGCCTATACTAGGATTTTACTTCAGTGTGCATACATAGGTGGCGCAAGTAGCATTTTGCGAAAATGATTGCGCATTAAGATTCTGCAAAGACTAATAAACCGCGTTTCGGGTAACCGACTAGGCTATTGAACTAATTTAATATTTCTATACAAACTGCACAATCTTCAGGTGTGGACCTTGTCTATTTCTTTAATGTTAGAAACAATGACGAAATCGCACATCACCGCTGAAACATCGGGTTTTCAGTTATGTGGCGGTTCTATCGATAGGTACGGATTCATGACATTTCCTTCTATACTAACAGAAAGAAATTGTGTATCATTTGAGAATCGCACATTACCTTTTTTCTGTTCGTGCCTGCACCATGTCACTCTCGTATTTTGAATTCTGCAATTTGCTCTGTGTGCCGCCGTATTAAACTATTCAGATTGTTGTTAAAGGGGCAATGCACTCTAAAAATGATGTGGTCTCAAATTGAAGGGCAAAACGAAATAAAAAATGATGGCCGCAGCCGTTTCTTCAGAACGCCACCGTAAGGAGCTGCAATGTATTGAAATTTCCACAGCGGCTTCACGCTCCAGCAGTCACGCAGAGATCTAACTTTATGTAGTTGTCAGCCGATGTTATGAAGGAAATAGAATACACTGGGCCTGATTTTGACATAAATCTCCTGAGTGGACATCTTACGTTGAACGCGGTATCTAAAGCACATTGGCGTGTACGAGATATTTCCTTCATAACATCGGCTGACAACCAGAGATGGGCGGATTCCAGATTTTGGGAATCCGTATCCGTCCTGATCCGACAGTCAAATAGGATTTCGGAGTCCGACAGTTGAGCATCAAAATTAGGATCCGAAAAAATCCTGCTATTGCTTTAGTGCTATTTCACATTAAATATAGCCTGCAAAACAGATATGAACATTATAATCAACAAATTAGTATCAAGTAATGCGTTACAAGGGTTTATTTATATCACATTTCGAATCAATAATGTTAGGTTTGGTATGTATCTTTAATATAAATGCGAGTAGTAGGAACTAGGCAGGGGAAATGAGCTTAAAAGACTGTGAGAACAGAGAAAGCAATATTAGTTGCTTTACGGAGAGGGTAAACATAGTAACTCAGGCATGCCATGATGCCAGCAACAAAATCAGATATTGTGCATTGTGACTTGGCCAAGACAACTAGGCCTATAGTACTACTGAAGATTGGAACTATATTTTCACAGAACAGACATGTATCAAACAAAATGGATGAATCAATCAAAATGATCACTTTATAGAGCAGCAATGAATAGGAAATATATATAATATTATATAATCAGCATGATGAATGATGATGTGCACCATCAATCATAGAGTATACCGGTGGTACTTCAGTTCTAGTGTGTTCCTAAAATCATAAACATGACCAATTGACCATGCCAGCATATATTCATACATTACCATACCATCACACAATCATTCCAAATGACATCAGAAATCAGAACCACCAGTTACCTCTGCATTCTGCAACAATACCGATACCTCGCTTCTCTGTCATCCTGACAACTGATATCAAGTACCCTAATGGCTGATGAACAGGAAGTATAAGAATCAATATCTGAGGAACAAACTGTTCTGCAGCTCGCTTGCTGGAGCCTGCCTTCGTCCTCATCTCAAGCTCAACCAGCAGTCATCTCATCATTGCAGAAACTTTACTTATGTTGCTTACGCATTTCAACGACGTGACCGGTATCAGCGGTCTCAACGTTGTCATTTATTGTCGGAACCAGCCTGGGCTTGATCCATAGCAATGAATGCATTTAACTACGGAAATAATATCGAAGCAGCGTTTTTCACTGAATATAAGATATCTTGAACCTTTATCACCCAATATTTGTTATGAATATCAAATCCTGTTTAAATCCGGCTCATATGACAGTTTCAGAATCCGGCTCCGATCCGGCCACAGTAAAATTCATCAAAATCCTGCTCCGGCTCCGGCTCCTGAACCGGACTGTGGCCATCTCTGCTGACAACTATATAAAGTTTGACCTCTGCGTGACTGCTGGAGCGTGAAGCTAATGTGGAAATTTCAATCCATTGCAGCTCCATTATGTTACGGCGGCGTTCTGAAGAAACGGCTGTGGCCAAAATTTTTATTTCGTTTTGCCCTTCAATTTGGGACCACATCATTTTTATAGTGCAGTGCCCCTGTAAGCAAAGTTTTGAATGGTCGCAATAGAACTCGGGCTGGGCAAAACCGAGTGATTCGATTCTGAATCATGTGTTATGCTTCGGGTCGAGTCCTGTATTCGAGTATCACTCGTTATGACGTCAAAACAGAATGGAAGATGTCAAAGTTCTATTACGTACCTTTCTTGCCACCCGAAAGAATACAATGCCTGTTATCCGTCACATTAAAGATACTTTGGTATTTTTTCGACCATGTCGATTTCATTACACTTTATGAAAATGTTGTGGGATGTACAGGACTTCGGAAATGTGTTATTTCCAGTTAAATTCGTAGCTTTGTGCTATATGTTTCGTATGCTGCGCTCTGGCCATTAAGGTTTCAAGGCTTGCACAGTGGAAACTGGCACAGAAACTATAATTCTCATCGGTAAATAACTTTCAGTGGCGAGGAGCGTATAATTTCAGTACTCGAAAAAATCGTCTTGTACTACTCGACTCGAGTCATTAAAATCATTACTCGATTCAGATTCGAGTACTCGAATCAATATATGCCCAGCCCCAATTAGAGCAGACGGTAACGCCCGACGAGTGCTAGCTCGAAAAGTTTCTGGTAATACATTGAACAGGTTTTTCAAATTTCGTTATGTCTGGTATTTAATACTAATTTCTGGTGCGAATCGGTCTCAAATCGAGTTCCAGACTTATCGTCGGGTTCGGACTCCCGTTTTCCGGGTTTATTTCAGCTTATAATTGCCAATTGCTACAGCTGGATACCTATCCGAGTTTTTTTATTTCCGCGTTCGACTTGCTCGAAACGGAAATATCCTAATCCCACAATTCTGTTGTCTTCGTTAGCAATGCAAGCCCCCTCCTGAAACAGAAACAGCGATGAACCAGATTATTTGATACTCTCGCCTAAAATATTAACCTTCACGGTCGATGGGGGATTGTCAGCCATCAGGTGTCCAGAAACAATCGCCATGCCCATGAAATATTGTTCCCAAGAAATAGGTGTGAATAACTTCTTCGATTTTTCCAACCTAGCTTGTACTCTCTCGCGGCGAGAGTATTCCTGGTCCGTGAGTTCTTTCTTACTTTCCAATACTTCCATCTCCTTCGCATCAAATTTCTGGCTAGAGAATAACATCAAACAATTTACATCTGGTCGTACACCGCGGTGGATGCCATATTAAGAGACCATTGCTGGCCATTTCGTCATTCAAATATCTGCTCATCACATCGCATCATCGTCATATGTATCGCATTGTACACCGTCTGTGTCTTGATCGGATAAAAATGCATAATCTGACGATAATTACGATTATTTCAATTTCCCGATAATTTCGTGACATCATTTGATATCAGCTCAATAGGGATGGGCACGATGAGTGGAATTCTTGAATCTGAATCCCATATAACACCATGTAACAAAAATTTATTGAGCTGATTTTTGGATATTTCTTACATAATATCCATTGATAAAACTTACTTCCGGCATTTTTTCCATTAGTGTCCTTTAAAATTGTCATTTTACGCTTCTTAAACTTCCCGTACCATGATTTTCAAGCTCCTTTATTGAATTTTCTATTAAGTGTGACGTCAAATTGTTCCATCATTCAACTCATAATATTTGGTTGTTAGTAGCAATCATCTTCTCAGTCTCGGTTAGTCAGTATTGGCTACAGCAAGCAATCTCATATTCATTTTCATTTTCGTTTTGTTCTGTTAATGCACTGATTGTGGATCTAGTGAATATAATCTCATCATTAATATCAACATCACAAATGTTATCTGCCTGCTAGCTGTTTGTGCTATATATCTGTGATCTCCATATCAGGTTGAATCAAGTTAAAGTACAAATATATCTAGAAGTAAGGTTTTTCATACTTATTAACTTTACTTTGGCATGAAAATTGGAGATAAAGATAAAAACTGGGCATTTCATGTAATCTTCGAAACATGCCGATGAAATATGGATGGATGGCTAAGGGGAGATCGGCATTCAATGTAATTTGCTACTCGAAACTCTATAGATGACTTTTATATCTGTATGGATGACATTCCAAGGTTCAGAATAACTGTGGCAGGTTCTCCTTGCTTATGCGGGAATGTTGGCAATCTTTTTTAAAGCACTTGACAATAAAATGACTGGGAGAGAAGCAAAAGCATTCAAGGCATTTCTAGATGTAGTTGAAAATTTTCTTGGAACAATATGATCGAGACATACGAAAAAATAAAGTGGACGGGGCATTATCTGAACTGTCAACTTGATTTTGTTAGGTCAAGTATGGATGATGTAAGCGAGGAACATATAGTGACGTGCTTCAGCAGGATATGTATGATTTGGAAAGAAGATACTAAGGGTGCTGAAGTAGCATTATGGGCGGTTATTTGCGGTTCATAATACCAGCAGAAATTTTTGGAATTGTTTCCATCTTTTTATAATCTATGGTAGCCAACATTTGTGCACATTCCTTCTTTTTGTTAGTGTGTTTGTCAGTGTTGGGATCAAGTCACTATACCTTCGAGTCACGAGTCATTTCGAGTCATTGAACATTTTGACTAGAGTCAAGTCAAGTCAATCGATATTCAAAGGTGACTCGAGTCAAGTCAAGTCACTCGATTTTTAGAGGTGACTCGAGTCAAGTCGAGTCAAGTCAAGTCAAGTCACGAGTCAAGTCATAATTCAAGTCAAGTTGCCTTTTCGAAGTATGAGGCATGATAGCATCATTGCATTTTGCTAGCTGTCTGAGATACAGATTGATTGGTCATTGATTTTGAACCGCTGTATCGCTCACCTATACGTAGAACTGCTAAACCTGAGTTTAATTACCGGCCAAAATAGAGAATAGATACGAATTGATAGGATGCAATACATTACTAATTTACAAATCGATATGATACAATTCGAGCCTGCGCCAAAGGTTGAGGACTAAACAAACTATATTCGAATTCAATTTCAATAAACAAGAGGTTTGGTTAAGGTGAAACAGAGAACAGAAATTACTTGACTTTACTAGTTTGCGACAACGTAAGCTTGTAAGCTTCGATCACTTCGTTTTGCAATCAATTTATTTGTGAGAGAACAATGGAGGCTCTGTAAAACGCACGATTGGTCGCTCTCACGGGTGACACCATCGTTTCGCGAACAATCCGAACATATGCAAGATGCAGGGATTTTTATCGACGCCGATTACTTGATGACTTGAAATTGACTCGTGAATTTTGCTCCGAGCCACGAGTCAATCAACATTTCTGATACGCCGAGTCAAGTCAGGTCAAGTCATTTTAGCAAAGTGCCTCGAGTCAAGTCAAATCACACAAAAAAGGTCATGACTCGAGTCATCCCCACACTGGTGTTTGTACGTCAAATAAGGAATTATGCGGATTATTGCATGGTAATTTTGAGTAAAACGAGAAATCAGAAAAAGTAAAATTTCTTATAGACTAGGGACAATTCAGAATAAATTTTTGTCTTTTAATGATTGGTTTGGAATAGCAAAACACAACACATAAAAAATTTTACTCAATTAAAATTTCGCAAAATTTTTTTACAACGTGTTATTTTTGGTCCATAGTCAGCGAAGATTTCTCATTTCACAGACGCAAGTCACGCAAACAAAACCACTTCTGACGATTTCTAAAGTGTTCGCGTTGTTACTTGATGATGCAGGAGTAAGCTATATTTGTTCATATTATCCTTTTCACAAGCGTTTTCATACGTCCAGTAAAGAATTATTGTGATTAATACGGAGCAATTATACGTAAAATCAAAAATTAGAGAAATTGACATTTCTTCAAAATTTGGGACAATACAGGAAAATTTTGGTATTTTGGTAAGTAGTTTGGAATACTAAAACACAATACACAAAAAATTTCAGTCAACTAAAACTTTTGCAAAATTTTGTTACATGGTGTAATCATTCAAGTTCAGTATAGGGAGAGATGACTCTTTCGGGTACCAAAATTATACACACTTAGCTTCTAAGTAATAGTTAATTCATCAACGCGAATCATAGTCTCTATTACCCACTGTGAGAGTTCTACGCGTGTGAGCCGACCATCAAACAACTTCATTGTTTTCATAATGGAAATATTTAAACAGATCCACCACGCGGGCATCATTGTTGGTTTTTCCTGGGTTCCAAGACACGCAGGAATTTCAGGTAACGAAAAGGCTGACGAATTAGCACGAGCAAGCTCGTCGACGCAAGATCAATCGAGCCAAACTCCAATCATTACCGTACCGGACGCCACAGTCGCAATGAAGAAGGTTACCCAAGACATCCTGCCTGCGAGTATTTTGCCGATACACGGGGATCACGCTACAAGCTATTCCACAGCGCAATTACTACACCACCAGATACAAACTGCAGTCGCCATATCGAACGCCTTATATTTCGACTACGGTCAGGACACTATGCTGCAGTAGCGTCTCATTTATTCAGAATTGGCTGCTCGGACTCTCCGATGTGCGACGAATGCGGCGTCATCGAGACAGTCGAACGCTTTTTAATGTCATGAAGGGGGTTGGCTTCGAAACACTTTTTCATCATATTTCCGTACCCACTCGCTGCACACTGCCACACTAAAGCATCCCAACGGTCTCCGACGGTGTTTTTCAAAGAGACCAATGTCGGGCAAATATTATCAAGAATTCAATTCAGTTTGCGTAATACAAATGTCAAACAATAACGTAGATCGTTATGACGCCGTCGCGACCCACAATTATACCCTTTGCGACCCATGTTTGGATCGCGACCCATACTTGAGGAATCCCTGATTTATACTGTCATAGCGTAATATTGAAGGATGCTCGACTCAGTATTGGAATCATGTCACTACGTTCGAGTCATCTCGAGTCATTGTACATTTTGACTCGAGTCAAGTCAAGTCACTCGATTTCTGGAGATGACTCGATACAAGTCACGTCAAGTCACGAATCAAGTCACTAGTCAAGCTGTGTTGAATTTACGAAGTACGAGCCGTGATTAAATATCATTGCATGTTGTTAGCTGTTTCAAATGAAGTTTGAATACCCATTAAGTATGACCCAAAGAACGAATATAAAGTTTGATAAACACGCAAAAAGGCGTTGTATCGCAAACGCATACATTGAACTGCTAAACTATGTAGATAACTGTATAGACACATAATCATCAGCCAAAGTAGCGAATAGAATAAGAATCCTCAGAAAGTATAATATAATGATATGTTGCAATACACTAGTCTGCTATATATCCATAAGATACAATATGAGCCTTCTCCAATCATTGACGAGTTATATAAGCGATATTCGTTTGATTTAAATCACACAATAGGGTCGGTTTTATGAGAACTGAACTCTGTGACATTGCTGATAGATTATTTTTAATAGTTTTACGACAATGTATGCTGCAAGCCAGGGGTTCCCAAACTGTTTATGGTCGCAACCCCATCTCTCAATTTGGTTTACTGATTACGACGTGTTTATTTACGTAATTATTACGTGTGTCCTGTGTATGGAATATATTATTAACACATAGCACTACCGTTCACTTGTAATTTTCCCAGAAGGGAATATAACCGTGCTATTGGGTTCTATACTCCCGACACTTTGATCTTCACACTAATGACCAGTCACGAACCTTTCGTTTTAGTGTTTGCTGGTTCGCCTTAGTTTTTCCTTCCTTTTGAAAAATAAACTAAAACATTCAGAAATGAGTCGCCAATAGCATCCGCTTAATTGACATCTTCTTGGTCATTGGTATCTAAGCCGTGAAAGATGGGCGTGTCATCATAAATCACATGTAGGCCTTGATATGAGTGTGTGTTTTTATCACCATCGAAGCCGTTGAGACAGGCTCGACAAACCCTCGGAGTGCCTAGGTGCCTAGGATCTTCGATTGAGAACCACTGTGCGAGGGGATATCAGCTGTAGCGGCAACTATGCGGTAGTCATAACAAAAAACGTCAGTGACAATGATAATGAATCAGTATATGTACGTATGACAGTGATTCCCAACTGCTGCTCTCGCAGCCTCATGCGTCTCCAGGGTAGCCTTGCGGCTCTGATTAACCTCTAAATATGCCACGAAAATATAATAGACGACAGTTGTTGTTTATATCTATGAATAGTTCAGGGATGGTGTGAACGTGCGGTTCACGTTCGCGTTCTGTGTGTGAACCTCGGAAATTTTGAGGTTCGCGTTCACAACAGAATCTAGGTAGGTTCTGCAGTGTGAACCTTTTTCTTACATTACAATTTCCACTTCATTATAACATCTTCGGTTCAAATTTATTGCATTTCAACTGCGGCATGGCGCTGGCAGCATAAACAATCAACACTAAACGAGCATGCACCTTGACAATCTCAAAAATGTTACTTGATTTGTTAGAAAAGTTTGCTCGAAATATCCAGCTTTCCGTTTCGGAATATTTAATGACTCTCTGCTGTGAGCTTGACCCGCAATCACACAACATCAAGAGCGAAATACACTACATGTAGTCAGCGAATGATGCTTATTCAACCAATCAGTGAGATTTATAACGTTTTCTGATGTAAAAATCTAGCAGGCGTACAGGGTCAATCTTAATGTATCATAAAAACAAAATCCGATCTATTGGGGTGTTTGCTACTGCTGTATAACTTATTAATGGGGTAATATCGGTAGCAAGTATAGAAACCCGTTGTACACTCTGCTCATTATCCATGTATAGCAACACTCAGACGCCGAATACATTGTCCGGTCTGGCCTAGACCGTTAATAAGCTTATATTCGCTGTCAAGTCCTCGTCGAAATTGTTGGCAATGCGACGGAAGATATTGATTTTATGGGATTAATATATCATTTGATTGCCACAGTTGATACATTTAGCGACTTTTAAAACGTCAATATGTACTTCAGCATTGTGGCATTATGTGGCCCGAGTCGTCGCTAGGTATCGTGTACATTAATATAGGCTATCACTTCATTGAAATATAGGGTTGAAATTAGCAATCTGGCGCCACATGACGTCATGAGGTTTACGTTCGCGTTCACACAGAACCTTTCAAAAAGGTTCGCGTTCACACGAACCTGAACCTTTCAGAGGTTCACACCATCCCTAATAGTTATAGTCAATTTATGTATATGAATGCTAAAATGTGGGATATTATTTATGTCTAGAGCCGTCCAAGACCGCTTCTGAAAACCGAGAAAGAGAATTCTGTCAGACTAGCGTCAAGCGTTTGGTTGAATACTGAATACTCGTCAGTCAAGGATATATCTAGAGTTCTGCTGGTCAAGGACCTTTATATATTGTATCTGTGAAGAGCAAATTTCGACACAATTTTACTAACATCAAAATAACGGCTCATATAGTCTACCGTAAATTTGTGCATTAAGAGCTGGAATGTATGAAGAGCTATCACATAAAGGCATAATAGTATGTTGTAGTAATGCTATGCATTTTCAGTTTATTTTAATGCGTAGAACTCGCCAATATGCGTCTATCAGTGCTAAAATAACCGACATAGAATCTATAGAAGTATATGTGCATGCTTCAGAATTAGCTGGCAGGTGAGATCCAGATAGGGGCTAGCTACATTTCAATTTTAGTTATAAATATAGCCTATTAAAGTGTTTTCATGCGGCTGCATACGTGCTATGAAGTCTGAAATGCGGCTCCGACATCCAAAAAGATTGGGAACCACTGATATAATGTATCCAGCCAGTGAAATCTTAAGTAAGCTTTACAGTTCATATTATCAATCTTATCTCCTACCTACCCTAACTGATATTCCCTGCTGTTCGGCAACCATTTTGCGTGTTCATGTGCATCCCCCAATGATCCATCAAAGACAAGCTTCAGCATTTTGCACTTAGTAGGCTGAAATTATTGATAAATTTTAGTACTTCAAAAACACATATCTGACACGTGCAATTGGGCGATACCGCTGGTCCACTGCAAGATAGTTGGTCGTATCCGATCTGCCCATCATCTTTCAATTCGCTCAATAATTCCCTGGAGTGAAGGAACTCCTTTTTCCTCCGGTAGCACGTATCGTACGAAAGGTATAATACTTTTCTTATACCTGTGTATAATGCATGTTTTAGATTTCGTATCGGATGTAGGGTATGTATGAGTGTTTGCTAGCGATCACTTCAGGTTGAATATGATACTGCTAAGTTATAGAGGAAGGTATTGAAACTTAATTAAGTAATTACCATGTGCCGATAAACAAAATATCTCCGATACAATAAATATCATGCATACTGGTTCACTGCCAGTTCTGAACGTAAATATGGCGACTTATTTTCTTACTGATTACATAAGTCAATAGTAACCAAGCATTATTGTTCGTGACTGCTGTGAAGAGACGGCGACGCGAACCTTGGGTTCATCGTCCTTATACACTCACTACATTCCAGGTTCACTGTTTACAAAACTATAGATAGGTGCTCCGACCAGCGCAATTTGGTAAATAGCCTACCAGGGATGGTGTGAACGTTAGGTTCACGTTCGTCGTTCGCGTTGTGTGTGTGGACCTCATAAATTTAGAGGTTCACGTTCACAAACGAACCTTGTAAGATTCTGCACTGTGAACCTTTTTCATAGATTACCATCTTCACGTCATTTTAACATCTGTGGATGAGATTCTTTACATTAGAACTTCGCACCACTCTCTTCATAGCGCTGGTAGCATTAAAAAAATGAATAGCAAAAGGGCATGCACCATGCCAATCTCAAAAATTTTACTTGCTTTCTTACATAAGTTTTACTCGAAATATCCAAGCTTTCCGTTTGCGAATATTTAGTGACTCTCTGCTGTGAGCTTGAACCGCAATCACACAACATCAAAGGGAAATATATTACATGTAGGTTTAGTCATCGAATGATGCTTATTCAACCAATCAAAGAAATTGATATCGTTGTCTGATGTAAAAAAATCTAGCACGCGCACGGGGTCAATCTTGATTTCATATGTTTATTGTATCGTAAAAACTAAATCCGTGCGATTAGGATGTTGGCTACTGCTGTATAACTTGATAATGGTGTAATATCGGTAGCAAGTAAACATGTAGGTTGACATGGTGTTATGCTCAACGTACCGTAAGATCCCAACTGCGGCAAGACTGCCTCGGAATTGATTCTTATATCAAGAAGCGCAGGATGAAAATTATGATTTAGACAGCATTGTCAGAAAGAAGCGATACGGTGTGTCACCAGAAGTGTACGCAAAACTTCAGTGTTGCCAGTCAATACCTCTTGCTGTTGAACGTTCTTTCTACGTGCTTGGCAAGCTACTTGAAAAGAATAGACACTTCCAGCCGAGAATGCATCTTTTGTTGTACCACAACAAATACTAATTATTTCTACCATAATGCATGATGTAACTACTGGAATTCTTCATAGGTCCAGATTCCGTTGAAATACAAGTTGTTTCATGTAAACATTTGTCCGTTTTCAAGTAAAAAACGTTTTTTCAGGCCAAATTACTTCATAAGGACAGACAGGTCCAACCAGAAATGAAGATGAGTAGTACAATTTTAACATTATGTGTGAAAACATCTAATGTGGTTAAAATCTGCCGTTTTTAGGTAAAACAAAATCGTCATAATGATAGGCTGTGATTACATAACATGATGTTAAGAAAACGAAAACAGAGAGGCGAATTATTAAAATAGACAAGATAAGACAAGACAAGATAACGTAATGGGGGCGCGCCCAGCAGCATCTTGATCAGTAAGTTATGGGGTTGACTCATGAATCAAGTCAATTTTTAAGTCATCAAAAACTCCACGATGCATTCCAAACCTTTCCAACGTATTGAACGATTGCCACCCATGTCAATTCCTAATTCATTTATTTGATTCAATTTTCCTTTACGTTCTCGACGTGGTTAATTCCTACAGATTCAAAGTTTCGGCATGTTCTTAACTGCCGTCCTATTTGATTTGTCCAGCTACATAAAAAACATCACAAACAACATGCATAACTTTGGTCAATATACCTATCATGTGTGCGTGGCGCTGGAGTATAATCCACCGCTGCGACACCAATGGGTTGAGGGTCCGAGTCAGACCGAGGTCGACTCCAAAATTCCTATCCAAGTGTTTGAGGTTTATCTATAGGCTCCTCCTCACCATCTCATCTGTGTAGGCGGTGTCTTATAAAAGTCTAGAACTAGGCCGTGCTACGAGTCAGCAGCTACGGAAAAACATGGAGAAAATAAAGGCTTACCATATGGTCTGTAATATAATGCATAGCCTGCTATTATATGCTTGATAGTAAAGAATTTCTATTCCTTTAAAAAATGAAGGTATGTAGGCCTATTTAGAGGTAAGATTGGTCAATATTTGGCTGCTCCGGCCGGTGGACCAAGTTCAGTTTGACGCACCTGGGTTACAGGTTCGTAATGAAATGGCCAATACCAGTAACATCAAAAGGATATTCATTGACTATGAAATGTAGAAAGCAAAACTATATTTGCCCTACATATCCTTGACGCCAACGAAAGAGACCCATTTGAAAGAAAAGATAATTTTTTATCGTCAAGTAGCCTATACACTCACAACCCCCGCATAACCTTATCCGTCTCAAGAATCAATAAATCAATGAATAGTTGAAGTATACGTACCACTCTGATGCAATATCTTTGCGCATTCATAGCACGGGTGCAACGTGACATAGACGGAACATCCCTCAACAGATTTTGGAGTCATATTCACAACTGCGTTCATCTCAGCATGTGTAACTAGGGGTAATATACGTGATGGATTTAGCCGTACAGAACGCATAAAAGAGTGGTATTATGAAATTGTTTCGTGCACAATCTGTGATGTCACTCATCATCTAAAAATAGCATGTGCCCAATTCAAACATTTTATTGCTGTCCTATCAATTAAATCATAAGTTCCTAACGTATGGGGCGAAAACCAAAGATAGGCCGCGAAGGGTATAAATGTGGGTCGCGACCGCCCAAAGCGATTGCTACATTTCTTGCAACAACAAAATTTCTTCGCTCTTCGCGCGATATCCTGTGCTTGAATGGTACATATGTAAGGTCACTGTGTTGAGTACTATAGCCAACACACGATACACGCAGAAAAGTCACTACTACAGTGAAGTGGTCATGGAATTTGTCGACGTTTGTATTACACAAATTGAATTGATGTCATGATAAGAATTGTCTGACATTGGTTTCCCAGGAAAGGTCTAACTTGCGCGGGTAATAGGCCTACTCGGGCAGGGTAAATGGAGGTATAGAGCGTGGACGTAACGACCGCATCCGATATTGGTTTTGAATACGTATAATTTATAGAAATGAATCAACTTTATTCGCAATTGAAAAAGAGTAGATCTCTAGTACCGCTTAACGCCGTAAATACGTAGCATAGGGACATTAAAATCGCATTTATGTCGATGCGTGAGGTTTGGGGCACGGAATAAACTCGCATTTGGGTCGCAGTGTAAAAAGTCGAAGAACCACTGATTTATATTGATATGAAATGATATGAAAGGGTCAAGTAAGTATCACGTAAGTACATGTATCAAGCAATATCTGCATGTCTTTGAAATGTGATTCGAATAATAGTTTTCCTAACTAGTGGTCTAGTATATTCAGCGTATCCATATCTGATGGGAGATGAAAAAAAGTCGATCAGATTTAGCATCAACAATGCAGATATTTACTTGGTATTCAACAAAGTAAATATTATGCTCCCGGTAGTTCATTCCTTTGTGGATTCTCTGCGGCTCCGCTCATGATAATGAACGGATAAGAGATGTTTTTTCTCGTGTTGATGATGTTTAGATATGGATGGCAATGCGAACTAGGTAATCCAAGGCTTTATCCCTAATTGTTCGACTGTACAGCAGTCAGCAGATTGTATTCAAGGATAAGAAATATAATTTGAGTCGGCATTATGCACGCAGTGAAACATGGACAAGCTGCTGGGGGCTGAGACAGCGTAAATTCCCTAGGATCCACGAGGACCATATTACACTGGCATTTTGGATGGTCCAAGTTAATGGGAAAAATTCTGAATCACATGTCATCACGAATGATGCAAGAGCGAAATGATGCGAGGAGTCCGCGATTGTGCGATTTTATGTTCTCTCTATTTGAGCTAGGCCAGTGGTTCTCAAGCTGTGGTACGTGTACCACTAGAGACACGCGAGAGCTTTTTAGGTGATACGTGAAGAGTTCCATGAGTAATGTCACACCTCTGATTGGCGAGGACCTTCTGCATAAGAGACAGTCGCAAACATCTCATTAAATGGTGTTTTCTTGCTATCCATTGGTGCAGCGGTATAGTACTAACAGGAATAACTAAGAAACACCGGTAGATTCCATTAACATGAGTAGTTCAGGTGGTACGCCGTGTAGTCAAAACAAATTGGTGGTCCGCGATGCGAAAAAGTTTAAGAAACACTGAGCTAAGCGAATAATGTTCATTATAATGACCGGATCCGCTGACGTGCTACACATGCGACATGTTGCTGGTGTTCGATTGGGACCAGTAATGAAACCTTTCTAACATTTTCCTTACCATACAAATGCTTCATTTTCTCATTTGTTTCACTTCTGTCACTCCATTGCATCAAGTTATCACGGCATCCTATCGGCATCCCGTTGTAGCCGACGCCAATTATTCTTCTTTCCTTTTCATTAACAATGCACGCCCCAACCTGAAGTCGGAGCCCATAAATTATATGAAACTTATCGAACGAATTATTGAGAATCTAAAGACATGACAAGTCTGCGTAAAGGCGCCTATTGACACAGCCTTACCATAGACAATGCCCACTAATCAGTAGCATCTCCTTGCAGGGCAAGAGTGGAAAAAGTAACAACGACCGTTATTCTACTGGTTGTTCTGTCACAACAGACACGTCGTTTTTTCATTCAGTCGTTTCTTTGCATTCATAAATAGAAGACCCTTCAAATGAGAAACGACTTGGAGTAGTCTTTGAAATCAGACACCCACCTCGTTCTTAGTGTAGTAAAAAGGAAGTATGCACACTGGATGAAAAGTAATAGAAGATAGCATTATGGCACAAACGACAGAATGAGGTGGCATGTGATGGATGACGAGGTCGATATATCAAATCGTGGTCACATCATCTCAAGCTCTGATTAATATTTATTCAGCAGACATATGCTCGTCAACTGTCGGATTGTCGTCGACATATCGTTCGCAGTTCTGGTATACTTGATAGAACAATCATCTTGCAAGTCGACCATATGAGGATTGAGGACACTCGTGTATTGTATTTAGGCGCTTTTGATTCCGAGATTTATATGTATTATAGTATTTATTCACAGTAAAACTTGTAAAATACAAAAATAATCGGGGAAGCAATTGGTTTCCTGAGCAAAATGGGAGATTGAAGTAAACTTTTAGGATTTCAGTGATCAAGTCGAATTGTTATTCCTATGCAATACATGAAGAAGTCAGATTACAGAATTGTGGTAGATGAAGAATTAGCATGGGTAGAAGAGTTATTATTATTATCATATTCTTTATTCACATTAAAACTTGTGAATACACATATAGTTCGGGCGGCATCTACGGAAAATGGTGAGATTGAAGTAAAATTTTAAAATTTTAGTAATCAAGTCGAATTGTTATTCCTGTACAATACATGAAGATGTCAAATTGCAGAATTGCGATGAATGAAAAATTTTCAATGGCTGCAGGCTGCAGAGGTAAAGATACCTGAAAATGAAGAATCGACATTACAAAAATTAGGCTGTCATTCTCGAGTACAGGTGTAAATTAGTCCAGTGGTGCATTCAAGGTCTTCCGAAGAATATGCCAAGTGCTCAATAAAGTGATCTTCTGGATCATATCGAACGTTTCCTGGCATTTTTTTGATGTCCCATGAGATTGTCCCATGTTTATTTGACATCGCCACATTTTCTCACATTCCCTTTTGAGGTATTTATTGGTATATTCTTTATTCACAGTAAAACTGGTAACCAAGAATGTTATAATTACGGGAAAAATTGTAACAGATGAAAAAAGTTTACAGTGCAGAACCTACCAAGGTTTGTGAGCGAACGTGAACCTCCAAATGTCCGAGGTTCAGGCGAACGCGAACGTGCATCTCACGCCCGCACCATCCCTAGTTTGTACGCCCAACACGCAGCCGGAGTTCAAAGTACTTTGATCGACCACATATGTCTCATTGAATTCAACAGCTATTGAAGTAAATTACGTCTATAAATTCATTGACTACTGTTTTGGTCTCTATACTTTACGCTTGAAGTTTACATTAAATACAATTTATTCCTTGTATAAGTTGATAAATACGTGGTCATTGCAATCCGAACCGCTAAGTACATCATTTTCCCATATCCGGCCCGCCAACTGGAGAAAATGCCCGTCCCTGTTCGTTCTGAACATGTTGGATTCCAGTACAACCCTGAGGTATCTGACATTTTCCACGTGAGAAATTAACCGACCAGCGATGTCAATGTTTTTTTTTTAATTTACGGTCAATTTAGGTATTTCACGGCGTTGACTCAAAGGTCATTAGGGAGGTTTACTGATGCTCTTTGGGCATTTTGGTAAAATTTGATATTATTCAGGGCAGCCAACTTTTAGATAGAGGACGTGTAAAAGAGGAGGTGAGTAACATAAGTAGGGTAAGTTTTTGCAACTTTTGCAACTACTATAAAGTATGGTTTGTGTCTGGCCATCACTATGAAGATTAAAGTGTCGAGAGCATAGAAATCGATAGGACGTTCATATTTCATTCTAGGAAAACTACAAATGACTGGTGGTTCCATGTGTTAACAATATAATACATACACACCTGCACACCCTAGATGTTAAATGGATTTTTGGCTATGACGAACAAATAAACCACTTGCGTTATAATCACCAATCAATAAATAATCAACAAAAAAGACGGAGGTAGACGAGTTCATAATTGAATAATTGCTCTTACGACTAACATCGTCCACAGCTTCCCCCATAGACCGTGAGTAGGTTTTGGAGCAGATGCCGACCATTTTTTTAGTAATCAGCACGCCAAATTAGAGGTGGGGTCGTGGAGTATTTTCAAATCGAAATCAGGGATCGTGACCACAAAAATTTGGGAACCCCTTTGGTAATGACATCATTTAAACTATTTTATGTATTGTTCTATTATATCTGATTTGCATAACAAAGAACTATACCATAAATTAGCTGTATCTTAGTGTTATCTATGCCACAAGGTCTTGCGCGCGCGCTAGAAGTTCAACGACCCTAGCCAAGCACGACGGTTCCCAAACAATATGTAAATATATCGCTTTATTAATTCTGTCGTTTAAATTTGATGTACTTTACTATTTCACTTACGCCAATGCAAGACCGCCGACAATAGTAATATTTACACTGGGTCTCGTTTTTCAGGCTATTGATTTTGGTAAAGTCGCCAAAAGTGAGTTTTTCTGAAATGACTTGGATCAAATTTACAGACCTAGTGCGTTCGGGGTGTGTTATCTGACTTGTTTTAGGGGAGGGAGGGGAGGGGAGGGAGGGATTATCGCTATGTTGTTTGGATTTTTTGGAGAACACTATTCACGCATTACATTATTTTCTTGCTGTGTACCGGAAAAATGTAATTTTCAGCGGTATCGCTAGTTTGATCGTCCGGGTAGGCCTACCGCGAAAGTAACAAATTTGACAGATCTGCCAGAACTGACAGCGTAGGATGCAAACATAAAAAAAAACATAAAAATATATGCATGTTCGTGATCGATTGAATAGCAGGGAAAGAAGCGGAAAAAGCATACACCCTACAAATCTAAAACTAAACGAAACCTTTAGAGCAGAGGTCTCAAACTCAAATGTGCTCGCGGGCCAATTTCCTAGTTTTGATGACGCCGCGGGCCGCAGCATCAATGATAGGGATATTTAATGGCCTTATTTGACGGGACCTTGCAGACAGGCCTTCCACAAACATCGTGGAAATGTAATTTACTGTTGTACTATTAACGCTTGACACGGAAAAAATCACATTTTCAAATATTTGAATAAAATTGTTTTTGTGCCGGGCAGATTTTTTTTAATTAACGAGGTATAGACATCATGTGAGAGGATGCATCATGACATCGTAAAATTGTCGGGTTACAATATTGCAACTAGTGGACCTATGACGAGCAACAACTTTATGTAGTCTATTTTAAAATCTACTGATGATTGATCTGATATCAGAGCTTTTGAGCGGTGTAACCTAATCCTATGGTTTTGATATCGTCATGGTAAGTATAGGCTATTGTTACTGTCATTGCCAAACACAAATTGAATAAGCGTAAGATTTTGCCTTCGATATATCAATAACAACCTTACTACACTCATTATTAAGCCATAATAATAGCAATGATTCATCAACTTTTTAGTGATTGTACCCCTTGTGCTTCCAATCAGATTTCTCGTAGCTCATGCACAATTTCGGATGGTACCTATCTAAATCAGAGAGCCCATTCACAAAATCGCGCGCAGCGCGAAGACTATTTTCTAGTTGAATAAATTGGCCAAGAAAATATTCCACGGCATATCGGTATACAAATTCTACAAAGCATCTCCTACTCCCTGACGTGGTGCTTCGTACCCCGGTGGGGTCTACGGACCCTGGTTAAGAACCACTCGAATAGAAATGTTTAATCGACGAAGAATTCGTTGGTGTTACCGCTGTAGAGCGTACTACCACCTTACTCGTCACCGATAATAACATGGATGAAGAGAAAAACAACATGCATCATTTAACCAACTATATACGTCACGGGGGTTTGAGAATACCCATGGTTGCCATAGGTACCAGATTAAATATCTATATATCCTACGCAACGCGAGCTACGACCTTTTGATATATTATTATTCCCCATGAAAGTTGCATAGATTGATGCGTCCGTAGGATTACCAAGTCACCATTCCGAGTCGCAAGTCCTTCTCCGATTTCAGCGTTTTACCAGACTGATCCGAATTCAAGAAATTTTACGAGAAGGTCGCACCAAACCAAATCACAATTTTCAGTCGCGAATCATCAACGGGTCATGTTTTATCATCATGAACTAGAAATGTGACGTAATAGCTGATTTTCTACCGCATGGTAGCTTTTAAAAGTGATGTGATAGTGATGTTTGTTGGGATTTCGGTGATTTTTATAGTAGTTTTTGCGTGAACTTTAAGTTCTTATATCTAAAAAAGATGTATGGCACTTAAATATATTGTTGATAACTTGAAATTTCAAAATGCCGTCGCGGGCCGCACAAAAGGCTCTGGCGGGCCGCGTGTTTGAGACCTCTGATTTAGGATGTATAATTATTTGCCCTGAAATTTGATGGACATTAGTTCCACCTGTTCATCCGATCGAGTGCACCGAAAGAGCATCAAAAACTCATGCACACTGATAATATTAAGAAAATTGAATGTCTAACGCTAGGAAAAGTTCGATCTATAACTGCACCCTGATTTTTCCAAACACTGTTTCGTAGCTATTTGGGCTTGCGTGTAAATCGCGTAACGCCGTTTATGCATAGGATTCATGAAGGATAGTGAAGAAATTACCCGAAAAGGTAAGTGTGATCCGAAGGCTTCATCGACCATAGGTTAGGTTGTTGTTGTTGTTGTTGTTGCTGTTGTTGTTGTTGTTGTTGTTGTTGTTGTTGTTGTTGTTGTTGTTGTTGTTGTGTGGGTTTATCTTGGTGCTCGACTTCTAATGGTCTTTTGCACCAGATCAATGATAAGAGTAATAATAGAAAAGTAAAATATTATTAAAAATATCGACCACTGAGTAGAAAATATTCTATGACGTAACCACAGTGAGAAGATGTGAGAAGTAATGTTTCCAACCGGAAAGGAATGGCGTCTCTCATTTGGTCCGGTATATATTGTGGAGGGCCTTCATATTTGATGCAGGGAATGACGTAATGTTCCAGTGTTTCTGGTATCCACAACTTTCGCTACGTCCTGTTTGCAAGCGAATACGTATAGCGTAGGCTTATATCTTGGTGATGATAGTGCCGGGGCATGGAAGCACGTGGTTCGGAACAAACTTGAATAAATGGAGGTCACCATATTGCTGAAAAACTCTGATTTCCATTTGGAATCACAATACTCTTGAATGAGGAATTTGCATTCCCTAGCTGTAATTCCAATTGCGCCGCTGTGCATGTACTCGGATGCCGCAATCTTTGCTAGCTTGCCAACGCCTCGTTGCTGCTGATGCCTTTATGGCTCGGGATTCAAATGAAGGGGATTGAGATACCAGTGAAAGATAACACCTTACATATTTCCGTAATTTCACTTTATGACTAGCGTTTTCGGGAGTTGAATGTGAATGTGAACTGGTTGAATATTATTCGCGATATTAGGATTGTGTTGTCACAAAACGCTACCAAACATAGCCGAGTTAACCGCAAAAAATTCACACCCGCTACATTGACACCATAAAAACTTGATATTTCGTGTTCATTGGTGAAGGACCGCTTGTCGTTCAGAAAAATCACCCTGGACGTGTTTCTAGAATCGGCGTGAACCGTTTGGCAACCGCCGATTTGCACATTAAATTAGAGTGGTCCGAGACAGGGAGCAAATGTGGGCAGCAAAAACATGAAGGGAATTACGGGGGTCGCGAATAGGGATACTAATAATATAATCGAGCGTTTTAATTCGTTGCCCTGGTACTTGCAATGTTTCTCTGCATGCCTGCTTACCTGTCTCACGGGGTCCTTGCTTCGTCTTTCGGAAAGAATCGCGATAGCCATATAATATAGTTTTTCCTTTTCTTCGTTGACGCTCATTTTGACAAGGCACACTTCGTCTTTATTGTACAACTTGCTCTAATTAATCTGATAATGTTTAAAATATTTACATTACGGAAATGAAGGTTATCGTCGGTATAGTCGGTATTTCATCCAGGGTAATTGGAAGCTTCGAATGCGTTCTAAAATAACAACAAAAATGTTTTGAAGATTGTTCTCGTCTTCATCCAGTTTCAAGCCTTTCCATTCTCAACTTAATTATGCCTCTAGCGGCATTGTATCCATGAATTCAACGCCAGACGAAGCTTTTTTACAACTTCAACCGAAGGTTAACTAAATTCTGCGTAGACTGCTAGCTAGACATTTCAGGGTTGAATCTATTCAGCATTACTATTTTACAACAGTCTCGTGATACTTGGAATAGACAAAAAGCGAACGAACAACGATCGATTGCTTTGCGCTGTGATTGATGGGGCAATAGCTACTACACTCCAAGCGGACTGTAAATAGGCCAATTGCAGAAGTGATCAAGGTAGCCATCGTTAGCACTCGCGTGTAGATGAGAAAGTAACATTGTACATTCTATTTAATTACATGTAGAAATGTCGATTTTCATGACATGCCTATATTAATTCAAACACAAATAGGGAGTAATAGGTCTCGAAAGCATTCAAGTGTGTTGCGTGGAATATTGTATATATGGCAATGTTTCCCTCTCTAAAGTAGTAAGGCATGACGTCATGTCATGCCTAACTTAGCATGACAATATCACTCGTGCTTTACTGCCTTCTCCGTTACTTCTTATCCGAATGCGTGCACATTGCAAATGGATGTAGTAATAAATGTGGATGTGGAAACAAAGTGAGAAGTAAGTTTCTTCAAAAAGTGGATTTGATACTGGCGTCGCATAATTTTAGCAGCTGATCCAAGATGGTTGCTTTCGACAATAAACGATGCATTTTCGCCCCTAAGGCAAACGTTTTTAGAACATTAGAAACAGGTACGCATTTCGACCAAATTAATCAATTCCAATGCAGCAGAAGCTGTTCCATTCGGTTGCCATGACTGTTTCATCCGGTAAAGTGATGCAAACCCACCCCAAAACGATTTTCTACTTTGCTGAATACGAAAAGGTAAGTAGTTTTGCTGAAAAGCATATCCTTTATATTGCAATTATAGGTGAATACTGCTAGATTAATTTAGAAATTAGTGCTTCGTTAATGAGCACTCTTGGTCATTTCTGAGTAGAAATAGGAAGGGTCAAAAAAGCGCTGTCGGCCGCCTCTTTGGACAGGCGGCGTCATCCATATCATGCGTGATAATACCTGTGGCGCAATCATACTTGTCAACGACTATACGGATTCACGTCGCAACCATTTCGGGTTGCTCCATCTACAATTTGGATACCCAATAGTAGAGAGTAGTTTTGCATATACATATTGGAATTTGGAAAGTAGTCACCGATTTACAGAAAAAGCATTCGATTCCCGACCAAATCTACTTCTTCGATATTATTCACTTGAGTATGCTACCCGCCAGACCTTCAATTGTCCACCTGCGCTGTTGAAGCAGTTTAGGCGTATATAGGAAGTATGTCTACTTGAACTTGTAATTGAATGGGAATTTATGGCGATAGTTATACTTTTCCTTGCGTAGCAATGTGGACTACTATGACTTTCTCTGATCGCTAAATTACATGATGTACCGTTGGTTGGGAACCACACCCATGAAGAGGAGTACGGGTACGCCAGGCCTACCGGGCGATGAACGTCACAGTGCCGAAATTTTCGACTTTCATGGGATATTCGATCTACAAGTCGCGTCCTCAATTTGCAAGTGTTGCGGATATTGCCACCATAGTACGAAATAGAAACTATGACTTTAATACTGTCTTGTATAACCTTCGGATCAATCGTACAGGGCGTATTATGTTCATCAATACTTTGGGTGATTCGAGAGTGGTCAGGTATTCGTTGACGCTACACATGCAAACGTATAAAACGGTGGGCTCGAGAAGTGCATATGTATTATCATAATTGTGGGTTTACAAAGAATATCGGAGGCCTCGCCGACATACATTTAGGCAGTAACTATTAACCGCTGTCCAAATGAGCCCTAGGGGTTCGCTGACCCAGTCTCAGGGTTGCCGAGGTCGAGACACATAACCTACTGACCACACTGACGCTTTGGCGATTATTGGCTGCCGGCAATTAGGCGCGATCAGATATCGAATAGTGACAGTTGTGGTGTTGCGTCGTGTGCAGCGGAGTACGCAGAGAGTTTGGGGTTAGAACTTAGACATGCTGGTGTCGATATTTCTTGGTCAGTTTGCAAATAATAGATTCGTATCACGGTTTTGCGAGGCACATTCCAAGGTGAAACCTGAAAGTGGTCTCTGACGGGGAACAGCGCAAGTCACACTGAGCTGCAAGGAACTATTCACTGGAAACTTAACATTTTTTGTGCTAATCATGTTTTGATGATTTTGATCCATTTATGATCCATCATAATAAAATATTTATTGATCTCGAAGACTTTTCGGGTGCCTCTTTTCAAAAGCACACTAACGGGATTTGAACAGAATGAATAGCAAAACTAAAAAGGCAAAGTAAGACGTAGCAATCAGAATTACATACCACGAAGTTCGCAATGTAACAATGAAAACAATAACAAACTTTGAATGTACGGTACTATAGTAACAGCGCAATTTGAAAACAAACTTGAAATTTTGATAATAAAATTTGAAAATGAAATTCAAGTTTGTAATTGTTTATTTTAAAATTGTGCTGTTACTATAGTACCATACATCTCCAAGTTTGTTATTGCTTCCATTGTGACATTGATACTGTCCGTTACATCGGCCTGGTGTAAATGACCATTGCAGTCGACAAACTACAAACTTTCAATTTCAAAAAGTGGTCTTGATGTGCCAAATAGAAAATGAATAAATTATATTGTAATTCTGGGTTCGTACACCATCTAGTGATCGTGTATTTCCCCCGAATGAGCCGAAAATAGCTAATTTCGCCATATTTTGATAACGCTTACACTAGAATACTAGTTCTGGCCTAACCTACCTTCCGTAGAGCTTTGTCTTAAAACATCTTATAAACATCAAAATTGTTGGATCCCCTTATATATACAATACATATAGGCGCGTCACGCGTGAATATTATGACATTCTGATGTTGGTTACCATTCAATCTCACGGTTAATTGAACGTGTATCACACTATGGTGTCATTTCATGATCATTAGAGATGCATCCACCTCCGCTGCCATTGAGTAGGCCTATTTACCATCAACAGTACGAAACGAGCCGATCAGAACTATATTTAGAAGCTATAGTGGTATAGGCTACATATCACATTTTCGCTTTAAGAATACTAATGCCGTAGCAATGTTTCTTTCTGTACTTTAGAGGACAGTCATTATCGTGATTAAATTACCTTGTCACGGGCTATTACCGTATCAACGCCATATGCTTGTGCCAATATACAAGTGATTATGAGTGGCAGCGGAGACTTTGCTTACTAATACTATTGGGCATTATTACCCCATACTCACCTATATAGGCTTGTATAACTTATATTGTTGCTAATTAATTTTTACCTACGAATCACATTAGGAAACCTGACGCTTTCCAAATTTAGCGAAGCGAAGGCGTGGTGATGAATTCGAATCCAATAAGTAGTCCTAAAATACAATATATCGGTGACAAAATTATTTTCAACGCAGGCCGCCACACGTCCATAATGGGTTCCGTGAAAGGTACTGTGGTCTTAGCAACAACGGTGTGTTTTCAAACCCGCGTACCACCTATGATATACGGGTGTGAATATACACCCGTGGTACACGAAAGCAGAACCTACCTCCTGCTCCCTGAAAAATTTCTATATATCATATCTACCCCCAAATTATCGTTGCTATGGTTGTTTATGTCTGAATCGTACCCCCTGCGTGTAACGTTTTCCATTCGCACTCGCACCATTCTCTAACAATGGTAAATATATTTAGCATCCTGTTGCGCCTTTTCAAATGTCGCGACTGCGATAGGCAATGACAAACCAGAAAACTTCTTTTCGTTGTCATGATTCCTGAGAGCGCTAGTTATCAAATCATGCAAAATCTTTCGACTTCATCTCAGAAACTTTTCAAATCGAACGTCTTCCTGAGGTATACAATGTTAACCTATAAGAATGGACAATTGGACATATGCAGTCGTCGCAACTGCTCCCTCTAGAGACACGAACAATCCGTCACCAGCGGACATACGTCGGCAAAAAACCTTCTTAGGTTTTGGCCATGTGACTTCGGTTTTTATTAGCAATATCAAGTTATTGTTTGGTGTGATTACAAATGGCAAAGCGGGCTTTAGTTAATATACTATAGGCCAATATGACTCCATACCAGTGGTTCCCAACATTTTTTCGACTCGTCGTCCCCTTATCAATCTGGACACAAATTTCCGCTCCCATATTTAAGGATCCAAAAAAGAGGACATATAATCGGGAAATCCATTCACATAACTCTCATCGCGCGTGAATTTACTAAAAAAAGCCATTTTTCCGAGGTGGTAGATGCTCGGAAAACCGGTTTCCGCTTATACTTTCCGTTGAGTTTACCTTTTTCGCATCGTATGCAGAATAAGCCGTCTTCACGTGCATTTTTTGGCAGTGTTAATTGAATTTATCTAACTTGACTCTTTAACATTTTCGCCCCCAGTCGCCCTTTTTGATATTTTAGCCCCCTTGTTTCTCAAAATCGCCCACTGGGGGGCGATATCGCCCACGTTGGGATTTGGGAACCACTGCTCTATACTCACCAATATATAGGCGTAGCTTTAGGACTTTGCAAATTCCGCGAAGCAAAGACGTGTCATTGAATTCTAATTCTATCATCACTCTTGAAATAGATGATTTGTCGTCGTCAAAATAATTCTCAACACGAGAGACGTGAGAGGGGCAGGATTAATAACACAGGTCGACAATTTTTTTCTTCAATAATCAGGATATGCTACATCAGTGGTTCATAACCTTGTCTCCAGCGTTCCCTGGGGGCGATTTGGATTTTGAAGGGGGCGGAAACGCTCAGGGGGGATATGGGGGGCGGTATGGTGGCGCTGAAGAAAAATGGCCTCGCAGTAGTTGGCGTAGTAAGGACACGTGGTTATTCAGTATATAGTTCTATATATCCATGAGTTCTCATTGCAAACTAACATTCGACAGAATATGTCAAATCACAACTTTTTTCGTCACGAACCGCGCGAAATATACACGTACGATGTTTCTATGACTGAACTGGTTTATTGTAATTCACGTCAGCTACGGAATAAGTTATCTTCTGAAATGGGGTTGCAAATAAAAATAGTTTGAGCAGCCCTGATATAGTTACCTATTTCAGTCTTGCATTTCTTGCAATTTGCATATCATAAATTACACAGCAGTCGCGTCATCGTCATCACTTTATTCAATAAAATACTTTAAAATATGAAATTGGAAACAGTGTTCATCACAAAAAAGTGTAATGTAATGCCAGTGGCTTTTGAAGGATCATATATCATCTCCATATGTCAAGAAGACTAGTCATCGTCGTTGAAGTCAATCGGTATCGCCCCTAGCTTTTCGTCGAAACGAGATTTGGTATTTCGTTGGCCCAACCGCTTGATCACTGCCTCGTCCGGTCGGTCGGGTGAGTAAATATCTTTGCTGTACTTTGCCCCTTTTCGCTAAAAAGGAAAGAATGCATCGGAATTAGCGTCACGTAGCAAAGCATACTGGTTGTGTAAATTTGAATCATGTGCCATATCAAGGCCGTATCGACCGATACATTGAACAAGTACGTCGGGAAGGGTCAGTATGAGCAAATGTGAACCACATATGTTAGCATAAAATATGACAAGGAACAGTCCTGTACGCTAAGTATAGTAAATCAGTGAAGTGAATAACTGTAAAATTTCACTGAATGTATATAGTTACATATCGATCTATAAAATTATAGCAGAGGCAATGTTAACGCGTCGAACACGAAAATATGTACCTGTTGGATTCTTTTTCTCATTGCCACAAGGTACGGGTCACGACTTTTTGGACGTGATGTTTTAGTCTTCGTCGTAGTTACTGACTTTTCGAACGGACTCCAATTGTTCAGCAGCTCAGCCAGGGCTCGCTCCGAGTCGCTGTTCTCAAACCGCATCGGCCCGCTGCAATAAAATAGTACTTATAAAACAATTGCACTATTCGAAACCCTCATATTCTATTGATGATGCTTGGAACATGATGATGATAAAGAACAGTACCTTTTAGGTAATTTACGAAAATCAAAATACATTCTTACTTTTGCCAAAATATCGCCGGGCTGACTTGAGTTTCTTTCTGCGCGTCCATATTCTTTTCTTTATTTCAGAGCGAATAATAGCCTATTATATATTTCATATAACTGAAATGAACAGAATAATACTTTTTGAATCCGCGTTCTTGCAATAAATGTTTAAATAAGGTTCTCAATAGGTTGATAACTGAATGTTGGATTCGTACGCCTTAAATACATGTGTTCACTTATTCTGTATATCTACATTCAAATCTAGTAAGTCCTAATATAATACCCTTTCTCTCTTTACGAAGTAGGCTATAACCAAGAATTACGAGAACTAATGCGAGTAATAGCCTACCCTTAATTGCCGATACCCTATCACTCTCCACGAAGTGTAAGAATGGCAAGATTTAATGCGAGGTAGCGTAATATATAAGGTGATTTATATAGTATAGTACTCCGTTACCCGTAGATAACAGAAATACATGGCTTTGATAAAGTTGGCTTTCTGATGAATAGACAATAGACATAGACATCCTGTGGATTCAAGTCTGGTTGTGAAACGGAGCGGATGAATTGATAAGAGTCCTACAACGTATGCAATTAAATATTAGACATCAGTGCCCGCCCGGCAAGCGCCTGACGATACGAAAGCGGCAAAGATAAAGAGAGAAGCTCCAATCGCGTAATATTTGTTATGATTAGAGCTTGACCAATTATCGGTTCGCCGATAATATCGAATCGCTATCACACTTTGAAAGAATTATCCGTATCGGCAATTGGAGGTGAAAAATATCTGCAATTTTCGTGACGTTACAACATGGTAGTAGGAAGTCAGAAACCTACAATCCGTGACTACTAGACTGGGTATATTGCTTTATTTCATATAGCTTACAGTTTCAAAGTGTCCAGATGCAGCCTTTCAAGTTTATTTCACGTTGGAGTATGGCAATGGCTGTAAAGCTGTTGATATATAAATGCTCTGCAGTTTTGAAGATGCGCCTTTTGAGGCAGATTCTACCTTATTTTAATATCGGCTGAATATATCAGCGTTATCGGTGAAGGTGTTAGATATCGGTTATCGGTATCGGCCCAAAATTCCAATATCTGTCGGGCTCTAGTTATGATACATGAGCTACCAATTTATGTTGGCTGAATCGATTCTATTTGACGTCGCTTATACAGTATGGTTCTATTCATTTATATCAGTGGTTCTTAACCTTGTCTCCAGCGCCCCCCAAGGGACACTTTGGATTTTAAAGGGGATGGAAACGCCTAGGGGCGATATAGGGGGGTGCTGGGCTCAGGGAAGCGGTATGGAAGAGGGAGGCGCTGAAGAAAAATGGCGTCGTAGTAGAGTGTGTAATAGAAACATATGATTATATATAATACAGTGGTCGGGAACTTTTTGTCCGAAGAGCCATAATTGCCGTATTTTTTTCCCTCTCAACTCCCAAAGAGCCATATATGCCAATCAACTGTTACGTCAAAATTGAAAATTCGTGGCGTCATGGTAGCACTAATTCAAACTCACTACATGGGATTGCTCGTCTGCGCCATATTTTCGCTGTAAAAACAGGTATTTATTGTTCGGAAATAAAGTTCGAAACGCGAGGTAAGGCACAGACAGGCCATGCAAGCCTCACCATTGATAACGCAATCCATCGTAAGTAGCTTTGAAATTATTATAACTGATAATAATCGAATGTGACTGTCACACTGATTCCAAAAATCTAAATGCTGATCGACTTCTCAATTCTCAAAGTATTCGGTGGTAACATAACGTCGCGCTACAGGCATACATTTTACCGCCGGCACTACACAGAGCTATTCTTACCAATCAAGAACGTGGATAGCTGTGACGTTTTTTGTAATTCGACTTTGTAATTTTGAATGTCACATCCGCAACAGTTCATTTCACGCCGTAGATCAGGAAGACAATGTGTATTTGAAAACTGCGTTTTGAAATGGGCGTCGCCATGTCTGCGATGCTCTTTGACTAATCAGGGTATCGCACAATGCAAGATTTCGAGTCGGGTACATATAACCCCAGGGATTTCTAAAGTTTTATAAATCCCTGATAGAACCCGCGAGTGATATTGGCCGCCGACGTGACAGTAACTTAAATTTGATGATTTTGAAAAGAGGGGCTCGGGCCCCTAAACCTGAAGACGGCATTGTCTTTACCTTTCAAAGACATGTTTATACTGTCACAGAATAATTATTCTGGCCGTGATGAAAATTTACCAACAAGTCGCTGCAATATTGATCAATTCAGCACAAAAATAAATATTTGGCAAAGAGCCATATCTTATACCCAAAAGAGCCATATATGGCTCGCGAGCCATAGCTTCCCGACCACTGATATAGTAGAACAATAGTTCTATATATCCCTGAATTCTCATTACAAATTAACATTCGACAAAATCAAAGTCAAGTCAAATTTCGAAATTTTTCGTCGCGCTCGGCGCGAAATTCATACGTACGCTGATTCCATGGATGCAGTGGTTTACTATAATTCATGTAATACGAATTGCACGTACTTTTGGATAGTCAATTCCCCGTCAAAACACTCCCGTCAAGCTAGCTCGGGTTATTTCCCACAAAATGTTTCCAACTATACTAATTGTATACTGCAGCGCATATCGTGTCGAAATCGAAGAGGTACTGTTGTACCACTTTTGACAGTGATGCCCTTGGAACATTAAAAATGATTTGAAGCTTTCCGGCCAATATGATTAACGAAATATAATTGTATTTGAGAGCTACAAAATCAATTCGCCAGAATATTTCTCCACCGTATCATATCATTTATCGTCTTGTCACCCACAACGCGCATGAATAACGTTATATAATACGGCTTACTTTGTTTGAAATTCATCTTAAAGCTAAGAGCTGAATGGAGTACTAAATTCAATGTGAGAAAAGCTCTCTGTCACATTCTCAGTTAATTTACTAGGAACACGAAGCAATAAAACAAACGCCAATACAATCAACCTGCCCGCGTATGTCACCAATCGCAGAGGTGAAATCGGGATGTGTAGATCGGGCTAGAACCAGATGGTATGAGCCGACAGGCCTACTTACCCGATGGTCCTTATTAATAACAATCTTGATTTGATCACGAATATAGCACATAATACAAGTATGATATCGTTAATTACTCGAGTGGTCCTCAGGCTCGATTCAAGCGAGATATATTTCCAATGGTAAAGTCCCAACCCGAAAAGACCTACCGAACTTCGACCACTTTCCCATTGTTTTTGTTATACTACAGTCCTTAAAATAGGGGGCGCCAGACCCAAGCAATTGTTGAAAGGGGGCGATGGAGGAAAAAAGGTTAAGAACCACAGATTTATATGATGTATCAAACGCACCTTATTATATCCGGGCCAGGGAAGCGGCGGGCTGCAGAGATAAAGAGAGATGCGCCAATACCCGCAACAGTTGCTATCAAGAAAGATCAATTAATTTTAGAGGAATAGCAAATATATCGTTTCCGTAGCGGTACCAATTAGGCATAGGCCTGTCCGCTTCATCAAACGCAGTTTATATGTGATAATCCAAGTAATTGAGGATTATAGTTCCGTACTTGTTTGAGCAAACAATAGTTAGCGTTTTCATATGTTACATTTGAACGTAGGCCTACTACATCCTCTGTTTCAACAACTCTCCATGTGATCACATCAAGGCCAAGGGCCGTCTAATTTACCTCGTTACTCACACGACTCATTGTTCGTCGAATTACATTCTCAATCATATCTCATGGTGATTGGTGAGTCGCACAATGAAACATTGCATTAAATTGAGTCGCGCACTGAAAAGGGTTGCGAAGCACTGGCCGAGGCATGCTCTTGGTGTATGATTTTAACGGCAATACTCCAATTCGCTTCAAGACCTCTTTATCTTTTCATTGTATCGCAGTATTGTGATATTTTAAACGATGTATTTATTATTAAACTGATACGTATTGTTCTACATATTTACTTTCTATGGGCGGGTACCTTCCTCGGACGCAAGGCATGCACGGAGACCTATAGGGTTGCCATGGACATGAACCCAAAAATAAGAACAGTCGCAAATTAGACTAGCATTACGTACGTGTTTCGTATTTATACGAGGCTTCTGGGTCGAAGAATCTGATGACTCGACGAAATACGTTCACCTCGTTGTGATTAGAGGCGTCCACTGAGATGGAAAAAGGCTGCAGTGTACCAGACATGGGGTGATTACTTCATGAATGTAATCGATTGCGATTACAATTACTTCTGAATGACGGGATTACGATTACGATTACAGCAACATCAGGAAGTAGTCGATTACGATTACATTGGAAAAGTAATAACGATTAGTCACGATTACATTCATTTTGCATCTTAGAAGTTATATTGGAAGACAATATATGGATTGCGCTGAAAAGGCCCAATGAGATAACAAACTTCGTTTAGAAAGATGCGTCATTTGCTTGTTACGTCATAAAGTACATATTGCACATATTTTTTGTGGACGATTTATCGCACCCAACGATTTGCATACGTGCCAGATCCATGACTGCCGTACCCCAAATTTCCCAGTAGGGTGGGGAGCGAGCTCTAAGGGGACTCAAACGTATTTCGTATATAGTGGGATTGTTGGAACCCCTCAAAATAGTCGGTTCAACAGTGTTATTAAAGATATTTCTTCAAAGGAGCTATATTTACCCTATATTTTCCATTGTCCATGTCAATCCACATTCGTAACGTCATTGCTTAAAAAAAAGAGTAAAAACATGTTTTTAACAAGGGCCTTCTTATAAACATGTTTGCTTTAAATTGATATTTATTTTAAATGCAACCCTAATTTATAGTAATAGGCATTTAGGTTCCAGTCAATACCGTGCCACGACACACAAAGAAGACATATGCAGTTTCGACCAATACGCGACTTCACGAAGTGTGCTACTAATGAAAGACCTTGGCCGAAACTTAGGGTATGTGCTCATTGTCAGTAGCCACGCTGGGTGGCCGTCTGGTCCTTCCAATCTGAGCCCACAATACAAATGCCACTCCGTGACACCCACAGCGCAGTAAAGACATGACAATTTGTGTGTGCTTCTCCCGAAAGTTTATTCTTTTAGTCTGCTACTTTAGAGGAAATTACCACAATTCAACGCAGAAAAACAAACAGAGCCCACCGAACGAACAATAAAAGATGTTTATATCCATCTACCTTGGATTACCCCCATTTCCACCCGCTTTGAAAAACAATTGATCTCTGCGGTCAGTAAGTTTTACGACACAGTCAAAACCAGTGTGATTTTTATAACAACACGACTGATCCCTTCAACACGCAAAGACGTACTCCCTGCACTCCAACAAAGTAATGTAGTATACGAATATAAGTGTCATAGTGATTGTGGCTACGTGGGAAGAACGTCAAAACGTCTGCAGGAACGCCGAAACCAACATGTCACTAGATTTATCAGAACACGTGCATCACGCTCAGTGAAAAGCTCACCGTTAACTAATCCGCTTAAGATTGATGCGGACCGATCAAAGGCCATTAATTCTGCCATCGGCAAACATCTGTTCGATAATCCTATTTGTGCGAATAATTATCGAGACGACCGATTTCGAATCGTTGGGCGGGGCCTTTCACAATTCCATTTGTGTGCCTCGGAGTCGACTTTTATCACACTACACCAACCAAAACTCTGTCAACAAAAGGATTTCGTGTACCACCTAAAAATACTACATTGAACGCTCTCTCTTTCATGCTGGTGACGTCATATTTTGTGATACTATTGTTGATATACAATGTTCTTTCCAATTCTCTACTAGTTGCTGACGATTACCCCTGACGAGTGTCAGCCGAAAATATTCGGGTTCTTTTCAATATGAATATACTATTCAATTGTATATTGAATTTCTGTACCTCCAAGAAGCTCTTCTGCTACGTTTGGGATACAACAATATATTTTGATTATATGACAGAACGGAGGCCATGAATTAACAACGTACAAAGTAATTATAACAAGATACCAGACGTAAATCTGACCATTGGGGGCAGAGAGAGGGTTAAAAATTAATAGTAATATAATGCAGTTACCAATGTTATTGCCGATATTCAGTGTTCAACTTGAAAATATCACCTATGGAGGCCAAGGACCAACGTTTGGACTGGGGGACGAATTGCTGTTTTGGTTCTGATTATAGCGATATCCCACGCTAACATATAAGCCCATGACTGTGGCGGCAGGTCTCAATGTTGAGTAAAGAATACTGCAATAACGATTGGCGCCCGTTTCAAGGAAAGTCATATCAAAATAAGATGAAGAGAACATAAAAGTCTGCCTTCAATATAATACAGATAATGTAGGCCTACTGCAAGTTGCCGTTACGAGAAACGGCAAAACGGCTCGGTTATGATATATATATCAGCAGCTGTTGATGATTAATGCTTCATTTTATTTGATGAGTACAAAATTTCAAATCTTTGTCCGGTGTATGTACGTACTAGTGATGAGCATCGGAGGGGAGTCGGAGTGGATTCGGAGCGGAGTTTTTCCGATTTTGTGACACTCGGAGCGGAGTCGGAGTTTACTACTAATATATTTTCGGATAATTTTCCCAGTATTGTAACTTTTATCTCCGATATCTTTGGATAGCTCTGACCAGAATACACTATTGATTATGATGACAAACCCAAACACAGACAGTTGACACCTTGTAAAGTTGTAATATGGCGGGTAACATGCAAAAATGAATGCCAATTGCACAAAAATCAGCCATCTGCACTGCAATTTGGGACTGGAGAGTAGACAATACTATGAGGCCAACCCTATTATCACATTAATTGAGTAAAACACATTACCAAGTGTACCATGCTTGCCACTGTTTCGGATACTTGACGAGATTCATCGTAGTATCTCGGAGTCTGGGATTGAACTCTTCAGAGTCGGAGGGAGTTTTCCTCAGACACTGAAGTTGTCGGAGGGATTTGGTGTCTCGAAAAGCACTATCCGCTCATCCCTGGTACGTACTATATAGGCCTACTGCTCGTCAATCAGCAACGTTCAAACTGCGTTTAACTGAGCATAACCAAACATCAATACACAAGTTACTATATTTTAAACTAGGCAAAGTGGTGATTAATTATCCTGCTGCGAGGTAGCCTACTATGGCGTGTTGAACGTGTTGATAAGCTGATAAACAGCACGGTGGGTGTTCTTACAATCACACTAATGCACGTACATCGAATATCGATTACTGTGGAGTGGATACTTCTTACGCAATGACTAGCAAAGCTAAAAGGCTACTTCTGACGTAATAATGAGCAATGACATTTGAAAATCAGACGTTCGTGCTATCACGTAACTGGGTAACTGGTATAGCATCTCTTCCTCGTTCACGAATATCCAGTTAATTAGGCTTACCATACGTCCTCTTTTAAGAGGATTTGTCCTCTTTTTTGACTTTTTTGAAAGTGTCCTCGGAGGACGCCCTTTTGTCCTCTTTTTTGAGATTTTGTCCTCTTTTTTGAAAATTTAGGCAGATACAGAGCAAATTGCGAGTGATATGGCGCATATTAGCAGAGAAGTGAAGCTTCGACGGGTATTCCGGAGTGAAAAACGGTGATTTTGGCTCTGAGCCGAAAAGATGACCTTTTTTTTTCTTTTAGTCATCCACCTGGCAATGTGGAGTAAAAAACGTTATTATGAGCTCTGAGCGGAAAAGATGACCTTTTTTTTAGTCAACCGATCACAAAGTGGGAAAAATTAACCGGTTTTTGAGAATTTCGCTCCGGTTTTGCAAGTTGCAAATTTCTGAAAAAGTGTCCTCTTTTTTGATTTCCAAAATATGGTAAGCCTACAGTTAATATCATAGTCATTGGACAAATAAAACGTAATCGTTCTTTCACGAAGAAATCGCTTCGATATCAGAAGTAGTCGATTACGATTACTTCGGAATTTTTTCGTATGTAATCGATTGCAATTACGATTACTAGAAAATGCTGTAATCGCCGTAATCGATTACGATTACTAATCGCGATAACCCATGTCTGCAGTGTACACCAAGTTCATACAAAATCATTTTCGAGCGTATGAAGCAAGAACTCCAGTAACATTGTTTGCAGTCTTGGTCGTGACCGAAGCAAAGTTCTTTGCGATGTTGTAATCGAGGGATATTGCTTTGAGCAATTGCGATGTGCATGTGCAATCGTTGGTGAGGAATGACTGCTGGTGTTTGACAGTATGGAATGACAAGGTACCCTCTGTAGCAGCTGCCTTCTAGTCTATGGTCGTTGGTGCTGATCGACTTGTGTAAGTTATTCATCGACTGGCTCGAATTAATCGTTATGACGCTCTTCTTGTGTTTTTTGGTATCATAGTGGGTTGAAATAGCGATCTTTCCTATGGCCTCCAGGTTAATGTCACAATTGCAGATATTGCAATGTGCGAAACACCCGCCCTTCAGGCTTCGTTTGATACCCTTGACTTCTCTCTTAATTGCCACGAAAAACTTCTTTACGCTTGCTCAGTTTACCTTATTAGATTATAGTTAATATAAGATTAGTTAATAAGAGTGTACCATTGGTGTTGAAATAAGGGCTTATTATTATAGGGCCGCATTAGTAGCGAAAACTATATTCGCAATATAATTCAGAAACATTTATCTATGATTTGTAGCTTCACTACTATTTACCCCAAGTGTCGATTGCACTGCGCCCTTTTTCACTACGCAATAAATGCTGCCTTCTCCACAGCTTATTCTGCTGTAGACTAAGCAGCAGAAACCGGTTATAATGCTATTCACTGTAAGTACCGTAAGTAAATTTCGAATTATTGCTTTGTCGACAGACAGATTCTATATCTCGTAAAGTAGGCTACGAGTAGGCACAAACATTCAAAACACAATTACTGCTATTGACCACAGTCAAGCATTTGATCTTCGTGTCAGCTGTAGCCTTGGTTTAATGATGGTGCATCGATAATATTATATAATTATCAGCAGGACCGTAACGGCCGCAGCCCAAACCCCCAATCGAGGAGGGGGAGCTCGAAGGGGGCCAAAAGTTACTTCGTGAAATAACACAAATTATAGAGATCTTTTCTGGAAATTTATGCAACTTTTTCAAAATTTTTCGTGATTTAATAATGACACAAATATCATGATTATTGGGTACCCTTCCCCCCGACAAAAATACGCATGATTTATAGAAATCCGGCGTCGGCCATTACTGCGCCACGACATACGAAGTTATAGGCCATGTAACATGCGACTCCGAGAAGTGTGCCAGAACGATCAGCAGAGATGAGAAGACCTTGGTCGAAAAGGACTGCCCTTGTGCCGACCGAAAACCTCGATATAGCCTACATGTCCGTGTTAATTGTCCATAGACGCCAAAAGTCTGGCTGGCGCCTAATGTTCCTGTCCTGACGATCTGAGCCCCACAGAACAAATGCCATCCCGCAGGGAAAATTATTTCCCAGTAAAAGAATACCAATTCGAAATCGTGTGCGTCTTTTAGTTTAGTATGTGTTGGCGATTTCCATATCTTCAGCATGCCGCAAAATCCTAACTGCAGTAAGAGTGTGACAGCCCACCCATTATGGGTGTATGTGATGATTGTTAGTTACTATTGTGATGGTACTGTTATTTCTAGGGCCGCCAAGTGTCTAGCTCCGACTCCGTTAAATGGACACTTGGTGGACCTATAACAATGCATGCCCTTCTTGTCTGAACTGGCTGCCGTGAGGACGCGGAAATAAAGCTGTCTAAAAACTATTGTGAATCTCTTTACATCGACTATATCAGGAGGTCTTCCACAATGGCGAGCACGCCAAAAAACAAAGTCGATACTATTTCCTCGTCAAAGGAGAGTTATCTGGAGGCACGCAACAGATTCCTAGTGCTTGACACGATTTCGGATTCGGATGATGACTCTGCTGATACCAGTACCGGTGTGGATGCAAAAGTCAAAGAAAGCTTGGCGAGATTGGACAAAATTATGGAAGGTATTCCGCGGAATATGGCATACGAAGCGAAGCGTCAGGCTGCGGAATTGATGAATTCGGTCAATGGGGATGTAGCTGCTCTCCACTCGCAAGTTCGGGGATTTGAAGAAAAGTTGCAGCTTATGAACAGCGGATTTGAAGAAAAGTTCCAGTTGATGAGCAGTGGCATGGGTGACATAAAAGGTATGTTGGCTTCTGTGGTGAACTCGCCTAAGGTTGATGCCGACAGCAATGGGGAATTAGGTTGTGATCCTGTAAGTAGGCCCAAGGTTGGATTTGTGATAGATTCTTGTGGAGATGAGACAGCATTTGTCCCTCCTTGTAATGGTGCTCAAAGTAGTCCTAAAATGATGAATGTGGGACCGTTCCATTATGGTGCGTCTGATTATGTTAAAATGGCCCCCGACACATTTGATGGTGCTAGTGGTCCTTCTCTGGAGGAATACCTCTGTCATTTTGAATTTACTGCTTTGTGTAATGAGTGGAACAATGAACGTAAAGGTTGCTATTTGGGTGCTAGTTTGCGTGGCCGAGCTTTGTCTGTTGCGTGTGAGTTGTCAGCTGAGGTTCGTGTGCAGTATGTGCGCCTCGTTGAACATTTGAGAAAAAGGTGTAAAACTAGTTCTCATGGCTCACTGGTTTATCGTAATTCCTTCACCACTAGAAAGAACTTGCCAGGGGAGTCACCCACAGCTTTTGCTGCGGCCTTGCGAAGTTTAGCCCATAAGGCATATCCTCAAATGTCTGACCAAGTTTGTGAGCAGATGGTAATTCAGCAGTTTTGCCATGGTTTCTCAGACCCCCATGTGTGTGCTTTACTTAGCTTGCAGGATTCAAGCAATTTGGACGACCTGATCAAAGTCGCAGAGGTTTATGAAGGCGCTTTTTCTAGTAAAGTAGACCAGGGTAAGGTGGCCAAATCTTTGATTAAAACTGGTGATGGTTATGACTCTGATGGAAATTGTACGTCTAGTAGAGGAGTGTGTTCTGGTGTTTCTGATCTTCGCAAAGACTTGGAAACTTTGTCTTTGGAGGTTAGGAAACTGGTGAAATCGATGGAATCTGCCCCTGTTAGGTATTCAAAACCAGAACGTCGTGTAATGCCGAAATGCTACCGGTGCGGTGATCCGTCCCATTTGATACGTAATTGCCCGGTTCCTGTTTGCGCGAGGTGCCGTGGAGCTGGTCACGTGGCCGAGCAATGTCAATTCCAGTACCCTGCTCCGAACCAGATGTATGGCCCTGTGTTTAATCAAAATGTGCCTGCTCAACCGACCCATCAAGCTTTAAACCATTAGTAGCGGATCATTGGTCCAGTGATACCGCGAATAAGACCAGTGCTATGGACAAATCTTTGGATAGGAGGTTACAACACGATTCTTTGGTTTTTTCGTTAGCTTTATCAACTAATTGGTTTGCGATGGTGAGTGTGAATGGTTTTTCGATCAAGTTTCTTATTGACACGGGCAGTGCGATTACAGTTATCGATATTTCTGTGTGGGAGGATATGCCTAACAAAGGTGAGCTGTTTCCGTATGAGAAGCCGTATAAAGTTGCCAATGGTGGATGGCTGAACGTGTTAGGTAGGAGTAAGGTGCAAATGTGCATTGAGTCTGTGTGTGTTGTCAAGGAAGTGGTTGTTGCGGAGCTCGGCGCCGCTGTTGGGATTTTGGGTTATGATTATTTTAAAGAGTATGATTGTGTGTTGTATGCAAAAGACGAATGCATGGAAGTGTTGGGCCAGAGGGTCAATCTTAAACCGTCCGCTCCATCAGTGCCCTGCTGTAGAATCTTTTTGGATAGTGATGTAGCTATATCTGGGTACAGTGAGACGATAATATTTGGTAAACTTAATGAGACTTGGCCCCAGTTGGATGGAATTGCGGTTATTTTCGAACCTTCAGGCAATTTCGTGAGTGAATATGAGTCGAGTGGTCTGTATTTTGTCCCTGGATTGGTAGACCCAGAATTGGATAGGATACCCTTGCTGTTGGTTAATTCTGGCGGTGAGGACATTATTTTGCCAGCTGCCTTGTTACTGGGAGTATTGTGTCCGCAAGAGTGTCAGCCTGTGGAATTTTGCTGTCCCACGCTTGTTCAGGATGTCCCTCATCATCCTGGATCTCTACCTGAGCATCTGGAGTGTCTGGTAGACGGTGTGGAAGGTCTCTCTGATTTCCACCTCGAATCATTGCGGAACCTCCTGATTGAATTTCAGGATGTTTTCTGTGGCCCAGATGGTCGCTTGGGTCGTACTTCTGTGATCAAGCACAAAATTGTAACTTCCTCGTCTAAACCAATCAAAGTGCCTCCGCGACGATTGGGCTGGGCCAAGCGAAAGATATTGGACGTTGAGATTGATAAGATGCTAGATCAAGATGTTATTGAGCAATCGGACTCCCCGTATAATACACCATTGTTGTTGGTGCCTAAGAAAGATGGGTCATCTCGTGTTGTTTTGGATTTTCGAAAACTGAACGAAGTTACAGTGAAAGACGCCTATAGTCTGCCAAGGATTGATGACATTTTAGACTCGCTCGGTAATTCCACTTGGTTTTCTGTTTTTGATTTAGCCAGTGGTTTCTGGCAGGTGGAGATTGATGAGAAGGATCGCCACAAAACTGCTTTCAGCCTTCCTGGGAGAGACCATTACCAGTTCAAGGTTATGGCTTTTGGATTGGCCAACTCGCCACCTCTGTTTCAAAGATTGATGGAAAAAGTTCTTGCTGGTATTTTATACAAGAAAGCTCTGGTATTCATTGATGATGTCATGGTATATGCCGGGAGTTTCGAAGAGGAAATTGCAAATTTGAGGGATGTTTTCCTCAGGATTCGTTCTGCAGGACTGAAATTTAAACCGTCCAAGTGCAAATTGTTCAGAAAGTCGGTGGAGTATTTGGGTCATGTTATCACATCAAACGGTGTTTTGTGCTGTGAAGAGAAAGTGAATGCGATCAAGGAGTGGCCTGTGCCTTGTAAATTGAAGGATTTGCAGGCATTCTTGGGCACTGCAAATTATTACCGACAGTTTGTGCCATTCTTTGCATCGGTGGCCAAACCTTTGCTGCGGCTCACTAAGAAAGGTGTCAACTTCAAATGGGATGAACAGTGTCAGATGGCATTTGATCAATTGAAAACGAAACTGACCTCGGCTCCTATATTGGCGTTTCCTTTGGAGAATGGCGGTGCTTTTATATTGGATTCTGATTGTTCTGGTTTTGGTGCAGGAGCAGTGTTGTCACAGCTTCAAGATGGCGAAGAAAAGGTGATTGCATATGCAAGTAAATCTCTTTCAAAGGAACAATGTAATTGGTGCGCTACTTTCCGAGAGCTGTATGCTTGTAGATGGGCAGTTGAACATTTCAAGACTTATCTTTGGGGTCGAAAATTCATTCTGAGGGTTGATCATGCAGCACTTAAATGGCTGATGAATTTTCGCGAACCGGAAGGCCTGGTAGCCCGTTGGATATCTTACTTGAATACGTATGATTTCACGGTCGAACATAGGCCTGGGAAACTTCATGGTAATGCTGATGGCTTAAGTCGCAGACCTCGGCGACGTTGCAATCGTGAAGAGTGTGGCTCATGTGCCCCGTATTTGCCTTCCGAAGGTGGTAAAATTGTATCTGCGATTGTTGCCGGTATTTCTGACGATAGGACTAGTAATTGGTTGGGATCTTATACCTTATCTGACATCCGTCAAGGGCAAGCAGAAGACCCGGAACTTAATGTGGTCATACAGTATAAAGAGAATCGTACGGACCGTCCCACATCTGAAGAATTGTTGTTTCAGCCGCATGTAGTGCGTCAGCTGTGTATGCAGTGGTCTGTTTTGTCGCTGTGTAATGGAGTGCTGTATAGAAAGTATTCGAAGGCAAAGCCTGGATGTCCCGTAACGTGTCAACTGGTAGTGCCAAGATCATGGCGCAGGGAACTCTTCAATCACCTTCATACTCTTCGGACTGCAGGTCACCTTGGACGTGACAAGACTTACTGGAAGATGAGAGAACGCTGCTACTGGCCCGGTATGAAACGCATGGTTGAGCACTGGGTAAAATTTTGCAAGACTTGTACGGCTACAAAGTCACCTCATGGTATTCACCAAGCTGCTTTGTGCAAGATGCTTTGTGCTGAACCTTTAGATAGAGTGTCGCTTGATTTTGTTGGGCCATTGCCTGAGACTGATGAGGGGTATTTGCACATGTTGGTGCTTACTGATTACTTTTCGAAATGGGTTGAAGTGTATCCGATGCGTGTTAAATCTGCTCAAAATACTGCAGAAATTCTGGTGTCCCAATTTTTCACAAAATATGGGTGCCCACGAATAATTCATACTGACCAGGGGGGACAATTCGAAGGGGAACTTTTTCAGCACATGTGTTTGCTCTTTGATATTAGGAAGACTCGTACCACCCCCTATCATCCCCGTTCGGATGGACTCTGTGAGCGTATGAACAGAACGCTGCAGCAAATGCTCACTAGTTTTGTTGATGATTCTCGGTCTGATTGGGCTGACCATTTGCCCTATATTTTGATGGCTTATCGCTCAACAGTTCATCATTCGACTGGTTATACCCCAAATCGCCTGTTTCTGGGTCGTGAAATATCACTTCCTACTGATATCATGTATGGTCGGCCCCCCAGTAATGACAGTGCTAAATGCTATGTGGATTATGTCAATTGGTTTCGTGATGCTTGTTCAGATGCTTTTACTTTTGCTCGGGAACGTCTATCCAAGTCTGCAGTGAGGCAGAAACGTGATTTTGATAGTGCGGTGAGACCGCTGGCTTTTGCCGTGGGTGACTATTGTTGGTATTTCTATCCTCCTAGAAAGAGAAAATTGTCCTCTGGATGGTCAGGACCCTATGCAATTGTTGAGCAAATTTCCGAGTGTGTTTACCGCATACAGAAAGTTGGAACTCAAAATTTTCGCAAGTCTCATGTTGAATACCTGATGCCTTATGATCGTGACGATGGGGAAAGTAGTGATGTTGGTGTTTTTGAACCAGTAATAGCTGAAGTTTCTGATCATGGTGATGAGATTTTTGATATTGTGAATGACCAGGACGTGCCTGAAACTGCATACACTACAAGGTCGAAACGTTTTGTTAGGCGTCCTAGGTATTTGTTGGATTATGAGTCATGATTACTGTTTATTTTGATTATTTTTGTTAGTTTTTGGTTTGACATGAGAGTGAATTTTTTATTATGTAATTCCCTCTACTTTGGGGGGGGGGGAGCAGTGTGACAGCCCACCCATTATGGGTGTATGTGATGATTGTTAGTTACTATTTTGATGGTACTGTTATTTCTAGGGCCGCCAAGTGTCTAGCTCCGACTCCGTTAAATGGACACTTGGTGGATCCATGACAATGCATGCTTCTTCTTGTCTGAACTGGCTGCCGTGAGGACGCGGAAATAAAGCTGTCTAAAAACTATTGTGAATCTCTTTAAATCGACAATATCAGGAGGTCTTCCACATTTAGTACCATCTATCTATGTCTTCAAATGAAGCTACAGCTTGGAAAGCATTTCTTACGATGGTCTGTTGAAAAAATTGCTGGTCAACTTTTAACCTCTCGGTTGCAATATGATTCACTTTCTGCATATCCATGTCAATAGACTCCCAAAACCTTGGCAGTCAGTGAGTAGCCGGTGAAGCGTTTTCACTAGGACAATAATACAATGGAATTGCTTTACCAAGAGCGATGGGACTGTGATATTATGCAGGGTTGTAACCAAGTCACAAAGCTCCGAGTCACAAGTCATTCTCACTTTTATTGTTTTGACTCGATTCAAGTCGAGTCATTTTCAATTTACCACCGAGTCAAGTTCGAGTCCAAGTCATCGAGCAGAGGTCCGAGTCCGAGTCATGTTATTATGACTCGAGTCCGAGTCCAAGTCATTGTGTTGACTGATCAGTTTCCAGTTAAAGTCTTGTTAAATCCACTCTTCCAACTGTGTTTGGTGATATCTAATGGTTCGCATTTATATTATACTAATTTTCCTCACTTTTAAAAGTTTCTGATCGCATTTTCAAGTACCAGTACCAATAGACGTAATCCCAATAGGGTGTTTACTTTACTGTTCTTCGAAATTACAATGAAATGTCGGTCTTGGCCGTCTGAGTCTCGAGTCATATCACTTGGTTCGAGTCATGAACAATGACTCGAGTCCAAGTCGAGTCAATACACAGATTGACTCGAGTCGAGTCGAGTCATTTCCGTATTTTGAGAAAATGACTCGAGTCAAGTCGAGTCATCAAAAAATCGTGACTCGAGTCGGACTCGAGTCGAGTCATGACTCCAGTCATTACAACCCTGATATTATGACAGGCTTATTGCTGGAGTCTAGACAGAGGTAACACAAAATCCCAGAAATACACAGAATCATTGAAGAGAAAATTTGTTGGCAATATTTTAATATTTTGCACCTAAATACGTTTGGAGTTTACGTATTTGGCATACTTACATGTATGAGTTATATTTGTGAATAAATCTAACTTCTCATAAACTTCAAGATATGGCGTGAGTCCTGAGATGATTGGGTAGTAGAATTTAAAATATGTTGACATTTTTGACCAAAAATTTCAATATCATTTTCAAGATTTGTCACATATCTCAAAATCCTGACGTGTTGCACAAAAGAATAATTGCAGATTTGAAATCATCGACCTCAATTTAGTATAATACAGTATTTAAAGTCAAAACCGGAAATTTTGTGTTATATTTATGCCTTGTAGCGCTAATTCAGCTCTGTGATTTATAAAGTAAGCCCATATGCTTATTTCTTATAGCCGCAACAAATACAATTCGGAAATCGGTTAATCATTTCCGTGTATTTGATAAACGGTCGATGATACCTGATGAGAAGCCTAAACTAACACTTGCCCATGACTAAAATAAGTTTTGCATCCAGAGTTTTGTTTTCTCAACGTTTGCTCATTCTTTATACCTTGCCACGTGATTTCAATATTATGAGGTTTATCTTATGAATTTCCTGGTTTCGTAGCTGCGTAGAAAATCGCAATTCGGAAATCGGCAAATCATTTCCGTGCATTAAATAAACAAACTGTCGGCAATATCCAATGACCAATCATCATTTGAGATTCTTACTAAATCAGAGATGGCATTTGCCTGTGTGACTCAGCTTAAGTGGGTCGCATAACTTGTGAACCTATAAATTCACCTGCCCATCAACTACCATCTTATTAGGGTCAGTAGGATACGCGTCGCCACGGCAGCTGACATCGAATATCGGATTTCTTTTAAAATGTCGCTCAAGATTTGGATTATTTTGCTGTTCGGATTCACGATCTACCTTCGTTCGTCAGGTACGATGAATTTGTGTTCCATTTGAATCGGATTATATTTTCTCTTTTCCAGCGAAATTCTGCATGAGAAGATACGTCAACGGTAAATGGATCTCGAAGGGAGATTGCGGGGTTGTTATACGGGTAGTTTAAAGTTATGATACCGCTGAAGGTTATGTTATGTTCTGGGTACTTTTCATGAAGGGCTCGGGAAGGATTTCGGAGATGCGGAAGGAAATTCAACTCAGAATCAACGATCAACGATCAACGATCGCGGATAGGGAATGGACTGTTAGTAGCGTTTCAAATCTTTCTGTTGCGGCGTAATTTTTATTGTGAATTCTTGTGTTGCTGAATGCTGTTGCGGGTTTTCCAACGAAGAATGAACGGAAATGTGGATTTCTACCGAGGTTGGGATGATTACGTGAAAGGATTCGGGGATTCTGATGGAGATTTGTGGCTCGGTGTGAAGGTTTTCAATGTGATTCCTTCAATTTGTAGGTTTTCGTCGATCATATCTTGTTGGTTATGGCTGACTATAGGGATGGTGTGAATGTAAGGTGTACGTTCGCATTATGTCTGTGAACCTCTGGAATTTTGATGTTCGCGTTCACAAACGAACCTTGGTTCTGCACAGTGATCCTTTTGCAAAAATACAATTTTCATGATATTATTAAGTATGTGGTTGAAATTCTTCGCACGGCATCATGAAAAGAAATTCAGCACTAAGCGAGCATGTACCTTGCCTATTTCAAAAATGATTTGCTAGAAAGTCCGCTCGGAATATCCATCATTTCGTTTGTGAATCTGTAGAGAATGTCTAATGTGATCTTTGTCCGCAATCAGTTATTACATCAACGTAATAAATATAGAGAATGCATCGATGTCTGATGTAAAAAAAAAATCAGACAAACGGGATCTAACTTGGTTTGATATCTTTATTGTATCACAAGGCCAAATCCTTCCTATATATTGGGGTGTTGGCTACTGCATACCTTGTTTTTGAGATAATATCTTGCGGAACCAATGTTTCACAATGTTAAGGCTTAAGAATGCATCAATCCTCGTCGAAATCGTTGGCGAATGAGACTTTTAAAATGTCAGCGCTTACTTCAGCATTATGGCATTACACGGTCCGAATGATAGATAATCACCGAATCAGTTTGATTTAAAACCAACACCCCACATAATCCCGCATCGCTTGTCCGCAGGGATCGATGAGTTGCATAACAGGACAAAGGAAGGAGACATGGAATTGAAAATCAACATGATCACAAAAGACAAAGGAATTCATTGGACGGCAAAATACAGGCGAGTCTGAAGCAACGGTCTCTGTGAAAACATGCAACCAACAAAAACATGACGGCTTTCTTTTCTCGATTCCTTTTCCAGCAACTTCCAGATCGGCCCCGGATCCGACTTCTACAGATTGTACGTATCCGGATACTCCGGGAATGCAACCGGAGATGGTCTCGCGCATCACAACAATAATCAACGATTCTCAACGTTCGACGCGGATCACGATGGTTGGTGGGGAGGGAATTGCGCTTCTGAATGCGAAGGAGGCTGGTGGTATCGCGCGTGCGGCGCCAGCAACCTGAACGGAAACTTCCACAAAACAGGCAACAAGGGAATCTGGTGGAGGGCCAGCCACAACCTCCTGCGCTTCTCGGAGATGAAGATCAGGAGAAAAACGAAGAATTGACTCTTGCACGCATGTGACGTCACACTTTCAAAGGGTCCTTATTCTCTGGTGAACGTGAAGTCACGCGACGTCTGAATGCGTGGATTGGAATTTTATAGCGCCCTCTCGCGGTGATCGATTTGCATAAGGTTACGAAAAGAGGACAAAGTATCAACGCCGCATAGCACCATCTCGCGGTACCACACCAATCAAATGCTATAAAAATCCCATAAAATCAAATAACTTCCGTCGCTTTGCTTTGTCCGAGATAGGGCCGAGCATAAATTGATATTTCTTCAAAAACTTGATTTTTTTCAAGATTTGTAGCTCGACCTTCATTCTTGATGTGTGATTACGGGCCACGCTCTCAGCAGAGAATCACTAAATATTCTCGAGCAGACAGCTAAATATTTCGAGCTAACTTGTGCAACAAAGCGAGTGAAATTTTTCAAGATTGGCAAAGTGCATGGTCGTTTAGTGTTGATTTTTCTATGTTACCAGCGCCATGCATAGAATGGTCCTGTAGTTGAAATGCAAAGAATTTAAACCAACTAGAGCAAGCTTTGAAACCAACTAGAGCAAGCTTGCATTTACCCATCATATTGTAATCTAGCAGCCCATGGCGTGTTCAAATCTGAAAAAGTGGGCTCCGACGTTTTTGAGCGTTAGACCTGTTTCAGCAGACCAGCGTAAAACTGTCTTGATAAACTCCAATGTCAATGAGTGCACATTCTTCAGGCGTCGAATCCTGTCTGCTCAGCTTTTGGACTCTGTAAACAATGCGTATCAGTCTTGTATTCAGTCAAAATCAAGCAACCAAAATCGAAAAATAAGTAATGATAGCTTAGGTTTTTATTTGAGACTACTAAGAATGCAAGCGAGATTCGCAACAATGTTTGCTCGTCCGTTGCTCGATGGAATGAAGAGCGAGACAACAGTAACGAGGACAATTTTTAGCACACACCAGGGTTGTAACCAAGTCACAAGGCTCCGAGTCACAAGTCAATCTCACTTTTATAGTTTTGACTCGAGTCAAGTCGAGTCATTCTCAGTTCACCACCGAGTCAAGTCCGAGTCCAAGTCAGAGAGCAGAGGCTCAAGTCCGAGTCATGGTATTATGAATCGAGTCAAGTCCAAGTCATTGAGTTGACTGACCAGTTTCCAGTTAAAGTCTTGTTAAATCCACTTTTTATAACTCTATTTGGTGATATCGAATGGTTCGCATTTATAATATACTAATTTTCCTAATTTTTAGCAGTTTCTGGTCGCATTGTCAAGTACCGGTACCAATAGAGGAAATTCTAATAGTTTGGTTACTTTACTATTCTTCGAAATGACAATGAAATGTCGGTCTTGGCCGTCTGAGTATCGAGTCATATGACTTGGTTCGAGTCATGCGCAATGACTCGAGTCCAAGTCGAGTCAATACACAGATTGACTCGAGTCGGGTCGAGTCATTTCTGTATTTTGAGAAAATGACTCGAGTCAAGTCGAGTCATCATAAAATCATGACTCGAGTCATTACAACCCTGGCACACACTAGCCAAAAGACAATTTAACAGTAATCAAACAATCAAATCGACTATAAGCGTACAATTGCAATGATTAGAAAAAGCGAATTACGATATGATTCCACTAGAAACGACATCAAATAAAGGATAGAAAAAACATGTGGAACCGCAAACAAAATTGTCCGCTTTTTTGAAGTAGTATTGGTATTTCTCGTTCAATTCGCAGTATCATTACTTCGAATTCTAATTAGTTTCAGTGCTTTTGTCTCGAAAACATACATGTTGAAGTATCAAATCAAGTGTAGTAATTCATGCGAACGAATTACGATCGTTTTCACAACTACTTACTTACTTACTTGAGTAGATTTAAAGTAAGTCAATTCTACTTCTATTTCTAGTATTTTAGGTTGCTTATGGAAGAAGTACTTCTACTCGTACTTGGGTAGATTTTTTTCGTTGCTACTTCTACTTCTACTTGAGAAGCTTTCTTGACTACTTTGACCGACTCTGGCCAGATATAGTTTCAGAATCCTCCTGTCTGTTCATTACATCGCATTGTACATTGATTGTCTTGATCGGATGAAGAATCGCAGGCGGTTGTACACGTCACTCCCCCACCAGATTCCCTTCTGGTATGTTTTGTGAAAGTTCCCGTTCAGGTTGCTGTGCAGGCACTCCCCGTACCACCTGCCTCCTTCGTTGTAAGAAGCGCAATTCCAATTCCAGATCTGATCGTGATCCGCGTCCTTCGTTGAGAATTGTTGGTTGCTGAGACGTGTCAAGTAGAAGTAGAAGTAGTCTAAAATCAAAACTACTTAATAAGTAGTGCGAGCAGGCAAAATCTACTTCAAGTACTTAAAAAGTAGAAGTACTTCGTTACTAACCACCTCTGGTGAATATACACCCGTGGTACACAAAAGCAAAACCGACCTCCTGCTCCCTGACAAATTTCTATATATCATATCTACCCCAAAATTATCGTTGCTATGGTTGTTTATGTCTGAATCGTACCCCTTGCATGTAACGTTTTTCATTCGCACTCGCACCATTCTCCAGCAATGGTAAAGATATTTAGCATCCTATTGCGCCTTTTCAAATGTCGCAACTGTGATAGGCAATAACAAATCAGAAAATTTCTTTTCGTTGTCATGATTCCTGAGAGCGCTAGTTATCAGATTATGTAAAGTCTTTCGACTTAATCTTAGAAACTTTTCAAATCGAACGTCTTCCTGAGGGATACAATGTTAACCTATAAGAATGGAAATATGCTTGCAGTCTGCAACTTCTCCCTCGAGACACGAACAATCCGTCACCAGCGGACATACGTCGACAAAAAACCTTCTTAGGTTGTAGACATGTGACTTCGGTTTTTACTAGCAATATCAAGTTATTGTTTGCTGTTATTACAAATGGCAAAGCGGGCTTTAGTCAGGGTTGTAACCAAGTCACAAGGCTCCGAGTCACAAGTCAATCTCAGTTTTATAGTCAAGTCGAGTCAAGTCGAGTCATTTTCAATTCACCATCTAGTCAAGTCCGAGTCCAAGTCACTGAGCAGAGGGTCGAGTCCGAGTCATGGTATTATGACTCGAGTCGAGTCCAAGTCATTGTGTTGACTGCCAGTTTCGAGTTAAAGGCTTGTTAAATCCACTTTTATAACTCTGTTTGGTGATATCGAATGGTTCGAATTTATATTATACTAATTTTCCTCATTTTTAGCAGTTTCGGGACGCATTTTTAACTACCAGTACCATGAGACGAAATCCCAATAGTGTGATTACTTTACTATTCCTCGAAATTACAATGAAACGTCGGTCTTGGCCTTCTGAGTCCCGAGTCATATGACTTGGTTCGAGTCATGCGCAATGACTCGAGTCCAAGTCGAGTCAATACACAAATTGACTCGAGTCGAGTCGAGTCATTTCTGGATTTTGAGAAAATGACTCGAGTCAAGTCGAGTCATCTGAAAAACGTGACTCGAGTCGGACTCGAGTCGAGTCATGACTCGAGTCAATACAACCCTGGCTTTAGTTAATATACGATAGGCCAATATGATTCTATACCAGTGGTTCCCAACCTTTTTTCGACTCGTCGTCCCCTTATCAATCTAGACACAAATTTCTGCCCCCATATTTAAGGATCCAAAAAAGAGGACATATAATCGGGAAATCCATTCACATAACTCTCATCGCGCGTGAATTTACTAAAAAAAATCATTTTCCGAGGTGGTAGATGCTCGGAAAACCGTTTTCCGCTTATACTTTCCGTTGAGTTTACCCTTTTCGCGTCGTATGCAGAATAAGTCGACTTCACGTGCATTTTTTGATCGTGTTAATTGAATTTATCTAACTTGAAGCGATAGCATTTTCGTCCCCCAGTCGCCCCTTTTGGTATTTTCGCCCCCTTGTTTCTCAAAATCGCCCACTGGGGGGCGATATCGCCCACGTTGGGATTTGGGAACCACTGCTCTATACTCAGCAATATATAGGCGTAGCTTTAGGACTTTGCAAATTTCGCGAAGCAAAGACGTGTCATTGAATTCTAATTCCATTATCACTCTTGAAATAGATGACTTGTCCTCGTCAAAATAATTCTCAACACGTGAGACGTGAGAGGGGCAGGATTTATAACACAGGCCAACATTTTTTTTCCAAAAATCAGGATATGCTACATCAGTGGTTCATAACCTTGTCTTCAGCGCTCCCTGGGGGTGATTTGGATTTTGAATCGGGCGGAAACGCTCAGGGGCGATATGGGGGCGCTAGGCTCAGGGGGGCGGTATGGTAACGCATGAAGAAAAATGGCTTCGCAGTAGATGGCGTAGTAAGGACACATGATTAATGATTATACCGTAGATCGATAGTTCTATATATCCCTGAGTTCTCATTGCAAACTAACATTCGACAAAATATGTCAAATCACAACGTTTTTCGTCACGAACCGCGCGAAATATACACCTGCGATGTTTCTATGAATGCAGTGGTTTATTTTAATTCACGTCAGCTACGGAATAATTTATCTTCTAAAATGGGGTTGCCAAGGAAAATAGTTTGAGCAGCCCTGATATAGTTACCTATGACAGTCTTGCATTTCTTGCAATTTGCATATTATAAATTACTTAGCATTCGAGTTATCTTCATCACTTTATTCAAAAAAATACTTGAGAATATGAAATTGGAAACAGTGTTCATCACAAAAAATGTAATGTGGTCATTGGCCAGTGGCTTTTGAAGGATCATATATCATCTCCATATTTCAAGAAGACTCGTCATCGTCGTTGAAGTCAATCGGTATCGCCCCTAGTTTTTCGTCGAAACGAGATTTGGTATATCGTTGGCCAAAGTGCTTGATCACCGCTTCGTCCGGTCGGTCGGGTGAGTAAATATCTTTACTGTACTTTGCCCCTTTTCTCTAAAAAGGAAAGAATGCATCGGAATTAGCGTTACGTAGCGAAGCATACTGGTGGTGTAAATAGGAATCCTGTGCCATGTAAAAGCCGCATCGACTGATCCATTGAACAAGTACGTCGGGAAGGGTCAGTATGAGCAAATGTGAACCACATATGTTAGCATAAAATACGACAAAGGAACAGTCCTGTAAGCTAAGTATAGTAAATCAGTGAAGTAAATAGCTGAAATATTTCACTGAATGTATATAGTTAAATATGGACGTATAAAATTATAGCAGAGTCAATCTTCACGCGTCGAACACGAAAATATGTACCTGTTGGATTCTTTTTCTCATTGCTCCAAGGTACGGGTCACGACATTTTGGACGTGCTGTTTTAGTCTTCGTCGTAGTTACTGACTTTTCGAACGGACTCCAATTGTTCAGCAACTCAGCCAGAGCTCGTTCCGAATCGCTGTTCTCAAACCGCATGAGTCCGCTGCAATAAAATAGTACTTATAAAAAATTGAACTATTCGAAACCCTCATGTTCCATTGGTGATGATGAAGAGAAGTAGGCCTACCTTTGAGTTCATATAAAAAATCAAAATACATTCTTACTTTTGCCAAAATATCGCCGGGCCAACTTGAGTTTCTTTCTGAGCGTTCATTATTTTTTCTTTATTTCCGAGAGACTAATATTATATATTTCATAAAACTGAAATGAGAAAAATTATACTTATTGAATCCGCGATCTTGCAATAAATGATTAAATGGGGTTCTCAATAAATTGATATCTGAATGTAGGATTGGTACGCCTGAATAACATGTATTCACTCACTCTGCATATCTACATTCTACATGCAAGTCTAGTAGTTCCTAATACCCTATTTCTCTCCACGAAGTATATAACCAGGAATTACGAGAACTAATGCGAGTAATCCCAGTGGTGGTTTATATAGTATAGTAGTCACGTTATTACCCGTAGATAACAGAAATGCAAAGCACTTTCTGATGAATAGACATCCTGCGGATTCAAGTCTGTTTGCGTAAAGAGCCGGATGAATTGATAAGACTGCTCCATTGTATGCCATTAAATATCAGACGTCAGGACCCGTTCGGGAAGTGCCAGACGGTACGGAAGCGGCAAAGATAAAGAGAGACGCACCAATCAATCGCGTAATATTTGTAATGACACAGGCAACTAATTTATGTTGGCCGAATCGATTATATTTGAAGATGCTCACGCATTATGGTTTCATTCATCTGATTTATCAAACGCACTTAATATTAGGGCCGGGAAGCGCCGCGCGGCAGAGATAAAGAGAGAAGCGCCAATGCCCGTAACAGTTTTTATCACGCAGGAGCAATTAATTTTACAGAAATATAGATATGCACTTTCCGTAGTGGTTCCAATTATGTATCTGCTTTATCAAATGCAGTTAGCCGACAAGATAGCGCAGTGGTGAAGCGTCCTGATTGTTGATCGTGGGTTCGTGGGTTCAATACCCGGCCGGTACGAACCAGAGATCTGATCAGTAACGCTGGTATCGCGCTTGGCGCTCGGCATTACTGCTATAGCATGGTTGGTGAGGGGGCTGGTGCAAGACCTAGAAAGTCTTACAATGTCATGATATACCTTCCTAGTTCAGCAGCATATGCACATCATGCACTATGGTATGCATATGCACAGATCGTGTGTATGTATATCATGAGCCGGTGTATATGCCGTGATAACACCAATGACTGAAATACGTAACGATCTTTCCTTTGATAACACTGATCAACACATATTTTTAGGCAGATAAAGTAATAATGGTTTTGGCGGTTCTGTGAGGCGATGATTCCGAATATGACCTTGGTTATTTCAAATTGGCTCTAATTTTGGAGATAATCCATGGGGCTATTTTGACTAAAATCTCATATTTTCGCTGTATGGAATAAATAAAAAATCGGCGTAGTCGTACTATAAAATTCAGAAATTCAATCGAATTGGTATTTTGGCACGCTCCAGACTGTTTTAAATCAAAATACAGCAACAGAATTATAATTCGGGGCATTAGATTTATGATAATTGGGGACTTTCACGGATTTCATGTACAAGTACATAAATAAACTTCAATCCTGTATATAAGTATATTCCTAAATACTCAAATAACATTGCAATAATTGAATCAGTTTTATGTCAACCACCTATTTTAAATTCAAAATAATCAGTTGCAATATAACAATAATAATTTATCTTAAAGCAAAATTGTTTCTTGTACTATTTTCCGTGGTAAGCACTTTCGTTCGGAAAGTTCCAGCAATAGTCTCCTATAATATGTTCGCTGCATCTGCACTGATATATTTCTTTCGTTGCTTTGACGTATTGGTGGAACCTTTCCCGTTTCTTTTCCCTATAATCAAGCTTATTATCAGAAAATATGCCAAGATGACTGAACAGGAAGTTAGATTTAATGCTCATGTTTGCTCCAAAGTTTACATATGGAGATACCAATCCTTTGGCGGACTGTTTGTAGTTGGGTGCTTTGTGATTTTCCAAAAAGTTTTATTTACTACATCCTAGCAGTGTTGAGGTGACTCGAGTCATGACTTGACTCGCGTCGGACTCGAGTCAACTTTTTCGTATGACTTGACTTGACTCGAGTCACTTTGCAAAAATGACTTGACTTAACTTGACTCGGAGCTTCAGAAATCTGCATTGACTCGTGACGCGGAGCAACATTTACGAGTCAATTTCAAGTCATTCAGTGAACAGTGTTGATTAAATCAATGTATCTTGTGTATGTTGGGATTGTTCAAGATACGCCGGTGTCACTTGTGCGAGTAGCAAAATTTAATGATTTTGAATCATCCCTCATACTTCGAAATTCAATTTGACTTTAATTGTGACTTGACTCGTGACTTGACTTGACTTGACTCGACTTGACCCGAGTCACCTCCAAAAAACGGGTGACTTGACTTGACTCGAGTGAAAATATGCAATGACTCGAGATGACTCGTGACTCGAAGGTAGTGACTTGATGCCAATACTGCATCCTAGAAGGGATTCCATGCAGTGAGCACCTTTTTTAATATGAAATTCTAATCATTAGTCCGTATTCGAATCTGAGATCCATCGAAGATTCCAGATTCAAGTTTCTCGTTTGATATGGATACTAGGGATTGTGTGAACCTCTGAAAGGTTCAGGTTCGTGCGAACGCGAACCTTTCTGAAAGGTTCTGTGTGAACGCGAACGTGAACCTCATGACGTCACGTGACGTCATATTGCCAATTCCAACCCTACATTGCAGTGAAGTGATAGCCTATAATAATGTACCCGATACCTAGGGACGACTCGTGCCACTTAATGCCACAATGCTGAAGTACATATTGACGTTTGAAACGTCGCCAAGTGTATCAACTGGAGCAATCAAATGATATAATAATCGCATAACATCAATATCTTCCGCCGCTTTGCCCACTATTTCGACGACGACTTGCAAGGGAGTATAAGCTTACGCCTTAACGGTCTAGGCCAGACCGGGCAATGTATTGGGCGTCTGAGCATTGCTATGCTGATATTGAGCAGAGTGTCAAACGGGTTTCTATATACTTGCTACTGATATTGCCCCATTAAAGGGGCACTGCGCTCTAAAAATGATGTGGTCTCAAATGGAAGGTAAAAACGAACAAAAATTTTTGGCCGCGGCCATTCCCTTCAGAACGCCACCGTAATGGAGCTGCAATTTATTGAAATTTCTACAATTTCTACAACTTCTCCAGTCGGAGGGCCGGATATAGGAAAATTAGGTACTTGGCGGGCCGGATTGCTGAATCGATACATTATTAGCCTATTTATCCACATATACACGGAATAAATCGTATTTAATGAATGTATTTTAACGAAAGCAATGTCACTTCAAAGCCATTTCTCGCCGATAATGACGAAGCCAATGTGGATTTGAGAAAAGCATTGTCATTGTCATACAGGCGCGGCCATGTCTACTTCTGTCTCATCAATTAACACACGGTGCAATCATAGTGTCCTATAATGAGAGGCTTGCCGAGCGCGAAATTTAATAAAACAGGTATCAATCGAGATCTACCGCGGTACTGATTGCGAAAATATAAATTTTATTTCGCTCGTGGCCCTGGAATCCCCCAAAATCATCCTCGAATGTTTCATTGTAACACTATGGGGCAATTCTTAATTAAGATTTCGATGCGCTCGATAAGCCGGTACCAAAATTTACCAACATACCAATTCATTAGGGTTGAGTAAATGGTAAATGCCGATAATGCAAGTCTCCTCGCTTCGACGAACTTACGCTTAAGCTCTACTCTCCCAGACTGCGTACACACGTATATAATAACATGCAGTCACTAATATGTGACGTTTAAGCAAATAGCGGGGAATCTCGGCAGACTGGGGCCGCGGGCCAAATTATCATGCAAGACGGGAAACAGTCCGCGGGTCGGACAAAATCCCATCGCGGGCTGGATCAGGCCCGCGGGCCGTATGTTGCCCGCCCGTGCCCTAAGTGCAATACACTTGAAAATATAGAACTTGCAAAATATCTATGTTACTCAATTCTCGCATACTCATTACTCAAATAAGACAATCAGCATGGTTAGTACCAGTTTTTACAGAGGAAATATAGGTGCAAACGACGTATTCCATGTAGTGATTTCAAATTTGCGCGACCATGACGTCACGATTTTTCAATTGTGACGTAATAGCTGGTTGACATGTATGGCTCTTTATGAGTTGAAATGGGAAATGTAGGGTCAATATGATTCTTCGGACGAAAAAGGTTCCCGACCACAGAACATCAGGTGGGTGTATCATATATGGCAGTGGTCGGGAACCTTTTTTGTCCGAAGAGCCATATTAACCCTATATTTTTCATTTGAACTCCCAAAGAGCTATACATGTCAATGAACTATTACGTCGCAGTTTAAAAATCGTGACGTCATGGTAGCGCAAATTAGAAATCACTACATGGGATTCGTGCACCTTATTTTCTCGTCCTAATCATACTGTTTATTTTATTTAAATAATGAGTATGCAACACTTGAGTTATATAGATCTTTTGCAAGTTATCTAGGCTATTTCTAATTGTATTGCACTGAGGAGCAAATGATATTTTTCGAAGCTTAAGACAATAATCATTTCAATTTCATACAGACGTAGACCATGCGGTTTTACAGTCAATGCGACTTTTGGTGTTGCATGGCACTCCTGATGACTTTGTATAGTCTGGCTGACAATTGTCGTGGTTAAGCTTCATACAAAATTTGAGTCTTTCTTCGGTCATACGAGATCGTATGTTCGTCTGGATGCTAATCTTAAATGCGAGGACCCATTCGTAGTCGAAGCCGAACATGATCACTCTGCATCAGTACCCACTGATGTGTCTGATGTGTCAGTGATGGGGTGAGGGGAGGCAGGGGACGCTGTGCATCACCTGTCCACTAGAATTGGAACATTTTTACCACCGAAATCGTGTAACTTGTCTATATATTGTTTGAAAATAAAGCGTGAAAGGTGGGGTATGGCATAGGTGAGGCACGACAGGGCGGTGTCTTACCTGTGACAGCGCAATTCATCGTAAATACCATAGAATTTATAATTACTGATATTAATCGAATGTAATTGTTGCACTGATTCCGATTAGACTTCTCAATTGTAAAAGTTTTCGGCGGTAACATAACGTTGCGCCACACGCTTACATTTGAACAGCGACTACAAAGCTAGTTTATCAATCAAGATCATGGATACCTATGTCGCTGTTTATAATTTGAATTTGTAATTGTGAATGTCACTTCCACGGTAGTTTATTTCTCGCAATAGATCAGGAAGACAATGTGAATTTGAAAACTGCTTTCTGATACAGGTTCCACAACGTCTCCTACTCTCTTTGATCAATCAACATAACGTGCAATCCAAGATTTCGTGGCGGATATTGGACGCCGGCGCGACAGAAACTTAAATTTGAGGACTTTTGAAAAGGGGGTCCGGACCCCTAACCCCGAATACGCCACTGTATTAAACTCTCAAAGACATGTTTATTGTTCATACTGCCACAAGAATAATGATACTGGTCGTGCTGAAGATTTGAAAACAAGTTGCTGCAATATCGATACATTAAGCACAAAAATAGGAATTCCGCAAAGAGCCATATCTTATGCCCAAAAGAACCATATATGGCTCGCGAGCCATAGGTTCCCGACCACTGATATATGATATGGCATGTCTCCGACACCGATTTCTCCATGTTGACACGCCAAAGACATCGGGGACTACGTTTTTGGAAAAGCTGAGACTTTTCCGATGCATTTGGTACCTTACTCAAAAATTTTGGTTTGCAAAAATAAAAATAAAAATAAAACACAATGAAAAAATGGTTATCACCTAAAATTTCCAGATATTTTCCGAGTGGGAAATATTGTCGGAAAATCTGCCAGAACATCAGAAGTCGACATGTACGGTATTCTGTATAAATTGTCACCGTTTCAAACATCAAAACGTGTTCTGGATAGTTTTCTGAGGGAGATTTGTTAATTTTGGTCACGCTTCAGTGATTTTCAAGATCTAGGTCAAGTTCAAGAGCAAATCCAGACGGCATATGAGTCATAAACTGGTTTGCTATGCCTGCAAATGCTTGGATATGACAAAAGGAACCGTATTGCGTTGTTTTATGCCATAAACCGGACGATAGGGGTCCGATTGAGTCTTGATCATGCACTTGACCTTGATGACCACTCACTGACCACGCCCATTTGTAAATTTTATATGTATTTTCCATTTTTCGATATCTGACGAACCGCGCGGTTTACAACCATGTTTGACGGCAGACTTGGACAACTAGAAAATTCTAATTGTCTAATTTCACTAAATTAGAACAAAATGCCAGTAATCTAAGTTTAATATTATTTATGAAATGTTTTTACGCTCTAATTCTAATCCTAATCTAATTTGTGACATGTTCCTATGCTCTAATTCTAATTCTAATCTAATTTGTTTTCCTTAAAATGCCTCTTTGACCGGGGCATTTACCAGCGAGTTAACATGAATATCCCTCTCGCTCAGGGAAATCCGATGTCAAGCCACCATCGCATTACATACACCATACAGTTTTTTTTATCGTGGTGACCTTGGTCACCTATATATTTATTTCTTATATCAAAATTTCACTACAATAAAGTCGAGTAAAATTTGCATAAACACAAATAGGGTGTAAATTCACTTTCTTTCCTTTGGATCCTTCGTCGTCATCGTCCAGCGTCATCATCGTCGTTCATTTTCAACCTCCATTCGATTCTTCAGGTTTGTGTTTTCGGTGTCTGTTTTCCCTTTCAGATTAGGGGTTCTTCCGCTTTTTTCCTCGATGTTTTTCAGGGTGTCGCTATGTCTCCAGGTTGGCGATTTTCATATTCGTGTCGCCAAATTCCGCAGGATATTTTGGGTCAAGTTTCTTTTTTCCTCTTCGTCGTTTTCGGGTTTTTTGTTTTCAATGTCTAGGTTCCTTTTGTATTTCAGGATGACTTTTTTGATGATCGAAATCAGGGCTATGGCTGATTCGCTCGTTGTGCCTTGATGTTGCAATATGAGCTCCGGATCTCTGAGTCTGATGTCGAGTTTTACTGCTAGTTTTTTCAGGATGTCTTGTGTAAATCTACATCGCCCAAATGCATGTTGGATTGTGTCATTTTCCATCTGACACAAGCTGCATTTGTGGGTTTCTGTTTTTCCATTTCTAACTTTCAGTAAATTTCGTTTTTTCTTTGCTTCGCCGAATAGCTATCCTTCATTTGCTAATCTGAAATTGATAATTTTCTCTTCGTTTTTTAGTATAAGGTTCATCCGCGATTTCTCAAGGGTGAGCGAATCCCAGTTTGCTTACTGGGTTGTTTGGTTTTCATGAAATAGTTCGATTGTCTGTCAGTCCTCTTTTTCTGTATTCATTTTTTTATGAGCTCTACGTGATCTACGATGTTCACCAAATTTGGTTCAATTCCAATCAGTGGCAGCGGAGTTATTGCCGTCGAAAAAATTTGATTATGAATAAAATAGTATTTACGGTGGGCACCAATATAATAGATAATTAAAGAATTGGTCACCGTAAATACTATTTCATTCATATTCCGAATTTTTTGACGGCAATAACTCCGCTTCCACTGGTCGGAATTGAACCAAATTTGGTGAACAGAAAATTTTCAAATTTTATATAATATGTTATTTATTTTTATATAATAAATAGAAACTGTTTCTCCTGTAGCAATGCGGCTGCTGGTTGGAATTGAACCAAATTTGGTGTGTAGGCTTAAATTAGATAACCTAACAATTTTATCACGTAGCCAGTACGATTTGAGAAAAAAAGTCATTTTTGAAGACCTCTAATACACAGTTGTGCTGTAAACAAAAGCTTCCTCAGCAATACTTATTTGAGGAACTAGCAACGATATACGATACAATGGGTATTTTTATAAGTGACTACTAGCGTTAACGTGTTGAATAGTTTTAGAAACGCATTTCTGTTTCGCGTCTGGGATTTTTTCTGATTAGGCTGGCGGACCACTACCATATAAACGCGGGCTCGCGTACACACGGTTCACAAGTTAAATTTCGCGCGTCATGCGCGTATCGCAAATCCAATTCACACATTGACGACTCGCGATTTTACGTAATCACTGTGCTCTAGCATTGTGACGACCAACGGGGCGTATATTCACATATAGTTGCAAGTGACACAACCATCATTCCAACTTGAGGTGTCGCTTTTCCATCATATTAATACATCAATAACATCAAAGATAAATAAATATCAAGCAGAGATAGTTTTTAGAGAAGTAATTCTAGTTATTCTGAGTACTTGAGCAGGTTTGCCTAGGGTGATTGTGTTTCCCTACCGCTCACTAATCAACAACATCACAACTTAATTTTTGCCAGGAATATCCTTGGGTTTTGAATGTCTTTGAAAATGGCACCCACATATTCATTGGTCAATGGTCACTTTGTGGTAGTCACAAAGCTTCAACCTGCAATTTCAAAAGTGACTATTTCCAACTAACTGCGAGCCAACAACCAAATCTACTTTTCGAACTTTTTAAAAGTACTTTACAGATTTATATTTTCGCCACTTATATTTGAACCTGAATAAATCATTGTAGCAAAACTTCCACTACTTCAGTAGCAACGCTGTTTACATCAACCACCTCTGACAAAAAGTCACCTATCCATGATCATTCCAGAAAACCTCGATGACTTAAAATACAGAATTGAATTTTCAGGATCCCATCATGTTGTCTGAGCTTTGGGCTTCAGCTGGATCAGCCGCTCGCCTAGTGGCATTCGACTTTAGTGTTCGGATAGAGCAGGTCTTAGACTTCGTGCTTTAGGCTAGTGTCACGTGTCTTGGTTTTGCCAACTGCGTTCGATTTCGCCGGCGCAAAATTAACACATGCTGGTTTATCGCTGACGTTTCCCGACTCGCGTTGTGAAACAAAATGGCGGACTAGACATTCCCAACGTGCGTGATCAACAGTTCCTTCTTGTGCAGTGGTTCTCAACCGGGGGTTCGCGGACCCCCAGGGGTCCGCGAATCCTCCTAATTTAAAAAGTAGTTGATAACCCAAATTGTATTTTTATAAATTTGGAAAATCACGAGGCAGTTTCGCTTCCTTACTATACTATAACTCCAGAAGTCCCATCAACAGAATGGCTGTCAGAGATGAATTATGCTACCGTGCAGACGCATTTTAATTGCTATATTACCAATAGCCGACCGATACAAATATTTTGCTGTTTAGATACATTTTGTTTGAGATTGTGGAAAAATAGAGAGTTGGATTATTAGGGTCAATCACGGTGCCTTCGAAATGTTTACAAAGATCCATTTTCTCCTGTGATATTCATAACCATTTTCCGCAATAACTTTAAGATGAACTGCTAGATCAGGCGCGGCGAATCTTTTCGGCCGAAAGGTCACACGAGATTTACGAACCATCGCGCGGGCCCTATGATGGTGATGGTCTTTTTTAGTCGTCCTATAGGAGCGAGCTGGATTGGGTACGGTGAAAACAAGACTTCTGTCACTACGCATAAAATCAATAACAAATGTGTCATGACAAGTCAGTGTGCCTCATTGACGTAACCGCACCAAGTTAATTGAATTCGGTCAATAATAATGTCACTTGCATATATTGCTGGTGAACTCTGTATATCGCTGCGCACATTTGGCAAGGACAGGATTATTCGGCGCTTGGACATATAAATATAAAAGATGCGTAGGCCTATGTAAAATTGTTCAATGCTTTCATCGCCGACTTTGTTTCTGCGAGTGCAAACACGAAGTCTTATGTTGAACGACACATTCTCCCACAATCGCGATTATATAGTCGGACCCAAATCTTCTAATTGGTCGTATTTTTAACTTTCAGGAAGGGTTACCAATACTAATAGCAAGAATCTACTGACACTAAACCACGCGCAGTTCTAACAGAAAGATCAGGTCAAAAAAATTGTTACGAAATAATTTAATTTTTGGCCATATACGAAGATCAGTGAAAAATGTGGGTGACCGCTGGCGACGCCAATGCGTTGGAACTGATATGTTAGTCATCAAGATCCCTTGCAAGCAGGTCTTGCAAATTCACAATAAATTACGTTCATAATCTACTTTTTTATTGTTACCAATTTCGAGAATTACCTCGCGGGCCACGGGTTAACCGCTTCCGTGCTAGATAGAAATGACTAGGCGCGACGTAATATGTTCATTAAAAAATTGTGTGTCACTTTAATGCCATATTTGTTGTTGCGATCATAGCCAAATGATTCGTCAGAAGCAGTGGTTCCCAACCTTTTTCGGTGGCAGGGCCAAATTTAGAATTTCAGAGTACGGCCGGGGCCGCACGAATACCTAGGCAATGAAAGGAACCTAAAATAGTCACCAAAATATGAAAATTGGCATTGTTCCGATCATTCGCTTGACGCCATTGGCCATAGTGTTGCCGCGCTCCCGTTGTTCAGAACAATCAACCCTTGCTGGCTATTTCGGAGTAGTTTTATTGCCCTGGCGAGATTTCAATTCGTATTTTTGGAATCAGTGCGACAATTGCTTTCGATAAATACCGACATATCAAATTATTCAGACGCTAGGGTCGCGAGCTATAGGACTACCAATTATGCTGCTTTTTGCCGGCTCAGCAGTACCCATCTCGGCGTATTCAATCGTGAGTCACTTGTTGCACATCTATCCGTAAATTAGTTATCAATACCCAGGGCCGTAACAGCACTTCGTCAGCCCCCCCCCCCCCCCGCCCTTAAAAAAAAACGTTTCTCTTGGGCCCCCCATAGGGTGATAAACTAGGCTTACCATATTACCAAGGTCATCACTTCTGCTCAGAGCTTAAAATACCGTTTTTTCCTCCACATTTCCAGGAGGATGACTAAAAAAAAAAAAGGTCATCTTTACCCTCAGAGCTAAATTCCCCGTTTTTCACTCCGAAATAACCGCCGGAGCGTCACTTCTGTGCTAATTTGCGGCATATCACTCGCAATTTGCTCTAAATCTGACCTAAATTTTCAAAAAAGAGGACAAAATCTCAAAAAAGAGGACAAAAGTGCGTTCTCCGAGGACACTTTCAAAAAAGTCAAAAAAGAGGACAAATCCTCTTAAAAGAGGACGTATGGTAAGCCTATGATAAACAGAACTTCGAAGCCCCCAAACCCGCTCAGGCTGGATGGCTGTTTACCGCTATTTATCATCTAAAGGGCTGTCCGTTTTAGGCAGCTTCTCTCGACTAATCGCGCGAGGCGCGAAAAAATTCTCTAATTTATGATTGAATCGGTCAATATAACCGGGAATTGCATATATATTGGTATCAATTTTTATCCTCTCTCTGCTCACGTAATCAGATTGACCGGTTGAGCCGAGTGAGTTGTGTTTGAAAAGGTAGGACCACTCAATAATAATTAAGCATCTTCGGGCGTATACCCGTTGGCAGGAACGAAACAGCACTTCGTCCGGCCCCCAAAACACTTAGGTCTTGAGCTCCCATAGGGTGATAAACCGACCCCCAGTGCCGTTGTTTGCTTCAGCCACGAAATCAGGATCCCCGTTTAGTGAGCCAGCGTGGAGCGCGAAAATTTTCGATCATTCAAAATAAAATATGTCAATAAGATCGGGAATTGCATATATATTGCTATCGATTACTTGTCTTCTCTGCTCACGTAATCAGATTTACCGGTAGAGCAGAGTGAGGTGTCTTCGAAACTGTAGGGCCCGTAAATAATAATTATACATATTCGGACGGGTGGACCCGTTGGATCGACTTCGTTACATGTTATTTGTTATTTCGTGACCTCCAGTCTGCTATATCAAGAAATATAGAATCGCCCAAACATACTAAACTAAAAGATGCACACGATTTCAAATTGGTAGTTCTTCACTGGCATATAATTCTTCCTTGCGGGATGGTAGCCTATTTATCTCGTGACGTTCAGATTGCCAAGACAGGAACATTCGGTGCCAGTCATTTAGGCGCCTATGGTCAATTATACCTATATGTATTTTGAATATACATAACGAAGTTTTCGGTCAGCATAAGGGCAGTCCTTTTCGGCCAAGGTTTTCTCGCTGCCGATCGTTCTGGCACACTTCTTTGAGTAATATGTGACATGGTCTAAAACTTTATATGTCTTCATGCGGCGTGGCGCGGTAATGGCCAACGTCGATATGCCCACTTCTATAAATCTTGCGTATTTATCTTGGTCGAAGAGTACCCAATAATTAAGGTACTTGGAAACTTGAAATCGCGCGCGGCGCGAAAAATCTTTGAAAAAGTTGCATAAAATTTCATAAAATACTCCATAATTTATGCTAAGTCACTAAATAATTTTGGTTCCCCTTCGAGCTCGCTCCCCCCAATTGGGGGGCTTGGGTGCGGCAGTTACGGTCCGGTCAATACCTTTATCTATACCTATATCTATAGGTACTGCCCGTTCAACTGGAAAGTTAGGGCACATTGCATCGAAACAGCAGTGACGTAATCTTAGCAGTCTACTCACAACTTTCCTGCAATCCTAATTGAAAACTCCAGACTCCAGCCCAAGCAAGAGTATTTTATAAATATATTTGTTTTTCATAAATCGATTTCTCAATATTTTTGTGGGGGCCGCAAGAAGACTAGCTGGGGGCCGCATGCGGCCCTCAGGGACGCGGTTGGGAATCACTGGTCAGAAGTGTTACGCGTTATTATTACATTCGCCACCACCTATCTTTGTGGTACTCGTTAATATCAAATCGAATGCGTGGAATTTCAAGACATGGCCACGTATGTCAAGAAATGCAGTTGCGAAATTCAATTTGAAATAATAAAAGTCAACCCAATTCCTACATAAATAGGATGATGTTGATTTCAAGAAAAGTCATTTGTTGCTGTTAATCACTAACCTACAGATATCATCTTCACGAAATCTGCTAAGTTTTTCCTATGTCGGACTCATTCTCGGCCACCCATACCTAGCCAATATATTTCATCCTGAATATACTAATTTTTCATTGGTGCTTGCGTGAAGCAAGCTCGGCCATTCTAAAGGAACGCTAACGACTGATTCCAAAGCTGACCTCTAATCTCTGCGTTGAGGATGCGACCAAATGAGAATTCCTCCAGAATTTCTACCTAACTGTTGGAGGTTTATCTAGGCTCCTACTCGTCATCTCATCCGTGTAAGCGGTGTCTTATAAAAGCCTAAGTGTGCCGTGCTACAAGTAGGCAGCTACGGAATAAAAATGAAGAGTATCAGCCTAGTGTAAATGACCATAGTAGTCGACGAACACCATAAATGCAACAAACAAACCAAATGAATTAGTAAATGGACTCGATCTACATCTACCGACTGAGGAAGAATATGGCAGAGCGTCATTATAGCGTCGTGTATATTGGAGTACATACATCCGATCTATAACGTACGTCAAGTCCATAATAAAAGTTTATTGTTGTTCATAAATAATCGACATCAATATAGATGGAGAGCAATTTCTTTGTAAATTGACAACGTGGTCGAATAAATCTAATCCCCATTTAATGCTACCCCCATAACATGTGTCTTCCCATTCAATGCGCCGTAGTCTATTAGTGGTAAATGTGGCATCTTCGCTTTTACTCACGCCGCCACCTCTTCAATTGACATACCGCCTTGACTATGTGATATAGATGGGTTCTGAATCGCCACCGGATGCGATGGCGTAACGTGAAGTTCACGCCCACTCCCATATAAATGAGTCATGTGGAGTGAGGAATCTCGCTGACATCGGCTGTGTTGTCCCAAGCCCGTGAACAGTCTCCGTCCCATCAGTCGCAGTTGCGGATCGTATTCGAATATTCTCCGAACTTGATCTGAAAATTAAACTTAAAATAAATATCACGAAACAAAACATTTAAAATACACATACGTAACATTTCCCTACCTAAAGTTAATTTACACCTTAGCGTGGCGTTTAAACCAGGAGTTGTGCCATACGGCCACAAAGCATAGTCTGGGCTAGGGTCTAAATATTCTGTGTCAGGATGCAGGACGCTTCCAATTCCATTTCCTTAGAACACTTACTGTTATCGTGGATTGCTCTCTTCAGCTGCTCAAATGCTTCGTTAGAACTGATTGCAACGATAAATTCTCGCATTAATTCATCGTACGCATTTCTGTCAATTATTGACCACTGCGCGTCACACCCATCTAACGTCGCCAGCTTTCGGTACAGTACGACATTTACCTTTCCGGGATCGGCCGCGGTTGTCAGGCGATGTCGTATGCTACTCTGTAAAATGAAAGAGTTCGAACATATTGAAACATGACGATAACCAGTGTTCGACGAGGGCGAATACATTCTAAATTCATACGGATGCGTATTGACGTAGCACGTATATTGTAAGTCGCTAAGTTAAATGGTCTTACATCAAATAAATGCACATCGTCAAAAATTTCTGACTCTCGGTATGGTCTTATCGTTTCGACAGTCTATCTATTCTTCGGAATAGAACGGCATAACAAAAACTGCTGTTTGCTATACTATAATAAAACTACTGGATATGAGGAGGACCAATCGTTCAAATAGAACCTATCGTATTTTGAATCGACTGTAAGTTCAGCGTTGCACTCACCTGGAAGGTCTTTTTGTGCGCTCTGGTATAATAGGGGAATATCATTGAAATATTGCGATATATTTCGCTATTATGTAGTGCCGCGCAATTCGCCATTTTGAAGGCGAGGAAGATGGCAACATCGTAACTTCCAGGATGACGAGACAGAGGATTCACTGCCGCCATCGCAGCTGCTGGCCCCAAAATGATGTTGAGAATGTTGTTCTCGTCCAACTCCACGGAAATACGACGTTTGTATCTTCTTTTCGTTCCTCGTCTACAACAAAAAACGCGAGTTATCGATAATGGAAGAGACATATGCACAGGATAGTAGAAGTATAGACACAAAAATATGAGTGATTCCGGTCAGATATTGAGTATGATGTAACGAATCGTGGCTACAAGATTAGTTCACTAAAAATTATGACAGACACCCCGACAGTATCAAAGCTCCAAATGTACACAATTTGTTGAAATGAAAACTGTTAGATCGCACCAATCATATGCGTTTGTCTATAGCGTTGTGCAAGTCAATGTTAATCAAATATATCTTACAAGATTTTTCTTTCGTTGTCCTTCACAACGTTCAAACAATTCAAACTTACTTGGTCCCGGAATTCATGCTCTCCAGCGCCTTTCGTCGAAGATCCGAGAAACAATAGGAGTTCCAACCAATCCTGTCGAGGAGGATTCGCAAATTTTCGGGGGATTGGGGGCCGATTTCCGGATGTACAATACGTCTGATGCCGTCGTGGTGCGATTCAAAAACATTGTACGCAATTTCGACGTCTGTCGTGGCACTGTCATGGTTTTGATCCTGGAGTAGGAATCGGTCGGGGGCGATGAAATGACGTTGATTCTGCAAATATTGCGCTTGTACGGGGACAGACATTTCAACTTCACGCTCGGGATCGCAGTTTCTGGGAATGTGATCTCCTGCCGAATGGAAGTATCTGGAATATAAAAATAAAGATTCATGCTCTGATCAGCATCATTCAAAACATAGTACAAAAATTTCATTGTACAAAGTCAATCAGCGTGACACGATAACAAACTAGTTTTTACGGAGAGTTCCAGGGAAATCGAAAACACAAAGTTCTGTACTGCTTACCGGAGATTTGTTGCTGTATTTTGCCAACTAGACAGTGGCTCGGTGTTTACCACATGTCTCTTTTTGCGAGGTGGTGTCGGCAAAGGGCTTGTGAAAATTTCTGAGTAAAGTTCATTGACAAACTTCGCGGCATCTTCATCGCTCCAGCGACCTGCGGTCGGGTGTTGTGAGTCGGAGAATCGGTTTCTTTGATGAAAGTCGCTGCATTGCTGTAAAATTACAGACTATGTTATGAATATGCACCAGGCAGCCTATATAACAGATGCACCATGGTAAGGACATTTTATATTTCAATTCGGGTTAATTCAATACATATTTATATTGTTCGGAAAATCTGTGGTCTTTCCCATGACGCTATCCGCTTGAATAAAGAAAACTCACGCGAACATTACATCTACTTCAAGTTTCCTATTCAAATGCTACTATATCGTTAATGACCATACTAAAATTTCCAATGTCAGTGGTATTTCTAAATTCAAATTCGTATAACTTTCTGCTGTGCAAATTCGGGTGACATGCCCTTACGTATGGTTTGCTCACATGCGCGTCGGCAACGAGCTTTGCTCCGTAATTTTGGGCCCGAAATAGACTTTCGCAATGTGGCGATAGGCGCAGATAATATAGATATGATTACACTACTTTGGGGGATAGGTTCACAATGCGGCATGTCCTGAAATTCATTTCTTCAAATAATACTAAGGCGATATAGTGGAGCGAATATCTGAGGTATTCATCAAGACAAATACGATACATCTAACGAACTACCTCGGAATCCCGCACTACTTGCTCAAGAATATCTGGACATCTTTGGCGTTTCATACTGCACTGCTGCCTTCGTCAAGTAGTATGTAAAATCAAATGACACAAATACAAATGCAATGGGTTTTAAATTGACCTTATCGCGGGTCAATTTGATTGGATTATTGAAATTTCTCTCACTTGCATACAATATTCGATGCATTTTGTTGGCTGGTGCAACAACTTGTAATTAGGCGATAAGGGTCTGTCTACTGTGATACATGATATATATTTTCTTCTGGATTATTGGCCAATTAAGCGAAGGTATATCAATGGTCTCATCCAGCGACACAAATTCAATTAAGATGATTTCATCACAACATCAATTGCAATAACACATTTATGATAACTCAAAGACTCTTTGGTGCTTCTTCTCAATAGTAATCGGCACCATTAAGGGATTCAAACATATTCAAAAATAAAACGAAATTATTAGCCATTTAGTCTAAGGTATCAATCGTCTGATCCAGAGGAGCATATTCAATTAAGGTGCTTTCATCACAACATCACATGCAATAACACCTTTATGATAACTCAAAGACTTTTTCTGGGTGCTTCTTATCAAGAGTTATCAGCACAATAAAGTTATTCAAACATATTCAAAAATCCAAATTGGGAATTGTGGCGGCAATTTGGAAAATATCATTGAAGATGTAAGTTAGAAATCGTGTATCTGCGCGAAATAATACCATGTTCCTTTTACACACACGAAGGAACGTCATATTTTGGCGATCTGCGATCTGGTCGATCTTACGAAATTATTTGATACTCTGCGCCTATTGGAACCTATTGCATGGCTTCGAAACAGCTGTCACGTTTCGTGATATATTATGCGGCCATAGAGGAAACAGATCAAGATCGGTGAACAGCATCATTCGATATTCCCGCGGATTTACTCGTCTCGACAATACTATAGGCACGACAATTTTCAGTATATTAATTCTACAGGAATATTGACACTTTAAAACTAAATCGAAGAAACGTCTCTGTACTGCTAAGGTCATAATCTGACAGTGCGTTTCGACAGCTGCGTGGTATATTCTTTGGCACACACTCGTATCGTTGAATGCTCCAGTGATGCGCGTTTGGGGGATGTAAGTGAAGCAGGACCTCATCCGTCGTCAGGATGAGTAAATGAAAATTGCGGAGATCTCCGATAATGATTGGCATTTTCTATTGTTCGTGAATCACGAACATTTGTACACCCAATATAAAGTGAATTTGGATATTTTTTTTACATATTGCTTAAAGAAGAGGTGGGCATGGAGTAAACAAATAGGAAGCAAGTAGGGATGGTGTGAACCTCTGAAAGGTTCAGGTTCGTGTGAACGCGAACCTTTTTAGGAGGTTCTGTGTGAACGCGAACGTGAACTTCATGACGTCACGTGACGTCATATTGCTAATTACAACCCTGTCTTTCAATGAAGTGATAGCCTATATTATTGTACGCGATACCTAGCGATGGCTCGGGCCACATAATGCCACAATGCTGAAGTACATATTGGCGTTTTAAACGTAGCTAAATGTATTAACTAAGGCAATCAAAGGATATAATACTCCCATAAAATCAATATCTCCCGTCGCTTTGCCAGCAATTTCGACGAAGACTTACCAGGGAATAAAAGCCTTCGCCTTAACGGTCTAGGCCAGACCGGACAATGTAGGCCTATTCGGCGTCTGAGTATTGCTACATTGATATTGAGCAGAGTGTAAAATGGGATCCTATACTTGCTACCGATATTACCCCATCGACAAATTCTACAGCCGTAGCCAACACCTCAATCGCACGGATTTGGTATTAATGATGCAGTAAAGATATGAAGTCAAAATTGACCCCGTGCGCCTGCTACATTTTTACATCAGGAAATGATATCAATCTCATTGATTGGTTGAATAAGCATCATTCGCTGCTGACTATACGTATGTCGCTCGTGATGTTGTGTGATTGCGGGTCTAGCTCACAGCAGAGGGTCACTAAATATTCACAAACGGAAAGCTGGTTATTTCGAGCAAACTTTTGTAACAAAGCAAGTAAAACTTTTGAGATTGCCAAAGTGGTCGTTTAGTGTTGATTTCTAATGCTGTCAGTGCCATGCATAGAGTGGCCCGCAGTTGAAATGAAATAAATTTGAACCAAAGATATGCAATATTAAAAGTGAATTCATTTTCATGTTTGAGGCTGTGGTCGCGAGATGCCACGAAAACTCAGATTTTGGTGGTAGTCTAAAAGCTGCTTTACCGTTAGGCCTATTAAACTGTTATGAATTCTTAAGTTAGATTGAGGTAAAGAGCAGAACACACAGTCTCGTGAATTTATTTGCTCTTCTCATGTAGGCCTACTCTCTAGACAAATGTGGGAGGAACGTATCACAAAGTAGCGAGCTCGAATGTGCCTATACTCTCCTTGATCGTTTTGCACCGTATGTTCCATGACATAAGGCAAAAGCATCAATACAAACATGTAAGTTTTTCACCCTGTCGACAAACTGGAGCCTCCGGGACCTTTGTGTCAGTTCTCAAAAACGATTTCCGCCAGCAAGCATTTTTCACTCGCGAAAAAGGCGCAGTATTTTGGATGGAAGCGCAGAACAGATTTTAAGACCTGGCCATCCAAGCACTAGTAAGCGTTCTCGTACAAATCCCGGCAATATTGTTTGACCGAGAAGGGTTATAGTGAAATAGTTGAAATCAAAACGAACGAAATATTTGCCTTTTTTAATGAGACACGTGATAGCTTAAGCTACATAGCATAGCCAATTTGTTGCACATCTGAACCAAAAGTATCTTCATCTAACAATTTTCGATTAGTCTGAGCGAATGAAATATATTTTACAAAAAAAAGTTCGAATGGAACTCCAAAAGGTTGAAAAGCACTGCCTATCGAATTCGCAAACTGACGATGTATAGTACAGTGCTTCCCAACCGGTCGCTCGCAGCCAATCACTGGATCGCGAAGCTATTTTAGGTGAGTCACGAAGAATCTTCCATTCCACTTGCCAAAGATGCTAAACTAGGCTTACCGTATTTTGGAAATCAAAAAAGAGGACACTTTTTCAGAAATTTTCAACTTGCAAAACCGTAGTAAAATTCTCAAAATCCGGTTAATTTTTCCCACTTTGTGATCGGTTGACTAAAAAAAAAAAAGGTCATCACTTCTGCTCAGAGCTCAAAATAACGTTTTTTACTCCACGTTGCCAGGTGGATGACTAAAAAACAAAACAAAAAAAAAGGTCATCTTTTCGCTCAGAGCTAAATTCGTCGTTTTTAACTCCGAAAAACCCGCCGGAGCTTCACTTCTGTGCTAATATGCGGCATATCACTCGCAATTTGCTCTAAATCTGCCTAAATTTTCAAAAAGAGGACAAAATCTCAAAAAAGAGGACAAAAGGGCGTCCTCCGAGGACACTTTCAAAAAAGCCAAAAAAGAGGACAAATCCTCTTAAAAGAGAACGTATGGTAAGCCTATGCTAAACACGCGTTCTCGCGGCATTTTGGAAGAATGGACTTCGAGCCCCAATCTCCCCGCGTACGCCACTGCACGCGACGTGCCATCACAGAAGTCACGTTCCAATGAAATACACTAATCGCCTGAAACCGACGATGGCCGAGACGGGTGTATCATCACGAATCGCAGCTATGAGTTGGTGTGTGTGTTGAACTCCAGGGAATCCCTAAGACAGGTGAATTTAGAAAACTACTGGTGTTCCCTGGAGCCCCGTTTAAGAACCACCGATATAGTGACTATAGCAGGGGCTCTCGGCCATTTCTTGGCCGTGGCCCATTTTCCGGTTTGAAAATGTGCTGTGGCCCACCTCTTGTCTAGAGTCCTAATCCTGTTCAATGCGTGATAATCGACGGCGCCGATGTGCCTATTTCTCTTAAATATGCGCATTTTTCTTTTAATTTACTGATGATATTTAAATGTAGACCTTTCGGCCCATGAAATCGCACCAAGCGCGACGAAAATTTTCAAGTCGAATAAATATTCTTTAACAAACGACCAACAAAATAATCTTGGGCCCCTTCGAGTTCCCGCAATTGGGGGTTTTGGAGCAGCAGTCACGGCCCTGGTAGACCATAGGCTGAACCTCCTGTGTATATTTTCATCATCCGCTGCTTTATTCGCAACGCGAAACACAATGACCAAATCCACGCATCCACTGTGTGATTAGGATTTTAGTTCCACTTTTGTGGGGAATAATATAATCATTCTGGGTCAGCTTCAAACAATTCATTGGTGAATGGGGTACTACAGAGAAGTAATATGCATGCTGTACGATGCGCACTATTGTATGTCTTGTACCAAACCAACTAAAGTTGCGATGTCAGGATATTCAATCCAATGATACAATCAATTCATGTGACTCTTACATTATGTACAACGATTCCCAGGGCGGACATTTTAAACCGACTACAAAGATTAATTCGCTCCGCTAGCTCCTCCATCAATTGCGATCCCTTGCGGTGGTGCAGTGTACATCCGCCATAAGTTGATATTAATTTGCAATTGTGGCTGTTTTTGTCTTGCAATGACATGACTTGCCTAAGTACAGTAAATCTATGCATCAATTACACTTCATTCCGAGTTTATTACACACCCCTGCCAACGGCATACTGCATATGACCCCGCCGGATGACTTGGTTACTTCAGTTGTTATATACACGGAATTGTTTTGGTTTCTGTTGGCTGTGGGTTGTCATAGCCAGTGGAAAAAGCCGTTGTTTCTCCCTCCCGTTTTCGGCTTGTGCATGCTGACTCCATGCGTGCCACTGCGTCTCATCGGAGTCGGATGAAAAGCTTTACGTAGCTTACGTATAATTAGATAATATGAATATATTTTTAGCGATTAACAGTACAAATATAACTAGACTTCCATTAATTCTAAAATTTTCTAAATAGCTTTGTGGCTCACCCTTTGAGAACCTCTGGACTATAGCAATTACGCGATTGAATGAATATATAGATAACGCACTGGTTTAATTATTGTCTCATTCCCAACAGTTGCATACGCCAATAGGTTGCGAACTAGAGTCCGAAAGAGGTCGACCACAGAATATCTACTCAGGTGGTAAAAATTTATCCTAGCCAAGTTATGTGGTGCCAGAACGAAGGTGTGTCGTGCGGTAAGTTGGCAAATCATGAGAAACGTCGGCATGCTGTAAATGACCATAGTATAGTCCAGTGGTTCCCAACGTGGGTGATATCGCCCCCCCCCCCCCCAGGGGGCGATTTGGCGGTCTAGGAGGGCGAAAATGACGAAGGGGCGACAGGGGGGCGAAAATGGACTAAGGGGGCGATGGCGGGCGAAAATAGCGAAGGGGGCGATGACGCGTCAAAACGGCCGACCTTTTTTTTTTCAGTCAACCCGCCGGTGATTACAGTTTGTATGCCCAACTTTCGGTACACAAAATTTGGGGGGCGATGACCGGTGTTGACCTTGAAAAGGGGGCGATGGGTCGAAAAAGGTTGGGAACCACTGGTATAGTCGAAGCACCATGAATAGGTAGGTGCCTACCACAAACAATAACAACCATATTATGTAATTTGTCTGTAAAATGTGGCACGGAGCTAGGTATGGATAATATTGGACGGCGTGGCGTGCGGGGTTATTGTTATATACTCTCGTGAACGTTCGATCGTTAGATCAAATGGCCTAATATTGTAATTGATCCTGTAGGTAATCCATTTGCTTCGAATTGCGTAACCGATCTATTCACTCTTGCAGTATCAAAATGTGATATACACCCTTCGAATCTGTTTTTCATCTCCTTTGCTGTGACTATATATTTTATTTGCGTGGCGGTTCGCCACCAGATCAGGTGTAGAAGGTAATGATGCAGGAAATGGATTTCGTACAATTGCCGTCACAAATAGAATCGCCAATGTAAGTGCATCGGTTACGTTTGACAATCACCTAATCCAGTAGTTCTCAACCGGTGTGACGCGACACTTCTCGCAAGTGTGCCGCGAGAGATTTCTTCTAAATTTTGAAATTATGTGCAAAATAATTCTAGTCCGTAGCAAACAATCAATATTCTAAATCAGACTCGACGTGAAGAGTTTGCATATGACAAATCAAAATTGCTGTCATGCCATCGCGTGCTTTAATGGCTGAAGTCAGGTTTACACAACACTGTTATTGATCGCAGAGAAGAGCGGACATGGCGGCGCTTGTGTGGCAATGCAGTTTTCGAATCTTCATGGTCTTCCTAATCACCAGCGAGAAATGAACTCCTTTGGAAGTTCACAAATTCGAATTACAGACAATACCGGGTGGTTTCTGATGTAGTACTTCTACCTTGTCGGAGCACTGAAGTAGACTTTGCTCTGCTCCAGAGAAGAAATTACAGCATCTTCTATATCGGCGGACATATCACAAATAAGTCTACAAATGGTATCATTCGACATGGGAATCGTTTTCAACTCTTCCACAGCTGTGGTCACAAACATTTTTTACAGTTCTAGTGCAAGCCGGAAGAACAACATTCTCTGTTTCCGTGTGAGTTTTTGAATTTCTAGCTATTACCTCTGCTTCAACAGAACTGCTATCTCGTTGAAACTTCGGGATGCGCGTAGATTAGGGGTTCTCAGCCGGCACTGCCGTAGGCTCGGAGCGTAACGTTATATCACATGCGACGAATTTAAGAATTGAGATGTAAATTAGATCAAATTATATCATTATATCAATTCTCCCGCATCCTCTGTGTGATTGTGGTTACAATAACACGACCTGCCGCAAGTACCGTAAATCTACATCAGATACCTACACTTCAGCCCGAGTTTAATGAACACCATTTTTCACGGCAGACGACAAACGACATGACGCCGTCGGAATATTTGGTTACTTCAGCATAAACTTGCAGTTACTACATAATCGAAATTATTTTCGTTGCTGTTAGACGTAGGTTGACATATAGTCGTGGGACAAAAGCTGCCGTTTCCCGTTCCCTTTTCGACTTGTACAATTGTACATTGTGACTCCGTACGTGCCACTGCGCTTCATCCGAGTCGGATGAAAACCCTCTCTCAGCGCAGCCCGAGGTTTCACCGAGATTGCAGCAGGTAAGTTATGTTGTAGCAGAGGTAATTGCTAAAAATTCAATATTTCACATCGAAGCGAAGTTATTCTTCCGGCTTGCACTTAAACTCAAAAACAGTACTTGTGACCGTGGCTAATTAGAATTGAAAACGATTCTCATGTCTAATGATAGCATTCGTAGACTGATTTGTGATATGTCTGGTACAGAATATACCGTAGGCCTAATTTCTTTTTTGAAGCAGAGAAAAGTCTATTTCAGTGCTCCGAAAAGGCTGAATTGTTTCGTCAGAGATCACCTTATCATTACTACTGTGGGTTCCACTGAGCATTCTGGTAGTTTAAAGCTGCCGTAAGTCAAAAATGTTGCGAACCACTGTGCTAGTGTGCCGCGAACTATTTTTCACTTTCAAAGGGTGCCGCGAGATCAAAAAGGTTGAGGACCACTGCTCCTAATCGATCGCGTCGTGAGTGGAGTTTAACCTGACAACGGATCAGAAGTGCTATACGTATAAGGAATGATGTGAAGTGAGCCTAACGTTCGCGTTCTGTGTGCGAATCTCAGAAATTCAGAGGTTCAGGTTAACAAAGGAACCTTGGTAGGTTCTGCACTGTGAGCCTTTTTCATATATTACCATTTTCACGTCATTATAACATCTTTGGTTGTAATTCTTTGTATTTCAACTTCGGGCCAGTCTATGCATGGTGCTGGCAGCATACAAATCAACCTTAAACTGCATGCACCTTGCTAATCTCAAAATTTTTACTTTGTCACAAGTTTGCTCGAAATATTCAGCTTTCCATTTGTAAGTATTTAGTGACTCTCTGCTGTGAGCATGACCCGCAATCACATAATATCGAGAAGGAAATATACTACTGTAGGTAGTCAGCAGATTGTGCATATTCAACCAATTAATGAAATTCATGTACATTGTTGTCTAATGTAAAAAATCTAGCAGGCGTAGCGGATCTATCTTCATTTAATACGTTTGTGCGTGGCGAGCTAGCGTAGTGGTCGGCTAAATTGTTGGAAAAGCGAAAAAAAAATATTGAATTTACGGGATTATTATAGCATTTGATTGTTCAACTTTGTACATTTGGTGATGTTTAAAAACTCAGCATATATATACTTCGGCATTGTGGCATAATGTGGCCTGAGTCGTCACTAGGTATCGTGTACACTGTACACTGTACAGTGTACATAAATGGCGAACTGCTTTGGTCAGCGGGATGAAGTTTGGTTTCATGGAATGCTACAAATATGCATGTTTTGGGGCCATGAGGAAATCACATAGCTGCACCGTCGCATGTACACCACGGTATTAAAGGGGCACTGCGCTCTAAAAATGATGTGGTCTCAAATTGAAGGGCAAAACGAAAGAAAAATTTTGGCCGCAGCCGTTTTCTTCAGAACGCCACCGTAATGGAGCTGTAATGTATTGAAATTTTCAGAGTTGCAGCACGCTCCAGCAGTCACGCAGAGATCGAACTTTATATAGTTGTCAGCCGATGTTATGAAGGAAACAGAATACACCAGGCCCGATTTTGACATAAATCTCCTGACTGGACATCTTCCGTTGAACGCGGTATCTAAACCACCTTGGCGTGTACGACATATTTCCTTCAAAACATCGGCTGACCACTATATAAAGTTTGATCTCTGCGTGACTGCTGGAGCGTGCTGCAACTCCGGAAATTTCAATATATTACAGCTCCATTACGGAGGCGTTCTGAAGAGAACGGCTGCGGCCAAAATTTTTCTTTCGTTTTGCCCGTCAATTTCAGACCACATCATTTTTAGAGCGCAGTGCCCCTGAAAAGCTGAAATCTCCAGAAAAAGTTTCACGTATACTTGGGCGCTGTTAGTGGTAAAATATTCACAGTGTGGGACCCAGGACAATATTATCTGGTACGGGATCGAAATTCATAGGACCGGAGGTGAGATTTTACAAGATGTGCCTCGTGACAGCGAATCCTTCCTGTAAGCTTTTGGTACGACATGCAGCCATGAGAGAAATAGCGCGAGGCACTCTTAAATCGGTGCCCACGTATAACAATTAACAACAGGTCATACCAATAGCCAAACTCGAAAACCTAGATCATTGTAGTTGTATAATTAAACTAATTCGAACGGAACGTCGATAATCTAATTTTACAACAATTTTTAAAATGTTTCTATGTTCAATTTTTAATTCTAATCAAGTTTCTGGTTTTACTGAAAATACGACTGAATCTTGCAAATTGAGCCAAGCTTGCTGTACAAGCATTTTCCTTTCTCGTGCCTGTGACAATGAACTCTGATTTGAATGAACTGAACTTTTTCTTGTATTCCTTTGTAATTCGGAATGGAATTCAATTTTAAAGATATTATAAATTCAGCAATTCTAGTTCTAATATAATCTAGAAAAAAACTGAGTTCACATCATTTTAATTCTAATCCCAATTTGGATAGCTGGAAATTTTCTAGATGTCCAACTCGGCCAGTAGCGAATTCGGTATTTATTTGAAACTACTTATAATATCAACTTAACGCCTTTGAATTTAATGGCAAGCTTATGACTTACTGATGCGAGGTACCATATGCATTGTCCTGGCCAGCAACGAGACAGGAGAGATAAGGATTGAAATGAATTGAGTCTGATGTCTGAATCAGACAATGGAGATGAAATTTTAAAGTAATCCGTCGTATCTGTCTTATGCGCCTCTGAATAGTGACCGCGCTCAGACATCAACGAAATCTGATAAGACTCACAGACACACCAGAGCAGACGTCCTGTAATGTTTATACTTTGATAACAGTACCGCAATAATCCGTATCAATATCGCAAACTGTCTACTATAAATCAGCATGGGGCTTGTTGAGCGATGATTAAAATACCATCCTCAGATAAACAAAGGGACTGCCGTGTCCCATTGTAATTAACGTTTGATAATGTTGAAGAAATTTATTAAACTAAAGGATTCGAGTGGAGTTGTCGCTGAAGAAATCAGATTTCTTCTGTAGAGTGTGCAGTAACCCACAGTTACTTTGGTGCTGAGCAGTCTGAGAATACTACGCATAGTGAGGAGCGATGAACTGAGTTGAATTATTATGAAATACGCTTGAATATTGTGCATATATGCGTTCGTGAGGTTCGTGAAGCTGTTACCAAGTTGACTCGCACTGACAAAAACATGGAGTCGAATCGCGTATAGCCCGAATAGTTGGACATCTGATCATTGAAATAATATTATACGGATATTGATGCAATGGTGATTCAATTGAATAAGATCGAGGTTGAAAATCTGCTCAACTTCCGATTGGCAACAACCTGAAACTTCGCGAATTACTGTCAACATCGCGCATGTGGGGATTTTATGATTGAGACTTAAACGAGAATGGTATTAATCATTTTCATTATCCAACCAGTCGCCACCTGGTTGCAATTTTCAAATCGTGTTCAACGTCGGATAGGATAGACTAGATTGTCGACATGAGGATGTTGTAAAATCGAGAATATATATCGTCACATCAGCGTGTCATGCGCCACGCAAAGCCAAACGTTATTGGCATCAACTTTTCCGAGCCGAACTCTCCCTGAACTTGGAGGTTTGACGTCGATATCTAATAGGCCAAACGTCCTTTATCTGGTCACCATTAGGTTTCGAATGCGGTTCAAAAGATGAGCTGAGACTTCAAATCACAGTTATTTGAGGACTTCCTAAACTATATACCTCAGCAACTAGAAATATGTATCACAATTTGCAATCTGCAGGCTCCTGCTCGAATTGTGGCACCGACTGCTATATGGTTGGAGTCCCGGCTTAAATATATTGATGTTCGGCGTTAATATAATAATATTGGTATAGAAGACGGGCAGGTTGTTGGATTTATAGTTCGCACATGGTCGTTTCGGCATCATCCTATCCCGTATCTGTTTGTCACATCGCACTGTGGGTCTTGAATGGAGCCTGACCGATTTAGGATATTTGAACCGATTCTGATAAAACCATTATCTAGCACCTTCCTCGATGTGATCAACTGATATTAAACGCATATGTCTAGATTATAGTGAATTTCCAAAGCTCCAGAGCGTCCATTTAAATAGCATTACGGCCATTTCTATGCTCGGACATGATATAAATACGAAAAGGTGCATCTGTACACCCGTGAGCTATATGAAATTGATCAATATCCCTAGCCTAGCGGTCACATATTATAGTTATTTGACTGCTTACTACCATTCTGAGAGTCAGAAAAATTGACGATCTTTTTCCTTTGCGCAAATGGCCGATACCGATAGTTCTTTCACGGTGTGATATGGACTCGATTATATCAGCCAATCGATCGTCAGACTGGCTTTAGTCTAGAGCGGATGAAGGTAATTGCACCGCTGATTATTAAATATTAGGAATTTGCCGTATATGCTAATCGAAACAAAATTTCTGTGGTTTGCAGACATAATCGCCATTAGATTGTTTTACTGACTATACAAACATACGTCATGAAAAGGAAATTGTCGTCAGATCTCAGTAATTCGCGCGACGTGAACAGACCCCGAAAAATGCTGATCATGAGCAGCAGTTCTGAGGATTCGAATAGCGAAAATTCGCCGGCAGTTCGGAAGAGGGAGAAAAAGGTGATACGTCGCACCAGGCGCCTACTACGTACGCCGCATGTAGAGCTGAATCCTGCCGTCATACCACCTGATGTCATGTTGGAACGCGCACCTTGGACGGCATTTTACGACGAGAGAGAAGAAATTGGGTCGGGTGGGGGCGGCACGGTCCACGCTGGTGAGTTATCTTTTCCAACATTCGATTCAACGAAATTAGGTTATCTTTCAGAGCATTATTCATTTGCGTTGGCGTACGGTTATTTTGAAATATTTGACTTCGTAAATAATTTAAAATATTCGCCTCAATGACTCAAATTTTTATGCATAAGATTTTCCTTTCAATACTTTTGCCAGAGTCAGCTACTTACTGACGATTACCCTGACGATATCCAGCCGAATCTATTGATATATATCACAATATAAATTTTTATTCAATTGTTCAAAGTTCCGTACGTCTAGGAATCCCCACAATAAATACTGCGGCATCTCACAATTTACATCTTACAATGAAATATCTCACATGATTTGATCAATCTAACGTCTCATTTATTTCTGCAGCGACTCGGAAATCAGACGGCAAGGCCGTTGCCTTAAAATTTATACCCAAGTTCAACGTACCTCAATGGGTTCAATTTTCAGGCTGCATGGTACCGATAGAATTCGAGCTTCTTCACAAAGCGTCTGTGTCGAAACATCCAGGTTAGTTATTGATGTTTATTACGGTCGATATGCTGCACTTATACGTGTGATAGCGAGGATATCCTTGATTGTAAGCCTAGCTGTTCAGCAGAGTATACAGGAGTAGCCATACTCGTGTAGTAATAAAAGTTGATTGTTGATATACCATGTTCTTTCCAATTCTCTACTAGATGCTGATGATAACTTATGACGAATGTCAGCCGAAAATTCTCGGGTTTATTTCAATGTGTCTCTGCGAAGCCCTTCTACTAGAAGTACGGTTGTACATTTTACTCGATTACTATTATAGACCAATCGATTTCCGAGACACGTCAAACCTACTTCAAGTGGAAGCAGATAACGAAAATCTTACGGATTTGGATTTGATCACGTTCCATGTGATGATTAGCCAGGATTCTCATGACTTGCCGCTTGAGCTGAGATCGATATGGTACAATATATAAGTTATGATGATCTCTAGACTGTATATTGAAAGTACGTTACTACATTTTTATCGCTTGGATTCGTGCCGAATCTTTTGATACCAACATAAACGAGATTGCGCTACTAATAACTTTATCGCCGTCTTGTAGGAAGGTGATCATGCATGTGCATGCGTAGTTGGTACTCAAGTTGAAGTAATTTATGACTAAAATAGAAATAAAAGAACCGATTTACAAGTAGTGAGAAAAGCTAGGTTTTCTCGGCCTAGTTTAACCGAAAAAAAACTCAAAACTGTGAAGTAGAAGTACAAGTGAATAAGTACCGCTCGAGTTTAGTTGTAGTAATAATAACCTACTTCAGTACTTGATAGAATAACGGTTCTTCGTTCGGCTTACTGACCAACTCCATGGTAATGTCACACTATTCTGTTTAATACTCGCGACTCAAATCGAATGACTAAAGGTTCTCGATTATGCCAAGAGGTCCTAGTAATACCTTGAAGTAACTGCTTACAGATCCATTCTTATCATTTAATTTTGCAGGAATCATCGGTATGATTGAATGGTTTGATGAAAAAGACGAATTCGTGCTCGTGATGGAAAGACCGAACCGCGCTGTCGATATTCGGCAGTCGCAGCGCGACTGCGGCGAATTCTCAGAGGATACCGCGCGAAGCGTCTTCCATCAGGTCGCTCTAGCAGTTTCACACTGTCACGAATCCGGGGTAGTCCATCGTGATATCAAGCCGGAAAATGTACTTCTGGATCCGCGCACTTTTGCACCAAAGCTGATTGATTTTGGATGCGGTATGAGGTTGCACGTACGTGGCCGACGATTTATCATCAAGCCAAACAAAAGCTAATTTGATGTTTCAAAATCCAGGAATAAATTTGTTATCATGTCCATATTTCGTGAAGACACCTCGCGCCAGCGTTGGTATTTTATCGCGGGCTTCAATTGTTAACTTCCATAGACACTTCTGACATTGAATCGTATAATAATCAATTGTTATTCCCTATTTCAGACACCCCGGGAACATCATTACTCCGGGACACTGATGTATTACCCTCCAGAATGGTATACGGAACATTCCTACCATGGACCTCGCCTCGATCTATGGGGCCTAGGAGTGTTGTTGTACATCATCGTGGAAGGTACGGACCCGTTCGAAAGTCCGGAAGACATTATGGGATGCGACCTTCGCCATCGTCGTGGGTACGATATGTCCGATGCATACATGGATCTTATAACAGGAATGTTATGTAAAGACGAAAAATCGCGGCTTACAATCGATGAAATCATAAACCATCCGTGGATTCACGAATACTGACGGGTATGTTTAGTTCTTTATTAAAGTTTCAGGTTTTTGCTGTAAACCTTTACCTTTTACTCTTATTGTTCTCTGTAGGCAATTAGTCGTTACCGTGCTTTTATATTACCTGTGAATTAGTTTTAATCTAATGAAGAGTTAGAAAACAATCCTAGTAAACGAGTCTGATATGATCGGCTGGGCGAGTGACATGACGTATAGGCCAGTGGTTCTGGAGCCTCGACGCAAGTCTGAGTGTAGCTGTAGTGGCATCTCGCGACACATAATAGAATGCATTTTTATGATTAATATGCTGCGATTTTACGAGCACATAGACTATGATATAGAGAAAGCCCAGATAACAGTGGTGCGCAATTCACCTCCAGGCCTATGAAGCATATCAGGCGCGTGTGATTTCAAATTGAAGTGCGTTAATTTCATCAGCGTGTCACATTTATTTTGCATTTGTACTACTGTCTTCTCAAATTGCAAGAACGGAACAATGCCGACTATTTTGGCAACCGGGCATATCAATGTCCACGGTTTTGACCAACGAGCGACGGGAGTTACTTCATGGTAGCTCGACGTCCAGGACAATGCCAAAGTAGTAAACAACATAACTATATTAGGGTTACCATATTTCTGTGACACAAATTCCGGACATTCTTTAGCGCCCACTAGAGGATTTCAAAATTAGTTATGACGTCACACTAGTAAAGCTTTGCTCATATACCAGAGGTGGTTACGATCCGGTTCAGGAGTATGTATGTGACTGTGTGTTGGGCAACCGGGACCGAAACCACCTTTTTCAGCCCCTTCCCACCCAAATAAACAATGATTTTGAGCCCTCCATGGGGTAATCGATGCAACTTCCAAGGGGGGGGGGAGTGCTATATGAATATGGTTTCTATATGCATTTGGTCGAAAAACTTTTTGAATGAATTCTGTCAATAAAATTGGTTGTTCCATATATTACTATATAGTTACAATAGTTACTATACTATCCGCCAACATGACCAGAATTAGCGGTCGAGCTGGTGGAGAGTGATGAGTTCGAAAATACAGGGAGTGTCATTGTACGTACATCGTTAAGTCATGTTCCTGTCCCACCGATAAGATTGTTTACCAGCCTTACGCCGGTGCTCACCACGGAGCGTTATAAACACCCCACATCCAGTGGTTTCCAGCCTTTTATGGTCACGACTCAATCTCCAATTTGAAAATGTTCCGTGGCCCGGATCAAAATTTGACGAGCTGATTACTAAAAGAAGTCAGCACCTTCGCCCAGACTTACTCACGGGCTATTTCGCATTTCAACATATTCGCGAGCCCCCAGAATAAAATCAAACGACCGCCAACTTTGGAACCACTATATATCATTGAATCATAGTCGTTTACAGCACTGTACATTGCTGTAAACGACTATGATTGAATTAAGCATTTAAACAGCCTTAAAGATCTCTAGGAATATATCGTTCTCCTATAATTGCGATTACAATTAGGCTTATTCCAGTAAATATAGGTTGTTTTTGTTTATATTTTATTGCACTTTTTGCGAGGGTGGTAATCCCCATATTAAAATCAATAAATGTGATGGTAAATCGCGCGCAGCGCGAAGAAAAATATCATACACCAGCATAAATATTCCCAAACATAATGTTTTCATGTTAATTTACGAAAAAATTATGAGCCTACGTCAAGTCTTCAAAATTCCGGACATTTGGCATATTTTAGAAATTCCTCCCGGACGCTAGTTTGAACAGTGAAATTCCGGATATGTCCGGGAAATTCCGGACGTATGGCAACCCTAAACTATATTCGGTAGCATATAGCCGTGAAGTACTAGCAAATTTTCAATATCTGCATGTCCATTACGTATTGCATCTTTTGACACAGTTTGTTTCTTTTATAATCAACACAGTTTAGTGCCATGTTTCCAATTTTCTGTAATCGCTACTGCTGTCCGGTATCATGGAATCTGTCATATCTGGATGCTGAACAGTGTGAGATTGAAATTGTAACGCTGCAAAATGACCTCCACCTCAAAGCCCATCAGGCTTCAGCAAAGTATTAGTGCCTTGTTGACACGGAAAAGTACAGTGGTGTATGCGCATGCGCAGCAGCTATAAAGGTTGCAAGCATGTTTGATTCAACTTATCGTTGTGAATCAGCCTTTCGGACATCAACTTCATCAAAATCAAACACAGAACACCCCTCACTAATGCACATCTGGAACACTCACTCAGGGTTGTGGCGTCAAGTTACCTACCGGTGTACAGCGCACTTTTCAGCAAACTTTTCAGCTGGCGGGTCGCATTCAACATCTGAATTGATTCGCGGGCCGTACTTATAAGTCAAACGCAGGCTTTTATACGATTATATGAAGCCGTCGTTCTTAAACCATTTTGACTGAGACCCGAATCCGAGTTTTAGTGGCATCTCGCGACCCAAGCCTCACACATCCAATCGTATGCATTTTTAAAATAACTATGCTACATTTTACGGGCATGTAGGCTATACGTTATATAAATCGTATTGTATACGATATAGAGAATGCGTAGACAGCAGTCGTACGCAATGCAGCTCTATGAAGCATGTCTGACTCACGCGATTTCAAATTAAAGTGTGTTATTTGGCCACGGGTCGCATTTGTACTGACTTTCTACTCGGACTATTGACTATTCCGTACCAACCATTTTGACGAATGGACGTATCAATATCGGGGTATTAGCCAACCAGCGACGGTCATTTTGATTTCATCGCCGGCAATTTTTTGGCACCGTACTTCGCCTATCAATATGCTGCCCACAACATAATATGTCCTGGCGCGTAGGGGTTGGCCTCACAAGTCTTTTCTGTCATAGTCCCGCAGCTGATTGTTGCACACCCCTACACTAAAGCATCCTATAACGCACTCCGACAGTGTTGTTCAGAGAAGCCATGGTCGGACTAATCTTATGGTAGATTCAAACCAACACATAGATCGGCACATTTTTATGAAACATCCACTCACAGGCGTTAGAAACCTTACTGAGATTTTATAAACTGGCCATACGGAATCAATTCGTCAAAATAGGGGATGAACGAAGGTTGCGCTGATTCTTAGAATAGGATGGAATTTTGAATATGTGAGCAACGATCGGCTTATAGCTATGTTGATTCTGCCTCTGGTCAAACTTCAGAACACACAATTCTGGCAGTAACATGTTACCTTTAAATGAGTTTCAGCATAGGGAATATTGTACTCAACTTGCCTCTTTCACATTCTTTTGTGAGGATGACATCAACATAATTTACTATTGTCTCAAACATAATTTCATTGATTTATTTTGCATCATCATCATCATCATCATCATCATTGGTTTATTAGCAATTTTTACCAGTTCAATACACCACAAAAATGCGATACAATGAAAAGATAGGAAGTTGTCGAAGCGACTTCGAGTAGTCCATGGAATCAGACAACCACCTTGGCCCAGGCGATGTAAACAGGAGGCATGCACACTGAATGAAAAGTAAAGAAGATAGTATAGAAAAAAGCAAGCAACAAGAAATGGGGTGGCATGTCATGGAAGGCGAGATCGATAGGTCAGTCGTGGTCCGGTAATCTTGAGGATAGACTAGTATGCATTTAGTAGTAATTGGTTGTATTTCGACTTGAATGGGGACATGCTCGTCGACTGTCGGCTGGCCAGTGGTATACTGTTCCACACATCAGGTCCGGCCCATTTTCGGTCGTCATATGATAGTTGGACGACGTGGACACATGTGTGTTGTACTTGTGCGCTTTTGATTCCGACCTAAAAAAAAGTTATTGAAATATTTGGGACAACGACCGCAGTGTAACTGATTCATAAACTTGGCGATTTCTAGTTTGCGCATGTTTAGCACACCGAATTTCTTCAGCAGCGACTTGTTGGATGGGCAACCAGGCCACTGTGGGGCCCTAGCTATGATACGGAGCAGAGTTGGATCAATTGTAATTTGTAATTGAGCTGAATGTAATAATTACATTTTTCATGTAGTTTAATTGTAATTGTAATTGTAATTTGATAAAAATTTTGCTCAATTACAATTTCAATTTCATTGTTATGGAAACCTGACAATCACAACACAAAACAATCAATCAATCATTTATTCGTCACACCAGTGAAAATCCGGTACGGACTAGGATGATGACGAGGGGCCGCAACCCGCAAGGCCTTAAGGCCTTAGTACACAGTCACCACCTGAAATAGTTAGCCTATTTACATCGGTGTTCTATGCGTGCCGCGTTATAACTAGATAATTCAGCCATGCTAAACCGTTTTCCACACTTCAGTAGCAATAGAAAACTTTGTGAATTACAATATAGGCTAAACCAATGGTTCTCAAACTGGGGGACGTGCCCCCCTTGGGCGGCGTGACAGCATCTGAAGGGGGGCGAGAAGCTCCGGTAAACTGAATTTTTTTCCGCGCTTGGCGCGATTCACCTTCATTTCATAGTTATTGCTCTGTGTATAGTCCGAATGTCATATTGGAGAATTCTCCCATCAACAGTCTTAACCTTCCATACCATCAAACTATCTGTAGGGATTTCTCTGGTTTCAATGTGTGATATGACGATAAGGGGGGGGGGGGGCATGAAATAATTCACTGTCATAAAGAGGGGCGTGTCTAAAAAAGTAAAAGAACCAGTGGGCTAAACTAAATCTTAATATTTCAAAAATGGATGAACAGCAAGTAAACTCCTGTAGCCTATTCGCTGCTAGTTGCTCAAACTTTCGGTTGTTAACAGTCGGACAAAACATTTTTCTGTGTTTGTAGTTTTCAGTACTCATGATTAGGAATAGTTCGAATACGGTCGAGTGTTTTTTTCAATTAAAGGGTATTCTACGTATCATGAATGAAACATGAATAGCTTGAGATTGTTGCTAATTACGTCGCTACGGTCGTCAGAGAACACCTCTCTACCGTGTCAATTATATGTTTAACAGTAATTGTATTTGTAATTGAAATTTTAATTAATTACATGTTTAACAGTGATTGTAATTGTAATTTGATATTTTTAGCATTGAGTAACTATAATTGTAATGTGAATGAAACATGCAAGGAAGTAATTGTAATTGTAATTGTAATTGAACTGAAATATTGTAATTCATCCAACTCTGATACGGAGTACCTTATTTTGTAGTTTTTGCAGTGGCTCGAGTGCAGTTTTATTGGCAGCCCCCCAACAGAGGATGCCATATAGTAATTCGATTGCATTGAGGATTTAAAGAGTATCAGAAGAACGGTTATAGATTAGATAACGTACAAAGGCACCTTTTCATCTGCAGATGTATTCTTACTAAACCATACTCTGAAAGGAGGCTACTATCCAATGATGCCTGATTGCCTTACATTTCTCAAATTTCGGACTTGGTAAATATCCGGCATGTATTGTATATATCCAAATTGCTGCAAAATCTTGTAACATCCTGCCAAACTACAATACTAAAGGACGGACCGAAAGAAAATTCTTAACCACAAAACCAACCATGCTCAGTGAGGTGGACCATGACAAAATCGGTCAATGGTACTTAAACAGAGGCACCCAGAACATGCTGTTCCCGTCCCACAATAGAAGGATAGGTGGACCTGCGGATAATCACAAAATCCCGCATTTAAAATAGATGTGCCGGGAACAGGCGCTACTCGAAAGTCTACAATTCAAGCCTACAATTCTTCGGTATATAACGATGAAACCTTATGTTCAATCGGAATGCTGAGTAGGCCGTGTTCGACCAACAGCAAGGTAACGGTAGTGATTGCGGCGTCTTCGCCATAACCAATGCGATAACCCTGTGTTTTGGGTTAAATCCAGAAACAGTGGTTTATACGCAACAACTTCGACAAATGTGCCTCGCCCTGATTGAAGTAGAAAATGTCGATTTAGTGGAATTCTCTGTCGTGGATCCAAAACCAGTCCCTTTCTCAACGTTAAACATGTCACTATTTTGTTAGTGCTAGTTGCCTTATTGTGATTCTCAACCTTGAATGGTGAAATGTGATCAATGTGACAAATGGTACCATGCTTATTGCTATCCTGTCCCAATTCCGGATGGTGTTTGGAGTGATCCGTCTTTTCTATGGTTTTGATCTGAATGTCAAAACCCAACCCTAGTGCTTGAGTTGCGACCATCTCCAATTTGCTAATAAAATTCATTCATTGACTATAGCCTACTTTATATACTATATTTTCTTCCATTCTACATATTTACGACATTTATATCTAAAATCTATTAATGTGTTTATTATAAATATAAGATTACATTTGTATATTATTTATTTTATACATATCACTAGTATTGAGAATTTATGCATTGATCAATATGGTCTAATTCTAATTCCACCCGTTTCATTTCTGAAGCTGATTAGTTTTGATTCGTCTAACTTCGTCTAATTTATCTCTGGTCGTTGATGTACTGATCCATTTTAAAATTGTGGTACCAGCTAATAGATCGACATAATAACCTTTTTCGGCAAAACCACAATAACTCGGTAGACCGTAATCACAACGCTACGTAAGTGTGTTATTATCAATAACCTTTCACACACATGCTGACTAGCTCAATTTATTTTTCAGACCAACTACTATTCGTAGCTTCAAGACGATGGACATATGGAAAAGCAAGACACTTTTGAGCACCTGGATACCAAAGCACGTACGTTTCTTATTATCAATAACCTTTCACATACATATTGTGCTGCCTCGCTCAATATATTTTTCAGAGCAACTACTAATCGTAGCTTCAAGACTATGTAGGCTGCATATGGAAAAGCAAGACAACTTTTAAGAACCTGCGTTACCAACACGTACGTTTCTTATTATCAATAACCTTTCACATAAAAATTGTGCTGCCTTGCTCAATTTATTTTTCAGACCAACTACTAATCGTAGCTTCAAGACCATGTACATATGGAAAAGCAAGACAACTTTTAAGCACCTGCGATAATAAAGCACGTACGTTTCTTATTATCAATAACCTTTCACATACAAATTGTGCTGCCGCGCTCAATTTATTTTTCAGAGCAACTACGGATCGTAGCTTCAAGACAGTCAAAACATGGAGAAGCAAGAAAGCTTGCCAGAAACAAGGCGATTACAAGCAAGAACGAGATGACGCGATTACGAATGGATTATGGAGCTGGATACTAAAAAACTGCTTCTGGCAACCGATTTCTCTGGATAAGAATGGGTCTTGGCGACCATGGCGATCTTTCATTTTAACCGGGTTTAAACTTTGGTCTCCACGGTGCATCTCACTCGCCGATTTCCGATACTTCCAGTTATGCCCCGGACGTGCCTGCATACCTCGTCTTCAATATCCAGTGAATCGATTTACCAAAAAAAATATTCCATTTACCAGTGCTCGTAGCTTGGTAGCGTTGTTTGGTTTAATGACAGCATTCGTAATGCAACAGCGACATTATTCACCGCTGCACTTAGACAGTACAAGTCAGTGGCGGCTCGTGATAATATCGGGTGGTGGGGCAAGGGACGTAAACGATTTGAATTGTCTAAATGACGTCATAATGGTGTATTCCGACGTGAAAATGTGACTTCGTAGTGGTCACACACAGTTTGTATGGGGTATATACATTAAGCATGGTAAACAAGACTTACGTATTTCAAATTATTCGAAAGAAATTATCAAGTACAGTTGTTCACTATGGAATCAGGGGTATTGCAGCAACTCTACTTGAAAGCTACCTGGCAAACCGCAAACAATTTGTTAAACTGGGGTCATTAAGAACGACTACCAGAGATAAAACTTGTCGAGTGCCACAAGGCTCAGTCCTTGGACCGACTTTTTTCCTCATTTATATTAACGACATTGTTAATGCATCTTTATTCCGCACAACGCTATTTGCTGATGATACTCACCTCTTCATAACCTCCAACACTGTCGATGGTTTGCATGCATCTGTGAATATGGAACTCCCAAAAGTGTCGAGATGGCTCCAAGCAAACAAACTAAGTTTGAATGCAGATAAGACCGAGATGCTCGTTTTAAATAATGCCAGTCATAATTTCACTGTGAACATCAATCATAAACAAATCTCAATATGTGACTCAGCAAAATATCTCGGCGTCACCATTGATTCCAAATTGTCTTGGAAGCAGCATATTGAATGCACAATATCAAAACTAGCTCGGTGTGTGGGAATAATGACCCGTCTCCAATCTTTGGTTTCCAGATCAGTGCTACGAACCCTCTACTTCTCTCTTTTCCACTCTCATCTGCAATATGGAATCCTAGTATGGGGAAATGCATGCACAACATTTTTGTGCAGAATTCGAACCCTGCAAAACCGTGCGATACGGCTGATCTCATCTGTACCTTTACGTACCAATTTATCGCCTTACTACCGTAAGCATCGAATTTTGCGAGTTGATGAACTATATCGCTTCGAAGTATCAAAAGTTGTTCACAAATATTTTTCCAATAGTCTGCCTCCTGTGTTTGATGACTTTTTCATACCTGCTAAACATGTCCATTCCCATTACACGAGATCCTCGTCTAAAGGAAACATCTACTTACCCCCACCCAATAGCAACCTAACTAAGAGATCTATCGACTACTCGGGACCTATCATCTGGAATGCATTACCACCACATATCCGTGAATTGACTTATTATAGATTCAAAAAAGCCCTACTTGATCACCTCTTGTCGTTACACTAACACTGTTGCCCTACCTCGCCCAGACATTGCTTCATTGATCATTTGCCACCATTGCTTAATTTTTTTTCTTCTATTTTCCTTAACTAAACATTTCTTTACAGCCAGACTGTTCAGAGTCAAGTGTACCTGTTTGATGCTGGTGTGATCAGACTAGATGACCTTCACGGTCTTATCGATCATTCCTATCTAATACCGAATACTGTGCATGCATATTTTCTGTACCACCATCACTGCCGTTTGTTATGTATTTTGGTTCGATGAAAATAAAGACTCTCTCTCTCTCTCTCTTTCATACCTGCATATTTTAACGTTTGTATCAGCAGGCCTATTGCGCGCGGCGTGATTTCGTAGTTGCAAAATGTTCAATGACGAGTTCATTGAAATCTGGAATACCCAGAATGAGAGCGTTGAGAATCGGGAGCACATCTAACACATCGAGCCTAATTACTGCAGCAAAGTTGATAGAAAGCGATTTTTCAACTATGGGAATTTTAAAAGTTCACTAATGGTTACTACTTCGGAAAAAGATGTATTAGAATATAAACAAGTCAACTCGAGCCGAGCAATGTCGACTATCGGGTAATATCGAGACGCCGTTTGCAGTAGACCACATGCTTCAGATCACGATACCCAATTTCGGTCGAACTAGAGACACTGTCCACTGGCACCAGCAGTGTAAAAGTGTATAACAAGGCGTCATTATCCTCGCTTATACGGCAGCCTTTCATTTTTTATCGCAATACGTTGGGAAAAGGTAAGAGTGCGCTTTCCTCCGTGTACGATTAGATCAATGGACAATTTCCAGGCTGATAAGGTCCGAGTCTTGCCTAAAAACACTGAATTTTGCGTAAAATATATCGAGGAATAGGCTGATCATTTGATCAGCTGTTAGCCGTCGATCGAAAACGAGCTAGCTAACGCGCTTGACATCGGGTTGTCAGCAAATAGCTTGAAGGCCACAATTTCTCGGTGAAATTGACATTGGAGAATATAAAATAAAGTAAATATTTGAATGCAAACCGAGAATCTTAGTAAACTGTTTCATGAGATCATCATCTCATCACCTATCTCAGTATGAAACACAGTTGAAATTAGCACAGACCAACGCCGGCTTCTGCGTGAAATCCGCAATGCGGTAGTCAGCGTTAGGCCTACCATACTCGACCTCGATAATGAAATTACTGCCCTAATCATTGAGTGTCAGCCTCAGGACTTGGCACAGCGTTCGATACTGAAATCAAGATATACCGTCCAAAAGCTCAATACGGATATAGGTATGGAGCATCGTTAAAATCGATAGAGACCAATACCGGTATTGCGTAAAATCTGTTAGTGATAAATGGCGAGTCAGCTCTCACTCGACTTAGGAAACGAAATTACCACCCACATAGTTCAGTGATAAACTTTAAACTTGGTACGGCGATCGATACTAACACTAAAACCAACTATGCCAAATGTCATGACCGATCTCGGTATGGAACATCGTCAAAATAAATGGAGACCAATACCGGCTTTTGAGTAAAATCTGTTTGCGATACATGACGGATCAGCACACAGTCAATTTTGGAAACGAGATTACTACCCTACACTTTAAGTAGCGACCCTGAAACTTGGAGCAGTGTTAAATACGACCTTCACGACATAACATACCAAGTTTCAAGAATTATCGTGGAGCGAAACATCGTCAAAATCGACCTATACCAGCAAAGCTCGACTCAGCGCATATGACGGTAACCAAGTTCAGATATAGATACAATTGTTACATCACACCTTAAGGGCAGCCAGGCAAGGTTGCCGCACTTGCTCGGTAATTTTATGAATAGGAGAGAGTAAATCCTTGTTTCTTTATTGTGCGCGGCTTTGAGAGAACAGACGGTGAAAGCTTGTTATGAGCGCTACCGGGGCAAGCCCCGGCTAGGCATTCACAAAGCGAAAACACAGAAGAGAATACGATTTTCGCAGAGACTTCGCTGGGTATTGGCATTTACAAGCGAAAGCACAAGAATAATGCGGGTTTCGCTGTGATTTCGGTATATATTGATTGCTGTGCGTCTATAAATGGTAAATAATTGTTATTGAACAGAGTTTTAGGTGGGGCAATGCCCCAGTTGCCCGATAGGACGAGCCGCCACCGGTACACGTCTAGTCTAGAAGTACAGGTCTTGTCTATAATAGACGTGGTGGCATCGTATCCGGTGATGTATGTTCGTAATTTCTAGAAATACATTGGCCATATGATAATTGCGTAATATCTACGGAAAGTAAACCCAAACTTCGAGCTGAGCAGGACATAGAAATTCGCTCATATTCTGTTCGAGTAAGGTTCATATCATGGTTCGACTCGTGAACTAGTTCAGAAGTACAGGTCTTGTCTAGAATAGACGTGGTGGCATCGTTAACCGGTGATGTATGTTCGTAATTTACATGCGCCAAATCATAGTTGTCTATTTTGGACACATTTCCGCGACGGATCTGCATGGAATTGGTGTGGACAGAGCTCCATCTACGTTCCATCATATGCGAGTGTCAAAATTTGGATACGCCAACCGGATACGCCGTTGTTTCATTAATATGATAATACTACCGTTTATGTTGCCACATGTTTTATTTAGTAGGTACCCTTCGATTTGTGTGATAGAATTTTGTGTTATAACCTCACTCTGATAGTCACAACAGTGTTGCTACTCGAGGTTCGTGAAAAATACGAGATTTGCTACTAAAACACTAGATCGCTAAAAATACACTATTTTAAATTTCGTGCAAATATATTGGCTCCAATGAAGTTACAAGAAGACAAAATGACAAATTCATCACGTTTTCTGCAATCTTTATAACATCAGACAAAATTGAAAGTCATTTATTTCCCGCTGTAGCAAATTCAAATATTTTTCGGCTCTAAACCAAAACAGATTCTCGGGAATATGCATAGATATGTCCATTACATTCAATCCACTCCGATTTAGGGATAAAAAATTGTTGGAGCGTCATACACTCACATACCAATGAGTGGTTTCCATCTTTTCCACAGTCAGATCAGAGTAAGCAATACACACGACACAAGGACATTTTAAAAAAGAACATAAAAACATCGAAGCCAAATCACTTCTGGCAAGCAAGAATGTCAATGCAAAATTAGACTTTAGCGTTATGATGTCACACCATTTTCAATTCAAATATTGTACCGCTAGACATTTTTTACATCCTTGAAACCACCAGGGAACTCAATGTATATCCCAGGGCTACACAGAATATGCAATTATTCATGAATTGGTCCATGCAATTTGGGCAAGTTATTATATTCGCTTCTGTCATCGGTTCCCTTTTAGGACTTGAAAACGGTCTCACGCCAGGATGTTCACTCGCCTGCCAGTGGTAGAAATGAGTTTCAGCAAGGCAATTAACGTATGGGGTTTGTTCTTGTGCTGAATGAGCAAGTCTAGACGGATAATAACACTGGTCAACACATATTTTTAGGCAGACAAAGTAAGAGTGGTTTTGGGGGTTTTGAAGGGCACTGATTTCGAATATTACCTTAGTTATTTTTCAAATTGGATCTATTTTGGGACATTCTCCATGGGGCTATTTTGACTAAAATCTCATATTTTCGCCGCGCTAGATAAAAATTGGCTCAGTCGTACTATGAAGTTCAGAAATTCAATCTATTTGTTATTTTGACACGCTGAAGACTGTTTTAAATCAAAATACATCAACAGAATTATATTTCGTGGTATTAGATTTAAGATAATTGGAGACTTTCATGGATATCACGTAGCCTGCATAAATAAACTTCAATCATGTATATAAGTAGGCCTATTTACCTAAATACCCAAATAACGTTGCGATAATTGTCTAAGTTTTATGTCAACCACCTATTTTAAATTCAAAATAATCAGTTGGAATATTATATTATTAACTTATCTTAAAGCAAAATTGCTTATTGTACTATTATCAGTTATACGCAATTTAGTACAGTTTTTCGAAAGGTTCGAGCAACAGTCTGCCATAATATGTTCGTCGCATCTGCACTGATGTCTTTCTTTTGTTGTTTTGATCTATCGGTGGAACCTTTCCCCTTTCAATTCCCTCTAATCAACAATATTATCAGAAAATATGTCAAGATAACTGAACAGGAAGTGACATCTAATGCTCATGTTTGCTCCAAGGTTTCCATCTGCAGATACCAATTCTCGGACCAATTGTTTATAGTTTGGTGCTTTGTGATCTTCCAAAAAGTTTTATTTACTACATCCTAGAAAGGATTCCATGCAGGGAGCACCTTTCTTAATATGAAATTGTAATCCGTATTCGAATCTGAGATTCATCAAAGATTTCAGATTTAAGTTTCGCGTTTGATATGTGTTATGTTCTTGATCTTGTTTGAACAATAAAACTCAATCAGACATGGGGTAATCGCGATTAGTAATCGTAATCGATTACGACGATTACAGCATTTTGAAGTAATCGTAATCGCAATCGATTAGATTCGAAAAAAATCCGAAGTAATCGTAATCATAATCGACTACTTCCCATATCTAATCGATTTCTATGTGAAAGAACGATTACTTTTTGTTTGTACAAGGACTATGACATAAACTGAATATTCGTGATCAAGAATGAGATAATATACCACGTTAACGATAGCACAAACGTCTGATTTTCAAACGCCTCTACTCATTATAACATCAGAAGTATTCGCTCCGCTCGTCATTGCGTAAGATGTATCCACACATAGTAAACAGACATGCGATGGACATTGTAGTGTGATTGTAAGAACACCCCCGTGGTGTATATCAGGTTATCAATACACTACAGACGCCCCTACCTCGCCGCAGGATATTGATCACCATTCTGCCTATAGTTTCAAATAGTAATTGATGTTTAGTTGTGCTTAGTTAAACGCAGTTTTACCGTTGCTGCTTGGCGAGCAGTAGCCTAGGCCTATGTACGCACGTACACCTGACAAAGATTCGGAATTTTGTACTCGAATAAAACATTGCAGTTTCCACAACGAAGCATTACAAATAAACAGCTGCTGCTATATATCATAACCGAGCCGTGCTTAGCCGTTTCTCGTAACAGCATCTCGCAGTATATGTATTAGGTTGAAGGCAGAATTTTTATGTTCACTATATCTTATTCTCATATAACTATACTTGAAACGGGCGCCAATCGTTATTTCACAGTTCGTTACTCAGCATTTGGACCTGACGCCATAACCATCCGCTTATATAGCCTGACATGTCAGCGTGGGTTGTAGCTAGAATCAGAACCAAAACAGTAATTCGTCCCCCAGTCCAACCGTTGGTCAATTTTCAAAACTGAATTTCGTCAATAATATTACTATATTCATTTTTGACCTCTCTCAGCCCTGAGTGTCAGATTTACCTGTAGAGCTGGGGCACGTAATTCATAATTAAAGCATCTGGTATGCTGTTATAATTACTTTATTGTATGTTGTTAATTCGTCACCTCCAGTCTGTTGTATAATGAAAAGATATTGTACTCGCCCAAACGTAGCAGATCAAAAGAATATCTTTCGTGAGACGCACACAAAAATTGTCATGGCTTTATTTCTTTGTGAATGCGCCGGGGGGCATTTGCATTGTGGGCTCAGATTGGAAGGACAGGACTCATTAGTCACGCCCACTCAGCACGGCTATTGACAATGGACGAACACCCTAAGTTTCGGCCAAGGTATTTCTTTGGTATCACATCCCGCGGAGTTGCCTGTTGGCCGAAACTGCATAGGCTACGTCTTTTGGTGTGTTGTGGGATCGTGGCGCGGTAATGACCGGCTCCGAAATGCCTGTTCCCATACATTAGCCTATTCATGTTTTTTCTTGATGGGGGAGGTATGCATTTCAAACCCAGCTATCTACTGGAGCAGGGGTCACCAACCGTTCTGAAACAAAAAGATACTTCTTGTGTTATGTGTACTGAATATTGCGACGATCGACGGGTTACCGCCTACTCCCGCCGTTTATCCGTGCTCAGTTGGATTTCTTCACTTAGAGCAGGGGCGGGCAACTTCTCCAGTCGGCGGGCCGGATATAGGAAAATTAAGTACTTGGCGGGCCGGATTGCTCAATCGATACATTATTCTCCATTTATCCACATATACAAGGTGTAAATCGTATTTAATAAAAATGTTTTAACGACAGCAATGTCACTTCAAAGCTATTTCTCGCCGATAATGACGAAGATAATGTGGATTTGAGAACAGCATATTGTCATACAGGTGCCTCCATGTCTGCTTCTCTCTGATCAATCAACACACGGTGCAATCACTAATTAAGATTTCAAGGCGTTCGATAAGCCCTGTACCCTAAATTTACCAAGATATCAATTCATTAGGGCTGAGTAGGTGACGAGATAAGGTCGTTGTTTAACTGTGTGGCCTATTTTATCTCGATATTGAGTTCACGCGGACCGAGGCTTCTACGGCATTTGAAAAGTGGATCGCGACCCATTTTGAGTTGGCGACCCCTGGCATAAGCGGTGTCTTACAAAAGCCTAGAAGTGTGCCGTGCCACGTGTCGGCGACTACGGAATAAAAAATAAAAAATATCGGCCTGGTGTAAATTACTAGTGTAGTGGACAAACAACATGATTACCACAAACGATATTAGGGTTGAGTACATCGTAAATTCCGATAATGCAAGTCTTCCCGCCTCGACGAACTTACGCTTAAGCTCCACTCTAGCACGCTGCGCAGTGCACAATTGCACATGCATGTATATAATAACATACAGTCACTAAAATTTGACGTAGTAAGCAAGTAGCGGGGAATCTTGGCAGACTGTATAGCCGCGAGCCACATTATCATATAAGACGGAAAACTGTCCGCGGGCCGGACAAAATCCCGTCGCGGCCCGGATCCGGCAAGCGGGCCATATGTTGCCCGCCCTCTGACTTAGAGTAAGACAATCAGAGCACTGGGCCGGGTTTCCGCCCCTCACCAAGAACAAAAAACGCTCACTCGCCGGGACTCACACCAGCTCCTCCGGGCTCGATTGCGTTGCTGCAGTGCGCGCCGAAGCGCCAATCTCCGCGTCGAGACTCGGGAATATTAACTATAGATTCCGGTTGAGCCGCCACGTGGGCGAAGACGAGCAATGCCCCGAGCGACTGCGTTCGTATGTTCCTTGGGGTCGGCCGACCCACGTTTAACTGCTGCTCATATGAAACCAGTTTCAACTTTCAAATCTCTCATTTGGATATTAATTTGCTACAGTGACCGCGGGCGACTCATTTGGTCCGCGATGGTGACCCCTGCACTAGAGACATTTGAATCGCGAAGCTCGAAGAACATTTTCAAGAATTAATTAAATTTTCGAAAATACTCTATGATTTATGTTGCTCGCTGTTATGCACGCTCCCCACCCTATTAAGGAATTTAGGTTCCGGCAGGTAAAGACCCGGTAATAATGCAAATCGTTGGGTACGATGAATCATCCCCTATAAAGTTGGGCAATTGGTATATTATGACGCAATAAGCAAATGACGCATGATGTATGAAGAGAGCTGATATCTCATTAAGCCTTTTCATCGCAATTCTTGTGTTGTCTTCCAATATATCATTTAAGATTATAGTCCTAAGAAGCAAAACAAATGTAATCGTGAGTAATCGTGATTACTTTTCCAATGTAATCGTAATCGTAATCGACTACTTCCTGATTCTGAAGTAATCGTAATCGCAATCGATTTTATTCATGAAGTAATCACCCCGTGTCTGAACTCAATACGACGAAGTTGCAATACGGAGAGAGAGAGATATGATATTCTTTCTCGCCTGCACCATCGAGATGCTTTGGCGACGGAATTGCGATACGGCCCCATGAGGTCATCTAGTCTGCGCCCCCGTTTTTTTTCTCCTCCATGCTATCCGTGATTGCTGAGCGCCTAACAGGATAGCTGCGGATACCATTTTTCGAGTCTTCGGTATGACCCGGCCGGGGATCGAACCCACGACCTACCGCTCGAGAAGCCGGACGCATAACCATTACACTATCTCGCTCGGCAATACGGCATCAGTATATTTTACAGCAGTATGAATTCAAGACAAGCGACACGATCCAGAGTTCAGTTAAACGACACAACATAACACAGGGTATAAATACAACGCAAGGCGCACGAGGAAATAATGATTGGCGCTAATTACTAGTCCTTGGCGCTAATTACTAGTCCTATACAAAATAGAGTGAAACGATACCAACGTAAATACACGAACATAACAATATGGATAATAGGTATACCCACTTTTGTTGGCTTTTCGGAAATTCTCCATTTACAAGTGAAATGAGATGAGACGCATATGTGTATTTTAGTTGAGCTTTCCAGGGACAAACTTGATAGCTTTATACTCCTCGTTCATCTTGGTAGAATGACCAATTGGTACAAGAGAAATTATATTTCCATTGTGCAAAAGTACAATTTTTAGGCTTGTCAAACTTCTTTTTTAACAAACAAAGTTCTCGCAGCAGGTCATGTTGATATTGATCGAATAACTGAGAACGACATGAGTGTTTATCATAGTCAATTATCTATTTAATGCGCAGTACAAAAGTAGAAAAACCGTGCATGAACGTGGCTTGCTGTTTGTTGTTTCTATAAACTTGGACTCGGCTTATTTCAGCACTGAATCCCTAATAGCAAACATCAATGCATTGTCGAAGAAGGCCTATAATTAGAAAAATGTCAGCATATTATCAGTATTCCGTTTTATCAGACAGGATTGAATACGGATCTGGAAAAACCTTGACCAGTAGGCTACATCTCTCTAACTCAGGGGCGTGCAACTTTTCCCGTCGGTGGTTCGGATATGGGAGAATGAAGTGGTTGACGGGCGGGATTACAGAATCAATACATCGCAGGCCCCGTGTCAACATTGCGCATTGTAGGAAAGTAATTACCAAGACTTGACCAGAATGGTATCCCTCATTTTTCTTTATTCAACCACTCATCAACTAGATCGCAATTCTTCAAATTCTGTTCAAAGTGGTATACGATAGACCAAACCAGTGTCTTTCAACGCGTTGGATGGTATACGCACATGTACGGATAGAAGAGATTGCAGTGCGGATGACCAACGTGGTGCGAATGAGTGCGGTTGAAAAGTGTACATATTTCTTACTGTTCCAGGTGTGGGATAATTCAAATGCACTTATTAATAGCATATTAGGTATAGTAGCTTCCTAACTTCTGTCACTGCGACGAATATGTAAAAGCTTTTTGAACTTTCGACGCATTGTTAATCGTAGCTATTACAGTGATTTTGTCTCACATCAACCGGAGTGAAATAACATTTTCGTCCAGGATTATTATTACGTGGTAAAACCAGGTTCCAAAGCGGGTGTAGTGGCAGGCATACACTCTGCACTGCATACTAGCTTTAAAGCTTTTTTCCTAGGCCACCATGTAGAACAGGGGCGGGCAACTTCTCCACCCGGCGGGCCGGATAGAGGAACATGAACATGAGGTGGACCGGATTCCTTATTTTTTTAAATGAGTTTAGGGAAACTCTCCCGGGGAACGCGCCACAAATCCGTCCATCCTACCTTGCACGACCCTTTTACATACGATTCAGAGACGCACACATTCATGCAGTTGCGAACTATGTCTGGATTGGGCGACCGATTCACGGGTGACCCCAAATCGGTGATATGAATGTGATCAAAAATCAGAGTATATTTGGCTTCTAGTGGCGTCAAGCACACAAAAAAATCTGGTAGATTTACAAAGAAATTTCTGTAAATTTTACAACGAATTACCGGTCGCAGCTAATAGCAGCGTGTAGTTTGTCATTTTACTTTTTGATATGTAATATTACATTAATTTAGCTGCTAAGTCAAGTTACCAGAATTTCTTCGCAAGGTTACTGACAGTTACTCGCTACGGCATTTTACCAAGCTATTGGAAAAATTGATTAGCTTCCAAGCCCCAGCAACCAGTGGATACGTGGAAGTGCATGTCACTGTGATATCATTCTCGTTGCGATTTGACCTGATTCAACCTCGTTCGCGCGACAGGATTAGGTCACACGGAACTGGTTGACCCTAGTCCCAATTTCGGTATAGTGGATAGTTGGGTGCAAGAAGCAGCGGACAATGTAGTTACACCATATACATTATATTATAAGGCTATGGCTACACGGTCGGTCTCGGCGGTTAGATTTGTTGCATTGTAACAGATAGGGCTAATGAGTTACAAATATCAGTTTAGAATATATAATCTTATTCCTGAAACTAGAAATATCAGCACAGCAGCAGGCTCAGTTGACCATTTCTTAATGGCGGACACGGCGACCTATAATAGGTTACCTTAGGTTGCGCGTTGCAGGTTATTCTGAGATTCGTAGTAAACAACCAACAGTCAACTGTGACATCACAAATAGCGTCCGGTTAGGTAAGTAAGTAGGGAGCCACACGTGGAGCAATAAATATCAATATATATACGAAATTAGATGCAAAAGAAAGGGACTATAGGTGTTGATAGATGTTTCTGTATGAAAAACCAACCTGGATTGAACATTATAACGTGGACAGTAAATATTATTGGTGGCATATGTGAGCGGATGAATATCACTTATTTCAAAGTCGTCTGCGTCAGAGATGCCACTCCTGGGTTTTTCCACCCAGATCTGGGTTTTTCGAGCATGACCTGGGTTTCTGGGTTTTTGTGCTTGAAATCTGGGTTTTTTTCAACATCATGTTCGTCAGGTCAATTTTATGGCGCAAAATTGATTATTAAATTAGTAAGATCATCTAATGTCGATGGATTCCACTGTGATTGAAATGGCAGAGTCAAAAGAGACCCATTTACTATTAAAATGAGGGGTCTTGGCGTTATGCGATACAGCATTCATTGAATACTGACTACTCGGTCGCAGAAAGTCATGTTCACAGGGCAACCCTGATTTAGGACTTGAATGCTACCGGTAGCGCTGCAACAAATTCGTTGTGTGTCAGTAAATAGTATGTAACTGCTGTAAAGTATGCAATTTATGCACATGGAGAGACCAATTGTTGATCTAACTAATTTACCATGTTGACATCAGAGCAGTGTTGGGATCAAGTCATTACCTTCGAGTCACGAGTCATCTCGAGTCATTGCACATTTTGACTCGAGTCAAGTCAAGTCAATCGATTTTCGAAGGTGACTCGAGTCAAGTCAAGTCACTCGTTTTTCGAAGGTGACTCGAGTCAAGTCGAGTCAAGTCAAGTCAAGTCACGAGTCAAGTCACGATTCAAGTCAAATTGGATTTTCGAAGTATGAGTGATGATGCAAAGTCATTGAATTTTGCTAGCTGGGTGAAAGACAGATTAATTGGACGTTGACGTTCAATATACATGCGAAAAGGCGTTGTATCGCTCACGCACACTAGGAGCTGGTAATAAAATACTTGAGTAACTGCTGCGTATAGATACATGTTACAGTCTGTTATTAACAACCAAAATAGAGAATCGAGCACGAAGCCTCGAGAAGTCGAAACAAATTGATATGATACAGTAGCCTTCACTACCAATAATCTACACACCTGCGAGAATATAAACACATAAACGATGTTCGTTCGATTTAAATTATACCAGAGTGTTGGTAAAGGGGAGCACTGCGTACTGAGCACTGAGAAACAAAGATACGTTGCGATTGGATTAAAATACTACTGCTACGACAACGGAAGTTGTGATCGTTTCGTTTGCGGTTAATTTGCAATCAGTAAATGACTGGTTGCCGTCACCAGTGACATCGGCGTATCGCGAACAATCCGAACATACATAAAAAAAGGATGATTTATTCGACACCGTTAAGTTGATGACTTGAAATTGACTCGTAAATTTTGCTCCGAGTCACGAGTCAATTGACATTTTTGAAGCGCCGAGTCAAGTCAAGTCAAGTCATTTTTGCAAAGTGACTCGAGTCAAGTCAAGTCATACGAAAATGTTGACTCGAGTCTGACTCGAGTCAAGTCATGACTCGAGTCATCCCAACACTGCATCAGAGTATATTCACTTTCAACAGGGACACTCGAAGAGTCATTTTGGGCAACCGGGCAAGTTATTCAGAGTGTAGTGTGAGGGGTTTGTTAAATGCAAATGTACTCTTAATGTCATGATTTGGCAGTTTCTTTTTCGACTAAACATCCCAGATAAAAGTGTTTGTCCTCGGGTCGATGAATCGAAAGCTATTTTCAATCTATCTGGTCAGCTCGCAGTCACTATAGAACTACCCTACAATCATGTTCACGATACATGGGGATTAGCATTGTTACTAATATTACGAATATATAATACACTAAGTATTGACCTCCCATACCGAATGCCTGGTAGCAATGTGTCAAGAGGAAAACATCATATTTCGATGGATTTGCTCATTTAACTGAGCAACATGCATATTATAGTATGGTGATGAACCGTTGGGATTTCAATATCAAGGGCTAAAACTTCTTCTATGTCCGTATAACTGTCATTGATGACTCTCAGTCACTGTTTTACAGCTATATCATAGAAATTTGAGTGAAATAGAGGATCTGGGTTTTTCTGGGTTTTTTCAACGTCCAAATCTGGGTTTTTCCAAAATATCTCAGTGGCATCTCTGGTCTGCGTGTCGAGCCGAGTTGCCGACTGGTCGGTCATTAATATTGAGCTTTGGGCATGCAAAGGCTGACGGTGCGAAGCTTGTGACTTGTGATTGAAGAAAGTAGAGACTTTCGTTGAAGATTCTCAGGACTGATGAATGGGATGCGCATCGTAAAAGGTACAGTAGCCTACTGTAGGCTATAGTATTAGTTACCGTGAATATCTACGACTGTGCACACCACCCGGATGACTTTGGTTTCATGATTTAAATATTTCAGTCGCCCCATTCTCCGTTCTATTTTGGGATATTAGTCGACTTGTATAATGACCTGCGACACCACATACTCTGCCGCGGAGTAGTTGAAACTGTTAGCTTGTTATTGACATTTATCGGGTCATAGCTTAGATATGTTTTCATCCACTGCTCGATATGTTTGGCTCACATGCCGCATCAAATGAGGCACCTTTTCTTTCAATACATTGATCATTTAAGTCATGAATCTCTGCTATATCATGGTAAATGAGGAGTCGTCAACTCACAATGTACCAGTACCGGTACTTCAAAACTTGTTATATTTTTGTTAGCCTATTTGTCTTAGTCTTTATAAGTCATGTCTAGGTTAGCAACTTGGCTTAGTATAGCGACTTACGCATGAATTATTTTTAGTGGAACTGCAATATACTAGTCACACAGAAGGAATGAAGAGGAGAAAAAGAAACAATTGGAAGTTTATCCGGCGTTGGAATTAATTCACCTTTTCTTGGGACCACTCGTGCTATATTTGCATGCCTCCTAAACAAGAATTATACCTCCAGCAGCAATACTTTTTTATCGTGAATCATGAATGAATATACAGTTGTCCTAATGTCGTCTTGAGAGCGTGAAGAAACTTTTGCGGTATTTTGGCATCGCGTTGCTTTGGGATAGGTATGGATGTAGGCTGAGACGTGAATTTACAAGCTGGCATGTAATCTGATTTACAAGGACAGCATGTAGGGTTGTAGGGGGTCCGTCTACTTTGTGCATGTCGACTATGTCGGCTATGTAGCGGCTATGTCGGCTATGTCGACTATGTCGGCTATGTCGCGGCTATGTCGGCTATGTCGCAGCTATGTAGCGGCTATGTCGACTATGTTGGCTATGTCGCAGCTATGTAGCGGCTTTGTGCATGTCGGCTATGTCGACTATTTCGGCTATGTCGGAGCTATTAGGACTTTGTCGCAGCTAAAGGTCGACTATGACAGATGTCGCAGATATATGTCGGCTATGTTGCACCACATAATAATTGCGTGTGGTATTTTTAGGGTCAAATCAAGGTTGTTAACAACAATCGGGTACGGTCTCATACCATGTGGTTCGAACCATCCCGAATTCACAATTGCGATTGGCAATACGGGGAAATTAATGGTATTGGGTTTTGACTTAAGTGTAACAAATAGTAAGTCAACTGAGATTGGGATGCCTATATATCTGCTCTGACAACCCTGGCAAGCGTGACGGCAGTGTTTTAACGGGAAATCAGCGATCTAAAAGTACGTGCAATTCGTTCTACGTGAATTAAATAACCCAAACTTTTGGGATTTGACATCGAATACAAACATTATCTCCTCCCCTCGCTACAATTCATACCAACCAACTGCGAAATTATACAATTCCATATGGACTAACGAAACTGATTATATTTGGCGACATGCGACAACCATTGCCATGTCATCAACATATAAAATACATCAAAGATTGTACAGCAAAACCGTAATCACATGAATTTTCTTCTTGTTTTTTGTTTGATGGCAGATCGCGGATATTGACCTAGCTTACTCCCACTTTGCTTTGATGGGGTGTTTGTAATCAACTTGGAATCGGTTGAGATAGAAGTCTTTTTATTATTTGGCAAAGTTACTCGAGGAATAAACTTCATGAAATCCTTGTAAATCTGTTCCTGTCGCTCACTGGTCATGCCGGACCAATCCCAGTGCTGGACAACAAATTTGTCGCAGCAACTGATCACTTGATACGGTCCAGTTCTTGTTAAACTGCGTCGAGCATCAGCATATTGCGAAGAAACTGCTGTGTGCAGGGTATTAATCAGTTGGGGAATTTTCTCAATTTTCCATTCAGTTAATCGCTTTAATACATTGTTTATACTTTAATTGTTGTTATTGGTCCAAAATTGGTTTGCAGAAGAAATTTTGCCAATTTTCCAAACTTTGTTTTTTAACAAGTTGAACATTCGAGTCTCAAGGTATTTTGTCAACTGCGGGCATTCTTCATTGCAACGTGCAATGATTGCATTTTGAAGTTGCTCAAACTCCTCTTGCGTGGTACTGTCGAGAAGACGGAACACGTGTTTGACTAAACTGTTTCTCAGACCTTTGTCGGATCCAATGCAATTTTTTAGCTTGTCAATTAGATTGTCTTTCAAATGTTTAACGCAATGTATGTGTTTGCATTTGGGGAACGTGCTCTCGATAGCTGCATGAAGAGCAATTTCATCATCAGTACCAACGATTAATCGAGGGAAGTCTTATCCAAGAGCAGATGCCAGCTGGTTGAAAAAGTATTTGTACGTCCCAATGTCAGATTTATGATGCAAATGCAATGGACCAATAAAAATCGGGTTTTCGTTAGTTTCGACGCTGATCAGTTTTGTATTTTTGAATACTGCAACAGTCACATAGATGTTTCCCAAGTTGAATGTTTTATCAAAGCCAAGAACCGCCTGTCCTGTTACACATTGATTTTTCAAATCTAAGATCTGTTCTTCAGTGTAGAGAATTATGTTTGGGGGATTTTTCTGAGAATGAATAATTTTTTGAACGAAATTAGATGTTTGTGCCATGTTAATTACTTGTAGCATTTCGTCGGCGAACCCTCCCTTCGGATGAATTTTCGAATCAGATTGTTCATGTCCATGTTTTACTCTATATTTGGTTTGGCGGATTTGGTGGGAGTTGCGTGGCATTTTCGTGATGTCTGTCGTCTCCGTTTGCAAATTGCTGTACAGTCTTTTTGCCGGTATATAAGAGCATTTATCTTTTATTTCATCCAAAACGATGGGATTCGTTCGAATATAGGTTTGCGTTTTTCCTCTGCTGTTTCCATGAGCATTGCATTCCTGTAGTTCTCCTTTATACTCCACAAGAGCTACTGGGAGTGCATTTTCGTCTTCGATCCATGACACTCTTTTTGCTAACTTATTCCCTTTTAGATTAGCATAATACCTCCCAATTTTGATGATGTCTTTGGGATCTGGTTGGGGCGAAATATCATGATAACCTACCGAATTTGTTTCGTGCACCTTTTTTCTTATGCAGAAAATTCCGTTTTTTATTTTCGGGGTGTAAACCAAGGTATAGGTTTTATCCGACTTGACGTATTGGGAAGATGTCTGCTTCGTGTTGATCCATGCTCCCAAATCATCCCAAAATATGCGTGGTTTCTTGGCTTTCCTTCTAAGTATGTTATTGGAATTATCAACTAGAAAGTAAACATTACTTTTTCTACCTGTCGGAACACCTTTCATCGGTGTACGGCAGTTTTGCAAAAGGCACCACACTTCTTCGATCCTCATAAATTCCCCCCAAACTAGCTGATTACCGCCTATGGGCAATTCTTCCGAGGATCCGCTTGCTTTTGCGCTAGTTGTGGTTTCTGCCTCCTCGTAATCATTGTTCGGCTGATCAAAGATGTCAGGCTTCTCCCCAGTACCAACGGAATCTGCTACCTTCTGATGCTGTGCCTCCAAATAATTTACTCCAGGTTCGAAGCTTCTTGACATTTGTTCCGCATCAATTGAATCCGGTATATCCTGACCATGATCCGCTGAATTATTTTTAGATGGAATAAGCGGGCTGCTTTCAGTCAACTCCATATTCTTTTCTGTCTTCAATTCAAAAATCGGAATAATGTGGTTTGGTCTAAACGGTATATCATCTGAAGGAACAGTATCAATGGAATCTGTTACCTTCTGGTGTTGTACCTCCACATTACTTACTCCAGGCTCGAAGCTTTTTGACATTTGTTCGACATCAATTGAGTCCTGTGTTGCCTGACTGTGATCCGCTGAATTAATTTTTGACGGGTTTACCGTGCTGCTCTCAGTCAAATCTGTATTAGCTTCCGTCTTCAAATCAAAAATCGGGACGAGATGGTTTGGTCGAAACGGTATATCGTCTGAAGGCACAGTCATCTGACTCCACATCACAGTTATGGAGCAAGATCCGGAGATTTTGACTCCTCGTCCGCAACATATTCTGGAAAATGGCTCGGTCAAATATTGGTTGACCGTTGCTGGGGGAAAGTAGGAACGAATTCGCTTGCGGATCGCAGCGCTCAACGCATAAAAATGCAGAAGTTCGGAATAGCTTCCCGGATTGCAAGTTTTCTCAATCAGTCTTGTGTATTTAGACGAGACCACACGAAAGTCCCCAATAACATCGACGAAGCCTCTGAAACTCTCGTCATAGTACTTCCTGTTTTCTATGATTTCCATGGCGGTAAGTAGCCTAAGCCGCAGATGGTATTGCTCGGTACGGTACATGGTCAAAGATATTGCTCGATAAAAGCAATTGCCGTCACCTGCGACGGACAATGCTATGGTACTCTCACCTGCCGCAGGGTGATATAATTGCAGTATTTTCATAGCAACCTTGTCCACAGGAGTGCTATGAGGGTCAACTGAAGCAACAGCCGGCTCCGGTACCGCGTACAGCTCCATTAGATGCCTGATGGATTTCGAATTTCTTGGTGATTGTGCCAAATAATCGAGTGCCAATTCGTAATTAAAATGTCCATCTTTAAGAATACAGCTCGAACAAACATATAGCAGCTTGGACCATTTGCGCAAGTCAACTATTTTGGTGCAGGAAGAATGAACCCATAATTTGCAATTGTCGCATTTAATGCATTCGTCCGTGCAAACATTTGTGCAAACGACGCATTGCGCAGATATCCCGCGAACATTCATACCCGAATTCAGATTGTTGTTTACAATTAAATTTCTGTAATCCTCCAAAAGGTAGTGCGAAAGGTTATTAATCACGACACGGCATAATAATTCCGATGATAATTGCGCGATGTACCCCGCCTGGAATCTTCTATCATTTCAAAATAATTATCGACTTATACATACAGTCCCCAAAATCAAAATTATCGAGGGAGCTGGTAAACGCTCCATACCACTGGAATTCTGCTAACGTACTCTATTCATTTTCCTTCCAATCAAAGATACGGTTGGTTGAGACATAACTAATGCAAGCTCTATTTCCATTTCGTTTTAAAATTTATATTCTACTGCTCAGCACTTTCTTTTCTTGCAATGATTGCTCAACACTTCCTTGGCCAAACTCTGCCTTTCGCAAATACGAATTGAAGGACATTTTTCACCATTGTTAGCCCGAAACTGGGATTAATTATCAAGTTCATTATTGAACACAATGATGTACTTCATACATCATTGATTGATGACCATGCACCATTGTTGCTGGTTAAACGTTTATGTGAGCTCGATTTGAGAATTCAATTACAAAGTTTTAACCCTGTAGGGCAGGGGTCGGTATAACCTTTTGCTAGTCACGGGCCAAATTTCGAGTGTACAACTTTTGGCGGGCCGGAATTTTCCTTAATACTATATTTTACGCTCACTTCGGTACATTATCCTACATTGCTACAATCTCAATCATACCAATGATAAAACGCAAGTATCTACACTTCAACAACGCAGAATAAATGTGACAATTGACGCATTGTCCGATTCCATAGACTACTCCTTGTCGCTTCGACATCTTCCTGTCTTTTCATTGTATCGCATTTTTTGTGATGTATTGAACTGATAAAATTGCTAATAAACCAATGATGATGATGATGATGTTTCGAATGCGACTCAACATCTCGTGTATTCAGTTGCCCCCTGAAAATGCAAATTCAATTTGTCAGATATGACGTTAAATGTACCAGGAGAGCAAGATTAGATACCCATTTTAGATTACAAGATTATGAGTCGGCGATACTTGTATTTTCGAGGAAAAGTTGCTATTAATTTCTCAGTTCAATGTCGCTTGGCGGGCCGGATCCGGCCCGCGGGCCGTAGGTTGCCGACCCTTGCTGTAGGGCCTTCCATAAATTTTAAAGCTGTTACGTTGACCACCAGGAAAGAGACAACACGGAAACTCAATCTTTTTTTCGTCTATTGTATTTGCATTACAAATATTACGACATTGCAAGTTGCAACGTATAAAGACAACTATAGCATCTGCTTCTGGATCCGACTTCGGCACAATACTTTGCCTGAAACATATATAAGACAATGTTAAAATTAAAATTATTGCAAAATCCTCTCCTGCATCTCCGGAGTTGATTACGTAGACGACATAGCCGACATAGCTGCTACATAGCCGACATAGCCGCGACATAGCTGTGACATAGCCGGCATTATCGACATATATATCTGCGACATCTTTCACATAGTCGACCTATAGCTGCAACAAAGTCCAAATCGCTCCGACATACCTGTTACATAGTCGACATAGCTGCGACATAGCCGACACGCACAAAGCCGCAAAATAGCTGCGACATAGCCAACATAGTCGACATAGCCGCTACATAGCTGCGACATTCCCGACATAGCCGCTACATAGCTGCGACATAGTTGACATATTCGACATAGCCGACATAGTCGACATAGCCGACATAGCCGCTACATAGCCGACATAGTCGACATAGCCGACATGCACAAAGTAGACGGACCCGGGTTGTAGGTAGGTAGGTAAGGCGGTAAAATTACAGTCTCGGTGGTAAAAGTACACAGAAGAAAATGTAGATTGAATATACCAGAGGTGACTGTAACATTACAGTCTGGCATGTAAAGTTAGATTACCGGACGGTTGTAAGTTGAATTTACATTGAGTGACGGTAATGTTATATTACTGCCAAGTGGCTGGCCACCCTGCTTCCAGACATTTCGCGGTAAATCGAGGTAAATTTTTTTTTCAGTGAGCGCGAAATTTTTTTTTACCTAATTGAATGAATTTGATCAATGATATTGGTGAGGGTATGAGCAAGTGGTTTCTTCGAAAATTTACAGCAGGTATAATTACAAATTTTAACATTGATCATGGAATAAGAATATATACATTAATGAGCTTATCGCAGATTATTCACTTCGGGCGGGTTCATTGTTAACAATTACCTTGTTGAAAACGCCTGCAGCCTCACGGCCCTGGGCTATTCTAGTGTATCTATGACACTGTAATCTCCTAACCAAGACATGAACGTAGAGACACTAAATCGCGCGAAGCGCGCTAAAATTTTTCAGTTTGAATCCATCTGCCCGAAAATATTCCACTATTTATAAATAGTACGAATATACAAATTTGGGTATGGTATGGTCCCATTCGCCCCTGGCTACGTCAATGCGGTGAGCATCAGTTGTATTAGAACGTCGCTTTGTCTTGCTAATGTTCATGCTCGAAATTGTTTGCGCCTAAATGCCTGTAGACGGCGACGCGGGCCTCATCATCATGTAAGACCGAAAACTGTCGGCGGGCCGCACAGAATCCCGTCGCGGGCCGGATCGGGCCCGCGGGCCGTATGTTGCCCGCCCCTGATACAGCAGGTAAAAATTTTGGCTTTAATATTTTGTTCCGGGATTCCATTCTTGGATATTCGAAGTTTATCGGATTCTCTATCTATTGCTTTTTGAGTTGTTCCGCGAGGAAAATGCACAGAAATGTTGGCTATTTGTTCTCGACGAGGCCATGTTTGATATCCAAGTATAAGTTTCGTATGTTCTACTTTTTCCTTATTTCTCCCACACCGGGGAAATGGCGTTACTGGCCGTTTAAAACTCAACCACCAATATTATCAAATAGCTTTGCACTGCAATCAATCTAGAATCCGACGTTTCTGCAGAATTCCTATTTAATTGTATTTCCCTCGCTTCTCGTATTGAAACATTAGAATAAAATTCGATTAAGATTTGAGTGGCGAGATAGCGTAGTGGTATAATCCACAGCTGCAACACCAATGGATTGCGGGCTCGATTCCGACCGAAATCATATCCAGAATTCCTACCCAAGTGTTGGGGGTTTATCTGTGCTCCTCCTCGTCAAATCATCCATGTAGGTGGTGTCATATAAAAGCCTATACCTGGGCCGTGCTGCAAGTCGGCAGCTACGGAATAATTTATCTTCTAACATGGGGTCGCAAAGGAAAATAGTTTGAGCAGCCCCGATGTAGTTACCTATGACAGTCTTGCATTTCATGACACAATGCCTATTGCAATTTTATATTATAAATTAGCTTACATAGCAATCGAGTTATCTTCATCGCTTTATTCAATAAAATACTTAGAAATATGAAATTGGAAACAGTGTTCAGCACGAATAAGGTGATGTTATGCCAGTGGCTTTTGAAGGATCATATATCATCTCCATATTTCAAGAAGACTCGTCATCATCGTTGAAGTCAATCGGTATCCTCCCTAATTTTTCGTCGAAACGAGATTTGCTATTTCGTTGGTCGAACTGCTTGATCACTGCCTCGTCCGGTCGGTCGGGTGAGTAAATATCTTTGCTGTACTTTGCCCCTTTTCGCTAAAAAGGAAAGAATGCATCGGAATTAGCGTCACGTAGCAAAGCATACTGGTTGTGTAAATTTGAATCATGTGCCATGTCAAGGCCGCATCGACTGATACATTGAACAAGTACATCGTGAAGTCACAGTATGAGCAAATGTGAACCACGTACGTTAGCATAAAATAGGACAAAGGAACAGTCCAGTCCTGTATGCTAAGTATAGTAAATCAGTGAAGTGATTAACTGTAAAATTTCACTGGCGTATATAGTTACATCTGTATGTATGAAATTATAGCAGAGTCAATATTTACGCGTCGAACACGAAAATATGTACCTATTGGATTCTTTTTCTCATTGCCCCAAGGTACGGATCACGACATTTTGGACGTGATGTTTTAGTCTTCGTCGTAGTTACTGACTTTTCGAACGGACTCCAATTGTTTAGCAACTCTGCCAGTGCTCGCTCCGAGTCGCTGTTCTCAAACCGCATGGGCTCGCTGTAATAAGATAGTAGGCTACTTATAAAACAATTGTACTATTCGAAACCCTCATATTCTATTGATGATGCTTGGAACATGATGATGATGAAGAACAGTACCTTTTAGTTAATTTACGAAAATCAAAATACATTCTTACTTTTGTCAAAATATCGCCGGGTTGACTTGAGTTTCTTTCTGCGCGTCCATATTCTTTTCTTTATTTCAGAGCGAATAATAGCCTATTATATATTTCATATAACTGAAATGAACAGAATAATACTTTTCGAATCCGAGTTTTGCAATGAATATTTAAATAAGGTTCTCAATAGATTGATAACTGAATGTAGGATTCGCACGCCTGAAATACATGTGTTCACATTCTGTATATCTACATGCAGGTCTAGTAAGTCCTACCCTTTCTCTCTTTACGAAGTATAACCAAGAACTAATGCGACTAATAGCCTACCCTTAATTGCCGATACCCTATCACTCTCCACGAAGTGTAACCAATAATGACAAGAATTAATGCGAGGTAGCGCAATATATAAGGTGGTTTATATAGTATGGTACTCCGTTACCCGTAGATAACAGAAATGGATGGCTTTGATAAAGTTGGCTTTCTGATGAATAGACAACAGACCTGTGAATTCAAGTCTGGTTGTGAAACGGACCGGATGAATTGATAAGAGTCCTTCAACGTATGCAATTAAATATTAGACATCACGACCCGCCCGGCAAGCACCAGACGATACGAAAGCGGCAAAGATAAAGAGAGAAGCTCCAATCGCGTAATATTTGTTATGATTAGAGCCTGACCGATTATCGGTTCGCCGATAATATCGAGTCGATATCACACTTTGAAAGAATTATCCGTATCGGCAATTGGAGGTGAAAAAATATCGGCAATTTTCGTGCAGTCACAACATGGTGGTAGGAAGTCAGAAACCTACAATCCTTGACCACTAGACTGGGTATATTGCTGTATTTCATATAGCTTACAGTTTCAAAGTGTTCAGATTCCGGCTTTCTAGTTTATTTCATGTTGGAGTATGACAATGGCTGTAAAGCTGTTGATAAATATGCTCTGCAGTTTTGAAAATGGGCCTTTTGCGGCGGATTCTACCTTATTTGAATATTGGCTGAATACAGTGTTATCGTCGAAGGTGTTACATATCGGTTGTATCGGTATCGGCCCAAAAATCCAATATCGGTCGGGCTCTAGTTATGATACATGAGCTACCAATTTATGTTGGCTGAATCGATTCTATTTGACGTCGCTTACGCGGTATGGTTCTATTCATTTATATCAGTGGTTCCCTTGTCTCCAGCGCCCCCCAAGGGGCGAATTGGATTTTAAAGGGGGTGGAAACGCCGAGGGGGCGATATGGGGGGGGGCGCTGGGCTCAGGGGGCGGTATGGGGGGCGCTGAAGAAAAATGGCGTCGCAGTAGATGGTGTAGTAGAAACATATGATTATATAGTACAGTGGTCGGGAACCTTTTTTCTCAGAAGAGCCATATTGGCCCTATTTTCCCTCTCAACTCCCAAAGAGCCATATATGCCAATCAACTGTTACGTCAAAATCTTAAATTCGTGGCGTCATGGTAGCACTAAATCGAACTCACTACATGGGATTGCTCGTGTGCGCCAAATTTTCTCTGTAAAAACTGGTATTTATTGTTCGAAAATAAAGGTCGAAACTAGAGGTAAGGCACAGACAGGCCATGCAAGCCTCACCATTGATAACGCAACCCATTGTAAGTAGCTTAGAAATTATTATAACTGATATAAATCGAATGTGACTGTCACACTGATTCCATAAATCTAAATACTGATCGACTTCTCAATTCTCAAAGTATTCGGCGGTAACATAACGTCGCGCTACGGGCATACATTTTACCGCCGGTACTACACAGAGCTATACTTACCAATCAAGAACGTGGATAGCTATGGCGTTATTTGTTATTCGACTTTGTAATTTTGAATGTCACATCCAGAACAGCTCATTTCGCGCCGAAGATCAGGAAGACAATGTGTATTTGAACACTGCGTTTTGAAATGGGCGTCGCCATGTCTGCTATGCTCTTTGATTAATCAGCGTATCGCACAATGCAAGATTTCGAGTCGGGTACATAGAACCCGTGAGTGATATTGGCCGCCGACGTGACAGTAACTTAAATTTGATGATTTTGAAAAGAGGGGCTCGGGCCCCTAAACCTGAAGACGGCATTGTCTTTGCCTTTCAAAGACATGTTTATACTGTCACGAGAATAATCATTCTGGCCGCGATGTAAATTTACCAACAAGTCGCTGCAATATTGATCAATTCAGCACGAAAATAAATATTTGGCAAAGAGCCATATCTTATACCCAAAAGAGCCATAGGTTCCCGCCCCCTGATATAGTAGAACAATTGTTCTATATATCCCTGAATTCCCATTACAAATTAACATTCGACAATATCAAAGTCAAGTCAAATTTCGAAATTTTTCGTCGCGCATTACTATAATCCATGTAATATGAAATGCGCGTACTTTTGGATAGTCAATTCCCCGTCAAAACACTTCCGTCAAGCTAGCTCGGGGTATTTTCCACAAAAAGTTTCCAACTATACTAATTGTACACTGCAGCGCATACCGTGTCGAAATCGAAGAGTTACTGCTGTACCACTTTTGAGAGTGACGCCCTTTGTACATTGAAAATGATTTAAAGCTTTCCGGCCAATATGATTAACGAAATAGAATTGTATTTGAGAGCTACAAAATCAATTCGTCAGAATATTTCTTCACCGTATCATATCATTTATCGTCTTGTCACCCGCAACGCGGATGAATAACGTTATATAATACGGCTTACTTTGTTTGAAATACATTCATCTTAAAGCTAAGAGCTGAGTGGGGCACTAAATTCAATGTGAGAAAAGATCTCTGTAACATTCTCATTTGATTTACTACTAAGACGAAGCAATAAAACAAACACCAATACAATTAACTTGCCCGCGTATGTCGCCAATAGCAGAGGTGAAATCGCGATGTGTAGATCGGGCTCGAACCAGATGGTATGAGCCGGTAGGCCTACTTACCCGATGGTTCATTATAAATAACAATCTTGATTTGATCCCGAATATGGCACATAATATTATATAGTATTATATCGTTAATTACTCGAGTGGTCCTCAGGCTCGATTCAAGCGAAATATATTTCCAATGGTAAAGTCCCATCCCTAAAAGACCTGCCGAATTCGACCACTTTCCCATTGTCTTTGTTATACTACAGTCCTTAAAATAGGGGGGCGCCAGACCCATGCATTGGTGAAAGGGGCGATGTAGGAAAAAGGTTAAGAACCACTGATTTATATGATGTATCAAACGCACCTTATTATATCCGGGCCAGGGAAGCGGCGGGCTGCAGAGATAAAGAGAGATGCGACAATACCCACAACAGTTGCTATCACGCAAGATCAATTATTTTAGAGGAATAGCGTATATGTCGTTTCTGTAGCGGTACCAATTATGCGTAGGCCTGTCCGCTTCATCAAACGCAGTTTATATGTGATAATCCAAGTAATTGAGAATTATAGTTCCGTAGTTGTCTGAGCAAACAATAGTTAGCGTTTTCATATGTTACATTTGAACGTAGGCCTACTACATCCTCTGTTTCAACAACTCTCCCTGTGATCACATCAAGGCCAAGGGGCGTCTAATTCACCTCGTTACTCACATGACTCATTGTTCGTCGAATTACATTCTCAATCATATCTCATGGTGAGTCGCAAAATGAAACATTGCCAACCGATTGGCACCGGCTGCAATTTTCGAAAAATTTACTTCAATTTTCAAAATCGAAAAACTGTACCTTAATGGGATTCGAACACCGTAAACAAGGAGTCGTTAGATTCAGAACTTCAACGCGGATCCGATTGCGCCACTCAAATCATTTCGAGCACTGCGTCTGGCCACTTATGTCGAGAGCAAGCCGAGAATTCGTTGATGAGAAACGTATTACATTTACTGTACTCTTTATAAACCTTAACATGGATATCTGGTGGCATAGGCTTCTTGTGAATCATATCGGCGAGGAAATCATGATCATGGAGATGGCTCAGTCGATCTAATACGCCCTAATATCGCCACTATCCAATAGATACAGTAATGACGGTTTGCACAATAAACACGCGCCAGGCCGCAGAGTGAATGAGTCATCGGCGAGTGAGCGAGTGTCGCGCGTGTATATATTAGGTAGCGTAGCCTTCCAGGGCATTTACAAAGCTTATAGAGCACGTAAATGGGTCACATTAGTATTGATAAACGGAGATTGTCAAGACCTAACCATAAGGACAAACTACAAACGCATATCTTACTACTACGTAAGGTCTATGGCGTTAGTTGGTAGCACTTCATACAAATATGATACACACGTTTGCATGGAATACACAGCGTGTAGAATTGGTCTTGTTGCGATGTATACATCACTATTAGCTGTTAGTGTGATGTAGATATAATCTTATGGGCATGTACTCTCCACAGAAACAATCTAAGAGTGTCTAATACCGATAAAATACCGGATATAACACATTTTGTTACGGATATTCGTCCCTGCGTTTGACACTAGTGTGGTAGTCTGCAGGAATTCTCTTCACGATTTTCAGAAGCGGCCTTGGGGTGACATTGGCATAACTAATGTTGTTTATTTTGGCCTTGAAGGTGGAGATTGGCTAGTTCTATTGAAAGAGACAATCCGTAAATGCCTTTCATTACTACAACGAAAGATATATATCGTTATACGACAGCTCTTTGTATATCCAGATGAACACTTTTGTGTAGGTATATGCGCTTAGTAATATTGTATTTATTCCGATTTATACTTGACTATTAGCCATTATCTAGAATCGTATAGGCAACAACTATTCACAGACACAATCTATGAAGGTATATCACTATTAGAACTCGACACATATCCCGTTATGTGACCAGTATTCATCCATTTGCTTGAAGCTGGTACGGTAGACTGCGAGAATTCTCTTCCCGGTTTTCAAATGCCACCTTGAGCGATGCAGACATAACTAGTATAGTTGTTTTAGCAAGCAAATCAGAAGCTGACAAGCACTATTCATAGAAACAAACCACAACAACTGGCTATGATGAATAAAACCAAATAGACGGCAGGGTATATGATGGGTATCGGGAATGCGCGTTTCCGCGAAATGATGCGGTCTGCGGATATCTTTGTCACGCGGCCTATCACATAGATTTTGAACACCTTATATGTAACTAATATCAGATATGAAGATATGTGTGAACTTGTATGGACACTAACTTTTCACAGAAAGAAACAACTATGCTCTAAGACGGCTAGAACAAAACATACAGTACGTTAATTGAGAGTGGTCAATGACGCGCGCGTTGCCGAGACAGTGTATTTTGCAACATATTTATCTACAGTATTTGATATCTGATTTCGACGTCTTAGATATAATATATATAAATTAATATTGTATCAATGAACTTGCACAAACAATATCTATCCGCAGAAATGAACAGCAGCGACCTAGCACGATTAGAACGGGATATATAGTGGTTCTATTACAGTACGCTACCCTCGTACCGGCAATGGGTAAAAATACCCACGTCGGCGCCAAACGGTTAAAATTGAGTCGCGCGCTGAAAAGGGTTGGGAAGCACTGGCCTAAGCATGCTCTTGGTGTGTGATTTTAAGGGCTATACTCCAAGTCGCTTCAAGACCTCTCTATCTTTTCATTGTATCGCAGTATCGCAGTATGGTATTTTAGACGATGTATTTATTAATAAACTGATACGTATTGCTCTCCATATTTACTTTCTATTGGCGGGTACATTCCTCGGACGCAAGGCATGCACGGAGACCTATGGGGTTGCCATTGACATGAACCCAAAAATAAGAACAGTCGCAAATTAGATTATCATTATGCACATACTTCGTATTTAAACGAGGGTTTGGGGTCGAAGAATCTGATGACTCGGCGAAATACCTTCACCTCGTTGTGATTAGAGGCGTCCACTGAGATGGAAAAAGGCTGCAGTGTACCAGACATGGGGTGATTACTTCATGAATGTAATCGATTGCGATTACGATAACTTCTGAATGACGCGATTACGATTACGATTACAGCAAAATCAGGAAGTAGTCGATTACGATTACATTAGAAAAGTGATCACGATTACATATATTTTGCATCTTAGAAGTTATATTGGAAGGCAATATATGGATTGCGCTGAGAAGGCCTAATGAGATAAGGTACCAATACAAACGATATGGAGCCATTATCTTTTCTAACCCCAGGACCCAACTAAATAATTACATTCACCAGTATAGTGAAAAGGACCTAGAATGTATGATGGTATATTCATTGCGCGTATGCAACCGCTGATTATTGCAACTATCTCGAAATAAGTCTATTGTATTGACAGTAAGGAATTGTACATGGAAATAAGCTCCAATTGTGGAGTAGGCCTACGCCTTTCTAAGATACTCCACTATACCTCCACTATATGCATAGCACCCGTTTGCGACATCTTTAACGTCAATCGTGTTTCTTGAATTTGGCAACTATGCTGGTGTTAATTAGAGTGATTTTATTTTGGACCTAAAAACGGAACATTTTGCACTGAAAAAAATTAAATTACAACATTTTTGACGCTACAAAAACTTCATTTGGACAAAATACTGCCGTCGTGTATGTAAATTAGGCATTTTGGCACATAATGTTATATCTGTTTCACGTTTCTTCATTTTTGGTTGGAACTGTCTGTCGTTACGAAGTAGCTTGGCCTGATATAACTCTATTGACTTGAAAAATGACAAAGTTTTACATGAAAAAGCTTTATTATAACGAAACAGAGATGGAAGCGGGCCGGGTGAGCCGGACCCGAACCCGGCCCGAACCCGACAAGTTCAGCCCGAACCCGGCCCGAACCCGACGGTTGAGTTTTGAGCCCGTTTCGGCCCGAAACCAAGTTCAAATAGCAATTTTCAACTGTTGCGAGCAAATAAGCTGATATACGATTCAAATTTCGAGCATTTCAACGCTTTCAATGCTCTAACTTTGTTTTCTTTCGATAGCAATCTTGCATATGGCAAGAGAGCTTAATATATCTGAATGAGAATACGCTGAAAACAGCCCCACTGTTAACTTAGTCTGCAACTTTACCCTGAATTTTAGTCGGTTCACTATAATTGAGATTTAGTCGCATCTGCATGCTCGATCGTGGCGTCTTTGGTATCATAGAAACAAGGAGATCGCCCTCTACAGTATTATGCCATCGAAAAAGCTATCCGCAAGGTGTATCATAGGGCTATAGGCTGTTGAAAGCGAAAATATTAAGTTTTCCTCAACAATTCTGTTTTTATAACTGCTGATGAACCCTGATAAACTGTTCTGCGGCATCAAACATGTTGCTATTTGAAAAGATAATGATCTTCTCTTCTCAACAAAACATCAATGATTTCTTTACCGTTATTCGTCTCGAAATAGTGTGTGGAATTATGACCTCGGTTTACAGAATTTCGGTAGGCCTGATATCTCGATGCGATGCCGAGTAATCACGGCTGAGTGAACACTTCTTGAAATAGTGATTACGCGATGCCTACGCAATGTCGACGGCTTGTAGCTACCTTGCCTGCAACGATACAGTCATTGGACACAAATCATATAACAGATATGAACAAAATTTGAATGAATTGCCTAAAAACTATGTACATACATGACGCTCACAATATGAAATGTTCATAACAACAGGATTCGTGTTCAAGTCAAGAATCAAATTAGACTTTTTGGTGATAGAACAGAAAGCATCGTTAGACATTGTGAGACCATTGTCAGACAAAACAACATCCACTCTAATGGCACTCTCTATCTATAAGCTACTTGCGGCCATTGTTTATACTGGAAACAACATAAATTGGCCGGCCTCTACGCATTGGAAATATTATGATAATTAAATCAGAAGACTGCTGACTTTCAATAAAAACTAACCTTGGCCAACTAGCACGTATACACACGGAGAAATTTGCTACCGACGCTTGGGCTTGAGATCCATGTCTATTTATAGACGCAGACTTCAAAGGGGTTAAATGGTTCAATACCAAACTAAATTAAAGAAATAAAGGAATGAAATTGGCCAAGATGAGAAAAAATAGTGTGTTCAAAATACAATTCAACTTTCATCCATACAAAGGGCGTTGCATTCACACGTTATACGAAGAATTGATTATTTCAATAGCCTCAACAGTTACTGGAGACAGTCGGGTTCGATCTGGGACAAGGTCAGACCGCACGATGAAAAATCTCTTTCGGATTGCGCACTTGAGCACTGGGCTGCAAACATCTTTCTAGCCACCCTGGAGAGCGTTGGAAAGTCCCGTTCATATTTTCTCCAGAAGTCCAGCGGATTGGGGTGCGATGATGCATTTTGGTATTCCTTGTACCGTTGAAGTTCCTGGAGTAAGTTTCGCTTGATACTGTCAGACGAAGCGAGGCTTGGAGCAGAATGTCTGTCAAGACCGTCGCGAAATTGGGAGAATGGATCATCAAGTTGGGGATGGTCATTCTGGCAAGGTTTTGCAAGTTCAAACGCCTTATAATACGCTAGCACGGCGTAGCCTATCGTTGGTTTGGAATTAAATTGCATAACATCAAATATATCGCCGAATGGTTTCATGAATTGTAAAATTTCCGCGTTCATTCTTCGATTAACAGATGCTATGAGCTGCATGCGGTCTCTGTGTGGTTCTGAAAGAATGCGCACCAAAGCTTCATAACTTTCGTTGATGGAATATGCTCTATCAATATAGCCTTGCCATCTCCGAGTTGACGAGCCTTTTTTCAACGACACGGGCAGTTGTTCCTGCACACCGGAGGCTTGATTACAATACTTTACCAGAGAAGATGCATTGTTATCGTAATCGAGCAATTCTGACTGTGAAGTGCATACCCGTGACCACATGGTTGAGAAGCAAGTGTGTAGCCTATGTGCCATACAGTCAAGGCGTGCGGACGTTTCCAACATTCCTACTCGAAAGGCAGCGACCACATTTGCACCGTGGTCGGTAGTTGCCGTAATGTTTGAAGCATCAATAGCATATTCAGCCAATATAGTCTGTATAGCCCGTGAAATATTTTCAGCAGTGTGACGTTCAGTCCCAAAATGACGTACCGCCAAAACTTGATGTTTCATTTCAAAGGACTTATCAATCCAGAAGACGTGTACGTCTAGGTATGACGTATATGCTTGTATTCGTCCGTCCACAAGTCCAACGTTACTGCGACGGCTTCGGCTAACTGTGGTTCAACTAAAACCTCTGTTATCCTTTCCCTTATTACTGCAGCTTTTTCCTTGCAATATAACGATATAGTTTTACGTCCATATATCACGTCTGATACATTAAAACGTCCATGCGTCGCGGACATGTTCACAAATTGCTGTAATAGCTTTATCAGGCCGTCATTTTCAACTGAATGAAAGGCATGATAGCCACGAACGCAAAACTCCAATTCGGCAGTTTTTATGTCCAGCTTTTCAGATTCGCTTAGTCTAAGCGTTTTATTTGCAAACTGTAACATTAGCTGCTGCTTCTTTTTTCCATGAGGCCCAGGCTTGCAATGTTCGGAATGGCGCTTGATATGGGACGACCCTGTTTTTTGGCAATCGTATTTTAATACTAGTTTGCAAACACCGCATGAAACTATTCCGGTCAAAATTTCCGGCGTGACACCAATTACAGCATTAGTAGGCTGACAACGCCGTGCTACGACTTTCATTGTCCTCCAAAACTCTGATCGACCTGGAGCAGGAGAAAACGTAAACCGTTCTGGATGTCTTTGCAATTCTTTTGATAATTCATGTATCGTCTGCATTATTTACTGTTAGTGTAGCCTACTATATAACAATACTACCGCTGTCACATAGCCTAATACAATATAAGTTAGTTTCCGTATAGACCTAAAGCAATTCACCATGGACGACAAAATCACTATGGGCGGCGCATCTAAAAGCTTTCTTTAATAAATATTAACACCGCCTTAACACATCTATCGATCAATCCTGCTGTGCCACAACGGAAGCCGTCGTCTCATCACCTGCTTCTAGCTGTTCAGTTCAGCATGCCTCATCGAAAATAAAACTAAATTGGTAGTAATCCAGGCTCCAGCATGGTTATCCATCCATCCGTAATTCATGTTTTCGTCACAATGTGGCCTGAACAATGATCAATGTCTGGCGTATTTGGGACGCTTGTTTACTATTTAGCTGACATTGTTTCATTACAATCATAGTCTTCGGGCCGTCTTATAATGAAGTTTATCTGGGTTCGTACTTCGTAAAAAGTTTATTCACAGATATTGCCATACTTACGTGATACGGCAGGGGTGGGCAAACTTTTGAGCTTGCGGGCCGCATTGAACATCTATATCCAATGGCGGGCCGCACTATATAAAATTGAGATTATAAACAAAAACGCAATATTGGTATTTGATAATATAGTGAGGACATGGAGGTAATATATGTGGTTATTCAAAACAAACAAAACATTGCATTGATGATATCGTACTCGCGTCAGAAATATAGTGGCGAGATTTCAGCGGCTGGTCGACCTCAATAACCAATTTGTCGAAACTATAGAGATTAAAGTCGGTTAGAAGCGGATTGAAATTTAAGTCTGTGAGCAGCGATCTGTTCATTGATTTACTAATTCCAATTTTGGTGCGGTTCCAGGACACACAATGCTGACAGCATCATAACCATGTTAGCTTCAAACACACTTCTACTATGTGTAGATAATATATATAAATGCCCCAACTCTACGCATACCGAGAACGAATATTGTCGATTTCGGTTAGGATTTCTGTGATGTTTACCAGTTGAAACCTTTCAAACTGCATAGGCCTTGAGATCGAGCTGTCGCGCCAGAAATTAAACATAAAAATTATAATAGGAAGTAGGCTATGTACCTTAGAACAGTGGTTCGCAAACTTGTTAGCCCCCCTACCCTTTATGATGGTGAAACGCAAACAGGATGCAAGCAAACATAACGGATAATTTGATGGCATGGAAGGTTATGACTCTGGAGGAGAGACTTCTAACTATGAAATTCATGCTAAATACAGAGCAATGATTATGAATCGGATCACTATCGCGCGGAGCGCGAAAATTTTTTTCAGTTGAGCTCTGCTTTGCGCCCCCTTTAGATGCCTTTACACCCCCAAGGAGGGCGTGTACCCCAGTTTGGGAGCCATTGTCTCAAAATTATAATTGTGAAATATACTAAGAAAAAGTTTAATCAAGTCCCTACATTAATTCGATATTTAGTAGAGGCTATATATTTTATCAATATTTTTAAAAAGTTTCTTTAGACTCTCGCGGGCCGCACAGAACGGTGTTGCGGGCCGCATGCGGCCCGCGGGCCGTAGTTTGCCCACCCCTGTGATACGGTATTGGTGTATCTTATATGTAGTTGTGCCACTTTCGAACAAAATTGCAAATCAAATTTGTATATGAAGTCAATGCTTTTCGTAGTGACTATTCGGCCCGATTCAAGCCCGATAATTTTTATAACTTTGGGCCCGAACCCGGCCCGAACCCGAAAAGCCCGGCCCGACTTCCATCTCTGTAAACGAAATCGTGTCCTATGAAGATCTACAACAGTAGTTACATTTCGCATTATGGTACCAGCAATTATTAGAAATTGTTGTATTACAACGAAAGATACTTTCCTACATTACTAAGTAGCTTGCCAAGAATGAAAAACTTCGTTGCTGCATATGACGTATTCCGAATCACTGAGCATTCATTTCTGTATAGTTTCAACTAGCCATACAGATAATGTGTAACACTTTCAACCCGCCCACTTCTACGGAATGTTCAGAAATCAACGGAAACAAACAAACTATTTATCAATCCTTATCGCTCGATGACTTGCGCAAATGTATATTTTGTCGACTGTTGTCCATATATGAATCAATGAGTTGCAGTAATGATATTTATTAGGCTTCTAGCGTATCGGCAGCTGGATAAGAAGCGAATTCTATTATAAATGAAGCTATCTAAAAAGGAAGTGAATATATATTTTTATATCATATATATAGTTAGGTGTCAAGTTCTATACCGCCGTGATGGAATCCGTTGATAGAAGCATTGGAAAAATATTTATTTGAATTGAGTGTTGGGTAAAACTAGCATTCATATTTCGCTACGCTGCAGCAGGAAGTCTCGGTCAATTTTTAGCTAGTACAATTTGAACGTTGGTGCAGATCTTCTTGAAAAGACGACAATCACGGTTGGTAATTCCTAATCTGTAGCGAAATCATACGAATAAACGTGCATTTTAGTGAGGCAACCGCGATTGCTGTATTGAGTACTAAGGAATTTAAGGAATTTGAGAGTCATCATATTGTTTCCAGTAAAGGAAGAGTCCGGTTCTAGTATTATAGTCTATCAGGTTTCGCTATCGCTATTATAGGATGTCAATCAAAACCGTGTTTTCCAAAAACCAACGTTCAAGCAACGTGGTTTTTGTTGCAATCATCTGATTTTTATTGTTATTCGACGAGCCTTGTTCGATTCGAATCGTACGACATCATAAATTATTCACATCTATTTCGAATCGGTAATTCTTTTTCTCATTCCTAACAATGGCGCCATTTTAAATAAAAATCAGCTTCCATACAGAATCTGGTCGTAGTCTAAAGACTTGCTTGAAAATAGTGACTCGAGTTATTGTATTGATACAATTCCCCGAAAGCTTTCCTTGTATGATGAATGCGTCCGCACGTAAAAACAATTGGCGGGGACTTCAAAATTTGTGGATTAAATGGTACATATATCTAATATATTCGAGCCAGGATGAGAACAGCCACACGATTTGTGACGTTAGTACATCCTCCGTAAATATATATGTCCTATGTAGCATTGTGTGCCCATGCGCTTGCCTGTTATCTACGAGAACAAACAACCGGTATCCTTGGGTGACTTGCATGAAATCGATTTTGTTGACTGAGCTGCTTTCGCGGTCCAAAAGTCGCAGTGTCATTGTTCGAATATTTGTTATTATTGACTGTTATTGAACCCCTGAAAATTTGTGGTTCGTTTAAATACGAACCTTTCTGAAAGGTTTTATGTGAAAGCTAACGTGACATCATATCGCTAATTATAGCCCTATAATTCCGTAAATTATTATATATTATACACGATACATCAGCGACGACTCGGGCCACGTTATGCCACAATGCTGAAGTAAAATCTGAAATTTGCGCATCACTGAATGTTTCAAGTGGAACAATCGAATGCTAAATGCTAACGGCACAAATATCTGTAAGGCCTGTTGTAAAGAGATTACAGTTAACTTCCGGTTAGGTACGCACGTGTTTAAGTTCGCGTCCCAGATAAGTACGCAAAAATTCTTCACAAATTCTGGGTTCAACTTTTTCTAACAAGTCATTTATTTTAAGCAGCAAGCACCATTAACTGCATGCCGGGAAAAGTTGAACGTCAACTTAACAATCTCTTCAATATTATCATCACCAACAAACATAAATCCTTTTAGCTCGTATTTGTCAATCGAAATAGTACTAGACCTAAAACAGCGCAAAATCTCAGACATGAAGTTAGCTTCCTCATCAACGCCACCAACGCTTCCGATAGGTAATACCGTGCTTGCTTTACATAGTGAGCAGCATCCAGCAAATGCGCATGGTTCCCAAGCAACACCTGCCGTCCCCCTGGGTAATCTTTTAGCTTGCTCTTTTTTGTGGGCATTCAAAGTCTTGTTAAGCTCGTAAAAGTCCAAAACCTCCCTGAGATATAAATATTTGTACCTCTTCCTCAGTGCCGCGATGATTTTCATGTCCCATGGCTGTTTCCAACTTAGTAAAATCGGGTGGAAAGAAATCCACTTTAACGTTATTCCGTTCAAAGACCGGAAATGGTCTAGAGCGCTATCCAAGAACAAGAGAACCAGGCATCCTGTTCTCTTTTTTACTCCAGGATAAAACTCTTCTTGGAACCCTTTCCAACATGTGTCAACGTCCATCCATGCTTTACGGTAAGATATTTGACAGGCCCTCTCCAATCCTATATACAGGCCGGAGATTTAAGTTTCCCAATAAATGTACATTGTGCATGGAAATTTTGTGTGCTCCAGTGGCATTTGCACAACAACAAAAATAACAGACCACGAAACACGGTCTTTAGCTTTCTCCTTCCCTCGGATGCTGCTTAGATCTTGGAATGGCATAAGCAAGGTATATCTAGGTAGCAGACGGAAAAACAACCCCATGTCATCCATGTTATACACATTTTCAGGATCATATCGTGCAATTATGACATGTCAATCATTCAGTGCAGCCAATAGCTTTGCGTCTTCCTTGACAACTTGACCTCCTTCACCATGAAGTAAAACTTTCTACAATTCTCGACGTGCTCTGAATCGGCTAAGCCACTGCCACGACGATTGAAAATATCGATAATTGTTGAGCGACTTGTTTTGCTTGTGCAATGACCAGTGAGGGGTAACGGGAAGACTTACAAAGCGCATGCTATCAATCCAGAGATATAGAATGACGTTTTAAATGCAAGATATGTGTATTGGGTGCACTAGGTGGCTGCATGACTGCTAAGTTCGTCCTACCACACAAGTTCGCACAAACTACTCAGGATCAGGTTCCGTACTTAACCAGAAGATGACGGTATAGTCCTTTTCACACGTAATGCCGTGACTTGGTACAATTAAGGACACTAAATACGAGGAGAATGTCATGGAGAATAGTAATTTATCAAAAGGTCGTAGTTTGTGTGGCTCAGCGTTTAGCTATCAAAGAAGGTCGGTATGGTGATGATTGGGATATCTGTATCCCCTCAATGTATAGTTAGTTACATCATGGGTCATTTTGGGTATATTTATTTATGATTTATCGCCAATTAAAGATGCCTAGGGTTACAGCTGTAACACCAATGGAGTCTTCAGCGATTGGACCTTTCTATTATGCCACGATTTTTGTATTTGAGTTGTTTTGTTCCAACATTCGACCTCCGATTCAATTTCACTTCGGCAATATTCTACTTACAAGAAGTATGTACGAAACCCGGAATAGGCTTGCTCGAGTGTTCTGATATCGGATCATTTTTTGTTATATTCAAAATTATTCTACCTATATGGTTGTGGCACATCTAATGTCTGCTGCATAATTATAACGCGACAGCTTTTACGATGCCATGATGCATTTGTCCTCTCGCATGGTCTCGATAACTCATTATTTCGACAAATTATGACACGTGCAACAATTTTAAACATTTAAAAATATGACTTTTTTGTGGCAGTCGTTATTATTGCAATTGTAAATCCGATTTTCACGATGTGTGTGGAATTCCAGCCGGATAGGACCATGACCTTTATGTAAATACATATAATAAATACCCCTATTTGATGCTGCGGCTTCATCAAAAACAAGGAAACTGGCCTGCGAGCACATTTGAGTTTGAGGACTCTGATAGGTGGTGTTTACGGCTATACGTAGGAAAAGTGTCATGTGCATGAGTACGCAATTTTCTTTGCATGTCACTTATTGGCTGTAGTACCCAACACAGTCTACTTGGACTTATAAATTTCTCACATGATGTCACGCGAGGCGCGAATAAATATTTTTATTGCAATAAATGCAGAAAACACCAAATGCATATCAAACGATCACTATAATGGCATCGCGTCCCCAGTTTAGATCAGTGATTCGCAAGTGCGGCCCCCAAAATATATTAGGAAATCGGTTATTGACAAAAATAAAACATATATTTATAAAATACTCTTGCTTGACTTGACCTCCATGGTTTTAATTATAGAATTGCAGGAAAGTTGTCCGTATGGACTGCTAACGTTATGTCACTGCTGTTTCAATGCAATGTGCCCTAACTTTCCAGTTGAACGAGCAGTAGCTATAGATATAAATAGGTATTGATTACTTACAAAACCGGAGGAAAATCTCTCTCTCTCGTGGTCGCTTGACTAAAAAAAAAGAGGCTCAACTCCCGGAAAATACAGTTTTTTTTAACATTGAAAAAAAATCTTCCCGGTCCAGCTATGAAATAGCCGCCGTAGCGTTCCTACAGTGCTGACTTGATGTATATCAGTCGAATTTGGCCCTATATATAACCAAAGCACTCAAAAAAGAACACAAAATCTCAAAAAAGATGACATTTGGGCGTCCTCCGAGGACACTTTAAAAACAATCAAAAAATAGGACAAATGTATGGTAACCCTATAACTATAGATGTGCATCACGTGACTCACGTTTGAATACGCCGAGATGCATACTGCTTAGTCGGCTAAAAGCAGCATAATTGGTAGTCCTATATTCAGGGCCGTAACTACCGTCCCCCAAACCCCCCAATTTAGGGGGCCGAGCTCGAAGGGGGACCAAAATTATTTCGTGAATTGGCATAAATTATAAACTATTTTTTGAAAATTTATGCAACTTCTACAAAAAATTTTCGCGCTGGGCGCGATTTCAATTCGCCGCATATCTTGATTATTGGGTACTCTCCCCCAAGAAAAAACACGCAAGATTTATAGAAATGGGCCCATCAGCGTTGGCCATGACCGCACCACAACGCACCAAGACATATAAAGTTTTAGGTCATGTAACATGTGACTCCAAGAAGTGTGAACGATCGGCAGCGAGAAAGCGTTAGCCGTAAAGGACTGCTTTTATGATGACCAAAAACTTCGAAATACCAAAGCTTCGTTATATATACAAAATAGATATAGGTTTATTTGTCCATATAGGCGCCTAAATGACTGGCGCCGAATGTTCTTGTCTTGGCAATCTGAATCCCACGGGACAAATACCATCCTGCAGGAAAGAAAATTATATGCCAGAAGAAATACCAACCTGAAATCGTGTGATCTTCCAGTTTAGTAGGTTTGGACAATTCTACATTTTTGATATAGCAGACATCAGGATGTCACGAAATAACATCATGTGAAGAAGTCATACCTAGTGGTCTGCCCGCCCAAAGATGTTTAATTTTACGGGGTCTGCAGTTTCAAGACACCTCTCACTCAGCTCTACCAGCAAATTGGATTACGTGGGCAAAGATGAGAACCACTCGATTCCCGATCTTATTCACCGATTTTATCATGAATTATCTAAATATTCGGGCGTCGCGCTGTCTCAATAAACAGTACGATTTTAATTTCGTGGCAAAAGCGAACAACGTCATGCGGGGTCAGTTTATCACCTAATGGGAGCCCGGGGTCCTGACGAAGTGCTGTTACGTTCCTGCCAACGGGTATACCCCCGGATATGTTTAATTCCTATTGAGGGGGCCTATACCTTTACAAACACACTTCACTCAGCTCTACCGTTAAATCAGATTACGTGAACAGAGACAAGATGAAAATTGATAGCAAAACATGCAATTCCCGATCATATTGACCGATTCAGTCATGAAACTAAAGAAATATCTCGCGCTTCGCGCGTTTAGACGAGAAAAGCTGATTCACTCAACGGACACCCAATGCAGCAGATAAGTAGCGGTAAGCAGTGTACAGTTTCGAAATCTCGCTAGGGAAATAAAACTACTTCGAAATACCCATGATGACTGTTTGGGTCCGTTTTATAGCCGTAGTATTCGTGCGGCCCCGACCGTACACTGAAATTCTAAATTTGGCCCTCACACCGAAAAAGTTTGGGAACCACTGGTTTAGATCCTTCGCCACCACTGAGCTATATAAACACTGGAGTGCGCTACTCTCGATATTTGCGTGATCAATTGGCCGCCATCTTTGGGTTAAGTTGATAGTTGCACTGTAAGCTGGTGGTCAAGGCAGAAGTGGTTGGGCGATGTGACTGTTTTGATTACTCTGTGGCCTGGAGGTATCGATTTCGATGGTTCGGATAATATAAGGTTATATATGTGTCACAGTATGTATTCATTTGAAAATATCTTCCTGATATAGATTGCTTACCTCGTTGTATCCAGGTCAATAAACGTATGCTTCTGCTAAAAAATTCCTGGCTTTGAGTGCTGTTTTCACAATTACTAGGTTAAGGCAATTGTCATGGCATTGATAATTCGATTTGGATATGATACCGGTAATCCTAAGGGAGCTTGGTGATGTTGTCTTCTTTACCCCTTCAGTTTCAGGTAGGCCTACTGTATATGGCAATTTGATTTGGATATGACGCCATTCGTCCTGAGGGAGCTTGCTGATGTTGTCTTTTTACTCATTATAGCTTCAGTTTCATGTACTGCGTTCTCGAATTGTTGATACAACCGCACACTGTCATTAACTATTCTTACAAATCTTGAAAACCAACAAACAGGCACATTTCAAGTGTAGACAAATAACCAAGCTATCAAATGATTGCAATGGATAATGCCAGTTTTGTTATGTTCCAGGTACTGTATCTATAGGTAGTAAAAGCACCTACGCCTATGACCACCAGCTTCAAGTTATTAACGGAGACTGCCTCAGAATTACCCTGGCCTCGATTCGAAATCTTCTCACAACAATGGCGCTGATGTCAATGCTAATGCTGCCAGCTATGTGGTGACTATATTAAATACCACTGACTGAGAAAAATTCAGCATCATGTGACATGGCAAAGGCACAGCTACAATCAAAGTTATACCATCTAATTTTTATTCTTACTTATTCATTGTGTCAAAGTAGTCGAAATAAATCCTAGAAAGTGAAAGTGAGGATATGTGAGTTATGTGTAGCAATATGGGTTAGTGATTTCTGCAGAGGTGATCAAATGAGAGAAATAATATATTTATATCATTGAATGAGAGATACAAGATGAATGCACGAGTCCTTATTTCTATCTGGGTACAATTGCCTAGCGGTCACAGAAATTGACGCTATGTCGGTTACAGCAATCTGCGCTCTAAGAGTTAATTAACTTTACTGATTTGATCAGATAGCAAGGTAACTCAACGACTTGAGGTAATCTACACCCACCCAGGCCTAGGCTAAGTAAAGAGGAGGCATGTAAAGTAAAGAGATGGGGTGAGAGCAAGGTCAACATACCAGATCATACAGGGATCACGCAGTGGTTGCCTATGATCCTTTCCTTCCAATCTAGATGAAGCATTCCCACTCAGTGCGTTTTAGGATCATCATCATCATCATAGGTTTATTAGCAATTTTTATCAGTTCAATACACCACAAAATGCGATACAATGAAAAGACAGGAAGATGTCGAAACGACTTGGAGTAGTCTATGTCATAAATGGACGCCACAAATGCTGGTTTGACTCCTTTAAAGGCGATTTATATCCTTTTGCGAACGGGTTTCTCGAATTAAGGATATCAAAAAGGCGATCAAAACTCCGCAAAAACTTGACAGTAGCAGCACTACCCCGAAAGCATCTCATTCTTAGGTTCTTGTCACAGTATTCTATTGCATCTGCAACACTGCTGCTGATTGTTTGAGCAGCCAAATTTACTTTCATCTTTTGTTGCTGCCATTCAACATGAGACTTCTTCAACTTATTGGCAAGTCTCAAACCTTCTGAAGCCTCTAGCTTACAAGCCACTTGGCAGTAATATAACATTACAGTCACTCAATGTAAATTCAACTTAAACCCGTCCGGTAATCTAGCTTTTCAAGCCAGACTGTATTATTACAGACACCTCTGGTATATTCAGTAGGGATGGTGTGAACGTGAGGTTCACGTTCGCGTTCTGTGTGTGAACCTCGGAAAATTTGAGGTTCGCGTTCACAACAGAACCTTGGTAGGTTCTGCACTGTGAACCTTTTTCATATATTGCAATTTTCATTTTATTATAACATCTTTGATTCAAATTTATTGACTTTCAACTGCGGGCCACTCTATGCATGGACCTGGCAGCATAAACATTCAACACTAAACGAGCATGCCCTTGACAATCTCAAAAATTTACTTGTATTGTTACAAAAGTTTGCTCAAAATATCCACCTTTCCGCTTGTGCATATTTAGTGTCACTGTGCTGTGAGCTTGACCCGCAATCACATGACATCAAGAGCGAGATACACTGTATTTTGTCACCGACTGATCCTTATCCAACCAATCCATGAGATTGATATCGTCTACTGATGTAAAAATTTAGCAGGCGCACGGGGTCAATCTGGACTACATATGTATACTGTATCATAAAAACCAAATCCGTGCGACTGGGGTGTTGGCTATACTGCTGTATAACTTGTTAATCGGTAATAAGTATATAAAACCGATTTTACACTCTGCTCGATATCCCTGTGGCAATACTCAGCCGCCGAATACATTGTCCGATCAGGTCGATATTGTTGGCAAAGCGACGCAAGATACTGATTTTATGGGATTATTATATCATTTGATTGCCCCAGTTGATACATTTGGCGACGTTTCAAACGTCAATATGTACTTAAGTACTGAGCTATTATGTGGCCCCGAGTCGTCGCTCGGTATCGTGTACAGTAGATTAATATAGGCAATCACCTAATTGAAATATGGGGTTGAAATTAGCAATATGACGTGACGTGACGTCATGAGGTTCACGTTCGTGTTCACACAGAACCTTTCAAAAAGGTTCACGTTCACACGAGCCTGAACCTTTCAGAGGTTCACACCATCCCTAATATTCAGTCTACATTCTCTCCTGTACATTTACGAGCGAGACTGTAATTTTACCGCCTATACCTAGTACCTACAACCCTACACGCTGTCCTTTGTAAATTAGATTACATGCCAGCTTCTAAATTCACGTACATCCATACCTATCCCACAGCAACGCAATGCCGAAATACCGCTCTTAGAACGACATTGGGACAACTGTATATTTATTCATGATTCACTATGAAAAAGTATTGCTGCTGGAACTCTAATTCTTCTTTAGAAGGAATGCAAATATAGCACAAGTGGTCCCACGAAAAGGTGAATTAATTCCACCGCCGAATAAACTTCCAATTGTTCCTTTTTCTCGTCTTATTCCTTCTGTGTGACTAGTATCTTGCAGTTCCACTAAAAAGAACTCATGCGCAAGTCGCTATATTAAGCAAAGTTTGCAACCTAGACATGACATTACAATAACTACTAATACAAATAGGCTGACAAAAATATAACAATTTTTGAAGTACCGGTACTGGTACATTGTGTGATGACGGCTCCGCCTTTTAATGATATAGCAGAGATTCATGACCTACTTTATCTAATGCAGCGGTTCTCAACCTTTTTGGACATGCGCAAACCCTCGGCGATAGCCTAAAAGTTTGCGCCCCCTGCACTTATCGTCACGTCAAAAAGAACACACCATCTAATACAGAGATAGGCAATCTTTTTGCTAATCACGGTCACATCACATTTCAATTATTTAGGTAGCCTAAGGCCGCATTCCGGGGCATAGCAACCTATATCGCATCTAAGTCTGTCTTAAGCAGTGCAGTTCGCCAGCTATTACCAACAGCTACCAAGCGCACTGAGCTTCACGATACTGCCAAATCTATGACGTAATAAATGACTTACACGTGGGAATTGCTCTGAATCTTCAAAGAATATAAAAAATTTGCTCAAATGAAGTTGAGTGCGACTGCTGTAGTTTGAATTTGGCAAGCTTTCTTGGATGCAAAATAAGTTTCTTCTATATGCTGGATTTGCGCAAACTCAAAAATAACTAGCGGGGACTTGAAACTCGTGGTACAATACGTCTAGATCAGTGGTTCCCAACCTTTTTCGACCCATCGCCCCCTTTTCAAGGTCAACACCAATCATCGCCCCCCAAAATTTTGTGCACCGATAATTGGGCATACAGACTGTAATCACCGGCGGGTTGACTAAAAAAAAAAAGAGCTGCAAATAACGTTTTTTCTCTCGGAATTGCTAGGTGGATGACTAAAAAAAAAAAAAAAAAAAAAAAAAAAAAAAGGTCAGCCGTTTTGACGCGTCATCGCCCCCCTATCGCCCCCTTCGCTATTTTCGCCCCCCGTCGCCCCCTTTGTCCATTTTCGCCCCCCTATCGCCCCCTTCGTCATTTTCGCCCCCCTAGATCGCCAAATCGCCCCCTGGGGGGCGATATCGCCCACGTTGGGAACCACTGGTCTAGATATTAGATATATCCGATCATTTATTAAACCAACAGTATAAGTATGGCGAAGTTTGTACTTGTGAAGTCAATAAATATTTGCGGTGTACTAATGCCATTCTTTACGTTTCTCTTTCTGCAGAAGGAATCGATTGAGCTGATTGCCAATTATCATGCATGGTGCACCCTCATTTTGCCGCCCCTGGCAGCCAGCGGCCCCTGGCGCACAGCCAGAGTCGTCAAGTGGCTGCTACGCCAATGGTTGACATTTGGCATATAGGAATTTTAGTACATATTCATATTGGTTGGTACGACATTTTTGCATTTATCACGTTCGCACTTTCGACTTTCTTCGACCATAACGATTAGCACATAATATCTGTAGCAAGTGTTGTTTACTCGCGGACCTAACCAAATATTAGATGCTGTTAAAAAGGAAATTAGAGTAAGCGCATTTGTGTCTTACGTCCGATGAATCTTTATCATGCATTAAATCGAATTATTAAGTCACTCGGCACTTTATCTACTGACCATTGTAATAGCCTGTTTGCAATGCGAACTACGCCATTTAGGCTTAGACACGCTCTCCTGTTCTTACACTGATCACATCAGGCCTATAGTCAAGATCCTAAAGGCATGGGCGTACATATGAATAATTGGTGATGTCATTAAACTTGCTTGCTGATCCATACGAAAAAATGGCATAGTTAGTATTTGTACCGCGTTTGTTCGTACTACAAACTTTGTAATACTGTGAACTCTACCGATTTAAATCGAGTACCCTGTGCAGAGCAAAATCAAATCCACTAAGGCGTATGCCTTACTATATTCCTTCTGCAGTCTAATTAATGCTTAATTAGACTCTTGAAACTTATTTAACTTCAAGTATAAGGGTATTTGTGATATTAAAGATTATTTGGCATTATTTCAGTAGTTTGCCAAAATTGTACGATTGCCAAGAGCCATCCCGCAGTTGACAACCCTTTACCGATATAACTGTGTATTAATCGTGAATCTTGAGTAATAAGTGTGCAAAGAAGGTGTACTCGTTGGCGTTGACAATCACAAGGATATCGCACGTTGTTCTTGAAAAATATGTTGATTTGTGTTTTGTATAGATAAAAAGTGTTGAAGCCCAAGCCTGTACAAAAATGACCGTCATCAATTAGTCGGATTGTGAGGGCTTATATAGCAATGCATTCTTGCTTTAAACGCCCAACGTACCGGTACCATTCAATCGGCATCTTTTCGAACGTTGTCGGAAAATGAACCAAAGGTGCTAAAGTTGCAACATTGATATTACGATTCAAAACAGTTTCACTCTTTTGTGCGTTCTAAATGCGAGCACATTCACATTGCGATGACGTAACATTTTATTTAGTGGAAAAGTGATATTATTGCGAGTGAATATTGTTCTTGGGTTCGCCCTCAACCCTTACGAGGTGGGTGTATCATATATGATATGGCATGTCTTCGACACCGGTTTCTCGATGTTGACACGCCCTAGACATCGGGAACAACGTTTTTTGAAAAGCTGATACTTTTTAGATGCATTTGGTACCTTACTCAAATATTTTGGTTTGCAAAAATAGTATAAAAAATAATTTAGCAAAGGAAAAATGGTTATCACCTAAAATTTCCATTGTCGGAAAATCTGCCAGAACATCAGAAGTCGACATGTACATTATCCTGTGCAAATATTCATCGTTTCAAACATGAAAACGTGTTCTGGGGAGTTTTCTGAGGGGGATTTGTTAATTTTGGCCCTGCCACGCATAAACTGGTTTACTCTGCCTGTAAATGGTTGTACATGACAAAAGAAAGCATATCGCGTTATTTTATTTCATAAACTAGACGGCAGGGGCCGATTGAGTCTTTATCATGAACTTGACGTTGATGGTCACTCACTGACCACGCCCATTTGTAAATTTGATATGAATTTTCCATTTTCGATATCTGACGAACTACGCGGTTCACAACCATGGTTGATGGCTTCTTTTAAACTAGGCAACAGTGGCTACGCACTGGAGCATCATATTTCTCTTTTTGACGCCATCCTGAGGGTCAGCCTTGAAAATTGAGAAAGAGAAAGATTTTCTTGGAAAAAAAGTCTGTTTATTTAAACTTATTGAAAAACCCTAGGGGTGTCGATAAGTGGTGGAATCGGTAGAGGGCTATACTCCGCCCCCTTTCACGGTGATAATTTGAAAAGTGAAGGTCAATCCTGCAAAATATGGCGCCACCTCGTAAGGGTTAAGCTTGTTAATCAATAATACAATACGCTGAATGTAAAAAAAGGAAGCTCTCTACCCCCACGAAGCTCTCCGAATACAAAAGTAATAAGTTTTTTACTTTCTTTTAGTGAAATTGTTTCCGGCTGGCTGGTGCGAATGGTGCTCAAAAAGGTTAAAAGGCATACTGATTATAGAGTATTACTAAGTTGTGGATATATTTGACTGTTGACGGGTCATATTTCCCAAATATAACTCGAATATGATCAGATTTACCTTATATATCTCAGAGCTCCAGATTGACAGTCTAGACCTGTTGTACAGAAAATATTTGTCATAGAATGAAATGGACGTATGTATTTTCAGTATTGGTATATGCGCTAGCGAATTAGTACCACGTTATCAATACAATGACAGAAGGGTGTCAAGATCAAAATTCTGGTGTAGCTAATGCCATCTCTACATCATTATCACCCTGGACAAGCGGTATGTAATGCCTGTATTATATTTGATCTCAGATAACTTGAAATTGTTATTGATATAACCCATACTAAACGTACGTAGAGTGTCTCAAAGGCAGCGCATTCCACTCGTTGTGTGAATAAGATGCCGAACGGATTCAAAGAAAATAATGGAATCCATATTATATTATGATATGAATATGTATGGATCCTCAATCACATTACAATAATCGCTTGTCTATTAGGATCCGCAATTTTGGCTGAAGGGGAAAATGTCAATCTAGAGTTCGCAAATAGCACTGTTAACGTCGTGACCGGAGATCAAATAAATGCAAACAAGATCGTATTTAACATTACCGGTGCTGAAGGAGAAGCAACTCCCACTGACCAAGGTGAGTGCAATGTTCTCTCATTGAATATGGTGTCTCAATTGGAGAAAATGGTCTGCTTGATCACACGATACTTGAGCATCCCGCATTATGAGGAGTGACAGTTTAATAGGGGCACGTCAGCGGGGCGTTACGGCATGGAACATTGTGATAAAAAAAAACATAATTCAACAGTTACGTCAATCCAACCCTAATCCTATTCGTTATGAGATCACGTTAGCGTGTTTTCGCCAAGGTTTCATGAGGTCCGTAACAGTGTGGAGATGACTTGAGTCAACTTTCTCGTATTACTTGAGTTGACTTGACTCGGCGCATCAGAAATGTGGATTGACTCGTGACTCGGAGCCAAATTCACGTATTAATTTCAAGTCATTAAGTAAACGGTGTCGATGAAATCACCCTATCATTGTATGCTAAAATTGTTCGCGATTCGCCGGTGTCACTTGTGAGAGCAACTTTATAGTTATTCACTGATTGTAAGTTTATGTGATACTCTAACGTTACACCACACATAGATTGATCGATCGAGTATGGACACTACGACTGGCAATGGAACCGTTGCTCCCTTATTGGACTCGGGCTTGCTGGTTCGTCGGTGAATTGAAAATGAAGCGAATTGACTGGAGTAGTAGGTCTAACTATAAAATTCAAATTGACTTGTGATTCGCATCTTTATGATTTCTCCCTACCCTGGCTCTCATAATAAAACAATTTTTAGTCTCGACGTGTTGTGATGACGAAATTCATAAAGTATCGTAATTATTGTCCTTGCATGTCAATATTTTTATCACACAGTAGCTTATTAATATCCCTGGATAGTTCTCAGGGCGGAAAGGAGTGAAGACCAAAATTATAATGTCGCAGACATGCCGCCACGATCATCATCATCATCATCGCCCGGGGCAAGCGGTCAGTAAATCATAGTTGCTAACCCTTTTATCGATCATATCCAGGTATAATAATATTTACTGTTGTTTAACCTGATACTGGTGTTATCCTTGTGTATCTCAGGATTTGCGACGCTGGCAGATGGTGAAAACATATATCAAAATTTCATCAATAGCGAGGTTAAGGTTGTGGCAGGAGATGAGATTCATGGTAACAAGGTTATCAACAAGTACTATATGAATGCTGAAAGCCCAGCAAATCCTGCGGACCAAAGTAAGTCCATGCTGTTTTTTCATAGTACGCATAACCAGTATTGAATGACACCCATAATACGAGTAGAGGAAACAACACAATATCCCATTTTTGAAATTGTCCGAACGAATATCACACCGAGCACAAACAACAATGGACTCTGACACCATCTTATTTTCTAACGGCACAATGACAACATGATGTTATCGCAATTTCGTAAACTAGATTCCTCGTCAAATGTTATATTATGCTTGAGATGTGATGGATCAGTTGTAGAGAAATGATTTTCACAACCTCTACGTCCTAAATTGTCGATTCTGTCGCCAATCAAAATTAGGTCATATTTAATTAGGCAATTTGTGGAACACTGTTTTTTAATGTGAGCAAATCCCTACCCGGAGCCTACGATATTCACGGCCTTATCTGGTACTATGCTTGCAAGAGCTAACAGGCCTATGCTCACAAAACAGAAATTCGCGATTATGCGCGATTTCACTTCTCGCTACCGGACGCATCGCTTCAGATAAGCTGCATGTATTCGTACAACAGGTCAAATCAGTACCGTACCATGAGAAAGTGGCAAGAGACAGCCTCGTAGATGCAGTTATCCACCGATTCAGTAGTAGGCTAAGTGGTGAGAAAACACTGACATGCTCATGTAAACCATTTTATTGCATGGTAAAATCAATTCAAGCACGTGAAGAAGAATCGGTACACATGTCATATTGAAAACTACTTGCAATAACCAACTTGTATCAAAAACAAACTTGCAGCATACAAGCTACGGCCATAAGTACCGGTAATGAAAATGAAATGCATCACCGAAGAATGCAAGTTACGTCTTTCTCAACTTTTGTTGTTTTATTGTCCGTTATTAAAGCATTTTTCTCACAGAGGTATTAACTAGCTTCTGCTTGTTATTGTAATATACATTCACAATGATTTTGTCGCCAATTTCAAAGTTTGATCTCGATGATCATAACATGCAAAATGCAAAGCCGCTCCCCCCCCCCCAAATAAAAAACCGTGATGCAAAACCTATTCACTGTGACTTAGGATGAGGACAGACGATTTTATCAGAACAATTTAGGATTAAAAACTGGATGAAAAAAACTCGGCAAGTGGTACTGAGGGAGTAAGCAGGCCCCCACGATCGAGTAAGTCGGAATACCATGAACTTGCTTTACAATTTACCCAGCTACTACGCACGACACCGTCTCACTGTAAGGAGATAGAAATGATTCGGTAATTTCAATAGCCACTTCTTCAATGACTCTTTTGAAATGGTAAAAATGACTTGAGCTTGATGCCAATTTTTAGGATGGAACAGAGCAGTATTATCTTTTCTGAATAGGTAACTTCTGTTGAACCAACCAGAACCCCCCCCCCCCCCACACACACACACACACACACATTTGCCTATACCGTGACAATCGTGAACCAAGCATTAATCAGGTTCAAGAATGAAGCCCCGCTCTACCACATTAAGACCATTTACATGGTCAAGTCGTCTTGGAGTCAAGTCGTCTTGGAGTGACGTCATGAGACGGCTTGCCAAAATGATCGAGTTTACATGGTCAATGGTCATGTTTATCGCATCTCGAGAGATGCACAGCACTTTGGGATTCAGCTCGGGAATATGCTACGGCACCTGAGATATCCAGACATACTTCAACATAATTCTAGAATGACCAAATACACCGTGTATGTATATATTCTTTCTGATAGTGAGCTGGGTAAGTTATATTGTTGGCTGTACCCGCTTCATAAGTTGTGACGCTGAACAAATAAGACCGCGAGCATATTATAAAAGCACTGTCGTCTCCAAGTAGAGACTTATGAAGAATGTGATTGGAGCAGGCTGACTCTGGATCTCCTCCCCAACTGGTACGAAACAAGAATTCCAAATGGACGAATATCTTATTAAAATACCGTTGAAAAATTGCTGGTAATATCCTGGTAAGACCAAATACTCCAGTAAATAAAACAATAAATGAACAGATCAACAACAGCAAAACAAAGCTGGCTACTCTCACCACGTCGCTCACGTAAATGAACACACGTGCGCTCCGAAGCAGTATAAGTGGCGAGTGAGCCATAAAGAAAATAATATCCACCGTGACATAGCCGGCCCTGTGACGAACTGTGAACTGCCAAAGCAAATACATAGAGTCACAATAACTGATGAGCGGTGGTAATGAATGTTAACAAAATGTAAAAATACACAGGGTGGTTGTACGAATATGAACTTACGAATATGATGTTCGTAGGTTCTACTTACAGTACAAAACCTCACTCTCCTGACCAAGCCATTACAGTCAGGAAGCATGATTAGGATACAATAAAGGGTTGCCTTATCGACGTAAGTACGTCGCAGGCAATTATTTTGCGAACACAAAATTGTGCTATATCAGGAGCACAAGTGTCAGGTGTGAGAAGTCATCTGAAGTCAGATCTGCTGCCCATGGACATTCAAGTATTCAAAATCGACATAATACCCCAATGAGCGATGAATTAGAAGTGAATTGAAAATTAGGATTAGTAAAATTGGCATTAAATGCAGAAAAAATAGTGTCTCATGACATTCTCAACAATAACAGAAGTCTTGTTATTGCAATCAAGGAAATTAACCTCAGTGGAATACACCTAATTAGTTCGAAGGGTTTTGTCACAACCCATAAAAGAATGGCCAAGTTGTCATGAAGTAACTGCTGACTTCGTAATCCAAGTAACGCATAAGAACTTGTTACCAATAATACAGTAAAAATCATTTACATCAATAATTGGGTGGACATTGTACAGATGGACACGCCCTTCAGGTATCATTGTGCATGCGCATTGTGCAACAATGACTGCGCTTGGGGGTAGATTTTCAATAACAGGAAAGTGACCAGTAGCTAATACATCATGCAAGTTGATGCCTGTGCTTTACCCGATTCCTTCAACTGATATGGGCACAAATTTAGGCTGGCGGAGAAGGATGGCAGCGGTATTTATTAAATAAGTCAGCGGTTCACCACTGATAACCAATTGGTTTAGGAATAAGAAAGTACACAGGCAGTTGGTAGCCCCAGAAATAAGGAATGCACGTGCGATCAAACTGGTAGAAGCTACCAGACAGGTGAGTATCACCAAAGGTGTAGACAGATGTACCTGAAAACTTATCTCGGCAATTGCAGGAGATAGAGCCATAACTGTGTTGTTACTGGCAACAACAATCAATTTAGGATGTAATGAACAATTATATGCGTCATGTAATAAAGTGCTTTGAGCACAGCCACATCCATGTATTTTGCAATGACATGTGGATGGGTAATAATTGTGATCATGATCACAGAATGAACGATTACGGCGCACCAGACTCTCTTCTACGAGTCCATGACGTTGCCGAACTTGCATCTTTTGGATTTCTTCAAAGTTGAAGAGAAGATGAAGATCTTGACACAGGATACATGATGAACGTAGCTCCTTTTCAGAGGTACATCGACGCATCGAGCCGGAATCCATAGATGTAGAATTCACCTCTATTGCAGTTTTGCGCGGATTCTTCGAGTAGGCTACATCTTGTGAGGTATGTTTGGATCGATGTCTTCGGGTTCAAGTGAACAATCAAATTCATTGTTGACCGGACCAAATGGTGACCGAGTCAATGCTATTTCCTTTTCGACAAATTCAACGAAATCGTCGGAATTTGGATCAACATTGGCTTCATCCTGTTGACTTACAGGAGATGAAGATGGAATAACAGGATGTTGAGCAGACTGCAGCAGCTCACAATTGTGAGTGTTATCTGTTGCGGGGTGCGTAGAACTATCAATGAACATTTCACAAGTGTGAAAGCCTTGAATAAAGTTGGTCGCATCAGCCGCCGCACTACGGGTGGCTGAGTATTGACAATTAGAGGATATTTTAGGTTGCGCAGCCGGCCCATTATAGGCTTCTGAGTAACGGCAACTGAATATCAAATCTGGTTGCACAGCCGGCCCATTACAGGGGACAGAGAATAGGTAGTCGGATGAAATAACTGGTTTCACAGCCGACCCATTACGTGGGGCTGAGAATCTGTAATTGGATATCTTCTCTGACAACGAACATCCTACAACAGGTGGAGTAGGGCAAGTCGCGAAAGTTTGACATTGAGTGGTAATGGCCTCAGCATCGAGAAAGTCTTCTGTGAGTGGTTTATCATTAATAGCGTTGCCAACTGGCAGTCCTTTGTTGTGGGTGTCATTACTATCCAAGCCGCAGCAACCTTTATGACTGGTTACAGAAGCTAATGATCCAAATTGTGACGAAACAATTGCTTTATACCGTTCAAATTTTGACTGAGCACTGAAAAGTTCCCATTCCAACCTTTTCAAATTGTCTTCTTCATGCGTCCACAATGTCTGTAAAGTTGTGAAGTGACATACTTACACTTTCAGCAGTAATAAGTTTACGGAATGTGCCATCAGCAATATTCTTTGCATATAGACACAGGTCATGAAATGACAAAATTCTTTCCAATATTGATTCGGCATCGACACTGCCCTCGGTTATCTTGTCTTTGATACCGGTAGTAAGATTGTTCAACTGGGTATTGACTCGATGGAATGTCTCGTCAAGACTGTCTTTTGCAGCCAGAACAGTTCGGGGAGTAGCTCCACTCAAACATTTAGTAAAATAGGCATCGGCAGCGTGGAAGTCCCTTGCTAGACCGGCCAAAATATTGTCAGTGACTTGCATATCGAAGCCTTTGACAGTAATCGCCTTATAGGCATTAGGGTCTCTTCTTGGACCAAAAGTAATAAGATTGACTCGCGCATCGAAGTCTTTTACTGTAGATGGAGGATCCATAACGAAGTTAATGGAATACACTCAATTTTTCAACCTTTGTCGTCTCCAAGTAGAGACTTATGAAGAATGTGATTGGAGCAGGCTGACTCTGGATCTCCTCCCCAACTGGTACGAAACAAGAACTCCAAATGGACGAATATCTTATTAAAATACCGTTGAAAAATTGCTGGTAATATCCTGGTAAGACCAAATACTCCAGTAAATAAAACAATAAATGAACAGATCAACAACAGCAAAACAAAGCTGGCTACTCTCACCACGTCGCTCACGTAAATGAACACACGTGCGCTCCGAAGCAGTATAAGTGGCGAGTGAGCCATAAAGAAAATAATATCCACCGTGACAAGCACTATCATGTACTGATAGAGCTTTCACATTCACCCAGTTGAAATACGTGCCGGTTTCGTGAAATATGAACATGAAATGTTGGTATGTTGCTGCAGTATGGATTCGTTCTCATGTACCGGTACTGTTCAAGCCGTCTCCAAGCGACTCTGAGGAACGGATTGAGCTCAAGACGGATTGAAGCCGTCTGCCTTTTCTCTCTTTTTCAAAAACGAGAGAGTCGGCTTGACGGAGTTAGCTTCGAAGCTGACCCAAACGACCATGTAAATGGGCTTATTGGTTCTCAAACTCGGGGGCGTGAAAACAGCTGAATGGAGCGAGAATCTGTGGTCAGCTGCAAAAACATTAGCACCGGGCGCAATTTACCTCCAATTGATACATATTTCTCTGTGTAAAGTCCTCAATTCACTTAAACGTTTTCTTATTATAGTTCACCAAGATAATTCAAATCCAGTGGTTCGGGGGCGCCCCTCTCCCTTGGGTGCGTCAAAGCATCTCCTGCCAACAAATGTCATGGATGGAACACTACCTACTATTCTAGGGCCCGTAGCTAAGTCGATTTTTGCCTCAGAGAAAAGGCGATTTGTACTAACGATAAGGTGAAACGGATACTTCACTAACGCATTGCACGATTATTATACGTAACCCGAAAATAAGATAATTCATAAAAATTATATTTATATTTCATTTTACGTACGGAAAATGCATGAAATACTCCACTTAGTTTTGAACCTCAGACAGCATGTTTTTCAGGCAAAAGAACTCAGCTAATTAGGATTGACTCAAAGTCTTGATATTCTCTATGAAAACAACTAAATCCTAAAATTCAAAATTGCTGATATCTTATTTTTCAGAGATCAGTATCGAAAAGCTCATACAAATTTGCAACGACCATACAAAGGCAGCGACCAATATTGACATCCTCGATGACTTTCGACATGAAGAGCTTCAGAAACCTGACTTTGAAGTTTACCCGCAAATGCGACAAGTTGACGTGCACGATTATTACAAAGGTCGATATGGCCATGATCAGCTGACACAGGAAATTGGATTTCTGACGCAGAAAAGAATTGAAGCGAAAGATATCAAGATCGGTGACTTAGAGGCATCCATGTGGCAGAGGGAAACGGCGAGCTCGTCAAAAAATGTTGGTGTAACCGCTATTGTCGCATCTGCTGGATCGGGAAAATCCACCCTCATACGCAGAATAGCTAGACAAGCTCTCGGTATATCTGCAACAGATGATGCCGAAGATATCTCATCTTACGGTAAAAAGTTGGTGCATCATATTGATTTGAAGGATAATCCAGAAATGAACGAAACCAAACCATCAAGATTTATATTTCGAGGGCTGTACCGAAGCGAAGAAGAAGAAGATTTGGCTTACGACTGGCTATATGAACACCAATCGGAGGCAATATTGATATTTGACGGGCTTGATCAAGCAACGTGGAACTTGGAGGAGAGAAATACCTGCAAAATAAGAAAGTATGACAAAGCCAGCTTATGGACAATCATGTATAACATTCTCTCCCGCAATATTCTCCCTCGTGTCAAAATATATATCGCATCACGCGAGTTCAAGATTTCAGAGTTACCGGCACCGGCTAGACCCGAAACCATCGTTATGCTCCATGGTTTTACTCTGGAAGATGCGCATAGGCTGTTCGCCTTTTTACTCAAAGAGGAAGGAGAAGTGCTCTGGGAGAAAATTGAAACTGTGTCACCAAGATTGCTCAATTTAGTTTCGGTTCCCGTTTTTCTGATTTTAACGGCAGTTGTGATGGGGAGGGATTCAAGTAAACCTGTCCCAGCAACGGTAACAGAATTATACAACAGAATCATCTCAGCTCTACAAAGTCTCGAAAATATTCGAAACCGGGAAGAAATTTTATCGATCGTCAACAAACTAAAGGAATTGGCATTTCGTGGTATGAAAGAAGGACGGGTCGTATTCAAAGAGATGGACTTGAATTTATTTGGAGTTTCCGCGAAGGAAGTACAAGATTTGATGACGAAAGTTCCTGGGAACAATCTTCTGAGTCGGTATTTGATGCAAGGAGACTTCACATTCTTCTTTTGCCATCAAAGCATTCAAGAATATCTGGCAGCGATCTTCGTAGCAGAAATGGAGTTCAACGAATTCGCTCGCTTCGACGAAGAACATCTCCATGAAGAGCGATGGTCCGTCGTACGAAGATTCGTGGCTGGCGTCGTCTTCTCGAAATCTCAAAATGATGTTTACAGAGGTTAGATATTACACATCCAACTAAATTTGATGATGTTGACTCTATAACTCAACGCCAATTTTTAGAGCTAGGCTATTCAGTTAACGTAGGCCTTCTTTATTGAAAGTGGGCAAAATTTTTGTGGGCCTTGCTCCAAGTCGGCATTTCAGGAGTCAATGAATCTAATAATGAATAGCATCCAGGCCTAAAAGATCAATGACCATAAATATGTCGAAAGACCGGAATTGGGCGAGAAATCTGACAGCAAAATATTATAGGTTTAGCTGGCTGACTACTTAACTGGAATCCTGTAACCTGGTGAGATCTTCTTAGACGCAGATAGACGCAAGACATACGGATATATTTCAGACGTTGGTACTAGTAGGTTTAGCAAATAAGTCTCATCCCGACTCAGCTCTTACACGAGCTTATAAATACTCGAGATAATTGCAATAGGAAGTCATATTCGTATGCTAATAGGGTGAGACAATACACTGATTTCCGATACCACAGCTATACATCGACCCCCCCCCCCCAAAAAAAAAAAGGAGGAAACTGCCATGTAAATGACAGGGGAAGTGAACAATCACAAGTATATGGGAAGACAACAGCAATTACATAGCTAAGACAATCCTAGTAATGGAATCAAACTCTTCAGTCAATAATACAACAACATTAGAGAGCATGAACAAGGTTTTCTAGCAGCTTTTATAATATACAAGTTAGCCTAACAAAACACACAACAGAATTCCAGATTAATCTAACTAGAAAATTGTTATCCAATACAACACTACAATCCAGATTAACATACAAGAAATATGTAGCCTAAAAATCTAACTAAGCCTAGCCTAGAAAAAGAACTAGAATACACAATAAAATACATCTCAGTAGGCATCGTTATCAAGTGCAATACACCAGTCAAGTCAGAGAGGCTATCCAACTTCCAACAACAGTCCGTGGCCACCGATATATACAATGTGGCCGTTACATATCACAGTAATTGTACTTCGATCAGTACAATTTAGATTGGATATATTCAACGTATATCTCAATCACACGCTCGGGCTGTGCACTTCAGCTTCTACTCATGTGTGGCAGGGTGACTGCCTGATCTCATCTGAGCGTCAGGTCTTGTCAGGCGTTTGGATTTCTTCTTTGGGCGCGGCAATTTCGGAGATGCCGCTATTGAATCGTGACGGGTCAGAATTGCACAAGTATCAGGCTCTCGATCACGTACCATTGTGGCAGGACTATCCAATGTGGCCGCGTACGTTTTATCATGGATGTGATCGCGCCGTTTGGTATCTGGTGAGAACTGAGCTTCGTCGGTCGGTTCGTCTATTATAGGCTGCGGCTCGGATGAGATTTCCCCGTGTTGTATAAGCGGCCGGTCGGCAGCGATGTCGACTGTGTGACGTCTCGTGCTCGCGTCAGATTGTATCTCAGATATGTTTTCGCCCGTATCGATCGAATGTAATGCAATGTCCCGATCAGAATTGTTGCCACGAGTAGAAGTAGAACCTTGCGCACCGCGACGAGCCGAAACGCGTCCTCGTAACGTGTTCGTCGATTCTGTAATAAACTCCACAGCAGCAATACGTTTGTCATGAAAAGACTTACGCACTTCATTACGTTCAGAACAAAATGATTTACAAGTTAAATACAATCCCCAGATCATAGCGTTCAATAGATATTTCCCTTTGACGAGGATCTTGTATAATGGGAAGGGCCATTTTTGACAGGCATGAAAAAGTCATCAAACACCGGCGGCAGACTATTGGAAAAATATTTGTGAACAAGTTTCTATACTTCGAAGCGATATAGGTCATCAACTCGCAAAATTCGATGCTTACGGTAGTAAGGCAGATTCAACCTCACAAACGACCGCGAACTGTTGTGATAGATACAAAATCCAGCTTATGAAGTATCTGAGGGTTAAGCATTCGGTCACTGACCCTAACAGACGCTGAACATAGCCTGGTGGAATATATCTAGAAAACGCGGAAACTGCAAGACACCCTAATTTCCGAATACTACGCAGATTTAACCTCACAAACGGCCGCGAACTGTCGTGATAGGTAAAAATCGAAATTATGAAATATCTGACGGCTAAACATTCGGTCACTAACGATTATACGGGCCCAGCATGGCCTTGTTTGTTTGTTTTGGGGTATTCATGGTGTTTGTCGACTGCTATGGTCATTTACACCAGGCCGATATTCTTCATATTTTCCGTAACTGCCGACTTATAGCACGGCCCACCTCTATGCTTTTGTAAGACACCGCAGACGCGGATGAGGTGGTGAGGAGGAGCCTAGGTAAACCTCCAACACTTAGGTATCGGAATTCGGAAGTCGACCTCGGTCGGACTCGAACCCGCACCCATTGGTGTTACAGCCGCGGATTATACCACTGCGCTATCTCGCCACCGCCCCAGCATGGCCTCGTTGCAAACAAAACGCGAAAAACGCGGGACACCCTAAATTTCGAGTTCGAGACCAGTTCCAGACCTATTGTAAGCGCTGAACATAGCCTGGTGGAAAGTATCTAGAAAACGCGGAAACTGCGGAACACCCTAAATGTCGAGTATAAGACGAATTTGGCGTCAAAAATGGCCGAGAACTGTCGTAATAGTTAAAAATTGAGCTTATGAGCTGTCTGATGGTTAAACGTCTGGTAACTTAGTCTTGTAAACGCTGAACATGGCCTGGTGGAAAATATCTGGAAAACGCGGAAACTGCAGAACACCCTAAATTTCGAGTGTAAGGTGAATTAGGCCCCACAAACACCAGAGGACTGTCGTAAAAAAGTTAAAACTGAACTTATGAACTGAGGGTCAAACATTCGGTCACTGACCATTATACATACACGTAGAATCTGCCCTCGTGGGAAATATGATCTAGAAAACATGGAAACCGCGGGGACTCAAATTCTACCGAATACATATAGAATAACACCTACGAAAGTATTGTCATCGGAAGAAAACATGAATTTCATTGACAAGTTGTTGTTATCCAGCATCAATTCCCGATGATGGGGAGTCGAATATACCAGTAATATGAATTTCTATATTCTTGGTTTCCCTTGTCATTTCATAATGCTAGAGCTAGACATACGTCCGTTTTTTTTCGCTCAGTGTTACTGGTCTGGGCGCGGGAGAATGCATGCATGTTTTTTATTACTTGACCTTCAATTATTTTTTGCGTTTATGATACTCACGGTTGATGATTTGGTTACTTTAACAATTCGTTTCAACACTTTACGCATTAATATTTTTCGCCATTTTACCAGTCTTAGATACATCTAATTTAGACGTTCAATAGAAATAACATGGACGGAGATGGGGTTGCATTTAAAACAAACATGTTTAAAACAAGGCGTTTGGTGGAAATGTGTATTTTATTGTTTATTGTTTTTGTTTTTTGTAAGCCATGACGTCGCGAATATTCAATTGTGATGTCATAGTGGATTCACATTGGCAATTGAAAATATAGATTAAATAAAGCTCATTTGACGAAATATATGTACTATTGCTGTTGTCCCGACTTTTCTGAGGTGTCCAACCGTCCCATATCGATATACGTCGGCTATATCTGGTGGTAATTGTCTGTAAGCTCATACAACATGCTTTTTGACAAGTACTTACACAATTATGGCATAATTTCACTTGAAAAACACATTTTTTTAAAAACGCATATTTAGAACACTGTTCAAAACATGTATTAGACGAAGTGTTTTATAACCCCGTTTATTTTAAACGTTGTCGCTGCCAAAGGGGTTGGTTGGCTCGTTGGCTGGCTTATTGGTGGAAGTTGGCAGTTCATTCCTCGACAGAATGACGTTCTGGAGTGCCGAGACGTCGAGAGTTCATCTAGGCTCCAACTCCCCTAATACGTCGCTGCTGTGAAGGAGGCGAGTGGCGCAGTGATCGCTGATTGCTGGTTGGACAACTGGCGTAGCTAGAAACGGGCGATCGCTCCCTGTAAATTTCTGGAATGTTTTCGTAACATCAATAAATATAACAGTATTTTAGGGCTGATGAATACAACCTGAAAAATATGTCCGCGCTTTGCGCGATTTAGTGTCCAACATACACGTCTTGGTTTTCTTATTGGTATCCCGAAACAAATTCTTTCAAAATACTCATGATTGAATTTAGCTGCATTTTCATGAGAAAACAACAGTACCAGTAGATACACGAGAGTATCCCAAGGTCGTTGGGTTGATTTGAGTCTAGGGGTGTCACTTCAGTATGGGGGTTGGGGACTGTTGGTTACGGCAATTTCCGTACCGGGACACACGTAGAAATTTAAAGTAGGCTACATGAGACTCTGCAGTGCGCTGTCAAAATGATTGACAACTATAAAACCGACGCATGCTGTATTCTGAGGCTTCGATATAGATTTCCGTGTGCTTGAATGGCTATGGCGCCTGATGATCATGTCCCTGCAATCCGACCCCTCCGGCATAAATGCGACTGGCACACCTCCTTTAAAAAGTGCTAATTTGGAATCACACGAGTCTGATCAAAGGAGTTTTTTTTAATTTGGTTTGGTATGTATCTTCAATTCCAATCTTTAAAGTAGGCCATAGCGTCAACTTTCACCAGAGGTTGCTAAATAACCGCGTGCTTCAACGAAATAGGCCTAATTACTGGAATCCACTTGCTCATATACACGCACCAATATTATTCATCAAATTCTTTATTTTATTCAAAAACATTCATCAGATTTTTCGCCCCTTCCCCCCAAAAAAAAGTTCTTGTGGCTATGCCCTTGATTTCGAGTCTCGTCTCTGCCATGTTTCGATGTGTTGGAGGTTTTTCTGGGCTCCTCATCGCCGATCCTGCTGTAAATATAGCGCCTTCAAAAGTCCAGAAGGGAAGAGAGACCCGAACTCAAGAAAGATGGCGCCAGAGACCAGAAAAACTACGCAAGAATGCGGCAAAGATCCCAAAAGACATTAATTCATGAAATTACTGTCCGGGCACACATGACCTAGGAGTTAATATGCGCCAAATGTGTTAATAAAACAAACAAACAAACACCGGGCCAATTATGTCGTGATTTTCTAATGCAAGTGTAAATTATTGTATGGGGGATTCACAGTATACCTAAGAATCGTGGTTCACACCGAAAACCCGGGTTTGATTCCGCGTCGGAGTTTATTCTGTGCTTCACTGCTTCGCTGTCACTGCCATTATGACGAAGATTGGTTAATCATTTTGAAAGCGAACCCAAAATGTTCCAATACGTTCTCCTTGGTTTTTCGAAGGCATTTTGATAATGTCAGACCTAGTTTTTCTGAGTGTACTAGACCACTACACTTTTCAATACTAACAACTGTATTTCTATGATATTGTCACTGCATTATAGGTGTAAAGCTAAATTTAGACGCTCCTTGTTGTCTTTAATTTGCCAGCATGCATAAAAATATATAATCTGCACTACTGCAAAATAAATTGGACTTACCTAGCACTATGCTAAACTACATTCGACCATGTTATTCATAATCACTATTGGTTCTGGTTACTATAATAATACAGCAACCATGATGTGTTAAGTGAAAGAAAATATATAAAGCCCACAAGCTTGCAAAAATATATGTTAGCCACATTTATATTTACGCTTGAAAATATTTCAATGCAGCGTTATAAGTTTATAAGAAATATCAATTGGAATTGCCCCCGAAAATTAGTAAATTACACCCAGATTAAGAACCGTTGTCCTAGAGCAGGGGTCGGCAACCTTTTGCTATAGTCGCGGGCCAAATTTCGGGTGTACAACGGGCCGGAATTTTTCTTAGTAGCCTACTATATTTTACGCCCACTTCTGTATATATTATCCTACATTGCTGCAATCTCAATCATACCAATCATAAGACCCATGTATTCACAATTCAACAACAAAGAATAAATGTGACGATTGACGCAGCTTGCTTTGTAAATGGTTTTAAACTTCTGGTAACAAGTCAGATGAAACAAGAATCAGACCCTATTCAAAATGGACGTCCGAAATACGTGATCTTAGCTTGCTCTTCGTGAATTTCATTGTCTAAAACTATTGTTCACATTCGCACGTGCTTCCAAAAATCGATGCAATTCCTTTTGCATTGTTGGTAAAGCTGGGATAAAGACCAATTTCAATAACGTACTCTTTGTCACAGTCATGCAGCGATATGCTCTTTATATGAAATTTGTCATTCAATTCAACTGCATCGCATTTTCGAAAGGCCCATTTGAAATTTTCAGGCAATGGTATTGGCGTCCATATTAATCGGAGTACTGAATAGTCAGAATTCATTTTGTAGAGAACGAATGTCGGAAAAGCGGGTGAATTTCAGTAGTTAAATTTCGTATCACAGTTACAAATGTAGTGTTGGTGCTAGGTTTTCTCCCCTCCAGTATAGTAAAGTGAGCATAATTTTCTTTGTACTGTTGACATTTCCAGAGTCACAGATTTGTTTTGAATGCGCCTCAACACCTCACGTATTTAATTATTTTCCCCCTGAAAGTGCAAATTCAATTTGTTCAGATGTGACGCTAAATGTACCAGGAAAGCAGGATGAAATACCCATTTTCGATTACAAGATTATGAATCGGCGATATTTGTGTTTTCAAGGAAAGTTGCTATTTCATTTCTCAATTCATACACTCTTGTAAGCATAGCTGTTCGACTTAATGCGCGAAGATGACAGATATAGGCCTACAGGACATCGCCATTTCCATTCACTGCTTCTAGTAATATCTGGCGTAACTGATTCAGTTAATGAGACAAAAATCATATTAACAGTTTCCACCATTGTGGCCAAAACACTATTCAGTAGGGCTGTTCAAAAATAACCCCTTTTCCTGAATCTTGCAGGTTACTTGATTAAATCGTTAGGTTGCCTTAAAAAACGACGCACACCAAATTTGAATTCATTTCAACCAATATTCGCGGATTTCGTAGAGTTTGGAAATTTTGAATTTGCCTGAATATGCCAAAAAAAAAAATTTTTCAAATTTTTTCTGCCAACCTCATGAAATTGTTGCGCTGTCTTCGAAAACGATGCAAAACAAATTTGACTCACTTTGAAGCCGTAGAAGTGGAGTTATTTCAGTTTTTCTTTGATATTTTTGTGATTATTCTTGATTGGTGGATCATCCCAGAATTATCACCAAAAAACTTGAATAACTCCGCTTCTGCAGCTTGGAAGTGAGTCAAATTTGTTTTCCATCGTTTTTGAAGACAGCGCAACAATTTCATAAGGTTGGAATGAAAATTTGAAAAAATCTTTTTTTGCATTTTTAGGCAAATTCAAAATTTTCAATCTCTACGAAATCCGCGAATATTGGAATATTGGTTGGAATGAATTCAAATTTGGTGTGCGTCGTTTTTTAAGGCAACCTAACGATTTAATCAAGTAGCCTGCGAGATTCTGGAAAAAGGGTTATTTTTGAACAGCCCTACTATTCAGGTTTGTTGTCTTGGCACAAAATGGCTTCTGGAGAATTAAACTATAGATACGCTAACGAACACGGGGGCTAGTTATCTATAATTGAACAGTTTGAGAATCTGTCATTGCGTCTGAGATGCTACAAGCGTTTCTGAAGCAAAGGAAGAACGCCGTTATTGTCACACCCCGTTAGAATGGTAAACCCTTTAAAAAAGTATATAACACCTTCGGTTGCGAGATACACCCGACCGATAAGCACTGATCCAGTCTAGTCTAACTCCATCTCCTACTTCAACCACATTCGTTTTATGGCGTAGCAATAGACTAATACGATGTATAGGGTACTATTTTATCGTAGCAATGCCGCATTCTTTTCATGCAGTGCTGCACTGCAGATTGAAACTCATTATGAAACGGCGGGTCGTATTCTTTTGATAAGTAATTATTATGTCGCGGGGCCGGACAATTTCGCTTGGCGGGCTGGATCCGGCCCGCGGGCCGTAGGTTCCGACCCTTGTGCTAGAGCTTAATTCGGTCTCAATCTGCGCTCATCTTTTCAAATATAGTTGTGTATAGCACTATATAATTAAAGCAACTGAGATTGTACCATTTTCGCGGCGCCATATCTGATTAAAACTAGTTCTATATACAACCGCATGTATAAATCAGTGATTCCCAACCGCGGCCCCGAGGGCCGCATGCGGCCCCCAGCTAGCCTTTCTGCGGCCCCCACAAAAATATTGAGAAATCGATTTATGAAAAAAAATTATATTTATAAAATACTCTTGCTTGGCTTGGAGTCTGGAGTTTTCAATTAGGATTGCAGGAAAGTTGTGAGTAGACTGCTAAGATTACGTCACTGCTGTTTCAATGCAATGTGCTCCAACCTTCCAGTTGAACGAGCAGTATCTATAGATATATAGGTATAGATATAGGTATTGACAGGACCGTAACTGTGGCACTCCAAGTGCCCCAATTGGGGGGAACGAGCTCGAAGGGGCCCCAAAATTATTTAGTGAATTAGCACGAATTATAGAGTATTTTATGAAATTTTATGCAACTTTATCAAAATTCTTTCGCGCTGGGCGCGATTTAAGTTTCCAAGTACCTTCATTATTGGATACTCATCCACCAAGATAAAATACGCAAGATTTATAGAAGTGGGCATATCGGCGTTGTCCATTACCGCGTCACGACGCACGAAGACATATAAAGTTTTAGGCCGTATAACATGCGACTCCAAGAAGTGTGCCCTTACGCTGACCGGAAACTCGGTTATGTATATACAAAATACATATAAGTAAAATTGACCACAGGCGCCTAAATGACTGGTGTCAAATATTCCTGTCTTGACCATCTGAACCTTACGAGACAAATAGGCTACCATCCCGAAGAGAAGAATTATATGCGAGTGAAGAACTACCAATTTGAAATCGCGTGCATCTTTTAGTTTAGTACGTTTGGGCGATTCTATATTTTTTGATATAGCAGACTGAAGGTCACGAAAGACCTAAGTGTTTTGAGGGGCCGGGCGAAGTGTTGTTTCGTTCCTGCCAACGGGTATACGCCCGAAGATGTTTAAATATTATTGAGTATGGTCCTACCTTTTCAAACACAACTCACTCGGCTCAACCGGTCAATCTGATTACGTGAGGAGAGAGAGGATAAAAATTGATACCAATATATTTTCAATTCCCGATTATATTGACCGATTCAATCATGAATTATAGAAATTTTTCGCGCCTCGCGCGATTAGTCGATAGCAGCTGCATAAAACGGACACCCGATTTAGATGATAAATAGCGGTCAACAGCCATCTAGCCTGAGGGGGCCGAGAGCAACGTTTGGGGGGAGGGTGACGAAGTGCTGTTACGGCCCTGGGTATTGATAACTAATTTACGGATGGATGTGCAACAAGTGACTCACGATTAAATACGCCGATATGCGTACTGCTTAGCCGGCAAAAACAGCATAATCGGTAGTCCTATAGCTCGCGACCCAAGCGTTCGAATAATTTGATATGCCGGTGTTTATCGAAAGGGGGTGTCGCACTGATTCCAAAAATACGAATTGAAATCTCGCCAGGGCAATAAAACTATCCCGAAATAGCCAGTAAAGGTTGATTGTTCTGAACAACGGGAGCGCGGCAACACAATGGCCAATGGCGTCAAGCGAATGATCGGAACAATGCGAATTTTCATATTTTGGTGACTATTTTGGGTTCCTTTCATCGCCCTGGTATTCGTGCGGCCCCGACCGTACTCTGAAATTCTAAATTTGGTCCTGCCACCGAAAAAGGTTGGGAACCACTGGTATAAATGAATGTCTTACATAACTACCTTTATGCCACATGTCAACAAACGAAGACGATGTTTGCTTGTATCCACTGTAAACAATGGATCGCCAGGACGAGGTTCTGACGCCCAAGTGTGTGAATGTCTCTCATTGTGACGCGTGCAGCGTAGAGACCGTCTATCACCGTGCGTCTCGTCACAGTGTCGTCTCAAACAATGAAGCGGAAAGTCCTCGCTCGATCGATCCACTCGCAGCTGAAGAAGATGCATACAGAGCGATACATATACATGACACCCGAAGAGCACACACTCACGCGGCTTATTCGCCTGGAACTTTACATGACGATCTACGAATCAGACGACGTCGATCTCATGAAACACGTTGACGACATCGATGTATTTCGTACCCCATTGAGCCGCGATCAAGCTCATGTCGTTGGAACGCTCGTAGCGAGGAGTCAGGGACTTAGGGAGTTGGATTTACGCTACTGCCAGATCGACGACGAGATGTTGGCCGTCATCGCGAGATGTCTCAAGGAGCCAGTCCACGTGAGTAGTTTTGTTGCGTTATACCTCCACAGTGGATCAACAAAGCGGTTTCAGGTGGAGGAAGTGAATTTGCGCCGCAACAACAACAACATCTCAGGTCGCACGCTCCGTTCGTTTCTCGGACATCCTCGGATTGAATCGTGGTCTGGAAACCTGCATTGGAAGGTCAGTCACATTCAACGCATTTAACCGAATATAGAGCCGAACACGCGATCAATAATAATCAATGCCTGTGTGATATGGCGTCACGATGGTTTTAAGCTGACACAATGTTCAGAAAGTCGAGCTGGATGCCGGCGATTTGAAAAACAAGGACGATGACGCCATCAATATCTCGATTCGTAAAGGAGGGCAATACCAGGAATGGAATCAAGGTCGCTTCAACATCGAGGTTTGTTTTGCCTCAAAATGGAGTTGGGTCGATTGTGATTTTTATCTTTGCAGGATTTCAGTATATCATTTAAGGAGTATCCTTCCGATAGATCGAAAGTGAAATTTCTTGAAGAACTTTTTGGTGCGAAGCTGAAGAAGATTCACTGAAGATTTTTGGTCCTTGATGGCAATTTATCAATAGACCCTTACCATTCGGACTTGAGCAACTGTAAAACTGCGCCTTGTCCAAATTAGAATACAATTAGAATTGGGCCGATATGTGTAGCCTAAGCGCGCGTAGCGGGACCTTTTGGTGTGAGTTTAATAAACATTTCACATCCAGCCTATACATATATTAAATGGGAAGGTCTGTCGTCTGATAACCTTCTCGAGTTGTAACCTGAGTCCCACGTAATGTGTGGCTGGGTAGTTATACTTAGCTCGTGAGTAGTAAGACGCACGTTCCTGCGTTAAGTCCTTGATCTCGCAACTTCAACGTGAATACAGCGACAGGATTGCCTCAGATAGATATATTGGTCGGATATACATACATGGAATATACAGTAGGATATCGCAGATGAGTCTGGTTTGTAATTGAAATGCGTGGGCTGATAAATAGTCAGTAACGTGGTACGAGAAGAAAGACATAAATCATGTGATATACAGATGTGAGAGAGAGCCCGGGCGTCTTCATTTCTATCTAGCATCTCATACTGAATTTATTTAGTGGTTATATCACAGGAGAAAATGGATTTCGTGCCAAGGTTTCAATTCCTTCATTGGGACAGATTCGGTAAAAATATTTAGGATTTTCTATTTCAAACGACTGTTTACTAATTTGCCAAGACTGTCAACTCCCAATCCGAAATGTTTGCCTGTTTGACCTTGTCCTCTGCCGATAACCTCTACACTAGGGGCGATCAAAAATTAGTTTTTTTTTTCTCAAATTGTACTGGCTACTTGATAAAATTGTCAGTTTACCCAATTTAAGCCTGCACACCAAATTTGGTTCAATTCCAATCTGTAGCCGCATTGTTACATGAGGACGAAGTTTCAATTATTGATACAAAAATTATTATAGAAAAAATGTCGAAATTTTCTGTTCACACCCCCTGAAAGTGTTCGGTTGTAGTGGTATTTACGGTTAGCAAAAATATAATTATTAATTAAAGAATCGTCCACCATAAATACTATTTTATTCAAATCCAAACTTAGTGAGCTACGAGCTCATAGTTCAAAATAAAATGACGTTTATGATCATGATATCTCTTTTTGCATTTCTACTACGTAAATGTAAGACCTTGGTAGCTTTCACACTCTATTTAACGTCCACTTGCGAATGAATATAACTTTATTAGTTACACGAGCTTTCGGAGCGCTGCTCCTTCATCAGGCGTAAAAGAGAAAGTAACGTAAAAAGAAGAACGCGAAACAATAACTTCATATTGTTAATTTATTTGCTAAAAGATTTTCGACTGACCCTCATTAGTAGCGAACGTCAGTGATAGGGTGGATCAAATTCGAAATTTAAGAACCATTTTGTGTCTATGACGTAATAAAAACCAACAACAAACAACTAGTAGACGGGCAAGATACGGTATAGTAACGGTACAAAACAAACGTTAACGAGTAGCCTACATATTCGGTTATAAATAACCGAAAACACAACGCATAAATATTCCATATATAAATATTCCGAGAGTGTAGAGGCGTTCCTTCTGGCGACAGAGAATTGGCTTTCGTAGTTTTATGATCGTAGATTCCAGGACCTTTAAATGAAAAAGAGAACGGCCACTAGAAAGTTGACTGTCATTGTAATGATCAGCACATTCTGGATGGGATAAGAGATGCTGTCCAATAGCCAAATTACAAGCAGTAACTTGATCATAATCACGCAGTGTGTCAACAGACTGCAATGAAGGCGTTGGAGAAACATTAGTTATTCTAATCTGCCGTGGGATATGAGTAGTGAGGGTACCTGAAATCGGTACGCACCAATCAGAGAAGGCCACGTCGCCTTAATTGCCACGCCTACATTGTCACATCATCCGCCCCTTGCCGCACCTATAGCACACCTATTGCCACATCATCCATCCATTGCTATATCATCGCTGCATTGATTGCCGCATCTTGATACTTTTCTCAGATATTGTATTATGTGTATTTAGGACTAATATCATCCGTCCATATTTTTTTAACTTGATTTTATGTGTACAAGTTACGGTTTCTGCAGTTTCCACATTTTACGACTTATGATTGCTGCGTCAAAACTTACCTTGGCTAGAATCGACAGATTTTCTATTATGTGTATTTAGGACTATGTATTTAAATTCCTATTCAGATTATACATAAATGCGAAAACTATGATGTCTATGTAAGGTTATATTCTCCGGATAATATTATTAATATCAAAATTCTACACATCATCACTAATTACTTAATATAAAATGCGATTTTGAGCGCTGCGACTTGATAATATGAACCCCTACGCTTCTGATGCATGATTTTTTGTGATAAGGACCTAGGTAACATTCAGAGTCTGCAACGATTGTTTGGATATACATTATAGCAATACCCCACTAAACTATAGGCGGTTATATTACTCTATTGGTCAGAGATAACTCATCCGTCCATATTTTTAAACTTGATTTTATGTATACAAGTTACTGTCTCTGCAGCCTCCACATTTTACGACTTATTTTCATTAGACGCAGGCAAGCGATTCTCCAGTTCGGAGCTACGGAAACAAATCACTCGCATGTGCGCGTTCCGAATAGTCTTGTAGAATTTTCTAAAGTCGGAACAGCTTAGTAGCATATACGCGAATCCCAAGGTGAAAATAATCGAACGAACTATAGCCGTAGGCGTGCGATTCGCAAGGCTTTATTTATACAAACTCTATCGATGCCTGTACGCGAACCCCAGCGTTAAAACGATTAGGTCTAATTAACACGTTCTGAAGCCGAAAATTTAGTCAACATCATTGAGATAGCCATGATTTGAAGATGGTGATCGAGTGTGACAATAGCACTCGCCAAGGTTAGACAAACATAACCTTAAACTACTCTCTACTTCACAAAATATAAAGTTATAAAAGTAAGCAGATTTCTATGAAAACCCGTGAAATAGAAGTAAAAGTAGCCTAGAAACATAACTACTTAATGAAAAATCGTGATTCTTGAAGTGACCACATTTCATACGATTCAGTCCTTTTCATGTCACTAGAATAAGGTGATTAAACTGACAGTGAAACGCCGCCGGCGTCTTATAACGTAATAATGTAAGCTGCGTCGGGTGCTGCTATAATGTTAGGAGCGAATATAGTAGAAAGTTCACGTCTGGACATCTGTAAGTAGGTGCGCATACTACCGTAGTAAAACGCATAACAGAATTCACGCAAAAGTCGATATTGCTTTGTGATGCTTTTGATGTTGTTCCATACCGATTGGGAAGATAGGACTCCTAATTTCCTAACTAACTACATAATCCCTAGTAACGTAGTCAGACGCATAACGGAATTTACGCAAAATCGGTATTGCTCTGCGATAATTTGACCACTATGTTTTGATAATAACTTGCTTCCGAGAAATAAATAACATTCATTATACGTTAGATGATACTTTTCCTTGATATTCTATTATGTGTATTTAGGGCTAATGCGACATCACTATATTGGCGACAGGCCTGATTTGAACACACTAATTTTGCGAATTAAACTTATCCCCCAACACGGACACTCAATGAAGACCACCCCGGAGACCCGCATAAATGCTCCACAACTCTCGACATATAATATACTGAGCATATAATAAGCTAACAAAACCTATACTTGAGTACTCCGAAATGTACAAGTACTTTAACTTTACACGACGTTTTTGTAAAATGAATACTAATTTTAATGGAAAATAAAAATTATGTACTCAAGTAGGTTTTTGTCTACACGCACCAACTACTCAAGTGTTTATGACACAGGAATGATTCATTAAGTATACCACAAGCAGGCCAAACATAATTTAATGGATTTATCTGAGATCATTGAGAAGAAGCGTTTCAGAGTCGAACCAAGCACCTTATCGAGCTACCTTGCTCATGGTCGACTGCTACCGGACGCATAGGCTACTCGGAAAACTACGAATACAATGCGTACCGCACTTTGCAAATTGTTTCGATTTATTCTAGCCGTTTTAATTTAAGGAAGCCCATTTCACTCAATGTATCGATGCCTACAGTATAGAGTAGGCCTATACTCTACAAAATATTCTGATTAATTCTCCCTACGTTAATTTACCATAAGAAAGACAATTTGACTCCTAAAGCCCGAAATTTTGGGGAGGGGGCCGACGGTCAGTAAATCATTTCGAAGTGCAAGTACAGGAATATCATTATGTCCTACAACTGTGTACTAACGTTCAAGATGAGAATTTAATGTTTAGCATGCTAATTCTGTTATTGAAATTGACTATGTATGGGTATATGCTATGTTCACGAAAATCAGATATGCCTAAAAGTCAGTATTCGACTGCGATAGTTTCAAAGGTGTTCCATCATTAGATGTGTGATGAAATTTAGCATGGTGCATTGTCATAAGGCTCTACAACTACGTATCAAGTTTAGAGTTGGTATTCAATGTTAAGCATGGTAATTCCGTTATTAAAGTCGGCTATGTATGGGTACGTGCTATACGCTCCCACAAACAGATGTACGCAAAAAGCCGATGTAGAGTCGCGTTAGTTTTAAAGTTGTTCCATCATGAAATGTGTGATGGGATTTGGTATGGTGCATTTTTATAATGTCCTATAACCGCGTACCAACTTTCAAGGTGGGAATTCAATGTTTAACACGCTAATTCTGCTATTGAAATTGACTATGTATAGGTATATGCTATGTTCACGCAAAACAGATATGCGTAAAAGTCGGTAACCCTGTGTTCTCGATTTCTAACTAAAATAGTTACTGAGTAGAATTTGCAATCACTTTCATCTCGCTAAATAACTCTCGCATAGCCCTATCGCTCGAAATATATCACCAATCACCTGTTCAGAGCAATAAACACATTTCCACAATGATTTTTTATATTCGTAATATGCGATAATACATCATTAATTATACGAATCATTACCATTTGCGTAGAGTAAACATCAAATTCATCTGCTCTCGGCGCTAATTTGGGGAACGAAATTGGTACAATTTGCATATTACCCTTAACGTCGAATTCATTCAGTTTCACGTTTAATTTCCGGATAAATTCGTTCACAATCAATCATAGTTTCATTCACTTTTATGAGGACATTTCGCTTGCTGTTATATGGTGAAATTAAGTGGAATTTCACATGACACCCAATAGTTCTACAGTTCCCACGAATCTGGAAAATTGGTAATCGCTCAACGAAACCATTATATTCAACGTCTTCGAAGAAGAACGAGCAGCAACTCTTATACATCAGTAGCTTCCTACATAAAATACCCTCCCATCTCAAACAATTTTTCGAATGAAATGAGTTCAGCATTACGCTCCACTCTTCTCTGGTGAGCTCAGATCGGTAGTAGACAGAAACTATATCAGTTTCATCTACAAGACTTGTTGATATTCCATGAAACACCGCCATTCCCATGAGAATTTGAATCTCATAACGCACAAGGAATCGCTTGAGAAATTTGATATCATCTTCTCTACGCTTCTTCGAGAGTGAATTTGAATACGGACGATAGTCAGATAATATATTTCGCCAGGTATTCGGATCAGCTAGATTCTCATCTTCATGTCTTAATAGAAGCTCCACCATATTCTGTACAGTTAATTGTCTTTTCACCCGCTGAGCCATTTTTCTGATACGATACGATACATAACGAAAAACATTCACCATAATATATATTCTGAATATATTTTTTTCTAACCATCCTCGAGGCAATCCACAACTATTTCCAGAACCCTCCCAATAAATGTATGTCTAATTCTTTGCGAGGACTAAGATTTCACCTAAATAGAGATCAATCATTCTTACGATGTCGAAAAAACTAAACAGATAAACAAAAAACTCTACCAACATTAAATCAGAATACTCTTACCACCTATCAAGGATAATATAGCTCCGCGAAGACAACTGAACCTTTCGTTAACCTTATGTAGCTAATTACAACCTCATTGAGAATAGCTAATTCGCGATAACACTAACCATAGCGACGTTCCAAAGCGTCATGTTTATATTGGATTCTCGCTAATACCCCAACAGCTGATAAAGTTAGATAGAGGCTACTAGCTTTAGTTTTTCCTAAACGAAAACTCATAGATACTCAAGTAGAAGACGCACCCATAAATTTATACTCGAGTGCAAGTGGAAGTCGTGATTCTCAAGTAAGCAAAATGTAAGTATTCATGAGTTGGTTTAAATGAAGATTGTCAAGTATAAGTAGCATAAACATCATATTTGTAGTAGCATGTCCTCAAGATATTTTCAGTTAGGTCTAATTTCACGCTGCTTACCATCCGTACATGCACTTTGGATTCACATTCTTTTCAAGGGATAAGCCACACATACGAGAAAAGGCACGCAGTTGAAAAATTCATGATTTCGTCCGAGTTTGTATTTTAGTAATATATACTAATTTACGATACCGCGTTTGTAACTTAATTTTAGGTCAAATTTGATTCGATTACGGGCATTATAGCGACAGAGATTTACGATACTGTAAAATGACCTACCTTATGACATCAAATTTCGTCTTCTCTCCAAGTGAAAATATCATGTTCTATAATATTGTCCATACCGAACAAATATAAATTTGCCTGTGCTGTTGCTTTGCAAGAATACTTCGCTCACATAGTAACCAATTTCTGGTGGATTCCGAATCGATATAGACAGAAATGTGGAAAGTTACATTGGCATGTCTTAACTTCTACCAATATGTAGGCCTACCTACCTATAATCTTATCAGGCCGTAGCGCTCACGCAAAGCATTATCAACTAAAGGAAAACAGACTTTTGCGTAAATCTGTTTTTCGATAGCGTAGCACGTACCTATACATAGTAAGCTTCAATAACGGAAGTACCATGCTTATAATCAAATCCCCACCCTGAAACTTGGTACGCATGTAGTTGTAGGACATAATGAATATACACCATACCAAATTTCATCAGACATTTCATGATGCAACACCTTTAAAACCAACGCAGTTCTATACCGACTTTTGACTAAATCTATTTGTCCGTAGCGTAGCACGTAGCTATACAGTATACATAGTCAACTTTAATAACGAAATTACCATGTTGATAATCGACTCCCCACCTTGAAACTCGGTACGCAGTTGTAACACAATGCACCATGTCAAATTCGGTTACGCATTTCATGATTGAACAACTTTAAAACTAGCGCAGTTCGACACCGACTTTTGCGGGAGAGTAGCGTGTACCTATGCATAATCAACTTTAATAACGAAATGACCATGCTATACATTGAATGCGCAACTAGAAAATTGGTTCACAGGTGTAGGACATTATGACAATGGAACATATCAAATTTCATCACACATTTCATGATGGAACACCTTTAAAACTAACGCAGTTCTATACCGATTTCACGTGAATCTGTTAGCGGGAGCGTAGCACGTACCTATGCGTAGTCAACTTTAATGACGGAATTACAGATGTAATTAAGTTTCAACACTTTTACAATGATTCGTCTTGCTTCCTATAACATCCCACTCGAAGCCCTCGTTATTAGGCTATGATCTCAGCCTGAGCTATGTCTTGAAGCCTACGGGAATCTGCAAATTGTTTCGATTTATTCTGTCAGTTTCAATTTAAGATAAGGGAACCCATTTCACTCAATGTATCGATGCCTACGGTACTCTACAAAATTTTCTGATTAATTCTCCCTATGTTAATTTATCATAAGAAAGGTGATTTGAATCCTAAAGTACGAAATACTTGTTCGCTTGAGCTGAGCCGCAGCGCTTGGAGTGGAATTTTACGAGGTATGTGGACTCATTTCGAAGGGCTCTATGCCATAGGAGCATACTTTACGCTCCAATTCGACTCCCATACATTCCATATAGTTACTAACAGAACCATTGAGTACCAGCCTGGAAATTTCGCGTAGCACTAGATGGTATGTATACAATTTCATGACATCCGACAGTACGACGGAGACTATCAAAATATCGACAGAAGCCCTCTATTCTTTTCTGAAATAATCAAGGTTTTATCAGGACTTCCCTTCATATAAATTCCAGCAGAATCACTAATAACCTCTCAAGTTTACTCAATTTACTCTAATTTGACACTCGAGTTCTTAATCCCTATTTTCCGCAAGTATGATACAGGCTATCGCTCGATACTCAACGATTCGTAATTTTGCTGGAATACAAGTACAATTAGGGATTAAAAAGTAGCTAATATAGGTGGTTATGTTTGTAGATTATTTACACTTCTATACTTGGCGGTTTTTCAGGAGAAACTACCTACTTTTAGGACTTTATATTTTAAAGTAGCTTTAGGTTACGTTTGTATCACTTTGACAAGTGCTATCATCAAAACTGCTTTTGCTAAACTCTTACACTTTCAGTAAACTTCTACACTGAATCTTGTAAAGTAGATAGAAGAGGAAAACTACTATCATAAGGTACGTGAGAAGCACGCAAATTTTGATCGCATACAAATGCCACAAACCGCGCTGACTTTCAGAGTTGTTAAGTATAGAAGTACTCGTACTTCTTGAGAATACCCAAGTAGCTTTTTTGCCTAAATGCACCAAATACTCTCAAGTCCTTATTGGAGTACATCAACTTCATGATAGCTACAGTATAAAACAGAAATAGACCTAGAGTACTAACGTTTTACTTACTCGGAAATGACTGCTTCTACCTTATTTTAAAGGATTCCTCGCTCGGAGCGAAATTTTATGGGGTTTTGGATAATATCCAAGATGTAGGGTCACTTTGAAGGGTACTTCGTAAAACTTAAATATTGCGCAGTGAGAGTTCGCAAATTTTCGAAGTATTTTTGTTATTTTTATTGCGATAAGTCATTCTGCGCCGCGAAAATGCGTCGTCGGATATAGAGGAAACTAGCAGCACTCATCAGGACCACTGAAAACAGTACATTTCAACATTTAGTAGCAGTAAATTTCTAGTAAAGTACAAGAAGTGATGATTTCCGAGCGAGTTAAAAAGTAAGTATTGAAGGTATTGTTCGCTCGAAAACCGTAAAACTCTGAAATAGAAGTAGATGCAGTGTAGATAGTTAATCACTTCATTCAGTATAGCGCAATCAGGTCAAACCTATACTTGAGTACTCCAAAGTGTACAAGTACTTCGCTATGTACTCCCTCCACGTAAAAAGTGACTAGAGTTTAGAGTACTTTATCGATACTTGACAGTTTCAGTTTTAGATAAAATTCAGTAAGACTTTAAATTTTAAAGTAGTTTGAGCTTACGTTTGTATAACCTTGACAAGTAACATTATCAGACATGAAAATGATATTATAACCTAATACAGAAGTTAACACACGTCAATGTGCTTCGGAATTCACGAGAAATTGCTTACTAAGAGGAGTATATTCTTGTATACACAATAGTGGAGAGAATCTTTAAAATGTAGTAAGCAGGCCGATGGGTATTCGTTGAGTTGTATAAGCATAAAAAAACATTCCCGCGCGCGTCTTAGTATTAGGTGGTGGTGGCTTAGGAAGTGTTAGGTTTAGGAGCGCGCGGGAATGTTTTTTTATGCTTATACAACTCAACGAATACCCATCGGCCTGCTTACTACATTTTAAAGATTCTCTCCACTATTGTGTATACAAGAATATACTCCTCTTAGTAAGCAATTTCTCGTGAATTCCGAAGCACATTGACGTGTGTTAACTTCTGTATTAGGTTATAATATCATTTTCATGTCTGATAATGTTACTTGTCAAGGTGATACAAACGTAAGCTCAAACTACTTTAAAATTTAAAGTCTTACTGAATTTTATCTAAAACTGAAACTGTCAAGTATCGATAAAGTACTCTAAACTCTAGTCACTTTTTACGTGGAGGGAGTACATAGCGAAGTACTTGTACACTTTGGAGTACTCAAGTATAGGTTTGACCTGATTGCGCTATACTGAATGAAGTGATTAACTATCTACACTGCATCTACTTCTATTTCAGAGTTTTACGGTTTTCGAGCGAACAATACCTTCAATACTTACTTTTTAACTCGCTCGGAAATCATCACTTCTTGTACTTTACTAGAAATTTACTGCTACTAAATGTTGAAATGTACTGTTTTCAGTGGTCCTGATGAGTGCTGCTAGTTTCCTCTATATCCGACGACGCATTTTCGCGGCGCAGAATGACTTATCGCAATAAAAATAACAAAAATACTTCGAAAATTTGCGAACTCTCACTGCGCAATATTTAAGTTTTACGAAGTACCCTTCAAAGTGACCCTACATCTTGGATATTATCCAAAACCCCATAAAATTTCGCTCCGAGCGAGGAATCCTTTAAAATAAGGTAGAAGCAGTCATTTCCGAGTAAGTAAAACGTTAGTACTCTAGGTCTATTTCTGTTTTATACTGTAGCTATCATGAAGTTGATGTACTCCAATAAGGACTTGAGAGTATTTGGTGCATTTAGGCAAAAAAGCTACTTGGGTATTCTCAAGAAGTACGAGTACTTCTATACTTAACAACTCTGAAAGTCAGCGCGGTTTGTGGCATTTGTATGCGATCAAAATTTGCGTGCTTCTCACGTACCTTATGATAGTAGTTTTCCTCTTCTATCTACTTTACAAGATTCAGTGTAGAAGTTTACTGAAAGTGTAAGAGTTTAGCAAAAGCAGTTTTGATGATAGCACTTGTCAAAGTGATACAAACGTAACCTAAAGCTACTTTAAAATATAAAGTCCTAAAAGTAGGTAGTTTCTCCTGAAAAACCGCCAAGTATAGAAGTGTAAATAATCTACAAACATAACCACCTATATTAGCTACTTTTTAATCCCTAATTGTACTTGTATTCCAGCAAAATTACGAATCGTTGAGTATCGAGCGATAGCCTGTATCATACTTGCGGAAAATAGGGATTAAGAACTCGAGTGTCAAATTAGAGTAAATTGAGTAAACTTGAGAGGTTATTAGTGATTCTGCTGGAATTTATATGAAGGGAAGTCCTGATAAAACCTTGATTATTTCAGAAAAGAATAGAGGGCTTCTGTCGATATTTTGATAGTCTCCGTCGTACTGTCGGATGTCATGAAATTGTATACATACCATCTAGTGCTACGCGAAATTTCCAGGCTGGTACTCAATGGTTCTGTTAGTAACTATATGGAATGTATGGGAGTCGAATTGGAGCGTAAAGTATGCTCCTATGGCATAGAGCCCTTCGAAATGAGTCCACATACCTCGTAAAATTCCACTCCAAGCGCTGCGGCTCAGCTCAAGCGAACAAGTATTTCGTACTTTAGGATTCAAATCACCTTTCTTATGATAAATTAACATAGGGAGAATTAATCAGAAAATTTTGTAGAGTACCGTAGGCATCGATACATTGAGTGAAATGGGTTCCCTTATCTTAAATTGAAACTGACAGAATAAATCGAAACAATTTGCAGATTCCCGTAGGCTTCAAGACATAGCTCAGGCTGAGATCATAGCCTAATAACGAGGGCTTCGAGTGGGATGTTATAGGAAGCAAGACGAATCATTGTAAAAGTGTTGAAACTTAATTACATCTGTAATTCCGTCATAAAAGTTAACTACGCATAGGTACGTGCTACGCTCCCGCTAACAGATTCACGTGAAATCGGTATAGAACTGCGTTAGTTTTAAAGGTGTTCCATCATGAAATGTGTGATGAAATTTGATATGTTCCATTGTCATAATGTCCTACACCTGTGAACCAATTTTCTAGTTGCGCATTCAATGTATAGCATGGTCATTTCGTTATTAAAGTTGATTATGCATAGGTACATGCTACTCTCCCGCAAAAGTCGGTGTCGAACTGCGCTAGTTTTAAAGTTGTTCAATCATGAAATGCGTAACCGAATTTGACATGGTGCATTGTGTTACAACTGCGTACCGAGTTTCAAGGTGGGGAGTCGATTATCAACATGGTAATTTCGTTATTAAAGTTGACTATGTATACTGTATAGCTACGTGCTACGCTACGGACAAATAGATTTAGTCAAAATTCGGTATAGAACTGCGTTGGTTTTAAAGGTGTTGCATCATGAAATGTCTGATGAAATTTGGTTTGGTGTATATTCATTATGTCCTACAACTACATGCGTACCAAGTTTCAGGGTGGGGATTTGATTATAAGCATGGTACTTCCGTTATTGAAGCTTACTATGTATAGGTACGTGCTACGCTATCGAAAAACAGATTTACGCAAAAGTCTGTTTTCCTTTAGTTGATAATGCTTTGCGTGAGCGCTACGGCCTGATAAGATTATAGGTAGGTAGGCCTACATATTGGTAGAAGTTAAGACATGCCAATGTAACTTTCCACATTTCTGTCTATATCGATTCGGAATCCACCAGAAATTGGTTACTATGTGAGCGAAGTATTCTTGCAAAGCAACAGCACAGGCAAATTTATATTTGTTCGGTATGGACAATATTATAGAACATGATATTTTCACTTGGAGAGAAGACGAAATTTGATGTCATAAGGTAGGTCATTTTACAGTATCGTAAATCTCTGTCGCTATAATGCCCGTAATCGAATCAAATTTGACCTAAAATTAAGTTACAAACGCGGTATCGTAAATTAGTATATATTACTAAAATACAAACTCGGACGAAATCATGAATTTTTCAACTGCGTGCCTTTTCTCGTATGTGTGGCTTATCCCTTGAAAAGAATGTGAATCCAAAGTGCATGTACGGATGGTAAGCAGCGTGAAATTAGACCTAACTGAAAATATCTTGAGGACATGCTACTACAAATATGATGTTTATGCTACTTATACTTGACAATCTTCATTTAAACCAACTCATGAATACTTACATTTTGCTTACTTGAGAATCACGACTTCCACTTGCACTCGAGTATAAATTTATGGGTGCGTCTTCTACTTGAGTATCTATGAGTTTTCGTTTAGGAAAAACTAAAGCTAGTAGCCTCTATCTAACTTTATCAGCTGTTGGGGTATTAGCGAGAATCCAATATAAACATGACGCTTTGGAACGTCGCTATGGTTAGTGTTATCGCGAATTAGCTATTCTCAATGAGGTTGTAATTAGCTACATAAGGTTAACGAAAGGTTCAGTTGTCTTCGCGGAGCTATATTATCCTTGATAGGTGGTAAGAGTATTCTGATTTAATGTTGGTAGAGTTTTTTGTTTATCTGTTTAGTTTTTTCGACATCGTAAGAATGATTGATCTCTATTTAGGTGAAATCTTAGTCCTCGCAAAGAATTAGACATACATTTATTGGGAGGGTTCTGGAAATAGTTGTGGATTTCCTCGAGGATGGTTAGAAAAAAATATATTCAGAATATATATTATGGTGAATGTTTTTCGTTATGTATCGTATCGTATCAGAAAAATGGCTCAGCGGGTGAAAAGACAATTAACTGTACAGAATATGGTGGAGCTTCTATTAAGACATGAAGATGAGAATCTAGCTGATCCGAATACCTGGCGAAATATATTATCTGACTATCGTCCGTATTCAAATTCACTCTCGAAGAAGCGTAGAGAAGATGATATCAAATTTCTCAAGCGATTCCTTGTGCGTTATGAGATTCAAATTCTCATGGGAATGGCGGTGTTTCATGGAATATCAACAAGTCTTGTAGATGAAACTGATATAGTTTCTGTCTACTACCGATCTGAGCTCACCAGAGAAGAGTGGAGCGTAATGCTGAACTCATTTCATTCGAAAAATTGTTTGAGATGGGAGGGTATTTTATGTAGGAAGCTACTGATGTATAAGAGTTGCTGCTCGTTCTTCTTCGAAGACGTTGAATATAATGGTTTCGTTGAGCGATTACCAATTTTCCAGATTCGTGGGAACTGTAGAACTATTGGGTGTCATGTGAAATTCCACTTAATTTCACCATATAACAGCAAGCGAAATGTCCTCATAAAAGTGAATGAAACTATGATTGATTGTGAACGAATTTATCCGGAAATTAAACGTGAAACTGAATGAATTCGACGTTAAGGGTAATATGCAAATTGTACCAATTTCGTTCCCCAAATTAGCGCCGAGAGCAGATGAATTTGATGTTTACTCTACGCAAATGGTAATGATTCGTATAATTAATGATGTATTATCGCATATTACGAATATAAAAAATCATTGTGGAAATGTGTTTATTGCTCTGAACAGGTGATTGGTGATATATTTCGAGCGATAGGGCTATGCGAGAGTTATTTAGCGAGATGAAAGTGATTGCAAATTCTACTCAGTAACTATTTTAGTTAGAAATCGAGAACACAGGGTTACCGACTTTTACGCATATCTGTTTTGCGTGAACATAGCATATACCTATACATAGTCAATTTCAATAGCAGAATTAGCGTGTTAAACATTGAATTCCCACCTTGAAAGTTGGTACGCGGTTATAGGACATTATAAAAATGCACCATACCAAATCCCATCACACATTTCATGATGGAACAACTTTAAAACTAACGCGACTCTACATCGGCTTTTTGCGTACATCTGTTTGTGGGAGCGTATAGCACGTACCCATACATAGCCGACTTTAATAACGGAATTACCATGCTTAACATTGAATACCAACTCTAAACTTGATACGTAGTTGTAGAGCCTTATGACAATGCACCATGCTAAATTTCATCACACATCTAATGATGGAACACCTTTGAAACTATCGCAGTCGAATACTGACTTTTAGGCATATCTGATTTTCGTGAACATAGCATATACCCATACATAGTCAATTTCAATAACAGAATTAGCATGCTAAACATTAAATTCTCACCTTGAACGTTAGTACACAGTTGTAGGACATAATGATATTCCTGTACTTGCACTTCGAAATGATTTACTGACCGTCGGCCCCCTCCCCAAAATTTCGGACTTTAGGAGTCAAATTGTCTTTCTTATGGTAAATTAACGTAGGAAGAATTAATCAGAAAATTTTGTAGAGTATAGGCCTACTCTATACTGTAGGCATCGATACATTGAGTGAAATGGGCTTCCTTAAATTAAAACGGCTAGAATAAATCGAAACAATTTGCAAAGTGCGGTACGCATTGTATTCGTAGTTTTCCGAGTAGCCTATGCGTCCGGTAGCAGTCGACCATGAGCAAGGTAGCTCGATAAGGTGCTTGGTTCGACTCTGAAACGCTTCTTCTCAATGATCTCAGATAAATCCATTAAATTATGTTTGGCCTGCTTGTGGTATACTTAATGAATCATTCCTGTGTCATAAACACTTGAGTAGTTGGTGCGTGTAGACAAAAACCTACTTGAGTACATAATTTTTATTTTCCATTAAAATTAGTATTCATTTTACAAAAACGTCGTGTAAAGTTAAAGTACTTGTACATTTCGGAGTACTCAAGTATAGGTTTTGTTAGCTTATTATATGCTCAGTATATTATATGTCGAGAATTGTGGAGCATTTATGCGGGTCTCCGGGGTGCTCTTCATTGAGTGTCCGTGTTGGGGGATAAGTTTAATTCGCAAAATTAGTGTGTTCAAATCAGGCCTGTCGCCAATATAGTGATGTCGCATTAGCCCTAAATACACATAATAGAATATCAAGGAAAAGTATCATCTAACGTATAATGAATGTTATTTATTTCTCGGAAGCAAGTTATTATCAAAACATAGTGGTCAAATTATCGCAGAGCAATACCGATTTTGCGTAAATTCCGTTATGCGTCTGACTACGTTACTAGGGATTATGTAGTTAGTTAGGAAATTAGGAGTCCTATCTTCCCAATCGGTATGGAACAACATCAAAAGCATCACAAAGCAATATCGACTTTTGCGTGAATTCTGTTATGCGTTTTACTACGGTAGTATGCGCACCTACTTACAGATGTCCAGACGTGAACTTTCTACTATATTCGCTCCTAACATTATAGCAGCACCCGGCGCAGCTTACATTATTACGTTATAAGACGCCGGCGGCGTTTCACTGTCAGTTTAATCACCTTATTCTAGTGACATGAAAAGGACTGAATCGTATGAAATGTGGTCACTTCAAGAATCACGATTTTTCATTAAGTAGTTATGTTTCTAGGCTACTTTTACTTCTATTTCACGGGTTTTCATAGAAATCTGCTTACTTTTATAACTTTATATTTTGTGAAGTAGAGAGTAGTTTAAGGTTATGTTTGTCTAACCTTGGCGAGTGCTATTGTCACACTCGATCACCATCTTCAAATCATGGCTATCTCAATGATGTTGACTAAATTTTCGGCTTCAGAACGTGTTAATTAGACCTAATCGTTTTAACGCTGGGGTTCGCGTACAGGCATCGATAGAGTTTGTATAAATAAAGCCTTGCGAATCGCACGCCTACGGCTATAGTTCGTTCGATTATTTTCACCTTGGGATTCGCGTATATGCTACTAAGCTGTTCCGACTTTAGAAAATTCTACAAGACTATTCGGAACGCGCACATGCGAGTGATTTGTTTCCGTAGCTCCGAACTGGAGAATCGCTTGCCTGCGTCTAATGAAAATAAGTCGTAAAATGTGGAGGCTGCAGAGACAGTAACTTGTATACATAAAATCAAGTTTAAAAATATGGACGGATGAGTTATCTCTGACCAATAGAGTAATATAACCGCCTATAGTTTAGTGGGGTATTGCTATAATGTATATCCAAACAATCGTTGCAGACTCTGAATGTTACCTAGGTCCTTATCACAAAAAATCATGCATCAGAAGCGTAGGGGTTCATATTATCAAGTCGCAGCGCTCAAAATCGCATTTTATATTAAGTAATTAGTGATGATGTGTAGAATTTTGATATTAATAATATTATCCGGAGAATATAACCTTACATAGACATCATAGTTTTCGCATTTATGTATAATCTGAATAGGAATTTAAATACATAGTCCTAAATACACATAATAGAAAATCTGTCGATTCTAGCCAAGGTAAGTTTTGACGCAGCAATCATAAGTCGTAAAATGTGGAAACTGCAGAAACCGTAACTTGTACACATAAAATCAAGTTAAAAAAATATGGACGGATGATATTAGTCCTAAATACACATAATACAATATCTGAGAAAAGTATCAAGATGCGGCAATCAATGCAGCGATGATATAGCAATGGATGGATGATGTGGCAATAGGTGTGCTATAGGTGCGGCAAGGGGCGGATGATGTGACAATGTAGGCGTGGCAATTAAGGCGACGTGGCCTTCTCTGATTGGTGCGTACCGATTTCAGGTACCCTCACTACTGATATGCTGGCGAATTCTTTGCTGCAAGCGCTGAGACGTGCCACCTACATATCGACTATCACATCGGCATCGGATCTTGGCTTGTCAATGGAAGATACTTACCAATAACTACAGATTGCCATGGAGTACTCACAGTTACACTGTTTGCTATTATTCTCGTCAATTTCAATATACCAACACAGTCCTATCAATTGTATTGCTTATGGCTGCCCATTTTCTAGCCAACTCTGTGTGTTTAAGTGAGTTGTCAGTTTAAGACTACCTCCACAGTATCAATGTATAGCTTAAAGGGGCACTGCGCTGTAAAAATGATGTGGTATCAAATTGAAGGTAAAAACGAACAAAAAGTTTTGGCCGCGGCCATTTCCTTCAGAACGCCACCGTAATGGAGCTGCAATTTATTGAAATTTCTACAAGACCAGCTGCCGCGGCTGCTTAACCCGTTACATGGCACGATGTCTTCACCGTCACATTTGCTCGACGCGATTATAGACAGTCACGCAGAGAACGAATTTTAGATAGTTGTCAGCCGATGTTATGAAGGAAATGTGTCTAAGTTTCGTTCTCAGCGTGACTGCGTCGAGCAAGTGCGACGATGAAGACATCGTGCCATGTAACGGGTTAAGCAGCCGCGGCAGCTGGTCTTGTAAAAATTTCAATAAATTGCATGCAGCTCCATTACGGTGGCGTTCTGAAGGAAATGGCTGGGGCCAAAAAATTTTGTTCGTTTTTACCTTCAATTTGAGACCACATCATTTTTAGAGCGCAGTGCCCCTTTAACATCTTAATCCATTCGCGGGCCGCACTACATGAATTTGGGATTATAAACCAAAACGCAATATTGGTATTTGATTATATAGTGAGGATATGAAAATTATATATATGTTCATTCAAAACCAACCAACCATTGATTTGAAGACATCTTACGCTCGTCAGAAACGTTGGCGAGATTTCCTAAGCTGGTCTACCTCAATAACGAATTTTCAAAACTAGGGATGAAAGTCGGTTGTCCTGATTCTTGAAACAGGGTGGAGATTTGAGTCTGTGAACCGTGATCTGTTTATAGATTGACTGATTCTACTTTTGGTTCAACTCCAGGACATACGATGATGACAGTGCCATAACCATGTTAGCTTCAAATACCCTCCCATTATAATGTGTATATTTTATGAATAGAAATACTTCTGCACATACGGTGAACGAATCGACCTAGCACATGCGCGAATCGGTTATTCCAACTGCAGCAATAAAAGTAATGAACTTGCTGGAGTGGCCAATGTAGAATTACACTCGGCTAATTCCATTATAATTCAACAGGGGCTGTAATGCATACCCTCAGAATTGTCCAATATTTACAAATGTTGTTCTTTTTTGAATTTCAAGTTTATTTAAAAAAAAATTGAAAAATGTTCAGCGGTTCAAAAGATATTGCGATTTAAAATCCTCTCGTCACTAGGTGGCGCTACTTTCAAAAATCTTTGAAATCGATATTTTTCGCTCAAATGATGGTAGAGAACCAATTAAAATGTCCAATTAACCAATTCTGGGGCCAAGGAATTCAATAAAACCAACTGTTTCGCCCTAAACTCAATGAAAAAAAATGGGGGGGGGGACGGGCTTGAAAATGTCTGTAGGATACGGCCTACACAAAAACAATTCTTGTGAAATGTGCTTTTAAGGAGTATGGTTTATAAAAAGCTTGATTTTAAATTTCACTGTTATTCCACCGTGAAATATGCCTTACATAAAAATTTCATGGTCCCAACCCATATCCCTGCTCGCCGTAAATACTATTATCACCAGTCATATATATCAATAAATTTATTCTATTTAGTTTCCGCAATTTTTCAAGTAGAATCCGTGCGGAACCAACGCTTCAACAATAATAGAAGCAAGTAACAAAAGACATAGTAACAATTGATTATGGAAATTAATACGGAGTCAAAAGATACTCTTGTAAATTTCCTTCACATGTCTGATACCACAGAAGAATTATTTGTATGGCCACCAAGAGAGGACAATTGCTGGGTCCACTTTCAGCACATTCTTTGTGAGATCCAGCAACCTCAACTAAAGGACTCTACAAACACTGCACGACGATCCGCCCTCAAATACACAATTTATCCAGAAGATAAGGCAAAGATAAAAAAAAAGTATTTTCTCATTTCATGACACCTGGAATGTGACATGGAACAAACGAGAAAATGCATTTTGTCTCTTAGCATTGTCAAAAGTCAAAAATCCGAACGTATTTCTTGTTTCGTGTTTGGCATGCATTTTGGATCGTCGACTTGCCACATGTCAAGACCAATTGTAAATATTTTTGCTATTATTATTGAAGCGGTGGTTCTGCACGGATTCTACTTGAAAAATTTCGAAACCATTTCTAATAAATTTTCATATATATGACTGGTGATAATAGTATTTACGGTGAGCAGGGATATGGGTTGGGACCATGAAATCTTTATGTGATGCATATTTCACTGTGGAATAAATGTGATATTTAAAATCAAGCTTTTTATCAACCATACTCCTTAAAAGAACATTTCACAAGAATTTTTTTTGTGTAGGTCGTATCCTACAGACATTTTCAAGCCCGTCCCCCCATTTTTATTTTCATCCGTAACATTTTTTTCATTGAGTTTAGGGCGAAACAGTTGGTTTTATTGAATTCCTTGGCCCCAGAATTGGTTAAATGGACATTTTAATTGGTTCTCTACCATAATTAAAGCGAAAAATATCCGGTTGTCCTGATTCTTGAAACAGGGTGGAGATTTGAGTCTGTGAACCGTGATCTGTTTATAGATTGACTGATTCTACTTTTGGTTCAACTCCAGGACATACGATGATGACAGTGCCATAACCATGTTAGCTTCAAATACCCTCCCATTATAATGTGTATATTTTATGAATAGAAATACTTCTGCACATACGGTGAACGAATCGACCTAGCACATGCGCGAATCGGTTATTCCAACTGCAGCAATAAAAGTAATGAACTTGCTGGAGTGGCCAATGTAGAATTACACTCGGCTAATTCCATTATAATTCAACAGGGGCTGTAATGCATACCCTCAGAATTGTCCAATATTTACAAATGTTGTTCTTTTTTGAATTTCAAGTTTATTTAAAAAAAAATTGAAAAATGTTCAGCGGTTCAAAAGATATTGCGATTTAAAATCCTCTCGTCACTAGGTGGCGCTACTTTCAAAAATCTTTGAAATCGATATTTTTCGCTCAAATGATGGTAGAGAACCAATTAAAATGTCCAATTAACCAATTCTGGGGCCAAGGAATTCAATAAAACCAACTGTTTCGCCCTAAACTCAATGAAAAAAATGGGGGGGGGACGGGCTTGAAAATGTCTGTAGGATACGGCCTACACAAAAACAATTCTTGTGAAATGTGCTTTTAAGGAGTATGGTTTATAAAAAGCTTGATTTTAAATTTCACTGTTATTCCACCGTGAAATATGCCTTACATAAAAATTTCATGGTCCCAACCCATATCCCTGCTCGCCGTAAATACTATTATCACCAGTCATATATATCAATAAATTTATTCGATTTAGTTTTCGCAATTTTTCAAGTAGAATCCGTGCGGAACCAACGCTTCAACAATAATAGAAGCAAGTAACAAAAGACATAGTAACAATTGATTATGGAAATTAATACGGAGTCAAAAGATACTCTTGTAAATTTCCTTCACATGTCTGATACCACAGAAGAATTATTTGTATGGCCACCAAGAGAGGACAATTGCTGGGTCCACTTTCAGCACATTCTTTGTGAGATCCAGCAACCTCAACTAAAGGACTCTACAAACACTGCACGACGATCCGCCCTCAAATACACAATTTATCCAGAAGATAAGGCAAAGATAAAAAAAAAGTATTTTCTCATTTCATGACACCTGGAATGTGACATGGAACAAACGAGAAAATGCATTTTGTCTCTTAGCATTGTCAAAAGTCAAAAATCCGAACGTATTTCTTGTTTCGTGTTTGGCATGCATTTTGGATCGTCGACTTGCCACATGTCAAGACCAATTGTAAATATTTTTTGCTATTATTATTGAAGCGGTGGTTCTGCACGGATTCTACTTGAAAAATTTCGAAACCATTTCTAATAAATTTTCATATATATGACTGGTGATAATAGTATTTACGGTGAGCAGGGATATGGGTTGGGACCATGAAATCTTTATGTGATGCATATTTCACTGTGGAATAAATGTGATATTTAAAATCAAGCTTTTTATCAACCATACTCCTTAAAAGAACATTTCACAAGAATTTTTTTTGTGTAGGTCGTATCCTACAGACATTTTCAAGCCCGTCCCCCCATTTTTATTTTCATCCGTAACATTTTTTTCATTGAGTTTAGGGCGAAACAGTTGGTTTTATTGAATTCCTTGGCCCCAGAATTGGTTAAATGGACATTTTAATTGGTTCTCTACCATAATTAAAGCGAAAAATATCGATTTCAAAGATTTTTGAAAGTAGCGCCACCTAGTGACGAGAGGATTTTACATCACAATATCTTTTGAACCGCTGAACATTTTTCAATTTCTTTTTTTTTAATAAACTTGGAATTCAAAAAAGAACAACATATGTAAATATTGGACAATTCTGAGAGCATGCATTACAAATCTCAAAAAATTTGCTGAATTATAATGGAATTAGCCACTCGTGATCCGAAAGTCATTCACCTTTTGACGTTCTGCGATGTTTTGCAGTTGAAACCCTTTGAAATGCGTGGGCATTGAGGTCGGGCTATCGCGTCAGCAATGAAATAACAATATATTATAGTAAGAATATAACATATTTTATCGTGGTGAAATATGATAAGAAAAATAGGTTAATCGCGTACGGCAGTGATTAGATTTTTAGTACGCATTCAATATCAATATTGTTAATACGTTTCTTGGGCCTGCGGGCCGTAGTTTGTCCACCCCTGGTCTAAATTTACCGTTGGAAATATTTAATATGTTTATCACGTCATAATGAAGATTTCAAATGGTAAATTCATCATAAGGAGAGTAGCTTGCCAAACAGTCGATCATTATGTGCAAAGAACTATGATCATTCAAAGAACGTTATCCAAAATTGCCTCTTTTGTGATATAATCCATTTGGCTTTTGAAAAGTATTGATGTTAATCGAATCAATCAGCTTCTGATGTGTCATTGGCCCTGTAGCAAATGCTTCACAGCCTGTGAAATGTTATGTAAATCAATAAAAGGTGGAGTATTTTTCAGCAGATATATTTATTGTAACACTTTGCACGATATTCAGTTTCGGTATTTTTTATTGTTGAGTAGGCCTACCTGCCTCTCGATGAAAAAATGAATAGTCTATATAATACGCATGATGTACAGAATTGTGTATCTATGAGTGTGCTGTCTGCGGTTGCGGGACTATTACGCAATTACCAATTACTGACAAAATTCAGTTGTGAGTTGGAAAAATTAATGGTTAGCGCCACTACATAAGAGATAAACGGTGTGCTTACATGACAATGACTTGGGGCTTTCGAGTAGTCATGACATGGAAGGTCCACGTACTATTTCGAGGTTTTATGCAGTGCTCGTGTCGTGTATCACCTACATAAGTTGCGCGCTCCGAAGGTGGTCAAGAAAATTTTCCACTATGTTGAGCCGCCGACGGCATCGAAACAGAAAATAAATTGCCCATTTTAAGGCGCAGTAGGCTGTATGATTTCTGTAGTGGTCAAATATATTAAAACGGAATCCCAATGTAGGCCGTCATTGATGGGATTGTCCCTACCCACGATGACGATCGACGTCTTCAAAAAACTCAAAAGCAACCACATCTGAACTAATAGCTCCCTTCGGTCGAAAAAAAGAATCGACTCGCATACCGCAGGTTGAGAACCACTGGTCTAGGGGATGAAGCCCCGTGCGATAAGTTTGTTTGATCCACCCTATTGAGTGCCCACGGATCAGTGAAACTCACAATATTCTTGACCAAATTCAACCATTATCTTCAAAATATTCATCTGCTCAGGAGCACTGAACTTCCATAACATGTCTGTGGGTAAAAGATCACTGTGAAAGTTGTGTTAATGACCCAGTTACGATACGCCATCTATCTCCGAATGGAAACACTGCTGGAAGTGAATCATTCAACGCCCTCGTTAATCATTTCTGCCCAAAGTTATATCACTGCCACCATAACAGTCAAAAAGCCAGGTACCTTTCATTGTCTTGGTTATTCAAAACAACCTATATCAGATTTTGGCATAATTACTAGCCTCATCAATATGCATTTTTGTAGGATGCAGTTGGCAATCCTACACTTCAATGAAAATTGCGCGAAAGCTCAGAAAATGTCAAGGGAAGGAGCGCCGCGGTACTGTGTCAAATATCCAAAGTACAAGAACGGCGAATTTACTGTCCACAAGATACTTGAAAATTCAACATTTGGTAACTGCCGTTGATCTGACCGCGTCATAAAATTTCGTCACATTTTTATGCCTGTTCTAGATTACTGCAATGAGCTTGTCGAAGAAGTGCAAGCACTCGTCAGAACTGGACCAGAAACTGTTGAGTTAAGCGATGCCGCTGAGACCGTTCCCCTCCTCTGACTAGCAGCATAATAAAAATTAACAGAGAGGAAGCTATTGCCCGACATAAAACCCGATATGCTTCTCTGCCTGACACAGTCATTATTTTGGTCGATTAGTTATATGCGTTTATTAGTTACAATAAAACTGTTCATTCACGATGTGGCGTTACTGAACTGGGATCCTTGTAAATGTAAATGTTGTTCGGACAGCAGTAGCAACGCATGAAGGCAGGATTTTGCCACAGAATCCCCACACCCAGCAAACAAAATTTCTGTAGGCAGTACCGTATGTCTCAGCTTCCTGGAAAATGAAAATAAGTGTAATAGTGCGAGAAAAGTACTTGGCAACTAAAACAGAGCCCCGTCACGCTCCTGCATCGAACTTGATGTTAATATATCTCCAATACGTCAACGTCCAGTAACTCTCCGAACCTCCTTACAGCACAAACTTTCGCTTATAGATGACATAAGCTGGCAACATCCACACTGACACCTGCTACTCATGATATCAAGATACATGACTGAAACGAGCAATTGCACTAGAAACTGTAGATACCACTGTAGTTAATGTAGTCTCGACTAGCGGCTTACGCTGAGCAAGCTAGGCTGATCAATGATCATACTCAAATGACCCATCATATGAAGCTGCAAGGGGTCCCATTGACGTGGGATCGAGCGCAGCAACACCTCAACCGCTGCCGTATTTGAACGTTAATTTTATAAGTATGAGTGCAAAAATGATACATTCGACATCCGAGTACTCGGACTCAGTTTCATAATCAGTTAGGGCGAGTCCGTTACAATGGAAACCTCGGCCATAACTGACGAGAATGAAAACTGCGAGAACACAAACAGCCGCTGTGACCGGTGGCGAGAAGATGTGTCATGTACTTGACGTCACAATGCACATTCTGCTTTTTCTGTAAACATACCAATATTGGGACTTTGAGTCAAAATTACGGCAATTTCCGATTGAGTTGAAACACGGAAAGTCGGTAATTTCGGTATGAAAAAAAATTCTGAACATGATTCCACAAAGTTGTCTATGAAGATGCAGTTGACCTTTAAACTAGGCAAAGTGGTGATTAATTATCCTGCTGCGAGGTAGCCTACTATGGCGTGTTGATAAGCTGATAAACAGCACGGTGGGTGTTCTTACAATCACACTAATGCACGTACATCGAACATCTATTACTGTAGAGTGGATACTTCTTACGCAATGACTAGCAAAGCTAAAAGGCTACTTCTGACGTAATAATGAGCAATGACATTTGAAAATCAGACGCTCGTGCTATCACGTAACTGGGTAACTGGTATAGCATCTCTTCCTCGTTCACGAATATCCAGTTAATTAGGCTTACCATACATCCTCTTTTAAGAGGATTTGTCCTCTTTTTTTGACTTTTTTTAAAGTGTCCTCGGAGGACGCCCTTTTGTCCTCTTTTTTGAGATTTTGTCCTCTTTTTTGAAAATTTAGGCAGATTTAGAGAAAATTGCGAGTGATATGGCGCATATTAGCAGAGAAGTGAAGCTTCGACGGGTATTTCGGAGTGAAAAACGGTGATTTTAGCTCTGAGCGTAAAAGATGACCTTTTTTTTTAGTCAACTGATCACAAAGTGGGAAAAATTAACCGGTTATTGAGAATTTCGCTCCGGTTTTGCAAGTTGCAAATTTCTGAAAAAGTGTCCTATTTTTTGATTTCCAAAATATGGTAAGCCTACAGTTAATATCATATTCATTGGACAAATAAAACGTAATCGTTCTTTCACAAAGAAATCGCTTCGATATGAGAAGTAGTCGATTACGATTACTTCGGAATTTTTTCGAATGTAATCGATTGCAATTACGATTACTTGAAAATGCTGTAATCGCCGTAATCGATTAGGATTACTAATCGCGATAACCCATGTCTGCAGTGTACACCAAGTTCATACAAAATCATTTTCGAGCGTATGAAGCAAGAACTCCAGTAACATTGTTTGTAGTCTTGGTCGTGACCGAAGCAAAGTTCTTTGCGATGTTGGAATCGAGGGATATTGCTTTGAGCAATTGCGATGTGCATGTGCAATCGTTGGTGAGGAATGACTGCTGGTGTTTGACAGTATGGAATGACAAGGTACCCTCTGTAGCAGCTGCCTTCTAGTCTATGGTCGTTGGTGCTGATCGACTTGTGTAAGTTATTCATCGACTGGCTCGAATTAATCGTTATGACACTCTTCTTGTGTTTTTTGGTCTCATAGTGGGTTGAAATAGCGATCTTTCCTATGGCCTCCAAGTTAATGCCACAATTGCAGATATTGCAATGTGCGAAACACCCGCCCTTCAGGCTTCGTTTGATACACTTGACTTCTCTCTTAATTGCCACGAAAAACTTCTTTACGCTTGCTCAGTTTACCTTATTAGATTATAGTTAATATAAGATTAGTTAATAAGAGTGTACCATTGGTGTTGAAATAAGGGCTTATTATTATACGGCCGCATTAGTAGCTAAAACTATATTCGCAATATAATTCAGAAACATTTATCTATGATTTGTAGCTTCACTACTATTTACCCCAAGTGTCGATTGCACTGCGCCCTTTTTCACTACGCAATAAATGCTGCCTTCTCCACAGCTTATTCTGCTGTAGACTAAGCAGCAGAAACCGGTTATACTGCTGTTCACTGTAAGTACCGTAAGTAAATTTCGAATTATTGCTTTGTCGACAGACAGATTCTATATTTCGTAAAGTAGGCTACGAGTAGGCACAGACATTCAAAACACAATTACTGCTATTGACCACAGTCAAGCATTTGATCTTCGTGTCAGCTGTAGCCTTGGTTTAATGATGGTGCATCGATAATATTATATAATTATCAGCAGGACCGTAACGGCCGCAGCCCAAACCCCCAATCGAGGAGGGGGAGCTCGAAGGGGGCCAAAAGTTACTTCGTGAAATAACATAAATTATAGAGATTTTTTTTGGAAATTTATGCAACTTTTTCAAAATTTTTCGCGATTTAATAATGACACAAGTATCATGATTATTGGGTACCCTTCCCCCCGACAAAAATAGGCCTATACGCATGATTTATAGAAATGGGTTATCCGGCGTCGGCCATTACTGCGCCACGACATACGAAGTTATAGGCCATGTAACATGCGACTCCGAGAAGTGTGCCAGAACGATCAGCAGAGATGAGAAGACCTTGGTCGAAAAGGACTGCCCTTGTGACGACCGAAAACCTCGATATAGCCTACATGTCCGTGTTAATTGTCCATAGACGCCAAAAGTCTGGCTGGCGCCTAATGTTCCTGTCCTGACGATCTGAGCCCCACAGAACAAATGCCATCCCGCAGGGAAAATTATTTCCCAGTAAAAGAATACCAATTCGAAATCGTGTGCGTCTTTTAGTTTAGTATGTGTTGGCGATTTCCATATCTTCAGCATGCCGCAAAATCCTAACTGCAGTAAGAATACTTATGCATCGCATTGTAGAATGAAGCAACACGACGTGTCACCAGCAGTGTACGCACAACTAGGACCGTGACTGCCGCCCCCTAAACCCCTCAAATGGGGGGGGGGTGAGCTCGAAGGGGCACAGAATTCTTTCGTGAATTATTTCGAAGAAAATTTTGCAATTTACTCGACTTTTCTGAAAATTAAATGTTGATAATCCTTCAAACAGCCCCGAAATTCCTCAGGCTATCTTCCTGATTGGAAGGTTAAACTACTTCTACTTGACTAACTGAAAATAGCGAAAAGTAAATAAGTAGATCACAAAATATTATGAAGTAGAATTTGCTGAAAATAGTTCTACTTGAGTACTTCGAAAAAGTAGAAGTACTTCGTTCCTGACCACCTCTGGTAGATAGGAGGTAATATGACATGTGTAACGAAGTCTATGTACCAACGGGTGCGCCCGAAGATATTTAACGTTCTTTCTCCACTCTTGGTAAGCTACTTAGCAAGGACAGACACTTTCTACGCGAGAACGAAGAAAAGTATTTTTCGTTGTACTACAACAAATATTAATTATTTCTACCATAATAATGTGGTGTAACTAGTGGAATTGTTCATAGTGCCAGATTTCGTTAAAATAAAAGCTTTTTCATGTGAAAATGTTTCAGTTTTCAAGTTAAGTTGAGTTAAGTTTTCAAGTCAAAACATTTTGTCAAGTCAAACAAGTTCGTAAGGACAGACAGTTCTGACCAGAAATGAAGATGAGCAGTACAATTGTAACATTATGTGCGAAAACACCTAATTTGCATACGTGAGGTTAAAATTAAGCTTTGTGAAAAATGTCAACATTTTAAAACATCGCACTACTACTAACCATGTGAATGGTTAACGTCCGAAAACGAAGCTTAGGTCGTTACGCACAGAGTAAAGGGTTCTATTGCATTGCTGAAAACTCATTCCGATGGAGCTGATGTTGCTTTCATGCCTACGAGTTCTCAAGTAGCTGCCTTGAGATGAGGAGAACGATTTTGTCTTTTCCAGTAACTCCAAACATCACAGCAGGGTTGTAACCAAGTCACAAGGCTCCGAGTCACAAGTCAATCTCACTTTTATAGTTTTGACTCGAGTCATTTTCCCTTCACCACCGAGTCCAAGTCATCGAGCAGAGGTTCGAGTCCGATTCATGGTATTATGACTCGAGTCCGAGTCCTCGTGGCGACTGCTCAGTTTCCAGTAAGAGTCTTGTTAAACCCACTTTTTATAACCCTGTTTGGTGATATCGAATACTTCGCATTGATAATATGCTAATTTTCCTCACTTTAAGCAGTTTCTGGTTGCATTTTCAAGTATTAGTACCAATAGACGAAATCCCAAGTGCGTGGTAACATATTTCTCTTCGAAATTACAATGAAATGTCGGTCTAGGCCGTCGGATTCTCGAGTCATATGACTTGGTTAGAGTCATGCGCAATGACTCGAGTCGAGTCATTTCCGTATTTTGAGAAAATGACTTGAGTCAAGTCGAGTCATCAGAAAATCGTGACTCGAGTCGAGTCATGACTTGAGTCATTACAACCCTGCATCACAGTTTATTCTTTCACGCTCTGCAGCGAAATATCTTTCCTCTTTATCCTCCAATATATCTTCTGTGGTTATATCTGAAGTAATCTTCCTTTTTTCATTATGTACTAAAACTAGAACTACTAACTTTTCAATATCCTCATTAAGGATTAGAACTATTTTTCTGAAATATGGGACTAGAACTAGAAGTACTGACTTTTAAAAATCCACAACAAAAACCAGAACTAATTACTTCTCAAAATTCGCAACTAGAACAAATGAATTTTCAAAATATGCGACTAGAACTAAAACTACTCACTTTTCTAAATCGGTAACTAGAACTAGAGCTACTCCAAAAAACGTTACTTAGTTGACCGTCAACTGACCAAATGAGTACTTGAATAAGTGTGGTCAATAGTGAAGCAAGGTGATTGTATTGCTGTAATAAAATTAAACGTTTACCTTTCATTATATTAGCTCAGCACACCGCCTGCAGCGATGATCAAAGTAGTTATCATCGGTACTCAAGTATAAATAGCGATTTACGAGTAAAAAAGTAAGTATTTTAGAACTAGTTTTGCCCTAAAAGCTGAAAACTGTTGGAGTGCTATAGAAGCACTTAGTTTCCGAGCGCCTGGTTGGCGTAGTGGTATTATCCTGGCTAGCGGCTGAGGATACCTGGCCTCGACTCGCTGATGATTTTTTACTATTTCACTGATTTTACGCATTCAGATCCCCGTTTACATAATCCTAAATATCAAGCTGATCATCAAAAAGAAATTTAATAAAGCGACGTGTAAAAAATAAATTGAACAATAAAACCGGACAAAATTTAGAAAAACACACAAATCAATCAAATTTACAAAACAATGATAGCGACAAAATAGAAATTAAAAATCACAAACATGGAGTAAACTAAGGATTTCATGTTACTATTATGCTATGTGATGGTTCGATGGGTTTGACTGTTTCTGTTTTCTCATTTTAGCAAAAAATATGACCAACCATCTTAAACCAAACCATTGATGACTTGATAAAACAGTGAAAAATTCCCGCAACGAAATGACAATGCCTCTTACGCCCGTAACTTCATGCGAAGAAAAGCCGTTTTCCGACTCATACGAAGAAACCGACAGTGCTGTTATGAAATACCGTAAAGTTATTACGTCCAGCTGTATAAGAAAACAAGAAAGGTTAGCGTACGCTTGATGCGGGGCGGAAATAAACCACACGGCAAAATTTAAACAAATCGCATAAGTATGGCAAGAAAACTTTTACTGCATTTGATGATGGACGGTGATTTCTGAGCTCATTCAAGGGTCCAAGGGCGTTACGAGCTGAAATCAAGGGGTATGAGGGGATTCTCTTCAATTTACTAATTTAACGTCAAGCATGCGTCCTTGCAAATTGTCAAGGGACATACATATCACAAGTATAAGAAAATTCCAAGGCTTTACACGCTATCTTTGACAACGTTCAACTACGTGGATGACGGGGACCTTCCCATTTGTGAACACACCGATGGAAATTCAAATCTCATACAAATAATGAAATTACTTGCTTAACATTCACACTACGAACAAAAATGGATGCATGATAGTAAAGTTAAGTGGTAGGGTCCTAAAATTGGACATCAAATTCTAGAGTTTGCTTCATGGGCAATTCTGCAACAAATTGTCAAAAGACATTAAATAATTAGGATCAGGATATTTCTCCAGCATCGCTGATGACACATCGGGATGAAGGAGCGCAGTTCGTCCTGCGATCGGTACATTCATTGGGAATTTGATCACAAAAGAGCTGTTTTTGGATTATGTCACACACTAAAATGTGATCCTCAAACATTCACTTACGGGATTAAAGATTGTTTCGCTTATTTAGGATTGTCGTGGCCAGTAATATAGCCAAATAAGGCAGCCAATATGAATGGGTACATTAATGGAGTTCAAGCCAGAATTGAGCGGCTTGCTTCAAAACCTACATTCGTTTACAGTATGGAAAATAAAATGAATCTGGTAGTTCAAATGAACATTTCAAGGTTGCACAGAAGGTGCGAATGCGTTACGCACGGTGTAGAGACCCCCGGTCTCAAGTAGACCTATAGCTCGCCGATACGGCTGAATGGCACATCACGTGATCAAGCCATCGCATATATAACCGAACATACGCTGCCTCTTTACTTTTTAAGATTCATGCACTAATGCTCTGATCAAATGACAAATAAGCAAAAAAGAGATATCAAAATGCGAGATGGACACAGAATAGCGCTTTACGTGGGTATTGGCCTCAGATTTTTACCCGACACACTTCACATAGGACAGTCTATTGTCTATTTACAGTCCTACGAGAACGACAATGGCTAATACCTATATAGATTAAGATCAGGGAGTCAGTACTTGGGCATAGCCGCTGCAGATGTGCGAATCAGATATATGAAACTCATATAAACGATATTGGATGTAAAAATAGGTATACATCATGGAGAAGAATAGGCAGCATCAATCAAAATCGTCCAAAAGAAACCGGAATACCAACACCATCGACCGAGATCCCTGTTCATCAGAGGACCTGAGGACTTAAACTATGGTGACATTAGGTCAGAATATCGTGAATACGAAGTAAGCAAGGAGTACATTACAAAAACCGAAGCTCTCCACGAACTGAGGAGAGGAATATAGATAATGTCATTTATTTACGACAAACAAGCCATATCAGCAAGAGACGTACTCTACACCGTAAAATCATGAAACAGGGGACCTAGTTTTGAGCTCTTCAGAATGGAATTACTGAGATCCGAAACCACCTGCGACACATGTCATTGCGAATGGCATACCTACAAAAACCGAAACCAAAACTGTGATGGACAAAATTAATAGCCAAGGCTTCGCGAAAGTTGTGTCCATAACGAGAGTCTACAGAAAGCATTCAAGCATATACAATGGCCCACCAACATATGGATCGAATCGTTTGAACGAGAAAAGGTGCCGAGCTATATGTAGATCGACAGGTACTTGTGTCAAATACGGACAGTCGAAGATATATTTAAAAGTAAATGCTACATCTGCAATGCAGATAATCACAGAGTGATAGAGTACCCAAAAGAGAAAGAAACATACCAGGAATACAATCATAAAGGACACTCTGCTGTAATACCTCAGCCAGAGCAACAGTGAGTCTAGACGCAATCAGCTATCTAATTGTTGCGCCCACACAAAAGCAAAACCCCAGCCAGAACGCATTAACCGACTGGTACGAGCAAGTCAGGGCTGCGACAAAAATAAAAAAGGAACGACAGGCCCACCCAAGCAGATGTACAAACCATGTCCCGAATAAATATCACAGAACGTGAAACAAGCACAGAAAGACTACAATAAGAACAACATCAAAGTACAGCATACCGAACGAATCGTATGCATCCAAGATACCAAACCTCACCACCGAGCAACGATAAGTACGGAGAACCAAGCACAAATGTTATCTTGGAAAACGAGCCACTGGATTCACACAATGAAACCGTCATAGCATAGGAATCATCAGTATTTGAACACGACAAGAGATATAGGGACCCAGTTAGCAGCAGTGAATAGGGAACGAAAAAGAAACCGAAGCAAACAGTTCCAGAATGGAAAGACGATATCGACTCTGATCCGAGCACGCTTTTAGAAAAATATATGATAACATCAAAGATAGACATCCAACTTGGGCAAGAGATTCACACAATGGATATAAATCGGATTACCGACTGGCTATGGCTTATGTCTTGGACATAAGTATTGTAAAAGGTTGTCCAAACGATTAGTAAGCCGATACAAATAAGGCCGGGAATATACGACCCGTAAACATATCCGACTGCTGTTTTCCTATCTACTCACACAAACGCGACGCGAGAGAGAAAAGGGACGAGGAAAAATGAGGAGCAGAAAAAGAATTAGTGTTACAAGTCGCATCTGTTCATTTTATGCATATTTTCATCCGTCAAGCGCTACATAGTAGACGGGAAACTAATGTGACGTTTGGTTAGCGCTTAGAGGTTGCAGTAGTTGAACTCATAGCTCTATTTGCTATATATCGCAATACAAAAGCTTCGTTGCCAGCTATATGAAAATAGATAAGGAAAAGCTCATTTGCTGGTTGACATTGGGTTGGTAGGCCTGTATGCACTATAAAGCATTTTCTGATGGCCACTTCACGGCTTCTGTTATCGTATCGCTTCAAGAAACGGCACATGCTACTATTCCAATAAAATCTAATATCACTGCCAGGAAAATATCACAGTAACATAGTTTTCGTCTAAGCTATATGGGAGCTCAGCCGACTAGCGCATGTAATAACAATGTGACGCAAACTAATATATCATCTATTTTAGATTCTGCCAGATGCTGTGTGTTTTTTTTCCTCCCCGCCTCAAACATGCGCTAATTTTTCTTATTTTACTATACAGCTGGACGTAATAACTTTCTGGTATTTCATCACAGCAATGCCGGTTTCTGCGGAGACGGAATCCATTGTCTAGTTACGGCAAGGAGTTACGGACGAATAGCTATTGCCTTTCAAAAAAAATTGAAGAATGTCTTAACAGCTATCCTTCGCATGAAGTCGAGGGCGTAAGAGGCATAGTCATTTCGTTGCGGGAATTTTTCAATGTTTTACCAAGTCATTAGTGGTTTGGTTCAAGTTGGTTGGTCATATTTTTTGCTAAAATTAGAAAACAGAAACAGTCAAACCCATCGAACCATCACATAGCATAATAGTAACATGAAATCCTTAGTTTACTCCATGTTTCTTGATTTTTAATTTCTATTTTTACCGTATTGTTTCTTTGCTTGGTTCTTATTTAATTTTGTCTTTATCATTGCCTTGTAAATTTGATTGTTTTGTGTGTTTACTCCATGTTAGCTGAATTTTTAGTTTCTCTATTATTCTACTTCTATTCTTCTACTCTAACAGTTTTTAGGGCAAAACTATTTCTAAATCTCCACCAGCTGTAGAGGATTTTGTATTATGTCATTCTTTAACGACAAACAAGCCGTGTCAACAACAGACATACCAGGTATACCGGAAAATCGCGAAACAGAGTTTCAAGGGACCTAGTTTTGAGCTCTTCAGAATAGAATTATTGTAGCCACCAGCTACACATGTCCTTGCGAGCGCCATACCCACAGAAACAGATGCCGATTGTCTACACTCTACAGCAACGGTACAAGAATATACATCGGCCGTACCAACGTACGGATTGAATCTTTTGAACAAGAAAATATGCCGAACTATAAATATATCGATGGGTACTTGTGTCAAATACGGACAGCCGAAGATATATATAAAAGAAAATGGTACATCTGTAATGCAGATAATCACATTGCAAGAGAGTGCCCAAAAGAGCAAGAACCATGCCAGGAATGCAATCATATAGGACACACTGCTGAATATTGCACCCCTGCAGTACCTCAGCAGGAGCAACAGTAAGAAAGTCTAGACGCAACAGTGATGTAATTATTACACCAGCATAAGAGCAAAACCCAAGCCAGAGCGTATTTACCGAATGGAACGAGCAAGTCGAGGCTGCAATAAAAAAACGAGCAAAACCCAAGCCAGAGTGCATTTACTGAATGGAACGAGCAAGTCTAGGCTGCAATACAAAAAAAATAAAGAGGCCGAAAACAACAGGCCCACCCAAGCTAATCTCCTGCACGAAAATCAAAGAAAGTGAAACAAACATAGAAAAACTGCAATAAGAAGAACAACACCAAAGTACAGCATACCGAACCGATCGTATGCTTCCATGACACCCCAACCTCACCACCGAGCTACGAGAAAACGGAAATCCAAGAGCATATGTTATCTCAGAAAATGAGCCGCTGGACCCACACAATGGAATCGTTATACCACAGGACTCGTTAGTATCGGAACACAGCAAGTGATATAGGGACCCAAATAGCAGCAGTGAGTCAAGAACAGAAACGAAACCGATACAAACAGACCTAGAAGATGGAGACTATACCGGCTCTGATCAAAGCACGCAATAAATAAGTAAAGATATCATCAATGCGTTGACGTATGGTAGCAGTGCTTTTTAACGGTAGAGTTGACACCTGAATTAGTTACGTGTACTCAAATCATTAAGTTACCACGCCTTTTCTGATCTTGGGTGGAAGATGAGTGTTTTTTTGCAGGAGACGACATATCGTGTCCTATGACTGATGCTGGTATGCCATATCAATCAAGTAGTCTTGGAAATTCTGGACAACAAAAGTCAATTGCAAAACCATCAAAAGATCGCAACATATTACGGAAACCAAAAACAAGAGCTGCTGGGAGGTCGAAGCCGGCAAAGTCGTCCAGGTGAGGTTGTGATAAGTAGCTTTGCCCCAAGCTTTGCCCTGGGTCGACGAGCAAAGGTGCAATGCCCGAGGTGTACGCAGCTGTTGGGATGCCGTACATACCGATGACCTTGAATTGTGGTACTTCATGCATGGCTGTCCTGAGCTCACCTAGAGCGATCAGGTTTGTATTGATCGCTAGAGGATTTGCTGCTAGTGAAGGCGGTGCAACGAGCACATCGATGTTTGGTGCAGGTGTAGATAAGAGGGTTTTGAAGTGTGCTGTGATGTCTTCCGTACAGACGTTCATGCGGGTCCTCTTGAGGCCAACTAGTTTACCGATGGCTTTTGAGGCTGCTCTTGATCGGCCTGCTTCTAACTCATTTTCCACAGAAAAAGCAATAGCTTTGACTCGTTCCTAGCGCCCAGCGTTGTAAACGTTGGTTAGATACAGCGCTGGCTCGTTATGTGCGTCCAGTGTTCCAGAGCGGAACGTCTGAGAGACTTGAGGTTCTGGCGCTCACTGAGCACTGCCGAAGCAGATATAATTCAGCCGTGTGCTGCGTTGGCGCATGCCGTCAAATGTCGTCCCACGCTTCGGCTTCATAGAGAAGTGGTCATTGAAAGGAATGAGGTTTCAGCGGTCGAGTAGATTGGTAAAATGCTCAGAGTTGTAGTTCTCGTGGCATCCTGTGTCAACCGGAAGACTTGGGAGTTAATGCCGAGTAGTTCAATCACGTCATTTCTCCTGAATAAATGCAAGGGGTTGCAGCATTTTCCAATATTGAACGATGTAGCAAGCCATTACTAATTTCCGGCGTACAATCAACGGTTGGCGAAATCGCCAGCTAGAAATGTTTAACTAAGACTGACCGGTACAACCGGTCAATCTTGTAAGGAGGTTGGGGCATGTGTAGTTCATGCAGTCACATCGTGGTCAGATCACATGATTACGGATTTCGGAAGCACCAAGCGCGGGAGATAAGACAAAGTTCACATAATCTTGAATTGGCTTGGTGATGAACGGACGTGCGACATTTGAGAAGATGGATCTCTGTGTTTTATGTAAAAACGAAGTTTCAGAAGATCAAGCTGCCCTGAAATTCGATGAGTGCAGCATGTGTCAGCACATCAATTGTGGCCCACAGGCTGTTATGTCACAAGAAGAGTACTTGAGAATGGTGGAGGAAGATTGTAGCGTAGACTTCCAATGTTCGGAATGTAGACCTGATTAGATGTGATTTTATCGTTTTTATTTATAATACATATGCTTTATTCATTATTTTTAGTAATTATATGTGATATTCTCTATTTACCAGATTCAATTGATGGGGGGAAGCTGGTCAGAGTAGAACAGGGTGTTGAAGGTAATGTCACTAAAAGTTGGATTATAAGGAACAAAGCACAACCTGACGGAGATGAGGTTAGTCAGGTTACGTCATTCTTTGCAAATGATCAAAGGCCACTTGCTGCTAAGCTGCGGCATCATATTCCAGATGCTATTGTTGCGTTACAATACCAAACTCTAAGTGCCGAGTTACCCTGGCAACCAATCATGGTGATCCGGGTCTCCTATAAATTCACTCATTGGTCACACTCAGTATGGTGGCTTTGTAAGAAATTTGCCCCCACGTGCGGCGCGATTGAATTGACTATCGTATTGCAACCCCCGCGTGGGTGATTTACTTGTGTTATGACACTCGGTATGGTGAGTCTTTAAGAACATTGCCCAAACGCGCGGCGCGATCCAATTGCTATCGTATTGCCACTCCTGCGTGGGTAATTTACTTGTTATGATTACTTTTTGTTGCTCTTCATTTTTGCATATGCTATGTTTTAGGCTAGTAGTGTATGTTGTAATAATATAAAATTCACTCGGTACATCCATCCGTCAATCATTCATAACTGTATGTTACTATGAGAACTCTACTAGTATTGTGCAAGCTTCGTAAGCATTGTTACGTCAAACCTAGTCCTAGCCAGAGTACTGCCTTTTTCCTGACACTAGAACTCCACCAACCCGTTCTCATTGGCTATAAAGTATTACAATCAATTGCATTATTACGCATTTTCGGGTATATAAACCCACGTTTTCTCTGTTACGATCCTTGAGATCTGAGATTCACCTCAGCGCCTGACGTACTCATCATTCTATGCAATACAGCCGACCGAGTGGACTCGTGTGAGTTAAGGAATCACTGACTAAGACAGCAAGCTACCAGCAAGTCGTTCAGCTACCTACTGCTAGAGCACGGCACAGCGTCAGCTGATCTGGCGTTGCAAGCTGCAGCTGTGCTGAAAAAGCAACCAAGGAAAAAGAATAAGAAGGCCTCTGGTTCTCGAAAAGTGAACAGAGTGAAGAAAATCAGCAACCAGGGTATGCCTACGCAGTACAAGTTGCCTTCCCTACACAGAAAGACAGTAGTTTCAAAAGTAGGCACAGACGCCCCCCCCCCTTCTGAAGCTGCCATATTGTCCAAAAAGATCGAAGCAAAGAGCCGAAGCACACCAATTAGGACAAAAAAGTAACAAGGTGAATGTGTAACTGTCGGCTCCAGCTTATGTCTTTTGTGTTGTGCAGATCGGAGTATGATGATTATGGATTCCGAAAGGTAATAGGAGTCAGGAAGATCACTATTAACGGTATGCAGACGCGGTCCTGGCTGCATTCCCTGCGCATTAACACATCTCTTTTCTCAGATGATCCCGAGTTGCAAGCTGCGACCGTACTGATAAAGGCCTCTCGTTCCCGAAAAGTGAAAAATGTGAAAAAATCAACAACCACGGTATGCATACGCAGTTCAAGTTGCATTCCCTACAGAAGAACATAGTGGTTCCAAAACTAGGCACCAACGCCTCCCTTTTGAAGCTGCCATAGTGTCCAAAAAGATCGAAGCAAAGAGCCGAAGCACACTAATTAGGACAAAAAAGTACCGTGAATAAATAATATTAATTATTATATTAATATTCAGATCGAAACCAGGAGCTTGACCTAAATCGACGGACCAACACAAGAAGCAATCAATAACTAAGGCAGCTCAGTCAAAGGTACGCCGTCATATGGAAATACTAACAGGGAATCGAAACCTTCACAATGGTACAAGCCGAGTGCAAAGACCTGATGATAATCATGGAAAAGGAAGTCTTCCAAATTTTAATCCACGATGGTACCAAACCAAACGAGATTACGAACTGTGAGTGCATATGCCTAACGAAGCCACATATAAAACCATATTCCTTAACAGAGACAGAGTGCTTGGATTTAGAATCTCAAATGAAGCATTTTTTACAGGTGCGACCTATATAAAGAACTGTTATATCCTGATTCTCGCTACAGCGTATTAAGATTTGCCTCACAACACGCAGTTTTGAAGAACGTTTACGCATTGCCGCTTGCCGTACAGTAGTGCTGTTAATCTTGCATTGGTGCATTTTTTCTACAGATGTAGATGGGATTATATACTTATAACCTAATAAATCTTCTGCTAGAATAGTCTGCCCATAGTCTACTATCAGCATCAGGAGACGAGACTTATTAGGGACATACTACAGAAAAACGAATGCAAACTCTGCTACGTCGACGAGGACACGACGAAATATACATATGAAATGCAATGCTTGCAAAAGAATTTTTAATATCGCCAGGGTCGATATGAATACCTAATAAGAATGGACAAATCTACAATACCTATGGCGGACCGTACAAAATAACGACCCTAAAACCGCATGCGAAATTCAAGAGCTGGATATCAAAAATGCAGCATCAACTCGACATTAAAAATGAATATGCAACGCGCGAACAAATCACTGCTCACATTAAGCTGATCGGAAGAGATATTGCCAAAAGGCTACAACTAGTTATTGACTGACCGCAAATGCGATGGGCCTAATAGCATGCCGAAACCGCTATTTCGACATTCGATATGAATGAAATATGGATATGCAAGTGTATAATACCTTGCAAGGACCGATTTATTGTTCATACGCGTTCTTTCACGCTTGAAAAGTCAATATCAATTATGGTATCCATACAAATACTGTTGATTCCAAGGTGACGATGCTAAACTATGGAGATTCGCAAAACTTCAATTACCCCCCCAAGATAGGCTCCTATGTAACGGAATATCTCACACATATAGAACAATGAATCTGATAAAAAAGCAAGCTAATCACACACTGAAACTAATCAAATTATTAAAAAATAACCTAATGAAAAAAGAGAACTGAAGAATAAACGAAGCTTATCAAAAAAAGGGACTTATATGTATATATTGTGGATATGTCTACGACTTTCGTGTATTTTTTCGGCGCGCATATTTTGAAATGGAGTTACCAAAGAAAAGATAAACCCAAATGGCATGGGAAGCCTGAAACTGGAGATATAGCGTGTTACGTAAGAATGTTCAAAAGACGCTCGCGTTGCCGAGACAAAATGTTATGCAACATATTTATTCACGGTTATTCACGACATAAATATCATGTGAAGGTATCTATGATCTGTGAGCTCGTATGATGAATAGCTCTTCTCAGATATAAATCTCAACTGCTTTGCATGATTAGAGTGTTATGTATCGCAGTTTAAATCGCGCCGATGACAGGTACACATTGTACCAATTTCTCTATACCGCGTGCAAATAAATAACAAAGTCAGCGTGAGACCGCATGCCATTGCGCGCTGCCGATTCTCGCTAATTCACGACACTGATAATACCAACTGCCAAATTGCAAGTCAAGAAATATTGCAGTTACAATCAGCATTTCAAAAGGACGACGCAGAGCTCTGGCGCTCTCTCTCTCCTATCCTCCAGGTAACGGCAATGTCACAATACCTGATCCATATTTGCTGGGGTTGTTCAAAAACAATTTTTCTGCAATTTTTCTACCTAGTAGGATTGTCTAAAAAACACGCTGCATGATAAAATTTGACTCCATTCTATCTGGTAGAAGCAACGTTATCAGAGTTAGATATTGTCTTGGAATATTTTTTATTAATTTTTCAGTGCCATGATTAATAATTTGGAATTAATCCCTATAAATATTTTTTTTTTCAGATACAAAATTTATCACTTCACTTTTACCAACCAGCCAGCAAAAATTGCAGGATAAAATTATTCTTGAACATGATATAAAAGTCATAATCGTATATTGACTCCCACAATCCTGTAACACCCTACAGCTTGAATTATTTATGAACACTCTGTACAAAAATCTTTAGAAAAGGGTAGTGTATTGAACTAGCATACAAGAACCATGCAGTATGCAGGCCATGAAACTAAGGACCTGCTGTATTTCATGGCAGGCTAATAAACTCAACACCATTTGTTAGAAGGTGGATTCAAAATGGGTTACGAGACCCAACAAGGTCGACGGCCGCGGAATGAGCTCAAAAATCGGCGGCCTACTTGGGATGCAGTGAAAAGTTATCTAGCCATACCTCAGCAAGCTGTAGAAATTCAGTCGAGTAATTCGTTTTCCTGTGGCATCAAGCGTATCTTTCTTATACAGCTGGTCGCAATTACTTTGTCCCGATTCTGATTTCTTTCTTTCTATCACGAGCTGAACTTCAAGCATTTGAATACGCATGAAGTTCAGAGCGTAAGAGGTGCTGACAATTGGTTGCAGGAGTTTTTCCATATTTCAACCAGTCATCGCCGATTTGATTTGAGTTGGTTGATCAGATTTTTTGCTGACATGAAAACATGAAAGTTCGGGACATGAAACAGAAACAGTCAGACCCATCCAGCCATCGCACAGCATAACATGAAATCCTTAGCTCACTCCATGCACATTACACAAAATGGAACGGCATCTTTTGTCTCCGAAGGGTTTCGGAGGGAGTAGAGATTCTTACGGGGGATTTGGAATTGCGATTTCTTCTGTAATCGCACAATTTCCCCCATAAGATTTACCTCCACTACTCCCTCCTACCAGGCAGCACTGTAAAAGAAGAATCATACATGAGAAACTCATTTCAGAGACAGCAGATCGTAAACAAAGCATAATAAAGGCAAATTAGGCCACCACTGGCATTGCATGCCAAGACAGGCAATGTCACAATGAACCACACCTTCTAGGGATTCTGCTGACTTTTGAATTAGTACATTGATGGGCAGGACGGGCAACCCTAAACTGCCTTGACATATTCGGTTTTGCATTTTTACTGCGTATTTAGCTGCTTTATTTATCAATGCGGCGATTTTTTTTTGACGTGTCAAAAAAAGTCAAAATTGTAGCGTTAGGTCAAAAAATGTCAAAATTTTTACAAAATCAAGATTTTCTAGCAACCCGCATTTTGCTTGTATCGCAGATTTTGCACTGTCGGTGAACTTATCATATGACATTTTACACCTTTTAGCCTACTTTATAGGCCTGCTGTTGTAGGCGGTCATTATGTATCATAAACATTCCAATGAAACAAATAATATGAGATGGTGTCATGCTAAACGTACCGCAGTATCCTAACTTACGGAAGACTGCGTGGTCATTGCATAGTTCTTATATCAAGAAGCGCATGATGAAAAATTGTGATATGGACACCATTGTCAGAATGAAGCAACACAGTTTGTCACTAGCAGTGTACGCTCAGCTTTAGTGTTGTTAGCCAGCAACTTCTGCTGTTGAACGTTCTTTTTCCATTCTTGGCTAGTTACCTAGTAACTTTGTACTACAACAAATTTCAATCGCTCCTACCATAATATGTGATGTAACTACTGGAATTCTTCATAGAGCCAGATTTCGTTAAAATAAAGTTTTTTTTCGTGTAATTATTTGTCAGTTTTTGAGTCAAAACCTACACCGCCCCATTTGCTCTAAGCGCCCTATTACGGCCAAATTTTATAGCCAGCGACCTCCCAAATCACCCATTTCATGGACACAGCCTCCTTCACGCTCGTGAACGCCCCCAGTGGCGCGTTGGTGCCCACTTTTGCCCACTGCTGTGTTATTGTGTAGAGAATGCAACTAGGAATGTGCCGGCATACCCTGGTTGTTGATTTTTGTCCCTTTTTTCACTCTCCGGGGACGAGAGCCCTTAATCAGTATCGTTGCGGCTTGCAACTTAGGATCATCTGAGAAAAGAGATGTGTCAATGCGCAGGGAATGCAACCAGGACCGCGTCTGCATACCGTTAATAGTGATCTTCCTTACTCCGATCACTTTTCGGAAGCCATAATCGTCGAATTCCGATCTGCACAACACAAAAGACATAAGCTGGAGCCGACAGGTACACATTCACGCTAGGGCAAAAATACCTTTTCCAAATTTTACCGGCTAAAACAACGATGCACATCATTTGGTTAGAAAATTTTGAATGCACAGAAAAACTTTTCACCAACATTTACTGGATACCCGATGAAATCGTTTAGCTGTGTACAAAAAAATGGCTCAATTTCAACCATTAGAAGCAAAGCTATAGGTCAGGGCTGTTCAAAAATTACTTTTTTTTTCTTGATTCAAACCATTCACCGATTAAATTGTCAGGTTACCCTAAAAACACTGCACACCAAATTTGGTTCAATTATTACAAGTATAAGCCGCCGCAGAGTCAGTTCAAATTTATAATTTATCAAATATATTTTAAAAGTATTTTCAAATTCTTTTGTCAGCACCGTGAAATTGTTGAGTTGTCTTCAAAACCCATGCATAACAAATTTGACTCAATTTCAACTAGTAGAAGGCGAGTTATTTGAGTTTTCGTTGGTAATTCCCGGATTATTTTTGATTTTTTTGGGTAAACCGACAATTTAATCGGCGGATGGCTGGAATATGGAAAAAATTCATTTTTGAGCAACCCTATTCTATGTGGAACAGGAAATTTCAGAATACAAAAATAGTGTACAAAGCGGCTAATTATATGGTTAATACTGTAAGAATTTTTTTTGCCGTTTTTTTGGTTAACTCTAAGATTTTAGCAAGTAGCCAGTAAAATTTGACAATAAAAGGTGCTCTCGAACAACCCTAGTGCACTCGCTGTTCACTTACGAATAGTGAAGACCGTACCGGACGCCCGGGGTTACTGGTAATCGAACCCGTTGACTCCTTCGGAGCCCATTCGGATTGGATACGGTCGGAACTGTAAAAAAAGGGTTAAATTCAGGTGTATCAGCTCAAATATTTCGACGCCATTGGTTTTTAGATTCTAATATCGGCGTTTAATTCACCATTTATAGCAGGGGAGTCCTGCACTTGGACCGAATACTATTTTCCGGAATAACTTATACTATCAACTTAGGGCGGAGATAATAAAGTTGGGTTAGCAATGGAGTCGATTATCGCGTTCGTCAGGATTTATCAACCAAGGATAAAGTAAACCGGTTGATCGCAGAGCATAAAGTTAAGTTAAATCTCATTATTAAGGGGACTAGCAACCAAAAAACCTAAATTTTGGATGGCTACCTCGATACCCATGAAATTTTCACAGTTGCTAGACGTCGCTATGCTATAAACAAAAAACTAAAATATTTTGTTCTACCATGCAAATTGTGGATTTCTTGGTTTCAAGGACAGAAAATGCACCGATACGGGAAATGCAAAATCTCGATATCGTGAAGTCCCTTTCCCGATCTAACGCCCTCTTCAGGAAGTACTAGGACAGCGCTATCCTATGCTGAAATTTCAAGGATTGCGCCCAACCCAGCTCAGAGAAATTTGATTTTAAAATATAAAAAATTTTAAAAATCCCTTTTTTTGTCAACAATTCGCTGTAAGTTTACTGCGATTTTCTGAACCTCTTGAGATGGCAGACTATGAATAAAAACTTTAAGCATAGCACAGGTCTGAATCTCAGCTTTGCAAAAGTGATGCTACGTAACAAAATTTTACATCCGAGAAAACGATTATCAAACATTTGAAAGGTAAGAAGTCAATTTTCACCCAGAGATAATATAGATAGATATGTTTTATAACGGTCAAACCATATATTTTATAGGGTTATCGGACGAAACATGTGATCTTTTGGTTGTAACTTGAAAAAAACACACAGCTCCATTATGTTATTGAAATTTCGGAGTTTTCAGTTATTATTTGCGTGGAATAAGGCCATGAGGTGACAGCAGGGATACAAGGTCAATATTATGTACCAGAAAAAAAATACGAATATTTTGACTTTTTTGGGGTACGTTTGCATGTAAAATTTCAAGTGAGACGGTCATTTCCACAAGGCGAGATAGCGACCCGTGATATATGGATTAGAGAAGAACAACATGAATATTAATGCCAAGGTTAATCTCCAATCCCCTAAAATTGGGCCTAAGACCTGAAGCTTACCTGGAAATTCTTCCACAGTGGTAGCAGCTACGACGGGTTTCCTAGAAAATAAGACGACGTCTCACTAAATCTCACTATTACAGTCTTGACTGAGTCAAGTCGAAACATTTTCTACCGACTAAGTAGGAGTCGAAGTCGGGGTGCAAGGGATTGAGTCTGAGCTATAGTGTTGAGACTAGAGTCTCAGTCCAAGTCATACTGTTCACTGTTAAGTCTCAAACTCAAGTCTTGTTAAACTCATTCTTGGTTAGTACTCGAGTGATTGATTCGAAATAGAATATCAGGCTTCGAATAGAATATAACTAATTACGACATCACAACATAACGAATGATGGGAAAAGTTCAGTTATGTACCTTTTTATGCCACCACAAAGAATATAATCTTATTTCCACATCACATCAAATATTATCAGGTAGGTTTTAGACCATTACTATTTCAATTGAACTTTTTGACATTGTTGCAGGATTGTAACCAAGTCGCAAGTCAATATCTCTTTTATAGTTTTGACTCGAGTCAAGTCGAGTCGTTTTCAATTCACCACCGAGTCAAGTCCGAGTCCGAGTCAACAAGAAGAGGGACGAGTCCGAGAGATTGTGTTGACTGCTCAGTGCTCAGTGCTCAGTTTCAGGTTAAAGTCTTGTTTAAACCTACTTTTTTAAACTCTGTTTGGTGATATCGAATGGTTCGCATTTATGACATACTAATTTTCCTCGCTTTTAACAGTTCCTGGTCGAATTTTCAAGTACCAGTACTGCTACACGAGATGCCAATAATGCGGTTACTTTGCTGTTTTTCGAAATTACACTGAAAAGTCGGCCGGCCTCACTTTCATAGTTTTGACTCAAGTCACGTCGAGTCATTTTCAATTCACCCCCTTGTCAAGTCCGAATCCAAGTCAGATCTAGCATAGGGTCGAATCCAAGACATAGTGTATTGACTCGAGTCCTAGTCCAAGCCATTACGGTCCCTGTTCTGTTTTCAGTTCAATCCAGTTCAGCCCACTTTCCACTCTACTCGAGTGATATAGAATGGCTCGCTTTCATAATATCGTGATTTTTCCTCAATCTTAACAGCTTCAAGCCCTATTTTTTCCCAGTATCAGGACTGAGAGACGAAATACCTGTAATGTGGTGACTTCACCATTATTCTAAGTTACAACAAAATTTCTTCTTTCGGCCGTCCTACTCTGGAGTCATATGACTTGGTTCGAGTCACGCACAACGACTTGACGATAAGTCGAGTCAATAGAAAAGTTGACTCGAATTGAGTCATTTTACGCTTTTGAAAATTCGACTCGAGTCAAGTCGAGTCGTTCGGGTCACATCACTTAGTCGAGTTCATACACAATGTGGCTCAAGTCATTTTCAATGTCCAACAAAATGTGACTCGAGTCAAGTCAACAAAAAATTGTAACTCGAGTCATCACAACTCAGGGCCCCATCTCACCTGGACGATTTGGCCCTCCCGGACGCCAAAGTTCGGCGCTTGGTTGCAATCTCGCAGCCATCATCTGGAGATGGTGAGCGTTTCCTTTTACCAAGATTTTTCTGTTTCGCGCTAGCTTGTCGGGTGGACCTATAGATATTGTAAATACCACCGTGAACACTATTTACTTCAAATCCAAATTTCTCTACTGTAATGACTTTCCCTACAATACAACACACATCAAATGTGATGGAGAAAAATTAGTAATTACATCTGCAGTAATGGTTGAGCTTGTTTTTGCTCTGAAAACGTCCTACCGTATATACCGTGTATAATACGCACCATTAAAATGGCGTGTAAATTCTGGGAAAAAAGCCTGTACCCATGTATAGTATGCACCCTAAAATATATTGGTACACGCGATAAATTGGCAAGGATTGACCTAATTTTGCTCCTGTACAAACGGCAAACCCACTCAGGAGTTCGCTTGCTGTGGTGCAGCGCAGACGTCTCTCGCTAATTGGCAACAGGCTTCACGCTGATTGGCAGTGCGTAACACTTATAATACAAATTACTGGAAACGATGGCTGAATGTGATGAGCGATTAAAACAAACATGAAGAAAGGTGTGATTTCAAGATCTATTTTGAGGGAGAATTTTTCAAGACTCATACAGATGCGTAATACGCACCCGCCCCCGCCCCGCCCCCCATTTTAGGACTAAAAATCGGAAAATTTTGCGCATTATACATGAAAAATGACGGTAATTGCTGGTTAGGTGATACAAAGGACCATTCGTCCTTCATCTTTAATATACAGTAGTAAAATCATGCAAATTCTTATTGTAAAATACACTTGGCGATAAAGATTTGTTAACTTTCCCATGTACCCCCTTAAAAAGCTCAATGGCTATGGCCCAGAGGCTGGAAATCCCATGTATAAAGGGTCGGAATTTGTTACAAAGGATGTGTAATCTCTCGTGGAAAGCAATCACCGCATCAACCACACGCTCGTTCGAACTATGTTGGAATTGTTGCTAATGTTATTAACTTGTCCGAAATCGTGTGTCACGCGTCAGTGTTGAATTGCTCGAGGTACCTTTCATTGTTATGTCACAAATACACAAAATGACTCGAGTCAAGTCAACATAAAATTGCGACTCGAGTCATTACAACACAGGTCAAAACTTATTTACTGACAACAATCTCACCTGGACGACTTGGCCGGCTTCGACTTCTCAGCTCTTGATTTTGGCTCCCGTAATTTCGATGGTTTTGCGAGTGACTTTTGTTGTCCAGAATTTCCAAGACTATATGACTGATATGGCTTACCAGCATCGATTATAGTACACGATATGTCGTCTCCTGTAAAAAAAATGCTCATGACTCCCCCAAGATCAGAAAAGGCGTGGTAACTAGGGCTGCACGAAATGGTTCGAGTAAGCTAAAGTGTCTGAATCATGAATTAAATCTCCCGATAAAATGCACCGCTATCTTATAGGGTAGGCCTACATGAATGGCTAACTTCTACAAATGGACTTAGGCGGTGGTCTGATTCTGCCCATTTGCACCGATTCCAAAGATCGGTTTCACGTGATTTTATGGGATAAGCGAATGGGTCAGCATTACTGGTTACCATTCAGGACTTTTTTCACCTGAACATGCTGAAAAATATGACATTTGTAATAGAACCAGCTGCGAAGGGCTTGCATCCGACCACTGCTAGGGTACCATATGATAACACGGACCTGGGCATTATGCTACCCACGAGCCAAATGCGGTCCGCTACCAACTTCTGAGCGGTCTGCAAAAAGTTCGTAGGAATTTAAACCATAAAATCTATGTATCAATGTTATTGCGTGGACAAAAACTACTAATAAACTGACCAAAAATGTATTTACTTTGAAATCTTGTTTATATACGTAAATTTAGCAGGGTTGTAACCAAGTCTCAAGGTTCCGAGTCAGAAGTCAATCCCTCTTTTACAGTTTTACCTCGAGTCAAGTCGAGTCATTTTCAATTCACCACCGAGTCAAGTCCGAGTCCAAAGAATAGAGTGTCAAGCCCAAGTCAATGCGCATGTTGACTGTTCAGTTACGATTATTAAATGTCAAGTCAAATATACTTTTTGCAAATCTGCTTGGTGATATCAAATGATTCACATGCATAATATACTAATTTTCCTCACTTTTACCAGTTTCTGGTCGCATTTTCAAGTACCAGTACCGATAGACGAAGCAATAACATTATGGTAACTTTACTATTCTTCGAAATTATACTGAAATTACGATCTTGGTTTACCCAGTCTTGAGTAGTGAAATACGTAAAATGACTCGACATCACTTGAGTCAATTTGTGCTTTGACTCGACTTGTACTCGAGTCATTTTGCATGACTCGAACCAAGTCATATGACTCGAGACTAGGACGGCCGAGACAAACATCACATTGTAACTTGGACGAATAGTAAAGTCACCACATGATTGGTATGTCGTCTATCAGTCCTGATACGTGGAAAACAGGGTCAGAAACTGTTAGGACTAAGTAAAATGAATATATAACGAATGTGAGCTGTTCTTTATTAGTCAGGCAGATTTGAAAAAAAGTGGATTGAACAGGATTGAACTCTGTTCGCTGACTTGGACTTGACTCGGTAATGAATTGAAAATGACTCGACATGACTCAAAACTATAAAAGTGAGATTGACTTGTGACTCAAAGCCTTGTGACATTTTTTTTCAGAACGGATCAGAATTTGGATTGGATTTAACTATTTTCTGGGGGATTGAAATGTCGTGTGGCGAATGGCGACAAACTTTATTAATGTACTTATGGTTACTAAGTTATCTTGAATCAAGTGAATCGTTGGTTGTGAAAAATAATTTCCGAATCCCTCCATTGCATCAATTAGTATTTTTTCTGAATTTCCATTTGGAATCGGATTAGGATTGGACATGGACTTGAATATGAAAAAGGTATGGATTAGGATTTGGATTTTAAGTTCGGATTCGGATTGGATTAGGACATAGAAATTTCAAATCCGCTCATCTCTGAGGTGCCGCCGTGCTGGCTTGTGACGTTATGATGAATACTTGTCAATTGTCGACAACATCATAGTTGCACTACAACGCACTTTATTCTATGCCATTGCTGTCTCAGAATTAAAATTCAGGCCTGCTGTTCAATTATGATACATCAGCAGATGTAGTGGTTGCATATATAATAGCATCTTATGAAATACGTTGGTGCCGGAGCTACTCCTCAAATAACAGGCTCTAGCTCCGGCTGAATTTTATGTAGAGCTCCGGCTCCAAAGCCCTGGCTCTAACTCCAATTCCAATCTAATTCGGAAAAATGTGTAGCTCCAACCTGAATTCTAATCCAAATTTGAAAAAAACTTTATTTCTGATTCTAATTCGAATCTAATTTGGAAAAAAATATGTATTTCTACTTGTAATTCTAATCTTATTTGGAAAAATGTGTAGCTCTAATTATAATTGTAATCTAATAGAAATAATTTGAGTATCTACAATTCTAATTCTAATCTAATTTGGAAAGCCGAACATTTCTTAGTCGTACAAGTCTGGTCTCAGAAGCAATTTGGTGTTGACCGCCGTAATCTAATACTGACCTTTGCCTTTGTTTTCAGGTGTGCCGCGCTTTGGCGCGATCCCGCTATCATCAGATGATGGCGACAGGGGCCTCTTCATGCGCTTGATCTTTCGCCTGACGGGCATCTGCTCGACTTCGGAGTCGGAGCCACTGGGTGGCGATCTCCCAATCCGGGAATCTGAACACAGCATTCATTCATTCTTATGATTCGAGTCGAGTGCTGAAATTACATTCTCGTTGGCGCTAAGAGCTTTCGGAGGTACACATCTTCAACACGCCATTGAACAGTATATTCATACTGAAATGAACCCGAATATTTTCGGCTGACACTCGTCAGGGTGGTAATTGTCAGCAGCTCGTAGAGAATCGGAAAGAACATGGTCTATCGACAATTGTATCACAAGATATGACGTCACCAGCATGAATTTTCGCATACGAGAGCGTCCATTATACTACTTTTCGATGGCACAAAAACTACTTTTGTTGACAAACGCTTGGTTGATGCATTTTGATAAAAGTCGACTGGGACCAGACACACCAATGAGACGTACCGTAATTTTCCATGTATAATCCGCAAAAATTTACACGATTTTTTGCCCTAAAATCGGGGGGTGCGTATTATACATGGGAACAACACGCTTGAAAAAATCTCCCTCGATAAAAAAACTTGAAATCACACCTTTCTTCATGTTTGTTTCCACTCGCGCATCACTTTCAGCCATCGCGGGTAGTAATTCGTATTATAGAGTGTGACGCGCTGCCAATTAAGGGAAGCGCGTTGCTAATTAACGAGTGCCGTGTGCACAATCACGCGATCTCCTGCTGAGTTGGTTTGCCGTTTGTACGAGAGCGAAATGAGGTCAGTAATAGACAGTCGCGCGCAGCAATTCTCGCCAATTCATCGCGTCAACGACAGGCCCGAACAATGGCATATACAAGAGGCCATGTGCGCATGATATAATCGCTTGCATAATCAGTCGCATGACATAACCGTTAGCCTAGGCGCAATCGCATCTGTAATAGGCATCGAGCGCAAGATGTCGGTTCGTTGGCCTAAACTAACTCGCCGCCGACCTCGCAGGCTTTGGCCGCTATCTACTATTGTTTAAAGACAATCCCGCTAATTGTATAATGATTAGCGATCGTCCTGTAATGATTGTTCAAGAGTGACATCGCAAGACAGAATGACATCGTATACAAAATCGGAACTATGGATGTACTGAAATGCAGGGTGCGTACTATACATGGGTACAGGCTTTTTCACAGAATTTACATGCAATTTTAGGGGTACGTATTATACATGGGGGCGTACTATACTTGGAAAATTAAGGTAAACGTCTGAAAGCGTGAATTTTATCAAAATACACAGACCGAGCCTTCGTCAACAAAAGTAGACCGTTAACCCTGACGAGTGTCACACGAAAATATTCGGGTTCATTTCACTATGAATATTATATTCAATTGAATTATTGAAGTATGTATTGAAGTTCTGTACCTTCAAGAAGCACTTTTCAAGCGGTGAAACATGACCTTAATGGGATGCAAAACCAACATGCAGTATATTCTGGATTGTCGCGTCCGGCTCAAGTCATGATTTTATGGTGACTCGAGTCGAGTCATTTTTTCAGATGCATAAAAGGACACGACTCGACTAGAGTCATTGTGCGTGACTCGAACCTAGTCATATGACTCGAGACGGGGACGGCCAAGAGAGACATTTGTAACTTTGAAGAATAGTAAGGTTACCACCTTATTGGTATTTCGTTTATCAATCCTGATACTTGGAACATAGGGCCATAGACTGTTAAGACTGAGAAAAAATACGATATTATGAATGCGAGCCATTCTATATCATTGGAGCAGAGTTGAAAAATTGGTTTGAATTGAATTGAAAACTGACCAATGACCATAATGACTTGGACTCGAACTCGACCCCCTACTATCCGACTTGTACTCGATCTTGACTCGGTGGTGAATTGAAAAACTATAACAGTGAGATGGACTTGTGACTGGGAACCTTGTGATTGGTTACAACCCTGTTCGAATGATTGTGTCCAGCCCTACTGAGGACCTGGGTAATCTAATACTGACCTTTGCCTTTTACTTCGAGTGGTGGAATCCGGGGCACCAATGTCCTACGCCTTCGTGCCTGCTGGTGTTTGTCGTCCGAAGATGGTGTTGTGCTGGCTTTGCGGGCAGGCCTGTAATCAATGTAGTTACCATAGTAAATACTATTCACTTCAAATACAAATTTTTCCACCCCAATAATTTCTCTTCTGAAGTTTGGAATTGCGCAAGATTTGTTTTGGACTGTTTTCTCATACAATCTGACAATTTCACGGGGTAGCCAGAAAGTTGTGAAAAAAAAATCACAATCCAAAAAGTTCACCTAATAGCTTTGCCTCTACAGGTTGGGACTGAGTCAAATTTGATGGTCGGAGATTTTATCATCCAACCAAACAATTTATCAACTATAGTCAGTAAACTTTGAGAAAAATAATTGCTTTCGATAAACCCTACTGTAGGCTACCGTCCTCAGTCCTCAGCGGCCATTCCAAACTTATGCCGAGTCAACAAAAGAATGCGACTCGAGTCATTACAACCCAGGCCAAAACCTATTTATCGACCGCAACCTCACCTGGACGACTTTGCCGGCTTCGACTTCCCAGCCGCTCCTGTTTTTGGCTTCCGTAATATGTTGCGATCTTTCGATGGTTTTGCGAGTGACTTTTGTTGCCCAGAATTCCCAAGACTACATGACTGATATGGCATACCAGCATCGGTCATAGGAGTCGATATGTCGTCTCCTGTAAAAAAAAACACTCATCTTCCACCCAAGATAAGAAAAGGGATGGTAACTAAAAGATTCGAGTACTTGTTCTTCAGGTATCAATTCTACCGTTGAAAAGCACCGCAACCGTACAAGACACCGGGGGGGGGGGGCGTGAAAGCATCTGAAGGGGGCGGAAAGTGGTGGCGAGTTGGAAATGACTCGACTTGACTCGAGTCAAAACTATAAAAGTGAGATTGACTTGTGACTTGGTTACAACCCTGTTCGAATCATTGTGTCCAGCACTACTGTTGACCGGGGTAATCTAATACTGACCTTCACCTTCTGCTTCGTGTGGCAGAATCCGTGGAACCAAAGTCCTACGCCTTCGTGCCTGCTGGTCTTTGTCGTCCGAAGATGGTATTGTGCCAGCCTTGCGGGCAGGCCTGTAATCAATGTAATTACCACCGTAAATACTATTCACTTTACATATAATTTTATCTACCTCGATAATTTCTCTTGGAAGTTTGGAATAGGGCAAGATTTGTTCTGGTCTGTTTCCTTACACTACCTGACAATTTCAAGGGGCAGCCAGAATAGCAGTGATTCTCAAACTGGGGGGCGTGAAAGCATCTGAAGGAGGGCGCCAAGCTGCGGCCAAGTGCAAAAAATTTTTGCGCTTTGTGCAATTTACCTCCAGTTTATACTTGTTGCTCTCCATATAGTCCGAATTTCATATTGGAGAATTATCTCATCAACAGTCATAACTAGGGCCATTTGTTTTTTGACATGGCAAAAAAAGTCAAAATCGTTTTCCAAGTTAAAACTTCTTTGCAACCTGCATCTTGTTTGTATCATAGATTTTGCACTGTCGGTGAACTTATCATTCGACATTTTATAGCTTGTAGCCTATTTTATAGGCCTACATTCGTAAACGGCCCATTGTCTGCTCATTGTGAATCATAAACGGTCAAATGAAACAAATAGGCTGACATTGTGTTATGCTCAACGTACTGCAATATCCTAACCGAAGCAAGACTAAAGTGGGCATTGCATGGTTCTTAATATAAAGAACGCATGATGAAAAATTGTGACGTAGACACCATTGTCAGAGTGAAGCAACACGCTGTATCACCAGCAGTGTACGCACAACTTCAGTGTTGCCAGCCAAACAACTGCTTCTGTTGAACGTTCTTTCTCCGCTCTTGGGGAGTATCTTAGGAAAGTATCTTTAGTTGTACCATAAAGTATTTTATTTATTTCCACCATAATGCGTAATGTAACCACTGGGGTCAGATTTCGTTGAATTAAAAGGTTTTTCGTGTAAAAATTCGTCAGCTTCCGAGTCCCAGAAGTATTTTTTCAGACCAATCTACTTCGTAGGGACAGACAGTTCCAACCAGAAATGAAGTAGTACAATTCTAACTTTACCTAACACCTAATTTGCATACGACAAGTCAAATTCGGTCAAAATTAGGATTTTTACGGTCAAAATCCATCGTTTTTAGTTGAAAAAATCGCCTCAGTCATAACTAGGGCGATTTTGTCTTTGACATGTAAAAAAAAGTCAAAATTAGGTCAAAATTGTAGCGTTAGGTCAAAATTTGTCAAAATTGTTTACAAAGTCAAACATTTTTTGACCACTGCATTTCGTTTGTATCGAAGATTTTGCGCTGTCGGTGAACTTATCATTTGATATTTTACAGCTTGCAGCCTAATTTATAGGCCTAACGTTGTAAACGGCCCATCGTCCGCTCACTGTAAATCATAAACGGTCAAATGAAACAAATAGTGACATGGTTTATGCTCAACGTACCGCAATATCCTAACTGAAGCAAAACTGCTTGGACAATTGGACATTCATGTTCTTATATCAAGAAGCGCAAGCTGAAAAATTGTGATATAGACAACATTGTCAGAATGAAGCTACACGGTGTGTCACCAGCAGTGTGCACACAACTTCAGTATTGTCAGCCAACAACTGCTACTGTTGAATATTCTTTCTACATTCTTGACCAGCTACTTAGTAAGGACAGATACTTTTTACCCGAGAATGCAGGAAAGTATCTTTCGTTGTACAACAAATTTGAATTATTTCCACCATACTACGTATTGTAACTACTGGACTTCTTCATAGGGCCATATTTCGTTAAAATACCAGTTTTTTACGTTAAAATTTGTCAGTTTTTGAGGCATACCATTTTTTCAGGCCAATCTACTTTGTAAGGACAGACAGTTCTAACCAGAAATGAAAATAAGTAGTAGGCCCTACAATTTTAACATTATGTGCGAAAACACCTAATTTGCATACGTGAGGTCAAAATTTGGTCAAATTTCAGTTTTTTTAGGTCAAAAAAAGTCAAAATTTAGATTTTTTAGGTCAAAATCTTCCGTTTTTAGGTAAAAAAAAATCGCCCTAGTCATAACCTTCCATGCCATAAAAACATTCGTTGGGGTTGCTAGCATTCTATTTGCATTTTGTGATATGACGATGAGGGAGGCGCAAAATTATTCAATGTAACATTAAAGGGGACGTGTCTACAAAAGTTTGGGAACCAGTGCAGTAAAGTTTGAGAAAAAAAATAGAATCCATAATTTTTCTCCTCTAATAGCTTTACCTCTTCAGGTTTGGACTGAGTCAATTCGATGGTCAGAGATTTTATCATCCAACCAAACAATTTATCAACTATAGTCAGTAGAATTTGAGAAAAATAATTACTCTTGATAAACCCTACTGTAAGCTACTGTCCTCAACGACCATTCCAAAATTATGTCAAGTCAACAAAAGATCGCGACTCAGGTCATTACAACCCATGGCAAAACCTATTTACCGACCACAACCTCACCTGGACGACTTGGCCGGTTTCGACTTCCCAGCGGGTCCTGTTTTTGGCTTCCGTAATATGTTGCGATCTTTCGAAGGTTTTGCAATTGACTTTTGTTGTCCAGAATTTCCAAGACCATATGACTGATATGGCATATCAGCATCGGTTATAGGACACGAAATGTCGTCTCCTGTAAAAAAACACTCATCTTCCACCCAAGATCAGAAAGGCGTGGTAACTAAATGCTTCAAGTACTTGTAACTAATTCAGGTATCAATTCTACCGTTGAAAAGCACCGCTACCGTACTAGACACCATAGGCTGCGAAGCTGCCAAAGAGATATGAAGTCTCTTGGACAAGGAATGAGTTCAATCTGAGCTGAAACTTCACATGATGGCAGTTTCCGATTCATGCTAGAATTTAAAATGTTATAGTTGTAGCGTCCATACCCCGGCGCTAGATTGTAAGTGTTACCGGACCTTGCACCGATCAGAATATGTCTGAATTGGGAGTGACTGATGAACGCGTGCAGGTGTCAGTGCTGGGATCAAGTCACTACCTTCGAGTCACGAGTCATTGCACATTTTGACTGGAGTCAAGTCAATCGATTCTTGAAGGTGACTCAAGTCAAGTCACAAGTCCAGTCACGAGTCAAGTCACAATTCCAATTCCAGTCAAGTTAATTGTTACAAGTACAAAGCATCATTACGTCATTGCATTTTGATAGCTGTTTGAAAGTCAAAGATGTAAAAGATATGTCATTTATGATTGAACCGGGTAGAAAAAGATTGAATCTGATCACCGCTTAAGGTACAAACATGTCCCTGAGATGTTAATACGGTGGCGTATTCAGGGCTAGGGGCTCGGGCCCATTTCCTCAAATTTAAGTTGCTGTCGCGCCGGAGACCAATATCACTACAGAATTTGAAGTACCCGCCACGAAATCTTGAATTGCGCGATGCATTTATTGATCGAAGACACTAGGAGACATGGCGGCGCCTGCATCACAATGCAGTTTTCAAATACACAATGTCTTCCTGATCTACGACGAGAAATGAACTGCCGTGGAAGTGACATTAAAAATTAAAAATTCGCAACGTTATGTTACCGCCAAATACTTTAAGAATTGAGCAGTCTAATTGGAATCAGTGCGACAATTACATTCGAATGATATCAGTTATTATAAATTCTATGATATTTACGCTGAATTTCGCTATCATAGGTAAGGCATGCCGTGGAAGTGCCTCACCGATGTCTTACCTCTCCTTTCATGCTTTATTTTCAAATAATAACTAAGCAAGTTGCGTGATTTTGATAGTAAATATATTCAAAATCTAGCAGACCGGTGAGGCACTGCCTCACTTGCCTCCCCTGACCCCATGTCACCGACCCATCACACATTACAGTGGTATACTGCTGCGGAGTGACGATGTTTGGCTCCACCTACGTATATCATCAATCACAGTAAAGGTCATCTCATATGTTTTCGACCATGCCTGATTCATTGCGCTTTCAAAGAATAGTAAAGTAACCACGCTATTAGGATTTTGTCAATTGGTACCGGCTCTTGAAAATGCGACCAGAAACTGTTTAAAGTGAGAAAAATTAATATATTAGAAATGCAAACCATACGATATCACCACAGTTATAAAAAGTGGGTTTAACAAGATTTCAACTGGAAACTGAGCAGTCAACACAATGACTTGGACTTGGACTCGACCCTCTGCTCGCTGACTTGAACTCGGACTTGACTCGGTGGTGAATTGAAAAAGACTCAACTTGACTCAAGTCAAAACTATAAAAGTGAGATTGACTTGTGACTCAAAGCCTTGTGGCTTGGTTACAACCCTGTTCCAATCATTGTGTCCAGCCTTACTGTGGGCCAGCGTGATCTAACACTGACCTCCGCCTTCTTCTTCAGGTGATGGAATCCGGGGCACCAATGTCCTACGCCTTCTTGCCTGCTGGTGTTTGTCGTCCGAAGATGGTGTTGTGCCGGCCTTGGAGACGGGTCTGCAATCAAAGTAATTACACACGTAAATACTATTCACTTTAAATACAAATTTTTCCACCCTGATAATTTCTCTTCCAAAGTTTGGAGTTGGGCAAGATTTGTTTTGGACTGTTTTCTCGTACAACCTAACAATCTCACGGTGTAGCCAGACAGGTTTGACAAAAAAATCACAATCCAAAATGTTCACCTAATAGCTTTGCCTCTACAGGTTGGGAATGAGTCAAATTTGATGGTCAGAGATTTTATCATCCAAGCAAACAATTTACCAACTATAGTCAGTAAACTTTGAGAAAAATAATACTTTCGATAAACCCTACTGTAGGCTACCGTCCCCAGCGGCCATTTCAAGCTTATGTCATATCAACGAAAGATTATAACCCAGGGCAAAGCTTAGGGCAAAGCTACTTATCACAACCTCACCTGGACAACTTTGCCGGCTTCGACTTCCCAGCAGCTCTTGTTTTTGGCTTCCGTAATACGTTGCGATCTTTCGATGGTTTTGCAATTGACTTTTGTTGTCCAGAATTTCCAAGGCTACATGATTGATATGTCATACCAGCATCGGTCATAGTACACGATATGTTGTCTCCTGTAAAAAAAACACTCATCTTCCACCCAAGATCAGAAAAGGCGTGGTAACTAAATGTTTTGGGTACTTGTAACTAATTCAGGTATCAATTCTACCGTTGAAAAGCACCGCTACCGTACTAGACACCATAGGCTGCGAAGCTGCCAAACAGATATGAAGTTTCTTAAACAAGGAATGAGTTCAATCTGTGCGGAAACTTCACATGATGGCAGTATTCCGACTCATGCTAGAATTTAAAATGTTATCGTTGTAGCGTCCAGATCCAGGCGCTAGATTGTAACTGTTACCTGACCTTGCACCGATTAGAATATGTCTCTGAATTGGGAGTGACTGATGAACGCGTGTAGGTGTCAGTATCGGGATCAAGTCAGTCACCTTCGAGTCATCGCACATTTTGACTAGAGTGAAGTCAATCGATTCTTGATGGTGACTAAAGTCAAGTCACAATTCAAGTCTAGTTAATTATTATAAGAACAAAGCATAATTACGTCATTGCATTTTGATAGCTGTTTGAAAATCAAAAAAGCAAGATGTAGAAAATATGTCATTAATGATCGAAAGGGATGAAAAAAGATTGAATCCGATCATCGCAAGGATACGATACAATAGTGACTGTAAAACCGTGCATTGTCATCACATTTGGCATCGGGCCATATCTGACAGACTACTAGACAAATTTCAAGTTAATATCCATGAATTAGCCAATATTGACCACATTGAGTACGTTATATTGTAGTTTTTGCAGCGGCTCGAGTGCAGTTTTACTGGCAGCCGCAAAAAAAGGATGCCATGTTGTAACTTTGATTATTGATTTAAAGAGTATCAGAAGAAGCCAGGCTGGTAGGAAGCGTCTTACGATGTAGAACATGCCACACTTCCATGATAATTTAGTGTCTGAGCTTATCAACAAATTTCAAGTTAATATCCACGAATTAGCCGATAATGACCACATTCGTCTCAGACAGACTTGGACAACTTGATAATTCTAGCGATCTAATTTCACTAAATTAGAGCGAAATGCAAACAATCTAATTCCAATCTAATTTGTGAAATGTTTCAGTACTCTAATTGAACCAGAGCAATCTAATTCTGACCTTTCCCTTCATATTCAGGTGTACCACGCTTTGACGCGGGCCCGCTATCATCGGATGATGGCGACAGGGGCCTCTTCATGCACTTCGTCTTTCGCCTGGCGGGCATCTGCTTGACTTCAGAGTCGGAGCCACTTGGTGGCGATCTCTGAATCCGAGTACGGCAATCTTAACAGAGTATTCAAATATTTTAGGCTGAAACTCATCTGGGGTAATCGTCAGCAACTAGCAGATAATTGGAAAGAACATGGTATATCGACAATCGTATCGTAAAATATGACGTCACCAGCATGAAATTTCGAACACGAGAACGTTAACCATCGAGTCAAGTCATTACCGTATTTTGAGAAAATGACTCGAGTCAAGTCGAGTCATCAGAAAATCGCGACTCGAGTCATTACAACCCTGGTCGGCGGCCAACTAACTAATCCAAGAACGACGCAACAACAAAATAACCACATCAATGAAAATTCAACAGAGTGATTGTTAGGAACAATCCCGATGTTCAGATATTGCGGGCTATTTTGAGGTTGTTACAATACACTGGCCAGATTTCAATTTGTATTTTCGACGCGAGTGCAACACTAGCTTTCGATTAAGACCCGTTGCAATCAATTTTAGCACCCAGGTCGCCAGCTATAGGACTATCAACAATGCTGCTTTTGCCCGGGCTCAGCAGTGAAACACATTGTGCGTGCGTGATAGCTGGAGCTGCATATCTATCCTTACGTTGGCAATCTATACTCCTACTGTGGTACTCACTTTTCGTAAGCTGCTCGTTTATGCGGGCCTTCGCCAGCAAAAGACAAAGTCGCTTTGTTTTTTGTTTCTGGGGGCGCGTGGCAGTCACGACAATCGGGCTATTCTCACACCTGTGAATAACGAAAAATAACTCGTAGTAATTTTTTTAAAGAAATTTAGTTACCGTAACACATATATTTCGCAGCATATTTCATACTTTGAGGTGATGCAAACGACATACCACAAAACAGGCACGTGGCCAGCCGAGAAAAGAGGGATGTTTTGAAGATTGGGAAGTGGTTCGCAAACACGATGTTCTAATTCAGTGGTTTTCGACCTTTTTGTCATCGTGGACCCTTTTTGGACCTTGACGGACCTCCGCGGACCCCCTCTAGTATTCGTTTAAAATTAGCCCAATTATCGGGCAACCGTCATCTATCTTGCGCAAATATTAACTGTATAGGCTTGTGATAAACAGCCACAAAACGAATTTTCGTGAAAATAACATCATACTGATTGATGAGTTTGCACGGGATATAGGATGCTTCTATGGAGAAGGTCATTCAGTTGCTGTGAGTCCTGACGCTTTAGCAGTTATGAAACGAAACTGCGTTACGATTTCCCTAGCTTCGAAAATTACAAATTACGTTGTGAATCGTGTAGCAAATTTAGAGGCTTCGTAGAGCCCCTGAAAATGAAGGTTGAGAACCACTGCCCTGGAGAACTCAAAATTGCCAAAAGGTTAAGTAATCTACAATAGACCTCACCTCTGTTGTGTTTTTTCCACCTTGCCGGCATCCGATGTGGGCATCGGGGGCGCTGTCGTTGAGGATGCCTCTGTGGTGTCCGTGGATGGCAGCGGAATTGTTTCAGCAGGCCGCGGTACCGGCTCTGCGGGCAGCGAAGTTGACTGCGCTCGCTGCGGAGGTTCCGCCACCATCCCGATACCCCCGAAAAGATTACCCGCGACCTCGTCGGCAATCGCACAATTTCCCCCATAAGATTTAGGTCTACTACTCCCTCTTCCATCAGGCAGCACTGTAAAAAAAAATAATGCTAGTTGAGAAGCTCATTTCAAACACAGCAGATCGTAAACAGGCACGATAAAAGCAAATTATGCCATCCCCCCATTGCACGTCAATTTTAAAATTGAAAAATTAATATCCATGACTGTACTGCATCAAGTGATTCGATTCTGAATTGAGTACTAGGAGTCGAGTCCAGTATTCAAGTATCTCTCATTGTGACGCCATAACAGTACGAAAGTTATTGAAAGTTGAAAAAATGTATCTTGTTTGCCACCTCCAAAATTATGATCACTGACGCACACCAAAAAAGTAATTTGTAGCTTTGCAATACATGATTCCAAGCAGGATTGTAACCAAGTCCGCGTCATACTGTTCCAAATTTTCTTGCCGTGTACTATATTCTAAGCTACGCCAAGCCAAACAATAATGTTTTGTCACCTCTTTGGAAATATAGAATAGATATTAACTCAAACGTTGGCATGAGAAGATGTTTCGATTTAGGCTCAAGCTAACACATTTGAGGGTACATACGTATTATGGTGAATGGATAATAACATTGGGGGCTCGACGACCATTCGGGTCTCTTTCCACAGCCATATTCTAGATAAGGGATTACCAGTGAACCCAGCCTTACAAACTCGGCCCTCGGTGAACTCGGCGCTCGGTGAACTCGGCCCTTGGGAACTTGGCTCATTGTTGAATTGACTTGGCGAGGGACGGACGTGCGACTTTCGAAAATATGGATCTATGACGATTACCAGTGAACTCAGCCTTACAAACTCGGCCCTCGGTGAACTCGGACCTTGGTGAACCCAGCCTTCGGTGAATTCCGCCCTCGGAAAATTTTGTATTCACCAGCAACCATAATATCCCCCCTCCCCCAACCCTAATATCCCACCTCCAGCAACCCTAATATCCCACCTCCGGCAACCCTAATATCCCACCTCCACCAACCCTAATATCCCACCTCCACCAACCCTGATATCCCCCCTCCCCCAACCCTAATATCCCACCTCCGGCAACCCTAATACCCCACCTCCACCAACCCTAATATCCCACCTCCGGCAACCCTAATATCCCACCTCCGGCAACCCTAATATCCCACCTCTGGCAACCCTAATATCCCACCTCCACCAACCATAATATCCCCCCTCCCCCAACCCTAATATCCCACCTCCGGCAACCCTAATATCCCACCTCTGGCAACCCTAATATCCCACCTCCGGCAACCCTAATATCCCACCTCCACCAACCCTAATATCCCCCCTCCCCCAACCCTAATATCCCACCTCCGGCAACCCTAATATCCCCTCTCCACCTCCACCAACCCAATTTCCCACCTCCACCAACCCTCATATCCTATACCTCCGCCAATTCTAATATCCCAGCTCCCAGCTTTAATTCAAAATTGTTCGGGGCCGGAATTCACCGAGGTCCATAGTATTCGAGAAACGCCATGAATACCACAAAATAAACAAGTAGAGTATGTGAGCGTCGTGTTATCTCCCCCGCTTACTCAATCCGTGAATACAAAATTTCCCGAGGGCCGAGTTCACCGAGGGCCGCGTTCGTAAGGCTGGGTTCACCGAGGGCTGGGTTCACCGGCAACCAGATAAGGGATCACCAATGCCGTGCTCAGGAGCCCCAGGTAGCCCGAAATGACTAGATGGGTCGCCCGCGAGCCTGATCGAAAGATTGATGTAGTAGCAGCTCTAAACATTGAGCTTTTACATGAGATTGATATATTTAGCTTTTCTAGTGTTAATCCAACTAACATGCAACTTCATTACTCCCGCTATTTACCCGCTTAAAAATTTTAGTGTTTTTATGCTATAACTCGTTCTGCGTTCACAATAGACATAACTTTCTTAAGACAGATAGAAACATAATGTTTTTGGCAGCTTTTGAGCTTTATATCATGACTGTACTGCCAGTAGTTGTCGAAATGGGCAATTCCCCAACGTCAATTTCTATTGAAGTTTTAGGTCATTTGTCAGGACTTACGAACCCTCCTTATTTTCACTCCACCCTAAGTCATATCGTCCATAACTAAACATTTCGACTTCCGAATAGCTCGGTACAGCGATAAAATACCGTAGTTGCTTATGAAATACAGCCTCTCTGTATGTAGACGCGTTTCTGCAGCTAAATGATAAGTTAGTCGAACTATGCTGCTTGATTTGGCTATGTCATCATCGACCCCACACGTTATAAATTTTGTAATTGAATTGAAAAGAGTCCACTCAATCATGGTATTAAGCAGGAAAAATATATGTTGTTATACAGCCCGATACAGGCCCGACACTTCAACTTAGAAATTATTACTGGGTCTGGATAGGTCGTTTTGAAGGTCACAAAGAAAAATGTTCACGGCTTTTGAATGACATATATGAGAATTTTTCAAGAATTTTCGGTCCCAGTGTTATATCCGTACCACATCATCATCATCATCATCATTGGTTTATTATCAATTTTATCAGTTCAATACACCACAAAAAATGCGATACAACGAAAAGACAGGAAGATGTCGAAGTGACTAGAAGTAGTCTACGGAATTAGACACCCCGCTTGGCCTAGGTGATGTAAAGAGTAGGCATGCACACTGAATGAAAGTAAAGAATATAGTATAGAAAAAGAAAGCGACAAGAAATAAGACGGCATGTCATGGGATGCGAGATCGATAGGTCAGTTTTACTGGCAGCCGCAAAAAAGGATGCCATATTGTAACTTTGCTTGGATTAATGAGTATCAGAAGAACCCAGGCTGGCACGAAGCATCTAAGGATGTAGAACATGACGCACTTCCATGATAATTTAGTGTCTAGGCTTATCAACTAATTTCAAGTTAATATCCACGAATCAGCCAATTATGACCACATTCGTCTCAGACAGACTGGGACAACTTGATGATTCTAGCGATCTAATTTCACTAAATTAGAGCGAAATGCAAACAATCTAATTCCAATCTGATTTGTGAAATGTTTCAGTACTCTAATTGAACCAGAGTAATCTAATTCTAACCTTTTCCTTCATATTCGGATGATGGCGACAGGGGCCTCTTCATCCGCTTGGTCTTTCGCCTGGCAGTCATGCGCTCGACTTCCAAGTCGGAGCCACTTGGCGGCAGTCTCCGAATCCGAGAAGCTGAACAGAGTATTCATTACTTGAGGTTTGAGCGACTAAAGCAAATAGGCTACAGGACAGTCAATGAAATGTAACCAAACGATTAGGCTACTCAGAGCTAGGTCAGGATAAGGAAATGTAATTGGTAGGGCGTCAGCGATAAGGATGATTCCGAGATTCCGATAAGGTGCGTAAAATTAAAATAAATGCAAAAGGAAAGAACCTCCTGATAACGAAGAATTACAATATTTTGGTTTGCATTTACATTTTCACTTGCTCGAAAACTGTTAGATTGCATTTGATGAACATTAGGGTGCAAAAAGTTTCTGGCAACAGTAAGATTGGCCAAGATTGGAGGTAAGATTGGGACAGCATCTCTACAAATGCGTGATCAAGTTTGATGAAGCCTTGGTTGGAAACATGATTTTTTTTGCTTTTGTTGCAACAAGCCTCGGTACTCGTCAGAGATTAAAAAAGAAACTTTGACCGTGGTGTAGGAAATAGTTCAGCACAGATTTCAGAATAGTTTATTTGCTGTTCATCCATTTTTGAAATATTAAGATTTAGTTTAGCCCACTGGTTCTTTTTTAGACACGCCCCCCTTTATGACAGTGGATATTTCGTGCCCCCTTATCTTCATAGCACACAATAAAACCACAAAGTTAGCAATTTTTACATATAGTTTGATGGTATGGAAGATTATGACTATTGATGAGAGCATTCTCCATTACGAAATTCAGACTATACACCAAGCAATAACTACAAAACGGAGGTGAATCGGGCCAAAAGTGGAAAAGATTTCAGCTCACTGGAGCGTCGCACCCCGTTCAGATGCTTTCACGCCGCCCAAGGGGGCACGCCCCCAGTTTGAGAACCAGTGGTTTAGCCTATATTGTAATTCACAAAGTTTTCTGTTGCTACCGAAGTATGGGAAATAGTTTAGCGTGACTGAATTATCTAGTTATAATGCAGCACGCATAGAACACCGATGTAAATAGGCTAATTATTACATGTGGTGACTGTTTACTAAAGCCTTAAGGTCCTGGTTCGTACCAGATTTTCACTGGTGCGACGAATAACTGATTAATTAAATGATTATTTTATGTTGTGATTGTCAGGTTTCCATGAAAATGTAATTGAGATTGTAATTGAGCAAAATTTTGATCAAATTATAATTACACAAAATAGAAATGCTTCAATTACAATTACATGAAAAAATGTAATTAAATACATTCAGCTCAATTACAAATTACAATTGATCCAACTCTGGTTTTAATACACTGGCCAGATTTCAATTTGTATTTTCGACGAAAGTGCAACACTAGCTTTCGATTAAGATCTGTTTTAATCAATTTTAGCACTCTGGTCGCCAGCTATAGGACTATCAACAATGCTGCTTTTGCCCAGGCTCAGCAGTCAAACACATTGTGCGTGCGTGATAACTGGAGCTGCATATCTATCCTTACGTTGGCAATCTATACTCCTGTTGTGGGACTCACTTTTCGAAAGCTGTTCGGTTATGCGCGTCTTCGCCAACAAAAGACAACGTCGCTTTGTTTTCTCTTCCTTTGGCCGCGTGGCAGACCCGGCGATCAGGCTATTCTCACACCTGCGAATAACGAAAAATGACTTGTAGTAATTTTCGAAAATAAATTTAGTTACCGTAACACATATATTTCGCAGCATATTTCATACTTTGAGGTGATGCAAACGAACATACCACAAAACAGGCGCTTGGCCAGCCGAGAAAAAGGGGGTTGTTTTGAAGAAAGGGGAGTGGTTCGCAGTCATTGTGGACCCCTTTTGGACCTTGACAGACCTCCGCGGACCTCAAGTATTCGTTCAAAATTAGCCCAATTATCGTGCAACCGTCATCTATCTCGCGCAAATGTTAACTGTATAGGCTTGTGAGAAACAGCCACAAAATGAATTTTCGTGAAAATAACATCATACTAATTGATGAGTTTGCACAGGATATAGGATGTTTCCTCGGAGAAGGTCATTCAGTTGCTGTGAGTCCTGACGCTTTAGCAGTTATGAAGCGAAACTGCCTTACAATTTGCCTAGCTTTGAGAATTACAAATTACGTTGTGAATTGTGTTGCAAATTTAGAGGTTTCGTGGACCCCCTGAAAATGATTCGCGGGGCCAAGGTCGAGAACCACTGCCCGAGAGAACTAAAAATTGCCAAAAGGTAAAGTAATCTACAATAGACCTCACCTCTTGTGTTTTTTTCATCTTGCGGGCATCCAATGCGGGCAGCGGGGGCCCTGCCGATGAAGATGGCTCAGTGGATACCGCAGATGGCCCTGCAGGCAGCGTAATAGGCTCTGCAGGCAGCGGAATTGTCTCGGCAGGCCGCGTAATTGGCTCTGAATGCAACGGAATTGTCTCTGCAAGCCGCGTAATAGTCTCTGCAGGCAACGGAATTGTCTCTGCAGGCCGCGTAATAGGCTCTGCAGGCAGCGGAGTTGTCTCTGCAGGCAGTGAAGATGGCTGCGCTTGCAGCGGAGGTTCCGCCACAATGCCCATACCCCCGAAAAGATCACCCACGACCTGGCCAAGCAAGTTATCCAGATCTGGCGGGTTCGTTGAACTGTAGAAAGACATAAGTCTCGTTTATTGTAAGCAGCTCAAAACTGAACCGGGTGGAAGTGTACAGCTTGTCCAAACATTAAGCTTATTTCAATTTGAATGGAAAAATCGAATATGGCACAGCACAATTCGGTAGAATGAGTGCAGGTGTTCTCAACGTCATGATAAATGACTCGAGTCCCGCCGTAATCAGATTAGGGCTGGGCAAAATCGAGTACCTGAGTGATTCGATTCTGAATCACGTAATATGCTTCACGTCGAGTAATCGAATATCACTCATTATGACGTCATAACATAATGAAAAATGTCAAAGTTCAAATATGTACCCTTCATACGACCACAAAGAATATCCATCACATTTCAGATGCTTTGGTCTTTTTCCGACCATACCGATTTCATTGCATTCGGTGACAATGTTGTGGGATGATCATGAATTCAGAAATGTGCTATCTCCAGTAGCTTTTTACCATATGTTTCGTATGTTACGATACGGCCAATCAAGGTTTCAAGGCTTCAAAAGTGAAAATTAGTATCGAAACAATAATTCACGTTGATAAATTGACTTTCAGTGGCGTGGAGCGTATCATTTCAGTACTCTAAAAACTCGAATCATCAAAATTTATATTCGAATCATTGTGCCCAGCCCTAACACCTTCACCGATAATTCCGACATCACATCCAATTTTAAAATCGCACTTCAAAACCTTCAGCTTTACAACCATTGTCAAGCTACGGCATGAAAAAAGCAAAATAGCCTGAATCTGAACAATATGGAAGTAAACGAATATTGCCAATACTTTTTGACCTCTAACGGCCAATACCGACATTTCTCGCAAAGTGTCAGATCGAGTGGCTATTATCGGCAAACTGATAATCGAGGGGGGGGGGGGGGGCTCTAGTCATGACATGACATATTTCAATCCTAGATGAGAAAAGAAATACTTCACTAGCTCAGATTTTAGAATGCATTGTCTTTTTGTTAACAGACCTTCAGGCAAGAGTATTGGAGTTTAGGGTGGAGTGAAAAATGAAAATTATTGAATTTCAAAAAAGGGTCTTGGCATGTGTTCGTACACCCTCTAGTGGTCGTGTAATTTCACCAAACGATCCGAAAATAGCTAATTTCATAATAACTTGATAACCGCTTACACTAGAAAGTCAGTTTTGGGCTTAAAAGACGCAGAAGCAACATGTTTCTATCTCACTTCCATAGAACTTACTCTTAAAAATGAACAGAAAAAAAGTTACAAGCAAATTACTTATTTTATAGGTAATATTAAGCACTGAAGCAGTGGGTAGGATGTCAAAAGCGTGTAGTGACTGATCTTATGATGGAGCAACATAACTTATTATTAATTGGAACTGGCTTCACGAGATAATTTAGTTTAAAAAGAGTTCATTGATTCGGTAGAGCTATCGTATAATGACATGTACTGTATATCTACTCCACGAAGCAAATGCTACTAACCTTTCTTCGTCTGGATCAACCCAAACTTCGGAGTCGACTGGGGTATCTGAAGAGCAAATATTCAATTAAAAACGAGCAATCTGGATTTCCATTCATACAATCTTTGGACAGTCAGAAGGGATGTTAAACGGGGAATCCGTGGACGACTTGCGGTACGAAGCTCTAAATCATGGTTTAGGAGCTGCATTGTGGAATGGGTCCTGTGCGCTAACCAGCGGTGGTCAAAGTAGTCAATAAAGCTACTCAAGTAGAAGTAGCGATGCAAAAATCTACTCAAGTGCGATTAGCAGTACTGATATTAAAAGCAACCTACAACTATTTGAAGTAGAAGTAGAATTGGCTGACCTTAAATCTACCCAAGTAAGTAAGTAGTTGTGAAAAAAGATCCCAATTCGTTCGCATACACTGTCAAAAGCTGCAAATTGAGCTGTGCGGAAGGTGTGGAGAGCCTGATTCATATTGATGCATCCCAGGAGGCATCAATTTTCGACATGTATGCCTACCTTGCGCGAAGCACGACAAAAATTCCAGTCTTGACTTATAACTTTTATGAAAATTAAATGTTGGTACTCCGCGAAAACAGCCCGAAAATTCGTCAGGCTATCTTTCTGATTGGCGGATTACATAACTTTCTCTAGACAAAGTGAAAACAGCAAGAAGTAAGTAAGTAGAGCACAAAATTTTATGAAGTAGAAGTAGTAGCGGAAATCAGATTTACTTGAGTAAGTACTGCAAGTAGCGGAAAACTACTTGAGTATTTCAAAAAAGTAGAAGTACTTCGTTACTGACCACCTCTCGCGCTAACTGGGGCCTAATATTGTTCCACAAACTGTAACAAAGTGGAAATTTTCTAGCAGATTTATACAACTTGCAAATTTTCTTAGCACCATGAGCGATTTGACGGCTGTGGTCTTTTTTATTTTACTATAGGCAACATTAGAAGTTGTCTTAATATGAACGGGGGTGGGGGCAGGGGGTACGAGAAATATTATTGAAAACTCGGGGGCGTGAGTGTGAAAAACATTAAGAAACAGTGACCTAAGTGCGATAAAGCAATTTGGAATTTTCTTTGCACTGCTAAGCAGTAAGCACTTGACAAAAAAGAATAGAGATCGAGTGGGCAAACTTCATCAGACATTCATCGGAAGTCGACACAGAGAGAAATGGGCACCGCGACAGCACTCACTCATTGCAATGTTTTCCCATTTTGGCGAGCCATCCGTCGAGCCATCCGCCTCCAGACATCTTAAAGATGAAAACGTGTTAAAAATACATCACTCTCCCTTCACGCATGTGTGGAACTCCATGAAGTGGCGTGACGATATGTCGTAATTCGCCGCAATGAATTCTATATTTCCTAAGACGATTGGGATTTCAATTTGGTTCACTCTATACTAGGGGTGTCAAACTCAAGTGACGACGCGGGCCGGATTCAACACTTCAGATCGCTCGCGGGCCGCAGCAAAATTCCTCAATCCAAAAACACCTCAAAATCTATGATTTTATTTTTCCTTTGAATACTTCATTTACCAGTCTTCACAACAGTATATTACACGGATCATAGCCGGGGTTCAATTCCAGCACCATTTATTCGCAAACAATGGAATTGGCAATATGGGCGGCTAAATACAGTTATAAGCCGATAAAACAGCGGCTAACGATGATAGAAGTTGGCATAGTTCTATGCTTCCTTAGTTTTAGTAATATATTGGTATCAACCCTGCATATGCGTTGAGGAATGCAAAAGATTCAACTGTAAACACGGACATTGGGATTTGCTTAATATTATTATATTGCAATTAGGGTTTCTCTTGAGACTGAAGACCTCTATTATATTTTCCATGTAACCTGCATATCAGGGTTCTTAGAGTTTACCTCATTGATTACTTGATGACTTGAAATTGACTCGTAAGTTTTGCTTCAAATCACGAGTCAATCTGCATTTCTGAAGCGTCGAGTCAAATCGAGTCATTTTTCCAAAGTGACTCGAGCCAAGTCAAGTCATACAAAAAAGGGGACTCGAGTCTTCTCTACAATGAGACAGGTGCAGTTGCGAAATGCCCGTCAGAACAAGAATACCAGAATTTGTGACTGCCGCGAAAATTCTCATATGATTGGATATATTGAAGCGTGCGTCAAGTGATAAAAAGTATTGACTTCGATTTTTCTCATCACCCTAAAACCTTGACTTTTGCTACTAAACTCGAATTGTTGTATTACCACTTTCTTCGCCACATGTACATTAGGACTGCCGATACAAATTTTATTCAATTTTTACAGGCTACTGAAAAAATTTACTTTTTTTACTCTCATGCAGCACATTCCTAGCCAATATAACAATAATATATATATCAAGAAGCCAATTAAGTCAGAACAAGAGTAATTTTCTGAGCAACCTTACTATTGCAATCAACATCTACTCATAGCATGACTCACCTTCAGAAAGATCTTTTCAATCGATATTCAGAGTTTGTATTGATAGGATAGGATGTGGATCTATAGATCTAGGATCTGAAACACAATGAAATTATAGTAAAACACACTACTCATTTTCGAGTTCAAGTCAGACTCAAGTCAGGTCCAACTCACTCGAGTGTAACCCTGGCGTGATATCGATGGCCTCAAATTTATAATATACCATCTCTCTCACTTTTGGCATATTTACTCAAACATATGAAACGTGGGTTTCTGGCAGGGCTGTAACCAAGTCACAATTCAATCTCACTTTTCTACTTTGACTTGAGTCAAGTCGAGTCATTTTCAATTCACCACCGAGTCAAGTTCAAGTCAAAGTCAGCGAGCCAAGGGTTGAGTCCGAGTCATGGTATTATGACTCGAGTCTGAGTCCGAGTCCAAATCATTGTGATGACTGCTTAGTTTCCAGTTAAAGCCTTGTTAAACCCACTTTTAAAACTCTGTTTATGGTGATATCGAATGGTTCGCATTGATAATATACTATTTTCCTCACTTTTAGCAGTTTCCGGCCGCATTTTCAAGTACCAATACCAATAAACGAAATCTCAGATTGACTCGAGACGAATCATTTTCGTACTTCGATAAAATGACTCGAGTCATCAGAAAATCGCGACTCGAGTCTATAGTCATGACTCGAGTCATTACAACCCTGTTTTCTGGGCTTATTTGTCAAGTATTGGACCAGATCCAAATACACCAGATTTCAATCAAGTTATATTGAATGTCTCGAGTCACGAGCAATGACTGGAGTGCAGTGCAACTAGAGTCTATATACACAAATTGTCTGGAGTCAAGTCATTCGGTAGTCTTCCCAGGCCTTATCAAGATGTAAATTACTGAAAACAGCGTCAGACTTCCTTCAGACATGCCTGGCACACGATGCTTGGTATTTTCATCAGCCTATCAACGATACCGGCATCCAAGCGAGTGCGTTTGAGATATTTAATTTCATTTTATTTCAAAATTTCGAGGATCATATATCAGGGTTACCATATTTTGGGAATCTGAAAAGTGTACACTTTTTCAAAATTTTCCGACTTAGAATACTGTAGTCAAATTCTGAAATAATGCTAATTTTTTCCCGGGTATAGGCCCACATGGTCGGTTGACTATAAATACAACGCCGGACCATTACTTGGACGCTGATTTCCTATATTCCAACCAAATGTCTCGTAAAAGAGGACATTTAGGCGTCCTTCGAGTACATTTTAAAAATAGAGGACAAATCCTCTTAAACGAGGACGTATGGTAGCCCTATACTTATATTCCATGTGGAAGGTTCAGTTTGGTGCTGGTGCGGGCATTAGCCTGTCTACCGCGCCTGCTGTAGCCGACACAAGTCTTGTCATCGCTCAACTTCCTTAACATCCCCTCGTTCAAGCATGCTGTGTCACCTAACGCGTTCTTAGCATAACTTGACATTACGAAAGATACCTCGTTCTCACCTAGACAGCGTAAAACACACGAAATGGCGGCAAACTGATCGACTTCGACATATGTTAATGATTGATGCAGAACGTCATTGCCGGGATTTTTTGGCGATATCATTCAGATAGGATTCTAGAAGTACAGAACTTCAACTTCGTGTCAAAAAATATGTCTATATTACTTGATTCATTACACTTTTTGCTTTTACACTGAGTCAGTTAATATGGTTTACCAAACTCTAAATGTATATTGTATGGAATTTTCTCATTGTGACGTAATAATGAGAACTACAGAACGGATACAACGAGCGGATATAGCGCAGTGACATAACAACAGCAGAGTATGGTGTGGTACAAAACAGGAAATAGTAATGTTCCATGCACGCCTCACTATGTCCATAATAAACCACTATTTTCCATGCTAGCAACGTTTTTCCAGATCATATTCGATCTATTTTCCGTTACACACCGTACATTCCATTACACATGCTCTAATCTTTCGAAGAAAATGGCTAATGCGTCGCACCATAGTGTCCTATATGGTGTCGACACAAGCAAATCTCACGGCTCAGTGAAATTGATTCACGTCACAATTTCCATTTGGCTACAGGTAATTTGACGGTCTTTTTTGACCGGCATGCCGAGCATTAAATTTAGTGAAACTGGTATCAATCGAAAGCTGACTCTGCACTGATTACGAAAATATAAATTTTATTCCGCTCGCGGCCCTGGAACCCCCACAATCAGCCTCTAATTTTTCATTGTTATGGAGATTGGCATTGGGACGCAACAATGATGTCTGGCGAAACGAGAGACGCAACAATGCTGTCTAGGTCCTTTTTTCTTGAGTTATTCTCTCGTTTCGCTAGACAGCATTGTTACGTCCCAATGCCAATCTCCATAACAATGAAAAATTCGAGGCTGATTGTGGGAGTTCCAGGGCCACGAGCGGAATAAAATTTATATTTTCGTAATCAGTGCAGAGTCAGCTTTCGATAGATACCCGTTTTACCAGATTTAATGCTCGGCAAGCCGGCCAAAAATTACCGTCTAATTGCCTGTAGCCAAATGGAAGTTGTGACGTGATACAATTTCACTGAGGCGTGCGATTTGCCGGTGTCGACACCATATAGGACCATAGTGTCCTATATGGTGTCGACACAAGCAAATCGCACGGTTCAATGAAATTGTATCACGTCACAGTTTCCATTTGACTACAGGCAATTTGACGGTGATTTTTGACCGACTTGCCGAGCATTAAATTTGATGAATCGGGTATCAATCGAAAGCTGACGCTGTACTGCTTGCGAAAATATAAATTTTATTCCACTCATGGCCCTGGAACCCCCACAATCCGCCCCAAATTATTCATTGTCGAGTAGATTGGCAGTGTGACGCAACAAGGATGTCTGGCGGAACGAGAGACTAGCTCAAGAGCAAGGATGCGGCCGAGCGGCGAGAGTGGGATCAGCTGACGTCGCGGCAATAGCAATGTGCAACCGCGCCACAGAGAAACGCTGCGCTGTTGATACTTTTTCTATGCGTTTCGGTACAAGCGAGCACACACCAGCCTTTCCTTGACTTGTAAGGGTAGAACTGGGTCCACGGAATGTATTAGGGCCCTACCAATTTTCGCGCAATATCCTTCAGCTGATAGAGATATGTAGACGTCTAAGTAGTCTACAATGGATATGTCAGATTATTATGATATCGATTGCCTTAGCCCGCTTGTTGCGTAGGGCTCCAGAGATGCGTGGCGCTGTTGATACTTTTTCTATGCGCTTCGCTAAAAGCGAGCACACACCAGCCTTTCCTTGACTTGTAATGGTAGAACTGGGTCCACAGAATGTATTTGGTCCCTACCAATTTTCGCGGAATCCTTCAGCTGTTAGAGATATTTCTAATAAGAAAAGTATACTTTTAAGTAATAAGATTCACTCAAGACAGCAAATTTAGATAATGTAAATATATCATATTGTAGTAATACAACTACAGTGTTGAGTTTTCACTCTAGTCCCCATAAGCACCACGTCGGTGACCTTGCCAAATTCCGAGAAGGCAAAAAAGTGCAAACTCTGTTGGGCCGAATGGACAATGGACATTCAGTTATTCACAGATGCGAAAAAATACTGCAAATCCGTTTTACGTAAGTTACATTAGGAATATATATACAGGCTACTGAATGAATATAATTCAAATATCTGTGATACCACTGTATTACTTTTGACGCAAAAGGTCCCCGGCATTCAAAAAAACTATTTGGTGATTGAAAAATGTTAAACCAAATTCCAACGTCAACGTTTATAGTGATATCAGATATATTCCAGTGAAAAACAAAGGTATGAATTTGGTGGTAACATTTTGGAATCATTTGGCAGGTATGGCCCGCAAGCTTTCTAGTAACGGATTGAATCCGGACAGCGATACCAGTTTAATTCGACACTCCTGCTGTTAACTTTATTCAACAATCAACATTTTACCTGCTGCATTCGCGGACCAAGTCCTACCCATACGGATCAAATAAAAGCTCGTAATGTATGCTCATGCTCAATGCTCCTTGCTCCCACTTAACCATAAAAGCGACTATAGAAAGTATCGACACCCGCCATCAACAGCGCGACGTGTCTCTGGAGCCCTACGCAACAAGCGGGCTAAGGCAATCGATATCATAATAATCTGACATATCCAATGTAGACTACTTAGACGTAGCCTACATATCTTTATCAGCTGAAGGATATTGCGCGAAAATTGGTAGGGCCCTAATACATTCAGTGGACCCAGTTCTACCCTTACAAGTCAAGGAAAGGCTGGTGTGTGCTCGCTTGTACCGAAACGCATAGGAAAAGTATCAACAGCGCAGCGTTGCTCTCTGGCGCGTTTGCACATTGCTATTGCCGCGACGTCAGCTGATCCAACTCTCGCCGCTCGGCCGCATCCTTGCTCTTGAGCTAGTCTCTCGTTTCGCCAGACAGCATTGTTGCGTCACACTGCCAATCTACTCGACAATGAATAATTTGGGGCGGATTGTGGGGGTTCCAGGGCCATGAGTGGAATAAAATTTATGTTTTCGCAAGCAGTACAGCGTCAGCTTTCGATTGATACCCGATTCATCAAATTTAATGCTCGGCAAGTCGGTCAAAAATCACCGTCAAATTGCCTGTAGCCAAATGGAAACTGTGACGTGATACAATTTCATTGAACCGTGCGATTTGCTTGTGTCGACACCATATAGGACACTATGATAGGACACTATGGTCGCACTAAGTAAACACAGACATTATGCCAATCTGACTGTATAAAATCCTGTATAATGTTTCCCTCGTGCGATTGGCCTCGCAGTCGTCGCAGGTATATTCGTTTTTTTATGGATGGATGTTTGCAAAATAACTCGCAAACTGATTATAGTGCACCGTGTCTCGTATAAAAATCTTCTCTAGGTGCGATTCTAGAGTTTGCAGGCGTTAACATCGTGCCAGGGTGTCATATCGTAAATGATCGAAAATATTTGAAACTTCAATTCAATACCGCGACATCTGATATAGACGGTACAGTACAGTAGTGCAGGAATCGCGGCAACCCCCACCACGCGAGCCATTTTTTGATCGCGAGATGATTTTTCGTGGCACGCCATGCAATATTATAACAATGTTTGCTGCAAAACGTGTAACATAAGTTTTCAAAATGTAACAATCGTAGACAACCCAAAATTATTTTATCTTTCAACATAAAATAGAGTCTTTTGGGGCAGGATTTATCTATCTTGAAATTTTTTTTTCGCGGGCTCTGCTCTCTTGATAATATGGAAAACCCCACGGGAACCTAATATCGTATGAAACCGTTTGGATCAGTATGTGGTTCCCAACCTTTTTTGATGTCGGGTTGCAATGACTCGTCTCGAGTCACGATTTTCTGATGACTCGACTTAATTGACTCGAGTCACTTTCTCAAAATACGGAAATTACTCGACTCGAGTCGATCTGTGTATTGAATTGACTTGGACTCGAGTCAGTGCGCACGACTCGAACCAAGTCATAGGCCTATGACTCCAGGCTCGAGCGGCCGAGACCTACATTTCATTGTAATTTCGGAGAATAATAAAGTAACCTTACAATTGCGATTCCGTATATTGGTACTGGTACTTGAAAATGCGACCAGAACTGCTAAAAGTGAGGAGAATTGGTGTATAAATGCGAACCATTCGATATCACCAATCAGAGGTATAAAATGCGGGTTTTTAACTGAAAACTGAACAGCCAACACAATGACTTGGACTCGGACTTGACTCCGTGGTGAATTAAAAATGACTCGAATTGACTCGAGTCAAAACCATGAAAGTGAGATTGACTGGTGACTCGCAGCCTAATGTTACTTTGATTAATACCCTGGGGCTATTACATGGTCAGAATACAAAATTTCGGTATTCGAGAAATCGTCGAACAGTTCGATCTCATCACGAACACGACGAGAAAAATCTTGGTGAATTCGGACAAATATCGTCGACAGACCACGAACACTCAATACCATTCGTGTTCGCGCGATCGCCATTCAGGAAAACTTGTTTCGACTTGATTTTCACCACCAATAGTTCTGTTCTGCATTTCACCACAGATTTCTTTGCAAGAGACTTTGCAATCGATCAACTTTTTTACTTATTCTGCCTCCAAGTTTGATCCAAATCGTGCGGCATTTAACGTTTCGGTAATTTCCTGCCGCCTTCCATTCATCATAAGTTTTGTTTTCGAATCGGATATGGTTCCAGTAAAACAATTATAGCTTTATTCTACCTTTCCGACGAGCACATCAAGCTCTTCCGTACACCACCTTCTTGGTATATTGCTGACTTATTTTCAGGGTACACTCATCCGAGTGCCTAAGTATTTGATTCTCGAACTATGCTTCATCGCGAATATTTTTGGACATTTGGAAATAACTTTATAAAACTTGAAATAGGCATAAAGCTAAGCATGGCGCTGCTCTTACTGTTTCAATAGATGCTATAGTTAGATGTGACAATGAAAGCAATTATAACATTGCCGATGACGCATGGGAATTGCCATGTCATAATTAATTGGACTGCCATGTAGAAAATTTAGGTCGCAAAAAGTCTTTGATTCGTTTCCAGCTCATAATTATTCAAGTCATAAACAAATCATCATTTCTGAGCTCAGCATTGTCTGACTTCTGCTTGCACTTCAATATTAATTGCAAGAATTTTCCGTTAAAAATTTAGATAATTATAGTCAAGAAGTCCTACGAATCCTATCCAGCTAATTGATGTACGAAACGAAGTGTTAATGGTTCCCACTTCCAACTCATCCCGAACGAAACAAGTATGCCTAATAGCCTAAGTATCCCGATTATAAATATTCTGTTTGGTTGAGCAAGACGCGAACACGAATGCGACTATGAGCCAGTGTTGGGATGACTCGAGTCATGACTTGACGCGAGTCAGACTCGAGTCACCTTTTTCGTATGACTTGACTTGACTCGAGTCACTTCGCTAAAATGACTTGACTTGACTCGACTCGGCGTATCAGAAATGTGGATTGACTCGTGACTCGGAGCAAAATTCACGAGTCAATTTCAAGTCATCAAGTAATCGGTGTCGATAAAAATCACTGTATTTTGCATATGGTCTGATTGTTCGCGAAACGCTGGTGTAACCCGTGATAGCGACCAATCATTCTATGAGCGTGCGTTCTACTGAGCCTATACATTGTTCTCTCACAAATAAATTGACCACAAACGAAGTGATCGAAGCTTACAGCTTACGTTATCGTAAACTAGTATAGTGAAGTAATGCAAAATGTCTATTTCTGATCTCTGTTCTTTTATCCAAACCTCTTGTTTTATTGAAATTGAATTCGAATATAGTTTATTTAGTCCTCCGCCATTGGCGCAGGCTCGAAATGGATCATATCAATTTGTAAATGGGTAATGTATTGCATCTTATTAATTCGCATCTTTATTCTATATTTCGGCTGGTAACTATCAACTGATGCTATGCAATTACTTTCGTAGTTTAACAGTTCTATGTATATGTGAGTGATGCAGCGCTTTCATGCGTGTATATTTAACTATATATTCGCTCATCGGTTCAGAATCAATGACCACTCAATCAGTATTTCAGACAGACAGCAAAATTCAATGACGTAATCATGCCTCATACTTCGAAAAGGCTACTTGACTTGAATTGTGACTTGACTCGTGACTTGACTTGACTTGACTCGACTTGACTCGAGTCACCTCCAAAAATCGAGTGACTTGACTTGACTCGAGTCACCTTCGAAAATCGAATGACTTGACTTGACTCGTGTCAAAATGTACAATGACTCGAAATGACTCGTGACTCGTAGGTAGTGACTTGATCCCAACACTGCTATGAGCTAGATCACGAATGAGCATGCGCATACAATGACCCCCCACCCAGGTATGGAGCCTCTTCCTCATTAAAACACTCGACTAGGCTACTTATAACGAAAAGTTGAAGGTATATATATATAGCTACCCAGTCACGTGCGGTCAGGGAAGGCAAGTGAGGCACTGCATCACCTGTCGCATGGATGAGTAAAGAAGATTGTGAAAACCTTCAACGATTATTGATATTTACCGTCGATGTTGTTTGTCCATGAATACCTAAATTTTCATGTCATGACTATTGAAATCTTTCACCACCGCTCTCGACTCGCTCTGGCCTATTTTAAAATCAATATTTATTGAGCTTGCAGGATATATAAAATGGAAATTATCCCACTATACGTAACTAGGTGTCGATTTTTCGTGTATTGCTCGAGTCACTTCCCAAAAATGACTTGACTTGACTTGACTTGACTCGGCGCTTCAGAAATATGGATTGACTCGTGACTCGGAACAAAATATACGAGTCATTTTGAAGTCATTTAGTAAACGGTGTCGATTAAATCATCCTATCTTATGTATGTCGGACTTGTTCACGATATACGTCGGCGTTACTTGTGAGAGCAACCAGTCATTCACGGATTGTACTGAAGTTGCTGAAGTTCTAGTTAAATCGTCTGCACCTACTGCCACCAAGGTGTATAGAAGATTCCCAACACCTGAATCGCGAGACTCATTGCTGCACAATGCATTTGACAAATTTGATAATGATAACCTTACCCCCCTCTCAAGACACAACTTCAATGAGAACTTTAATCATTTTATTGCCAATATATTGCGTTTGATAAATGAGCATATTCCTCTTCAAAAATTGTCACGAAGGCAGCGAAAGCTGCAACTTAAACCATGGATTACTCCTGGCATCGTTCGCTCTATTAGAAAGAGAAATCTCTTGCATAAAACATGGTCCCTGAGTGGAACTGACGGTGATAGAAAAAAATATAAGTCATATGCCAATAAATTAAATCACATCAAATCAAAAGCAAAGGAATCATATTATATGAATTGCTTCAGCAATCATTATGGAGATCAAAGGCAAACTTGGCGTTTGATCAAACAGTTGATTAATGTAAAACGTACTAATACAAATTTTCCACTTAATATCATCAAAGACGATGGCACCAAGATTACTGACCCTCGCAGTATCTCACAATCACTCAATGAACATTTCGTTTCCATAGGTGACAAGTTGGCCTCTTCTTGTGCCAATTGCGCTGATATATCCCCAGTGGCTTACTGCAGGTCAAGCTTAGATTCGTTTTTCATAACTGACACAAGTGAGGAAGAGATCTATGAAATAGTTAGAGATATGAAAACTGGAAAAGCAGAGGGTCATGATGGAATTTCTACCGACCTACTAAAAACTCTCATTCCTGCCATTGGGCCCACGTTAGCGTATTACTTCAACCAATGTGTAAAATTGGCCATTTTCCCAGCTGCTTTGAAAATAGCTAAAATTACTCCTGTTCACAAATCCGGAGCTAAAACTGACATGAATAATTACAGGCCTATCTCAGTCCTACCGTGTATTGCTATTTTATTTGAGAAACTCATCTATAAAAGAATGGTGACATTCTTTGAACGAAATTCCCTGATATCGAGTAGCCAATTTGGCTTTCGACACAACACCGACACAAATCAAGCCATCACTGATCTCATTACTAAACATTATTCAACTCTAGGCTCTAACGATGTTTGCTGCAGTATATTTTTAGATTTAAAAAAAGCTTTTGACACGATCAACCATTCTTTATTGCTTGAAAAATTACAGCGTTACGGTATTAGAGGTAAATCTCTGGAATTATTTCGTTCCTATCTTTCAAACCGCTTACAGTACATTGACCATCACATGTCATCTCCCTTTCACTATGGAAAAATCGAGACCGGTGTTCCCCAAGGCTCAACTTTAGGTCCAATTCTTTTCATAATGTACATTAATGATCTGCCAAACGCATCAAAGTTCCACACTACTCTCTTTGCAGACGATACATGCTTATTTGCTCGCGATTCAGACCTAGCTTCTCTCCAGCATACAGTCAACTCTGAAATGGAAAACATTATCACTTGGATGAATGTCAACAAATTAGTAATAAACCCTGCCAAAACTCAGCTGTTGATTAGCAACAACAAGGCACCGCCCACTCACACACCCCATTTTGCAATAACAATACTTGGCGTCACTGTGAAACCAACCTCCACTGTGAAATATCTAGGGATACACATTGACAATGATATGTCTTGGAGATCCCATATCGAATTGCTAGTGTCAAAAGTTTCTCGTGCTTGCGGTGTGATGTCACGGGTATCTCGTTTACTTCCCAGATCAGTTCTAAGAACTCTATACTTTTCCATAATTCATCCTCATCTGTTATATGGTATTATTTTTTGGGGCACAACTTTCAAAACGTACTTGCAAGCCTTATCTGTTCAACAAAATAGAGCTATCCGCTCAATATGCCGTCTAGGGTCACGGGACAGTGTTCAGCAAGCATACAGATCCCTCAACATATTAACAGTTCCTAAAATGTGCTCTCTAGAAATTGCAAAGTTGATGCATAGATACCATAATGGCAATATTGCCGATGCATTGCTAGGCCTATTTCTTCTCCAAAAAGACGTCCATACTTATAATACCAGATCTGCTTCCTCTAACAACTATTTTATTCCACGTGTGTCTTCAATGGCTCAAAGATCCATTGTCTTTTTAGGACCAAAACTATGGGGTGAGATTCCAACTGAATTGAAAAATATGTCTTTTAACGAATTTAAATATCATTATAAAAAGCAGCTCTTGCAATCATAACCTTATGGCTACTGTTTAGTTTCTTCATTCTCTTACCATTGAGAGTTTGGTACCGTTTGTATTGTTTACTTGTTATTTTACCATCTGTTTAGTTACTTGTTATTATATAGCTAGATTGACAGCAGTGAAATGCCAAATCATTAACTGTAGTCTCCAAAAATGTCGACTACCGTGTTGTATCAAGCTGACTTCTTCTGATTTTCAACTAACATCAAACAAGAACACCAAGTGGATCAATATCTTATTTGTGACGTTAAAAAATCACTCGTTTTCCTGAAAGGACAAAACATAAACGATAGACAGAGCAGAACTACGACAAAACAAAACAGGCGACCGCCACCGCGTCACTCGACATATTGAGCCCTGCGCCATACCATGTGCAGGGTGCACTACGAAATAGTCAAGGCGGTGAACGATGAGCCATAAAGAAAAATCCACCGCGACATGGCCGGCCCTGTGACCAACTGGAAATGTCAAGGTACATTACAGAGGGTCACAATAATTGATGAGAGGTGGTCGTGAAACGAAACAAATCAAATTGTGAAAAATACATCATGACAGTTCTAAACGACACAACTTACGAATGTCACGTTCGTAGATTCCACATGCAGTACGAACCTTTACTCTCCTGACCAGCCCATTACGATCAGGAAACACATGTTCAATAACACCTTTGGGCCATCTACCACGAGGAACAGTAGTGTCGTTAAGCAAAACAATATCGCCAACCCTAAAGTTGGGTTGTACTTTTAGCCATTTCGAGCGTGCCTGTAATTGCGGTAGATATTCTTTGAGCCAACGGCCCCAGAACAGATCAAGTTTATGCTGTACATATTTCCAGTTTTTCGCGTACTCATCAGCTTTGTTGAATACATGTGAGGGTAGTGATGGATCTAGTCTACCCAATAGAATTGAATTCGGCGTCAAACACTGTAAATCACCAATATCATTTGAGACAGGAGTAAGCGGTCTGTCATTCAAAATGCGAGCGACCCCATAGAGCAGAGCAGACAAGGTATTGTCATAATAAGGGGCATTATTGTTCAATCCATGGAGAATACGTTTACAACTTTGCACAATCCGCTCTACTGCACCTTGAAAATGAGGAGCAAGGGCGGGAGAAAAATGCCACTGAATATTTTTAGCAGCCAATGCACTGGCAACTGACTCTACATTCAAGTTTGTAATGGATTTTCCCAACTCTTTCTGAGCACCTACAAATGCAGTACCATTGTCACTGAACATGTGCGCTGGTCTGCCACGAACATCAATAAATTTTGAAAATGCCATCAGGAAGGCCGATGACTCAAGAGAGTCCACCACCTCCAAATGTACAGCTCTTGTGCATAAACATGTAAACACACAGCCATAGCGTTTCACTTGGCTTCGATTACGACGACAAATAAGGGGACCAAAATAGTCAACCATTGTATAATGAAACACATTCTTGCCGGGCGTAATTCTGCATTTTGGGAGGTCTGCCATATACTGACAGCCGGGTGTTGCCCTTCGACACTGACAGAATAAGCATTTTTTCAGTACTTTGCGGATAGTGGTCTGACCCTTTACTACCCAGAATTTTTTGCGTAGGATAGACAGGACGTGGAGAGTCCCACAGTGGCCATTTTCAACATGACATTGTTCAATAATTAGGCGAGTAACATGGTGGTGGGATGGTAATATCATAGGGTTCTTGGATGAGTCTGGCAAGTCTGATTGATTCAGGCGACCACCAACCAGCATTACACCATTACAAACAAATGGAATTAGTTTAGTCAATGCGTTAGGGAGACATTTTTTGTCAATTGGTTCACTGGCAGGAGAACGGACAGTTAACAAAGGAGTAACATTTGTGAATGATTCAGACTGACAAAGTCTTATAACTTCCCTCAGGGCAGTGTCCAATTCCTTAACAGTAAGGAATCCACGATCAGGTTTGATGCTTGCATCATCCGGAGAGCCTTTAGACTTCCAGTGTAAAATAGCACGTAAGCGTAGGATCCACGCGGTCGAACGAACGAGTCTGTTCAATGATGAGAAACTTTCCAGATAAACAGCCATTGTATCGGGAACAATGGCGATGTCAGAGGCACAGATGATTTCTCTTTGAAATTCAGTTTGAGATAACTCACACTCCTGATATGTGCTATGCATCCATGAGCGAGGTGGTTGGAGAAGGAATTCAGGGCCATTAAACCAAACTTTGGCACGTTTCAACTGATCCGGCATAAGACCACGAGAGCCAATATCTGCTGGGTTCAAGGCAGATTCAACATGATTCCATTGATCAAACCGCGTCAGTGAACGGATTTTTAAGAGTCTCTCGTGAACAAAGGTATGAAACCGTGACGTCGTACTCTTTATGCATTGAAGTACTGCCGTGCTGTCCGTCCAATAATGAACAGAATCGATCTTGTAATCAACGTCTTTGAGAATTGCTCTTGAAAGTTTGACGCAAGTGAGCGCAGCCGTCAGTTCCAACCGAGGTATGCTAGGAGCATTCTTCGGTGTGACTCGAGAGATCCCCCTGACAAAGGTCAAATGAATTTTGCCATTAGCATCTTCAAATCGGAAGTAGCTACAAGCAGAGTATCCTATTTTGCTTGCATCAGCAAAATTATGCAGTTGAATGTTGACAGGATTGAAATCCGGGGGTTTATAGCATCGAGGGAATGATAAGTCTTCCAAGTTTTTCAAACCTTCTGTCCATTTCACCCATCTGGATTTGAGTGTACTCTCCACCGGGGCATCCCACTCGAGATTGAGACGTGTAGATTCTTGTAAGATAAGCTTCGCTGGAAGGAGAAACGGCGCAAGGTAGCCAAAAGGGGTGTATACTTGAGCAATCTGGCTCGCAATACCACGTCTCGTGATAGGTTTAGGTAAAAGTTTTGTACTGACTTGGATGGTATCTTTAGCAACATTCCAAATCACGCCAAGCGTGCTTTCTGAATTAGAATTTTCAAAATCAAGATTCACAAAATTTGGTGCTCGGTCAGACTCTGGAATTTGAGACATGATTCTGGCATCATTACTGACAAATTTTGTAAGGTTGAATCCATAATTAGCAAACAGCGAGCGAAGTTGTTTGATAGTTTCATTACAAAGCTCAACAGTCTCTTGACTGGAAACGCAGTCATCAACGTACATGTTTTTTAGGATACAATCCAAGGTTGCAGCGTCAGCATTAGTACCGTTGAGGGCAACGATTTGACGAAGACAAAACTGTGCAATAGCAGGAGAGCACGTGCTCCCAAAAACGTGAGAAGTCATTTGGAAATCAACAATGTTTCCATGAATGTCATTGTTCTCAAACCACAGGAATCGGAGACTGTCCGAGTCCCTAGGGTAGGTCTGGATCCGAGAAAACATTTGTGCCAGATCTGCTGCCCACGGATATCTGTGCATTCGAAATCGAGATAACACTCCAATGAGGGAGGAATTTATATCCGGCCCGCTGAGCAACTGGCTATTCAAGCTTTTTCCCGCAAACTTCCGGCTGGCATCAAACACAATTCTCATTTTTTTCTGTTTTGTGTGGAAGTGGATCAAGTAGAAAGTACGGTTCGTTGGTGGAAGTATGTCCGACGGCATAGCCTGAGCATATCCCCTTGACAGATAGTCATTAATTTTTTCGTTGTACTTCTGAAAAAGTTCAGGATCTTTCTTAAATTTGGTTCGTTGAGTTTCGAGAGACTTTACAGCAGCTTCCCTGTTCGGAGGTAAAGCGACGTCATCTGATTTCCAGAGCATCCCGACTTGAAAACGTCCATTTGTTATGCGAGAAGTTTTCTTCATAATATCAATGGCTTGTTCGTCTTCGACAGAGGGATGAATTTCATATGGATCACAATCCAGATCAGGAAAATCAGCATTACATGCAGAACACATTGGTAATGCTGGAGGAACACAATGTTTCCTGAAATTATCATCAATAACAGAAATCTTGTTATTGCAATCAAGAAAATTAACTTCAGTAGAGTCGACATTTGTTCGAAGGGTTTTGTCAGAGCCACCCAAACACCAGCCAAATACAGTGTGTTCAGCACCAGGCAAATTATCTCGGGGTCTGATAACTTCATCTGCCGGGTAGCACATAAGAACTTGTCTACCAATAATAAGGTCAACATCATTTATATCAATAAGCGGAATATACAGTTCTTTCAGGTGTGAGCATTGTGCAACGGTTTCTGCATTTGGGGTATGACTTTCGACATCAGGAAAGTGGCGAGTAGCCAATACATCATTCAAGTTGATGACTGTACTTTCCCCAATCCCTTGAACAGAGATGGACACAAATTCAGACTGGCTGGGAAGGGTACCCGCGGCAGTATTCATCAAGCACTTAACTGGCTCACCACTAATCCCCAATTTGTCTAGTAAACGATAAGTACAAAGACAGTTGGTAGCCCCAGAATCGAGGAATGCATGAGTGGTAATCCTGATAGAGGAAGCTCTACAGGTGATTACCACAGGTACTACAGACAAACGAACTGGGCAACTTCTCTCCCCGATCGAGGGAAATAGAGGCATCATTGTGTTGTTGCTGGCAACAACATTGGATTTAGGATATACCTGTCGTTTAAATGCGTCATGTAATAACGAGCTATGAAGATAGCCACACCCATCAACTCTACAGCGATATGACGATGGGCAAGAATTGTGATCATGTCCATAGGATAAACAATTACGGCATACCAGGCTCTCTTCCACGAGTCGTCGACGTTCGTCTATAGACATCCTACGGAAGGTATCACAGTAGAAGAGAGGATGGGGGCCTTGACATAGGATGCAAGATGAGTGCGGCTTCTTTTCGACGGCATCTTGATCTGTCGAGCTTGAAGCCATGGCAGATGTGGCATTCACCTTTATTGTAGTCTTGCGCAGATTCTTCGAGTACTTCTTGCTGTGAAGATCATTAATGAACCGACCCAATGGTGACCGAGCCAATGATGTTTCTCTTTTGACAAACTTCACGAAATCTTTGAAATTTGGATCGATGCCGGCTTCAACCTGCTCGACATGCTTTGCGAGAAAACGGTTCAAAAATGAAATGGGATATCTACTCAAGATACCGTGAAAAACACCAGTTGCATTCACTTGGGATATTGAATCACATTGTTCGAGGACCCGTTTGGCAGCTTGTAGCTGGTCGGATGCCTCTATAAGCATTTGTAAATTTGTAGTATCGACTGGTGTTTCATCAGTCAATTGTCCAATAAATGCTGCTACAACATAGGATGTGCGACCATAGTTGTCGTACAAGACATCTCGAGCATATTTATAAGCAGCATCATCTTGCCTCCCAATGCGGCAGCACTCTAGCGCAGAGCGGGCTTTTCCGGTGCAAAGACTTATCAACTTATTTAGTTTGGTTCTTGCAGAGTGCCTTTCATTAGGATCAACATCCTCGGGATCAAATGAACAATCAAATTCATTGGTGAACCTATGGTAATCAAGGGGATCGCCATTGAAGCTACTAATTTGAATAGTTTGTAGGTCAAAACCGCGTTTCACCGATCCCAACATGCCACCCCACGGGTTCATTCTACTATCAGTGAAGACTGGTACCTGGTGAGTTACAGGCAGAGAAGGTGGAATTATGGGATTTTGTGGCGGGTGCAGTAGCTCACTATGGTTGGCGTTAGCGGCTGCAGAATGCGGAAAACTATGAGAAGGCATTTCACACGTTTGAAAGCCTGGATTAAAATGGATTGCATTAGCCGGCCCATTATGAGTGGCCGAGTACTGGCCATTATATGACGTACCTGATCGGGCGGTAACCTGAATATTGTTCCGCTCACTTGATAAGGTAGCGGCGTTAACTTGGTCATGGATAGCCGGCCCAGTGTAAGATAGTGGAAATCTGTTTCTGTAGGTAGGCACTGGAACTGACGAAACGTGGCCGGCAGAACGACGTTGGTCTTGATGTTGGCTGATTAAAACAGGCGCCACAGGTTCTTGATGAGATGGTGATAAGTAACGATCAGTAACATGGTGATTGCTCCTTATATTAGGTTCTGGCAACGAACATCCTTCAATACGGTGAATAGGAGGACTCCATGTTGTAAAGGTTTGAAACTGCATAGGAGTAGCTAGAGTGGGTGAAAACTCTTCCACAGGTAGTTTATCAGCAACAGCAAATGGTATTCTTTCGCTAGGGGTAACATTGCTACCCAAGCCGCAGTAACTCTCTTGACTAATCACAGAAGCTACTGAGTCAGTTTTAGACGAAGCTCTAGCTCGTTCAAGTTTGTCCTGAGCATGAAAAACATCCCACTCCAACTCCTCCAAGTTGTATTTCGATCCTATATCCTTGTTTACAGAGGATACCGGTACGCCGGCTATCGAACCTTCATAGTTCAGTCTACTCCTTGCGTCCACAATACCTCTCAAATTTATGTCGCTAGGCGGCGTACTTACTGTTTCAGAAGTAAACTTGCCATATGCGTCATCAGCAATCTTCTTAGTATAATAACATAGGTCATAAAATGACCTGATTCTTTTCAATGTTAATTCAGCAGAGTCACTGACGTCGGTCATCTTCTTCGCTTCGAGAGTAAGATAATCCAAGTGGGCACTGACTCTGTGAAATGTCTCATCGAGACTGTCCTTTGCAGCCACAACCGCAGCAGGTAGAGAAGCTCCACTCATACATTTCATGAAGTACGCATCAGCAGCGTTGAGGTCTCTTCTTAGACCAAAAATGTTGTCATTGACTTTCGCATCGAAGTCTTTTGACGGAGTATCCATAATGTACCGCTAGGTAACACTCGATTTTTTAACCTTTGTAGTCTCCAAAAATGTCGACTACCGTGTTGTATCAAGCTGACTTCTTCTGATTTTCAACTAACATCAAACAAGAACACCAAGTGGATCAATATCTTATTTGTGACGTTAAAAAATCACTCGTTTTCCTGAAAGGACAAAACATAAACGATAGACAGAGCAGAACTACGACAAAACAAAACAGGCGACCGCCACCGCGTCACTCGACATATTGAGCCCTGCGCCATACCATGTGCAGGGTGCACTACGAAATAGTCAAGGCGGTGAACGATGAGCCATAAAGAAAAATCCACCGCGACATTAACTATAGATATACATATATGGGTTATATGTAATTGGTATTGCATGTTGACCTATATATGACTGTCTGTTTAATGTATGAGGTGACCAGCTGACTTGAAGGCCTGAAGGTCGTATCGCTGGCCACCATTTCACAGCATTACTTTCTTACACATGAAAATAAACTTCTGTCTGTCTGTCTGTCTGTCAGACGTTTCACTGTTCGTCCATTGCTGCATCACAAATAAATTGACCGCAACGATCACAGCTTACGTTGTCGTACTAGCAGGAGATTAGTCTAATAGCAACGTATCTTTGTATCTTAGACGGCTCAGTGCTTACATTGCGCGCAGTGCTCACTGCTCACTGCTTTTACCATCACTCTGGTATGGTTTATATAGAACGAATATAGTACATGAGCTTATATTCTCACGGATTGGTGGTGTATTGTACCATTGATATGTATTCGATACTCTATATATTAGCTGATAATAACAGACTGCAGCATGTACGTACAGTTACTCACGTATTTTATTAGCAGTTTTACGTGTGCGTGAGCGATACAGTACCTTTTTGCATGTATGGTAAACTTTATATCTGATATTTGTTTCAAGATAAATTGCCATTTGATCTGTCCTTCACCGAGTTAGCAAAATGTAATGACTTTGCATCACATACTCCGAAAATTCAATTTGACTAGAATCGTGACTTGACTCGTCACTTGACTTGACTTGACTTGACTCGAGTCACCTCCGAAAACGAGTGACTTGACTTGACTCGAGTCACCTTTGAAATTCGATTGACTCGACTTGACTCGAGTCAAAATGTGCAATGACTCGAGATGACTCGTGACTCGAAGGTAGTGACTTGGTCCCAACACTGATGAGTGTAAAAAGGTTCTAAGAGAATTTTAAACTTTTGTAAGTGCACTTTTGCTAAATAAAATTCGGTTTTTGTGTAGCCTATGTGCGGTTTATTTTAATAATAATAATAATAGTGATAGTTTTATCTAATCAATTTACAACAAGATTGCGATAAAATGAATGACAAAATAGTTTTTGAAATCAGACACACGTCTATTATGGGCCTAGGTCAGTGGTTCTCAAACTTTTTTAGACACTCCCCATTTTATGATAAGTGATAATTTCGCGCCCCCGTTATCGTAATTTCACAAAATGCAACCAACATGCTAGTAATCACAACGGCTAGCTTGATGGCATGGACGGTTATGACGAATGTAGATGAGATAATTCTCAAACATGAAATTTGGATTGTACATATATAGAAACTACTATAAATTTAAGGTAAATAGCGCAAAACACGAAAAAAAATTTCACATCAATACAGCTTCGCGTCCGTCAGTTTGAAAACCACTGTCATAGGTGATGAAAAGATGAGGCATGTAAAGTAGGCTTATCCTCCTTTATCATAGGTTTACCATATTTTTGAAATGAGAAAAGAGGAAACTTTTCAAAATTTTCACCACACTAGCAAAACCGGTGGATAATCCCGAAAAAATAGCAAATTTCTCTAACATTGTGATCGGTTTTGACTAAAAAAAGGTCAACCTTCCAACCCGGCTCCCGAAATACCCATCGGAACGTTACTTCAGTGCTGATTTACTGTATATAAGTTGATTTTGCCATGTATTCATGTAAATTATATATAAAATCTCAAAAAAGAAGACAAAATCTTGAAACAGAGGACATTTGGGCGTCCTCCGAGGACACTTTCAAAAAAGTCACAAAAGAGGACAAATCCACTTGAAAGAGGACGTATGGTAACCCTACTTTATCAGGAAGTCGAAAATGTCCTCCGATAACCCCTTAATGTCCTTTTCGGAAACTCCTTTACAGCTTTGACAGCTGGACCAATCGCCAGGCTATCGCCATAAATGACGGGAAATGTTTAATGAGGACGTTTGAGCGATTCATTCGGGAGTAGGACTGAGAGATGACCCTTTTGCATTAAACACCACAACAGTATCTTAAAAATATAGGTAATTCGGTTGTCGAATCGAAATGATGACCTTTTTTCAGTCAGCACAAAAATATTTCTAGTACAAATTTTGAATCAGCTGTTTTCAGTTCCGGTAATCCTTAGTGAAAAGTGTCCATATCCATTGTCCACCTTTCTTGATTCCAAATGCTGGTTACCTTATGTAGGCTTACCATATTTTGGAAATGTAAAAGAGGACACTTTTTCAGAAATTTGCAAGATGCAAAACCGGAGTAGAATTCTCAAAAACCGGTGAATTTTTCCCACTTTGTGATCGGTTGACTAAAAAAAAAGGTCATCACTTCCGCTCAGAGCTCAAAATACCGTTTTTTATCCGCATTGCCAGGTCGATGACTAAAAAAAAAAAAAAAAGTCATCTTTTCGCTCAAAGCTAAAATCACCGTTTTTAACTCCGAAATATCCGCCGGAGCTTCACTTCTGTGCTAATTTGCGGCATATCACTTGCAATTTGCTCTAAATCTGACCTAAATTTTCAAAAAAGAGGACAAAATCTCAAAAAAGAGGACAAAAGGGCGTCCTCCGAGGACATTTTCAAAAAAGTCAAAAAAGAGGACAAATCCTCTTAAAAGAGGACGTATCATCATCATCATCATCATTGGTTTATTAGCAATTTTATCAGTTCAATACACCACAAAAATGCGATACAATGAAAAGACAGGAAGATGTCGAAGCGACAAGGAGTAGTCTATGGAATCCGACACCCACCTTGGCCTAGGCAATGTAAAGAGGAGGCATGCACACTGAATGAAAATAAAGAAGATAGTATAGAAAAAGAATGCGACAAGAAATAGGGCGGCATGTCATGGGAAGCGAGATCGATAGGTCAGTCGTCGTCCGGTAATCTTGAGGATGGACTGTATTTATTTAGTAGTAATAATTGCTTGTATTTCGACTTGAATGTGGACATGCTCGTCGACTGTCGGATGGCCGGCGGGATACTGTTCCACACATCAGGTCCGGCATATTTGATGGAGCGATGATCTTTTCGGTCGATCATATGATATTTGGACGACGTGGACGCGCGTGTGTTGTACTTGTGCGCTTTTGATTCAGAGGTAAAGAAGTCATTGAAATATTCGGGGCAACGACCGCAGTAAAACTGATACATAAACTTGGCGATTTCTAGTTTCCGCATATCTTCTATGTTTAGGACGCCGAATCTCTTCAGCAGCGACTTATTGTATGGACAGCCAGGACCCTTTGGGGCCCTAGCTATGATTCGGAGTACTTTATGCTGTAGTTTCTGCAGTGGCTTGAGTGCAGTTTTACTGGCAGCCCCCCAACAGAGGATGCCATAATGTAACTTCGATTGGATTAAGGATTTAAAGAGTATCAGAAGAACCCATGCTGTCATGATGCGCCCAAGGCTGCAGAACAGGCCGCACTTCGGTGATAATTTAGTTTCTAGGGACTGAATTTGACTCTTCCAGGACATGTTCGAGTCCAGTAGAACTCCGAGATATTTGGCATTATCTGTGTTGGAAACGGGCTGACCAGCGATATTAACGGTTAGGTTATTTTTTGAATTTACTGTCAGCAATTGCGATTTCGAGGCGTTTATGCAAAGGTTGTTCCGTCCACTCATGGACTTTGGGCATTTGGTCACCAGTCAGGGCATCCAGCTCTGCCGTCGAAGATGCGGAAGAGAGGAGGTGAGTATCATCAGCGAACAGTGTGGTGTTCAATGAGGAGGTTTCAAAAATGTCGTTGACATATAAGGTGAAAAGGACCGGTCCAAGTACTGAGCCCTGGGGCACACCACAGGTCACCGGGTGAGGAGAGGACAAGGTGTCTGAGATCGCAACCATTTGTTGGCGTCCAGTGAGGTAACTTTTCATCAGCTCAAGTTGTGGGCCCCGAAGTCCGTAACGCGCCAATTTCGAGTTGAGAATTTTATGATCTACGCAGTCAAACGCTATTTTTAGGTCGAGAAAAATGCTACATCCCACATTTCGCTTCTCTGAGATGGTAAGCCTACCTTATGTAAAAGCAATATGTAGTTTGTATATTTGAATTCATAGGAAATGCAAACTTTCATGGCAAATTTTGGAGATTGGTGCATAACTTATGCAGGGGGAGATAGCGTAGTGGCGAAATATTTTTCGTTGCTATTATTTCAGCAGATATTCCGGGGAGATAGCGACAGCGTAGTGGCGACCGTCGTCGCCACTCAAGAAGGCAGACCGCCGTCGGAGGCTATCCTGGGCTCCTCGTCCCCCGTGTTGCTGTTCTTACGGGGACAAAAAAGCCTGAAAGAAACACCCGATCAAGCAAAAAAAGCAAGAAATAGCTGCCAAAAAAGAACCGACGAAAAAAGAATAACATCGAAGAAGACTGCGACGTAGGGCATTTGGTCGAGGTGGATGCTAGTTTAAGAGAGCCCATCAGGTTCGTTGTTCGGTATCCCCCTATCTATTCATCACATGGCACTGTGTGTCTTGTATATTGCATTGTAAATTGTGTGTGTGTCTTGGGCATGAATATGAAAATATAATCTGTTGATTGAGGTATGTGCGATACCGACGAGGGTGATACAAACGTCAAATCGCTCTCATACACTGGTTATAAACCCAATGTCTGAACTCTGAACCCAGAATTGCGAATTCAGTCAGAATCAGATTTCGGATACTTCGTCAGATTTCATGCGATTTTCCAAAAAAGTTATCGCAACTCGCTTTTTCAGCAGTGTATTGATGAGTTATCTGACAGGCGGTAGCAGTATGGGATTGAGAATTCCTCTCAAGATTTGGGGTCATACGTGTAAATATATACCGTATGTAGCTCACTGCTAAGTGCTGTAAGTGTGGCATTATTGATTATTAGGGCGTTTTTTTTTTACCTAAAAAAAAGAAAATTTTGACCTAAAAAATCAAAATTTTGACTTTTTTTGACCTAAAAAATTTTGACCTAACGTATGCAAATTAGGTGTTTTCCCAAATAATGTCAAAATTGTACCAGTGCTCTACATTTCCGGTTGTAACTGGCTGTCCCAACAAAGTAGTTCGGCCTGAAAAAACGTTTTTGGCATAGAAACAGGCAACTTTGTACATATAAAAAACAATATTTTAACGAAATCTGGCCCTATGAAGAATTCCAGTGGTAATACGTATTATGGTGGAAATAATTTAAAAAAAATTGTAGTACAACGAGAGATACTTTCCTATATTCTTGGGTAAAAAGTGCATGTCCTTACTTGCCAAGGATGTTCAACAGCAGCAGTTGTTGGCTGACAACACTCAAGTTGTGCATGCACTACTGGTGACACACCATGTTGCTTCATTCTGACAATGTTGTCTATTACAATTTTTCATCATGCGCTTCTCAATATAAGAATGATGCCCCAGTTAGGATATTGCGGTACGTTGACCATAATACCATGTCCACCTATTTGTTTTATTTGACCGTTGATAATTCAGTATGAGCAGACAATTAGCCGTTTACAACAGTAGGCCTATAAAGTAGGCTACAAGCTGTAAAATATCAAATGATACGTTCGCTGGCAGTGCAAAATCTACGATACAAACGAAATAACGACGTCAAAAAAATTTTGACTTTATGAACAATTTTGACAAATTTTGACCTAACGCTACAATTTTGACAAAATTTTGACAAATTTTGACATGTCAAAAAAAACAGCCCTATTGATTATGATAATGATTAAGGTTGGATTGGAGCAGTTACTGTCAGTCTGTCACTACTGCCATTTACGATTTACATACTCACGGCTCATAACATCACTTCTTTGTTTTGACTGAAATTAAAACCTGTCACTGGGAGAGGTTTCTTTTGCTTGGAATAGACGTCAAAATGCGGCGATGTGTTTGTCATTTTGTCAACAATGCAAGAAACGTTGTTTTGTTTCAGTTCGTATAAAACAATGCCCCTATAGCGCTATATAAGCCGCGATTCAATTTCGACGCACTCTGTGCTGTGAAAGACTCTTAGTATGGGTAAGAGTACTGTATGACGAACAAAACGATACTGGTATGTCTTTAGTATTTTTTGGTACGTTTTGTTTGCCTAATAAAACGGGTGAGCAGCGATGATTCTCCAAGCTGAAATAAAATAATAATTGTGTGATCACAGGACCTTGATTCCATAAAGTAGTCTTTAAATGCTACCAGCAAAGTAAAAGCAAGCGCGAGTAAAATCTGGGTAGAAGTCAACTTCGTTTCGCCCTTTCATCGGAGCATAATAATATGAGCATATTGTTACTTCGTATATCTGCTGCAGCATTCAAAAGCATGAAATTGATCAGTCTTGATATGATACTTACTACGAAAGCTTTCACCTAGCCTTGCAACTCATAAATACTTTGAAGGCAGCTCCCATCTTCTCGTTCTATCTCGTACAAACTTTGTCTAAAACATGTAATGGCCGATCTTCATTGAGAAGCTGCTAATTAACGTTTAAAAGTCCATGTCATAATCAAATTATCCTTGCAGTTTATTTCCAACCAACTCTGCGACATAGTCGACATGCACAAATTAGACGCACCCATATTGTGCTACTAAAAAATTTAGTCTCATTACTAGATTCCTACTGTTAGAGCCTCCGAAATCCAGTTGGTTGTAGGCTAACTCAGTATAGACAAAGCGGTTACACAATATTTTTATCAAGTTATGATAGACCCTCCCAAAGTCACAAAGCGCTGCAGAATATATGGTTATCGTATGGTTCCTCAACATAATTATAAGCATGCAACACAATGGAAAACGATAGTTGTGCATGGGACACTTTGGCATTTGATTTCATAACCATTTACTAACCCTAACCTGATACATAACCCTGAAATTAACCGCTAAATATATCCTAACCCAAGCCTAAATTCAACCCAAACCCCCCAGCCCGTAATTTAACCTCGTGTGTCACATGCCCAATTGACGCATGCCGAATTGCCTTTTTCCTCAAGATACTGTCATCTTGTGATGAAATATTTATATTTCTTTCTACGTCTAACAGGTTTCTTACTATAATTGCCTAGCACTGTGTTACGGTCAGAAGGTGGAGACAGTCAACGCAAGCCATGATATCCTTGCAAGATAAGGAGTACACGTGCGACGTCTGCAACAAGACCTTCCACAAGCTACGTAATTTCCGCGCCCATCAACGCAGACACGTCGTGCCGATAGCCCATTCCTGTAAGACGTGCGGCGATGTGTTTTTGGATTCCGCGATGTTGAAACAGCACCAAACGCTGCACTCCACGTCGGAAACCATGAGCCAATGTGACGTCTGCCAGAAGCTGTTCACCAGGAAATCGACTTTGGAAAGTCACATGCGTCTTCACACTCGGGATAAAAAGTATCAGTGCACGATATGCGGGAAATGTAACGGCACTAAACACGACTTGGAATGCCACTTGAGGACGCACACCGGCGAAAAACCGTACAAATGTGACACCTGCCACCCGCCCGCATGCTTTTCGACCAGGTCCAGCTTGACCAGGCACATTCGGACTCATTCCGGTTACCAGCCTCACGACTGCAAGTTTTGCGGTCAGACCTTTTGCCGAAAAGACCAGTACAACCGGCACATGACCAAGCACTTGGAATACCACTGTCTCAGTTGCGGCACCGTTTTCAAGACTTATGTAAAATACTCGAAACATCTAAGCACGTGCAAGGCCGGTCTTGATGCGGTTCAAGAACAGGACATTTCTAATCGGACAAACAAAATAATAACCAAGCCTACTGTATCAGATGAGTCTTTAATAGCCGGTAACTCAATGATCCCGAATAGTTTTTATAAAGATGGTACGTCCGATTTTTATGCGAACTCCGCAATTCAGCCGATTCTACAATTCAGCCAACTACAGTCCACAATTAACCCTGGTATCTTCGAGGACAGTAGCGCTGACGAAATACCACAGCATGGTAGATTCAAAAGATGTGTGCCTAGCAATATCGTGCACGTCATGGTTGAACAAGACCCAGTTGAAAGCGATGTGGAATCAGGAAGCTAAGTCTCGCTTCGCGGACTTCCCTTGATATATGCTTTGTGCAATCGCTCCCTTTTCTGGGGTATCCTCAGTTCAGACTTGGTAGGAATTCTGTGAGGGGATTGTAACTGTGTTAAAATCTAGAAATCAATTTCTTAAACAGTGAGTGTGTCATCATAGCGTGGACACAAGCAAATCTCACGGCTCACTGCGATTGGTCTGCGTCACACTTTCAATTTTGCCAAAAGGCAATTTTACGGTAATTTTTGACTGGCTTGCCAAGTGTGAAAATAGATGAAATTGGTGTCAATCGAAAGCTACCGCGGTACTGATTGCGAAAATATAGATTTTATTCTGCTCGAGGTCCTAGAACCCTCTAAAATCAGCCTCAAATGTTGCATTGTGAGGGAGTTTGGCATTGTGATACATAAAGTCAGTCTGGAATAATACAGCGCAGGTCAGGAGCAAGTGTTCACGAGAGTGTGAATTCTCAATATCCTGTGAAAAAACGAAGTGATGACTTTCTTTTAGTCGTTACGCACTGTTATCCAAGGGACTGCACAGTGTGTTGGTAAGTGCGTGTAGACTCGTGGAGAATTAGAGGGACATTGGTCACAATACAAAACTCCTTTATTTTATCCTTGATTTTGTGGGTTTTCAGGACCACGAGCAGAATAAAATTTGTATTTTCACAATCAGTACCGGGGTAGCTTTCGATTGATACCAATTTTTTTCATTGTCGCGCTCGGTAAGCCGGTCAACGATTACCGTAAAATTGCCCTTAGCCAAATGGAAAGCGTGCTGCGTGACATAGACCAATTTCACTAAGCCGTGAGAATTGCTTGCGTCCACACCATATAGGACACTATGGTTTCATGACCAGAGTCACTTTCGGAGGGCTCAAACTGGCATGCTTGCACTCCTCACTCGAGTGGCTATCGCAACAAATGATATGTTCAAATTGTTCATTCTGCCAAATTTATTTTCTTTCCGGAGCGAACATCGGTAAATGCGGTTAACCAAATTGAATTTTGTCGCTGTGAAGTACTTGATAATTATGATACCGTAAGTGAACAGAGCCGCGAACGAAAATAGCAATGCACTATCTTTGAGTTGAATAAATTTAGCGATTGTTTGTTGCAATCGGTATTGAAGTTTTGTACTTCAAGAAACCTATTCAAGTGGATATATCCTAACTAAGTCCACTTCTATATTAACAGCTATCTAGGCATTGAAACAACTTTGTACGTTTTCACTTGTGTTTGGCAAGGACGAAAGCAGTTTTGTGCAAGGCCTACATCGCTTATCTGAGTTGAATTATCGTGTGAACCACGTGAAATAGGCTCTGTAGCATGGTAACTGAATGTATTTTTGGATATTGTACAACTATCTGTAGTGTCGGTGGTAATTTTGCAGTTAATTAACATTTCAAATTTTCAAAGTATCCTCCGATTATGCGCTAAAAGTACGCAAAGTGTACTGTTTAAAACTACTTTGAGTAGTTTCCTGCTTGCCGTTGAAGTAGCTTCAACTGAAAGGTCCCGAGGGAATCACTTTCAAAAAGTAGAATTGGCGAAGCATGGATCACATGCTTTCAGTGGTTAATTGGAGGTGGCAACGAGATTTATCATCATAACTATGACAGCTGACACCACAAACAGCCATCATTTTGAAAATATTATTTCTGTTATGGTGATACAGAGGCTATATTGCCCAGTTGCTATATGACAATTCAACTCATAAAATTCATGCAAACATATCCCAAAACTAGCAAGCACACCAATCGCATGTCGGCTTTTCTTTGTTGAAATGAGTTCGTGTCGCTTTCACCACAAATGCTGTATCATTTTGCATGGTACGTCGCGATTTTCAGTACAGGTATGGCGTGGTGCCTTTTCTTGAATTATTGACGGCCCTTGTTAGCACTGGTTGCGAAGATTCGATTACTCTAATCAATATCCAGTGCTAATGAGTCGAGCTGTGTGAGACGATTCTGATATTATCGGCACTCATATTATTCCCGCTAAGAACTATATTATCAGCAAGAATTATAGCTCTTATTTCTTTACCCAGCGTGGACGCCTTGGAAGTCAAGGTTGTAATGTCTCGAGTCAATTTGTGTATTGACTCGACTTGTACTTAGACATTGTGCATGACTCGAACCAAGTCATATGACTTATGACGAGACTTGGACGTTCAAGACAAACGTTTCATGTAACTTCGAAAAATAGTAAAGTCACCACAACATTGCCATTTCATTATTGCTATTTGCTATCAGTCCTGATACTTGGAAAATGGGACCAGAAACTGTTAGGACTGGGGAAAATTACTACATTATGAATGCGAGCTATTCTATATCACTCGAAGTCTCGAACGGTGTTGAAAAAGTGGATTGAACCTGATTGAACGCAAAACTGAACGGGAAACACCATGACTTGGACTTGGACTCGAGTCACAACACAATGACTCGAGCACAAGTCGAGTCAATACAAAAATTGACTCGAGTCGAGTCATTTTAGGCATTTGAAAAAATGACTCGAGTCATTACAACCGTAAATCACGACGGTGATACTAGACTCGGATTTGAGTACTAGCATCGTTATGCCTACCCCAAGTCGCCATTGTGTTTAAAAGTGTATGTTAGGCCAGGACGGGAAGCCTAAATTTCATCGCGCAACTGTCTCTGCTCATGGTATCACTATCGTTAGATTTCCATAATGTAATTGCTCAAATTTATTTTGTATTTCGACAGGTACTGTTGCTATATAACCTACGGCATAGGTCGACATGGGCAAGGAAAAGACGAATAAGCAACAGGCCGCGCCTGTAACTCAAGTCAACATACTGGCGATACGCCAAAATGCGGCGATTATGGAGTACGGACGTACCGGGGTATCGGCTTTAGGTGGTGTGACTGCCGGCATTTTAGGGCTTACAGGGCTGTACGGGTTCGCCTTTTACGTTTTCTGTGCAATCTTCCTGTTTCTCGGACTGATGATCAAAGCTGATTTCAACCCGGCTCAGAAGTATTTCCCTTCGCGAACGTCGGTGCTCGTGAGCGGACAGTTCGGCGCGCTGTTCACGTACATCTTGTTTTGGACGTTTCTGTATGGAATGGTACACGTTTACTGAGATTACGGCCGACCGTTGAGTCGGGGTTGCGGTATACTTGTCTGCTTGAAGACGCGGTTCCGTTTATTTGTGTACGGTGCGAAGATGAACAAAGTCGTTTTGGAAGCTACAGTACACTGGAAATATATGACATGTGAAGTTGCAATAAAAGAGATTTTGGTATTGAATGTGGTTTTTGAGGAGAATGTGAGAGGGGTGGCAAACCGACTGCGTTAGAGTCAGCTCTCCAGTGTGTTTATCCTACTGAGTCAAGTCGTTCTCCAATGTTCCTTCCGCCGTGAAATTGTAGCCTCTGCTTACAATCTCCTGTCGAGTGCGATAGCTATTTCGTTTCCGATGTCGGCTAACAGCTGATCAATTGATCAGCCTATATTCGTCAATCTATTACACGCAAAATTCGATGATGGTTTCTGCATTATTTTGGGCAGTTTAGGCCTCCAGACATGAAGTGATTACTTCATGAATGCAATCCATTGCGATTACGATAACTTGGAAATCACGCGATTACGATTATAGCAAAATCTCGGAGTAGTCGATTACGATTACCATAGAAAGGTATTCCCGGTTACATTTTTTTACTTGTAACTTCTGTTTGAAGGCATGTTGTAAGACAATGTAACGACATCGATGAGTAGGCCTCATGAGGGAAAAAGTTTCTTTTTAAATGTGACGTTAGTTACTTGATATGTCACTATATAACCGTTGTTCAACGGTATAGCTGACTATTTATCGCACCTAACGATTTGTATTCTGGCCGAAACGGTAAGTTCTGCATCTCATATTCTCCAATTGGATTCGCCCACGATAGTTTCGTAGGCCTATATCAACCTAGCTCTCGAGTATTTTGATGCATTTAATTAACATTGAAATGTTCTTCGCGCCAGATATCTTGATTTTAATATGCATACCTAATCCTCCATCTCAAGAAAAGCATTTTCACAACTTGTTCAAACTTGACGTCTTGACAGTCACAGAGAGACATCTGAAAATATGCACTTTATTGTAGATGAAGGTGTCATAAATATGGATAGCTCTTGTAAATATTCTACGGTCTTGGCCAGGGGTAGCCAACATTTTTGCCAATCACGGTCACATTTCGATTACCTATGTAGCTCTTACGGCCGCATTCCCTAGCATAGTCGTAATGAATTAACTGCGGGTGCCAATAACCCTTGTCAAAATGCCTATGTCCAATGTCCATGTCCATTTCTGGTGAACTCCGGACTAATCTACTTTTTTTATACAGGCTGACTACGCACCGAAATCACGAGTGGTCACTGGTCATGTTGTGAATAAATGCCGGGATACCCACCCAAATTATATACCAACCATCATAAACGATAAAATTACGACTACAAAGACTTAATATGAATAATACACGTATACGAACGCCAATTAGCGGCGGCTTCTACTACGACTTCAACTACAAATTCGCCTTCTACAACGACTGCGATCAGATGACCCGATGATGGAGACGAACCAAACCGAAAGAATTGCTTTTATTAAATTATTGATATTTTATGTATAGGCGCTCGAAGATGTTCAATCAATCGACAGATTATATTTTCATCTGCCCAAGACACACACTTGACACACATATAGGCCTACAGGAAGACACCCAATGCGATATAATGAACAGATATAGGGGGATGGCGAACGACGAACCAGTTGAATTTCGTCATTAATATTAGTAGTTTCGCATATTATGCTATCAATTATCCTTTCTCATGCCATGTGACCAGTCAAGTTATATAAATTATGATGCTTCATCTGGGCGAGTCAATTGTATTAGTCACAGGATTGAGCCAAGTCACCAGCAGGCTCCGAGTCACAAGTAGGGCTACCATATACGTCCTCTTAGAGGATTTGTTCTCTTTTTTGAAAGTGTCCTCGGATGACGCCCTTTTTTGTCCTCTTTTTTGAGATTTTGTCGACTTTTTTGAAAATTTAGGTCACATTTAAAGCAAAATGCGAGTGATATGCCGTAAATTAGCAAAGAAGTGACGTTCCGGCGGGTATTTCGGAGTGAAAACGGTAATTTGAGCTCTGAGCGGAAAGTTGACCTTTTTTTTAGTCAACCGATCACAAAGTGGGAAAAATTCAGCGATTACAGTGTATACTTAACTGGCAGTAGCTGACACGAACGTCCAGTGTAGTTCTTGACTGTAGTTCAATAGTCACAAACGGGGAAGCGAGTGGTGCAGGTGGTTAAACACTGCAGTCATGACTTAATGGTTGCTGGTTCGAGTCTCGGCTCTGCCATGTGTCTGTGTGTCGGAGGTTTATCTTGGCTCCTCATCGCCGATCCCGCTGTATACAGCGCCTTGAAAAGCCTAGCGGAAGAGAAAGCCGAACTCTTGAAAGAAGGCAGAAAAAGCCCGGGAAAAGGGACGCAAGAAAGAAGCGAAAACAGACCTTACGAAGTTTACTGTGCGGCAGTGGCGTAGCAGCCACTTGGCGGTTCTGGCTCTGCGCCAGGGGGGCGGCAAAGTGAGGCTACACAGTGCACATGCACAGTGTACGCAGCCGGCTAAAAGAAACGTAATTGGTAGTCTTATAGCTGGGGTCCCGTGAGCTGAAATTTATTCAAACTGGTCTCAATCGAAAGCTAGTGTCGCGCTGATTCCGAAAACACGAGGTAATATGTTAACACGACAATGGAACCACTCCAAAATAGCCGTCAAGGCCGATTGTTCCTAACCATCGGAGCACCGCAACACACTGACCAATTGACCATGATAATGGAAATTATATCGAGCGATAATTCGGAACAATGTCGATTTTCAGACCAGCATTTAAATTGTATTTCCGAAATCAGGGCAACAATAGCTTTCGATTAAGATCTGTATTGTTAAATTTGAGCGCTCGGAGGGCCTGGCCAACTATAGGATGACCATGGCCAATTATGCCTTTAGCTGGCTCAGCAGTAGGCTTGTCTGGATATTCAGGTGTGACAAGTAAACTTGAAGCTGAAACTAGTTTTATCGGCATACACCACTTGAATGATATGTTTGGATTTTCCATCCCCACGCGCTGCTGCAAAGCGAAAGTGACAATTTATTCACCAGCGCTTTTAAAAGCACTTATGACGACGAGGTGGACTTTTTGGAGTTAACTGTGGAAATTGACGGAGTTAAGAGGCTGATGCGGAGCAGTGAAACCAGCGTTGGATGTTTTACAGTGGTTAGTTAATGCAAAGCTACTTGATTCGACACCATATTTATGCTCGTGTCTGAAACTTTATTGGTATTTCAATTGCGAGCTGTGAGAGGAGCTTCTCAAAGCTCAAACTGATCAAGTTTTATTCACGTTCTACCATGAATGATTATCGGCTATCAACTCTATCCATTCTGTCCCTAGAAAGATACTATACGTGCAAAAACTTGAATTTGAGGATATTATCGCTGATTTTGCTTCAGTGAAAGTCGGAAAAGTTAAGTTTTGAGGCGGCTATTGATTTTCTATTTGCACAATACAATCGTTCGCTGTTTCTTGTCTGCATTATTTTTGGCCTTATTAACGTTGAGACGGTGAGGCTGAGACGCGGCATATTATTTGTACTTATTTTTATTGACAAGATTGTTTGAAAATCAATATATGTCAAAATTTGCTGCTGTCTACTTAGGGATCGGCATTTAAGCGAGAGCCAGGGGCGGCAGCACATGCTGTTACGCCAGTGCTGTGCGGGCGCAAATGACCTAAGTGTTTACAAGCGCCAATTATGTCAATAAAACAAACAAACAAACAATAGACACAAACAATTGCCTCTTCCAGATATATTGTACGAACGGTTGTATCAATTCGGGTATAAGCAGTAAGTTAACGTACATGAGTCTCACTGAGTCAATCTTTGATATGCACTGGGTTATAACTAGGGCTGGGCAAAATCGAGTACCTGAGTGATTCGATTCTGAATCACGTAATATGCTTCGAGTCGAGTCGAGTAATCGAGTATCACTCGTTATGACGTCATAATAGAATGTAATATGTCAAAGCTCTAATATGTACCTTTTATGCGATCTCAAAGAATATAATGCCTGTTATCCATCACATTAAAGATACTTTGGTATTATTCGACCATACCGATTTCATTGCACTTGGTGACAATGTTGTGGGATGATCATGACTTCAGAAACATGCTATTCCCAGTAACGTTGGTAGCTTAACAAATTTGTACTACAATACATGTTACGTATGGTACCATACGGGCAATCAATGTTTCAAGGCTCCAACAGTGAAAATTAGTATCGAAAATTCTCGTTGATAAATTAACTTTCAGTGGCGAGAAACGTATAATTTCAGTACTCGAAAAAATCGACTTTTACTACTCGACTCGAATCATTAAAATTAATACTCGATTCAGATTCGAGTACTCGAATCATTGTGCCCAGCCCTATAGTTATAACTATGCGATAAGTCACGTGATGTGGTATTGTTAAATAACCGATAGGAGAGAAGGAGCACGGGCTCCTGCACCGGTTTGCAAGTCTCGAATTTCTGAAAAAGTGCCCTATTTTCAGATTTCTAAAATGGTAAGCCTAGTCACAAGTCAATCTCACTTTTATAGTTTTTACTCGAGTCATTTGCTATTCACCACCGATTCAAGGCCGAGTCCAAGTCAGCGAGCAGATGCGGTCGAATCCGAGTGACGGTATTATGACCCGAGTCCAAGTCTTCGTGTTTACTGCTCAGTTTCCCGTTAAAGTCTTGTTAAGCCCACTTTATATAATTCTGTTCAGTGATATCGAATGGTTCGCATTTATAATATACTAATTTCCCTCATTTTAGCAGTTTCTCGTCGCAGTTTCAAGTACCATACCAATTGACGAAATCCGGATTGGGTGGTACATTTACTATTCTTCAAAATTACAATGAAATGTCGGTCTTGGCCGTCTGACTACCGATTCTCGAGTCATATGACTTGGTTCGAGTCATGCGCCATGACTCGGGTCCAAGTCTAGTCAATAAACATATTGACTCGAGTCGCGTCATTTTCGTATTTTGAGAAAATGACTCGAGTCAAGTCGAGTCATCAGAAAACCGTGACTCGTAATTCAACGCCGTGCACTGAACAATGCGCTGTATTAATGATAAATCAAAGACTGTCAAGTCACACTGAGGGAATACGAGTGTATAAAGCAGACACGAATTAGTAGCCTGCCGAGTGCAGATGATAGCAAACGAGAAAGCGCGCATCTAATCAGTAATTTCTCAACTTGCGTACAGCACAATGGGGTTCCAAGTCTGACATCGTGACATTTGTTTGCTAATTGTAACGACGTTTGAGCGGCATTGTCGCATTTCCCAATGGAAGTTAGTTGTTGGAGTAATGAATATGCGCACTCTGCGCAGGAATGAACTTTCAATTCGCAGCCATACACAAACACACCGTCCTATTCCGCGCTCCAAGCCTTTAATTAAAGAGACTATCAGGGACCTCACTCAAGAATTATTTTGTAAACGAATATGGGCGCAAATACAATTTAATCAGGAGAAGGAGCACGTGAACTCGCTCCTGGTCGAGAGAGAAGATGGTGTTTCTCAGCTCAAGCGTAAAGAAATCGAAGTCGTGAACATGGCTGCTTTGATTATCTAATTACTAATCACGGATTACAATTTATTGCGGTGTTTTAAGCACTAGTTCGTCGCCGCCAACGAAGCTGCTTATTCAAATATTCGCGCGGGTATCGGTTAATAGTAAATAGTTGGCATTCTCACGCTACAACGGACTCGCTAATTGACAGCGCTGATGATTTGAGATCGCAGACGGCGGGCGTTTAATCTTGTTGTATGGGGTGGCCGCCACCCCATAAATGTTTCAGGGGATGGCTGCGCCCCCCGCCCCCCTGAAACTCAGCGCCTATGATGCCAGAGATGAGCGGATTTGAGATTTATATGTCCTACTCTATCCAATCAAAGCTTCAAATCCTCATCCCAGTCCTAATCCAGATATTTTGTTATTCCAATCCTTATCTTGATCCTAATCCGATAGAAACTGGAAATTCCTCTTAAAAAGCCCACATCCTATGTCTATAATTATATAAAAAGTAATAAAACGCATAATGAGTGCCAAAGTACAACAGCTGTAATGGGTATAGGCTACCTGAGCCTAAACTATACCGAGCACTGGTCGGGAAAACGTCCATGTGAAGAAACACGACTGATGTATATTTTTCATTGTCATCGCTAGGGCAAGTTTTTGTTGCAGCTAAATCCGTGGAAAGTTGCATTTATTTTTGAAAAAAGTTAAAAAGTAGCAGAAGATGCATTTTGACCACAACTCAGCTCCCGAAATACCCGTAAGAGCGTTACTTCGGTGCTGATTTACGGTGTTTCAGTCGAATTCCGCCGTGTATTTCACCAAAATCGAAAATACTTTCATGAAAAATCGAGACAGCTTTGCAAAATGTTGCAAAAAGTTGCACTACAAGATTCCTTCAAACAGCTTAGAACAGCATTCTACATATCTTAGTATACGAGTATCTAGGAAGCTGCCGGAAGCTGTAAAAAAGTTGCAAAAGTTGCAAAAACTTGCCCTAGGATCACCCACAAACGACCACGATGGTGTGCGCGCACAATTTGAATTGATATATGACAGTGATGGCCAACCTATTGATTATTGTTACCATATTTTGGAATCGGGAAAGTAGGCTACTTTTACCAAATCAAATAGTCAGTTGATCAAGACTGAAAACAGGCGAGTTTGCCAATTTTGCTGGAGAATTTGTGGAGTTGAATGACAAAGAAGGTTGTCACTTTCAATTGACTCCCGAACGACCCGCTCATATTACCTATTTAGCGTCATTCATGCCGATTTTCACACCGACCTGTCCAATGTCCATATCCTAGCTGTAGAAGCTGTAAAGGAGGACAAATTTGCCAACAAGGTGGACATGTAGGCGTCCTCGGACGACATTTTCAAAGACCTGAAAAAGAGAGGTAACCCTAATTGTTGATGAACCTTCTTCGGTCACCCAATTGGAGAGAGCCGGATTTGGTATCATTGAAAACATGACTTATTATCAACATCATTGGTTTATTAGCAATTTTATCGGTTCAATACACCACAAAAATGCGATACAATGAAAAGATAGGACGGTTTCGAAGCGACTTGGAGTAGTCTAGCTATTGAATCAGAGACCCACCTTGGCCTGGGCGATGTAAAGAGGAGGCATGCACACTGAATGAAAAGTAAAGAGAGTATAGAAAAAGGCAAGCAGCAAGAAATGGGATGGCATGTCATGGATCGGTACGTCAGTCGTGGTCCGGCAATCTTGAGGATGGAGTAATATTCACTTAGTAGTATTTTCTTGTATTTCGACTTGAATGTGGACGTATGCTCGTCGACTGTCGGATGGCCGGCGGGATACTGTTCCACTATAGATAACTTACCATCCAACTCGGCCCGATTTCACAATTTCTTTTTCGATGTTGGTCTCTATCCCGCTGATCTTTCCATTTCCTGCGAGTGCACTCTTTCATCGGGTCTTATTCTGGCAGCAACGCGGGAGAAGAGGAGCCCAGGATAACCCCCGACGCGGAATCGAACCCAACGCCGACTACGCGGTAGATTCTTATCGTCACAACTACGCTCTCTCTCACAATACTTCCCGTCCACCTCAAGATATCCTGAACGACGACCTGAAGTGCGTTCTACGTGACGATGAGGCAAATTTCTCAGGCTTTACGAAGACAACACTTTTCATTTTCAGTGCTGTTCAATTCACTTCTCTTTTTGCTGAACCTTGCTATTTACATTACTGTTCTACCTCTCATTGGCGTACTGTACTACAAATCATTAACCGTCCTGAATCAACGGCATTGCAAGATGCGACTTTCATTAAATTGGCGGGTGACAAAAATAATAACATAGATTTTCATTCATTTAAAAATTCATCATCAAAATCAATTGCATAGATCATAATATAGCATTCGGTAGCCCGAAACCTTGTCTTCAGATATTTGCAAGAAGGGTTTCAAGTAGAGTGTTGCTCATTGTAACGTTATAACCACATGTATGGTGTGGAAAATTCAAACACGTACCATTTATTCGATTACACTGACAATATTGCCAGTGCTACAGAACCTTAAGGGGACTAGCAACCTAACAAAATCAAAATTTTTGATTTTTCTTTCTGCTAAGAAATGTTAACGTTGTAGCCTATCTCTGCTGTCACCTCATGGCCATTTTTTACCCAAACAATAACTAAAAACTGCAAAATTTCGATTTTATTTTCCCTTGATAATTGAAGGGGGGTGTTTTTTTTCAAGTTCCTACCAAAAGATCGCATGTTTCGTCCGATGACTTTATAAAATATAGTGTTTGACAGTTATAAAATACATCTATCTATAATATCTCCGGGTAAAAATTTGTTTGATTGCTGTCAGTTGGCATTCTAGCATTCTGGCAGTCATTCTTATCATTACATCGGTAACACCTGTTCATTGACTTTTTATGTTTCAAGTGTTTGATAGTCGTTTTCTCAATTGTAAAATTTTGTTAAGTTGCATCACGGCAAACCAAAAATTTGTTTGAAATATTTGTCGTAAATGCGTCACTCATGGTTTTTTGAAAAGCTGAGATTCAGACCTGTGCTATGCTGAAAGTTTTTAGTCATAGGTCTACCATGTCAAGAGGTACAGAACGTCACAGTAAACTTACAGCAAATTTATGATAAAAATTTGGATTTTTTTGAATTTGTGAATTTCAAAATGAAATTTCTCCGAGGTGGGTTGCATGTAATCCTTCAAATTTTAGCATAGCACGGCACTGTTCTAGTACTTCCTAAAGAAGGCGTTAGATCGTAAAAAGGGCTTCACAATATCGAGATTTTGCATTCCCCGTGTCGGTGCATTTTCTGTCTTTGAAATACAAAAAAATCCACAATCTGTGGGGTATAACGAAAATTTTTGTTTTTTTTGTTTTTAACATAGCGACATCTAGCAAATGTGAAAATTTCATGGTGATGGGGGTAGCCATCCAAAATTTAGGTTTTTGGGTTGCTAGTCCCCTTAAATATAAGTCGGAAGTTTTTCGAACATACCTATAACATTGCACTTTGTAAGTATGCCGTGGTTCGATTATGGCTTCGCAGAAAAAGTCATTTTCGAATTTTTCAGTGCATGTTTTTGAAGCTGGCTTGAGTTAAATTGGGGTTTATAGGCTTCAACAGTGTCAAAAAAACATCGAAACTATAATTCTTGTTGATAATACAACTATTAGTGAATGAGACATAATATTTCAGTACTTGAAAAAATCTCTCACTATTTGACCCGAATCATTGGAATTAAAACACGTTTCAGATTCGAACGCTCGAATCATTGCGTCCAGCTAGCTCACGTCAAAGTTTACTGGAATGCTTGTTGATAACACCCTCGTCTTCCAGATCGCGAATATAGTGCTCCGTGAATCCGTGCTGTTCCAAAATTTCTCTCGTATCCTCCCCAGACTCCACATTCATCTTCGACCCGTACGTGGCAGGCGTCCGGGACAGTTTAGGGGCGGGCGAAGGCACCGTGACACCGTCGCCAGAGGTGTGAAAGGATTGGTTCATTCTGAAAAACAATACGACGCACACGTGAAGTGTAAGCAGGGCGGTTTTTTTTAACATGTCAAAATAAGTCAAAATTAGGTAAATAAAAATTGTAGCGCTAGGTCAGAAAACGTCAATCTGCATTTCGTTTGTATCGTAGATTTAGCACTGTCGGTGAACTTTTCAGTTGGAATTTTACAGTTTGTAGGTTACTTCATAGGCTTACCGTTGTAGACGGCCCATCGTCTGCTTATTGCGATTCATGACATTCAGATGAAACAAATAGGTTGACCCTTGACATGGTGTCATGCTCAACGTACTGCAATATCCTAACTGAAGCAAGACAGGCATTAGTTCTTATATCAAGAAGCGCACAATGAAATATTGTGATGTAGACACCATTGGCAGAATGAGGCAACACTGTTGGTCACCAGCAGTGTACCCACAACTTCAGTGTTGTCACCCAGCAACTACTACTGCTGTTGAACGTTCTTTCTCCATTCTTGGCAAGCTACTTTGTAAGGACCACTATAAGATTTCAATAAAATAAAGTTTTCCCATGTAAAAATTTGTCAGTTTTTGAGGCAAAAAAGTTTTTTTCATGCCAAACTACTTAGTAAGGACAGTGAGTTCCGACCAGAAATGAAGACGAGTAGTACAATTCTAACATTATGTAGGGAAACACCTAATTTGCATACATTAGGTCAAATTTGGTGAAAATTAATACTTTTAAGGTAAAGAAATGCAAAAATTAATATTTTTTAGGTCAAAATCTACGGTTTTTTAGGTAAAAAAAATCGCCCTAGAAATAAGGAATGTCGGCCCGGTGTGAAATAACCAATGACAATTGATGTCGAAACACCGTGAATACCAAAACAGCACAGGAAGTAAGGCCGGGCTGGATCTCAGGGTTGTAACCAAGTCACAAGGTTCCGAGTCACAAGTCAAGCTCCCTTGTATAGTTCTGACTTGAGTCAAGTCGAGTCATTTTCAATTCACCACCGAGTCCGAGTCATTATGTTCACTGTTCCGTTTTGACTCCACGATTCTTTGAAGTTTCAATGAAATGACTGTTTTGGCTGTTCTAGTCTCGAGTCATATGACTCGCTTTGAGCCATGCACAATACTCGAGTACGAGTCGAGTCAATACGAAAAAATCTTGACTCGAGTCGACCAGAAAATTTTGAAATTCCCTATATTAGATTTGAATTAGAATTATAACTACATAGCAACAGTCTTTTAAAAATTACATTAGAACAGAATTATGGCTCCACACTTTTTTTCCAAATTAGTCTCAAATTAGAGTTCTAGCCACTCCTTTTTTCACAGTCGCACTTGAATTAGAATTATAACTACATAGTTTTTCCGAACTAGATTATAATTATAGCTACAGTCTTCAGGAAATTAGATTAAAATTAAAATTACTGATTTCGCGAAAGTTTTGGCATAGAATGAATTTCAGTCCATATCAAATCATAGTTCAATTCCACAAACACGACAATAGCAAATGTCTGTGCAGCGAGCTTGGCTTGTTTCGCAATTTACAATTCTACTGCAGCATTTTCACGAGAACCAGAAACTCGATTAGAATTTAAACTTAGAGCCAGGAAACGTTTCACAAATTAAATATGAATTAGACTACTGGCATTTCGCTCAATTAGTCCAATTAGTCATCTAGAAATAATCAGTTGTAGAGGTTTGTACTGGTAAGGTTGATAACAAAGCATACTTGTTATGCGGGTGTTGGGGCGCCTCGTCCATGTCAAGCACCGGCGTTACGCACGCATCGGTGCCATCGAAAATACTCTCGACTTCCGCTCTCGTCAGGGACTTGAATCTTTCCTTCAATACTTTCCTAAGCTGTGGCCATTTCTCGATGTCCAATTGGTTAGGAATATTGTTTTCGTCAATTTTTAGTCCTGGAAAACAAAAAAGGTATGGTCCCTTTTGCTGTGTCCTCAAATGGATATATTTTGTCGTAATTTATGCCATATTTAACTGGGTAGATTTTAAAAAAGCTTCCACCGGCGTACAATCTCTCGGCTTATTGCTTACCCATTTTTTCATATTTTAGCATATTCTCAATTCAAAACCTTTTCATTCCGTTTTAAAAAGCAAGTCATAATGAATATAGTTGATGTTACACTTTGACGAAGAGGAAGCAGCCACTTCCAAGAGCTCTAAAAATCACATTTTTCACTGTACAATGTTACCCCGTTCGATGAAGTATGAGAGGGTGACTTTGGACATGACATTTTCTCATATTGATCTTGGCCTGCCGAGATTTCTGAAGTGGATTAAGACTACTTCGATGACATGGAAAAGGACTGCTTCAAGGTCTCTGCTGCCAACCTTCCAATCCATGGCTAACATGCTATCAATGTTTGGTTGTAAGAAGTTTAATAACCATCAATTTCGATGAATTATGCCCTAGCCATTAATTTATCAATGACGATTCAAGTTTGTGTGGTAGTGGAATGAATCCAGGTTTTATTGAGACTACTAGTGGTGATGTTGCCTCATGAAAATGAATTAAACCTCCAGCCGAAGCAGTATTCCATCAATAACCATTCAAATGTTTTGCTGCTTAGTGTCCAAAGTTACCCTCAAGTCCAAAGTAACCCCTGTTTACGGTAGTCCTAGTTCTAGTTGGGCATTTTGATAATCCAGTGATTTGCGCAAGTTTGTACTGTCACATAAGTTGAATATGTTTTTTTTTCACTAAAGCCATAACCCACCTGTAATCAGAGCCTTGAAAAACTGGGGCTCGAGAGCCCCCACCGCGACGTATTGTCCGTCCTTGGTCTCGTACGTGTCGTAAAACGGTGCCCCCGTGTCCAAAAGATTATGTCCGGGCGGATTGCTGAAGAATTGCGACCGTTGAGAGTAAACAAACGAACCCACATAGCCAGCGCCCGCTGTCTACAAAACGAGTTAGTAATAATTGTCAAATAAATAAATCAGATCACGAAGTATATTTGTCGTAAAGGTCAATGCAGAGGTGTTTAAAGCTGCCAGCAGGGTTGTAATGATTCGAGTCACGATACTTAGGTGACTCGACTTGACTCGAGTCAGTTTTACGTATGCATAAAATGACTCGACCAGAGTCAATTTTTGTATTGACTCGTTTATACACGATTCATTGTCCATGACCCGGACCAAGTCATATGACCTGAGAACTAGGACGGCAAAGACAGTCATTTCACTGTGACTTCGAAGAATAGGCCTAGTAAAGTTACCACATCATTGGTATGTCGTCTATTAGTCCTGATACTTGGAAAATAGGGCCAGAAACTGTTAGGACTGAGGAAAGCTAAGATATTATGAATGCGAGCCATTCTAAATCACTCGAGCAGACTCAAAAAGTGGGCTGAACTGAAAACCGAACAGTCAACATTATGACTTGGACTCGATTAAAAACACTATGACTCGGTGGTAAATTGAAAAATGACTCGACTTGACTCGAGTCAAAACTATTAAAGTGAGACTGACTTGTGACTCGGAACCTTGCGACTTGGCCACAACCCTGATGCATGTATAATAGTTGTAGAGTTTGGTGCCTTCTGAAAGGTTACGCTGCGCCAAGGGAATTTGAACCACGGAGTCACCAACTGCAAGCATCTTCAACGCGTAACGCTACAGAAAACACTCACCAAATTAGCGTCGACAACTTGCCCAAGCCCAGATTTTTGACGTTCCAGCAGCGCTGTCACAACACCGAAAGCGCACATCAGCCCCCCACCTGTAACATACGGACACAGTTGAAGAGAGAATTTCACTTCAGTTCAACAAGAATGTTTGAGAACACAAACCGCAAGATTACAATGCAGTGAAGCAGGGTTGTAATGACTCGAGTCGGGCTCGAGTCACGATATTCTGGTGACTCGAGTCATTGTTTCAAAATACGGAAATGACTCGACCTGGAACCAAGTCATTGCGCATGACTCGAACCAAGTCATATGATTCGGAACTCCGATGGCCAAGACCAGTCACAGACCTTAAATTTCAGTACGTGGCGCTAAATGACGCTCTGAATAATCTGATACCTTATTTATCGGATTCTCATTCCTCAGATGTTGTGTTTTCATCTATTTTGATAAATGATCTAAAATACTCAGAAATGAGCTCCCGATAGCATCCATTTAATTGGCATAGTCATTGGTATTTAATTTTCATCTTCATTACCTCAGAGAATGGGCAAATGACCCATAGGGGTCGCGTCTCCTAGTTTTGGAAACCATGCACCACACGGATTGTGGTAATCCGAATTGTCGTAAAATGCAGACAAAAAATCTTACTGAAAATTAATTAAAAAACTTGCACATCAACATACCTGCAAAGTCTGCAAGTAAATTTAATGGCGGCAACGGCCTTTCTCCTGATCTCGATATGGCTGAAAGAAGTCCTGGAAAATTGGGAATAATAACATTTGAAACAGTAATTGTGCTGCCTGACAAATGAGTTTTCAGGTAAATACCAAGTCTGACTGCATTATGCATACTTAGAGCCATCCTTGAAGAAAATTAAGAATAGAGTTGTTTAGTACAACAGGGCATTGTACCTGATGTCGCGATATAGTTAATATCATGACCGGCCATGTCTTTGTACGGTCCAGACTGTCCATACCCACTAAGTCTTGCATAGATAAGTCCCCGATTCTCCTTCATTAACACCTCCGGACCTAGTCCCATCTTTTCCATTACACCTGCGAATAAAAGTTAGCGTCTACTTTAACGGCTGAATGATGAAATGTATACTGAACTGTGGACATTATCTGTCCAATAAGAAATACTCATTAGTCATAGTAGGACTATTCTATGTGGGTATATGGTAAGTAAGTTATCAACTCACCAGGGCGGAAAGGATCTATGATGACATCTGAAGTCTTACTGAGATGTTTTACAGTCTTTATACCTTTGGGATGCCTCAAATTGATGGCAATAGACCTTTTGCCTCTGTAAAGGAAGTGAAGTGAGATTCCATTCTATTGGGTTCTGGATTAAGAAATCATGGTAGGCGCACACAGGCGTAATTATAACCTAGGGTGGAATCTGGGTACGTTCTCTGTAATTGATTTTGTATGATTGCAATTTTCCTCAGGTGTCAAAGCTGATTTTTAGGTGTAACAAGACTAATCTGAACACGTACCGGCACCTTACATAAATTTATGTCAATATTCTGAAACTACGGCAATGTTTCTCGTATCTAATAACATTGTTCACATTCATCGTGCTACTCAGAACACCACGATATGAAAAGGGTTGTATTCTTGGCATTTACACCTATATTGAATGTAGTTAGGCCCCCATCGCGGGTACCAAGCACAGGCAAATTGAGCAAATTTTCAGAACACTTCTTCCTGCTCATAGTGTTGAAACACCGGATTGTAAACAGGAAGTGTACGGAGGCGCAATAGACCGACAGATAATCTACATATTGTTGTGAATTAAATTTTAAATCTCATTTAAAAAAACATTTATCCTGTTGTCGCGCCTAGGGCATCTCATAATCTATCCCGACAGCTAGCTAAATGTATAGGCATTTATACAAGTACACTTCGGAAGACCTTCCCTATAATGTTATGTTAACATCAAAAGTGGCCTATGCAGGGGTTAACCAAGTCGCAAGGTTCCGACTTAGAAGTCAATCTAAATTTTATAGTTTTGATTCGAGTCAACTCGAGTCATTTTCAATTCACCACCGAGTCCAGGTCATTATGTTCAGTGTTCAGTTCAAACCACTTTTCTCAACTCTGCCCGAGTGATATAGAATGGCTCGCGTTCATAATATCGTAATTTTTCGAAGTGTAAACAGATTCTGGCCCTATTTTCCAAGTATCAGGGCTTATAGACGAAATACCAATAATGTGGTAACTTTACTAAAGAGAGATGATATTCTTTGGAGTTAGAGTGAAATGTCTGTCTTGGCTGTCCTACTCTCGAGTCATGCACAATGACTCGAGTGTAAGTCGAGTCATTTTACGCATTTGAAAAAGTGACTCGAGTCATTACAACCATGGGCCTATACACTCCACAGGTCAGCAGCGAATATTCACCAACTTACCGAGATAAACCGTCAGAAGGCTTGAATTTTCCAAGACGATCGACGCGGATCACTTTTGCCCCAAAGTCAGCTAGAATCATCCCGGCAAATGGAGCGGGCGCCAATCCCGCTATCTCAAGCACAGCTATCCCTTTCAAAGCCATACTTAGAGTATCCTAAACACTACATGGAAAGACACACACTTTACTAAAAATCATTTTGTCATAAGTCGTAATTGATTCAGAACATTCATATAAACACAGAAACTGATGAACAGCATATTATAGGAAAATATTCCTACTACCATCCGAGTGGATCCCATCATAATCAGTCAAAACAGGCAATTAAAATGTGTCATTAGGTTACCAGGTGTAAAGTTGCAGTTGCAGAGCTAGTTATATAAGTAGTTCAGGAAAGACAGCAGTTAGATGTACAATTTGGAATACACATAATCACTGGTGAGCATAATTTAACACTATTGTTCACGTACCGTCAATGGTTGATCAATAAGTAATCTTGAACAAGCATATGTGTATTGAAAGTATCACTTTACCACTGCTCTTTCAACCAACACATGAAGTATATAACTCACTAACTTGGGTCATACTCATTTGAACGTGGTGAGCCACTTGTAGTATCCCTCAGTACAGTAAAACTAGGCCATTTTCAAGGATAGGATTTGTAAAATTTCAATTAGAATTTTCACAACGAACCTGAGAACTATGATGTAATATGGAGATTGATATTGGAAGCCAGGATAATATATAGTAATCTGTGTAATATTCAATATTGCGACTTTGCGAGTCATTCAAGTTGGATATTACATGGTAGTCATTTGAGCAAGCTGGAACAAGTGAACTCAAGTTGCTAGTGATGGTTTTCCATATACATGCGTCGGTATTAACATCAAACGCTGCCTGTACTCAAACCCCAATGCCATTACCAGTTTGATTTATCACAGTTACAGGTCTGGAAACCTTGGAAATCACTTCAATACTTTTCACTATATGTGATTCATGAGTTGTGACTGAGTAAGTCAAGAAATGAGAGATATATATACAATCGTATTCTTCAGCACATACTAATTGCTATGGAGGAAAACATTAGCGAATACAGTGTTTGCGTTGATAGTGTTTTGACATTATGAGGGAGATTTCATATTGTTTCATGAGCGTGCATCTTCCGATACCTGGGATGTATTTTGAAAGCATCAATAATGCACCTCTATCGTTGACAAACTCAGCAAAAGTGTGTGTACGACATGCCCTTGTTCATCACACTGATTTTAAAACTAAGGTGCTATACCACCAAAGTTAAGACCGACTCATGCAGTGCGCCTTTAATCTTGTCACCTAGGGTGACAAGATTAAGTCAAGGTAGGAAGTTATTTTGACACATGAGGCAATAATGCGGAGCAGTTAGCTTAATGGAGATAACATACGCGGGTACGGTATGCATATATTATGATGGAACATATGCCAAGTCATGCGCTCTCAGCTGTTATCTGAGCCTTGAGATCGTTATATGATTTGATAAGATGATCATCATAGGCATCCATATTTCCAGTTTTCTCGTACATGCTTTTAACTGAATTGTAATAGGATAAGAAATCTCCGGTAAAGTCATCTACGGGAGCCGAGTTACGAATACGATCTTTTACAATGTTTCGGTCTTTTGTCATGACGTTACAAGCTTTATAAAGAGTCTTTTCTTTGAGATAAACTTCCTTTATTTCCAGGTAAAAGTTGAAATCCTTGAAATACCCGTCCATACATTCCAGCAAATCGTCATTCTCCTTCTTACAAGTTTTGAAAGTCATCACCCGATCCTTCGTGAACGGCTCCGTCTTATCCACGCACGCTCTAAACTTGGCCGCGTAGTCGTCGCACCTTATCTTTGCTTCGTTCGTCATGTACTTTGGAATGAGCACATCTTTCTCTATGATTCGTAAACTAGGATCGGGGTCCTTGAAGTGAAACCCCGTGTTTTCGGCGACGTTGTTTGAATACTGGTGTATCGTAGCGCCGAGAAGTACTATGCTACCAGCTCCGGCAAGAACATACGGATTTCTCAGTATCGAGAACGACATATTTAGCAAATGAATTCTATCCAGGAGTTAAATGATCGTAAAATTGAAGCATAAACAATTATACAACACTGCTCGACGAAAGTTGCAGGCCTTATTCCTGCTGATACCAGTGATCCATAACGAATAGTTGGTGATGCGTGCAAACTTTGGAAATATTCGAAAATACAAGGCATTTAAAACAGTTTATTAGTCTTTTCGGTATCACATTTAATTTTAATTTATAAATTATTTATATAACGGTCGGATTCAAACGGACAAGGGTAAATTTTACAGTCACCTGGTGGATTCGAGGCAACGAAAAGAAAAATACTTCTATTTTTATACACATTATATACAGTATTTTAGTTTTTTACCGAAAAACGATATTCTGTGATTTGCGTGATGTTGATATATGTGTAGTAATAAAAAATAAATTAGATATCTTCATTTTTAGTCACGGTCACGTGATCACAGTTACTTTTGTAGTTGTTGTTATTTCAAGCGGTCGCCGTTCGTTTATCAACAATTTCCAAATCCACCATTCGTGATATCAGCCGTTTACCAAGCCGAAAGCAATGGACAAGTATCACGTTCTCGAGCTAATAGGAGAAGGATCGTTCGGGAAAGTATTCAAGGGCAGGAAGAGACACACCGGACATGCGGTCGCCCTTAAATTCATCCCTAAAGCAGGCAGGGCAGAGAAAGAGCTGAAAAGTTTGAGGCGCGAAATCACGATCATGTCGGGACTGAAGCATCCGAACATCATAGAATTACTCGATCATTTCGAGACCGAAAAAGACGTCGTGGTGGTTACTGAATTCGCCGAAGGAGAGCTGTTTCAAATACTAGAAGATGATGGCAAGCTGCCCGAAGAACAAATCAACGGCATTGCGCATCAGCTGGTTTCTGCTCTCTATTACCTGCATTCTCATAGAATTCTTCACAGGTAGGAGTCAATATGTATATGTTTTTCTACTTTTACAATTATATAAGTTCAATTTACATGCAGCGCTGCAGTGGTAAGCCTATATATCAATGTCTTTAATGCTCTAAAAATGGATAGGACTGAATCGGTGTCCCGTGCTCACGCTATTCCCTGTGATGCTGTGAGCGGCATACTTACTTCAAATTAGAGAATTATTGCTGCTCCCCTGATAAATTTCGAGAAATGTACCGAGATCCACTGCAAAATGTTGCTAAAATGTTATAAATGGTACTGTCGAAATTGAACCAGTTTTGTTTGAAAAGTAGGCCTGCTCTCCGGGTTGCCACAGGAGAGAAGCCAGCAAACTTTCATTCCGTTCGGATTAAACCTTTCTGTTACCAAATCTTGATGAAATTTAACAATTTGGTCACATCCTATCCGTGTCCGCATGTCTATTTCCATTGCATAACTATATGGTAATTGAATTCCCAGTTGTCAAGAAGTGTGTTCAGATCAGCCTCCTGGCTGCTGATAAAATCAAAATTCTAGTTTTTTTGTCTTTGGCTTGACCTTATGCGCCAGTTCTTAGGTGTTGATTCATTGAATGTGACATCCCTTCCTATTGGAAAGAACATTGATACGGCCTACAACTTCCTATCTCATGGGAACACCCATACTGGAACTATCTCCATTACGAGATTGCATATAATGCCCTTCTAAAACTTGGCTGCCTATCTTAAAAGGTTAACTCATGACTATTGAAACTGCAAATGCAAGAAATTTTCTACAATATATTCCGTTACTGTTGCTAGATTGTGTTGTAATCATAATTGACAAATGACTACTATAATAGATTTTGCTGTAATTATAGTCAAGTACTCTTTGATTTTACTATATTATGATCATTACCCACTAAAGCTATCTCTTGTTGTAATCGTAATCCCTGAATTCTGAAATAATCGCTACCGTACAGTATCTGCCCCTGATTATAATCACAGATGTTAATCTCACCTAACACGTTTAAAGTTCATCTCCTAATTTTATTATAGTTTCACAGAACGTCTTTTCGATCTCTTCACCTTTTTTCAGGGACATGAAGCCTCAAAATGTGCTAATCGGCAAAGGCGGCGTGGTAAAACTCTGCGATTTTGGCTTCGCACGCGCCATGAGCATAAACACACTCGTTTTGACATCAATCAAAGGCACGCCGCTGTACATGTCTCCAGAACTGGTCGAGGAGAAACCATACGATCACAACGCAGATTTGTGGTCTCTCGGGTGTATCCTGTACGAGCTTTTTGTGGGGAAACCTCCGTTTTATACAAACAGCATCTTTCAACTCGTGAGCCTGATCATTAAAGACGATATCAAGTGGCCGAAAACGATGGGCGACGATTTTCGTAGCTTTTTACGTGGCCTGCTCACAAAAGACCCTTCGAAAAGACTTACGTGGCCGTACTTGTTAAAGCATCCTTTCGTGAGAGGTAAAGTCTGCGTCTTGGACGAAGCAGAGAAGGAAGAGATACCTCTAACTGTAACACCTACTGACGAAATGCTAACCGCTAAAGAGACGATGGCGAAAAAGCTAGCCGCGAAATCGGGTGGGTCTAAAATATTAAGGAAAGCTCGGCAGAAGATGGAGGCCGCTAATAAAAAAATGGCGGAATCTAAAAAGCCAGCCAAGCTGTCTGTAAGCGTGAAAAAGTCCGCCGCGAGCCGCAGCGAATCGGCTTCGGTGAGTGAGGTATTACGGCAGACGCAAAGCCAGAGAGTGAGCGCCCAAAAACCGCGCCGGTCCGCCACCGGGATGGAGGAAGTGAAGCTGGACGCGGCCGATGATGGGAATGACTCTGACGACGATTGGCAGGTTTGCAGTAGGCTTACTTTTGTATGATACATGCAGGGATGTAGACAGGGGGTGGAATCAAATACAACTCTACCCCTTTACCAAGCTCGATTCTACCCCCTTTTAAAATCTCATATTGAATTTAATATGCTTATCAATTATTCTGGCTGCATCGGCGCACTGTTTCTTCACTTCATTGTTGTTCATCATTTTAACAACCTAAATCCCTATAATTAACCATTCGTCTCACTAGATCAGGGGTGGGAGATTATTTTCCCTGCTGGCCAAATTAAAAGAAGAAATTACATTGGCGGGCCGAGTAGAAATTTATAATGATACAGAGTATTAATTTTATTTCTAAATTGAAAGCGGTGAATCAGATTGGGTATACATGCTGCTCGGTGAATGTGTTGAGGTAATGAGGAAGTGACAGTTAATTAGTAACAAGTAATATTTATTTGCTGTTGTAATTCAAAACAATGGTAATAATCATTCGGGTTTGTTCCACTAAAATCGTGAGAAAGTTGCACTTTATTTTAACAAAAGTAAACTTATAATTTTTTGTGCTTGGCTGGGGTTGTTGAATTTGTAGCTTGCGCGCCATTGCATCATAGATAACATGAGATGCAGCTAAATCAATCACAATAGCTCTTTGCTAAGCAAATCAAAGAGAGAAACATACTACAAATAGTTTTATAGCATCCTTGACATTTTTCGCGATACTTGATAAAAGTTGCAGTAAAAAGTAGCATCGAAAATGTTGCAAAACATAACCAATAACGTGGTGACTTTAGTATCCTTCAAAGTTACTATTAAATGTCTGTGCGTCCTAGTCTCGAGTCATATGACTTGGTTCGAGTCATGCACGATGACTCGAGTACAAGCCGAGTCAATACACAATTTGACTCGATTCAGGTCGAGTCACCAAAAAATCGTGACGTGAGTCATTACAACCCTGCCGTTGATCTAATTCTTCAAAATTGCATCGCAGGAAATTATCGACGCCACAAACCCAGAAAATATGCAGCTCACTACGCCTTTGACTCTGCTCAGCGACACGGGCTTTCACAAAAAGGTGCTGGACCAGCTGCGGGTGGCAGAAGAGAGCATTTTCACGACTGACGCCAAAGCCGTCACGAAGTTGCGGTCTCCGATCAGAGTCATCACAAATTTACTCACCACCAAATGCGACACGGAGGTGCTTTACAGGTACGGTTGCAATAACGGTATGGAATATTCTAATGGATTTTCGCATCGTATTTGGACTGTAATATCGGAGATATTGCAAGACATTTCAAAGTTATGTTAAGGTAATGTAAAAATGAAGGCCTTAGTAGCACTTGAGTAACTAGTTTCAGTTTATCGGTGGTGACTACTTTGGAACTTGCAATATGGCCATATATCTTCGTGACTTACACAAAATGACTGATGACTATGGCGACTATTTTTGGACAAGTGTTGTAAAAAAATGTCAAAATATTGTCAAAATTGTTTACAAAGTAGAATTTTTTTTAAAACTGCTTTTCGTTGGTATCGTATAGGTTGCGCTATCGGTGAACCGTGAACGTTTTTACACCTTGTAGCCTACTTTACAGTCTTTCGGTTGTAGATGGGCCATCGTCTACTCATTGTGAATCATTAACCATCGCATGAAACAAATAAGTTGACATGGCGTGATGATCATCACACCTAAAAACAAGTGAAATTTTTAGTAGGTCAGCAGTTTTTACTAGCTCAGGCCATATCTCAAATCTGAATCTGAAGCTTGACTGTGTGATGAGCATTGGTTCTCATTGACGGGTGGTTCGCGAGTTGTCAAGAAAACTCGGATTTAGATTGAGGTCTGAAATTTGCAATGTAGGCAACATAGTCAATTGAAGCAACGGATGTGTTACCAGATATCCAGCGGAATACACTGAGCTTCAATTGTGGCCGAAAACAAACGATGCTATTGAACGCTTTTTCTCTATTCTGGCCAAGCTACTTCGTAATGACAGACAATTCGAACCAGTTATGTAGAAAAGTACGGTACCTGGTACTACAATTCTACCATTAGATCGAATTATGCCTAATTTAAATCCTTGAAGATAAAATTTTGCCAAAATAATGTTTTTTAACGTCAATAAATGTCAAAAGTAAGTTATTTAGAGCTAAATCTCGTGTCTTTTAGGTCAAAAAATAATTGCCCGGATTAACTGCCAAAACTATGTGAACCCTTGTCGAAATGAAGGCCTCCTTTTCTAAACTGTTCACTTCGGTAATTTTCAGACTTCTGTGACGGACATCTTTGCTATATTATTTTTACTTTTGATCCTATTTGGTACGCTGATAACTCTTGATAGAGGCACCCGAAAAGTCTTTGACTTATAATGAAAGTAATCTTTCCAGGGATTTTTAGAACTTCTAGAAATCCCTGAATCTTTCAATAGATTTTGTTAGGACAGTAACTTACTTTCACGATTGCATCCTTATTTAGGTTCTGCAAAGGCCTTGATGTTCCACGCCGCGTCGCACTGCTCGCTACCAAACTGGTGCGAGACGACAACGTAAAAAAGCAAGTGTGGTTCGCCCAAGTAGGCGTCGACCTTTTAGCCTTGCTCACCGCATACGCCGCAAGCGATTTCAACATCAAAAACATCGACGGGGAAAGCATGGACAACTTCGCGATCCACGCGGCGGACATGATAACCCTCATCAAAACCTGCATTACGCCAAGCCTGGACCCGCACCATCGCATCGAAGACCAAGCCTTGCTGTGTCTCGTCTTTATTTGCGAGAGCTGCGATCATTGCCAGTCGAAATCAGTGTGCGAGACTGTTTATGCGCGATTAGTCGACAGCGGAGTTATTAAATTAGTCGCTGAAGGCGCCAGCGAGTTACCGCGTTGGCAATCGCAGATAGGGTCCATTGTCTCTGATTCTAAGAAGGCATCAATACGCGCTGCGGAAATTCAAGCTTTGTACAACGGCGCTTTAGCCGCTTGTGTGTATTCTCCTGTCGTAGGCTACCTGACACGTGCGCACAAACGAAAATGCGCGTCCTCTCTCTGTGATATCTTTGCCCACGACCATTCGGCTTTGCGTAACATCTTCGTGAACATTACTAACCCTGTAACGGCGATAAACGTCCTCAAAACTACGTATTCAGGATGTCAGGCTAACCGCAAAGTTACCGGCACTATATCGACCAGTGAACATGTACACAAACTCTTACACTTGGTGCAGGGCAGGTATAATCTTCCCGACGCTACTCTGAAACAAGGTTTCGAAATGAGCATTAATTTATTGGTGGTTCTCGTGGAGGCGAATCCAGACGCGCTCCTCGATCTTTTGAAAGACAACCTGTCGCTTTTCGCCACGATTTTTGTGGAATCCGAGGTGCCTACGCACATCCTGGCAATCGCTTCTCTTATCAACGAGCTCAGCAACGCGGGCGCTATGTTTGAGTTGAACGTCGGCGATTTTTTCAACTCCATCAGCTTGGCTGTCGCTAATCTAACAGAAGTAGACACTTTACCACCTGGCGAACGCGGGCTTCTTGACGGTGCCGTTGACATGATAAAGCAGCTGATTACAGAGAGCGGCAGCCGTCCGGCGGCGAAAGAGTTTATGGAGTGCGGTGCGTGGAACGCGCTTTGGCATAGAGTCGCGCATTCTTTGCGTGTCGATTTCGCTGACGGCGCAGACACGGAAACGTTACCGTCTGCGCGGATCACCAGTCATGCGGCGAAGGAATTTGAGTCGTACGATCCGATGTTGATGTCGCCTGACGGTATTCTAGCGTTTCTGCATGTAAGTATAGTTTATCATGACCTTCAGGTGATTTTCTTAATGCCTCATAACCTCTCGATCTCGTAGTGGGATGAAATCGATCGTTCACTTCTGATGGCTACAAGGTAAAAGCTGATTTGATCAATCCAAATACTGAATTCAATTTTTATCTGAGAGAAACTCTAATCCATAGCTAATACCGTCTCAAACTTTTCAGATGTTCCACATCCATGGTCCGAGTGTAACATTATATAGTATGTGCAAAACAGATCTATTGTTTCGTGATGTTCTAGTGACTTGTGTAGTACAACGTATCAGTTTTGTCAAATCCCCCCAGTATGTAAATGAGGCCTTGAGCATCCAATAGCATTTAGCATGTATTCTAATTGCGGTTTGGACCATTTTGGTGGTTATCAACCTTGAAATGCGTGTGATGCATGATCAGACCACCAGCCAGAACACTTCCATACAATGCAGTGTTCAGCTGTTCATATTCTTCAGTACTAATATATAGCAGCCTCGGTGTTGTGACAAACCCTATATGTCATCTTTGCACATAAGAAACTAGTGTTTTTTCTCTGGTGTATCAAGCCATTAATCTGTGCCACTGATGTGAAAGACGATCTCTAGAACTGCGATTGCAACTCTTCTGTAGTCCTATCAGACATTACTAAGTCTTCAGGTTAAAGTAATTCTATTCTACAGGTGACTATGGCAGTTTTCACCCTGGAGCCGTACCAGTGCGTGCCGCTTTTGTCCGCTACGGATTCCGTCGTCATTCTTTCGTTACTCGCGTTGTTGGGTGAAGATTTCCGCAAGTCTCCGCATGTATTCGGCAAGCACGACCGTGGAGATTCCGAGTCTGAAAGCATTTACACCGATATCGTATTGCAGGTGATGCAAACTTTACACTAATACATGTTATATGAGTATCACTTTATCTGCGTATGCGTATTCATTTTGCATAGTTGGGTACTAGGTACTAGACTACTATTTTTATTTCATAGTTTGATGACGGGAGAATGTGTTCTGCTTTTCCAAATTAAGTTAGAATTAGAATTACTGAATACGCCAAAACTCGGAAATTTCATGAAATTTCGAATTAAAAAGAAATGCAACAAAAGTCAGGCAAATGGCAAATGTATGCGCACCAGTCTTGGCCCGTTTCACACGATACAGTTCACCTGTATCCAGAATTTGGATCGGCATTAAAATTAGATCATAGAAACATTTCACAAATTATATTAGAATTAGTTTACCAATATTTCACTCGAACTAGACAACTAGAATTATCTAGTCGCACAATTCTCTCCGTATTGACTATCCGTGAGTGCATCACGTTGTGGTTTGTGGCATATGCAGTGGGCGAAAGGTTCTATTGCCATCCCCAACGAAGAATATATTCATTAGTATGTATTTGCTATGGTTGTCTGACATATGACCAAGCACCTAATGAAAAATGACAGCTTGCCATGGGACACGTTATAATCCCAAAACTACGCCTAACTTCAACCCGCATGCTGAAATTTCCATACATGGTAAAATTAAGGATTTCTAAGTATGTTAAACGTGACAATTCTAAAAGTTATCTAAAACATAACCACTTCAGGGAGCAGTTCAAGTAGGCAAAATATACTTGGAAGTATAAGAAATCTCGCATGCTAAGATGTACCTTCCATGAAACATTTTCCATGTCTTGTAGGATCCTTATTGTACGATCACGGTTGCATTTTAAGCCACATCTCAATATACGTCAGTGCAATGTCCTCCGTAGCACTGGCCAACCGATTCATTTCATTTCCTAAGCACTTCATTTTCAGGCGCTCAGATGCCTTTGCTTCCCGTTCGCCATCGACACGAACGAGATGTTCCTCCAGCAAATCTTCGAATGCTATTCCGAAGTCAATCTAGTCTCCATCATCGTTCGCCTGTGTGTCTCCGCTCTGCCGCTATCGAAATTAGACGTACCGATCGGCTTGCTGTGCAGAATGTCCCTCAGTTTTAAGCCCTGCGTGGAACAGTTCACGCAATGCTGCAAGCCGGAACACGTACGGTATTTCACAGACGTACTCACGCACAACGACACGAAACCGATCGCAAAATGCGACTTGCTAACCTTGCTCAGTCACATCGCAAGAGTAGCGGCTGACAGCATCAAATTAGTCAGCGACATTACTCTAAAATCTAGCAACACGGAGCCGGCGATATTGCCTTGCTTGTCAAACGATGACACGGCGGTACGCTCCAAGGCGTGCTGCTTGATAGGGAATGTAATGCGCAAACAGAATTACTCGCTGATTCAAAAAATACCCGCGAAATACCGAGCGGATATCTTCGAAGCTTTACACAGCTGCTTGTCTATGAACGAAGGCGCGTGTCGTAGGTCCGCGTCTTTCGCGTACGGTAACATAGCCTTCATCGGTTGCGGCGATAAAAAGAACGACGCCTTGTTCAAGGACTTGGGAAAGCATCTGGAGAAGGCTGTTACTCTTCTCGTTAATTTTCTGAATGATCCCGTTCCTAAAACCAGGTCTAACGTAGCTCTTACTCTTGGGAATTTAGCGGAGTGGGGAACCACACTACGTCAGAGCCTGCAAGATTCGCAAGTCATGCCTGGTTTACTCACCACTGTGTTGCATGACACGCAAGTCAGCGTGAGGCAATCCGCTTTGATAGCGCTGCGTTCGGCGGCCACCCATTCTGAATTGAAAAACGCGTTGATCAATCTCAACGCCGTGGAGAAGTTGTCTGACTTTGTGGCCGCGTCGAAGACTCAAAATTCCACTCTTCCGACATCGGCTAGGTATCAATGGTCGCCACGGATTATCTCGGCGCGGTCGAAAACTTCGGCAGGGTTTTCTGTGCAAAACAGACAGGTCACTGATCACGCGCAAAGACTTATTGTAGAGCTGAAAGCCGCTAAGTAGCCTGAAAGACTCGAATTTTGAGTAAAGGCTTGTACTCAATCACTTGAGGTATCTAAAGTGTTGGATTAGCGACTGTAGTCCGAACGTCGAATAGTCTATCCTTTGTTTCCAAGCGTATCTGTTCATTTAGTTGAATCTAGTCCTGTGTATGCCTACTGTGTTCCTCTTCTCACACCCTGCTTCAAACATTCGTTTTCTTCCGAATGCATTTGTGGTATACGTTTTGAAAATAAAACGGTCAATAGAGTGTTTGCATATTGCTGATATGGAAATTAGCCATCTAAGGGTTGCCATCAATGTTCCCTCTAATTTTTGACGAGACTGCGCAGCACGCTCACCATCTCACTGCGCAGACCCTTGGACAACAGTGCGTAACGACTAAAAAAAAGGTCATCACTTCGGACTTTTTTGTGTGCAACTTGGATTTTCTGTGCGCAAAGACCGTGTCAGAACTGCGCTCGTGCGCAGCTTAGAGGGAACATTGGTTGCCATATAATTTATCTATTTCCAGGATATTCGACAACTATGTATCGTACTCTGGGGTTTCTATACGCCGCACTTTTAGTCGTCGTGAAAATTCTCAGTCCATAGCCTACTCCACAGTGCCTCTCAGCTATTCATTTACAAATTAGTCAAATCGTCAGTCGCAGTCAATATATCCTAATGCAAGACATCTCGTAATCACAGATATGGTTGGAGTATACTCAGACTACAGAGGTAGTACCTCCATAAATTTCTGCTTGAATACAACTATAGGCTACTAGTAGCGATTTCAAAGACACGTCAAACCTTTTTCAAGTACGTGATAAAGACATGAAAAGTTATCAGTATCACAAATGAAGCTAGGACCATAATCTGACATATCGACCTCGCCTATACCGCAACATGCCTGGGCGTTTTATGTTTGCCTTTTTTCATTCTCAGCAGCCTCTTATTTACATGCGCCAGGCCAGTGCTGGTTCTAAAGACTTTTGACCGCGCGGAACACTCTCACTGGGAAAAATAATTCGAGGCACCGCTGCAGTAGTAATGGGTTGTGGACTCCAGTTCGACCGAGCAGTTTATACAATAGTTTTTCTCCACGCATTACCAATAATAAACGTATATTCTAGTCTGTACCTTGGAAGTTTTCGCGGGCCGCACAATAAATGCCCAGTTCTGCATTAGGCAATTATTAATCATTGGAAATTGTATTTCTTCGATTGCGACTTAGTCTTCGTAAATGAATCCGCGTTATTGTTGCCAATTTTTGTAATTGTAACCTCAAACATTATCAACCTTAACCGATTGAGAAACCATGCCTGCTGTAGATTTCAAATTATCATAAATCAACCACCGGCAGTAGCCTATTATTACCTATTTGCAGAGTATTGTAGATGGCATGGTACAGCTTGTATCCGCGAGGACCAATAGAATTGTCGATCAATATACTACCATAAATGTGGAATTGATCCGAGAAGACGCTGTAGGCTATGCTATTTGTGTCACATTATTGTCATTGATTATAATTTTAGTATATTTTCAAAGATTCGCCATTGAATAGTATATTCATATAGAAATGAGCCCTAATCGGGTGACACTCGTCAGGGGTAAACGACAGCAACTATTAGTAGAGAATTCAAAAGAACATCGTATATCAACAAAGATTCACCAGATGAAATAAGAGAAACAAGAAAAAATACGTAGGATTGAAAAAGTGGGTATTTTGGATCACCCATTACCGCGCCACGACGCACCAAGACATATGAAGTTTTATGCCATGCATATGCGATTCCGAGAAATGTGCCAGAACGATCGGCAGCGAGAAAAATTGTCCGAAAAGGACTGCCATTATGCTGACTGAAAACTTCGATATGTTTAATTGTCCGTATAGGCGCCTAAATGACTGGCGCTGAATGTTCATTCACGGGAATCTTAACCCCATAAGACAAATGCAGATAAAATGATTTGCCGATAAAGAAATACCAATTGAACGAACACGATTTCAATATATTTTGAAATAGCAGAGAGAGGAGGTCACGAAATAACAGCATGTAGCAAAGTCATATTGCACCCGCCCGAATTTGTTTAATTACTATTCACGGGCACTACCTTTTCCGAGACAGCTTTATGCTCTAGAAATTGGTAGCAATATTGCAATTCCTGATCGCATTGACCGACTCCATCAGGAATTAAAAGGATTTTTTTGCGCTTCGCTCGTTTAGGTGATATATAAGCTGATAACTCACTAAACAGGACAAGAAATCTCGCTGCTAAGTAGTGGTCCAAACATTTAGCCTGATGGGGGGGGGGTCTGTAGGGCTAAGCCCCCCAGAAGCTTGGTTTATTACCCTATGGGGCCCAAAACCAAGGTTTTTTAGGGGGGGGAGGCTGACGAACTGCTGTTTCGGTACAGATTGTCACTTGCACATTCCTGGAATTTAATTGATTGAACGCTTGTATCATCTTTTATATTTATTCTCCGCGGTTTCATTGGAAATTTAGTGCTGACAGTTCGATCTATTGAATAGGCGAACTTTGTTGTACCGATTGTCAATTGCGTGATGTCATTGAAGACTACCTCGACTACGACTCTGCGTGACCTTATAGAAATATTGTCAACAATGTACAATGTATTAGTCATTGGTTTTAGTGCAAACTTTCAGATGGCAATTGCTGTATTATCGTCAAGCTATCATACGGTACTCACTTTTATTGCGGTGTACGCGAGTATTGTTTGCTGTTAAGAGTGACACGGAAATTTGTTAACCGATTTCATGTCAGATAGAAAGCAGACTGTACCAAGGTGGTAATGTCATGCAGTTATAAGCATCAGTACAACATGAATTGCAAGCAAGTTGAATTTTTTCCAAGTAGTCTTATTTTCCAAGTATTTAAAAGTAGGCTATATATTAGCGGTCTTGGTGTGGGGCAAAGATTAAGTCGGGCCGTTTATACACACGGCCCGAACTCGGCTCAACTCCTATAAAGCGTATAGAGTTGTTCAATCATTTTTTTTCAAATTTCACATACGACTCTGTAGAAATTTTATGTAGCCTCAAAACGCGGCACAAAAAAAGTTTTAATCGATTTCAGTAGGTAAAATCGAGTTGTAAATTCGGGATGTAATAGAAAATAAATGTTTAGGTGTTCAATTTTAAACACGACCCCTTGGAAGTCTTATATTGTGCGCGCTGCAATTGTGGGAACTGGGAAGAACTACATATTATTTGCATATGGAAACAGTATATCCCCAGATTTATTAGAGCACGCGCTTCACGGTCGTGTTTAATTCAGTCCCCGAAGACTCGTTACTGCAGGGGTGGCCAACCTTTTCGGCCAAAGGGCTACATTCCATTGACGAACCATCGCGCGGGCCACTAGCCGCTCCAAGCGCGAAATTTTTTCAAAGTTTATAGGTCAATATTATGGTTACTTGAGTAGCCTATATTCAGGGTCTGCTGTATATTGCTGGGCTCAGTTTGCAAGAACTGGACTATTCGGCGCCAGGACATATCGACATCGAAAGCTTCGGCCAACATGCGTCGATCATTTTATGCCGAGGCTATGTTTCATCGTCGACGGTCTTCCTGCGAGCGCAAACGCAAGGTCGCATGTTAGACGCAACTTTCTCTCGTAATTGCGATTATAATTAGCCTCAACCTGGCACTTTAGGCGTTCTTTCGTTTTCAGGAGGGGTAACAATATTAAAAGCAAGAAATCGAGGGGGAAGCGGGAAGACAATTTTTACTTTACATAAATCTACCGCAGAAAATTTTGCTTTATTGTAATGTACGAAGATCCACCAAAATTTGATTGGCCCATTGATCTGCCAATGCGTCGGAATTGATATTTTAGTCGTCACGTCCTAAGTGTTGCGCCCAGACTGATCAAATTTTTGGTTGGCTATGCAAGTTCACAATCTGGGCAATCCATTTTTGGTAATATTACTAATTTCTAAAATTACCGCGCGGGCCACTCAAAACCGTCTCGCGGGCCACATGTAGCCCGCGGGCCACGGGTTGGCCGGCCCTGAGTTAATGGATTCAATTTGTGCGAAAATTTATCGAGACAACAGGTTTTGCGTTTTAGGGAGAGGCCGTACATTATATCATTCGTCTACCCTGTAGTCGACTTTAATCAAAACCCGCCGACTTATAATTTATACCGACAGAAGGCCTCTGGGTAAAATAAATAAAAGAGTATATTGACCTTAGACGATCTATTCGCCTCGATTATTCGAATTTTCATGCTGATGATGTCATAGTCGCTGATAAGATTGTTGTGATAGATATAGCCTATTATATAATATATTATATTATATTATAAATTGTTTGCTATAGTTGCTATAAGGATTACCCCTGGCGAGAGTCAACTTCAAATGTTCGGGATTATTTCAATATGAATATATTATACAATTGTTTATTGATGTATAGTTTTGACAATGACGGATTAATTATTATTGCTGATACATTGCGTGTTGAATATATGATGGGGGCGGGACCATCAGTGTATTCTCGTTTGTCTCATATCGAATACAAGTTTTGGACTCTAATCAAGCTTCAATATCAGCGTCGGATTAGATCGCAAATCTTTTGTCTACGGACTGATTTATTAGCCTATGTGCGACATAGCGATATATTTCATAAAAACAGGTAACGTGTAGTTGAAAATGTCCCAAATACTAGAATGTCTGGTTCAAGTTCGTCCGGCATGAAAACAGTAGCTGACAGAATTATTGGAAATGCGCCTGATAAGTTCACACTGTTGCATATAAATCACATTTCACTGTATTAAATGCATTTTCTTTTATACAGTTAGTTCCTATACATAAGCTACTACGACCAACACGCCGTCAAAGACCTCTGTTCATAATATTATGGACGATTGTGGGTCAGGTAGACTATTCCTACTATCTACAAAATGCTTGCATCAAAGGTTAAAATGAAATTAACTGGCGTCAAAATAACCGATTTTAGGACGCAGGAGGGAGTGTGAGCCCCTGCGTTTTTCGGATGTCAATCACAGTAGAGTTGAATATCTAGAAAATGTTCACCTTTGTTAAATTAGATTAGAATTATAATTACAGTTCTTTTTCTAAACTATACCAGATTTATAATTATACCTACACAGGATTTAATTAAATTAGAATTTCAATTACTGGATTTGCGAAAACAAGAATTTGAATCAAGTTCAGTACATTTGACATGCCACATGCGATGTTATAGTGAAGTTTAATGGGTTTTGTGGAAATTTTAGAGTAAATTTCGAATTTTCAAACGAAAAAAAATATGCGTGGCAAATATTGTTAAATCCTGAAAATACGAAATTTCGACTCGTGTCTACAAGGTGTTCTCGCTGGCCGCGCGTGTTTGTGACCCCTATATTATATTGTTTACTGTATATTAACAATAGCCTACAATTGTAAATTGAAGTTATGTACCTCCAAGAGCCAAATACTTACTTTATTAAGGTCATATTTACTATAGTGTAGTAAGTGTATTCACATAACGTGCGCTGGTATTCTAGCAATCCCGTTTTTCAGAAAGCATCTATATGGAGTGATATGTGGCGAGATATCGTAGTGGTATTATCCACAGCTACAACACCAATGGGTTGTGGGTTTGAGTCCGACCAAGGTAGACTCCAGAATACCTTCCGCAGTGTTGGCGGTTTATCTAGGCTCCTCCTCGCCATCACATCCGCGTGAGCGGTGTTTTACAAAAAGCCTATAGACGTGGGCGGTGCTAAAAGTCGGCAGATACGGAATCAATAATAAGGAATATCGGCCTGGTGTAAATGACCATAGTAGTCGACAAACAAAACGAATACAACAAACAAACAAATATACATGGAAATTGAAAAAGCGAATTTTGGCTGGATTAGCGTTTTTGATAATCTGATTTATATACATCCGTAATTCGGCCTATGTGGGTCATTTGCAATATTACTTGTTTGGCAGATCACTTGAGTAGAATTTTTTCTCATTTAAAGGGTCCGCAGCCCTCGCCGAAGCAGACTATATTCAACAAAACATTGCGAACGCAACCATCAATGTTGTAGGTGGAAATCAGATCCATGGAACCGCCACTAACATTGAGCACACACCTACAGATGAAAATTTGAGAGGACCGCATAGCGGAGGAGGTATGTTCAGTGTTCACCAGTGTAGCTTATCCAGTGACGTGAACACTAGGGATTACTGGAACGCAGCAGTCGGTAATATTATAATTCTGTGTCTATTTAGTATCAATTCCCATCACCGGGATGGCAGATATCCTTCCAATAAGTGATTTATTAGGCTACAGATGTAGCAAAACACAGCTGCGTAGGAAGCAGCAATCACAATATCGACATCTTAATCTAAGCGTTCAGTGACGTATATTTTATTAAGTGACGTGTCCACCATAGAGTAGGGATCAAGTCACTACCTTCGAGTCCCAACTTTATTCGATTCATTGACCATTTTTACTCGATTCAAGTCAATAAGTAACTCGATTTTTGAAGGGGACTCGAGTCAGGTCGAGCGACTTAATTTTTGGAGGTGGCTCGAGTCAAGTCATGAGTCAAGTCACAGATCCATGTCGAATTTTATAGGTTCCAGGCATGATTCAAGTTATTGCATTTTGCAAGATGATCGCGGTCAAGGTTGATTTACTAATAATTAGGAATAGACTGAAGGATATCGAACTAATTACATCTTCAATTGGACGTAGAGGCTCACATATACACGGAGCTACTAGCCACGTTGGTAACTGTCCACCAAATAGATGATATAAAGTTTAAACAAATTTATATCATGCAATATCCTACAATACCAGGGTTTCCCAACCTTTTTATGATCACGACCCAAAACTTGGATTTAATATGTTCCCTGACCCCCACCTCTCAATTTCGTGTTCTGATTAGGCTACTAGAAAAAAATAGTCAGCACTTTTGCCCTAACCTACTTACGAACTCGTCAACCTTCGTCAATCAAGACTATAGCAAGGTATATAGCTCCTTTGGAATGATTTCTATTATATTCAATCGAAGTGATCAAGTATACTGGTACGTGAGATTCTGCGTCACGCGAAAACAGATAACGATCTACAAGTTATTCGGTCGCGCCGAGCGTGCGTTTATGTAGTACACTGTTAACATATATAGCACTAACTAAAAGGAAAATTACCGTCCTATTGATTTCTATGCACCTGGCAAACTAATCTTCATAGTGATGGCCGGACACAAGCATTCCGCTATAGGAGATTGGTTGTCTTCCTCGAGGTCGTTTTTTTTTCTAATTTGAGAAATTAGTTATAATTTTCGGAAAACGAGCCGCCGATGGCATCCGCTTAATAGGCACTCTTGTAATAAACATTGGTATTCAATTTTGGTTTCCCAGACCTCTGAAAATAGGCAATCGACCCCTAGATTGGGAACCCCTGACCTATAACGGTAACATCTGTTCAACTATATTCCTATATAATGTATTTCATATTTCTTCGTCGCAGAGTGATACTGTCATTAGAAACTACTCCCTTAGATAGAATACTCCTAGTCTACAACAGCGTGAGCATTTGCTGCGGTCAATTTATTTGCGGCTTAGCGATAGAGGCTGAGTAACACAAGGCTGTGCAATTGTTGAATGGCTTGTTACTCACACAGATCAAATCAGGGTGTCGAGAACATGTAAGCAGTAGCACATGTACATCGACCTAGTTGACAACATTCATTTGATGACGCCAAAATTTCGCTTCGAGTGAATCCAATTTTTTTAGACGACGAGTCAAGTCAAGTCATTTTTGCAGAGTGACTCGAGGCAAGTAAAGTCATCTGAAAAAGTTGACTCGAGTCCGAATCGATTCAAGTCATGTCTCGAGTAGGGCTGGGCAAAATCGAGTACCTGAGTGAATTGATTCTGAATCACGTAATATGCTTCGAGTCGAGTCGAGTAATCGAGTATCACTCATTATGACGTCACAACAGGATGTACTATGTCGAAGTTCAAATATGAACCTTTTATGCCACCACAAAGAACGTAATGCCTCTTATCCATCACATTAAAGATACTTTGGTATTTTTTCGACCATACCGATTTCATTGCACTTCTTAACAATTTTGTTGGATGATAATGACTTCGAAAATGTGTTATTTCCAGTAACGTTCGTAGCTTTAAACTGTGCCTGGTATGCTCAAACACGGCCAATCAAGGTTTCACGGCTTCCTCGGTGGAAAATAGTATCAAAACTATAATTCTCGTCAGTAAATTAACTTTCAGTTGCGAGGACCGTATAATTTCAGTACTCGAAAAAATCGTCCTTTACTACTCGACTCGAATCATTAAAATTACTACTCGATTCAGATTCGAGTACTCGAATCATTTTGCCCAGCCCTAGTCTCGAGTCGTTCCAACACTCATCTCCACACCACCCTGAGAACACGCCGGTTTCAATCTCAGCACAAGTAAATAATATGTAATATTATAAAATACTTTTTAAAAGGTACATCGTCGTTGGCAACAGCCAACCAAGTGAATCAGAATTTCGACAACGCAAACGTTAATGTGGTTGCTGGAGATCAGTATAATTACACAATATATCAGACTCGAGGTATGTGATATGAATAAATATATACGATATTTTTTGGGATTCGTCAATACGTTGCGGTCAGTGTTCGGAGTCAGCTAGATCGTACCGGTGAGCATTACTGGTTATAATATATCCAGGGCTTTGGAGCTGGCAAAAATTTTAAACTGCTCCAGCTCGGCTCCAGAGCTCTCTTCTATAATGAAGTGTCTCCGGCTCCGCGCTTTGGAGCTCATTGATACCGCTGCTCCCGCTCAGGCTCCGTATACTATCGAATAGTTCAGTCATTCAGTCAATAACTACCGTTGCGCCGGCGGCCGTCGGGCTGGATCGTTATTTTGTGTGGGTATGCACATGCCTGTGACGTCATAATAACTCCAACGGCTGTCGAAAACGTCATAGTCGTATGAGAGCTCACTCCACGGCATTGCTTCGTACCGCATCAAAACAGCAATGTGACGGCTTAATACCGACGCTGCACTTGATCATATCGGTTGCCAGTAAACTCGCCCCAAGGTAAATTCGGCCCAGGTAAATTCGGCCCATGACATCAGTAAATTCGGCCCTCCGAGAATATTGTATTAAAATGTATTACCAACCGTTAACATGAATTAATTACATGATTATACTATTATTAAGTGATTTGGATGTCAGGATATGCGTAGATCGCGTAATCAAGGGAGATAGCTCGGATATTCACGGGGACCGAATTTACCGACGGCCGAATTTACCGACGGCCGAATTTACCGACGGCCGAATTCACCGGTCACTCGGTCAATTCTGCCCTTGGAAAATTTTTTATAAAAATGTATTACCAACTATTAATGTGAATTAAATTCATAATTATATTATTATCAAGTGATTTGGAGAACAGGGTATGCGTATAAATATATATATGTATATATATATGCCGATGTTTACGGGGCCGAATTTACCGACAGCCGAATGCAATGGGTATGTTATCGGTATATTATCAAGTGATTTGGAGGTTAGGGGTTAGGTTTAGGGTTAGGATTAGCGTTAGGGTTAGGATTAGGGTTAGGTTAGGGTTAGGATTAGGGTTAGGTTTAGGGTTAGGTTAGGATTAGGGTTAGGTTAGGATTAGGGTTAGGTTAGGATTAGGGTTAGGATTAGGGTTAGGGTAAGATTAGGGTTAGGTTAGGATTAGGGTTAGGTTAGGATTAGGGTTAGGTTAGGATTAGAGTTAGGTTAGGATTAGGGTTCAGGTTAGGTAATGGTACTGTAACTGTTATTGTTACTCTGGCCCTGGCCGAATTTACCGAGGGCCGAATTTACCGACGGCCGAATTTACGGACGGCCGAATTCACCGACGGCCGAAGTGACCGAGGGCCGAATTCACCGGGCCGAATTTACCTTGGGCCGAGTTTACTGGAAATCGATCATATCAAGCCATACAGTTGACTGTAGTCTTGAAATTGTCGGATTGCTCAAGTGTAACTGCAGCAAGCGCTACATGAGCGGGACTAGAAATCAGAGATGAGCATGGATTAGGATTAGGATTTGAAAAAACCGGATTTGTGAGATTTTTTCGGATTTGGAGTGGATTAGCATTAGAGATTTTTTTCTGAACGGATTAGGATTTGGATTGGATTTACCGATTTTATGGGATATTGACATGTCGTGTAGCGAATGGCGACAAACTGTATTCAGATCAGTTTTTAATGTACTTATGGTACGCTACACTATGGCACACTTGGTGCCAATGAGCATGAGAGGTGCAGTCCTTTGCTAAGTTATCTTAAATCAAGAGAATTGTTGGCTGTGAAAGAAAAATTTCCCATTCCTCCCTTGCATAAATTAGCATTTTTTCAGAATTTCAAGTTAGAATCGGATTAGGATTCGATGCGGATTTGAATATACAAAAGTTATGGATTTGGATTAGGATTTGAAACTTCGGATTTGGATTGGATTAGGAAATAGAAATTCCAAATCCGCTCATCTCTGCTAGAAATTCGCTTCCTACCAAATACCCAATGTCTTGAAATTCGATATTGATGCGCTCATTACCAGTCCGTACGATGTCGATCAAGTTTACTGGAATATAGCAAGTTTTCCTTTAGAATAACTGAATAAATGCAGAACTAGTGCCACTAAGAATCTGGTGTGCAGTGCACCGTGTCACTCACGAACACGTTTATCTAATTCAGTGTTTCTCAATTTTTTTCATATCGTGTACCACTAATATATTTTTATCACACGGCTTACTAATAACTTGTTTTTCAATACAGGTCGTAGTCTACCACCTGAATTACCTATTTTACTTTAATGTGCCGGTGTTTGTTGGTTATTCCTGTTAGTTATATACCGCAATACCAACGGAGAGCAAGAAAGCATAATTATTGAGATAATTGCAACTGTTCATTCTAATGCAGAAGCTCGCCAATCTGAGGTGCAACATTACTCACAGCACTCTTCACGTATATCACATAAGAAGCTCTCGTGTACCACTGTGGTACGCGAACCACACTTTGAGAACCACTGTCTAATTACTAGGGCAATTTTTTTGACCTGGAAATAGGAAAAATTTGACTTAAAAATCGAAATTTAGACTTTTTTGACCTAAACAAACTGAATTTTGACCAAATTTTGATCTAACGTATGCAAATTAGGTGTTTTCCCACATAAGGTTGAAATTGTACCACTTAGCCCATCTTCATTTCTGGTTGGAACTGACTTTCCAAACGAATTAGTTTGGCCTGAAAAAACGTTTTTGGCTTAGAAACAGACAAATGTTACATGAAAAAAGTAATTTTTTTAACGAAATTGTGCTCTATGAAGAATTCCAGTAGTTACAACACGTATGGTAGAAATAATCAAAATTTATTGTAGTACAACGAGAGACACTTTCCTACATCCTTGGGTAGAAAGTGTATGTCTTTACCAAGAAGCTTGCCAAGAATGCAGAAAGAACGTTCAACAGCAGCAGTTGTTGGCTGACAACACTCAAGTTTCGCGTACACTGCTGGGGGCACACCGTGTTGCTTCATTCTGACAATGTTGTCTACATCACAATTTTTCATCATGCGCTTCTTAATATAAGAATGATGCAATGCCGAAGAAGTCTTTCTTCTGTTAGGATATTGCGGTACGTTGACCATAACACCATGTCTACCTATTTGTTTTATTCGACCGTTTATGATTCACAATGAACATACAATTGGCCATTTACAACGGTAGGCCTATTAAGTAGGCCACAAGCTGGAAAATATCAATTGATAAGTTCACCGACAGTGCAAAATCTACGATACAAACAAAAGGCGGACGTCAAAAAATTTTGACTTTGTAAACAATTTTGACAAATTTTGACATGTCAAAAAAAAATCGCCCTGCTAATTACTCATTCGTTAATTTGATAAGATTACATGAGCACCAATCCCATTTTGTGAAATACATAGTGATCAATACTTTTCGAACCGCTCTATTGGCCATCAGTGTTTATTTAGAGCTCCAGCTCCAGCTCCGGCTCCGTTCAAATAACCCAGTTTCGAGGCTCCGTCTCCTTGCGCCGGCTCCTTGCTCCGCCTCCCGCTCCAAAGCCCTGACTATATCAATAATCGGCTGAAAACCGTGACATTTGTAATGGAACGGACTGACAATGTGACTCCGATCACTGGTTGCGTTTATACAATCGCAACAGTAATAGCTGTTCAATCATATTTCCATAGAACTATATTTCATATTCATTCATTACAGAATGATACTGTCATTAGAAAATACTTCGTTACATATATGGTTCATCGACGACGGATTTTAACGTATTGGCTTGCAAGTTATTGTTATTTATTCCAACAAAACAAATTGGTATCTCAGAAATAATGAAGCCGTGCCAATCTCTTCAGATGTAACTCTAGAAACTGATCATGCCCCTAGAGTTGATATGGGTAATAAAAAGAAACAACGCGGAGCCGTTAATGCACCGGTACTCGATCCGAAGAGCTGTCCTCTAAAGGTTAAGTTGATGGAAAAAATGACAGGTATGGATTTCGCGTCGAATCGCAGCTGTGCAACGACTTCTCAAACTGAGAAGGCACAGTATTTTATTCTCCCATCAATGTATTGGCGTTTGTCGAATGAGAATAAAAATCAAAATGGATTATAACCAGGCCGTGTTATTTTTGGCATTTCAGGAACCAGATGCCAAAACTGCCAAAAATAAAAATTTGAAAATGCCAAAAATAAGCAATTTTTGGCATATGCCAAAAATAACACGGCATGCCAAATAGTGTATTTCGTTCATGGTGTTGTGTTAGCAGGACCGCGTTACAAGCGAGAAGGGCGTTTGTGAATGGCAGGTTTCTTAATCTGGGTCCAGCCCACCCATTAGGGGTGAAAGCATGGTGTCCTAAATGGTGTGGGCACAGCGAGATTGAACGGCTGACTGCATTTGGTTTACGTTATGCTTTCCATTTGTCCAAAGGCAATTTTACGACCATTTTTGACCGGCATGTCGAGCGGTAAATTTGATAAAACGGGTATCAATGAGAAGCTGCCGCAGTACTGACTATTAAAATATAAATTATATTCTGCTCATGGAACTGGAACCCCCAAAATCAACCACGATTTTTGCATTGTGATCGAGTTGAACATTGTGACGCAACAAACTGTCTGGCTATTTCTGAGCTGCATAGTCTCGTTTTGCCAGACAGTCTTGTTGCGTCAATGTTCTTAAACCAGCTAACCATCCCAGGACTCTTCCATGCGAGTTGGTAATATTAAAGCCACCTGAAGTGACAAAAGTCCTCCGAAAATATATCGGTAGACTGAAGGAGAAATGATAGTCGGGCTACTAAATAGAATGTGTTGAAGAGAGACAACACAGGAAACTCCTGGAAAAGGATCGGGAAGAAAATTCTTTCCGCGATGAGATCGATGGCACAGGCGAAGTGATCTCTTTTCATGATGCATGGAAGCCGGTTCGGCCCTCCAAAGATATTGAAGCTCTAAAAACCTTTTATGAATGAGTGGCAACATTCTTTCCCTCAACGGCTACTGTTGAAGCCGATATTTCCCAGATTCGCTGGGCGAGAAATGAATTTAGGAGAAATTTAGCTGACCTGAGTTTAGAAGCATTGCTACAGTGCAAACGAGTTAAGTCTATTCAACAGCTGTAACAATCAGCTGTTGAGTGTGTTTGTTAGTCTTTTCTTTCTTTTTTTCCTGCTTATTGGCACCGATTCCGATGGATACTGCACATTTTGTGGTTTCGTTTGATATTATTAACCTATGAAATCGTTAGGTTTTTTCTTCTTCTTATTGTTTGTTGGCACTGATCATACGTGGATGCTGCACATTTTGTGGTGTCTTTTGACAAACTGGTCCAAATAAAGCGTTTTTGTGGCTAATTCGAGACTGAAACTATCTATTTAGAGGACGATGCCAAAACTGCCAAAAATAAAAATCGAAAAATGCCAAAAATAAGGTATTTTTGGCAGTTTTGGCATATGCCAAAAATAACACGGCCTGATTATAACTATGGCAAGTTTTTGCAACTTTTGCAACTTTTTTTACAGCTACCGACAGCTTCCTAGATACTCAGCATCTATGCATAATGATATTTCAAGCCGTTTGGAGGGATTTTATAGTGCAACTTTTTGCAACCTTTCTCTATTTTTCATACCAATTTTACTGCAACTTTTTTCAATTATTACGTCGAAATTTAACGGAGTGATTTTAAAGCATGCTATAAACTATTTCTAGTGTGGTTCTATTATCTTCGAAAAGCATAACAAAGAGCTGTATGATGGGTCAGCACATAGCAGCATCTCTCTGTGTTATCTATGACACTGGGGCTTGCAAGCAAGAAGTTCAACTACCCCGCCAAGCATCACCGTGTGTGAACAATATGTAAAGTAAATAAATCGCTTTAGTAATTCTGTCTTTTAAATTTGAGATAGTTTCCCATTTCACGGTCGCCCAGGCGAGACCGCCGATAATTACATTTTCACTGGGTCAGCTTATTCAGGCTAGTGATTTTGTTAAAGTCGCCAAGAATGAGTTTTCTGCAACATCTTGGCTCGAGTTTGGAGACCTAGGGGTTTAGGGTGAGTTATTTGACTTGTTTTAGTGGGAGGGGTTATCGCTATGCTGTTTGGCTTTTTCGCGAAAATTATTCCCGCATTGCATAATTTTCTTGCTGTGTACCGGGAAAAAAAAAATTTTGGCGGCTACGCCAGAATGTCCGTGAAATGGTTAAGTAACGAATTTAACAGCTCTGCAGGAACTAGGTTATACAACAGAACCTTTCGAGTCTCTCATACCCTACTCATTCAACAAAAATAATAAATGCAACTTTTTACTGCAACTATTTCAAAATTAAGTGCAACTTTCTCGCGATTTTAGTGCAACAAGAACTTGTCCTAATTATAACGAATCTCCTGACGACCAACATGTATAGATAAAGTACCTGAAACACAAGATGCGTTATTGCTTTATTACCCGATGACGATGACAAAATAGCTAGCATACGATTTAATGAATTGGATACATATTTTATCTAAAGTGATGACCATTCTGCCCAAGTATTAGCAGCTATGAAGCGAAATTGCTTCACATCATCAACCCTCTGAGCTGACGAAATCACAAAGTAGATTGTTATCAATCATGTTGCAAATTTAGAAGTTTCGCAGATCTCCTGCAATCCTTCGTGAGCCGACCGTCGAGAATCCCTGTGTTGGGTCGTGGTCCGGTAGTCTCTGGCGCTGATTAGTATTTATCGTTATAATTTCCACTATTTTAGAGTCTAAGGGTGGATTGCACAGATGCCGATTGAAAAGTAATCACCGATTGCCTTAATCGGCGATAATTTAATCAGCGAGCAAGGTCACCTGGTGACTCTGTGGTACAGATACGGATTCGCCTGTGAGTTATCTTATCGCGGATTACTGACGCAAATCGACGCAAATGACGTACGTTAGCAATCAGCTGTTTTCGGTCGGTGGCGATATGAACTTTGTCGTCATAAGGGAGAGATGCGCTCTTCATGGATATGTATATTTAGCTGATGTCATGTGCGTATAGCAGCTAACTAAACTGTTGCTACTGCACAGTGTAAGGTTATGAACGCCAGAACGCGTCAGAACAAACGTTTTGAGGTTATGAAAAGTGGTATTGTAGGAATAGCGTACCAAAATCATCGTCTTATACCGGTATTGCTATGCCAGAAACTCTACTACAAATTTCGTATATTGCAGGACATTTATCTACTCAGGCATATCTAGAACTAGAGAGATACTTTTCAGATAGAATCTTATTTTCCGTTTATTGGTGCATTAGTCATTATAGCCGCTTCACCAATGTGAAGATATACAAATTGAGTTCATACACACACATTTGCATACGATTTTGATTTCTCTATACCAATGACAATTGGCTCTGCATAGGAGTGTAGAAGTAAATTTCAGCCATTGCAAAGATCTAACTATTGTGCAATGTGCTCAAGTGCTGTACAAACAGTAATGCATTTATGTTACAATTTTGCAATGCAAAGTTATCTGCTGTTACCCAGTTGAGTAATCATGTTTGTTGACAGCCAAACCTCACTTCCGTTTATCAAGAATTTGGTAAACCATAAAATTTAATACAACCTGTTTTATAGAGAGCTATATTAATATAGTGCAATGTCGACTGAGAGTAACAATGGATCCATACCTCAATGTTCTTGCTACCCTCCAGATGTTAGACAGCCTAGCATACGAGAGAGTGCGAAGAAGATTGGTCAAAGAGAGAGCAAATCCATTGGAATATACCCAGGAGGTTAGCGACACCGATAACGTGACGGCACAACCGAGAGCACGACTTCAGCGCAGACAGATTGTTCAAAATCACTTCTCTGGAATGTCATCTCGTGTTTGAACACCAATAACCACACATTCAATTCCTCGTCAATTATTTTTATTACGAGATCCAGTAGCCTAGGCTGTAGTCAGAATTGGACAACTAGAAAATCAGCTTTTCAAAATTAGACTATAATGATAATTATGGCTGCATATTTTTCCAAATTAGAATAGAATTATAGACAGTAGTTATTTTTCAATTAAATTAGAATAGGGATTACTGAATATGTGAAAATTTGGAAATTGAATCTGCACAACTCGCTTAGTATTGTAGAGTTCTACTGTAGAATTTTCACCAAAACCAGAAATTAAGTTGGAATTAAATTACTGGCATTTTCCACTTACTATTCTAATTATACAGCCAATTAACTAGTTGTCCAAGTCTGGTTTTTGTGCTATTTCGATTCGTTGCTGTATTTTCTCAATTTTGCAGGTCTTTTTCCATTTCCAGTTTCTGGTACTTGACATGCATCTGTAATTCAAAATTTTTCATTCTGATATCATGCTGCTCCTTTGCCATTTCCAGGACGCTCATTTCTGAACACCACATTTTGATCACCAACATTATAGTTAAAATAAGATTATTTTTTATCAACACACCTGGCTCATTTTTGAGACAATTAGCGTTGAACTTTTTGTGTTCTGTTTCATCTTGCATATCTGAATGTAGTAATGAATAAACTGTGGGTTGCATCACCATCATTGTATGCTAACACTTACCGGTCTGGTGTTCCATCCTGAAGTCTGTCGAGGGAAGTGAAGGAAGCATTACATCGCCATCAACAACGAAAAGGGCAGCAATTTCATTTGCTGCAAGAAAACCATGGTTAACAACAGTTGTATTGATTCAGTAGAGTTCAAATTCAATATAGCAATGCTAATGTCAATCAAAACAACCCGCGATGTTCTATTTGAAGTATTCGTGTGGCTATGTTAGTACCAACACGATTCATATGGATTTCAAATTAGTACCTCAACTTACCATCGCTGTTGTGACATGAAGAACCAGCCTCTGTGTTCACATCCTCGTCGATGATGAAGGTGCAAACTGAATCTTCAGAATATGCATCTGAATAAACATTTAATTTAAAAATTTTAGTTTGAAAAGCTACTTTCAAATTATTTTTTCATGGTTTATCTTGAAGTCAGGTTGCAGCCTAACAATAATATGGCCAACGATACTGCTCAGGCACCTGCACAGTAGCAAAGCCAGACTGTTGCACGTTAAAATTGGATGCAAGTTCCTCTGTCGTTGGTTGTAACATATTAAAAAAGTTCATGTCCTAAATGCACTCACCATTGTTCGTGTGACTATCGAATACGGAATCGTAGTCATACCGATGTTTCAAACATTCAATTTGAGATGGAATAAGGTCTGAAAAGTGATAATAAATATACCAGTGCTATAAAAATCAATTGCAGATTGATCAAGGAGCGGTTCAGATTAGGAATTTGCTGAGCAGTGTTCCCCATGTGTCGTTTTCGTATAGCTGATGACGTGCAGAAGTCTCTGGATATGGTTAGTTTGTTGGGAATTACAAAAAGACAATAAATCCATGTTTCTCATGAGTATGAAGCACGCAGAGAGTCACGATAAACACAGATGGAAACAATACATCTCCTACTGCGAATTTTAAAGAATTGTCAGTAAAATTACCTATCGAAAACCTTTTCCAAGGAGTTCGTCAACTGGAGGTGGGCCAGTTTTGGCCCGTTCGACGTGTCGTGATGCATATAACTGTTTTGCTTTTCGTTTCAAATTTTTCAATACATTCTGGATTTGGCCAGTTGTGCGGCTGCACGCGCAGAACCGGTATTCATAGCTGCATATTTCTTACTGATTACATCTCAGGCCACATCTTTTTGTTTTGCCGTCAGTCTTTTTGTCTTCTTTGGTTTCAATATATTCTTCTATCAATTCAATTATTCTAAACTTTTCCTGTCTGTTGCAATTTTCCGTCCTCGTATTTTATTTCCAAAGTATACTGTCGAATTCTGTACAGTGTACAGTACAGTCTGTAAAAAATGTCATACCGGTAATCATAGCATAAGGTACTATCGGCCCATAATATGCGCCAACAGTTGTAGTAGTGTCTGAGTACAATGTTTTCAACTAATACCGCAACTGCACGTCAGAGCATCCAGTTAACACCATCTCAATACCAAATACTAGTGTACCCGTAGCCAGCCCAGACCGCAGTCAACGCGAAGCACACAGCCGATTAACTTTCTAGACACCTCGCTCGGCGGATAACATTTGGCCGATTAAAATTCACCGATTAGTGACAAATCGGCATCTGTGCCACGGAAGCCCGCCGATTACTGACGTTTAATCGGCGATTAGGAATTAATCGACATCTGCGCAATCCACCCTACATCGTTTTTTCGATTAAGATTACTACGGATCCAGTGTATATGTTAACTGAAGTGTACATGCTCCGAGAGAACGTGGGAAGGGTGTAGGCTACCATTTTGAACAAGGTTGACAGGCGCTGCTGTGAGGCAGTTTATGACTTCAAATCTCGTTCTAGGATATTCGATATAAATAATTAGCATGTGCTACGATAAATTTCGAAGTTTCACATTTTTCACGGGCAGCTGCAGCTGCATCATGGTATAGCTGCGTCGACCTGATATTATCCATTTGCAATATCATCTAAATACCGTGGTACAGATACCAAGAGCAATCGGGATGCGTATGGAATTACTCATCCCCACGGTTCCCTCTAATTTCTGACGAGTCTGCGCACACTCACCAACTCACTGCGCAGACCAATTGACAACAGTGCGTAACGACTAAAAAAGGTCAGCACTTCGGATTTTTTGTGCGCAACATAGATTTTCTGTGCGCAGAGACCATGTCAGCATGCACTGCGCATTTGTGCACGTGTGCAGCTTAGAGGAAACATTGCTCATCACCATGCAGTAGTAATAGGCATTGCATCATCTCGTAGAGCAGGGGCGGGCAACTTCTCCAGTCGGCGGGCCGGATATAGGAAAAGTAAGTAGGCTTACTTTGCGGGTCGGATTGCTGAATCGATACATCATTCGCCCATTTACCCATATGTAAAATGAATAACTCGTATTTAATGAATGCATTTCAACGACAGCAATGTCACTTCAAATCTATTTCTCGCCAATGTGGATTTGAGAACAGCAGTAACTTTCAGGCGCCGCCACGTCTGATTCTCTCTGATCAATCAACACACGGTGCAATCACAGTGCCCTATATGGTGTGGACACAAGCAAATCTCACGGCTCAGTGAAATTAGTATACGTCACACTTTTTATTTGGTCAAAGGCAATTTGACGGTAATTTTTGAACGGCTTGCCGAGCATTAAATTTGATGAAATTGGTATCAACGGAAAGCTGTACCGTGGTACTGATTGCGAAAATATAAGTTTTATTCTGCTCGTGGTCCTGAAACTCCCCAAAACCAGCCTTGAATATTGCATTGTAACAGAGTTTGGTATTGCGACTCAACGATGCCGTCTGGGAGCAGGGAAGAAGCAGCGTAAACCGCAAGCGTATTTGCCATTGTTTGGTATTGTGGCGCAACCGATTGAGCATTCACACTCCTACTCTCGTGCGCACTGCGCAGACGCATGACGGCATATGGTTGCGTCACAATACCAAACTCCGTTACGATGCCACATTCGAGGCTGATTTTAAGGGGTCCAGGACCACGAGCAGAATAAAACTTATGTTTTCGAAATCAGTACCACGGAACTTTCGATTGATACTCGTTTATCAAATTTAATGCTCGGCATGCCGGTCAAAAATTACCGTCAAATGGCCTTTGACCAAAAAATATTGTGACGTAGACTAATTTCACTGAGCCGTGAGGTTTGCTTGTGTCCACACCATATAGGAAACTATGGTGCAATCCTTAATTAACATTTCGAGGCGTTCGATAAGCCTGGTACCCCAAATTTACCTATAAAACAATTCATTAGGGTTGAGTAGGTGGGCGTAGTAGTGGTATATTCCACAGCTACAACACCAATGACTTATGGGTTCGAGTCCGACCGTAATCTCCACTCTCATACGCTGCGCACACAGCGTATATAATAACATACAGTCACTAAAATTTGACGTAGTTAGCAAGTAGTGGGGGATCTCGGCAGACTTGGCCGCTATGGCCATATTATCATGCAAGACGGGAAACTGTCGCGGGCCGGACAAGATCCCGTGGCGGGCCATATCCGGCCCGCGGGCCGTATGTTGCCCGCCCCTGTCGTAGAGGAATCAACTTCCATTTAAATAGTTGTTAGTAATCGCCAACCCGGAGTACACATCCAGCTGCACTGTTTCAAAAGGAATGTAACGTAATTGTATTCTCATCATTCAAGTCAATTGTAGAAACTTCAAAAATATGTTTCTTGGAATCGCGCCTAATATGTTATGGCAGCGGTGCGCCGCTATACCTCTAGAGAGCTCGTATAGTACCTGATCAGCGGTAAAATTACATTTTCATTCACTTGAAATGGTGAAAGGCTGAAACAATTGCAACATCGCTGGAGTGGTTGCGCAATGCACATGCTGCCCGTACAGCGTACGTCTGCATATCGATTCATTTTCATGATAGCAACATACGTTGTGTCGAGTACCAGTAGCGGTCCTGATGAATCGTTCAGTCAGCTTCACTTGCAAGTAGCTGCAGATGTTACGTGGATTATTGTATAAATTATCATTCTGTTTGATAGTAAAGTAGTAGAGCATGACGTCATATTATGCTCAGCTTAGCATAATGAGATCACTCATGCTTGAGCGCCTTTTCCATGCCTCTCATCTCTGTAACTTGCACGTTAATGCACGGGCCGTGTTATTTTGGCATTTGAGGAACCAAATGCCAAAACTGCCAAAAATAAAAAATTTAAAATGCCGAAACTAGGGCTCTTTAAAATATAGATTGTTATGTAATATATTGACAAAAATGTCAAAAAGAATTGACAGGAGTTAGTATGAATCGACGAAACGAATGTGTTAAAGCACAATTCTTAAATTACGGCCCGTGAATCCTTCGGGGGTCCGCAGACTTCTATCCAAGGGGTCCATTAAATGTGAATGCAAAGGCCAAAAATTCCAGTGATTAAATCGGAATTTAGGGCCAATCTTTCGATTGCTCAATCCAACTTATTATCCATAGTCGTCCTTTCAATATGTCGCCAACGCATCTCTGTTACTTGCACATAGATGTAGTAATAAATGTGGACCAGGAAACAGCAGACCTACACAGTTATCGTCGAAAATTTCCTCTTCCGAATAGAGTTCTTAACAAGCATTGTGTAAGTGGCCCATCATGAGCTGCACTATATTTCTTTATCTTCACTACACCTCGCATAATACTGGATAGTCAATTTCATTGGAAAGCAATTACGCACACGGTCTGTACTTTCACATGAATTAGCTTTACTAGTAATCAATTTCCAAAACCTTTCTGCGATTCCACATTTATCTCTGTTACGCGAACTCGCCCTACACAGACATGGTTTTACCCGAGAAAAATTGCATGACTAAACATAAATTGGACACTGACTTACTCGCTCGAGTCTGGCGATATATCATCTTTAAAACGGAATCAGATCATCCATAGAAAAACGACTTAGGCCAGTCACTTACTAGTCTTATCCTCGCCGTTATAAGGCCAACTTTCTGAATACCAATCTAAAACCTGACCGCAAGCTCAATCCTTGGAACTTTATTTTGATCGGTATGATTGACAAAAATATTTTAATGTTCAGGCAAATATCTCGCTGGATTTAAGGAGAAAATCAATCGTATCTCGTGGAATAATGTGCAGGGTAAAGTTTTGGAATCGTACGAAGCTTTATCCGAACCAGACGTGGAGTTTTATCCCCAATTGAAAACAGGATTCGAACTATACAAAGGAGAATATTTGCCACAAGAAGGATTCAGTGCCCACTGCAAACCGAAAAGTGGAAGTTTTATAGAGTACAAAGCTTGTCTACAGCGCATCCAAGAGGAACACGTGGGTCCGTCCGCTATTATAGGACAACCGGGAAGTGGCAAGACCGTCATGATGAAAAGATTAGCAAAGGGACTGATCATTGCAAATAACCTTCGAAGACCAAAACGTTCTACATGGGAGAAATTTGTTCAAGTGTTCCGAAATGAAACTACACCTTCACAATATCATGTCGTACTGCACATGAATATCAGAGATATTCCAAACCATGAGAATATCACATTAGCTAATGTTATATTCAGTCCTATCGTGACCAAGTTGTCAGTACATGAACTATCATATGGTCTCAAGGCCATACTTGATGGGGTATTCAAAATTATTATGTTCTTCGATGGATTGGATCAAGCTACATGGGACCCAATATGCGACAGAAGAATTGAGCCATGGGAAGTTTCAAACACGCCTACGATATTTGGTAACATTCTGGCAGGGAATCTTTTACCTAACGTTCCTATCATCATATCATCCAGAGAACATTCAGTGGCCCGCCTGACTAAAGAGATGCGACCTAAGTTTATAGTGGCTTTAGTGGGATTTAGTGAAGATGAAGCAGAGAAAATGTATTGCGAATTGATGGGGGAAAATTCCGAAAAGGATTGGCATGAAATGAAGTTATCTAACCCTGCTATGCACTACATGTGTCTGACACCATTGTTTCTGGTATTTTATATGATAACGAGGAAACGGGCCCCATCGAACCCTCCTAATTGTGCATCCGGAGTGATGGTTGCGATGATACAAATTTTCCTGGAATGTGAGAATACAAGAAACATCAACGACACGATCGACGTAATTCATGTCATCAGCAAGTTGAAAGAAATGACATTCAATGGTACAATGAACCAACAGGTAACATTCACCAACGAAGACCTATCCAAATATAGCCTCGAATACAACGACATCAGTGATATCATGATTAAAGTTCCGGGACTGATGATTCTAGGCCAGAAAATACTCGCTGGGATGTATAGATATTTTTTCAGTCATCAAACTCTTCAAGAAGTGTTAGCGGGACTTTTCGTAGCGGAAATGAGACTAGATGATTTTAAGCGAATTGTGGATTGTGAATTCTGCAAGCCCTACTGGACTGTTGTCCGCAATTTCACGAGTGGCATTCTGAAAAATGAGAGTGTGAGAGCAAATATACTTTCTCAAATTCTCAAAAAAGGTCAGTAAATTATTGGACTTGAATAATGTTTATGTGGCTGTATGGTTCAGTAGAGAGTTGAATTAATTACAGGCCCGGGGGACATAGTATAGTGCTGATTACGATGAGTAGGGTTACCAAATTTTGGTAATCTGAAAAGAGGACACTTAAAAAAAATCAGACCTACATTACAGGAGTTAAATCCGAAAAAATTGGTAAATTTATTCCGAGTTAGACTAAAAAACGCCATCTTTCCGAGTCGACTCCCAATATACCTACTTTCCATGAATTTTCCGTTAATTGACTAAAAAAACGGTCGTCTGTCGTGCTTAGGTACTGATTTCATATATCTCAGTTGAATTTTAACATACATTTAACCAGAATTTTTAAGAAAGAGGACATCTGGGCGTCCTCCGAGGACACTTTCAAAAAAGTGAAAAAAGAGGACAAATCCTCTTAAAAGAGGGCGTATGGTGACCCTAACATTTAGCCGATAGAGTCATGCTGTATATATATATATATATTAGGTAGGCTTCGTAAATTCACCAGGCTGGTTGCGCACACTAAAATAAAGGCACATAATTCACCTTATTACATCATTGCATATATTATTTCAATTCACTTATTACTTCGTGTACACCCGATAAAATCACTTACAGTATTGATTTGTACCCCGATTATTGCGTCAAAAACTGTGATATATGTACTATTTACTGACTTACAAAACCGATGCATGCTGGTGCAAGAATGTCATAGATTTTGCGAAACACGTTTTATTCGGTCATTCGTCAATGACTTTTACTTTGTAATGCAGTTACTGGCACATAGTGATAATCCGATCTCAATCAAACCCAAACTATATCCCTATATCTAACCCAAGCTATAACTCTAACCATAATCGAGTAGCTGAGTGATTGGATTACAAACCGAGTAATTAGCCTTCGTCTCGTTCGTAACATTAACGACGCGTCATCGTGTGGCGAGATAGCGCAGTGGTATAATACGCGGCTGCAACACCAATGGGTGCGGGTTCTAGTCCGACCGAGGTCGACTTCCGAATTCCGATACCTAAGTGTTGGAGGTTTACCTAGGCTCCTCCTCGCCACCTCATCCGCGTAAGCGGTGTCTTACAAAAAGCCTAGAGGTGGGCCGTGCTATAAGTCGGCAGTTACGGAAAATATGAATAATATCGGCCTGGTGTAAATGACCAATGACCATAGTAGTCGACAAACACCATGAATATCCCAAAACAAACAAACAAGCGACGCGTCATTGAAGTAGACTATACGCCTGAATATATACTGCTATACTACGAGTAGGCCTACTACTGCAATTGATACTTGTGACATTACTACGGCTGTATGCCTGTGTCTAGCAACATCTTATCCGCGTACCAGTTGTTCTGCATATGATTTGGATTCAGATATATCACCAGATACACTGCTGGTTGCTACCACGCCCACTTTCTCGGGCATGACCGGCCCGGACTCACGCTAACCAGTCAGCAAGGCCAGCGGTGCAATTACTGTTTTATCGAGGTTGTCTGACCTATTACTAAACAATAAGTTGTTTTTCGTTTGGAATAGCTATTATAGGAAGTTGAAATAATTTCCCAAAATATACATAGGGCCTACACTACATAGATTGTGAGAACTATTTTTACAATACTGTCTACTGACGGTAAACATTCGGCTTCCAAATATAAAAGGCCCTCTTTATTACCGCTCCATTGGTGCGGTTCCGCCAATTATCATTATTTTATATACATTCAAACAGATGATTTACCACTAAAAGCGGAATATCTCATGGAAAATTTGAAGTTTCAACTAAAACAAGATATACCTCCAGCGCAAAAATTGGATATTTTCACATCTTTGAAAGAAGCGGCGGCGTTCGAAACACTAGAAAGTTACGCACAAGATCTTGACTTCTCGAATTACCCCCTGACGCCAGTAGTGGTGAATACGTTGTGCTCGGTGATTGGAAATCTCGGAAGAGTGAAATCATTATCGTTCAACAACTGCAACATTGATGACTATTTGCTGAGGGTTCTGGCCTCAGAGACGAAAAGACAGCATATCAAGGTAACTGTTGACTTAGCCACCAATAACCGTTGCAATGGTATCAATTTGTACATGGTGTTTCAGGTAGATATAATCTCGTAACACTTTCCATCTATTGTTTAATAATTATTTTTTCCATATTGCAGACTATCCCAATAGTCAGCATCACTCGCAGACATGAATATAATATCGGCGTTGAATATCATGGCGACTGGATACTATATTCTGATTCAATAAAACAATAATGATATTCGGTCATATGCTTGAATAAGTTCTCTGAAATAAATTTGAAGCAGTGTTGTTCCAATATCAGTCCGTCTGTGCCCCACCCACAACATTAAATATTAACCACAAGCATGTTAACTCTTTTTCTCTTCACGATAAGCAATTTTCAAACCAATATGAAATACAAAGGTTATCTTCTTTCCAAGATCGACAAATTTGATATGAGACAAAATACGAGCTGGTCAAACGTGCAATATTGGCAAGAGATTTTTAGAAACATGGAAGTTACTACTTTGCGCATGGATTTACCTCGCATCGAACGGGTAAAGAACAATATTCTGATTTCGAATGGGTCATTAGTTTTTCATCACTGTACACGTGTACACTTATATTGTTTAGAAATTCGAAGATGTTGTTTTCGATTTATTAAAAGCTACGGAAGAGAATGTTTCTCGAATCGAAATCGCTAACTTGAAATGTCTTCGATTGGACATTAAAGAAGTTGAAGAACTCGCCAAGTTCGATTTGAGTTTGACAAAAGTATGTACTACTGATTACTTGTAAAATTGAACAAATAAATATTTATGCATACTCTACAGATATCCCAACAGCTTGTAATATTCGCAAGTCAGTATCAAATATTCTCACCCAAGATTGGCTCTTTGTTACAATCTTTAATCGAAGAGCAGCAACGACATCGCATTAGCTTTCCACATCTTGTCCCATCAATGTGGTAACTAATGATTTCATATTATGTTAGATCGAAGAAATGTGGATAAGCTCCGACGAGGTATCATTCGACAAAAATCTTTGGGAATGTATATTTCAACGGATTTCGATCGAGGTTCATCATTGTTATGTTAAACTTCCCGAAGTTGAAAAGGTAGCGTGGCTGTGAATTCGAAGTAAGGTATTCTAAACTTTAACTCTTCCTTGGTTCAGACGAAAATAATTCATCTCGGATCATGGGCCGACGTAGCAGAAACTGTTAAAATCGCTAACGTGGAAGAATTATCCGTATATTCGGACCATTCTGTGTCATTTCGAATCAGTGAAATAGGAGAAATCGGAAGAATCATAGGACTGAATTTTTGTGGGACGGTATTTGATTTATTTTGCGACCAAATCATTTTCTTCAGATATTCTTCTGACTTAACGATCATATCACCCATTGAATCCATTGAAATAGATTTATAACAAAATAGTAAATTGTCAGTATATAAGGACCCTAGAATATTTTGATGCATTGTTTCTGGTATATGTCTCATGTTCATCACATTGCTATACAAATGATGCATTGAAATGCAGCTCCTTTTGTCTAGTAGCATGTAAACAGTCGCACGTTTGCACAGAAATAAATGTGAAATCCATTGATACGCTGCCATTGACACATAGCATTTTATTGATGAAGCACATAGCTGGTGACGTTCGATAATGAATTCGTAATGTCTTTATACCTATCGTAGCAGGATGTATGGTTTATTGGAGGGCGAAAGTATGCTTTTTGATTCGTTTATTACAAGCAGCACTCGTCTATATTGATGTATTATGGGATATTTCTTCAAGGACATACATCGTAAAACAGCATTTGAACACAGCTGAATCCCAGGGAAGTAGGTTACTGATGACTTCAACAATTACTGAAGTAACCAAAATATTTTTAGGATAGCCTGTTCAAGTCTTCAAGGTATACAATGACGATTAGCACTAAAATTTCATGACTGTAAACACTGTAAAGACACCTTTGGTATATTCAGCTATTATCCACGATTTACAACTCGTTCAGATTAGGGAATTATGGATACCTCTGAACGAAGAATCATTTGATGAAAGTGTCTGGAGGAAGGTGTTTGCAAAGATACGCTTCTATGTAGAGCATTGCTACGTACATGTGCAACGAGAACAAAAAGTAACTTGCATATAAATCTGAGATGTTACCATATGCCAGCTATAACTACTTATTTTCAGGTCACCGAAATCGACGTAAAAACACTTGTAGCTGCCGCATATACCGCACATGTCAATGCGGTAAATCAAGTTTCGTTGGATTTCGATGTTAGCACCCCACTTCGAATTGAAGATTTCCAGAGATTAAATGAATTGAATTTTTGTTGCAAGGTGAAAATATGCTTCCCAAGCGTGTGTTTACGTGACTATGTTTATGCAACATTTCCGACACATAGCTAAGAACAAAATTTGATGATCTTCCACAATCGTCTTCCACTGGAAAATAGTTATGCTCTAACGATTGTTGGAATGGTATTGAACTCAAAAAATATTTGAAGCATTCCCACATTATCATTCCAATATATGTCTAGTCTACCTATATCTCGATCTTGGACTATATACAGCAACTAGTCTAAAACTATCAGGACGCAGTGGTGGGCCTACGAACAGGGGGCTGGGCTAGACTTACCGAAGGGGGGGGGGGCGCTTTAAGTGTCCAATCCTAACTTTCTTTCTACTCTAACTTTCTTTCATCCCGGCAAGGTTTGCCCAGGTGATGGATTCGGCGATGTCTTTTATTGCATGGATAGACTACAATCACTACCGCATGCAGAGACGTGATGATTATCGGGATACGGGACTTTTCTAACAAATGCAGAGATTTGATGATGATTGACACATCTGTATGGAATCATATTCTTGCTTGGTACATGTATTTCCATGTTCATTCGTTATTATCCTTGAAAAAAGCACATATTCCAAATAGGGGGCCCGGGCGCCCGCCCACCTCGCCCACCCCAAAAGCCACCACTGTCAGGACGCATCATGTAACATAGTAGGGGAGATATTGACGTCTATCCTGTGTGCAAGTGTGTCATCCGCCTAGGTTTGCTTACGATGGCAGCCAACGAATCGAACATATCACACAATACCATTTAAAATTTTTCTGGAACATTGAGATTGTTTCGAATGTCATATCCGTTTAGATCAGTGATTCCCAAAGTGGGCGCCAGCGACCCCCTGGGGGCGTTGGCGAACGTTAACAGGGCGCTGGACACGAAATGGGCGATTGGAGGGGGCTGTCCATGAATTATGGGGGGGGGGGGGGGGGGGGTAGGGGGTGCTGAGAGTGAAAATGGGGGCGGTTGAGGATTGGACGGCAACTGCTGTGTATAGTGTCGAGACGAATGATGAATAAAACAGCGAAATTTGCAGTAAAAACTGCAAAATCTGTTATGTCAAGACAATTTATGGTCGATCCAGGCGTCGGTCTGTTCGAGCGGCTGTACCGGAAAATTAAATTGTTACTTGACAATATATATCTTACCCATCAATGGACTGATTGACCAGTCGGCAGAATCACCAGAAAGCGTGGTATATTGTGTGGTGATAACTACGATGTATTTGAACACTTACATTGCTGCACAGAGGGTTTTTGTTTGTTTGTTTGTTTTGGGTATTCATGGTGTTTGTCGACTACTATGGTCATTTACACCAGGCCGATATTCTTCTTATTTTCCGTAACTGCCGACTTATAGCACGGCCCACCTCTAGACTTTTGTAAGACACCGCTGACGCGGATGAGGTGGCGAGGAGGAGCCTAGGTAAACCTCCAACACTTAGGTGTCGGAATTCGGAAGTCGACCTCGGTCGGACTCGAACCCGCACCCATCGGTGTTGCAGCCGCGGATTATACCACTGCGCTATCTCGCCACCGCTGCACAGAGGGTGCGATGGCTTTAAGCAAAACCGCCTTCCGCGATTTTACTCTCTGTTTCAAACGGTCGTGAAATCTTCCCACTGATGCGACCCTGTCACACAATTGTTCTAGTTACGAGAAAAGAAATGACTTATTATTGACGAACATAGGCTATTCATCAAGTTTTATGAGTCGAATTTATCCTTTTTTGGTAACTATGAAATATGATCTATTAGGTGAAAATGACACTGTCTGGAGTCTGTAATAAGCCCCATGGATCAGAGAGATTTAATAAGACGTGAATTTTTCCAATTCTCTGGGCTTGATAACGGTCCTGTACGCATAACCGTAACCGTCCTGTTGACGTTGAAGTATACAGCAATAATCTCGAAAACTGCACAAGGATATATGGTACTTTGACTTCAGGATATATTCCAATCAAAAGTTCGTTACTGGATAATCATTCCATTCCGTGAAATTTCCGAGCATGAAACGATTAAAGAGTCGTCATGCAGTGAAGAACAATTTTGCCAGCACACTAAAGTTCAATATCTCCCTTACTATCAATCGTTCTGGATACACAATTGAATCATTTAGAAAAATTTCCCTGGAGTCTGGTTAAATTTTTACTCATTATGTAATTGTAATATGTATACAAAAACTTTCGTTTATCATTTAAATGTGGTGGCTGGGACTCGGGCGGCGCTGGTACTTTATTCGTTGTTCAGGGGCGGTAGTACAGCACTACAGATATAACGATACTATTGTGATATCCCATGATTTCTTCGCAGTCTATGTTCCAAGATACTTAATGGTACATCGTATGGCAGCATCCCTGATACGGCTAGCTTAGCACCAGCAGCAATGAATGCATATAGTGGTATAGTGCTATAGTGGTATATATGCTATATATATTCACATAACTTAACACAACCGAGATCTTTATTGATTGACACATAACTTACGAATAAGCAGACAACCTACTGCATCCATCCCATCAATTCAATACAAACATGTTTGAAACAAGGCCCTTGTTTAAAACATGTTTTTTTAAGCCATGGCATTACGAATACTCAATTGTGGCGTCATAGTGGATTGAAATCGACAATTGAAAATATAGGGTAAATATAGCTCATTTGACAAAATGTCTGTACTATATTGCTGTTGAACCGACTATTTTGAGGATTCCAACCATTCCCCATCAATATATGTCGGCTATTATATCGGGTGGTTATTGTCCGTGGGCTCATATACAACATGTTTTTGGAAAGTTTTTACACAATTATGGCATAATTTTACAACTTAAAAAGATACATTTGGAAAAAAAATCGTTTGTTTAAAACACTGTTCAAAAGAGGTTTTAAACAAAGTGTTTAAAAAAACTGTTTTTCTATATGCAACCCTAATACTATGCATACACTCAAACCCATTGTACGCACACCAGCAGTCTTGTCATTCGCAGACGAACAATGACTGCTAAACAACACCATGACTCCTATCTCTACCATGACTCATATCCAAGATCAAAAAGAGAAAATCACGCCAAACACCAATTGAAACATCTGAATCGCAACGATAATAAGTTTATATTGACCACTCACACAATTACTGAAATACCATAAGGATGTCAATGATAATAATTTGTTCGACTCTTCAATTTATAAAAATATGTATTTAAGTTTGATGCACGATACGATGATTCGGTAAAATGCCATTGCCAATGCCATTCTGATATGCTAGGTTAATATTTTTTTCAGATTAGAGAATTATGGATAACTTTAAAGAGGGAATCATTTGATGAAAATGTCTGGAGGCTGGTATTTCAAAATATATGCTTCCCTGTGGAGCATTGCTACTTACATGTGCACCAATTAAAAAAGGTGACCCGCATATGAAATCTGATATAATACAATATGTGCGACATTACCATCTTCGACGCTTTTCAGGTAGTGGAAATCGACGTTAAAACATTTGTAGCTGCAGCAGATGCTGCGAATGTCAAAGCGATAAATCACGTTTCTTTGGATTTTGATGGTCGAACTCCCTTGGGAATTGAAGATTTGCAGAGACTGAATGAATTGAATTTTTCGGGCAAGGTGAACATTATTATGGGAGTGAGAATATACTATCCGCGAGATGGTGTTTGACCAACTATTAAGTCTATAGATAAATAACTTACTGATGGATGCGGACTGACAGTTGAGTACCCAGATGAAGCAAGCGATGGCTGGTCGTTTCGTTAACAGATATGGCACGCCAACGGCCAGTCCGCATCATGTTTCGGATTGATTCATTATGTATTGCCACGCGGACACCATGTCTGGGATATGTTCGTGCTATGTTGCCACTCGTATAATATGTCTGGGGTATGTTCGGTGGCGTTGCCATTCAGCCATTATTCCACTCGGAGTGTAGTGGCAACGAATTCCGAACATGCCGCAGCCATGATAACCTAGTGGCGGAACACAATGCGAACATAGCAAAGTCATGATGTCCGAGTGGCAATATAGTCCGAACATACCCCAGGCAGCATAATGTCCAGTCGCGCAAAACAGTACGAACATACCAAAGACATGGTGTCCTAGTGGCGGAACACAGTGCGAAGATACGACGGATATGATTTCCGAGTGGCAACATAGTCCGAACATGCCCCAGACGTAGCATCCGAGCGTCAATACAGTCCTTACCTACTTTAGACATAATGCTGTCCGGCCACTGGCATACAATATATGTTCATGTAGCGACGAGCAATCGCTAGCTGTATCTGGTTACTTAACCAGCTTCCAGTCACATGTTTCGCATCTATCTTTAGGTTAGTTATCTATATTAAGTTTCCGCAACGCATCGAAGACGATGTCATGAACGCTGAGGCAAGCTGAAACTTCAATGATTTTACACAACCTGACACATGTATCATAACAGGGGGATATGACGTATTTCGTGTTTGTAGGAGTGGTATATGCATAGTTTTCTTGACAAAAATCGAACATACCATGAAATACCAGTTAGGATAGGGCTCTTATATTATAATTCGATACTGCGTTGCTGACTCGCAGTAGGGCCAGTGGTGGCTTTTGCGGTGGGCGAGGTGGGTGGTCGCCTAGGCCCCCTGGTTGATTTACGCGCTTTCGATGCCCCCTCCTCGGTTTACGGGCGTTTTTCAACTATTTCTCCGATTTACGCGCTTTTTTCCAACTATCACCATTTTCTGAATTACCGTGGAAATCCTAGTATCCATAAAGAAAAAGTTACGGTACCGTGAAAAGAGGTCAATCATCAATTCTCATTTTCATACATATCATTTTTTGAATAACCGTGGAAATATATGTACCTACGTAGAATATGGTGCTGTGAACAGTTGCCGATTATTAAATTTCTGCACGCGTTAAAAGAGCTTACTTTGATTTTATGAGAGGCCTACCTCTTACATAACCGTGAAAATACATGCAGACCTACCCATGTAGAATATGGCACCGTAAACAGTGGTCGATCATTATATTTCTGCACCCGTTAAAGAAGCTCACTTTGGTTTTATTGAGGGGGGCTGTCCTACATTTACGTGATTTATAGTAACCATTTTACGAATAACCGTGAAAATATCTGTACCCATGTAGAATATGGTACCGCAAACAGTTGTCGATCATTAAATTTCTGCACCCGTTAAAAGAGATGACTTCGATTTGATGACGGGGCCCCTTCCTACATTTACGCGATTATTCGTTATCATTTTGCGAATAACTGTGAAAATACATCCAGGCCTACCCATGTAGAATATGGTGCCGTAAAAGTGGTCGAACGTTAGATTTCTGCACCAGTTAAAAGAGCTTGCTTTGATTTCGTGAGGGGCCCACCTCCTAGATTTACGCGACTTTTAGTTATCATTTTCATTATCATTTTGCGAATAACCGTTAAAATATATATACTCTTGTAGAACATGGTAACGTAAACAGTGCTCGATCATTAAATTCCTTAAAGTGTCTTTTCATAGATGCGAAATGCCGCAGTTATTGCATGGAAAAGTAACATGCCATACATTCAAATTTCAATTTTAAAATTTTTGAACGACATCGTGACCATCTGACATAACTGCGCTTTGGAACCCACGACCGCGGGTGCAACGGGCAGCAGCGTAATAATCATCTAAACAAAGACAACTAACATCACAAGTTGTCAAGTAACGAAGTACTTCTACGTTGTCGGAGTATTCAAGTAGTTTTCTTCTATTTGCAGTACTTATTCAATTAAAATCCACTTCTGTGTCGTATTATTTTATGATCCACTTACTTATTTTCGCTATTTATAGTTTGTAGAAATATAATATTCTGCCAGTGAGACTGTTTTCACGGAGAACCAGCAAGAATTTAATTGTCACAAAAGTTAAGTTAAGTCCAACATATTCGTCGTGCTGCGCACGAAATAGGTATGACGCAACAATTATGTTTTCACGAAATTTTCGGTCAATATATTATGAGTTGCGGGGTTGCATGTTTCCTTTCATACCGTATCGACGTACATATGACATGTATCGTCATAGTAAATATGACTCAGCAAAAGCTTTGAAACTGTCGTATAATAATCTAACATCTAACTATAATTATATAAGTGTCTTTTCAAAGCAGCGGAATTGCGCAGTATGGAAAAGTCACATGCGGTACATTCAAATTTCAATTTTTATATTTTCGAGAAACATCGTGACCATCTGACATAACTGCAATCTGTACAACTACCAGTGTTGGGATGACTCGAGTCACTTTTTCGTATCGCTTGACTTGACTCGAGTCACTTTGTAAAAATGACTTGACTTGACTTGACTCGATGTTTCAAAAATGCGGATTGACTCGTGACTCGGAGCAAAATTTACGAGTCAATTTCAAGTCATCAACTAAACGGTATCAATCAAATAAGTGTATTTTGTGCATATGTTCGTATTGTTCGCGATACGCTTGTGTCCCTTGTGAGAGTAACCAGGCATTCACTGAATGCACGTTTGAATGATCCTCCATTATTGCATCAAAAATATATTGACCACAAACGAAATGATCACAGGTTACGTTGTCGTAGTAATAGAAGAAGAATACAATATCAATTAACGTATCTATGTTTCTTGGACGGCTCAGTGCTAACATTGCGCAGTGATCACCTTTATCAACCCTCCTGTATGATTCAAATCCGTGTCAATTTGTTACAAATTCTCGAGGCTTCGTATTCGATCCTACTGGCTGATATAATAACAGACTGTAATAGCATATAGCTATACAGTTAGTCGCGTATTTTATTTGCGGTTCTACGTGTGCGTGATAGACGCCTTCTTGCATGCATATTAAACTTTATTTTAGTAATTTGATGCAAGATAAATGGCAAATTATTCTGTCTTTCACACAGCTAGCAAAATGTAATGACTTTGAATCGTCGCTGATACTTCGAAAATTCAATTTCACTTGAATTGTGACTTGACTCGTGACTCGACTTGACTTGACTTGACTTGACTCGAGTCACATCCAAAAAACGAGTGACTTGACTTGACTCGAGTCACCTTCGAAATTCGATTGACTTGACTTGACTCGAGTCAAAATGTGCAATGACTCGAGATGACTCGTAACTCGAAGGTAATGACTTGATCCCAACACTGACAACTACAGCATTTGTCTATCAAGTAGGTACACGGCTATATCCTTACGGAAAAGTACTGTACGAAATTAGCATTGTGATGTCACATGACGTCAAAGGTTCGTGTACACAGTGGACCTTTTGTTAAATTTCGTGTTCACTCGATCCAGTATCTTTCAGGCGTTTGCACCGTCACCAAGGGATACATATGCTACACATTTTGCTATTATTACGATTTTTAACTTGTCCAGATTACGGAGTTATGTATAAGTCTGAACGACGAATCATTTGATGAAAGCGTCTGGGGGCAGGTGTTTTCAATGATATGCTTCTCTGTGGAGCATTTAAACATCAAAGTGGCGGGAGTGAAAAAGGTGACGTGAATATGAGTTTTAGATATAAACAAAGGTGAGTCATTACCTCTGCCGCTTTCCAGGTAGCGATAAAAGTATGTGTAGCGGCTGCGAAAACCACTCATGTCATAAAAGTAAAGCAAGTCGCTTTGGATTTCGATGAAACAATTTACTTCAGAATGGAAGAATTCGACAGATTGAATGAACTGAGCTTCTCTGACAAGGTGAAGGAACACTATCTAAATGTTGGTCTTTCAAATAATAAGGTTGCGCAACACATTTTGGAAGTTATAAACGCAGTATAAACTTGAAAAATGTTACAAAATCGTATTTAGCTGCAAAATATTTATGCCATAATCATTGTCTGAAGGGTTGTACTACGTTGTACCACGTTGTAGGTTGGGCATGAAACAATAGAATGTGACACCAGGCGATTGAAAGTTTTCATTTTAAAACAGGGGATCAAGGGGTCTTACGAGAATATGAAACTTTGGAATTCAAGTTCGGAATATAGTATACTCAAACTACTTAAACGTGTAAAGGTTCCATTGATTTTGAACTCATGAATATGCCACTGGTTCAACTGTCTAGAACTACAAGGTACCCTTGTTTTATGTGTGAATGGGCAGTAGAAATCATTGAATTGACGTAAGTGGCAGATGGGGAGTATTATACACCAGGTTTCAAAATGTTTCAGAGGATGCTCTTATTTCCACCTTTATAAAATAACCTTGATCTCTTGAAAAGTTTTTAAAGGCTCGTGTAGAGGCCCTTGTCCAGTATGGAGGTTTATTCAGCTCACTAAATATACTCGAACACCAAGTAACCGACCAGCCATACCGTCGACACACCCAATGATATATATACAATGATTAGAAATTACCGTGAGCTCTCCGTTTCAGCGTGTTCCTGGTCACGCTACATCGCATACACTGTTGTGCTGTAAACAAAGCCTTCCTCTGCAATACTTCCTTGAGGAACTAGCGATGATATTTAATTCATTGGGTATATTTATCAGTGGCGACTAGCGTTAACGTGTTAAAGCGCATTTCTTTCTCGCGTCCGGGATTTTTTTTCAGATTATGATAGCGGATCACTGCCATATAAACGTTATTGATTCACGTACACGTACTTCGTACAGTCGTACACATAGTTCACAAGATCAATCTCGCGCGTTATGCGCGTATCGCAAATCCAATTCACACATTGACGACTCGCAATTATACGCAATCCCCGTGATTCAGCGTTGTGACAATCAACGAGGCTTATGTTCACACGGTCGCGGACGTTCAACCATTTTTGCAAGTGACACAACCTTCATTACAACTTGAGGTGTCGCTTTTCCATCATATTTCTACATCAATAACATCATTAAATATCAAGCAGACGTACGTAGTTTTCAGAGTGTGTGATTATCTCTTACTACTATCTCTCTCTCTAGTAGTTTCCCTAAACGCATGAGCGATCTCGTCTTCTTGTTGTTGTGATTGTGCGACGTGCGTGCATGTATGCATTGACACTCACGTCTTGTGAGTTGTTGGAGCAATAGGGATTAGGCTAGTCGATGCAACTGTTCTTTTGTATTTCAGCTTGATCATTTATTACGGTATTTAACCTATGAATAAATGCAAAGTTGCACATGATCAAACTTAATATAACCAAATACTCCAAGGTCTGTCACAGATGCCTGGAATGGTTACCATTCCGTGCCCGTGCGTGAAGAGGATAGACACCTTCTGACATTCATCACTGAGTTCGGGAGATATCGGTATAGAGTGGCCCCGCAGGGATACCTGGCCAGTGGCGACGGGTACGCTTACCGCTACGACAGCATCATTGCCGACACACCACGCAAAACGAAGTGCGTGGACGACACGGTCCTCTGGGACGATGACCTTGCCACGCACTGGTGGAGAATGATTGACTATCTAGACCAGCGGTTCTCAACCGGGGGTCCGCGGACCCCTAGGGGTCCGCGAAGCAATTTCAGGGGGTCCGCGAGACCTCTAAATTTTTAAAATGGTTGATAACCTATTTTTTATTTCATTTTTTAATTTGAGAAAGCATGAGGCAGTTTCGAACCACAACTTCTAAAACCTCATGACTCATATCATAATAATAATAGTCTGACATGAGCTATCGTAGTGTGGAAATTCATTTTCATTGCCAATTTTCCAATAACCTGCTGATACAAACATATTGCTGTTTAGAGACGTTTTGTTGGGGTTTGTGGTAAAAATAAAAATATGGAGATAGTAACGTCAATCAGGGTGACTTCGTAATGTCTGCGAAACCTTCTCGACTTGAAGTTGTCAGTCTCATCAAATTAGTGAACAGTCGTTTGAAATAAAAATTTACGAAGTATTTCCCTAATTTTTCCCAATGCAGGGATTGAAACCTCGCCACGAAATCCATTTGATCCTGCTGTGATATACATAACCACTATTTGAATAGCTTCTTGGAGGTACAGAAATTTAATATACAATTAAATAGTATATTGATATTGAAATGAACCCGAATATTTACGGCTGACACTCGTCATAAATCGGACAATGATATACCTACTCTTAAAGCTCGGCTATCAGATTTGGCGCATTCTTATTGCGGATGCCCTATCGACAAGGCTTTTTTTTATGAACAAGGAGTGTTTCGTTGGTGTCAAAGCATTACGCTCCAACCCTGAAATTCATATCACCAGTTATATTGGTATGCAGCCTTGTCGTGTTAATGTTCAATAGTTCATGGTCGAAAATGTTTGCTCGAACAGAACAAGTCGTTTCATGACAGTCATTCTCAGGTTGTAAACTTGGATCCATTCTTTGGCGCATAAAATTTGTCTATATACTTTTAGATTAGGATTTCACTTTGACGGTAGAAACTCTCTGCGGGCCTATGAAAATGCCGTCGTGGGCCCAATCCGACCCGCGGTGCGTCCTATGTTGCCAGTCCCTGCGCTAGATGCTGGGCGTGATATGTTCATAAAATATATGTTTCTTCATTTTGGTGCCATAAATGTTGCGATCACACCAAAAGTATAGTCGGAAGCTTTACGCGTTAATATTGCATTAGCCTCCATCTATCTTTGCGGAATTGGTATTCGGCACTCCTCGTTCATATCAAAAGGAAGACGTGGATTTTCAAGACACGCCACTTACTTCAAGAAATACAGCAGCAAAATTAGCTTTGAAATATTCAAAGTCTACCAATTTATACATAAATAGTATATGATGTTATTTTCAAGAAAAATCAATATTTTGCTGTTTATCACAAGCCTACAATACATTTTTGCACAAAACAGATGAAGGTTGCATCATAACAGAGCTAAAATTGAACTAAAACTGGAGGGGGTCCGCGAGGGTCTGTGACGGTCAAAAGGGGTCCGCGAAGCCAAAAAGGTTGAGAACCACTGATCTAGACTATCCAGTTCTGCCGCAGACACATCGAGTTCGCCGGCTTCGAAATTACTGGCGAGGATGTTCGGCCTCTGCCCAAATACTTAGAAGCAATACAGTGCTTCCCACGGCCAACAAAAATAGCAGATATACGTGCATGGTTTGGGCTGGTCAACCAGGCATCCCATTATGGCCAGCTTTCTACCATTATGGCACCATTCAAACCGTTACTAAGCACGAAAACTCCATTTTGCTGGACTTCCGAACTTGATGATGCATTTGCGAACTCCAAGCTCGCGCTCATCAACGCTATCAAAAATGGAGTACGGATCTTTGACCCCACTAGAAGAACGTGCCTGACCCCGGACTGGTCAAGGTCTGGCATTGGCTACTGGCTGCGACAGAAGTACTGCAAATGCGTTTCCTTGACCCCTGACTGTTGCGACCATGGGTAGAAAATCACTCTCGCTGGCTCAAAGTTCCTCCGATCCGCCGAACAACGTTATTGTTCTATAGAGGGCGAGGCGCTTGGAATCGCATGGGCATTGGAAGATACGAAGTTCTTCACCCTCGGATGTGACGATCTCATCATCTGCACTGACCACAAACCTTTGGTAAAAATCTTTGGGGACCGCTCCCTTGATGAAATTACTAACACAAGGATTTTTCGTCTGAAGCAGCGCACATTGTCATGGCGCTTCCGTGTCGTCCATGTTCCTGGTAAACTCATTCCTGCATCTGATGCATTCTCCAGGCACCCTGCTCCCTCGACTCCAGTGGATGACATGCCATTGGACCATTGCGACAGCATCGTGTCTGCCCATGAGGACACCAATCTGATTGAACTCAGCATCGCGGCCGCCTCCCGCGCATCATTGAATGCCATTGAAGTTGTCTCCTGGGACGATGTAAAGCGCAGTACTGCATACGATCCTGTCCTCAGTGAGTTGAAAACTCACATCATCTCAGGATTCCCAGACAAATCGGACAAACTGCCTTTTCAACTACAATCATATTGGCGGTACCGCGACAACCTTTCGATCGTAGACGATGTTGTCATGTATAATGACCGGATTGTCATTCCCCCGCCGCTGCGAGGGGTTATCTGTGAAATCTTACACTCGGCACCCCAAGGGACTGCTGCCATGTCACAGAGGGCGCAGGTCACAGTATTTTGGCCTGGGATGAGTGAGTGTATAGCACGTACACGAGCACGTTGTGACAACTGCAGTAAAATGGCACCGAGTCAAGCATACATACCTCCGGCCGAGCCATTCATACCGACCTACCCTTTCCAAGCTGTTGCCGCTGATTATTGCACCGCCGCAGGCCACCACTATTTAGTCGTTGTTGACCGCTTCAGCAACTGGCCAAAGATATTCCATGTGAAGCACGGTGGGCAATCGTCTGGAGCCCTCGGACTCCAAGATGCATTACGAAGTTACTTTGGCACGTTTGGAGTGGCCGAAGAACTTAGCAGTGATGGGGGACCCGAATTTGCTGCGCACAGCACTCGGGAATTTTTTCGAAAATGGGGGGTGCGTCACAGGCTGTCGTCGGCCTACCACTCCAGATCAAATGGCCGCGCGGAGGCCGCGGTGAAATCGATGAAACGACTCCTCGGCAACATTTCGCAGGATGGCAGCATCCGGACCGACGCAATTACTCGGGCATTGCTACACTTTCGCAATTGCCCCGACCCCGCGAATGGACTCTCCCCTGCAGAAATAGTATTTGGCAGGACTTTGAAAGATGCGTTGCCGATCAAAGCATGGGTCCCAGTTTTCACCCAGCGCAACATCAGGCCATTATGGAGGAACCTCTGGCAGAGTCGCGAGCACACGTTACGTACCAGATTTGCGAAGCAGCTGGAATCTCTGTCGTTGAACACTAAGCCATTATCACCGCTTCTTGAAGGTGATGTCTGTCGCATTCAAAACCAAAACGGTCGTTATCCCCTTCGCTGGGACAGAACCGGCACTGTGGTTCAGTGCCGGGACCATGACCAGTACCTCGTGAAAGTGGACGGTTCCGGCAGATTGATGCTGCGTAACAGGAAATTTCTATGCAAGATTGAGCCGTACTTCACGAACCAAAAGCACACATATTTTCAGCCAACGGTCTCGTCTCCCGGCACAGCTACGTCACCTCACGTCGTTTCGCCACCCGCTCGAAGTGGACAGTCACATGAGGTAGACCCTGGCGTGCTGAGATCCGCCGAATCGAGTGCCGAAGATCATCTACCAGTTGAAGTACCGATCGACGACACTAGTGTTGCCGCACCGTCTAATGATAGACGCCAGCGCTCGGGCAGAAATGTTACTCCGCCAGTATGGCACAAGGACTACGTTATTGGGGCACAAATGTTATGTTGATTCCCGATTCAATCGCCATTAGAGTATTTGGTTGGACGTTCTCTACTCGCTGTATTTTGAACTCCTCACTCAATGCTCGTTGATTTCGTTAGGAGTTGGGGGGGATGTGTGATTATCTCTTACTACTACCTCTCTCTCTAGTAGTTTCCCTAAACGCATGAGCGATCTCGTCTTCTTGTTGTTGTGATTGTGCGACGTGCGTGCATGTATGCATTGACACTCACGTCTCGTGAGTTGTTGGAGCAATAGTGATTAGGCTAGTCGATACAACTGTTCTTTTGTATTTCAGTTTGATCATTTATTACGGTATTTAACCTATGAATAAATGCAAAGTTGCACACAGAGAAGTAATTCTAGTTAATTTGAGTACTCGAGTAGGTTTGCCTACTTCCTCGGGTGATTATGTGTTCATACTACTCACCAAACATAAACATCACAACTTGGTTTTTGCAGGGATATCCAGATATCCCTGAGTTTTGAAAGTTTTTGAAAATAGCACCCATATATTCAATGGTCCTTTTGCGGTAATCACTAAGCTTCACCCTGCAATTTCAAAAGTGACTATTTCCAACTGACTTCGAGCGAACAACCAAATCTAATTTTAGAACTTTTTAAAAGTACTCTACAGATTTATATTTTCGCTACTTCTATTTGAACCTGAGTAAACCATTGTAGCAATACTTCAACTACTTCAGTAGCAACGCTGCATACATCACCCAGGGATATCTAGAAACTAGTTTCTAGATATCCCTGACATCACCCACCTCTGAAAAAAGTCACCTATCCATGATCATTCCAGAAAATCTCGATGCCTTACTATACATAATTGAATTTTCAGGATTCCATCATGTTATGTAAAGAAATGAGGAAACAAGATACATACACTTCACAGATGGCACATTTACGAATACATGATTTAATCCTCAAATCCCTAATTCATGTGTATATGACGGAAATAATGGTGCATGCATTTGAAAAAAGTAACATTAATATGCAACTGTACAGAACTAGATCGATGAAAAAATATCTATGTGGACAACAAAAACAGTTTATTCGTGATATCCTAGGCAATAACAGTTCTTGATATCAATTTTTGTCATCTTCAACTTGGGAAAAGTATTTGGATGATGTCCTTCAAAAATGCAGCAGTACACTCGCTTTCGTTGGCTCAAAAATGGCCAATTACGACCCGAATGATGCCGTATCTACTCTTGATGAAATCTGCCTTGTTTAGATGTTTGTCCATCTTTGCTTGCTCTTGCCCGAATCATTGCTAGGATGGGGAACATCCTTTTCCCGTAATTTTATATGATATCCAGGTGTCACCAAATTCATCAATATCTGTAGTGCAGAATATGGATTCGGCTATTTGACCGTACCTGTCCAGGGTTAATAAATGCATTAATGGTTATCGAGACTCAAGAATTTTTTTATTTTCGCAGTTGCTGTTCCTTCAGCACAAGAATCTATCCATTTTCGCATTTTAGACAAGAAACCATTTTCCAGCCAGTCAAAGCGTCAATCGGCGTTGTAGCTGAACTTGGTTGATGTATTAATAATGTCGAACCACTTGTAAATACCGTCAAACCATGCAGAAGCTTCTATAGCCTCACCTCTCCTCGCTCGCATAATACGTGCAACACTATTTGACAGAAGCTGAGCAGCAAAAATCTCCCGCATCTTTGCCAAGCTTTGCATACGAATATGTGCATCCGTCAATTTGCAGCATCTCAATTCCGTCGGTTCAAACAGCCGTAAAATGCCGCCAATGCATAAATTAACCAACCACCCTTGTTGAGAAGTTTCGTACCATCAGTGCGGCTGGCGTAGAGGTTGTTGCGTACGGTTTTTAACAAATGGGAAGGGTCAAAAATCACAAATATCTCATGCTGGGGTTTGAATATATTTTTGCATTTGTAAGGATACTCTAAGTTCAAGTTATTCAACTCTTGGAACATCTTGCGATTTCCACTGAGTCCATCAGCAACAAACGCAGCTACCAGAAATCCACAATACTCCAAGATGCCGACACATCTCCAGAATATACTCGAAAGTTGAAATGAAGCCACCGATTTTGTTGCGTAGTATGCCAAGGGTTTGGAAACAGACGTGACCAGGCCACTGGCATAAACTTGAAGAGCGTGTGTAGCTGATTCATCATCATCTACAGGTCTCGACTCCCCAAGAAAAACGAATCCTACCATCCCGTCTTTCGTTGTAGGCCTACTGAATACAATATTCTCTTTCACTGAAAATGCAAAAAATCAGAAGTAGTTAGACACATGAAACATCACAGTGAACAGCATTGTTGAAATATTCGCGATGAAGTTTTCGACATAGCTATAAAGTCATGAGAACACAATCTAGCTAATTTACAGGCAAATTTAAAATTGGAATAGCTCCAACGTTCAAATTGATCAATTTGTGTCCTGTCCGCAAGAGCAAATGCATTAGACATTAAAACGAAACTTGTTTTGTCAGTTTTACAAGTCAACTACCATGGGAATCAAAATATATAGTCAAGGTAGCCCACCACTCTGTAGTGCTTATGCAATGATGAAGAGTACAGTATAGAATCATTTCTTCACCTTTCAACAAATCAGATGACGCGAATGAAGTCCGCAAATCTTTAAATCGTCTTTTTTGTACAATTGATCCAGCCACGGATCTTGACGCATGCTCCTGATAAATTTATCAAGGTTTTCCACCCATTCATAGGCCTATTTGGCTCCAGTGCAAAAACGTTTTGCTGGAACTTTAAACAGTAAATGCGCATGGGCAGAGGTTTTAGCACGCCCTGGTATGCAACACTATCTCCCCATTCTGACGCAACCAATAAATATTATAGTAGCCTTCAATAAAATTGCTTTCTCATCGAATTTTCAGGGTGGCCACCCACCAGCAATAAGATTACTCACACAAGCATCTTAATCAGTTTCGCTTTCAAGATATCAGATGGCGTAATAGATGCTTATAAATGTTCGAATCTCAATCTGACCTAATTTTCCAAGCTTTTCCACGCTCATCCACAGATGCAAAAACCTAAGCAGCTTGTCAGTATACCTGAATATTGCGCATTGGCGGAAGTTTGATTAGACCTTAGTATGCAGTACTGTCTCACTATGCTCACAAAACCTATGAACAATCAACTAACAAACGAAAAAACAGTGAAATATCTGCCGGCAAAGGTGATAGCAGTACTCAACCACGGTCAACATCACTCAATGAAGTGTATGCAGTCAACCTTATCCGCGCACACGCTGATATCGGCGGGAGTAAACCTTACAGCGTTAGGGGGCGTGGCAGTTCCCAATCATTGTATATATATCATTGACCGCACCTCACGGCCCGTCGCTACCCAAAAGACACAGCCAGTTCATGCTCTCCACCGAATATACAGAGCATGACCGATAGCGGACCCGAATAAGGGGCACAGGAGGGCTGTTGCACATTACCCTCCTCTAATTCTGAGAGGTACTATTTAACGTAGGCGACTCTCACCAACTCACAAAATAGCAACAAAATATCAACATGAACAATCAAGGTACAGTAATCACAAGAAAACACATGCAAGTTCCAGTCGTCAGTCCATTCTATCTTCTACACGGCGGTTCCTAAATTTTCAATAGAAGACGTACGACTTCAACCACTTCGGAAGATCTGAGACAGGTGAAACGGAATCGTTCGGATTATGTCCCAACACGCTTCCAGCGATTGCTGCAATGCCCACTGTGTAATTCGATATCGTCTCCCGGTTATTAGGATTGCCTCTGTAGCCACTTTCTGATCGTTTTTCGTCACGTCGCTTACATGGCAGCTGCACCATGACATCTGAATATTTAGTCGAGACTTTTACTTCATATTCAAGCACAGGATCACCCAAACTGACATCAGTTGCTATACCGCAATTCTCTGGAAAGGCGATGGAGGATGTAGTATCTGAGCACAAATTGAGTACCGGTCCACCACGCAACTCTTCACTGCTGGACAATTTTCCGACTTCAACACCTTCACTGACAAAAGCACCGGAACCTTCAACGCCCATAACATTTTCAGAACCAACATCATCACCTTGTAGTATTGCCTTGAGCACCGAAATCATTTTATCCTCGGATGCCTGAAACTTGTATTCAACCATCTCTTCCATAGCTCTCACGCAGTTTGCAGACATACCGTCGATTCCAGAAATCAATGTACCTTCCATGTCCTCAAATCGTCGTTGCACACATCCAATTTCGGCCGCTGCATTATCAATGATTGTGCTTCTATTTCTCTTTCCAATCGTCTGACTTCGCTAACTAGCCAGACCCGCGAGCTGATGGACTGTGGTGAATTCTCTATACTGGGCCTGGCGTGCTCGCCAATGTAGAGGCCCTTGTCCACTATGGAGGTTTATTCAGCTCACAAAATATACAGATCCATACACAACAACCAAGTAACCGACCAGCAATACCGTCAACCGCCCCTCACGGCCGACGCAACCCAAAAGACAGAACCAGTTCTACTGCAATGAATGTAGTTCTGAAGGCATTTCCAGTTTAGTACGGCCAGTCACGTATTTGAGGTATCTTTGCATTTTACCTGACAGCTATTGAGGTGACTAACATTTCAAAGGCGGTATTTTGTGAATCGCGCATCACGGAGGAAGCCTAATTCTTAAATCTGATTTTGACGTACCCTTTTTGAGTGATTTTTATTCAAGTATGTACATAAAATATCAATAATTTCATAAAGAAAATCTTTCCCCGTCATCGGGTCATCTCGTCTCAGCCGTCGCCGAATTTGGATTTGTAGTCGAGGTCTTAGCCGCTCGGTTCCATCTCATCTCGCTGTAGTCGATGTAAATTTGTAGTCGTGGTCTGTAGTAGGAGCCGCCGGTATCTGGCGCTCGTTTGCGTTTGTGGATTGGGTTGGGTGCTGGGTATTCGGTGCGGAGTGGTGGCGGGGTTTGGGAGGTGGGGGTTAGATGGGCTGGGGAAGGGTTTAGGGGGTGGGGTGGAGTGGGATTGGATGGGAGGTTAGAGTGGTTGGGTTTTGTGGGTCGATAAATACGATACAATTTATCTCGTTTTATCGGTGCGTTCAGTGGGCTCGCTTAAATTTTTCGGTATATTTTACTTCTTATATCATTGATGCGTTGGTCAATATTTTGGGCGTATTCATTTTGGATGTCGAGTGCATTTTTCCATTCCCACACAAGGGTTTCACGTTCATAAAGGCTTTTATTATGGTCGGAGCTTGCGGTCCGTCGTATACGTTGCGCATTATCTCGTCGGGTGTAGCGTCGATAGTAGTTTGCAGGTCGTTCTCGAGATCCTGTATTACAAGAGAGAACAGTTTTTTGTAAGTTGCCATTCGGCGAAGGTATGGCGCATAGTATCTTCTGCATGTTGGCAGAATTTGCGTTTGTTTTTCAAGTAGGCGTCTTTTCTTCATATCCATCCCGCGTACCCGGACGTAAGCGGACCAGGACGGGGCTCATGCACTTTCAGACCAAATACACATTTTTTCCTTAGGGCTGTTGTGAGTTTGATTCGAGAGTGCACGAGCCCCGCAGGTTCGTCAACTTCATGTTCCGGAGTCATCATCCGGAAGTGGAAGAAAACATTGAAAATTTGGTGATTTTTGTAGATTTTTGACTTGCTCAAGCTAAACAGACTTCCAAATTAGGATCAATGATCGTTTCTAAAGGTTTGATCAACATAAAATCCCTTAAATATCAAATTCACTACAAGACAACGTCTTTGCGTTGAAAAACATTAGGAAATGCCAGGCGGACAATTTGTCAACGTGTGTGACGGTTAAGTTACCTAAAATACCGGCGCTGATAAGGGATAATCGTTCTAAACAAGCAGAAAAAATATTGAAAAATGTCGATCAGTGTGATCTATAGAATGAGTTATGGATACGCATCATTTTTGAGATTTTCCAAATTATGGGCAACCCTAATCTCTAGTATTCCTACACTCGCATGTCGCATTCGAGTGCCCCATTCCGTGTGGCCAGGTCTTCAATATCTGATGCTCATATTCCAGTAAGATGTATGTACGCCATGTACGGGTCACATCTTGTATGGCCTACTATAAAAGGAGGAATACGACACGCGTCTAGTGCTTACGTGCCTGTTTTTTGACTATGTCAGTCAGAGAATCGAACACACTGTACCAGAACATTTATTATGTTTAGACTAGGCTTACCGTATTTTGGAAATCTAAAAAGAGGACACTTTTTAAGAAATTTGAGACTTGCAAAACCGGAGAGGAATTCTCAAAAACCGGTGAATATTTCCCACTTTGTGATCGGTTGACTAAAAAATATGGTCATCTTTTCCGCTCAGAGCTCAAAATACCGTTTTTGTTCCCGCATTGCTAGGTGGATGACTAAAAAAAAGGTCATCTTTCCGCCCAGAGCTCAAATAACCGTTTTTCACTCCGAAATACCCGCCGGTGCGTCAGTTCTGTGCTAATTTAGGGCATATCACTCGCAATTTGCTCTACATCTAACCTAAATTTTCAAAAAAGAGGACAAAATCTCAAAAAAGAGGACAAAAGGGCGTCCTCCGAAGACACTTTCAAAAAAGTCAAAAGAGGACAAATCCTGTTAAAAGAGGACGTATGGTAACCCTAGTTTACACAACAATAATAGCTATATGGGACGACATTTGCAAGTGAGGACTTGTAGGATAGGCATAGGAAATTCCGAGAACCGTCAATAAATTTTATTGCCAGTTTTCGACTGATGATCACGAATGACTAATATTAAAATTATTTATACGTGATGTTATGTCAAGCAAGGAAGGGTCCGGATGATAACCGATATTGCAACATGATTTCGAGTATTGAATACATGTTTATTGGAATCAGCCGTGAACCGGTCTTGTTTGATGCATTATCACATCATGAACGTATTTGAATTTATTTAGATCAACAAATTATGGATAACACCAGATAGGGAATCGGTACGTGAAAGAAAATGGGAACGCGCATTGGAACGGATGCGCTTTGCCGTGGATCATTGCTATGTGCGAGCACCTCGAGTAGAAAATGTGACTTGAATATAAATTAGCGGTAATACCGTGTATGAGGCATCGCTTCTTCCGAATTTCAGATGGAAGAAATCGATGTGACAACTTGGGTCTCTGCTGCTGAGACCGCGGGCCGATACAACGTAGGCAAAGTTCTTTTAGAGTCAGACGAAATGACTCCCCTTCGGATTGAAGATCTTCAGAGATTGATTGATTCGAATTTCTCGGGCAAGGTATTTGTTTTGTTCGGTATCAATATCAGCATCAGTTCATTAATATCTTCATCATTTCAAAACACCACAAAGCTGCGATATAATGGAAAGTTAGGAAGGTGCCGAAACAACTTGGAGTTATCTTTGAAATCAGACAACCACCTTGGCCTAGGCCAGGGGTATCAAACATAAGGCCCGCGAGCTGCATCCAGCCCACCAGACGATTTCATCCGGCCCGCAATTCAATTTTAGATTTAGATTGAAAAATTCTTATATTTGATACAAATGTTGAGATTTTTACAGGAAATACTTCCATGTTCATTAGGGCTGTTCAATTTTTTTCGGATTCCAGCCATTAACTTATTAAATTATCAGGTTACCCTGAAAAACGCTGCACACCAAATTTGGTTCAATTCTAACGAGTATAGGACTCCGCAGATCCAATTAAAATTTTTAATTTATTGAGTTTTTCGTTGATAAATCTAGGATTATCCAGCGATCAAGGATAATCCGAGGATTATCATCGAGAAAATCACATAACTCGACTTCTACTGGTGGGAATTGACTCAAATTTGTTTTGCATCGTCTTTGAAGACAGCTCAACAATATCATAGGGGTGGCAGAATTTATTTTTTAAAATTTTTTCCTAATAAATTACAAATTTTAATTGTATCAGCGTAGTCCTATACTTATTAGAATTGAATCAAATTTGGTGTGCAGCGATTTTTTGGGTATCCTGACAATTTATTCAGTGAATGGCTGGAATCCGGGAAACGGAGTTATTTTTGAACAGCCCTAATGTTCATGGGCCCCGCTATAACCATCCGGCTACGGCGCTGTGGTTCCACTCTAGTTACAACTAGAAACAAGTCGGCGAAATTGACATCCAATTTGAAGAAGGTCAAAAGTGCACAGTAATTCAGAGTTTTATACAAATCTGGACCAAAAAGTAGTTATTCATAGAAGCGAAAACGTCAATGCGGAACCGATATATGCAGTTTACTAGGAAAATATATTAGTTGCGCAAATATATAATTGAACAGCTTCTTTGAGGTACAGAACTTCAATATACAATTGAATAGTATATTCATATTGAAATGAAGCCGAATATTTTCGGCTGACACTCGTCAGAGGTAATCGTCAGCAACTAGTAGAGAATTCGAAAGAACAGCGTATATCAACAATCGTAACACAAAATATGACGTCACCAGCACGAAATGTCGGATACGAGAGCGTTCAATGTACTATTTTTAGATGATACACGAACTCTTTTTGTTGACACAGCCTTGGCTGGTGTATTTTGATAAAAGTCGACTCCAAGGCACACAAATGAAAGTGTGAGCGACCCTTTCCGAGTATGCGAAATCTGTCGTCTCGATAATTTTTCGCACAGGCGGGATTATCCAACAAGTGTTTGCCAATTGCAGAATTTATGGCCTTTGATTGTTCCGTACCAATCTTAAGCGGGTGAGTTAAGGGTGAGCTTTTCACCGAGCGTGTTCTAATGAATCTAGGGACATGCTGATTTATGCATTCCTGCAAGCGCATTGACGTTCTTCCCACGTAGCCACAATCACAGTGACACTTAAATTCATAAACTACATTGGTTTGCTGAAGTGCGGGTAGCACGTCTTTACGTGTTGCAGGGAGCAGTTGCGTTGTCGTGAAAATCACGTTGGTTTTCACTTTGTCGTAACACTTTTTGACCACTGAAATCAATTGCTTTTCAAAGCGGGTGAAATATCTATGGTCGCACTGCTGTCTCACTTTCAACCCAATATATCCCCAGACATAAGGGAAACCGGACTCGCGGTTTAATAAAAATAAACCAAATTCCAACGTCTGCGTTTTCAATTAAATGTCTTGTATTCCTCACAACGCATATGCCTGACTAACACCAGATTACGACTCAATCAAAGGGAGCATAGAATATGCCAACTTACATATCGTCGTTAATGCCACTGTCTTAGCGGTTCCTAATTGTATTGAACCGGACAATCATCGTATTTTGCCAATTCCATTGTTCTCGAATAGAGGTGTTGCGACTTGCTCCTTTAAAAACGCAATGATCCGAGTAAAATCTATTTATGCTTTTTATGTATTCAAATGAAAAGCAAGAGCACGAGGTAACAAGTATCAGTCGACTGGTCTGGCCCGCGACGCAATTTGCATGCGTGATCTGGAATTACATAATTAGTCGCCAGCCCCGGGTTCTGATCATATGTTCTGGTGGTGCGAAGACAACCATATCAAAATTCAACCTAAATTGCGAGCGTCTTATGTCTCCTTCTATTAGTGGGGCAGCCACGATGGATCATTGGCCAATGGTAAACACAATGATTAGTATGCAGTTGTACGCCGGGTACCCTTACTGTTGCCAATATACCCATCTTCCCGACCTTGAGACAGTCGGTAATCGACAGGGGATAGTTAGAACCACATGCCCTAGTTTGGGATACAAGATGCGTAACGACTTGGTTACGGTATAGATTATTAACCTACGGATAGATAGGGTACGCAACGCCCGTCGTTACGCTCTGGCAAGCAGTTACACTTATTGCTGAGCAATCTAAAAGCAGCATAATTGGTGGTGTTCTAGCTTGCGACCCGAGGGCTGAAATTTAATGGAACTGGTCTTAATCGAGAGCTACTGTCGCTCTGATTCTGAAAATTAAAATTAAAATCTTGTCAGGGAAGTGGAACCACGTCAAAACAACTCTCAAAGTCTGACGATTGGCATTGTTCCGAACAATCTCTAACAAAACTGGCCATTGTTATGTTCACTGTGTTGCGGTGGTGCCATTGTTAGAACGGTGACTGTCCACATAAGACGTAAATTGTTGTTCCGAATATGATGAAACATGATACATCAAGTGATCACTAACCTTTTTCAATTCATGCAGATCAATAAATTGTGGATAAAACCAGAAAAGGAATCGTCATATGAGAGGACGTGGTCACAGGTGTTTGATCGGATGTGCTTTACCGTTATGCAGTGCTTCGTACGAGTACCACGAACAGAAAAAGTGCCATGAATATAAGTTTGAGGTAATATCGTATGTGAGGCATTAATACTTATTCCGCACCTCAGGTTGAGGAAATCGATGTTACAACATGGCTATCTGTAGCAGAGATCGCGGGCTCCTATGTCAACGAAGTCTGGTTAGAGTCCGATGAGGTAACTCCACTTCAGATTGAAGATGTTCAGAAATTGGTTGGATCGAATTCCTCGATCGAATTTCTCAAGGTGAATAATTACGAGACTGCTAAATTCGTTATGTTCTTATAATATACACGGTGCCGGCCATAATCATTTCTGTCGGTGACGGGAGAATATTCCTATCAGAATTCAATTTAAATTGCTTAATGTCACCGAAATCAATATCATAACGTCAACACGGAAGAAAAGGTTTATAGTGTATGCCCTACTAGTTACTCGGTTTCTTGGATACCTCACCGCAGAAATCTGTCATATGTTAAGTGGTCCATCAAATCCTGGTCTTATTCACCGATAAGTATTTGACACGCCATCTACGATTACTTGACTGAGGAGCAAAACAAGACGTCTATACTCGACGAAGGCTCGAGCCGAAATGAGCCCACCTGGTACTTTTTGTGGTATATCCACAAAATATCTTCTTCGTATGATTACTCCAAAATTAGGAAGTTAAGAAAACTACCAATCATTTAATCCTCTGTTTCTCTGGTATTTTTATAAAACCCCTGCCAGTGAAAGCCTGGCGAAACAAAGCTCATGTATGACAACCGTGATTGTAGTTCGCTAAAGCAGTTCATGTAGCCCGTTACTCTGAACCTTTTGAAAAATGAGTATGTATTACAGACATTTAACAAACAATGGTGAAATTCCCCGTATTACTCGGTGTGTCGTTCCAGCAGCATGGGAACGATCCACTTTAAGCCCAAACCACATTGCCTATTTATTACAGTCTACTTCGCCATATTTCCATACAAGAAGCTAACATTGACACTACTATATTATTTCAGTGTATATAGTGACACAAATATTTATTGACGCATGTTACACACATTCAGTATAAGCAGGACCGTAACAGCCACATCCCAAACCCCCAATTGGGGAACACTAGCTCAACGGGTCCCAAAATCATTTCATGAATGATCATAAATGACGGAGCATTTTTTGAAAATTCATGAAACTTTATTCAATTTTTTTCGCGCCGCGCGATTTAATCTTGCGAAATATCTCGATTATTGGGTATCCTTCCCACAAGAAAAAATACGCATGATTTATAGACATGGGCATTTCGGAGTCGACCATTATTGTGCCACGACGCACCAAGTTTTAGGCCATGTAACATGCGACTCCGAGAAGTGTGCCGGAACGATCGGTAGTGAGCAAACCTTGGCCGAAAAGGACCGCCTTTATTGATTAACAACTTCGATATATACATATATATGTTTAATTGCCCATAGGCGACTAAATGACTAGCGTAGAATGTTATTGTCCGTGCAATATGAGCCCTACAGGACAAATGCCCTCCTGCAGAGAAAAATTATTTGCCAGTGATGAAATACCGATCTGAAATCGCGTGCATCTTTTAGTTCAGTACGTTTGGGCGATTTCAATATCTTTTGACATATCAGACAGGAGGTCACGAAATAACATCATGTAGCGAAGTCATTATACCAACGGGCCCGCCCCAATATGTTTAATTATTATTTTCGGACCCTCCATTTTTCAAGACAACACCTCACTCAGCTCTACCGGCAAATCTGAATACGTGGGCAGAGAGAGGATAAAAAAATTATAGCGATGTATCTGCAATTCTCAATATTATTGACCGATTCAATCATGGATTATGGAAAATTGTCGCGCATCGCGCGATTAGGCGATAAACGTCTCACTAATTAGTATAATAATCTCGCTCACATGTAGCGGTGAAAACGCAAATCCTGATAGGGTCTGGTTTTCAGTTTGATTTATCCCCAAATGGTGTGGGGTGGGTGACGAAGTTCTGTTTTGGCCCTGAGCATAAGTATGGCGAAGTACGATGGATCATGTAATGGTTTTAAGATATCAAACCTTTGGATGAAAGTTTGCTTCGATTCGTACGACGCGGATTTATGGCGAGAAACCTTTCGAAACTTGACATTCGAAGCTGCGCGTTGCATTGTTGCACCTGAAATACCAGAGGTAATGTTGAATCAAATTCCATGTAATGTAACATTATTATATCGTCTGTATTGCACGTTAGCATGGACAAATAAACGTAGCTAAATGGATCGAAGCAGCAAAGATCGCAGATGTAGCAGCCATCAAGGAAGTAACTATGTCTTCAGTTGATTGGGTCGTTTTCCAGATTGAAGATATCCGGTTGCTGAATGCAATAGAATATCGCGAGAAGGTGACTGACTTTGCATATTTGAGCAATAACAAACTAGTGATTTGTGATTCGGATTCTGTATGTCATCTTTGTATAGTGGTATCTTACACATTCATCTCGTTTACAACACGTGAAAGACCGATTGATTCTACATTTTCAGGTGTTAAATTTTTGGATTGAAGTTAATTTCGATTCGTTCGACGCCGATTTGTGGCGACGAACATTTCAAAATATATCATTTACCGTTTCGCGTTGCATTGTTGCGCCGAAAATATCAAAGGTGAAGCTAAATTAAATTTATAAAATTAACAGTAGGCCTATGTGATCTTCTGTTTCACATTTTCAGCACGGAAAAATGGATGTTGCAAAATGGATCGAAGCAGCAGTAATTGCTGACGTGGAAGTCATTGAGGAAGTAACTTTGTCTTCGGTTGATAAGATCGCCCTCCGGATTGAAGATATCCGATTGCTCAATGCAATAAAATATCGCGAGAAGGCGAGTTGAGTATTTTAACCATTGAAACTACTGATTTACTGTCGATTAATCCTGTGCCGCTTTTCTTCTCATAAGGAAAAGATATTAGAATAATATCTGATATGATACAAGAATAATATCTGTATCTTCACTTTGTATCTCTATATATCTAACGATAAGATACGAAGCGCAGGTTAACGTACACGTAGTCGACATTCATTCTTTTGTCAGACTATACGCAATCTCCGGAATCTTTAGGCTATTTTTATTAGCCAGCTAATTAAACAGTTTTCAGAGTTATTTTTGCATAAACCTTCACTTTGTACGTAGTTTACGCGCGCAAGAGAGAGAATCAGAGAATGACTCGTAATTTTTATGCAACCAAAACACAAAACAAACATACGGCAACAATGGTGACATAGAAAACATGCAGCACAGTAGCCAATTCGGTATAGGATGGAGCTAATCGATACGTCCTTAGAGGTCAATTAGCTTGGCCACATCCGCATCAAATAAGTACATCGTCTCTATTAGGCTCCTCATCGCTGACCGCGCTGCATATGCAGTGTCGTACGAAAAGCTCAGATGAAGCAAGTAAAGTCGAGCTTAAAAAAATCGGCTGCAACCGACTCCGACGAGGACGCGTGCGAGAGAGAGAGAGAGAGAGAGAGAGAGAGAGAGAGAAAGACGTGAATGAGACTGTGACTCGAAGTCGTCCGCAAAAAAGCACCAAACAGAGGACAATATTCATGATCGGGCGCAAATGACTTTATCGGCGATAAGCGCCAAAAATTGTTGAATACAAAAAAGAAACATCGTCTCTATACAATACAATCTGGCTGTAACGATTGGTTGGTATTCTAAAGAAATACAGAAAGTCGATAATAGCAAAACAATGAAGCAATGTCTGGTCAAGGGTATAGGGTAGGGCCCACCAACTCAAAACGAGACGCAAGCCACTTTCCAAAATTCGTTGAGTCCGCGGGGCGGTCCGCATAACTTCAATATCTAAATGAAAATATGCAATTCAGTTTAACAGTCACGTTTTGATAACACTACGTACGTACAACGCTGTTCTCTCTAACATGGGAAACGGGCATGGTTACCACAAAACAAATAATATTTTATTAAAGAAATACAAATACAACAAAAACAAACATGATCATCACTTTCATTCTATTTTCAACTATGATGTTCGCACGATACCTGACAACACTCTTCAGCAACTAAAGCAGATGTTGTTGCGAAGCTTTAATTACTTATGACCTGTGAACTCTCATTTAGTATTTCTGTTTCTCTCCTTTGATTAGGTCAATGATTGTTTGATTGATTGTTAGGTTAAGACGTGGTGTATAAATGCGTTTGTGTGTTCGCTAGTGCTTGCTGTTAATTTTCCTATGTTGTCTACGCTGGATGCTACTTGCTGCTGTAAGAACAGATTATCTGCTTCTGTAAAAAAAAATTAATTCGATTGAAGATATCTCTCAAGCCTCGACGGATCAGGTCAAGATAGATCGTTCATCAAAGGTTATGCGCCATTGTTAATCTCGTGTCTACAGCCACAATGTCAGCAATTTCAAGCCTAGATAAACTGAAATGCGGTAAAAACAGTAATTGAACGTCGTGGAAAGTCCAAGTGAAAGGCCTCCTCATGGCGAATGAGTTGTGGAATAGTGTTATGGGCAATGACACCGCAGAAGGAGCTGCCTCTAGAAAAATGAAAATGAAAGCCGCGGGAATTCTACTTTGCAACTTGAGTGGATCCGTGTTACCAACTATACCTGAAGATCACCACGATGATCCTAAGGAAATTTGGAATGCCTTGAAAGCGAAGTTTGAACCACAGAATGCTACGCTTTATCTCACATTGAAAATGGAGATCGATATGTTGCCGACATTCACGGAAAAGAACGTCCTTGAGAAAATTGAGGAATGTCAAATGCTATTCCAAAGGATGGCAAGCTTGGGTCGTGCCGTTGCCGAGACCGACCAAGTTTTCGGAGTGATCAAGCACTTGCCTCCTAGTCTTGATGTAACTCGAAGCTATATTTTGAATGAGATACAGAACAAGCCGAGATTTTCGTTAAATGATTTGTTACTGCGCGTACAAACTGATCTATCGATTCGACCGAAAGAGTCTGTACAGGCGTACCACGCAAGAAACAATGCAAGACGAAAGAGTGGAAAACCGAAATTTAATGGAAATTGTGATCATTGCGGAAAGTATGGCTGCCTTTATTTTGTACATGCAAGCTAATGAAAAGCTAATGAAAAGCTACTGAAGCTAATGAAAAGCTAATTAAGCTAATGGAAAGCTAATGAAAAAGTAAGCTAATGAAAAGCAAGATAATGAAAAGCTAATGAAGCTAATGAAAAGATAATTAGGCTAATGAAAAAGTAAGCTAATGAAAAGCTAATGAAGCTAATGAAAAGCTAATTAAGCTAATGAAAAAGTAAGCTAATGAAGCTAATGAAAAGCTAATTAAGCTAATGAAAAAGTAAGCTAATGAAAAGTAAGCTAATGAAGTCGACGCCCTGTGAAGAAATTATCTGGATCGGACAAACGGTGTGGCCTCCAGAGCCGATCGAAAGTCGCTTTTTTCCCTTTGACCGGACATATCTCGGCTCCGGATAACCCAATCCGGATAATTTTTTCTGCGGATTCGTCTCGCGACGGCGCTTCCAACGAGGAGTCGGGCTAGGGGCTGGGCCTCACAGGATCCGAGCTATAACACGAATCGTCGTATCTCGGCTCCTGTGCGTCGTAGAGCTAAGCGGATAGTCGATTCAAGCTCCTGATAACAGAACGAGGATAAAAATCTAAAATCTAAAATCTTTCTGCGACCTCCTAGAGCCACGCCGAGTGTGTCGTCGCGTTCTACGCCGTGAGCTGCGTCGAACGATACCCGAAAAAAAGGAATAGAAAAAAAAATTGAAATTGTTTTTAGAAACAACGGCATAAGTCCAACTTCCGTATCCTTTAACATGGGGACGAAATCGAAGAAAATTTAAGTCCGAACTTTGGTTTTCGGACCATAACTTCCCTCCCCGTGGTCCGATCGAGACGAAAGAGGTGCCGTCGCTTTTCATTAGCTTGCTTTTCATTAGCTTTCTTTTTCATTAGCTTAATTAGCTTTTCATTAGCTTCATTAACTTTTCATTAGCTTGCTTTTCATTAGCTTACTTCTTCATTAGCTTAATTAGCTTTCCAATAACTCCATTAGCTTTTCATTAGCTTAATTAGCTTTTCATTAGCTTTTCATTAGCTTAATTAGCTTTCCATTAGCTTCATTAGCTTTTCATTAGCTTAATTAGCTTTTCATTAGCTTAATTAGCTTAATTAGCTTTTCATTAGCTTGTATGTACAAAATAAAGACACTCGAAAGTATGGTCATAAAATGTCGGATTGTTGGAACCGTCCTGAAAATAATGAAGAACGTGAGGAAAAACGCGTGTCTTGTGAACGTGGAAAAGGAAGTGAATTCAGGAAACGCCGAGAAAGTAGACAACGTCAAAGTGCTAACTATGTCGACGACGAAAACGGCAATAGTCGCAGACAAGCATATCGTACTAAGAAATCAGCGAAACATGCGATGTTTTATTCATCTGAAGTCGTGCGTTCCAAGAATCTTGGATCGAAGAATTACATGCCACGTGTTGAATCAATCTCTGGAGTCAAAAGACATTACTTGCTTCATACGTCAGCATTTTTGTCTCGAAATCGACAATTTGTAATATGTGATAGTGGTGCAACTAGTCACATGAGTTGCAGGAAAGAATTATTTATCGACCTGAAACATTGCCACGAAGAAATTGAATTAGGCGATGGAAACCTGATTTACTCTGAAGGGATCGGAACTCTTCGAATAATTATCTTCCGAGATGGCGCAGAATATGGCATTGCAGATTTGCAGAATGCGCTTTATGTGCCGGACCTATCGACAACGTTATTCTCGATTCGAGCTGCTGTTGCCAGGCATCAGTATGAAGTTACTTTCAACTCGAAGAAGCTTCGAATTTTGGATCGATACGAGGGTCATATTGTTGCAGCTGGATCACTGAAAAATGGTCTCTACATGTTAGATTATCGACCTTGTAACAAAGAAGAAATGAAGATACCGTTGAAAACCAATGATGATCATGACGAATTGAATCGTGATATCAATTCTTTTCGTACTGGTGCAGCTGGTAAAGACACTGAAGAATCTGATACCGATGATGTAGAGCTAGATCGAAAAGACTCTCAAATCATGCGCTGTGCAGAAGGAGTTTCATCCTGACATCCTGTCATCCACACAGTCTGTACGGTCATGTCCTTCGCAAAATGGAGTTGCGGAACGCTTGAACCGAGTTCTCTGTGAGAGAGCTTCTGCGATGCTTCATGGAGCAAAATTACCTGGTTTCTTGTGGGCGGAAGCAATAATGACAGCCGCTTATCTGAAGAACAGAAGTCCAACCGTTGCTCTCAACAACAAAACTCCATTTGAAGCTTATCATGGGACTAAGCCGAATGTAAGACACTTGAGAATATTTGGATGTAAAGCCTATGCCTTCATAGAGAAAAGTGAAAGGAAGAAAAAGCTTGATCCGAAAGCTGAAGTGTGCAATTTAATCGGTTATGATTTATTATCCAAAGGTTGCCGTCTGTGGTCCGAAGACAGGAAAGAAGTTCTGATTCGGCGACACGTGAAATTTGATGAATCCCGATTTGGCCAGGAAGGAGAATCGACTGAAGCTCAGCCTGAGTGTCCTACATCGTCATACATCTATCCTTCATTAAACAGTGACGAACAGCAATCAGCGGATAACCGATTGGTAGAAATGCCGACGAATGAACAAGTGGAAGGAGTGCGTCGATCATCGCGACGGAATGCAGGAAATCCTCCACCAAGACTTGCTTACAATGAGAATTTCGAGCAAACCGAAGACCAGAAGTGCTGACTTATGCGATACCCGCATCAGTTCATCAGTTGAATGAACCGAAAAACTTGACAGAAGCCTTCCAGTCAGGGCACTCTGATATGTGGAAAGAAGCTGCAAATTAAGAAATCACATCGATGAAATATTTAAAAGTATGGGATCTCGTTAATCCTCCACCCGATGCGAAGATTTTGGGGAATAAATGGGTTCTCAAGTATAAATACGACGAAAATGGAAACGCGACACGTGCCAAAGCAAGACTTGTAGCACTTGGAAATACCCAGAGATACGGAAAAGACTACGAACAAACCTTTTCGCCTGTCTTTCATGCAAGTTCATTTCGAGCGTTTGTTGCATTGGCAGTCGAAGAAAATATGGAAATTCATCAGATGGACGTCAAAACCGCTTCTCTACATGGTAGATTGGACGAGATCATCTATATGAAACAGCCCGAAGGCTTTGTACAGAAAGAACAAGCGGATAAGGTTTGTCTCTTGAGAAAGTCCATATATGGTTTGAAGCAATCACCGCGATGCTGGAATCAATTTCTACACGAGGAATTGATTAAGGTGGGCTTTAAACAAACGAAATCTGATCCTTGTATTTACAGTGGCGTTTACGACGATGGAGACGTACAATTAGCAGTCTACGTTGACGATATACTCTTAGCGGGAAAAACGAAGAAAGTAATTGCGAAGACGAAGTCTACTTTGCAAAAGATGTTCAATGTCAAAGATATGGGTATGTTACACCATTTTCTTGGTATGCGTGTCAAGCAGACAGATGATTGTATTTGGATCGGACAAGACTGTTATGCAAAAAGTGTGCTGGGACGATTCGGAATGTCCGAGTGTAAGCCTGTGTCCACTCCAATGGATTCGGGAGCGGTGCTGGAGAAAGCAAAACCGACAGACAGAAGGTTCGATTCGTCGACATATCAAGCTGCTGTTGGGAGTCTACTTTATCTGGCGGTGTATACTCGACCCGACATTGCGTTCGCAGTGGCTAAACTAGCACAATACAACAGTGATCTGACCGTATATCATTGGCAAATGATTAAACGTTTATTGCGTTACATTCGAGGAACTGTTGATTACGGTATAACTTATAAGAGTGGTTTTAACACTATTACAGCTTTTGCAGATGCCGATTTCGGTGGTGACCGTGATGACAGGAAATCAACCTCGGGGTACATCATTTTGATGGGAAATGCTCCAATTAGTTGGAGATCGAAGAAACAATCAGTAACGGCGCAGGCCACAGCCGAAGCAGAGTTTATCGCACTCAATCTCGCCGCTCGTGAGACCGCATGGCTTCGTCAATTATTTGAAGAGATGGGAAAAAGCGTCAAAGTGCCGATCACCATCTTTGAAGACAACCAAAGCGCGATCGCGATGAGCCGAAACCCGGTTAATCACCAAGCAACGAAACATATAGCCGTGAAATTTGGATATATCCGAGACGAGCTCGATGCGAACAAGATTGACATCGAATACGTTCCGACTGAAAAGCAGCTTGCCGACATATTTACAAAGCCGCTACGTCGACAGTCTTTCTGCAATTTGAGGGAGCAAATCGGAATTTCTCGTATTCCTGAACGAGAGATAACGCATGTCATAAGAGAAGGAGTGTTGCGAAGCTTTAATTACTTATGACCTGTGAACTCTCATTTAGTATTTCTGTTTCTCTCATTTGATTAGGTCAATGATTGTGTGATTGATTGTTAGGTTAAGACGTGGTGTATAAATGCGTTTGTTTGCTCGCTAGTGCTTGCTGTTAATTTGCCTGTGTTGTATACGCTGGATGCTACTTGCTGCTGTAAGAACAGATTATCTGCTTCTGTAAAACAAATTTAATTCGATTAAAGATATCTCTCAAGCCTCGACGGATCAGGTCAAGATAGATCGTTCATCAGATGTGGCCAACCTTTTTGCAATTTACGCCCGCATTTCGATTTCTTATGTTGGCTACGGTCGCATGCCAGTGCATACTCCATAGTCGTAATGAACTGACTGAAGGCCAAATACCCATGTTAATCTACCCATGCTCAATGCAGGTGAACTCGGGACTAATCTATTTACTCTTATATCCGCTTATACTTTTCGCACCGAAATCGTGAATAGTCATGTTATTACTAACAGGGCCGTAACAGCACTTCGTCAGCCCCCCAAACGTTGGTCTTGGGCCCCCATAGGGTGGTAACACCGAACTTCTGGGGGACCCTCCTTCCCAGACCCCCCTCAGACTGTACGCTGTTTACATTTGGTATACGCTGTTTTTTCATTGGGGGTCCGTTTAGTGAGCTTGCTTTGCTTGCATATTCGCGCAAAGCGCGAGAAATTTGTATAATTCATGACTGAATCGGTCAATATGACGCTGTTTACACATTGAGTGTCCGTTTAGTGAGTCAGCTTTGCTTGCTTAATCGTGCAAAGCGCGAGAAATTTATATAATTCATGACTGAATTGGTCAATATGATCGGTATTGCTTGTATATTGCTATCAATTTTTATCCTCTCTCTGCTCCCGTAATCCGATTTACCGGTAGAGCTGAGTAAGGTGTGCTTGAAAAGGTAGGACCCCCCAATAATAATTGAACATCTTCGGGTGTATACCCGTTGGCAGGAACGAAACAGCACTTCGTCAGGCCCAAACGCCCCAAAAACTTGAGTCTTGGGCTCCCATAGGGTGATAAACCGACTATCTCCCCCCCAATCACGTTGTTCGCTTTTGCCACGAAATTACAGTTGGACTGTTCAGATGAACAGCGCCAAGCGCGAAAACTTTTGATAATTCATGATGAAAATCGGTCAATAAGATCGGGAATTGCATATATATTGCTGTCAATTTCTTGTCCTCTCTATACCCAGCGGTAGAGCTGAGTGAGGTGTCTTTGAAATTGTAGAGCCCGTAAATAATAATTAAAAATCTTCTGACGGACGGACTCGTTGGTATGACTTCGTTACATGATGTTATTTCGTGACCTCCTGTCTGCTATATCAAAAAATATGGAATCGCCGGAACGTACTAAACTAAAAGATCACACGATTTCAAATTGGTATTTCTTCACTGGCATCAAATTTTTCTCTGCGGGATGGTATTTGTCTTGTGAGGTTCAGATTACCAAGACAGGAACATTCGGCGTCAGTCATTTAGGTGCCTATGGACAAATAAACCTATATGTATTTCGTATATATAACGAAGTTTTCGGTCCCCAGGGCAGTCCTTTTCGGCCAAGGTTTCTCGCTGCCGATCGTTCCGGCACACTTCGTTGAGTCGCGTGTTACATCATGGCCTAAAACTGTATATGTCTTGGTGCGTCGTGGCGCTGTAATGGCCAACGCCGATAAGCTCATTTCTATAAATCTTGCGTATTTTTCCTGGTAGGAAGAGTAGCCTTTTTTAGAAATGATTATACGGCAATTCACGGATATGTCGTGGTATTCCATATGATGATAGGTACTGAGTAGTCTACAGATATCTTAGATAAGTTGCTATTATATGGGGGTGAATAGATGTTTCCCTTTGACGAGGATCTTGAACTACGACAGTGACATATTTAGCGGGTATGCAGACGTTATTGAATACACGGGGAAACTATTCGAAAAGTATTGGTATGTAACTTTTGATTCTTCGAAAAAGTAGAGGTCGTCAACGCAGTTGCCTTTCCGGCGCCGCCTAGATCAGTGGTCTTAAACACGCGGCCGTATGTGGCCTACATCGAAATATTGGATTTCCAGGCCCTTGGCCTTGATATTGTCCGTTGATCCAAGTGAAGGATCTTTGGAACGAAAACGGACTCATGCTTTCCCCCAGCGTATATCGATACTAATAAATGGCCAAGGCATAGCAAGGATGAGGGAGCTTTAATTTTATATTAATATATTTTATTCTTCACCACTAGTATGACAAGTAGTGACATTATTTGGATAACAAGTGAGTGTCCCGATCTGAACCATTTGTCAGTGCATGAATCGGAATTCAAGGATGTGCAATGTACATATGTCACAAATATTGCGTATTTTATAATTTCAGAACGGTTGTAGAGATATCGGAGCTTCGCTTCGAATTGGGGATACTACACATACGTTATAAGTAGTATTAAAGTAGGCTACTAATCATGACCCAAGTCAAATATTAATTCATATTCGAATATCCGAATAGCCTATATAAATATAAGCATGACAAATTCTGTAAATACCGGTCAATGTAGCTTCGTCAACAACATACTGCAACTTCAAGAATCTCGTTAATTATTGCCTCATACACTTCACATTAGTGACCAATTCCATTATTATATGTGACAAGCTTCATACACAATTACAGAGGGGTCACATATATGCTCTGTATTTGCTTCGTTATATATAAACATAAACAATCTACAAATATCGTTTTATATTATCCTTGCCGAAGTATTTGAATTGTTATGATCTTCTGGTGTCGATTTGTATCATGTTCTCACGAGACTTACAAGTGATGTAAATTTTGTAAGCATGTATTGACGTGCCAAGTAAATAAATATCCTTACATGTTACTCTGATACCTACATTGAGATTCCGAACGCAGAACGTCAGAGATTACAATGCATAGGCTACACTCAGTTACATTATTAACGAAACATGCTTCGGACAACACTTGTTCTAAAAAAGCTATACATATAATTGTCATGATTTCTTTCAGATCCGAGAACTATATCTGAAGGCTCCTTGTGATTCATTGGACATCGCGTTATGGCAAGAAACATTTCGAAATATAACATTTATCGTCGGAAGTTGCGTTGTGTCGCCTGATCTATCGGAAGTAATAATAAATTAATCTTTATGGGACATGATATATGTGTTACTTTCAATTTGTCTATGTTTAGAATGGACAAATTAATGCGCTTAACTGGGTTAAAGCAGCCAGGATCGCTGAGGCGAAAGCCGTAGATAGAGTGACTTTGCGTTCGCTGGATAGAATTCCACTGCAACTTCAAGATATTCGACTCGTGCATAGAATGGGTTATCATGTTTTGGTAAATATAAATTTATGCTTAAAATACGTTCTGATGACATTCATACTATTTCAGGGTTATCATATTTTCTTGGCCTAAATTCCGGACACTCTTATCGCAGCCTAGCTGATATAAAAAAGACGTATGAGCATATGACGTCACACTGGCAATGCTTTGCCTATCGCTTGTGTACAGGGGTGGATATTTTTAAACATAGGTCGTGAATTAACTACCGTAGCCTATTGGGCAATCTCGAATTTGAGCTCTGGTGATTGCTAGGGTTAGTATACTCATTTGGTCTGCAACATACTTCTTGACGGGGCGTATGAAATTGTCAGACCCGCCGGCCGTGTGTTTGACCCCCTGCTATACTGTTAGGTCGGTGCAGATATGTGGTTTTGTGTTGTGGCCATGGCCGAAATAAAACTTTTAAGCCAACTACAGCCCCCAAGAAAGACTGGTCTGGGCACACCATATGGTGATCGGAGCAACTTCTGGTGGGCTTACTATATGCATCTGGTTGTTAAATTTTATAAATGAATTCAGTCAGTAATATTGGTTCTTCCATATATCACTATAAGATTTTTATCCTCTCTCAGTCCTCGTGATCAAAGTTAGCCGCAGATCTGGTTGAGATGATGAGTTTGAAACTGCAGGGAAACTAATTATACTGTTCATATCATACGGATAAGACTATATTTCTGAGCCGAAATGCCGGTCTGCACCAGCAGGTTGCACATCCAGTAGCTTCCAATTTTTTATGGTCGTGACTCCATTTCCAATTTTAAAATGTTCCGTGGCTCACCTCAAAATTTAGTTGGCTGATTACCAAAAAAATGGTCAGCACCTTTGCCCAGACTTACTCACGGCCTATGTTGTAAGTTGATTAAGTTCATAATCTTCTCGAACCCCAGGAAAGGGCCAACGACCACAAACTTGAGAACCACTATATTTGACTAAAGCATCCAAACGGGCTTACGAGCACTAATAACACTGGTCTATAAATTTCGAAAAAAATTTTGCGCCAGAAATTTTAATGATTGATCTAGGCTAATTTAACGTTGCTGAATTCAATTCTGTGTCAAATTTCTTCCGGAAGAATTTTTCCCAATTTCGTGAATTAATCAAATTTCGGCTTTCGTTAGCGACATCACGGTTAGCATACAACAGCAACAGATCAAATATTGTTATTAAAATCATCTATCATGAAACCTGGCTTGTTGTAGTACAGAATGAGTGAGTGTTCGATGTACTTGAATCCAGTGGTTCTCTATCTTCTTTCGTTCAAGGCCTCATTTCGACCTATAAATTTATACGTAGATGCAACAAATTGTAGTCGGTAGCAGTTATCATCTTTATAAACCACTCTTCATTTAAAGATTGTTATTAGTAGCTCCGTACCTAATTTAGTTCCCTACCCTACATTATCTACCTACTATCCTCCAGACTTATCGGTCAATGCACTTTGTGACGGCACACTATGCTCTTGCGTAAAACGTAAAAGTTTGCAAACAACAAACATTGCATTGTTGGTATCTTATATAGAAGAGAATTGTTCACTCCGGTACATGACCTAAATATGTGGTCTTTTAAACTTGTTTTGAAACATTAGAGCAGTGGTTCCCAACCTTTTTCCACCAACGTACCATTTTGAGGTTTTATGCAGTGCTCGCGTACCACCTATATAAGTTACGCGCGTTTGCACCGTTTATGACGTCATACTCACGTATTTGGCCTATGCGAGGTGTAATAAATTCTATTAAACTAAGCAACGGATGTCAAACATACGACGCGTGGGCCGGATCCGGCCCGCCAGACGATTTTATTCGGCCCGCATAGAAATTCTGAGTAGATTGAAAAAAGATTATATTATCCATCACATCCACATTAATAAACCAAATTACAACGTCCGCGTTGGCAGTTAAATATCTTGTACTCATCAGAACGCATACGCAGGGCTAACGCCAGATTATGACTAACGCAGGGGTGGCCAACCTTTTTGCCATTCACGGCCGCATTTCGATTACTTGTGTAGCCTACGGCCGCATTCCAGGGCATATAGTCGTAATGAACGAGCTGGACGCCAAATGCCCAGGTTAAAGTGTCTAGGTCCATTTCTGGTGAACTCGGGACTAATCTATTTAATGGTAGGCTTACTATGCGCACCAAAATCCCGAGTGGTCACTGGTAGTGTTAAGGAAGAAAGTGCTCATAGTCGCGTGAAGCGCGAAAATAATTCAGATTCACCAACGAATTTCGTCATTGATATTAGTAGTGTTACATATTACCATAAAACATTTATCCTTTCTCATCCCGTGTGATCAGATTCACTGGTATAGAGTTGATGTAGGGGTGTTTTCAAAAATTTAAAGCAAGTTATAAATTATGATGCATCTTCGGGTGGGCCATAATTGGTATTAGTCACTTTGTAGCATGCTGTTATTTCTTGACCTCCTATCAGGATTGTTAGTATAGTGAGGAGCACACGATTCCGAGCTGATATTTCCATGTAAGGCGCATAATCTACACCAGGGCTGGCCAACCTTTTCAGCCAAAGGGCCACATTCGATTGACGAAATATTGCGCGGGCCACTTACCGCGCGAAGCGCGAAAATTTTATGAAGTTCATAGGTCAATAATATTGTAACTTGACTACATTGCGGGCCTGCCGTATATCGCTGGGCTAAGTTTGCGAGGACTGGGCTATTCGGCGCATGGACATATCGATATCGAAAGCTGCGACCAAAATGCGTCAATCATTCCGTGCCTAGGTTTCATAGTCAACGGTCTTACTGCGAGCGCAAACGCAAGGTCGCATATGTTGAACGACACTTTGTCTCGTAATCGCGAATATAGTTAGACTCAATCTGATACATCAGGCGTTCTTCCATTTTCACAAAAAGGGCAACACTATTAAAAACAAGGAATCGAGTGACAACATGTTGCGCTAAGCTTGTAGAAAATTTTTACTTTTGATAAATCCATCTCAAATTATTCTGCTTTATTGTAGTGTACGAAGATATACCAATATGGGACTGGCTGATGAATCTGTCAATGCGTCGGAACTGATATTTTAGTCATCACATCTCAAGTGTTGCGGCGAAACTAATCAAGTTTTTGGTTGGCCTTGCAAGTTCACAATCTGTGCAATCCATTTTTGATATTAGAAATTTCGGAAATTACCTCGCGGGCCACTCAAAACCTTCTCGCGGGCCACATGTGGCCCGCGGGCCACGGGTTGGCCGGCCCTGATCTACACTGATGCTCGCATCTGTATTGTGGGGCTCTGATTGCAAAGGGTGCTACTATATTAAAATCGAAAAATGTAGTTGCATTGAATTTCAAGATTATTTAAAATCTTCCAAGAAATCGGGAGTCAATTCGTAAATTGGAATTGCATATCGACGGCCGCCAACATATACTAATTGAATTGCGTGTCTACGGCCGCACAAATTCCCTCTTACGGCCGCAGGCTGGCCACCCCTGGACTAAAGCAAAGGGTGCACTGAAATATGACTACTTGTATCGCCGGTAATGCCATTGTCTTAGCGGTTCTTAACTGTATTCAACCGGACAAACATCGTATTTTCGCCAATTTCATTGCTCGCAAATATTGGTGTTGCGACTCGCTAGAATGAGTGTATTATCTATATGCTTGTTTCCATCGAGAAGCAATGGCACGAGGCAACATTTTGGATTCCGTTTACTGGACCGGCCCGCGAGCGATTTCATGACTTCGATACGACCCGCGATGCAATTTGAGTTTGACACCCCTGAACTAGGCATTATCAGCCAAGGTTGATGGGATGTATGCAATTGTTTTTTTCACCACCAGTGACAAGAAAAACAACATAATGAAATAAAAACACACAACAAAAGTTAATTTATTTAATGCGATGGCTGCATTTGTTTATTTTTCACTAGCTTGTCGATGCGTGGCATACGTTTGCTTACAGCGCATCGAAAGTCATGTATGGACGCAACAAATCGGTTTCGTCTCTGCGACTTGAGAGTCATCAGGGATGAAAATCCTTGCTCGCCCCATGTATAAGGGAAAATTAGCAGCTGGGGAATAGCGTGAGACGACGGCTTCAAAAAACTCAAAATCAACCTAAACTGAACTAATTACTCTCATCGGTCGAAGAAAACAGAATCTACTCGCGTACCACCTGGAAGACCTTCGCGTACCTCTAGTGGTATGCGTACCACAGGCTGGGAACCACTGCATTAGAAGAAACAGGATGTCTGCTTTTCCAACGAAAAAAGGGCTTATCATGATGACTTGAAAGAATTTATCATCATCAATCTACGCCTGTACTCATCATGCTAATTCTTCTTCTCCAGTTTACATATTCTGTTACATTTTATCGGAATCGAGGGAAGCTGTTTTCGAACGCTTCATTTCTTTTGGTTTATTGCCATGGTATAAATGGCTTCTTATGCATTGTCTTATATAGACAACCAGATGAATGGAGACTGCTTACTAACAGCTCAACACGAAACCGGAAGTGCGTATTACTTCACAATAGAACTATATGTGCATCGGTTCTAGGATAGTCGATCTGTCTCGACATAGGACATTTTGTGTCCTACACCAAATACCATGTGTTCTATGCTGGAAGAGAGCCAGAGATGAGCATTGGTTAATTTCTAGTGATGTTTTTATATGGTTTCGAGTTTTTTCCTAGTGTTTTGCAGGATTAAATGGCAGTTCTAAATACAAACAGCTTACGATTTGGTGATTTCTGATTCGCCGTAATAGAGTTTGTCGAAGGGATTGGCGTTGCTTCTCAAGTAGCACAAGTAACGACCTACACTTCTACCCAATTATAAAAAGAAGTAATATATTTCAAAACATCTGAAAACTAGTTCGCGTGGGACACGAAATGAAAGGTCTGAGTAACTCCTTTCGTTGAAGTATTAAATCTGCATTTCAGGTAAAAGCGATAGTATTTGAAGAATATCGAAGTTTTCGGCAGAAGGACTGGCGCGATTTCGGCACGAGCATTCGGAAATCCAATGTTTCCAAAATATCTTGCAGCCTTCATTTGAAGTGTGTTCCTAATTTGGAAGCCTTACAACAAGGGCACGGCGATTTAGCAGTGAGTGTGCTTTCCCGATTGTGGAATATACATTTTGACATTTATGATATACATTCGCTCTTATTTAGGTACAGAGATTCACAATCGCAAACTACGTTCCCACGCCGTCACCTGAAATGGAACTCTTGATTCACGACTTGATAAACGATCATACTATTCCGCATGCTGTGAGACCACTAGATCTATGATTCTCAATCTTTTTGTCTTCGCGGCCCCCTTTGGACTGTCGTGGACCCCCGCGGCCCCATCCCCACACACTAAGTTATAGTTCAAATATAGCTCAGTTATCGTATAACCTTCACCTGTCTTGAGCAATTATTAAGTGCAAGCTGATGATAAATGCATCAAAATGACTTTTCTTCAAAATAACATCATATCTAATTTTGTAAAACTTGGAAATACTTCTATTATTATTTTAAAGCGAATTCTGTAGATGCATTTCCTGATCGTGTGCCGGTTTGATTTGAACGAAGCCATTTACGCAAAGATACCGGGTGGCAGTGCGTAACGCTTCCAATGACATCTTTCGGTATAATCACACCATGTATGGCACCAACATCGAGAATATGATTTCTAATGAACATATACCGTCCAGCCTAGTCATTTCTGTCTGGCAGCTCATCTGGAAGTTATTCTGGAATGGCGATGATGTATATCATAGAGGAAAATGGATTTGTACAAACAATTTTTTTCCAAAACCCCAACAAAACATCTCTAAACAGCAACATATTTGTATCAGCAGGCTATCGGCAATTTTGCAATTAGGTTGAGTGGGCACAGTCTAATATTTCATCTCAGAAAGCCATTCTGTTTGTCTGGAGTCCTGAAGATTTAGCAGTTATGAAGCGAAACTGCCTTGTGGTTTTTCCAATTAAAAATTACAAATTAGGGTATCAACCATTTTTCTAATTTGGAGATTTCGCGGACCCTGTGAAAAAGTCCACAGTTGAGAACCACTGCTCTAGATCATTTGGCCTTTATCCCTTGTGATGATTATATATAATGTGATCCCTGGTTAAGTGCGATTTTCTTCGACTTATTATCCGTTGTTGAATAGGGTAGTAAAAGAAAAACTCCTACGAAACGCCACTAGCACTTGACTGAATCCTTGGTTGGGAATATTTCAAATCTAGTTTTGCGGTCGAAGTGTAGGAGCAGTATCCTGTGTTATATGTGTGGCTTCGTACAAGGGTAATAGTGTGTTTATAAGGCTCTCATGTTTTTACGAACAAATCCATATGTCAGATGGAAACTAAATACTCTCAGAAATAGTAGGGATGACGCGAACCTCTGGAAGGTCATGGTTCGTGTGACCGCGAACCATTTTGAAAGGTTCTGTGTGGACGCGAACGTGAACCTATGGCGTCAGGTGACCTCATGTTGCTAATTGCAACCCTACCTACACTTTCGTTAAGTAATATATTAATGCGCATGATAACTAACGATGACTCAGGCCATATTATGTGCAATGCTGAAGTAAATGCTGACTTTTTAAACGTCATACCTAATGTATCAACTCGAACAATCAAATGCTATAATAATTCCACAAAATCAATATCGTCCGTCGGTTAGCCAACAATCTCGACGAGGACTCAGTTAGACTGGATGGATGTATTCTTATGAGTGAAACACCGGTTTCTATGCTTGCGCCAGATATTATCTCTAAAACAGGTTATACAGTATATAGTAGGGTTCCCATATTTTGGGAATGTGAAAAGACAATACTTTTTCAAAATTTTCAGACATTACAATACCGGAGTAAAATCCGGAAAATCGGTAAATCTATGCCGGGTTAATAGTTGGTTGGCTAAAAAAAGCTATCAAAGCTATCAAGGCTATCAAATCAAGATCAATCCCGTGCGTACGATAGATTAGACATCGATGCATTCCGGATATTAATTTCTACGATGCAGATAATTGGTTGACTAAGCACAATTCACAGATATCCTACAGGTAGTGTGCTTTGTTCTTGCTACTGTGTGATTGCGGGCAGTACAGAGTCACCAAAGATGTACAAACGGAAAGCTGAATGTTCCGAGCAAACTTTCGAGCAAATAATTTTTCAAAATTGGCTAGGTCCATGCTGGTTTAAGTGCTGAATTTCATTCCATGCTGACAGCACCACGCAGAGAGTAGTCCAAAGTTGAAATTAAAAAATAAACTAAAGACGTTATAATGACGTGAAAAATTGTAATACATAAAAAGGTTCACAGTTTATAATCTACCAAGGTTCGTTTTTGAACGCGAATCCCAAACTTCAGAGGTTCACACACAAAACGCGAACGTAAGCCTCATGTTCACAGCATCCTAATAAATAGCATACAATTAGCCTCTCAAGTACTGATATGTCATGGTTAGAGCCTGACCGATACCGGTTTTAGCCGATATCGGTAAACCGATAAGTAGCACCTTTGCCGATAACCCCGATATACCAAGCCGCTAATCCGAAAGAATGGCATCTAGCTTAAGCCGTATTTTGAAAACAAAACATTTAAAACATACATTTAAACAGATTTGCAGTGATATGTTTGGATATGAAATACTAGGGATGGTGTGAACGTGAGGTTCACGGTCGCGTTCTGTGTGTGAACCCCCGAAATTTAGAGGTTCACGCTCACAAACGAACCTTGGTAGGTTCTGTATACTGTGAACCTTCTTCATAAAATTCAATTTTCACTTGGTTGAAATTTATTGCATTTCAACTGCGGGCCATCCTATGTATGGCGCTGGCCGCATGAAAAAAGTCGACACTAAACGAGTATATGCAACTTGGCAATCTTAAAACTTTTACTTGCTTTGTTCCAAAAGTTTGCTCGAAATATCCAACTTCCCGTTTGTGAATATTTAGTGACTGTCTGCTGTGAGCATGACCCGTACTCACACAACATCAGAAGCGAAATACACTACATCTAGGTCAGGGGCGGGCAACTTCTCGAGTCGGCGGGCCGGATATAGGAAAATTAGGTACTTGGCGGGCCGGATTGCTGAATCGATACAATATTCGCCCATTTATCCACATTCCACATATACAAGGAATAAATCGCATTTAATGAATACATTTTAACGACAGTAATATCACTTCAAAGCCATTTCTCGCCGATAATGACGAAGACAATGTGGAATTGAGAATAGCATTGTCATACAGGCGCCGCCATGTCTCCTTCTATCTGATCAATCAACACACGGTGCAATCCTCAATTAAGATTTCAAGGAGTTCGATAACCCCGGTACCCCTAATTTACTAACACATATATTCGTTAGGGTTGAGTAGGTGACGAGATAGCATCGTTGTTCAACTGTGTGGCCTGAGAAACCTCGATAATGAATTCAAGCGGTCCGCGACCTCTACGAAATTTGAAAAGTGGCCCGCGACCCGTTTTGAGTTGGCGACCGCTGGTATGAACAGTGTTTTCGTCTTACAAAAGCCTAGAAGTGTGCCGTGCTACAAGTCGGCGGTTACAGAATGAAAAATAAGAAATATCAGCCTGGTGTAATTGACCATTGTAGTCGACAAACACCATGATTACCACAAACGAAATTAGGGTTGAGTACACCGCAAATGCCGATAATGCAAGTCTTCTCGCTTCGACGAACTTACGCGTAAGCTCCACTCTAGCACCCTGCGCATATACGTATATAATAACATGCACATGCAGTCACTAAAATTTGACGTTGTAAGCAAGTAGTGGGAAATCTCGGCAGACTAGGGCCGCGGGCCACATTATCATGTAAAACGGAAAACTGTCCGCGGGCCGGACAAAATCCCGTCGCGGGCCGGATCCGACCCGCGGGCCGTATGTTGCCCACCCCTGATCTAGGTAGTCAGCGAATGATGCGTATTCAACCAATCAATGAAGTTGATATCATTGTCTGATGTAAAAAAATCTAGCAAGCGCCCGGAGTCAATCTTGATTTCATATGTTTAGTGTATAATAAAACACAAATCCATGCGATTGGGGAGTTGGCTACTGCTGTATAAATCGTTAATGGGATAATATCGGTAGCAAGTATAGAAACCCGTTTTACACTCTGAGTATTGCTACGTTAATATTGAGCAAACGCCAAACACATTGTCCTGTCTAGCCTAGACCGTTGAGGCGTGAGCTTATGTTCCCTTGCAAGTCGAAATTGTTGGCAAAGCGACGGAAGATATTGATTTTATGGGATTATTATAACATTTTATTGCGCCAGTTGATACATTTGGCGACGTTTAAAACGTCAGTATTCACTTCAGCTTTGTGGCTTTATATGACCCGAGTGGTCGCTAGGTAACGTGTACATTATTACAGGCTACACTTCACTGAAATGTAGGGTTGGAAGTAGCAATATGACGTCACCTAACCTCATGAGGTTGACGTTTACGTTGACACAGAACCTTTCAAAAAGGTTCGCGTGCACGCGAACCTGAACCTTTCAGAGGCTCACACCATCCCTATGAAATACACCAGAAAAGCAATATTTGTACATTGTGCGACAGTGAGCCATGAAATAGATCAATATTCTCAGTCTAGCAGTCACAAATAATAGCCTGGTTCTCTGACTCACTACTGCCATATTGCGACGTCCCTAAAATTGTTGACATATTTTGCCTCTAATAACTGATACTGATATTTTTGTCGAAGTGTGAGATCGACTCGATATTATCAGAGACAGATAATTGGTCGGTATCTAGTCTTGATTGTTCTTTTCGTAAACGTAGGGATAGATTACATAGATTACATAGATTACATGCAGAGCATGTAAAGATTTTAAGTTAGACTGCACTTGGAATCCTGTATAAATTCCAATATTTTCTACTTTTAGATTGAGATGAAGCACGTAGTTTCCAAAATTTTCAAATTGCTATTTATGTTGACCATTTCTATAAATAATAAGTTCTACATAGGTGCATGAATATGAGAGTGAGTATTTTATTTTATAAATGTCAGTAATGGACTTTCAGAAAAAGTCATTAGATGTGATGATGGACTGGCTAATTGGAGACAAATTTGTGGAGTCTGTTGGACGCTTCATTGCAAAATCCGGTTTCGAAGAATTGGTTATTATCGATCTTAATTCACTTTATCCCGATACTATCGCTTGGCTTGGTAAAGGACTCGGACGATATCAGGTATATATGTATTGACCATGTGATAACTCATTTAAGTTCTTGTTTTCCGTTCCTACTAACTGGTTCGTTCTATTGACTTAGATCGAGCGAGTGGCTGTTGCTACATATTCCATTGAGGCGTTATTGCATTTGGTGACATTTATTCGAATGAGAAATATTTACGTCGAAGAATCCTGCGATATTGTTACAAAAGGAATTTTGCGGCAGGGTGCCAAAGTACACATCTTGTCTCAGGCGGACTGGAAAATGGAATTTACAAATAATTGATTCAAACGATGTTTTGGAAGCTATTACTGTTAATATTACTATCACTTTACCCATGGAAGTTTATTTACAATCTGTAGCATTGGAGCCTCTGCTAAATTCCTAAGCTCTTGTTGATAAGTATATATTAGTCGTAATATGTCGAATCATTATGAATCTGCATATCCTAATATACTCATTTGCATATCGCTGTCATGTAGCCTACGTGTTCAGGGTTGTAATGACTCGAGTCATCACTCGACTCCAGTCACGATTTTTTTGTGAATCGACTTCACTCGAGTCATTTTCTTGAAATGGGAAAATGACTCGACCACAGTCAGTGACTTGGCTTCTTTTATATGACTCGAAGACGAAGAAATTTGCGAATCGTAATGGCTAGATCAACGCATCTGACGAATTCTGCCGACATCGCTATTTGTCACCACTGCTTTCGTTGCACTAGTCTAGATAGGTCGCCGTAAAAACAACAGACAATGGTGCATAGTAGCAATCATTGTAAAAAATCATCCAGTGATTGAAGAGGTAATAAATTCTCCGCAATCAAAGTACCGTGCTCAAGACTTTTCAATTATACAAGCAAAGTGTTATGTTCTTGATCTTGTTTGAACAATAACTCAATACGACGAGGTTGCAATACAGAATCAGTATATTATCAGCAGAATAACTTTACGGCAGCGACACGATCCAGAGTGCAGTTAAATGAAAATACGACGAGACAACAGAACACAGGGTATAAATACAAAGCACGACACATGAGGAAATAATGATTGGCGGTAATTACTAATCCTGGACAAATACGAAACAAACGATACCAACGTAAAATGCACGAACATAACAGTCCTCCCCTGCAAGTTAGGAGTACAAGGTAATTTAGGTTGGCCGAATAGAAATCAGTTTGGGTTCTAATTCTAAGCGGATAACGTCTGCCCGACGTTCGAGCAGGACTAGCTGCAGGGCGTTGTGCCCTATTCCTGACCAATGGTTGCTCAGCTTGGGACTGTTGAGGGTGAGCAACTTCCTGTGTGGCTTTATCGTGACCAGTGGAAATCAAGCGTGGTTGGAGTTGGTTTTTGTGCCTCGTCCAATACCCATGATCTGTTTTTATAATGTACACAACACGCCCCAGTATTTCCGTCACTACGCCAGCAACCCACTTTGGTCCGCTTCGGTAACTGCGAGCGTAAACCGAGGAACCAATCTCAAAATGAGTGACTGATTGTCCAGACGTAACGGGTTTCGATTTGTCGAAGGGCGAGCACAAACTTAACAAATTGCGCGGCTGTCGACCATGTAAGATCTCGGTAGGCGTTTTCCAGTCTATGCCCGGGTGCGGTGCACATCGGTACGTAGCGAGAAGTGTTTGGAGCGCGAAGTTGAGATCTTTTCCCCCGTCGCAATTTTTTATCAATCCAGCTTTTAAAGTCTGGACGAAACGCTCCGCTTCCCCGTTCGAGGCAGGGTGAAAAGACGGTGATACGATATGGCTGATTGCCATATGCGAACAAAACGTATCGAATTCATTGGATGTGAATTGCGGCCCACCATCCGTGACAATTGTTACGGGCAAGCCTTCGATAGACAAGACTTCCCTCAAAGCGTCGACCACACACAAGGTTGTGGTAGCTCCGACATTCATTACTTTAACGAAAGGATATTTCGAATGCGCATCGACGAGGACAAGAAACATTTTATTGTTTATTGGACCTGCGAAATCCAAGTGAATTCGGAGCATTCAGAAGTTTTAGTCCATTCGCGATACTGACGATCAGGCGCTTTCATTACCTTACGGCAAGCGTCGCAACTCTTCACGAGATTTTCAATGTCGCGAATAATGGAAGGCCATGCGATGTAACGTCGAGCCATCTGCTTCATTTTCGCGATACCCCAATGTCCTTCGTGCAACAATGATAAGACTCGCGAGCGAAGTGACTGCGGAATTACTACGCGCTGAAAACCAACAATATTGAGCATGACTATGTCTTCGTGCAGAGAAAGCGAATGTTTGCGAGTCGTAAACCAAGAAAAATCATCAATGTGCGTCTTTGGATTCCAATTACCATGAGTGACAGATAATTTTACTAGTTTCATGGTTTTGTCCTTCAGCGTCGCGTCGCGAATTTCATTGCGAGTTAACGGTAAGTTATCGAATGCCATATTAATAGCGTGAACGATCTCCGCGTTTTCACGAATTTCCAGTTCGTCAAACTCAGGGTCTGGACCCTTTGGTAGGCGAGATAAACCGTCGGCGTTTCCGTGATGATTAGTCGGTTTATAGCGAATATCGTATTGGTAAGCCATGAGCGTTAGTGCCCATCGCTGTAATCACGGGAATTTTCTTGTCTGGCGAGAAAATAGCTAAAAGCGGTTTGTGGTCCGTTACGAGCGTAAATTTTCTACCATACAAGAATTGACGAAATTTAGTGACTCCGTAAATGATTGACAGAGCTTCCTTCTCTATTTGAGAGTAGGATTTTTGCGAATCGGAAAGCGTTTTCGATGCGTGCGCGATCGGTCTCTCTTCGCCATTGTGCTCGATTGAGAGGACAGCGCCGATTCCGAATTGAGAGGCATCCGTTGACAAAATGAGATGCTTGTTTATATCATAATGAGCTAACTGCGTAGCGTCGATTACGTCGTTTTTGAGAATGCGAAAAGCTGCGTCACAGTCGTATTCCAAATGAATTTCGCGTCTCTTTGAAGAAGGCGATACAAGGCAGCGGCTTTATTCGTGAAATTAGGAATAAACGCGCGATAATAATTGACTTTGCCCAGGAATGCCTGTAGCTGGCGAACATCCTGAGGCTTAGGCAACTGTTTGATTGCTTCAACGGATTTGTTAGACGGGCGTTTGCCATCTTTGTCAATTATGTGACCAAGATACTCGATACTACTTTTGAAAAATTCACATTTCGCGAAGTTGACGGTGAAACCGTATTCGGTGAGGCGCTCAAAGAGTAGCGATAAGTTGCGAAAATGATCGCGTGCATCAATGCCAGTAACGATTATGTCATCGATAAAACTAGCAACACCGGGTAAGCCGGCGATCATGGCATCAATACAACGTTGAAAATTTGCGGGGCTAGATGCGACTCCGAAACACATCCGTCGATAACGGAATAGACCGAATTGCGTGTTGATGACACACAAATTCTTCGCATCATCATCTAATTCTAGCTGGAAATAAGCGTCGGCAAGATCAATTTTCGAGAAAATACAACCACCCTGTAACTTGTGAAGGATTTCATCTAAGGAGGGCAGGGGATGTTGATCTATTTGAATTTGTTGATTCAATGCTTTGAAGTCACCACAAATGCGTACTGATCCATTTGATTTAGTGACGGCAACAATTGGTGCTGCCCAATCACTGTAATTGATTGGTTCGAGGATACCTTGATTGACTAATCTATCCAATTCGGTTTGAACAGCGATTTGCCTTGCGAAAGGCAAAGGGCGTGGCTTGTTGAATACGGGCTTGGCATTAGGTTTCAAGTGAATTGTCACCTTTGTCTTGGTGCATCGTCCTAACACATTAGAGAAAACAGAGGGAAATTTGGACTGAAAAGATACCAATTTGTCGTTCGAATCACAAATGTCAACAGTATTACATGATTGCGATTTGACCATCTGCGAGGAAATTTCATCCAAAGCAGACGTTCCCTTAGCGGTCATGGAGAAAGCATCGCTCCAATCGAGACCAAAAATGTTTTGCCCATGGTGTTCGTCGAGAACCACCAATTTTAAGCCAACTCGAACTTCGCAACCCAGCTGCACGGTGACGGTGCAAATACCTTTCACTTTCAGTGGCTTGTCGCCATACGCTACGAAAGAGCAATGGTATGCCGAAAGTTTCGGAGAGCCCAAAGTTTTGTACCCAGTCAATCCCACCATGGCGGAGGGTGCACCAGTGTCCCACTGTGTCGGCAACGGAATGCCGTTGATGCTGGAGTTGATCCAGAGCTGGTTTCCTACGTGTCGATATAGTTGATCGATGTCGAAGGAGAGGAGCGGCACTGAGCAGAAATTGACGGATGTGACCTGTTGCGTGATACTAGGTTTGGTAGACATGCACACAGGTTTGATATGACCTTTACGACCACATTTCTGACATACTGAATGTCGATATTGACAGTCTTTTCTCTGGTGATCGATGAAACAGCGGCTGCAGGATTTCAGTCTTTCCGGGAAGTTGCCTTGGTTGGATTTGGAAGGTTTTCTCCCCATCTGATAACTTCCCGTCATTTCGTTGACGATGGAAGTGTCTTTAGCGTTACTCTCGCCCTGGATAACCCTATCGGTTTCCAGCGTTCTCACGTATGTTGCGGCTACTTTGAGAACGTCGTCAAGGGATGGATTGGTTTGTGTTAGACAATGCCGTCTCACATCCGCGTGCGGCGTTTCTTTAATGATGAGATCGCGCATTAGCTCATCAACGTAGCTCTGATCACAGCCATCTCTTGAGCATATGAAGTTGCAATCCTTGGAGATTCCGCGTAGAGTAGCGATCCAATCGGCGTACGATTGTCCCGGCTGCATTTTGCAATTGTAAAATTCGTACCTGGCTGCTTGCACATGAATGGAGTCCTTGAAGTGTGTAGACAACTTCTCGGTCAACGCGTCGAAGGTTTGTGCACTGACATCAGCAGCACCGAACAAATTACGTAGGAGCGAGTACGTTTCAGGTCCAACCCATGAGAGTAGACACGCTCTTTTCTTCTCCATATTGGAAATGCCGTAAATTGCAAGGTGGTGGTTGAATCGTTGCAGATATTGGTCCCATTTCTCCTTTGATTTGATGAACGAATCAAACTTGGGAGCGGTAGCTTCAGATGTTGACGCACCGGGACTCAACCTCTGCGCTGATTGCGATATGGCTTGCTCATGCTGCAGCTTTTGCTGTGCCATATCTTCTTTATGCTGTGCGCGTTGTTGGTCCAAATCTTCCCTGTGCCGAGCATTTTGCTGCTCCATATCTTCTTTACGCTGTGCATTTTGATTTGCCATTGTTTCTTTACGCTGCTTTTGTTGCTTCGCCATCATTTCTTGCTGCTTCTCTAGAAGCTTCAATATACTTGCTTCTATGATATATGTTCGTCGCAGAAACAACTATGAATCCGACTTCTGACACCAATTGTTATGTTCTTGATCTTGTTTGAACAATAACTCAATACGACGAGGTTGCAATAAGAAATCAGTATATTATCAGCAGAATAACTTTAAGGCTGCGACACGATCCGGAGTGCAGTTAAATGAAAAGACGACGAGTCAACAGAACACAGGGTATAAATACAAAGCACGACACACGAGGAAATAATGATTGGCGGTAATTACTAATCCTAGACAAATACGAAACAAACGATACCAACGTAAAATGCACGAACATAACACAAAGAATCGAAGCAAAGTTCAATTAGAGCCAATGTAATGACTCAGGTGGTCAAGTACTTGGAAGAGACTTATAAGCTCATGTGTAGATTTGAAGGCGATGATTATTTGCAATTTTGGGCGACTAGAAAGAATGAGTATCCAACGCTCTTCAGTGAAGTTCAAAAATGCTTGTCAATTCCTGCATCTAGTGCACCAGTGGAAAGTGAGTAGACGTGGATTTATTCCAAGGACATGCCGCTTTAATATATCTTAGGATTTTCTCTCCACTTTGGTATTTTTGAAGTGTAACTCATCATTCATTTGATCTGCCGTCTGTGAAAACACACCATACCCTCCGCCCTTTTGACGTTTTATTAGGTATGTGCATTGTGCACGTTAGTAATAATGAATGGCTAATGTTGTGTGATGTTTGTACAGTAGGGCTATTCAAAAATAACTTCTTTTTTTATTTTACTTGATGGCTACTTGGTAAAATTGTTATGTTGCGCTAAAAGAACACTGAATCTGGTTAAATTTTAAAAAGTAGAATCAATGATATGAGAAGAGAAAATTTTGGATTTGAAAATTAATGGATTGTTTTTAGTGAGAAATTCTTTCATATAATATAATTACATACTAGTGGTAAGCCGACTATTTTTTCATATCCAAAATATCCTACTCTAATAACTTCGCTTCTCCTTGTTGGAATTGAACAATCTAACAATATCATGAGGTAGCCAGTAAAATTAGAAAATCTGTATTCGTAATGAATCCAAAATTTTCTCCCAGAGCATTACTTTCTACCGGTCGGAATTGAGCCAAATTTGAGCTTTTTTTCAGGCAATCTAACAATTCTAAGAAGTAGCCGGAAAATTGGAAAAATTGTTTTTTAACAGCCCCAATTATTTCTCCAATGCTGTAACTGCGATGTAGTCTGTAATGCAATTGGGAAAACCTTTAGTTATATCAAAAGGTATCTGTTTTTTGTCACTGGGCATAGCTGCATGCACCCTTTTACAGCATGCTGGCCTGGTGAAAATACCCGTACACAAACATGCATCTGTTGATTCTCTATCAGCTGGTATCTAGACGTGAATTCGTTGGTTCTCTATCAGCTATTTGTGAGCTGTCGTCGATGTGCTCGTAATAAAAACTGAATGCTTGTATTTGTAATGTATCAGACTGACAAGACAGATAATTGATTTTAAGTTTTAGGATTAGTAAAGTTATCAGATTGGCGGCCTGTCTCGTCTATCTGTAGCATCGGTAAATGAGACCAGGAACTGACCGTTATCTGCCTAAATAAGCATGTACCATGACTCTGATAGGGACAAAATGAGCATGTTTGGCAAGCAAGGAATTCGATATCATCCAAGCAGGATTGAAAATATGAGTTGAATATGATTTCAATACTGTGACTTGGACTCGGACTCGAGTCATAACTAGGGCCATTTTTATATGACCGTAAATTCAATTATATGACTTTATTTTATGGAAAATATGACTTTATATGACTTTATGAAAAAATAGTGAAATTTTACATGTAACCAACGTCACTCATGTAACTGACGAGTAACACATACACTACGTAACAGTAATACGCATCCATTTTTATTTTAAACCACTGTTGTAGTTCAGTTTCATATAGTGTGGAATGTTGGAGTCTTTAAAGTGACAATTTGGACGTAAAAATGACTTTAGTAAGGAAAATGAGCGCTTCACAGATGCTGATGTGGGTTGACACTTCTGCAGTTTTGCATTCAGCGCTGGTGGAATGTCTTGCCTTTGTAGCTCCATAATTTGTTTAACATCGTTTTTGTCCAATCGCTTCAACCGAATGGCATCGGCTGCAATTTTCGAAAAATTTTACTTCAATTTTCAAAATCGAAAAACTGTACCTTAATGGGATTGGAGCACGGTAAACAAGGTAGCGTTCGATTCAGAATTTCAACGCGGATCCGATTGCGCCACTCAAATCATTTTGAGCTCTGTGTCTGGCCACTTATATCAACAGCAAGCCGAGAAAACGTTGGTTGGGAACAGACATGCTAAATTGCGTACTTTATGAACCTTGGTATAGGTATTCGACGACGATACAGTCTGGTGTATTATATAGGCTTAGAATTCATCGTTCTAGAGAGCCCTGAGTCGACGGTCTACGTCTAGCAGGCGCTAATTTCTAATCAAAACTATGCCGACCGTTTTAGTCAGCTCGCGGCAGACCGCCGAGAGAGTGAGTCATGGTTCGTGATGCGCGCGCGTATGGTAAGTTCTAAGGCTTATAACTCAAACTGTTGTGACCCCATATTAGTCATTTTAGTGTTCGTAGACGGATATTTACAGTCCTTACCATAATGATTTACTGCAAATGCTTATCATTACTACAACGTAAGATATATATCGATGTACGACAGCTCTTTGTATACCCAGACGCAAGTAGTGAGGGTATCGACCTTATAGACCGTCCAATCAGAGAGCGCCACGTCATCCTAATTGCCACACCCATTTTCATGCCCTGAGGGTACATTCATCTGCTACGTCATCTGTGCCACATCATCAAGCGCCACGCCTATAGTGCCACATCATCCATCCATTGCTATATCATCGCTGCATTGATTGCCGCATCTTGATACTTTTCTCAGATATTGTATTATGTGTATTTAGGACTAATATCATCCGTCCATATTTTTTAAACTTTATTTTATGTGTACAAGTTACGGTTTCTGCAGTTTCCACATTTTACGACTTATGATTGCCGCGTCAAATCTTACCTTGGCTAGAATCGACAGATTTTCTATTATGTGTATTTAGGACTATGTATTTAAATTCCTATTCAGATTATACATAAATGCGAAAACTATGATGTCTATGCAAGGCTATATTCTCCGGATAATATTATTAATATCAAAATTCTACACATCATCACTAATTACTTAATATAAAATGCGATTTTGAGCGCTGCGACTTGATAATATGAATCCCTACGCTTCTGATGCATGATTTTTTGTGATAAGGACCTAGGTAACATTCAGAGTCTGCAACGATTGTTTGGATATACATTATAGCAATACCCCACTAAACTATAGGCGGTTATATTACTCTATTGGTCAGAGATAACTCATCCGTCCATATTTTTAAACTTGATTTTATGTATACAAGTTACGGTCTCTGCAGCCTCCACATTTTACGACTTATTTTCATTAGACGCAGGCAAGCGATTCTCCAGTTCGTAGCTACGGAAACAAATCACTCGCATGTGCGCGTTCCGAATAGTCTTGTAGAATTTTCTAAAGTCGTAACAGCTTAGCAGCAATACGCGAATCCCCAGGCGAAAATAATCGAACGAACTATAGCCGCAGGCGTGCGATTCGCGGGGCTTTAATTATATAAACACTTTCGATACCTGTACGCGAACCCCAGCGTTATAACGATTAGGTCTAATTAGCACGTTCTGAAGCCGTAAATTTAGTCAACATCATTGAGATAGCCATGAATTAAAGATGGTAATCGAGTGTGACAATAGCACTCGTCAAGGTTAGACAAACATAACCTTAAACTACTCTCTACTTCACAAAATATAAAGTTATAAAAGTAAGCAGATTTCTATGAAAACCCGTTATCGTTACGTAGAAGTGGGGTTAGTCTACGAACATAACCACTTACTTACTTTGAAATCTCTACTTGTATTCGAGCGGAATTGCGACCGATGCATTAATGACTTTAATACTCTATATTTTAAATTATCATCGCAAAGTGCACGAATTTCCATGTTGATCAAATAATACGAACTTTGCTTGCTTTCAGAGTAGAGCTTTGTAAAGTAGATCTTTTTGGTGTTGGACTCAAGTTCCAATGAACAAGTGTTCACGTAGCTTCGAGGTCTGAATGAGTCTTTTAAAGTAGATAAAAACGACAAAAACTAACCGAAAGAATTTACGAAGTTTGGATGCGCCATATTTAGGTTTTTAAAAATTATTCATACCCATGATTCGAAATATTGTTAACTAACTTATGTTTTCGACATAAGATAAGCGTCAAGTGTACAAATTTCGATGTTGCGCAAATACCACAAACTTTGCTTGCTTTCAGAGCCGGCAACTAAATGCAAGACAGACTTTACGCAAAAAGTTGATATTCTGAACATTTTATCAAGTTAATAGTTTAAAAACTTATACTTGAGCACTACGAAATGTACAAGTACTTTACCTTTACACGACGTTTTTTGTAAAATGAATACTAATTTTATTAAGAAAACTATGGGAATGAGGTATTAGAAAATACCAATTCGAGAGGTTCTCTACTAGATAGTGCATAGCTTTCTCCATCGCCTATACCTGATGCTGTCGGATAAGTTTATGACACTGACACCTCTCATCCAGAGCAATGAAAAAAGTACATTCCAACATTTTATTATCACTAAATTTCTACTAAAGTACAGGAAGTGCAGATCTCCAACAAGTGAAAAAGTACGTATTAAAGGTATAGTTTGCCAGATAACTGAAAATAATAAATAAAATTAAAAAATTAAAAAGCGCGAAATATTACATTTTATCCCGGAACGCAACAAGAAAAATCGTATGAGTTTTGTAAAGTAAATAGAAAACTATGCCTGATAACTGAAAATAATAAAAAATAAAATTAAAAAGCGCGAAAATTACATTTTATCCCGGAACGCAACACGAAAAATCGTATGACTTTTTTAAAGTAGAAAGAAAACTACACTATTCCGATGCACTAAAGACTTTCACACTCCGGATTTTGTATAGTATATAATAATTTTACATTGCGGGGTATTCAGTAAACTTTAATCCAGTGATCCTCCGTCTATTTTCAATCACGCTCCTCTTATTAGTATAGGTTTCGAACCACACATCCAGTACGTTTTATGGGGATTAATATTTTTAGACTCAAATACATTTCCAATGTACCAAAGTCTTACAGTACAGATTTTGTAGAGTAGTTAGAAAACTACCTTTTGAGTCGATAGCGAAGTACTTGCTCATTTTAGAGTACTCAAGTATTGGTTTGGCCTTGGTAGCAATGTACTCAATCAAGTGATTATCTATTTACAGCGCACTAAAAATTTACTGATACTAAAATGTTAAAATGTACTTTTTCAATGCCCTCGATGAGCAGCGCCAGTTTCAACTATATCCTATCATGCATTTTCGCGCTGCAGAATGACTTATCGCAACGAAAAATAGCAAAAATACATCGAGAATCTGCAAACTCTCACTGCGAAATATTTGACTTTTGCGAATTATCCTTCAAAGTGAGCTTACATATTGGATATTATCAAAACCTTCTCCATATCGAAATAATTGTACATTTGGAGTACTTAAGTATAGGTTTTGCCTGCTTGCGCTATACTTAATCAAGTGATTATCTATTTAGACTTCATCTACTTCTATTTATATTTCAGAGTTTTCAGTTATCAGACAAATAATACATTCAATACTTACTTTTTTACTCGCTCGGAAATCAGCACTTCATGTACTTCAGAAGAAATTTACTGGTAATAGAATGTTGAAATGTACTTTTCCATTGGCCTTGATTAGCGGGCCCAGTTTCATCTATATTGTACAATGCATTTTCACACTTCAGAATGACTTATCGCAATGAAAAATAGCACAAATACATCGAGAATTCTCGAACCATCACTATACGATAATTGAGTTTTACAAATTACCCGTCAAAGTGAACCTACATGTTGGGTATTATCCAAAACCTCGTGGAATTTTGCTCCGAGCGACAAATCCTTTGAATTAAGGTGGAAGTACCTATTTCCGACTAAGTAAAACGTCAGTATTCCAGGTCTATTTCTGCTCAATTCTGAAACTATAACGGATTTGAAGCAGTACAATATCATAAACACTTGAGAGTATTTGTTGCATGTAGGCAAAAAACGTACTTGAGTACTCGGAAGAAGTCAATGCTTACTTGTTTAGCCGCTCGGACATCGTCACTTCTTGTACTTTAATAGAAATTTACTGCTGATAAATGAGTAATCGACTTTACTCGATATTCGCGTACCATGAAACTGAAGAATGAATAGACGCGTTTTCAAACTATAGAATGATATAGTCTCTGCAAAATGTTTTTGATATCACGATAACTTTTTACATGAATGGTCACGTATCCTAATATTCAAATAACCCAACACAGAGCTCGTACTTACAGGAATATCGTAGTTCTTGTAACAAAGTTGTATGTGCACAATATATATTTAAGGTAAGTCCTACAATTCATGATTTCGTCCGATGAATAGACGCGTTTTCAAACTATAGAATGATATAGTCTCTGCAAAATGTTTTTGATATCAAGATAACTTTTTACATGAATGGTCACGTATCCTAATATTCAAATAACCCAACACAGAGCTCGTACTTACAGGAATATCGTAGTTCTTGTAACAAAGTTGTATGTGCACAATATATGTTTAAGGTAAGTCCTACACTTCATGATTTCGTCCGAGTTTGTATTTTAGAAAATATTATACAACAATTTACTTTACTAACGAGAAGTGTCGAGTTATCGAATGATTTTCCCTTCCGTCAAAACAAATAGAATGTGAAACTATATTGCTAACGTTTCTAACCCTTTGCACACCAGTGGTAAATCACACAAGCAACAAGTTTCGAGAATCGAGTTATTGAATGACGTGAAAGCGTTTTTCCAGTGTCAAGTCGTTATGTTGATTAAAGCGTATATTTTAATACCCCGAAGTGAGACTTCGAAACTATCGTCAGTTCTCCAAGAGCAAATATCGTGCTCTACAAGTGTTAAGTTGTTGTATTATGTAGCTGGTAATTGATGCACGTAAGCCAAGCATCGAACCAACTTGTGTTAACTTGCGTTATTATGTACCTAGTAATTGGTGCGAGTAATCCCGCAACTGCTGCTGTTCAATGGCTTTACCGCGTTCTTACCAAGTACCTTAATAAGGATAGACAGCCCCAAGCAGATAATGTAAGTATGTATGTATTTATGAATGATGGGTCTTATGGTGCTTGATGATAGAAGCTGGTCTTCTATTCTATATTCCGAAATAATCAAGCTGGTGGTTTTACCAGCAGCGCGCCACATAGAAACTTTAGTAGAATCACTTATTATAACTCCTCACGTTCACTCAAGTAAATCTAATTTGATACTCGAGTACTGAACCTTAATTTTCCAGCAGTGTGATAAACGCCGTCAGATGGTACTCAACATCGCGCAATTCCGCTCGAATACAAGTAAAAGTACAGATTTCGAAGTAAGTAAGTACGTGAGTAACTGGTTATGTTTGTAGACTATATCTCCACTTCTATCGTTCAGAGATGTTGCGCAGAGAAGTACATGTATTTCTTCAAAGTACTCAAGTGATTTTTTTTCCTACATGCACCAACTACTCAAGTGTTTATGATATAGGCCTGCTTCAAATTCAAGACAGTTTCAGTATTAAACAAAAATGGACCTTGAATATTAACTTTTACAATGTGAAATTTTATATGCATAAACTAAGAAACGTCACTTTTACAATCGTTCGGTATGATTTCTATATTATTCCACTCTCGTTATTGGACCGCGGTGTGACGCCGAGCTATATCTCGATGCCTAGGCTTCCGCATTTATTGTTTTTTCGATTTATTCTGCCCTATGTAGATTTAACATAAGGAAGGTTATTTCACTCATAAAATTCGGAATACGTATTTGCTCGAGTTAAAGCCATAACGTTTGGAGTGAAATTTTACGTGGTTTTCGTTGATATCCAACTGGGCTAATTTCGAAATGTAAATTGAAAAACTCAAATATCGCATAGTAGGACTTCCCAAATTTTCGGTATATTTTTACTATTTTTTCACGTTGATGATAAGTCGTTCAGGACAGCGAAATGCATTATAGGAAATAGATGAAACTGGTACAATTCATCGAGACCCCTGAAAAAAAAAGTACATTTCATTTCAACATTTTATTAGCAGGTAATCGAAATACCACAAACTGTGCTAACCTTTGGAGTTGTTAAGTAAAGAAGTACTCGTACTTTTTCAGAGTATACCAAGTAGGTTTTTTGCCTACATGCACCAAATACTCTCAAGTCCTTATGATATCGGAGTGCTTCAACTTCATGATAATTATAGTATTAAGCAGAAATATATCTGGAGTACTAACGTTTTACTTACTCGGAAATGACTACTTCTATCTTATTTTGAAGGATTCCTCGCTCGACGCGTAATTTTATGAGGTTTTGAATAATATCCAACATATAGGCTCACTTTGAAGGGTACTTCGTAAAACTCAAATATTGCACAGTGAGAGTTCGCAAACTCTCGATGTATTTTCGGTATTTTTATTGCGGTAAGTCATTCTGCGGCGCGATAATGCATCGTAGGATATAGATGAAACTGACACCGCTCACCAAGGCCACTGAAAAGAAGTACATTTCAACATTTTAGTAGCAGTAAATTCCTAGTAAAGGACAAGAAGTGATGATTTCCGAGTGAGGTAAAAAGTAAGTATTGAAGGTATAGTTTGCTCGAAAAACCGACAACTCTGAAATAGAAGTAGATGCAGTGTAAATAGTTAATCACTTGATTAAGTATAGCACAAGCAGGCCAAACCTATACTTGAGTACTCCAAAATGTGCAAGTACTTCGCTATCGACTCACTCCACGTAAAAAGTGACTTGGTTTTAGAGTACTTTATCAGTTCTTGACAGTTTCAGTTTTAGACAAAATTTGGAATAAAAAACTAGCTCATTCACCCATTCGGAAATCTTTTCTTTAACCTGTACTTGAGTGTAGCAAGTAAATCTCATTTATTATTAATTCTACATGTACTTGTACACTTGACCATGTGGTATGACTTACATAATGACTTTTCGCTATATTTGAAGTCTGTCAAATAGCAGTATATGTTACGGTGAGCTTCTATTCGTTCTGTATGATCATCTTGACTAACGATATTCATTCGACGAGCTCTTCAGTGATAGTCCTGGGACTTGGAACAGTGTTATATGACATCATACCGATACGAAGTTACGACAGTTTAAAATTATCTACCAGGACACCAAATTTCGTTAGTTCATCTCCACCTTCAAATATCGTGTTATACAAATATTGTGTATACGGGATAAATACATATATGGCTATGTTGTTGCAATCTTCAAAAAAGTACCTCCCTCAGTAAGCAATTGCTCGTAGGCTATGCATACATATGAGGACAGTTACATTAACGAGTGGTAACTTGTTGTATTTTGTAGCTAGTAATTAGTGCAAGTAAGTCCGCAACTACTGTTCAAGGCCTTTTCCTCGTTTTTACCAAGCATCCTCGTAAGGATAGACAGCCCCAATCAGCTAATGTAAGTGTGTACTGTGTATGTAGGCCTATGTATGAGGGGTCTTATGCCGCTTGACAAATGAAGTTGATCGTCTATTCTATTCCGAAATAATCAAGTTAGTGGTTTTTGACAGGACCTCACCTCGTAGAAACTCCAGTAGAATAACTTATAACTCCTCACGTTTACTCAAGTAAATCTAATTTGATAATCAAGTAGGCATACTGAATCTTATTTTTCCAACGAGTTCAAATTTAGCTCTAACTTATGAGAATAAATATAATAACTTTTCACGTTGCAGTGTAATTTACAGCGTGAGCCAAGTGATTTCATAATTAACACAAGATAAATAAATGAATTACTAGAGTATTATAAGATAATCGTGTCATCCGCCTTCGTATATCATAAAAGAATACCTACTGCAGGCGATTTGTAATTATTTGCGCTGTGTTTGATTAATTCAATCATGTTGCAGTGTTTTTTAATAGCGAAACTCAGCATAATCCAAGTAATTTCATGATAAACACAAGCTAATTGAATGAATTAACATTAAAGTAGCTTGAACTTACGTTTGTATCACCTTGACAAGTGGCATTATCAGACATGAAAATGATATTATCACCTAATACCAGAAGTTAACACACGTCAATGTGGTTCGGAATTCACGAGAAATTGGTTACTAAGAGAAGTATATTCTTGTATACACAATAGCGGAGAGAATCTTTAAAATGTAGTAAGCAGACCGATGGGTATTTGAGTTGTACAAGCATAAAAAACATTCCCGCGCGCTCATAAACCTAATTTTTTCTAACCCTACCACCTAATCCTAAGACGCGCGCGGGAATGTTCAACTTCATTTGTCAAGCGGCATAAGACCCCTCATACATAGGCCTACATACACAGTACACACTTACATTAGCTGATTGGGGCTGTCTATCCTTACGAGGATGCTTGGTAAAAACGAGGAAAAGGCCTTGAACAGTAGTTGCGGACTTACTTGCACTAATTACTAGCTACATAATACAACAAGTTACCACTCGTTAATGTAACTGTCCTCATGTGTATGCATAGCCTACGAGCAATTGCTTACTGAGGGAGGTACTTTTTTGAAGATTGCAACAACATAGCCATATATGTATTTATCCCGTATACACAATATTTGTATAACACGATATTTGAAGGTGGAGATGAACTAACGAAATTTGGTGTCCTGGTAGATAATTTTAAACTGTCGTAACTTCGTATCGCTATGATGTCATATAACACTGTTCCAAGTCCCAGGACTATCACTGAAGAGCTCGTCGAATGAATATCGTTAGTCAAGATGATCATACAGAACGAATAGAAGCTCACCGTAACATATACTGCTATTTGACAGACTTCAAATATAGCGAAAAGTCATTATGTAAGTCATACCACATGGTCAAGTGTACAAGTACATGTAGAATTAATAATAAATGAGATTTACTTGCTACACTCAAGTACAGGTTAAAGAAAAGATTTCCGAATGGGTGAATGAGCTAGTTTTTTATTCCAAATTTTGTCTAAAACTGAAACTGTCAAGAACTGATAAAGTACTCTAAAACCAAGTCACTTTTTACGTGGAGTGAGTCGATAGCGAAGTACTTGCACATTTTGGAGTACTCAAGTATAGGTTTGGCCTGCTTGCGCTATACTTAATCAAGTGATTAACTATTTACACTGCATCTACTTCTATTTCAGAGTTGTCGGTTTTTCGAGCAAACTATACCTTCAATACTTACTTTTTACCTCACTCGGAAATCATCACTTCTTGTCCTTTACTAGGAATTTACTGCTACTAAAATGTTGAAATGTACTTCTTTTCAGTGGCCTTGGTGAGCGGTGTCAGTTTCATCTATATCCTACGATGCATTATCGCGCCGCAGAATGACTTACCGCAATAAAAATACCGAAAATACATCTAGAGTTTGCGAACTCTCACTGTGCAATATTTGAGTTTTACGAAGTACCCTTCAAAGTGAGCCTATATGTTGGATATTATTCAAAACCTCATAAAATTACGCGTCGAGCGAGGAATCCTTCAAAATAAGATAGAAGTAGTCATTTCCGAGTAAGTAAAACGTTAGTACTCCAGATATATTTCTGCTTAATACTATAATTATCATGAAGTTGAAGCACTCCGATATCATAAGGACTTGAGAGTATTTGGTGCATGTAGGCAAAAAACCTACTTGGTATACTCTGAAAAAGTACGAGTACTTCTTTACTTAACAACTCCAAAGGTTAGCACAGTTTGTGGTATTTCGATTACCTGCTAATAAAATGTTGAAATGAAATGTACTTTTTTTTTCAGGGGTCTCGATGAATTGTACCAGTTTCATCTATTTCCTATAATGCATTTCGCTGTCCTGAACGACTTATCATCAACGTGAAAAAATAGTAAAAATATACCGAAAATTTGGGAAGTCCTACTATGCGATATTTGAGTTTTTCAATTTACATTTCGAAATTAGCCCAGTTGGATATCAACGAAAACCACGTAAAATTTCACTCCAAACGTTATGGCTTTAACTCGAGCAAATACGTATTCCGAATTTTATGAGTGAAATAACCTTCCTTATGTTAAATCTACATAGGGCAGAATAAATCGAAAAAACAATAAATGCGGAAGCCTAGGCATCGAGATATAGCTCGGCGTCACACCGCGGTCCAATAACGAGAGTGGAATAATATAGAAATCATACCGAACGATTGTAAAAGTGACGTTTCTTAGTTTATGCATATAAAATTTCACATTGTAAAAGTTAATATTCAAGGTCCATTTTTGTTTAATACTGAAACTGTCTTGAATTTGAAGCAGGCCTATATCATAAACACTTGAGTAGTTGGTGCATGTAGGCAAAAAAATCACTTGAGTACTTTGAAGAAATACATGTACTTCTCTGCGCAACATCTCTGAACGATAGAAGTGGAGATATAGTCTACAAACATAACCAGTTACTCACGTACTTACTTACTTCGAAATCTGTACTTTTACTTGTATTCGAGCGGAATTGCGCGATGTTGAGTACCATCTGACGGCGTTTATCACACTGCTGGAAAATTAAGGTTCAGTACTCGAGTATCAAATTAGATTTACTTGAGTGAACGTGAGGAGTTATAATAAGTGATTCTACTAAAGTTTCTATGTGGCGCGCTGCTGGTAAAACCACCAGCTTGATTATTTCGGAATATAGAATAGAAGACCAGCTTCTATCATCAAGCACCATAAGACCCATCATTCATAAATACATACATACTTACATTATCTGCTTGGGGCTGTCTATCCTTATTAAGGTACTTGGTAAGAACGCGGTAAAGCCATTGAACAGCAGCAGTTGCGGGATTACTCGCACCAATTACTAGGTACATAATAACGCAAGTTAACACAAGTTGGTTCGATGCTTGGCTTACGTGCATCAATTACCAGCTACATAATACAACAACTTAACACTTGTAGAGCACGATATTTGCTCTTGGAGAACTGACGATAGTTTCGAAGTCTCACTTCGGGGTATTAAAATAAACGCTTTAATCAACATAACGACTTGACACTGGAAAAACGCTTTCACGTTATTCAATAACTCGATTCTCGAAACTTGTTGCTTGTGTGATTTACCACTGGTGTGCAAAGGGTTAGAAACGTTAGCAATATAGTTTCACATTCTATTTGTTTTGACGGAAGGGAAAATCATTCGATAACTCGACACTTCTCGTTAGTAAAGTAAATTGTTGTATAATATTTTCTAAAATACAAACTCGGACGAAATCATGAAGTGTAGGACTTACCTTAAACATATATTGTGCACATACAACTTTGTTACAAGAACTACGATATTCCTGTAAGTACGAGCTCTGTGTTGGGTTATTTGAATATTAGGATACGTGACCATTCATGTAAAAAGTTATCTTGATATCAAAAACATTTTGCAGAGACTATATCATTCTATAGTTTGAAAACGCGTCTATTCATCGGACGAAATCATGAATTGTAGGACTTACCTTAAATATATATTGTGCACATACAACTTTGTTACAAGAACTACGATATTCCTGTAAGTACGAGCTCTGTGTTGGGTTATTTGAATATTAGGATACGTGACCATTCATGTAAAAAGTTATCGTGATATCAAAAACATTTTGCAGAGACTATATCATTCTATAGTTTGAAAACGCGTCTATTCATTCTTCAGTTTCATGGTACGCGAATATCGAGTAAAGTCGATTACTCATTTATCAGCAGTAAATTTCCATTAAAGTACAAGAAGTGACGATGTCCGAGCGGCTAAACAAGTAAGCATTGACTTCTTCCGAGTACTCAAGTACGTTTTTTGCCTACATGCAACAAATACTCTCAAGTGTTTATGATATTGTACTGCTTCAAATCCGTTATAGTTTCAGAATTGAGCAGAAATAGACCTGGAATACTGACGTTTTACTTAGTCGGAAATAGGTACTTCCACCTTAATTCAAAGGATTTGTCGCTCGGAGCAAAATTCCACGAGGTTTTGGATAATACCCAACATGTAGGTTCACTTTGACGGGTAATTTGTAAAACTCAATTATCGTATAGTGATGGTTCGAGAATTCTCGATGTATTTGTGCTATTTTTCATTGCGATAAGTCATTCTGAAGTGTGAAAATGCATTGTACAATATAGATGAAACTGGGCCCGCTCATCAAGGCCAATGGAAAAGTACATTTCAACATTCTATTACCAGTAAATTTCTTCTGAAGTACATGAAGTGCTGATTTCCGAGCGAGTAAAAAAGTAAGTATTGAATGTATTATTTGTCTGATAACTGAAAACTCTGAAATATAAATAGAAGTAGATGAAGTCTAAATAGATAATCACTTGATTAAGTATAGCGCAAGCAGGCAAAACCTATACTTAAGTACTCCAAATGTACAATTATTTCGATATGGAGAGGGTTTTGATAATATCCAATATGTAAGCTCACTTTGAAGGATAATTCGCAAAAGTCAAATATTTCGCAGTGAGAGTTTGCAGATTCTCGATGTATTTTTGCTATTTTTCGTTGCGATAAGTCATTCTGCAGCGCGAAAATGCATGATAGGATATAGTTGAAACTGGCGCTGCTCATCGAGGGCATTGAAAAAGTACATTTTAACATTTTAGTATCAGTAAATTTTTAGTGCGCTGTAAATAGATAATCACTTGATTGAGTACATTGCTACCAAGGCCAAACCAATACTTGAGTACTCTAAAATGAGCAAGTACTTCGCTATCGACTCAAAAGGTAGTTTTCTAACTACTCTACAAAATCTGTACTGTAAGACTTTGGTACATTGGAAATGTATTTGAGTCTAAAAATATTAATCCCCATAAAACGTACTGGATGTGTGGTTCGAAACCTATACTAATAAGAGGAGCGTGATTGAAAATAGACGGAGGATCACTGGATTAAAGTTTACTGAATACCCCGCAATGTAAAATTATTATATACTATACAAAATCCGGAGTGTGAAAGTCTTTAGTGCATCGGAATAGTGTAGTTTTCTTTCTACTTTAAAAAAGTCATACGATTTTTCGTGTTGCGTTCCGGGATAAAATGTAATTTTCGCGCTTTTTAATTTTATTTTTTATTATTTTCAGTTATCAGGCATAGTTTTCTATTTACTTTACAAAACTCATACGATTTTTCTTGTTGCGTTCCGGGATAAAATGTAATATTTCGCGCTTTTTAATTTTTTAATTTTATTTATTATTTTCAGTTATCTGGCAAACTATACCTTTAATACGTACTTTTTCACTTGTTGGAGATCTGCACTTCCTGTACTTTAGTAGAAATTTAGTGATAATAAAATGTTGGAATGTACTTTTTTCATTGCTCTGGATGAGAGGTGTCAGTGTCATAAACTTATCCGACAGCATCAGGTATAGGCGATGGAGAAAGCTATGCACTATCTAGTAGAGAACCTCTCGAATTGGTATTTTCTAATACCTCATTCCCATAGTTTTCTTAATAAAATTAGTATTCATTTTACAAAAAACGTCGTGTAAAGGTAAAGTACTTGTACATTTCGTAGTGCTCAAGTATAAGTTTTTAAACTATTAACTTGATAAAATGTTCAGAATATCAACTTTTTGCGTAAAGTCTGTCTTGCATTTAGTTGCCGGCTCTGAAAGCAAGCAAAGTTTGTGGTATTTGCGCAACATCGAAATTTGTACACTTGACGCTTATCTTATGTCGAAAACATAAGTTAGTTAACAATATTTCGAATCATGGGTATGAATAATTTTTAAAAACCTAAATATGGCGCATCCAAACTTCGTAAATTCTTTCGGTTAGTTTTTGTCGTTTTTATCTACTTTAAAAGACTCATTCAGACCTCGAAGCTACGTGAACACTTGTTCATTGGAACTTGAGTCCAACACCAAAAAGATCTACTTTACAAAGCTCTACTCTGAAAGCAAGCAAAGTTCGTATTATTTGATCAACATGGAAATTCGTGCACTTTGCGATGATAATTTAAAATATAGAGTATTAAAGTCATTAATGCATCGGTCGCAATTCCGCTCGAATACAAGTAGAGATTTCAAAGTAAGTAAGTGGTTATGTTCGTAGACTAACCCCACTTCTACGTAACGATAACGGGTTTTCATAGAAATCTGCTTACTTTTATAACTTTATATTTTGTGAAGTAGAGAGTAGTTTAAGGTTATGTTTGTCTAACCTTGACGAGTGCTATTGTCACACTCGATTACCATCTTTAATTCATGGCTATCTCAATGATGTTGACTAAATTTACGGCTTCAGAACGTGCTAATTAGACCTAATCGTTATAACGCTGGGGTTCGCGTACAGGTATCGAAAGTGTTTATATAATTAAAGCCCCGCGAATCGCACGCCTGCGGCTATAGTTCGTTCGATTATTTTCGCCTGGGGATTCGCGTATTGCTGCTAAGCTGTTACGACTTTAGAAAATTCTACAAGACTATTCGGAACGCGCACATGCGAGTGATTTGTTTCCGTAGCTACGAACTGGAGAATCGCTTGCCTGCGTCTAATGAAAATAAGTCGTAAAATGTGGAGGCTGCAGAGACCGTAACTTGTATACATAAAATCAAGTTTAAAAATATGGACGGATGAGTTATCTCTGACCAATAGAGTAATATAACCGCCTATAGTTTAGTGGGGTATTGCTATAATGTATATCCAAACAATCGTTGCAGACTCTGAATGTTACCTAGGTCCTTATCACAAAAAATCATGCATCAGAAGCGTAGGGATTCATATTATCAAGTCGCAGCGCTCAAAATCGCATTTTATATTAAGTAATTAGTGATGATGTGTAGAATTTTGATATTAATAATATTATCCGGAGAATATAGCCTTGCATAGACATCATAGTTTTCGCATTTATGTATAATCTGAATAGGAATTTAAATACATAGTCCTAAATACACATAATAGAAAATCTGTCGATTCTAGCCAAGGTAAGATTTGACGCGGCAATCATAAGTCGTAAAATGTGGAAACTGCAGAAACCGTAACTTGTACACATAAAATAAAGTTTAAAAAATATGGACGGATGATATTAGTCCTAAATACACATAATACAATATCTGAGAAAAGTATCAAGATGCGGCAATCAATGCAGCGATGATATAGCAATGGATGGATGATGTGGCACTATAGGCGTGGCGCTTGATGATGTGGCACAGATGACGTAGCAGATGAATGTACCCTCAGGGCATGAAAATGGGTGTGGCAATTAGGATGACGTGGCGCTCTCTGATTGGACGGTCTATAAGGTCGAAACCCTCACTACTGACGCACGCTTTTGCGTAGGTATTATCGCTGAGTAATATTGTATGTATTCCGAATTATACTTTATCATTAGCCGTTATTTAGAATCATATAGGCTACAACAATTCACAGACACAATCTATGAATGTTTATGGCTATCAGAACACGATATATTTCACGGTATGTGACGGGTATTCAGCCATGTGCTTGAAGCTGGTACGGTAGTCTGACGGAATTCGCTTCCCGGTTTTCAAATGAAACCTTGAGCGGTATAGAACTAACTAGTATAGTTGCTTTAGCAAAATATAAACAGAAACTGACAATCGCTATTCATTGCAACAAACTACAGCTGGTTATGACGAATAAAACCAACTAAACGACAGTGTATATGGCGGGTATGAGGAACGCGCGTGTCTGCGAAATGATGCGTCGGCGGATATTTTTGTCACGCGGCCTATCACATAGCTTTTGATCAGCTTAGGTGTAACTAATATCAGATATGAAGATACGTGTGGACTTGTATGGACACTAGCTATTCACATAATGAAACAACTATGCCCGAAGACGGCTAGAACGAAACATACAGAACGTTATATGAGAGTGGTCAATGACGCGCAAATTGCCGACACAGTGTATTTTGCAACATATTTATCTACGGCGTTTGATATACGATTTTGACGTCTTCGATATAATAAATATCAAATTACAAGGTATCAATGAACTTGTACGAACAATATCTATTCACAGAAATGAACAGCAACGACCTAGAACGATTAATATGTAATATATCGTGGTTTCAATTACGGTACTCTTCTCTCGTACCGGCATGTCGAAAAATAGACACGCCGGTGCGAAACGGTTAAATAAAATTTTTCAGCTCAAGCGGATTTTTTTTCTGAAATCAAGGGCATTTAGATCAGCATTAGCCTCTCTGATGGTGTACTTACAACTTTCCATTTTCAGTATCAAGTTTGAAATATTGTTGTAGTGGAGGCATATTTCGGTGACCAATTCTTCAATTATTTATTATAGCAGTGCCCACCGTAAATACTATTTTATTCAAATCCGAATGTATTTGTATATAAGTAGACCAAGATAGTGCCTGTTAGCCTGTCTACCCACTGACTGAACTTCAAATGACGTCCTACTTCAGTGCACAGAAGTACAACAGATTGTATAGCAACACAATGCAATGTGTGACCTCATAGGTCTGTGACTGTGGTGCTATGTAGGCTAACCTTAAAGCTTGCCTTCGTTCAATCAGAAATTGCCCTACTTTCTTAGTGCTTTAGTGCTTAATTGCTTCACCGCTTAAATTGGCACTTTTTATTTAAAGTATACAACAATATGACTTTATAACTCAAATATGACATAACCAAGAAAATATGACTTTATATGACTTTATAACTTTCTTAATATAACCCATAGGGACGTGGTTTTCGCGTTAAAATTGATTTCACGACTTACTGATGCATAGAAAAAAATATGAATTTAATGACTTTAAATGGCCCTAGTCATAACACTATGACTCGGACCTGACCCTTTAAACGATGACTTGGACTCGGACTCGACGATGAATTGAAAGTGACTCGACTTGACTCGAGTCAAAGCCACAAAAGTAAGATTGACTCGTGACTCGGAACCATGTGATTTGGTTACAACCCTGTACGTCAGGGGTTCTCAACTTTCCTAGCATAACGGGCCGCATCTTAACAGCAAAAGACGCTGCGGGCCGCAGAATATTATTACCATATATTTGTGGACTGCTAGGCTAACCAGTCGTAAATGTGTATTTTAGTACATTTGTATGCATTCTACAGCATTAAGGGACAGCGTTCGTGAGCTTTCCGTTGCTGTTTCTAGTGGGATTATGTCATCCTCCGACGGAAGTAAATCCCTTCATGAAGCGTGCATTGCATTCGTTCCTAAGACGGGTGCACCTTCAAAACCTTGCAGCAGAGAACTGAACTTTTTGTTTCAATGCGTGAGCGAGCAAGTACAAAATTACGGTACCTATTCGTTACAGAGGCCATTGTCACTTTGAGCTCTCAGTGATATGAGAAGAAGTCTCATGTTCGGGATAATTTCTGAGCAAACCAATCAACCCTTCTCCTTTCCTTTCCTGGCTTATGCCCTGCACCAGTAGTTACAGAAGCCAGCTTTGTCAAGTTGATGTCGTTTGCTAGTCCCCTCTCCCCACGTTTACCCGGCCAGCATTACCTCTACAAATATATCCACTCCGATAGAATACTCCAATACAATTAGCGTTGCAATGTCCGTGGATTCTGTCCAATGCTTAGGTTAAAGTAGTCTACGCGGCAACGTGTTTCAAAGCGTGCGACAAAAGATCAATTGACATTGCTGTTACTCTTCTTGTCACGGTTGAATCAGACAACTGCAGCTTCGAAATTTGTTAGGTGAAGTTGTCATTGCTGCTAAATTCCGGAAAAAGCGGAGATTCGCACAGTATAGTAACGTTTTGTTGAAAACACACCTTATCTAGCAGATTTCGTGGGCTTAGCGATATAACAAGCAATTTTGAACCATGCGTCTTTAACGTCGTCGGCAATCTCAACAATGCCTCAAAATAAGGATTGCTGGACCTGAGACCTAGCTAGCAACGCTTTTTTCTAAGATCAGGTGATATGTATAACTCCAGATGGAACTATCCGAAGACCTATTCAAAACAATGAGAATCTAAACCCCACCATATATCAAGAAACCAGAAGAGATTGAAGAATGAGAATAAATCAAACGAAACAGAGACGGTGCGATAAGAGAGCTTAAGTAGCTTGCGATCATATCGAAATATCTCGCGGGCCACAGAATAAGCGTCTGCGGGCCGCATGCGGCCCGCGGGCCGCGGGTTGAGAACCCCTGCTGTACGTGTTATATTGCTTTGATTGCAATGACAATCATGTGGGCGTGAGTCGTTTGTTTTGATCAGAAAGAGCCATTATCTTTCTATATGAATACGCGATAGCTTGTCAGGATATCATTCAATGAAATATGAAATACTATGTGCGAGATCTATAGGTGAATCCTTCATGGTAACTTATTTTCTTTCATTATTAGTAAATACCCTTACCCTCATACCGTCAAAGTACGTACCTTTACATTGTGAAAGGATTTTCTTTGTTACGACAAATTGAATCTCGAACGACACCTTATAGTTTAACATCGTCTTCCATCTAGTAATATCACCCAGGCTACTTTGATGCGGATTGAGACTACACCGTTGCAATATTATAATCGATGCAAGTTTGTAGGCTATAGACCAGGGGCCGGAAACAACTCCAGTCAGTGGGCCGGATATGAGAAAATGAAGTATTTGGCGGGCCCGCTCGATTCCTGAATCGACACATTAATCGTATGTTCATCCACCTGTACAAGCAGTAAATCGTATTTAATGTAAAGTTCAAGTTTAAAGCAGACCATATATATACCAACAGTATTTAATGAATTTATTGACGCAATGTACTTCAATAGCTGTTGAAGGCAAAGAGACATCTGTTATCGGTCAAAGTCGTCAACAAGTTCTTTTACCTCTGGCTCCATGTCGGGCGTATAGAAACCGTTAGTAAAGACTGCGCGTAAACATCACGCTCAAAAGTTTTTCGTAAATCGACATAAACAATATTATTTTTAAGCAGATTTATGCTATTCAAAACTCTTCTTCGCGCCGCGCGCGAGGTAATGCATCGTATAATGATATTAGTATGGGCATCAGGCACCACCCTCGTCAAAAATGCAATCAAAATAAATAACCATCATTTACTGAAATAAGTCTGAGTGTAATCGCAATTGTAAGCTAACGGTTTACTCCTAGAGTTGGTTAAGGCCGATTGGATGCTTCAGTCACAGACAGTGATGGTTCCAAATCTTGAGGTCGTTTGCCTTTATCTGGGGATCCCGAAGACTTTGGACGTAATCAGCTTGCTAGGCCTTAAGTTTAGGCAAGCTGAACATTCTTTAGTAATCAGCTTATCAAGCTTCGAGCTTTGCCACGAAACATTGTCAAGTTGGAAATGAGGACGCGACCACGAAAGGTTGGAAATCACCGGATGTGCAACCTGCTGGTGCATTTTATAATAGCCTAATATATGGAAGAATACACATTATTGACAGAATTCAAACATAAAGTTCAACAGTCAATTGCATATAGTAAGTAGGGCTGGGCAAAATCGAGTACCTGAGTGATTCGATTCTGAATCACGTTAAATGCTTCGAGTCGAGTCGAGTAATCGAGTATCACTCATTATGACGTCATAACAGAATGTAAGTTGTCAAAGTTCAAATACATATCTTTTATGCGACCACAAAAAATATAATGCCTGTTATCCATTACATTAAACATACCTTGGTATTTTTTCGACGACAGCGATTTCATTGCAATTGGTGACAATGCTGTGGGAAGATCATGACTTCGAAAATGTGCTATTTCCAGTAGCGTTCGTAGCTTTGTACTATATGTTTCGTATGCTACGATGCGGCCAATCAAGGTTTCAAGGCATCAATAGCGAAAATTAGTATTGAAAATACAATTCTCTTTGAAAAATTACCTTTCAGTGGCAAGGAGCGTATAATACTCGAAAAAAATCGTGTTTTAGTACTCGACTCGAATCATTAAAATTAATACTCGAATCAGATTCGAGTACTCGAATCATTGTGCCCAGCCCTAATAGTAAGCACACGACACGTTACATCGACTACCCTATGGTGGCCAAAGATCAGTGCTCTTTTGGGCGGAAGGGGTCAGAAAAAACGTTGTTTCGGACCTGAATAAAACACATAAACAGATAGTCGCACCGACCTAACAGTATAGCAGGGCTGTCAAACAGAATCCTGACAGGCCAGACACGGTCCGCCCGACGATTTCATCCGGCCCGTGGAAGAAATCTATTGCAGATCTTAGCAAGTAGCAATCACCAAAGCTCACATTACAGATGGTCCAATTCAAACAGTCGATGGGCAATGCTTTGCTATTGTGACGTCATATTGACGGACAATATGTTACAACTCATTTTAAAATCCGCTAGTGGGTGCTAAAGAGTGTCCGGAATTGACTTCGCAAAAATATGATGATCCTAGTTTAGGATCAAATCAAGGTGGGCCCGTGTGAGAGTAGTAAAAGGTGGATGTTGTAAGTACACCATGATTAGATTCCAGTTATATGTAGGAATTGCGTAGGATCGAGTCGACAAGGATTAGCCCGTATCTATTACCATCGCGCCCGCCGGTATCGTAGCTTATCTAACAATATGGAACAGCTTTAGTGTGTCTCTAGTCTGAACCTTGATATTGCGAAAAAGTAAAGACTTCATAAGCATCTTACACTCGTTAGATAGCCTGAACTTAGGACTAAAAGTCACCTGCCATCAAATTCGTAACCAAGTCACAAGGCTCCGAGTCACAAGTCAATCTCACTTCAATGGTTTTGACTCGAGTCAAGTCGAGTCGAGTCGAGTCACTTTCAATTCAACCCCGAGTCAAATCCGAGTCCAAGTCAGCGAGCAGAGGGTCAAGTCCGAGTCATGGCATTATGACGCGAGTCCGAGTCCAAGTCATTGTGTTGACTGCTCAGTTTCCAGTTGAAGTCTTGTTAAGCCGACTTATTATAACTCTGTTTGGTTATATCGAATGGTTCGCATTTATGATAAAGTATTTTCTTCACTTTAAGCGTTTTCAAGTACCAGTACCAACAGACGAAATCTCAATAGTGTGGTTACTATCCTTTGAAATTACAATGAAATGTCGGTCTTGGCCGTCTGAGTCTCGAGTCATATGACTTGGTTCGAGTCATGCGCCCAGAAAATGTCATGAGCCAGTTAGTCTATACTAGGGTTACCATATTCTTGTGAAGCAAATTCCGGACACCCTTTAGCGCCCACTAGCGGATTTGAAAATGAGGTGACATATTGTCTGTCAATATGACGTCACACTAGCAAAGCATTGGCCATCGACTGTATACAGCAGTGGTAATGTTACGCGAAGGTCTTCGAGGTGGTACGCGAGTAGATTCTGTTTTTTTCGACCGAAGGGAGTTATTGGTTAAAGTCGGGTTGATTTTGAGTTTTCGAAGCCGCCGTCGTCGTGGTAAGGTCGTCGTCGTTGGTAGGGGCTATCGCGCAAGTGACGGCCTACGGCGAAGAGATCTAGTCGTAAAGCATTGGGTTTCTTACCTAACCAAATTTCGTTTTAGTATATTTGACCACAATAATTTGAAATGGATCCACTACAGAAATCATCTACTGCGCCTTAAAATGCACCTCAACACGGTGGAAACATTTTTACCACATTCGGCGCGCTTATCTTATGTAGGTGGTACGCGAGCACTGCATAAAAACTCGAAATGGTACTTGGTATACAGGAATGGAGAGGAACATTTGTCATGAATTGGGCCATCTGTAATGCGGGCTCTGGTGATTGCTACTGGCTAGGGTCTGCAATAGATTTCTCCACGGTTCGGATGAAATCGTCTGGCGGGCCGCGTCTGGCCTTTCGGGATTGTGTTTGGCAGCCCTGCTATGCTGTTAGGTCGGTGCCGCTATCTGGGTATGTGTTTTAATCAGGTCCGAAACAACATTTTTTCTGCCCCCTTACGCCGTAAAAAGAACACTGATCTTGGGCCCCACATACGGTAGTCGATGTAACTTCTTGGGCTCTTACAATATGCATTTTGCTGCTGCATTTTTTGAATGACTTCTATCAATATTATTGATTATTCCATATATTAGGCTACTATAAAATGCACTAGCAGGTAGCACATCCGGTGATTTCCAACTTTTTATGGTCGCGACCTCATTTCCAACTTCAAAATGTTCCGTGGCCCAGCTCCAAACTTGATAAGCTGATTACTAAAAAAATCAGCTTGCCCAAAGTTACGGCATAGGAAGTTGATTATACGTCCAAAATCATCGCGATCTCCAGATAAAGGAAAACGACCTCAAGATTCGGAACCACTGTCTGTGACTGAAGCATCCAATCGGCCTTGTAACCAACTCTAGTAATTTACCGTTAGCTTATAATTGCGATTACAATCAGACTTATTTCAGTATATGATGGTTATTTATATTTATTTTCATTGCTAATTTGGGAGGGTGGTGCCTGGTGTCCATACTAATATCAATATATGTTACATTAACTCGCGCGCTGCGCGAAGAAAGAATTTTGAATAGCATAAATCTGCTTAAAAATGATATTGTTTATGTTAGCCTTCAAAATTCCGGACATTTAGGCATATTTTAGAAATTCCTCCCGGACGCAGATTTTTCAGTGAAATTCCGGACATGTCCGGGAAATTCCGAACGTATGGCAACCCTAGTCTATACTAGCCAGTCTATAAACATCCCTTCGTAATAAATTGAAAACCATTGTCTCTTGGTATTGTTCAATCCACCCGTCCATCTTAAGGGATATCAAGTAGAAAGCAGTGTTTGGATCAAGTCACTACCTTCGAGTCACGAGTCATTTCGAGTCATTGCACATTTTGACTCGAGTCAAGTCAAGTCAATCGATTTTCGAAGGTGACTCGAGTCAAGTCAAGTCACTCGATTTTTGGAGGTGACTCTAGTCAAGTCGAGTCAAGTCAAGTCAAGTCAAGTCACGAGTCAAGTCATAATTCAAGTCAAGTTGCCTTTTCGAAGTACAAGGCATGCTTACGTCATTGCATTTTGCTAGCTGTCAGAAATAAAGATTGGGTGGTCATTGATTCTGGACTCATGAACGAATATAGAGTTAAATATAAACGCAAGAAGACGCTTTATTGCTCACATATACGTAGAAATGCTAAACTACATAAGTAGTAGCATAGCCTCGGATTATAGTTACCAGCCAAAATCGAGAATAGAGAAACAATACATTACCCAGTTACAGATTGATATGATAAAATTCGGGCCTGCGCTAATGGCTGAGGACTATAGAAACTATATTGGAATTCAATTTCAATAAAACAAGAGGTTTGGTTAAGTTAAGAACAGAGAACAGAAATAGACATTTTGCTATCAAATTACTTTACTATACTAGTGTACAACAGCGTAAGCTGTAAGCTTCGATCACTTCGTTTCCGATCAATTTATATGTGTGAGAATAATGGAGGTTCCAGTAAAAAGCACGACCATTGAATGATTGGTCGCTTTCACGGGCTACACCAGCGTTTCGCGTACAATCCGAACATATGCAAGACACAATGATTTTTATCGATGTCGATTGCTTGATGACTCGAAATTGACTCGTGAATTTTGCTCCGAGTCACGAGTCAATCCGTTTTTCTGATACGCCGAGTCAAGTCAAGTCAAGTCAAGTCATTTTAGCAAAGTGACTCGAGTCAAGTCAAGTCATACGAAAAAGGTGACTCGAGTCTGACTCGAGTCAAGTCATGACTCGAGTCATCCCAACACTGGTAGAAAGTAGTTTGTTGAAAGGTTTGCATCCCTGTCTCGCGTAAACGTGCCATAACAACTAGGACATGCAGACCCACAATTAAGCTATCTCACCCATCCCCAGCGTTAGTCACGAAGATGCTTGAGGTAATTTGAATTGTGTCATTACTGCAGCAAACAATATGTTCATGTTTCCAAATTTATTCCACTCGAAGCTTTTCGACTGACTCTCTTCAGGAATGAACGCCATTGAATGAGGCCAAGTTCGAAATATAGAAATAATTTTGTCGTTGTGACGCAATAATGGCAAGTACACTGAGTCGCGAACAGCAGTAAACAACGCATGGTTACGGTACAACACACACACAAAATCAGCTGTAAAACAGCCGAATGACAAAACAGCACTGATGGAAGTTTCCCAGCGGGTAGAGATGTTCCTTCTGACGACAGAGGATCGAATTTTGCAGCTTTAAATGGTTGATTCAAGGACCTTTAAATGAAAAAGAGAACGACCACGAGAAACTATGGAAAACTGATTGTTATTGTTATGTTTCGCACACTCTGGGTGTTTCAAGAGGTGCTGTCCGATGGCAGAATTAGCCTACACGCTGTTACTTGGTCATAATCACGCATGGTAAGTAGGGACTGTGATGATGAAGAATACATGTCTTCACCCTGCGAATTCCTTATTTGACGTGGGACGTGTTGACAAACTCGTAGCTGCAAGCGCTGAGATGTGCGACCAACATACCGACTGTCGAATCGGCACGTGTATTGGTAGATTATGCTACTCTGATCAATCGCAGGAAGCACATGCTTACGCGTTGCTGGTAGAAAAGATTTCGTAGTAAATATGACACCAGGTTCCACTTGTGGAAAACAATGACTCACGGAGGACTTGATCTGTTTTTCAAACCTGTTACAAGCTGTGCCTATCCACGGCAACATGAACCTGTTACAAGCTGCGCCTATCCACGGCAACATGAACGTATTGTTTGCTGCAATATTGAAGTTCCGTACTTCGAAAAGCCTAATTGTATCATTGCTGATATACTGATACATGCCTGCGATGACTTTCTATACTGCTTACCCGGACTACATAGGCCATACCTGAGTATGAGTACTTTCTTGTTTTTTATCCGCCCGGTAGAGTTTATGCATACTTTAAAAGTCACCACATCCACTTCTAACTAGGTATGGATTTTCAACATTACTTCTACTTCTATACAATTTCAAAAGTTACCTTCGGAATGGCAAAATCACTAAAACAAACAAATATATATCCTAATTTAAGTTAAGTCGCTCTCGACTTTCGAAACTCTCTCGGCATACCACTGTACCACGGACCACTGATTGCAGAGCACATACTCGAGAGGACTCCACCACCACCTTCGACCAAATTATCTAATACTTTTTCTCCTTGTTCGACTTCCCGATCTTGTGACGAGCCCTAAACTGGTATTGCAGAGGCCTCTGTGAACCAGCATCGTTCGAAGATTTGTTCAAACGAGTACGTTCGTATTAGTAGGGAATCAAACATCATACAATGTATATTGACGCAGAACAGCAATATCGACTCTTATTATGTTAAAGGACACGAAGACATATAGAACGATAATCACGACACTACACAGTCTGGTCAATGGGAATTCACATCAATTATCAGAAGTAGTCACTTGGTGATAGCTTCAATTGGTTTATTTGCGTCGGTTGGTAATTCGCTTATACTCCTAGCAACCTACTTCAAACTACAAACTGCATGAAGGTGCTAACTGTGTTAAAAACAAACAAAACCAGTGCAAACAAGGACAAGAAGGGATTGTTCTTTCGCACAAGGCTCTTGCATTGCGCATATATTATACATGTACATTTTAGTCACGGTATTTTGGCATCGTATTGTCATCATTATTGCACGTCAACAATATGCTCACACGTTATTCAAGCTTATGTACAGTTAATGTTCATTGTATTATTCAATCAAGGTGATGCACCGATCCTCAACGACCCACCTATCCCCAAGAACGTGTTTCGTATCTGCAGAGTACAGACCACTTTCACTCTGTTACACGTTTAATACGTGATTCTGCGTTATATTTCAAGTTGCAAGGTACGAGTTATGAATGAGACACGTATTAGACAGTCACTTTCCAGCTGATCTATTTGTTGCTATGAGCTCCAATACACGACATAAAACGTCATTCAATACATCCTGCCTGGATTCGCTGTCTGTAGAGGAGATACGCCGCTGCCACACCAACGAGTTGCTAGCTTTAACCCGAGTGCATGAGTTGATCATTGAGTCCATAATTTTATCGAACTAAGGATTTAGGCAGACAACCTATCCATGGTAGGGACTAGAGCAGGGGTTCTCGACCTGGGGGGCGTGCTCCGCTTGGGGGGCGCGGGAGGCTCTCAGGGGGGGGCGAGAAATTTTTGTAAATTTTGTCAATGTCTGTATAAATTGTGACTAAACATGTGTTTCACAACCATTCTGAAGAGACGATTATTGAAGATTAAACTTAATTCCTATTGTAGAAAGCTTGCCAAACTTAAACTCTAGCAGTCGCGCTCAACGGAGTATAGGCTGGCTTCAACTTCATTTGAGCAAATTTTGATATTCTTTGAAGATTTAGAGAAATTCCTACGTGCATGTCATTCATTACTTTATAGCTTTGGCAGTAGCCTAAATCTCTGTGCGCTAGGCAGCTGTTGTTGATAGCTGGCGAACTGCACTGCCGAAGACATACTTAGATCCAATATAGGTTGCCCGGCATCAGGACTAGTCTCAGTGCAACCTACCTTGAAATTGATTGATGTCTTTTTCAATGTTTTTTTTGTTATTTTCAAACAAGTTTGGGGAAGTTTGTCGGCAATGCAAAAGACTAAACAACTGGAATGCGGATTCAAAAGTGGCGTATGATATACCTCATGTATACTATTAGATCAGGGGTGGGCAGCGCGTACGGCCGCATGCGGCCGTGGAAGGGAATTTGTGGGGCCGTCGACGCCTAATTCAATTAGTATGTCTTGGCAGCCATAGACATGCAAATTGCAATCATGAATTCACTCCCGAATTTTCGAGAGATTTTATTTAATCTTGAAATTTTCTTCGCGCTCCGCGCAATTCAACAAGACTTCATTTTTCGATTTTATTGCAGTAGCGCCCTTCTTCCTTGGAGTAGGAATGGGAATCCTCAAAAAATAACAATTCATTCGCGGCTCTGAAAAATTTTCGCGCAAAGCGCGACAAATGCACTACCAGCAACTATTCATAACATTGCCACTCGCGATTTCGGTGCGTACAATAGGCCGCTGTGAAAAGTAGAATAGTCCGGAGTTCACCGGGAATGGATATGGACAGTTTACCATAGGTATTTTGCGTCCAGATCGTTCATTGCGGCTATGCCCTGGAATGCGGCCGTAGGCTACATAAGTAATCGAAATGAGGCCATGATTAGCAAGAAGGTTGCCCACCTCTATATTAAATGACGTGCTCTTTTTGACATGACGATAAATGTAAGGCGGGTCATGCGAGGGGGCGCGATTTTTTTGACCATCGCCAAGGGGGGCGCGTGTCGAAAAAGTTTGAGAACCGCTGGACTAGAGGTAAGACTAAAGTTGACATTTTTTACCTGCCGTTGTGCAAATAACTATTTATCCGAAATATACCTGTTGTGAATCCCGAAACCATCTTTAACCTTAGGAATGGTAGCAGAAAAACATCATGGTCCACTTCAGAAAATTAGTCAGCAACAAATTGATTGTTCTTTCATCGTCCAGGATATCACAATGCATATGTAGCTTTGATACTTTATCTCGTGTGTTGGTTGATAGCTATGTATGCTATCAATCGATGCAGCACAGCACATGGTTTGTTTGTTTATGAAATGCATGGTGTTTGTCGATTACTATGGTCATTTACACCAGGTCGATATTGTTCTTTTTTATTTCGTAACTGCCGACTCATAGCACGGTCCACGTCTAGGATTTTTATAAGACACCGCATGCACGGATGAGATGACGAGGAGGAGTCTGGATAAACCTCCAAGACATAGGCAGCAATTCTGGAGTCGACCTCGGTCGGACTCGAACCCGCAACCAATTGGCGTCGCAGCTGTGGATTATGCCATTACGCCAGTGGTTCCCAACATGTGGTACGCGTACCACTAGTGGTACGCAAAGGTCTGCCAGGTGGCACGCGAGTAGATTCTGTTTTTTTTTCGACCGAATGGAGTTATTAGTTCAGGTGGTGTTGAGTTTAAGTTTTTTGTTGTTATTTCATTATGTTGTTCTTTTTGCGACTAGTGACGAAAAAACAATTCCACGCATTCCATCAACCCTGGCTGATCACGCCAAGTTCAGGGCTCGGCAACCTTCCGTATGCAGCTTTCCAAAATGACAAAATATTACGAACTCGCGTGCCAAACATTTTCAATTTTGTCATATTTAGCGTTTTAAGCAAGGAATCTCACCAACCGCTTAATTCCAGCTGGCAACGACATCAGTTACGCCAGTGAATCTTTAAGTATTGGTCGCGAAGGGAATAAATTTTGGTCGCTCCCGCACTATATGTAATATGCCTAATATACGTAATATTTGCATCATTTAGTTTTAGTCGCGTTGTGATCGATTGCCTATTCTGTGGTTGCTTTGATCGTTTCCAAGTCCGCTGTATTCGGTTCCATGTAGCCAATAAATGACAGGCACATCTATGTTGTTACGATGATATGGCCTGATGATGAAAAATGTTCCCACCCCTGTATCATACATGTCGGTTTGATGTCACATTAGGGTTGGTCTGGCTATAGATTTGTCTGCAAAGCTCGAAAGGTTGCGCTAAAGCGGTCAAGGTCGTTGCTCCAGATATATTGGAATCGATAAGACATATCAGACGAAACTAAAAGAATATCTTCTTTCGTGAGACGAACACGATTCCAAATTCGAATTTCGACACCGGACTCATTATTATCGTCGGTGGGCCTCATTTGATACGCGGGGACCAAGCTGGTGCGAATTTACCATTCGGCGCCTGGACAGTGGACACATCAATGTCGAACGTTTGGGCCGGAATGTAGCGGTTATTTTATTCATTATCGCCGCCATTCAATTTGACAGCGCACTAACCGCACGGAGTCGAATGGTCGCATGTTTCCCCGAAACGTTATGTCCAGGTCATGTCTCCTAGCGTGAAAATGCCCAGCGCCGAAATGCCGGTTCATATAGCATACTATAGTCGTGCTCCCGCAGGCTGCACCAACGCGTTCGAACGTTTTCATACGATATGATAAATTGCCGTTCTTTCATAACTGCTAATACGGGTGGACTCATTTCCGTACATTATGCATATTTAAAAAAATATGATAACGAAATCAGGTCCCAGTAAATCACGCAAAGCGCGGAAAATTTTGCTAGATAAATAAAATCTGCCAAAAAGACTCTATTTCATGTAGTTTGCGAAATAATTTGGGGTCGCCTATACGAGCTTTGTACATTTGAAAAACTTTTGTTTCACTTCTTGCAAAACATGGTTATAATATCTTGTTTCCGGTCAAATGATTTGGCGTGCCATGAAAAATCATCTCGCGTGCCACAAATGGCACGCGTGCCGGGGGTGGCCGATCCCTGGCCTATAGTTAAATATAATTTGTAATTACACCTCGCACAGGACAAATACGTGATTATTACGTAATAAATGGCAGAAAAATTTTGACCGGCTTCGGAACGCGTAAGTTATGTAGGTGGTACGCGAGCACTGCATAACACCTCGGAATGGTACGTGGGTGGAAAAAGGTTGGGAGCCACTGCATTACGCTATCTCGCAACATGGTTGTAAATGAAGATAGAAACATCATTTCTTTATCCAAACAAGACTACAGTGAACAATACGAGTATACGAGATCGAATCTGATCACTTCCGATAGCAAGTGGGCTTGCTCTGCACGCATTTATGACCTGATTGTAATATGAGATTTGAATGAAAAATACATCCTTGGTAGCAACAATAGGTATAATAGTATACGTGAATAGGAGGAAGGAAATATGAAGTCGAGAGCAACTTCCGAGTAGACGTGGCAGCACAGAGGTTAGAAAGTCTCTGTCTGGTTATAAATATTTGGTGACGGTGGGCTTGAGACTAGGCTATTGTTCGCGAGTATAATTCCAATTGATGAGATTTTGTGCGTGAACGGGCACTATAGTAGCCTAATAGTTAATATATATATATGGCACATGTCTATTATGCGATATCGACGACAAACTATACAAATTTACGAATATCTCTAGTCTTTCTCAATTTCAATCACTTTCCTCTTTTACTTCCAAGTCAATCAGCAAACAAATCTAGATTAAATATATATGCGGGCCAGCTTTCAGTGATCAGCGACGATAGTTTGAATCCAACTGGTTATCAGCTTATCACTCTTAAAGTTTCAAGATTTCCCGATATCTCTAGATCAGTGGTCTCCAACCTTGTTGACTTCATTCCCCACTTCAGATTTATTCCGAGTCTTCATTCCCCACTACACAAAACTATCCTCGTATTTCCTTTTTTCTGTCATTGCAGAGAAGCTATTTGCTTGTTTGAGAACACAAGACACACAACCACAACAGTACGCAAGACAATCGCTTATAACCGCAACGTAAAACCTATTGTGAACCGATACGAGTAACCCTGAAAATTTAGCGAAAGCGTTATTTCACGTCATACTGGTCGTGCTGGATGCGTTTGTGACGCTATCGTTGACTGTCCAGAGTTGAAAACAAATTTTTGTAAACAACACGCAATATAATTTTCGATACATACGTTCGACAGGCCACAGCAGTCAACTGGTAAAGGTAATCGCGCATGTGTCTCCGTATATAATGTTAAACAGTTACGTCTATTCCTCCACCAGAAACCATTGAATTCCCCACCAGTTGGGAACCACTGCTCTAGTCTAGATCGATCTCCAAATATCGCTCATAGCGAGGAATCATATCGAGCCATGCTATACGCGAGCAGCTCAGGAATCAATCGGTTCACAGTTTCTTCGGTGTCAAGCATATTCGCGAGGAATATCATGCACTGGAAACGATGTAAAAAGCTATTTATAGCTTGTTATTATAGCATATCGCCAATTCCAATACCCACATTGTTAACGCAAATCGTGGATTTCTTCCACCTTAAACCATAGCGGAAAATGCCACGAAATCTTGCTTTCACATGCATTCCAATGAGGTAAAACGGGCCAAATAAACCAATTTTGAAGGAGAAATATCCCAGGAATAGGCTGTGTTCTGATTTTCTATGGCATACCCAGAAGACACAACAAGTTGGTATGCGCACGCGAAAACAGCGCACTACAGCTCTCGAATATATCGCCATAAGGATGTATGTATTTTACTAGTTCACCATTAAAATGGGTATGAAATTAAAATTAGGTACCTGAAAGAGCTTATAGTCTGAATTTAACCAGGAGGTATGGTGAATATCTGGTAGGCCTACATACGCATAATTCCCCCGTGTATATATTATACAGTGCATGGTTTTCATTTAATAAATATTAGATTTGTTATGGCAATATCCAGAATTATGCATCAAACATCTACTACATAACTGACGAAGAGCAATAAGTAATATCGGAATAAAGGCACATACTACTGCCTGGCAAAGATGGGAAGTCTATTATCTGGTAAGTGCTGGCTTTTAATTCTTGTTGATAAACTTCAGTTTCATTTAACTCTATATATGGTACACATAGGGTTATAAAATGTGTTATTCTACACTTGCCATACAATCGAATTTGAATATAGTACGGTATTGACAGCTTAGCTTCACACACTTTGGGTTACTTGCTTATGTGTTGCACCCGGAGGGGGTTCGAAACCCCGCGAATTTAATGCAAAGTCAATGTTCTAAAATAAAAAATGTACATGCTGTGATATCATAGTGCAGATAAATTCGGAGTTTCAGTGCTGCGCTTAACAGTGGCAGTAAAAACTGCGTTGTTTTTTGCGTTTTCGCTGGTAAATGCCGTTCCGAGCAGACATTTCCAGCCTTAGAACGCGTTTCTATATGATGACCGGCCAACACCTAATTCATGCCCAACGGATAAAAGGCTTTATCTATGTGCCGCATTTGTCGTCTGGTCGTGTAACACACTGCAGTTGTGCGAGAAACACTTTTGAGAAGTGGATAATAATGCACAGTATTCCCAGCCTTCTTTAGGACAACTGGTAGCCTACCAGTCAACACCGGGCAATCATTGTTTTGTACCACAAATCTGCATGTTTTTTCGATCATCGATTGACGAAAGAAATCTCTTTCCCTCCCTCGTCAAGACACGGAGCCGTATAGGTTGTCAAATCAGTTCAGAAGCGCAGCAAAACGTGATAAAACTACCGAGCATCGTGTAATAAAAATATCACCATTTGGATTTTGTAGACAGTTCAGTGCTCATGTCATGCGGCATTTGAAAAATCGCTACCACGAAATCGGTAACCCATAGTAATGGGTATGAGTGCGCCGTGGTGATTTATTGGCATACAGTTTTTACCCATTATCATCCGACTCTGAACTGATGGACTTCTGCATGACATCGACTTTACGTACGATTGTCTCTTGCCGCAAAATTGGTAAAATTATCATTTTAAACAAATAGCAATTGACTACCTCTATGGCAAATAATCTTACGTGTCGGCACATCTGCGAATGTCTCACGGTACACTGACTCAAAAGCATTGGACTATATAATATTTGACTTTCAATCTTTTCAGCATGCCGAAAGGTAAAATATCAAAACCTATTTTGCAGACCGGTTCACTCTCAACATTCATAATTAATTCAAGACTGTAAATACAAAATTTTCTGTTGTCTTTTGATATCACATCTGTTATACACTGTAAGCTTAAACGCGTGCATTTATGCACCTAAAAAACACACAATACTCGAATTTTTTTTAGATGCCACGTTGTGTGGTAGCGATGTATGTCATAATAATATGTGTTCTGAAGTGGCATGTCCGTACCTATCGCTGCAGAGCTCGAAATTATGTACCTGAAACACCTCCACATGCTCTTATCGAAAAAATATTTTATTTCAAAAGAATTGGTTGTAGAATGTACAATAATAGAAACAGTGTAAGTTGCCGTTAAATATGACAATACAAATTGAAAACATAACAATTTTTTGACACAGTAAGACAGGATTTTATAGAGTAATAACAAAGCTTCATTGAGGTACAGAACTTCAATACACAATTGAATAGTATATGTTCATATTGAAATGAACCCAAATATTTTCGGATGACACTCGTCAGAGGTAATCGTCAGCAACTAGTGGAGAATTGGAAAGAACATTGTATATCAACAATCGTATCTAAAAATATGTCTTCACCAGCATGAAATTTCGAGAGAGTGAGCGTTCAATGCACTATTCCATTGCAGGTGGTACACGAACTCCTTCTGTTGACAGAGTGTTGGCTGGTGTATTTCTCCCTCGAAATTTCATGCTGGTGACGTCATATTTTGTGATACGATTGTTGATATACAATGTTCTTTCCAATTCTCTACTACACTGTAAATTCATAGCGTTGAATGAGACACAACATTGTGCATAGGTATATACAATATTTGGCTGACACGTATTATTGACTGAGATCTGACATCGAGAATTCGTCATGTTGTGTGCACGTCCACACATCATCAGGGAATGTTATAAGATGTGGGTTAATGCTCATATGATGCGTCTATAAGCTCACATGCATATCAGCAGTCATTCCGGACGAATGTCATGCGGTGTCAAACATTCATACCGGATATCAATTGAGAGGGAGTTTGAGAGATCGCCGGCCAAGCTTCACTCTGAAACTTCGCGAAGTTACTATTGACGTGATATATCATCCCAGGCAGCTTAAAGAGCGTTAATCATGATGCACGTCGAAAAGCCTCGCAAAATGTGATTTGATTGGTATGTCCTAAGCTATAGATTTTTCTTCAGGCTGCAGTGTTTAATTACCAATATTATTACAGATATAACTAACCAAGGTTGTAACCGACGGTGGTACTGGGCTTAAAGCAAATAGGTTGGTGATCAGATATTATTATGGTCGTGCTGTACCAATACCTGGCTGACGATTCGCTGTTTTGAGGTTTGCTCTGATCTGACTTTACATACCTACGATAGTCACGTTACTCCTTATAGTTAATCGCTTGTTTCTCATTTCAGTTTATTATAAACAAATTATCAGATCAACATACCAAGAGATTGCGATCAAATAGGAAGGTGATAATAATATTTTTCTACCGAACTTACTGAAGAAATTTGTGATACAAACATGTATGAAACACCCCGACGTTGAACATTTTACTTGTATTCGGTACCGCTGTCATTGTCATCGAACTACAGTATAGCAATCATTCAGTTATTAATAGTACCCTTTCCATTTTAATATTGATGAAATGAAAAATTGACTTTGTTGCTCTTTTACGCATGACTTACTGAGTCACGTGACTGTATGACGCAATCGGAGCGGTAAACTGAGTCTCGTGACTGTATGACGCAATCCTGAGACGATAGATCGATACCACGCAGGGAGAGAGGGAGAGAGTCTTTTATTTTCATCCAACCAAAATACATAACACACGGCAGTGATGGAGGTACAGAAAATATGCTTGCACAGTATTCGGTATTAGATAGGAATGATCGATAAGACCGTGAAGGTCATCTAGTCCAGTGCTCTTCAACCTTTTTCGACGTGGTACACCCTTTTAACGTTTGCTCAAAACTCGTACACCCCTGTTCATTAGGGGTCTGCAAAAATGACTTTTTTTCTCAAATCGTACTGGCTACTTGATAAAATTGTTAGGTTACCTAACTTAAGCCTACACACCAAATTTGGTTCAATTCCAACCAGTAGCCGCCTTGCTACGGAAGAAGAAAGTTTCTATTTATTATATAAAAATAAATAACGAAAAATTTGAAATATTTCTGTTCACCCCATGAAAGTATTAGGTTGTCTATAAAAACGATGTTCTTCAAATTTGGTTCAATTTCGACCAGTAGAAGCGGAGTTATTGCCGTCAAAATATTAGGATTTGAATAAAATAGTATTTGGTCACAGAGTCTATTCGCAGCCAGTTATGCCCCCCGCCACGCAAATTGGAATTTACTTCGTGTCAGAGCAAAAACAGCATGACATTACGAACGATAATCAACCTAAATATAACAGTATTGGGGAGAGAGTAGGTAAAGCTACTGCTGCAGAAGCGGTAATTCAGATCAGCGATGATAGCAGGCGCACCAGCCTACTGCGTATCAGGCCTGCTCCACACCACACACAGTCGATAGTAGCACATGGGCTGCAAGAGATGTCAGTAACCTCAGATCGTATACCGCTATACACAGTCTGTTGTCGCTGATTTACATCACTAATAACAAAATACTAAATTGCAAATGTACGGCGTAATATTGGACATACAATCGGCATTTTAAAACAAAAGGGTTTCGATTTCAACATGGAAGCTCTTTCGACCCTGGGTGGCTACGTCACTTCATTTATGTGCATTGCGGTATTTATTACCGTCGGCTAGGAAGTGCAGATTCAAAAAGTCTGAGCTATCGCGGCGGTTTCCTCAAAAATCACTAAAAGACAAATGACTAGCTAAACCAGAGGTCTCAAACACGCGGCCCGCGAGAGCATTTTTTGCGGCCCGCGACGGCATTTTGGAATTTCAAGTATATGACAGTATCTTTAAGTGACATATATCTTTTTTAGATATAACAACTTGAAGTTAACCCTAAAACTACTATAAAAATCACTGAAATCTCAACAAACTTCACTATCACATCACTACCATGCGGTAGAAGATCAGCTATTACGTCACATTTCTAGTTCATGATGATAAAACATGACCCGTTGATGATTCGCGACTAAAATTGTGGTTTGGTTTGGTCCGCCCTTTCGCACAATTACTCGATTTCGGATTGACGAGAGGATTAAATATAAATCACTCGAGTTGAGTTAGATCAAACGTTAAAATCAGAGAAGGACTTGCGACTCGGAACGGTTACTTGGAATATTGTATTGAAAATGGACAGAAGCTAGAAATCTTATTAGAAGCGCAAGAGGTGCGATCTCTAAAAACGTTAAGAAAGAATGCTATTACTATGGTCAATGACTATATTTAGATTTGTTATTGATATGTTCAATTATTAAGCGAAGGCAAAATCCAACGCTGATATAATTTGACTTTGGCAAGGACAGTAACAATAGCCTACTTATCACGACTATATCAAAACCCGGATTAGGCTACACTGCTCAAATGCTCTGATATCAGATACATCTTCAGTAGATTTTAAAATATTCTACATCAAATTTGTGGCACGTAAAAAGTCCACTAGCTGAAATATTATAACCCGACAGTTTTACGACTCATGATGCACCCTCTTGCATGATGTCTATAACTCATTATTCTAACAAATTATGCCCGCAACAAAACCAATTTATTCAAACATTGGAAATTATGTGATTTTTTCGTGTCGAGCGTGAATAGTACAATAGTAAATTACATTTTCACGATGTTTGTGGAATGCCTATCGGCAAGGTCCCGTCAAATAAGGCCTATTTTCAAATTCTGCATTGAATATTCCAATCCTTTATGCTGCGGCCCGCGGCGTCTTTAAAAACTAGGAAATTGGCCCGCGAGTAAATTTGAGTTTGAGACCTCTGAGCTAAACACATGTTTGTTAACTGCATACTTGCCAACACCAAAAGGAACCATTGGTCTATTGCCGACGGCTAATATTTGCTTATGACATCACAGTGGTGTACAGCATTACACTTGAGATAACATCGTACCATATTGCTCATCAACCTGTGCGTCAACCTGTACTGACCCGTAAACCTGCCTTTGTGATAGCAAGCCATCGAGTCATTGTAATTCGGATCTGGTACACCCCTGTACACCCCATCCGAGTGGTACACCCTTTGCAAATTTTGGTACACCCTAGGGTGTACGACCACCCCGGTTGAAGAGCACTGATCTAGTCTGATCACACCAGCATCAAACAGGTACACTTGACTCTAAGCAGTCTGGCTGTAAAAAACGTTAGAGTAGTTAAAAAAATAAAATAGAAGAAAAATTAAACGATGGTAGCAAATGATCAATGAAGCAATGTCTGGTCTTATCTGCATTCAAACTTAGTTTGTTTGCTTGCAGCCATCTCGACACTTTTGGGAGTTCCCTATTCACAGATGCATGCAAATCATCGACAGTGTTGGAGGTAATGAAAAGGTGAGTATCATCAGCAAATAGCGTTGTGCGGAATAAAGATGCATTAACAATGTCGGTAATATAAATGAGGAAAAAATTCGGTCCAAGGACTGAGCCTTGTGGCACTCCACAAGTGAGTGAGATATATCGTGAATCTGTCGGTCAATGTTACGTGAATCTAAGTAGCATATAGCGAGGAAATGGAGATATTTTTAGTGCAAAACGGAATTAAGAGGGAGCATATTGATTTACTACAAGGTAATTCGTTTATGTAAATTTTCAACATCATCTGTAAATAATGTCATGTTCATGTTTTCGAGTTTCACACACAGCACCAGCGCCCAGCGGTATGAGTATATATATAGATTATCTATTTTCTATCTAGCAGCTTAATGCGCCATAAGAGCAGACCATGAAAATGGGAGCTAATGCTGTTTAAGTACTTCCTCTGAAGATATCATAATAGACCTAGTGATGAAACCTCACTTGCAGATTAAGTTACGTACATCTTTCTTTGCAGTTGACCAGTTTCAATTACTTGATATGGTTCGGTAGAATGTCTATGTCTAATGGAAAGTGTTGGTTGTGCCCCTTTATCGGAACTACCGATTTGCTGTCAACACATTTATTGAGGCGTCACAATCAACATCCGAGTGTTCTCATGTCATGCAGGATCTGTGGCATAGTGTATTCAAAATATGAAGATATCCGTAGCCATTGTAAAAGGAGACACAAAAATATGAAGACACTGGACTTGTATTGCTATGAAGCACCATCCTCTCTTGACTATGACCTGCTGCCCGAATCCTATTGCAAAATTGGAAATGTTGAGAAATCAAGCCCTTCACCTTGCTCTGAACTTACATCTACTTTACCCATGCAGAATGAAATTGCTCGTGGATCAGGTTATACACCTTGTTCTGAGCTTACCTCCATTTTACCCATGGCAGCTTTATTGCTGAGACTGTAAACATTACATAAATTGAGTGATGCAGGACTTGATGATATAGTCAATTCAAATGGTGGTGGCAATTTTTCTCCTTTGATAGGTACCACTAACACCACCATTGACAGCCCTTGTACATCCTATCATTCGGGAGAACAGGGATTGGGATTTTAACTATTACAAACTAAAGCCGGTAGAAACAAATTCTATCGAGAGCATTTTGGCCTAATTAATCATGAAAAAGTTGTATTAGGAATGCGTTTTGCAAATGAATATCATTGTGGAAAGAACCAGCTGATTGAAAAACCTGCCACAGGTTTTTTTGTTCCTTTTCTCAAGCAGCTTGAAACGTTATTGTGTAGCCTTACTTTGCCATCACCACAATCACCGCGTACAAATGGTATAATGAAAGATGTCACACAAGGAAAATTTCTTGAATCACATATAGGGTTTAATCGTAATGCTGACAGCCTGCTGCTTTCGCTGTATCATGATGAATTTGAAATTGTGAATCCAATCGGTGCCCATCGCAAAAAGCATAAAATGTCTGCATTTTACTGGTCCCTTCTGAATATTCCACCCGAATGCCGTAGTCAGCTTGGTAGCATTCAGCTCTTATGCATTGCAAAATCTATTGATTTGAAGGAATTTTCTTCTCGTAATGAACTTTTGAAGGATTTTTCTGAGGCGATGCAACAAATGGCCAGATGTGTTACTCTCACAGTGAATGGTATAAAAAAACTATACACGGATACGTTCTGTTTTGTGTTGGTGACACCCCTGCCTCCCAACTAATGGCTGGTTTTAAAGAAGGTGTTGGTGGCGCTTATAAGCCATGCCGCACATGTAATGTTGCTAAAACAGATCTCTCAATTTATTCTATCCATGAAAAATGCCCAATTCGGAACAAAAATGAGCATGAAATTTGTCTGCAGTCTCTTGAACAATGTGAGAGTGCTCAAGACCGAATCGCAATGTCACGTCAACTTGGTGTTAACGAGAGAACTTTCCTATCGGAAATCCCTTATTTTGATGTGACCAAATGTATGGTTCATGACGTTATGCATATTCTGCTCGAAGGAATAGTGAAAATGGAGTTTAAGGCATTTTTGCTACGTGAAATTGAACATGGCACATTGTCACTTCCTCGGCTGAACAGTCAGCTTCGGAATTTTGAGTATAGTAAATCTGACCGTAAAGATCAACCTCAAATGATCGAGAGAAAACATTTGCAACCCTCAGCAAATTTTCCACAAACTGCTGCTAACATGCTTGTGTTGTTTCAAGTTCTGCCTTTCATTATTGGACCAGATATTTCTGAAAGTAATGATCATTGGTTGAATTTGCTGAGGTTACTTCAAATAGTTCAGCTGTCACTATCTACTGTAGTATCTGAGGAAACTTGTGTTGATCTCAAATATCTGATTGCTGTTCACAATGCAGAAATTATACGCCTGTACCCCGATATGCCATTCACCCCAAACTACATTATCTTGTCCACTTGCCAGAACAAATGATTCAGTTTGGGCCCTTGCGGATGCAATGTGCGATTAGATACGAAGCAAAAAATGGCTTTTTTAAATCAAAAAGATGGTTCAATTTCAAAAATTTGGCCATGAGTTTAAGCTCATACCATCAACATTGGATGTGCATCTATAGCGTGCTCTGTCGTGAGCGCGCGTTCTTCTTGGTCCGCGGCTCGATAAGTCAAAGTATACAAGTCAGCATTGCTCTTTTAATAAAACAACTAAAACGTGACGATGCTCGTCCGACGAAGACTAGGAGATCGACTGGCTCGGACGGTGACTAAAAGCGACTGGATCAGACGGTGACTAAAGGCGACTGCATAAAAGAGTACATACAACAAGACGTAGCAGTAACATAATCAGTAATCAGCGAGGGTAATTACAGGTTAATCATGGAGCGGTACGCTACACATCCAAATGATTGACAAACAAGGGGAAAAGAAGACTAATTATTTGGAACCCAAAATAAATCTCCATGTGGCATCCAAAGTTCCCATATCTGACGTTCCTGAGATTGAAAGGCATATTTCAAATTCTAACAGTGATTATATTTTTTCTGTTAAAAGTGTGTCTTATCGTAATATCTGCTACAGTTTGGGAGATGTCTTTGTGTATAAGATACCTGACTTCGAATTTATCAATTTCTTTGTAATCACTGATTTGTTTTCTGTTGATGAATGTATCATCTGCCGCTATCAGAAATTAGAAGTGCTCTTTTTCAGCCCAACAATGAACGCATTTGCTGTTAAAGAAACATCATTGTATTGGGTACCGTAATATTCCTGATTTCCAATACCCCTGGCCACAGATCACCCATACGATAAATGGCGTTCAGTATGTTATGACCAGACACATTGGTCAGAGTTGGCCTTTGTAACTTTGTGGTGGTGCTACAAGATATTTTGTTTCTTTTTCTCACAGAAAATGAGATTGATGAGAGTGTCTTCGGGACATTGACTGAAGGCGACTTGCAGAAATTATTCACTGTGGGAACTGCTCGGCGCCTACTGAATTTACAGATGGTAAATTGGTTTATAATTGATTTTCGGGGTAAGTATGGTGATGTACACTCTAAATTCCAAGCGTTAGATTAAAACACGAAATGACTTTTTTCCCTCTCTCGAGTTGCGTGATATCGAAGTAAACACCGTTCAAGCGAGAGAGCGAGGTCTGTTTTCGCGGGAGTGACATATATCGGGCTCATTCCTCATTTTCCTCTTATCTCCTAACATAAACTCACAAACGAAATGCGGTATCACGCGCTCGCTGGTGTGTCAGGCGCGGGAATTCAGAGAGCGTTGATCGCATATTCTGTCGCATTTATCACGAGTGTCGAGTTGCGAGTCTTCTGTGCTAAGTGTCGAGTCGAGTGCGAGTATTATTAGTGATCGTTCGTGATGGATTACGAATTAGCTGAATTCTTATTGGGAGACGGCATAGAACAAAGACATGTCGACGTATTGAAAGGTAAGTGTTAAGAATATCCATTACCTGAATCAAAGCTATAAGACAGTTCATATTTACTACCGATATGCCAAAGTGCTGTCTTCAATTTCAACAAGTCGACTGTTATTCGTTAACGTGCAATAACGCATTTTGGTTCATTGTAAGCTTTCACATGCAGATATAATACAGCACGACAACATAGCAGCACATGACCACGTTTTTGTAGCAATCGGCAGAATGCAAAATTGTACAGTAAAAACTGGCTTAAGTTCCTGGCAAAAACAGTGTAGTATGGTATGATAATCCTTTACATTGGAATATAACATCATGAAAAAATTACTAATATTGATTTTATTTAATATAGAGCCCGCGCAGACAAAGTTCAGCAGCGCCCTATCGAGTCGGTATTCTGGCTCAAGCAGCTTTACTGTTGCGACTAAACTATTCATAAACTGAGTGATTCTGGGCTTACTGATGTTTTGTCATCCAATGTCAACTTGTTTAGTAGCATTTCTGCAGATACACTCATTCATCCTCAGATGCACTGTGCTTGTTGCAAATAAAGGAAGCAAGAAAAACTTCTTATAAGGAACATTTTGGTCTTATTGAACCTGAAAGTGTCGAATTTGGGAGATGGTTTGAAAATATTTTAACTCGAGATGGTTATATGCTCCAGACTGCTTCTGCATACTGCTACTTTGTACTTTTTATGCAGCAGTTGGAAGCACTGTTAATGTCACTGCCGAATCTCTCATTTCAAAGCCTACTCCGTTTCACGGGTGTCATACCATGACAGATGCTTACATGGAGATTATCTTAAAAGTAATCTTGGGATAGCCAGTCACCCTGACTGCCTGCTATTCTCCCTGTATTTTGATGAATTTGAAGTAGTTGATCCAATCGGATCCCACCGTGAAAAACACAAAATATCGGCATACTATTACTGGTCGCTTTAATGTTCTGTATTTTGAGTCCAAATTCAATGCATTTGCTGTAGAAAGTAGTCGCGTTGTTGAGTTTTGTAAAGTTTCCGACTTAACCTATCCACGGCCACAAATTAGTCCCAAAATTGGCGACATTCAGTATATTATAACCAAGTGTGTTGATCAGGTGTGGTGTCTTTACAGGTAGTCCTGCTAAAGCTAGTAGAGTATTTGCTCAACATGCCATACATTTGGAAGTGAAATGTATATTTGTATTTTGTTTTCTCAGAAAATGAAGTATGTAGCATGGTTTTCGGCTTGCTGGCTGATGAGGATTTCGTTAAAATGGATTTCAAAGTTGGCTTGATGTACCGTTTGATTGCCCTGAGAGATGTGAGTACGTTTTTTCCGCATTCGTAGCTATGAATTTCCCATCGTAGAAAGGGAGCGATCTGCATCATCTAATCTTGTCTTGCAAAAGTGGTTGGGGTCGATCAAACACAGTGGGACCGATTTAGTGCCGCATGTACCTGCTCAGAATAATGATTTCGAAAATCCAGTGACATCTACTCCTGATGTGCGTAGAACTTATTAAAGGCAATATTTCATGCACTGTTACATGGAACTATATTTTACAGCAAATTGAACCCATGAAGATGCAAGTAGATTTATTACGAAGGACTCGCCTGCATCAAATACTGACGTTTTGGTATGAACATTTACATCACTATAATCTACCAATCAGTGTTGGATCATTTTGAGTCATTGTACAGTACATTTTGACTCGAGTCAAGTCAAGCTATTCTCGAAGGTGACTCGTGTCAAGTCAAGTCACCCGACTTTTGGACCTCGAGTCATCCCAACACTGCTACCAATACACCTAAATTGAGTATGATATTTCATTTTAGGTCGGATATGTTCAAACGATTCCAGACGACACTGAGCTGGGAATTGCTCCTGTTTCAGACGATAGTGAGCTAGGAATTGCTTCAATTCCAGAAGATTGATAGTCTCCTGGGAATTGCTCCTGCCTAAAAGAGATTTACATTACCGAAATTCAATGCCCGTGTTGCATCCGCATTGCAACATCTGTTTTGACGAGTCATGTTTTTAGTTACTGTTCTTAATTTTCATTCCGTTATTCTCCTCGACAACTCCTAATTGTTTTGTTTGATTTAATGATTGGTTGATTGAATTGTTGCATCGTCCGTTTTCGTTTACCTTTATATTGCTCTGTTGCTGCTATTTCGTTCTCCATTCAACTGTTATCGGACGAGCAAGCAATCTTGCGAATCTCACCATTTACATGTCTTCATTCTGAACAAGCTGTTTCCGTATAATTCGTTTGGACTGCTTGAATTTGAGATCAGAAGAAGATTTGATACGCAACGGTTTGACTATAGTCCGAGCCAGATTTAGTGTGCAGCAGACAGGATCCCGACACCTGATATAGCGCCACTCATTGATTTCAGTGTCGCGTCGGAACAATTCGCAAGAAGCCCATTAAAGCCGATATCTTCGATACGCTCTCAAATTCAGGCACCGCATGGTATCAGTCTACATTCAAGACTCTGCTGTCCAACGAAGATCTATCGACTCTGCTTGGCACTAAATCTGCTACATTTAAATAGTTGTTATATTCAATCGAAAGATGTCGTTTGTGAAGTCTCCATCGGAATCCCCCAAGTCTCCAGCCTTGGCACCGACTTGGAAGCCATTAGCTAAGATGGCGGTCGACGATTTACGACCCGAATTGCAAGAACTTGGCGAAGCTACAAGTGGGAGCGAAGCTGTATTGACGGACCGATTAGGGAAAATCCGAGATTCCGACAAATCTTCACAAAAGAAAGAACTGCAGTCCTCTCCATTGAGCACCACCGGGAGTCCATCTGAACTAGTTATGATTTTTCAGATGATGAAGCATCAGCAAGATCTCGATCGTCAGCAGCACCAATTAGATCGTGAAGCTGATCGCCAGCAGCAGAAATTAGATCGTGAAGCTGATCGCCAGCAGCAGAAATTAGATCGTGAAGCTGCCAACCTCAAGTTTCAGTTGCAGCTCGAAGAGCTAGAGCTGAAGCATGCCCAAGACCGTGAAGAATCCGAAAGACGGTTTCAACTGCAACTGGAAGAAATTCGTCAGAAGTCATTAGAAGACCGACTCAGCTTGCGTGAAATCTTGAAAGACGCTGTCAAGAAGCCCGGAAACCATCCATCGGCAAGCATTGGAGATTCATGTCTACCTGATGTTATTATAAGGAAATTCAGACGCCTGAATGCCGAAGTGGTCGATTCTTTGCAAGCGCTTGAAAATAAATATGAGTATTCCACCTCTGCCGAAGAAATCAACGTCTTCATACGGTCGGTAGAAATGTCAATGACCGATCTCAAGACATTCGTGGATTCGAAAATCGATCAGCTTGACGATGATGATATCAAGACCGAAATCATTGATGGCAAGAGAAGATCAAAAGAGATTTATTTTGTTCACATTCCTCTTGCCAAATCAAAGTCCTCATCACTTAAAGCTGCCGAGGAAGCCGAACACGCCGCTGGATCTCTCCCGAGTGGGATTGTGCCGCCTACATTCAATGGTGACATTTTGACCTTTCCTCAATTCTGGGAGTCGTTCGAGCCGCTGGTTCATAAGAATCCGAAGGTCAGTCACTTCTACAAAATCTCTTATTTAAAGGCGGCTCTTAAAGGATCGTCATCCGGCCTTCTCAATGGTTTCTCATCAACAGCCGTGAATTATGAGCCTGCAGTGAATGCCGTTCTTAAGAGATACGGCAAGAAGCAAGCTATAGTGAGAAATCATATCGAAGACTTGCTGCAAGGTGAGAAAGTGGAATTTAAGATCGACAAAGTCCGACGACTTCTCGATGCCGCTACTGCTAAAAGGGCTATTTTATCGCAGTACGACGTCTCTTGGGACCAACTGTTTACACAGGTACTAGAGTCCCAGTTGCCGGGTACGTTGCATGAGCGTTGGATCAGGAAAACCAGTCCCTTGATCGAAGCCGATGAGGTTCCTGATTCTGATCTTTTGTTTGAGTTTTTAACAACCGAGTTGGCGACGATGGAATCTCTACATAAGTCGCGTGATGGAAGCCGCTCTGCTTGTGATAAGTCGCAGCATAAAGATGAACGGGTTAGTTGTGATACCGAGAAGCCTGATCGATCGTTTTCAGTCCAGTCTCTCGTCGTTCAATCTCGTCCATTATCTTGTGCCTATTGCTCCAAACCTCATCTATTGAAAGATTGCTTCAGATTCGTGAAATTGACTCCAGCCCAGCGATTGGCTGACTTGGTTTTGAAGCCCGGGAAAGTGTGTTTTAGATGCTTAGCACCGAAAGGACACAAAGGCCATCCGAAACACTTTCATCAATGCAAGGAGCGTTGTACCATCACTGGTTGCGGGAAAACCCACCACAAATTGCTACACGTTTCTGCGGAACCATCGATCAACTCCAAGTGTATGGTAGCAACTATTGACGTTTCCACCTCTGCATTGCGGGATTCAGATTCAAACACATTATTGCCTGCTGCGTTGGGACGAATCAACCACAACGGTGATGGTAAACCGGTTAGAATCGCGTTTGACTCTTTTTCCCAGAAGAGCTTTGTAACTCGTGATCTAGGTGGTTCATTGAAGCTATCACCTAATAAAAGCGATTGTCTCGACATTAGCGGGTTCGGCGGTCATTCTACATCTATTCGTTCGTCTTTTGAAGTTGGATAGATTATGAAACATCTGTTGACCGATCATAGTCGGTCAAGTGGGGGAGTGTTTTGACGAGTCATGTTTTTAGTTACTGTTCTTAATTTTCATTCGGTTATTCTCCTCGACAACTCCTAATTGTTTTGTTTGATTTAATGATTGGTTGATTGAATTGTTGCATCGTCCGTTTTCGTTTACCTTTATATTGCTCTGTTGCTGCTATTTCGTTCTCCATTCAACTGTTATCGGACGAGCAAGCAATCTTGCGAATCTCACCATTTACATGTCTTCATTCTGAACAAGCTGTTTCCGTATAATTCGTTTGGACTGCTTGAATTTGAGATCAGAAGAAGATTTGATACGCAACGGTTTGACTATAGTCCGAGCCAGATTTAGTGTGCAGCAGGCAGGATCCCGACACCTGATATAGCGCCACTCATTGATTTCAGTGTCGCGTCGGAACAACATCAAAAGGCTGGACATTTACTAAATGCCGTGGTGGAAGAATGCGCATACCACATCCGATTACATGGTGATATGACATGCAAAAGAGCATATGCCGAATTCTCCAGGCATCTGTGCGAAAAGTATCCATGCCTACGATATGATGGAGTTGGGTGCCCTCACTGGGTAAGTGTTCATTGCATGTTTTTCGGCCTATGATCATGATCATGCAACGACCTTCTCAATTACAGCCATTACATATATCAATACCGGGATTAGGCTACACCGCTCAAATGCTCCGATATCAGATTTATTAAGTAGAGTGTAAAATATACTACGTATAATTGTGGCACGTCAAAGGTCCACTAGCTGCAATATTATAGCCCGACAGTTTTACGATGTCATGATGCATCCTCTCGCACAATGTCTATAACTCATTAATTTGAAAAAATTATGGCCGGCACAAAAACAATTTTATTCAAATATTTGGAAATGTAATTTTTTCCTGTGTCGAGCGTGAATAATACAATAGTAAATCACATTTCGATGAGGTCTGTGGATTGCCTGTCTGCAAGGTCCCGTCAAATAAGATCTACTTTGAAGTTATACATTGAATATCCCTATTATTGATACTGCGGCCCGCGGCATCATTAAAAACTAGGAATTGGCCCGCGAGCACATTTGAGTTGGAGACCAGGGCTCTATAGGGCATGGGTGTCAAACTCAACTGGTGTCTCGGGCCGGATTCAAACCTTCAGATTGCTCGCGGGCTACACCAGATGAATGATTTTTATACGTAGCCGCGAAATTCATGTCATTGTTTTCACGTGTATACTTTATCAAATCATCTAAGCCAGTGGTTCCCAACTTTTCTCGGTGTCAGGCCCAAATTGGCATTGTTCCGATCGATCGACGCCATTGGCCGCGAGCTATAGGACTATATCAGGGTTGTAACCAAGTCACAAGTCAATCTCACTTTTATAGTTCAGACTCGAGTCAAGTCTGAGTCGAAGTCATCGTGCAGAGATTCGTGTCCGAGTCATGGTATTATGACTCGAGTCCAAGTCATTGTGTTGACTGCTCAGTTTCCAGTTAAGTCTTGTCGAACCCACTTTTTATAACCCTGTTTAGGGATATCGAATGGTTCGCATTTATAATATACTAATTTTTCTCACTTTTAGCAGTTTCTGGTCGCATTTTCAAGTACCAGTACCAATAGACGAAATGCCATTCGGGTGGTTACTTCACTATTCTTCGAAATTACAATGAAATGTCGGTCTTGCCGTCTGAGTCTCGAGTCATATGACTTCGTACGAGTTATACCCAAAGATTCGAGTCCAAGTCGAGTCAATACACAGATTGACTCGAGTCGATTTATTATGTATTTTGAGAAAATGACTTGAGTCAATTCGAGTCATCAGAAAATCGACCCGAGTTGTTACAACCCTGACTATATGCTGCTTCTGCCGGTTAAGCAGTACTCATCTTGGCGTATTCAACAGTGAGTCACGTGTTGCACAACTATCGGTAGATTAGTTATCAATACCTATGTCTATCTATAGCTACTGCTCGCTCAACTGGAAAGTTAGAGCACATTGCATTGACACAGCAGTGACGTAACGTTAGCAGTCTACTCTACAACTTTCCTGCAATCCTAAGTTAAAACTCCAGACCTCGAGCCAAGCAAGAGTATTTTATAAATATAAATTTTGTTTGAACAATGTTTTCCAGGGAGAAGATGAAAGCAAAGAAGTCAAAAGTCTGCTATTTCTTCAGAAACAATTGACTGACTTGCGATTAAGATCAAAGTCAACGTTGCTGGGCTGCTGGCTATCGACGCAAAACAGGTATAATTCTATATAGGTCACAGGGGACCAAACAGTTACCCACTATGTGTAGCGGCCACATGTATTCTGCGAGAAGGTTTTGTGTGCATGGCCAGCGAGGTATAATTAGTGATAACATCGGGTGAAATTGTAAGGTCAACCAAAATTTGATCAGCCTGACTGCGAAATTTGGTAATGATTAAAACATCAGTTCTGACGTATTGTTGTACACAGGGCCTGCCTCATTTACCGCAGATCTTGGTATATTCATGTTCATGAAGTAGAATACTTCGTAGCAGATTTATTTTAACTTGAAATTTTTATTAGCGGTTCGCATGATTTATTGTCAATCGATTTATTGCATTCTGGCTTTCATCCCCCTACTTCTCGTTAGCACAACACTGCGCTCACTTGCATGGACCATGTGCATGGTTACCACTAAAGAAGTAACTAGGGTTAGGGTTAGGTTTAGATACAAGGGTTAGGTTTAGATACAAGAAGTATTATGAACATAAACTTCATTTTATTTTGAACTATATATGAGCTGCGTACAATAACGGATCACGTTTTTCAGCGACTAATGAATCGGTATTGGGACTAGTCATGCATGCTAATAGCTCGAAGAATATTCCATCCTAAAGATTGATTATGGGAAAGCCTTAGGCCATTTTCTCGGCGTCTCAGTCTTGGCATCAGTGGTCCAAGTATATAGTCATCGTCAGACTGCCCAGTTTCAGGGTGCATTTTTGCGACTATAACATGCTAGGCATGGATGTGTTCGCAAGAAAATTTGTTCTAAACCCCAACAAAACCTCTCTGATAAGCAATATCAGCAAGCTATTGGAAAATTGACGATTAAAATGGGTTTGCACAGTAGAATATTTCATCTCAGACAGCCATCTGTAAGTTTTAATAATTATGTAGTAAAATTGCTTTGTGAATTCTCTTTGCAAAAAAAAATGATATTAAATTATTATAAATTTTGCAAATTTGGAGGATTCGCAAAACTCTGGATTTGCTTTGTGGATCCCGGTTGAGAACCACTGTTGTATAGAAATGATTGAAACTACTTCGATACAAACGTTATTCTGAGCGTGCCCTTTTGAGCTTTGTGGATTGAAGTTGGAGCTTAGAGTGTTCTTTTTTATTCTTGCTCAGCAGCCCCTTGAACAGTCGTTTGATATGCTGACTATATGATTTATATGCATTCGTATTATTTCAGGCGCATGATGCTGAAGTTGCATGCTTGACATTGGATCCACTACACCTACTGATCGTCTGCCACGAGTCGGGCGTACATCAAGGATGGGCATTGGTTGACAATACCTCTATATCATGCACAAAAGGGCAAGGAATCCTAAGCATGGTCATTGACCTCATGTCTCGTTACTATGCCTGGGACCTTGGATACCCTAAAACGTTCATGGTCCTTGGATTTCTACAAAAGATGATGATCGAGGACGAAAGAAATGGTTTTCACTAGAACTCCAAATATGTTCAATTCGAAAGAAAATACCGCGAAGCGTGTTAGTAAGATTGCCAGAAATGCAATAAGGTTGGTGGTTCACCAACTGGAGGGCATGTGCATCTGAAGGAGGCGCCTGTTGCCTGACATTTGAGCGCGGGACAGTATTTACTGTGCATGCAGCATAATAACCGTATTTTGCAATAAAATTTGTTATCATTTCAAGCTCTGTGTCGTTTTTCAGCATGCCGGCGTAGCTATTTTCATTTTGAGCTCTGCGTCGGTATTTAACGCATGAGCGTTTAATTAAAACGTAAAAGTGTGAGACGTAATATGAGACACAATCGGACAGTTAAAAGGGGCTCACTTTTGGCGTTTAATTTTCCGTCTCATAAACGCTTTTGAAATTTAGAGTGTAGTTATGTATTTTCTTAAAGACTTGGAGTACGCTTCAACAAACTAATGCTGACATGGATATCCCATCGTCTTCGGCTTGTCGAAGCAATAATAATCCTGAAATCGTGGAATTGGATAACTCTAAAGAAATGGATGCGTCTATTCAAGATTTGTCTGCTCTGTCACAAGTACGGTTTTTATTCATGAATCCTTCATTTTTATTTATTAGCCATGCTTATTTTGCAGTCCCCATTACGGAAAAAGGCAGTGACAGGAATGAATGAAAAAGACGCTGCAAAAAAGTCGTCTCATGTAAGTAATTCAATTTAGAGATTTAGTTTCATGCTCGCAGAATAATCGTGTATTTTCAGCCATCATCATTTTGATAACGAAACCGCATCTTTTTAGAATGATGCATGTGAGACGAGCTTCACACCATCTGAATATGCTGAACCGCGTAGAACGATGCCGTTGCCGATGTTCAGTGAGAAAGTTCAAACGGCTCTTCGAGCGAACTCTATTTTCGCTCTAGAAAATAGACTCGTAGAGGAATGTGCTTATCATGTCCTTCGAAATGGAGACATGAAAAACAAAACGGAGTACTTCAGATTTTCTCGGGCCATGTGCGAAAAGTATCCGTGCATTCAGGTCAATATTGACGGGAAACAACCTTCGGTTAGTTTACTGAACTCGATATATTTTGTATTAAAGTGCATTCATGATCAAATGCTTTTCAGTATTACTTCTCCAAAAAGCTGTCGCAAAAGTTGAGGAATCTCAGACAAAAGACAAAGGCATTTGGTACGTCTTCTTGGAGAGCGCCGGCTTTGTGTCTAGGCTCATCAGGTGATTAGGATGATTGTTATTCGTTTTTTTTATTATTTATAAGTTTCATGTTATTCAAAAGGTCACCCTAATATAACGATTGAAGATGCCAGGGTGCAGTTGGAAACAGAGTTCAATAGACCTGGTGTCAATTGGCTGAATGTCATCACTCTCATGAAGTTCACTCATCACGACAGACGCAATCAGTTAAAGGTGCTAGAATTTCGTGGCGTTGCCGAAATTTTGAAGAGCTTTCCAATGCTGCAAGATATTAGACTGGTGAGTTCTTTCATTCCTTACAGATGACTTCAATTTGCAGTCATAACTTCGAAAATCAGTAAATTGAAATTGTTTGTGTGCCTCGGCAAAATAAGCAATTATATTGCATATTTATCTTCCTATTATTTTTTTCGCGTTATTCTGAATAATATGGATGAATTTACTTCAGCTAACCAGTTTGAGTGATGTGCATATTCATGACTAACAGAACTGAGTAACGCATTGTTATTCTCAATAGATCAGACATGAGTTTCAACTGCTTGTTGATAGAAGTGTTGCAGAAATGCATGAGAAGTACATGGAAATGCTTCTCTCTCTTGATAAAGTTTTTGGAAATCAGACTGATCAAGAGGTTGGTATCATGTTTGATAATTAACAGTGCTACAGTCATAGGCGCTGACTTTTATTTTTGCATGTGGTGGCGGCAGGCGCGGAACCAGGGGGTGTCGAAATCCCTCTTTTTGAAACGTTAAACCACGATCTTTTAAAATGGCCATTCTGACTCTAATATTCAGTTGCAATTCAAGAAGTCGTATTATCAAGCGAGATTCGTCTGGTCACGCATATCGCATCGCGCAATGCTACGTAACGCGATTTCCCGCTGAAATATTTTAAACGCGGCTTGCGGCCCTCACCGATGCAAAGAATGCACTTTTATTTGTAGAAGGTATATTTGCTCGTCAAATCACTGACTGAGCCTCCATTGTTCTCTCACTAATAAATTGACCGCAAACGAAGTGATCGAAGCTTGCAGCTTACGTTGTCGTAAACTATAGTAAAATTATTTAATGGCAACATGTCCATTCATGTTTTCTGTTCTCTGTTCTCATGTCAACCAAACCTCTTGTGTTATTGAAATTGAATTCGAATAGTTTATATAGTCCTGAACCATTGGCGCAAGCAGGAATTGTATCATGTCATTTTGTAAATGGGTAGGCCCTAATGTATTGCATCTTATCAATTCGTTTCTCAATTCTCTATTTTGACTGGTAACAATAAACTGAGGCTATGCAATTACTTACGTAGTTTAGCAGTTCTACGTATATGTGACCGATACAGCGACTTCTTGCAATGACGTAATCATACCTCATACTTCGACAAGACAACTTGACTTGCATTGTGACTTGACTCGTGACTTGGCTTGACTCGACTTGACTCGAGTCACCTTCTAAAATCGATTGACTTGACTTGACTCGAGTCAAAATGTGCAATGACTCGAAATGACTCGTGACTCGAAGGTAGTGACTTGATCCCAACACTGACAAGAATTAGTAGCCTTCAGATGATAGCAAACGAGATAGCGCTCATTTAATCAGTAATTCCACAACTTGCGTACAGCCCAAACTTGCCTTTATCTGAAATGGAATGTGATGGATGGAAGAGAAACTTTTGAATTGCAGGAATGTCCCTCACCTGTCTATTATGGCTCTAATTGTTTGCAGGGAAATGAAGACGATGAAATTCATATCCTGCTCGAACTCCAGAAGGCTCTCACAGACAAGAAAATAAAGTCGAACCATGGTTTGAGTGCAATATGTCTTTGTCAGGTAAGATTTGCTACCTGTCTAGTATGGATCTGCTTCAGTTTAGATCAGAGGTCTCAAACACGTGGCCATTTTATGCAGCCCGCGACGGTATTTGGGATTTCGTAGTATTCGACATTATTTAACTGCCAAATATCCCTTTTTACTTTGAAAACTGGGAATTTGCCCCAAAACTACCCCAGAAGCCTGAAACGATCGCTAAATAGACTAAGGGTGGAGGCCAAAAATATAGATCAAATAAAAGATCTGGGGATTTTGCACGTTGCTGGATTTTCTGCGGACCAGAAAGGTAGATTAGTAAGATTCTGCCAGGACCGACTGAGTATAGACTGCTGCTTCTTGATCCTGGTCGCCACAAGGATTAAAGTCTAGATTAAGGTAAACAAGCATATAAATTTGGCGAGGTTTGTAATAGTTATGACATTGTAGATCGAAATTGCTTATCTGAAGCTCATTATAAAGATAGTGAATATTGCATGTTAGCGATATTTTGTTACCGGTACTCAATTGTGCATCTCCTTATTGACTGATGATCATGTTATTACAGAATGTTTGATGATAATTGCATACAAACTATGTAATAAACGAGTTCTGCCGTTGTCTTGTATTTGAAACAATCAACCAAGCCGTGAAATGCCACATCACCAAACATGGCAAAAAACGGAACAGCAATTGAAGGTTGCTTCAAAACAAGAGAAAGTCTCAAAACTGAAAATGACAGAAGGTCTTCAGAACATTCAATGGTATCTGACCCAGTGACGGTGCTATTTATTGCAAGGTAAGTTTGTAGACATTAATTATATCCATAATATGGCGCATATCAGTTAATTAATGGGTAAAGCTGTCATACCAGCACAGGTTCAGCCATTTGAACATCATTTTGAAAGTGATTCCACCATATTGTCTGTAGTTACTGCAGAAAATCAATCATGTAAGTTATTTTGCGAGAGAGTAATGAGAACTTGTTCGATACACTGACCACATCGAGAAATGTTCCCCATGATGAAGATCGGTTCGTGTCAGAGGCAACTCTTCTCGTTATTTTCATAACTACTTTTTGCTAACATATCAATTGTACAAGTGTAGATGTATATTATATCGATTTCTTACCCGGTGGTGTATTGAAGGGAACGCATTCACAATATCAAACGTTCTTGTCATACATTCAGCGATTTTTAATGAGATTATTTGCTCGTCGTCAAATTATCGGTTTCAGTATTTTTCACCATCACTAGCAAATATGCATGTGCAATTGTGCATTGTACATGTGTAAACATACGTAGCCCTATAGCCTCAAATCCTTCTGAAACATTCACATTTTTTTTCAGAAACTAGCTACATGGAATCGCAGTCAACATGCGTGACAAAGACGAGTGATCTGCCACCTGGTATGTAGCTTCTACTCATTTGGATTTCAAGTCGAGTTGATATTTTAAAATATACAATCTTGCAGTTTCGGAGGGTTTGGCAAACTTTTGCTCCACTGCCCCAACCATTGTTATGTAAAAATTTCCCACTTTGTACTTAGTTTTCTAGTGAAGTGTATCTGCGAACGATAGAGTTGGAAATGGTGTTTGACTGCTTGAAAGATTGCTGATTACCAGTGCAATGCACATAGTTACAATCCTGTAACAATGGATATAAGATGGTGTACAATATCACTCTTTGAAAGAATTATTGGTATCGGCCATTGGAAATGAATATATATGGGCAGTTTTCGTGAGGTCACAGCATGGTGATAGGAAGTCCATAAACTATAATCTTTTACCACTAGACTGAGAATATTGATATATTTCACATATATTACACTCTACAGGTGTCCTGATACAGCCTTTCTAGTTTATTTCCTGTCCAAGTATAGCATTGGCTGTAAAGCTGTTCAAATAGATGCCCTGAAGTTTTTCAAATGCGCATTTTAAGGTATTCCACACCATTTGAATATAGGTTATAGTGGTTATCGGTGAAGGAGTTAGATATTGGTTTTATCGGTATCGGCCCAAAACTCCAATATCAGTCGGGCTCTAGTATACAAATACAATACAATGAAAACTACCAATTCTGCACTTTGTGATCAGCTGGTTGCAGAATACAAGTTTTTAATGACTAGAGACTGACCGATTATTGGTTCACCGCTCATATCGAATGGATACCACACTTGGAAACAGATATTGATATCAGGCAGTAGAGGAAAAAATATCAGCCAACAAGTCAAAGAGAATTTCCAAATGATTTCTTTGTGATTGGCTTCCTAATACAAGTTTTAGTTTAATCATAGGTTACTACCTCATCGCAGAGTCAATATGAACTTCTTTTAATTCAGAAAAACAATGAGCTGAGAATTAAACTGATGGTGTCCAAGATTGAGGACCTCAAAGGAAGAAAAGACATGAGAGACGAAGAATGATATTTCAGAAAGCAAGAATTCGAAATGCGTATTGAAGAACATGCAATAAAAATGGAAAAATATAGATTAGAACATGGACAATTGAGGAATTAGTGACATATGTAATGCAATATTTCTTTGTTCAATTATGTCAAGTTATCTAAATAGCCGACTACGCGTTTTCTGAAAAGCAACATTTCTTTATAATATTTCACTGTGCCTGCCTGCCGAGTGTTCCTCGCCTTATAGGCAACTTGGATTTTCTGCGCGCAGAGACCATGTCAGCACTGCGCATTTGCGCACGTGAGTAGCTTAGAGGGAACATTGCTTATAGGTATTATCGACGGTGCACATTTTTTGAAATGCAACATTTCTTCATAATATTTCATTGTGCCTGCCTGCCAAGTGTCAAGTGCCAAGTGTCGACGGTGCACATATTTCGGTACATATTTTTAATTCATATTTGTCAATTTGAATACAAATAATGGGACACCTGCTCTTTGTTTATTATCTACAGTGCAATTGTAGTTGAATCTTTCATTCCACGAAGATATGCACATTTCATTCTCTTTATTATTTTTACACCAGCACGGTTTACTGTGTTCGTTAAAATTTTCAAATAAACATAATTAGTAGAAATATGTGTTGATCTTATTTTCAAGATAGGCTATTGCGTCATTGTATCCAACTTCAGATATTATATCCGTAGCTTCCTCGGGAGTAACTGCAATATCAGGAACTGGCTCATTGGTTTTTGTAGCAAAATTGTGCAAACATATTGTTGCAATGATTGCCAGGATGGTGTTTTCGATTTGCATTCGCATAGGATTTAGCAACATCTGGAAACGCTGTTTGAGAACGCCAAAGCATTGCTCGATCAACACGCGTGTCTTTGAGTGCATATAGCTGTATTTTTTTTCTTGTGCAGCCTGTGGATCTGTTAATGGAGTCATTGTATTTTTTATGGCCGAGCTTGTATATTAATCTGGAATTTGAAAAAGTTCTTGAGTCATGAGTACTCCCTGGCCATCTCACAACAGCATTAGTCACTACCGGTATTCTCTTGGCATTGCAGTCCATTTGACAGTTCGAAGAAAAATATCCTTTCCTGCAACGATAACATTTTCTGGTACAGAGTCACCTGGGGACTTTATTGGGATATGGGTACCATCAATGCAACCGATGACATTTGGAACTCCACCTATGTCAAAGAAATCACTCTTTGTTTGTAACAAGTCATCCAATCGTGGGATAAATTTTCTCTATTCTCTGATAATGCCCGAGAAATGCACTGGATGATTCGGCGTGCAGTTGTCCGGCTGCCACCAATCAAGTCAGCATCTGTTTGTTGAAAATGACCGTAGCAAAAATCGGAGAGCACAGAGTAATTGCATCATGGGGTGCAAAGCTTGGCACCGTACATCCAACCAAGGGCTGTCTTCAATCATGTCCAATAGAATTACCGTAGCTCCCTTGTAAAATCTGTAGCGGTCAACGAATTCATTTTCTGGGTATTTTACAAATGAGTCCGATATGTTTGCCAAGTAATGCCTGGGCATGACAATTGTATTCTAGTCGTCCGAACTGCCATCTACGATGTTCAAAATATCCATACTACAGACAGTAATAACAACAGTACCAGTTTGCAATGCCGTCTTTAGAACTTATAACTGTGAATAAACTATAGAGTAATATGCATTAAAGCTGCAAAGTGGCTTCAAATCAATTTCATAAGTCTACCTAGGAAACGATGGCACTCGTAGCACATGACCAAAATCGACGACATTTCCAATCACTCAATCAGCATTGCCAAAGCATAATATTTACTACCACGAAGTCGATGGGTTGACATGGCAACCTTCCACGGATCACTACATTTTGCGTCATTTTGACGCAATAGCGTCCTACATCCTGGATTTGTAGATCTACTAACTTCGCATGAACATCAAATGTTTTGGCGTGCGGATCATCTACTTCTAAATCGGGAGATCTTGGAACTCGCAGATTAAGCGAAAATCCAGGATGTTTTTACTCAGCTTTTTGGCCTCCACCCTAAGATGCAATGGTATTACTGTGGCTCAATAATGATTATATTCAAGTTGTTATTGATATGTTCCAATAATAATCGAAGGCAAACTCTAACGCTGATTTAATTTGAATCTGGCAATGACAATAACAATAGCCTATATTTATAACGACTTTATCAAAACCAGGATTAGGCTACACCTCTCAAATGCTCTGATATCAGATCAATCTTCAGTATATTGTAAAATATACTACAGAAAATTGTGGCACGTCAAAGGTCCACTAGCTGCATTATTATAACCGACAGTTTTACAATGTCATGATAAATGTTCCCTCGCACGTGCTGCGCACGGTGCTGACACGGTCTCTGGGCACAGATTATCTAAGTTGCGCACAAAAAATCCAAAGTAATGACCTTTTTTTAGTCGTTTCGCACTGTTGTCGTAGGGTCTGCGCACTGAGTTGGTGAGTCTGCGAAGACTCGTCAAAAATTAGAGGGAACATTGGTCATGATGCATCCTCTCGTATTATGTCTATAACTTATTAATTAGAAAAATTGGGCCGGGCACAAAAAAGATTGTTCAAATATTTGAGAATGTGATTTTATTTCGTGAAAAGCATGAAAAATGCAATAGTAAATCACATTTCCACGATGTTTGTGGAATGCCTGTCTGCAAGGACCCGTCAAATAAGGCCTAGTTAGAACCTTTACACTGAATATCCCGATTATTCATGCTGCGGCCCGTGGCGTCATCAAAAACTAGGAAATGGCCCGCGAGCACATTTGAGTTTGAGACCTCTGTGCTATGCTAAACACTGCGCTCGACGTAATGGAGCTGCAGAATTTCGTACTAAGACCAACTGACGTGGCTGCGAGTCATCGATTCTTGACCCGTTGCGAAAATATAGAAGTCACAACGAGTAAAGCGATGGTGAAGTTAACGCACCATAAATTTCGCAATGGGTTAAGAAACGCGGGAGCTCGAGCGTAACGGGTCTTATGCAAAATTCATTTAATTTATATGTTTGTCATATTTTGGAATCGGGAGAGGATTTTCACACTAACAGTACTGGAGTTGCCAAAAAGGAAGACATTTAGGCGTCCTAGGACGACAATTTGAAAAACCTGAAAAAGGAGGACAAATCCTCTTAAAGCAGGTCGTATGTTAACCCTAAGTTAATTGCAGCACCATTACGGTGGCTTTCTGAAGACGATGTCTGTGGCAAATTTTTTTTCAACCTGCGAGGTAATTTGAGACCTCATAATTTTTATAGCGCAGTGCCCCTTTGAGAATAAGCAGCTAACAAGTTATGATCGAACGAGGTCTGTGGTTCATTGGTACCCCTGAAGATTCTGATGATGTTGGTTCATTGGTACCCCTGAAGATTCTGATGATGTAGAGAGAAATTTATGCATCTGAACACAATTGGTGCATAAATCAATGCTTCAATTAATAATCGAATAATATAATAACTTGTAATATATTTTCCCTTTGGAGCTAAGCTTGTTAACGGTGCACTGCACTCTAAAAATTATGTGGTCTCAAATTGAAGGGCGAAACGAGAAAATTTTTTAGGCCGCAGCCATTTTCTTCAGAACACCACTGTAATGGAGCTGTAATTTATTGAATTTTCCACAGGGGAATCATGCTCCAGCAGTCACGCAGAAATCCAACTTCATATAGTTGTCAGCCGATGCTCTATGAAGGAAATATGTCGTACACACCCTAAGTCCCCAAAAAAATAGACTACACTAGGCCCGATTTTGACATAAATCTCCTGACTGAACATCTTCTGTTGCACGGGGTATTTGAACGATTTTTGCTTATACGACATATTTCCTTCATCGGCTGACAACGATATAAAGTTCGATTTCTGTGTGACTGCTGGAGCACGATTCCCCTGTGAAAAATTCAATAAATTGCAGCTCCTTTATGGTGGCGTTCTGAAGAATATGGCTGAGGCATAAAACTTTTTCTCGTTTCGCCCTTCAATTTGAGACGACATCATATTTAGAGAACAGTGCCCCTTTGAACTGTTAGCCGATTCAACTACATTTATATCTTTAGTATGAGAAGCAGGGTCGTAACCAAGTCACAAGGCTCCGAGTCACAACTCAATGTCACTTTTATAGGATTGACTCGAGTCAAGTCGAGTCATTTTCAATTCATCACCGAGTGAAGTCCGATTCTCAGTCAACAAGTAGAGGTTAGAGTCCGATTCATGGTGTTATGACTCAAGTCCGAGTCCAAGTCATTGTGATGACTGCTCAGTTCCCAGTTAAAGTTCTGTTGAACCCATTTTTTATGACTGTCTGGTGATACCGAATTATTCGCATTTATAATACACTGATTTTCCTTTTAGTAGTTTCTGGTAGCATTTTTTAGTGCCAGTACCAATACAAGAAATGCCAATAGTGTGGTTATTTTAGTAGTATTCAAAATCACGGTGGAAATGTCTTTCTTGGCCATCTGAGTCTCGAGTCATGCGCAATGACTCAAGTCGAGTCAATACACAGATTGCTTCGAGTCGTTTTTGTGTTTTGAGAAAATGACTCGAGTCATGTCGAGTCAAGAGAAAGTCATGACTCGAGTCATTACATTATGGGAAGTCTCAAATAAGCATTTCTTGCTGAAGTTGGTCATGTGCTCTGGATTCGCACATGAGTATTTAGCGATATAATTTGAAGCTAACATATTGTTTCAATTCCAGGCACATACAGTCGATTTAACGACATCAAAGTTGACACCTCCACATCTTCTGATTGCACGTCATGAGAATGGAGATGAACAATCGTGGATTGCTGCCAATGGCATCACCATCAAGCGCAGATACGAAAACGAAAGAAGACCGTTTGAGATGATTATTGATCTCGTAGCATGCTATTACGCATGGGATCTTAGTTATCCCAAGGTCTTTCAAATATTGCCATTCATCCAACGTGTCCTTGTTGGCGATAAAAATTCAGGATTCCAGCCGAACAAGTTCGTCAATTTTTGGAAAAAATATCAGAATGCCCAGCAATCGATTAAAAAAATGTAGGCTAATTAATCTCCCTTGCTCCAAGTACTTGGACTGTGAGTAGTGCTTTCTTTTGGTATGGAATGTACCTGTACATAGTGGATTTCGTTATTTTTTGCCTTTGCACAATAATTCGTTTTTTTTTGTGGCTAGACTTTTGCTATGCCTTCAATTAGTTAACTTTTCGTTTTTAGTGGCACTGTACATTAGGGCTGTTTCAAAATAACATACTGTTGAGCCAAAATTGGTTTACTATGGCATTTTGGCAATTCAATCAATCATTTGATCATCAAACCAGTCAATTTGTGAGAAACAATATTTATTGACAACATTACTGTACATACACCTTGCTTTAGTTCCGAATCCAGTTCTTTTATACTGTTATTACTGTTGAATAGTATATTCTTATTGGAATGAACCCGAATATTTTCGGTCGACACTCGTCAGCAAATCTAGTAGAGAATTGGAAAGAACGTTGTATATCAACAATCGTATCACAAAATATGATGTCACCAGCATGAAATTTCGAGAGAGCATTCAATTCGCTATTCCCAGGTGGTACACGAACTCCTGTTGACAGAGTTTCGAATGGTGTATTTTATATCTTATCAAAATACACCATTCGAAACTCTGTCAACAGAAGTTTGTGCACCACCTGCATGGGAATAGTGCATTAAACGCTCACTCTCTCGGAATTTCATGCTGGTGAAGGCCTATTTTGTGATACGATTGTTGATATACAATGTTATTTCCAATTCTCCACCAGTTGCTGACTATTAACTCTGACGAGTGTCATCCGAAAATAATTGGGTTCATTTCAATATGCACAGCACATACTATTCAGTTGTGTATTGCAGTTCTGTACCTGCAAGAATCTCTGTTATTACTGTATAAAATCCTGTCTTACTGCGCCAAAAAATTGTTATGTTTTCAATTTGTATTGTCATATTTAACGGCAACTTACACTGTTTCTTTTATTGTACATTCTACAACCGATTCTTTTAAAATAAAATATTGTTTCGAGAAGAGCCTGTGGATCCACAGTGTGGAGGTATTTCAGGTACATAATTTCGAGCTCTGCAGCGATAGGTACTGACATGCCACTTCAGACCACACAATATTATGACATACATCGCTACCACACAATGTGGCATCTAAAAAAAAAATCGATTATTGTGTGTTTTTTTGGTGCATAAATGCACGCGTTTTAGCTTACAGTGTAGATTTGCTGACGAGTGTAGACTGAAAATATTCGGGTTCATTTCAATATTAATATACTATTCAACAGTAATAACAGTATAAAAGAATTGGATTCGGAACGAAAGCAGGGGGTGTATGTACAGTAATGTCGTCAATAAATATTGTTTCTCACAAATTGACTAGTTTCATGATCAAATGATTGATTGAATTGCCAAAAAACCATAGTAAACCAATTTTGGCTCAACAGTATGTTATTTTGGAACAGTCCTAATGTACAGTGCCACTAAAAACGAAAAGTTTACTGATTGAAAGCATAGCAAAAGTCTAGCCACAAAAAAGACAAATTATTTTGCAAATGCAGAAAATAACAAAATCCACTATGTACAGGTACATTCCATACCAAAAGAAAGCAGTACTCACAGCACAAGTACTTGGAGCAAGGGAGATTAATTGGCCTACATTTTTTCAATCGATTGCTGGGCATTTTGATATTTTTTCCAAGAATTGACGTACTTGTTCGACTGAAATCCCGAATTTTTATCACCAACAAGAACATGTTGAATGAATGGCATTATTTGAAAGACCTTGGGATAACTAAGATACCATGAGTAGTAGCATGCTACGAGATCAGTTATTATCTCAAACGGTCTTCTTTGGTTTTCGGATCTGTGCTTGATGGTGATGCCATTGGCCGCCATCCACGATTGTTCATCTCCATTCTCATGACATGCAATCAAAAGATGAGGAGGAGTCAACTTTAAAGTCGGTAAATCGACTGTATGTGCCTGGAATTAAAACAATATGTTAGCTTTAAATTATTTTGCTAAATATTCACGTGCAAATCCGGAGCACATGACCAACTTCAGCTAGAAATGCTTATAGGAGACTTCTCATCAGGGATGTAATGACTTGAGTATTGACTTTCTCATGACCCGAGTCATTTTCTCAAAACACAAAAATGACTCGTTTCGACACAATCTGTGTATTGACTCGACTTGAGTCATTATACATGACTCGAACCAAGTCTTATGACTCGATACTCAGATGGCCAAAAAGACATTTCATCGTAATTTCGAAGAATACTAAAATAACCACACTATTGGCATTTCTTCTATTGGTACTGGCACTTTAAAATGCTACCAGAAACTACTAAAAAGTAAGGAAAATTAGTGTATTATAAATGCGAACCATTCGATATCAACAAACAGTCATAAAAAGTGGGTTCAACAGGACTTCAACTGGAAACTTGAGCAGTCAACACAATGACTTGGACTTGAGTCATAACACCATGAATCGGACTATAACCTCTACTTGTTGATTTGGACTCGGACTTGACTCGAGTCAATCCTATAAAAAGCGAGATTGAGTTGTGATTTGGACTCGGACTTGACTCGAGTCAATCCTATGAAAAGCGAGATTGAGTTGTGACTCGGAGCCTTGTGACTTGGTTACGACACTGCTTCTCATACTAAAGATTTAAGTGTAGTTGAATCGGCGAATAGTTTAAAGGGGCACTGCACTCTAAAAATCATGTCGTCTCAAATTGAAGGGCGAAAGGAGAAATTTTTTCAGGCCGCAGCCATTTTCTTCAGAACGCCACCGTAAAGAAGCTGCAATTTATTGAATTTTCCACATCGGAATCATGCTCCAGCAGTCACGCAGAAATCGAACTTTATATCGTTGTCAGCCGATGTTATTATGAAGGAAATATGTCGTACACTCAAAGGTGGTTTGGATACCGCGTTCAACGGAAGATGTTCAGTCAGGAGATTTATGTCAAAATCGGGCCTAGTGTATTCTATTTTTTGGGACATAGGGCGTGTACGAAATATTTCCTTCATAGCATCAGCTGACAAATATATAAAGTTCGATTTTTGCGCGACTGCTAGAGTATGATTCCCCTGTGGAAAATTTAATAAATTGCAGCTCCATTACGGTGGCGTTTTGAAGAAAATGGCTGCGGCCTGAAAAATTTTCTCGTTTCGCCCTTGAATTTGAGACCACATAGTTTTTAGAGTGCAGTGCACCGTTAACAAGCTTAGCTCCAAAGGGCAAATTGATTATAAGTTGTTATAGTATTCGATTATAAATTGAAGCATTAATTGATGCACCAATTGTGTTCAGATGCATAAATTTCTCTACAGCATCAGAATCTTAAGGGATACCAATGAACCTCGGACCTCGTTCGATCATAATTTGTTAGCTGCTTAATCTTAGAGGGGCACTGCGCTATAAAAATGTGGTGGTCTCAAATCAAATCGCAGGTCGAAAAAAATTTGCCGTAGACATTGTCTTCAGAAAGTCACCGTAATGGTGCTGCAATTAAATTAGGGTTAACATACGACATCCTTTAGGAGGAGTTGTCCTCCTTTTTCAAGTTTTTGAAATTGTCGTCCTAGGACGCCCAAATGTCTTCCTTTTTGGCAACTCCAATACTGTTAGTGTGAAAATCCTCCTTTCCTGATTCTAAAATATGATAAACATAACTTGAATGAATTTTGCATAAGACCCATAACGCTCGAGCTTCCGCGTTTCTAGTGCGTTAACTTAACCATCGCATATTTTCGCAACGAGTTAAGAATCGATGACGCGCAGCCACGTCAGTTGGTCCTAATACAAAATTTTGCAGCTCCATTACGTCGAGCGCAGTGTTTAGCATAGCATAATATACCTTCGTTTTGGGACGGCTAAAGAATTTCAATCATATATAAAGATTCTATTTGATAGAACTTCTATTTATATCTAAACTGAAGCAGATCCATACTAGACTGGTAGCAAATCTTACCTGACAAAGACATATCGCACTCAAACCATGGTTCGACTTTATTTTCTTGTCTATTCGAGAGTCTTCTGCAGTTCGAGCAGGATATGAATTTCATCGTCTTCATTTCCCTGCGAATAATTGCATTCATAATAGACAGGTGAAGGACTAACAAGAACCATAATAGACAGGCGAGAAGCATTCCTGCAATTCAAAAGTGTCCATTCCAGCCATCACATTCCATTTCAGATAAAGGCAAGTTTGGGCATTAGCGCTGTACGCAAGTTGTGGAATTACTGATTAGATGCGCGCTATCTAGTTTGCTATCATCTGAAGGCTACTAATTCTTGTCTGCTTTATAGACTTGTATTCCCTAGGTGTCACTTGTCAGTGTTTGATTTGTTATTAGTACTGCGCATTCTGCAGTACACGGGGTCGAATTACGTTGTCGAAAATTGATGCAACGGGAGATTCGCGATGGCGCAAATTCTTAATTTATTCGATTAGTTTGAACGACAACATTCTATGCTGATTTCCTAATTAGATGTACAAATTCGACCTCATCGTTAGAAACGTAGATTTCAGCGCGCGCTCTGACAAACACCATCTCCTATCGCGATTTGACGAACAAATACACCTTCTGACCTTCTACAAATTAAAGTGCATTATTTGCATCGATGAGGGCCGCAAGCCGCGTTCAAAATATTTCAGCGGGAAATCGCGTCGCGTAGCATTGTGCCTTGTGCGATATGCGTGCACAGACGAATATTGCTAATTGGTCGCGGCCCCGCGTAACACCGATAATACGACTTGTTGAATTGCAACTGAATATTAGAGTCAGAATGGTCATTTCAAAAGATCGTTGTTTTGCGTTTCAAAAAGAGGGATTTCGACACCCCCTGACTACGCGCCTGCCGCCACCCAATGCAAAAATATAAGTCGGCGCCTATGACTGTAGCACTGTTAATTATCAAACATAATACAAACCTCTCGATCAGTCTGCTCTCCAAAAACTTTATCAAGAGTGAGAAGCATTTCCATGTACTTCTCATGCATTTCTTCTATCAACAAGCAGTTGAAACTCATGTCTGATCTATTGGGAATAACAACGCGCTACTCAGAGCTGTTAGTCATGAATATGCACATCACTTAAACAGGTTAGTTAGAGTAAGTAAATTCATCCATATTATTTATTTTAAAATACATAGTTATTCACTAACTTATCTTGATACGAACATAATTAGATTTTCTTTATTTAATCATCACAATAATTGAATTATTTTCAGCATATGGTATCACGAAATCTCATTAATTTAATTATAACCCAATTAGTTGAATGTTTCCATATTCTTTCAATTCTGATCATATTCATAATTCTTCTGAAAATGTCCAATTGATTATGGTATTTGGTAGTAAGCTAACAAAAATATCCGTCTCGTGCAGCATCACGTCATACTTTTCAGCTATGGTGCACAGACGCTAACCAATCTCATGCTCGTTCCTATGAACTAAGCTTGAATTTGGCTGGATTCCCTTGTCATTCATAATTTCTGTCTATTTTCAAGTTTTTGCAAATTGAGTAATTCTAATTGTAATCTAATTTGGAAAAAACTGCGCTTTAATTCTAATCTAATTCGATTTGGAAGAGCTGAAAATCTACTAGTTGTACAAGGCTGGTACAGTGTACACATGTTGTGTAATAGGAAAACAGTGTATATTAATACAATAGGAAGATACATAGGCAATATAATTGCTTAATTTGCCGAGGCACACAAACAATTTCATTTTACTGATTTTCGAAGTTATGACTGCAAATTGAAGTCATCTGTAAGGAATGAAAGAACTCTCCAGTCTAATATCTTGCAGCATTGGAAAGCTCTTCAAAATTTCAGCAACGCCACCAAATTCTAGCACCTCCAACTGATTACGTCTGTCGTGATGAGTGTACTTCATGAGAGTGATGACACTCAGCCAATTGGCGCCAGGTCTATTGAACTCTGTTTCCAACTGCACCCTGGCATCTTCAATCGTTATATTAGGGTGACCTTTTGAACAATATGAAACTTATAAATGATAAAAAAAAGAATAACAATCATCCCAATCACCTGGTGAGCCTGGACACAAAGCATGCGCTCTTCATGAACACGTACCAGATGCCTTCGTCTTTTGTCTGAGATTCCTCAACTTTTGCGACAGCTTTTTCGAGAAGTAATACTGAAAAGCATTTGATCATGAATGCACTTTAATACAAAATATATTGAATTCGGAGAGGATTCGGGCAGTCTTCATATTTTTGTGTCTCCTTTTACAATGGCTACAGAGATCTTCATATTTGAATACACTATGCCACAGATCCTGCATGACATGATAACATTAGGATGTTGTCTGTGACAATAAATGTGTAGACAGCAAATCGATAGTTGCGATAAAAGGGCACAAATAACACTTTCCATTAGACATTCTACCAAACCATATCAAGTAATTGAAACACACCAAGTGCAAAGAAAGATGTACATAACTTCATCTGCAAATGAGGTTTCATCACTAGGTCTATTATGATATCTTCAGATGAAATTATTAAACAGCACTAGCTCCCATTTTCATGGTCTGCTCTTTTGGCGCATCAAGCTGCTAGATCGAAAATAGGTAATCTAAATCTACTCATACCGCTGGGCGCTGGTGCTGTATGTGAAACTCGATAACATGAACATAACATTATTTACAGATGATGTTGAAAATTTACATAAACGAATTACCTTGCAGTAAATCAATGTGCTCCCACTCAATTCCGTTTTGAACTAAAAACATCTCCATTTCCTCGCTATATGCTATTTAGATTCACGTAACAAAGACCCACAGATTCACGGTATATCTCACTCGCTCTGGTCCTGCATGAGTGCGTGGTAACGATCGATTGTCTCAGGATTGCGTCATACAATCACGTGACTCAGTAAGTCATGCGTAAAGATCAATGATAAAATACAAAGGGGACTACTAATTGTTGTAATGTGAATGATTGATGATTAATTGATTGTGCTAGACAGCAACCTTTAGTGTTGCCCCTTTTCGTTACTGTGCACGTGCTACTATGTAATCTGGATTATTCCTTGTATTCTGCTGCTGTGTGAGGAACTCGCGTTCCTGCCTTGACAATAAACCAGCTCACACTTGGTAGTTGTGGCGTGTCTGCTGTTAGAATGCAACAGGTTATGGGACCAGCACGCTCCCGCTGCGGCAAGTAACGAGTTTGGGGATCCGAAGAAGAGATATTGAGAATATTGGATCGTACGGAGAGCTTACAGTTTCTACAATTTGCGTTGGAGCATAATGACTACTATGGCGTCCGGTGAAGTACAGAAATTCACGGCGGACAAACTGCATAGTGATAACTGGCTGACGTGGAAATACCAGATAACTTGTTTGCTGAAGGCGAAGGAATTATTCCAATATGTTGATGGACCGGAAGTGTTGCCAGGAGGCGCAAATCAACAGCAGACAAGGGAACATCAGAAGAAGTTAGATAAGGCGTTAGCCATCATTACTTTGGCTGTCTCTACGTCGCAACTGTATTTAATAACATCCTGCAATACGCCTGCGGATGCTTGGAATGCCTTGAAGGAACACTTTGAAGGTGACTCCGCCGGTAATAGACTTTTGCTTATGAAGTCGTATTTTCGATGTGAAATGAATCAGTATGACTCAGTCAAGAGTCATTTGAAATATATGAAGAAATTGACTGATCAAATAGCTGCTCTTGGCTCGCCAGTAGAAGAAACACTGCAAGTTGTAGCGTTGCTGGGAAGTTTACCTAAGCCTTCCGCAACCTTGGTCACTGCCCTGGAAACTCATAGCGAACCAGGTCTCAAGTTGAAATTTGTTCAAAGAGCAATTTTGAATGAAGAAGATAAGCTGTATGGCAAGCAAAAAAGGAGTAAACAAAATCGCTATGAACTGGAAGAATCAGCAATGGTGTCGATAAAGAAATTACGATGCTATAACTACGACAAATTTGGTCACCTGTATCACGAATGTCAAGAGTCTGATGACAGTGATGAAGAATACACATTTTCTGTTGGTGGTCAAGAAGTTTGTGATGATGCTGATCCTGATCCAAGCTGGAATGTAGACAGTGGTGCATCAAAGCACATGTCGAAAGTGAAAGAATCAATCTCGGACTACAAAGAATTTGAGGTTCCTCGACCCATTCACTTAGCCGATGGTAGCACCGTTTCAGCCTTTGGAATTGGAAAAGTAAACCTTGAAATGTTTCTTGAAAATAAAGAAAATGTAACTGTGACACTCAAAAAGGTTTTATACGTTCCGAAGCTGGCAAGCAACCTTTTTTCTGTGCGAGCAGCAAGTAAATTTGGTGGCAAAGTTGCATTTATTGGATATGAATGCAGAATCTACAATAAGCATGGAAGGCTTTGTGGAACTGGCTCAGTGGCAGGAAGACTGTACAGACTGTGTTGCCGTCATGTTACATCTGACACAATAAATATTGCCAATGGACATGTTGAACCAGTGGGAGAAATGATATCTGAAAACCACCTTACTAGAAATGGATATAACCAGTATGATGATGTGCCTGATGAATCAACTGATGGGAGGACTGGTACTGAACACACTGCATTTGCAGCTGCTGGAATATGTGAACCTATAATCTTTGATGAGGCTATGAAATCACCACATTCAAGTGAGCGCAAAAATGCTGCTGACAGGGAATACGCTTCTCTGTTGAAGAATGAAACCTGGAGTGTTGTGGAGCAACCACAAGAAACTGCACCAGCTGAATGCCCCTCGGTATTCGAAATAAAATGCGGCATAAATGATAATGAGACATATTCACCAGTTGTCAGATTTGTCTCGAATCGAGCTGTGCTATCTGTAGCACCTGAAAACGATATGTTACATCAGATGGATGTTGATACTGCATTCATGAATTGTCTGCTTGAAGAAGACATCTATATTAATCGAACACCTGGTTATATTGCATTTGGTTCTGAACATTTGGTGTGTTATCAGGCTTTGTATGTATTGAAACAGCCGCAAAGCTGTTGGAACATTGTGCTTAATCAGTACTTTGAGTCGATCGGGTTCAAACACTGTTATTCTGACTCATGCGTTACATGCACTGATAAGAATCTGTTCATTGTTGATGATGTCATTTTGGCTTCGCCGTCTTATGATCGACTAACTGAAGTGAAGTATAACTTCGGCCCTGAATTTTGCATGGCGGGTATCGGTGAATCGCATTACTGCCTTGATGTTTGCATTAAGCAAGAGCACACTGAGAAGTGTATCTATTTGCATCAAAAACGATACATTTGCAATTTGATTGATAGATATGGTTAGTCTGATACCAAAATGTGTTTCCACTATCTGTGACACTTTCTGGAACTAGAAAGGGATAATGGCTCTCGAAATGCTTTAGCATTGAAATATCAATCAAGTGGGAGTGTTGTAATGTGAATGATTGATGATTATTCTGCTGCTGTGTGAGGAACTCGCGTTCCTGCCTTGACAATAAACCAGCTCACACTTGGTAGTTATGGCGTGTCTGCTGTTAGAATTCAACACAAATATAGGCTTACCATACGTCCTCTTTTAAGAGGATTTGTCTTCTTTTTTGACTTTTTTGAAAGTGTCCACGGAGGACGCCCTTTTGTCCTCTTTTTTGAGATTTTGTCCTCTTTTTTGAAAATTTAGGCAGATTTAGAGCAAATTGCGAATGATATGCCGCATATTAGCACAGAAGTGAAGCTCCGGCGGGTATTTCGGAGTGTAAAAACGGTGATTTCAGATGACCTTTTTTTTTTAGTTAAGACCTTTTTTTTTAGTCATCCACCTGGTAATGTGGAGAAAAAAACGGTACTTTGAGCTCTGAGCGGAAGTGATGACCTTTTTTTTTTATTTTTTTTTAGTCAACCGATCACAAAATGGGAAAAATTCACCGGTTTTTGAGAATTCTACTCCGCTTTTGCATCTTGCAAATTTCTGAAAAAGTGTCCTCTTTTTACATTTTCAAAATATGGTAAGCCTAACTAATAGCTGAATGATTGCTACACTGTTGTTCGATGGCAATGACAGCGGTACCGGATACAAGTAAAATGTTCAACGTCGGGGTGTTTCATACATATTTGTATTATAAATTTCTTCAGCATGTTCGGTAGGGAAATAATATGATCACCTTTTTATTTTATCGCAATCTCTTGGTATGTTGATCTGATAATTTGTTTATAATAAACTGAAATGAGAAACAAGCGATTAACTATAAGGATTAACGTGACTATCGCAGGTATGTAAAGTCAGATCAGAGCAAACCTCAAGACAGCTAGTCGTCAGTCAGGTATTGGTACAGCACGACCATAATATCTGATCACCAACCTATTTGCTTAAAGCCCGGTACCGCCGTCGGTTACAACCTTGGTTATTTATAACTGTAATGATATTGTTAATTAAACACTGCAGCCTGAAGAAAAATCTATAGCTTAGGACTTACCGATCAAATCACATTTGGCGAGGCCGCGCTTTAGGCTGCCTGGGATGATATATCACCTCAATAGTAACTTCGTGAAGTTTCAGAGTGAAGATTGGCCAGCGTCCTCTCAAACTCCCTCTCAATTGATATCCGGTATGAATGTTTGACACCGCAGGAAATTCGTCCGGAATGACTATACTGATATGCATGTGAGCTCATAGACACATCATATGAGCATTAACCCATATCTTATGACTAGGGCAATTTTTTTTTGACATGTCAAAAAAAGTCAAAATTAGGTCAAAATTGTAGCGTTAGGTCAAAATTTGTCAAAATTGTTTACAAATTCAAACATTTTTTGACCTCTGCATTTCGTTTGTATCGTAGATTTTGCGCTGTCGGTGAACTTATCATTTGATATTTTACAGCTTGTAGCCTACTTTATAGGCCTACCGTTGTAAACGGACCATTGTCTGCTCATTGTGAATCATAAATGGTCAAATGAAACAAATAGTGACATGGTTTTATGGTCAACGTACCGCAATATCCTAGCTGAAACAAGACTGCTTGGCCATTGCAGGGTTCTTATATCAAGAAGCACAAGCTGAAAAATTGCTTCATGAAGCAACACGGTTTGTCACCAGCAGTGTGCCCACAAGTTGAGTGTTGGCAGCCAACAACTGCTGCTGTTGAACGTTCTTTCTCCGTTCTTGGCAAGATACGTAGTAAGGACAGACACTTTCTACCCGAGAATGTAGGAAAGGATCTTTTGTTGTACTACAACAAATTTTAATTATTTCCACCAGAATACGTAATGTAACTAGTGGAATTCTTCATAGGGCCAGATTTCGTTAAAATACTAGTTTTTCATGTAAAAATCAGTCAGTTTTTGAGCCAAAAACGTTTTTTCAGGCCAATCTACTTTGTAAGGACAGACAGTTCCAACCAGAAATGACGATAAGTAGTACAATTTTAACATTATATGCGAAAACACCTAATTTGCATACGTGAGGTCAAAATTTGGTCAAATTTCAGTTTTTTTAGGTCAAAAAAAGTCAAAATTTAGATTTTTTAGGTCAAAATCTTCCGTTTTTTAGGTCAAAAAAAAAATTGCCCTACTTATGACATTCCCTGATGATGTGTGGACGTGCACACAACATGGCGGATTCTCGATGTCAGATCTCAGCCGATAATATGTGTCAGCCAAATATTGTATATACCTATGCGCAATGTTGTGTCTCATTCAACGCTGTGAATTTACAGTGTACGTGCGGTTCTGTAGTAGCTTTTGCAAGGCCAAGACCTGTCAAAACCATCAACTCTATTTTCACTTTTCGACTGTTTGCTTGATGCTACTACACTGTCAAACGATGCTAAATCGTACCGCCGAATTTTCGAAACTTTTTTAAAAAATCTTCTCGTCTTTCATATAACACTGGTTTTTAATGAATTGCAGGCTACCTTTAAGCCGTATAGGCCTACAACTTGCGGAAATAAAAACTTGGTGAACCATGTACGTCAGAAAGCGTTCTAAATGATGTTCTAAATTTCTAACGCTGTCCCAAATTAGTTGTTTTAGCTATCTAATTAATTGAAAAACCTTCAACCTCTTGCATTTTGCATATGAGAATTACATTGAAATCTATTTGTCGGACTAGCTGAAAACTTGACACAAATCGACGGTTGAAAACCACTGCTGTAGGGTAGGGTATGCTCGTGTGCACAACTATTTGAGTAGTATATTCCGATTCGAGTAATATTTATATTTATCAGAGTCGAAAAGTCGTTGTGACCTATAAATATACGTCCTTTGCCAATAAAAGTTTTAATAACAACGAAAATACAAGTTTCGGTACTTTTTGTCAGTAAGCCAGCATTGCAGCCATCAAAACATGGTACAAAGCTACTCATGTTTGCAGAGTTGACATTTCTGCGAAGTGATCGATCCACAGCGGGTAGGGTACCTCTGATCCTTAGTTCGTTGTTCAGAGAGGTGCCAGCTAAAAAGAGTGTGGGAAACACTGTCATAGAAAATTGTGTTCGGCCCTGTCAACCATCATCATATCGACGCCCGCAATGTTAAACCAATGCCGCTTAAGAATTTGAACTTAATACAAGGATTGAGGTATAGTTAGCAAACTGACAAGACTGCGTCGGTTAGATTATTATTATCAATGGTCACTTCATGCATCAATTATTCAAAAGGTCGAAGGAAAACTACTACAACTACCACCACAACCACTACTGCGCCAACGACGACAATAACAACAACGACGACGATAAAGGAAATACCCGGTATAACCAAACTAGGCCGATCAGATTTCACTGGAATCAACATAAATAGGCTAGAATATAATAGCACTGTTATTGAAAGAAATGGCCAGTATTAAAGTGCACCTATTTCGATTCAAGTATTCATGTAGTTTTTGACAATCCACTATTCATGTAAAATTTCATTGTGCGACCCACAATGAAATATGACCTAACGAAAGAGAACTTAATTCAACGTACAATGCGTCCATAGTGGCCTATTTGGTGTGGACCAGACATGGGGTGGTTACTTCATGAATGTAATCGATTGCGATTACGATTACTTCCGAATGACGCGATTACGATTACGATTACAGCAAAATCAGGAAGTAGCCGATTACGATTACGATTACATTGGAAAAGTAATCACGATTACTCACGATTACATTATTTTGCATCTTAGAAGTTATATTGGAAGACAATATATGGATTGCGCTGAAAAGGCCTAATGAGATTACAAACTTCCTTTAAAAAAGATGCGTCATTTGCTCGTTGCGTCATAATGGAGCCTGCCTATTGCCCATTTTTATAGAGGACGATTTATCGCACCCACCGATTTGCATTCTTGCCAGGTCCATGACTGCCGCTCCCCAAATTTCCTAATAGGGTGAGGAGCGAGATTGAAGATGACTCAAAGTATTTTGTAGAACAACATAAATTATTGAGTATTTTCGAGAGAATAAATTGACTTGAAAATTCTCTCTAGATAAGCTTGATTTGGAAATGCATACGTCTTCCCCTCAACAAAAAAACATAGCCTACATTATTTATAGTAGGGCTGCATTTTTTAAAAATGGTTGTTTAAAACACTTTCTTTAAAATATGTTTCGAACAAAGACTTAAATGTGTTTTTTTAGGTTGTAAAATTATGCCATATTTCTGTAAATACTTTTCGAGAAACATGTTGAATGAGCCTATACGGACAGTAACCATCCGATTTAGCCGACGTACATCGATATGGGATGGTTGGAACCCTCAAAATAGTCGGTTCAACAGTTATACGACAGATATTTCGTCAAAGGAGCTATATTTACCCTATATTTTTTATTGTCAATGTCAATACACATTCGTGACGTCATGGCTTAAAAAAAACATGATTCAAACATGTTTGCTTTAAATTGATTTTTGTTTTAAATGCAACCCTAGTTTATAGTAATAGGAATTTAGGTTCCAGTCAATACCGTGCCACGACACGCCAAAATGCAGTTTCGACCAACACGCGACTTCACGAAGTGTGCTACTAAAGAAAGACCTTGACCGAAACTTAGGGTATGTGTCCATTGCCAATAGCCGCTATGGGTGGGTGTGACTAATAGTCCACAGTTCTTCCAATCTGAGCCCACAATGAAAATGCCACCCGGGCACCCACAGAGCATTAAAGACGTGACAATTTGTGTCTGCGTCTCACGAAAGTTTTTCTTTCAGTCTGCTACGTTTGGGATACAACAATATCTTTTGATTTTATAACAGACCGGAGGTCACGAATTAACAACATACACTAAAGTAAAACAGGATACCAGACGTTATAATTGTGAATTACGTGCCCCCAGCTCTACAGGTAAATCTGAATTTTGGAGCAGAGAAAGGATTAAAAATTAAAAATAATAAAATGCGATTACCAATATTATTGAAGAAATTCAGTCTTCTACTTGAAAATATCACCCTATGAGGGCCAAAGACTAACGTTTGGACTGGGGAACGAGTTGCTGTTTTGGTCCTGATTCTAGCTACAACTCACGCTAACATGATATATAAGCCCATGGCTGTGACGGCAGGTCCCAATGTTGAGTAAAGAATTGTGAAATGAGGATTGGCGCCCGTTTCAAGTAGAGTCATATGAGAATAAGATGCAGAGAACACGAAATTTTGCCTTCAACTTAATACAGATAATGTACTGCAAGCTGCCGTTACGAGAAACGGCGAAAACGGCTCGGTTATGATGCAGCTGTTGATTTTCAATGCTTCGTTGTGGAAACCGTAATGTTTTATTTGACGAGTACAAAATTTCAAATCTTTGTCCGGTGTACGTACGTACTACATAGGCCTACTGCTCGCCAAGCAGCATCGGTCAAACTGCGTTTAACTATAAGCATAACCAAGCATCAATACACAAGTTACTATTTTAAACTAGGCAGAGTGGTGATTAATTAACTGCTGAGAGGTACTGGCGTGTGGAACGTTTTGATAATCTGATATATAGCACGGCGGGTGTTCTTACAATCAGACTAATGTACGTACATCGAATATATCTATTTGCTGTGGATACTTCTTACGCAATGACTAGCAAAGCTAATAGGCTACTTCTGACGTAATAATGAGCAATGGCATTTGAAAATCAGACGTTTGTGATATCACGAGCCTGGTATATTATATCTTCATTGTTCACGAATGCTCAGTTTATGTCATAGTCGTTGTACAAATAAAAAGTAATCGTTCTTTCACAAAGAAATCGATTAGATATGGGAAGTAGTCGATTACGATTACGATTACTTCGGAATTTTTTCGAATGTAATCGATTGCGATTACGATTACTTGAAAATGCTGTAATCGTCGTAATCGATTACGATTAGTAATCGCGAATACCCCATGTCTGGTGTGGACACAAGCAAATCTCACAGAGCAGTGAAATTGGTCTAAGTCACACTTTCAATTTAGTCAAAGGCAATTTGACGGTCAATTTTGACCTGCTTGCCGACCATTAAATTTGACAAAACTGTTATCAATCGGAAGCTAACGCGGTACTGATTGTGAATATATAAATTTTATGCTGCTCGTGGTTCTTGAACCCCCCAAAATCAGCCTCAAATGTTGCATTATAACATAATTTGGTATTGTGATGTAAACTAAGGCCGCCTAAGCAGCTCAAGAGCAAGTGCTCACGATAGTCAGAGTGTGAATGCTCCATCGGTTGCGCAACAAGGGCCAATGCGCTTGCGGTTTGCGCTGTTCTTCACCTGCTCCCAGAGGGAATGGTAGCGTCACAATTCCAAACTGCGTTTCAATGCATTATTCGAGGGAGATTTTGGGAGGCTCCAGGACCACGCGCAGAATAAAATTTATATATTCGCAATCAGTACCGCGTTAGCTTTCGACCAATACCAGTTTTATTAAATTTAATGCTCAGAAAGCCGGTCAAAATTTACCGTCAAATTGCCTTTGCTCAAATGGAAAGTGTGACGTAGACCAATTTCACAGAGCCGTGAATTTGCTTGTGTCTACACCATACAGGACACTATGATGCATCCTGTTATTAACAAGTGAAACTAGACGCAGACAAGTGAAATTGTGCGAAGATTCGGGAATACGAGCAGAGAAGAATTAACACGTAACAGATTATAACGAGAAAGTCCGTATTTAATAACTAATTCGTCTTTTGCGTGGTACACAAATGGTTTTCATTAACTTCGCGTCATTAGTTAACTGATTATATCTATAAACCGGGCTGGATTGCTGCACTTATATTCGAAAATCCTTCTGGAGGAAAGGATGAATTCAAATTATCAGGCATACACAACAACACACTTTCCAACTTCGTGCTCTAATCAACGTCACTGTCACGAAAAGCGGGCTCATAAATTATTGTGAACACGGTAACGCGGCTTTGGGAGCATACGGGAGCAATAAAAATTTAATTTAGAGGATTATGTCTTTGACAAATTGAATAGAAAGCTGCAACATTTATAAATTTTTCGAAAACCACCTGAAATAGCTTCGCGAATCAGTAATTGGGAGCCATTGCGTGCACTATCACCGGTATTTTACTGGTTGTTTTTGCTATATTTTCAGACTTCTTTTCTAGGCACATACTTCCATTTCCATTTGTTATTTTGTAGACTAGAAAGTCATTTTATGATAGCTTTGCATCACATACATGAGTGTCATGGCTATAGCAACTGGGCGATACAAGCCGTATATCACGTTAACCGAAACTATAGTTTCGAGAATTACATCTATTTCTAGTGTTATCGCCCGCTATGCGTTAGTTGCAAAGATGCATCTTGCAATTTAGAAAGTCGCCATCGATTACACTGGTCAACACATATTTTTAGGCAAACAGAGTAAGAGTGGTTTTTGGGGTTCGGAAGAGCACCGATTCCGAATATGACCTTAGTTTTTTTCCAATTGGTTCTTTATCTGGAGATAACGAATTGGGCCATTTTGACCAAAATCTCCTATTTCCGCTGTAATGGCTAGACAGAAAATTGGAACAGACGTACTATAAAGTTTGGAAATTCAATCTACCTTTTATTTTTACACATGGAGGACTCTTTTAAATAAAAGTACAGCAGCAGCACTATATTTAGGGGTATTAGATTTATTATAGTTATAGACTTTCACGGATATCAAGTACATAAATAAACTGCAGTCATGTATATAAGTATTTACCTATACTCAAATAACGTGGCATTAATTCAATCAGCTTTACGTCATCCACCTATTGTAAATGTGAAATAATCAGTTGGAATATATTATTATTAATTTATTTTGAAGCACAATTGTTTTTTTGTACGATTTTCACCTGTACGCAATTTAGTGCAATTTCTCGAAAGGTTCCAGCAATGGTCTGCCATAATATGTTCATCTCATCAGCCCTAATATCTTTCTTTTGTTGTTTTGATGTCTTGTTGGAACCTCACCCCTTGCTAATCGACAAGATGCTCAGGCAATATATTAAGATCACTAGACAGGAAGTGAACTTCTACGCTCGTGTTTGTTCAAGTTTTCCATATGCAGATACGAATTTTCGGACCAACTGTTTGTAGTTGGGTGCATTGTGATCATCGAAAAAGTCTTATTTGCTACATCTGCGGATAAATTCCATGCAGTGAACTCCTTCCTAATATGTATTCGAATCTGAAATCAATCAAAGATGCCAGATTTAAGCTTCTCGTTTGATAGGGATACTATATCGGCTTTTTTGACTCAGCGGGAAATTATTCGTTTACAAGTCAAAAGTGATGCGATGCATTCGAGTATTTTAGTTAAGCTTTTCAAGAACAATGTAGGATGACCAATTGATACAGGATAATGTGTATTTCCGTTGTGCAAAAGTACAATTGTTAGACTTGAGAAACTGCTTTTTTGACAAACAAATACTTCGCATCAGGTGATGTTAAATTGATAGAATAACTGAGAACGACATGAGGGTTTTCATAGTCAATTATCGATATATGCACAGTATAAAATTAAAGAAAACAATGATTTTCTTCATACCAAGTGAAATGTTCAAGGGTAAATACAGTAATTCGTAATTAGCAACCTCGAAAACCCCAGAAACGGCTCTCAGATGTTCTGCTAGATTTTTTTCATTTTGTTGACCAGTGTTATTGACCGCGCTATAAGTACGCGACCCTGTGATCAAATCAACGACATTTCCCTCTTGTCCCAACAACAAGGAAAAACGTAACCAGCGCTCGGTCATCTGTAATTATGTAGCTACAGGTTCGAAATAATTCCCTGACGTCACATCACTGACGAAAATGATGACCCAATTACTTTTCGTTTAGTAATTCAACCCCCGTGGCCGAAGCGCTGGTATACCGACGACTTTTGGCTTTCATGTTACATTCTGCCACTGTTTCTAGTGTAAGTCGACGTCACGAACATGGTAAAAGTCTTTCGAAAATAAGTAGGACATAATCACAAGGTTTTGCATGAAAAAACATTCAATGTTATTTTTGAAGGCTTTTGTTTATGAAGCATTACTTAAACCACGTTTCGAGCAATTTTATCTTAAAACACGATACCTTCTAAATGAGACCGTACCGTTTCAAGAAATCAATTTCTTTATAAGTGTACGGCAAATCATTATTTTGATATGTCAACGGAATGTCTGCAAGCGCAAAGTCATTATCTCTGGAAGTTGCAATATTATTCCTGTTACGGATTGTGTGTTAGAACCGTCATTTGTCGCAGTTAGCCTTCGCTATTAGTGATATTATATATCTATAGGTTATTGTTGCGGATCCTTGTTGAACATTTAGCGGTCCGACAGCTCAATAGCTTTGGAATAGTTTCTTTCTGACTTCGTGATGAGGTTCTAACCATTTCTTCAAACTATGACATATGGATATGGATATGAATTTGATTAGAAGGTTATTAGAAAACGCTTAACGAAACTAGCTAAAAGAATGGCTCAGAATGTGATCATAAATTGAAGTCATGCGAAAGTTCATTCAAATTCGAACATGAATGCTTTCCCTCCCAAGAAGACGAGTTTCGACAGATTTCATGACAAATCAAAACTGAATGGACGTAACTGATATACCTGGTTCTTATACTAGATATTTTAGTGTCTTCTACTTCAGTGGGAGAGAAATCAATTCCGTCCGTGTATTACAATAGTAGCATGCACGTAGACTCAACAAGAACAAGCGTTACCACAGCAAATCATGCCACAAACGGCTTGGATACGACACGGTTACCAGGTTGGTAATGGAGTGATGCTATTTTGAGGAATTAGTTATCATACTTTTGGAAGCAGGTACTTGATGTAATGTATTATTATGACGTATTTCAATGATAGATACCAATACAATAAGAAAAGTCCCGTGCTCAACCATCTGCTACAACTTTAACTCAGACTCCAGACATTATCATTATTCCTACTTAAACTTTTACTCCGACTCCCAAAACTTCAATCGTTAAGACTCGAAATCCAACTCGTACTCCTACCCTCATGATTTTCCCCCTCAGGGTATGCGGTTTCTGCCGCTACATTTATCATTTTGTTTCCGTTTAGTGAGTCAGTTTGTGACGCATGAACTCGCGAAGCCAGAAACATTTCTATTATTCATGATTGAATCGGCCAATATGATCGAGGATTGGATATATATTGCTATCGATTTCTATCCACCCTCTATTCACGTAATCAGATTTACCGGTAGAGCTGAGTGAGATATGTTGGAAAAGTACGTATAGAAGCCCTGAATAATAATTAAACATCTTCGGGCGTACCCGTTAGTAATATAACATCGTTACATGATGCTATTTCTTGACCTCCTATCTGCTATTTCAAAATATTTTGGAATCGCCCAAATGTACTAAACTAAAGGACGTACACGATTTCAAATTGGTATTTCTTTATTGGTAAATAATGTTCCCTGCGGGATGGCATTTGTCTTGTGGGGCTCAGATCACCAGGAGAGTAACATTCGGCGCCAAACATTTAGGCGACTATGGGCAATTTAACACATGTATATCGAAGTTTTCGGTCAGCACAACGGCAGTCCTTTTTGGTTAAGGTCTTCTCGCTGCTGATCGTCCTCGCACAATTCTCGGAGTCGCATGTTAACTGGCCTATAATTTCATTTGTCTTGGTGCGTGATGGCGCGACAATGGCCGGCGCCGAAGTGCCCGTTTCTATAAATCATGTGTATTTTCTGTTGAGGGAAGGGTACCCAAGAATCGATTTTTCTTTAATTGCATTAATTTCCGAAAAAAATAGCTCGGCTCCCTCTAATTGAGGGTTTGGGGTACGGCAGTTGCGGTCCAGCACATAGCCCGCAGACGGTCGCCGATCGGTAGTCTAGAAATCCCAGAAAGTCAATTGTAATACCGAGTTGAGGGAATGCGATCGAACTTAAAGAAATGATCGAAGATTCAGGTTCGAAATATCTAGGTTGAATGGATTCAATCTGACCGGAGAATAAATTTTTTCCGTGGATCTTTGCGCATTTGAATATATAATTATTTGGCGATATCGAGTCTATTGTGATGTCTCTATCGTACACACCGTGAATCAGCTTCCTGTAAGGGGGATCGTCTTGTAAATTTAGAACCTATGCTATGTGTATTGATATATTGCAGACGCGATACCGCAAGACCTCAGAAATATCATTATTATCATTGCATCTACAACAAGCCTGCTGCTGATCATTTTCGTAGCAGTCTCCATAATAATGTGTATTAGGTAAGTGTCGGCAGCAGCTGCCAAAAAGGTTTTGCGAACCCTTGCGACGTGAACTACGTCATCTTCAAAATCAATGAACGCTCATTATTTATGAAAATTACTTACTCATGCATATCATTCGGAATTATGAAACAAAGAATAAGATCATATTGGATTTCGACTGACCCGGTCGGGGAGCGAATGTGAGTAAATGCGGTTGATCAAACTAAAAACGTTGAAAGTGTTTGTCGTTGTGACGTATAAGTGACTAGTAAACAAACCAACGAAGTATATCACCAGTGATGCAAAGGTGGTCCATACTCTTGCAGAAGTGTGAGAATAAGCATTGACGTAAAATTCCACTCAATAAGGATGGATGAAGCAATTTCCAATACATTCCCAAATATACTAAGTAGAAGTAGAGGACTGAGGGTCCGAATATAACTCAAGTGAGTACTTTTGAAAAGTAAGTTTGGTCGAGGTGTCGCATACATTCAGTTGCGAGTCATAAACGGGCTTTATTATCCGCAAAAAAACCCAAATGACGACTACACTAATAAATGACTTGTCGAAAATATATTCTGCTACCATGATACCTGTGTGACAAACGAAAATCACGTTCAATCGCCGCTGTACTGTTTAAATTGTAAAAAGGTGTTCCTAAAAATTGTCAAGTATAGAAGTGGAACTAGTATAAAACATAACCAGTTGAATAAGCAGTACAAGAGGAAAAAATCTCGAAAATGTCTACTTCATTCTTCACTAAGGAATGGACGCAATAAAGACAGAAACCAGCACGCTATCTCACAATTGAAAGAAAATGAAGTATACGAAATGGATGGATCAGGAAAGCGATCGTCGGATGTCACAAGATTGAACGAAAACGACGGGACATGTTCTGAAACGGAATGCGACGCTAACAGTGCAAATGCAACTGCGACCGATTCGACTTACACTTTTGCACAAGCCGACGTCCAAACCTCCGGGTCGGTTCTCAAGGAGAATATTCTGTACGGGACTCGTTGACTTAGTATCAGTATCAGTTTAATAATAATTTTGTCATTTAAAAACATGATTACACTGCGATATTATGAAGGAATAGGAAGGCGTGGAAACGACTTAGAGTAGTTTTTGAAATCAAAGACAAACTGCAGCCCCCATGCCGCATGCGGTCCGTGACAACATTTCATGCGGTCTGGTAAGGCATCGAGTAACGTAATAAAAATATTGATAAATATTGTATTGTAGGCATAATAGCCCGTCCTGGAGGCCAAAGTATTTCGAAACGTTTCGGTTTCTGAGCATCCAAGGAAGTCAAAACAGAAATGACTTATTTCTGATCACAATCTTGATTTTAGTGCAGAACTCATAGTTTCAGTGCTGGAAAACACGGTTCATGAGTGCGTTGTAGATTTGTCCTTTATGCGCAGTTGGGTGCAAATCATTCACTTCGGTCTCAACTCATTCATAATGAGATGTACAAATCAATACAAAAAGCGAAAATTTTTTTGCAGTAATTTTGAAACACCATTTGATTCCGACCATCCAAATTACAGTCACACTTTATCCAATTATAAGATGCAAAATGAATCAACGGAATTAATCAAATGTTTGAGGCAACAGTAAATTATGTCGTATATATATGTCGTCCTTACAAAAGTACGCGAAGTTTACCACGGTAAGCCTTTAACTGAAACGTATTTAAAGGTGATGTGCTGGTTAAGACAGTGTCAACCTTGTGCGTTCTGAAGTTGACCAATAGCAGAAACAGCATACATCAATGCGAGCTGATCGCTTATCCCATATTCAAATTTCCATCCTTTCTTAAAAATCACAACCTGCTTTCGTCCCTAATTTAGACGAATTTATTAAGGATCGCCAGCTTATAAAATCTTGTTCATGTTTCTGACGCATTGTGCGCTCGTAAATCAATGTTTATTTTTTGTGTATTGTGCTCATGTCTTCGGTTACTGTATGCTGGTTACTTACTATATAATCAAATAACAGCTTGCGTCGTGGCTTATAATTCCAATCATACTATAATGCGTCCCGCGAAGGGATACAGACAGGGTTGTAACCAAGTCACATTGTTCCGAGTCACGAGTCAATCTTACTTTTGTGGTTTTGACTCGAGTCAAGTCGAGTCATTTTCAGCTCATCACCGAGTCGAGTCCGAGTCCAAGTCACCGTTTAAAGGGTCAAGTCCGAGTCATAGTGTTATGACTCGAGTCCGAGTCCAAGTCACAGTATTGAAGTCATGTTCAACTCATGTTTTCAATCCTGCTCGGGTGATATCGAATTCCGATGCTACAAATAGACAAATAGCCAATATGATAACTCTACTAATCTTAGAACTTAAAATCGAATATCTGTCTTGTCAGTCCGACAGACATCACAAATACAAGCATTCAGTTTTTATTTCGAGCACATCGACGACAGCTCACAAATAGCTTATAGAGAACCAAAGAATTCACGTCTACGTGCTATCTGATAAAGAACCAACGAATTCGTGTCAGAGCTAATAGAGAATCAACAAATGCATGTTTATGTCTGGAGAGGTATTTTCACCAGGTCAGCATGCTGTAAATCCGTGCATGCAGCTATGTGCAGTAACAAAAAATAGATACCTTTTGATATTACTAAAGGTTTTCCCAATTGCATTACAGACTACATCGCATTTACAGCATTGGAGAAATAATTGTACAACGGGGCTGCTCAAAATCATTTTTTCAAATTTTCCGAATACTTCTTCAAATTGTACATAGTAATTGTACATAGTAAAGTCATGCTCATGTCACATCGATAGGATTATTTATCAGCCTAATGCCTGTGCTCAATGCATCACTGAGCTATATAAACACCGCACACCTGCTGGTTTCCAACCGTTTATGGTCGCGACTCCATTTCCAATATGAAAATGTTCCGTGGCCCAGCTCAAAATTTGATTGGCAGATTACTAATTAAAAGTCGGCACATTTGCCCAGACTTATCTACGGCATATTTGGAAACTGATTTGATTGCATTCAACATCTTCGCGAACCCCAAAATAAAGGCAACCTACCCCCAGGTTTAGAACCTCTATCTTTGAATAACGCATCGAAACGGCGTAAACCGACTCTACGAATATACCGTTATCTTGTAATTGTAATTGCGATTACAATTAGACTTATTTCTGTAAATGAATGTTATTTATATTCATGTTTGATCGCAGTTTTTGCAAGGGTGGTAGTCCCCATATTAATGCCGACATACTAAATCGCGAGTAGCGCGAACAAAAATTTCACGTAGCATAAATCTACCCAAATTTCATATTGTTTATGTTGATTTAGGAAAAACGTATGAGATTACTTCAAAATTCCAGACATTCCGGCATATTTTCGAAATTCCTCTGGGACGCAGTTTTAACAGTGAAATTGCGGACATGTCCGGGAAATTCCTGACGTCTGGCAACCCTACATTAGAATAAACCCTTCTCTACTGAATATACGTTCCACTGGTGCAGTATAGATGCAGGAATGGAAAAGCATTTTTGAACCACACTGAAGAGCATTGGATACTCATTCTTTCTAGTCGCCGAATCATCGCCTTAAAATTTACACAAGAGCTTATCAGTCAAGCTCTTCCAAGCTAGGGTTCTGGTAAATATCAGGTTGATTTAAATCAGTGTGATTTAAATCATGATTTTTCCTTTGATTTTTGATTTTAATTTTACCGTTTTGATATAAATGATTTTTCGGTTTTTATTTTTTATTTTTAAAAAGACGCGTGAATATATTTTTTGGACAACCATTGTATATTGACACAACCCGGACATCGTTTTCGTCACCGGTACCGTCACGGTTTAGCGAATCGAGGGCAAGGCGGGAACACAGTGCTCGCAATAGGCGGTGAGTCGGTGACGGTGATCAGCCAGTTCTTGAGCATTGCTGTGGATTCGGTGTGTCCGTGGTGCTGCTGTTTACAAGGCGATGGTGGGAGGGCGAAAACGAAACTCAATCTGGAGTATATATCGGGAGATTCCCGCATCTCTAATGCCGTAGCGATGCAAAAGAGCTGTTTGCATTTATTGCGTTGCTGATATGATGGGTCAAGTAAGCAGAATGAAAACTCTTACGCAGGTAAGATACCATGTTACTGTATTATGAGTGAATCCAATTCATGTAATCGCTTGAATACTGTATGTGCATGGTGATACGTTGACAGGGTATGGGCACAGCACTGCTACCGACTTCTCTTTGCATATCTAAAAACCCTTGCTTATGCTTGATGTGGTAATATCTGATCTGCAACGCGTCAACCGAAAGATACTTAGCACATAGTCCTAGACAACATCTTTTGAGCCTACTTCCTTATCCACAACTACAAGATTATCAATAGCTAGTGTTCCCCATGAACATGTCTCAGCTTATGGCGTCAATAATTATAGGGTTATGATGTTACGTATCATCATGCAATTATGGCTGGGGTATTGTAGATAGCATAGGTTTGGGGCTAGGCCCTAGGGTAAGGTTTGGTAGTCTTCGGTGCAACGGGTATGGGTGATAAATGATCGCACTATACCGTAGTGATGAATCAATATTAATATCGGCAACCGTGGTTTGTCATGGTCATGCTGTGTATAAGAAAGTACACGCTCCCTTGACGGCTTGAACATTCTCAGTCATGGAGTCTAATAAATCAAGTGTGGAATATTGTATCAGATTTACGTTGAATATATCTTTAGACTTGCAAGAAGACGCGTCAGATGTTGAGGTCAGAGTTCCAAGAATCTGATGAAGGCCCAGGCTCTAGTAATGCGCTGCAGCAAGATTTTTCTGGACAGAAGACTATAACCAACTATGTGACTAGACCCTTGACGAAGAACCAAGAATATTCCAGTTACGAGTCGCTTGTTCTGTCATTTATCTCAGGTATTCATGCATTTGGACATTCATTTTTTAGTGATAATATCCCACATCATGTTTTATGTTACACAGGAAATATACCTTGGAATCAGCTAAACAACGAGCATTTCAGGCGATTTTGTCATTCGTTGCGACCAGATTTTAATTTGCCGAGCGTAGAACAGGCATCCGGCTCCATACTATGTGGTCTCAACTCAAAAGTATCCACTGCAAATGAACAATTTGTCAATAATGCTCATACTCTGACGATTGTTAGTGACACATGGACAAGTAGTTCCAGTCAAAAGTATGTTGCATAATATGCATGCCTGTCTGATAGCAAATCTCATCTAGGTAATATAAAACATGCTCAAATTCTATTTTGCAGCTTTTCAAGTTGGATCATTGTTAATGAGTTGGGTTCAAAGAAACTGTTAGCGGTTGAACCCTCTGATCCAACCAAACGAAGTGAAGACATTGTGCAAGATGTCACTCAAAAAGCAAAAGAACTGCTTGGAATGAAATCCAATGGAAAACTATTGCTCAACTTTGTGTCTGATAGCGCCAGCGCTTATGTGAAAGCGAGACGATTGCTTGTGCAGGTATGTCTGTATCATTTGGTTTTAATAGTAATCATTGTTTTTGGAGTTAGTCTAACCATGAGATTTGTTTTTCAGAATTCTGAATCGTGCATAACCTTGACAGGTGCATGTCTGGCTCACTAGTCGAATCTTCTCGTTAAAGACCTGATGGGCATCAGTCGTGTGTGGAATATAGTTGAAATGGTGATCACTGTTGCATCTTTCATCCGACGATCAGTTGCTCTCCGTAGCTCAATCTCTCGATATATGGGCCGGGAAAAGATCCCCATGTGGTTACCTAGCGAGACAAGATGGTATTCCTTCTCTGAAACATTGAAGCATGTCATAAATGTTGAAACAGCAATTCAAGTAAGTAATTCATAGATTTCTGTGACATTTGCATGAAGTCATCTTATTTTCAAGGTTGTGTTTGTTCAAGAAACGTCGAAACTGCACTTGAATACAGCGAGTGCATGTACTGTCCGAACAATCATCAATGATAAGAAATTTTGGGAAGATACTAAAGCGATCTATGGTCTACTCAAGCCATATTATGTCATTACTGGTTAGTTGCTGAAAAACTTCATATTGAGGCAGTTGAACAACACTCTGAGCAAAAAAGTAACGAGACGACTGTTCGACACTGGCAATCATAACTATGCTACTTCATTCAAATTATATTGTAAATAATTTGCATTCCTTGATGATAAACTGATATTACCGCTACACCACAATACATGATCAATTTGAACATCTTGATTCTTAATGGAAACAACAAGGATTGTAGTTCTTTTTACTCCCCAACATTTAACTAAGAGTTAACAGGTGATGTGTTTGAATCGTAAATCTTGCATTTTTGCAGCCATCTCAGAATTGGACAATACTTCCGCTGGGCTAATCCTATCAGGCTGGATGTGGCTCAAGCTTGAGATAAAAAAGACTACCGCTCTGGATGCTGATGAGAAGAGTCTGATTTTATCAAAGATGCAACGAAGAACAGAAAACTATGTCGAGGACCATCATCTAGTGGCCTGGGTTCTAGATCCCCGAGTTAGAGGCTGTGGCTTGAACATGACTGGCAAAAGGCTTGTTCGGGATCTGGCCAAAAAAATATTTTCAAAAATAGAACCAAGCTTCAATGATGAATCTGCTTCTAACCTCATCAAACACTGGTTCGACTATGATTGTAAAGAAGGTGAGTCTACCAGTGCACACTGCACACCTATCACTGCACGTTTCTGATATTACCCTGATTTTTTTTAGGAGTTTTTGATGCAGAATCCACTATCTGGGTACCGTTTTTTAACGGCACGGCCGGCATTATTCTGGAAGGATTTAGCTGTTGTTTCTCCGGAACTTTCAAAACTCGCCAGGACTGTTCTTTTGTGCGTTCCACATGCTGCGTCTTGTGAGAGGCTTTGGTCATCTGCGGCAGCAACTGCAACCAAGAGTCGCAATCGCCTAACACAAACAAATCTTGAAGTTATGCTTCGAGTGAAAGATCACTTCATGGATACTGACTCTGGAACTGGCAAAGTGGAAAAGGCGATGAGAAAAATCAACGCCTTGCTGGCAGAGACCACTCCAGTCATCAACAGCTATGCTCATAATGAAGATGCTACTGAAGATGCAACCGTTACGGATGCTGCTGATTTGACGCAACATGTCGGATTGATACTAGAACAGATATCGGACAATCCTAGCCACCAACATTTCTCTGCTGGGTTGAATATTTTCCAGTACGCAGATGAAGATTCAGAGCCTCGAATTATTCAGTTGATGAGATTTGCCGCAGCACCTTCATTTAGATGATTTTCAATCGTCTCAAACTCATTGTTGTTGTTGTTTCAGTTGTTCTGTTGTTGTTTCAGTTGTTCTAAGTAAAAATAGTAATAAAAAGCAAAAAAAATCATGGTTTTTATTATGGATTGATTTTATCGCTTCGAATCAGAGGCAAATTGATATTTACCGGAACCCTATTCCAAGCACTTGACAATCTGAGTCATTGCATTGGCTCTAATTGAACTTCGCTTCGATTGTTTGCTTGTATAATCGAAAAGTCGTGTATAATTGAAAAGTCTTGAGTACTTTGATTGCGGAGGATCTATTACACCTTCATTACTGGATCATTTTGTGCAATGCATTGCTAATATGTATCATTGTCTGTTGTTTTTACGACGGCATATCTGATATCAGACAAGTGCATCGGAAGCAGTGGTGACAAATAACGATGGCGGCAGGATTCGTCAGATGCATTGATCTAGCCATTACGAATTGCAAATTTCTTCATCTTCAATATAATAAGCCGAGTCAATGACTTGGGTCGAGTCATGCGTAATGACTCGAGTACAAGTCGAGTCAATCCAAATATTGACTCGAGTCGATTCGAGTCATTTTCTCATTTCAAGAAAATGACTCGAGTCAAGTCGAGTCACAAAAAAATCGTGACTCGAGTCTGACTCGAGTCATTACAACCCTGGATACAGATGATGAATGCGACCCGTGTGCTGAAACGTTTGCCCACCCCTTGCCTAGGCAATGTAAAGAGTAGGCATGCACAATGAATGAAAGCTATAATAAGACAACATAAAAGGACAAGCGATAAATGAGGCAGCATGTGACTGAGGGTGAGATCGATTTGTCAGATCGTGGTCCGGTAATCAATGGCTAACATGTACATTGTCCTGTAATTTGCGTCTGGATATAGAGTAATTTGGATGTCAACTAAAATAATAAATAAATGAAAAAGTAACTCTAAAGAAACTTTCAAAATCTGATGAAAGTACAAAAACGGATTTATCATAAGCAGTTACTTCGTGATGGCATCAGGAGATTTATATGAGCGGTATTTATCGCGTTTATACACTGCTCGAAGTACCCGAGCTGAATTATAAATCATTCCACTATCATTTTTACGGTGGTAAAACAACAATGCCAGTGAAATCAAAACCAATTGTTCTTTCGAACGCACGAAAAGGCTCTTCTGTTGTCAAAGCACAATTTTTACCAGCTATATCTAGATATCCATGAATTGTACGCCATTGGACGGACTTTTGAATTTCAGCCTAGCATAGGGTTGCCATACGTCCGGAATTTCCCGGACATATCCGGAATTTCACCGAAAAATCTGCGTCCGGGAGGAATTTCTAAACTATGCCTAAATGTCCGGAATTTCGGAGGCTTGAAGCAGGCTCCCAAGGCTCCGTAAATCAACATAAACAATGTTATTTTCAAGCAGATTTATGCTATTCAAAATTGTTCTTCGCGCCGCGCGCGAGATAATGCAACGTATAATGATATTAGTATATGGGCTCCAGGCACCACCCTCGCCAAAAAATGCAATCAAAATAAATATAAATAACCATCATTTACTGAAATAAGTCTGATTGTAATCGCAATTATAAGCTAACGGTATATTCCTAGAGTTGGTTAGAGCCGATTGGATGCTTCAATCACATACAGTGGTTCCAAATCTAGGGCTCGACCGCCTTTATCTGGAGATCGCGATGATGTTGGACGTAATCAGCTTCCTAGGCCGTAAGTAAGTTTGTGCAAGCTGAATCTTTTTAGTAATCAGCTTCACAAGTTTTGAGCTTTGTCACGGAACATTTTCTAGTGGTAAACGAGGTCGCGAGCATAAAAGGTTGGAAATCACCGGATGTGCAACCTGCTGGTGTATTTTATAATATAGCCTAATATATCGAAGAATCAATATTATTGACAGAATTCATACATAAAATTCAACAGCCAAATGCATATAGTACGTGCCCAACAAGTTACTTCGACTACCCTATGGTGGCCCAAGATCAGTGCTTTTTGGGCGGAAGGGGGGGGGATGTTGTTTCGGACCTGATTAAAACACATGAGCAGATAGCCGCACCGACCTAACTGTATAGCAGGGCTGTCAAACACAATCCTGACAGGCCAGACACGACCCGCCAGATGATTTCATCCGGCCCGTGGAGGAATCTATTGCAAACCCTAGCAAGTAGCAATCACCAGAGCTAACATTACAGAGGGCTCAATTCATGACCTATGTTCCACTTCATTCCTGTATAGTGTATATAGTCGATGGGCAATGCTTTGCTAGTGTGACGTCATATTGACGGTCGATATGTTACAACTCATTTTAAAATCCGCTAGTGGGCGCTAAAGAGTGTCCGGAATTTGCTTCACAAAAATATGGCAACACTGTCATAGCAGCGTCACCATTTTCGCACGCCACAAGATGCTGTCTCGATCGTTTACCACAGGCTTTCTTGTGATTAATGTACTTTGCATAGTAGCCTACTTAGAATGAACAATATCTTCTTGTCTCAAGGCGATTAAGATTGCCATGACTCACAATGCCGTGGTAACGTACCGCTTATCCACAAGAATTTACTCTTTATGTAGGGCAACTAGGCCTCTTCCGCGCTGCTTCACGCTTGATACGTGTTCGCGCATTATGTTTCAAATTACTGAGTGCGTGTTATGACGGAAGGACACATTAGTAACCCGTTTCCACCAGGTCTATTCGTTGCTATGAGCTCGAATGCACGTCATAAAACGCCAAGTCATATAGTATGACAAGTATGGCTTTGGTGTTCCCAGACGGCATGCGCTGCTGCAACATCGTCAACCATGCAGGCTTGACCACGCGTTGGTTGATGAAAATTCCATACTTTTGACGAGATAAGGCGTTCGGATAGCCTATATACATGGATAAGACCGGAAGTGTTATTCAAAACTTGCCGTTATCCAAACATCTGCTTTCCCACAACTATTTCTGACTGCAGTCGCAGTGACATGAAAAGCCCAGTCACAGTGTGCCGAGTTGTAAGTCGGCAGCAAAAAGAGACGATAATAAAGTGCGCGTGACAGAGACTGCCCGAAAAGAGTGCATGAGAGAGTGCAAGAACGAACATTCAAGATACGAAGAAATGCATATTCATTGTACTGTATAACTTGTAATGCCGTGGAGCACAAAGCCCTAAACAGGCTATAAGCGCCACTGATGTTAATATTAATAATAATAATTTGGCGGGTCATAAGAATTCATCTCGCATGCCACAATTGGCACGCGTGCAAGGGATTGCCGACCCCCGGTTTAGACTGAGGATTGGGTTAGGGTACTGTATAACTTGTAATGCCATGGTGTACAAAGCATTAAACAGGCTATAAGCACCACTGATGTGAATAATAATAATAATAATAATAATTTGGGGGGCCATAAGAATTCATCTCGCATGCCACAATTGGCACGCGTGCTAGGGATTGCCGACCCCCGGTTTAGAGTGAGGATTAGGTTAGGGTTAGGATATATATTAGTGTTGATTTCGGGGTTAGGGTGCGGGTTAGGGTAAGTTTTGGCGTTGTGAAACCGTATGCCAAAGTGACGCATGCTAAAGCGTCACATGCTGATCTATCGTTTTTCATTGTGTCGGATACTCCTAATTCTGGCAACCATTTATTACGAGGTCCGCAAGTATTGATGGCTGTATAGAGAGACGCGGAAATTGTAAATCGATTTCATGCCAGACAGAAATCCGATTGTACCAAAGTAGTAATGTCAACCAGTTATTAACATCAGTACAATATGAATAGCAAGCAAGTTAGGTTTTTGCATTTAGGTTTTATTCAATTACAGTCGGTAAAAGCGAGTATAAAATTCTGGATGTAATTAGGAAAATAATTACCTTTTCAAATTTCACATGGGCAATAAATGGATAATTCAATTTGTGCGAAAATTTATTGACTCGACAGATTTAGCGTTGTTGGGAGAGGCCGTATATTATTTTATTTGTGTACCTTGTAGTCGATTTTTCTCAATACTCACCAACCTTTATACTTTGTGCCGACAGAAGGACTTTGTGTACAATCAAAAAAATAGTATATTGACCGGACCTTGCACGATCTATTCGCCCCGATTATTCAAATTTTACGAGTCTATGATCTCATATTTGCTGATACAATTGTTGTGATATGCAAAGTCCATTTCAATCGTTTAATATAGTTGCTAACGAATACTTCTGACGAGAGTCAACTGAAAATATTCATGTTTATTTCCACATTAAGTATATTATACAATTGTTTATTTATGTTTTGACGATGACGGATTATTATCGCTGAGACATTGTGTTTGAATTTATGATGCCATCGATAGAGGCGAGACCCTACCATTTGTATATGTCTCGTATCGAATACAAGTTTTGGACTCAAATCAAGATTCAATATCAGCGCTCATCTTTCGTCCTGGGTCCGATTTATGCCATCTGCGACATAGCCATACAGCGATATATTTCGTACAAACAGGTGTCGCGTAATTGAGAATGGTAGGACGTCTGGTTCACGTTCGTCCGGCTTGAAAACAGTAGCTGACAGAATTACTGGAAATAGTCTGATAAGTTGACACTGTTGCATATAAATCACATTTCTGTGTAATCAATGCTTTTTCGTTTATACAGTTTGTTCTTTTATACATATATTTACACTACGACCAACACGCCGTCAAAGTTTCCTGTTCATAAAATTATGGATGATTGTGGCAATATATCAGGTACTGCATACAAAATCCCAACATCAAAGGTTAAAAATGATATCAACTGGCATCAAAATAACCACATTTATGACGCAGGAAGAAGTGCGTACCCTTGCGTTTTCGGATGCATATGACAGCAGATTTGGATATCTAGAATATGATTCCCTTTGTGAAATTAGATTAGAATAGGAATTGTGGTTACACTGTTTTTTATATTAGACTAGAATTCTATTAATAGCTGCACAGGATTTTCCAAATTAAAATAGAATTAGAATTACTGAAGTTGCAAAAACATGGAATTGATTAAAGTTCAGTTGGTATCTAATTAAAGTTTATTCTCGTAAGCATGAGAACGGCAAATGTATGTACTTGTACACTGTACAGCAAGTTTGCCGCACTTTGCACTATACAGTTCTCCTGGAGCATTTTCATGAAAACCAGAACTTATATTTGGATTAAAATTAGAGCAAAGAAACATTTCACAGATTAAATCAGACTTAAACTACTGGCATTTCGCTATAATTAGTTTAATTAGATAATTATAATTATCTAGTCGTTCAAGGTTGAATCACAGCGTTCATGGTGATGGGTTGTGACTTCGTTCAGGTGGTGCAGCGTGTGGTATATCTGTGGTAATCACAGGACACGCACAGCGTGATTTGATCCCGATGGTGAGGACATCGGAAATGAATATTATTTAATGAAGCATTTAATTGTGAGCTCAAGAAATATTTCCCGGCTATAGATGTAATATAGACTCATCCATCCATCGACCCACCCACTCAACATTTATTATCGTCTAGGTACGCCCCTGAGCAATATGCAACAAAATTATATTGTCAGGACATTGACAGACATATGAATTTGTCGATTTCCATTCCCGCCAAATTTGGCAGAATTCAGCGGCTATGTACAATAAACATTCTACAGAGTGCCTGTCTAAAGAAAAGGAAGGTCATGATGAGGCGCTAGAAATATGTTGCTTCAAATAGCTGTGTATGCAGATGATTATTACACACATCGTAAAATTGTGATTTACTATTGTAGCGATTCACCCGTGACCCGAAAAAAAATCGCATTTATAAATATTTGAATAAAATTGTTGTTATATTTCTACTTGGTATAGAGTAAACAATCATCAGATATAGACAGCAATCCGGAGGACAAATGCATGATGTCGTCATAAAAGCTTTAGTGTTGTAATTTTGCAGCTAGCACTCTAGCAGGCATTTGACGTGCAACCTCCTACATGGGATGTGATAGTAAATTTCAATGAGTATAGTTTCTGTTTTAAGAGCAATATTTGTGTAAATTGTTACTTTTCAAATCGAAAAAATATACGTGGCACTTGAATAGGCCTATTGTCGAATCCTGAAAATCCGAAAATCCGACTCGGACCGTACAAGATATTGTCGCGGACCGCGTGTAAGTTATGTACCATTGTACCTCCAAGAACCAGCTAGTTCTTTCTTTTTAAGCGCCCCATCATTTACTAGTGTACCAAGTGTATTCAAATAACGTGCCTCGGAATTCCAGCAATCCTGCATATCAGGAGGTATCTACATGGAAATTGAATGAGCCAAAGATACTTATCATTGGCGAATTTCTATTGGATTATCACTTTTGGAGCTGAGATACTTGGTTTCAGCAGCTCCATATATTTTGGCATAAGTGTGTCATTTAAAATATTAATCTGTGGGCAGATCATTTCAGCAGAATTTTTGTCTTATTTAAAGGGTCCGCAGCCCTCGCCGAAGCCGACTATGTCCAACAAAACATTGCGAACGCAACCATCAATGTTGTAGGGGGAAATCAGATCTATGAAACCGCTACTGAGATGGAGCGCACACCTGCAGATGAAAATGCGAGAAGATCGCATAGAGAGGGAGGTATGTTCACCAGAGTTTCCTAGGTGACGTGAGCCCTAAAGATTACTGGGACGCAACAGTCGGTAATGTTATAATTCTGTGTTTATTCAATATCAATTCCCATCACCGGGATGGTGGTCATCCTACCAATAAGCGATTTATTAGGCTGCAGATGTAGCAAAAGAGCTGCGCAAGAAGCAGCAATCACAACGTCGGCACCATGATAGAAGTGTGGCGTAGTTTTCTCTTAGTGTTCACGAGAGTAGGGATCAAGTCACTACCTTCGAGTCTCAAGTCTGTTCGAGTCATTGACCATTTTGATTCGAGTCAAGTCACTCGGTTTTTGGAGGTGGCTCGAGTCAAGTCCCAGAGTCATGTCGAATTTTAGAAGTTCGAGTCATGATTCGAGCCATTACATTTCGCAAGATGATTGGAGTAGCCTACAGATTGATTTTCTCATAATTATGAATTGCCTGACGAAATTGAGTTAATTACATCTTCAATTGGACGTTTCATGGCTCACATATAAGTAGAATAACTAGGCCACCTTGGTAACTGTCCGCCAAATAGATAATAAAAAGTTTGAACAAATCGATATCATGCAACACACTATCCACCTATACCAGGGGTCCCAACCTTTTTATGGTCGCGACTCCAAACTTCGATTTAATAATATGTTGCCTGACCCCACCTCTCAATCTGGCGTTCTGATTACTAAAAAATACAGTCGGCCCCTTCGCCCTAAACTACTTACGATCTCGTCAACCTACTTCAATCAAGAATATAGCAACGTCTTTTAGAATGATTTCTATCTATATCCATTCGAAGTGAAATTCTGCGTCATGTGAAATATAGATAATTATCTACAAGTTATTCGGTCACGCCGAGCGTGTGTGTATGTATAATACTGTTAACACATGTAGCACTAGCTTGAAGGAAAAATTACCGTCCTATTGATTTCAAGAGGTGGTCAGTAACGAAGTACTTCTACTTTTTCGAAGTACTCAAGTAGTTTTCCTCTACTTCTGCTACGTACTCAAGTGGATCCTTTTTTTTCGCTACTTCTACTTTGTAATATTTTGTCAACTACTTACTTACTTTTCGCTACTTTCAGTTTGTCAAGTAGAAGTAGTTTAATCCCCTCAAAAGAAAGATAGCCTAAGGAATTTCGGGGCTGTTTTCACGTGGTACCAACATTTAATTTTCATAAAATCATGTAATTCCCAGAATTTTCGTTGCGCTTCGCGCCAGTTGATATACTTAGACCCTCCCATAGATAAAATACCACTAGTCTACAACAGCGTAAGCCAGGGGTTCTCAACTTCCCCTGTATAACGGGCCGCATTTTAACAGCAAATGACGCTGCGGGCCGCAGAAATTTATTACCATGTATTTGTGGGCTACTATTAAATTAGGCTACTCTAGCCTATTTACCAGTCGTATTCGGGCCGGTATGCACCTTTTAAACCGTTCCAACAGAGAACTGAACTCTCTGTTTCAAAGCGGGAGCTGGAGCGAGCATGTATAAAATCACGGTAACTTTTTCGTGACAAAGGCCACTATCACATTGAGCTCTCAGTGATATCAGAAGAACTTTAGCGTTCGGGGTCATTTCTGAGCAAACCAAACAACCCTTCTACTTTCATTCCATGGCGGAGGCCCTTCACCATCAGTTACAGAAGTTAGCTTTTTCAAGTTGATGTTTTTCGCTGTCCCCCTTCCCACGTTTGCCAAATCAGTATTTTCTATGAAAATATGTCCACTCCGATAAAAGGCTCCCAGATAGATAGCTATGCAATGTCTGTTGTGTCGGTGAATTCCTCCAATGCTAGGATAATGTAGTCTACGAGACAACGTGTTTCAGAACATTCTATAAATGATCGACTGACATTGCTGTTACTCTTTTTGGCCTAGGTTGAACCAAACAACTGTAGCTTCGACATATGTCAGGTAATGTTGTCATTGCTGCTAAGTTGCTGCGGCAAATACTCGCAGAGTTTTATTGAAGTCACACCTTCTCTAGCAGATTTTGTGGGTTTAACCCTGCAATTTTGAACGATGTGTATGTAACATCGTCAGCAATTTTACAATGCCTCGAAATATAGATTGCTTGACACCTAGTTAACATTTGTTTAACTGTCGCGGTATCGTTTTAAGCTTCTACGCTTCGTTACGACTTAGAAAAACTGTTTTTCGTCAAGTATGACGCATCAGATTTCCATTTATATCTGAAAATGCAAATTAATTGTTCCACGCAGAGTTACAAACTCAGTTCTCGCCGTTTAATTTCCCTTTCCTTGTTCTTGTTTCCGTCCATACCAATCTAAACTCGAGCATATGTCAAAAAAACAGAACACAACAAAAATGAGTAATCAAATGAAATAGAGACGGTGCGATATGAGATCTAAGCAGCTCAATTAATGTGCAAAAATACCGTGTCACTCAGTAATAATTGCGCTCATAATGAAAGACCTCACGGGCCGCAAAATAAACGTCTGCGGGGCGCATGCGGCCCGCGGGCCGCGGGTTGAGAATCCCTGGCGTAAGCTATAATCAATACTTTTGCGGTCAATTTATTTGCGGCTTAGCGACAGAGGCTGAGTGAAACAAGGCTGTGCAGTGTGCACTGTGTAGTGTGCAATCGTGGAATGGCTGGCTGCTCGCGCACATCACATCAGGGTGTCGAAAACATGTACGTAAGGTAGAGCGAACTAGTTGACACCGATTACTGGATGACTCGAAAAATTTTGAGACGCCGAGACAAGTCAAGTCATTTTTTCAAACTGACTCGAGTCAAGTCATCTGAAAAAGTGGACTCGAATCTGATTCGATTAAAGTCATGACTCGAGTCGTCCCCACACTGGTGTCATCACCACCTTGAGAACACGCTAGTTTCAATGTAAACACGAGTGATTGTAAATTGTAATATTATAATATACTTCATGAAAGGTACAGGCGCGTTGGCACAAGGCCACCACGTGAATCAGGAATTCGTCAACGCAAACGTTAACGTGGTTGCTGGAAATCAGTTTAATTACACTATTCACCAGACTCCAGGTATGTGATATGAATTTACGATATTGTTGGGATTCGTCGATACGTTACGATCAGAGATCGGATTCAGCCGGTTCATACCGGATCTATAGAACCGTCTCACTGAATTTTATGCGACCTGCGAACCGGATAGCATTACTGGTAGGGATGGTTTGAACTTGAGGTTCAGGTTCGCGTTCTGGGTGAGAACCTTAGAAAGTTAGAGGTTCACGTTCACAAACGAACCTTGGTAGGTTCTGCACTGTGAACCTTTTTCATGTATTACATTTTTTCACGTCATTATATCATTATTGACTTAAATTCTTTGCTTTTAAACTTCGGACCACTGCATGCAAGGCGATGACAGCATAAAAATATTAAGAATGAAAGAGCATTCACCTTGCCAATGTCAAAAGTTTAATTGCTTTGTTACAAAGGTTTGCTCGAAATATTCAGCTTTCGTATTGCGAATATTTAGTGACTCTCTGCTGTGAGCTTCACCCGCAATCACACAACATCGCGAACGAAATACACTACATGTAGGTACTAGGTAGTCAGCGAATGATGCTTATTCAACCGATCATTGAAATTAATATAAAGAGTCCGTCGATGTCTAAGGTAAAAGAATCCAGTGGGCGTACGGGATCCAACTAGATTTAATATGTTTATTGTTCCATGAAGACCAAATATGTGCGATTGGGGTGTTGGCTACTGTATAACTTGTTTATGGGGTAACACCGGTAGCAAGTATAGAAACCCGTCTTATGCTGTGCTCAATATCGATGTAGCAATAGTCAGACGTCGAATACATTGTTCGGTCTGGATTCGACCGTTCATGCGTAAGCTTATATTCCCTTGCAAGTTCTGGTCGAAATGGTTGGCAAAGCGACCAAAGATTTTGATTTTATGGGATTATTATAGCCTTTGCTTCAGTTGATACATTTGGTGACGTTTAAAATCTCAGCATGTAGCCTACTTCAGCATTGTGGCATAATGCGGTCTGAGCCGTCGCGAGGTCTCGTGTACATTAATATTAAATTAAAATATTATTGAAATGTGTGGTTGGAATCAGGACCGTAACTGCCGCACCCCAAACCCCCAAATAGTGGGAGGGGAAGCTCGAAGGGGGCCCAAAATTATTTCGTGAATTAACATGAATTATAGAGTATTTTTTATTAAATTTATGCAACTTTTTCAAAAAATTTTCGCATTGCGCGCGATTTAATCTTCCTGATTTGTTGATTGTTGGGTACCCTTTCTCAAGAAAAAATACGCATGATTTATAGAAATGGGCATTTCGGCGTCGGCCATTATCGCGCCGCGACGCAACAAGACATATGAAGTTTTAGACCCGGTAACATGCGAGAAGTGGGTCAGAACGATCGGCAGCGAGAAACCTTGGCCGAAAAGGACTGCCCTTATGCTGACTGAAAACTTCGATATAAATACATATATGTTTAATTGTCCATATAGGCGCTAAATGGCTGGCGCCGAATGTTCCCATTCCAAGCAATCTGAACCCCACAAGACAAATGCCATCCCGCAGGGAACAATTAGTTGCCCGTGAAGAAATACCAATTTGAAATCGGGTGCTTCTTTTTGTTTAACGTAAGGCCTTGGTAGCTTTTACACTCTATTTAACGTCCACTTGGGACTGAATAATAACTTTATTAGTTATTAGTTTAGTCAAAGTGCGTTTCGGTGATTTCAACGACGAAGTGCTGTTACGGTCCTGGTTGGAATTACCGTGAAGTCATGAGGTTCACGTTTGCGTTCACACAGAACCTTTCAAAAAGGATACAGTTCAGACAAACCCGAAACTTTCAGGGGTTCACACCATCCCTAATTTCTGGTTACTTTATCAACAACTTTTTCCAACAGAACCGGCTGAAAACCGTGACATTCGTGATAGAACGAACTGATAATCTGAATCCGATGGCTGGTAGCGTTTATACAATCGTAACAGAGATATCTGTTCAAATACATTTCTATAGCACTATCTTTCATATTTCTTCATCGCTGAATGATACTGTCCTTAGGAACTACTTCGTTACATTTATGATCCATCGACGACGGATTTTAACGTATTGGCTTACGATTTATTGTTATTTATTCCGACAAAACACATTGGTATCTCATAAACAGTGAAGCCGTGCCTATTTATTCAGACGCAACTCTAGAAACTGATCATACCTCTAAGGTTGATATGCACAATAAAAAGAAACTACTTTCCCTGTTGCCCTACCTCGCCCAGACATTGCTTCATTGATCATTTGCTACCATCGTTTAATTTTTATTCTATTTTCCTATTTTAACTAAACATTTTTTGCAGCCAGACTGTTCAAAGTCAAGTGTACCTGTTTGATGCTGGTGTGATCAGACTAGATGACCTTCACGGTCTTATCGATCATTCCTATCTAATACCGAATACTGTGCATGCATATTTTCTGTACCACCATCACTGCCGTTTGTTATGTATTTTGGTTGGATGAAAATAAAGACTCTCTCTCTCTTGGAGCCGTTAATTCATCGGTACTCGGTCCCAAGAACAGTCCCTGGACAGTTAAGTTGATGGAGAAAATGACAGGTATGGATTTCGCGTTCCTTCGCAGCTGTGCAACGACTGAAAAGTCACAATATTATATTCTCAAATCAATGTATTGACTTTTATCGAATGAGAATAAAAATCAAAATGTAATATAACGAATCTCCCGACGACCAACTTTTATAGATAAAGCCCAACAAACGCAATATTAATTATTGCTTTATTATTACCCGATGACGATGACTAAATTGCTAGCAGGCGGTTAAACGAGTTGGCTAGATATCTTATCTAAAACGGCCATTCTGCTAAAGTTTTATCAGTTATGAAGCGAGATTGCTTCACATCATCAATCCTCAGAGCTGACAAAATCCCAAAGTAGACTGTTATCAGTCATGTTGCAAATTTAGAGGTTTCGCGGATCGCTTGAAATGATTCGTGGGCCCCCGTTCAGAATCTCTGCGTTAGGCCGTGGTCCGGTAGTCTCCTTATCGTCATATCCCAAAATACAACCAGAATGCTGGCAATCCCGATGGATAGATTGATGACATGGAAATTCATCATGACTGATGATGAGAGAATTCTCTACTATGGAATTCGGACTATACGCTGAGCAATAACTATGAACTGTAGGCAAATCGCGCAGAGGGCTAATGTTTTTTTTTCAGTTGACCACAGCTTCGCGCCCTCTTCAGATGCTTTCACGCCCCCAAGGGGGACGCGCCCCCAGTTTGTGAACCGCTGTCTTAGGGGAATCAACTACTATATAAATAGTTGCCAGGAATCGCCAACCCGGAGTACACATCAAGCTGCACTGTTTCAAAAGGAATGTAACGTGAATGTATTCTCTGCCTTCAAGCCAATGGCTGAACCGGCAAAAATGTTTCTTAGAATCGCGCCTAATATGGAATGGTAACGGTTTGTCGGTAGCTGCAGAAAGTTCGGAGTGCCGTATCAGCGGTAAAGTTACCATTTTATTCACTTGAAATGGTGAAAGGCTCAAACAATTACAACTTCGCTAGAGTGGTTGTGCAATGCGTACGTCTGCATATCGATTCATCTTCATGACAGCATCATATACGCTGTGTTGTACCCTTTGATAGAACTCAATACGATGGGCTCCTAGGCTTTTAATAACATAAAAGTAAGGTTGTGTATCTGAGTTAACGTATGTACAACGAACAGAAGCGACACCGCAGAATAGTCCCGACGTGAAGGTAATCAGAGGCGATCAGTATAAACACCCACTAGTGGTCAAAAGGAACTGAATCACCACACGCTGTGTCGAGTTCCAGTGATGGCATACCTATGAATCGTTCAGTTACACGTTCCGCAGCACCACTTGTAGGTAGCTCTTACATAGTTACTGTTGGAAACTGCTTTCATCCATTCTAGTTCTTGAAAAGCTCATGCGGACGGGCCATATTTCAATATTTTCACGACACCTCGTAATACTGCATTAAAAAAAGCAATTCCAAACACGCTCTGTACTTTTAGATTAAGTAACTCGCCACTAGTAATCAATTTCCAAAACCCTACTTCGATTCCTCATTTATTTCCGCGATTCGAACTCGCCGCACACATTCATGTTTCTAACCGAGAAAACTTGCATGACTATAAATAAATAAATAAATCGGACACAGACTTACTTGCTCAAGCTTGGCGAAATAGGGTTGTCCAAAATTTGGAAAATCTTAAAAAGTCCCTGTGATTGTTTCTCATTCTATAGATTATTGATAAAAAACAACAATTAGCCCGAAAGAAGCTCACAGGAAAGCCGTTAAGATTTCGGGCAAAGCGTTTGAAAGTAGAATGGGCGTGCCACCGACCATAGAACGGCTAGAAGACTAGTAATCACATAACCACGGCTCTTGATTGGCTAATCGACTATGCTTCAATGATCACGGCTGCAACAGCTTGCTGATTAAGTGTCCAAGCATTCTGCTACCGGCCGGGGTTCTACAAGCTCATTGTTGGTAGGTTCGCAGATGATGATTTAAGAGTAATTCAGAACATGTTGAGGTATGAAATACACGATGAACAAACAGCAGTGTCTCACAAAACCTTTTACAGCATGACTGCTTTATTGTGAAGTAAGCAGCTGTAGCCTACATGCCGTGTTTTCATCACGGAAAAGCCAAGGCGCTTATGCAAGTGGTGAACGAATTCCCCGTTTAAGAAGGATCCATCATCAGTGAATACAAATATAAAGCTTGACTATAACACTATACTATATGTGATCTTATTGGACCCAAGTTGTAGTATATAGTTGAAGTTTTGAAGGTTCTAGGGATCGACTGAATCGGCCGGTTATGCTGGGCAGTTATACTTACAGCAAATTGAATTCACTTATAAGAGTTGTCAAAGTCCTTAATGATGCTGCAGAAAAGAGGTGTAAGGTAAGCACAGGCTATGCTGGATATGATATCCAAACTGTGCTGGATACTATATGCAGCATAGTCTGTGCTTTTCTTTACACCTCTTTTCTGCGCTGTCATTAAGGACTTTAACAACGCAACAAGTGCATTCAATTTGCTGTAAGCATCTGATAAGTGCCAAGCATAACCGGCTGATTCCGCCGATCCACAGAGCATTCAAAACGTCACCTATATACTACAGCTTCAGCCCAATAAGATAACACAAAGTATAGTGTCATTGTTAAGCTTTATATATTTGTATTCACTGATGGTGGATCCGTACTGAAACGGAGAATTCGCTCAACACTTGCAGAAGCGCCTTTGCTTTTTCTCGATGAAAACACGACATGTAGCCTTCAGCCGTTTCCTTCACAATACATCAGTCATGCTGTAAAAGCTTTTGTGAAGCAGGTGTTGTTTGTTCATCATGTATTTCGTAACTCAACATGTCCTGAATTAAACTTAAATCATCCCCTGCCAAACTACGACATATGAGCATGGATTAGGATTAGGATTTGTAAAAACAGGATTTGTGTTAAATAATGTCGGATTTGGATTGGATTAGGATTAGAGATTTTTTTCTGAACGGATTAGGATGGATTTACCGATTTTCTAGGAGATTGATATGACGTGTGGCGAATGGCGACAAACTTTAGTCATATCAGTTAATAATGTACTTATGGAACACTACACTATGGTATACTCGGTGTCGATGAGCAATTGAGCATGTGAGGTACAGCCCTATGCCAAGCTATCTTAAATCAAGAGGACTGTTGGTTTTGAAAGAGAATTTCCTTGCATAAATTAGCATTTTTTCTGAATTAATAATTGGAATCGGATTAGGATTGGACATGGAGTTGAATATACAAAAGTTCTGGATTAGGTTTTGTATTAGGATTTGAAGTTTCGGATTTTGATTGGATTAGGACATAGAAATTCCAAATCCGCTCATCTCTGCAAACTACTAACAATGCGGACTCAGAATCCCCGAAGGTAGCAGACTACTTGAAAACCTAACCAGCAAGCTGCTGCAGCCGTGATCATTGAAGCATAGCCGATTAGCCAATCAAGAGCCGTGGTTATTTGATTACTAGTCTTCTCGCCGTTCTATGGTCGGTGGCACGCCCATTCTTGAGCAGCTACTTTCAAACGCTTTGTCCGAAATCTTAACGGCTTTCCTGTAAGCTTCTTTCGGGCTAATTGTTTTTTTTTTATCAATAATCTATAGAATGAGACACAATCACGGAGACTATTTGAGATTTTCCAAATTTTGGACAAACCTAGGCGACATATATCAACTTTTATAACGGGATCAAATCGTCCTTTACAAACTGACTTAGGCAAGTGACTCACTTGTCTTAGCCCCGCCCCTCCGCCGCCATTAGGCTAACCTTTTTTAATCCCACCTTAAGACCTGACCGCAAGCTCAATGCTTAAAACTTTATTTCGATCTGTGTGATTCGCAAAAATATGTTAATGTTTAGGCAAATATCTCGCTGCATTTACGGAGAAAATCAAGCATCTCTCGTGGAATAATGTGCAGGGTCAAGTTTTGGAATCGTATGAAGCTTTATCAGAACCAGACGTGGAATTTTATCCCCAATTGAAAACAGGATTCGAATTATACAAAGGCGAATATTTGCCACAAGAAGGATTCAGCGCTCACTGCAAACCGAAAAGTGGAAGTTTTATAGATTACAAAGCTTGTCTACAGCGCATCCAAGAAAATCGCGCGGGTCCGTCCGCTATTATAGGACAACCGGGAAGTGGCAAGACCGTCATGATGAAAAGATTAGCAAAGGAGTTGATCATTGCAAATAACCTTCAAAGTCAAAAACGTTCTACATGGAAGAAATTTGTTAAAGTGTTCCGAAATGAAACTACATTTACACAATATCATGTCGTAATGCACATGAATATCAGAGATATTCCAAACCAGGAGAGTATTACATTAGCTAATGTTATATTCAGTCCGATCGTAACTAAGTTGTCAGTACATGAACTAGCATATGGTTTGAAGGCTATAATTGACGGGGCAATCAAAATTATTATGTTCTTCGATGGATTGGATCAAGCCACATGGGATCCAATATGCGACAGAAAAATTGAGCCATGGGAAGTTTCAAACACGCCTACGATATTTGGTAACATTCTGGCAGGGAATCTGCTACCTAACGTTCCTATCATCATATCATCTAGAGAACATTCAGTAGCCGGCCTGACTAAAGAGATGCGACCTAAGTTTATAGCGGCCTTGGTAGGATTCAGTGAAGATGAAGCAGAGAAAATGTATTGCGAATTGATGGGACGTCATTCAAAAGAGGATTGGCATGAAATGAAGTTATCCAACCCAGCTATGCACTACATGTGTCTGACACCATTGTTTCTGGTATTTTACATGATAACAAGAAAACAGGCTTCATCGAGCCCCCCTAATTGCGCTTCCGGGGTGATGGTTGCCATAATACAAATTTTATTGGAATGTGAGAATACAAGAAACCTCAACGACGCCATTGAAGTATTCGATGTCATCAACAAGTTGAAGGTAATGGCATTCAACGGTACCATGAACCAGAAGGTCACATTCACCAATGAAGATCTATCCAACTATAGCCTTAAATACAGCGATATCAGTGATATTATCATCAAAATTCCGGGACTGATGATTCTTGGCCAGAAAATACTTGCTGGAATGTATAGATATTTTTTCAGTCATCAAACTCTTCAAGAAGTGTTAGCGGCATTTTTCGTGGTGGAAATGAGACTGGATGATTTCAAGCGAATTGTGGATTGTGAATTCTGCAAACCCTACTGGGCCGTTGTTCGCAATTTCACGGCTGGTATTCTGAAAAATGAGAGCGTGAGAACAAATATGATCGCTCAAATTCTCAAGAAAGGTCAGTACAATTTTTTGGACTTAAAAGATGTTGATGTGGCTGAATGAGCTAAACCAGTGATTCCCAACCGCGGCTGTCAGAGCCGCATGTGGCTCCAAGCTAGACTTTTAGCGGCTCTGATTGACCTCCGAATATAGCACAAAAATATATTAGACAGTTGTTGTTTGTTTCCATGAATAGTTATAGTCAATTTCTGTATATGAATGCTAAAATAGCCGCCAAAGGTCGCTTCTAAAAACAGGGAAAGAGAATTCTTGCAGACTAGAGTCAACAGATGGATGAATACCTGTGAGACAAGGATATATCTTGCCTTCTGCTGGTCATAGACCTTTATAGATCGTCTCTGTGATGAGTAAATTTCGACACGATTTCACTGATAGTAAAGTGCTGACGGCTCATAGTCAAGTGTAAAATTGCAACATTCTATTACTGATACTACTCAGCGTATAATTCCCCTCAAACTTGTAGGGCCTACATTAAGTGCTGGAATGTATGAAAACTGAAGAGCTATCACTACGGCGTTTTTTCTTATCTAAAAAACGAAAGATTTTGACCTAAAAAATCAAAATCTTGACATTGTTTGACCCTAAAAATCTTAGTTTCGTCCAAATTTGATCTAACGTATGCAAATTAGGTGTTTACCCACATAATGTTAGAATCGTACTACATATCTTGATTTCTAGTTGAAAGTGTCTGTCCTTACAAAGTAGTTTAACCTGAAAAAAACACCTTTTTTGCCTCAAAAACTGACAAATTTTTACATGGAAAAACTTCATTTTACCGAAATCTGGCACAATGAAGAATTCCAGTAGTTACATTACGCATTATGGGTGAAATAAAAAAGAATTGCACTACAACTAAAGATACTTTCCTACGTTCTCTAGTAGAAAGTGTCTGTCCCTACTAAGTAGCCTGTAGTAGCAGTTGTTAGCTGACAACATTGAAGTTGTGTGTAGGCCCACGCTGCTGGTGACAAACAGTGTTGCTTCATTCTGGCAATGGTGTCTACATCACAATTGTTCACCATGCGCTTCTTGATATAAGAACCATGCAATGCCCACGCACTCATGCTCCAGTTGAGATATTGCGATACGCTTGCCGGATCCAGATAAATCCGATTTTACCAGACGCGTCTCTTCAAGCCGCATATGACGGTACCCGAACGGTGATACAGGGACCAGTGAAACGGATTCTATACCCCGGTTACTCATATCTCCGTAAGGAAGCGTTGCAGAACTCTGAGAATAGCGTTTTCGAAATGTGCACTGAGTCTGGCAACCATTGAAAATAGGTCGAAATTTCGCGTTTTTTTGAACGCCGACACCGACACCACATCTAATCGTATCGGGTCGTATCGTAAATCGGCGTAAGCGGCGCGTTAAGACGAGCGCGACGGTATCAATAGCACAGGGGTGAGCAATTATTTTTCTCCGCGGCCAAATGAGAAGCAGAAATATGTTGGCGGGCCAAGTCAGAAATTCTAGAATATCAAGCGTATTGATTTTATTTCTCAATTGGGAGCAGTGATTTACACGAATTTGTGCTCAGTGGATGTGTTGATATTGGGGAATGACAAAGTGACGGTTAATTACTAGGGCCATTTAAAGTCAATAAAGTCATATTTTTTTCTATGCATCAGTAAGTCGTGAAATCAATTTTAACGCGAAAACCGCATCCCTATGGGGTATATTAAGAAAGTTATAAAGTCATATAAAGTCATATTTTGCTGGTTAGGTCATAAAAAGTTATAAAGTCATATTTTTAGTATAGTTTAAATAAAAAGTAACAATTTAAGGGGTGAAGCAATCAAGCACTAAGAAACTAAGGCAGTTACTCGTTGGGGTAGCTGGTCGAATGCTGCTCAATATTATGCCGAGACGTAGGAAGGTGAAGTTATTGTAAAGAGCATCAAAAATTCAGTCAACTATCCAAAGTTGACTATTCAGTCAATTTGCCTCCAATATAACAATATTTCAAACTTAATACTGAAAATGGAAAATTATAGCCTACGAGCGAGATAGTGTCCGGCTTATCGAGCGGTAGGTCGTGGGTTCGATCCCCGGTCGGGTCATACCAAAGACTCGAAAAATGGTATCCGCAGCTATCCTGCTAGGCGCTCAGCAATCACGGATAGCATGGAGGAGAAAAAAAAACGGGGGCGCAGACTAGATGACCTCATGGGGCCGTATCGCAACTCCGTCGCCATAGCATCTCGATGGTGCATATCTCTCTCTCTCTCTCTCGTACACCGTCAACCTGATGTGATGTTGTAATGGAAAGGTATAGCTTACGACTCTACGTACACGCCCATGCTGATCTAAATGCCCTTGATTTCGGAAAAGATCCGCTTGAGCTCAAAAATTACATAAGAAGCAAATGGACAAAAACGATGTGAAAAAAATTATGGAGCTACAAAGACGAAACATTTCACCATCGCTTTATGCAAAACTACAGAGGTGTCAACCCACATCAGCGTCTGTGGAGCGCTCATTTTCCTTACTAAAGTCATTTTACGTCCAAATCGTAACTTCAAAGACTCTAACATTCCGCATTACATGAAACTATACTACGACAATGGCTGCAAATAAAAATGGATGTGTTATGTTGCGATTGCTTTACTCCTTAGTTCCGTGAGTGACGTTGTTCGCATGTAAAAATACACGATTTTCACATAAAGTCATATAAAGTCATATTTTCCGAAAAATAAAGTCATATTATGGATTTTTTAAGGTTATATAAAAATGGCCCTATTAATTACCCAAAAAAATATTTGTTTGCCGTAATATTTTGAAACTATGTTAAACATGATACATTTTAAAGTCTCTTTAAACCCCTATCCGCGTTTTTCTATCAATACATTAAAATGTATTTGGAATGGCGGAAACAACCCGTCGTCATCCCCCCAAACGTTGGTCTTGCCCCCTCCATAGAGTTCTAAACCAAGCTCCTGGGGGCTTCACCCCAAGATCAGCCCCCATCAAGATGCACGATGCACGTGATGTCTTGTATACAGTACACTAATTGGCAAGGGTAATGCCCTAATCGCGAGAAGCGCAGAATTTTTATCATGTTTCATGATTCAATTGATTAATAATATTGGTCATTGCATATATATTGCAATATTTTTTAACCTCTCTCAACCCACGTAGTGGCCTACTTAGTTTTACCGCTGGAGCTGAGTGAGGTACTGTCTTGGAAATATTCGCGAGGTCCCGTTGGTATAATTACTTTGTTACATGTTGTTATTTCGTGACCTCCCGTCTGCTACGAGAAAAGATATTGAAATCACAAAAGAGTACCAATCTAAAAAAAGCACCCGATTCCCGATTGGTATTTCTTCACCGGCAAATATTGCCTATGGACAATTGGACTTCGTGGTTTTCGGTCAACGTAAGGGCAGTCCTTTTCGGCCAAGGTTTTCTCGCTGTCGAGCGTTTTTTCCCTTTACTTAGTTAATTTGATCAGCAGTTGCAATTACAGTGCCTTCTAACGCCGAAATGTCCAATTCTAAAAACAATTTACCTCTAAATCGCGCCTAGCGCCAGAAAAAATTGAATGAAGTTGCATAAATTTTCAAAAAAAATATCCAATAATTTATGATCATTCATGAAATAATTTTTGGCGCCCGTCGAGCTCGCCATCTAATTGGAGGGTTTGGGGTGCGTGAGTTACGGTCCTGAGGATAATATATAGCTTATTGTCTTGGTAGCTGGTTTCCGAGACGTGTGCACTGTTCAGCTTGCCGAAATAGCCTCGTCGTTTAGCCAAGGTTGCAGTTATTAACCATCTTTTAATTTCAACTTCCGACTTTCTTTTTTGACATCATTTGTGGGTGGTGATATATTCATAGAAATGATGAGCACTGATTCACTTGTTTTACGAATTATGGATTTGGAAACACATCATGTAACAATTTGAAACACAGAACTTGTAATGCGTAATGTGACAATGGCAACAAAGAAGGTTTGGTGACTTATTGTGGCTTTAATTCTAATGGTATAATTTGGTACATTGACTTTACTTTGAATCTGGATTAGGTGAGCTACGTATAGGCTGCGTAATCACGGTATGTTAATGAACAGGCTTAATAGTAAACGAATTTCCGGTTCAGTTTATACTTCCTATGGTTTTAGTCCACGCAGCAACGTTAAAAAGTAGGTTTTATATTTTAAATTTCAAGCAACCTTTGATGGGCGGCATAGAATCGCTCCGCGGGCCGCACTTTGCACAGGCCTGCAACAGCATCTCGATTGGGCTTGTGGTCGAGAAATTATTAACGAAGAACCACCCTATTGCTTGTGGGGGAAATGTAGATGGTTTTCTACTATGGCAAATCGCATACGGGCCTTTACTATCCCGAATCGCACAATGGCTTCTACTATGGCAAATCGCATATGGGATTTTACCCCGAGGAATCGCGTGAAAATAGGTTAATTGGTATTTAAAAAGCGACACATCAACAATGTATTCAGCTATACATGCATGTATCTATTTATGCAACGAAGGCATGTTATGCCTATGTTCAGATCGTGTGTAGGTGCACCTCGGCCTTGCCACTTTCGGTGTCAATTCTCAGGCATTAATATTTCGACACAGTGATGGGATCAAGTCACTAACTTCGAGTCACGAGTTATCTCGAGTCATTGAACATTTTATGAAGTATGAGTGAGGATTCAAAGCCATTACATTTTGCTAGATAAAGACAGATTGATTGGTCATATATCTTGAATAAGAAAACGAGTAGAAAGTCAAAAAAGGCGTTGTATCGCTCACGCAGACGTAGAGCTGGCTGCTAATAAAATACGTGAGCTAAAATACAGGATCGAATACGAAGCGTCGAAAAGTTGAAACAAATTGATATGGTATAATACACTACCCATCAACACATCATTGATAATATAAAAGCATAAACTATATTTGTTCGATTCAAATCATGTAGGAGGGTTGTTTAAGATGAGCATTGCACGATGTAAGCACTGAGCCGTCTAAGAAACAGAGATGCGTTGCTATGAGATTATTCTACTGCTAGTACATAAACGTGAGCTGTCATCACTTCAATAGCTGGTTTGTGGTACAGAACTTGAATATAGCTCTCAATACAACATCCATTGTAGCAGTATATTTATTAAACTCGAAGACTTTTCGGGTGACTCTTTTCAAGAGTTATCGGCACACTAAAGGGATTTAAACAGATTTAAAAGCAAAACCGAAAAGGCAAAGTATGACGCAACAATCAAAATCACAGACCATGAAATTCGCATTGTTCCAATGGCAACAATAACAAACTATGAAGTATACGGACACACATACGTTAACACGCTTGTAGTGTACACGACGAAACCCTTGTTACCAAACTCTCGTAAAGATGTACTTCCTGCCTTTGATGCAAGTAATGTTGTTTACCAATACAAGTGCCACTGTGATAGTAGGTATGTAGGACGTACATCTCAAAGATTGTTTGAGCGTATTAAGCAGCATATCCCAAAATTGATTCGGTCAAAACATGCGCAAATAATCGCACGGAGCTCGCACGTCAGTGCAACTTGGCTGAAAAAACAGACTGCTATGATGATTACCAAGCATATGCTTCGTCAATAGACACTTACGTGACCTTTGACACGAACCAATCAGGTTGCAGTAGGATGTAAACAAAGAACAAGCCCGGGCAAGCTTACTATGAGCTCTTATGGAAAAGGGTTGAAAAATATAGGTTTTTAGCAAAATTACATTGAATTGGGAATAGCTGGCTTTGGTGAATGGTAATAACGTAGAGCTAGTATGTATATGCAGTGTTATAACCTACAATAAGCATGAAGGATGGCAAGCACGCATCAGCATGGTATGTCCAAATGAATGAATTTCTGACAACTTTTCGGATGAAGCAACTATTGCTGTATTATCCTTAGTCGTATACTATAGGATTGTCGTAGCGAATAGAATGTATTAGAGGAATATTGAGTCAGGATATGTGTGGTATCCATTATGTGGCGTTATATGCGTTCTATTTATGGAATCGACATTTGTATATAGTAGTCTACAGTCTGTATCATTATCTAGCAAATTACTGTTACACTGGACACTTGTCTGCATATTCAATGATCATATTAATATGATATATGTTAGGCAACATGATCTGTTCCCGGCTGAAATCGTCATTTTTTGTTCTAGCTCGTGTATTGTATCTATCAGGATAAATACTGTGCTAATAGCCTGCGTAACATGGAGATGGCTACCCAGACCGTTCCTGGTGTGCGCTTTTACCTTTCCCAGAGCCAATGACATGCATGGAAGAATGTAAAATCTGGATAAAGGCATGTGGACTTCCTTGTAGTCATCTGAATTCTCATTTTATTAAGAAAATGACATCTATTATTGTACCAAAAATATTGAATCGTGACATAATCTAGAATCTAGATCAGTGGTTCCCAACATGGGCGATTTGGCGTTCTAGGGGGGCGAAAATGACGAAGGGGGCGAAAATGGACAAAGGGGGCGAAAATAGCGAAGGGGGCGATTCGGGGGGGCGATGACGCGTCAAAACGGCTGACATTTTATTTTTTTTATTTTTTTTTAGTCAACCCACGGAAATTTAGTTACAAAAGTGTGTCAAATTAGACATCGAGCCGAAAATTTGACCCTTTTTTTAGTCAACCCGCCGGTGATTACAGGTTTGTATGCCCAATTTTCGGTACACAAAATTTGGGGGGCGATGATTGGTATTGACCTTGAAAAGGGGGCGATAGGTCAAAAAGGTTGGGAACCACTGATCTAGATGAAACAATTCTGTGTTTCAAAATGAGTCCAATCTGAAATGCAGTCACACTTGATGCCACAATCGACTTGGTGTGTGTCTCATTTTATTCCACTCCAGTTTTGTTGCTTGATGGTGTGTAATGTATTGAAATTGTTGAAAACAATATATTCAATAATGAGACGAATAGTTGAAATTGGTAGCGGTGATACGTTGTACGAGTCGACGAGTACGCCTTGATAGGTGCCTGCACAGCAGTATTGCTCTGTAAAATAAACATATTATATATTTTGTGCAGGCTTGATGGATATCTTTTATGAAGCTGCAGAAAGAGGAAGTCGATGGATAAAACGCAAGAAAATCAAATTTCTGGAAGAAGTATAGAAGCACAAAACAGTAAACTTGTCCAGGAAAATTACAAATTGGCGGACAATTATTGCTAGTGAAGTTCAGTTCTCAGAGGAGCATGATAATGTCAAAAGATGCGGAGAAGCAGAAATGTTATGCTAGACTACATTAAATTCTTTCTGAATTGCCCGACTTATCCTACTGACGTCAAATTTATAGTATTGCTGTAAGCATAGTATTTAACTATTGGGTCAGCCATATGTAACTGCTTCATTAAATCGCGTTTTGGCCATGTAGATAAGTGGTTCTTAAAAATGCACCATTTGCATTCATTCATGATTTCTCAAATCTACAATGATTATTGACTGTCAATAAATCACATACAACTTTGAAAGGATTGATGGATTGTGGTACACTTACTTTTGTGCAGGAACTATTTACAGGGAGCATTTAAGATCGAAATATTAGTTAAATATGTGGATTCGACAAGAAATGTAAGAAAATGATGGAGTTCAGCTATGGTGAGCCAGGCAATGCTATCATGGCAGAAAAGGGATTCACCATTGAGTCTGAAATCAAGAAATTGAATCTAGATTTAAATATTCCTGCACGTGATTTACACTCCTTCAAATGCCTGAGCCAGACTGTTCCACAACAAGAAAGATGGCGAGAGAACGTATTCATATTGAACAGCTGATCGGAAGAATCAAGGAGTATAAAATTTTGTCTGGTGTCATACTATGCAGCATTGTGTATCACAACTAACCAAATATATATGGACTAATTGCATACTCTAATTCAACATTGAAAATTAAAAATGAATGACGCAACATATTCGGCAATTGTGCAAATTCAGTTCCATTGTCAATATCGTAATGCCTAATAGCATGCTACGGATCGTAATTGCGCGGTGCCATGGTCAGTCTGTACCAACAGTGCATGTCTAGATATTCCAGTGGTGTGCATTATTGAAGCTCATTCAGATGCCCAATTTGTTGAATGAACAATTCTCCAGATGAAAATGTTCTAGGATCATTTGTGTTTGATGGAATGTTATAAAACTGAAAACACCAGATACACCAAAATCTACCTTGTGGCAGGAGTTGATCGGTTGCGAGTACAGTGGAGAGATTGCTTGTCAATCACGATGGAGCTCACTGATGCTGATGCAAATCACAATGTAGTCCTTTTAGCTTCAGGTGCTGGATTGTCTTAATCAATGCATATGCATGAGAGCATATATCAGAACCTAATATGAAAATAAATCATGGTTAAAATATCTATTGAAGAAGTCTCTGAAAAAATGTCTTTTTCCTTACTTACCCTGTCTTACAAGTGCAAGACGAATCAATAATGGATTTTCCGAGAACGTGTATTTCCATTGAGTGTGTTATCTCACTTTTCCGCAAGTTGCCATAACATTGGCTGTTCACTAGAATATTGCTTCTAAAAAGAGTGGATTGTCTCCTCAATCTTTATCCCTAAATCGTGTGCATAGCAGTGTTGGGATCAAGTCACTACCTTCGAGTCACGAGTCATCTCGAGTCATTGCACATTTTGACTCGAGTCAAGTCAAGTCAATCGATTTTCAAAGGTGATTCGAGTCAAGTCAAGTCACTCGTTTTTTGGTGGTGACTCGAGTCAAGTCAAGTCAAGTCAAGTCACGAGTCAAGTCACAATTCAAGTCAAATTGGATTTTCGAAGTATGAGTGATCATTGAAATTCATTATATTTTACTAGCTGTGTAAAAGAGAGATCAATTGGTCCATATCTTGAATCAAATAACGAATATAAAGTTAAATATACATGCAAAAATGCGTTGTATCGCTCACGCACGCGTAGAACTGCTAACAAAATACGCCAGTAACTGTATATAGCTACATCAGGGGTGTCAAACATACGACCCGCCAAATAATTTCATTCGGTCCCGCGCGAAGCAATTCTGAGTATAGGTTGATTTTATCCAACACATTTCTCGAATTTGTGGTATGAAATACTACTAATAAATATTCCTTCAAGATTGCACATTTCTAGTCTGTTCTTAGGCCACATTATAACCACCCGACAGCGGAGTTGTGATTTCTAGTCATCGTCAGGAGAAAATCGCTGACAGTGACACCCAATTCAGAGAATGCGAAAAAGTGCATATATTGAGTTAAGAGTTAGTAATATTTTGGAATCATTTGACTGGTGCGGCCCGATAGTGATCTGAATATTTGAATCCGGCCCGCGACGTCAGTTGAGTATGACAACTCTGAGCTACATGCTACATTCCCTTATTATCAGCCAAAATAGAGTATCGAATACGAAGCCTCGAGAAGTTGAAGGAAATTGATAGTACACTAGCCATCTATACACATCCGTGAGAATATAAACGCATAAACTATATTTGTTCGATTTAAATCATACAAGAGGGTTGGAAAAGTTGTGCAATGTAAGGAAAAAGCCGTCCAATAAACAGCGATACATTGCTATTAAATTGATCTGCTACTACGAAAACGCAAGCTGTGCTCATTTCGTTTGTGGTCAGTGTATTTGTGATGTAATAATGTAGAATCAGTGAAACATACAATCAGTGAATGACTGGTTGCTCTCACAAGTGACAACGGCGTATCGTGAATAATCCGAACATGCACAAAATAAATTGATTTAGTCGACATCGTTTGCATGATGACTTGAAATTGACTCGTAAATTTTGCTCCGAGTCACGAGTCAATCCACATTTTTGAAGGACCGAGTCAAGTCAAGTCAAGTCATTTTTGCAAAGTGACTCGAGTCAAGTCAAGTCATACGAAAAAGTTGACTCGAGTCTGACTCGAGTCAAGTCATGACTCGAGTCATCCCAACACTGGTGCATAGCGCTCCATGAAATACTTCGTAGCTTTCTCCGCGGTGTTAGAAGAAGATGCTGTTCCACTCAAATCCATAAATTCGATAGAATCTCCATAGCTTTCAAGTTTCATATTCAATACACAAAAATTGTGATGTGTGGCAGCAGCTATATTTTATAGTATATATATTTCTGAACATGAGATATGCTTGAAAATTTTGCTCGAGACCTGGAGCCTATGAAATCGTCAAAATATGCATTGCCACAATCCTATAGTATAGTATACAACAATCGTCGCTTAATCAGAAAAGTTGTCAAAAACCCGTGCATTTGAACACAGCACGCTGGTGCGTACTTGCCACCATTCATGTTCATCCTAGATTAAAAGCTGCAACCACATACTAGTTCTACGCTATTACTATTCATTAAAGCCAGTCATCCCCAATGCAACGTAATCTTGCTTAAAACCTTCATTTTTCAACCTTTTCCCATAAGAGCTCATAGTAAGCTTGCCCGGGCTTGTTCTTTGTTTACATCCCGCTGCAGCCTGATTGGTTCGTGTCAAAGGTCACGTAAGTGTCTATTGGTCAGCATCTGAGTGAAAACCTTGCCTGTGCACAGCACTATGATGACAATATGTTCACTGTCATTTCGCGTGGTAGGTCTGTGTTTCATTTAAAAGTGTTGGAGTCTACTATTATTCAGTTGAGCAAACCTATTTTATGCAGACAAAAAGATTTCCTCTTTAACCTACAAATTTCTCATTAGTGCGTGTTGTTCCGTGCGTGTAATTGTTTATTTACAAATTGTGCTGCTACTATAGTACCGTTTACCGTATGTCCGTATACTTCATAGTTTGTTATTGTTGCCATTGGTACAATGCGAATTTCATGGTCTGTGATTTTCATTGTTCCGTCATACTTTGCCTTTTTGGTTTTGCTTTTAAATCTGTTTAAATCCCTTTAGTGTGCCGATAACTCTTGAAAAGAGGCACCCGAAAAGTCTTCGAGTTTAATAAATATACTGCTACAATGGATGTTGTATTGAAAGCTATGTCATCACTTCGTTTTCGGTCAATTCATTTGTGATGTAACAAGGGGGATCAGTGAAAGGTACAATCAGTGAATAAGATATTTCTCTCACAAGTCACACCGGCATAGCGCCATCGCGAATAACATAAACAAGATGCAGAGATTTAATCGGCGCCGTTTACTTGATGACTTGAAATTGACTCGTAAATTTTGCTCCGAGTCACGAGTTAATTCACATTTCTTAAGAGCCGAGTCAAGTCAAGTCAACTCATTTTTGCAAAGTCACTCGAGTCAAGTCAAGTCATTCGATAAGGTTGACTCGAGTCTTCCCAACACTGTTCGACAACGTCCGTCTCAGTAAGTTAGATTCTCGGCATTGGCCATTCTCGGTAATGTCCGTTCTCAGTTGTGTCCATTATCGGTAATGACCATTCTCGGTGGTATGCATTTTCGGTAATGTCCGTTATCGGTGGTGTCCATTCTCGGTAATGTCTATTCTCGGTGGTGTCCATTCTCGGTTGTGTCTATTCTTGGTGGTGTTCATTCTCGGTAATGACCGTTCTCGGTGGTGTTCATTCTCGGTAGTGTGCATTTTCGGTGGTGTACATTGTCGGTGGTGTCCGTTCTCGGTTGTGTCCGTTCTCGGTCATTTCCATTCTTGGTAGTGGCATTCTCGGTACGGGTTTTTTCTCGGTATTGACTGGGCACCCTACTGGTTGGCAATGATTTTCGCTCGCTCACACACTGGCCCGGATTCGGCAGTCATCAAGGCCAGCGGTGCAATTATTGTTCCATCTTGGTTGTCTGACCTATCACTAAACAATGGGCATAAGATTTGTTTTTCGTTCGGAATAGTTATTAGGAAGTTGGAAACATACACTCCACAAGTCCACATAAATTCATAGAACTGTTTTACAATGCTCTCTAGTGACGGCAAACATTTGTCTTCAAAAGTCCTTCTCTATCACCACGCCATTGGAGCGGTTCTGCCGATTATCATAATTTTATATACATTAAAACAGATGATTTACCACTAAAAGCGGAATATCTTATGGAAAATTTGAAGTTTCAACTAAAACAAGACATAACTCCTGCACAAAAATTGGATATTTTCACATCTTTGAAAGAAGCAGCGGCCTTCGAAATACTAGAAAGTTGCGCACAAGATCTTGACTTCTCGAATTACCCCCTGACGCCAGTAGTGGTGAATACGTTGTGCTCGGTGATTGGAAATCTCGGAAGAGTGAAATCATTATCGTTCAACAATTGCAATATTGACGACTATTTGCTAGGCGTTCTGGCCTCCGAGACGAAAAGACGGCATATCAAGGTAAACTTTTGACTTGACCATCAATAATCGTAGCAATAGTATCAATTTATACATGGTGTTTCTAGTAGATATAATCGCGTTTTACTTTTACTAAGTATTTCTTGCATATATTGCAGACGATCAGAATACTCATCATTGGGTATGATCGCAACATATATGGCACCAATATTTGGAAACAGATTTCAAATAAACATAAAACGTCCAGCCTAGCCATTTCTATCTAGCAGCTCATCTTGAAGATATTCTGTAATAACGGTTATACATCACTGGAGAAAATGAATTTTTGCAAACAACTTTTTTCCAAAACCTCAACAAAACATCTCTAAACGACAACATGTTGTTATCAGTAGGCTATTGGCAATTTGGCAATTGAATGGAGTTTACACACTAGAATATTATATCTCAGACGTCTATTCCGTTTATGTGAGTCCCCAACTTTTAGCAGTTATGAAGCAAAACTGCCTAGTGATTTTATCACAAAGTAGGTTATCAACCATTTTTCTAATTTGGAGGTTGAAGGTTGTCTTCTTTCTAAGATCGACAGATTTGATATGAGAAAGAATACGAGCTGGTCAAACATGCATTCTTGGCAAGAAGTTTTTAAAAACATGGAAGTTACTACTTTACTCATGGACTTACCTCGCATCGAACGGGTAAAGAACAATATTCTGATTTCGAATGCTCAATTAGTTTGCCATCTCTGTACCTACACCCATATATTGTTTAGAAATTCGAAGATGTTGTTTTCGATCTACTAAAAGCTACGGAAGAGACTGTTTCTCAAATCGATATTGGTAACTTGAAATGCCTTCGATTGGACATTAAAGAAGTTGAAGAACTTGCCAAGTTCGATTTGAGTTTGACAAGAGTATGTATTGACCAGAGTTGGATCAATTACATTATTTCAGTTCAATTACAATTACAATTACAATTACTTTCATGAATGTTTCAATTACATTACAATTACAATTACTCCAAGCTAAAAATATCAAATTACAATTAAAATTACAATTACTCCTTGCATGCTTCAATTACATTACAATTACAATTACAATTGCTGCTGTTGAACATGTAATTGAATAATTATAAATTCAACCGTGCTCCTTGACAACCGTAGCGTCGTATTTAACAACAATTCAAGATTGTGTAGTAATAAATGCGTTTATGTGCGTACATAGTATGCTATGTAAGATGACATTGTGACGTAATATAAGCGTGTTTTGTATGCTCGGTAATTATGGCTCACGTAATTGGAAATGTAAAATGTTATTTACCTAATTTCCTATGGGTCAGGATTAAGGATAGGGTGCAGTATGTCGTTGAAAAAGTATTATAATATATTCATGTGTTGGATTTGCGTATATAGTATATAATTAAAGAAATAATATTATTTTTATCGAGGGACGTAGGAATTAGGATGAGGAGTAAAAACAAAACCGTGCTTTGTCAGATAAGACGTTATATAATATCCAGTGGTCTGGTTAGCTAGCCAGACGAAATAACGATGCAGCATCGTGATCTGAAATCGTATTGTAGATTGCCAATCCACGGATAGATGCGCAAGATGTGAGTCACGGATGAATGCACCGACAAACGTACTGCAGAGCCGGCTAAAAGCAGCCAACTTTGTAGTCCTAGAGCTGGCGATCCAAGCGTCCAAATTTGATGCATTTGGTCTTTATCGTAAGCTATTGATGTACTAATTCCGAAAATACAAAATAAAATCTCGTCAGGGCGATGTAACTGCTCCAAAATAGCCGTTTAAGGCCGACTGTTCTGAAAAGTGAGAGCGCTGCAGCAGCATGACCACAACAATTACCAATTACGCCCAGCGATTGTTCAGAACAATGCCGATTCCCAGACTTTCACGACTATTTTGGGATGGTACCATTTCCTGGAAATATACTTTTATTGCGGAATCAGTGCGACACTAGCTTTCGATTAGGACCATACATATCAAATTTCGACGCTTGGATCGCCAGCTATGGGACTATCAATTCTCCTGCTTTTAGCCGGCTCAGCACTTCGCTTCTCGGCGTATTCAATCGTGAGTCACGTGTTGCGAATCCATCCGTTGGTTAGTAATCTAAAAATTGTATACAATGGCAGCCGAGGCCAGCATAGCGGTAAAAATAAAAATAAAACTTCGCCCGCAAGGGCGCAGTCAACGGCTTCCGCCAATGGATCCACCAAATTCCTTGTCGACATTTAAAGAGAATGCATTATAAGTCAATTATTTTATGCTGTGCTTGTCAGGTCTCAATAGCAATTTAATGTAATTTAAATTGTAATTGAGCAAAATTTTTGTCAAATTACAATTACAATTACAATTACACAAAATAAAAATGCTGCAATTACAATTACATTACAATTACATTGAAAAATGTAATTAATTACATTCAATTACAATTACAAATTACAATTGATCCAACTCTGGTATTGACTACTTGTAAAATTAAAGAAAAGTATATTCATGCATACTCTACAGATATCCAAACAGTTAGCAATATTCCCAAGTCAGTATTAAATATTCACACCCAAGGTAATATCAATGGGCTGGCACTTTGTTACAATATTATTTGGAAGAACGGCAACGTTATCGTTTTGGATTTCCACATCTTTTGCAATCAATGTGGTAACTAATGATTTCAAATTATGTTAGATCGAAGAACTATGGATAAGATCTGACGAGGTATCATTCGACAAAGAACTTTGGGAAAGTACATTCCAACGGATTTCGATCGGTGTTGATCATTGTTATGTTAAACTTCCCGAAGTTGAAGAGGTATTGTGGCTGTGAACTCGAAGTAAGGTATTCTAAACTTTAAATCTTCTTTGATTCAGACGAAGATAATTCATCTCGAATCATGGGCCGACGTAGCAGACACTGTTAAAATCGCCAACGTGGAAGAATTATCCATATATTCGGACCATTCTGTGTCATTTCAAATCAATGAAATAAGAGGAATTCGAAGAATCATAGGACTGAATTTTTGTGGGACGGTATATTTGATTAGCTCTGCGACCAAATCAATTTTTTCAGACCTTGTTATGACTTCGATTAGATCACCCATTGAATCGACCGAAATAGTAAATTGTAATTATATAAGTACCCAAGAATATCTCGATGCATGGTTTCTCATTTGTTCGACCCAACCAGCTAAACTACACTACAAATATTTCATTACTTAGGCGTCATCGGAGGACATATCCGATTTCTTGAAAGAGTGGGACAAATCCTCCTAAATGAGGACATATGGTAACCCTAAATACAGAGGTGGTCGGTAACGAAGTACTTCTACTTTTTGGAAGTTCTCAAGTAGTTTTCCTCTACTTCTGGTACTTACTCAAGTATATCTGGTTTTCACTACTTCTACTTCGTAATATTTTTTGATCTACTTACTTACTTTTCGCTATTTTCAGTTTGTCAAGTAGAAGTAGTTTAATCCCCCAAAACGAAAGATAGCCTGCGGAATTTCGGGGCTGTTTTTACGGAGTGCAAACATTTAATATTAATAAAAGTCAAATAAAGTCCCAAAATTTTGTTGCGGTCCGCGCAAATTAGTTATGGAGTCACAAATGTGTTAATTCACAAAATTATCATTGAATATAATTTAGATAGCGGATTGCTTCGCTCCGCTCACACCGCATTGTCGCCCATATCAATTATTCAATCACAGTAAATCTGGCCCCCATAACCTTTGAAACTACCGTTTCGCAATCTAGCAATTACCTATCATATCGTAATCTAGCAGCCCATGTCGTGTCCTGCTAATCTGGAAAATCGGGCTTTTTTTAAACTTTACACCTGTTTTAGCAGATCACCTTTGAAGCTTTATGGACAAAAGATATGAAATATTTTTCCGTCGTTTAGAAGTGGTATTTGTATTTCACTTTAAATTCCGAGTATCATACTTTGAGTTCTAATTACTTTCAGTTCTTTTGTCTGCAGAACATACATGTTGAAGCATAAAAGCAAGTGTAGTATGCCTCTATTTTCCGAAAATAAAGCAACACTTAATATAAATTTCACGATCCACAATATTTGTTATTAACGTATAGGCCTACTAATCGCGCAAACTGTTGCAGCCGTATCCGATACAACTTCTCAGTATTGCTCTTCGCCTAAGCTTTGGGTCTTATAATATGGGGTAAGGCGCCATGCCATGATATTCTCTAAAACGGGTTCTTCTAGTAAACAAAGGGTTGGCATCGCATTTTCATATCAATACTATAATTTTCATCCCATGACACGAAAGAATGCTTATTCTGTCGCAAATTGATACATTCTGTGATGCATCAATACGAATCAAGCTCTCTGCACCTTCCGCATAGCTCAATTTGCAGCTTTTGACAGTCCATGCCAACGAATTGAGACTGTATCAAAACTACTTACCTACTTGAGTAGATTTAAAGTCAGTCAATTCTACTTTTACTTCAAGTAGTTTTAGGTCGCTTCTGGAATAAGTACTTCTACTCTTACTTGAGTAGATTTTTTCGTCGCTACTTCTACTTCTACTAGAGTAGCTTTCTAGAATACCTTGACCACCTCTGATTAGAATTAAGTGCGTATGTTGGTAATACTAGATGCGAAAGGGAGGTTTGGGAGCGGAGCTCCATAATCTACGATTGCATACTTCTAGGGGACCCCTTGACGTCTCGCCCAGAAACCCCCCTCAAATCGTAGGGTGACCACTTTATACAGGGTGCAGAAATATTGAGTCATCAGTCTGGCTGATGGTCATTGGTCTTATAAGTAGGTGACGCGAGAAAGTTCCTATCAGAATTCAATTTAATTGCTCAATGTCACCCAAAGAAGCATCAAAACGTCAGCACAAAGGAAATGGTTATATAGTGCATGCCCTACTGCAGGAGAGGCCAACCCGTTGCCCGCGAGTGGGTTTTGAGTGGCCTGCCGAGTAATTTTCAAAATTAGTTTCTATTATCAAAATGGATTACCCAGATTGTGAATTTGCAAGGCCGAAACACTTGGATGTTTGTTTTGTTTTTGAGGTATTCATGGTGTTTGTCGACTACTATGGTCAATTGGTCATTCACACGAGGCTGATATTCTCAATTTTTATTCCGTAACTGCCGACTTATAACACGGCCCACTTCTAGACTTTTTGTAAGACATCGCTTACGCGGATAAGGTGGCGAGGAGGAGCCTATATAAACCTCCAACACTTAGGTATAGGAATTCTGAAGTCGAACTCGGCGGGACTTGAACCGCAGCCGCGAATTATACCACTGCGCTATCTGGCCACACCAATCTTGGGATGTTGATGACTAAAATATCAGTTCCGATGTTTTGGCAGATCCATGGGCCAGTCACATTTTCGGTGGATCTTCGTACATTTCAATAAAGTGGAATAATTTGCGGTAGACTTATCTAAAGTAATAAATTTTTCACGCTTCGCGCAATATGTTGTCACTCGATTTCTTGCTTTTTCTATTGTTACCGCTCCTGAATATGAAAGAACGCCTAATGTACCAGACTGACTCTAACTATATTCGCAATTGCGAGACAAAGTGTCATCCAACACGCAACCTAGCATTTGCGCTCGCAGAAATACCGTCAACGATGAAACCTAGGCTCAAAATGATTGATGCGTGATGGCAGAAGCTTTATTCGATATCGATATGTCCACGCGCCGAATAGGCCTACTCCTGTCCTTGCTAACTGCTAGCCCAGCGATATACAGTAGACAAGCAGTATACTCAAGTTATAATATTATTGACCAATGTTCCCTCTAAGCTACGCACGTACGCAAAAGCGCAGTGCTGAAGCGGTCTCTGCGCACAGAAAATATAAGTTGCGCACAAAAAATCCGAAGTGATGTTTTTAAAGTCGTTGCCCACTGTTGTCCAAGGGACCACACAGGCGCGCAAACTCGTGAAAAATTATAGGGAACATTGCCAGGGGCATATAGTGTTATCACTGAAGTCTGACACTGAGGTACAAGTGCGGCCCGCAAAGGTAAATATTGCGCTCCGTGAAGAAATGAGACTTTGCAACCACGTGCGCCTAACGAAAAATCTTTTCTTTTAGTATGGTCTCGTCGGCGTGAGCGATACTGATATCATTTCAATAGCGCATTATTTTCTGGGAATGACTTCGCCCCCCAGACGTTCGATTTATCACCTTATGGGGGGACCTGGTTGCGCACTATTTTCCAAGGGCCTGCGCAGTGAGTTAACGTGTTTGCGCAGAATCGTGAAAAATTAGAAGGAACATTGTTATTGACCCTTAAACTTTGAAAAATTTCCGCGCTTGATCCGGTTAGTGGCTTGCGCATTGGCTCGTCAATTGCGAGTGACCCTTTGGCCGAAAAAGTTGGCAACCCCTGCCTTATATTGGCAACCTGGTTTCTTGGATCCTTGACCGCAGAAACTTGGGATTTGTTACGTTATCCATTAAATGTTGGTCTTATATGCAGATAAGTATTTGACTTGCCAACTAAGATTACTTAATGTAGGAGCAAAACAAGACGTCTGTACTCGACGGCGTCTCGAGCGGAAATGAGCCCACCTGGTACTTTATATGGTCCATAAAAAAAACTTTTTCGTATAATTGCTATAATATGGGAGGGGGTGACGAAATGTTGCTTCTGCCCTGAGTATAAGGAAGGCAAATTATACGATGAATGATGCAACGGTTTTCAGATATCAAACCTTTGGATGAAGATTTCGTTCGATTCGTACGACGCAGATTCATGGCGAGAAACATTTGGAAACTTGACATTCAAAGTCAATCGCTGCTTTATTTCGCCGGTAATACCAGAGGTAATGTTGATTTAAATTCCCTGTAATGTAACGTTACTATATCGTATACATTGCACATTAGCATGGACGAATAAACGTAACTAAATGGATCGAAGCAGCAAAGATCGCAGAAGTAGGATCCGTCGAGGAAGTAACTCTCTCTTGGGTCGAATCGATCGTCCTGCGGATTGAAGATATCCGATTACTCAATACAATAAAATATCGCGAGAAGGTGAATCTATTTTCATATTTGAGCAGTAACAAACCAGTGATTTGTGATTTCAATTTTGTATTCCATCTCTGTATAATGGTATCTTACACATTCACCGCGTTTACGACATGTGAAAGACCGATTGGTTCTACATTAAAAGGTGTTAAATCTATGGATCGAAGTTGATTTGGATTCGTTCGACGTCGATTTGTGGCGACGAACATTTCAAGATATTTCATTTTCCGTTTCGCGCTGCATTGTTTCGCCTGTAATACCAGAGGTAATGTTGAATTAAATTCCCTGTAATGTAACGTTACTATATCGTATACATTGCACATTAGCATGGACGAATAAACGTAGCTAAATGGATCGAAGCATCAATCATCGCAAAAGTAGGATCCATCGAGGAAGTAACTCTGTCTTGGGTCGATTCGATCGTCCTGCAGATTGAAGATATCCAATTACTGAATGCAATAAAATATCGCCAGAAGGTGAATCTATTTTCATATTTGAGCTGTAACAAACCAGTGATTTGTGATTCGGATTTCGTATGTGATCTCTGTACAATGTCAACTGACACATTCACCGCGTTCACGACATATGAAAGACCGATTGGTTCTACATTACCAGGTGTTAAATCTATGGATCGAAGTTGATTGCGATTCGTTCGACGTCGATTTGTGGCGACGAACGTTTCAAGATGTATCATTTACCGTATCGCGTTGCATTGTTGTGCCAAAAATAAAAAAGGTTACACTAAATTAAATTTCCCAAATTGACAGTATTTGATATTCTGCTTGGCATTTTCAGCACGGAATAATTGGTGTTGCAAATTGGATCGAAGCAGCGAAGATTGCTGACGGGAGAGTCATTGGAGAAGTAACGTTGTCTTCTGTTGATAGGATTGTCCTCAGCATTGAAGATATCCGATGGCTGAATGCAATAAAATATCGCGAGAAGGTGAATACAGTTACGTTTTGAATTCCCGAAATTATTGATTTACTTTTGATTTGTTCTAGCTCACCTTTATTCTCCTAGCATATAGGATACGATACCAATGATATCTGGTATGATATAGGCTAGGGTTACCATATTTTCGTGACTCAAATTCCGGATACACATTAGCGCCCCTAGCGGATTTCAAAATGAGGTATGAACACATTTTCGGTCACACCAGCAAAGATTTGCTTATCGACCAGAGGTCGTCACGATCCGGTTCCGGAGTGTGTGACTGCGTGTTGTAAGTTGTAATCAAGACCGAAACCACATTTTTTCAGCCCCCTCCCGGCCAAATATACACTGATTTTGGGCCCAGCATAGGGTAATCGATGCATCTTGTAGGGTTTGCTATATGCATCTGATTTTTATATGCATCGGGTCATTAAACTTTTTGAATTAATTCTATCAATATTATTGGTTCTTCCATATTATATACTATACTATATAATTTTGATCCTCTTTCCGCCCACATGATCAGATGAGTATATATTGCCCGCCCCTGGCCTTTACCGACTCTATGAATTTACCGTTATCTTGCAATTGCGATCACAATTAGACTTATTTCTAAGTAGGTTCCTTGTGGTACAGAATTTGAATATTGCAACGAACAACACAATCATATTCGCAATTTATTCACTCTAAGCTTTGCAACTGACACTCGTCTGTAGCGGCAGTCAATAAATACGGAGATTGCAATTCGAAATATAAAGATGAACTTATTTTTGTAAATGAATGTTATTTTTATTTATCTTCGATCGCAGTTTTTGCGAGGGTGTTATAGTCCCCATATTAAAACCAATATAGATAAGATATTAAATTTCATGTAGCATAAATCTGCCCCAAATAATATTGTTTGTTCTGATTTACGAAAAAATTAGGAGCTTACTTCAAGCCTTCAGAATTCCGGACATTTGGGCATATTTTAAAAATTCCTCCGGGCGCAGTTTTAACAGTGAAATTCCGTACATGCCCGGGAAATTCGTAGACGTATGGCAACCCTAATATAGGCGGAACTGTCTCCTGACTTAGATTTCATCTTCAACGACCATGAACGGAGAACACTGAATCCAATATTTACTTTAAAGTTAGCGCGACATGCAACCTAACAGCACCTCGGCAAATAAGGAATGGCTATACCCGCGACCGCGGGTGCAGTGGGCGGCAGCGTGATATTTACCTAAACAATGACAACTGACATCACAAGTTGTCAAGTAACGAAGTACTTTTACATTGTCGAGGTACTCAAGTAATTTTCTTCTCTTTGCAGTTCTTACTCAAGAATATTCCAATTTGGGCTGTAATATTCTGTGATCCACTCACATATTTTCGCTATTTATAGTTTGTCTAGTAGAGGTATAATATTTTGCAAGTGAGACTGTTTTCACGGAGAACCAACAATACTTTAATTTTCATAAAAGTTAGGTTGAAGTCCAAAATATTCATCGGGCTGCGCACGAAATAGGTATGATGTGACAATCATGTTTTCACAAAGATATCGGCAGTATAATATGAGTTGCGGGGTTGAATGGTTCCTATCACACTGTATCTTCATACACATGACATGTCTCGTCATAATAAATATGCGTCAGCGAAATCTTTGGAACTATGGTATAATAATCTAACATCTAACTATCACAGTAAATCCATGGCTTGGAGAATAGGTGTATTCTTAAGATTTCCATCACAGTGTGGGGTGTAAATCAGATGAACGGCACTTTTAGGTACCAACTTTGGGGAAGCGAGTGGCGCAGTTGGTTAAACACTGCTGTCACGACACCAATGGTTGGTGGTTCGAGTCACGGCTCTGCCATGTTTCTATGTGTCGGAGGTTTATCTGGGCTCCTCATCGCCGATCTCGCTGTCTATACAGCGCCTTGAAAAGCCCAGAAGAAGAGAGAGCCGAACTCTGGAAAGATGGCAGCCAATGACCAGAAAAAGACGAAACAAGACCGCAAAAGACATTGTGTTATTCAATTCATGTACTGGGCGCAAATAACCATATGTGCGATAAGCGCCAAAAATGTAATAAAACAAACAGGTACCAACTTTGCTTTCACACACCTTCCAACAGAAAAAATTAGTTAAATACACCAATCCCTATGGAGAAATCGATAAGGCCGCAGTGTATAAATTCACTTGGTTTTTCTTGGTGGAAAGCTGAAAATACACTTATTTTACCACGCATGTATTTACAGTATATAGTTCCGTAATCTAGCAGCAAAGGGCGGGCCCTAATAAGGAATAAATGGACCCTTGAAGTCTCGTCCAGCGCCCCGCCCCCCCCCCCACCAATCGTACGGCCACCTCTGTATACAGGGTGCAGAAATATTGAATCATCAGTCTGGCTTATGGTCATTGGTCATATATGTAGGTGACGCGAGAATATTCCTATCAAAATTCAATTTAAATTGCTCAATGTCACCGAAGAGAATATCAAAGGAATGGTTCTATAGTTCCTGACCTACTGCAGGAGCGGCCAACCCGTGAATCGCCAGTAGATTTTAAGTGGCTTGCGGAGTAATTTTCGAAATTAGATTATATTATCAAAAGGGATTAAACAGATTGTGAACTTGCAAGGCCGAAACATTTGGATGTTTGTTTTGTTTTTGAAGTATTCACGGTGTTTGTCTACTGCAGTGGTTCCCAAACGGTGGGGAATTCAATGGTTTCTGGTGGGGTATAGACCCATTTGTTAAACACTATATACAGGACAGTCTACATATTTACTGAGACACATACGCAATTACCATCACCAGTTAACTGCTCTGGAATGTATACATCGAAAGTTAGACAGCGTGTTGTTCACAAATACTCATTTTTAACTAAGGATACCAATGATGGCGTCACATACACTTCCAGCACGACCGGTATGATGTGAATTGACGTTTTAGCTAAATTCTGAGGGCTAACGGTATCGGTTCACAATACGTTTTATGTTGCAGTTACAGGCGATTCTCTTGCGTTCTAATGTGGTTCATCATCATCATCATTGGTTTATTAGCAATTTTATCAGTTCAAAACACCACAAAATGTGATACAATGAAAAGATAGGAAGGTGTCAAAGCGACTTGGAGTAGTCTATGGAATCAGACACCCACCTTGGCCTAGGCGATGTAAAGAGGAGGCATGCACACTGAATGAAAAGCAAATAAGATAGTATAGGGAAAAAGCAAGCAACAAGAAATGGGGTGGTAGGTCATGGAAGGCGATATCGATAGGTCCGTCGTGGTCCGGTAATGTTGGTTGTGTATCTTGTGTACTCAAACAAGCAAATAGCTGCTCCGTAATGACAGAAGTTTTGGGTAGTGGAGAATGAAGGCTTGGAAAAAATCTGAAATGAGGAATGCAGACAAAAAGGTTATTATGGTCACTTACAGCAGGCCGATATTCTTCATTTTTATTCCGTAACTGCCGACTTATAGCACGACCCACTTCTAGGCTTTTTGTGCGACACTGCTTACGCGGGTGAGGTGGCGACGAGGAGCCCAGATAAATCTCAAACACTTACGTATAGGAATTCTGAAGTCGATCTCGGTCGGACTTGAACCGCAGCCGCGAATTATACCACTGCGCTATCTCGCCACACCAATCTGGGGATGCTGATGACTAAAATATCAGTGCCGATGCATTGGCACATCCATGGGCCTGTCACATATTTTGTAGATCTTCGTACATTTCAATAAAGTAGAATAATTTGCCATAGACTTATCTAAAGTAATAAAATTATAACGCTTCACGCAATATGTTGTCACTCGATTTCTTGCTTTTTCTATTGCTACCCCTCCTGAATATGAAAGAACGCCTAATGTACCAGATTGAGTCTAACTATATTGCCAATTGCGAGATAAAGTGTCATCCAACATGGGACCTTGCATTTGCGCTCGCAGAAATACCGTCAACGATGAAACCTAGGCTCAAAATGGTTGATGCGAGTTAGCAGAAGCTTTCGATATCGATATGTCCACGTGCCGAATACTCCTGACTTGCAAACCGCGAGCCCAGCGATATACAGCAGACCGCAATATAGTCAAGTAACAATATTATTGACCCTTAAACTTTGAAAAGTGTCGCGCTTGGCCCGGTTAGTGGCTTGCGCAATGGTTCGTCAACTACGTGTGGCCATTTGGCCGAAAATGTTGGCAACCCCTACCCGATTAGTTACCTGGTTTCTTGGATCATTGACCGCAGAAACGTGCGATTTGTTACCTTATATATCAAATGTTGGCCTTATATGCCGAAAACTATTTGACTTGCCAACTAAGATTACTTGATTCAGGAGCCAAACAAGACGTCTATGCTCGACGACGTCTCGCGCCGAAATGAACCCACCTGGTACTTTATATGGTCCATACATAAAACAACTTTTTCGTATTATTGCTCCATAAGTAAGAGGTGAAGAACACCACCAATCATTAAACTCCCTATCCTCTGATATTGTTTATAAAACCCATGTCATTGAAAGCCTGACGAAACAAAGCTTACGTATGACAGCTGAGATTGAAATTCGCATAATAAGTTCGAGTAGCCTGTTACTTTGAACCGTTAGAAAAATGAGTAAGTAGGCTATTACGGAAATTTAACAAACAATGGTAAAATCCTACGCATTACTCGTGGTGTCGTTAAACCAGCATGGAAACGATCCACTACGAGCCCAAAAAATTCACTTTGTCTGTTACAGCACTTCGCTACATTTAAATACCAGAAGATAACATTGTATTACTGTATTTCAGTATAGATAGTGACATGTTTATTTATTGACACATGTTTCATGCAATCAGTATAATCTGGACCGTAATTGCCACACCCCAAACCCCCAATAACGGCTGTCGAGCGCGGAGGATCCCAAAATTATTTGGTGATTGAACATTAAATATGGAGTTTTTTTTTTAAATTCATGCAACTTTATTCAAATGTCTTCACGCTGTTTCCAAACATATTGATTATTGAGTACCCTTCCCCGCAAAAAAACACACATGATGTATAGCAGAGGTCTCAAACTCAAATGTGCTAGCGGGCCAATTTCGTATTTTTGATGGCGCCGCGGGCCGCACCACAAATATTAGGGGAATTCAATGTATATCAAAGTAGGCCTTATTTCGGGGTTTCGAGCATAGGTCTACTCCTTATAACTAGGCTATATTGACATATCATTACCGAAGTCAAATAGAATCAGCGTTTGATTTTACCTTCGAATGTTGGAACAGATCAATAACAACTTGAACATAATGGATCTGTGTGGATACCAATAGAAATGTGCCATCGCCGAAGAATCCGTTGGTGTTACAGCTGTGAAGCGTAGGCTACGACTAGTTAATACTCGTCACATTAAATTGGCGACAATAAAATATATAGAGATACCCAAGATGACACGGGATGTAACCAACTATACATCAAAGGGGCAACATAATGCCAATGTCGGATGCCATACCTACATGCTTAGATATCTAAATAAGCTACGCAACGCAAGCTACGACCTTTTGATATTTTACTATTTCTCCTACCAGTTTGATAGTTTGTTCATAGTGTCCTATATGGTGTGGACACAAGCAAATCTCACGGCTCAGTGAAATTGGTCTTTGTCACACTTTCCATTTGGTCAAAGGCAATTTGACGGTAATTTTTGACCGGCTTGTCCTGCATTAGCCTAAATTTGATAAAACGGGTATCAATGGAAAGCTACCACGGTACTGATTGCGAAAATATAAATTTTATTCTGTTCGTGGCCCCGAAACTCGCCAAAATAAGCCTCAAATGTTGCATTGTAAGTGAGTTTGGTATTGTGACTCAACCATGCCGTCTGAGCAGCTCAGGAGCAAATGCGCACGAGAGTGACAGTGCTCAATTGCTCAATCGCTTGCGTAACAATGGCCAATACGCTTGCAGCTTGCGGTGCTCCTCGCCTGCTCCCAGACGTCATTGCAAAAACAGACTGCAAAAACAGACTGCTATGATGATTACCAAGCATATGCTTCGTCAATTGGTCAGCATCTGAGTGAAAACCTTGCCTGTGCACAGCACTATGATGACAATATGTTCACTGTCATTGCGCGTGGTAGGTCTGTGTTTCATTTAAAAGTGTTGGAGTCTACTATTATTCAGTTGAGCAAACCTATTTTATGCAGACAAAAAGATTTCCTCTATAACCTACAAATTTCTCATTAGTGCGTGTTGTTCCGTGCGTGTAATTGTTTATTTACAAATTGCGCTGCTACTATAGTACCGTATGTCCGTATGCTTCATAGGTTGTTATTGTTGCCATTGGTACAATGCGAATTTCATGGTTTGTGATTTTGATTGTTGCGTCATACTTTGCCTTTTTGGTTTTGCTTTTAAATCTGTTTAAATCCCTTTAGTGTGCCGATAACTCTTGAAAAGAGGCACCCGAAAAGTCTTCGAGTTAATAAATATTATTCTACAATGGATATTGTATTGAAAGCTATATTCAAGTTCTGTACCACGAACCAGCTATTTAAGTAATGGGTATATTTCGGTGTCGGCTATCACCGCGCAACGACGCACCAAGACATATCATTTGTTAGGCCATGTAACATGCGACTCCGAGAAGTGTGTCAGAACGATCGGCAGTCAGAAAACATTGGCCGAAAAAGACTGCCCGTTTGACCAAAAACTTCGATATATATAGCTGTATGTGAAATTGTTTATATGCCCCAAAATGACTGGCGCAAACTATTCCTGTCCTCGCAATATGAACCCCACAAGACAAATGCCCTGTCACTGCAAAGAAAAATTATTTGCCAGTGAATAAATACCAATTTGAATTCGTGTGCTTGTTTTAGTTTAGTATGTTTGAGCGATTTTAATATCCTTTGTCATATCAGACAGGAGGTCACGAAATAACATCATATAGCTAAGTCAATATACCAAGGGGCCCGCCCGAATATGTTCAATTGTTATTTACGGACCCTGCCTTTTCCAAGACAATGCCTCACTCAGCTCCACCGGCTAATCTGATTACGGGGGCAGAGAAAGGATATAACAATTTATAGCGATATATATGCAATTCCAAATATTATTGATCGATTAAAATCATGAATTATAAAAAATTATTGCGATTGATCAGACAATATAAACTGACTCGCTAGATCGTATAATAAATCTCTCTCATATGTAGCAATGAAAACGCAAGTCTTGATAGGGGTCTGGTTTTCAGTCTGATATATCCCGCTATGGGGGACGGGGGGATGACGAAATGTTGCTTCGGCCCTGAGTATAAGTATGGCAGATTATACGATGAATGATGCAACGGTTTCCAGATATCATCTCTGTATAATGGCAATTTACACATACATCCCGTTTACGATAGATGAAAGACCGATTGGTTCTACATTACCAGGTGTTAAATCTAACGATCGAAGTTGATTTCGATTCGTTCGACGTCGATTTGTGGCGACGAACATTTCAAGATATTTCATTTACCGTTTCGCGCTGCATTGTTGTGCCGAAAATACAAAGGGTGATACTGAATAAATTTCCAAAATTTAACAGCATTTGATATTCTGCTTGACATTTTCAGCATGGCATAATTGATGTTGCAAATTGGATCCAAGCAGCGAAGATTGCTGAAACGAAAGTCATTGATGAAGTAACTTTGTCTACGGTTGATAGGATTGTCCTCAGCATTGAAGATATCCGATTGCTGAATGCAACAAAATATCGCGAGAAGGTAAATAGAGTTACGTATTTGAACACCCGAAATTACTGATTAACTTTTGATTTGTGCTAGTTCACCTTTATTATAGCATACGATACCAATGATAACTCTTATGATATAGGCAGAGTTGTGTCCTGACTTAGATCCTATATTGAGCGACCGTGAACGGAGAACAATGAATCCAATATTTACTTTAATATTAGCGCGACATGCAACCTAACAGCACCTTGGCAAATAAGGAATGGCCATACCCACGACCGCGTGTGCAGCGCGCGGTAGCGTGATATTTACCTAAACAATGACAACTGACATCACAAGTTGTCAAATAACGAACTACTTCTACTTTGTCGAAGTACTGAAGTAATTTTCTTCTACTTGCAGTAATTACTCAAGGATATTCCAATTCTGGGTTCTAATATTCTATGCTCCACTTACTTATTTTCGAAGTTTACAGTTGGTCAAGTAGAAGTAAAATGTTCTGCAAGTGAGACTGCTTACACAGAGAACCAACAAGAATTTAATTCTCACAAAAGTTGAGTAAAGTTCGAAAATTTCGTCTTTGTGCATCTAACTATCACTGTAAATCCATGGTTGGGAAAATAGGTGGGCGTGGAGTCTGATTCGTGTAAATCAGAGAAACGGCACCTTTAGGTACCAACTGCGCTTTCACACACATTCCAACAGGTGGAAATGAATTAAACACACCAATGCTTATGGAGGTATCCATCAAGCCGTAGAGTATTCCCAGTGCGTGAACCACTTTTTGTTGTACTTGGTAGAATGCTGATAAATACACTTATTTTACCGCCCATTTATTTACAGTGTATAGTTTCGTAATCTAGCAGCAAAGGGCGTGTCCTAATGTGGAATAACTATTGAGCTTTAGACCACTTTAAACATACCACAGTTGGAGCATACTGGACACACATAACATTCTGAAATATATTTTCCGCCTTTTAGGAATATTTGAAGAGCTTCTTGGATGTACAGAACTTTAATATACAATTGAATAGTATATTCATATTGAAACGAACCCGAATATTTTCGGCAGACACTCGTCGGTGGTAATCGTCAGCAACCAGTAGAGAATTGGAAAGAACATTGTATATCAACAATCGTATCACAGAATATGACGTCACCAGCATGAAATAGAGAGCATTCAATGTACTATTTTTAGGTGGTACACGAACTCCTTTTCTTGACAGAGTTTTGGTTGGTGTATTTTGATAAAAGTCGACTCCAAGGCACACAAATGGAATTGTGAGCGGCCCCGCCCAACGATTCGAAATTGGTCGTCTCGGTAATTTTTCGCACAAATCTGATGATCTAACAAATGTATTTATATTTATTTTTATACAAGGCACTCTTACTTTGTGATTTTCCAATTGACTTGAAATTATTTTGTCTCGATCGCATACATCTTGAACTCTAAAACGGAGTGTTTTCCTTGGTGCGTCTCTCTCTCGCGGTGACGAACACGCAGGTAATTTAGTTCATAGGTGCTGCGCTTATAGTGCTAATCCTGCTGGAATATTCGAAGTTGCTTGCGAGACAACCAGGTCGTTGATATGATTGGCCCATAGCCATTTCATGTGCCGCTTATTTTCGATGTATTCTATTGCATCGTCGTGGTGTCAAAAAAATATCCTGCTCTGAACTTTCATTTATGAAATGTCTCAGACCTCACATCAATAAATTACGTGGTAGAAGTTGTGCGCTATTACACGCTGTCACACACGCTGTAATAAATTAAATATATATTCTATCAATCACCGAAGGAAATTAAGCCAGGAAAAATCGGTCACACGCAAAAAGTCTGTATCAGATTCTCACGTACAGGACATTTCGCGAAATGGCGGTGTAATTACAAAACGAGATTGACGACTGTGTAATATATTGCAACAACTCACGGAGTTCATGGTCGGTTGTTGAACGTAAATTGGGAAATGATGAATTTTGCAACGGAATCACACTTCAGTGCTTTAGGATGTTTGATTAGGTCAGTGGTTCCCAACCTTTTTCGGCTAGTGGACCCCTTGGCCGATATTTGAGCCGGAATTTCCCCCCTAAGAAAAAGTTGCCCGGTTACCAAAAAGGTGCTTTTTAACGCACAGCCATTTGTTGACTGAGCAATATATGCCAAAACGTATTCAGATATGTCCTAACTATGTTGAATGCGGCCTGAATTACACTTTCATGAAGTACCGCTGACAACTTCCATATCAATTATTTGACACTAGGTCTGTTGTTATCAGTGGTGGCTTTTGGTGTGGGCGGTCGTCCAGGGGCCCTTGGTCGAAGGATCCCCCCATCTTTGGTTTAAGTGCTTTTTCAAGGATTATAGCGAATAAACGTGTAAATCCGTGTACCATTCAAGAAGATGGTTCCGTACAGATTCATCAAATCTCTGCATTTGTTAGAAAAGTTTCATAACCCGATAATCAAACTTTGACGTGGTGTGGTGGCTTATTACTATTGTCACCCGATAGCTTGCCAAATAAATGTGGTCTATTAGCCTGCAGCAGTGGCTATCGCTGTTTTGTTATTTCACGCTTCATGCCATACATCTTCAACATGAAGACATGAGATATATTTAACTGGGTCACTTGTTTTATAATTTTACAATGTATAATAAAAGAAGGCTCAAGAGCTACAACAATTCAAGCCTGCTTCAAAACCGTGTTACAGTGTCATACACGTGAGTGGCGTAATTCCGGTCCACATGGCGCATTGATTTAAGTTCGTAATACTAGAAGCGAGGAGGTCTAGGGGTGACGTCCCACAAAAGCTGCGATTACATACTTATAGGGCCCCCTGGAAGTCTCGCCCAGGACCCCCCAATCGTAGGGCCACCACTGATTGTTATCAAAAATTTATCTAAATCAAAAGAAATTAGGTCATCACTTTCCGTTGCGGTCAAATTACTCTAAATTTGGCATGTTTTTTACTGCATGGTCGGGTAGCTCCTGACTACAAATAAATCACCAAATTCGCTTTTCGATGGCCTTGAGTTGAATCAATTAATTTCGTGTTTTTCACTTTAGCAGAGATGTTGGTTTAAAAAGGGAAACATTTTCCCCAACGGCCAAATGCTGAATTCTCCCCGACTTTTCCCTGCTTGGTAGCAATTTGGTCGAGAGGCTGTCGCGGGCCCAACGACATCGTCTCACGCGCCTCACTGCTTGGAATATTATAGAGGCATATAAACATATATCTAGCTAAGAATCCGCCAAAAGAGACCTTCAAAGAACTAGTTTCATACTTTGCAGTTCTAACATAAAAGTCGAAAAATGTTGCGAACCAGGTGTATCTTGCGTTACAACGCTAAAGCCAAATTCCCCCCTAAAAGTTTCGAATTCCCCCCCGGTGGGGAACCACTGGATTAGGTTGTCACTTTATTTCTGCTTAATCAGTAGGCGTCCTGTCATTGAATCGAATGGTGAATAACTGGCAAGCTTCTACTTGGCGTCAATTACTCTCTGTAACTATCGCTAGAATGCCTAGTGTATATGTTGACACTCATCAGATCACGTCAGCGGTTTGTGGCGAGATAGCGAGATAGCGTAATGGCGAGATAGCGTATGGCATCATCCACAGCTGCAACACCAATGAATTGTGGGCTCGATTCCGACCGAGGTGGACTCCAGAATTACTACCAAAGTGTTTGAAGTTTATCTAGGCCGCTCTTCACCATCTCATCCGTGTGTAAGCTGTGTCTTATAAAAGCCTATAAGTGGGCCGTGCTACAAGTCGGCTTCTACGGAATAAAAATGAAGAAATTCGGCCTGGTGTCAAAGACCATAGTAGTCGACAAACACCATGAATACCGCAAACATTTATCGTAATTCAGCTTTTACACTCATATAAATTTAAAAAAATTAATAACATTGAAGTAAACCCAATTGTTGTCGGAGTGAATAAATTGCCGACGAATTATTATTAACTGATATGCTTTACTTGATATTTTACCCGAACGAGTGTTTCGCAGCCTAAGGTGTGATTGGATTTAGAAGGCATGAGAACAATATATATCAGCATGTATTATCAATTCTTTTCATTTATTTTTTTATTAATCACATGATATTATACCTAATATTGTCACCTTTTATTGTTACATTCTATCTGCATTTCAGATAGAAGAGATGTTCTTTGAAAAGAATCGAAATTGGTCGCAGAAAGATTGGTGCGATTTAGGCACCGGCATTCGGAATTCCAATGCTTCAAAATGCTCTTTCGGCCGTCATTTGCAGTTAGTACCGAATTTGAAAGCCTTGCAACAAGGACATCGCAACTTGGGCGTAAGTGTGCTTTCCCGATCTCGAAATACATTTTGACGTTTATCCAATAGCTTTTTTACTCTTTAGGTACGTAGATTCACCATCGCTTCCTGTGCTCTCGCGGCATCGCCAGAAATGGAACTCTCGATTCACGACTCGATAAGTGAAGCGACTATGCCGCATGCTGTGAGACCTGTAGATCAATACGCCTTCATCTTTTGTGATGGTTTCATATAATGTTATCTTGCGGACATTAAAGCCCCTCATTTATGAGTATATTTGTTATAAACGAACTACGCACTAATCCGAATTAGGCTCATCCATAAATAGTACCCGTGGAGTAATCTCAATCAGTACATTTGAACGATTTTTCATGTAATAGTATTTACGGTGGCAAAGGCATCGCATTTCAGGCATACCCGACTGAAAAGCATAGCGATGCTTCGTTCGAGTATTTTCGCGTTTAGACAGCCCTGTGATGGATTTTGGATATAGATGTACTGCTAACGAATGAAAGAATCTGCGTCGCGGATTTCATGGAAATAATACCCGACATCGTGTTAAGTTGACTAAGTTTAAACCAGAATGATCTAGAACGCATGCACGCGACCACACGTTATCAGTTTTACCACCTCTGGCCTAATCGAAATATGGATGAGCAAGGACCGCTATCTAACGCAGTGGTACGCAAACTCGACCCCGGCTACGCCCCTGCAATTATGTTCACCGCGCTATTATACGCATCTGTCAGGAAGTACCAATTCAAAATGTCTGAGCTATCGCGGCGATTTCTTGCAGAATCATTGTAGATGGATATCGGAAGCTGAACACTGATACATCCTTTAAAAATTATGGTGCATTCAAGGACGGGGGTGGCCAACCTTTGTGCTGTTCACTGCCGCATTTTGATTTCTCATGTATACCACACGGCCGCATTCTAGCCCATATAGTCGTAACAAACCAACTGGACGCCAAATACCCATTTTAATCTGTCCTTGTCCCTTTACGATGAACTCTGGAGTAGTTTATTTACGCAGATCGGCTTACTAGAATAGCAATCAAGACTACCGGCTGGAACCACTGATTTAGCTTAGGCAATGATATATATACAATGATTGGAAACTCCAGTGAGCTCTGCGTTTGAACGCGTCGCGAATCATGCTTCACCAGGGGTATGAAATCGATGTAAACAAACGGTTCGCCAGCAATCTTTCTTCAGGAACTGGCGTTACCGTAGTGAAAAGTTTTTTTATCGAGACCTCTGTTGCAGGTGAAATGTGTTCATACTGTACAGGTTTTGGCCAATACCAGTAGCAAGGCTTAATATTCAGAGGAAACTGATGTACCAGTGTGCACTGTGCATACGTGATGAACATTGTGATCGGAGGTGGTCTCGCAGTATCAAATAACGGTGGATACTTCATAGTACGAGGTAGAGTTGGGATCAGGTCACTATCTTCAAGTCATTGCAAATATATAATCAAGTCACGAAGTCATTTCTAGATTTTTCAATTCAGGCAGGTTCTAAACCTGACTCTGAAATCAGGCCTTCTGATGTTGTGAAAGTAAACAAACCCTACTTGAGGATATCGCAAAAGCATCACGTTTTTGAAGTAATAATAGTCATTATTCTTTTGTTACGGAGATCCATCTTGTGACTCGAATGCTCCTATATTCAATTGAATAAATAGAAATATTTTGTTTGATACTTATCAGTAGAGAGTCTTTATTTTCATCCAGCCAAAATACATAACACACGGCAGTGATGGCGGTACAGAAAATATGCTTGCAAGTAATCGTTGGCAGCTTGTAGATACAGTATACAATTGACTGACAGACTAGACTAACTCATTTCTTCATACTACTCGAGTACTTTTCAGACCGTTCATTTTGTGCTTCAACAAGTCGATTTCATTATCCAATTGACTAACAAACGTCTGCAAAATCTGGTCTTAACCTACTTTTTCAAACTACTGCATGAGTGCAATTCCCCATGATATGATGGTATATCTTATAAGTGTATGTGTGCGCAAGAGCGACCCACAATAGGTAGAAAGTTCCTGGCACTGTCCATTTCAGGTTTGATAGACTTGGGCACAGCCAATGATACATAAATGATTGTTCACAGCATAAACTTTGTATAGTCATTTAATTGTAATATTGTCCATGTCCAGTTTGTCAACTCTTACAATCATAGTTGACTTGCAAGATGGTGACTTCGAAGAATGGGACGGAATAGAGACTGTCCATTGTACAACAATCCCCTTCACTCAGCAAATTTCCGAACTTACACATAACCATCTATTCCCTCAACGGTTGAGGTGATCATGGAAGAAGTTGATCGAAACTGAGCGTCATAACAATGTGTCATCGGATGGGTATTACAGAAGCAGGATTTTGAACAGCTTAAATACCTCACTTCTTCATCGACTGATAAATGCGCTGGTACTAGTCGTGACTAAATTTCAATGAGGATACCAACACCATAATATCATTGAGAATTTTATACCGGGTATAGATATTTCATTTACTATAACACTTGAAAACTGCATAAACAACTTTTGTTATTATGTCAGACTTGTTGTCATCTAAATTCAGAATAACAAGAACCAAAATCCTAGTCAACGGAAAGTTTTAAGTCAAGTCAATATGTAGCAAAAAGGGATTTTCATGTTTATGCAAATTACAATATCAGATATACCTATGTTCAAGCCATTCGATAAATGTACTGTGTGCATCTATTTTTGTTGTAATTTATGAAACTGTGCTGTGCTATTATGAACAATCGAATAACTGTGCCTAATATTTGATAACGTCAATGTTTCTTGTCACGTAACAAAAATATATATTCTCAAATGTTATTTTTTGGAGCTTTCTTATTCTCTCTTAATGACAATAACAGGACTTAAGTTGGATGGTAGAGCAGCGATTTTACATGACGTTGAGCATCGGAGGGCATTGAAGCATCAAGTACCATGGCATTTGAACACTAGGATGTCTCAAGCCTCTTTGGAAATCAATTATTCTTTGAAAACTACCATATCGCAGGTGCGGCCAGATTTCCTGATCAGGCTATAAATGATTCAAATAACGGATCAAGACTCAATCTCTTGGTGATAATGAGGTAGTCTGCTCGATGGATTGGCAAAAATGTCCGTATCAAATCTCTTTGATAAGCTTCCCTGCTCACGAATTTCGTTGCTGTTTCTGCGGCATAAGAATATCTCCAGTTTTGCAGTAGCGGCATATCTTTTTTCAGCTAGTACAAGTGAAGCAATATTATCTGTAATGCAATATGGCTTTAAATGGCAGTTGTAGCTGAACTTGGTTGTCATATTCACAAGGCACACGAAATTATCCACAGATTGCATTGTAGTGTCCATCTCCTCACCTCTCGCACTCGAATAATATGCATAGTCTTTCAGCAAGACTATTTTTCCCTGCATCAATCGATCCAATGAGTATCAATCCAATCCGGCACCAATCGTCAAAGTATTATTCATTTTGACCACAATCTTTGGAAATATCTCAATGTCTGAAGCAGAGTGGAACATGACATGGTTGCTTCTCACGGACTGCCCGGCGTATCAGAATCCCACAAGATAATGATTAGCACTTTTATTAAGATCCATAAATTCTTTTCAATTTCCTCACGGTTGTGGGTTACTTTGCGGCTGTTTCCATACACGAACAATCTTTTCTTGGAAAGTTAGAATGGACTATGATTTGTAAAAAATGTTAATAACGGTCCTGTAAAAAATTTATGCATTAGACATTTACATAATGGGAATTTGTTATGTCCCAGTTTTGTCATAATGGGAATTTGTTATGTCCCAGTTTTGCCAGTCAACTACAATTGAAATCAAGGTAAATATTCAAGCCGTATTACCGCATATGCAATATATATGAGCAATGAGCATATTCAAGAGAGAGATTTTGCATTGGAGGATTGTGGAGTTACATTGCTGAGAAAATAACCTGGCTATTTCAGGCAGCAGTACATACAAATGCAAGTTGATGCTAATGCTCAGGTCATAAAGCGTGATGCAAATAGCGAAAAGTTATGAAGGTTTTACATAAAATACCATAGACGTACACACTATACAAAATCATTTCCTAACCTTTCAACGAATAAGATGCCATAGAATGTTGCTCGCAATTGCATAAATCATCTATGTTGTACAATCCTTCCAGCTATCAATCTTAATGAGTACTCCTTGTTACTTTTCACGGTTTACAGGTTATTCATGGGGAACACTTCACTTTATATCGAAGAAGTGCCAAAACGTTTACCAGGTACATTTTGAATAAATGGGCAATGGGCATTGGTAGACGTTTTCGGACACCCTGGTGTGAAAGATTCAACTATTGAGAGGAGTACGACAGATCACGCCAGGTCGATGTGAACAATATCAACTATGGACTGATTACACTGGTCTACAAATTTCAACTTTTTTTTTCAGGTTTGGGTTTTGACAACTGATTTTGGCTAATTTTGGGGCGCTGATTCCGAAAATGGCCTCCGATTTTCTCCATCACATCACGTTTTTGAGATATGAAATATCCCTAATTTGAAAAAAAAATTAATTTTTGACCCCCTCTGTTTTCAAAACAAGGAAACCTGATGCAATAAACACTGTTTTATCTGCAATAATCCAGCTCTAATTAGCAAACAAGCATTCTATATTATATTCAAACAAATTTGTGTTGTATTTATTAAAATTTCATGCCTTGGAATAAAAAATAAGCAGGCAAAAGAGCAAATAACAAAGCTGGTACAAGAGTGACATTTTATCGCAATGAAAAATGAAAGAAGATTATCAGAACATCAAAACCGTTCTCGAAAAGTTGTAGTAGCATGACCATGGCTGGCTCATCTGTTTAGACTTGAAAATGGTGAACATTTTGCTGGGGCAACAAAGTGGCTACACCGAATACCCATGTTTTCTATGCTACCGGGACAGCAGGGTCAAGGATCACCACTGGAACATGGATGAGTGGCCTCCAAGGCTCACCTTGACGCCTGGAGACAAAAATATCATACGTGATCAGTTTGTTGATATAAAAAAGATCCTCTTGCCTCCTCTTCACATCAAACCTGGTCTCATGAAACAATATGTAAAAGCTTTGGATTGTGAAGGGGGGTGTTTTAAAGGATATATGTTAAGCATTTTCTGGTCTCAGTGAAGAGACAAAAGAACTGGGATTTTCAATGGACCTCAAATTAGGCAATTGTTAAAGGATTAAAATCTTGTATAATCAATGTTGCCATTCGAGGCAAGAGCTTGGAATGCTTTCGGTGCTGTTTTTTGGGAAACTGAAAAGTAGAAAATTATAAAAGATCTCTCAAGGGAGCTACTGCTTAGTTATGAAGTTTTGGAATGCAGGATGAGCATCAAAGTTAACGATTTGAAGAGCCATGCGGATGAGTTCAGACAAAACCTCGGGAAAGTTAGTGAAGAACGGAGTGAACGTTTCAGCCAAGCTATTCAAATTATGGAGGCACGTTTTCAAGGCCGGTGGGATTTATGGATTCATTTATTTCCCACACCAGTAAAAATCCGGTACGAGCAAGGACAAGGACACAGTCGCCACCTGTACCTGGATCTTCGTATGATAGCCGACTATTGATGGAGTTGGAAAAGTGAAATTCCAGATGCTGTTCGTAAAAGAACGTCCCTCAAAAGAGAATTATTAAGCTTATAAGTGAATACTTCATATTTTATGAAAGTTCTTTTTTATGTTTCTGAACTGGCCCTGCCCAAGTCCCTGTCTTCCGAATTTCTGCACTTCATTGGAATGTCTATGGGCATATTGTGTGAACTCTAGGCTGTAATTCAGATAATACCTTGTTACTGTCCTATCCACATGTTCGTCAGCATAATGTAGCATTTAATTTTATTATGGTTGCTCTTTTGCACGCCTATTTTTAATTCCGGGGCATACAACTTCAATAAAGACAACTCAAATTTGTATGAATCTAACATAGAATGCTTGTTTGCTAATTAAAGCTATATTATTGCGGGTAAAACAGTGTTTATTGCATCAGAATTCCTTGTTTTGACAACAGAGGGGGGGGGGTCAAAAATTGAATTTTTCAAAAAATTAGGGATATTTCATATCTAGAAAACGTGATGTGATGGAGAAAATCTGAGGCCATTTCCGGATTCAGCGCCCCAAAATTAGCCAAAATCAATTGTCAAAACCCAAACCTGTAATTTTGTGTAGACCAGTGTTATCAGTGCATTGTTTTGCCGATTGAATATTGTTTTGTACAATGCCGATTCTCATCATTGATGTAGATTAAACGGCCTGACCCGGTAAAAAGTTATATATGTTAGCATTTTAGCAATCAGTGCAATAATAGTTTTCGGTTAGTTCTGATTTTATATTATGAAGGTACAATCAATATATTGATACTATGGTTGCCAGTGAACTCGGCCTTGATGAATTCGGCCCCGCAATATTACAATATATACTATTTAAAACAACTTAGTTACTCACACAAATATCTTAATCAACCCTTCTCTTTTAAAAAATCAGGTGACGTAAATGCTGCCAGAAAAATTTCAAATCCTCTTTTAACAATTCTTCTTGGTTCTGCACATCTATATTGACGCTCACCCACACTATCTAATAATTGTTTAGGCTGTGTTATACATGCATGGTTGCAACCGATGCTAAAATGCCTCGCAGCTAGTCGGTACTGTGATAAATGTGCATTGTTAAAAGTTATATTACATCCTAGTATGCAGCACTGCCTCACTATGCTCAAGAAACCAACAAAAACTAAACCGATTGGGGGAAATCAGTGAATTAATGCGCCAGCAAGGTCGATTGCAGCACTTCACCACAGTCGACATACGCAATCCCGTACCTCTGCTCAAGCATAACCCGCGACGGACTGATTTCGCCGGGAACCTATCTTGTCGCGTTAAGGGGCGTGGCAGTTTCCAATCATTGTATATATATCATTGGCTTAGGCAGCAGTTTGAAAGCATAACCTTCAGAACATTTGTTTGTACAGCCTTGTATGTTGTAACCATTGTTATGTTTGGACATGAAATACACTAGAAAAGTAGCATTTGTACATTGAGCACCTATGAACTAGATGAAATACATCAATATTTCCAGTCTAGCAGTCACAAATTATAGTTCTCTGACTCCCAACTACCACGTTGCTGACGTATTTAACCTTTAATGACTGATACAGACCTTCATTAGTTCGGAGTGTGATATCGACTCAATGTCATCAGCGAACGGATTATCGGTCGGTCTCTAGTCTTGATTGCTTTTTTCGTAAACCGAATGATAGATTACCTAGACTCACGCAACGTATATGTAAAGATTCGGTTAGAACAGTGGTGGGCAAATTACGGCCAGCGGGCCGCATGCGGTCCGGAACATCGTTTTGTGCCGCCTGGCTTCGCCTCGAGAAAATATAATGCGTACCAAAATGTAATTTTTGCAGTGACTTGGCGATACTTCTTCCTAATACATTTATCCATGACCACGATAAGTTACATTCTTACTATGATGGTTATTTTATTGTTGACGTGGTAGCCTGTTCTCAAGGCCCACGCATTTTCAAAGGTTTTAGTTGGTGAACATCACATAAATTCAAAACGGAAGTAATATAATTCAGATCACGATAGTGGTTTGAAATTAACAACCCCGTAGTTCTATTACTTTTCTTACCGTATATGGGACACCGCTTCACGCGTGTGTTAGGTTCAGATATGTTCTCGATATGTGTAGAAGTATTTATTATATTTAGATTGAATATCTATCGTACCCATCGTATATCGAAGGCAGCATGGTTATGATTAGAGACGACCGATTATCGGCTCGCCGATAATATCGAGTCGATATCACGCTTGGAGTGAAATATCGGTATCGGCCATTGAAGGTAAAAAAATATCGGCCATTTTCGTGACGTCACAACATGGTGGCAGGGAGTAAGAGAAGTCGATAGAAGACGTGAGGACGGTAAATTATAAAAATAAATGGCCAAGCTGCAGATAGTGCATACTTCATACAGGGCAGTAGGCGTGCCTATCTGAAAAATATTATAGATAACTAACCACCGTTATGCCCCACTGACTTCGTGGGAATCCCCCTGCAGTAATCGATCACCAACGACATAGAGCAGCTGGATGGATAGTTGTCTGCAGAAGATTTCAATCAGTAAGAGAAATGAGAACTTCAATCATGCTGGACGGACCCTCGTAATGATAGAGAAAAGCGTCGCATCGAAACATATCTCGGTTCGGTACCAACAGAGCTAATTATTCCAGTAATGTATGAAGTCGTCTGACTGAGGCCTGCGGGGCCACCATGATAGGAAATATGCAAGCATAGAGGGCAAGAAAATCAAGCAAACGAGGAGTAAAGCCAATAATTGATACCAAAATTTTTGATTCCATGATGACATTGGCCAATTCTGACAAAATAGCGTAAAATGTTGATTGTTGAAATGCTGGTCATGGTCAAGGCCCAAGGGGAATGGGTGGAGCAGTTGCAGACGTGGACAATTTGAGTTGTTTTGCACATTCTCTTCAGCTATTTGTTAATGATTTGCTGAAGGCTACAGGTGCATTGCCAGAAGAATATCAATATTAATATCAATATATGGTGAAACCATTGAAGGAAAAATCCCCTGCAAGGGAGCGGTGGAACCGGAAGGAAGAAAGATTTCCAATTCTTGCTGTGCCACTAATTATGGTACCAACTACCAAGTGAAAGACTGCTCAATGTGTTTAGTACTATATACATCATCTATGGAAGACCACAGAAGTTCACTCCGAGAAATTGTGCTTCGTGAACTGTAATCTGCAATTGCTGGATTGGTGCTTTTGATATATTTTTATAGTTCCTGGATCATTCATTTCATGTTCAAGCATATCAATGGCTGTAAAGTTGTTGAAAGAAATACTCTGATGTGTTAAATATGGACCTTAGCTAGATTCCATATCTTTTGAATATCGGCTGAATATATCGGTGTTATCGGTGGAGGTACTGGATATCGGTCTTATCGGTATCGGCTCAGAAATCCAATATCGGTCGGGCTCTAGTTATGATGCTGTCAGCATTGTCTGTCCTGGAGTTAAACCAAAAGTAGAATCAGCAAATATATGAAGAGAACTTACGTCCGCTTCTAACAATCAGCACAGCCGCTTTTCATCCCAAATTTTACCAAATTGGTTGTTGAAGATGACCAGATTAAAAAATTATGTCAATGGTATCTGACGCGGGTACGTTTTCATTAAATTATTGTTTGATTTCTTTTAAACACATAGATATCAACTCCATAGTTCCATTCGGCAGTTAATTACATGGTAATAGTAATTGTGCTTTACCTAATAATTCCAATTTAATATAGTGCGGCTCGCGAATGGATTCGAATGTTGAATGCGGCCCGCGAGCTGAAAAGTTTGCCCACCCGTGAGTTTCAGGGGCTGGGAACACACGGCTCGCGGCCCGGATCCGGTCCGCGACGGGATTTTGACCGCATACAGTTTCCCGTCTTTCATGATAATGTGGCCCGCGGCCCCAGTCTACCGAGATTCCCGACTACTTGCTTACTACGTCAAATTGAGTGACTGCATGCGCAGCGTGCGAGAGTGTAGCTTGCGCGTAAGTTCGTTGAAGCGAGAAGACTTTCATTATCGGCATTTACCATGTACTCAACCCTAATGTTGTTCGTGGGAGTCATGGTGTTTGTCGACTACAATGATCATTTGGACCAGGCCGATATTTTTGATTCCGTAACCGCCGACTTGTACCACGGCACACTTTTAGGCTTTTGTAAGACAACGCTTATACGGATGGGATGGCGAGAACTCGGTTGGACTCGAAAGCACAACCCATTGTCGCTGTAGCTGTGGATTATACCACTACGATATCTCGCCACCTACTTAAAACTAATGAATTGATATCTTCGTAAATTTGGTGTACCGGGCTAATCGTACGCCTTGCAATCTTCATTATGGATTGCACCGTGTGTTGATTGATCAGAGAGAAGAAGAGATGGCGGCACCTGTATGATAATGATGTTCTTAAATCCTAATTGTCCTCGTCATTATCGGCGAGAAATGGATTTGAAGTGACATTGCTGTCGTTATAATACATTCAATAAATGCGATCAATTCCTTGTATATGTGGATAAATGGGCGAATAATGTATCGATTAAGCATTCCGGCCCGCAAAGTACCTAATTTCCCTATATCCGGCCCGCTGGCTAGAGAAGTTGCCCGCCCCTGAGTTAGATTGTACTTCGAATCCCGTAGAAATCTGATAATTGCTTTATTGGAATAGAGTACGTAGTTATTAGAATTTTAAAATTGCTATTTATGTTGAACATTTATAGAAATAATATATTCTAAATAGGTACATGAATATGATAGTGAGTATTTTATTTCATAAATACAAGTAATGAACTTTCAGGGAAAATCAATAGATGTGATGATGGACTGGTTAATAGGAGAAAAATTCGTTGAGTCTCTTGGACGCTGCATTGCTGAATCCGGTTTCGAAGAATTGGTTCTTATGGATCATAAATCATTTAATCCAGATACGATCGCATGGCTTGGTAAAGGCCTGGGAGGATATCAGGTATATATAAATCGGCCATGTGATGTCTCATTTAAGTTCTTGTTTTTCTTTTCATTTTAACTGGTTTGTCCTATTACCTCAGATCGAGCGAGTGGCTGTTGCTACATATTCCATTGAGACGTTATGGGATTTGCTTAAATTTATTCGAACGAGAAATATTTACGTTGAAGAAACCGACGATATTAATACAAAAGAGATTTTGCGACATGGTTTAAAAGTAAACATCTTGTCTCCGGTGTACTGGAAAATGAAATTTACAAACCATTGATTGAAACGATGTTTTGGAGGGTATTACAGTTACTATTACTGTCCCTTTACATTGGATATTTTCAAGTTCAACAAAAAGTATGTGACATTGCAACCTCTGCTAAATTCCTAAACTCGCGTTGATAAGTATATATTAGTCATATTTTTCGCATCATTATGAATCTACATATGCTAATAGACTCGTCTGCATATTGTTGTGATGTAGCCTACGTGTTATATTGCTTTCATTGCAATCACAATCATGCGGGTGTGAATAGTTTATGTTTTGATGAAATATCCATTATCTATACCTGTTGTTTCCAACCTTTTCCCACCCACGTACCAGTTCGCGGTTTTATGCAGTGCTCGCGTACCACCTTCCGCGGCCAGAAGTGTTTCCACCGACGAAAGAACTTCGCGTACCACAGGTTGGGAATCATTGATCTATATGAATACGAGATAGCTTGTCCAACGAATCCAGGAGCGAGACCTGTACAGGTGAATCCTCTGTGCTAATTTATTCTCCTTCATTATTGGCAAATGTAATAAATAGGGCAATTTTTTTTTGACATGTCAAAAAAAGTCAAAATTAGGTCAAAATTGTAGCGTTAGGTCAAAATTTGTCAAAATTGTTTACAAAGTCAAACATTTTTTGACCTCTGCATTTCGTTTGTATCGTAGATTTTGCGCTGTCGGTGAACTTATCATTTGATATTTTACAGCTTGTAGCCTACTTTATAGGCCTACCGTTGTAAACGGACCATCGTCTGCTCATTGTGAATCATAAATGGTCAAATGAAACAAATACTGACATGGTTTTATGGTCAACGGACCGCAATATCCTAGCTGAAGCAAGACTGCTTGGACATTGCATGGTTCTTATATCAAGAAGCGCAAGCTGAAAAATTGTGATATAGACAACATTGTCAGAATGAAGCAACACGGTTTGTCACCAGCAGTGTGCACACAAATTGAGTGTTGTCAGCCAACAAATGCTGCTGTTGAACGTTCTTTCTCCGTTCTTGGCAAGCTACGCAGTAAGGACAGACACTTTCTACCCGAGAATGTAGGAAAGGATCTTTCGTTGTACTACAACAAATTTTAATTATTTCCACCAGAATACGTAATGGAACTACTGGAATTCTTCATAGGGCCAGATTTCGTTAAAACACTAGTTTTTGAGCCAAAAACGTTTTTTCAGGCCAATCTACTTTGTAAGGACAGATAGTTCCAACCAGAAATGAAGATAAGTAGTACAATTTTAACATTATATGCGAAAACACCTAATTTGCATACGTGAGGTCAAAATTTGGTCAAATTTCAGTTTTTTTAGGTCAAAAAAGGTCAAAATTTAGATTTTTTAGGTCAAAATCTTCCGTTTTTTAGGTCAAAAAAAAATTGCCCTAGTAATAAATTACCCTGCTCTCATGTCATCAAAATACGCACCCGTACATTGTGAAAGGATTTTCTTTGTTACGCCAAATTGAATCTCCAACGACACAATATTGTTTAATATCGATGCTCATCCAGTAAAATAATCCATGCTACTTCGATGTGGATGAAGACTACACAGTTGCAATAGTATAATAAGTACAAGCTTGTAGGCTATAAATCAGAGACGGGCAACTTCAGGCCCGCCATCCGGATTTGGCCCACGAAGGGATTTTGACCAGCCCGCAGAGAGTTTCTATACCCTGAAAGTGAAATTATATTCTGAAAGTATTGACAAATTTAGTGCGCCACAGAATGAATTCAAGTTTGCCAACCTGAGAAAGATAGACATGAAACTATTTGCTCTGTTCGGGTATGGGCCTACATATATTTTCGACCGTGATCGTTAGGAAGATGAAGCTGCGTTCCGAACTGACCGAAGTCTACGTGCGGTCTTTACGAATGGTTTCTACATGCGACATGCAGCCTAAGTTCAAGGAACTTGTTGACAACTTTGACCGACCACAGATGTCTGATTGACTTCAATTCATTAAATACTGTTTTTAGTCTCTACGCTTTTATCTTGAAGTTTACATTAAGACCTATTTATTCCTTGTATAGGTGAATAAATACGCGCTTACGATAGATATTCTGTAATCCGGCCCGCAAAGTTTTTCATTTTCCCATATCCGGCTCTCCGACCTGTGAAGTTGCCCGTCCCTGCTACAGACCGATGAGATCTGTTGTATCGACATATCCATCTAAATCAGCCTATCCTAAAAACTTGCGCATTGGGCAGTGTGCTGGCTTCAGACGTATTACGGTGTAGAACTTCCTAAGACTATAAATCTGCTAGGCCCTTGCAACCGCGTTTATTTTCTTCTCTTTTTAATTCATATTTCGTCAAAGTCATTGAAATTTAAGTTTTTGCAGTTCCATCTCTTGAATAGGGAAAGTTTGATGCGCTGTTCCGAATTCCTACCAAATTGCTCCATCGAAATGTACCATATTGTTATTGCCACTGAAATATTTTTATAATGGATTCAACGAGAAAATGTATGCTATTTGCGAAGGATTGTCAATTTTTATTTCCATATCCTTTTTTTTCATATTCGGCAAAATTCATTGATATTCAAATGCTGGTAGTTCGATCTATTGAATACGCGAACTTTTGCTTGCTGTACCGAATGTCTAACAACTGGTGTCAATAAAGGTATGGATATCTATAGACGAGTCTAATTATCCCTGAGTGACGACTTCATTTTTGTTATAGCCAGTGATATATATTGATATAGGCCTAGTCCTATACTTGAATGCAAGGTTTGTTACTCATTGCAGTAATAGTATCTACTCAAGTCTGTTTCGTAATCAATCTTTTGCAATATGCAGATTTTTGTTAAACCTATATGATAATTTGATAATACAAGATGGGTGTGCATAATGTGTGATGATTTAGTTCATGATCAAATCAAGGTGGGCCCGTGAGAGAGTAGTAGAAGGTAAATGTTGTAAGTAAACCATGATTAGATTCTATTTGTATGAAGAATGTACGTATCATCTAGCCGACAAGGATTAGCCCGTATCTATTATCATCCTGCCCGACGATATAGTAGCCTATCTAACAATCTGGGACAGCTTTAGTGTGTTTCTGGTCTAAACCTTGATATTGCGAAAAAGATCAGACTTCATAAGCATCTTACTCTCGTTGGATAGTCCGAATTTAGGACTAACAGTCACCTGCCGTTCACCTATTTTCACGAGAGAAGGTATTAAATGTAGTTCTACAACTCTCAGCAAAATAGTTTTAGGGGTTAATGTTGAAACTACGAGGACAGACTATAAAACTAGCATTAGTCGCAAGATGCATGCAGTAATTTAAATTGTATCATTTCTGATATACTAATATGTGTCCGCGACGACATTCTAAACTACTTCCCCGGACTACATAGGCCATACCTAGGGTTGCATTTGAAGCAAAACACGGCCCTTGTTTAAAACATGATTTTTATTGTTTGTTTTTTCAGCCATGACGTCATGAATATTTGATTGTGACGTCGCAGTGGATTGACATTGACAATTGAAAATAGAAGTTAAATATCGCTCCTTCGACGAAAAGGGCTTCCGACCTCTGTCATAACATACCGAAAATATCTTTAACCAGGATTACATCGCTACAGCATTTTTACCGTCGGCGGTGGTCATCATCAGAACACCCGTTCCATATCAATGATATATGTCTACTTCCTATAACTGTCGAACTGACGACGATTTTGAGGGTTCCATCCACTCCATATATCGTATACGTCGACTATACTGGGCGCGAATCGTCTTTAGGCTCATGCTATATGTTTTCCGAAATTATCTACACAAATATGACATTTTATACTATACGTTTGAGAAAAACACAATTATGATTTTTAAAGGCATTTGTTTAAAAAACGTTTGTTTTAAATGTATCCCTAGTCATAATTGTGTACGAGTAGGCTGCCTATCACATCTTCGTGTTTTCTATTTTCGCTCGATAGAGTTTACGTAGACTTTAAAAGTCACCATATCCACTTTTAATTAGGTATAAAGTTTTGATATTACTTCTACTTCTATACAATTTCAAAAGTTACCTTCGGAATGGCAAAATCACTAAAACATACAAATATATATCCTAATTTAAGTTACGTCGCTCTCGACCTTCGAATCCCTCTCGGCACACCACTGTACCACGGACCACTGACTGCAGAGCACATAGGCCTACTCGAGCGGACTCCTGTAACCACCTTTGACCAAATTATCTCATACTTTTTCCCCTTGTTTGACTTCCCGATCTTGTAACGGGCCCTAAACTGGTATTGCAGAGGCCTCTGTGAACCAGCATCGTTCGGAGATTTGGTCAAAAGATTACCTTCGTATTAGTTAGGAATCAAACATCATACAATGTATATTGACGCAGAACAACAATATCGAACCTTATTATTTTAAAGGACACGAAGACATATACAACGATAACCACGACACTAAACAGTCGGGTCAATGGGAATTCACATCAATTATCAGAAGTAGTCACTTGGTGATAGCTTCAACTGGTTTATTGCGGCGGTTGGTATTTCGTTTATACTCCTAGTAACCTAGTTCAAACTACAAACTGCATGAACGTGCTAACGGTGTTAAAAACAAACAAAACCAGTGGCACCAAGGACAAGAAGCAATTGTTCTTTCGTACAAGGCTCTTGCATTAAACTTATATTATACATGCACATTTTACAAGTTGTGCAGCACCATCGGCTTAGTCACGGTATTTTGGCATCATAGAGTCATCATTTTTGCATGTCAACAATATGCTCACATGTCATTCGAGCTTATGTACAATAAATGTTCATTGTATTATTCAATAAAGGCGACGAAGATAAGTACGACTCGCAATGTCGCGTTAGCGACTCACCGATCCCCAAGAATGTGCTTCGTACACGCAGAGCACAGTTATACCTTCCACTCTGTTACACGCTTAATACGTGATTGTGCGTTATATTTGAAGTTGGTAGGTACGAGTTATGAATGAGGCACGTATTGGATAGTCACTTTCCAGCTCATCTATTTGTTGCTATGAGCTCTAATACACGACATAAAACGTCATTCAATACATCCTGCCTGGCTTCGGTGTCTGTAGAGGAGACGCGCCGCTGCCACACCAACGAGTAGCAAGCTTTAACCCGAGTGCATGAGTTGATCATTAACTCCATAAGTTTATCGAACTAAGGATTTAGGCAGATAAGCTATTCATGGCAAAGACTAGAGGTTAGACTAAAGTTGACATTTATTACTTGCCGTTGTGCAAATACCTATTTATTCGGCTGTGAATCACTAAACTATCTTTGACCTTAGGAATGGTAGCAAAAACATTATTATTATTATGATCCACTATAGAGAATTGCATATGTTGCTATACTTTATCTCGTGTGTTATTAGCTATGTATGCTATCAATCGATGTACGTGGTTGTAAATGAAGAAAGCAACATCATTTCTTCATCAATCTGAAAGTGAACAATGCGAGTATACAATTATTACGAGGTCGAATCCGATCACTTCCGCCAGCAAGTGGGCTTACTCTGCACGCATTTATGACCTGATTGTAGTATGAGATTTGGATGAAACATACATCCTTGGTAGCAACAACCGGCATAATAGCATATTTGAATAGGAGGAAACAATTAAATCTGTAGTAGACTACACAGGGCAGCATCGTTTGTAGCTTGATAGGACACAGCTGAGAAAATCTTTGAGTAAGGAATGTTCGAAGACAGTGACAGTGCAGTAGAGATATGGTTCGTCAATGACGGTATTTTCCTCCGATCAGATGTTTTATTAGTAAAGGAGCACTAATCAATGCTTTGTTGATATATGACCCACGTTTATGAGATATTCACGACAAAACGATCAAAGTTCGAAACTCCATGTGGTCTAAACATAAATCGATTGTCTTCCCAATTTTAATTACCCGTTCACTTTGACTTTGTCCCTAATCAGCGGAAGAACTAAATCAAATATAAGTGGGCCAGCTATCTCGATCAGTTTCAATTAAAATCCAACATGGCTTGTCGTCCTTCAAGCCCTTAGTGCAGTGCTTCTCAACCCTTTTGTCTTCGTGGACCCCTTTCGCACCGTCACGGACCCCACGGACGCCCACGAAGTTTTAGCTCAAATTTAGCTCAATTATCGTGCAATCGTCATCTGTCTTGTGCAAATGATAACTGTAGGCTTAGTGATAATGAGAGCATCAAATAAAATTTTCTTGAAAATAATATCATACTATTAATGTAAAAATTAGGTTGACCTCTGTTATTTCGAAGCGAATTCTGCAACTGCATTTCTTGAAATACGTGGCTGTGTCTTGAAAATTCACGTCTTCAATTTGATATGAACGAGTGCCGAAAATCTATTTTCACAATATAGGTGGTGGCGAATAACAGGTGTCGCTTCCGGCTTCATGTTCGGGTATGATCGGATCAAATAGCGCACCAAAATTGACAAACATTTTTTTTATGAACATATAACGTCAAGCCTGTTCATTTCTAACTAGCTCGAGCAGATTATCTTGAAGTTATTATGGAAAATGGTTGTGAATATCACAGGAGAGAATGGATTTTTGTAAACATTTCAAAGTCACCGTGATTGACCTTACTCATCCAAACATTTTTTCAACAATCCCCAACAAAACATCTCTAAACAGCAAAATGTTTATATCAGTAGCCTACCTTGGCAATGTCACAATTAAGATGAGTCTGCACGGTAGGATATTTCATCTCAGGTGACCATTCTGTTGATGTGAGCTCTGGAGTTTTACTAGTAATGAAGCGAACCCGCCTCGTGATTTTTCGAATTCAATGTAATACAAATTAGGTTATCAACTATTTTGAGGCTTCGTGGACCCCCTGAAAATGCTTCGCGGACCCCCGGTTGAGAACCGCTACCTCAGTGGTTTTCTCCAGTAATCGCAGATAGCCAGGCATCGCATGCATAGCCATCATTGTTAAATAAAACAATGGAATTTCCCGCTTTCCACCACATCGTAAGGTGCAAGACTGGTAAACGCCACCTTCTGTTGAAATTACGTTGCTTTCACGCCCATTCCAGTCCGTGAAAACGAGTCACATACATCTATTCCTACGAATATGGCCTATATTTCATGGCTGGGATACGTACTGCTCTCATGTTGCACCCAGAAGTCACAAGACGGTAGCACACGTAAATGGGACGCGCTACTCCGATGGCATATATATCCTTTGGAGTTGATGCATTTGACTCGCATTCACCGATTGGAATGCGTATAAAACTAAAACTTTTTATCATTAGAGGGATGGTTTTGACGAAGGAGTTTGACCTGTAAAATCAAAATCTTGACATCTTTTGATCTTAATTTTTTAAATTTTGACCAAATTTGACCTAACGTATTCAAATTGGGTGTTTTCCCGCATAATGTTAGAATTGTACTACTTATCTTAATTTCTGGTTGGAACTGTTTGTCCTTACGAAGTAGTTTGGCCTGAATAAAATTTTTGCCTAAAAACTGACAAATGTTTACATGAAAAACTCCATTATAACGGGATCTGGCCCTATGAATAATTCCAGCAGTTACATTACGCATCGTGGTAGAAATAATTTTAAAAAATTGTAGTACAACGAAAGATACTTGCCTACATTTTCGGGTAGAAAGTGTTTGTCCTTACTAAGTAGCTTGCCAAGAATAGAGAAAGAACGTTCAACTGCAGCAGTTGTTGGCTGACGGCACTGAAGTTGCGCGTACACTGCTGGTGACACACCGTGTTGCTTCATTTTAACAATGGTGTCTACATCTCAATCTTTCATCATGCGCTTGTTGATATAAGAACCAATGCCCACGCAGTTTCGCTTCAGTTCGGATTTTTAAGAAAGTTGAGCATAACACCATGTCAACCTTTTGTTTTATTTGAATGTTTATGATTCACAATGAGCAGACAATGAGCCGTCTACAACGGTAGGCCTAAAGTAGGCTACAAGCTGCAGAATGTCAAATGATAAGGTCATCGACAGTGCAAAATCTACAGTTTTGGCCAAATTTTGACTTTTTTTGTCATGTTAAAAAAAAGATCCCTAGTTATCACAAAAAGGTCGAACATCTGATTTTCACCCAGGTGGCCGTTTAATATATAAGTAGGGTTACCATATTTTGGAATCGGGAAAATATCCAAACTTATAATACTGGAGTAAAATCCGGATAAATTGGTAAATTTTCCATGATATTATGGTTGGTTGACTGGGAAAAAAAAAGAAAATCGTCGTCACTATCGTTCGAACCTCGAATTCCCTATTTAGCGCGATATATGCCCATTTTCACTCGAATCTATCCACTATCTTAGCTCTAAAAGCCAGAAAGGAGGATGAATTGCCCAAAAGGAGGACATTTAGGCGGAAGACATTTTTAAAAACCTGAAAAATATGACAAATCCTCCAAAAGGAGGACGTGTGGTAACCCTAATATATAAGCCTATGCTCCAATATTAAACAGAATAAGGCATTAGGCATCTGGTGCATAACTGATGCAGAGCAATAAGTTATAGCATTACAATTTACAAAGGTATACAACTGGTTGACTAAGAAATGGGAAATTCGCAATCTGGTAAGTACTAGTTTTTAGTAATCGGTAATAAGATTTCACTTTATCTAGCTATACATGCACGTAATAATATAACCATCTTTATTGCGAGAAGTGAAACGGAAATTTTCAAAATGGAAAATCATGGTGCAACATCAAGACGCTCCTGGTTTGGCTAGCAAGTCGGTATACCCTGCACCTTGGCTGAATGCAGTCTATGGTACTGTTAGGGTAGTAATTTCGCATGTCATCACACCTTCGGCAAGTTGTTGCGATTGACCAAAAGCGCTAGAATTAGTCAAGCGTGACCTAACCATGTGAAAACGGGAGTTTCCGTTCCATAGTCACATTCGATGGTATAGTCAATTATGCATAGCCTTATAATGACTATGGTGCAACCTCATTAGCTGCGGTTGTCAGTTGTATCTTGTATCCTATTATGCACTACATTAAAAATGGTACTACGGAGGGACTAGGGTCACACAGTTCCATTTTTCCTACCCGTTTCGCGAACGTCGTTGAATCAGGTCAAATCACCACGAGAATGATATCATAGTAACATTCAGTTGCATATATACGTTGGCTGCAGGGATTTGGAAGCTATTCAATTTTGCTAGTTGCCTGGTACTCTGCAATAACGAGTAACTGTCAGTAATTTTGCGAACAAATTTTGGTAAATTGACTTTACAGCTAAATTAAGGTAATAATACACATTAATATGTTAAATTATAAGCTACGCGCAGTTATTGGCTGCCACCTGTAATTCGTTGTAAAATTTACAGAGACATTTTTGTAAATCTACCAGATTTTTTACATCAGAGCGATCGTTTAATATGTATGCTGTTGTTGTTTATGGTATTCATGGTGTTTGTCAACTCTGGTCATTTACACCATTTCCGATATTCCTTATTTTTGATTAAGTAACTGCCGACTTGTAGCATGCCCCACTTCTACGATTTTGTAAGACACTGCTTCCGCTGATGAGTTGGCGAGGAGGGGCCTAAACCTCCAACATTTAGGTAGGAATTCTGTAGTCGACCTCGGTCGGACTCGAATTCACTATCCATTGGTGTTGTAGCTGTGGATTATACCACTACGCTGTCTCGCCACACTCAATATGTATGTGATATTTGCTGAATTTCTTGCAACAAAAATGGTTCTCCGCGCTTGGCGCGATCGACTGTGCGTGAATTATAAATTTCGCAGTGCATTTTGTTTCGTATACTACCACCCATAAGCGCCACGCTCACAAGAGTGATTACGTATGAACATTAATCAATTCAGGTGTGTAATTAGGTGCCCTAAGTTTACGAAGACACCACCTATATTATATGCACCGGTATATCAGATGAGGTGGGCTGAGATAGCACTAAAAATAATTGTAGGCCTACTTCGTGGATTGTATTTTGGCATATACCTACTTCGGCTCGTTCGTGAATCGAGTGATACCAAACTTCGTTCACTACGCAATGACCACGTGTGTGTGTGCATGTGTTTGTGATTCACAAATAGATATGCGTTTCAATGCTTGATTGTGTCAAATTGCTCCCAAGTTGAAAATAATGCTGGAGACCTTAGCTTACGAATTAATTCCCTGCAATGAGTTCGTTAACAGAAAAGGTCTGAAAACATTGGTATACTCATAGAGCCCAACACAACACAGTCGTCCATAAATATTAATATGTAGGATAAATATCTTGTGACATCAACATCGCTAAATCAATGACTTTTCGTAATGAATAAAATTTCAAAGAACTGCGTTGCGTACAATTGGTTGTCTCCACCTTCTCTATTTCCTGCATACCCGTAAGGACGTATCATACTAACATACAAATGCATTTATCGCAATGCGTGAGGCTTGGTTCGCAAAATGTCATAAAAACTCAGATTTGGGTGGCGCTCTACAAGGTTCAAGAACTACTGCTATAAAGTAACAGTATAAGGTAGATTTTGTCGCTCCACTTAATAAAACGATGCTCTCCAAACTTCGATGAATTTCAATGGAAAAATTAATCTAAATGTCCACATTCTTTGGAAGTATTAGTAGTTACGGCTGTATATTTTGTCACTGTGACAGGACTGCACATCGTGTTTCATCCCAGGTTTGCCTGAAGATGAATAGTATCCATCTTAAAAATGGTAACTGAAAGAGTTTGGATATATACATATCTAATGATTGAAAAACTTTATGACACTGTTCCTGATCCGTACCGGATTTTCACTAAATGAATCAATATATCAAATGGGAATTAGTCAGCGTCGTTGAAATGGCCTAGTCAGCCCAATATACTTTCGACAAAACGTACCTATTTTTTGATAGACGAAGAGGATACTCGTCCTCCTCCGACTACTACTACTACTACTACGACTCTTCGTCCTCCGAATACTTCTACTACCACTACCATTACTACGCCATTGACGACAACATCGACGACCAATGCAACACTAGGTATAACTAAATTAGGTCTGCCCGATTGTTTTCTTATCAGCGGAAGTATTTTATGTTTTTCTATTCACAGTGGTGGCCAGTAACGAAGTACTTCTACTTTCTTGAGTTTTCAATAGTAGTGCACATACTTTTGTACTAAATGGTAATGTCTTCACGCCATAATGTAACATGTACTTAGCATGGCATCAGGTAAAAACCTCTTACCTTTCGCACTTTAGAATTTTTAAAGTAACAAAATAGTTTTGGGGTAGGGTTTTGTCCTTGTTATATCATATCATTCGGGTAAATAACACCTGTATCACAGTAACTGAATATATTTTCGAGAACTGCAGCTAATTCTAGGGTTATAAGCCACTTTGCGTTCGTTGATGCCTGTTAAAACTACGCGATCTTTCGCCAAAACTACTTTTTGAAACAGCTTTCTCAAGTAGTGTATTTATCAGACAACAAAATCTCTGCGTGGCTTGGAAATCTATATTTTCACTTTTAATTGAGGATAAATGACTGCGTCACTTCGTCATGTTCTTGAGTACCAACCAACTACCAACACTGACTACTTTGACCACCTCTGAGCTTGTTGAGATGTTTTGTTATCAATATCAACGGTGTTTCGACTACGTTGGTCATTTTACACCGGGAAGATATTTTGTATTTTGATTCGCATGATTGGAAGTTCGTTAGAGCGGCTTTCTTTCGATTTTCGTTCTTGATTTCATCAAGACACCGATAACGCGGATCAGATGGAGGAGGAGTCTGGAAGATAAATCTATTGCAGTTAGGTAAGAATTATTGTCTTGACATCGGTCAGCAAGGAGGTTGCAACCACTACCTCGGACTATGGATATGACATATCGACAGTGAACACGGATGAACAGATGCCCATAAGAAAATACCTGCAGAAACTTTTAATTGCTCAGAGAAGGGTTTAGAATGTTTGGGCATTGGTTGATATCATTCACAGTTCATTCCAATTCCATACTAGAGCATTTCCAATTTTTAATATGACTGATTGACTTCACCAAATTGGTCAATATTTCATTTTCTTTCAGCGTCTTTTACTTTCACGACCAGAAAATCTATTCCGCCTGGATATCACAATAGTAGCATTCGTGTGGCCTCAGCACGGACCGATACAAATCATGCCCCAACCGGCTTCAACACGACGCAGTTGATAGGTTTGTGTGACTATTTTTAGAAATTAATTTGCATTCATGCTTATACTTAAGTTGGCAGGGGATTTCACTTCGTCTCATGAAACGTTTTAGTGATTCATTCAACTAATCGAAATGATTTTACATAGTCCTAAGCGACGATGAGGATTTATCATTGACTCAAACTTCAGCTACGAATCGGGAAACGTTGAACGCACGGACTGCGACTCCAGCCCTCTAGGCCCATTGTTTTCTTCGCAGACTCCGACTCGAAGTCCGACTACAGCAATACTACAAATTTACCTCTAAAATAATATGCAACTGTGATGGTTGGCGATTTTCATGTTTCCATTAAAATTTTTCAAGTAAAATGATTAGGATTATCTAAAATATTTTTGGGCGACTCTTGTCACTGGTAATCGTCAGAAACTATAATAGAGATTTCGAAAAAGCTTCTCATATTAATAGCTGTATCCTTCACCAAGTATGACATCGCTGCAATATTCTTCGAAATTTTTACGCTAGTTCATTTGAAATCTCTACTAGTTCTTGACGATTACCCTTGACGTGCGTCAGCAAAAATATTCGTGGTTATTTAAATATGAATATATTATTCGATTAAAATAATCATTATTGCTCGCTAATTTATTTCACTGTGACGATGTCCAAATTTTGTGTGATAATAATTGATCATGGAAATATTCGTTTAAAAATATCCGACCTTGTCAAAAAATTGACAAGTATATAGGCCACGAATAGTTTTGTTTGACACCGCCGACATAGGCATCTGTAATATAGAGTTAGGGTGACGCGATCGGAAAATGAAAGAGATTGTACGAAGCATCACTCCGCTGATTCTCGTACATTTAGATATATATTTCTGTAAGGCCGTCGAGTAGATTTTATCGGCACAATCGAACATACCGCAGATCAACTGCCCGCAGAGGTGGTCAAAGTAGTCAAGAAAACTACTCAAGTAGAAGTAGAAGTAGCGACGAAAAAATCTACTCAAATACGAGTAGAAGTACTTCTTCAATAAGCCACCTAAAACTACTTGAAGTAGAAGTAAAATTGACTGACTTTAAATCTACTTTTAAGTAAGTAAGTAGTTTTGAAAACAGTCTTAACCCTTTTAATGGGGGGTCCGATTTTGCAGAACTGACCATCACTTTTCAAATTCATACCGTGACCTCACCAAGACCTTAATCTGAGTTATTCCAGTTTAAAAGTGGCCGGAGTATAGCCGTCTACCGTTTCCACCCTCGATCGACACCCCATGCCATGTCTAGGGTTCTTTATACGACTAAATATACAAACTTTTTCTCTGAAAAATCTCTTTCTCTCTCTCATTTCTCCCCTCTGGCCCCCAGGATGGCGTCAGAGAGTCAAAAATGATGCCTCAGTGCGTAGCCACCGTTGCCTGGTTTCAAACAAGCCGTCAACCATGACCGTAAACCGCGCGGCTCGCCAGACATCGAAAAATCAATATTACATGAAAAATTTACATATGGGCGTGGTCAGTGAGTGGTCATAATGGTCAAGTTCAAGATCAATACCGAATCGGACCCCTACCACCCGGTTAATGGCATAAAACAACGTGGTATACTTTCTCTTGTCATATCCCACTATTTGCAGGCATAGTAAACCAGTTTATGACTCATTTTCCGTCTTGAACTTGGCTATGTTCTTGAAAATCACCGAAGCGTGACCACAATTACCAAACCCCCTCAGAAAACGCCCCAGAACAAGGTTTGATGTTCCAAACGGTGATAAATCACACAGAATACCGTACAAGTCGACTTCCTATGTTCTGGCAGAATTTCTGACTATATTTTCCACTCGGAAAATATCTGGAAATTTTAGGTATGGGTATTTTCAGCCGAACTCTTCATGTAAGATCGTCGGTATTCGAAAATTTTCATGCCCTGTACCTTCAAATTAGGTATCATATTAATCAGAAGATAGCAGGCTTTTCATAGAAACCAAAAGCAGTCCGCTACGACATATATCTCTGGAGAAATTGCGGGATGAACTTGAACTTGGGTCACCAGTGACCCCCCCCATTAAAAGGGTTAATTCGTTCGCATGGACTGTCAAAAGCTGCGAATTGAGCTATGCGGCAGGTGCAAAGAGCTTGATTCGTATTGATGCATTCCAGGAGGTATCAATTTTCGACAGCATAAGCATTGTTTCGCGCCATGGGATGAAAATTATAGTATTGATATGAGAATGCAATACTAACCCTTTGTTTACTAGAAGACCCCGTTAGATATGGCACCCTACCCCATATTATAAGGCCCCAAGTTCAGGCGAAGAGCAATACGTTGAAGTTGTATCGGATACGGTTTCATCACTTTTCGCGATTAGTATACGTAAATAACAAATATTGTGGATCGTAAAAGTTATATTTAGTGTACCTTTATTTTCGGAAAATAGAGGCATTGCTACAGTTGCTTTTAAGCTTCAACATGTATGTTCTGCAGACAAAAGAACTGAAAATAATTAGAACTCAAAATATGATACTCGCAATTAAAAGTGAAATACAAATACCACTTCTAAAAAGCAGAAAATATATTTCATGTATTTTGTCCATAAAGCTTCAAAGGTGATCTGCCGAAACAGGTGTATGTTAAAAAAGCTGGATTTTCCAGATTAGCAAGAGACGTAATATGCTGCTAGATTACGATGTGATTGGTAACTGCTCGATTGCGAATCGGTAGTTTCAAACGTTATGATGGGCCATATTTACTGTGATGAAATATTTGATATGGGCGACAATGAGGTGCGAGAGGAACTAAGCAATCCGGTACCTGAATTATATTCACTGATACTTTCATGAAAACATATATGTCACCCCACCACTACTATGCGCGAAGCACAACAAAATTTCTGGGATTTACTTGACTTTTATGAAAATTGAATGTTGATACTCCGTGAAAACAGCCCCGAAATTCCTCAGGCTATCTTTCATATTGGGGGATTAAACTACTTCTACTTGACAAACTGAAAATAGCGAAAAGTAAGTAAGTATATCACAAACTTTTACGAAGTAGAAGTAGAAGTAGAGAAAATCAGATCTACTTGAGTAAGTACCAGAAGTAGATGAAAACTACTTTTGTACTTTCAAAAAGTAGAAGTACTTCGTTACTGACCACCTCTGACTGCCCGAGACGGGTTTTCACCCGTAAAATTTAGACGAATCTGACGTCTATTCATTCCTTTTAGACGCGGACCCGCGATCCGTCGGAGATATAATTATTATCGTTGGATCTACAGCAAGCCTGCTGCTGCTGATTTTCGTAGCAGTCATCATAATAATGTGTATTAGGTAAGTGTTGGCTGCAGCTGTCAAAGAGGTTAGTGAAGAACTTGTGAAGTGAACTACGTCATCTTCAAAATCATTGCACGCTCATTATTTATGAAATTTACTTATTCATGCATCTCATAGAGAATATTGAAATTAAGAATAAGTTCATATTGTATTTCGACTGTCCCGGTTGTGTAGCAAAAGTATGAGTAGTGGTTGACCAAACTGAAAACGTTCAAATTATTTGCAATTGTGACGCATATATGATAAAATGAACAAACTAACGAACGTATATCACAAGAGGGGCAAAGGTAGTCCATATTATACTCTCGCAGAAGTGTGAGAATAAATAGTGACATTTATTCCCACTAAATAAGGGTGGAAGAAGTGATTCCCAATATATTCCCCAAATATTTCTAGAAGGAGAAAACGTAGTAGGGTCTGAAAATTACTCAAGAGAGTAAATTTGAAAAATATAAAATGGTCTGAGGTGTCACATACATTCAGTAGTGGGACATAAACGGGTTACTTGCGAAATTACTAGAAAAATACGGACTCAACCAATATATCAATTGTAAAACATGATACATTGTGACCAAACCAAAATCACGTTCAAATCTCCATTCTTCTGTTATTTGAACGCGAGTCTTAGGTATCGATAACTATGGTACTTGGGAAATCAAAACATCAGTAAGTTTACGGACATGACCTATTTCTGACTCGGTATCCTCTACGTAAAAACTATTGTGAAACGAGATACGCCCCGCCTGTAACGATATAGTATTTGGGATAGTCACACCAGGCCAATGCGCCCTGTTTCCGACTTCAGGCATGACGCTCGGGATTTATTTTAATTAATTCGTAGCGTTATATATAGGATGGATCTCATAATATCACATGTATCTGCCCTTCAGTGTTTAACATATTACGTGTTGGCATGTCCAGAGTTGCTCCAATAGTAAGCGTTGCTACTCAGGTAGATATAGAACTCGGATCTTCAGTCAATTACAAGTAGAAGTAGCAATTTCAAAGTCAGTGATTCCCAACTGCGGATACAAGTTGGCCTTCTTGCGGTTCTGATTGACCTGTAAATATGCTAAAAATATTATACGACGTTGTTTTTCTTATCCATGAATTATTATAGCCAATTACTTGATATTTATGTTAAATGAGGGATATTAGTTATGTCTAAAGCCGTCCAAGGTCGCTTCTGAAAACCGGGAAGGAGAATTCTTGCAGACTAGCATCAAACGCATGGGTGAATACCCGTCATACAAGGATATATCTTGAGTTCTGCTGGACATAGACATCTATATATCCTATATGTCAGTGGTCGGGAACCTTTTTAGACCGAAGAGCCATATTGACCAAATATTGTCAAATGTGACTCCCAGAGAGCCATAAATGTCAATCGACTGTTACGTCACAATTGAAAATTTGTGACGTATTGGTAGCACTATTACATGGAATTCGTAGTATGCAGCATATTTTCTCTGCTCACATGCCTATGTGGAGCCAAACATGGTCACTACAGCAGTTCATGCATTGAAACCTTCAATGATTATTGGTATTTTCTATCGACTTTTATGAATAAGTAGATTTTGAACATGTTTGCTCCGAAAATCAAGCAATTTTAAAAAGTTATTGTGCGAAAATAAAGTGCCAAAGGAGAGTTAAGGCACAGGTGAAGCACAGCCGGGCCAAGCACCACCTGTGACAGCGCAACTCATCGTAAATAGCTTAGAATTGTAATCACTGATATCATTCAAGTGCAATTGTCGCACTGATTGCGAATATCTAAATATTGATCGACTTCTCCAGTATTCGGCTAATAAAACGTTGCGCTACACACCTACATTTTAACGGCGGTACTATAAAGATACTTACTAGTGCGGAGCATGGACCGGAGCCGGATTGGATATCCGGCCGGATTTTCACAATTTCGGCCAGATCGGACCGGAGCCGGATCAGTACTTTTTCTGTTACGGCCGGAGCCGGATCAATACTTTTTTGATACGGCCAGAATCTTTATGAATAAGCATGTCAACAAACCAACCACACGAAAGTAACCGCCGAGCCATGAGAAGATAAACGAGGGATAGTTATCAATTCACGGAACCCCCATACCGTGTAGGGCCGGATTTCTGGCCGGACTTTTTCATTTTTAGCCGGAGCCGAATCAGTACTTTTTCCTGATACGGCCGGAGCCGGATCGGAGCCGTACTAGAGAATTTGTCGATCCGCTCCGCACTAATCAAGAACATGGATAGCTATGGCTTTGTTTTTAATTTGAATTTTGAATTTCAGGATATATAAAAGAGGATACAAGACCTAACCCTAGATTCCCAACTGTATTGAACTCTCAAAGACATGTTTAGGCTACCACGAGAACAATTATTCTGGCCGGTATGAAAATTTACTAACAAGGTGCTGCAATATTGATAAATTTATTACAAAATTAAAAATTTGGTAAAGAGCCATATCTTATACCCAAAAGAGCCATATATGGCTCGCGAGCCATAGGTTCTCGACCACTGCTCTATGTGAAGAGTCAATTTCGACACTATTTTACCAACATTGAAATAACGGCTCAAGTCAAGTATAAATTGCAATGCGCAAATGCGCAGTGCTGAAACTCTGCGCACAAAAAATCTCAGTTGCAAACAAAAAATGCAAAGTGATGACTTTTTTTAGTCGTTGCGCACTGTTGTCCAAGGGTCTGCGCAGTGTTGGTGAGTGTGCGCAGACTCGTCAAAAATTAGAGGGAGCATTGCTGCAAAGTATGAAGAGCTTTCGCATAACGACATAATAGCATTGTTGTAATAGTATGCATTTTCACTTTATTTCAATATATAGCGCTCGCCAATCTGTGTCTATGAATGCTGAAATAACCGATATAGAATCAATAGAAGTATGAGTGAATTGTGCATGCTTTTGAATTAGCTGGATGGTGAGATCAAGAGGTAGGCTAGCTACCGTAGAATTTTAGTTATAATTAGCTAATACTCGAGTGTTTTCATGTGGCTCCATACGTACTCTGAAGTTTGAAATGCGGCTCCGACATTCAAAAAGCATTGGAACCACAGACCACTGCTGTAAGTGGCATATGAAAATGAAAGGCTAAAAAATACTTCAGTAATTTTTTTCAGAAAGTAGAATAGTTCAAGGGGTCCCACACTTCTAGCAGCTAATCGGAGTTGAAGACACTTTCGTAATTCCAAGATGCATCTTCACGAATAATACAAAATGACTATATATGCTGCAAATAGCTACAATATTTTGACCATATTCAGTTACGGTGACGCAGGGGAAATTTCACGCATTGCTTAACAATTTCACTGATAAAAGGGGTGTAAACTCATCCCACAACTATTTTCTACCGTTTAAACTAGAAAACGTATTTTTCTTAAAAATTGTCAAGTAGGAGTGGAACTAGTCTGAAACATAACCAGTAGAGTAAGAAGAAAAAGAGGAAAACCTCAACTATGTCTATTTCATTCGTCTTTGTGACAATGTTGTGGATTGATCACGACTTCACAGATACGTCATTTTCACTTACGGATATAGCTTTGTACTACATGTATCGGATACTGCGTTGTGACCAATCAAAAAAAGTGAATGTACTTCGTTACTGATCGACTCAACTGCAGATATGTACGATTGACTTATACACTCTTCTGTATTTTAGTTAATATCGATGGCATAACCCTGAATAGCTATGTCACTGTGCGATAATCTGTCTATAACAGGGGAGACCTACCTCTTTGCTATTCAGGGCCGCATTTCTATTACTTATGTACTGTGCGGCCGGATTCTAGTGCATAGTCGTAATAAACTAATTGGACGCCAACTACTCATCTGAAACCACCTGTGTACATTTCCGGCGAACTGCGGACGAATCGATGTATCTGCTTACTACTTGCACCGAAATTGCGAGTACTTATGCTATGAACAGTTACTGGGATTCGGTAGTCGCGCCTAACGTGAACTTCTTTTAAATTCAGGAATGAATTTAGTCCTCAACATTAGCAGTTGTGCAAAAGACCCACGTCTGGATATTAACATATTACAATGAAATATTTATCCAATATCAACCCATGTGATGAAATTCATCGGTATAGTAGATGGTGGGAGTGTTTTCGAAAATTTAGTGCAAGTTATAAATAATGATGCATCTTCGGGTGGGCCAAGAGTTAATAATTACTTTTATGCATGCTGTCATTTCTTGGGCTCCCGTCAGGATTGTCGGTTTTGTGTCAATATATTAGAATCGCCAAAACGTACACTAAATAAACTTTCATATCTGAGGAGCACATGATTCCAAGTTGGTATTTCTATATGAAGCGCTTCATGCATTCTCTTCTGCTGTTCACATCTGTACTGTGACACCGAAATTGCAAAGGGCGCTACTATATTTAAATTGAAATGTGGAGTCATATTGAATCGTGAGAGTCAAATCGTAAATTCAATATCCTCATGTCGACGGCTGCCTATACACATCACTTACTACATGGCGTGTCGACGGCCTCGCAATTTTCCTTCTACGGCTGCCGGTCGGCCACCCACCCCTGGTCTCTGACATCCGTTGGATACCGCCCCAAGCCATGCACTGAATCAGTAGGCACTCTCACGTGAAACAGGTAGGGGCCTATTTATAAAAGTATTTCATTGTCGTTTAGGAATGGACGAAATAAAGACAGAAAACAGCATGCTAGCTCTGAGTTGAAAGAAAATGAAATATACGAAATGGATGGATCAGGAAAGCAATCGTCAGATGTAACGAGATTGAGCGAAAACGATGGTACATGTTCTGAAACGAAATGCGACACTAACAGTGCAAATGCAACGGCAACCGATTCGACTTACACTTTTGCACAAGCCGACGTCCAAACCTCCGGGTCGGTTTTGAAGGAGAATATTCTATACGGGACTCGTTGACTTAGTATCAGTATCAGTTTAAAAATAATTTTGTAATTTAAAAACAACAATACTGCGATATTATGAAAATATAGGAAAGTGTTGAAACGACTTAGTGTAGTCTTCGAAATCAGAAAAACATCCGGGTCAAGACCATGGGGGAAAAACTACGGCCCGCGGGCCGCATGCGGTCCGTGACACCATTTCGTGCGGCCTACTAAAGCATCGTGAAAGGTAATAAAATATTGATAAAAAATTTATTGTAGGCATAATAACCCGTCCTGGAGTCCAACATATTTTGAAAAGTTTCAGTTGCTAAGCTTCCAAGAACATCAAAACGGACATAACTTCTAGTTCGGATCACAATTGTGATTTTAGTTTAGAACTCTAACTTTCAGTGCTGTAGTTGAAAAAACGGTTCATGTGTGTGTTGTAGATTTTTCCTCTATGCGCAGTTGGGTGCAAATCATTTATAACCTCCGTCTCAACTCATTAATAATGAGATGTACAAATCAATACAAAAAGCTAAACGTTTTGTTGCTGCAATTTGAAACACCATTTCATGCCGATCATCCCAATTAAAGGCACAATTTATCAATTGATGAGGTGCAAAATAAATCAAGGAATTATTAAAATGTTGGAAACAGTAGTAAATCATGTCGTGCATGACCAGTTTACAAAAGTACGCGAAGAGGCATGTTTGACACCGCAAGTCTTTTACAGAAACGTATTTAGGTGATATGATGGTTATGACGCTTTTAGCATTGTGCGTTCTGAAGTTGACCAAACGCCGAAAAATAATATATCTATATGAGCTGATCTATTCTCCCACATTCAAATTTCCATCCTTTCTTAAGAATCGGTACAACCTACTTTCGTCCCTAATTTTGACGAATTGATTAGGGATGTCCAGCTTATAAAATCTCGTTAATGCTGCTGATGTATGTACGGTGATCACATTAATGTTTAAATTTTTTTTTGTGTGTGTATTGCCTTCATGTCTACGGTTACTATATGCTAGTTACTATATAATCAAATAATAGCTTGCTTCGTGGCTTGTAATTTCGATTATACCACAATGCGTCCCGCGAAGGGATTCAGATGATGGATGCGGCCCGCGAGCTTAAACATTTGCCCAACCCTGGCATAGGCAATGTAAAGAGGAGGCATGCACAATGAATGGAAAGTAAAAAATGCGAGACAATGTAAAAGGACAAGCGAAAACTGAGGCGGCATGTGACTGAGGTCGAGATCGATATGTCAGATCGTGGTTCGGTAATCTTGAGGGCTGACATGTACAGTACATCTACGTTGTAATGTAATCGAGTTTTGATATGAAGTATATTTGATGTCGAGTCAAATAAAAGGAACGAAAACCAACTTTAAAAATATGATGAAAATGGCATAACGGATCTATCATAAGTAGTTACTTGGTGATGGCATCAATAGATTTATATGAGCGGTGTTTACCGCGTTTATGCACAGCTCAAAGCACCCGAGTTGGACTAAGTTATGCCACCGTCATTAATTGCTCTTTCGAACGCACGAAAAGGCTCTTGTATTTTCAAAGCACAAGTTTTACCAGATAATTCTAGATATCCCTGAATTTTACGCCTTTGGCGTATGCACGACTTTTGAATTTTAACATAGCAACGTCACCATTTTCGCACGTCACAAGATGCTGTCTCGTTTACGACAGGATGATATGTGATTAACGTACTTTGCATGGTATTTAGAATGAACAATACGTTCTTGTCTCAAGGCGATAATGATGACGATGAATTACGTTGTCGTGGCAACGTCCCACTTATGAACAAGAGTTTACTCTTTATATAGGGCTACAACGCCTCGCCCGCGCTGCTTCACGCTAATACTTGCTCGCGCACTATGTTTTCCAAGTTGCTGAGTGCGGGTTGTGACGGAAGGACGCATCAATAACGTTTCCAGCAGGTCTATTCGTTGCTAAGAGCTCGAATACACGCCATAAATCGCTAAGTCATATGGTATGCATGGCTTTGGCGTCCACAGATGGCATGCGCTGCTGCAACATCGTCAACCAGATGTAAGATTGACACCGAATTGGTTGATGAAAAGTTCCATTATTTTATCGAAATAAGGCGTTCGGATGGACTATCCATAGTTAACCCTTTTGAATCTGAGGCCTCTGATGACTTCAGCCAATTTGGAAGCGAGGCAAAGATTGTTATTCAAAACTTGCCTTTATCCAAATATCTGGTTTCCCACAACTATTTGTAACATAGCCTACGCCACGTCAGTTACGGATGCTAGGGGTCCTGATTCACTACAGAACGTCACCAGGATCGAAATGGCTGTTTGTCGTCGTTCTCAAATCCACAATGTCATATATCACTGTACTTTATCTTCCCAAGTGTTGGATGTTTGTTTAGGCTCCTTCACACCATCTCATCCGCGTAGGCCACGGGTTCTCAAAGGGTGGGCCATGGCCCACTGGTGGGCCACAGAGCATATTGAGGTGGGCCACAGAGCCATTTAAAAAATTTCAGAATTAATGTAAGTTTAGTAATATTTCTTATGTTACCCGCTAAAAATAAATTCGTATTATCTAATTATACGTAGGCTACATAAAGCTTTTCATCTGACTCTGATTACACGTAGTGGCACGCATGAAGTCAGCATGTACAAATAGAAAACGTTAGGGAGAAACGGTGGCTTTTTGTATTGGCTATGACAACCTACGGCTAACAGTAACTAAAATAATTTCACGCGTATAATAACTGGAAGAGAATGTTGAAGTAACCAAGTATTCCGGTAGGGTCATATGTCGTATGCCGTTGAAAGAGGTATGCAATGAACTCGTAATGAAGTGCAATTGATGTACAGATTTACTGTACTTCGGCAGGCAGTATTATTGCAAGCTAAACATAGCCATAATTGCAAATTATTAGCAACTTCTGGTGAGGTATACTGCACCACCGCAACAGCGAATCTTAATGGATTGAGGATTTATCGGAGCGCATTAATCGTTGAAGTCGGTTTAAAATGTCCGGCCTAGAAATCATTGTACATACTGAAATAGTAACGGGAATTGATTGTATCATTGGATTGAATATTCTGACATCGCAACTTCAGTTGTTTTGGTACAAGAGTACATCATGCATTTGAAAAATCTTTCTCCACTTCTCTGTAGTACCCCATTCACCAATGAATGTTCTATGCTGGCCAAGAATGATTATAATATTCCCCACAATAGTATCACTAAAGTCCAAATCACACAGTGCGAGGATCTGATCATTCTGTTTCGCGACGCGAACCCCTGGCTTAAGCGGTGTCTTATAAAAGCTTAGATATGGGCCGTGCTACAAGTCGGCAGCTACGGGATAAAAATGAAGAATATCGGCCTGATGGTTTAAATGACTATAGTAGTCGACAAACACCATGAATACCCCAAATAAAACAAACTGCACTTTATAAGATGTGATGTATGCTATGCCTGCTACCACTCGACGGGTCCGGTTGTCCCTGAAGAAAGTTTTTCCCATTCAACCAAACTTTCAGTGAACAACACAAATATTACGAGGTCAGCGATAGTCTAACCATTTCCGCATGAAGTGCGCTTACGCTACAGCAATTTATGAACCGATTGTACTATAACATTTGCATGAAAAATACTTCCTTGGCGGCAATGTTAGCTTTAATAGTTTACGTGAACACAGGAAGCAAATATGTAGTTGCGAACACATTCGTAGTAGACATAGTTATAGTACTATTGATATGCACCACTATAGGCGTAAGTCCTATTAGGAATAACATCGGCCTGTAATATAGGTTCGATGTATACGTGCATGATCAAATATTATACCTGCAATATGAAGATCGAACATGTTTCTGCGAATCTCACGCAGGGAGCGAGTTCATCCACAAATTAGGTGCTATGACGCGGTACATTTTGATCAAAAGATGGCATTGAATACACCTTGCGAAACGAGAATCACGTTGAAACGTCTATTGTACAGTTAGTCCAAGTATAATGCTAATCTGGATACGTTCATATTTCATATTTCCCATATTCTTTACTACCTGTACTTCTAGCTCGGTCAATATCCTTTAAGTGAAGATTATGGTGAATGTTTTTTCGCATTCTATGACGTCTATAATACTTTGGTGGTTCACAACAGGCCCATGGCATGTTGCCGACTTTCAGAATGACGCGTCGGAGAGCATTTCACTTAATACCTTACCTAATATGGAGCTAGACTCTGTCTAGAACAGGGGTTCCCAACATGTGAGTCAAAAAATACGCAAAATAATAATCTTTTAAATTTATGATTTATATGACCGCAACACTATAATTGTATACGCCAGTTGTTTAATTGAAATGACATGTTATTAAGTATTTTGAAGCTTTGAAAGTAATAGGTGGGCCGATGATATTGTAAAGTTTTCAAAGGGCGCCACGGTGTTAAAAAGGTTGTGAACCCCTGGTCTGGAGTGACCTCTATGATTTCCCAGATTACCACGCTGCAGTATTTATCCACTTATGTGGTGCGCATGAAGACATACGCAATTGACTTATACCCTGTCATATATTTAACTCTGTGTTGATGAAATCATCCTCGATAGCTGGGCCACTGAGAGATAGAATAGACAAGACAGACTTTTGGCTACCCGGTAGTGCGCGTGTCATGCACTGAATCAGCATGTAAATTTAAGCTGATACATATTAAATAGGGCTGGGCAAAATCGAGTACCTAAGTGATTCGATTCTGAATCACGTATTATGCTTCGAGTCCAGTAATCGAGTATCACTCATTATGACGCCACAATATATTGTAATATGTCAACGTTCGAATATGTACCTTTTTTGCCACCACAGAGAATAGTCCGTTAGTCCGTCCGTCTGTTATCGAACACATTGAACATACAGAGACCAGGGGTACTCCGGCATTGAATGGAGACCGAATATTCAGCATTCGAAACATCAGCATACGAATTGAGTTATTGTTCAAACAAGATCAAGATCATAACAATTGGTGTCAGATGTCGGATTCTTATTTATTTCTGCGACTGAGATACATCATGGAAGCAAGTATATTGAAAATTCTTGAGAAGCAGCAAGAGATGATGGTGCAACAACAAGCGAAGAAGCAAGAGATGCTGGTGCAACAACAAGCAAAGCATGACGAAGCAATGACAAAAGTCATGACAGAAATGGCGCAATTGGCGCAGAGGTTGAATTCCGGTGCGTCAACATCTGAATCTACCGCTCCCTAGTTTGATTCGTTCATCAAATCAAAGGAGAAGTGGGACCAATATCTGCAACGATTCAACCATCACCTTGCAATTTACGGCATTTCCAACATGGAGAAGAAAGGAGCGTGTCTATTCTCATGGGTCGGATCTGAAACGTACTCGCTCCTACGTAATTTGTTTGGTGCTGCTGATGTCAGTGCGAAAACCTTCGACGCGTTGAATGAGAAGTTGTCTACACACTTCAAGGACTCAATTCATGTGCAAGCTGCCAGGTACGAATTTTACAATGCAACCGGGCCAGTCGTATGCCGATTGGATCGCTACTCTACACGGAATCTCCAAAGATTGCAACTTCACATGCTCAAGAGATGGCTGTGATCAGAGCTGCGTTGATGAGCTAATGCGCGATCTCATCATTAAAGAAACGCCGCACGAGGATGTGAGACGGCATTGTCTAGCACAAACCAATCCATCCCTCGAAACTGATAGGGTTATCCAGGGTGAGAGTAGCGGCAAAGACACTTCCACCGTCAACAAAATGACGGGAAGTTATCAGAAGGGGAGAAAACCTTCCAAATCCACCCGAGGCAACTTCCCGGAAAGACTGAAATCCTGCAGCCGCTGTTTCATCGATCACCAGAGAAAAGACTGTCAATATCGACATGCAGTATGTCAGAAATGTGGTCGTAAAGGTCATAGCAAACCTGTGTGCCACACAACTGGTCACATCCGTCAATTTCTGCTCGGTGCCACTCCTCTCCTTCGACATCGATCAACTCTATCGACGCGTAGGAAACCAGCTCTGGATCAACTCCAGCATCAACGGCATTCCGTTGCCGACACAGTGGGACACTGGGGTACCCTCCGCCATGGTGGGATTGACTGGGTACAAAACTTTGGGCTCTCCGAGACTCTCAGCATACCATTGCTCTTTCGTAGCGTACGGCGACAAGCCACTGAAAGTGAAAGGTATTTGCACTGTAACCGTGCAGATGAGTTCCGAAGTTCGAGTTGGCTTAAAATTATCCCAGCAAACACAGTACAGACCAAAGATGTAGAAAAGCCGAGCCGATATAGTAGATATTAGATCTCGGCAGGTCGTAGAAAGGGGGATTTTGTGTCGACTCAATTCAACGTCTTTTCCATGTCCTTCAATAATGTAAATATTATGCAGATGCTACAGCCTTTAAACATGGTGAGTAGAATGTAGATCCTACGTTAGAAGAAGAAGATCCTGATATAATAACCTGTTTTCTACCACTATGGGCTTAACCTGATCACGGCTGCGTACACACACCACATTATTTACTACATATTAATCACATTTGTGATAATTTAATTTCAAACGAATTGGCAATAATGCCGTTGTAAAAAATAAAACGAACAAACGAACGAATGTCTTTAGAAAGAAAGTGAAACAGTCCTTATCATCAGGTTTCATCTTCTGATGAGCCAGTTAAATAACCAGCATGCGTATTTTTTTTTTCAACACCCTGCAGAAATAAAATGAAAATGATGATTAATAGCTAAGACATTCGTACTGCGAAAATGGCAGAGGTAGCGACTAACGAATGACTCCTACATTTTTTTCGCCCATACTTACTAAAATGGATTCGATTCTGAACTATTTCCACTCAAGTTTTCAAGTTTTATTATTATATTTTTAAATATTATATGACTAGAGAACTGACTTCAATCGTCACTTCTACTTGATTATCAAGATCAACGATGACTACTTCAGCACTCTTTGAAAACAGCCACTAACACCAAAAGAATTCTTGACTAAAATTTCTTCACATTCTGTCCAAAATGATCAATTCAACAATCCAAATGAATCAGTTATTTGGCAGCTAGTTGGAGAGATATATACTCAAGTCTAGAAAGTGGAATGATACTCTGCCTGGAAAGCTGAAGACCTAACAATATTGTGTACAGAGAACAAAACATTTGAGTGGCGGCACTGGTATAGACATTAATAAATTATTAGAATTGACAGCAAGATAACCAGCAAGACATTAAAATGAGAATTAGTGCAGTTTCTTAGGCTGTAGTGATACTCAGCCAGTAATTGACCTAGCAGAGAGCAAAACGTTGTAAATAAAGCGAGCGAAAACTCCGACAAATGATACGATAAAACATTAGAATCGACAGTCTTACTAGAAGCAGAATAACAATCATGAGGGGTTAGAGAACAGAAGCCCGGGAAGTGACCATCAGAAATTACTGCATACTGGCCGAACAAATCCATGACCACTAACAAATGGTCTTTCAATAGTCAATATTGATACCAAATGACACCACCCCTATTTCATAGCAACATTTAGCAAATACAGCGCTGGAGTCAACCTTATATAAGCCCTAACCAAACGCCCATTAGTTTTCCCACCTACTACTTCGCGGATGGAAATACGCATTAAAGCGAACGGACGCGACTTGTCACACTCTTGCTATTTCTGCTCCTTTTTTCTCTTCGTTCCTCTTCTCTGTCGCTTCCGCTTGAGGAGAGAAACAGTCGGCCGCGTTTACGGATCGTGAATTCCCGGTGGGTGATTCTTCCTCGAATGGTCAGCACCTTGAAAATTGAGAACAATGTTGTTGCAAAATGCATGACAATTTGAAAGTTACATCATTCTAATTATTCCAGTTATGGCCGTGAATCGTTACAAGTGCGGTAATCATAAGAATTATTACTATACTTCAACTACAAATACAATACATTGTATAAAATGATTACCAATTCTTTTACGTTGATCGAGTTCCAAATAGATGAAATATGTCAAAGAATTTGCTAAATTTTTGTATAATTTGACAGATTCCGAAATCTTCTCAAAGTGCACCTTTCAAAAATTTGATATCAAGACTCCCAACATTTTACAATTCGAAGTTGGATGGCTTTACCAATACAAGCAAACAGTTTGTATCGCAATTGACAATTATGTAGAGAACGCTGCGAGACATATGAGTAGGCCTACCCTAAAACGTTTCTCTCACATGGACATTAGGGCTCTTAAAATATGACTTTTTTTCTCAAATCGTTCTGGCTACTTGATAATATTGTTAGGTTACCTAATTTAAGCCTAAACACAAAATTTGGTTCAATTCCAGCCAGTAACCGCTTTGCTACAGGAGAAGAAAGTTTCTATTTATTATATAAAAATAAATAGGTAATAAAAGTTGGAAAATTTTCTGTTCACCCCATGAAAGTGTTAGGCTGTCTATAGAAACGATGCTCACCAAATTTGGTTCAATTCCAACCAGTGGAAGCGGAGATATTGCCGTCGAAAAATTTGGATTTGAATAAAATAGTATTTACGGTGACCGATTCTTTGTTTACTTATTAACCCTTTGCGACCGGCTGTCCAGTATACTGGACCGCCACTGTTTAACACAAAGGAGTCGTTATTTAATCCAAGATAGCTAGACCTGTATTGGTCATAAACTGTTACACACGTTTTATAAGGATAGCTCTTATGAATACGCATACATCGGACCATGTATAATCTATTATATCAATGTATATTAGGGTTGTTCAAAATTTGGAAAATGTTTGGAATTCTGCGTGTCCATCGCTTATTCTGTAGATTATTGTTAAAAAACAATAATGGGCTTGAAAGAAGCTCGCAGAAAAGCCGGTAATATTTGTCTAAATGCGTTTGAAAGTAGCCGTCGCAGAGTGGGCGGGGAATTGATGAAGTGGGCGGGCAAAGAGAAACCATTAATCCTGATTGGTTGAAGCCGGTAATAATAAGCTAATGATTGGCTGAAAGACCGACTTTGTGAACACTGCTGGTAACGATTTTTGCGTGCTGTTGTGCAGTCGTTTCTGTTGGTGTCATTACAGACATGATATATTGCCTTTGTTAATGTTGTCATCAAGAGTCCATAGAACAACATTGAAGCCGCCTAAGTTAATATCTACCTGCAGATAGTGCTATCTATTGCACAGGTGCTCTCGCTAGTTGAGATACGAATAAACTAGATTCATGCATCTTGCTACCTTAACCTTTCCTAAAGTTACTGACAGTGAGTGATACTCAAAAATTTACCACCAGGAGTCAACATCTCAGTAGTAGCCTACTTGTTATGACTAGTCGACGTCTCACCCATAAACGAACGCATATTACACTTTTTATTTACAATTGAATGAAGGCGAAAAGCACTATTTACAAAAGACATTAAAAAGTACGTTGCAGATCAGTGTTGCATTGTTAGGCACAAGTTGCAGATTACAGGCTTTTGATTAGAGTTGACTTCCTGCTGTTTCCAAGTGTCTTTCTATGCTGTTCCACAGCTTGAAGCAGACTGTCTCTTTGTTGTTCATTGTCAGTCAAGATTGCAGCATAGTCTGTGCTTAGCTTTACACCTCGTTCTGCGGCATCATTAACGACTTTGACAGAACTGATGTAGGAGCTCATTCTGGTGTAAGAATCTGATAAGGGCCAAACATCAACCGGTTGAGCTAGCCACGCCCCAGAGCATTCAAAAACATCAAATATGTACCACGACTGTGGCCCAATAAAATCAGACAACGTAGTGTCCTTGTTGATGTGTAATGTTGCATTCAACGAGGGCGGGCCTCTCCTGAAACTTGGAAGTTCGTTCTACCTGCAGGAGCGTATTTGCCATATTTTCTCGGGTTTCATTGCTTTCACTCGGCGAAAACAAGGCATATACAGCGGTTTCCAGCGATATACCAGTCATGCTTTAAAAGCTTTTGTGAAGCAGCTTTGGAAACCGCTTTAAAAGCTTTTGTGAAGCAGCTTTGGAAACTTGTACGTCATGTTCCTTGTAACTCAACATGTCCTGGATGAATCTCTGCATCACGACCGATGCAAATTTTTCCAAAATGTCCTGAGATATTTCCAGGCGATTTGTTTCTCTGGCTCTCTTCGTTGCAGATCTTGACAGGGAGAACATGGCTATATCTCCTCCACAAGCCCTAATAAATGCTCCCATCAGCATCGTTGCATCGTTGTCAGTTAGGCTACTTGCAATCGATCCAGAGCTTGGGACACATGCGTATTTTTCATAATATTTTTAGCTGCCATCAGTTTAATGGATTGGGTCGAGGTGCCAAGTCCAACATCATAGTCAGAACTTGAACTCAAACTGTCACCCTCTTTTGAAGATGACGATGATGCTAAAACAATATAGTCACAACTTGAGTCGTGTGAAACGTTTTCAACAGTTTGATCTGCAGAGCTGCTGTTTTCTTTTTGAGGTCTTAGCCAGAATTTTGTCTCTTCCCAACATTATTGACTGGCGAGATTGCCGTTGATCTTCATAAAATGCAATGTCTTCAAGCTTTCTTTCATGTGGTAGATAAATGTCATTTTTATTGTTGTTATGGCATCTCTACTTCCAATATCCCACAGCTTGTCCAAATTATCAGTGACTTTTCTCCTCTTACCCTTGGGATCACTTTCCTGTTTCGGATTCTTCTTCAGATCACGTCATCTTTCGTGCAGGTTTTGAAGAGATCGCACCACATGTGATTTCTGCATTGTCGCAATTCTCGCCATTTTTAACACTGTCATTACATCATCCACCACCACAGTACATAGTTCATGAGTAGGGGTTGACTGAGGACAATGCTCTTTCAGATGCAGCAAGAAACTCATTACTTCTCGTATAGTAGGTAATCTCGAGCCACAGATGTAATCGCAAGTATATCCGACCAAGTACTGCTCAGATTTGGATCTTGTTCTTCGCTGCGGCATGTGTGCAATCTTTCGCCGTTTTGCCTCTGCCATGACTGCACTATTGTTGCTCCAAATCATTAACTACTCCTATCGACTCTGAAGCATTCAAAGAACACGTGTTACAGTACTACTAATGACTCATCAACCCACAACGCGCATGTACAGAACCACAACCGCTAATAACAGACCTACCTCAGCAAAACAGACTTTCAAATTAGTAAAGCGAGGCTTCCGAATCTGAGTCAGCTGTTGCAGTAATCAGTGAAGCTTAGCCGATTACCCAATCAAGAACCGTGATTTCATGATTGCCCGCCTCCGCTGTCGGTTGCCCGCCCACTCTTCAACGACGACTTTCAAACGCATTTAGACAAATGTTAGCGGCTTTCCAGGGAGCTTCTTTCAAGCCCATTATTATTTTTTAACAATAATCTACAGAATAATCGATGGACACGCATAATTCCAAACATTTTCCAAATTTTGAACAACCCTAATGTATATCCTGTTTGAAATGAAGATTGAACACGCAAAAACGTTACCAGCAAAATTGAATTTGTAACGATGTTCGCTTGAATGAACGCCTGAAATGTAAACCATTGTACCTTCCGTTCTGGACGTCATATAACCAATTACAGTTATCTTCCATGACTTGTTGTAGTTTATACCATTGTATGAAAGCCCTTATATCGAAGATTAGCACGTAGAAGATGTATCAAATGACGTGAAAGAAAGCAATACCTTGCCACGTGAAAATCATGGCTGCGTAAGAGCACCTGGCTGGTTGCGGTTTCAGACAGATGTATAATTTCTTCAGGCAATTGCAAACTATACATATAGTTAGCCATTATTCAGGCAAATCCATCAATATCCTTATCTTGGAGCTTAGTTTTGTATAAGACAACCTACACCAGCCCTAACACTGAACAAATAAGCGTGCGAGTTAGGCTATTTCGGTAGCCAAGCCGGTAATAACAACATCACATAGAAGCAGCCTATGTCTGTTTTAGATGGCATAGGAAGTCACTGTTGACTTATATGAATAGTGTTGATCATACGTAAAACATTCCTGCTATAGAAGACAGTTCAATTCGATGTGAAATGAAGCAATATTGTATCTTGTACAATGAATTCGCAAACGCATATGGGCAGTGTCGAAAAAGGATATAAGCAAATATATGTTCACTTGGATTGCCTCATTGCAGTTGTAAGTTACACACAATAACCAACTGAAGCTGATAACACTTGAATAGCAAGGAGATATATAACTTAGGCAATGTCGCCAGGGTAGTGCCTATTATGTTTCGTAGAACTGGACACGCGCGTTGCCTTCAGCGAGAATACGCGATTACGTAATTGATTACTTATCGGCGGCGGCCGCGTGAGTCATGCTTATCCTCTCTATCTTTCCAATATCGTAGCGCTGGGCTATGAAGCGTTATAGTAGCGTGTAATGGCTCGTTGAAACGTAGAGATTCATGCGGAGAAAAATCAGGTGGTCATATACCAATAGAAGCCATATGAATCACGTCAGGATAAATTGATAAACGAAATAATATTCCATTATCAAAAAATTGAATACATTTCCTCGCATAACGCCATTCCCTCTCGCGTCTGAGCCGTGCGAGTGTCTCAGTCCGCTAGGCGGCTACTTCAGGTTTACGGCAATATCATAGTGTCCTATATGGTGTCGACACAAGCAAATCGCACGGTTCAATGAAATTGTATCACGTCACAGTTTCCATTTGGCTACAGGCAATTTGACGGTGATTTTTGACCGACTTGCCGAGCATTAAATTTGATGAATCGGGTATCAATCGAAAGCTGACGCTGTACTGCTTGCGAAAATATAAATTTTATTCCACTCATGGCCCTGGAACCCCCACAATCAGCCCCCAATTATCCATTGTCGAGTAGATTGGCAGTGTGACGCAACAATGATGTCTGGCGAAACGAGAGACTAGCTCAAGAGCAAGGATGCGGCCGAGCGGCGAGAGTGGGATCAGCTGACGTCGCGGCAATAGCGATGTGCAACTGCGCCACAGAGAAACGCTGCGCTGTTGATACTTTTTCTATGCGTTTCGGTACAAGCAAGCACACACCGGCCTTTCCTTGACTTGTAAGGGTAGAACTGGGTCCACGGAATGTATTAGGGCCCTACCAATTTTCGCGCAATATCCTTCAGCTGATAGAGATATGTAGGCAACGACTAAGTAGTCTACAATGGATATGTCAGATTATTTTGATATCGATTGCCTTAGCCCGCTTGTTGCGTAGGGCTCCAGAGATGCGTGGCGCTGTTGATACCTTTTCTATGCGCTTCGCTAAAAGCGAGCACAAACCAGCCTTTCCTTGACTTGCAATGGTAGAACTGGGTCCACAGAATGTATTTGGTTTCTACCAATTTTCGCGCAATCCTTCAGCTGTTAGAGATATTTCTAGTAAGAAAAATATACTTTCAAGTAATAAGATTCACTCAAGACAGCAAATTTAGATAATGTAAATATATCATATTGTAGTAATACAACTACAGTGTTGAGTTTTCACTCTAGTCCCCATAAGCACCACGTCGGTGACCTTGCCAAATTCCGAGAAGGCGAAAAAGTGCAAACTCTGTTGGGCCGAATGGACAATGGACATTCAGTTATTCACAGATGCGAAAAAAATACTGCAAATCCGTTTTACGTAGGTTACATTAGCAATATATATACAGGCTACAGAATGAATATAATTCAAATATCTGTGATACCACTGTATTACTTTTGACGCAAAAGGTCCCCGGCATTCAAAAAAACTATTTGGTGATTGAAAAATGCTAAACCAAATTCCAACGTCAACGTTTATAGTGATATCAGATATATTCCAATGAAAAACAGGTTTGAATTTGGTGGTAACATTTTGGAATCATTTGGCAGGTATGGCCCGCAAGCTGGACAGCGATACCAGTTTAATTCGACACTCCTGCTATTAAACTTTATTCAACAATCAACATTTTACCTGCTGCATTCGCGGACCAAGTTCTACCCATACGGATCAAATAAAAGCTTGTAATGTATGCTCATGCTCAATGCTCCTTGCTCACACTTAACCATAAAAGCGACTATAGAAAGTATCGACACCCGCCATCAACAGCGCGACGTGTCTCTGGAGCCCTACACAACAAGCGGGCTAAGGCAATCGATATCATAATAATCTGACATATCCAATGTAGACTACTTAGACGTAGCCTACATATCTTTATCAGCTGAAGGATATTGCGCGAAAATTGGTAGGGCCCTAATACATTCTGTGGACGCAGTTTTACCCTTACAAGTCAAGGAAACGCTGGTGTGTGCTCGCTTGTACCGAAACGCATAGAAAAAGTATCAACAGCGCATCGTTTCTCTGTGGCGCGTTTGCACATCGCTATTGCCGCGACGTCAGCTGATCCCACTCTCGTCGCTCGGCCGCATCCTTGCTCTTGAGCTAGTCTCTCGTTTCGCCAGACAGCATTGTTGCGTCACACTGCCAATCTACTCGACAATGGATAATTGGGGGCTGATTGTGGGGGCTCCAGGGCCGCGAGCGGAATAAAATTTATATTTTCGTAATCAGTGCAGAGTCAGCTTTCGATTGATACCCGATTCGTCAAATTTAATGCTCGGCAAGTCGCTCAAAAATCACCGTCAAATTGCCTGTAGCCAAATGGAAACTGTGACGTGATACAATTTCATTGAACCGTGCGATTTGCTTGTGTCGACACCATATAGGACACTATGGCAATATATTAGGCGTCAATTTAAGCCCTATGGATGGCATTTTATCGGGATTTTCATGGATGCTGTAAAATTTTGGTCAGTAGGCCGGCCGATCACAAAGGGTTAAAGTTGTGCTCACCGTAAGTACTATTTTATTAAAATCCAAATTTTTCGACAGCAATAACTCCGCTTCCACTGGTTGGAATTGAACCAAATTTGGTGAGCATCGTTTCTATAGACAGCCTAACACTTTCATGGGGTTAACAGAAAATCTTCAAATTTTTTATTATTCATTTTTATTTAATAAATAGGAACTTTCTTCTCTTGTAGCAAAGCGGATACTGGCTGGATTTGAACCATATTTTGTTTGTAGGCTTAAATTAGGTAACCTAACAATTTTATCAAGTAGCCAGTACGATTTGAGAAAAAAAGTCATTTTTGAAGAGCCCTACTGTTCATGACCGTCCACGTTTAGAGTTGCATCTCAAGGATGCTAAAATAAGCCTAAATATAATCCAAGCAATACGATCGTCCACTTTGACTGACTGAATTTCTAAAAACACCTTGATAGCTTCCACATCTTACGTTTATATATACTGTCTGCTATCGGCACAACAAAGTAGGCCTATTTAAAAATACCAAAACAGATTCAACATACCACATCTCTTGCAAAGGCTTTTGCTTTCATTCAATTTTCCATCAAACTTCTTTAAATCCTCCTTTGTGGTGAGTTGCTTTGGAATTCTTCTAGGATCAATTCCGATATTGTTTTATCATATACAATCTATGGCGGAATAAAAGTTTCGGATAAGTTCTAAAACGAACACAATTTTCCACACAAAAGTCAATTGCCACACGAAATGCCAAATGCTACGGTCTCATTTTACAAGGTATGGCGAGGAAACGTAGTGGTACGTTCCATTATAGCTAAACACCAATGAATTGCGGGTTCGAGCGTGACACGTCGACTCCATAATTCCTACCGAAGTGTTGGCCGTTTATCTAGGCTCCTCCTCGCCATCTGATTCGCATAGCCATGTCTTAAAAAGCCTAGGAGTGGGCCGTGCTGTAAGTGGGCAGATGGTTGCCGATGCACCCGGCACTTGGTGAATTCGGCCGCACAAACTCGGCACTTGGTGAATTCGGCCCTCGGGAAATTTTGAAATGAAGTGTATTTACAGCTATTAATATGAATTATCAAACTAATAATAGTATTATCAAGTGATTCGTCAATCTTGTAAGGAGGTCAGGGCATCCGTAGATCGCGCAGTCACGGCGTGATTAGATCACGGATTGCGTAGCCACGGGAAATAACACAGCGCTCATATACCGACCACGCGCGGTCTGCTTGGAATCGATGGCGTGAGTCACGGGCCTGTGTCGTGTAAGTTTTGAGAAGATGGATCTTGGCGTTGTATGTGAGATCAAAACTGTGGAACATCAAGCGGCGCTTCTTCGTTTATCGATCACGACAAGCCAGTGTTCCTCATCAACAAATGTTTCGCATGATCACGTCAAAATAAATTATTTTTTGCCTTTGGAGAGACGATTCCACTCTGGGATTAGGGTGTCTCGATAACACGGTTGAAGGATCCCAAGATTACGAGATCTACCACGAGCCACGACACGTTTAAATTTCCTTTTTGATACTGTTCATTCATACTAAATGCATTTCTAATGCGAAGGTGTTCTAGTGCCAATTCCTCCAATGGCCGAGTTCACCAAGTGAAGAGCGTCGCGTTATTTCCCGCAATTACGCAATCTGTGATCTAATCACGCCGTGACTGTGTGATCTACGCATGCCCTGACCGCCGTACAACATTGACAACCACTCAAAGTGCCAAGTTCACCGGCAAACATTCCAGTAACCAATCATGGTGACCGGTACCGCTACGAGATCTACCACGGCCGAATTCACCAAGTGCCGAGTTTGTGCGGCCGAATTCACTAAGTGCCGAGTTCACTGGTAATCGGGCAGATACGGAATAATAATAATAAGAACCGGCCTGGTGTAAAATGACCAGTGTAGTCGAACCACCACCATGAACACCACAAACAAACAAATAAACATCTAACAAGGAAAAGAAATTACCTTTGCAGCCTTTGACAAACACAGTTACCATTGAAACCAGCAATTAAGGTCTTATTCGAAAGCAGAATAACAACTGTTTTAGTGGACATATCAAATCAAATGTTGGAAAGTTCATGTAAAATAGCCCAAAATATTATCTTACTGTGACCATATTCCATCAATATGGTCTGGCTAGCCAAATTCTCTGGGCCAACATAATCAAGCTGCGTTTGGTTTCAACGATTAATAATCTTGTCACTGGATTCGAGGTATAATTGCACTCAAATATCAAATTTTGCTCCATTAATCAACATCAAGTTGAAAATGTCCATTCTTGCACCAACTTTTATAAAATCATGAATCAGTGTTCTACAGGAATGTACACTACAAAAAAAAATTAGACAAATTTGGTCTCAAATCGATTTTTTACAAAAAAGAAGTCTTGAAGACCATTTAGTCTTACCAAGTACTTTATGTCTCAAAATTAAGACACAAATTGATTGAAAATAGTAGCAGTGCCTTGAGGCCATCTTTTTCAATGATGGGGTCTGAGCGAAGGGTAAGGATGAGAGTGACCAGAATTTGCAGTGTTGAGATGATACTGTACTAAGGAGTTTACAAGATATTCACTAGATATATAGTTATCAAGGTACATGCATGTACACTAGTCACATGTACTATTCAGATCAATATATATATGGTTGTCTGAGTCGAAAATAGCATTTATGGTGAGTGGGTAAAATGAGACCAAAAATACTGCACTATTCGTCTTAAAAACAAGAACAAAAAAAACTGAAACATCAAACATTATCTCGATAAGCTAGCTGTGTCTGTCAAGTCCTTAGATAAGTATTGTCCCATGGTCTCTCTCACTCTCCCCCTTCACTCAGAACCTAATATTGAAAAGGATGCCTCCAAAGCAGTCCTTTTATTATCGATCAAGTTGGGTCTTACTTTTGAGACGGAAAGTACTTGGTAACACTAATTGGTCTTCAAGACTATTTTTGCTAAAAAAACGAGTTGAGACCAAATTTGTCTAATTTTATGCTCTTGGCCCATGTCTACTTTCCGGTCTCACTTTCAAGACCATAAACCATGTTGTTTCTTGATTAGCGAAATCCGACTCAAAAACAAGACCAAAAATACTGACACATCAAAAACTGTCTCAAAAAGCCAGTTATGTCTTGTGCTCTTGGCCCATGTCAACTTTCCGGTCTCATTTATAAGACCACAAATCATGTCATTTCTTGATTAGTGAAATTTGTCTTAGAAACTAGACCAAAAATACTGACACATCAAAAACTGTCTCAATAAGCTTGTTATGTCTTAGAGCTCCTGACCCATGTCCACTTTCCGGTCTCATTTTTAAGACCACAAATCATGTTGGTACTTGATTACCGAAATCTGTCTTGAAAACAAGACCAAAAATACTGACACATCAGAAATTGTCTCATTGAGCTAGTTATGTCTTAGAACTCCTGACCCATGTCAACTTTCCGGTCTCATTTTTAAGACCACAAATCATGTCGTTTCTTGATTAGCGAAATTTGTCTCAAAAACAACACCAAAAATACTGACACATCAAAAACTGTCTTAATAAGCACAATATGTCTTATGAGATGCGTTTTATTGGTCTCATTTTCAAGACCAAATAATTGTGACAATTATATATGGTCTTATACAGCTGAATCAGTCTCAATTTTAAGACCTCAATTCATCAGTGAGACTGAAATTGCTGAAAATGAGACCAAATCATCCTCATTTCTTAAATTTGAGACCAAATTTGTCTAATTTTTTTTGTAGTGTATCTATATGACTTATATACCTAGAAAATTCAAGCATAAATATTATGATATACCGTAGGTATAGGTACCGGTAATTCAGATGTTTGAAGCGAATTATAGTGGTCTAATTTCACTAAATTAGAGCGAAATGCCAGCAATATAATTGTAATCTAATTCGGAAAAACGGTTTAGCTCTAATTCTAACCTGGAAAAGCTGAAACTTTTCTATAGTTGTCTACACCTGTTTTGCAGAAAGTCAAACAGCTCTAGGCGTCATATACTACAGGCAATTCGAAATACCCCATAAGCTATATGCTACTGCATATATACCTTTAACCCGCTACCTCAGTCAGTCACAATTCCTATATATTTACGGCATTTACCATACAGAAAGAGCGAACTATGCCTGGCTGCGACCTGTTGCGCTTCAAATCTTTGTATGGCGCGATGACGTAAAATTTGAATCGCCGAAATATTCTAGAAGTCACGCATCGATAATCATATTCCTAAACGTACAACATATCACTTATTTAGTTATTCTCTGAATAAAACTATTAACCATACTCGTTGAACATGCGAGATTACCGAAAGAGCGAATATATATATAATGAAGATCATATATATCAGAGGAAAACAAAACTATTCGACCTTAGAGCAACAACACGAATATACAACACCGGTGACATCCTCACGCAATAAAACGAAGGGAGAACATTGTTTTCTAATGGATAGAATGAAGCTACCGCATGAGATCGAACAAAACCGGATAGAATTCATCGTGATTGAATGTACCGACAAAGACATCCTTTCTAGGTATTTTAGTCATACCAGCGAGAGATAGAAAATTTGCATTATTAGGTTAACTACCGGATATAACGAAGCCTAATGCATGAGATGGAACAACACCGAGTATGAATTTATTCTGATTGAATATAACCACAAGACCATCCTACTACGTATTTTAGACATTCCCTCGACACTTAGAAAATCAGAACCTAATCGAGATGATCCCGGATGATCCTTTTACGGTTTTGTGTTTGCTGAGTTGCACCAAAACGACTGAAGTTGTGATGTCAGAATATTCAATCCAATGATACAATCAATTCCTGTGACTCTTTCAATATGTACAATGATATCCAGGCCGAACATTTTAAACCGACTTCAACGATTAATGCGCTCCAATAAATCCTCAATCCATTAAGATTCGTTGCGGTGGTGCAGTATACCTCCGTCAGAAGTTGCAAATAATTTGCAATTATGGCTATTTTTCGCTTGCAATAATACGGCCTGCCGAAGTACAGTAAATCTGTACATCAATTGCACTTCATTGCGAGTTCATTGCATACCCTTTTAAACGGCATACGACATATGACCCTGCCGGAATACTTGGTAACTTCAACATTATCTTCCAGTTATTATACGCTTGAAATTATTTTAGTTACTGTTAGCCGTAGGTTGTCATAGCCAGTATACAAAAAAGCCACCGTTTCTCCCTAACGTTTCCGATTTGTACATGTTGACTTCGTACGTGCCGCTACGTCTAATCAGAGTTGTATGAAAAGCTTTATGTAGTCTACGTTTAATTCGATAATACGAATATAATTTTAGCGAATAACATAAGAGATATAACTAAACTTACATTCTGAAATTTTCTAAATAGCTCTGCGGCCCACCTCAAAATGCTCTGTGGCCCACCAGTGGGCCATGTCCCACCCTTTGAGAACCCCTGGTCTAGGATTAGTAATTACCGCCAATCATTATTTCCTCGTGTGTCGTGCTTTGTATTTATATCCTGTGTTCTGTTGTCTACCAGTCTTTCATTTAACTACACTCTGGATCGTGTCGCTGCCTTAAAGTTATTCTGCTGATAATATACTGATTTCATATTGCAACCTCGTCGTATTGAGTTATTGTTCAAACAAGATCAAGAACATAACAATTATATCTGCGCTCATTGCGTTAAGGCTTGCTCATGCTGCTGCTTTTGCTGCGTAATTGGATTGATTTTGTTTCCATAACACAGCGAAAAATTGGGGTTTCTCTACGGCTTTCAGATTAGTGTTAGTGTTACGCAGGTTAGTAAAGGTTCAAAAGCACTGCTCTAGTGTGTACATATGTGCAATGTGCATTAGGGTTGTTCAAAAAAAACTTTTTTTTCCAAATCTCACTCGCCTAATGACTAAATCGTCAGGTTGTTCAAGAAAACGATGCACACCAAATTTGGCTCAATTCCAACCAGTCAAGGCCGTGCAATCTTGAATTGAAATTTTAAATTTATTAATAAATATTTTTAAAAAAATTCTCAAATTTTTCTGTCAACCTCATGAAATTGTTGAGCTGTCTTCAAAGACGATGCAAAACAAATTCGAGTCAATTCCGACTTGTAGAAGCGGAGTTATTCGCGTTTTTCCTTGATAATTGTCGTGTCCTCCTTTCTAGTTTCCAAAGTATGGTAACCCTACCTAATGCCAAGAGCGCCTTCAAGAAGGTAATGGCAATAATGTTTGTCATCTCAAAGAGGTATGACAAAATATCTTTATTGATCATTTCTGCATATATGAACAAGATTTAAATAAAGGTTTACGACATTAGGTAATACTTCCGTATCATTATTTTGGCGTTAACTTTGTCATAGATTGATCGTCAAAACATTCTCTATCAGTTTCGCAAATAAACTATTACGCCCCACTTATCTTGACGGGTGTTTGTGTGTATACTTTGGACTTTGGAGCAACATCCGTGCTTTGCATCATTCTGTAGGGTAAATACATCCGAAGATATAAGCAGATGCAGTTCAATATGCCTTTCACTTTGAGCGTCGAGCTTTGTTAAACGCTTATTACTACCGTTCGCAGATGTTACGAATCATGTAGCTTACCGGTTTTCGTTTATGATATTAATGAGGATCAGTATAGTCTAGACTAGGGGTCATCAACCTTTTTGCAACCGAGGGCTACTTTTGCGTAATGATTGAAGCGGCGGGCTACTATTTACTCCCACCGTTTACCCGTACCACACTGTATTTCCGTTTTGATATTCATAGCACTGGACATCATGTTATCTGTTTCTACGGCAGTCAGTGGGAAGCCTGGCATTGTATGATATCAACTAGTGCGCTGTACTCTGCTATTTAACTTGGCATTGCAATTCTGAGTGAGTGTTCCAGATGTGCATTAATTAAGCGTGTTTTGAACAGTTGGTTTGTGGTACAGAACTTGAAGATAGATTTCAATACAACATCCATTATAGTAAAATATTTATTCAACTCGAAGACTTTTCGGGTGCCTCTTTTCAAGAGTTAACGGCACACCGAAGGGATTCAAACAGAATGAAAAGCAAAACCAGAAAGGCGAAGTATGACGCAACAATCAGAAATTACATACCATGAAGTCCGCAATGTAACGATGGCAACAATAACAAACTTGAAGATTACGGTACTAGTAATATAGCATTTTGAAACCAAACAATAACAAACACGAATTAGAACGCACTAATGGGAAATTTGTAAGTTATACAGAAAATCTTTTTGTCTACATAAAATAGGCTTGGTCAATTGGATGATTGTTGATTCTAGGGCAGGGGTTCTCAAAGGGTGGGCCATGGCCCACTGGTGGGCCACAGAGCATTTTGAGGTGGGCCACAGAGCTGTTTAGAAAATTTCAGAATTAATGTAAGTTTAGTTATATTTCTTTTGTTATTCGCTAAAAATAGATTCGTATTATCGAATTATACGTAGGCTACATAAGCTTTTCATCCGACTCTTATTGGACGTAGTGGTAAGTATGAAGTCAGCATGTACAAATCGAAAACGTTAGGGAGAAACGGTGGCTTTTTCTACTGGCTATGACAACCTACGGCTAACAGTAACTAAAATAATTTCAAGCGTATAATAACTGGAAGATGATGCTGAACGAACCAAGTATTCCGACAGGGTAATATGTCGTAAGCCGTTGAAAGGGTTTTGCAATGAACTCAAAATAAAGTGCAATTGATGTACATATATACTGTACTTCGGCAGGCCGTATTATTGCAAGCTAAAAATAGCCATAATTGTAAATTATTTGCAACTTCTGGCGGAGGTATACTGCACCACCGCAACGAATCGTAATGGATTGAGGATTTATCGGAGCGCATTAATCTTTGAAGTCGGTTCAAAATGTCCGGCCTGGAAATCATTCTACATAATGAAAGAGTCACAGGAATTGATTGTATCATTGGATTGAATATTCTGACATAGCAACTTAAGTTGTTTTGGTACAAGACATACAAAGTAGCCTAGCCTACATCATGAATATTGAAAAATCATTCTCCACTTCTCTGTAGTACCCCATTCACCAATAAATTGTTCGATGCTGGCCCAGAATGATTATAAGATTCACCACAATAGTATCACTAAAGTCCCAATCGCACAGTGCGGGGATCTGATCATTGTGTTTCGCGACGCGAATGGAGCAGTGGCCGAATATAATCTACTTTGGAGTTTTAGCTTAGGATCTACCAGGGCTGTAACTGCCGCACCCACACTTCTAACTGGGGGAGCTCGAAGGGGCCCAAGATTATATCGTTGGTCGTTTGTTGGAGGATATTTATTCAACTTGAAATTTTTTTCGCGCTTCGCGCGATTTCATATCCCGTGAGATCGAGATTAATGATCGAGATTAGAGAATAATGCGCATATTTTAGAGAAATAGGCATATCGGCGCTGTCCATGACCACGCATGATATAGGATTATGACTTTAACTTACCAAGTGGGCCACAGCACATTTTTAAATCGGAAAATGGGCCACGGCCGAGAAAGGGCTGAGAACCCCTGTTCTAGGGCTTTCAAATGAAACAAGGATCTGCCTCGCGCAATGACAGTAAACATTTGGTCATTATAGTTTTGAGCACAAGAAGGGTTCTCACATAAATGTTGGCCAATTGCCGAAGCGTATCCTTGGTAATCGTCGTAACAGTCGGTTTTGGCGGCTGATTTACATTGTCGTGCGAACTCTGTACGGTCATTTGCGCAAGTTTTTGAGCGAATCAATTTGGGAATGTGTTGCGTTATCCGTTCAAACAATCTTTGTGATGTAGGCTACGTCCGACATACCCACTATCACAGTGGCACTTAAATTCGTAGACGACGTTACTTGCATTTAAAGCGTGTTTTGTGTTTGTTTTTGATGAAGTTCATGTCCGAAAAGGCTGGTTCACAACGATTAGTTGAACCAAAGATCCTTGCAACCTTCATAGCTGCTGCGAAATGCGCATACACCTCTGTAATTTTACATATCAAAAGTTTGCTGCCTCCAGACTGAGGTGGGGGTCATTTTGCAGTGTTACAAATTCAATCTCCAACTGTTCAGCATCCAGAAATGACAAGATTTCATTATACCGGACAGCAGCATCGATTACATAAAGTTAGAAACATGGTATATTAAACTGTGTTGAGTGTAACAGAAACAAGCTGTGTCAAAAGATGCAATACGTAATGGGTATACAGATATTCAAAATCTGCTAGTACTTCACGGCCATCTAACTCCGAATAGTAATATTGTTTACTACTTCGGCATTGTCCTGGACGTCGAGCTATCATAACGGAACCCACGCCATTTCAAGAAGACCGTGAATGGCATTCCGTCATGTCGCCTGTATAGGTAATGCGCCGTATCTTCAATTTTTGGTGATTCTACCACATCCATCTATTACTAATTGTAATTGAGGATATTTTTAAAGTGTTTATATATGTAAGTTACATGTTAGTGTATTTTAAACAAGAATAGCTGAATCAATAAATCTATATATTCAAAAGCTCACTGGTAATAATCTGACGAATATTGGAAATGCTGCTATTCCACCTATTTTGAGAACGGGCTCGCGGGCTACTCATCTAGTTCTCGCGGGCTACCTGGGGCCCGCGGGCACCGGGTTGGTGACCCCTGGTCTAGACAAAGGCATTTCACCTGAGATCTTTTTGAAGGCCAGACACAGTTTTCAAATCCAACTTTCGTATTCCACATTAACAGTCCTCACAATCATCGCTAAAATGCTGTGCAATGACGGTTTGATAAGACAGCTGTCAATCGTATGGTTGGCAACCGTAAGATTTAAACTCGATTATGCGGTCCTGCCATTACATTACTTCATACAATAGCTATTAGCCTATATTACTTCTTCAATACGATGAAGGTAATATAAATTTATTGATAACTTTTACTGTAGTCATCACGATGAGGCGATTTGTTATGCACAAGAATCATACATTATACCTACTTTTGTTTTAATGAACCATGATAACATAAATTAGCGAACTCAAAACGTAGAGAATGACGTTTTAGTTGTTCGGAAGCAAAGAAATGGGCGATAATGGTAAGTGCTGGTTTCCAGTATTCAAGTAGGACTATATAATTAATGTACAATTGCGATCAAAAACAAAGTAGGACTACTCCGAATTTTATGGATTACTCGTGCTGGTTTTCCCCGCGTACATTGATGAATTGATCGTGATTTTACCTAAATATTTCGAATTCCATCTCAATAATATCCAAGATCACATCAACAGTTAAATAATAGACATTCCCAAATGGAAATTGGCATAGGATATATTAGGCTTACCATATTTTGGAAATCAAAAAAGAGGACACTTTTTCAGAAATTTGCAACTTGCAAAGCCGGAGTAAAATTCTCAAAAACCGGTTAATTTTTCCCACTTTGTGATCGGTTGACTAAAAAAAAAAAAAAAAGTCATCTTTTCGCTCAGAGCTAAAATCACCGTTTTTCACTCCGAAATACCCGCCGGAGCTTCACTTCTGTGCTAATATGCGGCATATCACTCGCAATTTGCTCTAAATCTGCCTAAATTTTCAAAAAGAGGACAAAATCTCAAAAAAGAGGACAAAAGGGCGTCCTCCGTGGACACTTTCAAAAAAGTCAAAAAAGAGGACAAATCCTCTTAAAAGAGGACGTATGGTAAGCCTAATCTACAACTCTAACCCGACGACGATTTTGATAGTTGCAGCCATCCCACATCTCATACGTCGACTTGATTGCAATTCAGTCGTAGGCTCACAGTACATGTTAATTCTAAATTACTTACACCATTATTGAATAGTTATACAACGTTTGAAAAAAAAACACAATTATTTTAAACACTGTTTATAACATGTTTTAAACAAAGTGTTTCAAAACACCTTTCGTTTTAAATGCAACCCGTATAACCAATATGTTGTTTCTAAAGGCAATAAATGTAACCATGACTCACATTGCCATGTTTACATTTCCCTCATCCACAAGAATTTGCGCTCATCCCCAAGAGATTGCGCGTACCACCAAAATTTCAGAAGCCGATTAATAAGATAGGAGAAAAAGGTTACCATATCAAGCTCACGTCAGTTTAGGTATGGTAAAACCAACCAACCAATTGTAAACAATAGCCAAATTTTGAATTTACTACTTCAGTAGCCCGTTTTTTACAGTTAGTTGGCTTTACAAGGAATCCGTGCAATTAACGCGATGGCAGCCATACCTCAATTTTTCTGCTTGCATTCACGCATAGTTCAATCAGCTCGTCCAAACTGTGATAGTAACTTCGGCGACGGAAATCACTGTTAACTGAATTTGATGGAATTTTTTTCTCAGTTATTTAATTCATCGAAGTTAATATAACGTTGCGCTAAAGGCCTACATTTTATCAGCTGCGCCTTCCTGGTGAATAACAATCGGTATAGTGGATGGCTATATTTGTAATTTGGGTTTCCAATCGGAACAGTCAGTTCCAAGCAGAGTTGGACAACAAGAGAACTTTGTCGTGCTTGATTTTGACCTATCTTTTCTAAATTGTGTCTGCAACGGAAAGGGTAGGAATAAACGTGTATGCTTTCGCTTGTTGAAAAATCTTGTTGAAACCATTTTTCGTATTCAGCTCAGTTCAGTTAATGAATTACATCAGACTAATGACCGCAAAGATTGCGATATAAGGAAAAGATAGGTAGGAGTCCAAACAACTACAAGTGAAGTCAATCCATCAATCTCCCACTCTGATCTCAAAATCTATTAGAAGAAAAGCGTTTTAAGAGAAGCATGCACAATGCACATTGTACATGCAATGAGAAAATACTACATATTATAAAAATAAAATGGGTGGGCGATGATGTTCCATGATGAAACACTGAGTACAACTCAGTTCTGTATGTGTCGAGGTCAATCTGCCAATCCGAATACGTAGTTTTTAATTCGGTAAGAGGTGTGTGAAGTTACACATGAAGAGATCAGCTGCTGGACCTTATCACCTGAGGCATTGGTCCCACTAAATATCATATTGGCGTGTCCGTCGACCCAGGGCTTTGCCAGCAGTGTTCACCAGTGTTGGGATGACTCGAGTCACCTATTTCGTATGACTTGACTTGACTCGAGTCACTTTGCTGAAATGACTTGACTTGACTTGACTCGGCCTATCAGAAATGTGGATTGACTCGTGACTCGGAGCAAAATTCACGAGTCAATTTCAAGTCATCAAGTAATCGGTGTCGATCAAAATCACCGAATCTTGCATATGTTCGGATTGTTCGCGAAACGCTGGTGTAATCAGTCTGAGCGACCAATCATTTATTGAATGTGCGTTTTACTGAGCCTCCATTGTTCTCTCACATATAAATTGACCGCAAAACGAAGTCATCGAAGCTTACAGCTTACGATGTCGTAAACTAGTATAGTAAAGAAATTTCTGTTCTATGTTTTTACCTTAACCAAACCTCTTGTTTTATTGAAACTGAATTCGAATATAGTTTATATAGTTCTCAACAATCGGCGAAGGCTCGAATTGTATCATATCAATTAGTAAATGTGTAATGTATTGCATCTTATCAATTCGTTTCTATTCTCTATCTTGGCTGGTAACTATAAACTGAGGTTTAGCAGTTCTGCGTAGGCCTATATGTGAGCGATACAGCGCCTTCTTACGTGTATATTTAACTCTATATTCGTTTGTCGGTTCAAAATCAATGACCACTCAATCTGTATTTCAGACAGCTTGCAAAATGCAATGACGTTATCATGCCTCATACTTCGAAAAGGCAACTTGACTTGAATTGTGACTTGACTCGTGACTTGACTTGACTTGACTCGACTTGACTCGAGTCACCTTCAAAAATCGAGTGACTTGACTTGACTCGAGTCACATTTGAAAATCGATTGACTTGACTTGACTCGAGTCAAAATGTGCAATGACTCGGAATGACTCGTGACTCGAAGGTAGTGACTTGATCCCAACACTGGTGTTCACTGACAATTACTTATATGTTTTCGGAGGACATAATTAGGCCGCGACCCACCATACTTTTGAAAACTATATAGCCTATACGACAGTACTTCTCAAACCTTTCATTGTCTACTACCACGTGAAGTAGTTTTATCGTATTTATATCGCAAGTAGGCCATTGCAACTACGATAGTTGTTATGCTCACACATTGCTTTGCATTGGTATGATGAAATCTTTAAAATATATATAGCGAAGAAGAATTCAAGTTTAAATTACAGGTGGACTCCCGTATTGCAATTCCAACTCGATCGGGATATATTTTATCGATGTTGGCTGATCAATCCAAACCACCAATAGATAAGGTTCACTCTGGGTGGAAACAAATACTTATATATCACATTGCGGCATTAAACCTAACAATCGCAGTGATGTGGTCGCGTGTTATTTTCTACTTTGACATGTAGCAAGCCCACGACTACTGCTGCTATAACCAGCTTTACGGACACGGCGGATATATTTACATCATCAGACATAATAAGTATGCCAGGCCAATGGAAATCTACACAAACCGCTGGAGTCACAGAAATTGATATAAAGTAGGTTATATAGTGCCCAAGTTTTACCTTGGTGAGATAGCGTAGTGGTATAATCCACAGCTGCAACCAACACCAGTGGCTTGCGGGTTCGAGTCCGGCCGAGGTCGACTCCAGAATTCTTACTTAAGTATATCTAGGCCAGTGGTTCTCAACCTATTTGACCTCGCGGACCGGTAAAACTTCAAAATAAATTTTGCGGACCGGTGAACCTTTAAAACCCCAATTTTACCCCAAATTTACCTGCGGCAGATGTATGCAACTCAAATGCATATTGAAAACTTCATTTAAGGCTGTCTTTCTGGTGTTAGATAGTCTACCCTCACGTGGTCTACTGAAGTTTCTGTAAGGCGAACCACGCAAAGTCCTGTTTGAAACTACTAACTTGATTGTGATTGTTCGGTGTCCTTTGAAAGAAATGCAAATTTTCTGTTTGCTATAGTCTTTATTATACTGCCCACTGTCGCCTAATTGCACTGTCTGAATTCAACGAAGTCCGTTTACCAATCTCTGTAGATTACCCATATAACTCGTTGGAAACTAATTGTAGGCTACTTTTAAATAGTTTCGTACAACAATTGCACGATTGTATCTACTCCCGAACTAGACCATGAACTTAGTTACGACACCAAGACGAAAAATACGATGAAAAAGTAAAATTTGATGTTTCATTTCTCTAATTGGACAATGGACATTCGTTTAACTTCTAGCTAGTTGGAATTGGGATATAAAGTTATAATATTCTTAGCGGACCGGCTGGAAACTTGTCATAGACATGTACCGGATCGTGAACCGGTGGTTGAGAACCACTGATCTAGGCTACTCCTCGCCATCTCATTCGTGTAAGCGGTGTATTATAAAAGCCCTGAAGTGGGCCGTGCTACAAGTAGGTAAATACTGAATAAAAATCAAAAAGAAAATTACCCGGTTGTCGACAAGCACTATCAACACCACAAACAAACAACAAATCGCTTAATTTACGCAATAGTATTGTTAGTATTGATTGTGGTGGCACTTGTAGAAATTGGTAATAAGTACAATAACAAAGAATTGAAGATAATTGTTGTCCAGTATATGTAGAGCCATGACGGCAATACAAATCTTAAAGCATATTAAACATTCAGCGTTCTCGCAAAAGTATAAGCAGAAATGGAAAAGTGAAAATACACATTGACACTGACGCTAGAATCAGCGAATGTCTTTGTCTGATATTTCCTTCAGGTCGTACGTACTCGAATAGTAACCCGTTCAAGATCAACACCGTTAATTTAGCAGAAAAAAAATTACATATGCTATACTGAACTCGTCTGCAAGGAACGAACTACGGCGAAGGTATTCTGTTTGCGGATGTTTGCTAATATGCTTCGAGATCGTCAATATCTAGTCATGTCTAGGTACGTGTTCCTGAAACAATGCCTCGTCAAAAGCTACAGTATGTCATATTCCTCTTTTCATAAGTACAGAATTGGTAAATTGATGCCTCAAGCAAGCAAAGGTACGATGCCGTGATACATCCAATGATTCAAAAATATTCATCCTTACTAAGCCCATGTGGTCAGATTCATCGGTAGAGTTGATGCAGGGGGTGTCTTCGAAAATTTAGGGAAGTTAGTAATTCTGTGCTGCATCTTCGGTGTACCAATTATTATCAGTCCTCTTTGTTGCGTGCTGTTATTTCTTGACGTCCCATCAGGACTGTCGGTACTGGAAATATATTGGAATCGCCTAAACCTAGGCGTACCATGAAGAATGTCTTCCATGATGAGAAGAGCTGGATTACAATGTGGTATTTCTTTATGGGGCACATCATTTCTGCTGTTTCCATCTGTACTGGGGGGCTCAGATTACAAGGACACTATTTTATTAGTATCGAAAATCAACTCGAATTGAACCGCGCCAAGCGCGAAGAAAATTTTAAGGATAATTCAAACTTTTTATTAATCTGGGAGTCAATTCGTATTTTCAATTTGTATATTGACGGCTGCCAAAAGATTCTAATCGAATTAAGAGTCGCCGGAGATAGCGTGGTGGTGAGCAGCGCCGCCATCTTTGCCGGCGACCCGGGTTGAAGACCAGCTGTCGGAGGTTATTCGCGGCTCCTAGTCCGCCGTGACGATGTTCGAACGGCGACATAAAAGCCCAGAAAAATGATCCGATAAAGAAAAGAAATAGCAAGTAATAGCTTCTAAAAAGGACCAACAAAGAAAGATTAGCATCGAAAAAGACTGACATCGAGCTATAGGTCGAGATGGATGCCAGTTTAACATAACCCAACGCGTTCGGCATTCCCATATCTGTTCATTACATCGCATTGTCTGACTTGTATATCGCATTGTACATTGTGTGTGTGTCTTGTGCCGATAAAAATATAATCTGACGAAATGTATTTGTTATGTGTTATCAACGAAATTGCATTTTTTTTACATTGAATATGATATATGAGATCGTGGCTGCATATAAGATATGCCATTGACTCATTTATGGCTGGTTAGTTCCGTTGCCAATGCCACTTCCTTATCGAGTGAAGTGCTTCGAAGTGTAGATAACTTTGCATAGATCAGCGTCGCTTAGTAATCGTTGATGTCAGTTTTAATCGGAAGTGCTAGACTTCATCAGCAGAATTTTACAACTCCTAGCATTTCCGCAGTTGACTCAGTAAAAATGACATGAGTTACTTGAAAGTGGACTACTACTGACATTATCCTTTCGTGCAAAAGCAGTTGACTGGCCGTTTATCGGTGAAGCTATAGGCGATCTGTGGTATACGATGATAGAATAATTTATGGTATGCATTTGGTCGTCGCCTATAGGGCACTGGTTCCCAAAGGGGTGAAATTTTCCATTTGGGGGAATTTCGCAATTTTCAGGGTTAATCTCGATTATTCCTTTTAATGTGTATTGCTTTTGGCTGATTTCTACCTCGAAGTGTGTTTAAATGCTATTAGAAATCGTAAGTTTTCGCACAAATCTACCTGAAGTTTGGAAATCTAGTTCAGGTGTGCTAAAAGTGGGACGATTTTGGGCAGTTCGTGCCAACGATCACCAGTGTTGGGATCAAGTCACTACCGTCGAGTCACAAGTCATTTCGAGACATTGTACATTTTGACTCGAGTCAAGTCAAGTCAATCGATTTTCGAGGGTGACTCGAGTCAAGTCAAGTCACTCGATTTTTGGAGGTGACCCGAGTCAAGTCGATCCAAGTCAAGTCAAATCAAGTCACGAGTCAATTCACAATTCAAGTCAAGTTGTCTTTTCGAAGTATGAGGCATGATTACGTCATTGCATTTTGCTAGCTGTCTGAAATACAGATTGAGTGGTCATTGATTCTGAACCAATGAACGAATATAAGTTAAATATACACGCAAGAAGGCGATGTATCGCTCACATATACGTAGAACTGCTAAACTACGTAAGTAATTGCATAGCCTCAGTTTACAGTTACCAGCCAAAATAGAGAATAGAGAAACGAATTGATAAGATGCAGTATATGAACCCATTTACAAATTGATAGATACAATACGAGCCTACGCCAGTGGTTGATGACTATATAAACGATATTCGAATTCAATTTTAATAAAACAAGAGGTTTGTTTGAGGTAAGAACAGAAAACAGAAATATACATTTCTCTATAAAATTACTTTACTATACTAGTTTACAACATCGTAAGGTATAAGCTTCGATCACTTCGTTTGCGGTCAATTTATTTGTGAATGAACAATGAAGGCACAGTGAAACGCACGATCATTAAATGATTAGTCGCTCTCACGGATTGCACGAGCGTTTCGAGAGCAATCCGACCATATGCAAGGTATGCAAGATTTTTATCGACGCCGATTACTTGATGACTTGAAATTGAGTCGTAAACTCTGCTCCGAGTCACTAGTCAATCCACGACTCGAGTCTGACTCGAGTCAAGTCATGACTCGAGTCATCCCAACCCCGCCGATCACTGGAATAAAACTTGAAATCGTCGCAAGCAAACCTAATGATTTGATATGTCATATGCCACATGACGGTGACGTTCCGTTTACTCTTGATGTGTTTATTTCTTAGGCAACAGTATATCTAACAGGGTTGGGATGACTAGAGTCATTTTTCCGTATAAACTTTGCAAAAATGAGTTAACTTGACTTGACTCGGCGCTTCAGACATGTGGATTGACTCGTTGCTAGGAGCAAAATTTACGAGTCAATTTCAAGTCATCAAATACACGGTGCCGATCAAATCAATATATCTTGATTATGTTTGTGTTGGTGGCGAAACGCCGGTATGACCTGTGAGAGCAACCATTTATTCACGGATAGCACGTTTCATTGATCCTCTAATGTCATATCAAAAATAAATTAACCGCAAACGAAATGATCACAGCCTCCGGTAATGTGCCGTAGATTATTATAATAGCAATGTATCTCTGTTTCTTAGACGACTCGTCCCCAACTATCTTGTATATGATTCAAATCTTACGAATATACCGGTAGTTTATGCAGTTATATTCTAGCGGATGTGTAGCTGGGTGATGTACTGTGCCGTATCAATTTGCTTCAACTTCTCGAGGCTTCGTATTCGATCCTCTATCTTGCCTCACGTATATTATCAGCAGTTCTACGTGTGCGTGAGCGATGAAATGCCATATTGTATGTATATTTAATTCAAGATACATGGCCAATCGTCTTTCACAAAGCTAGCAAAATGTAATTACTAGGGCAAGTTTTTTGCAACTTTTGCAACTTCTTTTTACAGCTTCCGGTAGCTTCCTAAACACTCGTAAGATATGTAGAATGCTGTTTCAAGCTGGTTGAAGGAATCTAATAGTGCAACTTTTTGCAACTTTTGTCCATTTTTTTCATGAAACTTTTTGCAACATTTTGCAACTGTTTCGATTTTTCATGAAAGTATTTTCGATTTTGGTGAAATACACGGCCAAATTCGACTGAAACACCGTAAACCAGCACCGAAGTAAAGCTTTTTCGTATTTCGGAAGCTGAGCCGGAAAATTGACCGTTTTTTTTAGTGAATCTGGAAAGTTGACCTTTTTTTTGGTCAACCGAGCAAAATGTGGTCAAAATGCAACTTCTGCAACTTTTTTCAATAATTAATGCAACTTTCCTAGGATTTAACTGCAACAAAAACTTGTCCTAGTAATGACTGTGAATCATCATTCATATACTTCGAAAATTCGATATTACTTGAATTGTGTCTTTACTCATGACTTGACTCGATTTGAGTTGACTCGTGTCACCTCCAAAAACCAGTGACTTGACTTGCCTCGAGTCACCTTCGAAACTTGATTGACTTGACTCGACATGATTAGTGACTCGAAGGTAGTTACTTGATCTCAAAACTGATATCTAATACTATATATTTGAGACGGAAATGATCAGCTGAACCCTAATCGAAATAATTTTAGTATCTCTGTCCTGAGGCCTAAATCCGTGGTGCCCCCTATGATTTAGTCAACAGGTGCTTTATGGTCCCCGAACTGCTTCATATGGCGCCTGATGAAAATGGCCGCTTATAGTATTTAAGAACACCAACCGAAAATACTATTCCGATAATGTAGGCTACATCATTCTATTACCATAATATGTCGTAAATTCCGATGTTACTGGCATATTGTATTCTTACGAAAATTTGCCATCAAATTAGGCAGGTCTCTATCGTTAGTGACGCAATCTTGTGCAATGGATTTCATTGAAATAACGTGGCTAAAGAAGCGGCCAACATTCGCGAAATCGTATGATTCACGAAGTGACATGCGGTGTGGTTCATGATTGGTGAGGTACAGACCCGATTAGAATCATATTTATAAATTTATGAACCCTAAATCGTAGCTGATGCAGTTGGAGGCCTGTTTCTTATCACATCAGTACTGTTTACACGCAGGCTGTGTAAGAAGCTACTATAAATACCCACAATTGTAGGTAGTTAGTGATTCAAAATACATTAACGTCTACATTAGTAGGGGAATGCACTTGCTCTGCGCTACATGTTGGAATTCGCAACAACGCGATTCATCCCTAATCATCGATACACGAATTCGATGGCGCTGGATTGTGTCTCACTGCGCCGCGATAGTCGTACAGTTAGCCAACAATCAGTGAGGCAGAGTAATATGTGTCCGGTCAGTTATTGTGTCTCTATACGCGGTCTTTGTACGTAGCAATTACAAGGTCTTGGACGATTTGGCATGTGGTTCTGCTGCTCTGACATCATCGATATTTTTTTGGATCAGTGCAAAAAGTAGCACTCGATGATGCCAGTTATCATAAATTATGAGCGTCTTATAATTTCGGATTCATTCAGCTCTACATATTTTTAACTTTAAATATGCAAATCCCGCGATTTTGGCTGTAATAATGTTAAAAATATATTCATTCATGAAAATCTACCGAAATTAACAATGTTTATTGTTATTATAATCATTTTAGGTTTTCATGATTTTCTTTTACTCATCCATGAGCAGCATAAATCACTGATTTAAAATCGGTTCATATGCTTTATGATGTCGTGTGATTGGAATAAGGCATTTCAAACCAAGTCAAGTCTGTCCAATATTGAGTAAGAAAATCTTAAGGGAATGAAGAGGAATAATTCAATTTTGAGAGCCTCGTAATATATCGTCGGGCATCTTAGGCTTGGTCGACACCGTTATATCTCCATGTTTACTCATATAGATAGCCAGCCCCGCGTCTAACTTGATTATATTTTATATGCTATCACATAAAATTGAGTGATAAGTAAGCAGAGTAATTTATTCTCTCATTTGAGACATGGGTAGGCTACTAATATATTTTATTTCTGTTAATGAAATTATTATAAAGTACAGTAGTGATCCGATTTTACATAAGCAAGGACGTGAGAGTTCAAATTGAAAGGATTGTGATTAAATTCCCTCCCATTACAATATCGACAAGTGCGGACATCCATATAATTAATATACCACTCTTGGAAACTTTTTTTGACGATATTATTACACCTAATTGATTAGCAGGTAACACGGATCCTCCTCCTCCTACCCTACGTCCCACTACGACTACGACAGCACAAGGCACAATAAACACGACTGATGAATGGAAATCTATGCACATTAACAGGAGTACTACTGATGGTAATTATAACTTAATATTACCCGAGTTACCAGGCCGACATAATACCATAATACCTATTACTACGACATCTCGTCGTAATGTCACTACAAATATCTTCGTTACAATGTGCAATGAACATGAGCATTAGGGTTGTTCAGAATTGACCGACTTTAAAAACGTCATGGTTTTCAGTCCGTTTCCCGTGCTTTATGCCTTAAAAACGTATTCTATCTACTTTTTTTCTGTGACCCATCCATTGCATCTGTGTGCATGTTGAGTTGGAGGAATATCGACTGAAAAGGAGGGATTCCCCTAAGATTTGAAATCCGCGATTTTACATATCCTACTAAAATGCCATATATGTCTGGTTCTCAGCATCCACTGTGGTTTGGGGTGATGCAAAACCGCACTGTAGATATTATTCCAAGTTCAGGACTCCATTTTCATATTGCATACATCCTTGAACCTCAAACTTACCTGAAACTGAGCATCAATTTGCACGATTTACCATGTAAACGAATGTAACTATAGATGCACCATCCAATCGCACAGTCACATTGTAAATATCTTATCATTCAATTAAGCATAAGAACAGAACGGAGAAATGGATTGCGAAGCGAAACAACACAACACAGGAATTGATTTAGTTGAGAAAAATTCAATACCAATCAGATTGATGTGTTGATTTTTCGAAATAGTGAAATCTTTGCTGGGGATCTTCCACGCTTTGTAAGAGACAGTCTGGCAGTTTTCTGTCGTCGGTAAGCATATGGCGTGGTCGGTATTTAATTTTATCATACGTTCTGGTGGCTCTTATCTGACCATTTTTCACGAATTCGTATGCACTCACGAAATGCAGATACCTATGACATTCTTAAACTGGAACACTATTCCAATAGTGTTCTACCACCATACCATCAATGTGAACAAGGATTCCATCTCAACTAAATCAACGATCAAAAACCTGACATAGATCTCTCTCGTTGGCGTGGTGTCCAGTGACTTTCAGAGTAATAAATTTCGATGGAGGCTCGGATAAATATTGTGCAACTTCAAAATCACTCCTATGGGGAGAATAATTTGCTTGTGCAGATATAGAAGAGTTCTCTGTATGCTTACTTGGCCGCTTGTTGCTGTGGTGCACCTCTTGCAGATCAGTCTTTTTCTTGTTACCCGAGTTTAACTTACAATTCTTTAAATTTGGTACCGGTCGTTTGCAAAGCTAGGACCCCCGATCATGATAAAATGCAATGCCTTCAAATTTCTTTATCATCTTATTCATCAGTTGTGATGGCGAACTTCCAAATTCCAGGGGTCTTTCGTGAGATCTTCAAATTTTAACTTTGACATATTAAATTTTAATCGAATAACAGTTTCCGATCGACCAATGCCAGCCATATGAAAAGGTTCATACTTGGTAGGAAACAGCCTTCATAGATTTTGTATTCCGACACAAAACTTAACAATCGCAGTGATGTCTTACATGTTATTCTTGTGATAGACATCGCGGAGACCAGTACTACTGCTGCTGCAACCACCACCGTCACCACCACTGATAATATGTATGTATCCACACCATTTGGCATGAGACCAACGGCGGGCCAACTTGAATCCACAGGTACAATCCAAAGTACGGGAATTAGTATGGATTGGTTATTCTGCTTATCAAATTGTACAGATGAATTGAATTCAAGTAGAAGTATTGGAGGTGCAGGAATCGACAATACAAATGAAATATTGATATTGAAATGAACCCGTTTTAATGAACTCGTTTCAATTCTATGCTAGTTGCTAACGATTACCCCTGACGATTGTCAGTTGAAGTTTATTTGAAAACAAATATACCACCTTTCGTATATTGTAATTAAAATATATAAAGTGAATTCCATAGAATACGTAAATTACTCGATAAACCAGCCTCATCAGTAATTCGCGACGATGCCTGTCACGAATCTATCAGCCAACACTCATGACTATTTTGGAAATGTCGTGAAGTACTTAAATAATAAGTTTAGAAAACTACATATGGTTGTTGTTGTTGTTTGTGGTATTATTGGCGGTTGTCGACTACAATGGTCATTTGCACCAGACACTATGCAAAACAAATTTGACTCAATTCCAATCGGTAGAGGCGTATTTATTTGAGTTTTTCTTTGATAATTCGGGGAATATCCTTGATCGGTGGATAATCCATGAATTATCATCGAAAAACTCAAATAACTGTGCTTCTGCGGGTAGGAATTGAGTCAAATTTGTTTTGCATAGTTTTTGAAGACAGTGCAACAATTTCATGGGGTTGACAAAAAAATTGGAAAAAAAACATTTTGCAATTTTTGGGTCCATTCAAAATTTTCAAACTCTGCGAAATCCGCGATTACTGGTTGGAATGAATTATAATTTGGTGTGCGTCGTTTAAAGGCAACCTAACGATTTAATCACATAGCCGGCAAGATTCAAGAAAAAAAGCTTTTTTTAAACAGCCCTAGTATACAGTAACCAACTTCTCAATCGGACGGATTTGCTTTTAAGATGCAATAAGGATCTCAAATCAAGATAGATCCCGTACGCCTGACAGATATTATACATTCGACATCGATGCATTCCTCATATCAATTTTGTTGATGTAAATAACTGATTGGTTGACTAGGCACAATTTACTGACTTCCTACATGTAGTGTGTTTCGTTCTTGTTATTGTGTCATTGCGGGCAAAACTGACAGTCGAACGTCACTAAAGCTTAACAAACGGAAAGTTGAATATTATGTGCACACTTTCGAGCACACAATGTTTGAAATTGGCAAGGTGCAAGCTCGTTTAGGGCTGAATTTTATTTCATGCTGCCGGCGCCATGCATTCTTCGCATTTCAACACAGAATGTCAACCAAAGACGTTTTAATGACGTGAAAAGTGTAACACGCGAAAATGGTTCGTCTGTGTACGCTAGGGTTGCCATACGGCCGGAATTTCCCGGACATGTCCGGAATTTCACTGTTAAAACGGCGTCCAGGAGGAATTTCTAAAATATGCCTAAATGTCCGGAATTTTGAAGTAAACTCATTTTGAAATCCGCTAGTGGACGCCAAAGAGCGTCCGGAATTTGTGTTTTAAAAATATGGTAACCCTAGTGTACGCGAACTTCCAAATTCCAGAGGTTTAACCTGAGATCTTCAAATTTTGAATCTTGCATATTAAATTTAAATTGAATAACATGAGTTTCCGATCCACCCAAGCCAGCCATATAAAAAGGTTCATGACCGATAGGAAACAATCTTCTCAGATTTTGCGTTCCGACACAAAACTTAACAATCGCAGTGATGACTCAGTCGTTATTCTTGTGATAGACAGCACGGAGACCAGTACTACTGCAGCGGCGTCAGCCACCACCGCCACAACTACCGATACTATGTATGTATCCACACCATTGGGCAAGATAACAACGGCGGGCCAATTTGAATCTACAGGTACCAGTCAAAGTACGGGAGTAGGTATGAAGTTGTTATCTACTGATCAAATTGTAACGATGAATTGAATTCAAGTAGAAGTGTGGGAGATATAGAAATCGACTCGACAAATAAAAAAAATATATTGAAATAAACCCGTTTCAATAAACTCGTTTAAATTCTCTGCTAGTTGCTGACGATTACCCCTGACGAATGTTAGTTGAGCACATTCGGGTTTATTTGATTAAGAATATACTATTTTTGGTATAGTTTAACTAAAATATATACATTGAAAAAGTAATTTTGAGCAGGGTTGTAACCAAGTCACAAGGCTCCGAGTCACTAGTCAATCTCACTTTTAAATTTTTGACTCGAGTCAAGTCGAGTCATTTTCAATTCCCACCGAGTCAAGTCCGAGTCCAAGTCAGCGAACAGAGGATCGAGTCCGAGTCATGGTATTATGACTCGAGTCCGAGTCCAAGTCATTGTGTTGACTGCTCAGTTTCCAGTTAAAGTCATCCTAAACCCACTTTTAATAACTCTGTATGGTGATATTGAATGGTTCGCATTTATAATATATCAATTTTGCTCACTTTTAGCAGTTTTTGATCCCATTTTCAAGCACATGTACCAACAAATGAAATCGCAATAGTGTGTTCGCTTCGAAATTACAATGAAATGTCGGTCTTGGCCGTCTGAATCTCGAGTCAATGACTTGCTTCGACTCATGCGCAATGACTCGAGTCCAAGTCGAGTCAATACACAGATTGACTCGAGTCGAGTCGAGTCATTTCCGTATTTTGAGAAAATGACTCTAGTCGAGTCGAGTCATCCGAAAATCGTGACTCGAGTCGGACTCGAGTCGAGTCATGACTCGAGTCATTACAACCCTGATTTTGAGAACTACATTTGGTTGTTGTTGTTTGTGGTATTCATGGAGTTGGTCGACTACACTACACTCATTTACACTAGGCCAACATTCATTATTTTCGATTAGGAAACAGCCGTCTGATAGCACTGCCTATTACTTCTAGGCTTTTTGTACCTACACGCCTAACATTGATACCAGCGAAGCCAACGAGAGGAACTATAAGTCATTTTGGAAATTGCATGGGGACCGTTGCGTGATTTTTTTGGATAGTTGGAAAAACACCGTCTTAGAGCTTTATCTGGGCGTTCTCGCCAACCGATATGCGAAGGTGGTGTCTTGAAAACCTGAAACGGAGGCTTGGTAGTTCTAAAATTCGGTAGATAAGGATTCGTTATTAAAAATATCGATCTCGTGTAGAATGACTAATTAATTCAAAACAGCATAAATACTAAAGCGTGAACAACAACATCTGCGCCAGACTGGATTTCACCTCCATAGTTGGTAATTTCAAAGCGAACGAAAGGTGTATTCATTCATTTCAGGCATGGAGTCTGAAAGTCTCGCAACTATTATTGCAATCATTGCATCAGCGGCAAGCTGCCTGCTGCTGATTTTCATTGGAGTATTCATAATCAAATACATTAGGTGAGTTTCAGTTGCAGCTTTGATAAGAATTTTTGTAGTCCGTTGTGACCTATTAATGATGCCATTCTCTGATGGCGCCATATATACAAAAAAACGTTGCAAATCGTTCCAAAATTCATGGAAAATACTTATTTTTGAATATAAAATGTATAATCGCAACAAACAACTTGTTCATAATGCCAAATTTAATTTAATAATTGGAAATGCGTTTTCAAATATATTCGTGATACATAAAGAATTTCGTCGTTGCGTCGCAATGATGAGTCGAAACTGAGTCGAGTGAAGTATTCGGGTGCCACTCATCATCACGCTATCTTGATAAACCTGGCTTCAAGTGCTGAAATACGTACCTTTGTATTGGACTGCGAATAATGCCATCCCCACATAATGAGTAAAGACTTATTATTATGCATTATTATAATGACACTAATATGTCATGAATGACGAATTGTTGCAATGCTGCGGGTCGATCACTATCATTCTAGCATGTCGTGCTTGTTACACCGTCCAACAAATTTTCAAAATTTTTTTTTTGCATCCGATAAGGTCGATTCTTATTCCTTTTTGGGCGCTGAATACAAAAAAGGTCTATTGAATTTGCTAATTTGCTCTAGTTTAAATATAAAACCTTTTTATATCTTTGTAAGAGATCCGTATAGCGCAAGCCGCGGTTCACATTATTTAATAAATCTACAATCAACAAACACAATAATAATCGCATACGTTTATTACAACATTGCATATGCATCGAGTCGAATATCGGCCTGTAAAATTACTAATAATCCAGAGGTCATGCCGAGCTCGAACCGCTATAGGGTATGGAATGATCATGTTAAAGTCCTATGGGGAAGCTCGTCAACAATTGGTGCCGGCTTCAACTGATGCATCGTATGGATGAGGGATTTAGTGCACCATATCAATTTGTTTGACTTGTCTGAGGCTTCATGGTCTATCTCGACGTTGCCGGGTATAGTGCGCAAACCATAAACTGATTCAGTATGTTAATTCATGCCGATACATATTAAAACATATCATTTCACTGCTTTTAAGAAATGGACGTAGAAAAGACGGCAGCTTACATGTTCACTCAGAGGTGAACGAATACGAAATTTACGAATTGGATGAATCGCGAAAGCAATCATCGTACGACAACGACGGGATATGTTCTGGAGCGAAACTCGAAGAAAAAAATGCGTATGAATCTGGGATCGATATGACTTCCAATTCTGCACAAGCCGGTGGTGATACCTACGAGGTCGTTGACAGATAAACATTCACTTCGGGACTTGTTAAAGAGTGTTGATTGATGGCACTACATGACAGGATGATGAAATAACTTGGAATTTTGGTTTTACAACATTTTATTAATATCGTGTTCAGTGCATACCATCCACTTGTAGTTGAGTCAAAATATACGGCCTTACTTCCACCTCTACTTGAGTAGAAAAACAGACTACTTTGACCAGATTCGGGGATGCACAAGACGTCATTAGGGGAAAATGTCGCTGCAAATTGATTCTATCAATACGCATGAATCCAATCGGCGCATAAACTAATTTTCGTAGGCCAACTCAATATAAACTGGATATCCGAAGTCCGCAAATGTCCGCCATGTCCGTAAATTGTTGAAAAATTAGATGCACAAGTGACCCAATACCAAGAGCGCCTGCAAAGCGTGTGCTACAGGAAGGTAACAGCAAATATGTTTGTTACCTCAAACATTTATGACAAAATATCTTAATTGATCACTTCTGCCGATATGAACAAGGTTTGAATAAAGGTTTGTGAACTATGGTAATTCTTCCATATTATTGTTTTGTCGTTATTTTCTGACATAAATATATCATTAAAATCTCGATATCATTTCAGCAAAAACCTACAAGGTCCATTGATCTCACGGGCGGTCGTGTGTATGCTTTGCAGCAGCATTCGTACTTCGCGTCATTCTGTAGGGCGGATACATTTCAAGATATAAGCAAATGCACTTTAATAAGACTTTCACTTTGAGCGACAAGCTTTGGTATTAATCGCTGATTAGTTCCATTTTGCAGATGTTACGAATTATGTTACCTACTTATTCTCGTTTATAATATTTATGAAGTCCAGTAGTTTAGCAATAGTGTCCTATATGGTGTGGACACAAGCAAATCTCACGGCTCAATGAAATTGGTCTACATCACACTTTTCATTTGGCTAAATGCAATTTGACGGTAATTTTTGACCGGCTTGTCGAGCATCAAATTTGAGAAAACAGTTATCAATCGAACGCTTCCGCGGTACTGATTGCAAAAATATAAATTTTATTCTGCTCGTGGTCCTGCAACCTCCCAGAATCGGCCTCGAATGTTGCATTGTAACGGAGTTTTGTATTGTGACGCAACAATGCCGTATGGGAGCAGGTGAGAAGCAGCGAAAACCGCAAGCGTATTGACCATTGTTGCGCAACCGATTGAGCATTCCGTCACTCACAGTCGTGCGCACTTGTTCCTGTGCTGCTCATACGGTATGGTTGCGTTATTAGTATTGATTACGGTCGTACTCGTAGAAATTGGTAAGTAGCCTATGTGTAAGGACAACGACTACAAGACAATTGTTGTCCAGTACGCCTATATGTAATGTAGCACCTTAACGGCGATACAGAACCGAAAGCAAAGTAAACATTCAACGTTATCGCAAAAAAATGTAAGCAGGATGAAAAGTGGAACGAGACACATACACTGATGCTATGAATCAGCGAATGTCTATATTTGATATTTCTCACTTAAATTTTTTAATCAAAATGCTAAGCGTGTTACATGCAGTTCTTTCATCAGTAGAGTCATCGAATGTACCAAATACACGATTTTACTACATGAATTGATAAACTGTATTGATGACAAATTGGAAAAATGTGTACCTGCTCTAGTCTTAGTAAAAAGTGCCTTTTCTACTTCGTAGAACAGGGGTCGGCAACCTTTTGCTAGTCACGGGCCAAATTCCGAGTGCACAACTTTTTCGCGGGCCGGAATTTTTCTTAATACTATATTTAACGCTAACGTCGGTATAGTACCCTTCATTGATGCAATCTCAATCATACAAATCACAAAAAGGGCAAATCACATGTATTTACACTTCAGCAACGCAGGATAAATGTGACACTTTGGCTCAGCTCGCTTTGTGAAAGGTTTTCAACTTCTGCTGGTAACAAGTCAGATGAAGCAAGAATCAGACGATATTCTAAATGGGCGTTGGAATACGTGATCTTAGCTTGCTCTTTGTGAATTTCATTGTTGAAAACTATTGTTCACATGCGTGCGCGCTACCAAAAGTCGATGCCGTTTCTTTTGCATTGTTGTTCAAGCTGTGATAAAGACCCATTTCAATAACGGACTCTTTGTCATAGTCGTGCAGCGATATGCTCTTTGCATGAAATTTGTCATTCAATTCAACTGCATCGCATTTCAAATGGGCCCATTTGAAAATTTTAGGCAATGCTATTGGCGTTCACATTAAACGGAGTACTGAGCAATAGTCAGAATTAATTTTGTACAGAACGAACGTCGGAAAAGCGGGTGGCAATTCAGTAATTAAATTTTCTATCACAGTTACAAATGTATACCTGTATAGTGCTGGTACTAGGTTTACTCTCCTCCAGTATAGGAAAGTGAGCATAATTTTTTTTTCACTGTTGTAATTCCCAGAGTCGAAGTTTTGTTTCGAATGCGCCTCAACATCTCATGTATTCAGTTATTTCCCCATGAAGTTGCAAATTCAATTTGTTTAGATGTGACGTTTAATGTACTACGAAAGCAAGATTAGATACCAATTTCGATGACAAGATTATGAGTCGGCGATGTTTGTATTTTCAAGGAAAGTTGCTAATTCTTTTCTCAGTTCATCCACTCGTGCAAGCATATCTGCTCGACTTGATGCGCGAACATGGCAGATACAGACAGGACATCGCCATATTGATTCTCTGCTTCTAGTAATATCTGGGGTAGGCTATCTGTCGGTGATTAAGTTTGTGAGACCAAAATCAGCTTTCGCCACTGTGTCCAAAACACTATTCAGGTTTGTTGCCGGGCGTACAATGTCCTCTGGTGAATTAAACTGCTGATGACTAACCTATGCGGAGGCTAGTTATCTATAATGAAACGGAAAGTTTGAGATTTTGTCATTGCGTTTTTGAAGCAGAGGAACGGCATCTTTATTGTCGCACCCTATCAGAGTGGCAAACCCTTAAAAAGGTATGGTATACCTTTGGTTGCACGATACACCCCCCTAATGAGCACTGGACTAGTCTGCTCTACAGATATTCTCTATCTCCTACTTTTAGTACGAGATAGGCTACTAGTCAACCGCCTTCTCACCAGTTTTATGGCGTAACAATAGACTAATACGACGTAGGATACTTAGATCGCAGCAATGCCGCATTCTTTCCAAGCAGTGCTGCACTGCAGATTGGAACTCATTACGAAACGGCGGGCCGTATTCTTGTGGTAACGAATTACTTGGTCGCGGGCCGGACGATTTCGCTTGGCGGGCCGGACCCGGACCGCGGGCCGTAGGTTGCCGACCCTTGTCGTAGAAGTTGCTATAGGCTACTTGTATAGCTTCAATGTTAGACTCCACATCCTACTCAAACACGCACTTGAATACTGACTAGTTGGCGATCAATGCCCTTAATTTTGCTGAGTTGCAACATTGGTCAAGAAAGTTACTTAAGCTATATACAGACCTCGTCTGCAAGGAATGAATTAGGACTAGGGCATTCCGTTATTTTAAAGTTTCCGGATGTTCGCTGAACTCCCAATCAATATGCTTCGAGATTTACTCATGTTGAGGTACGTGTTACTGAAACAATGCCTCGCCAAAATCTACACCGTGTCATCTTCCTCTTCTCATAAGTACGTAATCGGTTGATCGATACGTGAAGCAAGCAAAGGGACGACGCCGTGACACATTGAATGACTAAAAACTAATGATGTCCCGATTAAGCATCAATCGCCATAAATTCAAGTATGGTGTTTTTTCCAAATTTTTCCGAGTATTGAGATTACGCATTCTGCGTCTGCAAATTGTACTACTATTCGGGTCTGGTCTCGAAGATAGGTGGTGGCGATTGGTATAATGATGGGTAAAGCTTCCAACGACCCCTTTGGGCAGGGGTGGGCAATTATTTTCATTCGCGCGCCAAAGGAGAAGTGGAAAATAAATTGACGGGTTATATTCTCCAGTGCAATCTAATTTTATTTCTAGATTACATTGTTGGTAAATGCTGCTCAGTAAATGTGTTGATATAAGGTAATGGGCAATTGAAGGTTAAATAAACAAATATCTATTTGCCGTCATTATTACAAAAATGTTAAACATGATACATTTTAACTCTTTTTAAACCCCTATCCACGTTCTTCTATTAAGACCCTAAAACAGTGATTCTCAAGCATTTTTAGGCACGCTTTCCTTAATTGTATTAAAAAATTTAGCGCGCCTCCTATCATGTTATTACAAAATAATAAAATGTGCAACCAGAATGCTAGCAATCCTAACGGATAGTTCGAGAGAATTTTGAAATATCAAAGTCGGACAATGCACAGAGCAAAAACGACATGCTGGGGCTAAATCGCGCGGGGCGGGAAAAAGTTTTCAATAAACGTCGGCTTCGCGCCACCTATCTGATGCTTTAACGCCCCCCCCCCCCGTTCGAGAACCATTGCACTGAATCGTATATGCAATAGTACAAATCTTGTTTTCTTGATCGTTACCTCCCGAGCAGTGTGCAGCCTAAATAGCCTTTATGTGGAGCGACGCTTGCAGTTTTTCTGAACTTCGCCCACTCTTGACCGAGTGTTTTGTGTTTTTGTCATAAGACCGACTTTGATTAATATCCTAATCTCGGCGACATGCTAGGCAAAACTAAAAGGACGGGTTTACCCCAGAATCCCGTATGCAAATATTTAGTGCTCTAGTCTAAACCTTATAGCCTTCTTTGGATTTCAGTTTTCGGCTTTTTTTGGCATGCCCGTTTATCCTTTATGAGTGATAGATATAATAAGTCATATAGTAATCGCGCGCACTGATTGACTTGCTTTACGAGTTAGGGATTTGGAAACGTATCACGTAACAACATGAGACACATGGTGTATAATGTGTTATGCGGCATTGTCGCAGTGACGATGGCAACGAAGAATGTTTGAACTAAACTATATGGAAAGAGTGATTTCTTGTGACTTTAATAGCTACTCACAGTTTGCCACATTGCATTTATGTTGAATATGAATTACACATGCGAGGTAATAGTAGGCAGCGGAATCGTGACATATTAATGAACAGGCTTCAAAGTAAACGAATTTCCAGTTCATTTGATACAGCCTATGGTTTTAGTCGTTCAAAAAGCAAGTTTTATGCTTTGAAATCCAAGCAACCTTTTGCGGACTGCACAGAATAGCTTTGCGAGCCGCATTTAGCCCGCGGGCCGCACTTTGCCTCTACCTTTGGGTATGATCGCAACATATACGCCAACAAAATTGAGACACAGATTTAATATTGAACATATGACGTTCACCCTAGTTATTTCTATCTAGCAATCATATCGAAGTTTTTATGGAATAGTGGTTATGTAAATAAGAAGAAAATAAATTTTGCAAACCTTTGAAGCACGTGGATTGACCTTACTATCCCTACTTTTTTAATTTGTTCCGCAAACCCCAACAAAACACCTTTCAACAGCAATCTGTTGGTATCAGTAGGCCTATTAATTTGTCTATTTTGAAAATAAAATAAAAATACCGGTTATCTATCATTTTGTAAATGGAGAACCACTGTTACTGTAAATATAATACCATGATATTCACCAGAAATAGGATTATCATATACAATCAAACAATGAAAAGTTTTAGTCATGAAAATGCAAAATGGGGAATAGAAATGGGAAACTGAAAATGCTGGTAGGCAGTAGTTTTAATTAAGTGATCGATTGAACACAAAGTCACTTTCATACTAGATATATTTATTACCGTCCTTATTCGGATCTGGCAGTCGGAAAGAAATGTTAATCCGGATCCGATCAGACTTTAGAAAAACTTGCTATTACTGTCCGGTTGGAGTACAAAATCTAGATTCTAGATCCTGTACATCTCTAGTAGCACTACTGCCATAAACGAGGCATTTCTGAAGAGATGTAATCTCATTAACAATCCGTATTGTATCATATCGAATACATATTGTATCGTAAAGTAAAACATATATCGCAATGTCAGAAATGTATTTGATATGTGTTATCTATGCATTTATACAAAGAAATTGCACTCTTTTACATGGAATATGATATATGACGTCGTGTATGCATATAAGTGATGCCATTCACTCATTTATGATTGGTTACTTCCTTGTCCAATGCAATTTCGTCATCGAGCGAACTACTACGAGGTAAAGAGAATTTTACATGGATCAGCGTCACTTAGTAATAGTTGATGTCAGTTTTAATCGGAAGTGCTACACTACGCCAATAGAATGTTCCAACTCCTAGCATTTTCGGTAGTGACTCAGTAAAAATGGCGTAGGCTACGTGAAAGTTGACTACCTAAAAGCTGACATTATTCTTTCCTGCAAGAGCAGGTGACTGGCCGTTCAGAAGTGAAGCTTAGACGAGCTGTCGTAGACGATCATAGACTAATTTCATGTATGACATTGTTCTTTGCTTATGGAAGTTGTTCTCAACGGGGTGGAATTTTCCATTTGAGGGAATTTTGCAATTTTTACGCTGAATCGTGATTATTCCTTTTAATAAGTATTACTTAAGGTCGATTTCTAGCTAGAAGTGTCTTTAAATGCGATTAGAAATCTTCCGTTATCATACAAATCTATCTGAAGTTTAGAAATATAGCTCAGGTGTGCTAACCTAAAAGTGTGACGATGTTATGCAGTTCATGACACCGATCATGCAAATCGATCCTCAGCGGTAAAAAGTCATGCCGAATCCATCACAACTTGGACCTAACAGTAAAAGTGTTCACCTCTTTCCCATTATGAAAAACCTGCCTTGAACGAATCAACTTAAAATCGTCGCAAGCAAACCTAGTGATTTGATATGCCGTGTTTAGCGCAATGTCGCCACACCGGAAAGTGATGTGCCATCTCCTATTCATACGTGTAATATTCAGGCAGCAGTATGTCAAACAGTTTGGGGATGACACGAGCTATGACTTGACTTGATTTGACTCGGCGCTTTTGAAATCATCAAAAAAACGGTGCCGATTAAATCACTGTATCCTTTTTATGGTTGGATTGTTAACGACTCGCAGGTGTGAGTTGTGAGAGAAACCATTCATACGCGGATCGTACGTTTCATTGATCACATCACATGTAAATTGACCACGAACGAGATGATCACAGATTGCGTTAATGTGCAGTAGATTGTTCTAACAGCAATGCGTCTCTGTTTCTTAGACGACTCACTACCAACCCTCTTATATTATTTGAATCGAAAGTATATAGTTTATACCAGTGGTTCTCAACCTTTTTTTGACACGCGCCCCCCTTGGACATGGTCAAAAAAATCGCGCCCCCCTGACCCCCCTTGCATTTACCGTCATGTCAAAAAGAGCACATTATCTGATACAGAGGTGGGCAACGTTTTTGATAATCATGGCCGCATTTCGATTGCTTATGTAGCGTAAGGCCGCATTCCAGGGCATAGCCACAATGAGCGATCTGGACGCAAAATTCCTATGGTAAACTGTCCATATCCATTCCCGGTGAACTCCGGACTATTCTACTTTTCACAATGGCCTATTGTGCGCACCGAAGTAGCGAGTGCCAATGTTATGAATAGTTGCCGGGAGGTGCATATTGTCGCGCGGAGCGGCTCAGATTAAGAAGGGCGCTGCATTAAAATCGAAAAATGAGTTCTTGTTGAATTGCGCGGAGGGCGAAGAAAATTTCAAGATTAATTAAAATATCGTCACATTCGATAATTAAAATCTCTCGAAAATGCGGAAGTGAATTCGTAATTGCAATTCCCATGTCTACGGCCGCCCACACATACTAATTGAATTAGGCGTCGACGGCCGCTCAAATTCCCTTCTACGACCGGAGGCTGCCCACCCCTGATCTAATAGTATACATAAGGTATATCTTACACCAATTTTGAATCTGCATTCCAGTTGTTGAGTCTTTTACATTGCTGACAAATTTCTCCAAACTTGTTTGAAAATAACAATAAAACATTGAACAAGACATCCATTAATTAATTTCAAGGTAGGTCACCCTGAGACTAATCCTTATGCTGGTAGTGAGTACAGAGAGCAAGGCGTCGTTCTGTCCTGCCAGGCTAAATTTGATCAGTTTTGGAAATTAATTAAATTGTGTTGATTTATAGCCTAATTGAGGGCGAAACAGGGCAACCTATGTTGCATCTAAGTCTGTCTTGCAGTGCAGTTCGCAAGCTACTAACAACAGCTGCCCAGCGCGACAAGCTTTAGGCTACTGTCAAAGCTATGAAGCAATGAATGACTTACACGTGGGAATTGCTCTCTATATCTATAAAGAATTTCAAAAATTTGCTCAAATGAAGTTGAAATCAGACGATACTCCGTTGAGCGTGGTTGCTAGAGTAGCAAGCTTTCTTGAATATGGAATAAATTTCATCTTCATTAATCGTCTTCTCATAATGGATGTTAAACACATGTTTAGACACGTACAATTTATACTGACTTTGTCAATTTCTCGCGCCCCCCCCCCTATACTGACTTCGTCAATTTCTCGCGCCCCCCAGGTTGAGAACCCCTGGTTTATACGATTATATTCTAGTGGGTGTGTAGATGGGTAATGTACTGAACCATCTCAATTTGTTGTAATTTCTCGAGACAGCGTATTCGCTCCTGTTTTTTGCCTCAAGCGGTGCCCCCTATTTTTTAGTCAACAGTTGCTTTATAGTCCCGGAGTTGCTCCATATTAGGAAGTTCGACTCAAATATCGGGCGAAGGTGTCAACGAGACGAATAAGTTTGGGAACCAGTGACTTACAAAGGATATACGCAATACGCAGGATGCGTTGACTGGCAATGTTATTGAACAGTATATGAAGAGATTTGCTCATTTTCCGAATAGCGGAAGGAGTCTGATGAAAATAGTCGCATATAGTATATAAGAACATTAACCGAAAAATCTATTTTCATAATGTATGTCAGTCTATTACCATAATATATCGGAAATTCCGATGTAACTGGTGGCTTTTTAACTGAAACGATGTTTTTTTATTCACCAGAACGATATACGAATGATATACAATACGCAACTTGTCACCAACTAAATGTTCGATGGCAGTCTAGAAAAAGAATTGTAAAGATTTAGTTGCCTGATCGCGTTAACACCTTCAGCAAAAATGTTCC